>NC_138838.1:11582941-14092941 GCF_965183815.1 Platalea leucorodia | reverse complement strand
CCCCCCAAAACAGAAACTGAAAGACAGACATAAAGAAAAGACTCCTACACCTAGAAACAAATATTTAAAAAGACAGAGTCACACCGAAAACAGAGACCAGCACCAGAGGAGAAACAAACCAGCCAACCAGAAGACCAGCACCAGAAGAGAAACAAACCAGCCAACCAATAGACCAGCATCAGAGGAGAAACAAACCAGCCAACCAACACCAGAGGACAAACAAACCAACCAATGGACCAGCACCAGAAAAGAAACAAACCAACCAACACAGACGAGCACAAGAGGAAAAACAAACCAACCAACCCACTGAAAGACCAGCACCAGAGGAGAAACAAAGCGCCCAACCCACTGAAAGACCAGCACCAGAGAAGAAACAAAGACAGACACGGGAGACCAAAACCAACCCCCCGACTTTATTACAACAATTTTTACAATTTTAATACAGATACAAGAGACAAAACCTACAAAACTCTGACTTCCTACAACCGTGTTCCAGCTTCACATACAGACATAGGATATGAAACAGATCAAATTACACCTTTAGACATGGTTATCATAAATAGATACATAGGACACAAAACCAACCTACTGACACTTTGAAAATGATTGCAATCAAAGTTAATGCACAGATGTAGGATACTAAACCTTGAGTACATCTGGTTCTCAAGTTTGTGTTGAGACATAGTATTTAAAGTTTTCTTGGGTCAGTTTAATGACAACTGTTTTCAAAGTTTACATATAGACATCGGATACAAAACAGATCCGAGTACCCCTTCCCTGCATCCCGTTCCAGTTTCCGTACAGACACAGGATACAAAACCTCTCGAACAACATCCTTGCGACAACCGCTTTCAAAGTTTAGAGACATAGAATACAAAACAGAGCAAAAAGTACACCACTAGTATAACCCGTTCTACGCTTAGAATACACACCTAGGACACAAAATCAGACCTACCAAAGCTTGATGACTACCATTTGTGAAGTTTTAATAGAGGGGTACAGGCAAAAAAAAAAAAAGCCACACACCCTTTACTGACAACTTTATTAAAAGCATTTTTAAAAATAACACAAGAGACAAACCAGACCCACGGAAAACCTATATTACAAGCATTTTGAAATTTTTAATGCAGACATAGGATACAAAACCAGACCCTGTAGGAAAACCTTTATTAGACCCAGTTCTTAAGTTTTAATACAAACATAGCACGCAAAACCAAACCTAACGCCAACCTCGATTCCGACCGTTTTCAAAATTTCCATATGCACGTAGGATACGAAACAGACCCGACGCAAACCTCGATTACCACCGTTTTCCAAATTTCTGTACGCATGTAGGATACAAAACACATCAAACTGACCCTTGATTACAACCATTTTCAAAGTTTCCAAACAGACATAGGATACAAAACAGATCCAACACAAACCATCGCAACAAGCATTTTCAAACTTTCCATACAGACATAGGATACAAAACCAGACCCTACAAAACTCCACTGCAACCATTTGGCAAGTTACCATACGCACATAGGATACAAAACAGATCAAACCAAACCGTAAGGACAACCTTTTCAAAACTGTAATAGAGACATAGATACAAAACAGATCAAACTCACCCTCGACGACGACCGGATCTACGATGTTATTAGAAACTCGGAACACGGAACGTGCACGACAACTACTTCATTACAACTTTAAAACAGGTTGTATTGAAGACGAGGGACACGCAACCGATCGATCTAAACTTTATCGCGACCGCTCGTAAATTTCAATACAGACAGAGGATACAAAACCAACAGAACTCTATTAGGACCGTTTTCAAATTTTTCATACGGACATGAAATACAAAACTGACCGACCGAAACTTGACTGCGATCGTTTTCAAAGTTAATATACAGACATGGGATACAAAAGAGATCGAACGGCACTTTACCGAAAACCGGTTTTAAACTTTTGGTACGGGCTCAGAACACAAAGCTCACCCGCCAAAACATTTAGGACAACTTTATTAAAACCTATTCATTTTAATATACCTTAGAACCCTAATTATGGCAGGATTTGCTATTACTTCTACAGCAAATGGAATGTATGTATACTCCAAGTGAAGGGACCATATACATCTAAACAATCACAGACAATATTGAGTCGGAACAAAATACAAAGGGGGAAAAAGGGAGACCCTCCCGTCGAGTCACAAGGTTCGGAACAGACCCCCTTGCTTTCTAAGCTCCTTCTCAGAGAGGAGCCTAGGTACGGCTGGATCCGATCCTAGTCCCAGACTTGGTCGACCGTTTATGGCTAAGGATTATTCCGCTCGAGCGGTGCTTTAAGGGGGGTTCACAATCAAGGAAACATCACTAGAATTAAACTATACCTACTCCTTGATTCATTTAACACTTACAAAGGTATTACAAAGGACTTATTACAATTAGTATCATGACGCACACATGCTAGGCCTAGTCATTGCTCGCAAACTTGGCAAAATACTCACAATAACCGTATACAAACACACCTAGTACAAACTCCCCTCGAGTTCAATGAAATACTCGCATCGAACAACGATCTCGACAGGCGAAGGCCGTCTCTCGAGGAGCGAAAGGCGGAGGAGATCTGTCCGCATCACGTCATCTGGCCTCCGTACGCAAACCGCGAGCCTCCGAGACGCGTCCCGCTCGTAGGGCGATGCTGGCGGGGCCCGCTGCTGTCCAGGAGAGCTCGAATGGTCTTGCTCTGTTCCGCTACTTATAGAGTTGAGATACAATGGAACTTAGGTGTTGGTAAATTTTCATCCCGTCACCAAAATCCAGGTCAGTAATTGCTGCGGTTCTCCAAAAAACAATAAACCAACCCTGCTGATAGAAAAACTAAATTCCCCAACTAGAGTTTTTGATTTTCAGGTCTGAAAGTCTAAAAAAGCAAAAATTTAAACTCCACGCAGACTCTGCAAAGAAAAAATCCACCACGCATTCGTGATACGTTAGACACATTCAAAACACACCGCTCGTTCAACTACCGCGCAAACCTCACCTCGGTCTCATCCGATCCGTTCCGCCGTCCGCACGCCGCGGCGTGCCGTCGCCCTGCATCTGCTAGGCTCCCCGGGAACGGCGTTCCCGGGGGCCTCGAAAAATCGCCCTGCCTGACAAAACCCCGGCCCGAGCCTGACCTCCGCCCAAACATAGGCGACGAACGTCGCCTCTCAGAGCGACCGGGACCGGGGAAAAAAAAACCCAGCCGAGGGAGAAAAAAAAAAATCCCCCGGCTGGGGTTTTTTTATTCTATTATTATTTGCATAGAAAAATTACTCTCAACATTATCTACAACCTGCAATAAAATACTTCACACATATAAGGTTAGGCACATTCACAAGCTACACACTACTTCAACCCCCGCTCGCTCAAAATACAACCATTAGTCCGCCTGCCCGCCTCTACGGCTCTTCCCCCAGGTTCTACACCCATCCCTGGCACGTAAGCACCGTGCACCTCTAAACAATGTCACAGATCCGTACCTTTCCATAGTTTCATCTTCCTTCTCAGCAAAACGAGGAAGATACTTCGTTACGTACCCCGATCCCGCTCCTTCATCGCTTGGATTTGTACCCTCTGGTGACGCTCGCCTGGGGCTTTTCTCCAGGGATCCAAATACCGCTGGGGCATCTGCTAAACACAATTAAAGAGACTCTACAACACACCTGACAATACCTACCAGCTATCACACACACAAAAAACAAAAAAAACACGTGCCCAGACAACCTCCACCCAAACAGGCCACCCTAATTAAACAAGGTAAATCAAGTGACCTGGATGCTAACCTAACCCCAGATACTCCTAAAAAGCACCTCCCTCATGGCTCTGCTCATCCCCTTAACACATTATTAAATGAGCACAACCTACTGTCAGGTTGTCAGTCAGACATGACCGTACAACATTTGCCTCTGCAGTCTATGCATAGCAACATATTAACCATAGACTCTTATCGCTATTCCACCTAACCCCTGACTCCACACCCAGCAGGCAGGGAAGCTCCAGGCCACACACACACACAAAAACACACACACAAAAACACACACACAAAAACACACACACAAAAACACACACACAAAAACACACACACAAAAACACACACACAAAAACACACACACAAAAACACACACACAAAAACACACACACAAACACACACACACAAAAACACACACACAAACACACACACACAAACACACACACACAAACACACACAAACACACACACACAAACACACACACACACACACACAAACACACACACACACACACACACACACACACACACAAACACACACACACACAAACACACACACACACACACACACACACAAACACACACACACAAACACACACACACACACAAACACACACACACACAAACACACACACACACAAACACACACACACACACAAACACACACACACACAAACACACACAAACACAAACACACACAAACACACACACACACAAACACACACACACACAAACACACACACACACACACACACACACACACACACACAAACAAACACACACTCTTTCCACACAATGCTACAAACAGCACACCTCAAAGACAAAAGAGAACTCTCAGCAAGAAGAACAACATTTGGATCAGTGACGCCATCCGGCAAGATGACCTTCAGGACTGCGACGGCAATCTGACGAGGCTCTACAGTAGGCCCAGAGAGACAGTGGAACATCACACCCCTGGCAAGACCTTACGCTCAAAGCTGAGAGGACATAGCCGCAACAAGCCCAGCTTCAAGACCTAACAATGTAAGGATGCATGCAAGAAAGCCCAGTCCGCAAAAACGGACGGCAAGAGACCAGAGCTGCTCGCGCAGCTGAGAAAGACGCCACGAAAAAGAGGACCTCCCGGAAACCTCCGAGACGCCAGACCGATCCACACCGCACGCTTGTAACGCCAGAAAAAAGCGCCCTATTGGCGCTACGCCGACGAGGGCAAGCATTCCAGACGCTAGGGATTATGCCCGACTCGCAAAACCTGAGGCGCGTGCCGCCCTCCATGGGCGCAAAGGCAACAGGGAGACCCGACAAACTACTACGACACAGAAGACAAACCACATAAGCTACCCAACAACAGAATCAGCCTGGAACCGCCCTGCCCGGCACACCCTGGCATCGTGCTGAAGACTAACCTGCTCCCTTGACCTGCCCGGACAGCGCTGTTCCCGGACATCCCTCTAACCTGCACTACACTTAAAACCCCCTTCCTACAATGGCCAACCTCGCACCCTCCCTCCCTCGACCCCTCTCCGGCACCAGAGCCTCAACTTAGCTTGCAGACGGCCGCGACTCCGAATCCATCCCGGACAAGGCACACCACGCTCGGCCCGCTGGACTACTCCTGTGTCGCCAGGTTCCTCTCCACCATCTGCAAAACCAAACCCACCAAACCCATCCATCAGCATAACACTCGTCACCACAGACCTTTCGCGCAACAAGCGCTGCCTCAAACCCGCTATGCCATGCCGCTCACCTGCTCATCACCAGTTCCAGAGCTGGACGCCGCAGCTCTCGTCACTCCCAGCAACTAGGATACCAAGAGACACAGTATTACCTTTGCGCTTGCAAGACGTCACCCGCCCCACGCTCCCCACTACCCAGCTCACCTCAAGCCCTCCTCCGGCTCCAAACGCAGCCCCCACAGAGCCTGCAAAAGCAGAGAGAAACACTGCAACTCGGTGGCCGTACAATACTTGGCTACCTACGAGACACCAACCCAAACCACAACCGCCTCACCTTCCGGGAACGCTTGTCAGCGGGCGGTGATATCCCTCCAAACAGCACCTGCAAAAGCACAATCAAAAAGGCACACGCTGAAATACTGCACAAAACCACAGCCTGCCCACACCGATCCCCTTCTCCCCCTCCTTAACCTTGACCAACTTGCCTGCCTGTCCTCCGTCAATTTGGGTTGGCACTTTGAAGCCGACGCACCACCTGTAAGACCCAAACAAC
This sequence comes from Platalea leucorodia, assembly GCF_965183815.1. NCBI lineage: Eukaryota > Metazoa > Chordata > Aves > Pelecaniformes > Threskiornithidae > Platalea > Platalea leucorodia. The sequence goes on along the minus strand of NC_138838.1, from coordinate 14,086,936 downwards.
AGGGGCTGCTTAGAACTCGACCGGCCACACGCACCTCCTGAAAAATAACCGCTCCTTCAGCCCACCGATCCCCGCTCACCTCGCCCAAGTCAGCTCCGGGGCCCAGACCTCACGTTGCTGATCGCTTGGAACCTTCACATGAAAAAAAAAAAAAAAAAAATAAGAAACACGTCTCAAAAACACCATAAAGTAGTCAAAGAACCACCAGTCACATCTTCCCTCTAACCCCTCAGCTACTCCATCCAACATGACTGTACAACCTCAGCCACAAAGGTCTAGGCATAACAACGCATTAACCACAGACTCTTTGCGCTATTCCACCTAGCCCCGACTCTTCACCCCCCCCCGGGCAGGGCGGCTGCAGGCCACACGCACACCCCGACGCTCCACAGCACGCCACAAACAGCGTGCCTCAAAGAGGAGAGCGAGCTCTCGGCAAGAAGAACTAAACCAGGACAAAGACGTTGTCCGGCAAGAAGACCTGCGAGACCGGGACGGCGATGGGATGAGGTTCTACAGAACCCCAGAAGAAGAGTGAAACGTGTCAGCCCCTGACAAAGAAGTTACTCTCAAAACTGATTGGACGTAGGCACAACAAGCCTGCCTTCAAGACCTAACAATGTAAGGACGCAGGCAAGAAAGCCCAGACCGCAAAAATGGATGGCAAGAGACCAGAGCCGCTGACACACCCGAGAATGACGCCGCAAAAAAGGACCTCCCGGAAACCTCCGAGACGCCAGACCGATCCACGCCGCACGCTTGTAACGCCAGAAAAAAGCGCCCTATTGGCGCTATGCCGACGAGCGCAAGCGTTCCAGACGCTAGGGATGATGCCCGACTCGCAAAACCCGAGGCGCGTGCCGCCCTCCATGGGCGCAAAGGCAACAGGGAGACCCGACAAACTACTACGACACAGAAGACAAACCACATAAGCTACCCAACAACAGAATCAGCCTGGAACCGCCCTGCCCGGCACACCCTGGCATCGTGCTGAAGACTAACCTGCTCCCTTGACCTGCCCGGACAGCGCTGTTCCCGGACATCCCTCTCCCCTGCACTACACTTAAAACCCCCTTCCTACAATGGCCAACCTCGCACCCTCCCTCCCTCGACCCCTCTCCGGCACCAGAGCCTCAACTTAGCTTGCAGACGGCCACGACTCCGAATCCATCCCGGACAAGGAACACCACGCTCGGCCCGCTGGACTACTCCTGTGTCGCCAGGTTCCTCTTCACCATCTGCAAAACCAAACCCATCCATCAGCATCACATTCGTCACCACAGACCTTTCGCACAACAAGCGCTGCCTCAAACCCGCTATGCCATGCCGCTCACCTGCTCATCACCAGTTCCAGAGCTGGACACCGCAGCTCTCGTCGCTCCCAGCAACTAGGACACCAAGAGACACAGTATTACCTTTGCGCTTGCAAGAAGTCACCCGCCCCACGCTCCCCACTACCCAGCTCACCTCAAACCCTCCTCCGCTTCCAAACGCAGCCCCCACAGAGCCTGCAAAAGCAGAGAGAAACACTGCAACTCGGTGGCCGTACAATACTTGGCTACCTACGAGACACCAACCCAAACCACAACCGCCTCACCTTCCGGGAACGCTTGTCAGCGGGCAGTGATATCCCTCCAAACAGCACCTGCAAAAGCACAATCAAAAAGGCACACGCTGAAATATTGCACAAAACCACAGCCTGCCCACACCGATCCCCTTCTCCCCCTCCTTAACCTTGACCAACTTGCCTGCCTGTCCTCCGTCAATTTGGGTTGGCACTTTGAAGCCGACGCACCACCTGTAAGACCCAAACAACAGGGGCTGCTTAGAACTCGACCGGCCACACGCACCTCCTGAAAAAATAACCGCTCCTTCAGCCCACCGATCCCCGCTCACCTCGCCCAAGTCAGCTCCGGGGCCCAGACCTCACGTTGCTGATCGCTTGGAACCTTCACATGAGGGGAAAAAAAAAAAAAAACACGTCTCAAAAACACCATAAAGTAGTCAAAGAACCACCAGTCACATCTTCCCTCTAACCCCTCAGCTACTCCATCCAACATGACTGTACAACCTTAGCCACAAAGGTCTAGGCATAACAACGCATTAACCACAGACTCTTTGCGCTATTCCACCTAGCCCCGACTCTTCACCCCCCCCCCCCCCCCCGGGCAGGGCGGCTCCAGCCCACACGCACACGCACCCCGACGCTCCACAGCACGCCACAAACAGCGTGCCTCAAAGAGGAGAGCGAGCTCTCGGCAAGAAGAACTAAACCAGGACAAAGACGTTGTCCGGCAAGAAGACCTGCGAGACCGTGACGGCGATGGGATGAGGTTCTACAGAACCCCAGAAGAAGAGTGAAACGTGTCAGCCCCTGACAAAGAAGTTACTCTCAAAACTGATTGGACGTAGGCACAACAATCCCGCCTTCAAGACCTAACAACGTAAGGACGCAGGCAAGAAAGCCCAGACCGCAAAAATGGATGGCAAGAGACCAGAGCTGCTGACGCACCCGAGAATGACGCCGCAAAAAAGGACCTCCCGGAAACCTCCGAGACGCCAGACCGATCCACGCCGCACGCTTGTAACGCCAGAAAAAAGCGCCCTATTGGCGCTACGCCGACGAGCGCAAGCGTTCCAGACGCTAGGGATGATGCCCGACTCGCAAAACCCGAGGCGCGTGCCGCCCTCCATGGGCGCAAAGGCAACAGGGAGACCCGACAAACTACTACGACACAGAAGACAAACCACATAAGCTACCCAACAACAGAATCAGCCTGGAACCGCCCTGCCCGGCACACCCTGGCATCGTGCTGAAGACTAACCTGCTCCCTTGACCTGCCCGGACAGCGCTGTTCCCGGACATCCCTGTTCCCGGACATCCCTCTAACCTGCACTACACTTAAAACCCCCTTCCTACAATGGCCAACCTCGCACCCTCCCTCCCTCGACCCCTCTCCGGCACCAGAGCCTCAACTTAGCTTGCAGACGGCCGCGACTCCGAATCCATCCCGGACAAGGCACACCACGCTCGGCCCGCTGGACTACTCCTGTGTCGCCAGGTTCCTCTCCACCATCTGCAAAACCAAACCCACCAAACCCATCCATCAGCATAACACTCGTCACCACAGACCTTTCGCGCAACAAGCGCTGCCTCAAACCCCCTATGCCATGCCGCTCACCTGCTCATCACCAGTTCCAGAGCTGGACGCCGCAGCTCTCGTCGCTCCCAGCAACTAGGATACCAAGAGACACAGTATTACCTTTGCGCTTGCAAGACGTCACCCGCCCCACGCTCCCCACTACCCAGCTCACCTCAAGCCCTCCTCCGGCTCCAAACGCAGCCCCCACAGAGCCTGCAAAAGCAGAGAGAAACACTGCAACTCGGTGGCCGTACAATACTTGGCTACCTACGAGACACCAACCCAAACCACAACCGCCTCACCTTCCGGGAACGCTTGTCAGCGGGCGGTGATATCCCTCCAAACAGCACCTGCAAAAGCACAATCAAAAAGGCACACGCTGAAATATTGCACAAAACCACAGCCTGCCCACACCGATCCCCTTCTCCCCCTCCTTAACCTTGACCAACTTGCCTGCCTGTCCTCCGTCAATTTGGGTTGGCACTTTGAAGCCGACGCACCACCTGTAAGACCCAAACAACAGGGGCTGCTTAGAACTCGACCGGCCACACGCACCTCCTGAAAAATAACCGCTCCTTCAGCCCACCGATCCCCGCTCACCTCGCCCAAGTCAGCTCCGGGGCCCAGACCTCACGTTGCTGATCGCTTGGAACCTTCACATGAGGGAAAAAAAAAAAACCACCACGTCTCAGAAACACCATAAAGTAGTCAAAGAACCACCAGTCACATCTTCCCTCTAACCCCTCAGCTACTCCATCCAACATGACTGTACAACCTCAGCCACAAAGGTCTAGGCATAACAACGCATTAACCACAGACTCTTTGCGCTATTCCACCTAGCCCCGACTCTTCACCCCCCCCCCCCGGGCAGGGCGGCTCCAGGCCACACGCACACCCCGACGCTCCACAGCACGCCACAAACAGCGTGCCTCAAAGAGGAGAGAGAGCTCTCGGCAAGAAGAACTAAACCAGGACAAAGACATTGTCCGGCAAGAAGACCTGCGAGACCGTGACGGCGATGGGATGAGGTTCTACAGAACCCCAGAAGAAGAGTGAAACGTGTCAGCCCCTGACAAAGAAGTTACTCTCAAAACTGATTGGACGTAGGCACAACAAGCCTGCCTTCAAGACCTAACAATGTAAGGACGCAGGCAAGAAAGCCCAGACCGCAAAAATGGATGGCAAGAGACCAGAGCTGCTGACGCACCCGAGAATGACGCCGCAAAAAAGGACCTCCCGGAAACCTCCGAGACGCCAGACCGATCCACGCCGCACGCTTGTAACGCCAGAAAAAAGCGCCCTATTGGCGCTACGCCGACGAGCGCAAGCGTTCCAGACGCTAGGGATGATGCCCGACTCGCAAACCCGAGGCGCGTGCCGCCCTCCATGGGCGCAAAGGCAACAGGGAGACCCGACAAACTACTACGACACAGAAGACAAACCACATAAGCTACCCAACAACAGAATCAGCCTGGAACCGCCCTGCCCGGCACACCCTGGCATCGTGCTGAAGACTAACCTGCTCCCTTGACCTGCCCGGACAGCGCTGTTCCCGGACATCCCTCTCCCCTGCACTACACTTAAAACCCCCTTCCTACAATGGCCAACCTCGCACCCTCCCTCCCTCGACCCCTCTCCGGCACCAGAGCCTCAACTTAGCTTGCAGACGGCCGCGACTCCGAATCCATCCCGGACAAGGAACACCACGCTCGGCCCACTGAATTCAGCCTGCGGACACCAGGTTCTGCTCCATCATCTGCAAACAAAACCAAAGGCATCAGCCACCATGACATCCGTCAACACAGAGCACAGTCAACACCTGCCACCTCAGACACACTGAGGCGTGCCGCTCACCAGCTCCATACCTATTCCAGATCCAGACGCTACAGCCTTCGTCACTTCCTCCACCTAGGATACCAAGAAACAGACAATTACCTGTGTGCTTGCAAGAAGTCACCCGCCCCACGCTCCCTACTACCCAGCTCACCTCAAACGCTCATCCGCTTCCAAACGCAGCCCCCACCAAACCTGCAAAACCAAAGAGAAACACTGCAACTCGGTGGCCGTACAATACTTGGCTACCTACGAGACACCAACCCAAACCACAACCACCTCACCTTCCGGGAACGCTTGTCAGCGGGCGGTGATATCCCTCCAAACAGCACCTGCAAAAGCACAATCAAAAAGGCACACGCTGAAATATTGCACAAAACCACAGCCTGCCCACACCGATCCCCTTCTCCCCCTCCTTAACCTTGACCAACTTGCCTGCCTGTCCTCCGTCAATTTGGGTTGGCACTTTGAAGCCGACGCACCACCTGTAAGACCCAAACAACAGGGGCTGCTTAGAACTCGACCGGCCACACGCACCTCCTGAAAAAATAACCGCTCCTTCAGCCCACCAATCCCCGCTCACCTCGCCCAAGTCAGCTCCGGGGCCCAGACCTCACGTTGCTGATCGCTTGGAACCTTCACATGAGGGAAAAAAAAAAAACCCACGTCTCAGAAACACCATAAAGTAGTCAAAGAACCGCCAGTCACATCTTCCCTCTAACCCCTCAGCTACTCCATCCAACATGACTGTACAACCTTAGCCACAAAGGTCTAGGCATAACAACGCATTAACCACAGACTCTTTGCGCTATTCCACCTAGCCCCGACTCTTCACCCCCCCCCCCCCCCCCGGGCAGGGCGGCTCCAGCCCACACGCACACGCACCCCGACGCTCCACAGCACGCCACAAACAGCGTGCCTCAAAGAGGAGAGCGAGCTCTCGGCAAGAAGAACTAAACCAGGACAAAGACGTTGTCCGGCAAGAAGACCTGCGAGACCGTGACGGCGATGGGATGAGGTTCTACAGAACCCCAGAAGAAGAGTGAAACGTGTCAGCCCCTGACAAAGAAGTTACTCTCAAAACTGATTGGACGTAGGCACAACAATCCCGCCTTCAAGACCTAACAACGTAAGGACGCAGGCAAGAAAGCCCAGACCGCAAAAATGGATGGCAAGAGACCAGAGCTGCTGACGCACCCGAGAATGACGCCGCAAAAAAGGACCTCCCGGAAACCTCCGAGACGCCAGACCGATCCACGCCGCACGCTTGTAACGCCAGAAAAAAAGCGCCCTATTGGCGCTACGCCGACGAGCGCAAGCGTTCCAGACGCTAGGGATGATGCCCGACTCGCAAAACCCGAGGCGCGTGCCGCCCTCCATGGGCGCAAAGGCAACAGGGAGACCCGACAAACTACTACGACACAGAAGACAAACCACATAAGCTACCCAACAACAGAATCAGCCTGGAACCGCCCTGCCCGGCACACCCTGGCATCGTGCTGAAGACTAACCTGCTCCCTTGACCTGCCCGGACAGCGCTGTTCCCGGACATCCCTCTCCCCTGCACTACACTTAAAACCCCCTTCCTACAATGGCCAACCTCGCACCCTCCCTCCCTCGACCCCTCTCCGGCACCAGAGCCTCAACTTAGCTTGCAGACGGCCACGACTCCGAATCCATCCCGGACAAGGAACACCACGCTCGGCCCGCTGGACTACTCCTGTGTCGCCAGGTTCCTCTTCACCATCTGCAAAACCAAACCCATCCATCAGCATCACATTCGTCACCACAGACCTTTCGCACAACAAGCGCTGCCTCAAACCCGCTATGCCATGCCGCTCACCTGCTCATCACCAGTTCCAGAGCTGGACACCGCAGCTCTCGTCGCTCCCAGCAACTAGGACACCAAGAGACACAGTATTACCTTTGCGCTTGCAAGAAGTCACCCGCCCCACGCTCCCCACTACCCAGCTCACCTCAAACCCTCCTCCGCTTCCAAACGCAGCCCCCACAGAGCCTGCAAAAGCAGAGAGAAACACTGCAACTCGGTGGCCGTACAATACTTGGCTACCTACGAGACACCAACCCAAACCACAACCGCCTCACCTTCCGGGAACGCTTGTCAGCGGGCAGTGATATCCCTCCAAACAGCACCTGCAAAAGCACAATCAAAAAGGCACACGCTGAAATATTGCACAAAACCACAGCCTGCCCACACCGATCCCCTTCTCCCCCTCCTTAACCTTGACCAACTTGCCTGCCTGTCCTCCGTCAATTTGGGTTGGCACTTTGAAGCCGACGCACCACCTGTAAGACCCAAACAACAGGGGCTGCTTAGAACTCGACCGGCCACACGCACCTCCTGAAAAAATAACCGCTCCTTCAGCCCACCGATCCCCGCTCACCTCGCCCAAGTCAGCTCCGGGGCCCAGACCTCACGTTGCTGATCGCTTGGAACCTTCACATGAGGGGAAAAAAAAAAAAAAAACACGTCTCAAAAACACCATAAAGTAGTCAAAGAACCACCAGTCACATCTTCCCTCTAACCCCTCAGCTACTCCATCCAACATGACTGTACAACCTTAGCCACAAAGGTCTAGGCATAACAACGCATTAACCACAGACTCTTTGCGCTATTCCACCTAGCCCCGACTCTTCACCCCCCCCCCCCCCCCCCCGGGCAGGGCGGCTCCAGCCCACACGCACACGCACCCCGACGCTCCACAGCACGCCACAAACAGCGTGCCTCAAAGAGGAGAGCGAGCTCTCGGCAAGAAGAACTAAACCAGGACAAAGACGTTGTCCGGCAAGAAGACCTGCGAGACCGGGACGGCGATGGGATGAGGTTCTACAGAACCCCAGAAGAAGAGTGAAACGTGTCAGCCCCTGACAAAGAAGTTACTCTCAAAACTGATTGGACGTAGGCACAACAAGCCTGCCTTCAAGACCTAACAATGTAAGGACGCAGGCAAGAAAGCCCAGACCGCAAAAATGGATGGCAAGAGACCAGAGCCGCTGACGCACCCGAGAATGACGCCGCAAAAAAGGACCTCCCGGAAACCTCCGAGACGCCAGACCGATCCACGCCGCACGCTTGTAACGCCAGAAAAAAGCGCCCTATTGGCGCTACGCCGACGAGCGCAAGCGTTCCAGACGCTAGGGATGATGCCCGACTCGCAAAACCCGAGGCGCGTGCCGCCCTCCATGGGCGCAAAGGCAACAGGGAGACCCGACAAACTACTACGACACAGAAGACAAACCACATAAGCTACCCAACAACAGAATCAGCCTGGAACCGCCCTGCCCGGCACACCCTGGCATCGTGCTGAAGACTAACCTGCTCCCTTGACCTGCCCGGACAGCGCTGTTCCCGGACATCCCTGTTCCCGGACATCCCTCTAACCTGCACTACACTTAAAACCCCCTTCCTACAATGGCCAACCTCGCACCCTCCCTCCCTCGACCCCTCTCCGGCACCAGAGCCTCAACTTAGCTTGCAGACGGCCGCGACTCCGAATCCATCCCGGACAAGGCACACCACGCTCGGCCCGCTGGACTACTCCTGTGTCGCCAGGTTCCTCTCCACCATCTGCAAAACCAAACCCACCAAACCCATCCATCAGCATAACACTCGTCACCACAGACCTTTCGCGCAACAAGCGCTGCCTCAAACCCCCTATGCCATGCCGCTCACCTGCTCATCACCAGTTCCAGAGCTGGACGCCGCAGCTCTCGTCGCTCCCAGCAACTAGGATACCAAGAGACACAGTATTACCTTTGCGCTTGCAAGACGTCACCCGCCCCACGCTCCCCACTACCCAGCTCACCTCAAGCCCTCCTCCGGCTCCAAACGCAGCCCCCACAGAGCCTGCAAAAGCAGAGAGAAACACTGCAACTCGGTGGCCGTACAATACTTGGCTACCTACGAGACACCAACCCAAACCACAACCGCCTCACCTTCCGGGAACGCTTGTCAGCGGGCGGTGATATCCCTCCAAACAGCACCTGCAAAAGCACAATCAAAAAGGCACACGCTGAAATATTGCACAAAACCACAGCCTGCCCACACCGATCCCCTTCTCCCCCTCCTTAACCTTGACCAACTTGCCTGCCTGTCCTCCGTCAATTTGGGTTGGCACTTTGAAGCCGACGCACCACCTGTAAGACCCAAACAACAGGGGCTGCTTAGAACTCGACCGGCCACACGCACCTCCTGAAAAATAACCGCTCCTTCAGCCCACCGATCCCCGCTCACCTCGCCCAAGTCAGCTCCGGGGCCCAGACCTCACGTTGCTGATCGCTTGGAACCTTCACATGAGGGAAAAAAAAAAAACCACGTCTCAAAAACACCATAAAGTAGTCAAAGAACCACCAGTCACATCTTCCCTCTAACCCCTCAGCTACTCCATCCAACATGACTGTACAACCTCAGCCACAAAGGTCTAGGCATAACAACGCATTAACCACAGACTCTTTGCGCTATTCCACCTAGCCCCGACTCTTCACCCCCCCCCCGGGCAGGGCGGCTCCAGGCCACACGCACACCCCGACGCTCCACAGCACGCCACAAACAGCGTGCCTCAAAGAGGAGAGCGAGCTCTCGGCAAGAAGAACTAAACCAGGACAAAGACATTGTCCGGCAAGAAGACCTGCGAGACCGTGACGGCGATGGGATGAGGTTCTACAGAACCCCAGAAGAAGAGTGAAACGTGTCAGCCCCTGACAAAGAAGTTACTCTCAAAACTGATTGGACGTAGGCACAACAAGCCTGCCTTCAAGACCTAACAATGTAAGGACGCAGGCAAGAAAGCCCAGACCGCAAAAATGGATGGCAAGAGACCAGAGCTGCTGACGCACCCGAGAATGACGCCGCAAAAAAGGACCTCCCGGAAACCTCCGAGACGCCAGACCGATCCACGCCGCACGCTTGTAACGCCAGAAAAAAGCGCCCTATTGGCGCTACGCCGACGAGCGCAAGCGTTCCAGACGCTAGGGATGATGCCCGACTCGCAAACCCGAGGCGCGTGCCGCCCTCCATGGGCGCAAAGGCAACAGGGAGACCCGACAAACTACTACGACACAGAAGACAAACCACATAAGCTACCCAACAACAGAATCAGCCTGGAACCGCCCTGCCCGGCACACCCTGGCATCGTGCTGAAGACTAACCTGCTCCCTTGACCTGCCCGGACAGCGCTGTTCCCGGACATCCCTCTCCCCTGCACTACACTTAAAACCCCCTTCCTACAATGGCCAACCTCGCACCCTCCCTCCCTCGACCCCTCTCCGGCACCAGAGCCTCAACTTAGCTTGCAGACGGCCGCGACTCCGAATCCATCCCGGACAAGGAACACCACGCTCGGCCCACTGAATTCAGCCTGCGGACACCAGGTTCTGCTCCATCATCTGCAAACAAAACCAAAGCCATCAGCCACCATGACATCCGTCAACACAGAGCACAGTCAACACCTGCCACCTCAGACACACTGAGGCGTGCCGCTCACCAGCTCCATACCTATTCCAGATCCAGACGCTACAGCCTTCGTCACTTCCTCCACCTAGGATACCAAGAAACAGACAATTACCTGTGTGCTTGCAAGAAGTCACCCGCCCCACGCTCCCTACTACCCAGCTCACCTCAAACGCTCATCCGCTTCCAAACGCAGCCCCCACCAAACCTGCAAAACCAAAGAGAAACACTGCAACTCGGTGGCCGTACAATACTTGGCTACCTACGAGACACCAACCCAAACCACAACCGCCTCACCTTCCGGGAACGCTTGTCAGCGGGCGGTGATATCCCTCCAAACAGCACCTGCAAAAGCACAATCAAAAAGGCACATGCTGAAATATTGCACAAAACCACAGCCTGCCCACACCGATCCCCTTCTCCCCCTCCTTAACCTTGACCAACTTCCCTGCCTGTCCTCCGTCAATTTGGGTTGGCACTTTGAAGCCGACGCACCACCTGTAAGACCCAAACAACAGGGGCTGCTTAGAACTCGACCGGCCACACGCACCTCCTGAAAAAATAACCGCTCCTTCAGCCCACCGATCCCCGCTCACCTCGCCCAAGTCAGCTCCGGGGCCCAGACCTCACGTTGCTGATCGCTTGGAACCTTCACATGAGGGAAAAAAAAAAACCCACGTCTCAGAAACACCATAAAGTAGTCAAAGAACCGCCAGTCACATCTTCCCTCTAACCCCTCAGCTACTCCATCCAACATGACTGTACAACCTTAGCCACAAAGGTCTAGGCATAACAACGCATTAACCACAGACTCTTTGCGCTATTCCACCTAGCCCCGACTCTTCACCCCCCCCCCCCCCCCCCGGGCAGGGCGGCTCCAGCCCACACGCACACGCACCCCGACGCTCCACAGCACGCCACAAACAGCGTGCCTCAAAGAGGAGAGAGAGCTCTCGGCAAGAAGAACTAAACCAGGACAAAGACGTTGTCCGGCAAGAAGACCTGCGAGACCGTGACGGCGATGGGATGAGGTTCTACAGAACCCCAGAAGAAGAGTGAAACGTGTCAGCCCCTGACAAAGAAGTTACTCTCAAAACTGATTGGACGTAGGCACAACAATCCCGCCTTCAAGACCTAACAACGTAAGGACGCAGGCAAGAAAGCCCAGACCGCAAAAATGGATGGCAAGAGACCAGAGCCGCTGACGCACCCGAGAATGACGCCGCAAAAAAGGACCTCCCGGAAACCTCCGAGACGCCAGACCGATCCACGCCGCACGCTTGTAACGCCAGAAAAAAGCGCCCTATTGGCGCTACGCCGACGAGCGCAAGCGTTCCAGACGCTAGGGATGATGCCCGACTCGCAAAACCCGAGGCGCGTGCCGCCCTCCATGAGCGCAAAGGCAACAGGGAGACCCGACAAACTACTACGACACAGAAGACAAACCACATAAGCTACCCAACAACAGAATCAGCCTGGAACCGCCCTGCCCGGCACACCCTGGCATCGTGCTGAAGACTAACCTGCTCCCTTTACCTGCCCGGACAGCGCTGTTCCCGGACATCCCTCTCCCCTGCACTACACTTAAAACCCCCTTCCTACAATGGCCAACCTCGCACCCTCCCTCCCTCGACCCCTCTCCGGCACCAGAGCCTCAACTTAGCTTGCAGACGGCCGCGACTCCGAATCCATCCCGGACAAGGAACACCACGCTCGGCCCGCTGGACTACTCCTGTGTCGCCAGGTTCCTCTTCACCATCTGCAAAACCAAACCCATCCATCAGCATCACACTCGTCACCACAGACCTTTCGCACAACAAGCGCTGCCTCAAACCCGCTATGCCATGCCGCTCACCTGCTCATCACCAGTTCCAGAGCTGGACACCGCAGCTCTCGTCGCTCCCAGCAACTAGAATACCAAGAGACACAGTATTACCTTTGCGCTTGCAAGAAGTCACCCGCCCCACGCTCCCTACTACCCAGCTCACCTCAAACCCTCCTCTGGCTCCAAAGGCAGCCCCCACAGAGCCTGCAACTCAGTGGCCATACAATACTTGGCTATGAGACCCCAATCCAGCCCACTACCGCCTCACCTTCCGGGACCGCTCATCAGCATGCGGCATTAACTGTCTAAACAGCACCTACAGAAACCCAAGCAAAAAGGCACATATGAGATACCGCCCGAAACACAGTCTGCCCGAACCAATGCCCATCTCCCCCTCCTTTACCTTGACAGCTTACCCACCCCACCTCTGTCACTTCGGCTTGCCTCTCAGGCTTGCACACCACCTGTAAGACACAAATAACGGGGTTTGCTTATAACAGGACCAGCCACACACCGCCTGAAAAATAACCGCTACTTCAGCCTACCAATCCCCACGCACCTTGCCTGTGTCAGCTCCAGGGCCCATATCCCACATCGTTCCTTGCTTGGAACTTTCACGTTAAACAAAAAAAACAAGTTAGGAACACCATAATGTAGTCAGCCACCACTCACATCTTCCCTCTAATACATCAGCTACTCAGTCCAAGATGACCGTACAGCCTTTGCCTCAACGGTCTAGGCACAGCAACACATTAGCCACAGACACTTATCGCTATTCCACCAACCCCCTCACTCTACAGCCCCCGGGCAGAGGAGCTCCGTGCCAAACACACACGCGCACACCGACGCTCCACAGCACGCTACAAACAACATCCCTCAAAGATGAGAGAGAACTCTCGGCAAGAAGAACTACATCCAGACCGAAGACACCGTCGGACAACACCACCTGCGGGATCGTGACAGCGATGTGAGGAGCCTCTACGGCAGCCCCAGTAAAGGAGTGGAACGTCACAGCCCATAACGCAAAGTTACTCTCACAACTGAGAGGATGTAGGCGCAACGAGCCCGGCTTCAAGACCTAAGAAAATAAGGATGCAGGGAAGAAACCCCAGTCTGCAAAAACAGACAGCAAGACACCAGAGCTGCTCACGCAGCCAGAAACGATGCTGCAGAAGAGGACCGTCGGAAACCTTGAAACACCAGACCAATCCACGCCATACGCTTTTAACACCAGAGAAGAAGCACCCGATCGGCACTACGCCGATGAGTACAGACGTTCGAGACGCTAGGGACGGTGCCAGAGGCACGTGCCGCCCTCCTCGGGCGGCAAGACAACATCAAGACCCAAGTAAGGTATAAGACAAGAGGCACACCGCACAAACTACACAACAACAGACACAGCCTGGAACTGCCCTGCCCGGCACACGCTGGCATCGTGCTGAAGACCAACCTGCTCCCTTGACCTGCCCAGAGGGCACTTTTCCCGGACAGACCTCTCCCCTGCGCTACCTTTAAAACCCCTTCCTGCAATGGCCAACCTTGTCTCCTTGCCCCCTTCCAAGTGCCAGCCCCTCAACTCAGCTGGCAAACAGCCAGGAGTCTGAATCCATCCTTGACAAAATACACATCAGCTAGCTGATATTTTCCCCACAGTCCCCAGGTTCCTCTTCATCATCTGCAAAAAATTCCCACACCGCCAGCAGTAAGCACCCCGACAGCAGACACCGACCTCTTCCACACCACCTTCATCCTCAGAAGCGCCGTGGCGTTCCGCTCGCCCGCTCCATGCCGATTCCAGAGACAGAGGCTGCGGCTGTCACTCCTTGTGGCACTAAGATGCTCAGACACACAAAATTACCATTGTGCTTGTGAAAAGTCACCGGTCCCGTGCTCCTCCTCCCCACCACCCGGCTCGCCTCAAATGCTCATCCGATTCCAAAGGCAGCCTTCACAGAACCTGCCAAACCAAAGAGAAAAGCATTGCCGAGTTGCAGCAGGATACTTGACTCTTGGGCACAAACAGGCCCGCAACCGCCTCGCCTTCTCAGACCGCTCAAAGTGCTGCTTCGCTCCTGTGATACTACATGCATCATCTGAAAAAAAAAAAAAAAAAATTCAAAGCAAATAACACATGCTGAGATACTACCCAAAACAAGAGCCTGCCCGCACCGATTCCGATCTCCCACTCCTTTACCTTGGCCAGTTTCCACCACCGCCTCTGCTGTTTTCAGGTTGCCACTTCGAGGTGTGGGTACTGCCTGTAAAACCCTAACCACAAGGCACGTTTACAGCTTCACCCACAATAAGACACCCGAAAAGGAACTGCTACATCAGCTCGCTAGTCGTTGCTCACCATGCCCGAGTCCGCTTCGGTGCCCAGATGCCACGTGGCCTCACACCTTCAAACGAAGAAACACAAACCGCAACCTAGTCATATAGCTACCGGTCACATCTTCCCTCTAACGCCACACGCTGACCCACCTACTTACGGTGCTCACCTCGCCGTCACCCTGCACGGCTCGTCCTTCTGCATCTGCGAAAGGAATAATATCAAACAAGTCACCCGGATGCAGAGCGATAGCTTAACCGATTCCAGTAGTCTAGTTCCCGTTCAGCAGTACCATCTAGAGCCCAAGTACACCCTGCCATTAAAAGAATACGTAACTCAAGTATTAAGCCCTACATATACGAGCCTTAACACCTTTAAGATTCCATTTGCTCAACTAGCAAAACTCTAGCATTTGAGCCGAGTCTCCCAGACAGCTCCGGTCATCCCCTTGGCACCCGCCAAATGCTACAGAAATTCTCATCCTCACCTGCTGCCAATGGCCGCTCGCTCAGAAATAGGCTGTACCGTCTTTGCCAAAACAATCTAGGCACGTGAACATTAACCATTGCTCTTCGTGCTAGTCTTCCCCCAACTCTACCATCGCTATGCCCCCAGGCAAAGCTGCTTGAACCTGGACACTTACGCACGCAGACGGACGCTGTGCACAAATACTGCGGATGATGTGACCCGGAGGTCTGAGAAAACTCTTGGCAAAAAAAATGAGTCCTGGCCCAGATATGCCAACAGGCTATAAGATCATGGGGCCATGAGGAAGAACCTACAGCAGCCCCACAAAAGCCCAATACCATCGCCAGTGATCAAGATAAATAAAAAAGATATGTCTGTAACTGGGATGACAGAGGCGTGAGAAGCCAGGCTTAAAGACCTAAGAATGTCAGGATGCAGGGAACGAGTCCCAGAAAATGACTCCGGGAAAACAGACCGCTCTTGAGCAGCGATGCTGATGCCATCTTAATCACCATCGCAATAAATTACCATCCGTAAACTCCCGATACGCAAGATGCACATGACAGATCCATGTGAATAAACTTCAATTCAAGAAAGGAAGTACTCAGTTATCGTTACGCCAATGAGCTGAGGCTTATGAGACCGTGGGTATTGCAATGTGCCCACCAGACACAGAAAAGAATAGAGACATCGAGACATAAGTAAGGTATGCTATGAGACACAACACAGACTACAAAGAATACACAGTAACACAGACACAGGCTGGACCTGCCCTGCCCGGTAGACAGCCGTGTTTTACAGGAAGAACCCCGTGCCCTCTCTGCCCGTACATGCGTAATCTAAAACCGCCTTCTCCGCTACGCTGATTTTATAACCCCTGCCCGCCCCACGTGCGCTTCCCCTACCCAGCCGATCACCTGCACAACAATAGCTTCAGCCCTCAACTTGCCTTTCAGAGGGCTGGGGGTCAGAAACCATCTTTTAAAACAGACCACATAGGCTACCTAGGATGTTGCTGCAATCACCCAGATCCTCTTCATCATCTGGAAACACAGAATGCCATGGCTCAGCGTCATGCCAGTCAACGCTGACCTCTTCCGCAACGATGCCTGCCTCAGAAGCACTTTGGCGTTCCGCTCGCTTCTAGTCTAACGCCATTGGCCAGCATCGCCCATGGCACCTAGAAAACTAGAAATACAAAACAGCCGTTGTGTCTGGAAGCAGTCACCTGCTCAAACAATTCTACACCTCAAAATAAACTGCTGCTACAGTTGATGTTCATCACCCACCTTGCCTGATGATCTTGGGCCAGACCTTCTGCTTTGCATGTAGTTTTGCGGGTCGCTTTACACCTTCAAAACAGAGTGCTAGCTAGTCACATGGGCGCCAACAGGAGCACGTTCCCTCTGTTGCTGCATGCCAACCTAACTTCTCGCAAGGCTCCGATCGCCTCATCCCTTCGGTGTCCAGCTCCCTACTGTGCATCTGCAGCAGCAATGAAACAAAGTCGACCGGGTGCTGACAAATACCCTCGCAAACAGTGAACCTTCCCCATTCTGACTTCTTCGCTCTGCTAACCTTGTCGATTCATGCTTTATGCTCTGACCTGCCAGGCTGATGCAGCTCCATCAGTGAGTTAAAAAAAACCAAGACAGACAGTAACACCCATAAGACGTAGACACTAACCTCTTCTTTCCCCTACCCCAATAGCCACGTGCCAGACTCATCCTTTCCCCCAGCCTCCTAACACGGCTCCGCCCGCCTCCCGTGCCACACCTCTGGGGCCGGCATCCGTGTCAGGCGCCCGCTCGTATAGTCGCTCCATCTCCAATGACTCAGGAACCGTAACCTTCGATGCCGGCTCCGCCTCGGGAGATTATGGAGACATACGCAGATGTTATACACTGCTTCCCAAAAGCGAGAACCCACCGTGCAAATCCCTTGTACCGACTTATGTACTCAGGCAACACACAGAGCCCAAAAGCACAAATCCCAAAACAATTGACCTCAACCTCCGTCGCAGTCCACGACACCGTCTGCTCGCCTTTGCTGTCGCTCCTCGCTCGACTGTGCTGCTTAGCCCAGACCTGTTACTTAAAGTGCAAGATTAGGTCAAACCACCCACCGACACGCAGAAATTACGCTTACTGCCAGATAACCCAAATATAGGCAAAGACCGATGACAGGCCAAACACCAGAAGAGCTACAAGTAGCAAATGACCGTGGCTGGTGTAAAGACATACTCTTCCTTCATGGATAAATAACTCCTAAAGGACCCCATGAACTGCAGGATGGAGAACCCCTCGGTAGAGGGCATGCTTGCAGAAGACTGCCGACACGTACGGGACAGTACGCTGGGCTGCCGGAAGCTAATTGCGTACGCAATGCTACTACTAGATAACGCTGCGCTAAAAAGCCTTAAGCTGAAACTGCATAGTAGGGACAGGAGACCTGACAGCAGACAGATGCTGAACATAACGATGATCACAGAATCTCATGGAGACAGGTGCCAAAAATATCACAGAGGCCCCTCAGACCCAAATGCTTCGTGAGCGATGCTTCTTACCAAAATATGAGCTCAATGAGGAAAAGCCAAAGGTGATGCGCAGCGAGCTATTCAAATCTCCGTACAGAAGCATGCGTTACTTCAGATGGCAGGATGGTTCTGCCGGGTCAGCCGGACCCAAGCGCTGGGTTCTAACGCCTGTCCAGTGGTGTCCGTAATATTTCTCACGGCCTGCCACGTAACAGACGGGACCCCATCTGGGACCGTGTTTCCCATGTCCCGGCCCCTCCCCACCCCCGTGATGAAAATCAAACCGATAAAACAAGGACTCTACTTAATCGCCTCAGCCTCTTAAAGAAGCTTCCTTCCTCTGCTGACAGTCAACACCGATAGCCTGCTGCTGTTCCTCAACCACGGCCTGGCCCTCCGATGCCTCTACTGCCAAAGGAACAGAAAATGATTATGCTCCTACAACACAGTCCATCCTCCTCTCGTTCTTCGAGAAATCAAAGGAAAGCTACCATCCCTGACCGCTACACAACAGGAGTCTGTGCAGGAGATAGCTGAGCCCAGCCCCATAAATGGAAAAAACTCTGCTATGACCCTGCTTTGCCTTGCAGCTACAGCACCCGCCATCGGAGTGCCCCATACACCTTCCTGACTCCCTGGGAAATTCATATACGATTAGTTCAAAACACCTGGCAAATAAGATACAAGCTAAAAACAGATGTACCCCACCCTAACCCAAAACCGGTCAGATAGCTGGCTTCCTCCCACACGAGACTCACATCTTCAACAAATACACAGAACAATGTGACACCAAACTTAAAAGTCCTTACCCTCTGATGCACTCTGAAAGCGATGAGCACACCCACATAATATATACTCACGCTATTGACCCGCATACCGGACTTCCTCAGGGCCGGACCAGCAGAGACAGGAGGAATCCTGACGTTACCTCCCCAGATGCCCCCAGAGCTCCGCTCCGCTCCCCTCTCTGCTGCTCCCATCGTGGGAAAGTGCTGGTGAGGATAACTACAAAAGAAAAAACAAAAAAAAAAAAGAGAGGAAAGAGAGCCACAGGGACCTGGATGTCAAAAGACAACCTGACCTTACCTGCAGGAATAAACAGCAGAGATCTGCAAAAAATTTCTAACCAAAACCCAGAAAATAAGGAAAACCCAGGAACCTCAAAAAAACCTGAACATTGCACCACACAGCAACCGAGACTGCCCGATGGATGAAGCCGTAAGGACGAGAGGTTTGCCACAAAAACATCTCGAGACCCTTGAGCCCGATTACCTACAAGGCCCCGTCAGGAATTACAACAACAGTGTGCCGATGGAGAAACCGCAGTAGTGCGACACAGTGACTCAAAAACCTAAAATGGACACCTTACGGCTACAGAAACTGGTGCTAAAAACACTATAAACAAGAACATCGCTGTTATGACCAACACTAGAGCAAGCCTCATTGGACCCTTAAGGAAAAAGACAAAAAGAGAAAAACAGAAAAAGCTTGCGTGCCCAGGACTGTGATAAGACACACCCTTCCCTGGAGATTTTTAAGAGCACAAATACACATCCTCTTCTCCAAGAAATACAAGGGAAGACAGTGACGCAAGCCTGTGCTGGAAATAAAGTGCCTAGTCAATGCCTCTAAGTAACAATTTCTGTGACATCCCAATGGACGGAGAAGGGACGGACACAAAAATTAGCTCAGGGAATGAAGAGGCACAGAGAAGCAGAGACCTGAGAGTTCTGGAGGGTATGTTTTTATGTACCTTAATGTACCCAATGCAGGGCTAAACATCAGACAAGTCTCATCTCAGAAAGCATGTTCCTAAGCAGAAACCCAGATGGTTTACGCTGTATCTCTCATGACTTCCTCCTATCTCCCGTCAGCTGTTGAGAGACAAAACCAGAACAGACCTGATCAAAAACCAAATTAAACTGCACAACCCATCTGAAAAAAAATCGTGCAACTGCCTCCCTTACCCAACCATCCCCTGGTCCCGAAACTTGGGGAAACCCCTTCTCTTCTCCTGAACCCGCAGTAAACAAAAGCCACTCCTTCCCAACAGCTCCTGCCCTCTATATGCACCCCTGAACCTCCCATATGAGCCGCTCCTCCGGAGCTGCTCTTCCAAGCCGTGCCCTAAGTTCTGTGAGCTCCCCTTACCTTTTATCTTCCTGTAGACTCCAGGCTCTGCAACAAACCCACAAAATCAGTGAAATCCTCATGCTTATGATCTATGAGGGACCTACCACAATCCGCACAGGTTCCAAGAACAACGTGTTACTCTGTCAGCAATTAAAAAAAGATCATGAACCATTCCATACCCTGAAAAACGCTATGCCTTATGTCTCTGATGGTTTCTTGAAAAAAGTTAAAACTCCATATACAGATGGATACAAGATGCCCACCTTAACCCCTGCTACATCATCTCACCATCAACCCTATTAAGAAAGGGTGTCAAAAACTTGCATGGCAAAACTAGTGATGAAAACAAGGTTCTATCTTCAATAGAACCAGAAATTCCAAAAATATACAGCACACTTAAAATAAAAAAAGAAAATCCAAGTTCAGACTATTAATCCATCTTGCTGCTCCTAAACACCCAATACAATACTGAGAAGCAAAAAAAAAAAAAAGGAAAAATCTGCACACAAGTACATTTTTTACTATATTTGCTGTTGAACCTCAACTAATCCCAAAGCCCTTACCTCAAACAAACACTTCTATTTCTCTCAATATCAAAAAACACCTACTCAAAAAGCAAAAGCAAATCAAAACTTGCAATTGACTGAAGAAACAAAAGAACACTAACACTGATGAAACCCAGAAGCAGAATGAGCTCCTTAAGGCGAGGCTGCGGCTCATATACCCTGGCCCCGCCCACCACCCTTCCCACATTCACCTGGGAAAGGGGAGGGACAAACCACCAGATGGCATAAAGGCTGCGGGAGGAGCAGCAGGGAGGTTTCTCCTATGCTTTAGGTTTGCAATGTACAAAGGACTTAAACAGGGAAAGTGATCGCTACTAGAAATGAGAAGATCTGATCTTTTACAGCAACAGCATCTATTGCATTGGCAAAGTGACCAGGTAAGAAATTAAATGTATTCTTTCTGGGGTGCAGATCAAATGATATATACATTCTACTAAACTATGTAAGAAAGAAACCTATTAAACTCATTAGCGATGTTATTAACAAAAATGACATGCTTTACTTTCCCATGAAAAAAACACAATGCTATGGGGTTAGCCTTCATTACTAATGAGACCATGTGCACTACTTAACTTCCACCAGAAGTACGTTCTGGGTAGAACTGAATGACAAACCATAATTAGATCCCATAAAAATCCTTTCTCCAAAATTCCTCCGGTTGCAAAATAAATTACTTACTGTAAATGACCAACGGTTCAGTCACCTCAACAGTCCCTCTGACAGACTCCTTTAATAAGACTAGATGAGTCCTAAGAAATGAAAAACACAAAAACCCCATAGAAATACAAAAAACATCTCAGAGGCTGTACGAGGCAGCTGAATGAACGCCTAAGAAGCTAGAACAAATATAAATTGCAAAACACAACAAAAAAACCCATGGGAAATCTGTCGATAAAAAGAGAGGAAAGACTATTGCCTTCTCTGAAAAACTCAAGAAGAGATCAGAACCGACAGCAGATGTCTTTGGGAACCAGCCACCAAATAGAAACGTAATGTGAGACGAAAAACCAAAGGGAGTGCTGCAGAGCACAAAGATGGCTTTAGAAAAGGTTCAACATAACGAGAGACATCGTCGCAGGGATCGGAAAGGCCCTGAGGGGGCCAGAGAAACCAAAGAAGTCTCGAGGATGCAATGAACTCTAAGGGGAGTCGAACGAAGGACGGATGTCCTTGGGGACCGAATGGAGGCGCGCCAAACGGGTGAGACGAGCAAAGGACCGACCGGGGTAACGGAGGTGGACTCGGGAAGGGCTCAGAGGGGAAAAGAGGTGCACAAAGCACCCTGCTGAGCTAAAACGGGGCTCTAGGGCGTAGGGGGTGTCTTGCGAGAGCTCGGCAACGGAAGCTGAGAAGTCCCGAGGGGGCCTGAGACACCAAAGAATCCTCAGAAGTATCAATGAGGAACTCTGAGGGGGATTTCAACAAAGTACAGATGTTGTCAGGGGATCAGGGGCTAAACACAGGCATCCTAAATGGCAAAAAAGAAGATAAGAGACCTCTAAAGTGCACCAAAACAAAAAAAATTGCACTGGAGCTAAAGTGCTACGAGACTGCTGTGGAGTATGAGAAAGGACTCGGAAGGCATCATTATATAGAGTAGAGGAATTATGAGGGGGCAGGGTAAGAAAAAATGGCTTAAGACACACTGACAGCCTCAGAATCTCAGGAGAACGTCTCGGCAAACTCCACGTGACTAAGCGAGAGAGGAACCGGAGGAAGACACCGTCAACGGCAGAGAGACGAAAGAGCGCTGCATAGCAAAGAAAGATGGGAGGCTCTGACTGAACGAGAGAGATGGGAAGGGAGATATGGTGCTACGGGGTGCCGTATAGAACGACGAACTTCTCGGGAGGTGTCGGGACTCTGGGGAGAAGGGTGTTGAGGGGGGCTGACAGATGAGAGGCGGCTTGGGACAACAAGGAGGAACTTGGGTGATTGTCCGAGTGGACTACCGATGGCCTCAGGTGCCCGGAGACTGAACACAGAAATCCTAGATAGTGTTACAAGAACAAATGACTGCTGCACGACTCAAAGCGCTACAAGGAAGAGGTGGAGAACAAGGAAAGGTCTCTGAAGGCATCGTGCGCAGGAGAAAAACAATGTCCCGAGGGAGCAGAGAAACAGAAAAAGGACTGGGGACACGACAATTAAATCTGGAGAGGATCTGAACCAACTAAACTCATCATCAGACAGCCAGGGAATGAATAGAGGCACAGCTAGAGGGAGAAAGGCCAGGATAACCGGGCCGGTCACAGGTACAGACTCAGGAAGTATTCCGAGGGAACGAGAGGGGCGCAAGGTCCGCTACGAAGCTAAAGGCACGCTAAGGGCGACCTCAAAGGCATATACAGGCATCGTGATGCCATTAGACAGGTCTTGAATGGGCCGGAGAGACTGAAGAAGGCTCAGGACACGAGGAAGATGTCTGGAGATGTTCGAAACTTCAGCTAGAAAATCAGGTGAAAACACCGACTTAAAAAAAACCAAACACCTAAAAACCTAAGCCAAAAATGGGAAGATACTTTTTAAAAAGCATCTGTAGTTTTAAAGTAACTTCATGCTGACATCAGATTGTGCAAAGTGAAAAAAACTCATTCGTTTTGCTCTAACAAAAGACAAATCCCCCGGATAGTTTCCTTTTAGCCCATTGTATCTGTAGAGACAATTTCAAAACTAACAGATGTAAAGGCAAGAGAGAAAAACTTACAACGTCTGCACAACACACTCTCTACAAACAGCTGCTGGGGGGAAATTAAAATATAAAAGTAATAAAAAAAGGAAGGTTCCATCCAAAATCTCAGATCTCCTCAGGGACGCCGGGGACCAAATGGAGGCACCCTAGATGGCACACAGGAGAATAAGAGCGCTCGGAGGCACAAACAAACATGATTAAATATGGCATCAGAAAAGGTTCTCGGGGAGCGAGAAGGGCACAAAGAGCGCTACAAAGCGAAAAAACGGCTGTGGGGCACAAGGACCGCGTCGGTGGGCACGATGATGGCAGAAGGGGGGTGTCGACAGTGAAAGAGAGACAGAAAAAGGCTCTGTGTTGCAATGCAAAAAGCAAGAGGGTGTCCTAACAATGTACTAACTTATGTCCTCAGAGAATGAGCGACTGAAAAGAGACATCCTAGATGGCAAAGAATAAGGTAAGAGAGCTCTGGGGCTCAGACAAAGCCTGAGCAAGGGCTCTGTCTGAATGGGAGAGACACAAATAGCGCTACAGAGCTCAAAGGGTGCTGTGGGTCTCAGCTGGACATAATGACAGGAACGGGATGGCTCCGTGAGATGAGGGAACACGGACGTAGAGACAAATGAAGATTCGCCGGGGTGATGAAGTACGCGGGAGAGGATCCGAAGGGAGCACAGATGTCCCCAAGAGACCGGGGACCGAACGGAGACATCCGACGTGGCGGAAGGGAAAGTAAGAGTGCTCTGGGACAAAATGAAAGCCTATGGAGGAGTTATCTCTGAGTAAAGCTAAATGTTTAAAAGTGATGGTGATTAGAGAAATAAAAAAAAAATAATAGAGACGGTGAACTAAAACAGAGAGATAGAAATAAAATTTGAACAGTGAGGGCATTAAGAAAAGACAAGAAATAATTACAACATAAAGTCAACGAAACACACACAGTGAATGGGATAAAAGATGATAAAATTTTAAACGCGATGGCGATTAACAAAATAAAACAATGGCAAAGAAGCAAAAAAAGAAATAACTAAAAAAAAAGCAGAGAGGAAAAAAAGGAGGCATAGAAAGAATATTTAAAAAGCAAAGGGAATTAGGGAAATAAAGGAGAAAAAAACAATAGGGAGAGGGACATAAAACGCAGAGGATGAAAGTATATCTAAAAGCGAAGAAACTAAGGAAAGATAGGAAATAATAAATGAAGATGCTGAAATAACGACACTAAATGGGATAAGAGAAGACAGACAAGTATAAAAGCAACGCTGATTAAGGAAAAAATTTTTCATAAGCTAGAGCAAACTGAAACACAAATGGAGACAGAAAATATAAAAAGCAAGGCTATTAAGAAAAAAAAGGATGTAAAAAAAAAAAGGCGAAATAAACACAAGGAATAGGATCAAAGCAGAAAAACAGTTAACAGTACAAAAATTGAAAAAATAAGGGAAAAATAAATAAATACAGACAGGAAACTCCATCGGACACAGAGAAAGAAAATGTAGAAAGCAAGGGCACTAAGAAAAGAGAAGAAATAATTAAAAGAACAGTTTAGGAATTCAAGGTAAAGACAATAGAAGAGTAGTAATACCAGCAGTAATAGTAATACTAATAATAATTAACCAAAAATACTATACAAAGCAAGCGATTCACATGGAAAAGAAAATGTATATAGTGACAGGACTCAGGAACAACGAGAAAGGAGAAATAAAACCCAAAAGCAGCAAACGAGACAAAAGTAGAACATTTTCAAAGCCAAAGGTTTAAGAGAAGGAAGAACTAAGAAAATACCGACGGTGAACTACAACACAGGCGTAACGGGCAATTTTTAAAAAGGGTCCGCACGAAGGGAAGACAAGAAACCATTAAAAATTAAGACGGTGAAGAGTATCATAGTAGGCGTAGGAAGAAAACCTTAAAAGCAGGGAGCGTTAGGGAAAAGAAGGGGGGAAACTAAGAACTAAGAACAACACACTAAAAGCGGGGAGCTTTAGGGAAACGAAGGGGGGAAACTAAAAACTAGGGACAGCACACTAAAAGCGGAGAAAGAACATTTCAAAAGGGAGGAGCCTAAGGAAAGAGAAGAACTAACTGCAAACTAAAGACAGGGAACGGGATAAAAGCAAAACAAACTTCAAGAGTGACGGGACTTAGGGCAACGAAGAGATAAAAGTAAAAAGAGGGACAGTGAACTAAAAGAGAGACGTAGGAAGAAAACGGACAAAGCAAAGGTACTAAAAGAGACAAGGAAGAATTAAAAAATGGAAACGGCAAATGGAATACAAGTAGACAGAAGCTTTTGTCGTGGTTTAACCCCAGCCAGCAGCCAAGCACCACACAGCCGCTACGGGGGAGAAAATTGCAAGGGTGGAAGTCCGAAAACGCGTGGGTTAAGGTAAGAACAGTTTAACAATTGAAGGAAAAGACAACAGAATACTAGTAATACTAGCAGTAGCAGTAGTAATAATAATAATAATAAACCAATAAGAGTATACAAAGCAAGCGCTTCACTAGACAGGGGCTCACCACTCGCCGACCGATGCCAAGCACGTCCCCGAGCTGCCATCGCTGACTCCTGGCCAACGCCCCCCGGTTTCCAGACCGAGCGTGACGTCCCACGGTAGGGAATAGCGCTGCGGCCGGTCTGGGGCAGCTGAGCTGCCTGTGGCGCCTCCCAGCTTCTTGCGCACCGGGCAGAGCACGGGAAGCTGAAAGGTCCTTGAGTGGTGTCAGCGCTACTTAGCGACAAACAAAACGTCAGCGCGTTACCAACATGATGCTCATCCGCAATCCAAAAGGCAGCACTGTGCCAGCTACTAGGAAGAACCTTAACTCTCTGCCAGCCGAAAGCAGGACGCTTTGAACAGCAAGGGCGATTGAAGGAATAAGGAAAAACTTAATAAATAGCGACAGGGAGCTCCATCGGAGAAGGAAAATTTAGAAAGAGAGGGCACTAAGGGAAGAGAAGAAGCAATTAAACCCAGCTAACCCCCCAGGGGAAAAGTCAACCTAGAACATGGAAAAAGCCACAGGGATTAGGGAAATAAGTGGGGAAATTAAAAAAAACAGGACAGCGAACGAAAGGGACGGCGAAGGCAAATTCAAAAAACGAGGGCCCTAAGGAAAGACAAGAAAGAATTAAAACAGAAATACAGGGAAATAAAGGCAGCAAAGAGGACAAAAGGAGACGGGAAAGTGTTCAGAGGAAGCGGCGATTAAGAACATCGGGAAGCGATTTAAAACCCGCATGGGTGAGCTAAAACGGAGACGGCAAAGAGAACGTCTAAAGTGACAGCACTCAGGAGCAACGAGAAAGGAGAGCTAAAACCTAAGAGCAGCAAACGAGATAAAAGTAGAACATTTTCAAAGCCAAAGGTTTAAGAGAAGGAAGAACTAAGAAAATACCGACGGTGAACTACAACACAGGCATAACGGGCAATTTTTAAAAAGGGTCCGCACGAAGGGAAGACAAGAAACCATTAAAAATTAAGACGGTGAAGGGTATAACAGTAGGCGTAGGAAGAAAACCTTAAAAGCGGGGAGCGTTAGGGAAACGAAGGGGGGAAACTAAAAACTAGGGACAGCACACTAAAAGCGGAGAAAGAACATTTCAAAAGGGAGGAGCCTAAGGAAAGAGAAGAACTAACTGCAAACTAAAGACAGGGAACGGGATAAAAGCAAAACAAACTTCAAGAGTGACGGGACTTAGGGCAACGAAGAGATAAAAGTAAAAAGAGGGACAGTGAACTAAAAGAGAGACGTAGGAAGAAAATGGACAAAGCAAAGGTACTAAAAGAGACAAGGAAGAATTAAAAAATGGAAACGGCAAATGGAATACAAGTAGACAGAAGCTTTTGTCGTGGTTTAACCCCAGCCAGCAGCCAAGCACCACACAGCCGCTACGCGGGAGAAAATTGCAAGGGTGGAAGTCCGAAAACGCGTGGGTTAAGGTCAGAACAGTTTAACAATTGAAGGAAAAGACAACAGAATACTAGTAATACTAGTAGTAGCAGTAGTAGTAGTAATAATAATAAACCAATAAGAGTATACAAAGCAAGCGCTTCACTAGACAGGGGCTCACCACTCGCCGACCGATGCCAAGCACGTCCCCGAGCTGCCATCGCTGACTCCTGGCCAACGCCCCCCGGTTTCCAGACCGAGCGTGACGTCCCACGGTAGGGAATAGCGCTGCGGCCGGTCTGGGGCAGCTGAGCTGCCTGTGGCGCCTCCCAGCTTCTTGCGCACCGGGCAGAGCACGGGAAGCTGAAAGGTCCTTGAGTGGTGTCAGCGCTACTTAGCGACAAACAAAACGTCAGCGCGTTACCAACATGATGCTCATCCGCAATCCAAAAGGCAGCACTGTGCCAGCTACTAGGAAGAACCTTAACTCTCTGCCAGCCGAAAGCAGGACGCTTTGAACAGCAAGGGCGATTGAAGGAATAAGGAAAAACTTAATAAATAGCGACAGGGAGCTCCATCGGAGAAGGAAAATTTAGAAAGCGAGGGCACTAAGGGAAGAGAAGAAGCAATTAAACCCAGCTAACCCCCCAGGGGAAAAGTCAACCTAGAACATGGAAAAAGCCACAGGGATTAGGGAAATAAGTGGGGAAATTAAAAAAACAGGACAGCGAACGAAAGGGACGGCGAAGGCAAATTCAAAAAACGAGGGCCCTAAGGAAAGACAAGAAAGAATTAAAACAGAAATACAGGGAAATAAAGGCAGCAAAGAGGACAAAAGGAGACGGGAAAGTGTTCAGAGGAAGCGGCGATTAAGAACATCGGGAAGCGATTTAAAACCCGCATGGGTGAGCTAAAACGGAGACGGCAAAGAGAACGTCTAAAGTGACAGCACTCAGGAGCAACGAGAAAGGAGAGCTAAAACCTAAGAGCAGCAAACGAGATAAAAGTAGAACATTTTCAAAGCCAAAGGTTTAAGAGAAGGAAGAACTAAGAAAATACCGACGGTGAACTACAACACAGGCGTAACGGGCAATTTTTAAAAAGGGTCCGCACGAAGGGAAGACAAGAAACCATTAAAAATTAAGACGGTGAAGGGTATAACAGTAGGCGTAGGAAGAAAACCTTAAAAGCGGGGAGCGTTAGGGAAACGAAGGGGGGAAACAAAAAACTAGGGACAGCACACTAAAAGCGGAGAAAGAACATTTCAAAAGGGAGGAGCCTAAGGAAAGAGAAGAACTAACTGCAAACTAAAGACAGGGAACGGGATAAAAGCAAAACAAACTTCAAGAGTGACGGGACTTAGGGCAACGAAGAGATAAAAGTAAAAAGAGGGACAGTGAACTAAAAGAGAGACGTAGGAAGAAAACGGACAAAGCAAAGGTACTAAAAGAGACAAGGAAGAATTAAAAAATGGAAACGGCAAATGGAATACAAGTAGACAGAAGCTTTTGTCGTGGTTTAACCCCAGCCAGCAGCCAAGCACCACACAGCTGCTACGGGGGAGAAAATTGCAAGGGTGGAAGTCCGAAAACGCATGGGTTAAGGTAAGAACAGTTTAACAATTGAAGGAAAAGACAACAGAATACTAGTAATACTAGTAGTAGCAGTAGCAGTAGTAATAATAATAATAATAAACCAATAAGAGTATACAAAGCAAGCGCTTCACTAGACAGGGGCTCACCACTCGCCAACCGATGCCAAGCACGTCCCCGAGCTGCCATCGCTGACTCCTGGCCAACGCCCCCCGGTTTCCAGACCGAGCGTGACGTCCCACGGTAGGGAATAGCGCTGCGGCCGGTCTGGGGCAGCTGAGCTGCCTGTGGCGCCTCCCAGCTTCTTGCGCACCGGGCAGAGCACGGGAAGCTGAAAGGTCCTTGAGTGGTGTCAGCGCTACTTAGCGACAA
The DNA here is from genome assembly GCF_965183815.1 of Platalea leucorodia. Classification (NCBI taxonomy): domain Eukaryota; kingdom Metazoa; phylum Chordata; class Aves; order Pelecaniformes; family Threskiornithidae; genus Platalea; species Platalea leucorodia. The sequence continues at coordinate 14,058,086 of NC_138838.1, read as the reverse complement.
ACAAAACGTCAGCGCGTTACCAACATGATGCTCATCCGCAATCCGAAAGGCAGCACTGTGCCAGCTACTAGGAAGAACCTTAACTCTCTGCCAGCCGAAAGCAGGACGCTTTGAACAGCAAGGGCGATTGAAGGAATAAGGAAAAACTTAATAAATAGCGACAGGGAGCTCCATCGGAGAAGGAAAATTTAGAAAGCGAGGGCACTAAGGGAAGAGAAGAAGCAATTAAACCCAGCTAAACCCCCAGGGGAAAAGTCAACCTAGAACATGGAAAAAGCCACAGGGATTAGGGAAATAAATGGGAAAATTAAAAAAAACAGGACAGCGAACGAAAGGGACGGCGAAGGCAAATTCAAAAAACGAGGGCCCTAAGGAAAGACAAGAAAGAATTAAAACAGAAATACAGGGAAATAAAGGCAGCAAAGAGGACAAAAGGAGACGGGAAAGTGTTCAGAGGAAGCGGCGATTAAGAACATCGGGAAGCGATTTGAAACCCGCATGGGTGAGCTAAAACGGAGACGGCAAAGAGAACGTCTAAAGTGACAGCACTCAGGAGCAACGAGAAAGGAGAGCTAAAACCGAAGAGCAGCAAACGAGATAAAAGTAGAACATTTTCAAAGCCAAAGGTTTAAGAGAAGGAAGAACTAAGAAAATACCGACGGTGAACTACAACACAGGCGTAACGGGCAATTTTTAAAAAGGGTCCGCGCGAAGGGAAGACAAGAAACCGTTAAAAATTAAGACGGTGAAGGGTATAACAGTAGGCGTAGGAAGAAAACCTTAAAAGCGGGGAGCGTTAGGGAAACGAAGGGGGGAAACTAAAAACTAGGGACAGCACACTAAAAGCGGAGAAAGAACATTTCAAAAGGGAGGAGCCTAAGGAAAGAGAAGAACTAACTGCAAACTAAAGACAGGGAACGGGATAAAAGCAAAAAAAACTTCAAGAGTGACGGGACTTAGGGCAACGAAGAGATAAAATTCAAAAGAGGGACAGTGAACTACAAGAGAGACGTAGGAAGAAAATGGACAAAGCAAAGGTACTAAAAGAGACAAGGAAGAATTAAAAAATGGAAACGGCAAATGGAATACAAGTAGACAGAAGCTTTTGTCGTGGTTAACCCCAGCCAGCAGCCAAGCACCACACAGCCGCTACGGGGGAGAAAATTGCAAGGGTGGAAGTCCGAAAACGCGTGGGTTAAGGTAAGAACAGTTTAACAATTGAAGGAAAAGACAACAGAATACTAGTAATACTAGTAGTAGCAGTAGCAGTAGTAATAATAATAAACCAATAAGAGTATACAAAGCAAGCGCTTCACTAGACAGGGGCTCACCACTCGCCAACCGATGCCAAGCACGTCCCCGAGCTGCCATCGCTGACTCCTGGCCAACGCCCCCCGGTTTCCAGACCGAGCGTGACGTCCCACGGTAGGGAATAGCGCTGCGGCCGGTCTGGGGCAGCTGAGCTGCCTGTGGCGCCTCCCAGCTTCTTGCGCACCGGGCAGAGCACGGGAAGCTGAAAGGTCCTTGAGTGGTGTCAGCGCTACTTAGCGACAAACAAAACGTCAGCGCGTTACCAACATGATGCTCATCCGCAATCCAAAAGGCAGCACTGTGCCAGCTACTAGGAAGAACCTTAACTCTCTGCCAGCCGAAAGCAGGACGCTTTGAACAGCAAGGGCGATTGAAGGAATAAGGAAAAACTTAATAAATAGCGACAGGGAGCTCCATCGGAGAAGGAAAATTTAGAAAGCGAGGGCACTAAGGGAAGAGAAGAAGCAATTAAACCCAGCTAAACCCCCAGGGGAAAAGTCAACCTAGAACATGGGAAAAGCCACAGGGATTAGGGAAATAAATGGGAAAATTAAAAAAAACAGGACAGCGAACGAAAGGGACGGCGAAGGCAAATTCAAAAAACGAGGGCCCTAAGGAAAGACAAGAAAGAATGAAAACAGAAATACAGGGAAATAAAGGCAGCAAAGAGGACAAAAGGAGACGGGAAAGTGTTCAGAGGAAGCGGCGATTAAGAACATCGGGAAGCGATTTGAAACCCGCATGGGTGAGCTAAAACGGAGACGGCAAAGAGAACGTCTAAAGTGACAGCACTCAGGAGCAACGAGAAAGGAGAGCTAAAACCGAAGAGCAGCAAACGAGGTAAAAGTAGAACATTTTCAAAGCCAAAGGTTTAAGAGAAGGAAGAACTAAGAAAATACCGACGGTGAACTACAACACAGGCGTAACGGGCAATTTTTAAAAAGGGTCCGCGCGAAGGGAAGACAAGAAACCGTTAAAAATTAAGACGGTGAAGGGTATAACAGTAGGCGTAGGAAGAAAACCTTAAAAGCGGGGAGCGTTAGGGAAACGAAGGGGGGAAACTAAAAACTAGGGACAGCACACTAAAAGCGGAGAAAGAACATTTCAAAAGGGAGGAGCCTAAGGAAAGAGAAGAACTAACTGCAAACTAAAGACAGGGAACGGGATAAAAGCAAAAAAAACTTCAAGAGTGACGGGACTTAGGGCAACGAAGAGATAAAAGTAAAAAGAGGGACAGTGAACTAAAAGAGAGACGTAGGAAGAAAATGGACAAAGCAAAGGTACTAAAAGAGACAAGGAAGAATTAAAAAATGGAAACGGCAAATGGAATACAAGTAGACAGAAGCTTTTGTCGTGGTTTAACCCCAGCCAGCAGCCAAGCACCACACAGCCGCTACGGGGGAGAAAATTGCAAGGGTGGAAGTCCGAAAACGCGTGGGTTAAGGTAAGAACAGTTTAACAATTGAAGGAAAAGACAACAGAATACTAGTAATACTAGTAGTAGCAGTAGCAGTAGTAATAATAATAATAATAAACCAATAAGAGTATACAAAGCAAGCGCTTCACTAGACAGGGGCTCACCACTCGCCAACCGATGCCAAGCACGTCCCCGAGCTGCCATCGCTGGCTCCTGGCCAACGCCCCCCGGTTTCCAGACCGAGCGTGACGTCCCACGGTAGGGAATAGCGCTGCGGCCGGTCTGGGGCAGCTGAGCTGCCTGTGGCGCCTCCCAGCTTCTTGCGCACCGGGCAGAGCACGGGAAGCTGAAAGGTCCTTGAGTGGTGTCAGCGCTACTTAGCGACAAACAAAACGTCAGCGCGTTACCAACATGATGCTCATCCGCAATCCAAAAGGCAGCACTGTGCCAGCTACTAGGAAGAACCTTAACTCTCTGCCAGCCGAAAGCAGGACGCTTTGAACAGCAAGGGCGATTGAAGGAATAAGGAAAAACTTAATAAATAGCGACAGGGAGCTCCATCGGAGAAGGAAAATTTAGAAAGCGAGGGCACTAAGGGAAGAGAAGAAGCAATTAAACCCAGCTAAACCCCCAGGGGAAAAGTCAACCTAGAACATGGGAAAAGCCACAGGGATTAGGGAAATAAATGGGAAAATTAAAAAAAACAGGACAGCGAACGAAAGGGACGGCGAAGGCAAATTCAAAAAACGAGGGCCCTAAGGAAAGACAAGAAAGAATGAAAACAGAAATACAGGGAAAGAAAGGCAGCAAAGAGGACAAAAGGAGACGGGAAAGTGTTCAGAGGAAGCGGCGATTAAGAACATCGGGAAGCGATTTGAAACCCGCATGGGTGAGCTAAAACGGAGACGGCAAAGAGAACGTCTAAAGTGACAGCACTCAGGAGCAACGAGAAAGGAGAGCTAAAACCGAAGAGCAGCAAACGAGGTAAAAGTAGAACATTTTCAAAGCCAAAGGTTTAAGAGAAGGAAGAACTAAGAAAATACCGACGGTGAACTACAACACAGGCGTAACGGGCAATTTTTAAAAAGGGTCCGCGCGAAGGGAAGACAAGAACCCATTAAAAATTAAGACGGTGAAGGGTATAACAGTAGGCGTAGGAAGAAAACCTTAAAAGCGGGGAGCGTTAGGGAAACGAAGGGGGGAAACTAAAAACTAGGGACAGCACACTAAAAGCGGAGAAAGAACATTTCAAAAGGGAGGAGCCTAAGGAAAGAGAAGAACTAACTGCAAACTAAAGACAGGGAACGGGATAAAAGCAAAAAAAACTTCAAGAGTGATGGGACTTAGGGCAACGAAGAGATAAAAGTAAAAAGAGGGACAGTGAACTACAAGAGAGACGTAGGAAGAAAATGGACAAAGCAAAGGTACTAAAAGAGACAAGGAAGAATTAAAAAATGGAAACGGCAAATGGAATACAAGTAGACAGAAGCTTTTGTCGTGGTTTAACCCCAGCCAGCAGCCAAGCACCACACAGCCGCTACGGGGGAGAAAATTGCAAGGGTGGAAGTCCGAAAACGCGTGGGTTAAGGTCAGAACAGTTTAACAATTGAAGGAAAAGACAACAGAATACTAGTAATACTAGTAGTAGCAGTAGTAGTAGTAATAATAATAAACCAATAAGAGTATACAAAGCAAGCGCTTCACTAGACAGGGGCTCACCACTCGCCGACCGATGCCAAGCACGTCCCCGAGCTGCCATCGCTGGCTCCTGGCCAACGCCCCCCGGTTTCCAGACCGAGCGTGACGTCCCACGGTAGGGAATAGCGCTGCGGCCGGTCTGGGGCAGCTGAGCTGCCTGTGGCGCCTCCCAGCTTCTTGCGCACCGGGCAGAGCACGGGAAGCTGAAAGGTCCTTGAGTGGTGTCAGCGCTACTTAGCGACAAACAAAACGTCAGCGCGTTACCAACATGACGCTCATCCGCAATCCAAAAGGCAGCACTGTGCCAGCTACTAGGAAGAACCTTAACTCTCTGCCAGCTGAAAGCAGGACGCTTTGAACAGCAAGGGCGATTGAAGGAATAAGGAAAAACTTAATAAATAGCGACAGGGAGCTCCATCGGAGAAGGAAAATTTAGAAAGCGAGGGCACTAAGGGAAGAGAAGAAGCAATTAAACCCAGCTAAACCCCCAGGGGAAAAGTCAACCTAGAACATGGGAAAAGCCACAGGGATTAGGGAAATAAATGGGAAAATTAAAAAAAACAGGACAGCGAACGAAAGGGACGGCGAAGGCAAATTCAAAAAACGAGGGCCCTAAGGAAAGACAAGAAAGAATTAAAACAGAAATACAGGGAAATAAAGGCAGCAAAGAGGACAAAAGGAGACGGGAAAGTGTTCAGAGGAAGCGGCGATTAAGAACATCGGGAAGCGATTTGAAACCCGCATGGGTGAGCTAAAACGGAGACGGCAAAGAGAACGTCTAAAGTGACAGCACTCAGGAGCAACGAGAAAGGAGAGCTGAAACCGAAGAGCAGCAAACGAGGTAAAAGTAGAACATTTTCAAAGCCAAAGGTTTAAGAGAAGGAAGAACTAAGAAAATACCGACGGTGAACTACAACACAGGCGTAACGGGCAATTTTTAAAAAGGGTCCGCGCGAAGGGAAGACAAGAACCCGTTAAAAATTAAGACGGTGAAGGGTATAACAGTAGGCGTAGGAAGAAAACCTTAAAAGCGGGGAGCGTTAGGGAAACGAAGGGGGGAAACTAAAAACTAGGGACAGCACACTAAAAGCGGAGAAAGAACATTTCAAAAGGGAGGAGCCTAAGGAAAGAGAAGAACTAACTGCAAACTAAAGACAGGGAACGGGATAAAAGCAAAAAAAACTTCAAGAGTGACGGGACTTAGGGCAACGAAGAGATAAAAGTAAAAAGAGGGACAGTGAACTACAAGAGAGACGTAGGAAGAAAATGGACAAAGCAAAGGTACTAAAAGAGACAAGGAAGAATTAAAAAATGGAAACGGCAAATGGAATACAAGTAGGCAGAAGCTTTTGTCGTGGTTTAACCCCAGCCAGCAGCCAAGCACCACACAGCCGCTACGGGGGAGGAAATTGCAAGGGTGGAAGTCCGAAAACGCGTGGGTTAAGGTAAGAACAGTTTAACAATTGAAGGAAAAGACAACAGAATACTAGTAATACTAGTAGTAGCAGTAGCAGTAGTAATAATAATAATAATAAACCAATAAGAGTACACAAAGCAAGCGCTTCACTAGACAGGGGCTCACCACTCGCCAACCGATGCCAAGCACGTCCCCGAGCTGCCATCGCTGGCTCCTGGCCAACGCCCCCCGGTTTCCAGACCGAGCGTGACGTCCCACGGTAGGGAATAGCGCTGCGGCCGGTCTGGGGCAGCTGAGCTGCCTGTGGCGCCTCCCAGCTTCTTGCGCACCGGGCAGAGCACGGGAAGCTGAAAGGTCCTTGAGTGGTGTCAGCGCTACTTAGCGACAAACAAAACGTCAGCGCGTTACCAACATGACGCTCATCCGCAATCCAAAAGGCAGCACTGTGCCAGCTACTAGGAAGAACCTTAACTCTCTGCCAGCCGAAAGCAGGACGCTTTGAACAGCAAGGGCGATTGAAGGAATAAGGAAAAACTTAATAAATAGCGACAGGGAGCTCCATCGGAGAAGGAAAATTTAGAAAGCGAGGGCACTAAGGGAAGAGAAGAAGCAATTAAACCCAGCTAAACCCCCAGGGGAAAAGTCAACCTAGAACATGGGAAAAGCCACAGGGATTAGGGAAATAAATGGGAAAATTAAAAAAAACAGGACAGCGAACGAAAGGGACGGCGAAGGCAAATTCAAAAAACGAGGGCCCTAAGGAAAGACAAGAAAGAATTAAAACAGAAATACAGGGAAATAAAGGCAGCAAAGAGGACAAAAGGAGACGGGAAAGTGTTCAGAGGAAGCGGCGATTAAGAACATCGGGAAGCGATTTGAAACCCGCATGGGTGAGCTAAAACGGAGACGGCAAAGAGAACGTCTAAAGTGACAGCACTCAGGAGCAACGAGAAAGGAGAGCTAAAACCGAAGAGCAGCAAACGAGGTAAAAAAGTAGAACATTTTGAAAGCCAAAGGTTTAAGAGAAGGAAGAACTAAGAAAATACCGACGGTGAACTACAACACAGGCGTAACGGGCAATTTTTAAAAAGGGTCCGCGCGAAGGGAAGACAAGAACCCATTAAAAATTAAGACGGTGAAGGGTATAACAGTAGGCGTAGGAAGAAAACCTTAAAAGCGGGGAGCGTTAGGGAAACGAAGGGGGGAAACTAAAAACTAGGGACAGCACACTAAAAGCGGAGAAAGAACATTTCAAAAGGGAGGAGCCTAAGGAAAGAGAAGAACTAACTGCAAACTAAAGACAGGGAACGGGATAAAAGCAAAAAAAACTTCAAGAGTGACGGGACTTAGGGCAACGAAGAGATAAAATTCAAAAGAGGGACAGTGAACTACAAGAGAGACGTAGGAAGAAAATGGACAAAGCAAAGGTACTAAAAGAGACAAGGAAGAATTAAAAAATGGAAACGGCAAATGGAATACAAGTAGACAGAAGCTTTTGTCGTGGTTTAACCCCAGCCAGCAGCCAAGCACCACACAGCCGCTACGGGGGAGAAAATTGCAAGGGTGGAAGTCCGAAAACGCGTGGGTTAAGGTCAGAACAGTTTAACAATTGAAGGAAAAGACAACAGAATACTAGTAATACTAGTAGTAGCAGTAGTAGTAGTAATAATAATAAACCAATAAGAGTATACAAAGCAAGCGCTTCACTAGACAGGGGCTCACCACTCGCCGACCGATGCCAAGCACGTCCCCGAGCTGCCATCGCTGGCTCCTGGCCAACGCCCCCCGGTTTCCAGACCGAGCGTGACGTCCCACGGTAGGGAATAGTGCTGCGGCCGGTCTGGGGCAGCTGAGCTGCCTGTGGCGCCTCCCAGCTTCTTGCGCACCGGGCAGAGCACGGGAAGCTGAAAGGTCCTTGAGTGGTGTCAGCGCTACTTAGCGACAAACAAAACGTCAGCGCGTTACCAACATGACGCTCATCCGCAATCCAAAAGGCAGCACTGTGCCAGCTACTAGGAAGAACCTTAACTCTCTGCCAGCCGAAAGCAGGACGCTTTGAACAGCAAGGGCGATTGAAGGAATAAGGAAAAACTTAATAAATAGCGACAGGGAGCTCCATCGGAGAAGGAAAATTTAGAAAGCGAGGGCACTAAGGGAAGAGAAGAAGCAATTAAACCCAGCTAAACCCCCAGGGGAAAAGTCAACCTAGAACATGGAAAAAGCCACAGGGATTAGGGAAATAAATGGGAAAATTAAAAAAAACAGGACAGCGAACGAAAGGGACGGCGAAGGCAAATTCAAAAAACGAGGGCCCTAAGGAAAGACAAGAAAGAATTAAAACAGAAATACAGGGAAATAAAGGCAGCAAAGAGGACAAAAGGAGACGGGAAAGTGTTCAGAGGAAGCGGCGATTAAGAACATCGGGAAGCGATTTGAAACCCGCATGGGTGAGCTAAAACGGAGACGGCAAAGAGAACGTCTAAAGTGACAGCACTCAGGAGCAACGAGAAAGGAGAGCTAAAACCGAAGAGCAGCAAACGAGATAAAAGTAGAACATTTTCAAAGCCAAAGGTTTAAGAGAAGGAAGAACTAAGAAAATACCGACGGTGAACTACAACACAGGCGTAACGGGCAATTTTTAAAAAGGGTCCGCGCGAAGGGAAGACAAGAACCCATTAAAAATTAAGACGGTGAAGGGTATAACAGTAGGCGTAGGAAGAAAACCTTAAAAGCGGGGAGCGTTAGGGAAACGAAGGGGGGAAACTAAAAACTAGGGACAGCACACTAAAAGCGGAGAAAGAACATTTCAAAAGGGAGGAGCCTAAGGAAAGAGAAGAACTAACTGCAAACTAAAGACAGGGAACGGGATAAAAGCAAAAAAAACTTCAAGAGTGACGGGACTTAGGGCAACGAAGAGATAAAAGTAAAAAGAGGGACAGTGAACTACAAGAGAGACGTAGGAAGAAAATGGACAAAGCAAAGGTACTAAAAGAGACAAGGAAGAATTAAAAAATGGAAACGGCAAATGGAATACAAGTAGGCAGAAGCTTTTGTCGTGGTTTAACCCCAGCCAGCAGCCAAGCACCACACAGCCGCTACGGGGGAGGAAATTGCAAGGGTGGAAGTCCGAAAACGCGTGGGTTAAGGTAAGAACAGTTTAACAATTGAAGGAAAAGACAACAGAATACTAGTAATACTAGTAGTAGCAGTAGCAGTAGTAATAATAATAATAATAAACCAATAAGAGTACACAAAGCAAGCGCTTCACTAGACAGGGGCTCACCACTCGCCAACCGATGCCAAGCACGTCCCCGAGCTGCCATCGCTGGCTCCTGGCCAACGCCCCCCGGTTTCCAGACCGAGCGTGACGTCCCACGGTAGGGAATAGCGCTGCGGCCGGTCTGGGGCAGCTGAGCTGCCTGTGGCGCCTCCCAGCTTCTTGCGCACCGGGCAGAGCACGGGAAGCTGAAAGGTCCTTGAGTGGTGTCAGCGCTACTTAGCGACAAACAAAACGTCAGCGCGTTACCAACATGACGCTCATCCGCAATCCAAAAGGCAGCACTGTGCCAGCTACTAGGAAGAACCTTAACTCTCTGCCAGCCGAAAGCAGGACGCTTTGAACAGCAAGGGCGATTGAAGGAATAAGGAAAAACTTAATAAATAGCGACAGGGAGCTCCATCGGAGAAGGAAAATTTAGAAAGCGAGGGCACTAAGGGAAGAGAAGAAGCAATTAAACCCAGCTAAACCCCCAGGGGAAAAGTCAACCTAGAACATGGGAAAAGCCACAGGGATTAGGGAAATAAATGGGAAAATTAAAAAAAACAGGACAGCGAACGAAAGGGACGGCGAAGGCAAATTCAAAAAACGAGGGCCCTAAGGAAAGACAAGAAAGAATTAAAACAGAAATACAGGGAAATAAAGGCAGCAAAGAGGACAAAAGGAGACGGGAAAGTGTTCAGAGGAAGCGGCGATTAAGAACATCGGGAAGCGATTTGAAACCCGCATGGGTGAGCTAAAACGGAGACGGCAAAGAGAACGTCTAAAGTGACAGCACTCAGGAGCAACGAGAAAGGAGAGCTAAAACCGAAGAGCAGCAAACGAGGTAAAAAAGTAGAACATTTTGAAAGCCAAAGGTTTAAGAGAAGGAAGAACTAAGAAAATACCGACGGTGAACTACAACACAGGCGTAACGGGCAATTTTTAAAAAGGGTCCGCGCGAAGGGAAGACAAGAACCCATTAAAAATTAAGACGGTGAAGGGTATAACAGTAGGCGTAGGAAGAAAACCTTAAAAGCGGGGAGCGTTAGGGAAACGAAGGGGGGAAACTAAAAACTAGGGACAGCACACTAAAAGCGGAGAAAGAACATTTCAAAAGGGAGGAGCCTAAGGAAAGAGAAGAACTAACTGCAAACTAAAGACAGGGAACGGGATAAAAGCAAAAAAAACTTCAAGAGTGACGGGACTTAGGGCAACGAAGAGATAAAATTCAAAAGAGGGACAGTGAACTACAAGAGAGACGTAGGAAGAAAATGGACAAAGCAAAGGTACTAAAAGAGACAAGGAAGAATTAAAAAATGGAAACGGCAAATGGAATACAAGTAGACAGAAGCTTTTGTCGTGGTTTAACCCCAGCCAGCAGCCAAGCACCACACAGCCGCTACGGGGGAGAAAATTGCAAGGGTGGAAGTCCGAAAACGCGTGGGTTAAGGTCAGAACAGTTTAACAATTGAAGGAAAAGACAACAGAATACTAGTAATACTAGTAGTAGCAGTAGTAGTAGTAATAATAATAAACCAATAAGAGTATACAAAGCAAGCGCTTCACTAGACAGGGGCTCACCACTCGCCGACCGATGCCAAGCACGTCCCCGAGCTGCCATCGCTGGCTCCTGGCCAACGCCCCCCGGTTTCCAGACCGAGCGTGACGTCCCACGGTAGGGAATAGTGCTGCGGCCGGTCTGGGGCAGCTGAGCTGCCTGTGGCGCCTCCCAGCTTCTTGCGCACCGGGCAGAGCACGGGAAGCTGAAAGGTCCTTGAGTGGTGTCAGCGCTACTTAGCGACAAACAAAACGTCAGCGCGTTACCAACATGACGCTCATCCGCAATCCAAAAGGCAGCACTGTGCCAGCTACTAGGAAGAACCTTAACTCTCTGCCAGCCGAAAGCAGGACGCTTTGAACAGCAAGGGCGATTGAAGGAATAAGGAAAAACTTAATAAATAGCGACAGGGAGCTCCATCGGAGAAGGAAAATTTAGAAAGCGAGGGCACTAAGGGAAGAGAAGAAGCAATTAAACCCAGCTAAACCCCCAGGGGAAAAGTCAACCTAGAACATGGAAAAAGCCACAGGGATTAGGGAAATAAATGGGAAAATTAAAAAAAACAGGACAGCGAACGAAAGGGACGGCGAAGGCAAATTCAAAAAACGAGGGCCCTAAGGAAAGACAAGAAAGAATTAAAACAGAAATACAGGGAAATAAAGGCAGCAAAGAGGACAAAAGGAGACGGGAAAGTGTTCAGAGGAAGCGGCGATTAAGAACATCGGGAAGCGATTTGAAACCCGCATGGGTGAGCTAAAACGGAGACGGCAAAGAGAACGTCTAAAGTGACAGCACTCAGGAGCAACGAGAAAGGAGAGCTAAAACCGAAGAGCAGCAAACGAGATAAAAGTAGAACATTTTCAAAGCCAAAGGTTTAAGAGAAGGAAGAACTAAGAAAATACCGACGGTGAACTACAACACAGGCGTAACGGGCAATTTTTAAAAAGGGTCCGCGCGAAGGGAAGACAAGAACCCATTAAAAATTAAGACGGTGAAGGGTATAACAGTAGGCGTAGGAAGAAAACCTTAAAAGCGGGGAGCGTTAGGGAAACGAAGGGGGGAAACTAAAAACTAGGGACAGCACACTAAAAGCGGAGAAAGAACATTTCAAAAGGGAGGAGCCTAAGGAAAGAGAAGAACTAACTGCAAACTAAAGACAGGGAACGGGATAAAAGCAAAAAAAACTTCAAGAGTGACGGGACTTAGGGCAACGAAGAGATAAAATTCAAAAGAGGGACAGTGAACTACAAGAGAGACGTAGGAAGAAAATGGACAAAGCAAAGGTACTAAAAGAGACAAGGAAGAATTAAAAAATGGAAACGGCAAATGGAATACAAGTAGACAGAAGCTTTTGTCGTGGTTTAACCCCAGCCAGCAGCCAAGCACCACACAGCCGCTACGGGGGAGGAAATTGCAAGGGTGGAAGTCCGAAAACGCGTGGGTTAAGGTAAGAACAGTTTAACAATTGAAGGAAAAGACAACAGAATACTAGTAATACTAGTAGTAGCAGTAGCAGTAGTAATAATAATAATAATAAACCAATAAGAGTACACAAAGCAAGCGCTTCACTAGACAGGGGCTCACCACTCGCCAACCGATGCCAAGCACGTCCCCGAGCTGCCATCGCTGGCTCCTGGCCAACGCCCCCCGGTTTCCAGACCGAGCGTGACGTCCCACGGTAGGGAATAGCGCTGCGGCCGGTCTGGGGCAGCTGAGCTGCCTGTGGCGCCTCCCAGCTTCTTGCGCACCGGGCAGAGCACGGGAAGCTGAAAGGTCCTTGAGTGGTGTCAGCGCTACTTAGCGACAAACAAAACGTCAGCGCGTTACCAACATGACGCTCATCCGCAATCCAAAAGGCAGCACTGTGCCAGCTACTAGGAAGAACCTTAACTCTCTGCCAGCCGAAAGCAGGACGCTTTGAACAGCAAGGGCGATTGAAGGAATAAGGAAAAACTTAATAAATAGCGACAGGGAGCTCCATCGGAGAAGGAAAATTTAGAAAGCGAGGGCACTAAGGGAAGAGAAGAAGCAATTAAACCCAGCTAAACCCCCAGGGGAAAAGTCAACCTAGAACATGGAAAAAGCCACAGGGATTAGGGAAATAAATGGGAAAATTAAAAAAAACAGGACAGCGAACGAAAGGGACGGCGAAGGCAAATTCAAAAAACGAGGGCCCTAAGGAAAGACAAGAAAGAATTAAAACAGAAATACAGGGAAATAAAGGCAGCAAAGAGGACAAAAGGAGACGGGAAAGTGTTCAGAGGAAGCGGCGATTAAGAACATCGGGAAGCGATTTGAAACCCGCATGGGTGAGCTAAAACGGAGACGGCAAAGAGAACGTCTAAAGTGACAGCACTCAGGAGCAACGAGAAAGGAGAGCTAAAACCGAAGAGCAGCAAACGAGGTAAAAGTAGAACATTTTGAAAGCCAAAGGTTTAAGAGAAGGAAGAACTAAGAAAATACCGACGGTGAACTACAACACAGGCGTAACGGGCAATTTTTAAAAAGGGTCCGCGCGAAGGGAAGACAAGAACCCATTAAAAATTAAGACGGTGAAGGGTATAACAGTAGGCGTAGGAAGAAAACCTTAAAAGCGGGGAGCGTTAGGGAAACGAAGGGGGGAAACTAAAAACTAGGGACAGCACACTAAAAGCGGAGAAAGAACATTTCAAAAGGGAGGAGCCTAAGGAAAGAGAAGAACTAACTGCAAACTAAAGACAGGGAACGGGATAAAAGCAAAAAAAACTTCAAGAGTGACGGGACTTAGGGCAACGAAGAGATAAAAGTAAAAAGAGGGACAGTGAACTACAAGAGAGACGTAGGAAGAAAATGGACAAAGCAAAGGTACTAAAAGAGACAAGGAAGAATTAAAAAATGGAAACGGCAAATGGAATACAAGTAGGCAGAAGCTTTTGTCGTGGTTTAACCCCAGCCAGCAGCCAAGCACCACACAGCCGCTACGGGGGAGGAAATTGCAAGGGTGGAAGTCCGAAAACGCGTGGGTTAAGGTAAGAACAGTTTAACAATTGAAGGAAAAGACAACAGAATACTAGTAATACTAGTAGTAGCAGTAGCAGTAGTAATAATAATAATAATAAACCAATAAGAGTACACAAAGCAAGCGCTTCACTAGACAGGGGCTCACCACTCGCCAACCGATGCCAAGCACGTCCCCGAGCTGCCATCGCTGGCTCCTGGCCAACGCCCCCCGGTTTCCAGACCGAGCGTGACGTCCCACGGTAGGGAATAGCGCTGCGGCCGGTCTGGGGCAGCTGAGCTGCCTGTGGCGCCTCCCAGCTTCTTGCGCACCGGGCAGAGCACGGGAAGCTGAAAGGTCCTTGAGTGGTGTCAGCGCTACTTAGCGACAAACAAAACGTCAGCGCGTTACCAACATGACGCTCATCCGCAATCCAAAAGGCAGCACTGTGCCAGCTACTAGGAAGAACCTTAACTCTCTGCCAGCCGAAAGCAGGACGCTTTGAACAGCAAGGGCGATTGAAGGAATAAGGAAAAACTTAATAAATAGCGACAGGGAGCTCCATCGGAGAAGGAAAATTTAGAAAGCGAGGGCACTAAGGGAAGAGAAGAAGCAATTAAACCCAGCTAAACCCCCAGGGGAAAAGTCAACCTAGAACATGGGAAAAGCCACAGGGATTAGGGAAATAAATGGGAAAATTAAAAAAAACAGGACAGCGAACGAAAGGGACGGCGAAGGCAAATTCAAAAAACGAGGGCCCTAAGGAAAGACAAGAAAGAATTAAAACAGAAATACAGGGAAATAAAGGCAGCAAAGAGGACAAAAGGAGACGGGAAAGTGTTCAGAGGAAGCGGCGATTAAGAACATCGGGAAGCGATTTGAAACCCGCATGGGTGAGCTAAAACGGAGACGGCAAAGAGAACGTCTAAAGTGACAGCACTCAGGAGCAACGAGAAAGGAGAGCTAAAACCGAAGAGCAGCAAACGAGGTAAAAAAGTAGAACATTTTGAAAGCCAAAGGTTTAAGAGAAGGAAGAACTAAGAAAATACCGACGGTGAACTACAACACAGGCGTAACGGGCAATTTTTAAAAAGGGTCCGCGCGAAGGGAAGACAAGAACCCATTAAAAATTAAGACGGTGAAGGGTATAACAGTAGGCGTAGGAAGAAAACCTTAAAAGCGGGGAGCGTTAGGGAAACGAAGGGGGGAAACTAAAAACTAGGGACAGCACACTAAAAGCGGAGAAAGAACATTTCAAAAGGGAGGAGCCTAAGGAAAGAGAAGAACTAACTGCAAACTAAAGACAGGGAACGGGATAAAAGCAAAAAAAACTTCAAGAGTGACGGGACTTAGGGCAACGAAGAGATAAAAGTAAAAAGAGGGACAGTGAACTACAAGAGAGACGTAGGAAGAAAATGGACAAAGCAAAGGTACTAAAAGAGACAAGGAAGAATTAAAAAATGGAAACGGCAAATGGAATACAAGTAGGCAGAAGCTTTTGTCGTGGTTTAACCCCAGCCAGCAGCCAAGCACCACACAGCCGCTACGGGGGAGGAAATTGCAAGGGTGGAAGTCCGAAAACGCGTGGGTTAAGGTAAGAACAGTTTAACAATTGAAGGAAAAGACAACAGAATACTAGTAATACTAGTAGTAGCAGTAGCAGTAGTAATAATAATAATAATAAACCAATAAGAGTACACAAAGCAAGCGCTTCACTAGACAGGGGCTCACCACTCGCCAACCGATGCCAAGCACGTCCCCGAGCTGCCATCGCTGGCTCCTGGCCAACGCCCCCCGGTTTCCAGACCGAGCGTGACGTCCCACGGTAGGGAATAGCGCTGCGGCCGGTCTGGGGCAGCTGAGCTGCCTGTGGCGCCTCCCAGCTTCTTGCGCACCGGGCAGAGCACGGGAAGCTGAAAGGTCCTTGAGTGGTGTCAGCGCTACTTAGCGACAAACAAAACGTCAGCGCGTTACCAACATGACGCTCATCCGCAATCCAAAAGGCAGCACTGTGCCAGCTACTAGGAAGAACCTTAACTCTCTGCCAGCCGAAAGCAGGACGCTTTGAACAGCAAGGGCGATTGAAGGAATAAGGAAAAACTTAATAAATAGCGACAGGGAGCTCCATCGGAGAAGGAAAATTTAGAAAGCGAGGGCACTAAGGGAAGAGAAGAAGCAATTAAACCCAGCTAAACCCCCAGGGGAAAAGTCAACCTAGAACATGGGAAAAGCCACAGGGATTAGGGAAATAAATGGGAAAATTAAAAAAAACAGGACAGCGAACGAAAGGGACGGCGAAGGCAAATTCAAAAAACGAGGGCCCTAAGGAAAGACAAGAAAGAATTAAAACAGAAATACAGGGAAATAAAGGCAGCAAAGAGGACAAAAGGAGACGGGAAAGTGTTCAGAGGAAGCGGCGATTAAGAACATCGGGAAGCGATTTGAAACCCGCATGGGTGAGCTAAAACGGAGACGGCAAAGAGAACGTCTAAAGTGACAGCACTCAGGAGCAACGAGAAAGGAGAGCTAAAACCGAAGAGCAGCAAACGAGGTAAAAGTAGAACATTTTGAAAGCCAAAGGTTTAAGAGAAGGAAGAACTAAGAAAATACCGACGGTGAACTACAACACAGGCGTAACGGGCAATTTTTAAAAAGGGTCCGCGCGAAGGGAAGACAAGAACCCATTAAAAATTAAGACGGTGAAGGGTATAACAGTAGGCGTAGGAAGAAA
Source organism: Platalea leucorodia (assembly GCF_965183815.1). Lineage (NCBI taxonomy): Eukaryota > Metazoa > Chordata > Aves > Pelecaniformes > Threskiornithidae > Platalea > Platalea leucorodia. Next base: position 14,041,718 of record NC_138838.1, on the reverse strand, counting down.
ACCTTAAAAGCGGGGAGCGTTAGGGAAACGAAGGGGGGAAACTAAAAACTAGGGACAGCACACTAAAAGCGGAGAAAGAACATTTCAAAAGGGAGGAGCCTAAGGAAAGAGAAGAACTAACTGCAAACTAAAGACAGGGAACGGGATAAAAGCAAAAAAAACTTCAAGAGTGACGGGACTTAGGGCAACGAAGAGATAAAAGTAAAAAGAGGGACAGTGAACTACAAGAGAGACGTAGGAAGAAAATGGACAAAGCAAAGGTACTAAAAGAGACAAGGAAGAATTAAAAAATGGAAACGGCAAATGGAATACAAGTAGGCAGAAGCTTTTGTCGTGGTTTAACCCCAGCCAGCAGCCAAGCACCACACAGCCGCTACGGGGGAGGAAATTGCAAGGGTGGAAGTCCGAAAACGCGTGGGTTAAGGTAAGAACAGTTTAACAATTGAAGGAAAAGACAACAGAATACTAGTAATACTAGTAGTAGCAGTAGCAGTAGTAATAATAATAATAATAAACCAATAAGAGTACACAAAGCAAGCGCTTCACTAGACAGGGGCTCACCACTCGCCAACCGATGCCAAGCACGTCCCCGAGCTGCCATCGCTGGCTCCTGGCCAACGCCCCCCGGTTTCCAGACCGAGCGTGACGTCCCACGGTAGGGAATAGCGCTGCGGCCGGTCTGGGGCAGCTGAGCTGCCTGTGGCGCCTCCCAGCTTCTTGCGCACCGGGCAGAGCACGGGAAGCTGAAAGGTCCTTGAGTGGTGTCAGCGCTACTTAGCGACAAACAAAACGTCAGCGCGTTACCAACATGACGCTCATCCGCAATCCAAAAGGCAGCACTGTGCCAGCTACTAGGAAGAACCTTAACTCTCTGCCAGCCGAAAGCAGGACGCTTTGAACAGCAAGGGCGATTGAAGGAATAAGGAAAAACTTAATAAATAGCGACAGGGAGCTCCATCGGAGAAGGAAAATTTAGAAAGCGAGGGCACTAAGGGAAGAGAAGAAGCAATTAAACCCAGCTAAACCCCCAGGGGAAAAGTCAACCTAGAACATGGGAAAAGCCACAGGGATTAGGGAAATAAATGGGAAAATTAAAAAAAACAGGACAGCGAACGAAAGGGACGGCGAAGGCAAATTCAAAAAACGAGGGCCCTAAGGAAAGACAAGAAAGAATTAAAACAGAAATACAGGGAAATAAAGGCAGCAAAGAGGACAAAAGGAGACGGGAAAGTGTTCAGAGGAAGCGGCGATTAAGAACATCGGGAAGCGATTTGAAACCCGCATGGGTGAGCTAAAACGGAGACGGCAAAGAGAACGTCTAAAGTGACAGCACTCAGGAGCAACGAGAAAGGAGAGCTAAAACCGAAGAGCAGCAAACGAGGTAAAAAAGTAGAACATTTTGAAAGCCAAAGGTTTAAGAGAAGGAAGAACTAAGAAAATACCGACGGTGAACTACAACACAGGCGTAACGGGCAATTTTTAAAAAGGGTCCGCGCGAAGGGAAGACAAGAACCCATTAAAAATTAAGACGGTGAAGGGTATAACAGTAGGCGTAGGAAGAAAACCTTAAAAGCGGGGAGCGTTAGGGAAACGAAGGGGGGAAACTAAAAACTAGGGACAGCACACTAAAAGCGGAGAAAGAACATTTCAAAAGGGAGGAGCCTAAGGAAAGAGAAGAACTAACTGCAAACTAAAGACAGGGAACGGGATAAAAGCAAAAAAAACTTCAAGAGTGACGGGACTTAGGGCAACGAAGAGATAAAAGTAAAAAGAGGGACAGTGAACTACAAGAGAGACGTAGGAAGAAAATGGACAAAGCAAAGGTACTAAAAGAGACAAGGAAGAATTAAAAAATGGAAACGGCAAATGGAATACAAGTAGGCAGAAGCTTTTGTCGTGGTTTAACCCCAGCCAGCAGCCAAGCACCACACAGCCGCTACGGGGGAGGAAATTGCAAGGGTGGAAGTCCGAAAACGCGTGGGTTAAGGTAAGAACAGTTTAACAATTGAAGGAAAAGACAACAGAATACTAGTAATACTAGTAGTAGCAGTAGCAGTAGTAATAATAATAATAATAAACCAATAAGAGTACACAAAGCAAGCGCTTCACTAGACAGGGGCTCACCACTCGCCAACCGATGCCAAGCACGTCCCCGAGCTGCCATCGCTGGCTCCTGGCCAACGCCCCCCGGTTTCCAGACCGAGCGTGACGTCCCACGGTAGGGAATAGCGCTGCGGCCGGTCTGGGGCAGCTGAGCTGCCTGTGGCGCCTCCCAGCTTCTTGCGCACCGGGCAGAGCACGGGAAGCTGAAAGGTCCTTGAGTGGTGTCAGCGCTACTTAGCGACAAACAAAACGTCAGCGCGTTACCAACATGACGCTCATCCGCAATCCAAAAGGCAGCACTGTGCCAGCTACTAGGAAGAACCTTAACTCTCTGCCAGCCGAAAGCAGGACGCTTTGAACAGCAAGGGCGATTGAAGGAATAAGGAAAAACTTAATAAATAGCGACAGGGAGCTCCATCGGAGAAGGAAAATTTAGAAAGCGAGGGCACTAAGGGAAGAGAAGAAGCAATTAAACCCAGCTAAACCCCCAGGGGAAAAGTCAACCTAGAACATGGAAAAAGCCACAGGGATTAGGGAAATAAATGGGAAAATTAAAAAAAACAGGACAGCGAACGAAAGGGACGGCGAAGGCAAATTCAAAAAACGAGGGCCCTAAGGAAAGACAAGAAAGAATTAAAACAGAAATACAGGGAAAGAAAGGCAGCAAAGAGGACAAAAGGAGACGGGAAAGTGTTCAGAGGAAGCGGCGATTAAGAACATCGGGAAGCGATTTGAAACCCGCATGGGTGAGCTAAAACGGAGACGGCAAAGAGAACGTCTAAAGTGACAGCACTCAGGAGCAACGAGAAAGGAGAGCTAAAACCGAAGAGCAGCAAACGAGGTAAAAAAGTAGAACATTTTGAAAGCCAAAGGTTTAAGAGAAGGAAGAACTAAGAAAATACCGACGGTGAACTACAACACAGGCGTAACGGGCAATTTTTAAAAAGGGTCCGCGCGAAGGGAAGACAAGAACCCATTAAAAATTAAGACGGTGAAGGGTATAACAGTAGGCGTAGGAAGAAAACCTTAAAAGCGGGGAGCGTTAGGGAAACGAAGGGGGGAAACTAAAAACTAGGGACAGCACACTAAAAGCGGAGAAAGAACATTTCAAAAGGGAGGAGCCTAAGGAAAGAGAAGAACTAACTGCAAACTAAAGACAGGGAACGGGATAAAAGCAAAAAAAACTTCAAGAGTGACGGGACTTAGGGCAACGAAGAGATAAAATTCAAAAGAGGGACAGTGAACTACAAGAGAGACGTAGGAAGAAAATGGACAAAGCAAAGGTACTAAAAGAGACAAGGAAGAATTAAAAAATGGAAACGGCAAATGGAATACAAGTAGACAGAAGCTTTTGTCGTGGTTTAACCCCAGCCAGCAGCCAAGCACCACACAGCCGCTACGGGGGAGAAAATTGCAAGGGTGGAAGTCCGAAAACGCGTGGGTTAAGGTCAGAACAGTTTAACAATTGAAGGAAAAGACAACAGAATACTAGTAATACTAGTAGTAGCAGTAGTAGTAGTAATAATAATAAACCAATAAGAGTATACAAAGCAAGCGCTTCACTAGACAGGGGCTCACCACTCGCCGACCGATGCCAAGCACGTCCCCGAGCTGCCATCGCTGGCTCCTGGCCAACGCCCCCCGGTTTCCAGACCGAGCGTGACGTCCCACGGTAGGGAATAGTGCTGCGGCCGGTCTGGGGCAGCTGAGCTGCCTGTGGCGCCTCCCAGCTTCTTGCGCACCGGGCAGAGCACGGGAAGCTGAAAGGTCCTTGAGTGGTGTCAGCGCTACTTAGCGACAAACAAAACGTCAGCGCGTTACCAACATGACGCTCATCCGCAATCCAAAAGGCAGCACTGTGCCAGCTACTAGGAAGAACCTTAACTCTCTGCCAGCCGAAAGCAGGACGCTTTGAACAGCAAGGGCGATTGAAGGAATAAGGAAAAACTTAATAAATAGCGACAGGGAGCTCCATCGGAGAAGGAAAATTTAGAAAGCGAGGGCACTAAGGGAAGAGAAGAAGCAATTAAACCCAGCTAAACCCCCAGGGGAAAAGTCAACCTAGAACATGGAAAAAGCCACAGGGATTAGGGAAATAAATGGGAAAATTAAAAAAAACAGGACAGCGAACGAAAGGGACGGCGAAGGCAAATTCAAAAAACGAGGGCCCTAAGGAAAGACAAGAAAGAATTAAAACAGAAATACAGGGAAAGAAAGGCAGCAAAGAGGACAAAAGGAGACGGGAAAGTGTTCAGAGGAAGCGGCGATTAAGAACATCGGGAAGCGATTTGAAACCCGCATGGGTGAGCTAAAACGGAGACGGCAAAGAGAACGTCTAAAGTGACAGCACTCAGGAGCAACGAGAAAGGAGAGCTAAAACCGAAGAGCAGCAAACGAGATAAAAGTAGAACATTTTCAAAGCCAAAGGTTTAAGAGAAGGAAGAACTAAGAAAATACCGACGGTGAACTACAACACAGGCGTAACGGGCAATTTTTAAAAAGGGTCCGCGCGAAGGGAAGACAAGAACCCATTAAAAATTAAGACGGTGAAGGGTATAACAGTAGGCGTAGGAAGAAAACCTTAAAAGCGGGGAGCGTTAGGGAAACGAAGGGGGGAAACTAAAAACTAGGGACAGCACACTAAAAGCGGAGAAAGAACATTTCAAAAGGGAGGAGCCTAAGGAAAGAGAAGAACTAACTGCAAACTAAAGACAGGGAACGGGATAAAAGCAAAAAAAACTTCAAGAGTGACGGGACTTAGGGCAACGAAGAGATAAAATTCAAAAGAGGGACAGTGAACTACAAGAGAGACGTAGGAAGAAAATGGACAAAGCAAAGGTACTAAAAGAGACAAGGAAGAATTAAAAAATGGAAACGGCAAATGGAATACAAGTAGACAGAAGCTTTTGTCGTGGTTTAACCCCAGCCAGCAGCCAAGCACCACACAGCCGCTACGGGGGAGAAAATTGCAAGGGTGGAAGTCCGAAAACGCGTGGGTTAAGGTCAGAACAGTTTAACAATTGAAGGAAAAGACAACAGAATACTAGTAATACTAGTAGTAGCAGTAGTAGTAGTAATAATAATAAACCAATAAGAGTATACAAAGCAAGCGCTTCACTAGACAGGGGCTCACCACTCGCCGACCGATGCCAAGCACGTCCCCGAGCTGCCATCGCTGGCTCCTGGCCAACGCCCCCCGGTTTCCAGACCGAGCGTGACGTCCCACGGTAGGGAATAGCGCTGCGGCCGGTCTGGGGCAGCTGAGCTGCCTGTGGCGCCTCCCAGCTTCTTGCGCACCGGGCAGAGCACGGGAAGCTGAAAGGTCCTTGAGTGGTGTCAGCGCTACTTAGCGACAAACAAAACGTCAGCGCGTTACCAACATGACGCTCATCCGCAATCCAAAAGGCAGCACTGTGCCAGCTACTAGGAAGAACCTTAACTCTCTGCCAGCCGAAAGCAGGACGCTTTGAACAGCAAGGGCGATTGAAGGAATAAGGAAAAACTTAATAAACAGCGACAGGGAGCTCCATCGGAGAAGGAAAATTTAGAAAGCGAGGGCACTAAGGGAAGAGAAGAAGCAATTAAACCCAGCTAAACCCCCAGGGGAAAAGTCAACCTAGAACATGGGAAAAGCCACAGGGATTAGGGAAATAAATGGGAAAATTAAAAAAAACAGGACAGCGAACGAAAGGGACGGCGAAGGCAAATTCAAAAAACGAGGGCCCTAAGGAAAGACAAGAAAGAATGAAAACAGAAATACAGGGAAATAAAGGCAGCAAAGAGGACAAAAGGAGACGGGAAAGTGTTCAGAGGAAGCGGCGATTAAGAACATCGGGAAGCGATTTGAAACCCGCATGGGTGAGCTAAAACGGAGACGGCAAAGAGAACGTCTAAAGTGACAGCACTCAGGAGCAACGAGAAAGGAGAGCTAAAACCGAAGAGCAGCAAACGAGATAAAAGTAGAACATTTTCAAAGCCAAAGGTTTAAGAGAAGGAAGAACTAAGAAAATACCGACGGTGAACTACAACACAGGCGTAACGGGCAATTTTTAAAAAGGGTCCGCGCGAAGGGAAGACAAGAAACCGTTAAAAATTAAGACGGTGAAGGGTATAACAGTAGGCGTAGGAAGAAAACCTTAAAAGCGGGGAGCGTTAGGGAAACGAAGGGGGGAAACTAAAAACTAGGGACAGCACACTAAAAGCGGAGAAAGAACATTTCAAAAGGGAGGAGCCTAAGGAAAGAGAAGAACTAACTGCAAACTAAAGACAGGGAACGGGATAAAAGCAAAAAAAACTTCAAGAGTGACGGGACTTAGGGCAACGAAGAGATAAAATTCAAAAGAGGGACAGTGAACTACAAGAGAGACGTAGGAAGAAAATGGACAAAGCAAAGGTACTAAAAGAGACAAGGAAGAATTAAAAAATGGAAACGGCAAATGGAATACAAGTAGACAGAAGCTTTTGTCGTGGTTTAACCCCAGCCAGCAGCCAAGCACCACACAGCCGCTACGGGGGAGAAAATTGCAAGGGTGGAAGTCCGAAAACGCGTGGGTTAAGGTCAGAACAGTTTAACAATTGAAGGAAAAGACAACAGAATACTAGTAATACTAGTAGTAGCAGTAGTAGTAGTAATAATAATAAACCAATAAGAGTATACAAAGCAAGCGCTTCACTAGACAGGGGCTCACCACTCGCCGACCGATGCCAAGCACGTCCCCGAGCTGCCATCGCTGGCTCCTGGCCAACGCCCCCCGGTTTCCAGACCGAGCGTGACGTCCCACGGTAGGGAATAGCGCTGCGGCCGGTCTGGGGCAGCTGAGCTGCCTGTGGCGCCTCCCAGCTTCTTGCGCACCGGGCAGAGCACGGGAAGCTGAAAGGTCCTTGAGTGGTGTCAGCGCTACTTAGCGACAAACAAAACGTCAGCGCGTTACCAACATGACGCTCATCCGCAATCCAAAAGGCAGCACTGTGCCAGCTACTAGGAAGAACCTTAACTCTCTGCCAGCCGAAAGCAGGACGCTTTGAACAGCAAGGGCGATTGAAGGAATAAGGAAAAACTTAATAAATAGCGACAGGGAGCTCCATCGGAGAAGGAAAATTTAGAAAGCGAGGGCACTAAGGGAAGAGAAGAAGCAATTAAACCCAGCTAAACCCCCAGGGGAAAAGTCAACCTAGAACATGGAAAAAGCCACAGGGATTAGGGAAATAAATGGGAAAATTAAAAAAAACAGGACAGCGAACGAAAGGGACGGCGAAGGCAAATTCAAAAAACGAGGGCCCTAAGGAAAGACAAGAAAGAGTTAAAACAGAAATACAGGGAAAGAAAGGCAGCAAAGAGGACAAAAGGAGACGGGAAAGTGTTCAGAGGAAGCGGCGATTAAGAACATCGGGAAGCGATTTAAAACCCGCATGGGTGAGCTAAAACGGAGACGGCAAAGAGAACGTCTAAAGTGACAGCACTCAGGAGCAACGAGAAAGGAGAGCTAAAACCGAAGAGCAGCAAACGAGGTAAAAAAGTAGAACATTTTCAAAGCCAAAGGTTTAAGAGAAGGAAGAACTAAGAAAATACCGACGGTGAACTACAACACAGGCGTAACGGGCAATTTTTAAAAAGGGTCCGCGCGAAGGGAAGACAAGAAACCGTTAAAAATTAAGACGGTGAAGGGTATAACAGTAGGCGTAGGAAGAAAACCTTAAAAGCGGGGAGCGTTAGGGAAACGAAGGGGGGAAACTAAAAACTAGGGACAGCACACTAAAAGCGGAGAAAGAACATTTCAAAAGGGAGGAGCCTAAGGAAAGAGAAGAACTAACTGCAAACTAAAGACAGGGAACGGGATAAAAGCAAAAAAAACTTCAAGAGTGACGGGACTTAGGGCAACGAAGAGATAAAAGTAAAAAGAGGGACAGTGAACTAAAAGAGAGACGTAGGAAGAAAATGGACAAAGCAAAGGTACTAAAAGAGACAAGGAAGAATTAAAAAATGGAAACGGCAAATGGAATACAAGTAGACAGAAGCTTTTGTCGTGGTTTAACCCCAGCCAGCAGCCAAGCACCACACAGCCGCTACGGGGGAGAAAATTGCAAGGGTGGAAGTCCGAAAACGCGTGGGTTAAGGTCAGAACAGTTTAACAATTGAAGGAAAAGACAACAGAATACTAGTAATACTAGTAGTAGCAGTAGTAGTAGTAATAATAATAAACCAATAAGAGTATACAAAGCAAGCGCTTCACTAGACAGGGGCTCACCACTCGCCGACCGATGCCAAGCACGTCCCCGAGCTGCCATCGCTGGCTCCTGGCCAACGCCCCCCGGTTTCCAGACCGAGCGTGACGTCCCACGGTAGGGAATAGCGCTGCGGCCGGTCTGGGGCAGCTGAGCTGCCTGTGGCGCCTCCCAGCTTCTTGCGCACCGGGCAGAGCACGGGAAGCTGAAAGGTCCTTGAGTGGTGTCAGCGCTACTTAGCGACAAACAAAACGTCAGCGCGTTACCAACATGACGCTCATCCGCAATCCAAAAGGCAGCACTGTGCCAGCTACTAGGAAGAACCTTAACTCTCTGCCAGCCGAAAGCAGGACGCTTTGAACAGCAAGGGCGATTGAAGGAATAAGGAAAAACTTAATAAATAGCGACAGGGAGCTCCATCGGAGAAGGAAAATTTAGAAAGCGAGGGCACTAAGGGAAGAGAAGAAGCAATTAAACCCAGCTAAACCCCCAGGGGAAAAGTCAACCTAGAACATGGAAAAAGCCACAGGGATTAGGGAAATAAATGGGAAAATTAAAAAAAACAGGACAGCGAACGAAAGGGACGGCGAAGGCAAATTCAAAAAACGAGGGCCCTAAGGAAAGACAAGAAAGAGTTAAAACAGAAATACAGGGAAAGAAAGGCAGCAAAGAGGACAAAAGGAGACGGGAAAGTGTTCAGAGGAAGCGGCGATTAAGAACATCGGGAAGCGATTTAAAACCCGCATGGGTGAGCTAAAACGGAGACGGCAAAGAGAACGTCTAAAGTGACAGCACTCAGGAGCAACGAGAAAGGAGAGCTAAAACCGAAGAGCAGCAAACGAGGTAAAAAAGTAGAACATTTTCAAAGCCAAAGGTTTAAGAGAAGGAAGAACTAAGAAAATACCGACGGTGAACTACAACACAGGCGTAACGGGCAATTTTTAAAAAGGGTCCGCGCGAAGGGAAGACAAGAAACCGTTAAAAATTAAGACGGTGAAGGGTATAACAGTAGGCGTAGGAAGAAAACCTTAAAAGCGGGGAGCGTTAGGGAAACGAAGGGGGGAAACTAAAAACTAGGGACAGCACACTAAAAGCGGAGAAAGAACATTTCAAAAGGGAGGAGCCTAAGGAAAGAGAAGAACTAACTGCAAACTAAAGACAGGGAACGGGATAAAAGCAAAAAAAACTTCAAGAGTGACGGGACTTAGGGCAACGAAGAGATAAAAGTAAAAAGAGGGACAGTGAACTAAAAGAGAGACGTAGGAAGAAAATGGACAAAGCAAAGGTACTAAAAGAGACAAGGAAGAATTAAAAAATGGAAACGGCAAATGGAATACAAGTAGACAGAAGCTTTTGTCGTGGTTTAACCCCAGCCAGCAGCCAAGCACCACACAGCCGCTACGGGGGAGAAAATTGCAAGGGTGGAAGTCCGAAAACGCGTGGGTTAAGGTAAGAACAGTTTAACAATTGAAGGAAAAGACAACAGAATACTAGTAATACTAGTAGTAGCAGTAGTAGTAGTAATAATAATAAACCAATAAGAGTATACAAAGCAAGCGCTTCACTAGACAGGGGCTCACCACTCGCCGACCGATGCCAAGCACGTCCCCGAGCTGCCATCGCTGGCTCCTGGCCAACGCCCCCCGGTTTCCAGACCGAGCGTGACGTCCCACGGTAGGGAATAGCGCTGCGGCCGGTCTGGGGCAGCTGAGCTGCCTGTGGCGCCTCCCAGCTTCTTGCGCACCGGGCAGAGCACGGGAAGCTGAAAGGTCCTTGAGTGGTGTCAGCGCTACTTAGCGACAAACAAAACGTCAGCGCGTTACCAACATGATGCTCATCCGCAATCCAAAAGGCAGCACTGTGCCAGCTACTAGGAAGAACCTTAACTCTCTGCCAGCCGAAAGCAGGACGCTTTGAACAGCAAGGGCGATTGAAGGAATAAGGAAAAACTTAATAAATAGCGACAGGGAGCTCCATCGGAGAAGGAAAATTTAGAAAGCGAGGGCACTAAGGGAAGAGAAGAAGCAATTAAACCCAGCTAAACCCCCAGGGGAAAAGTCAACCTAGAACATGGAAAAAGCCACAGGGATTAGGGAAATAAATGGGAAAATTAAAAAAAACAGGACAGCGAACGAAAGGGACGGCGAAGGCAAATTCAAAAAACGAGGGCCCTAAGGAAAGACAAGAAAGAATGAAAACAGAAATACAGGGAAAGAAAGGCAGCAAAGAGGACAAAAGGAGACGGGAAAGTGTTCAGAGGAAGCGGCGATTAAGAACATCGGGAAGCGATTTGAAACCCGCATGGGTGAGCTAAAACGGAGACGGCAAAGAGAACGTCTAAAGTGACAGCACTCAGGAGCAACGAGAAAGGAGAGCTAAAACCGAAGAGCAGCAAACGAGATAAAAGTAGAACATTTTCAAAGCCAAAGGTTTAAGAGAAGGAAGAACTAAGAAAATACCGACGGTGAACTACAACACAGGCGTAACGGGCAATTTTTAAAAAGGGTCCGCGCGAAGGGAAGACAAGAAACCATTAAAAATTAAGACGGTGAAGGGTATAACAGTAGGCGTAGGAAGAAAACCTTAAAAGCGGGGAGCGTTAGGGAAACGAAGGGGGGAAACTAAAAACTAGGGACAGCACACTAAAAGCGGAGAAAGAACATTTCAAAAGGGAGGAGCCTAAGGAAAGAGAAGAACTAACTGCAAACTAAAGACAGGGAACGGGATAAAAGCAAAAAAAACTTCAAGAGTGACGGGACTTAGGGCAACGAAGAGATAAAATTCAAAAGAGGGACAGTGAACTACAAGAGAGACGTAGGAAGAAAATGGACAAAGCAAAGGTACTAAAAGAGACAAGGAAGAATTAAAAAATGGAAACGGCAAATGGAATACAAGTAGACAGAAGCTTTTGTCGTGGTTTAACCCCAGCCAGCAGCCAAGCACCACACAGCCGCTACGGGGGAGAAAATTGCAAGGGTGGAAGTCCGAAAACGCGTGGGTTAAGGTCAGAACAGTTTAACAATTGAAGGAAAAGACAACAGAATACTAGTAATACTAGTAGTAGCAGTAGCAGTAGTAATAATAATAATAATAAACCAATAAGAGTATACAAAGCAAGCGCTTCACTAGACAGGGGCTCACCACTCGCCGACCGATGCCAAGCACGTCCCCGAGCTGCCATCGCTGGCTCCTGGCCAACGCCCCCCGGTTTCCAGACCGAGCGTGACGTCCCACGGTAGGGAATAGCGCTGCGGCCGGTCTGGGGCAGCTGAGCTGCCTGTGGCGCCTCCCAGCTTCTTGCGCACCGGGCAGAGCACGGGAAGCTGAAAGGTCCTTGAGTGGTGTCAGCGCTACTTAGCGACAAACAAAACGTCAGCGCGTTACCAACATGATGCTCATCCGCAATCCAAAAGGCAGCACTGTGCCAGCTACTAGGAAGAACCTTAACTCTCTGCCAGCCGAAAGCAGGACGCTTTGAACAGCAAGGGCGATTGAAGGAATAAGGAAAAACTTAATAAATAGCGACAGGGAGCTCCATCGGAGAAGGAAAATTTAGAAAGCGAGGGCACTAAGGGAAGAGAAGAAGCAATTAAACCCAGCTAAACCCCCAGGGGAAAAGTCAACCTAGAACATGGAAAAAGCCACAGGGATTAGGGAAATAAATGGGAAAATTAAAAAAAACAGGACAGCGAACGAAAGGGACGGCGAAGGCAAATTCAAAAAACGAGGGCCCTAAGGAAAGACAAGAAAGAATGAAAACAGAAATACAGGGAAAGAAAGGCAGCAAAGAGGACAAAAGGAGACGGGAAAGTGTTCAGAGGAAGCGGCGATTAAGAACATCGGGAAGCGATTTGAAACCCGCATGGGTGAGCTAAAACGGAGACGGCAAAGAGAACGTCTAAAGTGACAGCACTCAGGAGCAACGAGAAAGGAGAGCTAAAACCGAAGAGCAGCAAACGAGATAAAAGTAGAACATTTTCAAAGCCAAAGGTTTAAGAGAAGGAAGAACTAAGAAAATACCGACGGTGAACTACAACACAGGCGTAACGGGCAATTTTTAAAAAGGGTCCGCGCGAAGGGAAGACAAGAAACCATTAAAAATTAAGACGGTGAAGGGTATAACAGTAGGCGTAGGAAGAAAACCTTAAAAGCGGGGAGCGTTAGGGAAACGAAGGGGGGAAACTAAAAACTAGGGACAGCACACTAAAAGCGGAGAAAGAACATTTCAAAAGGGAGGAGCCTAAGGAAAGAGAAGAACTAACTGCAAACTAAAGACAGGGAACGGGATAAAAGCAAAAAAAACTTCAAGAGTGACGGGACTTAGGGCAACGAAGAGATAAAAGTAAAAAGAGGGACAGTGAACTACAAGAGAGACGTAGGAAGAAAATGGACAAAGCAAAGGTACTAAAAGAGACAAGGAAGAATTAAAAAATGGAAACGGCAAATGGAATACAAGTAGACAGAAGCTTTTGTCGTGGTTTAACCCCAGCCAGCAGCCAAGCACCACACAGCCGCTACGGGGGAGAAAATTGCAAGGGTGGAAGTCCGAAAACGCGTGGGTTAAGGTAAGAACAGTTTAACAATTGAAGGAAAAGACAACAGAATACTAGTAATACTAGCAGTAGCAGTAGCAGTAGTAATAATAATAATAATAAACCAATAAGAGTATACAAAGCAAGCGCTTCACTAGACAGGGGCTCACCACTCGCCGACCGATGCCAAGCACGTCCCTGAGCTGCCATCGCTGACTCCTGGCCAACGCCCCCCGGTTTCCAGACCGAGCGTGACGTCCCCCGGTAGGGAATAGCGCTGCGGCCGGTCTGGGGCAGCTGAGCTGCCTGTGGCACCTCCCAGCTTCTTGCGCACCGGGCAGAGCACGGGAAGCTGAAAGGTCCTTGAGTGGTGTCAGCGCTACTTAGCGACAAACAAAACGTCAGCGCGTTACCAACATGACGCTCATCCGCAATCCAAAAGGCAGCACTGTGCCAGCTACTAGGAAGAACCTTAACTCTCTGCCAGCCGAAAGCAGGACGCTTTGAACAGCAAGGGCGATTGAAGGAATAAGGAAAAACTTAATAAATAGCGACAGGGAGCTCCATCGGAGAAGGAAAATTTAGAAAGCGAGGGCACTAAGGGAAGAGAAGAAGCAATTAAACCCAGCTAAACCCCCAGGGGAAAAGTCAACCTAGAACATGGAAAAAGCCACAGGGATTAGGGAAATAAATGGGAAAATTAAAAAAAACAGGACAGCGAACGAAAGGGACGGCGAAGGCAAATTCAAAAAACGAGGGCCCTAAGGAAAGACAAGAAAGAGTTAAAACAGAAATACAGGGAAATAAAGGCAGCAAAGAGGACAAAAGGAGACGGGAAAGTGTTCAGAGGAAGCGGCGATTAAGAACATCGGGAAGCGATTTGAAACCCGCATGGGTGAGCTAAAACGGAGACGGCAAAGAGAACGTCTAAAGTGACAGCACTCAGGAGCAACGAGAAAGGAGAGCTAAAACCGAAGAGCAGCAAACGAGATAAAAGTAGAACATTTTCAAAGCCAAAGGTTTAAGAGAAGGAAGAACTAAGAAAATACCGACGGTGAACTACAACACAGGCGTAACGGGCAATTTTTAAAAAGGGTCCGCGCGAAGGGAAGACAAGAAACCATTAAAAATTAAGACGGTGAAGGGTATAACAGTAGGCGTAGGAAGAAAACCTTAAAAGCGGGGAGCGTTAGGGAAACGAAGGGGGGAAACTAAAAACTAGGGACAGCACACTAAAAGCGGAGAAAGAACATTTCAAAAGGGAGGAGCCTAAGGAAAGAGAAGAACTAACTGCAAACTAAAGACAGGGAACGGGATAAAAGCAAAAAAAACTTCAAGAGTGACGGGACTTAGGGCAACGAAGAGATAAAATTCAAAAGAGGGACAGTGAACTACAAGAGAGACGTAGGAAGAAAATGGACAAAGCAAAGGTACTAAAAGAGACAAGGAAGAATTAAAAAATGGAAACGGCAAATGGAATACAAGTAGACAGAAGCTTTTGTCGTGGTTTAACCCCAGCCAGCAGCCAAGCACCACACAGCGGCTACGGGGGAGAAAATTGCAAGGGTGGAAGTCCGAAAACGCGTGGGTTAAGGTAAGAACAGTTTAACAATTGAAGGAAAAGACAACAGAATACTAGTAATACTAGTAGTAGCAGTAGCAGTAGTAATAATAATAAACCAATAAGAGTATACAAAGCAAGCGCTTCACTAGACAGGGGCTCACCACTCGCCAACCGATGCCAAGCACGTCCCCGAGCTGCCATCGCTGGCTCCTGGCCAACGCCCCCCAGTTTCCAGACCGAGCGTGACGTCCCACGGTAGGGAATAGCGCTGTGGCCGGTCTGGGGCAGCTGAGCTGCCTGTGGCGCCTCCCAGCTTCTTGCGCACCGGGCAGAGCACGGGAAGCTGAAAGGTCCTTGAGTGGTGTCAGCGCTACTTAGCGACAAACAAAACGTCAGCGCGTTACCAACATGATGCTCATCCGCAATCCAAAAGGCAGCACTGTGCCAGCTACTAGGAAGAACCTTAACTCTCTGCCAGCCGAAAGCAGGACGCTTTGAACAGCAAGGGCGATTGAAGGAATAAGGAAAAACTTAATAAATAGCGACAGGGAGCTCCATCGGAGAAGGAAAATTTAGAAAGCGAGGGCACTAAGGGAAGAGAAGAAGCAATTAAACCCAGCTAAACCCCCAGGGGAAAAGTCAACCTAGAACATGGAAAAAGCCACAGGGATTAGGGAAATAAATGGGAAAATTAAAAAAAACAGGACAGCGAACGAAAGGGACGGCGAAGGCAAATTCAAAAAACGAGGGCCCTAAGGAAAGACAAGAAAGAATTAAAACAGAAATACAGGGAAATAAAGGCAGCAAAGAGGACAAAAGGAGACGGGAAAGTGTTCAGAGGAAGCGGCGATTAAGAACATCGGGAAGCGATTTAAAACCCGCATGGGTGAGCTAAAACGGAGACGGCAAAGAGAACGTCTAAAGTGACAGCACTCAGGAGCAACGAGAAAGGAGAGCTAAAACCGAAGAGCAGCAAACGAGATAAAAGTAGAACATTTTCAAAGCCAAAGGTTTAAGAGAAGGAAGAACTAAGAAAATACCGACGGTGAACTACAACACAGGCGTAACGGGCAATTTTTAAAAAGGGTCCGCGCGAAGGGAAGACAAGAACCCATTAAAAATTAAGACGGTGAAGGGTATAACAGTAGGCGTAGGAAGAAAACCTTAAAAGCGGGGAGCGTTAGGGAAACGAAGGGGGGAAACTAAAAACTAGGGACAGCACACTAAAAGCGGAGAAAGAACATTTCAAAAGGGAGGAGCCTAAGGAAAGAGAAGAACTAACTGCAAACTAAAGACAGGGAACGGGATAAAAGCAAAAAAAACTTCAAGAGTGACGGGACTTAGGGCAACGAAGAGATAAAATTCAAAAGAGGGACAGTGAACTACAAGAGAGACGTAGGAAGAAAATGGACAAAGCAAAGGTACTAAAAGAGACAAGGAAGAATTAAAAAATGGAAACGGCAAATGGAATACAAGTAGACAGAAGCTTTTGTCGTGGTTTAACCCCAGCCAGCAGCCAAGCACCACACAGCCGCTACGCGGGAGAAAATTGCAAGGGTGGAAGTCCGAAAACGCGTGGGTTAAGGTCAGAACAGTTTAACAATTGAAGGAAAAGACAACAGAATACTAGTAATACTAGCAGTAGCAGTAGTAGTAGTAATAATAATAAACCAATAAGAGTATACAAAGCAAGCGCTTCACTAGACAGGGGCTCACCACTCGCCGACCGATGCCAAGCACGTCCCCGAGCTGCCATCGCTGGCTCCTGGCCAACGCCCCCCGGTTTCCAGACCGAGCGTGACGTCCCACGGTAGGGAATAGCGCTGCGGCCGGTCTGGGGCAGCTGAGCTGCCTGTGGCGCCTCCCAGCTTCTTGCGCACCGGGCAGAGCACGGGAAGCTGAAAGGTCCTTGAGTGGTGTCAGCGCTACTTAGCGACAAACAAAACGTCAGCGCGTTACCAACATGATGCTCATCCGCAATCCAAAAGGCAGCACTGTGCCAGCTGCTAGGAAGAACCTTAACTCTCTGCCAGCCGAAAGCAGGACGCTTTGAACAGCAAGGGCGATTGAAGGAATAAGGAAAAACTTAATAAATAGCGACAGGGAGCTCCATCGGAGAAGGAAAATTTAGAAAGCGAGGGCACTAAGGGAAGAGAAGAAGCAATTAAACCCAGCTAAACCCCCAGGGGAAAAGTCAACCTAGAACATGGAAAAAGCCACAGGGATTAGGGAAATAAATGGGAAAATTAAAAAAACAGGACAGCGAACGAAAGGGACGGCGAAGGCAAATTCAAAAAACGAGGGCCCTAAGGAAAGACAAGAAAGAATGAAAACAGAAATACAGGGAAAGAAAGGCAGCAAAGAGGACAAAAGGAGACGGGAAAGTGTTCAGAGGAAGCGGCGATTAAGAACATCGGGAAGCGATTTAAAACCCGCGTGGGTGAGCTAAAACGGAGACGGCAAAGAGAACGTCTAAAGTGACAGCACTCAGGAGCAACGAGAAAGGAGAGCTAAAACCGAAGAGCAGCAAACGAGATAAAAGTAGAACATTTTCAAAGCCAAAGGTTTAAGAGAAGGAAGAACTAAGAAAATACCGACGGTGAACTACAACACAGGCGTAATGGGCAATTTTTAAAAAGGGTCCGCGCGAAGGGAAGACAAGAACCCATTAAAAATTAAGACGGTGAAGGGTATAACAGTAGGCGTAGGAAGAAAACCTTAAAAGCGGGGAGCGTTAGGGAAACGAAGGGGGGAAACTAAAAACTAGGGACAGCACACTAAAAGCGGAGAAAGAACATTTCAAAAGGGAGGAGCCTAAGGAAAGAGAAGAACTAACTGCAAACTAAAGACAGGGAACGGGATAAAAGCAAAAAAAACTTCAAGAGTGACGGGACTTAGGGCAACGAAGAGATAAAAGTAAAAAGAGGGACAGTGAACTAAAAGAGAGACGTAGGAAGAAAATGGACAAAGCAAAGGTACTAAAAGAGACAAGGAAGAATTAAAAAATGGAAACGGCAAATGGAATACAAGTAGACAGAAGCTTTTGTCGTGGTTTAACCCCAGCCAGCAGCCAAGCACCACACAGCCGCTACGGGGGAGAAAATTGCAAGGGTGGAAGTCCGAAAACGCGTGGGTTAAGGTAAGAACAGTTTAACAATTGAAGGAAAAGACAACAGAATACTAGTAATACTAGCAGTAGTAGTAGTAGTAGTAATAATAATAAACCAATAAGAGTATACAAAGCAAGCGCTTCACTAGACAGGGGCTCACCACTCGCCAACCGATGCCAAGCACGTCCCCGAGCTGCCATCGCTGGCTCCTGGCCAACGCCCCCCAGTTTCCAGACCGAGCGTGACGTCCCACGGTAGGGAATAGCGCTGTGGCCGGTCTGGGGCAGCTGAGCTGCCTGTGGCGCCTCCCAGCTTCTTGCGCACCGGGCAGAGCACGGGAAGCTGAAAGGTCCTTGAGTGGTGTCAGCGCTACTTAGCGACAAACAAAACGTCAGCGCGTTACCAACATGATGCTCATCCGCAATCCAAAAGGCAGCACTGTGCCAGCTACTAGGAAGAACCTTAACTCTCTGCCAGCCGAAAGCAGGACGCTTTGAACAGCAAGGGCGATTGAAGGAATAAGGAAAAACTTAATAAATAGCGACAGGGAGCTCCATCGGAGAAGGAAAATTTAGAAAGCGAGGGCACTAAGGGAAGAGAAGAAGCAATTAAACCCAGCTAAACCCCCAGGGGAAAAGTCAACCTAGAACATGGAAAAAGCCACAGGGATTAGGGAAATAAATGGGAAAATTAAAAAAAACAGGACAGCGAACGAAAGGGACGGCGAAGGCAAATTCAAAAAACGAGGGCCCTAAGGAAAGACAAGAAAGAGTTAAAACAGAAATACAGGGAAATAAAGGCAGCAAAGAGGACAAAAGGAGACGGGAAAGTGTTCAGAGGAAGCGGCGATTAAGAACATCGGGAAGCGATTTAAAACCCGCATGGGTGAGCTAAAACGGAGACGGCAAAGAGAACGTCTAAAGTGACAGCACTCAGGAGCAACGAGAAAGGAGAGCTAAAACCGAAGAGCAGCAAACGAGATAAAAGTAGAACATTTTCAAAGCCAAAGGTTTAAGAGAAGGAAGAACTAAGAAAATACCGACGGTGAACTACAACACAAGCGTAACGGGCAATTTTTAAAAAGGGTCCGCGCGAAGGGAAGACAAGAAACCGTTAAAAATTAAGACGGTGAAGGGTATAACAGTAGGCGTAGGAAGAAAACCTTAAAAGCGGGGAGCGTTAGGGAAACGAGGGGGGGAAACTAAAAACTAGGGACAGCACACTAAAAGCGGAGAAAGAACATTTCAAAAGGGAGGAGCCTAAGGAAAGAGAAGAACTAACTGCAAACTAAAGACAGGGAACGGGATAAAAGCAAAAAAAACTTCAAGAGTGACGGGACTTAGGGCAACGAAGAGATAAAAGTAAAAAGAGGGACAGTGAACTACAAGAGAGACGTAGGAAGAAAATGGACAAAGCAAAGGTACTAAAAGAGACAAGGAAGAATTAAAAAATGGAAACGGCAAATGGAATACAAGTAGACAGAAGCTTTTGTCGTGGTTTAACCCCAGCCAGCAGCCAAGCACCACACAGCCGCTACGGGGGAGAAAATTGCAAGGGTGGAAGTCCGAAAACGCGTGGGTTAAGGTCAGAACAGTTTAACAATTGAAGGAAAAGACAACAGAATACTAGTAATACTAGTAGTAGCAGTAGTAGTAGTAATAATAATAAACCAATAAGAGTATACAAAGCAAGCGCTTCACTAGACAGGGGCTCACCACTCGCCGACCGATGCCAAGCACGTCCCCGAGCTGCCATCGCTGGCTCCTGGCCAACGCCCCCCGGTTTCCAGACCGAGCGTGACGTCCCACGGTAGGGAATAGCGCTGCGGCCGGTCTGGGGCAGCTGAGCTGCCTGTGGCGCCTCCCAGCTTCTTGCGCACCGGGCAGAGCACGGGAAGCTGAAAGGTCCTTGAGTGGTGTCAGCGCTACTTAGCGACAAACAAAACGTCAGCGCGTTACCAACATGATGCTCATCCGCAATCCAAAAGGCAGCACTGTGCCAGCTGCTAGGAAGAACCTTAACTCTCTGCCAGCCGAAAGCAGGACGCTTTGAACAGCAAGGGCGATTGAAGGAATAAGGAAAAACTTAATAAATAGCGACAGGGAGCTCCATCGGAGAAGGAAAATTTAGAAAGCGAGGGCACTAAGGGAAGAGAAGAAGCAATTAAACCCAGCTAAACCCCCAGGGGAAAAGTCAACCTAGAACATGGAAAAAGCCACAGGGATTAGGGAAATAAATGGGAAAATTAAAAAAAACAGGACAGCGAACGAAAGGGACGGCGAAGGCAAATTCAAAAAACGAGGGCCCTAAGGAAAGACAAGAAAGAATGAAAACAGAAATACAGGGAAAGAAAGGCAGCAAAGAGGACAAAAGGAGACGGGAAAGTGTTCAGAGGAAGCGGCGATTAAGAACATCGGGAAGCGATTTAAAACCCGCATGGGTGAGCTAAAACGGAGACGGCAAAGAGAACGTCTAAAGTGACAGCACTCAGGAGCAACGAGAAAGGAGAGCTAAAACCGAAGAGCAGCAAACGAGATAAAAGTAGAACATTTTCAAAGCCAAAGGTTTAAGAGAAGGAAGAACTAAGAAAATACCGACGGTGAACTACAACACAGGCGTAACGGGCAATTTTTAAAAAGGGTCCGCGCGAAGGGAAGACAAGAACCCATTAAAAATTAAGACGGTGAAGGGTATAACAGTAGGCGTAGGAAGAAAACCTTAAAAGCGGGGAGCGTTAGGGAAACGAAGGGGGGAAACTAAAAACTAGGGACAGCACACTAAAAGCGGAGAAAGAACATTTCAAAAGGGAGGAGCCTAAGGAAAGAGAAGAACTAACTGCAAACTAAAGACAGGGAACGGGATAAAAGCAAAAAAAACTTCAAGAGTGACGGGACTTAGGGCAACGAAGAGATAAAATTCAAAAGAGGGACAGTGAACTACAAGAGAGACGTAGGAAGAAAATGGACAAAGCAAAGGTACTAAAAGAGACAAGGAAGAATTAAAAAATGGAAACGGCAAATGGAATACAAGTAGACAGAAGCTTTTGTCGTGGTTTAACCCCAGCCAGCAGCCAAGCACCACACAGCCGCTACGCGGGAGAAAATTGCAAGGGTGGAAGTCCGAAAACGCGTGGGTTAAGGTCAGAACAGTTTAACAATTGAAGGAAAAGACAACAGAATACTAGTAATACTAGCAGTAGCAGTAGTAGTAGTAATAATAATAAACCAATAAGAGTATACAAAGCAAGCGCTTCACTAGACAGGGGCTCACCACTCGCCGACCGATGCCAAGCACGTCCCCGAGCTGCCATCGCTGGCTCCTGGCCAACGCCCCCCGGTTTCCAGACCGAGCGTGACGTCCCACGGTAGGGAATAGCGCTGCGGCCGGTCTGGGGCAGCTGAGCTGCCTGTGGCGCCTCCCAGCTTCTTGCGCACCGGGCAGAGCACGGGAAGCTGAAAGGTCCTTGAGTGGTGTCAGCGCTACTTAGCGACAAACAAAACGTCAGCGCGTTACCAACATGATGCTCATCCGCAATCCAAAAGGCAGCACTGTGCCAGCTGCTAGGAAGAACCTTAACTCTCTGCCAGCCGAAAGCAGGACGCTTTGAACAGCAAGGGCGATTGAAGGAATAAGGAAAAACTTAATAAATAGCGACAGGGAGCTCCATCGGAGAAGGAAAATTTAGAAAGCGAGGGCACTAAGGGAAGAGAAGAAGCAATTAAACCCAGCTAAACCCCCAGGGGAAAAGTCAACCTAGAACATGGAAAAAGCCACAGGGATTAGGGAAATAAATGGGAAAATTAAAAAAACAGGACAGCGAACGAAAGGGACGGCGAAGGCAAATTCAAAAAACGAGGGCCCTAAGGAAAGACAAGAAAGAATGAAAACAGAAATACAGGGAAAGAAAGGCAGCAAAGAGGACAAAAGGAGACGGGAAAGTGTTCAGAGGAAGCGGCGATTAAGAACATCGGGAAGCGATTTAAAACCCGCGTGGGTGAGCTAAAACGGAGACGGCAAAGAGAACGTCTAAAGTGACAGCACTCAGGAGCAACGAGAAAGGAGAGCTAAAACCGAAGAGCAGCAAACGAGATAAAAGTAGAACATTTTCAAAGCCAAAGGTTTAAGAGAAGGAAGAACTAAGAAAATACCGACGGTGAACTACAACACAGGCGTAATGGGCAATTTTTAAAAAGGGTCCGCGCGAAGGGAAGACAAGAACCCATTAAAAATTAAGACGGTGAAGGGTATAACAGTAGGCGTAGGAAGAAAACCTTAAAAGCGGGGAGCGTTAGGGAAACGAAGGGGGGAAACTAAAAACTAGGGACAGCACACTAAAAGCGGAGAAAGAACATTTCAAAAGGGAGGAGCCTAAGGAAAGAGAAGAACTAACTGCAAACTAAAGACAGGGAACGGGATAAAAGCAAAAAAAACTTCAAGAGTGACGGGACTTAGGGCAACGAAGAGATAAAAGTAAAAAGAGGGACAGTGAACTAAAAGAGAGACGTAGGAAGAAAATGTACAAAGCAAAGGTACTAAAAGAGACAAGGAAGAATTAAAAAATGGAAACGGCAAATGGAATACAAGTAGACAGAAGCTTTTGTCGTGGTTTAACCCCAGCCAGCAGCCAAGCACCACACAGCCGCTACGGGGGAGAAAATTGCAAGGGTGGAAGTCCGAAAACGCGTGGGTTAAGGTAAGAACAGTTTAACAATTGAAGGAAAAGACAACAGAATACTAGTAATACTAGCAGTAGTAGTAGTAGTAGTAATAATAATAAACCAATAAGAGTATACAAAGCAAGCGCTTCACTAGACAGGGGCTCACCACTCGCCAACCGATGCCAAGCACGTCCCCGAGCTGCCATCGCTGGCTCCTGGCCAACGCCCCCCAGTTTCCAGACCGAGCGTGACGTCCCACGGTAGGGAATAGCGCTGTGGCCGGTCTGGGGCAGCTGAGCTGCCTGTGGCGCCTCCCAGCTTCTTGCGCACCGGGCAGAGCACGGGAAGCTGAAAGGTCCTTGAGTGGTGTCAGCGCTACTTAGCGACAAACAAAACGTCAGCGCGTTACCAACATGATGCTCATCCGCAATCCAAAAGGCAGCACTGTGCCAGCTACTAGGAAGAACCTTAACTCTCTGCCAGCCGAAAGCAGGACGCTTTGAACAGCAAGGGCGATTGAAGGAATAAGGAAAAACTTAATAAATAGCGACAGGGAGCTCCATCGGAGAAGGAAAATTTAGAAAGCGAGGGCACTAAGGGAAGAGAAGAAGCAATTAAACCCAGCTAAACCCCCAGGGGAAAAGTCAACCTAGAACATGGAAAAAGCCACAGGGATTAGGGAAATAAATGGGAAAATTAAAAAAAACAGGACAGCGAACGAAAGGGACGGCGAAGGCAAATTCAAAAAACGAGGGCCCTAAGGAAAGACAAGAAAGAGTTAAAACAGAAATACAGGGAAATAAAGGCAGCAAAGAGGACAAAAGGAGACGGGAAAGTGTTCAGAGGAAGCGGCGATTAAGAACATCGGGAAGCGATTTAAAACCCGCATGGGTGAGCTAAAACGGAGACGGCAAAGAGAACGTCTAAAGTGACAGCACTCAGGAGCAACGAGAAAGGAGAGCTAAAACCGAAGAGCAGCAAACGAGATAAAAGTAGAACATTTTCAAAGCCAAAGGTTTAAGAGAAGGAAGAACTAAGAAAATACCGACGGTGAACTACAACACAAGCGTAACGGGCAATTTTTAAAAAGGGTCCGCGCGAAGGGAAGACAAGAAACCGTTAAAAATTAAGACGGTGAAGGGTATAACAGTAGGCGTAGGAAGAAAACCTTAAAAGCGGGGAGCGTTAGGGAAACGAGGGGGGGAAACTAAAAACTAGGGACAGCACACTAAAAGCGGAGAAAGAACATTTCAAAAGGGAGGAGCCTAAGGAAAGAGAAGAACTAACTGCAAACTAAAGACAGGGAACGGGATAAAAGCAAAAAAAACTTCAAGAGTGACGGGACTTAGGGCAACGAAGAGATAAAAGTAAAAAGAGGGACAGTGAACTACAAGAGAGACGTAGGAAGAAAATGGACAAAGCAAAGGTACTAAAAGAGACAAGGAAGAATTAAAAAATGGAAACGGCAAATGGAATACAAGTAGACAGAAGCTTTTGTCGTGGTTTAACCCCAGCCAGCAGCCAAGCACCACACAGCCGCTACGGGGGAGAAAATTGCAAGGGTGGAAGTCCGAAAACGCGTGGGTTAAGGTCAGAACAGTTTAACAATTGAAGGAAAAGACAACAGAATACTAGTAATACTAGTAGTAGCAGTAGTAGTAGTAATAATAATAAACCAATAAGAGTATACAAAGCAAGCGCTTCACTAGACAGGGGCTCACCACTCGCCGACCGATGCCAAGCACGTCCCCGAGCTGCCATCGCTGGCTCCTGGCCAACGCCCCCCGGTTTCCAGACCGAGCGTGACGTCCCACGGTAGGGAATAGCGCTGCGGCCGGTCTGGGGCAGCTGAGCTGCCTGTGGCGCCTCCCAGCTTCTTGCGCACCGGGCAGAGCACGGGAAGCTGAAAGGTCCTTGAGTGGTGTCAGCGCTACTTAGCGACAAACAAAACGTCAGCGCGTTACCAACATGATGCTCATCCGCAATCCAAAAGGCAGCACTGTGCCAGCTGCTAGGAAGAACCTTAACTCTCTGCCAGCCGAAAGCAGGACGCTTTGAACAGCAAGGGCGATTGAAGGAATAAGGAAAAACTTAATAAATAGCGACAGGGAGCTCCATCGGAGAAGGAAAATTTAGAAAGCGAGGGCACTAAGGGAAGAGAAGAAGCAATTAAACCCAGCTAAACCCCCAGGGGAAAAGTCAACCTAGAACATGGAAAAAGCCACAGGGATTAGGGAAATAAATGGGAAAATTAAAAAAACAGGACAGCGAACGAAAGGGACGGCGAAGGCAAATTCAAAAAACGAGGGCCCTAAGGAAAGACAAGAAAGAATGAAAACAGAAATACAGGGAAAGAAAGGCAGCAAAGAGGACAAAAGGAGACGGGAAAGTGTTCAGAGGAAGCGGCGATTAAGAACATCGGGAAGCGATTTAAAACCCGCGTGGGTGAGCTAAAACGGAGACGGCAAAGAGAACGTCTAAAGTGACAGCACTCAGGAGCAACGAGAAAGGAGAGCTAAAACCGAAGAGCAGCAAACGAGATAAAAGTAGAACATTTTCAAAGCCAAAGGTTTAAGAGAAGGAAGAACTAAGAAAATACCGACGGTGAACTACAACACAGGCGTAACGGGCAATTTTTAAAAAGGGTCCGCGCGAAGGGAAGACAAGAACCCATTAAAAATTAAGACGGTGAAGGGTATAACAGTAGGCGTAGGAAGAAAACCTTAAAAGCGGGGAGCGTTAGGGAAACGAAGGGGGGAAACTAAAAACTAGGGACAGCACACTAAAAGCGGAGAAAGAACATTTCAAAAGGGAGGAGCCTAAGGAAAGAGAAGAACTAACTGCAAACTAAAGACAGGGAACGGGATAAAAGCAAAAAAAACTTCAAGAGTGACGGGACTTAGGGCAACGAAGAGATAAAAGTAAAAAGAGGGACAGTGAACTAAAAGAGAGACGTAGGAAGAAAATGGACAAAGCAAAGGTACTAAAAGAGACAAGGAAGAATTAAAAAATGGAAACGGCAAATGGAATACAAGTAGACAGAAGCTTTTGTCGTGGTTTAACCCCAGCCAGCAGCCAAGCACCACACAGCCGCTACGGGGGAGAAAATTGCAAGGGTGGAAGTCCGAAAACGCGTGGGTTAAGGTAAGAACAGTTTAACAATTGAAGGAAAAGACAACAGAATACTAGTAATACTAGCAGTAGTAGTAGTAGTAGTAATAATAATAAACCAATAAGAGTATACAAAGCAAGCGCTTCACTAGACAGGGGCTCACCACTCGCCAACCGATGCCAAGCACGTCCCCGAGCTGCCATCGCTGGCTCCTGGCCAACGCCCCCCAGTTTCCAGACCGAGCGTGACGTCCCACGGTAGGGAATAGCGCTGTGGCCGGTCTGGGGCAGCTGAGCTGCCTGTGGCGCCTCCCAGCTTCTTGCGCACCGGGCAGAGCACGGGAAGCTGAAAGGTCCTTGAGTGGTGTCAGCGCTACTTAGCGACAAACAAAACGTCAGCGCGTTACCAACATGATGCTCATCCGCAATCCAAAAGGCAGCACTGTGCCAGCTACTAGGAAGAACCTTAACTCTCTGCCAGCCGAAAGCAGGACGCTTTGAACAGCAAGGGCGATTGAAGGAATAAGGAAAAACTTAATAAATAGCGACAGGGAGCTCCATCGGAGAAGGAAAATTTAGAAAGCGAGGGCACTAAGGGAAGAGAAGAAGCAATTAAACCCAGCTAAACCCCCAGGGGAAAAGTCAACCTAGAACATGGAAAAAGCCACAGGGATTAGGGAAATAAATGGGAAAATTAAAAAAAACAGGACAGCGAACGAAAGGGACGGCGAAGGCAAATTCAAAAAACGAGGGCCCTAAGGAAAGACAAGAAAGAGTTAAAACAGAAATACAGGGAAATAAAGGCAGCAAAGAGGACAAAAGGAGACGGGAAAGTGTTCAGAGGAAGCGGCGATTAAGAACATCGGGAAGCGATTTAAAACCCGCATGGGTGAGCTAAAACGGAGACGGCAAAGAGAACGTCTAAAGTGACAGCACTCAGGAGCAACGAGAAAGGAGAGCTAAAACCGAAGAGCAGCAAACGAGATAAAAGTAGAACATTTTCAAAGCCAAAGGTTTAAGAGAAGGAAGAACTAAGAAAATACCGACGGTGAACTACAACACAGGCGTAACGGGCAATTTTTAAAAAGGGTCCGCGCGAAGGGAAGACAAGAACCCATTAAAAATTAAGACGGTGAAGGGTATAACAGTAGGCGTAGGAAGAAAACCTTAAAAGCGGGGAGCGTTAGGGAAACGAAGGGGGGAAACTAAAAACTAGGGACAGCACACTAAAAGCGGAGAAAGAACATTTCAAAAGGGAGGAGCCTAAGGAAAGAGAAGAACTAACTGCAAACTAAAGACAGGGAACGGGATAAAAGCAAAAAAAACTTCAAGAGTGACGGGACTTAGGGCAACGAAGAGATAAAAGTAAAAAGAGGGACAGTGAACTACAAGAGAGACGTAGGAAGAAAATGGACAAAGCAAAGGTACTAAAAGAGACAAGGAAGAATTAAAAAATGGAAACGGCAAATGGAATACAAGTAGACAGAAGCTTTTGTCGTGGTTTAACCCCAGCCAGCAGCCAAGCACCACACAGCCGCTACGGGGGAGAAAATTGCAAGGGTGGAAGTCCGAAAACGCGTGGGTTAAGGTCAGAACAGTTTAACAATTGAAGGAAAAGACAACAGAATACTAGTAATACTAGTAGTAGCAGTAGTAGTAGTAATAATAATAAACCAATAAGAGTATACAAAGCAAGCGCTTCACTAGACAGGGGCTCACCACTCGCCGACCGATGCCAAGCACGTCCCCGAGCTGCCATCGCTGGCTCCTGGCCAACGCCCCCCGGTTTCCAGACCGAGCGTGACGTCCCACGGTAGGGAATAGCGCTGCGGCCGGTCTGGGGCAGCTGAGCTGCCTGTGGCGCCTCCCAGCTTCTTGCGCACCGGGCAGAGCACGGGAAGCTGAAAGGTCCTTGAGTGGTGTCAGCGCTACTTAGCGACAAACAAAACGTCAGCGCGTTACCAACATGATGCTCATCCGCAATCCAAAAGGCAGCACTGTGCCAGCTACTAGGAAGAACCTTAACTCTCTGCCAGCCGAAAGCAGGACGCTTTGAACAGCAAGGGCGATTGAAGGAATAAGGAAAAACTTAATAAATAGCGACAGGGAGCTCCATCGGAGAAGGAAAATTTAGAAAGCGAGGGCACTAAGGGAAGAGAAGAAGCAATTAAACCCAGCTAAACCCCCAGGGGAAAAGTCAACCTAGAACATGGAAAAAGCCACAGGGATTAGGGAAATAAATGGGAAAATTAAAAAAAACAGGACAGCGAACGAAAGGGACGGCGAAGGCAAATTCAAAAAACGAGGGCCCTAAGGAAAGACAAGAAAGAATTAAAACAGAAATACAGGGAAAGAAAGGCAGCAAAGAGGACAAAAGGAGACGGGAAAGTGTTCAGAGGAAGCGGCGATTAAGAACATCGGGAAGCGATTTGAAACCCGCATGGGTGAGCTAAAACGGAGACGGCAAAGAGAACGTCTAAAGTGACAGCACTCAGGAGCAACGAGAAAGGAGAGCTAAAACCGAAGAGCAGCAAACGAGATAAAAGTAGAACATTTTCAAAGCCAAAGGTTTAAGAGAAGGAAGAACTAAGAAAATACCGACGGTGAACTACAACACAGGCGTAACGGGCAATTTTTAAAAAGGGTCCGCGCGAAGGGAAGACAAGAAACCGTTAAAAATTAAGACGGTGAAGGGTATAACAGTAGGCGTAGGAAGAAAACCTTAAAAGCGGGGAGCGTTAGGGAAACGAAGGGGGGAAACTAAAAACTAGGGACAGCACACTAAAAGCGGAGAAAGAACATTTCAAAAGGGAGGAGCCTAAGGAAAGAGAAGAACTAACTGCAAACTAAAGACAGGGAACGGGATAAAAGCAAAAAAAACTTCAAGAGTGACGGGACTTAGGGCAACGAAGAGATAAAATTCAAAAGAGGGACAGTGAACTACAAGAGAGACGTAGGAAGAAAATGGACAAAGCAAAGGTACTAAAAGAGACAAGGAAGAATTAAAAAATGGAAACGGCAAATGGAATACAAGTAGACAGAAGCTTTTGTCGTGGTTTAACCCCAGCCAGCAGCCAAGCACCACACAGCCGCTACGGGGGAGAAAATTGCAAGGGTGGAAGTCCGAAAACGCGTGGGTTAAGGTAAGAACAGTTTAACAATTGAAGGAAAAGACAACAGAATACTAGTAATACTAGCAGTAGCAGTAGCAGTAGTAGTAGTAATAATAATAAACCAATAAGAGTATACAAAGCAAGCGCTTCACTAGACAGGGGCTCACCACTCGCCGACCGATGCCAAGCACGTCCCCGAGCTGCCATCGCTGACTCCTGGCCAACGCCCCCCAGTTTCCAGACCGAGCGTGACGTCCCACGGTAGGGAATAGCGCTGCGGCCGGTCTGGGGCAGCTGAGCTGCCTGTGGCACCTCCCAGCTTCTTGCGCACCGGGCAGAGCACGGGAAGCTGAAAGGTCCTTGAGTGGTGTCAGCGCTACTTAGCAACAAACAAAACGTCAGCGCGTTACCAACATGACGCTCATCCGCAATCCAAAAGGCAGCACTGTGCCAGCTACTAGGAAGAACCTTAACTCTCTGCCAGCCGAAAGCAGGACGCTTTGAACAGCAAGGGCGATTGAAGGAATAAGGAAAAACTTAATAAATAGCGACAGGGAGCTCCATCGGAGAAGGAAAATTTAGAAAGCGAGGGCACTAAGGGAAGAGAAGAAGCAATTAAACCCAGCTAAACCCCCAGGGGAAAAGTCAACCTAGAACATGGAAAAAGCCACAGGGATTAGGGAAATAAATGGGAAAATTAAAAAAAACAGGACAGCGAACGAAAGGGACGGCGAAGGCAAATTCAAAAAACGAGGGCCCTAAGGAAAGACAAGAAAGAATTAAAACAGAAATACAGGGAAAGAAAGGCAGCAAAGAGGACAAAAGGAGACGGGAAAGTGTTCAGAGGAAGCGGCGATTAAGAACATCGGGAAGCGATTTAAAACCCGCATGGGTGAGCTAAAACGGAGACGGCAAAGAGAACGTCTAAAGTGACAGCACTCAGGAGCAACGAGAAAGGAGAGCTAAAACCGAAGAGCAGCAAACGAGATAAAAGTAGAACATTTTCAAAGCCAAAGGTTTAAGAGAAGGAAGAACTAAGAAAATACCGACGGTGAACTACAACACAGGCGTAACGGGCAATTTTTAAAAAGGGTCCGCGCGAAGGGAAGACAAGAAACCGTTAAAAATTAAGACGGTGAAGGGTATAACAGTAGGCATAGGAAGAAAACCTTAAAAGCGGGGAGCGTTAGGGAAACGAAGGGGGGAAACTAAAAACTAGGGACAGCACACTAAAAGCGGAGAAAGAACATTTCAAAAGGGAGGAGCCTAAGGAAAGAGAAGAACTAACTGCAAACTAAAGACAGGGAACGGGATAAAAGCAAAAAAAACTTCAAGAGTGACGGGACTTAGGGCAACGAAGAGATAAAATTCAAAAGAGGGACAGTGAACTACAAGAGAGACGTAGGAAGAAAATGGACAAAGCAAAGGTACTGAAAGAGACAAGGAAGAATTAAAAAATGGAAACGGCAAATGGAATACAAGTAGACAGAAGCTTTTGTCGTGGTTTAACCCCAGCCAGCAGCCAAGCACCACACAGCCGCTACGGGGGAGAAAATTGCAAGGGTGGAAGTCCGAAAACGCGTGGGTTAAGGTAAGAACAGTTTAACAACTGAAGGAAAAGACAACAGAATACTAGTAATACTAGTAGTAGCAGTAGCAGTAGTAATAATAATAAACCAATAAGAGTATACAAAGCAAGCGCTTCACTAGACAGGGGCTCACCACTCGCCGACCGATGCCAAGCACGTCCCCGAGCTGCCATCGCTGACTCCTGGCCAACGCCCCCCGGTTTCCAGACCGAGCGTGACGTCCCACGGTAGGGAATAGCGCTGCGGCCGGTCTGGGGCAGCTGAGCTGCCTGTGGCGCCTCCCAGCTTCTTGCGCACCGGGCAGAGCACGGGAAGCTGAAAGGTCCTTGAGTGGTGTCAGCGCTACTTAGCGACAAACAAAACGTCAGCGCGTTACCAACATGATGCTCATCCGCAATCCAAAAGGCAGCACTGTGCCAGCTACTAGGAAGAACCTTAACTCTCTGCCAGCCGAAAGCAGGACGCTTTGAACAGCAAGGGCGATTGAAGGAATAAGGAAAAACTTAATAAATAGCGACAGGGAGCTCCATCGGAGAAGGAAAATTTAGAAAGCGAGGGCACTAAGGGAAGAGAAGAAGCAATTAAACCCAGCTAAACCCCCAGGGGAAAAGTCAACCTAGAACATGGAAAAAGCCACAGGGATTAGGGAAATAAATGGGAAAATTAAAAAAAACAGGACAGCGAACGAAAGGGACGGCGAAGGCAAATTCAAAAAACGAGGGCCCTAAGGAAAGACAAGAAAGAATTAAAACAGAAATACAGGGAAATAAAGGCAGCAAAGAGGACAAAAGGAGACGGGAAAGTGTTCAGAGGAAGCGGCGATTAAGAACATCGGGAAGCGATTTAAAACCCGCATGGGTGAGCTAAAACGGAGACGGCAAAGAGAACGTCTAAAGTGACAGCACTCAGGAGCAACGAGAAAGGAGAGCTAAAACCGAAGAGCAGCAAACGAGATAAAAGTAGAACATTTTCAAAGCCAAAGGTTTAAGAGAAGGAAGAACTAAGAAAATACCGACGGTGAACTACAACACAGGCGTAACGGGCAATTTTTAAAAAGGGTCCGCGCGAAGGGAAGACAAGAAACCATTAAAAATTAAGACGGTGAAGGGTATAACAGTAGGCGTAGGAAGAAAACCTTAAAAGCGGGGAGCGTTAGGGAAACGAAGGGGGGAAACTAAAAACTAGGGACAGCACACTAAAAGCGGAGAAAGAACATTTCAAAAGGGAGGAGCCTAAGGAAAGAGAAGAACTAACTGCAAACTAAAGACAGGGAACGGGATAAAAGCAAAAAAAACTTCAAGAGTGACGGGACTTAGGGCAACGAAGAGATAAAAGTAAAAAGAGGGACAGTGAACTACAAGAGAGACGTAGGAAGAAAATGGACAAAGCAAAGGTACTAAAAGAGACAAGGAAGAATTAAAAAATGGAAACGGCAAATGGAATACAAGTAGACAGAAGCTTTTGTCGTGGTTTAACCCCAGCCAGCAGCCAAGCACCACACAGCGGCTACGGGGGAGAAAATTGCAAGGGTGGAAGTCCGAAAACGCGTGGGTTAAGGTAAGAACAGTTTAACAATTGAAGGAAAAGACAACAGAATACTAGTAATACTAGTAGTAGCAGTAGCAGTAGTAATAATAATAAACCAATAAGAGTATACAAAGCAAGCGCTTCACTAGACAGGGGCTCACCACTCGCCGACCGATGCCAAGCACGTCCCCGAGCTGCCATCGCTGGCTCCTGGCCAACGCCCCCCGGTTTCCAGACCGAGCGTGACGTCCCCCGGTAGGGAATAGCGCTGCGGCCGGTCTGGGGCAGCTGAGCTGCCTGTGGCACCTCCCAGCTTCTTGCGCACCGGGCAGAGCACGGGAAGCTGAAAGGTCCTTGAGTGGTGTCAGCGCTACTTAGCGACAAACAAAACGTCAGCGCGTTACCAACATGATGCTCATCCGCAATCCAAAAGGCAGCACTGTGCCAGCTACTAGGAAGAACCTTAACTCTCTGCCAGCCGAAAGCAGGACGCTTTGAACAGCAAGGGCGATTGAAGGAATAAGGAAAAACTTAATAAATAGCGACAGGGAGCTCCATCGGAGAAGGAAAATTTAGAAAGCGAGGGCACTAAGGGAAGAGAAGAAGCAATTAAACCCAGCTAAACCCCCAGGGGAAAAGTCAACCTAGAACATGGAAAAAGCCACAGGGATTAGGGAAATAAATGGGAAAATTAAAAAAAACAGGACAGCGAACGAAAGGGACGGCGAAGGCAAATTCAAAAAACGAGGGCCCTAAGGAAAGACAAGAAAGAATTAAAACAGAAATACAGGGAAATAAAGGCAGCAAAGAGGACAAAAGGAGACGGGAAAGTGTTCAGAGGAAGCGGCGATTAAGAACATCGGGAAGCGATTTGAAACCCGCATGGGTGAGCTAAAACGGAGACGGCAAAGAGAACGTCTAAAGTGACAGCACTCAGGAGCAACGAGAAAGGAGAGCTAAAACCGAAGAGCAGCAAACGAGATAAAAGTAGAACATTTTCAAAGCCAAAGGTTTAAGAGAAGGAAGAACTAAGAAAATACCGACGGTGAACTACAACACAGGCGTAACGGGCAATTTTTAAAAAGGGTCCGCGCGAAGGGAAGACAAGAAACCATTAAAAATTAAGACGGTGAAGGGTATAACAGTAGGCGTAGGAAGAAAACCTTAAAAGCGGGGAGCGTTAGGGAAACGAAGGGGGGAAACTAAAAACTAGGGACAGCACACTAAAAGCGGAGAAAGAACATTTCAAAAGGGAGGAGCCTAAGGAAAGAGAAGAACTAACTGCAAACTAAAGACAGGGAACGGGATAAAAGCAAAAAAAACTTCAAGAGTGACGGGACTTAGGGCAACGAAGAGATAAAAGTAAAAAGAGGGACAGTGAACTACAAGAGAGACGTAGGAAGAAAATGGACAAAGCAAAGGTACTAAAAGAGACAAGGAAGAATTAAAAAATGGAAACGGCAAATGGAATACAAGTAGACAGAAGCTTTTGTCGTGGTTTAACCCCAGCCAGCAGCCAAGCACCACACAGCGGCTACGGGGGAGAAAATTGCAAGGGTGGAAGTCCGAAAACGCGTGGGTTAAGGTAAGAACAGTTTAACAATTGAAGGAAAAGACAACAGAATACTAGTAATACTAGTAGTAGCAGTAGTAGTAGTAATAATAATAAACCAATAAGAGTATACAAAGCAAGCGCTTCACTAGACAGGGGCTCACCACTCGCCAACCGATGCCAAGCACGTCCCCGAGCTGCCATCGCTGGCTCCTGGCCAACGCCCCCCAGTTTCCAGACCGAGCGTGACGTCCCACAGTAGGGAATAGCGCTGTGGCCGGTCTGGGGCAGCTGAGCTGCCTGTGGCGCCTCCCAGCTTCTTGCGCACCGGGCAGAGCACGGGAAGCTGAAAGGTCCTTGAGTGGTGTCAGCGCTACTTAGCGACAAACAAAACGTCAGCGCGTTACCAACATGATGCTCATCCGCAATCCAAAAGGCAGCACTGTGCCAGCTACTAGGAAGAACCTTAACTCTCTGCCAGCCGAAAGCAGGACGCTTTGAACAGCAAGGGCGATTGAAGGAATAAGGAAAAACTTAATAAATAGCGACAGGGAGCTCCATCGGAGAAGGAAAATTTAGAAAGCGAGGGCACTAAGGGAAGAGAAGAAGCAATTAAACCCAGCTAAACCCCCAGGGGAAAAGTCAACCTAGAACATGGAAAAAGCCACAGGGATTAGGGAAATAAATGGGAAAATTAAAAAAAACAGGACAGCGAACGAAAGGGACGGCGAAGGCAAATTCAAAAAACGAGGGCCCTAAGGAAAGACAAGAAAGAATTAAAACAGAAATACAGGGAAATAAAGGCAGCAAAGAGGACAAAAGGAGACGGGAAAGTGTTCAGAGGAAGCGGCGATTAAGAACATCGGGAAGCGATTTAAAACCCGCATGGGTGAGCTAAAACGGAGACGGCAAAGAGAACGTCTAAAGTGACAGCACTCAGGAGCAACGAGAAAGGAGAGCTAAAACCGAAGAGCAGCAAACGAGATAAAAGTAGAACATTTTCAAAGCCAAAGGTTTAAGAGAAGGAAGAACTAAGAAAATACCGACGGTGAACTACAACACAGGCGTAACGGGCAATTTTTAAAAAGGGTCCGCGCGAAGGGAAGACAAG
The DNA here is from genome assembly GCF_965183815.1 of Platalea leucorodia. NCBI lineage: Eukaryota > Metazoa > Chordata > Aves > Pelecaniformes > Threskiornithidae > Platalea > Platalea leucorodia. Next base: position 14,007,526 of record NC_138838.1, on the reverse strand, counting down.
AAACCATTAAAAATTAAGACGGTGAAGGGTATAACAGTAGGCGTAGGAAGAAAACCTTAAAAGCGGGGAGCGTTAGGGAAACGAAGGGGGGAAACTAAAAACTAGGGACAGCACACTAAAAGCGGAGAAAGAACATTTCAAAAGGGAGGAGCCTAAGGAAAGAGAAGAACTAACTGCAAACTAAAGACAGGGAACGGGATAAAAGCAAAAAAAACTTCAAGAGTGACGGGACTTAGGGCAACGAAGAGATAAAATTCAAAAGAGGGACAGTGAACTACAAGAGAGACGTAGGAAGAAAATGGACAAAGCAAAGGTACTAAAAGAGACAAGGAAGAATTAAAAAATGGAAACGGCAAATGGAATACAAGTAGACAGAAGCTTTTGTCGTGGTTTAACCCCAGCCAGCAGCCAAGCACCACACAGCGGCTACGGGGGAGAAAATTGCAAGGGTGGAAGTCCGAAAACGCGTGGGTTAAGGTAAGAACAGTTTAACAATTGAAGGAAAAGACAACAGAATACTAGTAATACTAGTAGTAGCAGTAGCAGTAGTAATAATAATAAACCAATAAGAGTATACAAAGCAAGCGCTTCACTAGACAGGGGCTCACCACTCGCCGACCGATGCCAAGCACGTCCCCGAGCTGCCATCGCTGGCTCCTGGCCAACGCCCCCCGGTTTCCAGACCGAGCGTGACGTCCCCCGGTAGGGAATAGCGCTGCGGCCGGTCTGGGGCAGCTGAGCTGCCTGTGGCACCTCCCAGCTTCTTGCGCACCGGGCAGAGCACGGGAAGCTGAAAGGTCCTTGAGTGGTGTCAGCGCTACTTAGCGACAAACAAAACGTCAGCGCGTTACCAACATGATGCTCATCCGCAATCCAAAAGGCAGCACTGTGCCAGCTACTAGGAAGAACCTTAACTCTCTGCCAGCCGAAAGCAGGACGCTTTGAACAGCAAGGGCGATTGAAGGAATAAGGAAAAACTTAATAAATAGCGACAGGGAGCTCCATCGGAGAAGGAAAATTTAGAAAGCGAGGGCACTAAGGGAAGAGAAGAAGCAATTAAACCCAGCTAAACCCCCAGGGGAAAAGTCAACCTAGAACATGGAAAAAGCCACAGGGATTAGGGAAATAAATGGGAAAATTAAAAAAAACAGGACAGCGAACGAAAGGGACGGCGAAGGCAAATTCAAAAAACGAGGGCCCTAAGGAAAGACAAGAAAGAATGAAAACAGAAATACAGGGAAAGAAAGGCAGCAAAGAGGACAAAAGGAGACGGGAAAGTGTTCAGAGGAAGCGGCGATTAAGAACATCGGGAAGCGATTTGAAACCCGCATGGGTGAGCTAAAACGGAGACGGCAAAGAGAACGTCTAAAGTGACAGCACTCAGGAGCAACGAGAAAGGAGAGCTAAAACCGAAGAGCAGCAAACGAGATAAAAGTAGAACATTTTCAAAGCCAAAGGTTTAAGAGAAGGAAGAACTAAGAAAATACCGACGGTGAACTACAACACAGGCGTAACGGGCAATTTTTAAAAAGGGTCCGCGCGAAGGGAAGACAAGAAACCATTAAAAATTAAGACGGTGAAGGGTATAACAGTAGGCGTAGGAAGAAAACCTTAAAAGCGGGGAGCGTTAGGGAAACGAAGGGGGGAAACTAAAAACTAGGGACAGCACACTAAAAGCGGAGAAAGAACATTTCAAAAGGGAGGAGCCTAAGGAAAGAGAAGAACTAACTGCAAACTAAAGACAGGGAACGGGATAAAAGCAAAAAAAACTTCAAGAGTGACGGGACTTAGGGCAACGAAGAGATAAAAGTAAAAAGAGGGACAGTGAACTACAAGAGAGACGTAGGAAGAAAATGGACAAAGCAAAGGTACTAAAAGAGACAAGGAAGAATTAAAAAATGGAAACGGCAAATGGAATACAAGTAGACAGAAGCTTTTGTCGTGGTTTAACCCCAGCCAGCAGCCAAGCACCACACAGCGGCTACGGGGGAGAAAATTGCAAGGGTGGAAGTCCGAAAACGCGTGGGTTAAGGTAAGAACAGTTTAACAATTGAAGGAAAAGACAACAGAATACTAGTAATACTAGTAGTAGCAGTAGTAGTAGTAATAATAATAAACCAATAAGAGTATACAAAGCAAGCGCTTCACTAGACAGGGGCTCACCACTCGCCAACCGATGCCAAGCACGTCCCCGAGCTGCCATCGCTGGCTCCTGGCCAACGCCCCCCAGTTTCCAGACCGAGCGTGACGTCCCACAGTAGGGAATAGCGCTGTGGCCGGTCTGGGGCAGCTGAGCTGCCTGTGGCGCCTCCCAGCTTCTTGCGCACCGGGCAGAGCACGGGAAGCTGAAAGGTCCTTGAGTGGTGTCAGCGCTACTTAGCGACAAACAAAACGTCAGCGCGTTACCAACATGATGCTCATCCGCAATCCAAAAGGCAGCACTGTGCCAGCTACTAGGAAGAACCTTAACTCTCTGCCAGCCGAAAGCAGGACGCTTTGAACAGCAAGGGCGATTGAAGGAATAAGGAAAAACTTAATAAATAGCGACAGGGAGCTCCATCGGAGAAGGAAAATTTAGAAAGCGAGGGCACTAAGGGAAGAGAAGAAGCAATTAAACCCAGCTAAACCCCCAGGGGAAAAGTCAACCTAGAACATGGAAAAAGCCACAGGGATTAGGGAAATAAATGGGAAAATTAAAAAAAACAGGACAGCGAACGAAAGGGACGGCGAAGGCAAATTCAAAAAACGAGGGCCCTAAGGAAAGACAAGAAAGAATTAAAACAGAAATACAGGGAAATAAAGGCAGCAAAGAGGACAAAAGGAGACGGGAAAGTGTTCAGAGGAAGCGGCGATTAAGAACATCGGGAAGCGATTTGAAACCCGCATGGGTGAGCTAAAACGGAGACGGCAAAGAGAACGTCTAAAGTGACAGCACTCAGGAGCAACGAGAAAGGAGAGCTAAAACCGAAGAGCAGCAAACGAGATAAAAGTAGAACATTTTCAAAGCCAAAGGTTTAAGAGAAGGAAGAACTAAGAAAATACCGACGGTGAACTACAACACAGGCGTAACGGGCAATTTTTAAAAAGGGTCCGCGCGAAGGGAAGACAAGAAACCATTAAAAATTAAGACGGTGAAGGGTATAACAGTAGGCGTAGGAAGAAAACCTTAAAAGCGGGGAGCGTTAGGGAAACGAAGGGGGGAAACTAAAAACTAGGGACAGCACACTAAAAGCGGAGAAAGAACATTTCAAAAGGGAGGAGCCTAAGGAAAGAGAAGAACTAACTGCAAACTAAAGACAGGGAACGGGATAAAAGCAAAAAAAACTTCAAGAGTGACGGGACTTAGGGCAACGAAGAGATAAAATTCAAAAGAGGGACAGTGAACTACAAGAGAGACGTAGGAAGAAAATGGACAAAGCAAAGGTACTAAAAGAGACAAGGAAGAATTAAAAAATGGAAACGGCAAATGGAATACAAGTAGACAGAAGCTTTTGTCGTGGTTTAACCCCAGCCAGCAGCCAAGCACCACACAGCGGCTACGGGGGAGAAAATTGCAAGGGTGGAAGTCCGAAAACGCGTGGGTTAAGGTAAGAACAGTTTAACAATTGAAGGAAAAGACAACAGAATACTAGTAATACTAGTAGTAGCAGTAGTAGTAGTAATAATAATAAACCAATAAGAGTATACAAAGCAAGCGCTTCACTAGACAGGGGCTCACCACTCGCCAACCGATGCCAAGCACGTCCCCGAGCTGCCATCGCTGGCTCCTGGCCAACGCCCCCCAGTTTCCAGACCGAGCGTGACGTCCCACAGTAGGGAATAGCGCTGTGGCCGGTCTGGGGCAGCTGAGCTGCCTGTGGCGCCTCCCAGCTTCTTGCGCACCGGGCAGAGCACGGGAAGCTGAAAGGTCCTTGAGTGGTGTCAGCGCTACTTAGCGACAAACAAAACGTCAGCGCGTTACCAACATGATGCTCATCCGCAATCCAAAAGGCAGCACTGTGCCAGCTACTAGGAAGAACCTTAACTCTCTGCCAGCCGAAAGCAGGACGCTTTGAACAGCAAGGGCGATTGAAGGAATAAGGAAAAACTTAATAAATAGCGACAGGGAGCTCCATCGGAGAAGGAAAATTTAGAAAGCGAGGGCACTAAGGGAAGAGAAGAAGCAATTAAACCCAGCTAAACCCCCAGGGGAAAAGTCAACCTAGAACATGGAAAAAGCCACAGGGATTAGGGAAATAAATGGGAAAATTAAAAAAAACAGGACAGCGAACGAAAGGGACGGCGAAGGCAAATTCAAAAAACGAGGGCCCTAAGGAAAGACAAGAAAGAATTAAAACAGAAATACAGGGAAAGAAAGGCAGCAAAGAGGACAAAAGGAGACGGGAAAGTGTTCAGAGGAAGCGGCGATTAAGAACATCGGGAAGCGATTTGAAACCCGCATGGGTGAGCTAAAACGGAGACGGCAAAGAGAACGTCTAAAGTGACAGCACTCAGGAGCAACGAGAAAGGAGAGCTAAAACCGAAGAGCAGCAAACGAGGTAAAAAAGTAGAACATTTTCAAAGCCAAAGGTTTAAGAGAAGGAAGAACTAAGAAAATACCGACGGTGAACTACAACACAGGCGTAACGGGCAATTTTTAAAAAGGGTCCGCGCGAAGGGAAGACAAGAACCCATTAAAAATTAAGACGGTGAAGGGTATAACAGTAGGCGTAGGAAGAAAACCTTAAAAGCGGGGAGCGTTAGGGAAACGAAGGGGGGAAACTAAAAACTAGGGACAGCACACTAAAAGCGGAGAAAGAACATTTCAAAAGGGAGGAGCCTAAGGAAAGAGAAGAACTAACTGCAAACTAAAGACAGGGAACGGGATAAAAGCAAAAAAAACTTCAAGAGTGACGGGACTTAGGGCAACGAAGAGATAAAATTCAAAAGAGGGACAGTGAACTACAAGAGAGACGTAGGAAGAAAATGGACAAAGCAAAGGTACTAAAAGAGACAAGGAAGAATTAAAAAATGGAAACGGCAAATGGAATACAAGTAGACAGAAGCTTTTGTCGTGGTTTAACCCCAGCCAGCAGCCAAGCACCACACAGCGGCTACGGGGGAGAAAATTGCAAGGGTGGAAGTCCGAAAACGCGTGGGTTAAGGTAAGAACAGTTTAACAATTGAAGGAAAAGACAACAGAATACTAGTAATACTAGTAGTAGCAGTAGTAGTAGTAATAATAATAAACCAATAAGAGTATACAAAGCAAGCGCTTCACTAGACAGGGGCTCACCACTCGCCAACCGATGCCAAGCACGTCCCCGAGCTGCCATCGCTGGCTCCTGGCCAACGCCCCCCAGTTTCCAGACCGAGCGTGACGTCCCACAGTAGGGAATAGCGCTGTGGCCGGTCTGGGGCAGCTGAGCTGCCTGTGGCGCCTCCCAGCTTCTTGCGCACCGGGCAGAGCACGGGAAGCTGAAAGGTCCTTGAGTGGTGTCAGCGCTACTTAGCGACAAACAAAACGTCAGCGCGTTACCAACATGATGCTCATCCGCAATCCAAAAGGCAGCACTGTGCCAGCTACTAGGAAGAACCTTAACTCTCTGCCAGCCGAAAGCAGGACGCTTTGAACAGCAAGGGCGATTGAAGGAATAAGGAAAAACTTAATAAATAGCGACAGGGAGCTCCATCGGAGAAGGAAAATTTAGAAAGCGAGGGCACTAAGGGAAGAGAAGAAGCAATTAAACCCAGCTAAACCCCCAGGGGAAAAGTCAACCTAGAACATGGAAAAAGCCACAGGGATTAGGGAAATAAATGGGAAAATTAAAAAAAACAGGACAGCGAACGAAAGGGACGGCGAAGGCAAATTCAAAAAACGAGGGCCCTAAGGAAAGACAAGAAAGAATGAAAACAGAAATACAGGGAAAGAAAGGCAGCAAAGAGGACAAAAGGAGACGGGAAAGTGTTCAGAGGAAGCGGCGATTAAGAACATCGGGAAGCGATTTGAAACCCGCATGGGTGAGCTAAAACGGAGACGGCAAAGAGAACGTCTAAAGTGACAGCACTCAGGAGCAACGAGAAAGGAGAGCTAAAACCGAAGAGCAGCAAACGAGGTAAAAAAGTAGAACATTTTCAAAGCCAAAGGTTTAAGAGAAGGAAGAACTAAGAAAATACCGACGGTGAACTACAACACAGGCGTAACGGGCAATTTTTAAAAAGGGTCCGCGCGAAGGGAAGACAAGAACCCATTAAAAATTAAGACGGTGAAGGGTATAACAGTAGGCGTAGGAAGAAAACCTTAAAAGCGGGGAGCGTTAGGGAAACGAAGGGGGGAAACTAAAAACTAGGGACAGCACACTAAAAGCGGAGAAAGAACATTTCAAAAGGGAGGAGCCTAAGGAAAGAGAAGAACTAACTGCAAACTAAAGACAGGGAACGGGATAAAAGCAAAAAAAACTTCAAGAGTGACGGGACTTAGGGCAACGAAGAGATAAAAGTAAAAAGAGGGACAGTGAACTACAAGAGAGACGTAGGAAGAAAATGGACAAAGCAAAGGTACTAAAAGAGACAAGGAAGAATTAAAAAAATGGAAACGGCAAATGGAATACAAGTAGGCAGAAGCTTTTGTCGTGGTTTAACCCCAGCCAGCAGCCAAGCACCACACAGCCGCTACGGGGGAGAAAATTGCAAGGGTGGAAGTCCGAAAACGCGTGGGTTAAGGTCAGAACAGTTTAACAATTGAAGGAAAAGACAACAGAATACTAGTAATACTAGCAGTAGCAGTAGTAGTAGTAATAATAATAAACCAATAAGAGTATACAAAGCAAGCGCTTCACTAGACAGGGGCTCACCACTCGCCGACCGATGCCAAGCACGTCCCCGAGCTGCCATCGCTGGCTCCTGGCCAACGCCCCCCGGTTTCCAGACCGAGCGTGACGTCCCACGGTAGGGAATAGCGCTGCGGCCGGTCTGGGGCAGCTGAGCTGCCTGTGGCGCCTCCCAGCTTCTTGCGCACCGGGCAGAGCACGGGAAGCTGAAAGGTCCTTGAGTGGTGTCAGCGCTACTTAGCGACAAACAAAACGTCAGCGCGTTACCAACATGATGCTCATCCGCAATCCAAAAGGCAGCACTGTGCCAGCTGCTAGGAAGAACCTTAACTCTCTGCCAGCCGAAAGCAGGACGCTTTGAACAGCAAGGGCGATTGAAGGAATAAGGAAAAACTTAATAAATAGCGACAGGGAGCTCCATCGGAGAAGGAAAATTTAGAAAGCGAGGGCACTAAGGGAAGAGAAGAAGCAATTAAACCCAGCTAAACCCCCAGGGGAAAAGTCAACCTAGAACATGGAAAAAGCCACAGGGATTAGGGAAATAAATGGGAAAATTAAAAAAAACAGGACAGCGAACGAAAGGGACGGCGAAGGCAAATTCAAAAAACGAGGGCCCTAAGGAAAGACAAGAAAGAATTAAAACAGAAATACAGGAAAATAAAGGCAGCAAAGAGGACAAAAGGAGACGGGAAAGTGTTCAGAGGAAGCGGCGATTAAGAACATCGGGAAGCGATTTAAAACCCGCATGGGTGAGCTAAAACGGAGACGGCAAAGAGAACGTCTAAAGTGACAGCACTCAGGAGCAACGAGAAAGGAGAGCTAAAACCGAAGAGCAGCAAACGAGATAAAAGTAGAACATTTTCAAAGCCAAAGGTTTAAGAGAAGGAAGAACTAAGAAAATACCGACGGTGAACTACAACACAGGCGTAACGGGCAATTTTTAAAAAGGGTCCGCGCGAAGGGAAGACAAGAACCCATTAAAAATTAAGACGGTGAAGGGTATAACAGTAGGCGTAGGAAGAAAACCTTAAAAGCGGGGAGCGTTAGGGAAACGAAGGGGGGAAACTAAAAACTAGGGACAGCACACTAAAAGCGGAGAAAGAACATTTCAAAAGGGAGGAGCCTAAGGAAAGAGAAGAACTAACTGCAAACTAAAGACAGGGAACGGGATAAAAGCAAAAAAAACTTCAAGAGTGACGGGACTTAGGGCAACGAAGAGATAAAAGTAAAAAGAGGGACAGTGAACTAAAAGAGAGACGTAGGAAGAAAATGGACAAAGCAAAGGTACTAAAAGAGACAAGGAAGAATTAAAAAATGGAAACGGCAAATGGAATACAAGTAGACAGAAGCTTTTGTCGTGGTTTAACCCCAGCCAGCAGCCAAGCACCACACAGCCGCTACGGGGGAGAAAATTGCAAGGGTGGAAGTCCGAAAACGCGTGGGTTAAGGTAAGAACAGTTTAACAATTGAAGGAAAAGACAACAGAATACTAGTAATACTAGCAGTAGTAGTAGTAGTAGTAATAATAATAAACCAATAAGAGTATACAAAGCAAGCGCTTCACTAGACAGGGGCTCACCACTCGCCAACCGATGCCAAGCACGTCCCCGAGCTGCCATCGCTGGCTCCTGGCCAACGCCCCCCAGTTTCCAGACCGAGCGTGACGTCCCACGGTAGGGAATAGCGCTGCGGCCGGTCTGGGGCAGCTGAGCTGCCTGTGGCGCCTCCCAGCTTCTTGCGCACCGGGCAGAGCACGGGAAGCTGAAAGGTCCTTGAGTGGTGTCAGCGCTACTTAGCGACAAACAAAACGTCAGCGCGTTACCAACATGATGCTCATCCGCAATCCAAAAGGCAGCACTGTGCCAGCTACTAGGAAGAACCTTAACTCTCTGCCAGCCGAAAGCAGGACGCTTTGAACAGCAAGGGCGATTGAAGGAATAAGGAAAAACTTAATAAATAGCGACAGGGAGCTCCATCGGAGAAGGAAAATTTAGAAAGCGAGGGCACTAAGGGAAGAGAAGAAGCAATTAAACCCAGCTAAACCCCCAGGGGAAAAGTCAACCTAGAACATGGAAAAAGCCACAGGGATTAGGGAAATAAATGGGAAAATTAAAAAAAACAGGACAGCGAACGAAAGGGACGGCGAAGGCAAATTCAAAAAACGAGGGCCCTAAGGAAAGACAAGAAAGAGTTAAAACAGAAATACAGGGAAATAAAGGCAGCAAAGAGGACAAAAGGAGACGGGAAAGTGTTCAGAGGAAGCGGCGATTAAGAACATCGGGAAGCGATTTAAAACCCGCATGGGTGAGCTAAAACGGAGACGGCAAAGAGAACGTCTAAAGTGACAGCACTCAGGAGCAACGAGAAAGGAGAGCTAAAACCGAAGAGCAGCAAACGAGATAAAAGTAGAACATTTTCAAAGCCAAAGGTTTAAGAGAAGGAAGAACTAAGAAAATACCGACGGTGAACTACAACACAGGCGTAACGGGCAATTTTTAAAAAGGGTCCGCGCGAAGGGAAGACAAGAACCCGTTAAAAATTAAGACGGTGAAGGGTATAACAGTAGGCGTAGGAAGAAAACCTTAAAAGCGGGGAGCGTTAGGGAAACGAAGGGGGGAAACTAAAAACTAGGGACAGCACACTAAAAGCGGAGAAAGAACATTTCAAAAGGGAAGAGCCTAAGGAAAGAGAAGAACTAACTGCAAACTAAAGACAGGGAACGGGATAAAAGCAAAAAAAACTTCAAGAGTGACGGGACTTAGGGCAACGAAGAGATAAAATTCAAAAGAGGGACAGTGAACTACAAGAGAGACGTAGGAAGAAAATGGACAAAGCAAAGGTACTAAAAGAGACAAGGAAGAATTAAAAAATGGAAACGGCAAATGGAATACAAGTAGACAGAAGCTTTTGTCGTGGTTTAACCCCAGCCAGCAGCCAAGCACCACACAGCCGCTACGGGGGAGAAAATTGCAAGGGTGGAAGTCCGAAAACGCGTGGGTTAAGGTCAGAACAGTTTAACAATTGAAGGAAAAGACAACAGAATACTAGTAATACTAGTAGTAGCAGTAGTAGTAGTAATAATAATAAACCAATAAGAGTATACAAAGCAAGCGCTTCACTAGACAGGGGCTCACCACTCGCCGACCGATGCCAAGCACGTCCCCGAGCTGCCATCGCTGGCTCCTGGCCAACGCCCCCCGGTTTCCAGACCGAGCGTGACGTCCCACGGTAGGGAATAGCGCTGCGGCCGGTCTGGGGCAGCTGAGCTGCCTGTGGCGCCTCCCAGCTTCTTGCGCACCGGGCAGAGCACGGGAAGCTGAAAGGTCCTTGAGTGGTGTCAGCGCTACTTAGCGACAAACAAAACGTCAGCGCGTTACCAACATGATGCTCATCCGCAATCCAAAAGGCAGCACTGTGCCAGCTGCTAGGAAGAACCTTAACTCTCTGCCAGCCGAAAGCAGGACGCTTTGAACAGCAAGGGCGATTGAAGGAATAAGGAAAAACTTAATAAATAGCGACAGGGAGCTCCATCGGAGAAGGAAAATTTAGAAAGCGAGGGCACTAAGGGAAGAGAAGAAGCAATTAAACCCAGCTAAACCCCCAGGGGAAAAGTCAACCTAGAACATGGAAAAAGCCACAGGGATTAGGGAAATAAATGGGAAAATTAAAAAAACAGGACAGCGAACGAAAGGGACGGCGAAGGCAAATTCAAAAAACGAGGGCCCTAAGGAAAGACAAGAAAGAATTAAAACAGAAATACAGGGAAATAAAGGCAGCAAAGAGGACAAAAGGAGACGGGAAAGTGTTCAGAGGAAGCGGCGATTAAGAACATCGGGAAGCGATTTAAAACCCGCATGGGTGAGCTAAAACGGAGACGGCAAAGAGAACGTCTAAAGTGACAGCACTCAGGAGCAACGAGAAAGGAGAGCTAAAACCGAAGAGCAGCAAACGAGATAAAAGTAGAACATTTTCAAAGCCAAAGGTTTAAGAGAAGGAAGAACTAAGAAAATACCGACGGTGAACTACAACACAGGCGTAACGGGCAATTTTTAAAAAGGGTCCGCGCGAAGGGAAGACAAGAACCCATTAAAAATTAAGACGGTGAAGGGTATAACAGTAGGCGTAGGAAGAAAACCTTAAAAGCGGGGAGCGTTAGGGAAACGAAGGGGGGAAACTAAAAACTAGGGACAGCACACTAAAAGCGGAGAAAGAACATTTCAAAAGGGAGGAGCCTAAGGAAAGAGAAGAACTAACTGCAAACTAAAGACAGGGAACGGGATAAAAGCAAAAAAAACTTCAAGAGTGACGGGACTTAGGGCAACGAAGAGATAAAAGTAAAAAGAGGGACAGTGAACTAAAAGAGAGACGTAGGAAGAAAATGGACAAAGCAAAGGTACTAAAAGAGACAAGGAAGAATTAAAAAATGGAAACGGCAAATGGAATACAAGTAGACAGAAGCTTTTGTCGTGGTTTAACCCCAGCCAGCAGCCAAGCACCACACAGCCGCTACGGGGGAGAAAATTGCAAGGGTGGAAGTCCGAAAACGCGTGGGTTAAGGTAAGAACAGTTTAACAATTGAAGGAAAAGACAACAGAATACTAGTAATACTAGCAGTAGTAGTAGTAGTAGTAATAATAATAAACCAATAAGAGTATACAAAGCAAGCGCTTCACTAGACAGGGGCTCACCACTCGCCAACCGATGCCAAGCACGTCCCCGAGCTGCCATCGCTGGCTCCTGGCCAACGCCCCCCAGTTTCCAGACCGAGCGTGACGTCCCACGGTAGGGAATAGCGCTGTGGCCGGTCTGGGGCAGCTGAGCTGCCTGTGGCGCCTCCCAGCTTCTTGCGCACCGGGCAGAGCACGGGAAGCTGAAAGGTCCTTGAGTGGTGTCAGCGCTACTTAGCGACAAACAAAACGTCAGCGCGTTACCAACATGATGCTCATCCGCAATCCAAAAGGCAGCACTGTGCCAGCTACTAGGAAGAACCTTAACTCTCTGCCAGCCGAAAGCAGGACGCTTTGAACAGCAAGGGCGATTGAAGGAATAAGGAAAAACTTAATAAATAGCGACAGGGAGCTCCATCGGAGAAGGAAAATTTAGAAAGCGAGGGCACTAAGGGAAGAGAAGAAGCAATTAAACCCAGCTAAACCCCCAGGGGAAAAGTCAACCTAGAACATGGAAAAAGCCACAGGGATTAGGGAAATAAATGGGAAAATTAAAAAAAACAGGACAGCGAACGAAAGGGACGGCGAAGGCAAATTCAAAAAACGAGGGCCCTAAGGAAAGACAAGAAAGAGTTAAAACAGAAATACAGGGAAATAAAGGCAGCAAAGAGGACAAAAGGAGACGGGAAAGTGTTCAGAGGAAGCGGCGATTAAGAACATCGGGAAGCGATTTAAAACCCGCATGGGTGAGCTAAAACGGAGACGGCAAAGAGAACGTCTAAAGTGACAGCACTCAGGAGCAACGAGAAAGGAGAGCTAAAACCGAAGAGCAGCAAACGAGATAAAAGTAGAACATTTTCAAAGCCAAAGGTTTAAGAGAAGGAAGAACTAAGAAAATACCGACGGTGAACTACAACACAGGCGTAACGGGCAATTTTTAAAAAGGGTCCGCGCGAAGGGAAGACAAGAACCCATTAAAAATTAAGACGGTGAAGGGTATAACAGTAGGCGTAGGAAGAAAACCTTAAAAGCGGGGAGCATTAGGGAAACGAAGGGGGGAAACTAAAAACTAGGGACAGCACACTAAAAGCGGAGAAAGAACATTTCAAAAGGGAGGAGCCTAAGGAAAGAGAAGAACTAACTGCAAACTAAAGACAGGGAACGGGATAAAAGCAAAAAAAACTTCAAGAGTGACGGGACTTAGGGCAACGAAGAGATAAAATTCAAAAGAGGGACAGTGAACTACAAGAGAGACGTAGGAAGAAAATGGACAAAGCAAAGGTACTAAAAGAGACAAGGAAGAATTAAAAAATGGAAACGGCAAATGGAATACAAGTAGACAGAAGCTTTTGTCGTGGTTTAACCCCAGCCAGCAGCCAAGCACCACACAGCCGCTACGGGGGAGAAAATTGCAAGGGTGGAAGTCCGAAAACGCGTGGGTTAAGGTAAGAACAGTTTAACAATTGAAGGAAAAGACAACAGAATACTAGTAATACTAGTAGTAGCAGTAGCAGTAGTAATAATAATAAACCAATAAGAGTATACAAAGCAAGCGCTTCACTAGACAGGGGCTCACCACTCGCCGACCGATGCCAAGCACGTCCCCGAGCTGCCATCGCTGACTCCTGGCCAACGCCCCCCGGTTTCCAGACCGAGCGTGACGTCCCACGGTAGGGAATAGCGCTGCGGCCGGTCTGGGGCAGCTGAGCTGCCTGTGGCGCCTCCCAGCTTCTTGCGCACCGGGCAGAGCACGGGAAGCTGAAAGGTCCTTGAGTGGTGTCAGCGCTACTTAGCGACAAACAAAACGTCAGCGCGTTACCAACATGATGCTCATCCGCAATCCAAAAGGCAGCACTGTGCCAGCTACTAGGAAGAACCTTAACTCTCTGCCAGCCGAAAGCAGGACGCTTTGAACAGCAAGGGCGATTGAAGGAATAAGGAAAAACTTAATAAATAGCGACAGGGAGCTCCATCGGAGAAGGAAAATTTAGAAAGCGAGGGCACTAAGGGAAGAGAAGAAGCAATTAAACCCAGCTAAACCCCCAGGGGAAAAGTCAACCTAGAACATGGAAAAAGCCACAGGGATTAGGGAAATAAATGGGAAAATTAAAAAAACAGGACAGCGAACGAAAGGGACGGCGAAGGCAAATTCAAAAAACGAGGGCCCTAAGGAAAGACAAGAAAGAATTAAAACAGAAATACAGGGAAAGAAAGGCAGCAAAGAGGACAAAAGGAGACGGGAAAGTGTTCAGAGGAAGCGGCGATTAAGAACATCGGGAAGCGATTTAAAACCCGCGTGGGTGAGCTAAAACGGAGACGGCAAAGAGAACGTCTAAAGTGACAGCACTCAGGAGCAACGAGAAAGGAGAGCTAAAACCGAAGAGCAGCAAACGAGGTAAAAGTAGAACATTTTCAAAGCCAAAGGTTTAAGAGAAGGAAGAACTAAGAAAATACCGACGGTGAACTACAACACAGGCGTAACGGGCAATTTTTAAAAAGGGTCCGCGCGAAGGGAAGACAAGAAACCATTAAAAATTAAGACGGTGAAGGGTATAACAGTAGGCGTAGGAAGAAAACCTTAAAAGCGGGGAGCGTTAGGGAAACGAAGGGGGGAAACTAAAAACTAGGGACAGCACACTAAAAGCGGAGAAAGAACATTTCAAAAGGGAGGAGCCTAAGGAAAGAGAAGAACTAACTGCAAACTAAAGACAGGGAACGGGATAAAAGCAAAAAAAACTTCAAGAGTGACGGGACTTAGGGCAACGAAGAGATAAAAGTAAAAAGAGGGACAGTGAACTACAAGAGAGACGTAGGAAGAAAATGGACAAAGCAAAGGTACTAAAAGAGACAAGGAAGAATTAAAAAATGGAAACGGCAAATGGAATACAAGTAGACAGAAGCTTTTGTCGTGGTTTAACCCCAGCCAGCAGCCAAGCACCACACAGCCGCTACGGGGGAGAAAATTGCAAGGGTGGAAGTCCGAAAACGCGTGGGTTAAGGTAAGAACAGTTTAACAATTGAAGGAAAAGACAACAGAATACTAGTAATACTAGCAGTAGCAGTAGCAGTAGTAATAATAATAAACCAATAAGAGTATACAAAGCAAGCGCTTCACTAGACAGGGGCTCACCACTCGCCGACCGATGCCAAGCACGTCCCCGAGCTGCCATCGCTGACTCCTGGCCAACGCCCCCCGGTTTCCAGACCGAGCGTGACGTCCCACGGTAGGGAATAGCGCTGCGGCCGGTCTGGGGCAGCTGAGCTGCCTGTGGCGCCTCCCAGCTTCTTGCGCACCGGGCAGAGCACGGGAAGCTGAAAGGTCCTTGAGTGGTGTCAGCGCTACTTAGCGACAAACAAAACGTCAGCGCGTTACCAACATGATGCTCATCCGCAATCCAAAAGGCAGCACTGTGCCAGCTACTAGGAAGAACCTTAACTCTCTGCCAGCCGAAAGCAGGACGCTTTGAACAGCAAGGGCGATTGAAGGAATAAGGAAAAACTTAATAAATAGCGACAGGGAGCTCCATCGGAGAAGGAAAATTTAGAAAGCGAGGGCACTAAGGGAAGAGAAGAAGCAATTAAACCCAGCTAAACCCCCAGGGGAAAAGTCAACCTAGAACATGGAAAAAGCCACAGGGATTAGGGAAATAAATGGGAAAATTAAAAAAACAGGACAGCGAACGAAAGGGACGGCGAAGGCAAATTCAAAAAACGAGGGCCCTAAGGAAAGACAAGAAAGAATTAAAACAGAAATACAGGGAAAGAAAGGCAGCAAAGAGGACAAAAGGAGACGGGAAAGTGTTCAGAGGAAGCGGCGATTAAGAACATCGGGAAGCGATTTAAAACCCGCGTGGGTGAGCTAAAACGGAGACGGCAAAGAGAACGTCTAAAGTGACAGCACTCAGGAGCAACGAGAAAGGAGAGCTAAAACCGAAGAGCAGCAAACGAGGTAAAAGTAGAACATTTTCAAAGCCAAAGGTTTAAGAGAAGGAAGAACTAAGAAAATACCGACGGTGAACTACAACACAGGCGTAACGGGCAATTTTTAAAAAGGGTCCGCGCGAAGGGAAGACAAGAAACCATTAAAAATTAAGACGGTGAAGGGTATAACAGTAGGCGTAGGAAGAAAACCTTAAAAGCGGGGAGCGTTAGGGAAACGAAGGGGGGAAACTAAAAACTAGGGACAGCACACTAAAAGCGGAGAAAGAACATTTCAAAAGGGAGGAGCCTAAGGAAAGAGAAGAACTAACTGCAAACTAAAGACAGGGAACGGGATAAAAGCAAAAAAAACTTCAAGAGTGACGGGACTTAGGGCAACGAAGAGATAAAAGTAAAAAGAGGGACAGTGAACTACAAGAGAGACGTAGGAAGAAAATGGACAAAGCAAAGGTACTAAAAGAGACAAGGAAGAATTAAAAAATGGAAACGGCAAATGGAATACAAGTAGACAGAAGCTTTTGTCGTGGTTTAACCCCAGCCAGCAGCCAAGCACCACACAGCCGCTACGGGGGAGAAAATTGCAAGGGTGGAAGTCCGAAAACGCGTGGGTTAAGGTAAGAACAGTTTAACAATTGAAGGAAAAGACAACAGAATACTAGTAATACTAGCAGTAGCAGTAGCAGTAGTAATAATAATAAACCAATAAGAGTATACAAAGCAAGCGCTTCACTAGACAGGGGCTCACCACTCGCCGACCGATGCCAAGCACGTCCCCGAGCTGCCATCGCTGACTCCTGGCCAACGCCCCCCGGTTTCCAGACCGAGCGTGACGTCCCACGGTAGGGAATAGCGCTGCGGCCGGTCTGGGGCAGCTGAGCTGCCTGTGGCGCCTCCCAGCTTCTTGCGCACCGGGCAGAGCACGGGAAGCTGAAAGGTCCTTGAGTGGTGTCAGCGCTACTTAGCGACAAACAAAACGTCAGCGCGTTACCAACATGATGCTCATCCGCAATCCAAAAGGCAGCACTGTGCCAGCTACTAGGAAGAACCTTAACTCTCTGCCAGCCGAAAGCAGGACGCTTTGAACAGCAAGGGCGATTGAAGGAATAAGGAAAAACTTAATAAATAGCGACAGGGAGCTCCATCGGAGAAGGAAAATTTAGAAAGCGAGGGCACTAAGGGAAGAGAAGAAGCAATTAAACCCAGCTAAACCCCCAGGGGAAAAGTCAACCTAGAACATGGAAAAAGCCACAGGGATTAGGGAAATAAATGGGAAAATTAAAAAAACAGGACAGCGAACGAAAGGGACGGCGAAGGCAAATTCAAAAAACGAGGGCCCTAAGGAAAGACAAGAAAGAATTAAAACAGAAATACAGGGAAATAAAGGCAGCAAAGAGGACAAAAGGAGACGGGAAAGTGTTCAGAGGAAGCGGCGATTAAGAACATCGGGAAGCGATTTAAAACCCGCGTGGGTGAGCTAAAACGGAGACGGCAAAGAGAACGTCTAAAGTGACAGCACTCAGGAGCAACGAGAAAGGAGAGCTAAAACCGAAGAGCAGCAAACGAGATAAAAGTAGAACATTTTCAAAGCCAAAGGTTTAAGAGAAGGAAGAACTAAGAAAATACCGACGGTGAACTACAACACAGGCGTAACGGGCAATTTTTAAAAAGGGTCCGCGCGAAGGGAAGACAAGAACCCATTAAAAATTAAGACGGTGAAGGGTATAACAGTAGGCGTAGGAAGAAAACCTTAAAAGCGGGGAGCGTTAGGGAAACGAAGGGGGGAAACTAAAAACTAGGGACAGCACACTAAAAGCGGAGAAAGAACATTTCAAAAGGGAGGAGCCTAAGGAAAGAGAAGAACTAACTGCAAACTAAAGACAGGGAACGGGATAAAAGCAAAAAAAACTTCAAGAGTGACGGGACTTAGGGCAACGAAGAGATAAAAGTAAAAAGAGGGACAGTGAACTAAAAGAGAGACGTAGGAAGAAAATGGACAAAGCAAAGGTACTAAAAGAGACAAGGAAGAATTAAAAAATGGAAACGGCAAATGGAATACAAGTAGACAGAAGCTTTTGTCGTGGTTTAACCCCAGCCAGCAGCCAAGCACCACACAGCCGCTACGGGGGAGAAAATTGCAAGGGTGGAAGTCCGAAAACGCGTGGGTTAAGGTAAGAACAGTTTAACAATTGAAGGAAAAGACAACAGAATACTAGTAATACTAGCAGTAGCAGTAGCAGTAGTAATAATAATAATAATAAACCAATAAGAGTATACAAAGCAAGCGCTTCACTAGACAGGGGCTCACCACTCGCCAACCAATGCCAAGCACGTCCCCGAGCTGCCATCGCTGGCTCCTGGCCAACGCCCCCCAGTTTCCAGACCGAGCGTGACGTCCCACGGTAGGGAATAGCGCTGCGGCCGGTCTGGGGCAGCTGAGCTGCCTGTGGCGCCTCCCAGCTTCTTGCGCACCGGGCAGAGCACGGGAAGCTGAAAGGTCCTTGAGTGGTGTCAGCGCTACTTAGCGACAAACAAAACGTCAGCGCGTTACCAACATGATGCTCATCCGCAATCCAAAAGGCAGCACTGTGCCAGCTACTAGGAAGAACCTTAACTCTCTGCCAGCCGAAAGCAGGACGCTTTGAACAGCAAGGGCGATTGAAGGAATAAGGAAAAACTTAATAAATAGCGACAGGGAGCTCCATCGGAGAAGGAAAATTTAGAAAGCGAGGGCACTAAGGGAAGAGAAGAAGCAATTAAACCCAGCTAAACCCCCAGGGGAAAAGTCAACCTAGAACATGGAAAAAGCCACAGGGATTAGGGAAATAAATGGGAAAATTAAAAAAAACAGGACAGCGAACGAAAGGGACGGCGAAGGCAAATTCAAAAAACGAGGGCCCTAAGGAAAGACAAGAAAGAGTTAAAACAGAAATACAGGGAAAGAAAGGCAGCAAAGAGGACAAAAGGAGACGGGAAAGTGTTCAGAGGAAGCGGCGATTAAGAACATCGGGAAGCGATTTAAAACCCGCATGGGTGAGCTAAAACGGAGACGGCAAAGAGAACGTCTAAAGTGACAGCACTCAGGAGCAACGAGAAAGGAGAGCTAAAACCGAAGAGCAGCAAACGAGATAAAAGTAGAACATTTTCAAAGCCAAAGGTTTAAGAGAAGGAAGAACTAAGAAAATACCGACGGTGAACTACAACACAGGCGTAACGGGCAATTTTTAAAAAGGGTCCGCGCGAAGGGAAGACAAGAACCCATTAAAAATTAAGACGGTGAAGGGTATAACAGTAGGCGTAGGAAGAAAACCTTAAAAGCGGGGAGCGTTAGGGAAACGAAGGGGGGAAACTAAAAACTAGGGACAGCACACTAAAAGCGGAGAAAGAACATTTCAAAAGGGAGGAGCCTAAGGAAAGAGAAGAACTAACTGCAAACTAAAGACAGGGAACGGGATAAAAGCAAAAAAAACTTCAAGAGTGATGGGACTTAGGGCAACGAAGAGATAAAATTCAAAAGAGGGACAGTGAACTACAAGAGAGACGTAGGAAGAAAATGGACAAAGCAAAGGTACTAAAAGAGACAAGGAAGAATTAAAAAATGGAAACGGCAAATGGAATACAAGTAGACAGAAGCTTTTGTCGTGGTTTAACCCCAGCCAGCAGCCAAGCACCACACAGCCGCTACGGGGGAGAAAATTGCAAGGGTGGAAGTCCGAAAACGCGTGGGTTAAGGTAAGAACAGTTTAACAATTGAAGGAAAAGACAACAGAATACTAGTAATACTAGCAGTAGCAGTAGCAGTAGTAATAATAATAATAATAATAAACCAATAAGAGTATACAAAGCAAGCGCTTCACTAGACAGGGGCTCACCACTCGCCGACCGATGCCAAGCACGTCCCCGAGCTGCCATCGCTGGCTCCTGGCCAACGCCCCCCGGTTTCCAGACCGAGCGTGACGTCCCACGGTAGGGAATAGCGCTGCGGCCGGTCTGGGGCAGCTGAGCTGCCTGTGGCGCCTCCCAGCTTCTTGCGCACCGGGCAGAGCACGGGAAGCTGAAAGGTCCTTGAGTGGTGTCAGCGCTACTTAGCGACAAACAAAACGTCAGCGCGTTACCAACATGATGCTCATCCGCAATCCAAAAGGCAGCACTGTGCCAGCTACTAGGAAGAACCTTAACTCTCTGCCAGCCGAAAGCAGGACGCTTTGAACAGCAAGGGCGATTGAAGGAATAAGGAAAAACTTAATAAATAGCGACAGGGAGCTCCATCGGAGAAGGAAAATTTAGAAAGCGAGGGCACTAAGGGAAGAGAAGAAGCAATTAAACCCAGCTAAACCCCCAGGGGAAAAGTCAACCTAGAACATGGAAAAAGCCACAGGGATTAGGGAAATAAATGGGAAAATTAAAAAAACAGGACAGCGAACGAAAGGGACGGCGAAGGCAAATTCAAAAAACGAGGGCCCTAAGGAAAGACAAGAAAGAATTAAAACAGAAATACAGGGAAATAAAGGCAGCAAAGAGGACAAAAGGAGACGGGAAAGTGTTCAGAGGAAGCGGCGATTAAGAACATCGGGAAGCGATTTAAAACCCGCATGGGTGAGCTAAAACGGAGACGGCAAAGAGAACGTCTAAAGTGACAGCACTCAGGAGCAACGAGAAAGGAGAGCTAAAACCGAAGAGCAGCAAACGAGATAAAAGTAGAACATTTTCAAAGCCAAAGGTTTAAGAGAAGGAAGAACTAAGAAAATACCGACGGTGAACTACAACACAGGCGTAACGGGCAATTTTTAAAAAGGGTCCGCGCGAAGGGAAGACAAGAAACCGTTAAAAATTAAGACGGTGAAGGGTATAACAGTAGGCGTAGGAAGAAAACCTTAAAAGCGGGGAGCGTTAGGGAAACGAGGGGGGGAAACTAAAAACTAGGGACAGCACACTAAAAGCGGAGAAAGAACATTTCAAAAGGGAGGAGCCTAAGGAAAGAGAAGAACTAACTGCAAACTAAAGACAGGGAATGGGATAAAAGCAAAAAAAACTTCAAGAGTGACGGGACTTAGGGCAACGAAGAGATAAAATTCAAAAGAGGGACAGTGAACTAAAAGAGAGACGTAGGAAGAAAATGGACAAAGCAAAGGTACTAAAAGAGACAAGGAAGAATTAAAAAATGGAAACGGCAAATGGAATACAAGTAGACAGAAGCTTTTGTCGTGGTTTAACCCCAGCCAGCAGCCAAGCACCACACAGCCGCTACGGGGGAGAAAATTGCAAGGGTGGAAGTCCGAAAACGCGTGGGTTAAGGTAAGAACAGTTTAACAATTGAAGGAAAAGACAACAGAATACTAGTAATACTAGTAGTAGCAGTAGTAATAATAATAATAATAAACCAATAAGAGTATACAAAGCAAGCGCTTCACTAGACAGGGGCTCACCACTCGCCAACCAATGCCAAGCACGTCCCCGAGCTGCCATCGCTGGCTCCTGGCCAACGCCCCCCAGTTTCCAGACCGAGCGTGACGTCCCACGGTAGGGAATAGCGCTGCGGCCGGTCTGGGGCAGCTGAGCTGCCTGTGGCGCCTCCCAGCTTCTTGCGCACCGGGCAGAGCACGGGAAGCTGAAAGGTCCTTGAGTGGTGTCAGCGCTACTTAGCGACAAACAAAACGTCAGCGCGTTACCAACATGATGCTCATCCGCAATCCAAAAGGCAGCACTGTGCCAGCTACTAGGAAGAACCTTAACTCTCTGCCAGCCGAAAGCAGGACGCTTTGAACAGCAAGGGCGATTGAAGGAATAAGGAAAAACTTAATAAATAGCGACAGGGAGCTCCATCGGAGAAGGAAAATTTAGAAAGCGAGGGCACTAAGGGAAGAGAAGAAGCAATTAAACCCAGCTAAACCCCCAGGGGAAAAGTCAACCTAGAACATGGAAAAAGCCACAGGGATTAGGGAAATAAATGGGAAAATTAAAAAAACAGGACAGCGAACGAAAGGGACGGCGAAGGCAAATTCAAAAAACGAGGGCCCTAAGGAAAGACAAGAAAGAATTAAAACAGAAATACAGGGAAATAAAGGCAGCAAAGAGGACAAAAGGAGACGGGAAAGTGTTCAGAGGAAGCGGCGATTAAGAACATCGGGAAGCGATTTAAAACCCGCATGGGTGAGCTAAAACGGAGACGGCAAAGAGAACGTCTAAAGTGACAGCACTCAGGAGCAACGAGAAAGGAGAGCTAAAACCGAAGAGCAGCAAACGAGATAAAAGTAGAACATTTTGAAAGCCAAAGGTTTAAGAGAAGGAAGAACTAAGAAAATACCGACGGTGAACTACAACACAGGCATAACGGGCAATTTTTAAAAAGGGTCCGCGCGAAGGGAAGACAAGAAACCGTTAAAAATTAAGACGGTGAAGGGTATAACAGTAGGCGTAGGAAGAAAACCTTAAAAGCGGGGAGCGTTAGGGAAACGAGGGGGGGAAACTAAAAACTAGGGACAGCACACTAAAAGCGGAGAAAGAACATTTCAAAAGGGAGGAGCCTAAGGAAAGAGAAGAACTAACTGCAAACTAAAGACAGGGAACGGGATAAAAGCAAAAAAAACTTCAAGAGTGACGGGACTTAGGGCAACGAAGAGATAAAAGTAAAAAGAGGGACAGTGAACTAAAAGAGAGACGTAGGAAGAAAATGGACAAAGCAAAGGTACTAAAAGAGACAAGGAAGAATTAAAAAATGGAAACGGCAAATGGAATACAAGTAGACAGAAGCTTTTGTCGTGGTTTAACCCCAGCCAGCAGCCAAGCACCACACAGCCGTTACGGGGGAGAAAATTGCAAGGGTGGAAGTCCGAAAACGCGTGGGTTAAGGTAAGAACAGTTTAACAATTGAAGGAAAAGACAACAGAATACTAGTAATACTAGCAGTAGCAGTAGCAGTAGTAATAATAATAATAATAAACCAATAAGAGTATACAAAGCAAGCGCTTCACTAGACAGGGGCTCACCACTCGCCAACCAATGCCAAGCACGTCCCCGAGCTGCCATCGCTGGCTCCTGGCCAACGCCCCCCAGTTTCCAGACCGAGCGTGACGTCCCACGGTAGGGAATAGCGCTGCGGCCGGTCTGGGGCAGCTGAGCTGCCTGTGGCGCCTCCCAGCTTCTTGCGCACCGGGCAGAGCACGGGAAGCTGAAAGGTCCTTGAGTGGTGTCAGCGCTACTTAGCGACAAACAAAACGTCAGCGCGTTACCAACATGATGCTCATCCGCAATCCAAAAGGCAGCACTGTGCCAGCTACTAGGAAGAACCTTAACTCTCTGCCAGCCGAAAGCAGGACGCTTTGAACAGCAAGGGCGATTGAAGGAATAAGGAAAAACTTAATAAATAGCGACAGGGAGCTCCATCGGAGAAGGAAAATTTAGAAAGCGAGGGCACTAAGGGAAGAGAAGAAGCAATTAAACCCAGCTAAACCCCCAGGGGAAAAGTCAACCTAGAACATGGAAAAAGCCACAGGGATTAGGGAAATAAATGGGAAAATTAAAAAAAACAGGACAGCGAACGAAAGGGACGGCGAAGGCAAATTCAAAAAACGAGGGCCCTAAGGAAAGACAAGAAAGAGTTAAAACAGAAATACAGGGAAATAAAGGCAGCAAAGAGGACAAAAGGAGACGGGAAAGTGTTCAGAGGAAGCGGCGATTAAGAACATCGGGAAGCGATTTAAAACCCGCATGGGTGAGCTAAAACGGAGACGGCAAAGAGAACGTCTAAAGTGACAGCACTCAGGAGCAACGAGAAAGGAGAGCTAAAACCGAAGAGCAGCAAACGAGATAAAAGTAGAACATTTTCAAAGCCAAAGGTTTAAGAGAAGGAAGAACTAAGAAAATACCGACGGTGAACTACAACACAGGCGTAACGGGCAATTTTTAAAAAGGGTCCGCGCGAAGGGAAGACAAGAACCCATTAAAAATTAAGACGGTGAAGGGTATAACAGTAGGCGTAGGAAGAAAACCTTAAAAGCGGGGAGCGTTAGGGAAACGAAGGGGGGAAACTAAAAACTAGGGACAGCACACTAAAAGCGGAGAAAGAACATTTCAAAAGGGAGGAGCCTAAGGAAAGAGAAGAACTAACTGCAAACTAAAGACAGGGAACGGGATAAAAGCAAAAATAACTTCAAGAGTGACGGGACTTAGGGCAACGAAGAGATAAAATTCAAAAGAGGGACAGTGAACTACAAGAGAGACGTAGGAAGAAAATGGACAAAGCAAAGGTACTAAAAGAGACAAGGAAGAATTAAAAAATGGAAACGGCAAATGGCATACAAGTAGACAGAAGCTTTTGTCGTGGTTTAACCCCAGCCAGCAGCCAAGCACCACACAGCCGCTACGGGGGAGAAAATTGCAAGGGTGGAAGTCCGAAAACGCGTGGGTTAAGGTAAGAACAGTTTAACAATTGAAGGAAAAGACAACAGAATACTAGTAATACTAGCAGTAGCAGTAGCAGTAGTAATAATAATAATAATAATAAACCAATAAGAGTATACAAAGCAAGCGCTTCACTAGACAGGGGCTCACCACTCGCCGACCGATGCCAAGCACGTCCCCGAGCTGCCATCGCTGGCTCCTGGCCAACGCCCCCCGGTTTCCAGACCGAGCGTGACGTCCCACGGTAGGGAATAGCGCTGCGGCCGGTCTGGGGCAGCTGAGCTGCCTGTGGCGCCTCCCAGCTTCTTGCGCACCGGGCAGAGCACGGGAAGCTGAAAGGTCCTTGAGTGGTGTCAGCGCTACTTAGCGACAAACAAAACGTCAGCGCGTTACCAACATGATGCTCATCCGCAATCCAAAAGGCAGCACTGTGCCAGCTACTAGGAAGAACCTTAACTCTCTGCCAGCCGAAAGCAGGACGCTTTGAACAGCAAGGGCGATTGAAGGAATAAGGAAAAACTTAATAAACAGCGACAGGGAGCTCCATCGGAGAAGGAAAATTTAGAAAGCGAGGGCACTAAGGGAAGAGAAGAAGCAATTAAACCCAGCTAAACCCCCAGGGGAAAAGTCAACCTAGAACATGGAAAAAGCCACAGGGATTAGGGAAATAAATGGGAAAATTAAAAAAACAGGACAGCGAACGAAAGGGACGGCGAAGGCAAATTCAAAAAACGAGGGCCCTAAGGAAAGACAAGAAAGAATTAAAACAGAAATACAGGGAAATAAAGGCAGCAAAGAGGACAAAAGGAGACGGGAAAGTGTTCAGAGGAAGCGGCGATTAAGAACATCGGGAAGCGATTTAAAACCCGCATGGGTGAGCTAAAACGGAGACGGCAAAGAGAACGTCTAAAGTGACAGCACTCAGGAGCAACGAGAAAGGAGAGCTAAAACCGAAGAGCAGCAAACGAGATAAAAGTAGAACATTTTCAAAGCCAAAGGTTTAAGAGAAGGAAGAACTAAGAAAATACCGACGGTGAACTACAACACAGGCGTAACGGGCAATTTTTAAAAAGGGTCCGCGCGAAGGGAAGACAAGAAACCGTTAAAAATTAAGACGGTGAAGGGTATAACAGTAGGCGTAGGAAGAAAACCTTAAAAGCGGGGAGCGTTAGGGAAACGAGGGGGGGAAACTAAAAACTAGGGACAGCACACTAAAAGCGGAGAAAGAACATTTCAAAAGGGAGGAGCCTAAGGAAAGAGAAGAACTAACTGCAAACTAAAGACAGGGAACGGGATAAAAGCAAAAAAAACTTCAAGAGTGACGGGACTTAGGGCAACGAAGAGATAAAATTCAAAAGAGGGACAGTGAACTACAAGAGAGACGTAGGAAGAAAATGGACAAAGCAAAGGTACTAAAAGAGACAAGGAAGAATTAAAAAATGGAAACGGCAAATGGAATACAAGTAGACAGAAGCTTTTGTCGTGGTTTAACCCCAGCCAGCAGCCAAGCACCACACAGCCGCTACGGGGGAGAAAATTGCAAGGGTGGAAGTCCGAAAACGCGTGGGTTAAGGTCAGAACAGTTTAACAATTGAAGGAAAAGACAACAGAATACTAGTAATACTAGCAGTAGCAGTAGTAATAATAATAATAATAAACCAATAAGAGTATACAAAGCAAGCGCTTCACTAGACAGGGGCTCACCACTCGCCAACCAATGCCAAGCACGTCCCCGAGCTGCCATCGCTGGCTCCTGGCCAACGCCCCCCAGTTTCCAGACCGAGCGTGACGTCCCACGGTAGGGAATAGCGCTGCGGCCGGTCTGGGGCAGCTGAGCTGCCTGTGGCGCCTCCCAGCTTCTTGCGCACCGGGCAGAGCACGGGAAGCTGAAAGGTCCTTGAGTGGTGTCAGCGCTACTTAGCGACAAACAAAACGTCAGCGCGTTACCAACATGATGCTCATCCGCAATCCAAAAGGCAGCACTGTGCCAGCTACTAGGAAGAACCTTAACTCTCTGCCAGCCGAAAGCAGGACGCTTTGAACAGCAAGGGCGATTGAAGGAATAAGGAAAAACTTAATAAATAGCGACAGGGAGCTCCATCGGAGAAGGAAAATTTAGAAAGCGAGGGCACTAAGGGAAGAGAAGAAGCAATTAAACCCAGCTAAACCCCCAGGGGAAAAGTCAACCTAGAACATGGAAAAAGCCACAGGGATTAGGGAAATAAATGGGAAAATTAAAAAAAACAGGACAGCGAACGAAAGGGACGGCGAAGGCAAATTCAAAAAACGAGGGCCCTAAGGAAAGACAAGAAAGAGTTAAAACAGAAATACAGGGAAAGAAAGGCAGCAAAGAGGACAAAAGGAGACGGGAAAGTGTTCAGAGGAAGCGGCGATTAAGAACATCGGGAAGCGATTTAAAACCCGCATGGGTGAGCTAAAACGGAGACGGCAAAGAGAACGTCTAAAGTGACAGCACTCAGGAGCAACGAGAAAGGAGAGCTAAAACCGAAGAGCAGCAAACGAGATAAAAGTAGAACATTTTGAAAGCCAAAGGTTTAAGAGAAGGAAGAACTAAGAAAATACCGACGGTGAACTACAACACAGGCGTAACGGGCAATTTTTAAAAAGGGTCCGCGCGAAGGGAAGACAAGAAACCATTAAAAATTAAGACGGTGAAGGGTATAACAGTAGGCGTAGGAAGAAAACCTTAAAAGCGGGGAGCGTTAGGGAAACGAAGGGGGGAAACTAAAAACTAGGGACAGCACACTAAAAGCGGAGAAAGAACATTTCAAAAGGGAGGAGCCTAAGGAAAGAGAAGAACTAACTGCAAACTAAAGACAGGGAACGGGATAAAAGCAAAAAAAACTTCAAGAGTGACGGGACTTAGGGCAACGAAGAGATAAAAGTAAAAAGAGGGACAGTGAACTAAAAGAGAGACGTAGGAAGAAAATGGACAAAGCAAAGGTACTAAAAGAGACAAGGAAGAATTAAAAAATGGAAACGGCAAATGGAATACAAGTAGACAGAAGCTTTTGTCGTGGTTTAACCCCAGCCAGCAGCCAAGCACCACACAGCCGCTACGGGGGAGAAAATTGCAAGGGTGGAAGTCCGAAAACGCGTGGGTTAAGGTAAGAACAGTTTAACAATTGAAGGAAAAGACAACAGAATACTAGTAATACTAGCAGTAGCAGTAGTAATAATAATAATAATAAACCAATAAGAGTATACAAAGCAAGCGCTTCACTAGACAGGGGCTCACCACTCGCCAACCAATGCCAAGCACGTCCCCGAGCTGCCATCGCTGGCTCCTGGCCAACGCCCCCCAGTTTCCAGACCGAGCGTGACGTCCCACGGTAGGGAATAGCGCTGCGGCCGGTCTGGGGCAGCTGAGCTGCCTGTGGCGCCTCCCAGCTTCTTGCGCACCGGGCAGAGCACGGGAAGCTGAAAGGTCCTTGAGTGGTGTCAGCGCTACTTAGCGACAAACAAAACGTCAGCGCGTTACCAACATGATGCTCATCCGCAATCCAAAAGGCAGCACTGTGCCAGCTACTAGGAAGAACCTTAACTCTCTGCCAGCCGAAAGCAGGACGCTTTGAACAGCAAGGGCGATTGAAGGAATAAGGAAAAACTTAATAAATAGCGACAGGGAGCTCCATCGGAGAAGGAAAATTTAGAAAGCGAGGGCACTAAGGGAAGAGAAGAAGCAATTAAACCCAGCTAAACCCCCAGGGGAAAAGTCAACCTAGAACATGGAAAAAGCCACAGGGATTAGGGAAATAAATGGGAAAATTAAAAAAAACAGGACAGCGAACGAAAGGGACGGCGAAGGCAAATTCAAAAAACGAGGGCCCTAAGGAAAGACAAGAAAGAGTTAAAACAGAAATACAGGGAAAGAAAGGCAGCAAAGAGGACAAAAGGAGACGGGAAAGTGTTCAGAGGAAGCGGCGATTAAGAACATCGGGAAGCGATTTAAAACCCGCATGGGTGAGCTAAAACGGAGACGGCAAAGAGAACGTCTAAAGTGACAGCACTCAGGAGCAACGAGAAAGGAGAGCTAAAACCGAAGAGCAGCAAACGAGATAAAAGTAGAACATTTTCAAAGCCAAAGGTTTAAGAGAAGGAAGAACTAAGAAAATACCGACGGTGAACTACAACACAGGCGTAACGGGCAATTTTTAAAAAGGGTCCGCGCGAAGGGAAGACAAGAAACCATTAAAAATTAAGACGGTGAAGGGTATAACAGTAGGCGTAGGAAGAAAACCTTAAAAGCGGGGAGCGTTAGGGAAACGAAGGGGGGAAACTAAAAACTAGGGACAGCACACTAAAAGCGGAGAAAGAACATTTCAAAAGGGAGGAGCCTAAGGAAAGAGAAGAACTAACTGCAAACTAAAGACAGGGAACGGGATAAAAGCAAAAAAAACTTCAAGAGTGACGGGACTTAGGGCAACGAAGAGATAAAATTCAAAAGAGGGACAGTGAACTACAAGAGAGACGTAGGAAGAAAATGGACAAAGCAAAGGTACTAAAAGAGACAAGGAAGAATTAAAAAATGGAAACGGCAAATGGAATACAAGTAGACAGAAGCTTTTGTCGTGGTTTAACCCCAGCCAGCAGCCAAGCACCACACAGCCGCTACGGGGGAGAAAATTGCAAGGGTGGAAGTCCGAAAACGCGTGGGTTAAGGTAAGAACAGTTTAACAATTGAAGGAAAAGACAACAGAATACTAGTAATACTAGCAGTAGCAGTAGCAGTAGTAATAATAATAATAATAATAAACCAATAAGAGTATACAAAGCAAGCGCTTCACTAGACAGGGGCTCACCACTCGCCGACCGATGCCAAGCACGTCCCCGAGCTGCCATCGCTGGCTCCTGGCCAACGCCCCCCAGTTTCCAGACCGAGCGTGACGTCCCACGGTAGGGAATAGCGCTGCGGCCGGTCTGGGGCAGCTGAGCTGCCTGTGGCGCCTCCCAGCTTCTTGCGCTCCGGGCAGAGCACGGGAAGCTGAAAGGTCCTTGAGTGGTGTCAGCGCTACTTAGCGACAAACAAAACGTCAGCGCGTTACCAACATGATGCTCATCCGCAATCCAAAAGGCAGCACTGTGCCAGCTACTAGGAAGAACCTTAACTCTCTGCCAGCCGAAAGCAGGACGCTTTGAACAGCAAGGGCGATTGAAGGAATAAGGAAAAACTTAATAAATAGCGACAGGGAGCTCCATCGGAGAAGGAAAATTTAGAAAGCGAGGGCACTAAGGGAAGAGAAGAAGCAATTAAACCCAGCTAAACCCCCAGGGGAAAAGTCAACCTAGAACATGGAAAAAGCCACAGGGATTAGGGAAATAAATGGGAAAATTAAAAAAAACAGGACAGCGAACGAAAGGGACGGCGAAGGCAAATTCAAAAAACGAGGGCCCTAAGGAAAGACAAGAAAGAGTTAAAACAGAAATACAGGGAAAGAAAGGCAGCAAAGAGGACAAAAGGAGACGGGAAAGTGTTCAGAGGAAGCGGCGATTAAGAACATCGGGAAGCGATTTAAAACCCGCATGGGTGAGCTAAAACGGAGACGGCAAAGAGAACGTCTAAAGTGACAGCACTCAGGAGCAACGAGAAAGGAGAGCTGAAACCGAAGAGCAGCAAACGAGGTAAAAGTAGAACATTTTGAAAGCCAAAGGTTTAAGAGAAGGAAGAACTAAGAAAATACCGACGGTGAACTACAACACAGGCGTAACGGGCAATTTTTAAAAAGGGTCCGCGCGAAGGGAAGACAAGAACCCATTAAAAATTAAGACGGTGAAGGGTATAACAGTAGGCGTAGGAAGAAAACCTTAAAAGCGGGGAGCGTTAGGGAAACGAAGGGGGGAAACTAAAAACTAGGGACAGCACACTAAAAGCGGAGAAAGAACATTTCAAAAGGGAGGAGCCTAAGGAAAGAGAAGAACTAACTGCAAACTAAAGACAGGGAACGGGATAAAAGCAAAAAAAACTTCAAGAGTGACGGGACTTAGGGCAACGAAGAGATAAAATTCAAAAGAGGGACAGTGAACTACAAGAGAGACGTAGGAAGAAAATGGACAAAGCAAAGGTACTAAAAGAGACAAGGAAGAATTAAAAAATGGAAACGGCAAATGGAATACAAGTAGACAGAAGCTTTTGTCGTGGTTTAACCCCAGCCAGCAGCCAAGCACCACACAGCCGCTACGGGGGAGAAAATTGCAAGGGTGGAAGTCCGAAAACGCGTGGGTTAAGGTCAGAACAGTTTAACAATTGAAGGAAAAGACAACAGAATACTAGTAATACTAGCAGTAGCAGTAGCAGTAGTAATAATAATAATAATAAACCAATAAGAGTATACAAAGCAAGCGCTTCACTAGACAGGGGCTCACCACTCGCCAACCAATGCCAAGCACGTCCCCGAGCTGCCATCGCTGGCTCCTGGCCAACGCCCCCCAGTTTCCAGACCGAGCGTGACGTCCCACGGTAGGGAATAGCGCTGCGGCCGGTCTGGGGCAGCTGAGCTGCCTGTGGCGCCTCCCAGCTTCTTGCGCACCGGGCAGAGCACGGGAAGCTGAAAGGTCCTTGAGTGGTGTCAGCGCTACTTAGCGACAAACAAAACGTCAGCGCGTTACCAACATGATGCTCATCCGCAATCCAAAAGGCAGCACTGTGCCAGCTACTAGGAAGAACCTTAACTCTCTGCCAGCCGAAAGCAGGACGCTTTGAACAGCAAGGGCGATTGAAGGAATAAGGAAAAACTTAATAAATAGCGACAGGGAGCTCCATCGGAGAAGGAAAATTTAGAAAGCGAGGGCACTAAGGGAAGAGAAGAAGCAATTAAACCCAGCTAAACCCCCAGGGGAAAAGTCAACCTAGAACATGGAAAAAGCCACAGGGATTAGGGAAATAAATGGGAAAATTAAAAAAAACAGGACAGCGAACGAAAGGGACGGCGAAGGCAAATTCAAAAAACGAGGGCCCTAAGGAAAGACAAGAAAGAGTTAAAACAGAAATACAGGGAAATAAAGGCAGCAAAGAGGACAAAAGGAGACGGGAAAGTGTTCAGAGGAAGCGGCGATTAAGAACATCGGGAAGCGATTTAAAACCCGCATGGGTGAGCTAAAACGGAGACGGCAAAGAGAACGTCTAAAGTGACAGCACTCAGGAGCAACGAGAAAGGAGAGCTAAAACCGAAGAGCAGCAAACGAGATAAAAGTAGAACATTTTCAAAGCCAAAGGTTTAAGAGAAGGAAGAACTAAGAAAATACCGACGGTGAACTACAACACAGGCGTAACGGGCAATTTTTAAAAAGGGTCCGCGCGAAGGGAAGACAAGAACCCATTAAAAATTAAGACGGTGAAGGGTATAACAGTAGGCGTAGGAAGAAAACCTTAAAAGCGGGGAGCGTTAGGGAAATGAAGGGGGGAAACTAAAAACTAGGGACAGCACACTAAAAGCGGAGAAAGAACATTTCAAAAGGGAGGAGCCTAAGGAAAGAGAAGAACTAACTGCAAACTAAAGACAGGGAACGGGATAAAAGCAAAAAAAACTTCAAGAGTGACGGGACTTAGGGCAACGAAGAGATAAAATTCAAAAGAGGGACAGTGAACTACAAGAGAGACGTAGGAAGAAAATGGACAAAGCAAAGGTACTAAAAGAGACAAGGAAGAATTAAAAAATGGAAACGGCAAATGGAATACAAGTAGACAGAAGCTTTTGTCGTGGTTTAACCCCAGCCAGCAGCCAAGCACCACACAGCCGCTACGGGGGAGAAAATTGCAAGGGTGGAAGTCCGAAAACGCGTGGGTTAAGGTCAGAACAGTTTAACAATTGAAGGAAAAGACAACAGAATACTAGTAATACTAGCAGTAGCAGTAGCAGTAGTAATAATAATAATAATAAACCAATAAGAGTATACAAAGCAAGCGCTTCACTAGACAGGGGCTCACCACTCGCCAACCAATGCCAAGCACGTCCCCGAGCTGCCATCGCTGGCTCCTGGCCAACGCCCCCCAGTTTCCAGACCGAGCGTGACGTCCCACGGTAGGGAATAGCGCTGTGGCCGGTCTGGGGCAGCTGAGCTGCCTGTGGCGCCTCCCAGCTTCTTGCGCACCGGGCAGAGCACGGGAAGCTGAAAGGTCCTTGAGTGGTGTCAGCGCTACTTAGCGACAAACAAAACGTCAGCGCGTTACCAACATGATGCTCATCCGCAATCCAAAAGGCAGCACTGTGCCAGCTACTAGGAAGAACCTTAACTCTCTGCCAGCCGAAAGCAGGACGCTTTGAACAGCAAGGGCGATTGAAGGAATAAGGAAAAACTTAATAAATAGCGACAGGGAGCTCCATCGGAGAAGGAAAATTTAGAAAGCGAGGGCACTAAGGGAAGAGAAGAAGCAATTAAACCCAGCTAAACCCCCAGGGGAAAAGTCAACCTAGAACATGGAAAAAGCCACAGGGATTAGGGAAATAAATGGGAAAATTAAAAAAAACAGGACAGCGAACGAAAGGGACGGCGAAGGCAAATTCAAAAAACGAGGGCCCTAAGGAAAGACAAGAAAGAATGAAAACAGAAATACAGGGAAAGAAAGGCAGCAAAGAGGACAAAAGGAGACGGGAAAGTGTTCAGAGGAAGCGGCGATTAAGAACATCGGGAAGCGATTTGAAACCCGCATGGGTGAGCTAAAACGGAGACGGCAAAGAGAACGTCTAAAGTGACAGCACTCAGGAGCAACGAGAAAGGAGAGCTAAAACCGAAGAGCAGCAAACGAGATAAAAGTAGAACATTTTCAAAGCCAAAGGTTTAAGAGAAGGAAGAACTAAGAAAATACCGACGGTGAACTACAACACAGGCGTAACGGGCAATTTTTAAAAAGGGTCCGCGCGAAGGGAAGACAAGAAACCATTAAAAATTAAGACGGTGAAGGGTATAACAGTAGGCGTAGGAAGAAAACCTTAAAAGCGGGGAGCGTTAGGGAAACGAAGGGGGGAAACTAAAAACTAGGGACAGCACACTAAAAGCGGAGAAAGAACATTTCAAAAGGGAGGAGCCTAAGGAAAGAGAAGAACTAACTGCAAACTAAAGACAGGGAACGGGATAAAAGCAAAAAAAACTTCAAGAGTGACGGGACTTAGGGCAACGAAGAGATAAAATTCAAAAGAGGGACAGTGAACTACAAGAGAGATGTAGGAAGAAAATGGACAAAGCAAAGGTACTAAAAGAGACAAGGAAGAATTAAAAAATGGAAACGGCAAATGGAATACAAGTAGACAGAAGCTTTTGTCGTGGTTTAACCCCAGCCAGCAGCCAAGCACCACACAGCCGCTACGGGGGAGAAAATTGCAAGGGTGGAAGTCCGAAAACGCGTGGGTTAAGGTAAGAACAGTTTAACAATTGAAGGAAAAGACAACAGAATACTAGTAATACTAGCAGTAGCAGTAGCAGTAGTAATAATAATAAACCAATAAGAGTATACAAAGCAAGCGCTTCACTAGACAGGGGCTCACCACTCGCCGACCGATGCCAAGCACGTCCCCGAGCTGCCATCGCTGGCTCCTGGCCAACGCCCCCCGGTTTCCAGACCGAGCGTGACGTCCCACGGTAGGGAATAGCGCTGCGGCCGGTCTGGGGCAGCTGAGCTGCCTGTGGCGCCTCCCAGCTTCTTGCGCACCAGGCAGAGCACGGGAAGCTGAAAGGTCCTTGAGTGGTGTCAGCGCTACTTAGCGACAAACAAAACGTCAGCGCGTTACCAACATGATGCTCATCCGCAATCCAAAAGGCAGCACTGTGCCAGCTACTAGGAAGAACCTTAACTCTCTGCCAGCCGAAAGCAGGACGCTTTGAACAGCAAGGGCGATTGAAGGAATAAGGAAAAACTTAATAAATAGCGACAGGGAGCTCCATCGGAGAAGGAAAATTTAGAAAGCGAGGGCACTAAGGGAAGAGAAGAAGCAATTAAACCCAGCTAAACCCCCAGGGGAAAAGTCAACCTAGAACATGGAAAAAGCCACAGGGATTAGGGAAATAAATGGGAAAATTAAAAAAAACAGGACAGCGAACGAAAGGGACGGCGAAGGCAAATTCAAAAAACGAGGGCCCTAAGGAAAGACAAGAAAGAATGAAAACAGAAATACAGGGAAAGAAAGGCAGCAAAGAGGACAAAAGGAGACGGGAAAGTGTTCAGAGGAAGCGGCGATTAAGAACATCGGGAAGCGATTTGAAACCCGCATGGGTGAGCTAAAACGGAGACGGCAAAGAGAACGTCTAAAGTGACAGCACTCAGGAGCAACGAGAAAGGAGAGCTAAAACCGAAGAGCAGCAAACGAGATAAAAGTAGAACATTTTCAAAGCCAAAGGTTTAAGAGAAGGAAGAACTAAGAAAATACCGACGGTGAACTACAACACAGGCGTAACGGGCAATTTTTAAAAAGGGTCCGCGCGAAGGGAAGACAAGAACCCATTAAAAATTAAGACGGTGAAGGGTATAACAGTAGGCGTAGGAAGAAAACCTTAAAAGCGGGGAGCGTTAGGGAAACGAAGGGGGGAAACTAAAAACTAGGGACAGCACACTAAAAGCGGAGAAAGAACATTTCAAAAGGGAGGAGCCTAAGGAAAGAGAAGAACTAACTGCAAACTAAAGACAGGGAACGGGATAAAAGCAAAAAAAACTTCAAGAGTGACGGGACTTAGGGCAACGAAGAGATAAAATTCAAAAGAGGGACAGTGAACTACAAGAGAGACGTAGGAAGAAAATGGACAAAGCAAAGGTACTAAAAGAGACAAGGAAGAATTAAAAAATGGAAACGGCAAATGGAATACAAGTAGACAGAAGCTTTTGTCGTGGTTTAACCCCAGCCAGCAGCCAAGCACCACACAGCCGCTACGGGGGAGAAAATTGCAAGGGTGGAAGTCCGAAAACGCGTGGGTTAAGGTAAGAACAGTTTAACAATTGAAGGAAAAGACAACAGAATACTAGTAATACTAGTAGTAGCAGTAGCAGTAGTAATAATAATAAACCAATAAGAGTATACAAAGCAAGCGCTTCACTAGACAGGGGCTCACCACTCGCCAACCGATGCCAAGCACGTCCCCGAGCTGCCATCGCTGGCTCCTGGCCAACGCCCCCCGGTTTCCAGACCGAGCGTGACGTCCCACGGTAGGGAATAGCGCTGCGGCCGGTCTGGGGCAGCTGAGCTGCCTGTGGCGCCTCCCAGCTTCTTGCGCACCGGGCAGAGCACGGGAAGCTGAAAGGTCCTTGAGTGGTGTCAGCGCTACTTAGCGACAAACAAAACGTCAGCGCGTTACCAACATGATGCTCATCCGCAATCCAAAAGGCAGCACTGTGCCAGCTACTAGGAAGAACCTTAACTCTCTGCCAGCCGAAAGCAGGACGCTTTGAACAGCAAGGGCGATTGAAGGAATAAGGAAAAACTTAATAAATAGCGACAGGGAGCTCCATCGGAGAAGGAAAATTTAGAAAGCGAGGGCACTAAGGGAAGAGAAGAAGCAATTAAACCCAGCTAAACCCCCAGGGGAAAAGTCAACCTAGAACATGGAAAAAGCCACAGGGATTAGGGAAATAAATGGGAAAATTAAAAAAAACAGGACAGCGAACGAAAGGGACGGCGAAGGCAAATTCAAAAAACGAGGGCCCTAAGGAAAGACAAGAAAGAATGAAAACAGAAATACAGGGAAAGAAAGGCAGCAAAGAGGACAAAAGGAGACGGGAAAGTGTTCAGAGGAAGCGGCGATTAAGAACATCGGGAAGCGATTTGAAACCCGCATGGGTGAGCTAAAACGGAGACGGCAAAGAGAACGTCTAAAGTGACAGCACTCAGGAGCAACGAGAAAGGAGAGCTAAAACCGAAGAGCAGCAAACGAGATAAAAGTAGAACATTTTCAAAGCCAAAGGTTTAAGAGAAGGAAGAACTAAGAAAATACCGACGGTGAACTACAACACAGGCGTAACGGGCAATTTTTAAAAAGGGTCCGCGCGAAGGGAAGACAAGAACCCGTTAAAAATTAAGACGGTGAAGGGTATAACAGTAGGCGTAGGAAGAAAACCTTAAAAGCGGGGAGCGTTAGGGAAACGAAGGGGGGAAACTAAAAACTAGGGACAGCACACTAAAAGCGGAGAAAGAACATTTCAAAAGGGAGGAGCCTAAGGAAAGAGAAGAACTAACTGCAAACTAAAGACAGGGAACGGGATAAAAGCAAAAAAAACTTCAAGAGTGACGGGACTTAGGGCAACGAAGAGATAAAAGTAAAAAGAGGGACAGTGAACTACAAGAGAGACGTAGGAAGAAAATGGACAAAGCAAAGGTACTAAAAGAGACAAGGAAGAATTAAAAAATGGAAACGGCAAATGGAATACAAGTAGACAGAAGCTTTTGTCGTGGTTTAACCCCAGCCAGCAGCCAAGCACCACACAGCTGCTACGGGGGAGAAAATTGCAAGGGTGGAAGTCCGAAAACGCATGGGTTAAGGTAAGAACAGTTTAACAATTGAAGGAAAAGACAACAGAATACTAGTAATACTAGTAGTAGCAGTAGCAGTAGTAATAATAATAATAATAAACCAATAAGAGTATACAAAGCAAGCGCTTCACTAGACAGGGGCTCACCACTCGCCGACCGATGCCAAGCACGTCCCCGAGCTGCCATCGCTGGCTCCTGGCCAACGCCCCCCGGTTTCCAGACCGAGCGTGACGTCCCACGGTAGGGAATAGCGCTGCGGCCGGTCTGGGGCAGCTGAGCTGCCTGTGGCGCCTCCCAGCTTCTTGCGCACCGGGCAGAGCACGGGAAGCTGAAAGGTCCTTGAGTGGTGTCAGCGCTACTTAGCGACAAACAAAACGTCAGCGCGTTACCAACATGATGCTCATCCGCAATCCAAAAGGCAGCACTGTGCCAGCTACTAGGAAGAACCTTAACTCTCTGCCAGCCGAAAGCAGGACGCTTTGAACAGCAAGGGCGATTGAAGGAATAAGGAAAAACTTAATAAATAGCGACAGGGAGCTCCATCGGAGAAGGAAAATTTAGAAAGCGAGGGCACTAAGGGAAGAGAAGAAGCAATTAAACCCAGCTAAACCCCCAGGGGAAAAGTCAACCTAGAACATGGAAAAAGCCACAGGGATTAGGGAAATAAATGGGAAAATTAAAAAAAACAGGACAGCGAACGAAAGGGACGGCGAAGGCAAATTCAAAAAACGAGGGCCCTAAGGAAAGACAAGAAAGAATGAAAACAGAAATACAGGGAAAGAAAGGCAGCAAAGAGGACAAAAGGAGACGGGAAAGTGTTCAGAGGAAGCGGCGATTAAGAACATCGGGAAGCGATTTGAAACCCGCATGGGTGAGCTAAAACGGAGACGGCAAAGAGAACGTCTAAAGTGACAGCACTCAGGAGCAACGAGAAAGGAGAGCTAAAACCGAAGAGCAGCAAACGAGATAAAAGTAGAACATTTTCAAAGCCAAAGGTTTAAGAGAAGGAAGAACTAAGAAAATACCGACGGTGAACTACAACACAGGCGTAACGGGCAATTTTTAAAAAGGGTCCGCGCGAAGGGAAGACAAGAAACCATTAAAAATTAAGACGGTGAAGGGTATAACAGTAGGCGTAGGAAGAAAACCTTAAAAGCGGGGAGCGTTAGGGAAACGAAGGGGGGAAACTAAAAACTAGGGACAGCACACTAAAAGCGGAGAAAGAACATTTCAAAAGGGAGGAGCCTAAGGAAAGAGAAGAACTAACTGCAAACTAAAGACAGGGAACGGGATAAAAGCAAAAAAAACTTCAAGAGTGACGGGACTTAGGGCAACGAAGAGATAAAAGTAAAAAGAGGGACAGTGAACTACAAGAGAGACGTAGGAAGAAAATGGACAAAGCAAAGGTACTAAAAGAGACAAGGAAGAATTAAAAAATGGAAACGGCAAATGGAATACAAGTAGACAGAAGCTTTTGTCGTGGTTTAACCCCAGCCAGCAGCCAAGCACCACACAGCCGTTACGGGGGAGAAAATTGCAAGGGTGGAAGTCCGAAAACGCATGGGTTAAGGTAAGAACAGTTTAACAATTGAAGGAAAAGACAACAGAATACTAGTAATACTAGTAGTAGCAGTAGTAGTAGTAATAATAATAAACCAATAAGAGTATACAAAGCAAGCGCTTCACTAGACAGGGGCTCACCACTCGCCAACCGATGCCAAGCACGTCCCCGAGCTGCCATCGCTGGCTCCTGGCCAACGCCCCCCGGTTTCCAGACCGAGCGTGACGTCCCACGGTAGGGAATAGCGCTGCGGCCGGTCTGGGGCAGCTGAGCTGCCTGTGGCGCCTCCCAGCTTCTTGCGCACCGGGCAGAGCACGGGAAGCTGAAAGGTCCTTGAGTGGTGTCAGCGCTACTTAGCGACAAACAAAACGTCAGCGCGTTACCAACATGATGCTCATCCGCAATCCAAAAGGCAGCACTGTGCCAGCTACTAGGAAGAACCTTAACTCTCTGCCAGCCGAAAGCAGGACGCTTTGAACAGCAAGGGCGATTGAAGGAATAAGGAAAAACTTAATAAATAGCGACAGGGAGCTCCATCGGAGAAGGAAAATTTAGAAAGCGAGGGCACTAAGGGAAGAGAAGAAGCAATTAAACCCAGCTAAACCCCCAGGGGAAAAGTCAACCTAGAACATGGAAAAAGCCACAGGGATTAGGGAAATAAATGGGAAAATTAAAAAAAACAGGACAGCGAACGAAAGGGACGGCGAAGGCAAATTCAAAAAACGAGGGCCCTAAGGAAAGACAAGAAAGAATGAAAACAGAAATACAGGGAAAGAAAGGCAGCAAAGAGGACAAAAGGAGACGGGAAAGTGTTCAGAGGAAGCGGCGATTAAGAACATCGGGAAGCGATTTGAAACCCGCATGGGTGAGCTAAAACGGAGACGGCAAAGAGAACGTCTAAAGTGACAGCACTCAGGAGCAACGAGAAAGGAGAGCTAAAACCGAAGAGCAGCAAACGAGATAAAAGTAGAACATTTTCAAAGCCAAAGGTTTAAGAGAAGGAAGAACTAAGAAAATACCGACGGTGAACTACAACACAGGCGTAACGGGCAATTTTTAAAAAGGGTCCGCGCGAAGGGAAGACAAGAAACCGTTAAAAATTAAGACGGTGAAGGGTATAACAGTAGGCGTAGGAAGAAAACCTTAAAAGCGGGGAGCGTTAGGGAAACGAAGGGGGGAAACTAAAAACTAGGGACAGCACACTAAAAGCGGAGAAAGAACATTTCAAAAGGGAGGAGCCTAAGGAAAGAGAAGAACTAACTGCAAACTAAAGACAGGGAACGGGATAAAAGCAAAAAAAACTTCAAGAGTGACGGGACTTAGGGCAACGAAGAGATAAAATTCAAAAGAGGGACAGTGAACTACAAGAGAGACGTAGGAAGAAAATGGACAAAGCAAAGGTACTAAAAGAGACAAGGAAGAATTAAAAAATGGAAACGGCAAATGGAATACAAGTAGGCAGAAGCTTTTGTCGTGGTTTAACCCCAGCCAGCAGCCAAGCACCACACAGCCGCTACGGGGGAGAAAATTGCAAGGGTGGAAGTCCGAAAACGCGTGGGTTAAGGTCAGAACAGTTTAACAATTGAAGGAAAAGACAACAGAATACTAGTAATACTAGTAGTAGCAGTAGTAGTAGTAATAATAATAAACCAATAAGAGTATACAAAGCAAGCGCTTCACTAGACAGGGGCTCACCACTCGCCAACCGATGCCAAGCACGTCCCCGAGCTGCCATCGCTGGCTCCTGGCCAACGCCCCCCGGTTTCCAGACCGAGCGTGACGTCCCACGGTAGGGAATAGCGCTGCGGCCGGTCTGGGGCAGCTGAGCTGCCTGTGGCGCCTCCCAGCTTCTTGCGCACCGGGCAGAGCACGGGAAGCTGAAAGGTCCTTGAGTGGTGTCAGCGCTACTTAGCGACAAACAAAACGTCAGCGCGTTACCAACATGATGCTCATCCGCAATCCAAAAGGCAGCACTGTGCCAGCTACTAGGAAGAACCTTAACTCTCTGCCAGCCGAAAGCAGGACGCTTTGAACAGCAAGGGCGATTGAAGGAATAAGGAAAAACTTAATAAATAGCGACAGGGAGCTCCATCGGAGAAGGAAAATTTAGAAAGCGAGGGCACTAAGGGAAGAGAAGAAGCAATTAAACCCAGCTAAACCCCCAGGGGAAAAGTCAACCTAGAACATGGAAAAAGCCACAGGGATTAGGGAAATAAATGGGAAAATTAAAAAAAACAGGACAGCGAACGAAAGGGACGGCGAAGGCAAATTCAAAAAACGAGGGCCCTAAGGAAAGACAAGAAAGAATGAAAACAGAAATACAGGGAAAGAAAGGCAGCAAAGAGGACAAAAGGAGACGGGAAAGTGTTCAGAGGAAGCGGCGATTAAGAACATCGGGAAGCGATTTGAAACCCGCATGGGTGAGCTAAAACGGAGACGGCAAAGAGAACGTCTAAAGTGACAGCACTCAGGAGCAACGAGAAAGGAGAGCTAAAACCGAAGAGCAGCAAACGAGATAAAAGTAGAACATTTTCAAAGCCAAAGGTTTAAGAGAAGGAAGAACTAAGAAAATACCGACGGTGAACTACAACACAGGCGTAACGGGCAATTTTTAAAAAGGGTCCGCGCGAAGGGAAGACAAGAAACCATTAAAAATTAAGACGGTGAAGGGTATAACAGTAGGCGTAGGAAGAAAACCTTAAAAGCGGGGAGCGTTAGGGAAACGAAGGGGGGAAACTAAAAACTAGGGACAGCACACTAAAAGCGGAGAAAGAACATTTCAAAAGGGAGGAGCCTAAGGAAAGAGAAGAACTAACTGCAAACTAAAGACAGGGAACGGGATAAAAGCAAAAAAAACTTCAAGAGTGACGGGACTTAGGGCAACGAAGAGATAAAAGTAAAAAGAGGGACAGTGAACTACAAGAGAGACGTAGGAAGAAAATGGACAAAGCAAAGGTACTAAAAGAGACAAGGAAGAATTAAAAAATGGAAACGGCAAATGGAATACAAGTAGACAGAAGCTTTTGTCGTGGTTTAACCCCAGCCAGCAGCCAAGCACCACACAGCCGTTACGGGGGAGAAAATTGCAAGGGTGGAAGTCCGAAAACGCATGGGTTAAGGTAAGAACAGTTTAACAATTGAAGGAAAAGACAACAGAATACTAGTAATACTAGTAGTAGCAGTAGTAGTAGTAATAATAATAAACCAATAAGAGTATACAAAGCAAGCGCTTCACTAGACAGGGGCTCACCACTCGCCAACCGATGCCAAGCACGTCCCCGAGCTGCCATCGCTGGCTCCTGGCCAACGCCCCCCGGTTTCCAGACCGAGCGTGACGTCCCACGGTAGGGAATAGCGCTGCGGCCGGTCTGGGGCAGCTGAGCTGCCTGTGGCGCCTCCCAGCTTCTTGCGCACCGGGCAGAGCACGGGAAGCTGAAAGGTCCTTGAGTGGTGTCAGCGCTACTTAGCGACAAACAAAACGTCAGCGCGTTACCAACATGATGCTCATCCGCAATCCAAAAGGCAGCACTGTGCCAGCTACTAGGAAGAACCTTAACTCTCTGCCAGCCGAAAGCAGGACGCTTTGAACAGCAAGGGCGATTGAAGGAATAAGGAAAAACTTAATAAATAGCGACAGGGAGCTCCATCGGAGAAGGAAAATTTAGAAAGCGAGGGCACTAAGGGAAGAGAAGAAGCAATTAAACCCAGCTAAACCCCCAGGGGAAAAGTCAACCTAGAACATGGAAAAAGCCACAGGGATTAGGGAAATAAATGGGAAAATTAAAAAAAACAGGACAGCGAACGAAAGGGACGGCGAAGGCAAATTCAAAAAACGAGGGCCCTAAGGAAAGACAAGAAAGAATGAAAACAGAAATACAGGGAAAGAAAGGCAGCAAAGAGGACAAAAGGAGACGGGAAAGTGTTCAGAGGAAGCGGCGATTAAGAACATCGGGAAGCGATTTGAAACCCGCATGGGTGAGCTAAAACGGAGACGGCAAAGAGAACGTCTAAAGTGACAGCACTCAGGAGCAACGAGAAAGGAGAGCTAAAACCGAAGAGCAGCAAACGAGATAAAAGTAGAACATTTTCAAAGCCAAAGGTTTAAGAGAAGGAAGAACTAAGAAAATACCGACGGTGAACTACAACACAGGCGTAACGGGCAATTTTTAAAAAGGGTCCGCGCGAAGGGAAGACAAGAAACCGTTAAAAATTAAGACGGTGAAGGGTATAACAGTAG
This sequence comes from Platalea leucorodia, assembly GCF_965183815.1. Taxonomy (NCBI): domain Eukaryota; kingdom Metazoa; phylum Chordata; class Aves; order Pelecaniformes; family Threskiornithidae; genus Platalea; species Platalea leucorodia. The sequence continues at coordinate 13,965,446 of NC_138838.1, read as the reverse complement.
GCGTAGGAAGAAAACCTTAAAAGCGGGGAGCGTTAGGGAAACGAAGGGGGGAAACTAAAAACTAGGGACAGCACACTAAAAGCGGAGAAAGAACATTTCAAAAGGGAGGAGCCTAAGGAAAGAGAAGAACTAACTGCAAACTAAAGACAGGGAACGGGATAAAAGCAAAAAAAACTTCAAGAGTGACGGGACTTAGGGCAACGAAGAGATAAAATTCAAAAGAGGGACAGTGAACTACAAGAGAGACGTAGGAAGAAAATGGACAAAGCAAAGGTACTAAAAGAGACAAGGAAGAATTAAAAAATGGAAACGGCAAATGGAATACAAGTAGACAGAAGCTTTTGTCGTGGTTTAACCCCAGCCAGCAGCCAAGCACCACACAGCCGCTACGGGGGAGAAAATTGCAAGGGTGGAAGTCCGAAAACGCGTGGGTTAAGGTAAGAACAGTTTAACAATTGAAGGAAAAGACAACAGAATACTAGTAATACTAGTAGTAGCAGTAGTAATAATAATAATAATAAACCAATAAGAGTATACAAAGCAAGCGCTTCACTAGACAGGGGCTCACCACTCGCCAACCGATGCCAAGCACGTCCCCGAGCTGCCATCGCTGGCTCCTGGCCAACGCCCCCCAGTTTCCAGACCGAGCGTGACGTCCCACGGTAGGGAATAGCGCTGTGGCCGGTCTGGGGCAGCTGAGCTGCCTGTGGCGCCTCCCAGCTTCTTGCGCACCGGGCAGAGCACGGGAAGCTGAAAGGTCCTTGAGTGGTGTCAGCGCTACTTAGCGACAAACAAAACGTCAGCGCGTTACCAACATGATGCTCATCCGCAATCCAAAAGGCAGCACTGTGCCAGCTACTAGGAAGAACCTTAACTCTCTGCCAGCCGAAAGCAGGACGCTTTGAACAGCAAGGGCGATTGAAGGAATAAGGAAAAACTTAATAAATAGCGACAGGGAGCTCCATCGGAGAAGGAAAATTTAGAAAGCGAGGGCACTAAGGGAAGAGAAGAAGCAATTAAACCCAGCTAAACCCCCAGGGGAAAAGTCAACCTAGAACATGGAAAAAGCCACAGGGATTAGGGAAATAAATGGGAAAATTAAAAAAAACAGGACAGCGAACGAAAGGGACGGCGAAGGCAAATTCAAAAAACGAGGGCCCTAAGGAAAGACAAGAAAGAGTTAAAACAGAAATACAGGGAAAGAAAGGCAGCAAAGAGGACAAAAGGAGACGGGAAAGTGTTCAGAGGAAGCGGCGATTAAGAACATCGGGAAGCGATTTAAAACCCGCATGGGTGAGCTAAAACGGAGACGGCAAAGAGAACGTCTAAAGTGACAGCACTCAGGAGCAACGAGAAAGGAGAGCTGAAACCGAAGAGCAGCAAACGAGGTAAAAGTAGAACATTTTCAAAGCCAAAGGTTTAAGAGAAGGAAGAACTAAGAAAATACCGACGGTGAACTACAACACAGGCGTAACGGGCAATTTTTAAAAAGGGTCCGCGCGAAGGGAAGACAAGAACCCATTAAAAATTAAGACGGTGAAGGGTATAACAGTAGGCGTAGGAAGAAAACCTTAAAAGCGGGGAGCGTTAGGGAAACGAAGGGGGGAAACTAAAAACTAGGGACAGCACACTAAAAGCGGAGAAAGAACATTTCAAAAGGGAGGAGCCTAAGGAAAGAGAAGAACTAACTGCAAACTAAAGACAGGGAACGGGATAAAAGCAAAAAAAACTTCAAGAGTGACGGGACTTAGGGCAACGAAGAGATAAAATTCAAAAGAGGGACAGTGAACTACAAGAGAGACGTAGGAAGAAAATGGACAAAGCAAAGGTACTAAAAGAGACAAGGAAGAATTAAAAAATGGAAACGGCAAATGGAATACAAGTAGACAGAAGCTTTTGTCGTGGTTTAACCCCAGCCAGCAGCCAAGCACCACACAGCCGTTACGGGGGAGAAAATTGCAAGGGTGGAAGTCCGAAAACGCGTGGGTTAAGGTCAGAACAGTTTAACAATTGAAGGAAAAGACAACAGAATACTAGTAATACTAGCAGTAGCAGTAGCAGTAGTAATAATAATAAACCAATAAGAGTATACAAAGCAAGCGCTTCACTAGACAGGGGCTCACCACTCGCCGACCGATGCCAAGCACGTCCCCGAGCTGCCATCGCTGACTCCTGGCCAACGCCCCCCGGTTTCCAGACCGAGCGTGACGTCCCACGGTAGGGAATAGCGCTGCGGCCGGTCTGGGGTAGCTGAGCTGCCTGTGGCACCTCCCAGCTTCTTGCGCACCGGGCAGAGCACGGGAAGCTGAAAGGTCCTTGAGTGGTGTCAGCGCTACTTAGCGACAAACAAAATGTCAGCGCGTTACCAACATGATGCTCATCCGCAATCCAAAAGGCAGCACTGTGCCAGCTACTAGGAAGAACCTTAACTCTCTGCCAGCCGAAAGCAGGACGCTTTGAACAGCAAGGGCGATTGAAGGAATAAGGAAAAACTTAATAAATAGCGACAGGGAGCTCCATCGGAGAAGGAAAATTTAGAAAGCGAGGGCACTAAGGGAAGAGAAGAAGCAATTAAACCCAGCTAAACCCCCAGGGGAAAAGTCAACCTAGAACATGGAAAAAGCCACAGGGATTAGGGAAATAAATGGGAAAATTAAAAAAAACAGGACAGCGAACGAAAGGGACGGCGAAGGCAAATTCAAAAAACGAGGGCCCTAAGGAAAGACAAGAAAGAGTTAAAACAGAAATACAGGGAAATAAAGGCAGCAAAGAGGACAAAAGGAGACGGGAAAGTGTTCAGAGGAAGCGGCGATTAAGAACATCGGGAAGCGATTTGAAACCCGCATGGGTGAGCTAAAACGGAGACAGCAAAGAGAACGTCTAAAGTGACAGCACTCAGGAGCAACGAGAAAGGAGAGCTAAAACCGAAGAGCAGCAAACGAGATAAAAGTAGAACATTTTCAAAGCCAAAGGTTTAAGAGAAGGAAGAACTAAGAAAATACCGACGGTGAACTACAACACAGGCGTAACGGGCAATTTTTAAAAAGGGTCCGCGCGAAGGGAAGACAAGAACCCATTAAAAATTAAGACGGTGAAGGGTATAACAGTAGGCGTAGGAAGAAAACCTTAAAAGCGGGGAGCGTTAGGGAAACGAAGGGGGGAAACTAAAAACTAGGGACAGCACACTAAAAGCGGAGAAAGAACATTTCAAAAGGGAGGAGCCTAAGGAAAGAGAAGAACTAACTGCAAACTAAAGACAGGGAACGGGATAAAAGCAAAAAAAACTTCAAGAGTGACGGGACTTAGGGCAACGAAGAGATAAAATTCAAAAGAGGGACAGTGAACTAAAAGAGAGACGTAGGAAGAAAATGGACAAAGCAAAGGTACTAAAAGAGACAAGGAAGAATTAAAAAATGGAAACGGCAAATGGAATACAAGTAGACAGAAGCTTTTGTCGTGGTTTAACCCCAGCCAGCAGCCAAGCACCACACAGCCGCTACGGGGGAGAAAATTGCAAGGGTGGAAGTCCGAAAACGCGTGGGTTAAGGTAAGAACAGTTTAACAATTGAAGGAAAAGACAACAGAATACTAGTAATACTAGCAGTAGCAGTAGCAGTAGTAATAATAATAAACCAATAAGAGTATACAAAGCAAGCGCTTCACTAGACAGGGGCTCACCACTCGCCGACCGATGCCAAGCACGTCCCCGAGCTGCCATCGCTGGCTCCTGGCCAACGCCCCCCGGTTTCCAGACCGAGCGTGACGTCCCACGGTAGGGAATAGCGCTGCGGCCGGTCTGGGGCAGCTGAGCTGCCTGTGGCGCCTCCCAGCTTCTTGCGCACCAGGCAGAGCACGGGAAGCTGAAAGGTCCTTGAGTGGTGTCAGCGCTACTTAGCGACAAACAAAACGTCAGCGCGTTACCAACATGATGCTCATCCGCAATCCAAAAGGCAGCACTGTGCCAGCTACTAGGAAGAACCTTAACTCTCTGCCAGCCGAAAGCAGGACGCTTTGAACAGCAAGGGCGATTGAAGGAATAAGGAAAAACTTAATAAATAGCGACAGGGAGCTCCATCGGAGAAGGAAAATTTAGAAAGCGAGGGCACTAAGGGAAGAGAAGAAGCAATTAAACCCAGCTAAACCCCCAGGGGAAAAGTCAACCTAGAACATGGAAAAAGCCACAGGGATTAGGGAAATAAATGGGAAAATTAAAAAAAACAGGACAGCGAACGAAAGGGACGGCGAAGGCAAATTCAAAAAACGAGGGCCCTAAGGAAAGACAAGAAAGAATGAAAACAGAAATACAGGGAAAGAAAGGCAGCAAAGAGGACAAAAGGAGACGGGAAAGTGTTCAGAGGAAGCGGCGATTAAGAACATCGGGAAGCGATTTGAAACCCGCATGGGTGAGCTAAAACGGAGACGGCAAAGAGAACGTCTAAAGTGACAGCACTCAGGAGCAACGAGAAAGGAGAGCTAAAACCGAAGAGCAGCAAACGAGATAAAAGTAGAACATTTTCAAAGCCAAAGGTTTAAGAGAAGGAAGAACTAAGAAAATACCGACGGTGAACTACAACACAGGCGTAACGGGCAATTTTTAAAAAGGGTCCGCGCGAAGGGAAGACAAGAACCCGTTAAAAATTAAGACGGTGAAGGGTATAACAGTAGGCGTAGGAAGAAAACCTTAAAAGCGGGGAGCGTTAGGGAAACGAAGGGGGGAAACTAAAAACTAGGGACAGCACACTAAAAGCGGAGAAAGAACATTTCAAAAGGGAGGAGCCTAAGGAAAGAGAAGAACTAACTGCAAACTAAAGACAGGGAACGGGATAAAAGCAAAAAAAACTTCAAGAGTGACGGGACTTAGGGCAACGAAGAGATAAAATTCAAAAGAGGGACAGTGAACTACAAGAGAGACGTAGGAAGAAAATGGACAAAGCAAAGGTACTAAAAGAGACAAGGAAGAATTAAAAAATGGAAACGGCAAATGGAATACAAGTAGACAGAAGCTTTTGTCGTGGTTTAACCCCAGCCAGCAGCCAAGCACCACACAGCCGCTACGGGGGAGAAAATTGCAAGGGTGGAAGTCCGAAAACGCGTGGGTTAAGGTAAGAACAGTTTAACAATTGAAGGAAAAGACAACAGAATACTAGTAATACTAGTAGTAGCAGTAGCAGTAGTAATAATAATAAACCAATAAGAGTATACAAAGCAAGCGCTTCACTAGACAGGGGCTCACCACTCGCCAACCGATGCCAAGCACGTCCCCGAGCTGCCATCGCTGGCTCCTGGCCAACGCCCCCCGGTTTCCAGACCGAGCGTGACGTCCCACGGTAGGGAATAGCGCTGCGGCCGGTCTGGGGCAGCTGAGCTGCCTGTGGCGCCTCCCAGCTTCTTGCGCACCGGGCAGAGCACGGGAAGCTGAAAGGTCCTTGAGTGGTGTCAGCGCTACTTAGCGACAAACAAAACGTCAGCGCGTTACCAACATGATGCTCATCCGCAATCCAAAAGGCAGCACTGTGCCAGCTACTAGGAAGAACCTTAACTCTCTGCCAGCCGAAAGCAGGACGCTTTGAACAGCAAGGGCGATTGAAGGAATCAGGAAAAACTTAATAAATAGCGACAGGGAGCTCCATCGGAGAAGGAAAATTTAGAAAGCGAGGGCACTAAGGGAAGAGAAGAAGCAATTAAACCCAGCTAAACCCCCAGGGGAAAAGTCAACCTAGAACATGGAAAAAGCCACAGGGATTAGGGAAATAAATGGGAAAATTAAAAAAAACAGGACAGCGAACGAAAGGGACGGCGAAGGCAAATTCAAAAAACGAGGGCCCTAAGGAAAGACAAGAAAGAATGAAAACAGAAATACAGGGAAAGAAAGGCAGCAAAGAGGACAAAAGGAGACGGGAAAGTGTTCAGAGGAAGCGGCGATTAAGAACATCGGGAAGCGATTTGAAACCCGCATGGGTGAGCTAAAACGGAGACGGCAAAGAGAACGTCTAAAGTGACAGCACTCAGGAGCAACGAGAAAGGAGAGCTAAAACCGAAGAGCAGCAAACGAGATAAAAGTAGAACATTTTGAAAGCCAAAGGTTTAAGAGAAGGAAGAACTAAGAAAATACCGACGGTGAACTACAACACAGGCGTAACGGGCAATTTTTAAAAAGGGTCCGCGCGAAGGGAAGACAAGAAACCGTTAAAAATTAAGACGGTGAAGGGTATCACAGTAGGCGTAGGAAGAAAACCTTAAAAGCGGGGAGCGTTAGGGAAACGAAGGGGGGAAACTAAAAACTAGGGACAGCACACTAAAAGCGGAGAAAGAACATTTCAAAAGGGAGGAGCCTAAGGAAAGAGAAGAACTAACTGCAAACTAAAGACAGGGAACGGGATAAAAGCAAAAAAAACTTCAAGAGTGACGGGACTTAGGGCAACGAAGAGATAAAATTCAAAAGAGGGACAGTGAACTACAAGAGAGACGTAGGAAGAAAATGGACAAAGCAAAGGTACTAAAAGAGACAAGGAAGAATTAAAAAATGGAAACGGCAAATGGAATACAAGTAGACAGAAGCTTTTGTCGTGGTTTAACCCCAGCCAGCAGCCAAGCACCACACAGCTGCTACGGGGAAGAAAATTGCAAGGGTGGAAGTCCGAAAACGCATGGGTTAAGGTAAGAACAGTTTAACAATTGAAGGAAAAGACAACAGAATACTAGTAATACTAGTAGTAGCAGTAGCAGTAGTAATAATAATAATAATAAACCAATAAGAGTATACAAAGCAAGCGCTTCACTAGACAGGGGCTCACCACTCGCCGACCGATGCCAAGCACGTCCCCGAGCTGCCATCGCTGGCTCCTGGCCAACGCCCCCCGGTTTCCAGACCGAGCGTGACGTCCCACGGTAGGGAATAGCGCTGCGGCCGGTCTGGGGCAGCTGAGCTGCCTGTGGCGCCTCCCAGCTTCTTGCGCACCGGGCAGAGCACGGGAAGCTGAAAGGTCCTTGAGTGGTGTCAGCGCTACTTAGCGACAAACAAAACGTCAGCGCGTTACCAACATGATGCTCATCCGCAATCCAAAAGGCAGCACTGTGCCAGCTACTAGGAAGAACCTTAACTCTCTGCCAGCCGAAAGCAGGACGCTTTGAACAGCAAGGGCGATTGAAGGAATAAGGAAAAACTTAATAAATAGCGACAGGGAGCTCCATCGGAGAAGGAAAATTTAGAAAGCGAGGGCACTAAGGGAAGAGAAGAAGCAATTAAACCCAGCTAAACCCCCAGGGGAAAAGTCAACCTAGAACATGGAAAAAGCCACAGGGATTAGGGAAATAAATGGGAAAATTAAAAAAAACAGGACAGCGAACGAAAGGGACGGCGAAGGCAAATTCAAAAAACGAGGGCCCTAAGGAAAGACAAGAAAGAATTAAAACAGAAATACAGGGAAATAAAGGCAGCAAAGAGGACAAAAGGAGACGGGAAAGTGTTCAGAGGAAGCGGCGATTAAGAACATCGGGAAGCGATTTGAAACCCGCATGGGTGAGCTAAAACGGAGACGGCAAAGAGAACGTCTAAAGTGACAGCACTCAGGAGCAACGAGAAAGGAGAGCTAAAACCGAAGAGCAGCAAACGAGATAAAAGTAGAACATTTTCAAAGCCAAAGGTTTAAGAGAAGGAAGAACTAAGAAAATACCGACGGTGAACTACAACACAGGCGTAACGGGCAATTTTTAAAAAGGGTCCGCGCGAAGGGAAGACAAGAAACCATTAAAAATTAAGACGGTGAAGGGTATAACAGTAGGCGTAGGAAGAAAACCTTAAAAGCGGGGAGCGTTAGGGAAACGAAGGGGGGAAACTCAAAACTAGGGACAGCACACTAAAAGCGGAGAAAGAACATTTCAAAAGGGAGGAGCCTAAGGAAAGAGAAGAACTAACTGCAAACTAAAGACAGGGAACGGGATAAAAGCAAAAAAAACTTCAAGAGTGACGGGACTTAGGGCAACGAAGAGATAAAAGTAAAAAGAGGGACAGTGAACTACAAGAGAGACGTAGGAAGAAAATGGACAAAGCAAAGGTACTAAAAGAGACAAGGAAGAATTAAAAAATGGAAACGGCAAATGGAATACAAGTAGACAGAAGCTTTTGTCGTGGTTTAACCCCAGCCAGCAGCCAAGCACCACACAGCCGTTACGGGGGAGAAAATTGCAAGGGTGGAAGTCCGAAAACGCGAGGGTTAAGGTAAGAACAGTTTAACAATTGAAGGAAAAGACAACAGAATACTAGTAATACTAGTAGTAGCAGTAGTAATAATAATAATAATAAACCAATAAGAGTATACAAAGCAAGCGCTTCACTAGACAGGGGCTCACCACTCGCCGACCGATGCCAAGCACGTCCCCGAGCTGCCATCGCTGACTCCTGGCCAACGCCCCCCGGTTTCCAGACCGAGCGTGACGTCCCACGGTAGGGAATAGCGCTGCGGCCGGTCTGGGGTAGCTGAGCTGCCTGTGGCGCCTCCCAGCTTCTTGCGCACCGGGCAGAGCACGGGAAGCTGAAAGGTCCTTGAGTGGTGTCAGCGCTACTTAGCGACAAACAAAACGTCAGCGCGTTACCAACATGATGCTCATCCGCAATCCAAAAGGCAGCACTGTGCCAGCTACTAGGAAGAACCTTAACTCTCTGCCAGCCGAAAGCAGGACGCTTTGAACAGCAAGGGCGATTGAAGGAATAAGGAAAAACTTAATAAATAGCGACAGGGAGCTCCATCGGAGAAGGAAAATTTAGAAAGCGAGGGCACTAAGGGAAGAGAAGAAGCAATTAAACCCAGCTAAACCCCCAGGGGAAAAGTCAACCTAGAACATGGAAAAAGCCACAGGGATTAGGGAAATAAATGGGAAAATTAAAAAAACAGGACAGCGAACGAAAGGGACGGCGAAGGCAAATTCAAAAAACGAGGGCCCTAAGGAAAGACAAGAAAGAATGAAAACAGAAATACAGGGAAAGAAAGGCAGCAAAGAGGACAAAAGGAGACGGGAAAGTGTTCAGAGGAAGCGGCGATTAAGAACATCGGGAAGCGATTTAAAACCCGCATGGGTGAGCTAAAACGGAGACGGCAAAGAGAACGTCTAAAGTGACAGCACTCAGGAGCAATGAGAAAGGAGAGCTAAAACCGAAGAGCAGCAAACGAGATAAAAGTAGAACATTTTCAAAGCCAAAGGTTTAAGAGAAGGAAGAACTAAGAAAATACCGACGGTGAACTACAACACAGGCGTAACGGGCAATTTTTAAAAAGGGTCCGCGCAAAGGGAAGACAAGAAACCATTAAAAATTAAGACGGTGAAGGGTATAACAGTAGGCGTAGGAAGAAAACCTTAAAAGCGGGGAGCGTTAGGGAAACGAAGGGGGGAAACTAAAAACTAGGGACAGCACACTAAAAGCGGAGAAAGAACATTTCAAAAGGGAGGAGCCTAAGGAAAGAGAAGAACTAACTGCAAACTAAAGACAGGGAACGGGATAAAAGCAAAAAAAACTTCAAGAGTGACGGGACTTAGGGCAACGAAGAGATAAAAGTAAAAAGAGGGACAGTGAACTACAAGAGAGACGTAGGAAGAAAATGGACAAAGCAAAGGTACTAAAAGAGACAAGGAAGAATTAAAAAATGGAAACGGCAAATGGAATACAAGTAGACAGAAGCTTTTGTCGTGGTTTAACCCCAGCCAGCAGCCAAGCACCACAGAGCTGCTACGGGGGAGAAAATTGCAAGGGTGGAAGTCCGAAAACGCATGGGTTAAGGTAAGAACAGTTTAACAATTGAAGGAAAAGACAACAGAATACTAGTAATACTAGTAGTAGCAGTAGTAGTAGTAATAATAATAAACCAATAAGAGTATACAAAGCAAGCGCTTCACTAGACAGGGGCTCACCACTCGCCGACCGATGCCAAGCACGTCCCCGAGCTGCCATCGCTGACTCCTGGCCAACGCCCCCCAGTTTCCAGACCGAGCGTGACGTCCCACGGTAGGGAATAGCGCTGCGGCCGGTCTGGGGCAGCTGAGCTGCCTGTGGCACCTCCCAGCTTCTTGCGCACCGGGCAGAGCACGGGAAGCTGAAAGGTCCTTGAGTGGTGTCAGCGCTACTTAGCGACAAACAAAACGTCAGCGCGTTACCAACATGATGCTCATCCGCAATCCAAAAGGCAGCACTGTGCCAGCTACTAGGAAGAACCTTAACTCTCTGCCAGCCGAAAGCAGGACGCTTTGAACAGCAAGGGCGATTGAAGGAATAAGGAAAAACTTAATAAATAGCGACAGGGAGCTCCATCGGAGAAGGAAAATTTAGAAAGCGAGGGCACTAAGGGAAGAGAAGAAGCAATTAAACCCAGCTAAACCCCCAGGGGAAAAGTCAACCTAGAACATGGAAAAAGCCACAGGGATTAGGGAAATAAATGGGAAAATTAAAAAAAACAGGACAGCGAACAAAAGGGACAGCGAAGGCAAATTCAAAAAACGAGGGCCCTAAGGAAAGACAAGAAAGAATGAAAACAGAAATACAGGGAAATAAAGGCAGCAAAGAGGACAAAAGGAGACGGGAAAGTGTTCAGAGGAAGCGGCGATTAAGAACATCGGGAAGCGATTTAAAACCCGCATGGGTGAGCTAAAACGGAGACGGCAAAGAGAACGTCTAAAGTGACAGCACTCAGGAGCAATGAGAAAGGAGAGCTAAAACCGAAGAGCAGCAAACGAGATAAAAGTAGAACATTTTCAAAGCCAAAGGTTTAAGAGAAGGAAGAACTAAGAAAATACCGACGGTGAACTACAACACAGGCGTAACGGGCAATTTTTAAAAAGGGTCCGCGCAAAGGGAAGACAAGAAACCATTAAAAATTAAGACGGTGAAGGGTATAACAGTAGGCGTAGGAAGAAAACCTTAAAAGCGGGGAGCGTTAGGGAAACGAAGGGGGGAAACTAAAAACTAGGGACAGCACACTAAAAGCGGAGAAAGAACATTTCAAAAGGGAGGAGCCTAAGGAAAGAGAAGAACTAACTGCAAACTAAAGACAGGGAACGGGATAAAAGCAAAAAAAACTTCAAGAGTGACGGGACTTAGGGCAACGAAGAGATAAAAGTAAAAAGAGGGACAGTGAACTACAAGAGAGACGTAGGAAGAAAATGGACAAAGCAAAGGTACTAAAAGAGACAAGGAAGAATTAAAAAATGGAAACGGCAAATGGAATACAAGTAGACAGAAGCTTTTGTCGTGGTTTAACCCCAGCCAGCAGCCAAGCACCACAGAGCTGCTACGGGGGAGAAAATTGCAAGGGTGGAAGTCCGAAAACGCATGGGTTAAGGTAAGAACAGTTTAACAATTGAAGGAAAAGACAACAGAATACTAGTAATACTAGTAGTAGCAGTAGTAGTAGTAATAATAATAAACCAATAAGAGTATACAAAGCAAGCGCTTCACTAGACAGGGGCTCACCACTCGCCGACCGATGCCAAGCACGTCCCCGAGCTGCCATCGCTGACTCCTGGCCAACGCCCCCCAGTTTCCAGACCGAGCGTGACGTCCCACGGTAGGGAATAGCGCTGCGGCCGGTCTGGGGCAGCTGAGCTGCCTGTGGCACCTCCCAGCTTCTTGCGCACCGGGCAGAGCACGGGAAGCTGAAAGGTCCTTGAGTGGTGTCAGCGCTACTTAGCGACAAACAAAACGTCAGCGCGTTACCAACATGATGCTCATCCGCAATCCAAAAGGCAGCACTGTGCCAGCTACTAGGAAGAACCTTAACTCTCTGCCAGCCGAAAGCAGGACGCTTTGAACAGCAAGGGCGATTGAAGGAATAAGGAAAAACTTAATAAATAGCGACAGGGAGCTCCATCGGAGAAGGAAAATTTAGAAAGCGAGGGCACTAAGGGAAGAGAAGAAGCAATTAAACCCAGCTAAACCCCCAGGGGAAAAGTCAACCTAGAACATGGAAAAAGCCACAGGGATTAGGGAAATAAATGGGAAAATTAAAAAAAACAGGACAGCGAACAAAAGGGACAGCGAAGGCAAATTCAAAAAACGAGGGCCCTAAGGAAAGACAAGAAAGAATGAAAACAGAAATACAGGGAAATAAAGGCAGCAAAGAGGACAAAAGGAGACGGGAAAGTGTTCAGAGGAAGCGGCGATTAAGAACATCGGGAAGCGATTTGAAACCCGCATGGGTGAGCTAAAACGGAGACGGCAAAGAGAACGTCTAAAGTGACAGCACTCAGGAGCACCGAGAAAGGAGAGCTAAAACCGAAGAGCAGCAAACGAGATAAAAAAGTAGAACATTTTCAAAGCCAAAGGTTTAAGAGAAGGAAGAACTAAGAAAATACCGACGGTGAACTACAACACAGGCGTAACGGGCAATTTTTAAAAAGGGTCCGCGCGAAGGGAAGACAAGAACCCATTAAAAATTAAGACGGTGAAGGGTATAACAGTAGGTGTAGGAAGAAAACCTTAAAAGCGGGGAGCGTTAGGGAAACGAAGGGGGGAAACTAAAAACTAGGGACAGCACACTAAAAGCGGAGAAAGAACATTTCAAAAGGGAGGAGCCTAAGGAAAGAGAAGAACTAACTGCAAACTAAAGACAGGGAACGGGATAAAAGCAAAAAAAACTTCAAGAGTGACGGGACTTAGGGCAACGAAGAGATAAAAGTAAAAAGAGGGACAGTGAACTACAAGAGAGACGTAGGAAGAAAATGGACAAAGCAAAGGTACTAAAAGAGACAAGGAAGAATTAAAAAATGGAAACGGCAAATGGAATACAAGTAGACAGAAGCTTTTGTCGTGGTTTAACCCCAGCCAGCAGCCAAGCACCACACAGCCGCTACGGGGGAGAAAATTGCAAGGGTGGAAGTCCGAAAACGCGTGGGTTAAGGTAAGAACAGTTTAACAATTGAAGGAAAAGACAACAGAATACTAGTAATACTAGTAGTAGCAGTAGTAGTAGTAATAATAATAAACCAATAAGAGTATACAAAGCAAGCGCTTCACTAGACAGGGGCTCACCACTCGCCGACCGATGCCAAGCACGTCCCCGAGCTGCCATCGCTGACTCCTGGCCAACGCCCCCCGGTTTCCAGACCGAGCGTGACGTCCCACGGTAGGGAATAGCGCTGCGGCCGGTCTGGGGTAGCTGAGCTGCCTGTGGCACCTCCCAGCTTCTTGCGCTCCGGGCAGAGCACGGGAAGCTGAAAGGTCCTTGAGTGGTGTCAGCGCTACTTAGCGACAAACAAAACGTCAGCGCGTTACCAACATGATGCTCATCCGCAATCCAAAAGGCAGCACTGTGCCAGCTACTAGGAAGAACCTTAACTCTCTGCCAGCCGAAAGCAGGACGCTTTGAACAGCAAGGGCGATTGAAGGAATAAGGAAAAACTTAATAAATAGCGACAGGGAGCTCCATCGGAGAAGGAAAATTTAGAAAGCGAGGGCACTAAGGGAAGAGAAGAAGCAATTAAACCCAGCTAAACCCCCAGGGGAAAAGTCAACCTAGAACATGGAAAAAGCCACAGGGATTAGGGAAATAAATGGGAAAATTAAAAAAAACAGGACAGCAAACGAAAGGGACGGCGAAGGCAAATTCAAAAAACGAGGGCCCTAAGGAAAGACAAGAAAGAATTAAAACAGAAATACAGGGAAATAAAGGCAGCAAAGAGGACAAAAGGAGACGGGAAAGTGTTCAGAGGAAGCGGCGATTAAGAACATCGGGAAGCGATTTAAAACCCGCATGGGTGAGCTAAAACGGAGACGGCAAAGAGAACGTCTAAAGTGACAGCACTCAGGAGCACCGAGAAAGGAGAGCTAAAACCGAAGAGCAGCAAACGAGGTAAAAAAGTAGAACATTTTGAAAGCCAAAGGTTTAAGAGAAGGAAGAACTAAGAAAATACCGACGGTGAACTACAACACAGGCGTAACGGGCAATTTTTAAAAAGGGTCCGCGCGAAGGGAAGACAAGAACCCATTAAAAATTAAGACGGTGAAGGGTATAACAGTAGGCGTAGGAAGAAAACCTTAAAAGCGGGGAGCGTTAGGGAAACGAAGGGGGGAAACTAAAAACTAGGGACAGCACACTAAAAGCGGAGAAAGAACATTTCAAAAGGGAGGAGCCTAAGGAAAGAGAAGAACTAACTGCAAACTAAAGACAGGGAACGGGATAAAAGCAAAAAAAACTTCAAGAGTGACGGGACTTAGGGCAACGAAGAGATAAAAGTAAAAAGAGGGACAGTGAACTACAAGAGAGACGTAGGAAGAAAATGGACAAAGCAAAGGTACTAAAAGAGACAAGGAAGAATTAAAAAATGGAAACGGCAAATGGAATACAAGTAGACAGAAGCTTTTGTCGTGGTTTAACCCCAGCCAGCAGCCAAGCACCACACAGCCGCTACGGGGGAGAAAATTGCAAGGGTGGAAGTCCGAAAACGCGTGGGTTAAGGTAAGAACAGTTTAACAATTGAAGGAAAAGACAACAGAATACTAGTAATACTAGTAGTAGCAGTAGTAGTAGTAATAATAATAAACCAATAAGAGTATACAAAGCAAGCGCTTCACTAGACAGGGGCTCACCACTCGCCGACCGATGCCAAGCACGTCCCCGAGCTGCCATCGCTGACTCCTGGCCAACGCCCCCCGGTTTCCAGACCGAGCGTGACGTCCCACGGTAGGGAATAGCGCTGCGGCCGGTCTGGGGTAGCTGAGCTGCCTGTGGCACCTCCCAGCTTCTTGCGCTCCGGGCAGAGCACGGGAAGCTGAAAGGTCCTTGAGTGGTGTCAGCGCTACTTAGCGACAAACAAAACGTCAGCGCGTTACCAACATGATGCTCATCCGCAATCCAAAAGGCAGCACTGTGCCAGCTACTAGGAAGAACCTTAACTCTCTGCCAGCCGAAAGCAGGACGCTTTGAACAGCAAGGGCGATTGAAGGAATAAGGAAAAACTTAATAAATAGCGACAGGGAGCTCCATCGGAGAAGGAAAATTTAGAAAGCGAGGGCACTAAGGGAAGAGAAGAAGCAATTAAACCCAGCTAAACCCCCAGGGGAAAAGTCAACCTAGAACATGGAAAAAGCCACAGGGATTAGGGAAATAAATGGGAAAATTAAAAAAAACAGGACAGCGAACGAAAGGGACGGCGAAGGCAAATTCAAAAAACGAGGGCCCTAAGGAAAGACAAGAAAGAATGAAAACAGAAATACAGGGAAAGAAAGGCAGCAAAGAGGACAAAAGGAGACGGGAAAGTGTTCAGAGGAAGCGGCGATTAAGAACATCGGGAAGCGATTTAAAACCCGCATGGGTGAGCTAAAACGGAGACGGCAAAGAGAACGTCTAAAGTGACAGCACTCAGGAGCACCGAGAAAGGAGAGCTAAAACCGAAGAGCAGCAAACGAGGTAAAAAAGTAGAACATTTTGAAAGCCAAAGGTTTAAGAGAAGGAAGAACTAAGAAAATACCGACGGTGAACTACAACACAGGCGTAACGGGCAATTTTTAAAAAGGGTCCGCGCGAAGGGAAGACAAGAACCCATTAAAAATTAAGACGGTGAAGGGTATAACAGTAGGCGTAGGAAGAAAACCTTAAAAGCGGGGAGCGTTAGGGAAACGAAGGGGGGAAACTAAAAACTAGGGACAGCACACTAAAAGCGGAGAAAGAACATTTCAAAAGGGAGGAGCCTAAGGAAAGAGAAGAACTAACTGCAAACTAAAGACAGGGAACGGGATAAAAGCAAAAAAAACTTCAAGAGTGACGGGACTTAGGGCAACGAAGAGATAAAAGTAAAAAGAGGGACAGTGAACTACAAGAGAGACGTAGGAAGAAAATGGACAAAGCAAAGGTACTAAAAGAGACAAGGAAGAATTAAAAAATGGAAACGGCAAATGGAATACAAGTAGACAGAAGCTTTTGTCGTGGTTTAACCCCAGCCAGCAGCCAAGCACCACACAGCCGCTACGGGGGAGAAAATTGCAAGGGTGGAAGTCCGAAAACGCGTGGGTTAAGGTAAGAACAGTTTAACAATTGAAGGAAAAGACAACAGAATACTAGTAATACTAGTAGTAGCAGTAGCAGTAGTAATAATAATAAACCAATAAGAGTATACAAAGCAAGCGCTTCACTAGACAGGGGCTCACCACTCGCCGACCGATGCCAAGCACGTCCCCGAGCTGCCATCGCTGACTCCTGGCCAACGCCCCCCAGTTTCCAGACCGAGCGTGACGTCCCACGGTAGGGAATAGCGCTGTGGCCGGTCTGGGGCAGCTGAGCTGCCTGTGGCGCCTCCCAGCTTCTTGCGCACCGGGCAGAGCACGGGAAGCTGAAAGGTCCTTGAGTGGTGTCAGCGCTACTTAGCGACAAACAAAACGTCAGCGCGTTACCAACATGACGCTCATCCGCAATCCAAAAGGCAGCACTGTGCCAGCTACTAGGAAGAACCTTAACTCTCTGCCAGCCGAAAGCAGGACGCTTTGAACAGCAAGGGCGATTGAAGGAATAAGGAAAAACTTAATAAATAGCGACAGGGAGCTCCATCGGAGAAGGAAAATTTAGAAAGCGAGGGCACTAAGGGAAGAGAAGAAGCAATTAAACCCAGCTAAACCCCCAGGGGAAAAGTCAACCTAGAACATGGAAAAAGCCACAGGGATTAGGGAAATAAATGGGAAAATTAAAAAAAACAGGACAGCGAACGAAAGGGACGGCGAAGGCAAATTCAAAAAACGAGGGCCCTAAGGAAAGACAAGAAAGAATTAAAACAGAAATACAGGGAAATAAAGGCAGCAAAGAGGACAAAAGGAGACAGGAAAGTGTTCAGAGGAAGCGGCGATTAAGAACATCGGGAAGCGATTTAAAACCCGCATGGGTGAGCTAAAACGGAGACGGCAAAGAGAACGTCTAAAGTGACAGCACTCAGGAGCACCGAGAAAGGAGAGCTAAAACCGAAGAGCAGCAAACGAGGTAAAAAAGTAGAACATTTTGAAAGCCAAAGGTTTAAGAGAAGGAAGAACTAAGAAAATACCGACGGTGAACTACAACACAGGCGTAACGGGCAATTTTTAAAAAGGGTCCGCGCGAAGGGAAGACAAGAAACCGTTAAAAATTAAGACAGTGAAGGGTATCATAGTAGGCGTAGGAAGAAAACCTTAAAAGCGGGGAGCGTTAGGGAAATGAAGGGGGGAAACTAAAAACTAGGGACAGCACACTAAAAGCGGAGAAAGAACATTTCAAAAGGGAGGAGCCTAAGGAAAGAGAAGAACTAACTGCAAACTAAAGACAGGGAACGGGATAAAAGCAAAAAAAACTTCAAGAGTGACGGGACTTAGGGCAATGAAGAGATAAAATTCAAAAGAGGGACAGTGAACTACAAGAGAGACGTAGGAAGAAAATGGACAAAGCAAAGGTACTAATAGAGACAAGGAAGAATTAAAAAACGGAAACGGCAAATGGCATACAAGTAGACAGAAGCTTTTGTCGTGGTTTAACCCCAGCCAGCAGCTAAGCACCACACAGCCGCTACGGGGGAGAAAATTGCAAGGGTGGAAGTCCGAAAACGCGTGGGTTAAGGTAAGAACAGTTTAACAATTGAAGGAAAAGACAACAGAATACTAGTAATACTAGTAGTAGCAGTAGTAGTAGTAGTCATAATAATAATAATAAACCAATAAGAGTATACAAAGCAAGCGCTTCACTAGACAGGGGCTCACCACTCGCCGACCGATGCCAAGCACGTCCCCGAGCTGCCATCGCTGACTCCTGGCCAACGCCCCCCGGTTTCCAGACCGAGCGTGACGTCCCACGGTAGGGAATAGCGCTGCGGCCGGTCTGGGGTAGCTGAGCTGCCTGTGGCACCTCCCAGCTTCTTGCGCTCCGGGCAGAGCACGGGAAGCTGAAAGGTCCTTGAGTGGTGTCAGCGCTACTTAGCGACAAACAAAACGTCAGCGCGTTACCAACATGATGCTCATCCGCAATCCAAAAGGCAGCACTGTGCCAGCTACTAGGAAGAACCTTAACTCTCTGCCAGCCGAAAGCAGGACGCTTTGAACAGCAAGGGCGATTGAAGGAATAAGGAAAAACTTAATAAATAGCGACAGGGAGCTCCATCGGAGAAGGAAAATTTAGAAAGCGAGGGCACTAAGGGAAGAGAAGAAGCAATTAAACCCAGCTAAACCCCCAGGGGAAAAGTCAACCTAGAACATGGAAAAAGCCACAGGGATTAGGGAAATAAATGGGAAAATTAAAAAAACGGGACAGCGAACGAAAGGGACGGCGAAGGAAAATTCAAAAAACGAGGGCCCTAAGGAAAGACAAGAAAGAATGAAAACAGAAATACAGGGAAAGAAAGGCAGCAAAGAGGACAAAAGGAGACGGGAAAGCGTTTAGAGGAAGCGGCGATTAAGAACATCGGGAAGCGATTTAAAACCCGCATGGGTGAGCTAAAACGGAGATGGCAAAGAGAACGTCTAAAGTGACAGCACTCAGGAGCAACGAGAAAGGAGAGCTGAAACCGAAGAGCAGCAAACGAGGTAAAAGTAGAACATTTTCAAAGCCAAAGGTTTAAGAGAAGGAAGAACTAAGAAAATACCGACGGTGAACTACAACACAGGCGTAACGGGCAATTTTTAAAAAGGGTCCGCGCGAAGGGAAGACAAGAAACCATTAAAAATTAAGACGGTGAAGGGTATAACAGTAGGCGTAGGAAGAAAACCTTAAAAGCGGGGAGCGTTAGGGAAACGAAGGGGGGAAACTAAAAACTAGGGACAGCACACTAAAAGCGGAGAAAGAACATTTCAAAAGGGAGGAGCCTAAGGAAAGAGAAGAACTAACTGCAAACTAAAGACAGGGAACGGGATAAAAGCAAAAAAAACTTCAAGAGTGACGGGACTTAGGGCAATGAAGAGATAAAATTCAAAAGAGGGACAGTGAACTACAAGAGAGACGTAGGAAGAAAATGGACAAAGCAAAGGTACTAATAGAGACAAGGAAGAATTAAAAAATGGAAACGGCAAATGGCATACAAGTAGACAGAAGCTTTTGTCGTGGTTTAACCCCAGCCAGCAGCCAAGCACCACACAGCCGCTACGGGGGAGAAAATTGCAAGGGTGGAAGTCAGAAAACGCATGGGTTAAGGTAAGAACGGTTTAACAATTGAAGGAAAAGACAACAGAATACTAGTAATACTAGTAGTAGCAGTAGTAGTAGTAGTCATAATAATAATAATAAACCAATAAGAGTATACAAAGCAAGCGCTTCACTAGACAGGGGCTCACCACTCGCCGACCGATGCCAAGC
The DNA here is from genome assembly GCF_965183815.1 of Platalea leucorodia. Lineage (NCBI taxonomy): Eukaryota > Metazoa > Chordata > Aves > Pelecaniformes > Threskiornithidae > Platalea > Platalea leucorodia. The sequence continues at coordinate 13,946,166 of NC_138838.1, read as the reverse complement.
ACGTCCCCGAGCTGCCATCGCTGACTCCTGGCCAACGCCCCCCGGTTTCCAGACCGAGCGTGACGTCCCACGGTAGGGAATAGCGCTGCGGCCGGTCTGGGGTAGCTGAGCTGCCTGTGGCACCTCCCAGCTTCTTGCGCTCCGGGCAGAGCACGGGAAGCTGAAAGGTCCTTGAGTGGTGTCAGCGCTACTTAGCGACAAACAAAACGTCAGCGCGTTACCAACATGATGCTCATCCGCAATCCAAAAGGCAGCACTGTGCCAGCTACTAGGAAGAACCTTAACTCTCTGCCAGCCGAAAGCAGGACGCTTTGAACAGCAAGGGCGATTGAAGGAATAAGGAAAAACTTAATAAATAGCGACAGGGAGCTCCATCGGAGAAGGAAAATTTAGAAAGCGAGGGCACTAAGGGAAGAGAAGAAGCAATTAAACCCAGCTAAACCCCCAGGGGAAAAGTCAACCTAGAACATGGAAAAAGCCACAGGGATTAGGGAAATAAATGGGAAAATTAAAAAAACAGGACAGCGAACGAAAGGGACGGCGAAGGAAAATTCAAAAAACGAGGGCCCTAAGGAAAGACAAGAAAGAATGAAAACAGAAATACAGGGAAATAAAGGCAGCAAAGAGGACAAAAGGAGACGGGAAAGCGTTTAGAGGAAGCGGCGATTAAGAACATCGGGAAGCGATTTAAAACCCGCATGGGTGAGCTAAAACGGAGATGGCAAAGAGAACGTCTAAAGTGACAGCACTCAGGAGCAACGAGAAAGGAGAGCTGAAACCGAAGAGCAGCAAACGAGGTAAAAGTAGAACATTTTCAAAGCCAAAGGTTTAAGAGAAGGAAGAACTAAGAAAATACCGACGGTGAACTACAACACAGGCGTAACGGGCAATTTTTAAAAAGGGTCCGCGCGAAGGGAAGACAAGAAACCATTAAAAATTAAGACGGTGAAGGGTATAACAGTAGGCGTAGGAAGAAAACCTTAAAAGCGGGGAGCGTTAGGGAAACGAAGGGGGGAAACTAAAAACTAGGGACAGCACACTAAAAGCGGAGAAAGAACATTTCAAAAGGGAGGAGCCTAAGGAAAGAGAAGAACTAACTGCAAACTAAAGACAGGGAACAGGATAAAAGCAAAAAAAACTTCAAGAGTGACGGGACTTAGGGCAACGAAGAGATAAAAGTAAAAAGAGGGACAGTGAACTACAAGAGAGACGTAGGAAGAAAATGGACAAAGCAAAGGTACTAAAAGAGACAAGGAAGAATTAAAAAATGGAAACGGCAAATGGAATACAAGTAGACAGAAGCTTTTGTCGTGGTTTAACCCCAGCCAGCAGCCAAGCACCACACAGCCGCTACGGGGGAGAAAATTGCAAGGGTGGAAGTCCGAAAACGCGTGGGTTAAGGTAAGAACAGTTTAACAATTGAAGGAAAAGACAACAGAATACTAGTAATACTAGTAGTAGCAGTAGTAATAATAATAATAATAAACCAATAAGAGTATACAAAGCAAGCGCTTCACTAGACAGGGGCTCACCACTCGCCAACCGATGCCAAGCACGTCCCCGAGCTGCCATCGCTGGCTCCTGGCCAACGCCCCCCGGTTTCCAGACCGAGCGTGACGTCCCACGGTAGGGAATAGCGCTGCGGCCGGTCTGGGGTAGCTGAGCTGCCTGTGGCACCTCCCAGCTTCTTGCGCACCGGGCAGAGCACGGGAAGCTGAAAGGTTCTTGAGTGGTGTCAGCGCTACTTAGCGACAAACAAAACGTCAGCGCGTTACCAACATGATGCTCATCCGCAATCCAAAAGGCAGCACTGTGCCAGCTACTAGGAAGAACCTTAACTCTCTGCCAGCCGAAAGCAGGACGCTTTGAACAGCAAGGGCGATTGAAGGAATAAGGAAAAACTTAATAAATAGTGACAGGGAGCTCCATCGGAGAAGGAAAATTTAGAAAGCGAGGGCACTAAGGGAAGAGAAGAAGCAATTAAACCCAGCTAAACCCCCAGGGGAAAAGTCAACCTAGAACATGGAAAAAGCCACAGGGATTAGGGAAATAAATGGGAAAATTAAAAAAACGGGACAGCGAACGAAAGGGACGGCGAAGGAAAATTCAAAAAACGAGGGCCCTAAGGAAAGACAAGAAAGAATGAAAACAGAAATACAGGGAAAGAAAGGCAGCAAAGAGGACAAAAGGAGACGGGAAAGCGTTTAGAGGAAGCGGCGATTAAGAACATCGGGAAGCGATTTAAAACCCGCATGGGTGAGCTAAAACGGAGATGGCAAAGAGAACGTCTAAAGTGACAGCACTCAGGAGCAACGAGAAAGGAGAGCTGAAACCGAAGAGCAGCAAACGAGATAAAAAAGTAGAACATTTTGAAAGCCAAAGGTTTAAGAGAAGGAAGAACTAAGAAAATACCGACGGGGAACTACAACACAGGCATAACGGGCAATTTTTAAAAAGGGTCCGCGCGAAGGGAAGACAAGAAACCATTAAAAATTAAGACGGTGAAGGGTATAACAGTAGGCGTAGGAAGAAAACCTTAAAAGCGGGGAGCGTTAGGGAAACGAAGGGGGGAAACTCAAAACTAGGGACAGCACACTAAAAGCGGAGAAAGAACATTTCAAAAGGGAGGAGCCTAAGGAAAGAGAAGAACTAACTGCAAACTAAAGACAGGGAACGGGATAAAAGCAAAAAAAACTTCAAGAGTGACGGGACTTAGGGCAACGAAGAGATAAAATTCAAAAGAGGGACAGTGAACTACAAGAGAGACGTAGGAAGAAAATGGACAAAGCAAAGGTACTAATAGAGACAAGGAAGAATTAAAAAATGGAAACGGCAAATGGCATACAAGTAGACAGAAGCTTTTGTCGTGGTTTAACCCCAGCCAGCAGCCAAGCACCACACAGCCGCTACGGGGGAGAAAATTGCAAGGGTGGAAGTCAGAAAACGCATGGGTTAAGGTAAGAACAGTTTAACAATTGAAGGAAAAGACAACAGAATACTAGTAATACTAGTAGTAGCAGTAGTAGTAGTAGTCATAATAATAATAATAAACCAATAAGAGTATACAAAGCAAGCGCTTCACTAGACAGGGGCTCACCACTCGCCGACCGATGCCAAGCACGTCCCCGAGCTGCCATCGCTGACTCCTGGCCAACGCCCCCCGGTTTCCAAACTGAGCGTGACGTCCCACGGTAGGGAACAGCGCTGCGGCCGGTCTGGGGCAGCTGAGCTGCCTGTGGCGCCTCCCAGCTTCTTGCGCACCGGGCAGAGCACGGGAAGCTGAAAGGTCCTTGAGTGGTGTCAGCGCTACTTAGCGACAAACAAAACGTCAGCGCGTTACCAACATGACGCTCATCCGCAATCCAAAAGGCAGCACTGTGCCAGCTACTAGGAAGAACCTTAACTCTCTGCCAGCCGAAAGCAGGACGCTTTGAACAGCAAGGGCGATTGAAGGAATCAGGAAAAACTTAATAAATAGCGACAGGGAGCTCCATCGGAGAAGGAAAATTTAGAAAGCGAGGGCACTAAGGGAAGGGAAGAAGCAATTAAACCCAGCTAAACCCCAAGGGGAAAAGTCAACCTAGAACATGGAAAAAGCCACAGGGATTAGGGAAATAAATGGGAAAATTAAAAAAACGGGACAGCGAACGAAAGGGACGGCGAAGGCAAATTCAAAAAACGAGGGCCCTAAGGAAAGACAAGAAAGAATTAAAACAGAAATACAGGGAAATAAAGGCAAAGAGGACAAAAGGAGACGGGAAAGTGTTCAGAGGAAGCGGCGATTAAGAACATCGGGAAGCGATTTAAAACCCGCATGGGTGAGCTAAAACGGAGACGGCAAAGAGAACGTCTAAAGTGACAGCACTCAGGAGCACCGAGAAAGGAGAGCTAAAACCGAAGAGCAGCAAACGAGGTAAAAAAGTAGAACATTTTGAAAGCCAAAGGTTTAAGAGAAGGAAGAACTAAGAAAATACCGACGGTGAACTACAACACAGGCATAACGGGCAATTTTTAAAAAGGGTCCGCACGAAGGGAAGACAAGAAACCGTTAAAAATTAAGACGGTGAAGGGTATCATAGTAGGCGTAGGAAGAAAACCTTAAAAGCGGGGAGCGTTAGGGAAATGAAGGGGGGAAACTCAAAACTAGGGACAGCACGCTAAAAGCGGAGAAAGAACATTTCAAAAGGGAGGAGCCTAAGGAAAGAGAAGAACTAACTGCAAACTAAAGACAGGGAACGGGATAAAAGCAAAAAAAACTTCAAGAGTGACGGGACTTAGGGCAACGAAGAGATAAAATTCAAAAAAGAGGGACAGTGAACTACAAGAGAGACGTAGGAAGAAAATGGACAAAGCAAAGGTACTAAAAGAGACAAGGAAGAATTAAAAAATGGAAACGGCAAATGGAATACAAGTAGACAGAAGCTTTTGTCGTGGTTTAACCCCAGCCAGCAGCCAAGCACCACACAGCCGCTACGGGGGAGAAAATTGCAAGGGTGGAAGTCCGAAAACGCATGGGTTAAGGTAAGAACAGTTTAACAATTGAAGGAAAAGACAACAGAATACTAGTAATACTAGTAGTAGCAGTAGTAGTAGTAATAATAATAAACCAATAAGAGTATACAAAGCAAGCGCTTCACTAGACAGGGGCTCACCACTCGCCGACCGATGCCAAGCACGTCCCCGAGCTGCCATCGCTGACTCCTGGCCAACGCCCCCCAGTTTCCAGACCGAGCGTGACGTCCCACGGTAGGGAATAGCGCTGTGGCCGGTCTGGGGCAGCTGAGCTGCCTGTGGCGCCTCCCAGCTTCTTGCGCACCAGGCAGAGCACGGGAAGCTGAAAGGTCCTTGAGTGGTGTCAGCGCTACTTAGCGACAAACAAAACGTCAGCGCGTTACCAACATGACGCTCATCCGCAATCCAAAAGGCAGCACTGTGCCAGCTACTAGGAAGAACCTTAACTCTCTGCCAGCTGAAAGCAGGACGCTTTGAACAGCAAGGGCGATTGAAGGAATCAGGAAAAACTTAATAAATAGCGACAGGGAGCTCCATCGGAGAAGGAAAATTTAGAAAGCGAGGGCACTAAGGGAAGGGAAGAAGCAATTAAACCCAGCTAAACCCCCAGGGGAAAAGTCAACCTAGAACGTGGAAAAAGCCACAGGGATTAGGGAAATAAATGGGAAAATTAAAAAAACGGGACAGCGAACGAAAGGGACGGCGAAGGCAAATTCAAAAAACGAGGGCCCTAAGGAAAGACAAGAAAGAATTAAAACAGAAATACAGGGAAAGAAAGGCAGCAAAGAGGACAAAAGGAGACGGGAAAGCGTTTAGAGGAAGCGGCGATTAAGAACATCGGGAAGCGATTTAAAACCCGCATGGGTGAGCTAAAACGGAGACGGCAAAGAGAACGTCTAAAGTGACAGCACTCAGGAGCAACGAGAAAGGAGAGCTGAAACCGAAGAGCAGCAAACGAGATAAAGAAGTAGAACATTTTGAAAGCCAAAGGTTTAAGAGAAGGAAGAACTAAGAAAATACCGACGGGGAACTACAACACAGGCATAACGGGCAATTTTTAAAAAGGGTCCGCGCGAAGGGAAGACAAGAAACCATTAAAAATTAAGACGGTGAAGGGTATAACAGTAGGCGTAGGAAGAAAACCTTAAAAGCGGGGAGCGTTAGGGAAACGAAGGGGGGAAACTAAAAACTAGGGACAGCACACTAAAAGCGGAGAAAGAACATTTCAAAAGGGAGGAGCCTAAGGAAAGAGAAGAACTAACTGCAAACTAAAGACAGGGAACAGGATAAAAGCAAAAAAAACTTCAAGAGTGATGGGACTTAGGGCAACGAAGAGATAAAATTCAAAAGAGGGACAGTGAACTACAAGAGAGACGTAGGAAGAAAATGGACAAAGCAAAGGTACTAATAGAGACAAGGAAGAATTAAAAAATGGAAACGGCAAATGGAATACAAGTAGACAGAAGCTTTTGTCGTGGTTTAACCCCAGCCAGCAGCTAAGCACCACACAGCCGCTACGGGGGAGAAAATTGCAAGGGTGGAAGTCCGAAAACGCATGGGTTAAGGTAAGAACAGTTTAACAATTGAAGGAAAAGACAACAGAATACTAGTAATACTAGTAGTGGCAGTAGTAGTAGTAATAATAATAAACCAATAAGAGTATACAAAGCAAGCGCTTCACTAGACAGGGGCTCACCACTCGCCGACCGATGCCAAGCACGTCCCCGAGCTGCCATCGCTGACTCCTGGCCAACGCCCCCCAGTTTCCAGACCGAGCGTGACGTCCCACAGTAGGGAACAGCGCTGTGGCCGGTCTGGGGCAGCTGAGCTGCCTGTGGCGCCTCCCAGCTTCTTGCGCACCGGGCAGAGCACGGGAAGCTGAAAGGTCCTTGAGTGGTGTCAGCGCTACTTAGCGACAAACAAAACGTCAGCGCGTTACCAACATGACGCTCATCCGCAATCCAAAAGGCAGCACTGTGCCAGCTACTAGGAAGAACCTTAACTCTCTGCCAGCCGAAAGCAGGACGCTTTGAACAGCAAGGGCGATTGAAGAAATCAGGAAAAACTTAATAAATAGCGACAGGGAGCTCCATCGGAGAAGGAAAATTTAGAAAGCGAGGGCACTAAGGGAAGGGAAGAAGCAATTAAACCCAGCTAAACCCCCAGGGGAAAAGTCAACCTAGAACATGGAAAAAGCCACAGGGATTAGGGAAATAAATGGGAAAATTAAAAAAACGGGACAGCGAACGAAAGGGACGGCGAAGGCAAATTCAAAAAACGAGGGCCCTAAGGAAAGACAAGAAAGAATGAAAACAGAAATACAGGGAAATAAAGGCAGCAAAGAGGACAAAAGGAGACGGGAAAGTGTTCAGAGGAAGCGGCGATTAAGAACATCGGGAAGCGATTTAAAACCCGCATGGGTGAGCTAAAACGGAGACGGCAAAGAGAACGTCTAAAGTGACAGCACTCAGGAGCACCGAGAAAGGAGAGCTAAAACCGAAGAGCAGCAAACGAGGTAAAAAAGTAGAACATTTTGAAAGCCAAAGGTTTAAGAGAAGGAAGAACTAAGAAAATACCGACGGGGAACTACAACACAGGCATAACGGGCAATTTTTAAAAAGGGTCCGCACGAAGGGAAGACAAGAAACCATTAAAAATTAAGACGGTGAAGGGTATAACAGTAGGCGTAGGAAGAAAACCTTAAAAGCGGGGAGCGTTAGGGAAATGAAGGGGGGAAACTCAAAACTAGGGACAGCACGCTAAAAGCGGAGAAAGAACATTTCAAAAGGGAGGAGCCTAAGGAAAGAGAAGAACTAACTGCAAACTAAAGACAGGGAACGGGATAAAAGCAAAAAAAACTTCAAGAGTGACGGGACTTAGGGCAACGAAGAGATAAAATTCAAAAAAGAGGGACAGTGAACTAAAAGAGAGACGTAGGAAGAAAATGGACAAAGCAAAGGTACTAAAAGAGACAAGGAAGAATTAAAAAATGGAAACGGCAAATGGCATACAAGTAGACAGAAGCTTTTGTCGTGGTTTAACCCCAGCCAGCAGCTAAGCACCACACAGCCGCTACGGGGGAGAAAATTGCAAGGGTGGAAGTCCGAAAACGCATGGGTTAAGGTAAGAACAGTTTAACAATTGAAGGAAAAGACAACAGAATACTAGTAATACTAGTAGTAGCAGTAGTAGTAGTAGTCGTAATAATAATAATAAACCGATAAGAGTATACAAAGCAAGCGCTTCACTAGACAGGGGCTCACCACTCGCCGACCGATGCCAAGCACGTCCCCGAGCTGCCATCGCTGACTCCTGGCCAACGCCCCCCAGTTTCCAAACTGAGCGTGACGTCCCACGGTAGGGAACAGCGCTGTGGCCGGTCTGGGGCAGCTGAGCTGCCTGTGGCGCCTCCCAGCTTCTTGCGCACCGGGCAGAGCACGGGAAGCTGAAAGGTCCTTGAGTGGTGTCAGCGCTACTTAGCGACAAACAAAACGTCAGCGCGTTACCAACATGACGCTCATCCGCAATCCAAAAGGCAGCACTGTGCCAGCTACTAGGAAGAACCTTAACTCTCTGCCAGCCGAAAGCAGGACGCTTTGAACAGCAAGGGCGATTGAAGGAATCAGGAAAAACTTAATAAATAGCGACAGGGAGCTCCATCGGAGAAGGAAAATTCAGAAAGCGAGGGCACTAAGGGAAGGGAAGAAGCAATTAAACCCAGCTAAACCCCAAGGGGAAAAGTCAACCTAGAACATGGAAAAAGCCACAGGGATTAGGGAAATAAATGGGAAAATTAAAAAAACGGGACAGCGAACGAAAGGGACGGCGAAGGCAAATTCAAAAAACGAGGGCCCTAAGGAAAGACAAGAAAGAATTAAAACAGAAATACAGGGAAATAAAGGCAAAGAGGACAAAAGGAGACGGGAAAGTGTTCAGAGGAAGCGGCGATTAAGAACATCGGGAAGCGATTTAAAACCCGCATGGGTGAGCTAAAACGGAGACGGCAAAGAGAACGTCTAAAGTGACAGCACTCAGGAGCACCGAGAAAGGAGAGCTAAAACCGAAGAGCAGCAAACGAGGTAAAAAAGTAGAACATTTTGAAAGCCAAAGGTTTAAGAGAAGGAAGAACTAAGAAAATACCGATGGTGAACTACAACACAGGCATAACGGGCAATTTTTAAAAAGGGTCCGCGCGAAGGGAAGACAAGAAACCGTTAAAAATTAAGACGGTGAAGGGTATAACAGTAGGCGTAGGAAGAAAACCTTAAAAGCGGGGAGCGTTAGGGAAATGAAGGGGGGAAACTCAAAACTAGGGACAGCACGCTAAAAGCGGAGAAAGAACATTTCAAAAGGGAGGAGCCTAAGGAAAGAGAAGAACTAACTGCAAACTAAAGACAGGGAACGGGATAAAAGCAAAAAAAACTTCAAGAGTGACGGGACTTAGGGCAACGAAGAGATAAAAGTAAAAAGAGGGACAGTGAACTACAAGAGAGACGTAGGAAGAAAATGGACAAAGCAAAGGTACTAAAAGAGACAAGGAAGAATTAAAAAATGGAAACGGCAAATGGAATACAAGTAGACAGAAGCTTTTGTCGTGGTTTAACCCCAGCCAGCAGCCAAGCACCACACAGCCGCTACGGGGGAGAAAATTGCAAGGGTGGAAGTCCGAAAACGCATGGGTTAAGGTAAGAACAGTTTAACAATTGAAGGAAAAGACAACAGAATACTAGTAATACTAGTAGTAGCAGTAGTAGTAGTAATAATAATAAACCAATAAGAGTATACAAAGCAAGCGCTTCACTAGACAGGGGCTCACCACTCGCCGACCGATGCCAAGCACGTCCCCGAGCTGCCATCGCTGACTCCTGGCCAACGCCCCCCGGTTTCCAGACCGAGCGTGACGTCCCACGGTAGGGAATAGCGCTGTGGCCGGTCTGGGGCAGCTGAGCTGCCTGTGGCGCCTCCCAGCTTCTTGCGCACCAGGCAGAGCACGGGAAGCTGAAAGGTCCTTGAGTGGTGTCAGCGCTACTTAGCAACAAACAAAACGTCAGCGCGTTACCAACATGACGCTCATCCGCAATCCAAAAGGCAGCACTGTGCCAGCTACTAGGAAGAACCTTAACTCTCTGCCAGCCGAAAGCAGGACGCTTTGAACAGCAAGGGCGATTGAAGGAATCAGGAAAAACTTAATAAATAGCGACAGGGAGCTCCATCGGAGAAGGAAAATTTAGAAAGCGAGGGCACTAAGGGAAGAGAAGAAGCAATTAAACCCAGCTAAACCCCCAGGGGAAAAGTCAACCTAGAACGTGGAAAAAGCCACAGGGATTAGGGAAATAAATGGGAAAATTAAAAAAACGGGACAGCGAACGAAAGGGACGGCGAAGGCAAATTCAAAAAACGAGGGCCCTAAGGAAAGACAAGAAAGAATTAAAACAGAAATACAGGGAAAGAAAGGCAGCAAAGAGGACAAAAGGAGACGGGAAAGCGTTTAGAGGAAGCGGCGATTAAGAACATCGGGAAGCGATTTAAAACCCGCATGGGTGAGCTAAAACGGAGACGGCAAAGAGAACGTCTAAAGTGACAGCACTCAGGAGCAACGAGAAAGGAGAGCTGAAACCGAAGAGCAGCAAACGAGATAAAAAAGTAGAACATTTTCAAAGCCAAAGGTTTAAGAGAAGGAAGAACTAAGAAAATACCGACGGGGAACTACAACACAGGCATAACGGGCAATTTTTAAAAAGGGTCCGCGCGAAGGGAAGACAAGAAACCATTAAAAATTAAGACGGTGAAGGGTATAACAGTAGGCGTAGGAAGAAAACCTTAAAAGCGGGGAGTGTTAGGGAAACGAAGGGGGGAAACTAAAAACTAGGGACAGCACACTAAAAGCGGAGAAAGAACATTTCAAAAGGGAGGAGCCTAAGGAAAGAGAAGAACTAACTGCAAACTAAAGACAGGGAACAGGATAAAAGCAAAAAAAACTTCAAGAGTGATGGGACTTAGGGCAACGAAGAGATAAAATTCAAAAGAGGGACAGTGAACTACAAGAGAGACGTAGGAAGAAAATGGACAAAGCAAAGGTACTAATAGAGACAAGGAAGAATTAAAAAATGGAAACGGCAAATGGCATACAAGTAGACAGAAGCTTTTGTCGTGGTTTAACCCCAGCCAGCAGCTAAGCACCACACAGCCGCTACGGGGGAGAAAATTGCAAGGGTGGAAGTCCGAAAACGCGAGGGTTAAGGTAAGAACAGTTTAACAATTGAAGGAAAAGACAACAGAATACTAGTAATACTAGTAGTGGCAGTAGTAGTAGTAATAATAATAAACCAATAAGAGTATACAAAGCAAGCGCTTCACTAGACAGGGGCTCACCACTCGCCGACCGATGCCAAGCACGTCCCCGAGCTGCCATCGCTGACTCCTGGCCAACGCCCCCCAGTTTCCAGACCGAGCGTGACGTCCCACGGTAGGGAATAGCGCTGTGGCCGGTCTGGGGCAGCTGAGCTGCCTGTGGCGCCTCCCAGCTTCTTGCGCACCGGGCAGAGCACGGGAAGCTGAAAGGTCCTTGAGTGGTGTCAGCGCTACTTAGCGACAAACAAAACGTCAGCGCGTTACCAACATGATGCTCATCCGCAATCCAAAAGGCAGCACTGTGCCAGCTACTAGGAAGAACCTTAACTCTCTGCCAGCCGAAAGCAGGACGCTTTGAACAGCAAGGGCGATTGAAGGAATCAGGAAAAACTTAATAAATAGCGACAGGGAGCTCCATCGGAGAAGGAAAATTTAGAAAGCGAGGGCACTAAGGGAAGAGAAGAAGCAATTAAACCCAGCTAAACCCCCAGGGGAAAAGTCAACCTAGAACATGGAAAAAGCCACAGGGATTAGGGAAATAAATGGGAAAATTAAAAAAAACAGGACAGCGAACGAAAGGGACGGCGAAGGCAAATTCAAAAAACGAGGGCCCTAAGGAAAGACAAGAAAGAATGAAAACAGAAATACAGGGAAATAAAGGCAGCAAAGAGGACAAAAGGAGACGGGAAAGTGTTCAGAGGAAGCGGCGATTAAGAACATCGGGAAGCGATTTAAAACCCGCATGGGTGAGCTAAAACGGAGACGGCAAAGAGAACATCTAAAGTGACAGCACTCAGGAGCAACGAGAAAGGAGAGCTAAAACCGAAGAGCAGCAAACAAGATAAAAGTAGAACATTTTGAAAGCCAAAGGTTTAAGAGAAGGAAGAACTAAGAAAATACCGACGGGGAACTACAACACAGGCGTAACGGGCAATTTTTAAAAAGGGTCCGCGCGAAGGGAAGACAAGAAACCATTAAAAATTAAGACGGTGAAGGGTATAACAGTAGGCGTAGGAAGAAAACCTTAAAAGCGGGGAGCGTTAGGGAAACGAAGGGGGGAAACTCAAAACTAGGGACAGCACACTAAAAGCGGAGAAAGAACATTTCAAAAGGGAGGAGCCTAAGGAAAGAGAAGAACTAACTGCAAACTAAAGACAGGGAACGGGATAAAAGCAAAAAAAACTTCAAGAGTGACGGGACTTAGGGCAACGAAGAGATAAAATTCAAAAAAGAGGGACAGTGAACTACAAGAGAGACGTAGGAAGAAAATGGACAAAGCAAAGGTACTAAAAGAGACAAGGAAGAATTAAAAAATGGAAACGGCAAATGGAATACAAGTAGACAGAAGCTTTTGTCGTGGTTTAACCCCAGCCAGCAGCCAAGCACCACACAGCCGCTACGGGGGAGAAAATTGCAAGGGTGGAAGTCGAAAACGCATGGGTTAAGGTAAGAACAGTTTAACAATTGAAGGAAAAGACAACAGAATACTAGTAATACTAGTAGTAGCAGTAGTAGTAGTAATAATAATAAACCAATAAGAGTATACAAAGCAAGCGCTTCACTAGACAGGGGCTCACCACTCGCCGACCGATGCCAAGCACGTCCCCGAGCTGCCATCGCTGACTCCTGGCCAACGCCCCCCAGTTTCCAGACCGAGCGTGACGTCCCACGGTAGGGAATAGCGCTGTGGCCGGTCTGGGGCAGCTGAGCTGCCTGTGGCGCCTCCCAGCTTCTTGCGCACCAGGCAGAGCACGGGAAGCTGAAAGGTCCTTGAGTGGTGTCAGCGCTACTTAGCGACAAACAAAACGTCAGCGCGTTACCAACATGACGCTCATCCGCAATCCAAAAGGCAGCACTGTGCCAGCTACTAGGAAGAACCTTAACTCTCTGCCAGCTGAAAGCAGGACGCTTTGAACAGCAAGGGCGATTGAAGGAATCAGGAAAAACTTAATAAATAGCGACAGGGAGCTCCATCGGAGAAGGAAAATTTAGAAAGCGAGGGCACTAAGGGAAGGGAAGAAACAATTAAACCCAGCTAAACCCCCAGGGGAAAAGTCAACCTAGAACGTGGAAAAAGCCACAGGGATTAGGGAAATAAATGGGAAAATTAAAAAAACGGGACAGCGAACGAAAGGGACGGCGAAGGCAAATTCAAAAAACGAGGGCCCTAAGGAAAGACAAGAAAGAATTAAAACAGAAATACAGGGAAAGAAAGGCAGCAAAGAGGACAAAAGGAGACGGGAAAGCGTTTAGAGGAAGCGGCGATTAAGAACATCGGGAAGCGATTTAAAACCCGCATGGGTGAGCTAAAACGGAGACGGCAAAGAGAACGTCTAAAGTGACAGCACTCAGGAGCAACGAGAAAGGAGAGCTGAAACCGAAGAGCAGCAAACGAGATAAAGAAGTAGAACATTTTGAAAGCCAAAGGTTTAAGAGAAGGAAGAACTAAGAAAATACCGACGGGGAACTACAACACAGGCATAACGGGCAATTTTTAAAAAGGGTCCGCGCGAAGGGAAGACAAGAAACCATTAAAAATTAAGACGGTGAAGGGTATAACAGTAGGCGTAGGAAGAAAACCTTAAAAGCGGGGAGCGTTAGGGAAACGAAGGGGGGAAACTAAAAACTAGGGACAGCACACTAAAAGCGGAGAAAGAACATTTCAAAAGGGAGGAGCCTAAGGAAAGAGAAGAACTAACTGCAAACTAAAGACAGGGAACAGGATAAAAGCAAAAAAAACTTCAAGAGTGATGGGACTTAGGGCAACGAAGAGATAAAATTCAAAAGAGGGACAGTGAACTACAAGAGAGACGTAGGAAGAAAATGGACAAAGCAAAGGTACTAATAGAGACAAGGAAGAATTAAAAAATGGAAACGGCAAATGGAATACAAGTAGACAGAAGCTTTTGTCGTGGTTTAACCCCAGCCAGCAGCTAAGCACCACACAGCCGCTACGGGGGAGAAAATTGCAAGGGTGGAAGTCCGAAAACGCATGGGTTAAGGTAAGAACAGTTTAACAATTGAAGGAAAAGACAACAGAATACTAGTAATACTAGTAGTGGCAGTAGTAGTAGTAATAATAATAAACCGATAAGAGTATACAAAGCAAGCGCTTCACTAGACAGGGGCTCACCACTCGCCGACCGATGCCAAGCACGTCCCCGAGCTGCCATCGCTGACTCCTGGCCAACGCCCCCCAGTTTCCAAACTGAGCGTGACGTCCCACGGTAGGGAACAGCGCTGTGGCCGGTCTGGGGCAGCTGAGCTGCCTGTGGCGCCTCCCAGCTTCTTGCGCACCGGGCAGAGCACGGGAAGCTGAAAGGTCCTTGAGTGGTGTCAGCGCTACTTAGCGACAAACAAAACGTCAGCGCGTTACCAACATGACGCTCATCCGCAATCCAAAAGGCAGCACTGTGCCAGCTACTAGGAAGAACCTTAACTCTCTGCCAGCCGAAAGCAGGACGCTTTGAACAGCAAGGGCGATTGAAGGAATCAGGAAAAACTTAATAAATAGCGACAGGGAGCTCCATCGGAGAAGGAAAATTCAGAAAGCGAGGGCACTAAGGGAAGGGAAGAAGCAATTAAACCCAGCTAAACCCCAAGGGGAAAAGTCAACCTAGAACATGGAAAAAGCCACAGGGATTAGGGAAATAAATGGGAAAATTAAAAAAACGGGACAGCGAACGAAAGGGACGGCGAAGGCAAATTCAAAAAACGAGGGCCCTAAGGAAAGACAAGAAAGAATTAAAACAGAAATACAGGGAAATAAAGGCAAAGAGGACAAAAGGAGACGGGAAAGTGTTCAGAGGAAGCGGCGATTAAGAACATCGGGAAGCGATTTAAAACCCGCATGGGTGAGCTAAAACGGAGACGGCAAAGAGAACGTCTAAAGTGACAGCACTCAGGAGCACCGAGAAAGGAGAGCTAAAACCGAAGAGCAGCAAACGAGGTAAAAAAGTAGAACATTTTGAAAGCCAAAGGTTTAAGAGAAGGAAGAACTAAGAAAATACCGATGGTGAACTACAACACAGGCATAACGGGCAATTTTTAAAAAGGGTCCGCGCGAAGGGAAGACAAGAAACCGTTAAAAATTAAGACGGTGAAGGGTATAACAGTAGGCGTAGGAAGAAAACCTTAAAAGCGGGGAGCGTTAGGGAAATGAAGGGGGGAAACTCAAAACTAGGGACAGCACGCTAAAAGCGGAGAAAGAACATTTCAAAAGGGAGGAGCCTAAGGAAAGAGAAGAACTAACTGCAAACTAAAGACAGGGAACGGGATAAAAGCAAAAAAAACTTCAAGAGTGACGGGACTTAGGGCAACGAAGAGATAAAAGTAAAAAGAGGGACAGTGAACTACAAGAGAGACGTAGGAAGAAAATGGACAAAGCAAAGGTACTAAAAGAGACAAGGAAGAATTAAAAAATGGAAACGGCAAATGGAATACAAGTAGACAGAAGCTTTTGTCGTGGTTTAACCCCAGCCAGCAGCCAAGCACCACACAGCCGCTACGGGGGAGAAAATTGCAAGGGTGGAAGTCCGAAAACGCATGGGTTAAGGTAAGAACAGTTTAACAATTGAAGGAAAAGACAACAGAATACTAGTAATACTAGTAGTAGCAGTAGTAGTAGTAATAATAATAAACCAATAAGAGTATACAAAGCAAGCGCTTCACTAGACAGGGGCTCACCACTCGCCGACCGATGCCAAGCACGTCCCCGAGCTGCCATCGCTGACTCCTGGCCAACGCCCCCCGGTTTCCAGACCGAGCGTGACGTCCCACGGTAGGGAATAGCGCTGTGGCCGGTCTGGGGCAGCTGAGCTGCCTGTGGCGCCTCCCAGCTTCTTGCGCACCAGGCAGAGCACGGGAAGCTGAAAGGTCCTTGAGTGGTGTCAGCGCTACTTAGCAACAAACAAAACGTCAGCGCGTTACCAACATGACGCTCATCCGCAATCCAAAAGGCAGCACTGTGCCAGCTACTAGGAAGAACCTTAACTCTCTGCCAGCTGAAAGCAGGACGCTTTGAACAGCAAGGGCGATTGAAGGAATCAGGAAAAACTTAATAAATAGCGACAGGGAGCTCCATCGGAGAAGGAAAATTTAGAAAGCGAGGGCACTAAGGGAAGAGAAGAAGCAATTAAACCCAGCTAAACCCCCAGGGGAAAAGTCAACCTAGAACGTGGAAAAAGCCACAGGGATTAGGGAAATAAATGGGAAAATTAAAAAAACGGGACAGCGAACGAAAGGGACGGCGAAGGCAAATTCAAAAAACGAGGGCCCTAAGGAAAGACAAGAAAGAATTAAAACAGAAATACAGGGAAAGAAAGGCAGCAAAGAGGACAAAAGGAGACGGGAAAGCGTTTAGAGGAAGCGGCGATTAAGAACATCGGGAAGCGATTTAAAACCCGCATGGGTGAGCTAAAACGGAGACGGCAAAGAGAACGTCTAAAGTGACAGCACTCAGGAGCAACGAGAAAGGAGAGCTGAAACCGAAGAGCAGCAAACAAGATAAAAAAGTAGAACATTTTCAAAGCCAAAGGTTTAAGAGAAGGAAGAACTAAGAAAATACCGACGGGGAACTACAACACAGGCATAACGGGCAATTTTTAAAAAGGGTCCGCGCGAAGGGAAGACAAGAAACCATTAAAAATTAAGACGGTGAAGGGTATAACAGTAGGCGTAGGAAGAAAACCTTAAAAGCGGGGAGTGTTAGGGAAACGAAGGGGGGAAACTAAAAACTAGGGACAGCACACTAAAAGCGGAGAAAGAACATTTCAAAAGGGAGGAGCCTAAGGAAAGAGAAGAACTAACTGCAAACTAAAGACAGGGAACAGGATAAAAGCAAAAAAAACTTCAAGAGTGATGGGACTTAGGGCAACGAAGAGATAAAATTCAAAAGAGGGACAGTGAACTACAAGAGAGACGTAGGAAGAAAATGGACAAAGCAAAGGTACTAATAGAGACAAGGAAGAATTAAAAAATGGAAACGGCAAATGGCATACAAGTAGACAGAAGCTTTTGTCGTGGTTTAACCCCAGCCAGCAGCTAAGCACCACACAGCCGCTACGGGGGAGAAAATTGCAAGGGTGGAAGTCCGAAAACGCGAGGGTTAAGGTAAGAACAGTTTAACAATTGAAGGAAAAGACAACAGAATACTAGTAATACTAGTAGTGGCAGTAGTAGTAGTAATAATAATAAACCAATAAGAGTATACAAAGCAAGCGCTTCACTAGACAGGGGCTCACCACTCGCCGACCGATGCCAAGCACGTCCCCGAGCTGCCATCGCTGACTCCTGGCCAACGCCCCCCAGTTTCCAGACCGAGCGTGACGTCCCACGGTAGGGAATAGCGCTGTGGCCGGTCTGGGGCAGCTGAGCTGCCTGTGGCGCCTCCCAGCTTCTTGCGCACCGGGCAGAGCACGGGAAGCTGAAAGGTCCTTGAGTGGTGTCAGCGCTACTTAGCGACAAACAAAACGTCAGCGCGTTACCAACATGATGCTCATCCGCAATCCAAAAGGCAGCACTGTGCCAGCTACTAGGAAGAACCTTAACTCTCTGCCAGCCGAAAGCAGGACGCTTTGAACAGCAAGGGCGATTGAAGGAATCAGGAAAAACTTAATAAATAGCGACAGGGAGCTCCATCGGAGAAGGAAAATTTAGAAAGCGAGGGCACTAAGGGAAGAGAAGAAGCAATTAAACCCAGCTAAACCCCCAGGGGAAAAGTCAACCTAGAACATGGAAAAAGCCACAGGGATTAGGGAAATAAATGGGAAAATTAAAAAAAACAGGACAGCGAACGAAAGGGACGGCGAAGGCAAATTCAAAAAACGAGGGCCCTAAGGAAAGACAAGAAAGAATTAAAACAGAAATACAGGGAAAGAAAGGCAGCAAAGAGGACAAAAGGAGACGGGAAAGTGTTCAGAGGAAGCGGCGATTAAGAACATCGGGAAGCGATTTAAAACCCGCATGGGTGAGCTAAAACGGAGACGGCAAAGAGAACATCTAAAGTGACAGCACTCAGGAGCAACGAGAAAGGAGAGCTAAAACCGAAGAGCAGCAAACAAGATAAAAGTAGAACATTTTGAAAGCCAAAGGTTTAAGAGAAGGAAGAACTAAGAAAATACCGACGGTGAACTACAACACAGGCGTAACGGGCAATTTTTAAAAAGGGTCCGCGCGAAGGGAAGACAAGAAACCATTAAAAATTAAGACGGTGAAGGGTATAACAGTAGGCGTAGGAAGAAAACCTTAAAAGCGGGGAGCGTTAGGGAAACGAAGGGGGGAAACTCAAAACTAGGGACAGCACACTAAAAGCGGAGAAAGAACATTTCAAAAGGGAGGAGCCTAAGGAAAGAGAAGAACTAACTGCAAACTAAAGACAGGGAACGGGATAAAAGCAAAAAAAACTTCAAGAGTGACGGGACTTAGGGCAACGAAGAGATAAAAGTAAAAAGAGGGACAGTGAACTACAAGAGAGACGTAGGAAGAAAATGGACAAAGCAAAGGTACTAAAAGAGACAAGGAAGAATTAAAAAATGGAAACGGCAAATGGAATACAAGTAGACAGAAGCTTTTGTCGTGGTTTAACCCCAGCCAGCAGCCAAGCACCACACAGCCGCTACGGGGGAGAAAATTGCAAGGGTGGAAGTCCGAAAACGCGTGGGTTAAGGTAAGAACAGTTTAACAATTGAAGGAAAAGACAACAGAATACTAGTAATACTAGTAGTGGCAGTAGTAGTAGTAATAATAATAAACCAATAAGAGTATACAAAGCAAGCGCTTCACTAGACAGGGGCTCACCACTCGCCGCCCGATGCCAAGCCCGTCCCCGAGCTGCCATCGCTGGCTCCTGGCCAACGCCCCCCGGTTTCCAGACCGAGCGTGACGTCCCACGGTAGGGAACAGCGCTGTGGCCGGTCTGGGGCAGCTGAGCTGCCTGTGGCGCCTCCCAGCTTCTTGCGCACCGGGCAGAGCACGGGAAGCTGAAAGGTCCTTGAGTGGTGTCAGCGCTACTTAGCGACAAACAAAACGTCAGCGCGTTACCAACATGACGCTCATCCGCAATCCAAAAGGCAGCACTGTGCCAGCTACTAGGAAGAACCTTAACTCTCTGCCAGCCGAAAGCAGGACGCTTTGAACAGCAAGGGCGATTGAAGGAATAAGGAAAAACTTAATAAATAGCGACAGGGAGCTCCATCGGAGAAGGAAAATTTAGAAAGCGAGGGCACTAAGGGAAGAGAAGAAGCAATTAAACCCAGCTAAACCCCCAGGGGAAAAGTCAACCTAGAACATGGAAAAAGCCACAGGGATTAGGGAAATAAATGGGAAAATTAAAAAAACAGGACAGCGAACGAAAGGGACGGCGAAGGCAAATTCAAAAAACGAGGGCCCTAAGGAAAGACAAGAAAGAATGAAAACAGAAATACAGGGAAATAAAGGCAGCAAAGAGGACAAAAGGAGACGGGAAAGTGTTCAGAGGAAGCGGCGATTAAGAACATCGGGAAGCGATTTAAAACCCGCGTGGGTGAGCTAAAACGGAGACGGCAAAGAGAACGTCTAAAGTGACAGCACTCAGGAGCACCGAGAAAGGAGAGCTAAAACCGAAGAGCAGCAAACGAGGTAAAAAAGTAGAACATTTTGAAAGCCAAAGGTTTAAGAGAAGGAAGAACTAAGAAAATACCGACGGGGAACTACAACACAGGCGTAACGGGCAATTTTTAAAAAGGGTCCGCACGAAGGGAAGACAAGAAACCGTTAAAAATTAAGACGGTGAAGGGTATCATAGTAGGCGTAGGAAGAAAACCTTAAAAGCGGGGAGCGTTAGGGAAACGAAGGGGGGAAACTCAAAACTAGGGACAGCACACTAAAAGCGGAGAAAGAACATTTCAAAAGGGAGGAGCCTAAGGAAAGAGAAGAACTAACTGCAAACTAAAGACAGGGAACGGGATAAAAGCAAAAAAAACTTCAAGAGTGACGGGACTTAGGGCAACGAAGAGATAAAATTCAAAAAAGAGGGACAGTGAACTACAAGAGAGACGTAGGAAGAAAATGGACAAAGCAAAGGTACTAAAAGAGACAAGGAAGAATTAAAAAATGGAAACGGCAAATGGCATACAAGTAGACAGAAGCTTTTGTCGTGGTTTAACCCCAGCCAGCAGCTAAGCACCACACAGCCGCTACGGGGGAGAAAATTGCAAGGGTGGAAGTCCGAAAACGCATGGGTTAAGGTAAGAACAGTTTAACAATTGAAGGAAAAGACAACAGAATACTAGTAATACTAGTAGTAGCAGTAGTAGTAGTAGTCGTAATAATAATAATAAGCGCTTGCTTTGTATACTCTTATCGGTTTCACTAGACAGGGGCTCACCACTCGCCGCCCGATGCCAAGCCCGTCCCCGAGCTGCCATCGCTGACTCCTGGCCAACGCCCCCCAGTTTCCAAACCGAGCGTGACGTCCCACGGTAGGGAATAGCGCTGCGGCCGGTCTGGGGCAGCTGAGCTGCCTGTGGCGCCTCCCAGCTTCTTGCGCACCGGGCAGAGCACGGGAAGCTGAAAGGTCCTTGAGTGGTGTCAGCGCTACTTAGCGACAAACAAAACGTCAGCGCGTTACCAACATGACGCTCATCCGCAATCCAAAAGGCAGCACTGTGCCAGCTACTAGGAAGAACCTTAACTCTCTGCCAGCCGAAAGCAGGACGCTTTGAACAGCAAGGGCGATTGAAGGAATCAGGAAAAACTTAATAAATAGCGACAGGGAGCTCCATCGGAGAAGGAAAATTTAGAAAGCGAGGGCACTAAGGGAAGAGAAGAAGCAATTAAACCCAGCTAAACCCCCAGGGGAAAAGTCAACCTAGAACATGGAAAAAGCCACAGGGATTAGGGAAATAAATGGGAAAATTAAAAAAACGGGACAGCGAACGAAAGGGACGGCGAAGGCAAATTCAAAAAACGAGGGCCCTAAGGAAAGACAAGAAAGAATTAAAACAGAAATACAGGGAAATAAAGGCAGCAAAGAGGACAAAAGGAGACGGGAAAGTGTTCAGAGGAAGCGGCGATTAAGAACATCGGGAAGCGATTTAAAACCCGCATGGGTGAGCTAAAACGGAGACGGCAAAGAGAACGTCTAAAGTGACAGCACTCAGGAGCACCGAGAAAGGAGAGCTAAAACCGAAGAGCAGCAAACGAGGTAAAAAAGTAGAACATTTTGAAAGCCAAAGGTTTAAGAGAAGGAAGAACTAAGAAAATACCGACGGGGAACTACAACACAGGCGTAACGGGCAATTTTTAAAAAGGGTCCGCGCGAAGGGAAGACAAGAAACCGTTAAAAATTAAGACGGTGAAGGGTATCACAGTAGGCGTAGGAAGAAAACCTTAAAAGCGGGGAGCGTTAGGGAAACGAAGGGGGGAAACTAAAAACTAGGGACAGCACACTAAAAGCGGAGAAAGAACATTTCAAAAGGGAGGAGCCTAAGGAAAGAGAAGAACTAACTGCAAACTAAAGACAGGGAACGGGATAAAAGCAAAAAAAACTTCAAGAGTGACGGGACTTAGGGCAACGAAGAGATAAAAGTAAAAAGAGGGACAGTGAACTACAAGAGAGACGTAGGAAGAAAATGGACAAAGCAAAGGTACTAAAAGAGACAAGGAAGAATTAAAAAATGGAAACGGCAAATGGAATACAAGTAGACAGAAGCTTTTGTCGTGGTTTAACCCCAGCCAGCAGCCAAGCACCACACAGCCGCTACGGGGGAGAAAATTGCAAGGGTGGAAGTCCGAAAACGCATGGGTTAAGGTAAGAACAGTTTAACAATTGAAGGAAAAGACAACAGAATACTAGTAATACTAGTAGTAGCAGTAGTAGTAGTAATAATAATAAACCAATAAGAGTATACAAAGCAAGCGCTTCACTAGACAGGGGCTCACCACTCGCCGACCGATGCCAAGCACGTCCCCGAGCTGCCATCGCTGACTCCTGGCCAACGCCCCCCGGTTTCCAGACCGAGCGTGACGTCCCACGGTAGGGAATAGCGCTGTGGCCGGTCTGGGGCAGCTGAGCTGCCTGTGGCGCCTCCCAGCTTCTTGCGCACCGGGCAGAGCACGGGAAGCTGAAAGGTCCTTGAGTGGTGTCAGCGCTACTTAGCGACAAACAAAACGTCAGCGCGTTACCAACATGACGCTCATCCGCAATCCAAAAGGCAGCACTGTGCCAGCTACTAGGAAGAACCTTAACTCTCTGCCAGCCGAAAGCAGGACGCTTTGAACAGCAAGGGCGATTGAAGGAATCAGGAAAAACTTAATAAATAGCGACAGGGAGCTCCATCGGAGAAGGAAAATTTAGAAAGCGAGGGCACTAAGGGAAGGGAAGAAACAATTAAACCCAGCTAAACCCCCAGGGGAAAAGTCAACCTAGAACGTGGAAAAAGCCACAGGGATTAGGGAAATAAATGGGAAAATTAAAAAAACGGGACAGCGAACGAAAGGGACGGCGAAGGCAAATTCAAAAAACGAGGGCCCTAAGGAAAGACAAGAAAGAATTAAAACAGAAATACAGGGAAATAAAGGCAGCAAAGAGGACAAAAGGAGACGGGAAAGTGTTCAGAGGAAGCGGCGATTAAGAACATCGGGAAGCGATTTAAAACCCGCATGGGTGAGCTAAAACGGAGACGGCAAAGAGAACGTCTAAAGTGACAGCACTCAGGAGCAACGAGAAAGGAGAGCTGAAACCGAAGAGCAGCAAACGAGGTAAAAGTAGAACATTTTGAAAGCCAAAGGTTTAAGAGAAGGAAGAACTAAGAAAATACCGACGGGGAACTACAACACAGGCGTAACGGGCAATTTTTAAAAAGGGTCCGCGCGAAGGGAAGACAAGAAACCGTTAAAAATTAAGACGGTGAAGGGTATCACAGTAGGCGTAGGAAGAAAACCTTAAAAGCGGGGAGCGTTAGGGAAACGAAGGGGGGAAACTAAAAACTAGGGACAGCACACTAAAAGCGGAGAAAGAACATTTCAAAAGGGAGGAGCCTAAGGAAAGAGAAGAACTAACTGCAAACTAAAGACAGGGAACGGGATAAAAGCAAAAACAACTTCAAGAGTGACGGGACTTAGGGCAACGAAGAGATAAAAGTAAAAAGAGGGACAGTGAACTAAAAGAGAGACGTAGGAAGAAAATGGACAAAGCAAAGGTACTAAAAGAGACAAGGAAGAATTAAAAAATGGAAACGGCAAATGGAATACAAGTAGACAGAAGCTTTTGTCGTGGTTTAACCCCAGCCAGCAGCCAAGCACCACACAGCCGCTACGGGGGAGAAAATTGCAAGGGTGGAAGTCCGAAAACGCATGGGTTAAGGTAAGAACAGTTTAACAATTGAAGGAAAAGACAACAGAATACTAGTAATACTAGTAGTAGCAGTAGTAGTAGTAGTCGTAATAATAATAATAAACCGATAAGAGTATACAAAGCAAGCACTTCACTAGACAGGGGCTCACCACTCGCCGCCCGATGCCAAGCCCGTCCCCGAGCTGCCATCGCTGACTCCTGGCCAACGCCCCCCAGTTTCCAGACCGAGCGTGACGTCCCACGGTAGGGAACAGCGCTGTGGCCGGTCTGGGGCAGCTGAGCTGCCTGTGGCGCCTCCCAGCTTCTTGCGCACCGGGCAGAGCACGGGAAGCTGAAAGGTCCTTGAGTGGTGTCAGCGCTACTTAGCAACAAACAAAACGTCAGCGCGTTACCAACATGACGCTCATCCGCAATCCAAAAGGCAGCACTGTGCCAGCTACTAGGAAGAACCTTAACTCTCTGCCAGCCGAAAGCAGGACGCTTTGAACAGCAAGGGCGATTGAAGGAATCAGGAAAAACTTAATAAATAGCGACAGGGAGCTCCATCGGAGAAGGAAAATTTAGAAAGCGAGGGCACTAAGGGAAGAGAAGAAGCAATTAAACCCAGCTAAACCCCCAGGGGAAAAGTCAACCTAGAACATGGAAAAAGCCACAGGGATTAGGGAAATAAATGGGAAAATTAAAAAAACGGGACAGCGAACGAAAGGGACGGCGAAGGCAAATTCAAAAAACGAGGGCCCTAAGGAAAGACAAGAAAGAATTAAAACAGAAATACAGGGAAATAAAGGCAGCAAAGAGGACAAAAGGAGACGGGAAAGTGTTCAGAGGAAGCGGCGATTAAGAACATCGGGAAGCGATTTAAAACCCGCATGGGTGAGCTAAAACGGAGACGGCAAAGAGAACGTCTAAAGTGACAGCACTCAGGAGCACCGAGAAAGGAGAGCTAAAACCGAAGAGCAGCAAACGAGGTAAAAAAGTAGAACATTTTGAAAGCCAAAGGTTTAAGAGAAGGAAGAACTAAGAAAATACCGACGGGGAACTACAACACAGGCATAACGGGCAATTTTTAAAAAGGGTCCGCACGAAGGGAAGACAAGAAACCATTAAAAATTAAGACGGTGAAGGGTATCATAGTAGGCGTAGGAAGAAAACCTTAAAAGCGGGGAGCGTTAGGGAAACGAAGGGGGGAAACTCAAAACTAGGGACAGCACGCTAAAAGCGGAGAAAGAACATTTCAAAAGGGAGGAGCCTAAGGAAAGAGAAGAACTAACTGCAAACTAAAGACAGGGAACGGGATAAAAGCAAAAAAAACTTCAAGAGTGACGGGACTTAGGGCAACGAAGAGATAAAATTCAAAAAAGAGGGACAGTGAACTAAAAGAGAGACGTAGGAAGAAAATGGACAAAGCAAAGGTACTAAAAGAGACAAGGAAGAATTAAAAAATGGAAACGGCAAATGGCATACAAGTAGACAGAAGCTTTTGTCGTGGTTTAACCCCAGCCAGCAGCTAAGCACCACACAGCCGCTACGGGGGAGAAAATTGCAAGGGTGGAAGTCCGAAAACGCATGGGTTAAGGTAAGAACAGTTTAACAATTGAAGGAAAAGACAACAGAATACTAGTAATACTAGTAGTAGCAGTAGTAGTAGTAGTCGTAATAATAATAATAAACCGATAAGAGTATACAAAGCAAGCGCTTCACTAGACAGGGGCTCACCACTCGCCGCCCGATGCCAAGCCCGTCCCCGAGCTGCCATCGCTGGCTCCTGGCCAACGCCCCCCGGTTTCCAGACCGAGCGTGACGTCCCACGGTAGGGAATAGCGCTGCGGCCGGTCTGGGGCAGCTGAGCTGCCTGTGGCGCCTCCCAGCTTCTTGCGCACCGGGCAGAGCACGGGAAGCTGAAAGGTCCTTGAGTGGTGTCAGCGCTACTTAGCGACAAACAAAACGTCAGCGCGTTACCAACATGATGCTCATCCGCAATCCAAAAGGCAGCACTGTGCCAGCTACTAGGAAGAACCTTAACTCTCTGCCAGCCGAAAGCAGGACGCTTTGAACAGCAAGGGCGATTGAAGGAATCAGGAAAAACTTAATAAATAGCGACAGGGAGCTCCATCGGAGAAGGAAAATTTAGAAAGCGAGGGCACTAAGGGAAGAGAAGAAGCAATTAAACCCAGCTAAACCCCCAGGGGAAAAGTCAACCTAGAACATGGAAAAAGCCACAGGGATTAGGGAAATAAATGGGAAAATTAAAAAAAACAGGACAGCGAACGAAAGGGACGGCGAAGGCAAATTCAAAAAACGAGGGCCCTAAGGAAAGACAAGAAAGAATTAAAACAGAAATACAGGGAAAGAAAGGCAGCAAAGAGGACAAAAGGAGACGGGAAAGTGTTCAGAGGAAGCGGCGATTAAGAACATCGGGAAGCGATTTAAAACCCGCATGGGTGAGCTAAAACGGAGACGGCAAAGAGAACATCTAAAGTGACAGCACTCAGGAGCAACGAGAAAGGAGAGCTAAAACCGAAGAGCAGCAAACAAGATAAAAGTAGAACATTTTGAAAGCCAAAGGTTTAAGAGAAGGAAGAACTAAGAAAATACCGACGGGGAACTACAACACAGGCGTAACGGGCAATTTTTAAAAAGGGTCCGCGCGAAGGGAAGACAAGAAACCATTAAAAATTAAGACGGTGAAGGGTATAACAGTAGGCGTAGGAAGAAAACCTTAAAAGCGGGGAGCGTTAGGGAAACGAAGGGGGGAAACTCAAAACTAGGGACAGCACACTAAAAGCGGAGAAAGAACATTTCAAAAGGGAGGAGCCTAAGGAAAGAGAAGAACTAACTGCAAACTAAAGACAGGGAACGGGATAAAAGCAAAAAAAACTTCAAGAGTGACGGGACTTAGGGCAACGAAGAGATAAAAGTAAAAAGAGGGACAGTGAACTACAAGAGAGACGTAGGAAGAAAATGGACAAAGCAAAGGTACTAAAAGAGACAAGGAAGAATTAAAAAATGGAAACGGCAAATGGAATACAAGTAGACAGAAGCTTTTGTCGTGGTTTAACCCCAGCCAGCAGCCAAGCACCACACAGCCGCTACGGGGGAGAAAATTGCAAGGGTGGAAGTCCGAAAACGCGTGGGTTAAGGTAAGAACAGTTTAACAATTGAAGGAAAAGACAACAGAATACTAGTAATACTAGTAGTAGCAGTAGTAATAATAATAATAATAAACCAATAAGAGTATACAAAGCAAGCGCTTCACTAGACAGGGGCTCACCACTCGCCAACCGATGCCAAGCACGTCCCCGAGCTGCCATCGCTGGCTCCTGGCCAACGCCCCCCGGTTTCCAGACCGAGCGTGACGTCCCACGGTAGGGAATAGCGCTGCGGCCGGTCTGGGGCAGCTGATCTGCCTGTGGCGCCTCCCAGCTTCTTGCGCACCGGGCAGAGCACGGGAAGCTGAAAGGTCCTTGAGTGGTGTCAGCGCTACTTAGCGACAAACAAAACGTCAGCGCGTTACCAACATGATGCTCATCCGCAATCCAAAAGGCAGCACTGTGCCAGCTACTAGGAAGAACCTTAACTCTCTGCCAGCCGAAAGCAGGACGCTTTGAACAGCAAGGGCGATTGAAGGAATAAGGAAAAACTTAATAAATAGCGACAGGGAGCTCCATCGGAGAAGGAAAATTTAGAAAGCGAGGGCACTAAGGGAAGAGAAGAAGCAATTAAACCCAGCTAAACCCCCAGGGGAAAAGTCAACCTAGAACATGGAAAAAGCCACAGGGATTAGGGAAATAAATGGGAAAATTAAAAAAACAGGACAGCGAACGAAAGGGACGGCGAAGGCAAATTCAAAAAACGAGGGCCCTAAGGAAAGACAAGAAAGAATGAAAACAGAAATACAGGGAAATAAAGGCAGCAAAGAGGACAAAAGGAGACGGGAAAGTGTTCAGAGGAAGCGGCGATTAAGAATATCGGGAAGCGATTTAAAACCCGCGTGGGTGAGCTAAAACGGAGACGGCAAAGAGAACGTCTAAAGTGACAGCACTCAGGAGCACCGAGAAAGGAGAGCTAAAACCGAAGAGCAGCAAACGAGGTAAAAAAGTAGAACATTTTGAAAGCCAAAGGTTTAAGAGAAGGAAGAACTAAGAAAATACCGACGGGGAACTACAACACAGGCGTAACGGGCAATTTTTAAAAAGGGTCCGCACGAAGGGAAGACAAGAAACCGTTAAAAATTAAGACGGTGAAGGGTATCATAGTAGGCGTAGGAAGAAAACCTTAAAAGCGGGGAGCGTTAGGGAAACGAAGGGGGGAAACTCAAAACTAGGGACAGCACACTAAAAGCGGAGAAAGAACATTTCAAAAGGGAGGAGCCTAAGGAAAGAGAAGAACTAACTGCAAACTAAAGACAGGGAACGGGATAAAAGCAAAAAAAACTTCAAGAGTGACGGGACTTAGGGCAACGAAGAGATAAAAGTAAAAAGAGGGACAGTGAACTAAAAGAGAGACGTAGGAAGAAAATGGACAAAGCAAAGGTACTAAAAGAGACAAGGAAGAATTAAAAAATGGAAACGGCAAATGGAATACAAGTAGACAGAAGCTTTTGTCGTGGTTTAACCCCAGCCAGCAGCCAAGCACCACACAGCCGCTACAGGGGAGAAAATTGCAAGGGTGGAAGTCCGAAAACGCGTGGGTTAAGGTAAGAACAGTTTAACAATTGAAGGAAAAGACAACAGAATACTAGTAATACTAGTAGTAGCAGTAGTAATAATAATAATAATAAACCAATAAGAGTATACAAAGCAAGCGCTTCACTAGACAGGGGCTCACCACTCGCCGCCCGATGCCAAGCCCGTCCCCGAGCTGCCATCGCTGACTCCTGGCCAACGCCCCCCAGTTTCCAGACCGAGCGTGACGTCCCACGGTAGGGAACAGCGCTGTGGCCGGTCTGGGGCAGCTGAGCTGCCTGTGGCGCCTCCCAGCTTCTTGCGCACCGGGCAGAGCACGGGAAGCTGAAAGGTCCTTGAGTGGTGTCAGCGCTACTTAGCGACAAACAAAACGTCAGCGCGTTACCAACATGACGCTCATCCACAATCCAAAAGGCAGCACTGTGCCAGCTACTAGGAAGAACCTTAACTCTCTGCCAGCTGAAAGCAGGACGCTTTGAACAGCAAGGGCGATTGAAGGAATCAGGAAAAACTTAATAAATAGCGACAGGGAGCTCCATCGGAGAAGGAAAATTTAGAAAGCGAGGGCACTAAGGGAAGGGAAGAAGCAATTAAACCCAGCTAAACCCCCAGGGGAAAAGTCAACCTAGAACATGGAAAAAGCCACAGGGATTAGGGAAATAAATGGGAAAATTAAAAAAACGGGACAGCGAACGAAAGGGACGGCGAAGGCAAATTCAAAAAACGAGGGCCCTAAGGAAAGACAAGAAAGAATTAAAACAGAAATACAGGGAAATAAAGGCAGCAAAGAGGACAAAAGGAGACGGGAAAGTGTTCAGAGGAAGCGGCGATTAAGAACATCGGGAAGCGATTTAAAACCCGCATGGGTGAGCTAAAACGGAGACGGCAAAGAGAACGTCTAAAGTGACAGCACTCAGGAGCAACGAGAAAGGAGAGCTAAAACCGAAGAGCAGCAAACAAGGTAAAAAAGTAGAACATTTTGAAAGCCAAAGGTTTAAGAGAAGGAAGAACTAAGAAAATACCGACGGGGAACTACAACACAGGCATAACGGGCAATTTTTAAAAAGGGTCCGCACGAAGGGAAGACAAGAAACCATTAAAAATTAAGACGGTGAAGGGTATCATAGTAGGCGTAGGAAGAAAACCTTAAAAGCGGGGAGCGTTAGGGAAATGAAGGGGGGAAACTCAAAACTAGGGACAGCACGCTAAAAGCGGAGAAAGAACATTTCAAAAGGGAGGAGCCTAAGGAAAGAGAAGAACTAACTGCAAACTAAAGACAGGGAACGGGATAAAAGCAAAAAAAACTTCAAGAGTGACGGGACTTAGGGCAACGAAGAGATAAAATTCAAAAAAGAGGGACAGTGAACTAAAAGAGAGACGTAGGAAGAAAATGGACAAAGCAAAGGTACTAAAAGAGACAAGGAAGAATTAAAAAATGGAAACGGCAAATGGCATACAAGTAGACAGAAGCTTTTGTCGTGGTTTAACCCCAGCCAGCAGCTAAGCACCACACAGCCGCTACGGGGGAGAAAATTGCAAGGGTGGAAGTCCGAAAACGCATGGGTTAAGGTAAGAACAGTTTAACAATTGAAGGAAAAGACAACAGAATACTAGTAATACTAGTAGTAGCAGTAGTAGTAGTAGTCGTAATAATAATAATAAGCGCTTGCTTTGTATACTCTTATCGGTTTCACTAGACAGGGGCTCACCACTCGCCGCCCGATGCCAAGCCCGTCCCCGAGCTGCCATCGCTGACTCCTGGCCAACGCCCCCCAGTTTCCAAACCGAGCGTGACGTCCCACGGTAGGGAATAGCGCTGCGGCCGGTCTGGGGCAGCTGAGCTGCCTGTGGCGCCTCCCAGCTTCTTGCGCACCGGGCAGAGCACGGGAAGCTGAAAGGTCCTTGAGTGGTGTCAGCGCTACTTAGCGACAAACAAAACGTCAGCGCGTTACCAACATGACGCTCATCCGCAATCCAAAAGGCAGCACTGTGCCAGCTACTAGGAAGAACCTTAACTCTCTGCCAGCCGAAAGCAGGACGCTTTGAACAGCAAGGGCGATTGAAGGAATCAGGAAAAACTTAATAAATAGCGACAGGGAGCTCCATCGGAGAAGGAAAATTTAGAAAGCGAGGGCACTAAGGGAAGAGAAGAAGCAATTAAACCCAGCTAAACCCCCAGGGGAAAAGTCAACCTAGAACATGGAAAAAGCCACAGGGATTAGGGAAATAAATGGGAAAATTAAAAAAAACAGGACAGCGAACGAAAGGGACGGCGAAGGCAAATTCAAAAAACGAGGGCCCTAAGGAAAGACAAGAAAGAATTAAAACAGAAATACAGGGAAATAAAGGCAGCAAAGAGGACAAAAGGAGACGGGAAAGTGTTCAGAGGAAGCGGCGATTAAGAACATCGGGAAGCGATTTAAAACCCGCATGGGTGAGCTAAAACGGAGACGGCAAAGAGAACGTCTAAAGTGACAGCACTCAGGAGCACCGAGAAAGGAGAGCTAAAACCGAAGAGCAGCAAACGAGGTAAAAAAGTAGAACATTTTGAAAGCCAAAGGTTTAAGAGAAGGAAGAACTAAGAAAATACCGACGGGGAACTACAACACAGGCGTAACGGGCAATTTTTAAAAAGGGTCCGCGCGAAGGGAAGACAAGAAACCGTTAAAAATTAAGACGGTGAAGGGTATCACAGTAGGCGTAGGAAGAAAACCTTAAAAGCGGGGAGCGTTAGGGAAACGAAGGGGGGAAACTAAAAACTAGGGACAGCACACTAAAAGCGGAGAAAGAACATTTCAAAAGGGAGGAGCCTAAGGAAAGAGAAGAACTAACTGCAAACTAAAGACAGGGAACGGGATAAAAGCAAAAAAAACTTCAAGAGTGACGGGACTTAGGGCAACGAAGAGATAAAAGTAAAAAGAGGGACAGTGAACTACAAGAGAGACGTAGGAAGAAAATGGACAAAGCAAAGGTACTAAAAGAGACAAGGAAGAATTAAAAAATGGAAACGGCAAATGGAATACAAGTAGACAGAAGCTTTTGTCGTGGTTTAACCCCAGCCAGCAGCCAAGCACCACACAGCCGCTACGGGGGAGAAAATTGCAAGGGTGGAAGTCCGAAAACGCATGGGTTAAGGTAAGAACAGTTTAACAATTGAAGGAAAAGACAACAGAATACTAGTAATACTAGTAGTAGCAGTAGTAGTAGTAATAATAATAAACCAATAAGAGTATACAAAGCAAGCGCTTCACTAGACAGGGGCTCACCACTCGCCGACCGATGCCAAGCACGTCCCCGAGCTGCCATCGCTGACTCCTGGCCAACGCCCCCCGGTTTCCAGACCGAGCGTGACGTCCCACGGTAGGGAATAGCGCTGTGGCCGGTCTGGGGCAGCTGAGCTGCCTGTGGCGCCTCCCAGCTTCTTGCGCACCGGGCAGAGCACGGGAAGCTGAAAGGTCCTTGAGTGGTGTCAGCGCTACTTAGCGACAAACAAAACGTCAGCGCGTTACCAACATGACGCTCATCCGCAATCCAAAAGGCAGCACTGTGCCAGCTACTAGGAAGAACCTTAACTCTCTGCCAGCCGAAAGCAGGACGCTTTGAACAGCAAGGGCGATTGAAGGAATCAGGAAAAACTTAATAAATAGCGACAGGGAGCTCCATCGGAGAAGGAAAATTTAGAAAGCGAGGGCACTAAGGGAAGGGAAGAAACAATTAAACCCAGCTAAACCCCCAGGGGAAAAGTCAACCTAGAACGTGGAAAAAGCCACAGGGATTAGGGAAATAAATGGGAAAATTAAAAAAACGGGACAGCGAACGAAAGGGACGGCGAAGGCAAATTCAAAAAACGAGGGCCCTAAGGAAAGACAAGAAAGAATTAAAACAGAAATACAGGGAAATAAAGGCAGCAAAGAGGACAAAAGGAGACGGGAAAGTGTTCAGAGGAAGCGGCGATTAAGAACATCGGGAAGCGATTTAAAACCCGCATGGGTGAGCTAAAACGGAGACGGCAAAGAGAACGTCTAAAGTGACAGCACTCAGGAGCAACGAGAAAGGAGAGCTGAAACCGAAGAGCAGCAAACGAGGTAAAAGTAGAACATTTTGAAAGCCAAAGGTTTAAGAGAAGGAAGAACTAAGAAAATACCGACGGGGAACTACAACACAGGCGTAACGGGCAATTTTTAAAAAGGGTCCGCGCGAAGGGAAGACAAGAAACCGTTAAAAATTAAGACGGTGAAGGGTATCACAGTAGGCGTAGGAAGAAAACCTTAAAAGCGGGGAGCGTTAGGGAAACGAAGGGGGGAAACTAAAAACTAGGGACAGCACACTAAAAGCGGAGAAAGAACATTTCAAAAGGGAGGAGCCTAAGGAAAGAGAAGAACTAACTGCAAACTAAAGACAGGGAACGGGATAAAAGCAAAAACAACTTCAAGAGTGACGGGACTTAGGGCAAC
Organism: Platalea leucorodia; assembly: GCF_965183815.1. NCBI lineage: Eukaryota > Metazoa > Chordata > Aves > Pelecaniformes > Threskiornithidae > Platalea > Platalea leucorodia. The sequence continues at coordinate 13,913,830 of NC_138838.1, read as the reverse complement.
GAAGAGATAAAAGTAAAAAGAGGGACAGTGAACTAAAAGAGAGACGTAGGAAGAAAATGGACAAAGCAAAGGTACTAAAAGAGACAAGGAAGAATTAAAAAATGGAAACGGCAAATGGAATACAAGTAGACAGAAGCTTTTGTCGTGGTTTAACCCCAGCCAGCAGCCAAGCACCACACAGCCGCTACGGGGGAGAAAATTGCAAGGGTGGAAGTCCGAAAACGCATGGGTTAAGGTAAGAACAGTTTAACAATTGAAGGAAAAGACAACAGAATACTAGTAATACTAGTAGTAGCAGTAGTAGTAGTAATAATAATAAACCAATAAGAGTATACAAAGCAAGCGCTTCACTAGACAGGGGCTCACCACTCGCCGACTGATGCCAAGCCCGTCCCCGAGCTGCCATCGCTGACTCCTGGCCAACGCCCCCCAGTTTCCAGACCGAGCGTGACGTCCCACGGTAGGGAATAGCGCTGTGGCCGGTCTGGGGCAGCTGAGCTGCCTGTGGCACCTCCCAGCTTCTTGCGCACCGGGCAGAGCACGGGAAGCTGAAAGGTCCTTGAGTGGTGTCAGCGCTACTTAGCGACAAACAAAACGTCAGCGCGTTACCAACATGACGCTCATCCACAATCCAAAAGGCAGCACTGTGCCAGCTACTAGGAAGAACCTTAACTCTCTGCCAGCCGAAAGCAGGACGCTTTGAACAGCAAGGGCGATTGAAGGAATAAGGAAAAACTTAATAAATAGCGACAGGGAGCTCCATTAGGGAAGGAAAATTTAGAAAGCGAGGGCACTAAGGGAAGAGAAGAAGCAATTAAACCCAGCTAAACCCCCAGGGGAAAAGTCAACCTAGAACATGGAAAAAGCCACAGGGATTAGGAAAATAAATGGGAAATTTAAAAAAAACAGGACAGCGAACGAAAGGGACGGCGAAGGAAAATTCAAAAAACGAGGGCCCTAAGGAAAGACAAGAAAGAATGAAAACAGAAATACAGGGAAAGAAAGGCAGCAAAGAGGACAAAAGGAGACGGGAAAGCGTTTAGAGGAAGCGGCGATTAAGAACATCGGGAAGCGATTTAAAACCCGCATGGGTGAGCTAAAACGGAGACAGCAAAGAGAACGTCTAAAGTGACAGCACTCAGGAGCAACGAGAAAGGAGAGCTGAAACCGAAGAGCAGCAAACGAGATAAAAGTAGAACATTTTGAAAGCCAAAGGTTTAAGAGAAGGAAGAACTAAGAAAATACCGACGGTGAACTACAACACAGGCGTAACGGGCAATTTTTAAAAAGGGTCCGCGCGAAGGGAAGACAAGAAACCGTTAAAAATTAAGACGGTGAAGGGTATCATAGTAGGCGTAGGAAGAAAACCTTAAAAGCGGGGAGCGTTAGGGAAATGAAGGGGGGAAACTCAAAACTAGGGACAGCACGCTAAAAGCGGAGAAAGAACATTTCAAAAGGGAGGAGCCTAAGGAAAGAGAAGAACTAACTGCAAACTAAAGACAGGGAACGGGATAAAAGCAAAAACAACTTCAAGAGTGACGGGACTTAGGGCAACGAAGAGATAAAATTCAAAAAAGAGGGACAGTGAACTAAAAGAGAGACGTAGGAAGAAAATGGACAAAGCAAAGGTACTAAAAGAGACAAGGAAGAATTAAAAAATGGAAACGGCAAATGGCATACAAGTAGACAGAAGCTTTTGTCGTGGTTTAACCCCAGCCAGCAGCTAAGCACCACACAGCCGCTACGGGGGAGAAAATTGCAAGGGTGGAAGTCCGAAAACGCATGGGTTAAGGTAAGAACAGTTTAACAATTGAAGGAAAAGACAACAGAATACTAGTAATACTAGTAGTAGCAGTAGTAGTAGTAGTCGTAATAATAATAATAAGCGCTTGCTTTGTATACTCTTATCGGTTTCACTAGACAGGGGCTCACCACTCGCCGCCCGATGCCAAGCCCGTCCCCGAGCTGCCATCGCTGACTCCTGGCCAACGCCCCCCAGTTTCCAAACCGAGCGTGACGTCCCACGGTAGGGAATAGCGCTGCGGCCGGTCTGGGGCAGCTGAGCTGCCTGTGGCGCCTCCCAGCTTCTTGCGCACCGGGCAGAGCACGGGAAGCTGAAAGGTCCTTGAGTGGTGTCAGCGCTACTTAGCGACAAACAAAACGTCAGCGCGTTACCAACATGACGCTCATCCGCAATCCAAAAGGCAGCACTGTGCCAGCTACTAGGAAGAACCTTAACTCTCTGCCAGCCGAAAGCAGGACGCTTTGAACAGCAAGGGCGATTGAAGGAATCAGGAAAAACTTAATAAATAGCGACAGGGAGCTCCATCGGAGAAGGAAAATTTAGAAAGCGAGGGCACTAAGGGAAGAGAAGAAGCAATTAAACCCAGCTAAACCCCCAGGGGAAAAGTCAACCTAGAACATGGAAAAAGCCACAGGGATTAGGGAAATAAATGGGAAAATTAAAAAAACGGGACAGCGAACGAAAGGGACGGCGAAGGCAAATTCAAAAAACGAGGGCCCTAAGGAAAGACAAGAAAGAATTAAAACAGAAATACAGGGAAATAAAGGCAGCAAAGAGGACAAAAGGAGACGGGAAAGTGTTCAGAGGAAGCGGCGATTAAGAACATCGGGAAGCGATTTAAAACCCGCATGGGTGAGCTAAAACGGAGACGGCAAAGAGAACGTCTAAAGTGACAGCACTCAGGAGCACCGAGAAAGGAGAGCTAAAACCGAAGAGCAGCAAACGAGGTAAAAAAGTAGAACATTTTGAAAGCCAAAGGTTTAAGAGAAGGAAGAACTAAGAAAATACCGACGGGGAACTACAACACAGGCGTAACGGGCAATTTTTAAAAAGGGTCCGCGCGAAGGGAAGACAAGAAACCGTTAAAAATTAAGACGGTGAAGGGTATAACAGTAGGCGTAGGAAGAAAACCTTAAAAGCGGGGAGCGTTAGGGAAACGAAGGGGGGAAACTAAAAACTAGGGACAGCACACTAAAAGCGGAGAAAGAACATTTCAAAAGGGAGGAGCCTAAGGAAAGAGAAGAACTAACTGCAAACTAAAGACAGGGAACGGGATAAAAGCAAAAAAAACTTCAAGAGTGACGGGACTTAGGGCAACGAAGAGATAAAAGTAAAAAGAGGGACAGTGAACTACAAGAGAGACGTAGGAAGAAAATGGACAAAGCAAAGGTACTAAAAGAGACAAGGAAGAATTAAAAAATGGAAACGGCAAATGGAATACAAGTAGACAGAAGCTTTTGTCGTGGTTTAACCCCAGCCAGCAGCCAAGCACCACACAGCCGCTACGGGGGAGAAAATTGCAAGGGTGGAAGTCCGAAAACGCATGGGTTAAGGTAAGAACAGTTTAACAATTGAAGGAAAAGACAACAGAATACTAGTAATACTAGTAGTAGCAGTAGTAGTAGTAATAATAATAAACCAATAAGAGTATACAAAGCAAGCGCTTCACTAGACAGGGGCTCACCACTCGCCGACCGATGCCAAGCACGTCCCCGAGCTGCCATCGCTGACTCCTGGCCAACGCCCCCCGGTTTCCAGACCGAGCGTGACGTCCCACGGTAGGGAATAGCGCTGTGGCCGGTCTGGGGCAGCTGAGCTGCCTGTGGCGCCTCCCAGCTTCTTGCGCACCGGGCAGAGCACGGGAAGCTGAAAGGTCCTTGAGTGGTGTCAGCGCTACTTAGCAACAAACAAAACGTCAGCGCGTTACCAACATGACGCTCATCCGCAATCCAAAAGGCAGCACTGTGCCAGCTACTAGGAAGAACCTTAACTCTCTGCCAGCCGAAAGCAGGACGCTTTGAACAGCAAGGGCGATTGAAGGAATCAGGAAAAACTTAATAAATAGCGACAGGGAGCTCCATCGGAGAAGGAAAATTTAGAAAGCGAGGGCACTAAGGGAAGGGAAGAAACAATTAAACCCAGCTAAACCCCCAGGGGAAAAGTCAACCTAGAACGTGGAAAAAGCCACAGGGATTAGGGAAATAAATGGGAAAATTAAAAAAACGGGACAGCGAACGAAAGGGACGGCGAAGGCAAATTCAAAAAACGAGGGCCCTAAGGAAAGACAAGAAAGAATTAAAACAGAAATACAGGGAAATAAAGGCAGCAAAGAGGACAAAAGGAGACGGGAAAGTGTTCAGAGGAAGCGGCGATTAAGAACATCGGGAAGCGATTTAAAACCCGCATGGGTGAGCTAAAACGGAGACGGCAAAGAGAACGTCTAAAGTGACAGCACTCAGAAGCAACGAGAAAGGAGAGCTGAAACCGAAGAGCAGCAAACGAGGTAAAAGTAGAACATTTTGAAAGCCAAAGGTTTAAGAGAAGGAAGAACTAAGAAAATACCGACGGGGAACTACAACACAGGCGTAACGGGCAATTTTTAAAAAGGGTCCGCGCGAAGGGAAGACAAGAAACCGTTAAAAATTAAGACGGTGAAGGGTATCACAGTAGGCGTAGGAAGAAAACCTTAAAAGCGGGGAGCGTTAGGGAAACGAAGGGGGGAAACTAAAAACTAGGGACAGCACACTAAAAGCGGAGAAAGAACATTTCAAAAGGGAGGAGCCTAAGGAAAGAGAAGAACTAACTGCAAACTAAAGACAGGGAACGGGATAAAAGCAAAAACAACTTCAAGAGTGACGGGACTTAGGGCAACGAAGAGATAAAAGTAAAAAGAGGGACAGTGAACTAAAAGAGAGACGTAGGAAGAAAATGGACAAAGCAAAGGTACTAATAGAGACAAGGAAGAATTAAAAAATGGAAACGGCAAATGGCATACAAGTAGACAGAAGCTTTTGTCGTGGTTTAACCCCAGCCAGCAGCTAAGCACCACACAGCCGCTACGGGGGAGAAAATTGCAAGGGTGGAAGTCCGAAAACGCGAGGGTTAAGGTAAGAACAGTTTAACAATTGAAGGAAAAGACAACAGAATACTAGTAATACTAGTAGTAGCAGTAGTAATAATAATAATAATAAACCAATAAGAGTATACAAAGCAAGCGCTTCACTAGACAGGGGCTCACCACTCGCCGACTGATGCCAAGCCCGTCCCCGAGCTGCCATCACTGACTCCTGGCCAACGCCCCCCAGTTTCCAGACCGAGCGTGACGTCCCACGGTAGGGAATAGCGCTGTGGCCGGTCTGGGGCAGCTGAGCTGCCTGTGGCGCCTCCCAGCTTCTTGCGCACCGGGCAGAGCACGGGAAGCTGAAAGGTCCTTGAGTGGTGTCAGCGCTACTTAGTGACAAACAAAACGTCAGCGCGTTACCAACATGACGCTCATCCACAATCCAAAAGGCAGCACTGTGCCAGCTACTAGGAAGAACCTTAACTCTCTGCCAGCCGAAAGCAGGACGCTTTGAACAGCAAGGGCGATTGAAGGAATAAGGAAAAACTTAATAAATAGCGACAGGGAGCTCCATTAGGGAAGGAAAATTTAGAAAGCGAGGGCACTAAGGGAAGAGAAGAAGCAATTAAACCCAGCTAAACCCCCAGGGGAAAAGTCAACCTAGAACATGGAAAAAGCCACAGGGATTAGGAAAATAAATGGGAAATTTAAAAAAAACAGGACAGCGAACGAAAGGGACGGCGAAGGAAAATTCAAAAAACGAGGGCCCTAAGGAAAGACAAGAAAGAATGAAAACAGAAATACAGGGAAAGAAAGGCAGCAAAGAGGACAAAAGGAGACGGGAAAGCGTTTAGAGGAAGCGGCGATTAAGAACATCGGGAAGCGATTTAAAACCCGCATGGGTGAGCTAAAACGGAGACGGCAAAGAGAACGTCTAAAGTGACAGCACTCAGGAGCACCGAGAAAGGAGAGCTAAAACCGAAGAGCAGCAAACGAGGTAAAAAAGTAGAACATTTTGAAAGCCAAAGGTTTAAGAGAAGGAAGAACTAAGAAAATACCGACGGGGAACTACAACACAGGCGTAACGGGCAATTTTTAAAAAGGGTCCGCGCGAAGGGAAGACAAGAAACCGTTAAAAATTAAGACGGTGAAGGGTATAACAGTAGGCGTAGGAAGAAAACCTTAAAAGCGGGGAGCGTTAGGGAAACGAAGGGGGGAAACTAAAAACTAGGGACAGCACACTAAAAGCGGAGAAAGAACATTTCAAAAGGGAGGAGCCTAAGGAAAGAGAAGAACTAACTGCAAACTAAAGACAGGGAACGGGATAAAAGCAAAAAAAACTTCAAGAGTGACGGGACTTAGGGCAACGAAGAGATAAAAGTAAAAAGAGGGACAGTGAACTACAAGAGAGACGTAGGAAGAAAATGGACAAAGCAAAGGTACTAAAAGAGACAAGGAAGAATTAAAAAATGGAAACGGCAAATGGAATACAAGTAGACAGAAGCTTTTGTCGTGGTTTAACCCCAGCCAGCAGCCAAGCACCACACAGCCGCTACGGGGGAGAAAATTGCAAGGGTGGAAGTCCGAAAACGCATGGGTTAAGGTAAGAACAGTTTAACAATTGAAGGAAAAGACAACAGAATACTAGTAATACTAGTAGTAGCAGTAGTAGTAGTAATAATAATAAACCAATAAGAGTATACAAAGCAAGCGCTTCACTAGACAGGGGCTCACCACTCGCCGACCGATGCCAAGCACGTCCCCGAGCTGCCATCGCTGACTCCTGGCCAACGCCCCCCGGTTTCCAGACCGAGCGTGACGTCCCACGGTAGGGAATAGCGCTGTGGCCGGTCTGGGGCAGCTGAGCTGCCTGTGGCGCCTCCCAGCTTCTTGCGCACCGGGCAGAGCACGGGAAGCTGAAAGGTCCTTGAGTGGTGTCAGCGCTACTTAGCAACAAACAAAACGTCAGCGCGTTACCAACATGACGCTCATCCGCAATCCAAAAGGCAGCACTGTGCCAGCTACTAGGAAGAACCTTAACTCTCTGCCAGCCGAAAGCAGGACGCTTTGAACAGCAAGGGCGATTGAAGGAATCAGGAAAAACTTAATAAATAGCGACAGGGAGCTCCATCGGAGAAGGAAAATTTAGAAAGCGAGGGCACTAAGGGAAGGGAAGAAACAATTAAACCCAGCTAAACCCCCAGGGGAAAAGTCAACCTAGAACGTGGAAAAAGCCACAGGGATTAGGGAAATAAATGGGAAAATTAAAAAAACGGGACAGCGAACGAAAGGGACGGCGAAGGCAAATTCAAAAAACGAGGGCCCTAAGGAAAGACAAGAAAGAATTAAAACAGAAATACAGGGAAATAAAGGCAGCAAAGAGGACAAAAGGAGACGGGAAAGTGTTCAGAGGAAGCGGCGATTAAGAACATCGGGAAGCGATTTAAAACCCGCATGGGTGAGCTAAAACGGAGACGGCAAAGAGAACGTCTAAAGTGACAGCACTCAGAAGCAACGAGAAAGGAGAGCTGAAACCGAAGAGCAGCAAACGAGGTAAAAGTAGAACATTTTGAAAGCCAAAGGTTTAAGAGAAGGAAGAACTAAGAAAATACCGACGGGGAACTACAACACAGGCGTAACGGGCAATTTTTAAAAAGGGTCCGCGCGAAGGGAAGACAAGAAACCGTTAAAAATTAAGACGGTGAAGGGTATCACAGTAGGCGTAGGAAGAAAACCTTAAAAGCGGGGAGCGTTAGGGAAACGAAGGGGGGAAACTAAAAACTAGGGACAGCACACTAAAAGCGGAGAAAGAACATTTCAAAAGGGAGGAGCCTAAGGAAAGAGAAGAACTAACTGCAAACTAAAGACAGGGAACGGGATAAAAGCAAAAACAACTTCAAGAGTGACGGGACTTAGGGCAACGAAGAGATAAAAGTAAAAAGAGGGACAGTGAACTAAAAGAGAGACGTAGGAAGAAAATGGACAAAGCAAAGGTACTAATAGAGACAAGGAAGAATTAAAAAATGGAAACGGCAAATGGCATACAAGTAGACAGAAGCTTTTGTCGTGGTTTAACCCCAGCCAGCAGCTAAGCACCACACAGCCGCTACGGGGGAGAAAATTGCAAGGGTGGAAGTCCGAAAACGCGAGGGTTAAGGTAAGAACAGTTTAACAATTGAAGGAAAAGACAACAGAATACTAGTAATACTAGTAGTAGCAGTAGTAATAATAATAATAATAAACCAATAAGAGTATACAAAGCAAGCGCTTCACTAGACAGGGGCTCACCACTCGCCGACTGATGCCAAGCCCGTCCCCGAGCTGCCATCACTGACTCCTGGCCAACGCCCCCCAGTTTCCAGACCGAGCGTGACGTCCCACGGTAGGGAATAGCGCTGTGGCCGGTCTGGGGCAGCTGAGCTGCCTGTGGCGCCTCCCAGCTTCTTGCGCACCGGGCAGAGCACGGGAAGCTGAAAGGTCCTTGAGTGGTGTCAGCGCTACTTAGTGACAAACAAAACGTCAGCGCGTTACCAACATGACGCTCATCCACAATCCAAAAGGCAGCACTGTGCCAGCTACTAGGAAGAACCTTAACTCTCTGCCAGCCGAAAGCAGGACGCTTTGAACAGCAAGGGCGATTGAAGGAATAAGGAAAAACTTAATAAATAGCGACAGGGAGCTCCATTAGGGAAGGAAAATTTAGAAAGCGAGGGCACTAAGGGAAGAGAAGAAGCAATTAAACCCAGCTAAACCCCCAGGGGAAAAGTCAACCTAGAACATGGAAAAAGCCACAGGGATTAGGAAAATAAATGGGAAATTTAAAAAAAACAGGACAGCGAACGAAAGGGACGGCGAAGGAAAATTCAAAAAACGAGGGCCCTAAGGAAAGACAAGAAAGAATGAAAACAGAAATACAGGGAAAGAAAGGCAGCAAAGAGGACAAAAGGAGACGGGAAAGCGTTTAGAGGAAGCGGCGATTAAGAACATCGGGAAGCGATTTAAAACCCGCATGGGTGAGCTAAAACGGAGACAGCAAAGAGAACGTCTAAAGTGACAGCACTCAGGAGCAACGAGAAAGGAGAGCTGAAACCGAAGAGCAGCAAACGAGATAAAAGTAGAACATTTTGAAAGCCAAAGGTTTAAGAGAAGGAAGAACTAAGAAAATACCGACGGTGAACTACAACACAGGCGTAACGGGCAATTTTTAAAAAGGGTCCGCGCGAAGGGAAGACAAGAAACCGTTAAAAATTAAGACGGTGAAGGGTATCATAGTAGGCGTAGGAAGAAAACCTTAAAAGCGGGGAGCGTTAGGGAAATGAAGGGGGGAAACTCAAAACTAGGGACAGCACGCTAAAAGCGGAGAAAGAACATTTCAAAAGGGAGGAGCCTAAGGAAAGAGAAGAACTAACTGCAAACTAAAGACAGGGAACGGGATAAAAGCAAAAACAACTTCAAGAGTGACGGGACTTAGGGCAACGAAGAGATAAAATTCAAAAGAGGGACAGTGAACTAAAAGAGAGACGTAGGAAGAAAATGGACAAAGCAAAGGTACTAATAGAGACAAGGAAGAATTAAAAAATGGAAACGGCAAATGGCATACAAGTAGACAGAAGCTTTTGTCGTGGTTTAACCCCAGCCAGCAGCTAAGCACCACACAGCCGCTACGGGGGAGAAAATTGCAAGGGTGGAAGTCAGAAAACGCGAGGGTTAAGGCAAGAACGGTTTAACAATTGAAGGAAAAGACAACAGAATACTAGTAATACTAGTAGTAGTAGTAGTAGTCATAATAATAAACCAATAAGAGTATACAAAGCAAGCGCTTCACTAGACAGGTGCTCACCACTCGCCGACCGATGCCAAGCCCGTCCCTGAGCTGCCATCGCTGACTCCTGGCCAACGCCCCCCAGTTTCCACAGGGGGAGAAAGGCAGCAAAGAGGACAAAAGGAGATGGGAAAGTGTTTAGAGGAAGCGGCGATTAAGAACATCGGGAAGCGATTTAAAACCCGCATGGGTGAACTAATACGGAGACAGAAAATGACAGAAAAATATTTTTTAATAATTTATATAATACAGCATATAGAGGTTTGTATTTTGAAATCCTTTTTTTATATATGTTAATTTTATATATGTTAATTTATTTTATATATATATAATATATATATTTTAATATAATAAATATATCTATTTTTTATCTATCTATCTATATAAAGGCGAGAGATTTTTCTCTACTGCAATGCAAAACATCTCATTCCTTCCTTACGGCACAGCTGCACGGAGACAGCCCTGCGAGGCATACCGCAATCAGAATCTACGCTTACAGGTCCGCCGCAACAGCTACGGCCCTCGCGCTGCTGCTGCTGGTGCTGCACATCTTGCTGTCTCGGTCGATAAAGCTGGAAGGGAAGCATAACAACGCTTGCAACAAGACACCTGAAAAACAAAAATCCCAAGCGATATTTCAGCATGTGAAAAAAATAGCACAGCAGCGAGTAGAGGAATTCAGTCAGAGCAAGGGAGAGGAGAGCAGTTGAGCTCAAGGAGGATTCGAGGTAAGCAGGTCAGCTCCAAATACAAGACATCCTTTAAAAGCTAGAGCGACTTGAATGCTTCCAATCAGCATTAAGACTAACCGGTACGATTCCGAACACGTTCTTCGCATAAAAGCACACGCTCTTGCCGGCGTTGGAAAACGTCTCACCCCTTCCTTACGGCACGGCTGCAGGGAGACGACCCTGCGAAGCTGCAGGACGAGGGCGTACCGCAATCAGAATCTACGCTTACAGGTCCGCCGCAACAGCTACAGCCCTCGCAGCTGCTGCTGCACATCTTGCTGGCTCGGTCGACAAAGCTGGAAGCGAAGCGTAACGCTTTCGAGGGTAAAAGGAAAACCAAAGGACAAATCGCAGCAATTCGCTTCATACTAAAAAAGCTGTGCGTGTGTTTATAAACATCCAATAAAAATACTTCTACTGGAGAAGGACTGGATTTTCCTTTTGCATTAATTTAACTTGCACAGCTGTGAATCAATACCAGTAGATTATCTGTCTCCAAGATACGCAGTTATCATTTGACCAGGGGTTTTTTGCACGTTACGTCATTAGGAGCGACATCTGGCCAGCTGCGCTGCCCAAGAGAGATGCTGCTGAACTGCCAGGGAAACGCACCCTTGAAAGCCAGACAGAAAGTACTTCAGAGCACTCCATCAAAAGAGCGGGGGGGGGGAAAAAAAAACGTAGCATTCAGTTGCCTCTCCTGGTAAACATTTAGAACAAATACCTAACTGCTTAAATACACCTAAGCAATTGTACGCCACAGCTAGTTGGCAGTTACAGCTCAAACAACGCAAGGCAGTTTGTATATCCAATTTTAACTTTTTTTTCCTAAAGTTACATCTAGGATAGAAAAATCAGTGAGAGAAGAGATCCCCCATACGGTTTTACTTTGGGGGCAGAATCCAATCCCCGGGGCTGCAACACGTAAGGCTACCAAAAAGGACTGGCAGATTTGCTAACGCTTTTGGCTGCGCCAAAGCATGCAGAGGAACGCGTGTTGATGACATCTCGGCTGTTGCAACTGAGAACCAGCGATGCCATCAACTTCTGGAAGATGTGCTGTGCTCGGGTCTTTGGAAGCAAACGGACTTTTTTTTTTTTTTTTTTTATTTTTAAGAGAGTGGAAAGTCTTGCTGCTGCTGACTTCTACTGCCAAGCGCATCATCTCTGAAGATCCCCACTCTGATGGGGAGTTCATAAAACACAACTTCTTTGAATGAGAAAGATTTCCATTCTGGAAATCTCCTCCAATCGAGGAGACCCTCAAGCCCGGTGACCTCCAAAGCCCCTTAGGGAATTACAGCGGCAGTCTGACGATGGAGAAACCGCAATGGCATGACACGGCAACTCAGAGATCTGAAACGGACACCTTACAGCTACAGAAACCGGTGCTAAAAACACTATACACAAGAACATCGTTGTCATGACTGACACTAGAGCAAGCCTCCTTGGGCGCTCAAGGAAAAGGGCAAAAAGAGAATAATAGAAAGATCTTGAGTGCCCAGGACTGCGATAAAAGACATGGTGCTCCCTGGAGATTTTTAAAAGCACAAATAATACACATCCTCTTCTCCAGAAGAGGGGAAGGAAAGGGAAGACAGCAACACAAGCCTGCGCTGGAAATAAGTGCCCAGTCAATGCCTCTAAGTAACAGTTTCTGTGATGTCCTGATGGATGGTGAAGGGACAGATGCAAAAATTAGCTTGGGGAATGAAGTGAGAAAGAGGCACGGAGGAGCAGACACCCGAGAGTTCCAGAGGGTAGCTTTTTTTGTACCTGTGGGAATAAATGAGAGGCTGTTTTACTTTGACAAGATGCAGCTGTGCCCTTGAGGCTTGTTACAAACAAGTTTGTGAAACTTAGAGGCAGAAAAATAAGGATGAGATTGGATACATCCCTGAAAGAGGAATTCGCGTGCACCAGCTTGAAGAACCAATAAGTAATGCTGAAGAGACGCGCGGACGCAAGACAGTAGCCAATAAAATGGGTTTTGCTTGCTTGTGAATGCTAGATCATATTATAAAAGGGGTAGATTGTAAAAATAAAGTGTCATCGTCGTTGTTGTCATCTTCACTTGTCTTCGCCTAAACTCATATGCTGAGTCCGTGTTTAATTGCCACATGTACCTTAATGTACCCCATGGTTTACAAGACGAGACTTGTCTGACGTTCGCCCCCACATGTTGTGATGTGGAGGCCTGGACAGTTTACGCCGCATCCCTCATAACTCCGTCGTATCTCCCGTCAGCCATGGAGAGACAAAAACAGAACAGACCTTGACAAAACCCAAATAAAACTGCAAAACCCATCTGAGAAAGGCTCATGAACCCGCCTCCCTTTCCCAACCATCCCCCGCTCCCAAAACTTGCGAAATGCCTTCTCTTCTCCTGACCTGGCAGGGAAGGAAGCCCACTCCTTCCCGACAGTTTCTGCCCTGTATTTGCACCCCTGAACCCCCCATGTCGGCCACTCCTCAGGAGCTGCTCTTCCAAGCTGCACCCCATGTTCTGCGAGCCCAGCTTATCTTTCATCTTCCCACAGACTCCAGGCTCTGGAACGGACCCACAAAATCAGTGAAGTCCTGAAGCTTATAATCTAGAAGGGGCCTATTGCAATCCGCAAAGGTTCCAGGGACAACGTGGTACTCTGTCGGTGATCGAGAAAGACGATGAACGGTTCCATAACCTGAAAGACACTACACCTTATGACCCTGCTGCTTTCTTGAAAAATGCTAAAACTCCACATACAGATGCATACAAGATGACCACCTTAACCCCTGCCAGATCACCTCACCATCACTCCTATTAAGAGATGGTGTCAACAATTTGCATGGAAAAACTGGTGAGAAAAACAAGGTTCTATCTTCAACAAAATCAGGAATTCTAGAAAAATATAATGCACTTAGAATTAAAAAAAAAAAAAACAAAACAAAACACAACAAACAAAACAAGACTATTAAACCGTGTTGCCACCCCTGAACACCCAATCAAAATTACTGACCTGAAAAAAAAAAAAAAAACAAAAACTAAAGCTGCATGCAAGTATACTTTCTACTATATATGCTGTTGAACCTTGATTGGTCCTGAAGCCCTTACCTCAAACAGACACCTGCGCTTCTCTAAATGTCAAAACACACCTGCCTAGCTAACTGAGGCAGGTCAAAATCTGCAGTCAACTGAAGGAACAGCAGAGTACCAACACCGAAGAAGTCCAGGAGCAGAATGAGCTCCCTGAGATGAGGCTGCAGCTCATATACCCCTGGCCCTGCCCACCACCCTTCCCACAATCACCTGGGAAAGGGGAGGGACAAACCACCAGATGGCATAAAGGCTGCAGGAGGAGCAGCAGCGATTTTGCTCATCTGCCTTAAACTTACAGCATGCAAAGCACTGAACAGAGAAAGCAAGCCTTACTGGAAACAATGATGCCACAAAGTGCTAAGGCTGGCATAGGGCTGGGGGCTCTGCCACCATGCAGAAAGGCTGCCATGGGGGCATGCCACCATGTGCAAAGAAAATAAGAACAGAAAATAAAAACATACAATAAAATTTAAACAATAGCACTAAGACAAGATATTATAAAAAAAGACAGCAAAGGGAATAAAAGTCGGCATAGAAACAATATTAAAAATGCGATAGGCATTAGCAAAATAAAGGAAGAAATTACAAAATCAGGAGAGCAAACTAAAAGAGATTATTTAAGAAGCGAGGACACTGAGGAAAGACAAGAAATAATTAAACAAAAAAGGGAATAAAAGTAAACATAGCAAGAATATTTCAATAGTGAGGGGGATTAGGGAAATAAAGGGGAAAAATTTAAAAATAGGAACAGTGAACTAAAATGGAGATGTAGAAAGAAAGTCTTAAAAGCGAGAGCACTGAAGTAAGACAAAAAATAATTATAAAATAAAGACAGCGAAATAAAGACAACAAATGGGACAAAAGTGGACAAAAAATTTTAAAAGCAACAGGGATAAAATAAGAAAAAATTTAAAAATAACAATGGGGAGCTAAAATGGAGACAGCGAAAGAAAATCTAAAAAAGTGACGGCACTAAGAAAAGACAACAAATAATTAAAAAAAGACAGCAAATGGAAAACAAGTAGGAGTAGAAAGAATATTTTAAAAACAATGGGCAGTACGGAAATAGAAAAATTTTAAAATGGGGACAGTGAGCTAAAACAGGTGTAGAAAGAAAATTTAAACAGCAAAGGGACTAATAAAGACAAGAAATAATTAAAAAATAAAGACAGAAACCAGAATAAAAGTAGACAAAATTTTAAAAGCAACAGTAATTAAAGAAATAAGGAAAAAATTAAAAAGCAGCAATAGTGAACTAAAACAGAGATGTAGAAAGAAAATTTAAAGAGCAAAGGGACTAAGAACAGAGAGGGAAAAAAATTAAAAATGGGGTCAGCAAACTAAAGACATTGAAACAAAATTTTAAAAGCTATGAAGTAGAGGACATGCAGGAAGAAATAAAAACCACGGACATGGAACTGGATAAATGGAGACATAGAGGAAAAACTAGAAAGCAATGGGGTACTGGCCATACGGGTAAGAAGTTAAGTATCAGGAGAGGGAGCCAGATCAACAGCCTCAGGGAAAGGACAGGGGAAGAGCGATGGGGTGTAGAGCAAAGGGAGTCACTGAAAACAGAGACAGGTCGCTGGGTAAAGGGAGACCTAGAAATGCACTTTTCACAAGCAATTGGGAAAAAGGTAGTGTGGGAAGAATGAAACAGTAGTGGATGAGAAGCCGGAAAGGGAGAGGCACAGAAAAGAAATGGAGAAGGCAACGGTGTACAGGGCAGTGCTAGCAGAGGAGCAAAAAACTTTGGGGAGCCGGACAGCCCGAAAGGGAGACAGAGGCAGGGACAGGCAGATATCTGGAGAAGCACGGTAGGGATGGGCATGGACACATGGAAGGGGATGTGCGACTCAGTGCAGCTCCTGGCGCTGGCAGACCTTCACCGCCCCGAGACTTCTCTCTCTGCCTCTACCCCTTCCTCCTCCACAGGGCTGGCTGCCCTACCCTTGCCCACCCAGGAGTAGGCAGTGGGTGCCCCAATGCTCCTCTCCCATGAGGATTCCCAGGTGCACAGCGGCTCACATGTGAGGCCAATGGAGGCACCGAGCTCCCGGCGCCGTGTGCTGGGGGTGCGCTTTGTCAGGGATGGCTGGGAGGGATCCTTCTTTGCTGTGGGGACCGGCCCTTCCTTGCTGGAGACAGCTGTCTGCAGAAGCCCCTTTGTTTCACTCCTCAGCCAGCTCCCACAGGCAGATGTACCCAGGCAGCCCTCTCACCAGCTAGAGCCCCTTGGCACAGCAGAGCCAGCCCCATCCTCAGCTTCACCAGCTGCACCTGGAGTTAGCCCAGCCCATCCCAACCTGCAGCCCTTTTAAACCCTTGGCCCAGCCTCATCTTCACTTCATGGGTCCCACCTGGGCTGCCCTAGCTGGAACCCATCAGGAACTGAGGTCATCACCCCAGCCCCACAGCACATCACTGCATCCCCTGGACCCAACCACAGCCACTCACCCAGAGGCCAGTGGCTGGAAACACATCTGGGGTCACAAAGGAGGCAGCAAATGTTTGTTCCTTCACGCCCATCAGAAATCCCAGCAATGAGCTGGCTACAAGGCTTGGTGCCCAAAGGCAGCGGGACAGAGGGAAAAGAGGGAAGAGGAAAGCAGAAGGAAGGACAGAGGGAGGTAGAGAAGAGGTGTAGGACAGGGAGCCAGAAAACGGGATGCTGGGAACAAGAGAGGGATGGGGAACCGCACAAGGATGTTGAGAGAAAGGGAAATGGAGTGCAGCGCGGAGGAGGATGGGGAGATGAAGTAGAGAACCACAGGAACAGGGAGATGGAGCAATAGGGGGCAGGGGAGAGAGACAGAAGGGACCGAGCAGAACAACAGGAACAGCAGAGAGGGACAGAGAGAATAAGAGACACACAGGCAGCTGGGGGGGGGGGGGGGGGGGGGCGGATAGAGGGAGACAGAGAGGAAACTACAAAAGGGGGAAAAAGCAGAAAGAAGTAAAAAGAAGTGACAGGAAGTTGGATAGAGGCAGTCATAGAAATAGAAATTAAAAAGCAACAAACATAGGCAAGAACTAAAAATTAGAGAATGTAAGACAGAGTGAGAAATAGAAAGGGAACAGGACAGAGAGGCGGGAAATGTAAAAAATTGTTAAAGGGAGCTATGTAGAGGGAGATTTGAAAGGGAAAATAAAAAACAATGGACTACAGGAAACACAGGAAAGAAAAATGGGACAGGGAACTAGATAAATGGAGACATAGAAATAAAACGTTAAAAGCCACATGGTACATGACAGGAAAGTATTAAGAATAAGGGAAAGGGAACTAGATAAATGGAGACATAAAAAGAAAATTTTAAAAGCGACAGGGTAAGGAAAACCAGAAAAAATTAAAAATAGGGAGAGAAAACTGAGTAAAAGATGAGAAAGAGAAAAATTCAAAAAGGATGGGACAGGAAAGAATTAAAAAACAGGGATAGGGACCTTGATAAAAGTAGACCTAGAAGGAAACTTGAAAATGCAAAGAGGTACAGGACAGTCAGCAAAGAACTAAAAACAGGGACAGAAAACCAGATTACATATAGAAACAAAATTTTAAAAGCCAAGGGATAAAGAGAGGGGAAAATGAAAAAAATAGAGATGGCAATCTAAATAGAGACATACGAAGAAAATAGATGAAGTGAAGCACAGGCTGTAGGACAGACAGGAAAGCATTAACACATAAGCACATTGGATGGGATAAAATTAGACATAGGAAAAATAAAAGCCACATCTCTTAGGAAAGACAAGAAAAAACTACAAAATAAAGAAAGGGGGACAAAGAGAGAGAAACATACAAAGGAAATTTTAAAAGCAACGGAGTACACAACAGACCGAAAACTATTAAAAAGTAAGGATAGGGAGCTTGATCAAAGTAGATATAGAAAGAAAATTTCAAAAGCAACTGGGTAGAGGACAAACAGAAAAAAAAGTAAACACAGAGACAGCAAACTAGATAAAATTAGACATAGAAACAAAAATTTTAAAGCCAAGGTACTAAGACAGGAAAGAATTAAAAAAATAGCAACAGCGAACTAAACAAATGCAGAGAGACAGAAATTGTAAAAAGCGACTGCACTAAGGAAAGACAAGAAATAATTAAAAAATAACGACAGTGAACAGAATAAAGGTAGACAGAAAATTTTTAAAGCAACAGAGTTTAGGGAAATAGAGGAAAAAAATTAAAAGTAGGGGCAGTGAACTGAAACGGGGACATAGGAAGAAAATTGAAAATCAAAGGCACTAAGGAAATAATTAAAAATAAAGACATCAAAGGGAAAAAAGTAGACAGAGAAAGAACATTTTAAAAGTGATGGGTATTAGGGAAATAAAGGGAAAAATTAAAAGATAGGGACAGTGAACTAAAACAGATGTGGAAAGAAAACTTAAAAAGCAACAGCACTACTGAAAGGAAAAGAAATATTTTTTTAAAAAACAGCAAAGGGAATAAAAGTGGGCATAGAAAGAACATTTAATAAGCAGAGGGGAACTAGGGAAATAAAGGGAAAAAATTGAAAAATAGGGACAGCAAACTCAGAGATGGAGAAAGAACATTGAAAAAGCGAGGGCACTAAGGAAAGACAAGAAATTATTAAAAGACAGCAACATAAAGACAGTGAACGAGATAAAAGTAGAAAAATTTAAAAAGCAAGGGGGATTAGGGAAATAAAATGGAAAAATTTAAAAATAGGGACAGTGAACTAAAACAGAGATGTAGAAAGAAAATTAAAAGCAAAGGCACTAGGGAAAGACAAAAAATAATTTAAAAATAAAGACAGCGAACAGAATAAAAGTAAACAGAAAATATTAGAAGCAAATAGAATTAATGAAATAAAAAATAATAGCGACATTGAACTACAACAAGGAAGTAGAAAGAAACAAAATCTAAAAAATGATGGCAAAGAAGCAAGAAAAGAAATCATTTTTAAAAGACAGTGAAGGGGAAAAAAGTAGACATAGAAAGAACTTTTAAAAAGTGAGAAGGATTCAGGAAATCAAGGGAAAAACTAAAAAATAGGGACAGAAAACTAAGATGGAGACGTGGAAAGAAAATTTTAAAAGCGACAGCACTAAGAAAAGACAAGAAATAATTAAAAAATAAAGGTAGACAAATAAAGACCATGAATGGGATAAAAGTAGACCAAAAAATATTAACAAGAAAGGTGATTAAGGAAATAAGGAAAACATTAAAAAATAGCAGCATCGAACTAAAAAAGAGATATAGAAAGAAAATTTATAAAAAGAGATGGCACTAAAGAAAAAAAAGAAAAAATACTTTAAAAATAAAGACAGCGAACGAGATAAAAGTAGAAAATATTAAAAGCCAAAGGACTGAGAAAGGAAAGAACTAAAAAATAGCAGCAGTGAACTACAATGCAGAAATAAAAAAAAAAAAAACACTAAGAAAATACAAGAAATCATTCAAAACTACAGACGGTGAACGGGAGAAAAGCGGGCATAGAAAGAAAATTTGCAAAGCCATGAGCATTGGGGAAGAGAAGGGGGAGAATTAAAAACTGGGGACAGCAAACTAAAGGCAGAGCAAGAAAATTTAAAACGGGAGGGCCCTAAGGAAAGACAAGAAATATTTAACTACAGCACAATAAAGACAGCAAAGGGGATAAAAGGAGACAAAAAATTTTAAAAGCAATGGAGATTAAAGCCATATTGAGCAAATGAAAAAACAGCAATGGCAAACTACAAGGAAAATAAGGAAAAAATTAATCGAAACTGTGAACTAAAAGAGAGATGTAAAATTAAAAAATTGTAAAAGCAATGGCAGTAACGAAAAACAAGAAAAAATAATTAACATCTCATGACAGCAAAGGAGATAAAAGTAGAAAATTTTAAAAACCAATGATCAAGATTAAGAAAGGAAAAAAACCGAAATATTAAGAAAAGAAAGCACTAAAAAATAGTGACAGCTAACTACAACGCAGACATAAATAGAAATTTTAAAAAGCAAAGGCACTAAGGAAAGACAAGAAATCATTAAAAAATAAAGACAGTGAACAGGATAAAAGTAGGCATAGAAAGAAAACTAAAAGAAAAAGAAAGCAAATGAAAAGAGAGCTGTAGAAAGAAAATTTTAAAAGGTAGGGCACTAAGGAAAGACAAAAAATAATTAAAGATAAATACATCAAAATAAAGACAGGAACTTTTAAAAGCAATGGTGATTAAGGAAATACGGAAAAAAATTTTAAATCACATCGGTGAACTAAAATGGAGATGGAAAAGAAGATTTAAAAAGTGATGGCACTAAGGAAAAACAAGAAAGAATAATTAAAAATTAATGACAGCAAACAAGATGCAAGTAGAAATTTTAAAAGCCAAAGGATTAAGAGAGGAAAGCAGTACAAAGTAGCAACATTGAACTAAAATGCAGACATGGACAGAAATTTTTAAAAGCGACAGTGCTAAGGAAAGACAAGAAATCATTAAAAATAAAGACAGTGAACAGAATAAAAGTAGGCATAGAAAGAAAACTTAAAAAGCAATGAGCATTAGAGACACTGCACTAAAGCAGAGATGAGGAAACAAAATTTTAAAAGGCGAGGGCACTAAGGAAAGACAAGAAATAATTAAATATAAAGACAGCAATTGGAATAAAAGCAGACAGAAAAATTTAGAAGCAATGGTGATTAAAGAAAAAAGGAAAAGTTAATAAACAGTGACGGCAAACTAAAACAGATGTAGAAATAAAATTTTAAAAGTGAGGGCACTGAGGAAAGAGAAGAAATAATTAAAAATAAAGACATTGAAGGAAAAAAGTAGGCATAGAAAGAACATTTTTAAAGCAATGAGGATTAGGGAAATGAAGGGAAAAATTCAAAAATAGGGACAGCAAATTAAAAGAGATGGAGAAAGAAAATTTGATTTTTTTTTTAAGTTAAAACACGCATGGAAATGTAACTTTAAAAGTGACAGGGTACACAACACAGGAATAAGTTAAAAAATATGGATAGGGATCTTTATAAAATAGACATAGAATGAAAATTTAAAAAACAACGGGGTTCAGGACAGACAGGGAAAAATTTAAAAATACAGTAAAATAGTTAAAGTAGACACAGAAAGAAAATTTTACAAGCAACTGGGTAAAGAACAAGCAGGAAAAAAATTAAAAATGGGTAAAGAAAGCTGGTTAAAAGTCGACATAGAAAATTTTAAAAGCAAAGGCATTAAGATGTGAAAAAAAATAAGGGTAGGGTGAGAGAGAGAGAGAGAGAGAGAGACATAGGAAGAAGATTATAAAAGCAGAGGCATTAAGGAAAGACAAGGGAAAAGTTACAAAATAAGAATAGGAAGAAAAATACAGAGAGACATAGGAAGAAAATTTCAAAAGCAATTAGGTGCAAAACAGACGAGAAACAAATAAAGACAGTGAATTGGTTAAAGGAGACATAGAAAGAATATTTTAAAAGCTACAGAGTACAGGATAGACAGGAAAACATAAAAAATAGGGACAGAAAAGTAGATGAACTTTGACGTAGAAAGAAAATGTAAAATGTGATGGCTTTAAGGAAAGACAGGAATAAATCAAAAAATAAGAATGGGGAAAAAATAGAGACACACATAAAAGTAAATTTTAAAGTCAACAGGGTACACAACACAGGAAAGAATTATTAACTATGGATAGGGAGCTTGATAAAAGCAGACATAGAAAGAAAATTGAAGAAGCAACAGGGTACAGGACAGGCAGGAGAGAATTAGAAAATAAAGACAGTAAACTGGCTAAAAGTAGCCATAGAAACAAAATTTTAAATTGACAGAGTATCGTATCGACAGAAAAAAAAAATAAAAAGAAGAACAGGAAACTAAATAAATGGAGACATATAAAGACATTTTTTACAGCAACTGGGTACAGGACAGAGAGGGAGGAATTAAAAAATAGGGACAAGGAATCAGATAGAGGGAGACATAGAAAGAAATTTTAAAAAGCAACAGGCTACAAGAAATACAGGAAAGAATTAAAAAATAGGAACAGGGATGACAATAGAAGGAAATATTGAAAGGAAATTTTAAAAGCGAGGAGGTATGCAGATGAAAGGGAGGAATTAAAATTCAGGGAAAGGGAGCCAGATAAAAGGAATTCTTGAAAGAGACATCAAATAGCAATGGGGTACAAGAAATAGAGGGAAGAATTTTAAAAATCAAGAAAGGAAGCCTGATAGAGAGAGACCTAGAAGGAGTTTTAAAAAGCAACTAAGTACAAGAAACATAGACAAGAATTAAAACATAGGGACAGGGAGATGGATAGAGGACAACGTAGAAAGAAAATTTAAACAGTGATCAGGTACAAGAAATGGGAATATTGGAAAAGCAGGGACAGGGAGATGGCTAGGAGGAACCATAGAAAGAAAATTTTAAAAGCTATGGGGTGCACGACAGAGGGAGGAATTAAAAAATAAGGACAGGGCACTGGAGAGAGGGAAATGTAGAAAGAGACATTAAAATGCAATGGGGTACAAAAAACACAGGAAAGCATTAAAAAATAGGGAGAGGGAGCCACAAAGAGGGAAACAGAAAAAAAATTACTAGGTGAAGTGGTACAGGGCAGAGTTCACAGAAGAGTAACAAGCTTTGGGGAGCCAGACAGGTAGGTGAGCCAGCAGAGAGGGAGACAGAAGCAGGGACAGGCAGGGAGGCAGGCAGGCAGAGATCTGGGGAAGGGCAGCAGAGATGAATCGGGATGCACACGAGACAACACGCGACTCGACACAGCTCCTGGCACCAGCAAGAGACCTTCACTGCCCTGATGCTTTTCTGTCTGCCTCGGCAGCAGGTGCCTCAACACTCCTCCACCACCAAGCTTCCCGGCAGCTCTCCCGTGCAGCCGATGGAGGCACTGAGCTCCCAGCACCACGTGCTGGTAGCGCGCTCTGTCAGGGACGGCTCGGAGGGATGCTTCCTCACTGCAGGCACTGGCCATTCCTTGCTGGAGGCAACTGCCTGCAGGACCCCCTTGGACTCGCTCCTCAGACAGTTCCCCTTCATTAGCTCCCTCAGGCAGGCATACCTGGACAGAGCCTTCCCCAACTAAAGGGAGGAATTAAAAAAATAGGGACAGCGAGCCGCATAGTGGGAGACATAGAAATAAAACTTAAAACGCAATGGGGTACAGTGTTGAAGAATTTTCACCAGAAAGTGGGTATCTCTAGGTTTGCTTTATTAACAACTCAGAGTTGGGCCATCACCTCAGTGAGTGGCAACTAAGTGTTACAATTGTCATCTTATATATGTTTCTATAACAATTACACGGTTATCAAGGTCCACCTAAGGTTTCCACTGTGTTCTCAATTCTTCATTCTTCTGGTCAGCAGAAAGTTCTTGATTTTCCATCGGTAAACTGGTTCTTTGCGTTCCATTTCAGTTCTTGTTTGTTGACCACGTAGACCACTTCAACCACTGGTCCGATGCAAGATCATAAGTCATTTATTTCCCTTCTATGTCTAGTTTCACAATGTTCTATTTAAAACTGTCTTTAAATTCTAAGAATCTGACCTCTTATATTATGAACACTTACTTACCCTTATTCTCATCTAATGTCTACATCAGTTAAAATGTCTTAATCAGCTGTTCAATTATTCATCTTTTCTTACTACATCTATCTTTATCTACTGATTAACTCGGCTGGTGATTAATCCAATCATGGGATAGGGCTATACAGGGTCAAAATGAGCAGTGTAGCATGGACTTAGATTAATATAACACACCTGTAGTTATACAATTCATGTAATTTATCTTTTCTAAATTGCCCTATACAATAACTATTCTTAAATGCACAATAATATTCAAAGCCTCGATTAATTATTTGTTAACATACAGGACAGATAGGAAAACATTAAGAAATAATGACAGGGAGACAGATAAGGGGATACATAGAAAGAGAAATTAGAAAGTGGCGGGGTACAGAAAACACAGGAAAGAATTTTAAAATAGTGACAGGGTGGAAGATAGAGGGACAAATAGAAAGAAAATTCAAAAAGCAATGGGATACAATTCGCACAGGCGAGAATTAAAAAATAAGGCCAGGGTGCTGGCGAGAGAGATACATACATATAAAGAAATTTTAAAACAAACGGGGTGAAGGAAAGAGTGAGAAGAAATTAAAAATAGCAAAATGGAGCCAAATAGAGGGAGGCATAGAAAGAAAGTTTGAAAAGCAATGGGGTACAGAGCAGAGGGAGGTATTAAAAAAGAATAGGGTCAGGGAGCTGGATAGGGGGGAGATATAGAAATGAGAATTTAAATGTAATAGGCTACAAGGCAGTGCAGAAAAACTAAAAAATAGGGAGAGGGAGCTGGCTAGAGAGACACATAGAAAAAATTTAAAATGCAGTGGGGTACTCTCCAGAGTTGGCAGAAGAATAACAAGTTTTGGGGAGCCATACAAGTAGGTGGGCAGAGAGGGAGACAGAGGAAGGGAGGCAGGCAGACATCTGGAGAAGGGTGGCAGAGATAGGCCAGGATGCAGAGGAGAGGATACATGACTCACCACAGCTCCTTGTGCCAGCAGGAGACCTTCATCGCCTCGACGCTTCTCTCTCTGCCTCTGCCCCTTCCTCCTCTGCAGTGCTGCCTGCCCAACCCTCTCCCATTCAGCAGCATGCAGTGGACACCTCGATGCTCCTCATCTGCAAGGCTTCCTCAATACCTGGTGGCTCACCCACACAGCCAACAGAGGCACTGAGCTCCTAGCACCACGTGCTGGCGTCTGTCCTGTTGGGGACAGCTCAGAGGGATCCTTCCTCGCCACAGGGACTGGCCATTCCTTGCTGGAGGCACCTGCCTGCAGGACTCCCTCCTCAGCCCATTCCCCTTCATCAGCTTTCTCAAACAGGCATGCCCAGGCAGCCTCCTTTAAAGCTAGAGCCCCTTCACACAGCAGGGCCAGCCCCATCCTCAGCCTCACTGGCCACACCTGGGGCTGCCCCAGCTGGAGCCCATCAGGAAGAGGGGCCATTACCAAAGCCCCACAGCACATCACCCCCTCCCCTGTGAAAGGGGGCTTTAGAGTGTAACTATAAAAGTTGTAACTATTATACAAAAAACTATTGAAGTAAGGAGTCTTGCAACCTCTCAGCGAAGGACAGTTCCTTGATAAGAACAGAAACTTGTCCTAAAAACCAGCTGAAACCGACCCTGCAGTTTGGACAAAAGTCAAGGAGCAACTGAGCCTGCGCAAGAACAAGGGGTTACCAGCGGTGACGAAGAAGAGTCATCAGCCTTCATCCCCACAACCCCCTGCGACCAACGCCAGGAGGCATCGCACAAGTGCAGTTGGGAGGGGTTTATGGAAATGACCTCTGGGGGCTAATTTTAATATGAAGCGGGGACAGGTAATGCATATGTATAGGTGTATTGGGAAACCTTATGTATATGTAATACTTTCTTGTATAAATCCACGACGAGCCACCACGTGTGTGCGCACGACTTTGGCGGGATGACCCCCCGTGCTGCCCAGCACTGAATAAACATACCTACTTTACAAGCTCACGGGTTGTGGAGTCTGTTTCCGCACATCACCTGCACCTCTCCACAGCCACATGCTCTGCACCCAGGGGCTGCAAACACATCCAGGGGCACAGACAAGGCAGGAAGTTTACTCATTAATGCACATAAGAAATCTTGGCGGTGAGTTGTCTGCAAGGCTCAGTGTCCAAATGCAGCAGGACAGAGGGAGAAAAGGAAAGAGAAAAGCAGGAGGAAGGACAGAGGGACATAGAGGTGTGGGACAGGGAGCCAGAAAACGGGATGCTGCGAACAAAAGAGGGACAGGGAGCAGGACAACTGTGTAGAGAGAGGAGAGCAGAAGAAAGACTGCGGGGGTGAACAGGGACAGAGAGATGGAGGAATAAATGAGACAGGGAGCAGGACAGAGAGGCAGAAGGGACCAGCAGGACAAGACAAGGGATGGGGGAAAATTCTGAACAGATAGGGGAAAGGAAACATAGGCAAGAAATAAAAAAATAGAAACAGTGGGATAGAGGTAGATGTAGAAAGAAAATTTTCTAAAAGCAACAGGGTGCAAGAAACATAGGGAAGAACTAACACATAGGGATGGGCAGCTAGAAAGAGGGAGATGTGGAAAGTGTAAAAATGATAGGGTAGAGGACAGAGAGGGAAGAATTATGAATCAGAGACAGGAAGACGGATAGAGGGAGACATAAATAGAAGATTTTACAAGCAACAGTATACAAGAATCATACACGAGAATTAACAGGTACACGGAGCTGCAGAGAGGGAGAAGTAGGAAGAAAATTTGAAAAGCGATGGGGTACAAGAAACACTGGCAAGAAATTAAAATTAGGTCAGGGAGACAGAGAGAGGGAAAGGTAACAAGAAAATTTAAAAAGCGATTGGGTTTGAGAAACCTATGCAAGAATTTAAAAAATAGGGATGGAGAAGTAGAAAGAAAGTTTCAAAAGCAATGGGGTACAAGAAACATAGGCAAGAATTGAAAAATAGGGACAGGGAGCCTGATAGAAGGCAGCTGTGGTGGGTTGACCTTGGCTGGCCACTGGGTGCCCACCAAGCTGCTCCATCACTCCCCCTCCTCAACAAGACAAGGAGACAAAATACAACAAAAAAACCTGTAGGTCGAGAAAAGGCCAGAAAGGTCACTCACCAATTACTGTCACAGGCAAAACAGACTCAGCCTGGGGAAATTAATTCCACTTATTGTCAATCAAAAGCAAGAGTAGGACAATAACAGATAAGAACAAATCTAAAAAACGCCCTGCTCTTTTTTCCTGGGCTCATCTTCATGACTCCTGATTTCCCTACATCCCACCCCCAAGCAACGCAGGGGGACAGGGAGCAGGGGTCACACTCAGTTCACCACACATCATCTCTGCCACTCCTTCCTCTTCATGCTCTTCTTCTGCTCCAGTGTGGGCTCCTCTCCACGGGGCCACAGGTGCTGCCAGGAGCCTACTCCAGTGCAAGCTCTCCATGGGGTCACAGCTTCCTTCAGGCACATCCACGTGCTGTGGCGTGAGCTGCAGGTGCATGTCTGCTCCCCCGTGGACCTCCATGGGCTGCAGGAGGACGACCTCTCTCACCATGGCCTTCACCACAGCCTGCAGGGGAATCTCTGCTCCAGTGCCTGGAGCACCTCCTCCCCCTCCTTCTTCACCAACCTTAGTGTCTGCAGGGCTGTTTCACACTCACGTTTTCTCCATCACAGCATCTGCGCAGCATTTTTTACCCCTTCTTAAATGTCCATCCCAGAGGCACAACTACCATTGCTGATGGGCTCAGCTTGGACCGGCTGCAGATCCATCTCGGAGCTGGAAGTGGCTGTGCCTGACATAGGGGCAACTCCTGGTGTCTTCTTGCAGAACCCACCCCTGCAGCCCCTGCCCCGCCCCAGCTAACAAAACTTTGCCACGTAAACCCAATCCAACAGCGATTGGCTACAGCACAGAGAAGGGGGACTGAAAAATAGGGAAAGGGAGCCACAGAAGGAGGGGTACAGGGGGGAAAAAATAGCGATGGGTTACAGGCCAGAGAGGAGGAAGCGACAGGGAATCAGCCTGAGAGAGATGGAGAAAAACAAAGAATAGCGATGGGCCACAGGGCAGAGAGGGAGGATTTTAAAAAGGGGACAGTGAGGTGGACAGAGATAAACTGAGAAATGCCAAAAAACCTTGATGAGCTGAAGGGGAGAGACAGGGGAATTAAAGAACAGGGACATGGAGCCAGACAGAGAGAATGATAAAGACAAAAAGCAGCTGTGGGACAGAGAGGGAAGAAGTTAAAAGACAGGGACAGGGACCTGGAACCTGAATTTAAGAAACAAAAAGTCTATCTAGAATACAGGGCAGGGTAGAGAAATTAAAAAATAGGGACATGAAGACAGAGAGGTGAAGGGTGGGAATTGTGAAGGGCTAAAGGGCAGACGAGGAGAAATTTAAAAAGTTGGGATAGGAAGACAGACATAGATGGAGAAAGAAAAAAATAGTTATGGGCTGCAGGACAGATACAGAGGATGAAAAAATGAAGGACAGGGAACAGGACAGAAGCACAGAGAGATAAAGAAAACATAGGGGCAGAACAACAGATAAAGAGGGGGACATTCACCTGCCAGGGGTCTCCATGGGCGGGGCCTGTCGCTAGGGGTGGTGCCATTCCCCTGCGGGGCTGCCTCCAGGGGCGGGGCCTGTCGCTAGGGCTGGTGCCGTTCCACAGCAGGACGGTGTCTATGGGCGGGGCGGGGCTGCAGCGGAGGCGGAGGAGGCGCTGACAGCAGCAGCAAGCACCTCCCGTGCGGCGAGAGCGGCGGTTCCTTACCGGGAGGCAGCAACGAGTGCGGCGGCATCACCCCGCAGGCACCGCGATGTCGCATGGCCGTTACCGGCCACCGGCACTGGGGATCCCGTGGACGCCACTGCGCATGCGCGGCTCCCGGGCTGCAGTACCCGCTTTTGGCCGCCAGGCGACAGCACCGAGGCACGGCCAAAACGCCCCACCGCCCCCGGGCGCCACCCGAGCTGCAGTACCCGCTTTTGGCCGCCAGGCGGCAGCACCACACCGAGCCCCGCGCTCCGAGCGCTCCCCGCGGGGACAAAGGACTCGCACCCCGGCCCGCCTTGGGCCGCCCGCAGCCGCCGCCGCCTTACGGGGGGGGGGCCACAAGCCTCGCCCTTCTCTGCCCCTGCTCCCGCTCACAGCCCACGCAGCCAGAGCCATTGCCTCGCCACCGAAACCATCCAAGCGGCTTGAGCATTTCAGTCCTCTGCACTTGACAGCTTTAAAAGCCTGGTGGCTGTTTCTGTCTGTGCCCATTACCTAGGCAGGGGAAGCAGCACAGGGAACCTGTTCAATAGCTTTGGGTTGGGTTGGGTTTTTTGCC
Source organism: Platalea leucorodia (assembly GCF_965183815.1). Classification (NCBI taxonomy): domain Eukaryota; kingdom Metazoa; phylum Chordata; class Aves; order Pelecaniformes; family Threskiornithidae; genus Platalea; species Platalea leucorodia. The sequence continues at coordinate 13,885,476 of NC_138838.1, read as the reverse complement.
CCCAGAGTAAGCCCCCGGGATTACTGTATTCATCTGCATGTGGCATCAGGGTCGTGAGAGTGACAGCAGCGAGTCAACAGACCCTGGAGAGATTTTATTAAAAACAAAACAAAAAAAAAAAAAAAAAAAAAAAAAAGAGGCAACACTGATGGCATCCTGAAGGCAGGCAAGGAGATACTGAAAGCTGCTTTGTGTGAGAGGGGCAGCTACAATTATCAGGAAGTGGTGCATCCGAGCAGACCACATGCAAGCACATGATCTGCAAGCGAGTGATAACGCTGGTGACCCTCGGGCTCTGCTGCGGTGCCCTCTGCTCATCCTGCACACGCACCAGGCTTCCCGTGCAGGGCTTGTCAGTTAAATAAGACGCTGTACGATGTTACTTACCACCCTGCCCTCCAGCGTGCAAAGGAATTAGACGTGAAACATGGAAAGCAAAGAGGCTCAGCAGCCTGTCAGCTGGCCGCACCACATGGCCATAGAGCCCTGCAAGTTCCCTCGCTGCTCTGTACGGGAGCGCAGCTCTGCGCTCCCTGCCGCTCCCACCAGCAAGCACAGCGCCTGCGCTTTGCTGCCTGCAGCGCATGAGACTCGGGAGGCTGGAGGGGCTGTTCCACCGAGGTGTCAGGTGAGCTGCTCAGTTCCTTTGGCTGCCTAATTTGCTGCCTTAAAACAATCACTTCAACACTCGGTTTCTTTATTTCGGACCCCTCTAAACATCTCCTGGCCTGCAAGCCATTTGCAGCAAGCAACACAGCTGAAATACTGTGCTGCTAGAAATCTAGCTGTCATCTTGCTCCCATGTCAAAAGGCTTTTGGAACCTGAACCCCCTGCTTGTTTTGGCATCAAGACTGCAAGGCAAGAAATACGCCAGTACTCGAACAAGCCAGACGCCTGCCCCGTCGCTCAGCACAGTGCTACGCGGCTGCCCGACCGACACCTTCTGCCGCTAAAACCAGAGCGCGGTTCCCTTCTGAAGAGCCACCGGCAGCGCGGACACTCCCTCGCCTTTCCCTGCGCCAGGTCCCCCGGGAACAGCGTCTCGGTCGGACCGGAGCGTGCGGCAGCCTCCGGTCGTCCCAGCCCCTCGCCCGTCCAGAAAGCGCCTGCCTGCAGCAGCGGCAGAACCGCTGCTGCCCAGGGGGGAAAGGAACGGCTCGGGGTGAAGCTCCCCAGGCTGCCCGTGGCCCGTGCGGAGCTGGGGGTCCAGAAGCAAAGGGGTTAGGGGAGGGGTGGAGCAGGGGAGCGGGGGCGCGAGACTGGAGGGCAGGGGACGCGGGGGGCACGGCCCGGGGAAAAAAAAAAACCCGCACGGGGGGAAAAACCTTGTGTGGGGGGACGTTCGGGTGGAGAGCACTCGGGAGGGCGGAGAGACACGCAGAGGAGGACAGGGGGGAGGAGACGGACACGGACGGACAACAGGTATGTGTGGGTAGAAAGGTGCACGGGGGGGACACACGTGGGGATGACCTACACCAGGGGGTCCACCCAGGATAATCCACAGCAGATAACTCACCTGGGATAAGCCACAACAGATATTCCGCTCCAGAGAACAAATCCGCATCAGATAATCCCCAGCCGTGCCCCTCAAACTGCCAGCATTTCACCCCAAATTTTGCCCAAATTGGTGGGGGGTTTTGGTTTGGGTTTGGTTGTGTTTTGTTGGGGTTTTTTTTTGCTTTTACATAATACAAAACTTGGGGTTTTCTGCTTTTCCAAAATATTCAGTTCTGGGGTTTTCTGGCGCTTTTGCACAACATAACAATTGGTGATTTTCGCTTTTCTGCATTAAAATTGGTGTGTGTGTGTGTTTGCTTTCCGGCTGCACAAATCCAGGCGGATTTGGCTTTCCTGGGAGCGCCAAACTGTGTTGTTCCCCCCCCTCCAAATTGTCATATCCCCCCCCCCCCCCCCCAAATCAGGGGGTTTGGGGTATTTTTGTGCTGTGGTGGCAGCTCCTGCTCAGTGTGCGCAGCCCTGCAGGGGAAAGTCTGCATTTGGGGGAAATTGGCCCCAAATCGGGATGGGAAAAGGGGGAAGGGTCAGCTTTTGAAAGTGCTTTTATTTCTTCAATAGAGATGCGAGGGGGAGGTCAAGTTTTTAAATCCTTTATATAAATAGGGTTTCTTTGCATTTTAAAAACCTTATATAGCATAGACATTTACACTTATGTATCTGTTTACACATACATATATTCAGGGAACAGATGTTTTATGCATATTATCTGTTTACACTTACATGTCATATCTATTTATACGCACGTGTCTATTTACACTTTCATATATTTACACATATATCTACTGACACATGCGTGCCTATTTATGCTTTTATAGATTTACACTTACATACCATGTCTATTTACACATCCATGTCTGTTTACACTTGTTGTTATATAGAACATATATTTATATTAGCTAGGTGTTTAGACTTGGGTATTTTGACACTTTGATATCTTAGACTTCTCTATTTAGACTTAGATATGTACTTACAATTATACCTATTTAGACTTAGTTATCTGTTTACACTTCTATATAACCTTTACTTAGATTACATAGAATACCTACTTGGGCTTACTATGTAAAACACAGTAAGCTTAGACAGCTCTACCTATCCATACTTTTTTCTATTTTAAATTCCTTCATATACATCATCTTTTTTTGCATTTTGAACTCCCTTATTTCTTAACATATATACAAGTTCTTTTTTATTCTAAACCCCTATCTATTTAGATTTTTTAATATTCTAAAATCCTTTATATAATATAGCAGATACAGGTTTGTATTTTGAAATTCTTTTATATATAAATGAATTTTTTTTTTTTTTTTTTTTTTTTTACATCATCACCCCTTAGGCCCCTCCACCTCCCCCCCCTTTTTATTCACCCCCCAAAAAAGGCACAAAACCAAGGAAAACAGCCCTGACCGGCAGCTCACTACTTTAATAATGCCATTTACATACATATACGGCCCCCTGAAAAGAGGAACTCCGCTAGAAAAATAGTCCCCCCAAACGGTTGCAGCCCCCCCCAGCCCCTGTCCCGCAAGCCGGTGGCTGCCCCACGCCGCGGGGGGAGCCTGCTGGGGGACGGTGCCACACCTCTCGCTCAGGCTCTGCTCTGCCGTGCTCCCCCTCCGTTCCTGTGCTGGGACGGGCTCCCCGGGGCAACGAACCTCCCCGCTCCCTCTTGGCCCGGGACTCGCCCCACCACGCAGCCCTCGCTGCCGCACCCACGGGGCACCCGCCAGAGACAGAGCCAGGAGCCTCCAGGCACGGGGCCGGCCCCTTACCCTCGGGACACTTCACGACCGGCAGGCCAACCTGGGCCAGGGGGTACCTAGCGAGCATCACGAGACGCTTACAAGACACCTGATCCAACAAAAATCCAACAACAAAAATCCCAAGCAATATTTAGCACAGCAGCGAGTAGAGGAATTCAGTCAGAGCGAGGGAGAGGAGAGCAGTTGAGCTCAAGGAGGATTCTAGGTAAACAGGTCAGCTCAAAATACAATACATCCTTTGAAAGCTAGAGTGACTTGAATGCTTCCGATCAGCATTAAGACTAACCGGTACGATTTTGAACACATTCTTTGCATAAAAGTAAACGCTCTTCCCGGTGTTGGAAAATGTCTCATCCCTTCCTTACAGCACGGCTACAGGGAGACAACCCTGCGAGGCTGCAGGACGAGGGCATACCATAATCAGAATCTATGCTTACAGATCTGCTGCAACAGCCATGGCCCTTGCGCTGCTGCTGCACATCTTGCTGGCTTGGTCGATAAAGCTGGAAGTGAAGTGCAACACTTTCAAGAGTAAAACGAAAACCAAAGAACAAATCTCAGTAATTCACTTTTTAGTATAAAGGCGTGCATGTGTTTATATACATCCAATAAAAATACTTACACTATAGAAGGATTTGATTTTCCTTTTGCATTAATTTAACTTGCACAGCTGTGAATCGATACCATTAGATTATCTATCTCCAAGATATGCAGTTATCATTTGACCAGGGTTTTTTTGCGCGTTATGTCATTAGGAGCAACATCTGGCCAGCTGCACTGCCCAAGAGAGATGCTACTGAACTGCCAGGGAAACGCACCCTTGAAAGTGAGACAGAAATAAAGTACTTCAGAGTGTAAAGTCCCAGTCGGATTGTGGGCTCAGGGAAGGTTTGCAATGACCCCAAGAGTGAGATTAAGACACAAACGAGGTCAAATGCCACCTATCAGGCTGTTTAATTGGATAAAAGCAGAAGAATGGAGCGATAGGAAAGGCAGGAAATATTAGGAGGAAACTAAGCAAGCATTCGGAAAGATAAGCAAAGGATAGTCACCACTATGGATCCAGTGGCGTCCCATTGGGCCTCAGTCTTCAGTTCTTTGGTGGTGGGTGCACACCACGGTTTGTTTTCATGGTCTTTTATATACGACATGTATCCACAGTCCGGTATACGCGCATATGCCCCACATGTTGTTCACATGCTTTAGATCTCACCTATTACGCAGCCTTTGCATGACCATCAGCAGGAAACAGTGTATATTCTTGGCAGGCAGCTGGCCCAGCCCAGGTAACGGTCGGTATCTTGCTTTGGTGGTGCCTGATAAGCAAAAGAACAGTCTGCTGCTTCAGCAAGTTTGCACAAGTTTCCTTGCAAGCTGCAATGTCGCCGGGTTTTGCAATTCTGCCGTGTCTTATCAGGCAAGCACACACAAGTAAGCTTTGAGACAATTATTTGACATTCTAGTCTCTTACACCACCCTGTGGCTCATAGGTTGCTGTCTTGGCTCACATTGCTGTCTTCATGGTCCAGGGTGGTGATAGAGGGAGGGGACAGTAAAGTAAGAAAAGAGCATTCGTTCATACAATTTTTGCAATCAAAGGTTTTGGCTGGTACACTGCACGGATATATTTAACACCGTCTGGTGATGGGGCGGCTAAAAATTGCATATTGGTTACAACGCGCTGAATAAATTTTATTAAACATGGAATGATACGTGGTAAAAATAGCAACATTGCCACGCCACACAACGTATAAAACAAGATACGCTTAACCCATGGAGCACCCGGAAGCCATGAGAAGGAATCAAATTCCCAACCTTTCCCGGTCTGAATGGGGACATGGGCTAATTTCCTTAATCCGGAAGTTATTTGTTTAACAACCTGACCATTGTCATCAATTTTTAAACAACAGCTTGAATCATTTAATTTACCACAAACACCTCCTTCAGCTAGCAGGTAGTCGAGAACCATGCGGTGTTGTAAAATTGGCATTCGCATTTGTGTGGCCTGGTCTGTTAATAGATCCAGGGCATGAGCAGTCTCATTGATAATAATTTCTAAAACAGCTTGTAATCGAATAACACGATTCAAATTATAAACAGGTTCCCGAGCACCACTAATCACTTCATTGGGGTTCCAGGTGGCAGGCCCATAGTGTTGGACAATTCATTGAGGGGGCCAATCGTCCTTTACCCACATTTGGCCACTTCCACCCACTACAGCGGTATTAACGGATCACTTATCTCATGCAAGGTCATCATATAACTTGACACTTAGATTTTTGTCCTCATCCTCGGGGAGCAGAAAAAACAAGGGACGAATCACCACGACATAGCATACTCCAGTCCAATTTGCCAGTAACAGTTTGTATGCATGTTGGCCACACACCCAGTAGTGGCCCTTCAAGGGTCAGGTACCACATTCAAATAAACCCATAGATATCCATGGGGATTGGAAGTAAGTTGTGTTACCTACTCCTAGAGGATGATATGGCATTCTGCCTGTCATATTACAAAGCCAGGCACCAGCAGAGTTATCCCATTTGCACCCAACAGTACTGTTAGCAACAAGACTTAGGGTGCCTTGATTGTCATCAACTATATTCCAACATAATGGTTCACCACTTGGCAGGATTAATTGCTGACCGCTGCACCCTCCTGTGTTCACGCTCCACAAGAGGGTTAGATTATGAGGTGTGGTGCTGCTATAAAAAAGAGTTCCCATCATATTGGTAGGGGAACAAAATTCAGAAAAGGGTTTTTGATGTCCAGTTCCGTTTATCCAGGCACATTTTTGTGAGCAATTACTGTTATCGGACATACAATAATTTCCATATGTATAGGTCCAATTACATTTACTGATTCCCACAGAGATACTATCTTTTTGAGTTCGATTTAGACAACATTGGCCTTGAGCTGGACATCGTACTGGCCAGGGTGGTGGTGCATTTTCTTCCCAATAGGTGTTATTTTTGACTTCACTGTAATTGCTTACTAGCTCTTCAGGAGAAAGGGGGATGGAGGTCCATGGCCAGCTTTCTAGACCAAATGGTCCTCCACACACCCAACAACTGGTAAGACCGAACGCATGGGCCACAGAATAACCTAAAGTCACAAACTCGTTCTCCTGTTCTTGGTTAACACTTAGAGAGCCGAAGCTTCTCCAGGGAATTAAGGGCAAAGAAAATGGTTGTCCAAAGCAATTTTTGTGATGATACACTATACATCCTAGAAAGATTAACAAACTAATGGATATCAATATTATACAAGGAATTAGAATCCCCATGAGGGTCTTTCGTCGTGGTTCAGGATACTGTTTTTCACAAAGTTCACCTGCAAAAGAAAAAAGAAAACATCCTCGGTTCGTTTTGGGAACCAGAGGTAAAAAGTTATTATTAAAAGGATGGGATGATCCATCACGTGTTAATTTTGTGTTCCTTCCCATAAGCATCTTTTGTCTTCCAGGCATATTTATTTAATGGGGTTTCAAGTACCAACGGTACATTTCCCACAGTGGGAAGGTCCACTAACACAGGTTGTCCGGGAAAACAGGAGGGATCTTTAGGGTTGTCGGGCTCACGGAAGCAGGAATTATGGTCAGAGCTTTTGGACAGAATGTTCTGATTTTCGGACATCCATTTACTCCCCACCGGTTGTTCACATGGGTAACAGCATCCCATAAGTGTTCTGCCCACCCAGGTTCATGCGGTCTGAGGAAGCGTTTGAGGACGCCATTAGTCCTCTCCACTGTCCCGTTGGCTTGTGGATAATAAGGAGTGTGGAAAATCCACGCAATTCCTTCCCCAGCTGCCCAATCCTGGATAACCTTGGCAGTGAAGTGAGAGCCCTTATCTGATTGGATTGACTGTGGCTTGGGAAAGGCGCTAAACCACCATTTCAAAGCTTTCACCATATTTTCTCCTGTCGCCCAAGTGAATGCTTCTGCTTGAACTAGTCCTGATATTATTTCTACTCCTACCAACACATAATGTTTTCCCTCGGATTTTTGAAAAGGACCGATGTAATCTACTTGCCAAGCCTCCCAAAGCTCCTTCCCTTGTCTAAGGTGTAGGGGAGTTTCCTCTAAGGGGTGTCTGTCCAAGTGGTTGCAGCATTGGCCACAGGCTGAAACGTAGGTTTGACAGTTTTCTTGAGTAACTGGCCAGCCTGTAGCTTGAGCTTCCCAGTAGAGAAGAGCTACACAGAGCACTCCATCAAAATACCGGGGAAAAAAACCCGTAACATTCAGTGGCCTCTCTTGGAAAATATTTAAAACAAGTACCCAACTGCTTAAATACACCTAGGAAATTGTACGCTACAGCTATTTGGCAGTTACAGTTTAAACAACGCAAGGCAGTTTGTATAAACAATTTTAACTTTTTTGTTTTTCTAAAGTTAAATTTATGATAGAAAAATCAGTGAGATAAGAGATCCCCTATATGATTTTACTGGGGGGGGCAGGCAGAATCAAATCCCCAGTGCTGCAATGCATAAGGCTACCAAAAAGGACTGGCAGATTTGCTAACACTTTTGGCTGCACTGAAGCATGCCGAGGAACACAGTTTTATGACATCTCAGCTGTTAAAACTGAGAACCAAAGACCAGCGATGCCAGCAACTTTTGGAAGACATGCTGTGCTCGGGTCTTTGGAAGGAAATTGAGTCTTTTTTTTTTTTTTTTTAGAGTGTGGAAAGTCTTGTTGCTGATGACTTCTACTGCCAAGTACATCATCTCTGAAGATCCACTCCGATGAGGAGTTCATAAAATGCAACTTCTTTGAATGAGAAAGATTTCCATTCTGGAAAATCTCTTTCCAACTGAAGTAAGAAATCACACGCTGTAGGTTAAGGAAAAAGGATGTCGCCGAAGCAATAACTCACTGAAACCACATCAGGACTCACTGTCACTAGTTACAAGGCTGGCAATGCTTCTTGGAAAAGCCTAGAAAACACGCGGAAGCGACGCCAATTTCTCTTTTGTCCACGTCTCTTCTTTAACCTTGATTGCTTTTAGTACAGATGCTAGTATCTCAGTAAGGTTTTCAAGTACTACTATAAGATATTTTAAAAATTTCTTGACTGAAAAAACATACAGCTTTTATGATGAAAACAAAATCCATTTATTCTGAACATCTGAACTCTTACAAACATTTTCTTTCCTCTTTTAGTACAAAATTATTTTCACAATATCATTTAATAGTAAGCATACAGAAACAGGAGACTCTGCTTTCAGGAAGGCAAAATAAACAGAGGGAAGTCAACTTTGCATAGGCATAACATGCCCTAGCACAGACCTTATTTTATTTTTAGTATTTGTGTTAAAATATTTCATAGAAAAACCACAGAAGGAAGGAAAGTTGGCACATTCTTAATGTCAACTTTAAAGTCCATGCTACAAGTACCTTCAGAAAAACACAGACACGCATTGTAAATGTACTTCGTACTTGCAGACCACTATGGATCACAGCAGCGTGCAAAAGAGAGGGAGCCAGGGGAGGGGCAGGGAGGGCCCGGGACTCACTGCAGCTCTCGGTGCTGCTAGAGAATTGGCTGGTTCAGACACTTCTTCCTTCTCTCCTCCCTTCCTCCTCTGTAACTCCAGTCGCTCAGCTATTCTCCACCTAAGAGGATACATGGGTGTCTTACAGCTCTTACGAGATGAGGCTTCCTAGACATGTAGCCTCACTCGCTCGTGCACTACGTGGCTGTACCGCCCTTTCGGTTATGCATACAGACTCTGGGGTGCACATTAGCGGTCTGGCCTGCAGCACACTACAAAGAGGGATCCCTTCCCACCCAGAGAGGTAGGCTGTCTCTTGCCTGCAGTGGGAGGCAGCAGTCAGCCAGATGGCCTTCTATTTCTTCTTCTTTACCTTTCTCCGGCCTCTCTGGCTTCAGCTGCTGCAGCTCCTGTCCGTAGCCAGTAAGCACTCCGCCCGTCCCTTCTCGCCCCCACACCGCAAGGAGAGCAAGGCCAGGCAGAGACAACCCACGCAAGCCTGAGGCAGGTGCTGTCAGCAGCATCCCCAGGGGAGGAACGGACAACCGCATCCTCAGCGCGGCCTTGGGGACAGGGAAAGAAAAAGCGGTGACCATTACTACTGTAGATCACCCCTGGCCAAAGTCCTTCCTTCTGCAGGGGCTTCTGGAGACGCTGCGCCTTCCCCGCACTGCTGGTAACGGCACCCGCCTTAAGGGAGAATCCAGCACATTCGAGGGCCAGCTTGCGGCCTCCACGACAGGGCTTGGGGGTGATGTGGGGCTATGGGACAGTGGTGCGCCGCTTCTCGGGGAGCAGCTACAGCCGGAAGCCCGCAGAAAACCGCACGAAATCGGCAACAAAACTGCACCGGGTGCCGCGACCGTAGCAGGGACTGCGGCGCACCGCACGCGCCCGAGACCAACGCGGCTGCCCGGCAGTCCGTATAACTACGTCCGTCCGTATAAACTACACCTCCCGGCATGCCCCGGGGAACGAACATGGCTGACCGGAAGCCCCGTACCCCAAGATGCCGCGAGACGCAGCCCCCCATGCTTTCTGACCCTGCGGGGACACCGTTCTCCGCGCCACCGCCGCACGTGGAAGCCCCGACCCGGCGCGGCGCCCCACCGCCACCCGGCCCCGACCCGGCGCAGCGCCCACCCGGCTCCGCACAGCCCTCGCCACCGGCCCCGACCCGGCGCGGCCCCCCCCGCCCGACTCCAGAAAGCCCCGGCCGCCCAGCTCCGACCCGGCGCGCGCCCCCCCTGCCCGGCTACAGCTCCGGCTAGCCCTCGCCGCCGGCCCCGACGCAGCATGGACCCCTCGCTCGTCTCCGGGAAGCCCCGGCCGCCCGGCTCGGACCCGGCGCCGCACCCTCCGCGCTCCGTGCCTCCCGTCGGCCCGGCCGCTCCCTCGCAGGCACCGCCGCCCTCCTCGGGGCTTTCCCCGGTCCCCGCTCACTTTCTCCCACGGTGCATCCGCAGCCTAGCGACCGCTCCGCTCCTCCCCTGGCTCACACTGGCCCCTCCGCGCCCACCCGGGGTAGGGCAGCACCAGCCCCTCCTCAAGCAGCTCCCCCTCTACAGGGAGGGGCCGGCGCCATCAGCCTCACGGCCCGCACCTGGGGCTTCTCCAGCCCTGGCCCACAGCTGGAGCCCAGCAGGAGCAGGGGGCCATCGCCCGACCCCCACAGTGCGCCAGCTCCTACCCTGGGCTCTGTCATAGCCCCTTGCCCGGTGCAAAGAGAGTGCAAACGCAGCCGGGAGGGCAAAGGAGAAGGCGAGTGTTTATTGAGTCACGCACATAAACATAACAAGTCCTGGGAGCGAGTCTGTCCCGGGGCTTGGGGCCCCCGATGCTCCCCCTGGTCCGGGACACCTCGGCAGTCGCTCCCCACGCTCATCGGTTCAGTGGGGAATGGACGGTCAGTCGGCTGGCTCCTGGAGCGATGGGCTGCTGGGCAGAGGTGGAGGCTGCCAAAAATGAGGAGCAGGGTGCAGGACACTAGAAGAAAAGAGAAAAGTGGCAGCCGGCTGGACAGGGGGATTTAGCGAGAAAGCATGAGGCAGGGAACAGGACAGCAAGAGAAGGATGGGGACAAGGGAGCCTGACAGAGGTGCGGAAAGAAGCAGCAGGGAGAGAGGAAGAAAAGAGGGAAGAGGAAAGCTGGGCATGCGATCGGGATGGCAAAGAGTTAAAATTACCAGTGTGAACAGAGCGAGTGTTATGTGTCAAACCATCAAGGTCAATTTATGGCTCCCAGGCAAGAAACACATGTCGACTACTGGCTTTGCAATTAAAGATCATCATGAAAATATTTTAGGTTTCGACGTTTTAAACGGTCAAGCCCAGTGCCTGCCAAATGGCAGCGTGTGGTCCTTTGGCCCAAACACCAATCCCAACCCCGGCGGACACCGGGAGGCTCCAGTGTGGGCACTCCACGCAGCCCCGGTGCTGCCCGAGTCAAAAATCACTGATGGGCCGCAACACCCCATTGCTGCTGCAGCACGACATGGAATTTCTGGTCTTAGCCGATTTGGAGAGACGACAAATGATCTCCAGATCCCACTCTCCGTAGAGCTCACCTGCCTGGCCCGTTCGGAAACCGGACGGGAGGTGGCGCTTAGCAGCCAGTGATGGGCGCCTGATGCCGGTACAGCCCCGCTACCAGCTGCCGTACCGAGCATCGCAAACAGCAGCTACTTTGCAAGCAGCTGCACACCCATGGATGGCAGCGCTGGGTGTATAAGAAATGTTCTTTATGGTTCCCTTAAAGGAGGAGGATAATGAGAAGTTTGTTTTCACTTGGGAGGGAATACAATATACTTTTAACAGAATCCCACAGGGGTATAAACATTCACCCACAATTGCTCATGCTGCACTTGCTGGACTTGTACAGTCTCACTCCCCCAAGATGTGAAACTGTACCAATATACAGATGATATTCTGATTGGAGGAACTTCCTCGAGAAGGTGGGGGAAGTGGCAGCAGCAGTATGGCAAGCACTAAATAAAGCAGAAATTGAGATTCCACCTGGAAAATGTCAGGGGCCAAGTAGACAGGTAAAATTTTTAGGTACTTGGTGGATAGCAGGCAGTGCAGTGATTCCTCCAGACACCTTAAGAAAAATCAAAGAGCTGCAAATGTCCCAATCAAGGAAGGAGTTACAACAACAAGTGGGAACTTTAGGATATTGGAGGAAGCATGTACCTGTATTTTCTGTCATTGCCCATCCGTTATACTCACTCCTATGGAAAGGCAAACCCTGGGAGTGGAAATTAAAACATGAAAAGGCAGTCAAAACTCTAACTGAAGAATTAAAAACATAGCAGTCACTGGGACCAGTACACCCCCACGACCCTATTGTAGCCGAATGGGGTTTCCCTGAACATGCTACTTACTGTAACCTGTTCCAAACTGGCCCTCATGGGCCAGTAAGACCTCTGTTGTTTAGCTCAACTGCATTCAAAGAAACAGAACAAGGATACTCTGAAGGGGAAAAGGGACTTTTTTCTTTAGTCTGAGCAGTTAAACAAGTTGAGAAAATACATCAGGGACAACCTCTGCAAACTAGAGGACCATTTAATTTACCAGAAGCAATCCTAAAGGGGACTGCCTCCCTAGAAGGAGTTGCACAAACCCCACTATCAGAAAATGGTATGCTTACCTAACAGGAGTCGCAGAAAATATGCAACTAACTGAAATACACACTAAGGTTTCCAAATTGCAGATGCCCATAAACAGAGACCCTTTAGTGTTACAACAACCTTTTAAACCTTCACCCATTCTAGATGTACCACCCCTCACTGAGGGTACACCAACAGAAAACATTTGATTTACAGATGCTTCAGCAAAAAAAGTAAACAGTAAATGGCAATATAAGGCCATTAGATATTGCCACTGGCAAAAAAGTAATAGAGGAAGGTGAAGGCAGTGCACAAGTAGGAGAAATAAGAGCAGTTTTTTTGGCAGCACAAAATGGAACAAAAATCATATATGTATGTATACTCTTATGCTGTGTGGGCTGATGCCACACAGTGGCTCTGTCAATGGGAAACCTTGAACTGGGAAGTAAATAGATCCCCAGTTTGGAGAAACAAAGACTGGCAATTATTACTAGATATAGCCAGGAAAACACCTTTCAAGACAGCATGGGTAAAAGCGCATGCTAAAGAATCAACCAGCCACAAAGTGATATCATTCCCTTAGTCTACGGACCACCACTGTGAAATGTCTGTAAAATGTCCATAAATGTCCACAAAATGTCCATTGAGTTAATTTAGTCAATGATTTTGGGCTCCATCTCTTATGGTGGTCAGTCAGGACAGGAGAGGTGGTGCGTCGTGTGGAGTTATGGGCCACCAAAGCCAGCTCAGGTCAGGTCGCTGCTGCACTTGCACTGCTTCTTGTACGGCTTGTCCTCCATTGGTTCAGGTGGTTCCTGCTATAGTAATTCCTGTAACATGCAACTCAGATCATGGGTTACAACAATTTAAAGGTATATCCATTACAACCTCCACCTCTGGTCCCTTTGGGCCAGGTTATAGGTTTTAACATTGCAGTGAACTCCTCCCTGTGCTCCTAGCCTGGCTAGCAACAAGGGGTTCCTGCTATAATAATTGTCGTAACATGCAATTCAGATACCAGGTTACAACAATTGAAAGGTATTTCCATTACAATCTCCACCACTGGCCCATTTGGACCAGACCATAGCATTTAACATTGCAATGAACTCCTCCCCTTGCCCCTGCTCCGGCTTGGACTTATCCACAGACTGCAGTCCCTTAGGGTTGTACCTGCTCCAAGTGGTGCCTTATCTATGAGGCACAGTCTCTTCAGGGGTATATCTGCTTCTCTCCAGAGTGCCCTAGAGCTTTTGCAAGGCTTTGCTGAAGGTGCAAGGGGCCCTGCTGCCTTCCAAACAGCTCCAGGGCTTTTTTCTGGGTTTTACCAAATCCTGCAAGAGGCCATGCTGCCTTCCAGAGTGCCCCGGGGCTTTTGCCAGGCTTTGCCGAAGTCCGCAAGGGGCCCTGCTGCCTTCCAGAGGGCCCCGGAGCTTTTCTTGGGCTTTGCCGAAGCCTGCAAGCAGCCCTACTGCCTTCCAGATTCCCCCAGGGCTCTTGCCAAGCTTTGCTGAAGACCGAAAAGCGCCCTGCTTCTCTCTAGTGCCCCAGGGCTTTTGCCAGGCTTTGCTGAAGCCTGCAAGGGGCCCCGCTTCTCTCCAGAGTGCCACTGAGCGTTGCCCTCCCTGCGCCAGCCTTCACAATGTCACTGACCGTGGCATGGTTGTTTCCAGTAAGGGTTACTTTCTCTGTTCAGAAAGAAAAGGAGAAAGGAAAGGCTGAGAGTGGGAAAGAAGAGGAGAAAAACAGCAAGAAGGAAAGTGGCAAAGATGAAAAAACTAAGAAGAAGAAAGAAAAGGAAAAGAAAAAGGATGGTGAAAAAGAGGAGTGTAAGAAGGATGAGACCCCAGGAACACCCAAGAAAAAGGAAACTAAGAGGAAACTAAAACTTGAGCCACATGAAGACCAAGTTTTCTTGGATGGAAATGAGGTGTATGTGTGGATCTATGACCCTGTTCACTTTAAAACGTTTGCCATGGAACTTGTTATTGCCGTTATAGCTGCAACTCTGTTCCCGCTCTGGCCAGCAGAAATGCATGTTGGCGTTTATTACCTCAGCATAGGCTGTTTTGTCCCCAGTATTCATCTTCTTGCCGTTGCTCGCTGCATCCTTAAGCACGCTGTAAGCTTAAGGCAGATGAGCAAACTCCCTGCTCCTCCTCCGGCAGCCTTTATGCCTTCTGGTGGTTTTCCCCTCCCCTTTCCCAGGTGAATGTGGGAAGGGCGGTGGGCAGGGCCTGGGATATCTGAGCTGCAACCTCTGGGAGCTCATTCTGCTCCTGGGCTTGTCTGGTGTCAGTGCTGTGCTGTTCCTTCAGTCGATTGTAGATTTTGAGTTGCCTCAGCTATTTGGGCAGGTGTGTTTTGTCATTTAGAGAAGCAGAGGTGTCTGTTTGAGGTAAGGGCTTCAGGACCAGTCAAGGTTCAGCAGCATATATAGTAGAAAGTACACTTGTATGCAGGTTGGGTTTTTTTTTCAGCTCAGTAATTTTGTATTGGGTGTTCAGAGGTGGCCAGATGGTTTAATAGTATGGTTTGTTGTTTGTGGGTTTTTTGGGTTTTTTTTGTTTTTTATTCTAAGTGCTTTGTATTTTCCTGGACTTCCTGACTTTATTGAAGATGGAACTTTGTTATTAACACCAGTTTTGCTGGATACTGTGCAAGTTGTTGATACCATCTCTTAATAAGACTGAGGTGAGATGATCTAGCAGGGGTTAAGATGGGCATCTTATATGCATCTGTATACGGGGTTTCAGCATTTCTCAAGAAAACAGCAGGGATATAAAGCATAATATCTTTCAGGGTACAGAACAGCTCATCACCTTTCCCAGTTGCTGACAGAGTACCAGAGTAGCAGGCCCCTCATAGATTATAAGCATCAGGACTTCACTTATTTTGTGGGCCTGTAGCAGAGCATGGAGTCTGTGGGAAGATGGGAGATAAGAGGTGCTTGCAGAACACAAGGCACAGCTTGGAAGAGCAGCTCCTGAGGAGCAGCTAACGCAGGGGGTTCAGGGGTACAAATACAGGGCAGGAGCTGTCGGGAAGGAGCGGGCTTCCTTCCCTGCCAGGTCAGGAGAACAGAAGGGATTTCTAAAGTTTTGGGACAGGGGATGGTTGGGAAAGGGAGGTGAGTTCATCAGCCTTTCTCAGATGGGTTTTGCAGTTGGATTTGGGCTTTGCTGAGGTCTGTTCTGGTTTAGTCTCCCCACAGGCAATGGGAAGTATGACAAAGTCATGAGAGATGCAGCGTAAACTGTCTGGGCTTCCACATCACAACATGCAGGGATGAATGTCAGACAAGTCTCATCTCGGAAAGTATTAGGTACATTAAAATATACTGTATATTATAATACTCTGTGGCACAGGCCCCCCAGGGTGGCCTTTGTGCATGGTGGCACACGCCTCCCTGTACCTGTTTTGCTATAGATGATTTCTGTATGTGCAAAGTTGTTAGTGCCAGCCTCACAGCTTTACCCATAAGCAGCAATGGTTGCTGCCTCTTGGCTTCCAAAACCTGCTGTCCTCAAAGCTGCTGCTGCTCATTGGCTCCAATGAGGAACCCAGAGACTGGCAGCCTGTGAGAGAGCAAGGATCTTGCAAAAGATCTCTGCTTCAATGGATCACTATGCCATCTCTAATTATTGTGACAGCAGCTTCTAATGTAGCACTTACTTAGAAAAGTAAAGAGCGTCTGGTATGGCAGGACAGAAAGACACCCTGCTTCTAAAGGTGTGCTGTCATGGTGACACTAAGGGAACATCCTTAGGAAATGCAATACAGCTGCTTTGTCACAAAACAGTAAATAACTTTACAGAAAGTCACTGTGTCCTGTGCTGCGGGATGGACCCTGGCACCTGTCTGATTGTAGTTGTGTCCCTGCTGCAGACCTGCTCTTCCTATCGAGGCTCTCACCTGGCAAGTTTGTTCTCTTACCCTTTGCCTCAGGTGGATGCTAATATGATTTTTGCATTCCTTTTTTTTTTTTTTTTTTTTTTCCTTGAGACTGGGAACATGATTTGGGGGGGGGGGGGGGGGGTGCAAAGTTCCTGTTCTAAGCAGATTCATTTTATGTTCTGGTGCTTCTTTAAGGAAGGCATAGAAGGTCATAGAGGCATGCATGCGATTTGTAAGGAGGAAACAGGCAACCTTATGCCTTTTCATCCACAATTCCTTACCACAAAGATCAGCCAGATACTATCTGCTTAGCTGTTTCGTGAATCCAGAGTGAAATAAGTTGGTGGCTCTGCCCAGTTTCTGGTACAGAGATGTACACATACACACAAAATACAGCTAGTTCTAGAAATTAATATCTCTTTGCTGTTCTTTGCACAGAGACCAAGGCCTAAATGATGTTTTGAGACTGAGCATGCTTTCCCTGGATGATCTGATGGATATGCAACATGATGTACTAGTGGGTAAGAGGTGGAAGCCCCAGAGCGGTGCTGTCCATGCTGCATTCAGCTGTGGGTGTGTTGGGTTAAATGATTGATAGAGTATTTGAAGTCCTATTGCTTGATTTACATGTTGATTTTTAGTATCTTGGCAGACTTTTCTTTCACATACTGAAGCATACCTCAGGTTCTAGTAGAATCCTGCTCTTATATCAAGCTCAAACCTCATCGCTACTCCCTGCGTTCAGCTGGAAATGGACAGACACGATTTGTGACTGCCTGAATATCCTGAGTCACCGATTACCAGCTGGTATTGTATGCTGAGGTTTTCACTTCTTCCTTTACGAGTGCACTCCCTAGAGGAGACTTAGAACAATTGCAGTTGTCAGCTAAAGTGTATTATGTGTGCTTGTCTGGATCCACACAATTGGTGGATAACCTCTGACTACGTCTATGGGGTGAGCTGCCTGTGATTTGTTACTGTGGTTTGTATGCCTGGTGTTTCCATACCAGAAAATAGAACAGGTGTAGGAATATTTAAAAATGCACTTTCTTTATTAGTAAAATATCTGCATTGTGGAGATGGCGATATGATGTCTTCATTAAATAATTGGTGGACACAAGTGATGATTCCAGTAGTGTTCTCACAGTGAGATAAATTGTGTGAAAATGGATGAAATGTAAGGATCTAGACAGGTGATGAAAGGTAAACTAGTAACTCCCTACACTGGCAAAGCTCTGCTAGCAGGAGCATGCGTCCACGATGCAGGAGCTGACAGGTTATCTGTTCTGTCCGTTCTGTCAGACACTCTTGTCATGCCATGTTTGTTATCCTGCTTATGCTGTGTTCCAATGCAAGGCTGCTGAAGCTCAGCAGGGAAAGAATGCAACGTGTTGCTATGTTATTTCACCTCAGCAAAATGTTTTCACTATGTAATGCTAACTGCTAGTCTTGCGCATAGCTCTGGGGGAAGCTGAAACACAAAACACTGCACTGATTTTTTTTTTTTTTTTTTTTTTTTTTTTTGGACCCAACAGGTCTTGACATATTGCTGCTGGACATGTCTCTGTCTGATCTGAACTGCGGCAGTTCTTTTCTGTCCTGCTAAAATAATATCATATTAAACAGTATTATTCTGTCCATGCCATTTCCACCTATTGACTAAAAGGTTAAATTCTTACTAAACCAATTGAAATTTACATATTATATTACATATTAACATTTAATTTGCATAAAATATTAGTTAATGGCCAGCTGATTTCACTAGCATGAAGACTGTAATGTATATAACACTGACAGATTAATGCTTGCCTGGGACCAAATGAGTTACAGCAGCTCCTTCTGCTGAAATACCCAGTGAAATACAGTGATGCTCTGTAAATCAAATCTCTGTTTGCAACAGGTTGCCAGTGTTTGCCTGGGACAATCCAGCCTGTTAGCAGGCAGTGATCCTGCTGTGGAGGAGAGATGTGGGTTGTGCTGACTCATGAAAACAGGTGCAAGTTGCATCAGTAGAGTAAGGAGTGGCTCACCTTAGGAGCAGGATGTAGGTTTTAGTGTGAGAACTCTTAAAGAAGAACCTCTAGAAGAAAGTTGGGAGAAAAATACATGAGATGGACTTTGAAATCTAACTTCATGAAATTCTGGTTCCTCTTGCAGCATGAGAGGCCTGCCCCAAATAGGACAGTGGTATTAACAGTCGTGCA
The DNA here is from genome assembly GCF_965183815.1 of Platalea leucorodia. Taxonomy (NCBI): domain Eukaryota; kingdom Metazoa; phylum Chordata; class Aves; order Pelecaniformes; family Threskiornithidae; genus Platalea; species Platalea leucorodia. The sequence goes on along the minus strand of NC_138838.1, from coordinate 13,866,995 downwards.
CCTACCTGAAGTGTCTTGGGAAAACGTGCACTATAGCTGAAGACAGCAGTAGTCCTAGGAGGAGTTTTCTGAGGAGGGATGGCTGACAGCTGTTCAAAAACTTGCATATACAGTTACTCCATTGTTCTTCCTTTATAGATCTGACTCATCCGTCCCTGTCCTAAACACACCAGTTTCAGTATTTTCTTTCTTCTCATTTACCTCATATTTCCTATCCTTCAAGCTTCTTTTTGTATATATGGGTTTAATTCTATTAAATCCAGTTGCTTTGGCTTCTACTCTGCCTGTGCTTTGCACCTGCTACATAGCCCCAGCAAACTTGGCAACCAACCCTTGGGCACTCTAGAGAAAACAACTGTCTAGACCAGGCACCTTCTGCCCAGTGCCCTGGATGTACCCTAGAGCTCTCAGGCATTAGTCTGTCTTTGGAACATGTTGCTGTGCAAATGGTTCCCTCCTGCTCTTCCTTCTACCTCCACAGAGTCACATGCGCCCAGCTTCTCAGCAGGCACTAGCCTAATGTTTATTGATCTTTTGCAAAGGTCTGATGCAAAGGAAGATTGATAAAATCTTGTCTGGTGTCTTTGTGGACTCATAATTACACCTGTCTCCTCCTAGAGAGTGAGGCAAATGGGAGTGAGTGAGCCTACAGAATAAATAGCACCTTCTGCAGACCTGGAAACAATGAAGGCTAGAGGACAACAATGCAAAGGCCCTACAGAGCCTCTGGTATCCCAGCAGAATTCAGGAAGATGTGTTGATGTTTTCTAAAATTACGAGAAATCAAATCTTGGTGTAAAGAGTCCTATGCCATAGGGAGGGCAGAGAAGCCTTAGTGCATGGTCACAAGCCATTCTCATTCACAGTTAAAGCCCCTGTTGCCCTAGTCAAACATAGAGCCTGTCAGCATCCTGCAGCTTACAGTACAGAGATGTGACCAAAATAGCTCCACAACTTTACAATGTGGCTAAAAATAGCTTGCAGGTCAGCTTTTTTCTTAAAGGTAGTGGTGACATCAGTGGAAGAGCACTCTTGCTGCTGTTCAGTGCAGGTAGAACTGGGTAAACAAAGGAAGAACAGCAGCTGTTTAGTTAGCTAAGCAGCCTTGAGGAAAGAGCAGTGATAAGGGGTGGGAAAGGACTAAGGAGGTGCAGCAAGAGACATGGACAGAAACATCAAAGGCCTAGGCAGACCCTCTGCCACTGGACCAAGATACTTTGCACAGACAACTTCTCCCTGGGGCTTTATTTCTATGATGTTTAAGAGATGTCAGTCTGCCCACTTCTGTCTTGTGGTGTCCCATCTCAGGATGTGTCACTGGACTGGCCAGCCGACCAACAGCAGCGTGTTTCTTGCTCCTCATTTCCAGACAGCAAACACAGCCCATGACATCATCTCTGGCCAGTGGCAGATCAGAAGCTATGGCTGTGGCAATGTCAGGTGTGTGTTGCTGTGGTCATTCAACCAGAGAGTTGATCTTTTACAGTGCAGTTTTCATGTGGAGAAATCTGTATGGCCCTTAGTTCTAGGGGGATGCCAATATTTGTTCTTGGGCCTAAAAAAAAAAAAGCTGTTTTTATGGGGTTGAATGTCTGTTGTTGCAAAGCATTACATTTTACCAAAGGAGCAAAGCTGCTCATCATGATCCTCAGAGTTTTAGTCTCTGTTGTGTATACTAAGTCTGGCCATGGAGAGAAGTTTCAGTCAAGTTTGGAAGTTAAGTGCCTGATCTGAAATGTTATGGGAATCTAATGTAGGTTATGAGAGGTTTGCCATGCCTGCAATCACCTGTGTTGCTGAGGGAAGTGTACTGCAGCAGGCTGTGCTAGGGAGAATTTCCTTTGTGCTGCAGCTTTCACATCTAGTGATTTTATGGTGCTGAAAGAGAGGAAGGAGGTGACAAAATTGTGAAAAATTGAGGCCAGGTCATTACTGTCAGATGAGGAGAGAGTCCTATAGCCAGTGAGATGTGACAGAACGCACTTGCTGATGCTGCTACCAGGAAGCTTGAGAGTAATGTGACTGAATGATAGCCGTGCGCATGTGCCTTTTGGAGAATCTGTGAGCTCTTGCAATGCTCTTTGCCCAGCAAAATCATTGCTTCTTTTCCTTGCATTCTGCTTAAGCAGCTGTTCTGCATTTATGATCTGATCTATACTTCATATAGGGTCATCTTCGCACTGAGCCACCTTCATTGTAACAGCAGTTATCTGAGATGAATGAGAGCTAGGACCTTGGGTTTGCTTTGAGTAAGCACTATAAATAGGGCAAAAGCACTATAGTTACTGTTCTCTTAAACTAGTCTGAGAGCCTTGTAGGACCAGCCCCAGTCTCCACCTATGCAAAATGGTTCCTGTTGCTTTGAAAGAGGGAGACTTCAGCCAAACGCATCTCCAAATTGACAAGTATAGAGAGAATTATGCGCAAGATCAGCTTGCTAAGGATTTCATTTGATGCACAACTAAGCTAAGCTGAAAGTCCGCTGCCAATAAAAAAGGAAGTTCTGCATCCCCAGTTGTGCGCTTCTGGTGCGTTTTGAAGCTATAGGCCACGTTGATTGCAGACTGTAGTTAGAACAGGTTATAGGTAAAATCAACTCAATACCACTCCCATGACCATTTAGCACAGTCATTTCTGAGCACCACGTTACAGCTCTCGCCACAGCCTGCTCCTTCCCTTCAGTGAGAGTTGCTCCCTCGTCTGCCCTGCCCAGCTTGCAAATGTAGCTCATCAGCCTCTGCTTCTTTGCAGATGAGCTGTGTAGGTAATGGGAGGAGGAGGAGGCAGCAGCAGCTCAGCAACCTGCCCATCCCAGCCAGTCGTAAAGGCTCTGTGCTTCTTAGGCTTTCTGAAATTATTTGCCACATGAATTGTGTGGGTATAAAACTGTTGTTTCCCTAAATGCTCTGCCTTTTGCAACAGGATGTCATTTCCCAGTGGGGAAAACAGGCTGTTGGTGTGGTGAGTAGTCAGCTTGTCATTTAGATAAAATCCAGAGCTGATTAGTTTGGGCGCAGCAGTGTGCTAACACAGGCAGAATGCACCCTGACCGGCTCCTGTCTAGATAGCGTCCATCTCCCCACACTGCTCTCCACCGTCCCTGCAGTTCAGTGTGAGCACAGGTCCCTCTCTTTGCCTGTGCTGGCATGCCCACAGTAAACCATAATTTGCACCCAATGCTGCTTGCCTGTGTCTCGATTGGTGGCAAACCCTCCCAAAGCAAATAGTGATTTGCCCGTCTGCACTGACTCAGCTATGCTGAAGGCAGAAATCAGAGCTAAATCCAGTTCAGTGAAGTGTATAGGTAAAGAATAGCCTTCCATAGCAGATACTGAGGCATTTTAAAGGAACTTGACTATTTCCCAGGAAGTGCACTGTAAGCAATGCTGCATTAGGCAAGAGAGCCTACCAAGGAGCCATTAATTTCTCAACATGTGTAGCCCTGTGGTTGTAAGCACTGGGGTTTTTCTTCCCCTGCCTGCAACTACTAGCTAACAACTGCGAATTCAAAGGAATCTGGACTATCTTTAGGAAGCAAGTACCTACTCTTTGCCTCCTCTCAGGAAGCAAGGTCCTTCATTACAGCCTGTCATGGCAAGGGGCTCACAGATAAGGAGGAAGGGCTGGAAACCTGCTGAGCTTCACTTCTTTAGCAACTCTAAATATTTTCCATAGTCCTAGCACTGTGAGTCAGCATTTCTAGAGCCTAGACTTGTTTACAGCAACAGTCAGTGAGATGGTAGCAGGTAGGTGGGGTGTGGAGGTATGTGTGTGTCTAAAATGAGAAACCCTTTGCCCAGGTGCAAGTGGGGAAGTTACCAACTGTCTTTCCAAAATGGGACTAACAGGGAGCAAAGGACTGGATACGCTGAACAGTAACTGCAGTGGAGCCATTTGCAGCGTAAGTTTTCTAGTGTGAGTAAGGGAATCAGAACTTCACAAAGCTTTATATATTGTGTTGTCTTAGTTCACTTAAAAAAAAAAAAAAAAGACTCTGCAAATATTTGGGATTATCAGCATAGTGGGATAAAGGTAACACTTCCCTCCTGAAGTGGTTATGCATTTATTTTGCATTGGCCTGGCCAGACTGGCTGCGTGGCAGAAAGGCTCCCAAAATAGTACAGGTAACAGAAAAAACACTGAGGTTTCTATTCAGGGTCCATACCTGCACTGGAATAAGGAACGAGCCATGGGATATATTATATCACCGCATGCAAGCTTTTTGCGTATACCTGACCGGTTACCCTCAATGGATCTTGTGGCAAAGGGAGGTAACATCAAAAACAGTATGGATTATTTTAGATCTGCAACCTCAGTTCTGCAAAGGCATTTATTTTGAAAATACTAGTTTCCATAGCAATGTAGTGCCGTTCTCTTTCATCTCTCTCCTATTACTCCAATCTTAGCAGCTATTAGATAAATTATCAGCGAGGCAAACATTAGCATTTTATCTTCAGTGATTTTATATATGTTGGTTTCTTAGTGAATCCAAGCCAGTTAGTCAAGGATTGGCTCACAGCCTTTCCTGGGGCCAACATAAAGTCTCTTGCAGTGTAAAGATGATAATGAAGAATTAATATTATTAATTGGACTTGGTGTGTGAATTCCTAGGCTACTTTCCAGTAGAGTGGGGATCTTATATCTAGAATTCTGGTTCAATTCTAGATGAGTTGTTATGTCCTTGGATTTTACTTGTGTTTTACTGTAGTTTCATCAGGATGTAATATTCTTGTTCCATACACATAGTAAATAAACTCTTTTGTAAGGGTTGCTGTGTACTGCTAGTCAGCTGCTGTTCTCCACCCCAGAGGTGACTTCTGGATACAGTTCCCCTTACCATTGTTAATAGAGCCAGTGCTCATGGCTCATTCGTTCATTCTTCTCTTTCAGTATGTATGAAAAAGAAGCAGTTTGTTAAGAAAACAAAACAAGCTCTTCTCTCTTTTTCTCTTTTTCTCTTTTTCTCTTTTTCTCTTTTTCTCTTTTTCTCTTTTTCTCTTTTTCTCTTTTTCTCTTTTTCTCTTTTTCTCTTTTTCTTTTTCTTTTTCTTTTTCTTTTTCTTTTTCTTTTTCTTTTTCTTTTTCTTTTTCTTTTTCTTTTTCTTTTTCTTTTTCTTTTTCTTTTTCTTTTTCTTTTTCTTTTTCTTTTTCTTTTTCTTTTTCTTTTTCTTTTTCTTTTTCTTTTTCTTTTTCTTTTTCTTTTTCTTTGTGGTGGTTTTTTTTGTTTGTTTCCTGGTGCATCTTGTCTTCCTGGTCAAGGAACTACTAGTCTTGCCAGAATAGTTATGCAGGTTGGAATGGAAAAATCCCAGACTTAACCCTGCAGCAATGATGGCATGCAAAAAGCAAAGATGTAGAGATGATTTATTCTGATGGTGTAGTTTGCCTTTTAAGGAGATGGTTTAGTGACTTCTTTTGCCTATGTGAACTGTATCTCCACCTCAGGAGCTGTGCTAGAATAGCTGTTCCACAAACCCTTTGCTGTGAACAATAGCCTTTGTCCTGTAATTCAGTCCTCATGAGTAGGTAAGCAGTGAAGTAAAGAAACTGTGTGGCAGAACAAGAGTGGCACTGTGGACCAGATTCCAAGATAAGGCACTAGGGCTAAAGATGAGGTGAGAGTTAGCCTTTGTCTTCTGTAATGTTGTCATTTAGTAACTAAAATACCCAAATTTTATAAATTGGAGCATAGATCCATTAAGTTCAGGATGCAAGAACCCCTCTATGGAATCTAGACATTAACAGGCATCTGCTGCACAGTGACCATTGCTTGCCTTGCCAGTCATTACTGGTTTCTGGTGCCTTGCGTTTTTCTCCCTGTCTAGCTAGAGCCATCAGCTGTCTTGTTTATATTCAGTTCATGAGTTCTTCAGAGTAGATGGTTTTACTATGAGTAAATTCTGCCCCCTGCTTCTATTTGAGCTCTCCAGGTGCTGGATACCTAGCAGAAATCTCTTAAATCCTGAGAGGTAGAAGCTCACTGGTGCCCTTAAGAATGATAGATAATAATCCTTCTAAAACATCTATTTTAGATGTTAAATATTTACTTTTAGCTGTATTATGCCCATCCTTTGAGAATACTAATAATACCTTGCTCTTAACAATGTTGCATGTCAGTGAATTCCATATATATTTTATGCAAACCATTAAAATGTGGTTGCTTGTCTTTTAGTTTACCTTTTTTTCCCTTCATCTTCTTGTATTCCTATGTTTTGAGATAAGGTGAACAAAAGTTCTCAAACTGCTTTCTCCAGGCTATGCATTCTGTAATGCCTTCACTGTGAACTTTTTTATTCACTCCCTCAGAGGAGAATGGTCCCAGTCTTTTTAATTTTCCTTCAGACAAGGGCTCTTCTCAATCCCTAATCTTGTAGTGAACTGTCATTGCCCTGTGTCACATAATGAAACAGCCATCATAGTAATAACTCAAATAATAACTCTTCCAGAGTCAATGTTCTGCTAATGCCGGGCATTGTTAGGTTGGAGACCCTGAGCTCAAACACAGATATTTAAGTCCCCACATGCCAGATGCAGACACACCCAATGCATATTTAAAATATAATTTTGAAATCCCTGTTTCAAAATAATACGTGCTTGGTATCCAAATGTGATGAGAATGAAATGTAAGTGACTAGCGACCTTGTGACTGTTGTGTTGTATAACGAGATAAGAAGTGCTTGGGATTTGTGGATTGAGTTTTTTCTCATTTGCCTTCCGGAGGTCAAAGTCTACTGCAAGCAGTGACTGATACAATGCCCCATGTAAGTCAGGCTAGACTGCCTGTGTGTCAGGTCCTAACAGCAGGACAGTTTTTGCAAGAGCACCTTGGAAGGAGTTTGTGCGGATTTCTCTGTGGTCCCTGTGATGATCCTCGGAATCATAGAATGGTTTGGGTTGGAAGGGACCTTAAAGACCATCTAGTTCCAACCCCCCTGTCATGGGCAGGGTCACCTTCTACTAGACCCGGTTGCTCAAAGCCCCGTCCAGCCTGGCCTTTGAACACTTCCAGGGAGGGGTCATCCACAACTTCTCTGGGTATCCTGTCCCAGTGCCTCACCATCCTCAGAGTGAAGAATTTCTTCCTTATATCTAATCTAAATCTACCCTCCCCTTGTAAAAAGTCCCTCTCCGGCTTTCTTGTAGGCCCCCTTCAGGTACTGGAAGGCTGCTATGAGGTCTCCCCGGAGCCTTCTCTTCTTCCAGGCTGAACAACCCCGATTCTTTCAGCCTGTCTTCCTAGGAGAGGTGTTCCAGCCCTCTGATCATCTTCGTGGCCCTCCTCTGGACTCGCTCCAACAGGTCCATGTCCTCCTCATGTTGGGGGCCCCAGAGAGGAATGCAGTACTCCAGGTGGGGTCTCATGAGAGCAGAGTAGAGGGGGAGAATCACCTCCCTTGAGCTGCTGGTCATGCTTCTTTTGATGCAGCCCAGGATACGGCTGGCTTTCTATTCTCCAAGTGCACATTGCCGGGTCATGTTGAGCTTTTCATCAACCAACACCCCCAAGTCCTTCTCCTCAGGGCTGCTCTCTATCCATTCTCTGCTCAGCCTGTATTTGTGCTTGGGATTGCGCCAACTCATGTGCAGGACTTTGCACTTGGCCTTGTTGAACTTCATGAGGTTCGCACAGGCCCACCTCTCAAGCCTGTCAAGGTCCCTCTGGATGGCATGCTTTCCCTCCACTGTGTCAACTGCACCACACAGCTTGGTGTCATCAGCAAACTTGCTGAGGGTGCACTCAGTCTCACTGTCCATGTTGCTGACAAAGATGTTAAACAGTGCCTGTCCCCATACCAACCCCTGAGGAACGCCACTCATCACTGGTCTCTACTTGGACATCGAGCCATTGACTGCAACTCTTTGAGTGTGACCATCCAGCCAGTTCCTTATCCACTGAGTGGTCTAGGCACCAAATCCATATCTCTCCAATTTAGAGACAAGGATGTCATGTAGGACAGTGTCAGATGCTTTGCCTAAGTCCAGGTAGATGATGTCAGTTGCTCTTCCCTTACCCACCGATGCCGTAACCCCATCGCACAAGATCACCAAATTTATCAGGCCCAATTTGCCCTTAGTGAAGCCATCTTGGCTGTCTCCAGTCACATCCTTATTTTCCATGTGCCTTAGCATAGTTTCCAGGAGGATCTGCTCCATGATCTTGCTGGGCACAGAGGTGAGACCTGTAGTTCCCTGGGTTGTCTTTTTTTTTTTCCCCTTTTTAAAAATGGGGGTTATGTTTCCCCATAAGAAGGAGAAGATCCAGAGCTGTCTGAAAGCCCAGAGCCAGGATTGTTTGAAATATCAGACAAGTGATGATGAGAGACTTGGCTGAGGCCAATCTGCTAGCCTGTCTCCTGTGCTGCTTCTTATATGTGTCCAAGAAGCTGCCTCCCGTTTATATGATTGCACTCTAGTAAACAATCTTTCATGCGGATATGGGCAGCAGATGTTACTCATGCCTGTGTGAACACTTCAATGTGTTTACAACAGGGTACGTTTCTCAGATCTAGTCCTATTAAACAATGGATGTAGCCACCAGAAGGAAGTCCCACTGGTTACAGCCATTCTGTTACAGCTTGCTCAAAACACTTTGAAGGGTGGTCACACCATCCCTCTTCGGGCACTCAAGTGGATTGATTCACAAATATGAGCAAAATAAAATTAGATGGCTTAAGTGGCTGCAACCCCAGCTGTGTCCCCACTGCCTGGTTCCCAGAAGGGGTCATCCCTGCAGCAGGGTTGTTGGTAGAATGCAACTCCTGAGTTGCTGTAGTGATGGCCCATTCTTAAGGGCATCAATACTTGTCTGGCTCCTCTGTGAAACAGTTCAGGAAGCTTAACTAGAATAAAAATGTGCACTTTTTCATCTGAAGAATTGTCTTTTAGTTTAATTTTTCAAATGGACTCAGAGAAGCACCAGTGCTGCTGCAAGGGCAGGGCAGAAGCAGGCAGAGGGAGAGAGATGACCTTCCCTTTTGGGAGCAGCTAACTGTTATGTCAGTTTTGCTGCCTCACAAAACTATGCCCTATGGTTATTTTTGGTGCTGGGCTGCCTTAATTTTCTGGAGAGTGAATGAAGGATTAACATAGTGTGCTTATGGCATTTGGAAGTTAAGTTTTTAGGAAAAAAAAAAAAATCTTAATTCAGCATGTGCTAGTAGGTGAAAATGCTTAAATTGTTAGGGATGGGAAAGGTAAGTGTCCATAGTATCCATTCCTACAATTCAGTTAGGGGTTAAATTTTTTTTTTTTTTTTTTTTTGGCTGCTTTTTAAGACCTCTAACCCAAAGTTGACTATCAAGCTGTCTCTAGAGGGAGAAGACTTTAAAGAGACCAGCTTTGTACCTATAAATAATGTACACAGCAGAGTACAAAAATGGAGTCAGGGAGAGGCTCCACCTTACCTCAACATAACTGCGAGGGCTGGTATTGTGAGTTCTGTGAGGACAGCTGTATCCCTGGTCAAGCAGAAGGCTGCAAAGAGCACTGTCGCCTCTGTCATCCATATTGACTAAACTACTTTGGAGATCTGGGTATTCATCCAACATTTGAATATCAACTGGTAAATTATGACTGCATTGTACTGAAATACATTAGATTTCAGGGGCCAAATGTGGCAAGGTTTTGAATAGTATGGTTATATACTTGGAACTAAACATCTGCTTGAGTGCTTTGTTACGTTGGATGTATTGGAATATAGAGCATTTTGCGAGTCTGAACCCTTGCTATAAATGAAAACACCATGGCAAAAAAATGTAAATAAATGTCACACATACTTTGTATAAGAGCCCCTCCTAATATCTATAAATATGGTAATTTTGATGTTTCCCAATTTTGAGTCTTAAAATGGGAGACAGACACAAGAAATATTACAAAGCCAGCATTTTTCTTTTCATGGATTAATTTTATAGTTTCAATTTTAATTTACCTGAAAACACTTGATGGAAATTAAATGTAGTGTCTTAAAGAGGATTGCCTTTGAAAGGAAATTATTTGTTCTTAGAAAATCACTACAGTAGCTTCTCAGTTTAACTGCATTTTCGTATGAGTTCAAAACTCATCTCAGGTCAGACTCTCCAGGAAAACTTTCTCATGATTTCTGTAGCAGTTGATTCGTTCCTTGCTGCCTTCATTTTGCAGCTTTAAATGGCAGGTTCTCTGAAAAGCCACCTACTTCAAAGCTGTATAAAATAAAGCTTTGAATAAATTATTGAGTTAGAAATTATGCTGGCTGTGCCCAACTTTGTGCCCAACTTTGGATGTGGGAATACTTGGCACTGGGTGTGGAATTCCAAGGAAAATTACCTCTTTCCTTTGCATGAGACCCTGCTGGCTTGCCAAACTCAAAGAGCAGTAAGAAGGAAAACTGCTGCAGATGAGGAGGCACAGAAATCTCTGGTTTCCCTTTTCCACAGAGAACGCATCCTGAACAACTGTTGAATATTAGTACGCAGTGTAACTGGTGCAATGTTGTGCTAGCGATGGGATTAAGATAAAGTATAGCTTCTGAAGACTGCATGTCCCAGCACGGCAGGTCGACGACCCCAGGCTATGGTGCAGCACTGCATGCTGGAACTTGTAGTACCTTTAAAATGCATCTTTGCACTGAGCGGCAGTCACCCACCTTGTAGACATGTGTGCAGTTAGCCACCTCGTGGTGTGGGATGCCTGTGCTTCATTTGCTAGGTGTGTTACTGAAGGTGATGGGCCCGAAGCTGTATTATTTTGGACTTCTTAAAATTTGTTTTTGCAAGCTTTAGATAATATAATACTGATAACATGACACTTCTAAGCAGCAAAATAGTTGCTTTGTCATTCACGAAGAGACAACCCACTGCCCCCTGTATTTAGATTTCTGATATATGTGTGTGCAGAGCTGATTTGTCCATAATTGTTTGCTTTCTTCAGAGCCGTTTGAAATTTATGTCTTCAAGCCAGTTCCTTATATTAAAAATAAATTCTTCCAAGCCACCAATAAAATGTCAACTGTGATTAAAGCCTGACTCCTTATTTTAAGACTTGTCTCCTAAAAAATGTGAGGTCACTCCACGAGTCAGCGTTTGAAAGGACTGTTATTCCTGAGAGCATGGGTAAAGCCCAAAGTTCATAGTTGCTTGCTTAAATGGTTTCACTGCATTTTAAATTGCTTTGCATTGTGCTGAAAGAAATGTAAACTGCAGGGCCAGCTTGGTACAGAACTCATGATATTTCAGGTACCTCAAATCTTGAAAAAAATCCTCTATATTAATGTAGAAGTTGGTATTTCTGGTGGGAAAAGTTTTTCTTCCTATGTATTAAAGAGAAGGGTGGAGTGGGAAGCTGTGCTTGAGGCATAAACTTTTCAACTACGTTCTGTTGAAATAAAACTTGGGAACTGTAAAATCTCTGGGCAAGGGCTCTGTCTTTTGTACAGTGCCCAGCAGAACAGAGCCAAGGCCTGACAGGGCTTTCTGGACACAGGAACTTTATCTGTTATTAAAATACTAAAAAAATATAGCAGGGCATAAAAGCTGCAAGTGCAAGCCCTGAGAAGCGAGGAAATACTATTTTTAAGATTGTTTATGCTGCCCGTTTATTCTTTTTGTGCACGCTAACTATAATGGTCTTTAATTACATGATCACATTTTCTTTTGTCATTCTTCCTCCCCGTTTGCTGTGGTGCACACTGTGAGTATTTGGAGGTAATTAATCATACCGGACTAGCAAACAAGTCGGAGCAGGACTCTGCCTTTGACTCCAGCCTATATGTGTCTATCTCAGGTCTCCCCATCCCTCTCTCTGCCCTTTTCTTACCCTCCTAATTAACTCCTGCCTTGGTTCCTCACTGCTCTGCATTCAAATCAAAACCCTTTGTCTCAGTGCTGCCTTGGTGCCTGTGGAGAATCCCTGGGTCTGTCTACACTCTGCCTCAGTGTTGAAGAGGTAACTGGGAGCCATTTGGCCAGAGAGAAGCAATCCGAGGGGAAAGTCTTGCTGGCCTGTTCCTCCTGTGGTAAAGCATGCTCGGAGCAGAGGCAGGAGTTCAGGTCATTTAGCTGCCAAACACCCCCATGTAACATGCTCCAGTAGGGATTATCAGAGGTTTGAAATTGTATGAAATATGTTACAAATTTTGACAAGTTTCAAGTTGTCTCCCCCTTCCACTCTCAGGCTTTCCAACAACCCGTGATTTTTTTTCTGTTCAGCATCAGTCAAAATCTCCGGTGCTTCCCTCAGAAGTGGGCAGGAATATTTGTTGGAATCTACTTTTCCCTCACCAGAGCTGGTACTGAGCACGCACCGCGCTCAGCCAAGAGCGGCGAGGCCCGCGGAAGGGGGAGCAGCGGGGTCTGTCCCGGGCTGCGCTGCTGCCGGGCGTCTGCGGGTGGAGCCCGGGAGCAGACCGGGGCCCGGGCTCCGGCGGGAGCCGCCGCAGCTCAACCCCGCGTCTTTCCGAGGGTGCCGCCGCTGCTCCCGAGTTCTCCATGACTGCGGCTGAAAACCCGGCAGTTACCAGTGCCCCTGCTTCACGTGCCTGATCAAATCCCCTCCAGCGTGGCCCTATTTGACGCTATTCTAGTAACTGCCACCCACCTTGCACCGCTCGCCAGCGGGGCACGGTTCATCCACTCGTTTACTGTAAAACTAGGCTCTGCTGCATCCCCAGCCGCCCTCCTCCCGGCTGACCCTGCAGCAAAACCCTACTGGGAAACGCGCCGCTCCTCTCCAGGAGGCGAGGCTGCGGCGCCGGGGTGTGAAACACTCCACTTCTGTGGAAGCGAAGGCGCGGGGCTGCTCGCCAGGCTCAGAGGCCTGACTCGGTGGCGAGGGCAGGGGAAGGAGACGGCGTCGGCGTAGCCCCCTTTTCCGCCTCAGCCGTGTTTGTAAGGGGGGGGGGGAAAGGCCTACCCGCCCCAAGGCGGCCCCGTCTCCGGCAGCACGGCCTCAGCTGCCGCTGCCCCCGGGGAAGGGACTGCTAGGCGGGGCCCACCTGGGCTTATGCCGCGATGGCAGGGCAGGGCCGGGCCGGGCCCGCTCCCCCCGCACCGCATCGCCTCTCTGCCAGGCGGCCGGCGCTTCCTTTTCCGCCGGGCGGGCGGGGCGGGGCGGGGGGCGGTCGCGGCGGCGCGGCTCGCTGATTGCAGGGCGGGCGCTGCCAGTCCGCCGCCTCCCCCGCGCTAGCCGCGTCCCAGTGCCGGAGCCGCACGGCCCAGCAGCGAGCGCCCAGCCCGGCCCGGCCCTGCTCAGCCGCCCCCCATGGAGGAGCAGCCCCACCACCACCATCACCATCATTACTACTACTACAGTCACCACCACCACCACCCGCAGAGCGCCTACCTGCCGCCGCCCGACGGCCGAGCCCAGCCCAAGCCGCCACTCCGACACGAGCACAAGCACGGCGGCCCACAGCACCAGGAGGGGCCGAAGCGGAGAGCAGGTCGGGGCGGGCGGGCGGCGGGCCGGGGCCTGTGACCTTCGCGGGGTGGCGGCGGGGCCCTCATCCTCCGCCTCCTCCTCCTCCCCCGGCCCGGCTGGAAGCTTCTCCGCCGCGCTGGGGCCGCTTCCTGTCCGCCATGTTGGGGCCGGCGCGGCTGCGGGAGCCGCGGGGCCCGCCGGCACCGCCACCGCCCGCCGGGCACGTGGGGCCGGGCCGCGCCGCGCCGCCCGGAGGGGCGCTGTCCCCCGCCTGGGCCGCGCCAAGCCGAGCCGGGGGGGCAGTGGGGGGGCGAGGTGCTGGTTAAAAATTGATGAGCGTGAAAAAATCAATGAGTCAGATAAGGCGGAGGGGCCCGGCCCGGCCCGGCCGGCGGGAGCGGGGAGACGGCGCGGCCTGGCGGGGCCCGGCCCGGCCGGGGGCCTTCGTCCGCCTCCTTCCTGGCCGCCGTCCGTAGGCGGGGGGCGCAGGGGCTGGGGCTGGGGCTGCTCTCTCCGGGCCGGTCGGGAGAGGGGCTGTGGCGAGCCGGCGGCGTACCGGCGTGCTGGGCGGGCGGGAACGCCGCAGAGGCGGTGGCCGGGCAGCCCTGGCTACGGGGGAGGGGGGGCGGCTGCTCCCGGGTAGGGTCGGAGCCCCCGTCTCATCCTGGGGGGCTGCGCGGCTGCTGTGTCTTAAAAAAATCCCATTTGGGGGCTTTTGTGGGTTCAAAGTAAATGTGTGATTACAAGAACGGCTAGAATTCTGTGCACGTTTTTTTCCCCCCCCTTGAAATTTTTATTTATATAATCAGGCGGGAGATGGGAAGGGACCTGGCTTGCATCAGGAAGAAGGGTTGGTAGTGCCCCAGGGCCACGCAGGGTGCCCCCTTGTGCAGCCTCTGGAGTGGGGGTAGGGAGGGACCTGATCAGGCATACGCTAAAATAAGTTACTGAGCAAAAATAAGTTGAGTAGTCATTTCACTGTTTGCAGCGTGCCCGGGGTTTTAATATGCACTTACTCTGACAGCCCTCCCTCTTCAGCTATGAAACGATTTGTGAGGTTGCCAAATACTCTTCACCTGTTCATTTTGATATCCTTTTTTTTTTTCCTCCCCTAAATTTTGGTTACTGTACCTCTGTGTCAAGGCCAGAGCCAGCTGTGCCAAATGTTGATTTGGAGAAAACTCAGGCAGCTGAGTTGTGAATACTTGAAAATTGGAACTAGAAACTGCTGACACACTGACTTGCTGAAATGGATTTTGTTCTTCATTTTATTCTTTCGCTCCTCATCTGTAATGGTCTTATGACCACTCTTATTGTTTTGTTTCATTAACAAGTGGTGTCAGAAGTCTTGAGTCATACAAGGTCAGTTATAACACGTTGCTCTTGAGAAGGCTTCCTCTGCATGTTACTCTGAAATACTTAATTTTTAGTCCTTGCCCATCCTATCAGTTTTCTCTGGGATGAAGTATTTATGGTTAATATTCTTAAAAGCATATTTGAAAGTTATAGTAGAAGTTGTGGTGGTTACAGATACTTGCGTGTAGTAAAATCCTTTTTGATCCCTCTCAGCAAACTCAGTTATGGAATTTCTGTAAAGATTCCTACAAGGATTCTTGTGTTCCCAACTTGCACAGAACTTGAGCAGTTACATCTGCCAGACATCTGAGGCTCCAGGATGTTAGGATAACAGTGATTTTTAGTGTAGCAGTTAATTTCAACAACATCGGCAACAAGAAAAACATTCTTTTTCAAGCTGGACTTTTGCCTGCTCTCATTCTTGGGGGGCTCCGTGTGCCGTGCTGACTTCGCGCCACCATGGCTGCAGATGAAGCCTTAGGTCAGTCAGTTATTGTGGGAGATAAAAGGCTTTCCACCCTCGGGAAGGAGGACAGGAGAGTGGGGTGAGTCAGAGGGGGAGCAAGGATAGCGCTCTTCCCAGAGGAGCGGGTGCAGTAGGAGGGAGTCCCTCTGCTCAGTCCACAGCTGGAGTGTATTTGCTGAGTTGGCTATAGTGTGTTCTTCACGACTCTCAGTGGGGCTTCAAGGCTTCTCTTGGGGCATTGTAGCTGGGGTCCTCAAAAGCAACAGGTCTCTGGCCAGAGATTTAAAAAAAAAAAAAAAAAAAAAAGTTGAGGAAGATGAGGTGGTTCAGTCTGGGCTGTCCTGGCCTTCCACCTTCACTTGAATTGTACTCTCAAGATTCATTTCGGAACCGTAAGGCCTAGAAATGAACTTGAGAAGCAAAAAGGAAAGCTGAGTATACAGCATAATCTCAGGGTTTGATGAGTTGGAGCCCTCGGCAAGTACTGTACTGCTTGGGTCTCAAGCTAGTACTGGGTCTCCCAGGGACTCTGAAATAATTAAGTTTCTCAGTGGGCAGGAGGCCAATTGCCAGTGGTGGTGGAAGGGTGCTTGCAGGGATACATTTCTTCCCAGTTTTATCGCCTTTCCAAAGCTAAAGAACACGTGTAGGGAGGTGTTGGTTGCTATTTTGAAATGAAATGAGGAGATGCTACTTCCAACTGGACTTGCATGTGTCCTTTTGGAAAACGGCTTCCCCCCCCCTTCTTTCCCCTTTACTAGAGATGGCATTTGGGAGGAGGGTGGGAAGGAGGGCTGCTGGTGTTGCAGGTCTGGGAGCTGATGGAGATGAGAGAAGTTGGCCCTTGTTCACAGTATGGATGCTGAACTTCAACAAATCTTGTAGCAAAGGCAGTGGATCCCTCTGTCTTGAAGCATCCTGGGAATTAATTTTTTTCCTCTGTGTGACCTGGAAATAGGAGCTGATGAAATAGCTCTCCAGCTTGCCAGTGACCTTTAGTACAGTATAGTGTCCTTACATAGTATCTGCATATACTTTTGCTTTGTTTTGTTATCTATACATCACTTTGTTGTATGTGAAAGTCAGTAGCTGCTGGTACTTTCTGCTTAACCCTTCTTGCCATGGCTTCCATCAAACAAGCATGTGCTTTTGTATGTCAGAGACTAGATGTTTTCCTATTTTAAAATGTCTGCTTGAGGAAACTGGATATGTTTGGGGCTTATTACAGCTTTCTGCAATCAGAAGTTTAACATTTCACATTCTAATTCTTGCCTTTTGTTGTTTTTGGCTTTCTTCTAGGCTACGGAGAGCTAAATGGTAACGCAGGAGAAAGAGAAGTGTCATTAAAGGGCTTGTGCTCTGATGAAACCACCACCCCAGGATCCAGGGTACCCAATGGCAGCCAGCAGCTTGTAGACACTAACGTGACCCCAAAGCAGACTGTGAAGGCCAGTGCTTTGGGGAAAGCTGGAATCAAAACCAAGAACTTCATTCAGAAAAATAGCATGGACAAAAAGAATGAGAAGTCCTATGAAAATAAACTTAGAGAAAGCCAGTCCTCAGACAAGCCAGAGGGAGTGTCTATTCCAAATGGTGTGGTAACCAATAATTCTAGCTATATCACGAATGGCTATGTAGGCAAAGGAGCCGATAACGATGGTAGTGGCTCCGAGAGTGGATATACTACGCCTAAAAAACGGAAAGGCAGGCGCAACAGTGCCAAGGGTTGTGAGAACTTGAACCTAGTACAGGACAAAATAATGCAACAGGAGGTCAGTGCACCAACCTTAAAACAGGAACTTGAGAGTTTCAAGCCTGATTATAGTGAACAAAAGGGGAACCGAATTGAAAATACTAAGCCTGTTTGGAAATACGAGTCTGGGGCTGGGGGAGCAGGCCGGGGAAAGCCTGGGCTTGGGGATGTACAGCGAAAAAACTCTGATGCCAAACCTGGGATTAGCAGTAAGAAGTTCGATGACCGGCCCAAAGGGAAGCATGCATCGTCGGCTACATCTAAAGAGGACTCATGGACCTTATTTAAACCACCCCCAGTTTTTCCAGTGGACAATAGCAGTGCTAAAATTGTTCCCAAAATAAGTTATGCAAGTAAAGTTAAAGAAAACCTCAACAAAGCAGCTCAAACCCCATCCACATCATCTTTGTCATCTTTGTCATCTGCCGGGGAAACTCAGGCCCAAACATCAAGTCGACTGTCCCAAGTCCCCATGTCTGCTATGAAATCTGTTACTTCTGCTAGCTTCTCGAATGGGCCCATTCTAGCAGGGACTGATGGAAGTGTGTATTCTCCAGGGACCCAGCCGCTGCTCTCAACTGCTGCTAGTACTGTACCATCAACCTCCTCTGAGTCAGTACCCCAGGACATGAGTACAACTTCAACAGCTCTCGAACAAAAGAAATCTAGCCTTTTTATCTACCCTTCAAATATGCAAACTGTGCTTCTGGGTACAGGGCAAGTCGATTTCCCATCGCAGACGAATCAGCAGAACCTGGGAGATATCTTCCAGAATCAGTGGGGCTTGTCTTTCATAAATGAGCCCAGTGCTGGACCTGAAACTGTTGTGGGGAAATCTGCAGATAATCAGTTAATGGAAGTGACGTTTCAGGGGGAATATCCTGCCACTTTGGTTTCCCAGTGTGCTGAAATCATTCCCTCAGGAACTGAACAACCTGTGTTTCCTAAGGCTTATGAGCTGGATAAACGGACTAGCCCTCAAATTCTTACTGCTGTTCTTAAGCCTGGGACTGCTGTTGAGGGTGGTGTCTTAGCTTTGGAGTCCCATCACACAGGTGACCTACAAAAGGCAGACACCGGTAGCCAAGGTGCTTTAGTGTTTCTTTCAAAAGACTATGAAATAGAGAATCCTCTGGCCTCTCCTACGAACAATTTGCTAGCCTCCGCCAAAGAACAGAGGTACCAGAGAGGCCTAGAAAGGAAAGATAGCTGGGGTTCTTTTGACCTGAGGGCTGCTATTATATATCACACTAAAGGTAATGGCTTAAGTTGCTGCCTAAGGGCATTCTCTTCTTTTTTTTTTTTTTTTAATTATTTTTTTAAGTGCAATATTCTAACATGATCTTACAGCAATTCTGATTGTTTTGAAAATGAGCTTTTTGCTTTTCTATCTCTAATGGCAATAACGGTTTGGGAAAGTCATTCAATGGTTGTTTAATTAATGTTAAGAGGTATTTGTTTCCCCATTCCTACAGACAAGCGTAAGTGATGTTCATAGGGATAATAGCTAGTGTGTTTTACGTTTTCATTCCTATGGAACAAGCAGGTTCCTCCTAAGCTTCTTGGCATTGGAAGGACTTAAATGTGTAGGTTCACCTGCTCTGTTCCAGCTCTGCCAGGTGATGTTCTGTCACTGAAAAGGCTTCATAGTCCATGCGCACACCTCTGCCTTCAAAGTGTTGCAGCTTTTCCCCTGGGCAGATCAGGCCATGAAATCATGGCTTTGAAGGAAGAAAAGAAATATTCCTACAGCTTTTCATGGTGTGCTTGTTTTATTTTTTTAAGCAAAACCCCCCCACACACACTTTTCCTCTGCCCTTCTTGAGTATTGTGGCGACAGCAAGACAGATCTTTGCTTATCAACTCTTCTGTAAGCTGCAGATTGAATTCTCTCATTGTCTTTGTAGGCCAAATCTTTCAGATGATTTTATTGCTTTCATGGAGTCCTTTGTAGTCCAGCTCCTTTTTTTCCTGTTTTTTTTCGAGACTGAAATGACTCAAACACAATACAGATGCTTTAAAATGGGAACGAAGAGAGGGAAGCCTGTGGGACGGCTTGCTTTCTGCTTGAGCCTCAGCCCCAGAAGCTCTGAGGTCTGGTGGCAGTTCTTGGCTTTTGGTCCTGGCTCAGTGTTAGCGGTAGCCCAGCTGTGTGTTCCCTTTTGCCACGGTGTTACTTACGTATCCCTGATGAACACCAGGGCATTTGGTTTTTATTTGCCCCTCCCCCCCCTCCCCCCGCATCCCCCCACCTGTTTTAAACTCTAGTATTCTTGAGAACAGCGTTCATCAATTGATTTTATCTGGGTCTTCGTCCTCTACCCACTGCTCAATCTATTCCAGTATCAAAGCAAGCTTTCTGTTCTCATTTCTTGTGTCTGCCTGCAGCCTAAATCCCAGTTTCTCATCAGAAATTGGGGGTACCGGAAACCATAGCATGGTGTAGAAGGGAAGTCCTAGGCAATCATCCTCTTAACAGTTCACAAATTTTTCTAACACTTAAAGTTTGTCTCTTTTGTGGTTTTGATCAGCCTGAACTTTCTTGTAGAAAAGCAACTTTGTACAGCTGTAGCAAGACTCATCAGCTCTCCCTTTCTCACTAGCTGTGTGAAAGACCCCAGTAAAAAAATAGTAACAACAGGAAAATAAAGAACACTCCCTTCCCATGTCCTCTTAAGGAGGTGTTAACTTCAAAGTCTGGCTGCGTTTAGTTCTTCTAAACAGAGGAGTTAATTACATTCAATGGCAAGAATGGGCACCTAAAGCACTCTTTAAAATACTGTTTTCCCCGCTCTTTCCATGCTTCTGCATGTGAATGCTTTTGCTTTGTGCATCCAGAGCAAGCACCCTTGTGGTGCCCTGGGGAAACGGGTTCCTGCCCCACCACTCCTCTGTGCCAGTTTATTTTTCAAGCTGTGTTTGTGCCAACCTCAGGGTGTTTCTTAGGGGTGAAAGATGATGGATGTTTCTAATCAATGTTGTCATTAATGCAGTGATAGGGGTGCTCCAAACAGCTTGAGCATGTCTTTCTCCTATTTAGTCTTCAGGTGTTATTGCTAGTTTACAAAGCAGGAGATCAGTACAGGTCTTAGTACATCTTCTGTGACAATGTTGGGTGTTGCGTGTGTGTTCAAGTCCGTTGGGGTGAGTTGGGTTAAGGGGTATTGGGAGGAACGGCACCTTCCTCTGCCCCATGGAGGTGGAAAACACTCCCCTCTTCATGGCTGTGATTCTGCAGCCAGAGCCCAGTGGGTGAGCTCTTGTGGCACAGCATGCTGCGAAATGTCTAGAAAACAGCTGCGAGGGTGTGTGCAGGACAGCAGTGTAGTGGTTAATTCCCACACCATTCTCTCAGTTTATCTTGGGCTGTTTTCCTGAGGTCCTACTTCTAGCCAGCCAGTTCCTCTGCAATGAGAAAGAAATTATTTCACTCATTTTTTACCAGCTGCCTTCCCCTCCTTCTTGTTCGGGAGAGCATGCAGGTTTGCCTGGGCTAGTGTTAGGGTATTCCGAGCAGCTGGATCCTCAGATTGTTTGGTTTTGGTTTCAAGAGACGGGTGAACTTCTCCCTCTTCAGATTGATCTGTTTACTTTTGAGCAAAGTCTCGATAGTTTGATCTTCAAATCTGTCCTGCCTCTGGGGTTATGGACACAAAGAGAAACGATTACGGGGCAAGGACAGGGGTGAGCGTGGAGCACTGGTGGGGTCCCTACCCTGAGCTCATCCATGTGTGGTAGTTCAGTGCAAGCTATCCGTGGTGCAAGGATGAAGCTCTGGGTGTTGCAGTGAGGAATGGACTCTAGCATGAGCAGTTGCGGTGCTTCGACCTGTCTGTTGCAAGCTTGCACCCTTGTTTGCACTGTTCGTGTCTGTAACTGTGATCAGGTTATGCGGATCCTCATCTTGGACTGTAAATAGGCTATGGGAAAGCCTCCAGCTTACTCAGTAGCTTTGTTCCAGCAAACCAGGCTTTCCTGTGCACGGTTTGCCCGGTGGCTGCAATGGGCATTATAGATTGTAATTGCTTCACAGCTTCCCTGGGAGAGGATGGATGGAGGAAGTAACACACAGGGTGGGCCGGCTCTGGTACAGTAATTCTGTTTAAACCACCGCAGCATCTTGCATCCTGGCAAGGCTGTGCTGGGGTGTAAGGCTGGGTGGCTGCAGAGTGGAGTGACGTCCTGGTGGAGGAAGCTGTGCTCATTTGCCTATGCCTAGATTGCTTTTTCCCCAGAAGTCAGGGCATTGAGAACATGCTGGCAAGGCTGATGATGCGTCCTCCTGTTCTTCTCTTGGATGCTTTTTGTGCTGATTTCCTCTGTGCCCCTGCCCTGTCCCTTGCTTTTTTTTTTTTGCCTTTTTTTTTCTTTTTTTTTTTTTTTTTTTTTCCTTTTTAAAGGGCAGAAAGACTCCCTTGATCATCTGATCTGCTTGACTGTAAAACACGATCCTTCAGCGTGGCTGCCTTCATTGACGGCGCGTGCCGTTCAGTGTTTGTGACGGTGCCTTGAAACACTTGCGGGTGACATACCTGATTTAGCAAGGTAGATCTGATTTAGTTGAGCAGTGGTAGGCCTACTGTTTATGTGATTGGAGATAGGGACGATAGCTTAGTATGGGAGACTGAAAGCACCAGGAAGGAGTGATGCTCTCCCTTAGGGACATTGTCCCTATCTAGCTTAGAACTGAACCTCTGCCTTGGTGTCACATTGCCAAAATCCTAATCTTTTTGAGGTAAAACTAGTCCTCGCAGACTTTTTGGTCCTTCAAAAGAGGAGGCTGGGGTTATCTCAGTTTTACTTCTGTTAAAATCAGTAACTTATTGCTTTAGTCCTCCTCCTTTTGTCGTGTTTGGGCAGTTGCAGTGTTCCAGGCCAGGCTGGCTGTCACTAACGCTGGGCTCTATATGGCAAACTTTGTGGTGGGAAGCTTAGTAGTTTGCTTGTCCTTAGCTAAAAAGCAAATTATCAAGGTTTCCAGTTCAGCTGCACAGTAGCAAAGACTGCACAGGTGGAAGAGAGAAAACTGCAGTGTTTCCCTCTTCTGTCTTGCCCCTAAGTTTCTGCCTGTGCTGCTGCTTTGTTCCTTCTCGTCATCTTGGTTGCACCAGCATCTCTGCTCACATGAAGAAGCAGAAGAGCAGCATGGAAAACGGAGCAAGGCAGCATGGACCAGCCAGGAGTGGCGTTTGCTGTAATGGTGAACTGGGTCAGAAGAAATAGCAGAGCTGTGAATTCAGCAATTTTTATCCTTTACATCGAGGGGGGGGGGAAGCCTTGGTTTCCCATCCCCCTTGGTGGGAAGGGGTTAGATTCAGTCTGTTGCTTATGGTCTTGTGGGGTAAAAGCTAATTTAATTCTTCTTTGAGGGTCTGCTTTTTCCACTTGTCAGGCTGAGTACAGTGTATTCAGTACAGCAATGAGTCTCCGCAGCATTGAATTTTTAGTCTTTGCTTTGTTTCCGGGGCAATCCCCTAACTTAATCGTTTCATCCTGCAGATAGAAACAGAAAAATCAGAAGAGGATAGTCCCTCTTTGTTATTTGTTTTAGCACTTCATTTTAGGGACAATTGTCAGTTTATATGTTAGATTTATAAGAACAAAGAACTAGTACTGTAGCATTGTGCAGACACTTCTATTTGCAGGGGCAGCCTCTCTAGCAAGGAAAATATGTGTAAAACTGCCTGTCTTAGCAAGTTATCACAGAAAGACTTTTTTCCCCTCCAACGTTATGTACCAGTACTGCTATAAAGTTTATTGACCTAGGAGGAATCTCAGTGTAATTCACCAGAGTGTGCCTTAGTCTGTTCCTAACATCAACGTCTTCCTCCACCAACCCTTTGTTTCAGTGATAGTCCCCAGAAAATGTGGTTCCTCTCCTTGGAGCTCGTTAGGTGGATGTGGCTGGGGCTGTCAGCAGTTCCTCAGCAAACCATGATCCAGAGAGCTGTGGAGAGGCCAGCTAATTGTAAAAAAAAATCCTGGAAAACATGAGGTTGGAAGGGGCATGGGAGCTGACCTAGTTCTGCCCCTGGCTTGGAGCAGGACTGGCTTTGACTCTGGGTTGTGCAAGGGTTTGTTGATGGCATTTTCTCCAGCTGAGAAGGAAGCGTGCCATTTCCCTGGCCGCCTGTCCTGTTTTGAGAATGGTGGCCCCTGCCTGTTGGTCAGATCTTGACCACCTTCTGCTTTGGAAAGCGGCAGTACTAAGTTTTGGGTCAGTATCTGAGAGAGGGGGACTTGGATGCATGGTGAGGATACCCCTTTTTCCACGCAGGGTTGAGTGAACTTGCCCTGGAAGCTTTATCCAGGGAAAGTGGGCTCAAGAAAAGAGCTCCTTGAGCCCAAGGAAGGAGGGCTGAAAGCAGGCTTGGGACCTCTTACATGGCCAGCTTGTGGGGGCTGCCTTTTCTTCCACTCTGCATCCCTGTGCTTACTGCGCTGGTTAGCTGGAGCCAGGCGTTGTGCAGCGGTGGCTCTGCTGAGCTGCCTGTCCACCAAGTTGGTCACTGAAGTCTGTCCAACCACTATTACAGTGGTCACGGCACTTGTCACAGCACCTTGCGATGGTCGTAGGTGACCACAGCCTGTAACCAGAACTGGGAGGAAAACTCACTCTAATGTATTACCAAGTAAAGCAGAATAAATCATAAAATTCCATCTTAAGATTGAAGGAAAACCTTTTTGTTTTCCTCATTTTGTGTTGCAGCTAGCCCAAGACGCCCCCCCCCCCCCCCCCCCCCCCAAAGCTGTTTCAGTTGGTAAATGTGCTTAACCCATGCTATCCGGTATATGTGTGCTGCTGGCCAGGTGGAGGGGAGGACCTTGCTCTTGCTCTTCTGATGGCAGATGATATTCAGTAACAGTTGGTATTGCATCCAGTTTGCTGATGGTCTTTGGTTTTGTAGCTTTGTCAGGCTACATCTGCCAGCCAATGTATTCAGGTGTTTGGGATTTATAGGACACTTTACACCACCCTCTCTCCTACCTGTCCTTCTGAAGGAGGAGAAGGAAGATTGAAGTCTGAAAAGGGTGAAGTGTTTGGGTGTTGGTTTGCTAGGTTTTTTTAAAAAAGAATTTTGACAACTTAGAAGTTTTTTGGTGTGTTTTTGATAGTATCTCACTGTCTATTTTATTGTCACACACATCTTAATACAAGCAGTTCACATTCTCGTGGTGTTCAGTGAAGTTAGGCCAAATGGAAGTGCAAAAGAAAACATAGTCTTTTGCATGGAGATACAGTAGCGGGCAGCGCTTCGCTCTCTGCCTTGTATTTGGTGCTCAAACATTGCTCCAATGTGGAGGAGCCAACAACTTCAGGGTAGTTTTCTGTCCCCTGCCTTTGGGGAAAGCTGTTAAAATAGATGATGTTCTTTAGCCATTAGGAAATTATGCATCTAACTTCACTGAATGGAAAACTAGCTCTGCTGGAGGTAATTTTAGTAGCTGGTTCATTTTATTTCTGGGTAATCTGCATTGGGCGGATGAGGGAGGTAGTACCTTGCTAGGTTGCTTATATCCCTGGGGTGTTAGAGGCTGGTTACTATTCCCAAAGCACTTAGGGTTCCCCCAATGAAAGTGCAACGTATTGCTGCTGTTATTGTGACAGAAAAATAACAGACCTTGTAAAATTTTGTCAGAGCCTTCCTTACAAAAGACTTAATTGTGCAGAAGGGGCTGGCAATATTTATTTGCATGCAATTTCCTGCCCCAGGGAGCTTGAGATTGTAGCGGGCAAAGGACAGATGAAGGGTTGGAGAAGGGACACAAACACGCAAGCGATTCATCAAGGTGACACTTGGCACACATCGTGCTGAGGCCACGAGTTTTGTAGGGTTTTTTCTTCTTTCCCATGCCGGTTAGTTTACTTATTGCGTTGTTTTGTGCTTTACTGCACATGGCATGTAGCTTAATAATCCATTGCTGTTCTTCATTCCTAGCCCCTACCAAGGTCCTGTCACCTTCCTTTCTGGCAGAAGGGGGACTTGAAAGATTGTTCTTGCAGGTTGTTTTCCTACTAAATGCTCCTTTTGTATAATTTTGTTTCTTAAACTTGGGCGCAGCGTGCAGTTAGTGTCTTTATAAATATTCTAGCTCACAAAATTACAACTTGATAGTGGCTAAATGTAGTTATTTTGAATAGGTCTCTAAAGATGTGACTTAATTTTGGGGATATTTTAAAGGGAAGAGCCTTCTGTTTCTTAATGTGAATGAAGAGAGCATTAAACTTTGCTGTTATTTCTTAGGTAAACAAAAGCATGTGCTCTTTCAGTGAGAATTGAGGAGGGTTTGTTTGTCTTTAGCCCACAAGTGTGTTGTAGAGGTAAATTGGGGAAAGAGCTGCAAGCCAAGCAGGCAGCTGGGTGTCTGGAGCATTGCACCTTGTTCTCGGATGATATGTTGGCAGCAGTTTTGCAGTGATGTTAGCAGAGTAATCTTTGCATAGTGTGCTTCAGCAGATGCATGCCGTGAACCATGAGAAACTCGCTTTGTCCAGCGGTTCTGATTTCACACATGTTAAGCATCAACTTGTAAAAATCATCTCTCCGGGCTACCTGTTGAGGCTGTAATGTGTGAAGCAGCATTGGATTCAGAGTAGTAAAGCCCAAAGTTATATTGTGATTTGTAGGAGCAGAGAATGGCGATGACATTTGTGATGCTCAGTTTGGCCATCTGACCCTTAAGACCATGTTACATCCATCTCTGTCTTTTATCGCTGGATCATTCACGTCAAATTCATACAGTCCTGTGGGCTGGGCTGGTGATGTGCTGCTGGGCTGGATCGGGTTGGCTTTGTGTGAAAGCCTCAGCGCAACTGCAGTGGTGTCATGCCACATTCAGAAAATTAACGCATGTTTGGAGTTGTCTTTAACAGCCGCATAAATCTGCATAATAACAATGGTCTTCTTGTTTTGCCTCCACAGAAATGGAATTGGTTTGGAATTTGCAGAAGCAAGGTAAGGATATCGAAAAGAATAAGTAAGTCCTGTTCTATCTGTCGGGATGGGTGTTGAGAGTGGGTTGTCTTGGTGTCCAGAGATGCCCAAGTTTGGTTCTTCAGTGCTTGCTGTTTGTAGTCTATCTGTGTGTTGGATCATTAAAAGTTGGGACAGTAAGCTTTACCATAATGGTGGGGTGTTCAGAGAGCAGCAGTCTCTAAAAAAGAAATAAAACCAGTGTCAAATTAGATTTAATGAGCCTTGCCTATGTGTATACAATAATTGCTTTCTATTTCTGGTGTTGGGTGCCACACCCAAGAATAAGTTTTAAATTCTGGTATATCCCCACCCTTCATCTGTGAAGGTGTTCTGTGTTAGCTTGTGGGAAGAGCAGTAAGTGGAGACACATGTGCTTCTTGCAGTGTTGCTGCCCAGGGGTGTAACATGGGGAGCAAGCACCGCTCTGTTAGGTCAGCCAGGGCCCCTGAATGTATTTGCAGGAAGTGGTGTTGCTGGGGGACCTAAGGACAGCTTTGTTAACGGCTGAGTACCTTGCAGATCCCTTGTGAATGTTTTCAGCCATGGGTCCTGAAAGTAGCTTGTTGAAAACTTAGGATTTTGCTTGTTTTCCAGATCCCAAAAGGATAATCACTTACGATGAAGCCATGGATCGCCTGGATCAATGAAGGTAGCAAGAAAAGACTGCCTGTTATAACCTTTCTGCAGCATTTGTGCTGTTCATGGGGGACAAAAGGCTTTTATGCTCCTTCTAAATCTTCAGTGCAGCAGAGGAACCATAACTAGAATCACAGGATAATATATACAAATATATATATAGTTATTTAAAAATGGCAACTGAAAGTAATTAGACTTCTTAAGGAATCTGAAAATTTATTTCAACGAGACTACACACGTGATTATTTAATCTCCGGTACTGAATAGATTTTTTTGTTTGTTTTTTTTTGTTTTGTTTTTGTTTAAAGAGTGAATGCAAGTGATTAACGAATACAGACTCAATTTACAAGCCCGGTTCTAAAGTTTCTGCTGTCGTCTACATGGGCAACAGCAACCCACTGGAGAGGCATTTCCACTTGACAAGGTTTCTGTTTCTTGTTCTGTGGCTGTAGTGACACACTAATCACAGGGAAATCAGGATGATTCACCATTCTTCATCTCCCCTTTCCCTTCCACCTCCCCTATTTGTTTTTTTTTCTGTTTCGTTTTCCACTGAATGCTGGAGAAACACCTTGAAGTTTGCAGAGTTTCTTTTTTTTTTTTCCAGAGAATTATAATCCGCATGTTTTGCCAGGAGTAAAGCAGCCAATCCTATGCTGGGGATATTGTCTTAAAGCATCATTCTTCTGGGGGAAAGATGGTAATACTGCAGTTCTAGGATGCATGGTGAAGTCACACAATTGACCTGGCTCCGATTATACGGTGGACTATTGCAACTGAAAAGTTCTTTCATTTTAAAAGACAACATACAAAAATAAGCAATCTGTATAGGCATTTAATGGGGGGGACGACAACAACAACAACAACAAAAACCACTGTTCCCATAGTTTAATGCCATTGCATTACTAGGAGAAAAACAAAAAAAGTATCTTCTGCTTTCAACTGTAGGTGCTTCATATTTGCTCTGTCTCCTAACACTAAATGTGCTGGATTTTTTTCCCATGTTCACTGGAAAACTGAAGAGGAATTGAGTTCTGCTAACTTTCACCTTTCTTGAATTATTTTTTTTCCTCTTAAAAAAAAAAATCAAAAGAAAAAAAAAAGGAAAAAAAGGAGAGAAAAAAAAAAAATGGGAATTTGAATCCTTTTGCATTTGTCCATAGAACGCCAATGGCTGGGCTTCCCGCACCTGCCTGTTGGAAATGCTCTTTTATATTTTAATGCAGTCTGTGTATTTCTGGGCTCTGCTTCTAATTATCTCTTAATAAAAATATATTTTATTACAAAAATGGAGGACTTAGGAATGAAAATAATAATTTAAAAATTTAAAAAAAAAAAAAGCAAACAAGGAAAGGAAAGATTGCTAGCAGCGGTAGAGAAGGCTGAGCAGACTGCCAGCTCTAGCTGTGTAACCCGCTCCGTCCCATTGCAGCTTGTGTAGCGTGTCCAAATCATCTTGGGGTTGGGTAGTTTTTTTCTGGGTTTTTTAAAAGGTGGAAAGGTCACAGGGTCCAGTGCAAGAGCAAGCAGTGAATGAAGCAAAAATGGGTTTTCCGACCTGCCCAAGCTCCACGTGTACCTAGTGCTCATCGTGGGTGTTTGTGGCTGAATACTGGCTAATACATGTCTCGGCATCAAGGTCAGCAGCAGTTGGTGTCTCCTAAAATTAGGCTGGACCCTATGGGGCATTACAGGAAGCAGATAAGCCCAAAACTTTTGCCTACCCCTTGTGCTTAGATTTATCCACTTTTTTCTTTTTTTTTTTTTTTTTTTTGTTAACTAGAAGTATGTAGCATGCATTTTTAATTGTTTTTATTCTTTTAATAAGATTGTTCCTGAATGAGATGCTTATGTTCATGGTGGGACAATGAAACTTAATTCTGTACCTTTTGTAAGATTGCTAGCTTTCTGCCACGCTTAGTCTTAAAAGTTTGACTATGGATTGCCTACTCCATTTTATGTATAAAATACTATATAGTATAACACTGTAGTGTAATACTATATAGTAATCATGCATTGTATCAGTCCAGGTTCAGAAATGTGTGGTTGGCCAGTCGCAAATAGCTCTGTTTCACCTATAAACTGTACCACCTTTACAGGTGTGTGTATCTTTCAGATGTATAACATGTTTACAGATGTGGCCGATATCTAGTCCTCTGATGTTCCTATTTTTAATTCTGTTGAGTCTCCCAACTGCTTGCCAAAAGTCGGAATTGCCTCTGGCTCCACTGCGGAAGAGCTGGGGCGTGCCTGAGCTTTAAAGTGTTGAACAAACTGGACAGTGGGACTGGGAAGATTAAGGTGGAAGAAATGTTGTTTTGTTTTGGGTTTTTATTATTATTATTTTCAAAAAGTTGAAGGCTAATAGCAAAGTTTCCAGTTTGTTTTACCGGCTTTAAGGCTCTGCTGTGTATTTATTTGCCTTGTGTAGTCACTTGTCGCCTTAAGGTCTGGTTTCCATTTAAAAAAAAAAAAAAAAAAAAAAGAGAGAGGGGGAAAAAAAGACAAAACCAAACCCTGTTTTGCTTACCTGGGGTCTGCGCTGTCCTGGTACCCCCGCCCCCAGATCCGCTCTCGGGGCTGGCGCAATGCGGAAGCTGAACAGCAATAACCCATGCTGAATCTCACCCTGCGCGTGTTTAGAAAGATCTGAGTCTTGCTGAACATTTGAGGATGCTCGTCTTGGCCTAGTCCAGTCTGTCTTCTAAATAGCAAAAGAAGTGCTGAAAGAAACACGGTTCAAGCGATGGGTTGGGTTGTTTTTTCCCCAGTGTTCGTCCCTACTGCTTTTCCTCGCTGCGCGTGGCCCCTTGCCGGTGGTACCCATCCAGAAACACCCTCTGCAGCTTCTCTGCTGTATTTCTGACCATCCTCTCTTCAAATGTCTATTTGTCTGTCTCCATGAGCTCCACAATGCGTGCTCAGCGCTAAGCAGTTAGGAAATCCTCTCTCTAAGCTCCTGTAGTTCTGGCTTGCCAGTGCAGGCTGTGTTTCTGGGATAGACTATTGCCTAGAGCCAGGCAGGACCATGGAAGAAACTTCCTTGTGCCATTGTGTAACTTGCCCTGTCGCTGTCTGCTGTCCTCCCGAAGTCCTCACACAATTCTTTACTGAGCACTTATTAAAAATATCTTAAGATTTAATCTGTTTTCTGATTATTTTTGTGTAAACTTATAAAAAAAATTAAATTGAGCTGTGACTAATTTAGCACATTTAAATAATGCTAAGGTGTTACTGATAAGTCTTACGTTTGGGGTTTTTTGTTTTGTTTTGTTTGACTCAGAGTATTAGTACTGTAGCATAAACCAAATACAGCCCAGGAGGGGGTGCAGCAGCCTTCTCTCCTGGGTCTGCACTCAAGGGTGACTGTGCGTGCCGGCGTGCGGGGGGACGAGGAGTTGATGGTGTGTGTGCAAGCGTCTTACTTAAGGAGAGTGAGCGTGTATTTATTTGTGCCATTGTTTTCATTATGTGGAGTAAAGTTTTAAAACAAAAACCCTTAAATAAACCCTTAAATATGTGTAGTATTGGAAAGTGGCACTAAGGGTGAAATCATGACCTATTTTTTTTATCAGCTATGAAGATACTTATTCAGGTTAAGGCTTCTCTCCCATTTCTGATCCCATTGTGGGTCTGATGAGTCCCTTCTCTCCGGTCCCCTTGCCAGGCTTTCTGTTTATTGGAATAACAATTCCTGCACAGGCAGGGGCTGTCGCTCCTCTGGTCTTTCCCCACTGCTCCTGCTCTGCCAGCAGGTCCTGTTGGGTGTCTTGTACAGGGTCTTGTGCAACACAGGCTGGAGTGCATACCGCCAGCCAGATCCAGCACCGGATCTGCTTTCTCTTTGGTGGATCAGGGAGTGTTTCCTCCACTCCGAGACGATTTAAAAGCTGCTCCATGCTCCCATCTCCAGTGACAGTGGTTTGGGGACATTCAGCCTCTCTGCTCCCTCCCACTCCATCCGTCCAGTGGATTGGCAATGTGATGGCTTTCAAGGTTTGGTTGGAGTTTGGTTTTGGTTTAAACCTACCTTGGTTGTCTGTGAAACCTGTTTTCATCGTTAGAAGTATGTCTCTCTCACAATGGGGGTAGCTGCAGGGCATGGTTTCTGTCGCTAACCCACTTCAAACCATTGCCCTTTCTGAACTGTACATCTCGCTGTTTGCCTTTTGTAGCTGCTGTGAACTTCTTTGAAATGTGGAAAAAAATCCCAATTCTCATTAGATTGTGAGTATGCCAGCTATTCGGTGGCTGGGAGCGGGTGACAGGGTGAACCAGCTAGCTAAATCGAAAGGAAAATCGCTCCCTGCTAGGAAAGGGGGGGGGGGGGGGGGGCGGAGAAAAAGAGAGAGAGAGGTGTACTCTGGGTTGCACGTGTAATTAGTGCTTTTCACCTTCAAGAGAGTGTTACTGTAGCACAATAGCATCTTTTCCAGAAGTTGCTGGTGGGTGACCTCAGGGACAACTGGGAGCAATGGCATTCACAGACGTGTTTCAGAACTGCTGGTAGTTTTATTGTGTGTTCAGTTTTTGCTCTTGATTCAGCATTTTCAGTAAATTTCTATGGTGTCCAAAGCTTTTAGGAGTCTTGTCCCTAGAAGATTTTCCTGTACATCCATCCGTAGTGATTTGTTTTCCTTACAGAGGCTGTTTACAAGGGAGATGGTCAAGGTCGGGGGGGAGAGAACAAGGCTACACCTAATTTAAAGCTGCTACGCATTTTCACACCAGTGTGTAAGGCAGGAAGAGGGCTGGGGCTGGAAGAGCTCTAGCATGGTGGAGTAGCTGAAGAAGCCAGAGTAATTCTAGCTTTGGCCACCGTGAGAGCATTTTTTCCAGGCGAAAAAACCCTAGCGCAAGCAGGTGAGAAGCAGGAACCTGGGCTGGTGTGAAGGAGTAGAAGATCTCTGTCTGCGCTGCCGGATGCGCTGCCTTCCAGAGATTACAGAGCTTTAGACATTTGCACAATATATGTTCCACCACAGGATAAGGCTGGCTTCCTTGTATCCTGCTCGAGATCCTCAAAAGTGGCATCACTCAGCAGTGCGACGCCGAAGCAGCGGACGTCTGGGGAGGTACAAGGGGGCTCTGAGGTCGCCTTGTGCTTGGAGCATGAGACCCTCGGAGGCCTGCTGCTGGGGGTGTCAGGCTGCTCTCTGTCCTGGGACAGGAGCAAAAGTCATACCTGTGCTTTCACCAGGGGATGCTGAGCTATATTTATCTTGACTGTTAATCAGAAAGCTTCGTATAACGTGTCCAGAGCTCTAAAGCCATTTTGTAAGATAGCAGTATCCCTTTTCTACAGCCTTATTAATGAGTAGAGTATCTTTAAAAAGAAAAAAAAATAGTTCATTTCTTTCTGTGGTATGAAACTTGTGTACTGCGAACACATGAATGTTTAGCAAAACCACAACTTCTTACAGTTTTCTTAAAAAACAAACAAACAAAAAAAAACCAACAACAACAACAACAAAACTATCTGCTTTCCATACAGTCTTTCCTCAGGTGCTAAATAAGGGTTCCAAAAACGGATACTGCTTTAGGAGTTTCTGCTTTATTCTTAAAATACATATTTTTTTGCTTAGGTGTTGTAAAGATATTTTAACAAGAATGTTTTTTTAATGTAAATAAGATTGTGTCTTTAATTTTTGTTTTATCTCCTTTTTGTCTATATTGAATAATTTTCATTTTATCCTTTTGAGAAGGACCCTCTTATGACCTTCCTTGAAGACATTTCATTAAGTGTTGCTGCATTTAAGAATGAATCTACAACTGTTCATTGTCTTGGATTAATGCTGCTGCTGCTATAAGTAACCCTGAAAATCAAGAATGTGTGATGCACTTTTTTTTTTTTTTTACACGACCATATAGTTCCTCTGCGGATAGTTGAACCCTCCTGTAACACAGCCACTAACTCTGTGGGTAGCATAGGACCTAGGGGAACTGGGGTGTAGGAGAGGGGTGTACCTGATTTTGGTGCTGACCTACGGGAATTTCTATGCAAACGCAAGCAAAGGAGAACTCTTAACTTGAGAGTGCACTGTGCTATTTTGGTTTTTTCTCTCCTTCCTTTTCTCAAGCTGCTATTGGAAGGGTAGTGCAAATCCCTGAGGTTTTCAACTTCTTCAATGGCTGGCAGCGCAGGAAAGATGCCTGAGTAACTTGTAAGGTAGAAAAATCTCAATCAACTCTTGTCTCTGGTTTTAATATTTTTGTTTTCTATTTGAATCTGTCTATGGAAGGAAATTGCTCATCTCTGCAAAAATATCTTTTTAGTGCTTTATCTTAATGTGAAGTTAACCAGCAGTATTAACGATTGCATGGCCTCCTTCCTGTCTGTATCCCTGGTGTTGGGGAGTTGTAGGCTGCCTTCGGGTGCTGGGGAGCGGTCGGTGCCTGGAGTCAGATGTTTTCTGAGAAAGAAAGCAATGCCAGGCCATCTACCTAGCTGAAACCTGACGGCTGAGGCGTGAAAGCCCATGGCTTAGGGGGTAGTGGAGGGAGGTCTCACCGCATCAAAGTGCTGCCGCAGGGCACGGGCAGGTCCAGAACCTCTTGTCTTTGTGGGTCACACCTGGACCACCATGGAGGGATGTGTACCGTGAAGGAGGCGTTTACTGGAGGGAAAAAAAGGAATTTACTTGACTATTTATAGAAGATCCTTTAGAAAAATAAAGTACCTCTGTAGAGTGAGGGAAGAGTAAGGAAGGTCTAAAGTCATGTAGGAAAAACGCTTGGGGATTACAACTGCCTGGAAAATAGTATATAAATGCCATAGGCCAGAACTCTGCCTCTTTAATTAGTTTATTCAGCATCTATTTTTTTTTTTTTTAGCCAGCATTTGCTTTTTTACACACATGCGTATGTGTGTGTGTACATCTGACTAAATGTGCCTTGCGTGTGTGCTTAGTCTTGCTGAAGAGAGTTTGTAGTGGTGTGTGAGCTGCTGGGACATGGCGTGGGACAGCCAGGCTCCTGGCTGGCAGCACGATGATGGTGCCCCATCTACAGTTGAGGGTTTGTTACTGTCCCAGTGACCCATCAGATGAAAATGAGACTTGCACTCGAGCCTGTGTAGTGGCTGTCTTACAGTTTGGGGACGACGTCCTGTGGGATGGCACCTTTCCTTTCCTAACACGAGCTGTTTTCTGTGACGGGGGGGGGGGGGGGGGGGCGGGGGGCGGAGAAGCTGCTTTGCTGTTCTCCTGTGGACAAAAATAAGCATTGCAATGCTTTGCCTGCAAAGTGAAAACAAGTGAAGGTCTGGAACTGGCTTTGCTCTGGAGTTAGGGCGCTCTGTGGCATTGGGGACCCCATTACCCGGGGGATTTATTCCCTTCCAGGTTGTGATTCTTGTTACTGTGGGTTTTTTCTTTTTTTTTTTTTTTTTTTTTTGTTGTAAAGGAGAAGTAAACATGCCTTGCTTAAACTTAGTGAAATAGAAATGTTTATGTTTGCAGTCAGTGACTCAGAATATGAAGCTGTGCAATTCTTGTTTCTTCATCTCTCTCCCGACTCACTCGCCCAATGTGTGATTTCTGTCCGAGTCTCTCTGTGCTTCTGCCACTGTAAATGTGAAAGCTTGCTTGCATTATTTTTTAGAAATGCGTTTTGCACACTCGGGTTTCGCTGAAGCTCCGTGAAAAGGTTAGTTTGAAGCAGATGAATAAAGCTATGCACATGTTTTGAAAGTTTAATTTGTGTCTCGTTACCAGAAGTGACTTATCTGCCCTCCTTTGCATTCCTGTGCTGTCATTGCCTGCATTATCTTCACCATCTTGGAGGGTATGATGTAAGGTGACAGTTCTTTGCTGACAGCTGTAGCAGAAAACTGGCGCTGCTTGATTTTTTTTTTTTAGTAGCCTGTCTCTCTCCTTTGCTTTCTCTATCTCTCTGTATAGCTATATAAATATATATATTATTTTTTTATTTTAAAGAGCCTACTTTAGTAATTGAATTGGAGGGAGCGGGGTGTGCTGGCTTGTGTTTTGCATACACTGTCAGATGAACGAGTGCCCTTTTTTCTCTGGTTGAGAGAACGGCGGCGGTACCCACCGGCATCCTGCCGGGTGTGCAGGTGGCAATGGGGACGGGGAGTGCATGGCTTGGCCCCATGCAACGCTGCTTTGAGGAGGGAATGGAGATCAGTCAGCCATGTTGCAGGCTGATGGCGTGGGCAAACTTGAGGCTTCTAATGACAAAATTAACTGAAGAGAAACCCTACTGTTGCATATTCTCACTGTGAGGCGGGAAGGACAGGCTTCCTCACTGTCCCTGCTGCGGGGGCTGTAGTCCATGGCCCGCTGGAGCAGAGGATGGGCTCCCACCGGTCTCCGGGGCGAGAGCTTGAGAGCTTTATTTTGGTTTTGTTTTCATGAGTTGGATGCATTAGGTTGCAGGTACCACCTTTGGAAACTTGTTGCTTAGCCCAGAGCCTTTGTGCAGGAGAGTCAGGATTTTGTGATGAGAGAAGGACCCTGACAACTTTCTCCTCGTGTTCCCTTCGCCATGGCAGAAATTTGTACTAACTTAACGGCTTTTTTTCATACAGAACAGGGCTGCTTTTCTATCTACCATCACACGTGTACTTACACACCTTCAGTGGCTTACGAGCCTCTGAAGGTCCTCAACTTGTTTACTGGGGGGGACGGATGCCCCTCTCTTCCCCCTCCCCTGAATATTTCAGTGTTAAGGGCAGTGCGAAACACAACCGTGCGCTTTGACTGCAAGCTGGGGCAGGACAGGTCCCTCCAGGCGGAGCCATCAGAGCCGCCTCCTCTCCTGCCCACCCTCGTCGATAAGTTCTCATTTCGTTCGGTTTCCTGGTGTGTATTAAAATCACCATGAGGGGTTGTGCTCTACCTGCTCAGGAGCTGAATTACCTCTGACCTGTGGAGAGGGGCAGCCCCTCTTTGTTGTCAATGTTGTAGTGTATGACCACACGGATCAGTAAAGGTAGTCTTTGTTTTCTTCTCCCCTCCCCAGTATTTCCGATTAGGTTAATGCACTCTGTGTGCCCAGCTGGAAATGTAGGCGTTTACCCAGTCGTGAGAGGGTGGCTAGAAGAATTAGTGTAATACCTGCTGTAGCTGTGTCTGGCGCAGCCCCTTGCGCTGGTATGGGTAATGTCACGGACTGTAAGGATAGGTAATGTCCATGAGCTGTAATGGCATGATGTATCTTTACCAATGATGTCATACTTCACACTAAATGTTTAAAAAAAAAAAAAAAAGTTACCTGAAATTTTGTTTATTCTGCACCAACAGGACTTCAAAATGTATCCAAATTTTATTATTTTATCAGGAAAAAAAAAAGAAATTTGTGTAGATCGAATACGTTAAGACAGACAATAAGTGATGTAAATTGTTGAATAAAAATTTTAAAGTTTGTGAGTGTCGGCGTGACTTTCTTTTTTGCGCTCTCAGAGAGTATCCCTTGGTCCTGGGGATGCTGTGTGGCTGACGACTCAACTTTCGGTCCCTCAGGCCTGGCAGCACTGGCCACAAAGTCTACGAGCAGCATGGCACACGTGGCTGTGTGTACATGGGTGCTTGGTGCTGGTGTGGCTTGGCGGGGCAGGGAGCCAGAAGCACGGTGCCCTTCACCTTGACTGGGGAAGGGGAGGGCAGGGAGGAAAGGAAGCCACACAGCTGCAGTGACCAAAGATTTGGTTGCTCTGGTTGTGCTTGTGAGGCAGCTGAAGGATGAACTTGCCTTGGAATGAGCCCCACTGGGCTTCAGTCCTGCTTAAAATAGGCAGGGAAGAATCTGGTCCCTGCTACTGGGATGGGGATGTGTGACTTCAGTCCCAAACACACGACAGCAAACACCCACTAAAGCTGGTTTATTTTTTTCTTTCAGTCACATTTATTGGCAATTGTGGCAGTTGGTACCGTTTGGGAATGTTGTTCCATAAGCAGTTGCAGTACAAGAAGGGGTGGTTATTTCAGGAGGGGAGTATTAGCACCAAAAGGGAGCCGGTGAGCTTTAGAAACCTTGCAGAGACGTACTGGAAAGTGGGGAGCTACTGCTGGACACGCCTGATGGATTGGATCTGGGAGGTCTGGGCATGCGAACCCCACTCTCTCCAGTGCTTGTAGTCTCCTCCGTGGTGGTCGGACTCCAGGATGTACTGGTAGCCACGGTACCCGGGATACTGGTAGCAAACCCAGCTGGAAGAAAAGGAGTCATCAGGTGGCCATAAGGGGGATAAAAGGTAAGCCAAGGGTGTTGCAGGGTGTCCCCCCTCCAGCTGTGGTAGCACAGCAATGGCAGCGGTTTGTCCCTGCTGCTCGTGGTCTTTTGCCCATCGCTTACGCGCCACACTGGATCTTCATGGAGCCCACTTCATTGTTGGCCCAGCCCATGGCCTGCAGCGAGGGGTAGTCATCACCTATTTCCCACTGGCGGCCAATGAAGTTGTCTTTCTCGAAGACAGTGATCTTGGATTCCTTGTGATTCTGGGGGGGGAAGAGCAGGGGATGAGGGGAGGTGCTGCTCCCTCCACGGTGTGGATGGGGATGGCAGGGCAATGACTATCCCTCCCTATGGCATTGCTCAGAGGATTTCCTGGGGGTTGCGTGCACAGCCCAAGGGAGGGAGGTGTTCAGACTCTAGGCTGGTTTTCTCAAAACCCAGATGTGTGGAGGTGCTCAGCAAGGTGGTGCAGGGCCAGGGCAGGGCACGGATTGGCCTGGGAGGTGTCAGTGACAGCTATGCCACAGCTACCATCTCAGGCTGGCTGTCCCTGACCGCTGGTCATGTACAGCTGGCCCAGAAGTTCCCTTTAAAGTTTCAGAAAACAGGACAGAAAGAGCAAATCCTACTGGGGGGGGAGAGCTGAGCCCACCCCAAGGAGCCTCTGCCACCTGCAGAGCCCCTGGCATGGGTGTGTTTGCCCTTCGTAACCTCACTCCCTTGGCCTGGTGCTATTGCCTGGGACATTTTAATGGGCTCAGAGCTGTGAGAGCTTTGTCGGAGCCAGGACACTCACAGCAGAGCAGACGGGGCGGAAGGACATCAGGCGCTCGATGTGGTAGGCGTTGCTGCCGCTCCAGGCATCCCAGCGCGGGTACTCTCCCCTCTCCAGGATGAACTGCTGCCCACAGAAGCCAGTGTGCTCGTAACCAACCCAGCTGTGAAAACAGAGCAAGGGCTGCCAGGGCTTCCTGCAGCAGCTCTGGGCCTCCTGCTCGGGGCTGGCACCAGGGCACAGATGTAGGTGAGCGGAGGAGGTTGGGGTCTGGCCTCTGCCCACAAGTACAGGAGGAAAGGAAGAGGTGCTGGATGTGTAACTGCATCTGGTGCCTGGGAGACTGCCTGCATGGCAGCCAGCATCCCCCGGTACCCCGGCTGCAGCAGGTGATGGGGTGCCTCCTTCAAGGGGCCCAGCCTGCAAACAGTGGCTTTCTTTCCCCTAACTGCTCTGTGCTTATTTACACAGATCGGCATCACGTTAGGATGCCACAGGACACCTGTGGCTGCCCTTCTCTTCCCAAAGGCCTCATTTCTTACTTGTTTCCCAATTACAACGTGGCACAGCTGGAAAGACCTGAATTCCTAATACCCAAACCAGGCAGAACCCATCTGGCTGTGGGCAGGGCAGGGAGCTATTGCCTTTCCCCTTTCTGGGTCCACCTCTTCCCTGAAAACAAACATGGAGAGGTGAGAGGGATGCCTCTGCCCCGCAGGGGACATTTTGCAAGTCCTGGTGCGCCCACACAAGAGCCTGCCTGTCCCCAGGGTAGGGACCTTTCCTAGGCACATTCCCCTACAGAGACCAGGGAATGGGACAGCCGCAGCTGGGCGAAGCAGGGAGGCAGAGGCTGGGCTGGGGGCTAGAAGAAGGATGGCACAGGCTGTGCAGCCCACAGACCCTCCTGCTTATGGGGTATGCAGGGTACTGAGGGGCAGGCTGAGCTGGGGGGGTCGAGAGCCTCTTGCCACTGACCAAAACTGAGCCCTGATCCCGTGTCCTGCAGTTGGCTTCCCCCCGTGCAAGGTGACCAGCCTGATTAGGAACACGTCAACTGGAGCAGTGAGCTGATTACGGCGTGAGCACGCATGCCGCTGTAATCCCATTAGCATTACAAATCCTAAATATAGCAGCACAAATCTATCTTGTCTGCTTCCCTGGCCCCGGCGGGATGCTTGCTGTGGGGACTGCTCCTTACACACAGCATCTCGGAGCAGCTCAGGAGATGTCTTGCCTGTGCCAGGGAAGATTTCTGTGAGCAGGGAGAAGCCCAGCTCTGCCCCCTACCCCTGTCAGCAACTGGGGCAGCCCAGCACAGGCTGCAGGAAGGCTCTGCTCCAGCCCTGGGGAGTTGCACAGTGCAAGGAGAGCATGAGGCAGAGTAGGGCTGGGCCCTGGGGCATGAGAAGTGGTTCTTAAGCATGGTGCTTCATGGGGTTACGCAGGTGGATGGGGACCAGGCTGAGCTCAAGAGCCACTCACTGAGCACCAATCTTCGCTGCATCCTTGGGCAGCATCCCTGTGGGGCACTGGTGAGCTCCAAACCTGGCTGCTCCCAAACTACAGGAGGCAGTTTTGGATGATGCCAAAAGCACTGCCACTGTCCTCTGGCCCTGTGTCTGTGTCAGTGCTGCCCAGGACTAGCTGCTCTACCGTGGCAGGGTGGGATCCCTCATGCCTGGCTTCCTCCCAGCTGAGCAGAGCAAGGACAGCTGGCCCTGCTCCACACTCAGGCACCCCTCGGCCCACCAGCCTGCCTGGGAAAACATCCCCACCGCTGGCCACCAGGTACTCACGCGCCGCACTCCACCTTCAGGGAGCGGATGTTGTCAAAGCCGCACTCCATGATGTTTGGACAGGCTGAAGTGAACTCCATCCTCTTGCCCTGGAAGTTTTCTTGGTCATACACGGTGATCTGGAACGGAGAGCAAGCTGCCGAGTCGGGAACTGCCCGGCAGCGGCCCCAGGTGATTCAGCGCCTCTTCGAGACAGAGGGTCATGCTCCATCCGGGAAAGAGCCGGCAGAGGCTGCACTGGGCACCCCTCTGCGCTGGGACACAGCCCCGCACACCTCTGTGCATCCCTGCACTGCTGGCCCCGCAGCGCCCTGCCTTGGTGTCGGGGGAGCCGCACACCGGCCCCCGCTCCGCTCTCCTGCTCACCCCTGCGGAGATCAGTTCCCGGGGCAGCGGTGCCGTCCGGAGAGAGGAGCGGAGCCGTTCTGGGACAGGCGGGTGGCAGGGCTGTGGCTGGCAGTTCTCCCGGCCTCTGCTCCGAACGCTCTAGGGCAAAGAGGATTAACGGGGGAAAGGACGAGGGGAAACTCCCCGGGGGGCTGCGGCTGCCGCTCTCCTCTCCCACAACAGCTCCAGGCTTCAGCGGGGTGCGCCCAGCTCCCTCCTCGAACTGTGTCCCCAGAGCTGTTGCCAGACCCCTCAGAGCTGCTCCCCACCTTGCTCTGCTGTGCCCACTGCTCCCTTTGCAGCCCTCGTGCCTGCTCCTGCCTGCCCTGCCAGCCTGCCTGCACTAACAGGGGAAGGCAAATAACAGCATGTGGATTTCGGGGACTGCTGTAACTGCCTGGCACAGGACAACTGGTAAGAGCAGGGCACGGCTGGGCCAGGGTGCTGCAAAGAGGCTTATGAAAAACACCCGGGAGGTGTTTGAGCAGGCGGGAGGCAAGTTCCTGTGGGCAGAGGACAGGGGTGCCTTGCTTCCTGTGCTCCTCCCTGCCTCACTGCCCACTCTGCAGCTTTCCTGGCCCTGGAGGACTGTCTTTGCCCCTCTCCCTGTCCCCCACCTGCACACAGGAAAAGGAGAGATACAGGGGGTGTGAGGACGTACCTTCCACGGGCCCATGGGGACAGGCAGAGGGTTTGTCTGAGCCATCTTTGCTGCTGGAACGGTGTCTGGAGAAGGAAGGAAAAGCTGTTTGCGCTGCAGCGTGCCGCTGTGCATCCCTGCTGCCTGCTCATGGGGCCAGGGGATGGCTCTGTGCCCACCACGCCTGTTCGAAGGCAGCTGCCCTGCTGCTGGTGACAAGCCACGCCAGTTGCAGTGAGACCCTCTTGCTAACAGCAGGATGGGCTGGGGGGCACAATGGGGGGCTCCAGGACACATCCAAAGCAGGGTGCTCCCTTCTTGTCGCTGCGGTGCCCCTTCCCTCCTCCTGGCCATGGCACGGAGCCTGCGTGCCCACCAGGGCACAGTGCCCGGCTCCCCTTTCTCCTTCCCCGAGGCCAGGCCATCACTAGGAAAAACACTCCTGAGCTGGAGTGGGGAGCTGTGGCAGGAGGACACAGGCTGCCTGGTACCTGGCGGTGTCCAACAGACCCGCCCTGCTTCCCTCTGCCTGCCCTCATGCCTTGGCTATGCCTCCCTTGAGAGGCACAGTGGGCTCCCACGGATGGCCCCGTCTAATGGTGGGAGATGCCAACTGGTGTGCTGTGCCAGGGGCTGGGGCCGGGTGGGTGCCAGGAGTGGAGTTCCCCATGGTAGAGGGGCTCTCAGCCACCCCAGCTGCCAGTGCGGACATGTGAGCCTGTCTTTCGCCACAGGAAATGGCAACGCTCCCTCTGGGTGTCTTTTGCCACCAGGCAGGAGGCAGGGTGTCTGCCCAGCTGGCCGGCGGCAGCGGGGATGAGCAGGGGGCAAGGTGGGAGAGGTGCGAATCGGTCCCAGGACTCACCTAGCTCAGGCGGTTACTGCTGCTTCACCCATGTAACGTTTGCCTACTTCAGCGGCTCAGCTTTTATAGGGTGCTGCTGGCTGGGAGCCAGCACCAGCATTTGCAGAGCCGTCAGCACAATGCTTTCTATGGCATTGTCCCACTGATCCCAGAGATTTCAGCTGCTCATCGCCATGGTCTGAGCCACATTCTTAGGAAAAAAAAAAATTGATAATAAAAAAAGAAAAATAATCGGGGTGGCTGTTTGCACAGATAATCTTGGGCACAAATGACTCAACGGTTTGACCACTCTGGCATTTTCCAGGGGCAATGCACCGCACCGTCACGGGGCGAGCACAGGGGCTGGCCCAGCCCTGGCACCCGTGGGCACAGTGGGGATGGCATGGTACCCTCTTGGTGAGACCCTGTGGGGCTCGGCTGGGTGCTTGCTCTGCTGGCCATGGTGGGTCCCAGTCTCCGTGTTGGTGTGGACATCCTCCTCCCACTGTGGCCCCATGGTGGGCAAGGGGAGCTGTGAGGCTGGTCCTCCCTGCTCAGTGTGAGCTGGTGTGCGGCTTCCATGGCCCCACAGCCGCACCGAGCTCCAGTGCTTGCCCCCTGCTCCACACAGCACTGCCACCATCCTGGCTCCATGCTTGGGGAAACCCGCCATGGGCCTGGGAGGCCTCAGGCCTGTGGTAACCATGGCAACGAGGCACCCCTAGGCCTCAGGCCTCACGGTAACCATGGCAACCAGGTCGCACTCCCACTTCCCTGCGGCAGGGCTCCCTCAGGGCCCTGGCATGGTGGGCGCTGCAGGCCCAGGGGTGTCATGGTGGGCACAGGCCTGGACCCTTGGGGGTCACGAGGCGAGCACAGCAGCACGGGCTGCTGCCTCAGCGCATGGCTGCCAGCACAATGCACCGCCCGTGTCTGACTGCCCCTTTTGTCTCCCTGCTGGGCGGCCGGCACAAAACAAAGCGCCCTGTCAGCGCTGCCTGTGGCACAGCCTGGCGCCCAGCCCGGGGGGGACCCTGATGGGGCCACGCTACAGGGATGGCAGCAGTCCAGCCCAGCCTGAGGGGGCCCAGCGGGGTCCTGGGGGACCCCTCCTGCAGGCAGGGCTCCACCATGGCAGGGGGGAAGCCGGGGCTTGCAGGGGCCTTTCCCTTCACCAGCTGCTGCCACTGGAGCCTGGGTGCTGTGGGGGGACGGGGATGGGGTTGGCGAAGCCGGGGGGATCACTGGGAAGCAGAACTGTGGGACTGCACCCCTGAGGCCTGACACTGGCTCCCGGGGCATGCTGGCTGACCATACTGCCACATCCCAGCAAATGTGGGGTCAGGGAAAGGGAGGAGCAGGGCCACCTGCTGTGGGGCTGCCAAAATGTGGGGCTGGTGGTGGGAACACTCCCGCAAAGCCCCCAGGCACCCTCCCTGTGCACCCCGCCATGTGCACCCCTGGCTGTGAGCGGGAGGCCAGGCTGGAACTCGTTCCCCGCGTCCCTCCAGACCCTCGGGCATGCCCTGCCCATGGCTTCGGCCGCCCCGGCGGTGCGGAGGCTTTGCCAAGAGCCTGGTGCCACTAGAGGGAGAGCTCACCCCGAGCAGCTGCGCTGCAGCCTGCGCATGCGGGTGTACGGCGTGTGCAGGGGGGGTACGGCGCTGCACACCGCTGTACGCCCCACACGGGCACCCGGCTCCCCTTGCAAAACGCTGGCTCTGGCTGCAAATGGTCCCAGGGCAAAGCCCGGAGCCGGCAGCCACCCCAGGCCAGGAGCAGGGTGGGGGAAAAGCCCACCCCCCCGCACACCGTGCATCAGGCATGGCTGGAGACAGGCCACCCTCGGCAGAGAGCAGGATCCCCGGGTACGGCTTGGGGTGCAGTGATTTCCCTAGTTGTTTTCCCCAGTGACACGCAGCGCTGCTGAGGGGGGGGTAGGTCCTTCCAGAAAGACTGGGAGGGGGGGCGGGCAGTGGCAAGTGCCTGGGTTATGGCTGTCATGGCTACCACTGTGACAATGCTGGTGGGTCCATGGGTTATCTGGAATAACTCGTTTTTCTAGATCCAGCGACTATTAAAAAGCAGTGACCTATTTAGGGAACCCTGTGGTGCTGCAAAATAGATGCTTGCCCTCCCAGCCTGACTGGGGGCATTCACAGCTCTGGTCAGCCGTCTGCGCCTGCTGGGGGCACTGTGAAACGCCACTGGCACTGGAGCTCTGTCCCACTTCTCCCTAGAAAGCCGTGGGCAACGCGGAGGCATTCCTTGGGCATGGGGGTTTGCTGGTGCCTGTGAAACCCCTGTGCCGCTCTGTGCTGGGGGAGAGCTGTTCAGGGCAGCCCGGCCCTGGGAGAGGGGCTGCAAGGTCAGACGGGATCTTGTGGGCATGGGCACCTGGCTGCCTTGCTGGGAAGCACAGAGGTGTTTAGCCCTGGGGAGGTGGCAGGAGGCTGGCCCTGCTGGGTG
The DNA here is from genome assembly GCF_965183815.1 of Platalea leucorodia. Classification (NCBI taxonomy): domain Eukaryota; kingdom Metazoa; phylum Chordata; class Aves; order Pelecaniformes; family Threskiornithidae; genus Platalea; species Platalea leucorodia. The sequence continues at coordinate 13,823,301 of NC_138838.1, read as the reverse complement.
GCTGCTGGTGGCAGGGCTGTGAGAGCCACTGGGGACCTCACACTGTCCCACAGCTCCGCAGTTCCAGCTGGTATCAGCCCTGCCACCGTCTGCCTGGCATGACAAGGGAGCAGGAGCTGCTGCAGGCTGTAACCAGCTGTTCACCTGCCTGTGCCGGGAAGGCAGGACAGAAGTGCAGCCACACGATGTGTTCCCTTGCCACCGCAGCTGGAAAACCCTCCTGGCAGCTGAGCTGGGGCTCTGCTTCCCCTCTGGCTCACACATCCCCATCACTGCTTTCCGGATGGCTGGGGCTCCCCGTGCTGGGCGCCATGTGCCTGGGACAAAGGAAAGTGTGACAAAAGCAGGCTGCTGCACTGCCTGCCTCTGTCCTCTGCTGCTGCAAGGGCTGCATCTCCTCCACTGCTGGGTCCCTCGGGCCAGGGCGCAGCGTGGGGCCTTGTGCACAGCTGCCAGCTTGCTCTCGCCATGTTCCTGCACACACATGCTGCTCTGCTGCTGCAGCAAGGCCATGTCCTGGGCACATGTTGTGGGCTGGAAATCACACCCAGCCTTATCACTGGAACAGGGGCTTATGACACTCGGGCAAGCGTGTCCTGGGGGGGGGTGGACCCAGTGCGATTCCCAGTGCATGTGGAAGTGATGCTCGCTGCTGCAGAGATGCTCTGTGCTGAGAGATGGATGGCAGGGGCCTTTCCGCTATGCACGGCAAGGCTCAGCCTCCAGCTAGTGTACCGCCTGGCACTGCCATGCAGCAAGGCATGGCACTGAGGCTGTGACCGCAGGGAAGACCTGAGTCCCCCTCGCCCCATCACGCTCACAGCCCAATTGCACGAGAACCAGGACCATGTGTCTCAGCCTGGCTCAGCCTCTGATGGACGGTGGCAGGGTTTTGGAGTGAGGGCTCTGGGGCACCCCAAGGCAAGGCAGCAGCCATGGGAGGTGGCACGGATGGTGCTGTGGGCAGACCCCTGTCCCCATAGGTCCCTCTGTCCAGCTTGAGCTTTCCAGGAGAGACAAAGCACTCCTTGAAAAACACTTTTGGAAAGAGCTCATGGATGCTTGTCTCTGGGGTCCCTGTTCCCCAAGCCCCACTCCGGTTTCCCTGAACTGCTGGGCCACCCACGTCCCGCGAATAGCCCAGAGGTGGCCCAGCTGCTCCCACGTCCAATGGTAAAGGAGGTTGTCCCAGCACAGAGACTGCGGGGCTTGTCCTGAAATCATCTATCCTAGGGCAGCTGCTGCCGGCCTTCATGCTGTACGTGGCTGGGAGGGGCCCACAGGATTTTGGCTGTATCTGACCGATCCTGATGCGACACCCCAAAGCTGGACACGAGTGGAACAGGCGTAACAAAGGCTTTGTGGCTCTCACTGCCAGGCTCACTGAGAGATGCCTATTGTTAATCACGTGCTGTCTCCTGGCCAAGGCAGCCAGGCACCATTCTGAACAGTCTGGTTTCTGAAGGCTTACAGCTCTCCCTGGGGACAGGTGGTGTGGGGAGAAGTATCAGCTGCAAAATGGCTCTGCAGGCAGCTCCGCCATGTCCTGCTTTTGCTTTGTGTTTCCCAGGCTCAGCCCATGCAGCCGCCTCTGGGGACCAGCCACCCTGCTCTGGCAGCCTGATCCCTGTGCCGGATCAGATGCTGCGCCCGATCAGATCCTTTCGAGAGGGGGAACTCCAGGAGTGTGTGTCTGCATCGGTGCAATGCACGGGTCTGTGTGTGGACCAGTGTGACTGCATGGCATGCGAGTGTGTTTTTCAGAGTGTGAGTGGGGGGGTTGCAGAGGTGTGCCAGAGGGACTCTGTGTTGCTCTGTGCTTACTGGGCATGTGAGCACACTGTGTGTGTGTGTGTGTGTGTGTGGGCAGTGGTGTACACCAGCTGTGCAGAAGCGCATGTGTTCCAGTGTGTGCTGCAGAGCGTGTGTGTGCGCACACTCCAGTTTAAGAGCAGGTATGTGTGTCGCAGGGTGCACCTCAGCTGTGTGTGCACCGGGGTGTGTGCAGCCGCAGTGTGTATATTCGGGGTGTGCTGCGGGCACACCCCGACTATGTGCTGTGGCAGCGGGCGGGTGTGCGCGGTGCGCACCGGGTCTGCTTATCGCAGAGCCTGAGTGTTCCCGGGTGGGCCGGACGCCGCCGTACCGGGCCGTTTGATGCCGTTCCATCCTGTGCCGTGCGGAGCCGCGCCCGGCACGGCGGGCGGCGCGCGCAGAGCCGGCAGTGCCCGCCCCGGTGCAGACCCGCCCCGCGCCGCCCCGCCCCGCGCCGCCGCCGGGGCCCGGCACCGCCGCCGCCAGTACCGGGCCCCGCTCCGCCGCCGCCGGGTGAGTAGCTGCCGCGCCCCCATCGCCACCGGTACAGGCCCCGGAGGAAGGGCAGGGGCACGCACCGCTTGCGTCTGCATCGCCGCCCCGGGCGGGCCAGGCCGGGCCGGGCCGGGCTGTGCGTGTGCCCGTGCCCATGCTCCCGCGGCGTTGCACAACCGTGGTGTGTGTGGGGGTGTGCGTGCGTGCCCCCCCGGTGCTGTTGCGGAGTGTGTGTATGCGCATGGCCTGCTCTTGTCTTGCAGCGCCCGTGCTTGTCCATCCTCCGGTGTCTCGCAGTGTGTGTGTGCGGCGGCCCCCATTGTGTCACCTTGTGCATGCCCCCAGTTGAGCTGCGGGGTCTGTTTGTGCGGGCCCTCCCCGCGTTACGTTGCAGCACCTGTGTGTTTACCACACGCTGTGGGGTGCTGGAAGTGTGTGCACCCCGCTGGGGGCAGCTGTGGGTGCTGTGGGGACAGCTGTGCCCCCAGGGTGGGCATACATAGCCTGTCCCTGCAGGGTGCCCCATGTTGGTGGGTGCTGGGGCTCCTCAGGGCCGGCCTCACTTCCAGGGAGAAGCGGCTGGCCTGGGCCTTTCCTGCACCACTGGGGAATTGCATCCAAAGCCATTAGCCTGGCTCACTGTTAACCGCATCGCTGCCAGGGCCAGTAGCACTGGCACCTGGGTACCTTTTTGGGGTGACACAAGGCGGGTGGGTGGCTTTGCAGCAAGCTGTGGTGCTGGGGGCAGCGGGGGCTCGCAGGGCCTGTGGCCGCCATGGTGCCTGCCTGCACATTAATTTGCCCGGGGAGGAATATATAGAGTGGCGGGTGAGGGCTGGGACGCGTGTCCAGAAATAGTGTGGTTTCCAGCCAGCCTGTGAGATGCAAATCGTTTGGTCAACAAGCAGTGGAGCTAAACTTAGGGCAATTACAGAAAAGTGTGGGCCCACAGTGGGTGTGCAAGGGCACGTGGCAGCTGGTGTTACCACACCCCAGGCTGGCCCTGGCACCCCAGCAGTGGGGGACCCCCACCCGGCAGCTCCTACTGCCCTGTCCCCTGTCAGGAGCCGAGTGTTTCTGCAGTGCCTGCGCCGGCCCTGAACTTTGCCCGCTGACGAGCTGTGGCTCAGCCCTTCACCTTTGCTGTGGGCTGGGCAATGTGGGGGGTCAGGCTGCAAATCTGGGGCAAGAAACGGGCAGTGAGGGAGGCGTGTGCACAATGGCAACAGGGCTGCAACCCGCCTGTCCTCCCCCCAGCTGGTTGCTAAACTGTCTTCTGCTTTCACTCCCACCCAGCAGAGCCTGGCAGCGATCACCGCCCTGCCACCTCTGTTTTGTAAGGACTCTCAGGCTGTTTTATTGCCCGGCTTTGGGGCGAGGCAGATGCCTGCACTCCACGCACGTACCCCGTGCACCCTCCTGGCCTCCACTGCCAGCCCGGGGTGACACTTCAAAGCCAGGCTGGGTCCCCTTTGCTGCTGGACACGGGGTTCCCATAGTAGGAGGACCCAAAATCCTACTTTGGAGACAGCCTGGCAGCACATCCCGGCTGTGACTTGGGTAAATCTGGGATTGTTTTCCTCTTGACGCATCCCAGCATTGTCCATAAGGGCAAGCAGTGCAGAGGGATTTGGAAACCCCCTAAATTTCCTTGTTCTGTGGAAAACTTGTGTCTGGCAAGGAGGCAAGGAGCCATTGCACAGGTCAGCCCCCTTTGCCCTGTGTGGGAGCTGAGCTGGCTGCTTGGCATTGCTTCCGGCAGCATCTGCTCCCTGGCGTGGCATCGTCCCTGCGTGGCCGGGGACGATGGGGTGTGGGGTGCCTCAACATGCTGTGCACAAGGAGGCGACAGCTGCCAGCTGCTGTGCCAAAGCGGTGGGCGAGTGCAGCCCTACTGCTGGCATCATGGCGGGGTGCAGAGTGGGGAGAGCAGGCGACTGGGAAACTTGCACTGCAGGTCCCTGCGCAGGGAGCATGTTGGACGAGATTGCGTCTTGGGAAGGGAAGGAGTGGCCCAGAGTTTCAGTGAACGCCTTTGTCCCCGCCTGAAACTCCCTGGTGCCCTGGCAGGGATGTGGGGGCTCATGGCTGTGGGGGCGGGACAAGGGGGAAGTTGCATCCCCCTCATTCCTGCTTGGGGGGCTCAGGGAGGGTTTTTGGGTTTGGGGGCCTTGAGCTGGGTCTCCCTTTCTGCCACCCATCCCTTTCAGGGTGACATCTGCTGTCCCCTGCCAGCCCAGGTATCACAGCAGTGTCCTCGCGTGCAATCCCTGGGCACAGCCAGCGCCCACGGGTGCCTCTCCCTCCCCTGTCATGGCTCATGCACACTGCTGCCCCAAACACGCCTGGCAATGGGTAATCCCAGAGTGAGCCCAGGCTGAGTCAGGGAAGGCACGTTGAGTCTGATTCAGGAGCAAGGAGACGCTCAGCAGCTGCCTCCTGCTCACAGCATTGGGCTGCACCCATCTGGCATCCCTGGTGCATGCATGCTGCTGGCAGGGGAAAAGGGAGCGAACTGCAACGGCATCTCACATGGGCCGGCGATGCTGGTGCAGGGGGGATGCCTGGGGTCTTTGCCCCAGCCCATGAAACTCCCATCTCCCCTGCTCCGCTGCTGTCAGTGGTGGCCTTGTGTGGGGCACACGTGGCCAGGCTGCTGGCTGCCGGCTCTGCCTGATTAGCAGATGGTAATGCTTGTTCCCCCTTTTTGTTGAGCGTACAAAGGCCGGGAGGGAGTGTGCGTGCTGGAGAGAGAAACCACGGAGGACAAAGAGCACACCCCGCCTGCCTCCCAGTGCCTTGGCTCTAACCAGCACCTGCCTGGCAAGTGGCTCTGCTCCCAAGGGTCCCCTGCCTGGACCTGAGAAGGGGTCCCAGCAGCCCCCTCCCTGCCATGGGGCGAGCGCAGGGTGCTCCCAGGGGTGTAGCCCTTTCTGCATCCTCCTGGCAGCACTGCTTTGGGGATGCCCAGGCAGCTGGGGGTACCGGTGGCACGTGTCATGTCAGGGGGACAGGTGCAGGTGGTTCCCTTCCTGCCATTGTCTGTGCTGAGGCCCCGACACCACTGTGGAGGAGCTGGTGGAGAACAGCCCCTACAGTGGCACGGCCATGGGGCCCTTTGCTGGCAGCATCTGCTGCGGGTCAAGGGAAGAAGCCACACCGTCCCCAGGCTGAGGTCAGCGGTCACCCCACAGCCAGCATTTCTGGGAGAGGAGAAAGGAGCAAGCTTGTTTTCATGCGTTTTGGGGTCCTGCCAGTCCAGGTCCTGGCTGTGGATGTAAGCAAAGCCCTGGGTGCTGCAGTGGAAGGCAGAACAGGCAGAGCTCCGGGGCTGAGTGGTGTGGGCAGAGCCATGGCAGCCCCTCTGGCCGTGGGCAGGAGGCTTGGAGCCAGCGAACGCAGCTGCCCGGCTGTGCTGCATGCCTGACCTTGTCCCTTCAACTGCTTCCCCTCACTGCCTTGGCTGTATCACGTGCCCGGGGCCATAACCATGCCGCGGCTTGCAGAGCCCTGCCCTCCTTCCCTGTGGCCGGGCCTCTCCTGGACACACGTGTGCTCCCACCCCAGCCCCGAGGGATGGTGGGGTTTGGGCAGTCCCCTGCCATCCCCTGAACCCATCTGGCTTTGCCAGGGGGGAGGCCTTGGCAAGGGTGCCTTCAGGGGCAGTGGGGACCACGTGCCCCCATAGGGAGGTGGCCCAGGCCATGGTGGTGATGCAGCACCAATGCTGCGTTGGAGCCAAGGTGCAGCTTGGCACGGCACGACATAGCACAGCATGGCATGGCATCCATGCATCCCAGGGAGCCTGCACTGCCAGTGTGGGCAGTGTTACTCGTCCGCATGGGTTCCCCAAACCTCATCCCCGTGCCCATCGAAGAGCTCTAAAGCAGATGCTTCGAAAGCGGGAAGTTTTCCTGTTGTCCTTTGTGCTGAGGTTAAGTTCCTGTGCAGCTTCCTGCCCCGTTATATATAGCTGTCAGCCTGTCCCATGCAGTGCTGCCAGCCGGCTGCTCCAGTTTGGAGTTGTTTATCTGCAGCCTGAGCACTCAGTGGAGGTCGGGGGGGGGGGGTGGGCTGGTGGGCATCGGTTGCCCCGGGGTCAGATGGGTCCCATAGCAGCCCCATGCGGGGCGAGGCTGTGGGTGCACGTGGGGTTTTCCAGGGAGGGATGGGTTTTCTGCCTGGCCATGGTTTTGCCGCTGGCTGGGTGCTCCCCCCACTGCGCGGGATGCCCGAATGAAAGAGTGACTGTTCCTGGAGGTCACTGACAGCGTCACGAGTTTCTGCGTCACCCCCAGCTATAATTAGACACTTATCAGTGTTTGGGAGGGATGTGATTTTACAGGTTCCTGTTTATTAGAGCAGCCTTCACTTAGGGCCATGTTTCCAGCTCCCTCCCTGGTGGGGACACTGCCTGTGGCTGTCCCCTGTGGCTTTGCGGTGGCCAGGGCCGGGACAAGCAGCAGAGAGGCTTCTGTTTCTTCAACAAGGGGCTTTTGAACCAGTGGGCAGGACACCTGTGGTGCTGCAGCTGGCAGGGATGGGCAGTTTTTTAGCCGAGGGAGCATCTACGCCGGTGGTAACCGCTGCAAATGCAACCAGGATGCCTTCCTCCCCTACCTGCCTGTGCTACTCCGAAACGGCTCCTGAGCTGTGGGAGGTGCTGGGGGTCTTGCCCACAGTCAGCCCCAGTGCTGGCATGGGGGTGCATCACGGTGCTAGGCTGCTGGGCTTCTTTGAGGGCCACCCTTGCTGTCCAGCCAGGGCAAGGACACGATGACTGGGGCAGTCTCAGAGCCCTGTGGTGCTGCTGTCCCCAGGGAGGGTAGGGATGCTGAGACATGGCCTGGAGCTGGGGGTGACCCGTAGGAGTGAGGGGCGGTGGGGTGGGTGTTGGCTGTACCGCTGTCTGATGGCACCCTTGCCTGTCTGTCCTTCTGTAGGCAGGTGGCCGTGCCGTGACCAGCACCCTGCCACGGGGGCAAGTGTGCCCCAAGCCCCCCTCCACCATGTTCAACCTGATGAAGAAGGACAAAGAGAGGGATGGAGCCCGAAAGGAGAAGAAGGAAAAGAAGGAGAAGAAGGAGCGGATGTCGGCGGCTGAGCTCAAGAGCCTGGAGGAGATGAGCATGCGCCGGGGCTTCTTCAACCTCAACCGTGCCTCCAAGCGGGACTCCAAGACCCGCCTGGAGATCTCCAACCCCATCCCCATCAAGGTGGCCAGTGGCTCTGACCTGCATCTCACGGACATTGACTCTGACAGCAACCGGGGCAGCGTCATCTTGGACTCGGGCCACTTGAGCACGGCCAGCTCCAGTGATGATCTCAAGGTGGATGATGCCAACTTCAAGGGCTCGGTGCTGCAGCGGGCGGCCAAGTTCGGCTCGTTGGCCAAGCAGAACTCCCAGATGATCGTCAAACGCTTTTCCTTCTCCCAGAAGAGCCGGGATGAGAGCACCTCAGAGACGTCCACCCCCTCCGAGCACTCCGCGGCCCCCTCCCCACAGGTGGAGGTGCGCATGCTGGAGACCCAGCTAGCCAAGCAAGGGGTCCCCCCAGGACACCCCTGCACCCCTCCCACCGTCTCCCTGCGTGCCAGGGTGCCGGAGCTCGTTGGCAAGAGGTTCCCTGCTGAGCTGCGGCTGCCTGCCTTGGTGCCCCCACAGCCCCCCACGCCACGGCAGCTGGAGCTGCAGAGGCGCAACACTGGTGATTTCGGCTTCTCCCTACGCCGCACCACCATGCTGGACCGGGCGCCTGATGGGCAGGTGTACCGTCGCGTTGTGCACTTTGCTGAACCCGGAGCTGGCACCAAAGACTTGGCGTTGGGGTTGGTGCCGGGTGACCGGCTGGTGGAGATCAATGGGCAAAATGTGGAGAACAAATCCCGGGATGAGATTGTGGAGATGATCCGGCAGTCAGGGGAGACAGTGCAGCTGAAGGTGCAGCCCATCCTGGAGCTGAGCGAGCTGAGCCGCTGCTGGCTGCAGGGTGGCCAGGGGACGTGCCGCGCTGCCTGGGATGTGAGTAACACTGTCCCCACTGCAGGGCCGGTGCCCTGGGTTTCTGCTGGCCACCAGCGTCCTCGTGGCGGGTGTTTGGGTTGGCAGGGGCTGTGGGAACCACCGGGTGCCGTGGCTGCTCTGACCAAGAGCAATGCACGGGGAGGAGCGGGAAGTTGTGGCTGGGATGCAGGGGCGATGCCTGCCTGTGCCCCAGGGCGGCAGAGTGGCTGCAAGGGTGCATTTGCATCAGGGCTTATGAACCCGCGCCGGTGGGTTTTTCCCCCAAAAATGCTCAGTGTGCTACTGGGTTTGGTCTTCCTCCTGCCAGAGGGGCTTTGGGAGAGCCCAGCTCTGTGTCACCTGGAGGAAGTCCGTCCCTGTGCCATCACCGAGGCAGCACGGTCTGACAGGGAAAGGAGCTTTGCTCCTTCCTGCCAGGAAATCCATAACGCTGCTTTGCAGCAGGGGCACTGCCTGCCCCGCTGCCTGCCCCGCTGCCCATATCAGCCTCCTCATGATGGGATCCCGCTCCGGGGACCAGGGAGGGCAGCGTGGTGTGTCAGGGGACAGGAGCTGCCAACAGTGTGTGCAGCTCTGTGTGTGTGGCTGGTGCTGTATAAATAGAAACTTAATGGCTGGGTGACCCACATCTCCCGCATGAGCTGCCTGGCTCCGCTGACCCTGCTGCGGACTAACCAGAGTCCTGACCAGCCGGCATCCTGGCAGAGGCCCCAAAATGCTGACAGCTTGCAGGGCTGGACACCTTTCATGGTGGCAGGGGGGTGCAGCAGCACAGCATTGGTTTAGCTTATAACCAGGCTTGTTTAGTGTGTTTTTAAGCCTTCCTTAGGGAGAGGCTGCCTGTGCCCCCGGAGCAGGTTGCCTGCACCGGGGAGAGCCATGTCGAGCATGGCGGGGCCCCGTCCCTGTGGGGTGGTGGCTGGGACAAAGCAAGGGTGGCCATGGTGCAGGGATACCGTGACGGTGGCCATGGGGCTCCATGTGCTCCCTGAGCAAGCACCGACGCTGCGGGGTGGAGTCTGTGCCGAGCTGGAGCACCGGGTTTCCGGCATCCCCTCCCCGGAGCCTGGCAGGCATCACCAGGCAATGCTTGCTGTGCCGCCAGGATAACCCCTGGCTGGATAACCCCACAGGACTGAGGGGCATGGCTGCCACCCTTGCTGCAGTGCGCCGGCATGGGAGCTGGTGCATGTTCGATGCCAGCGTGTGGGGGCTGGTGAGGTGCTTGTGCCAGCCAAGAGTGTGGTGCTGCGGCTGGGAAGGGGTAAGAGGAGATGCCGGTGCCCTTGGGGCTGGTGGGGAGAGGCTGCAGCATACGGCCTTGTGCCAGGTCCTGGCACGGTTAGATGGCATCAGCCAGAGGAAACCGGCCAGAAGGGTGGCAGTGACCGTGTCTTGTGGCATCTTTGGGTGCCACCACAGCATGGGCACCCCCGACACAAGATGCTGTCCCTCTCCCATGTGGTGCAGGGGTCCACCAGGGGATGCACCGCAGCTTTGTCGGTGCTGGGGAGCCAAGGGTGCAGTGCAGGGTGCCTGGTCCCTCACCCAGTGGGGCTGTGCAAGGTGCCGGCACACAGGGAGGCCCGGCTCTCCTGCAGGCCCCGCTAAGCTCCCTGGAATGTTTCTGGTCCTAATTTAAATAAAAATGATCCTTTTTGAAACAGGAAATTATAGACATATTTTGGGCTGTTGCTCTGGAAGCCCCTCCCTGGCTGGAGTGGGGACGGTGTCAGGCTCCCTCTGTACTGCATGGGGTTTAACCCCCTCAGCAGGGGCCGTGCTGAGCTGCCTTAATCCCCATGGACCCACACCAGAACCTGGCAGGGGCAGCACCTGCCATATCTAGGGGGGGCTCTCGGTGCTGTGGGGTGCATGGGGGGCTGGCCGGTGGCACGGTGTGACTGGGCATCCGGGACTGGGTGAAACCACCGCCCCATGTCCCAGCTTTGCTCCCGGCGCGGGGCAGCTGGGCTGGCTCGGCCCCGCACTTGTATTTATTTATTTACCGGCGAAATTCCTCTGGAAGGGCCCAGGCATGCGCCGGCTGGGTAGAAATATTCCAGAAACGCTGCTGACCACTCCAGCGCTTCGGCGGGACTGCAGACATTTGGCGGCCATGCCGGCAGACCCTGCGTGCCATGCTCACCCACCAGCCACTGGCGCCCTGGTCTCTGGAGGTCGCTGTCCCCAGGGTGCAAAGCCACCGTGCCACGGTGTGGCTGGGTGCCAGCTCTTTGCTGTGCCCCATGTCCCACCAGGGGACTCTGTGCGGAGGCGGAGGGGTGTGGGGTGGGGGCTGCAGGACTCCCATTGTTGCCAGAGGCACTTTCTCCTTTTGTCTATACTTCCTCCAGGGGAAGCTCTTGGGTTGGCTCTTTCTCTGCCCTCACTGTAGGGATGGTGCTGCTGGGGCATCCCTGGCCTGGGTGTACCTCAGGGGCCCTGGTGAGGGGGCTTGTGTCCAGCAGGCTTATCCGTGGGGTCGGTGCATCTCCGCCAAAGTTCCTGCTGGAGGAACGAGAGGAATCTGCTGGCCGGGCAGAAACACTGCTGCCTGGCCAGGCTGGGGGTCCGGGTAGAGATGGCCCATGGGAGCCAGGCTCCTCCCTGGCAGGTGGCTCTGTGCCCTGCCTCGGGGATGCTCAGGACCCCCTTGGGAAGGCAGGACCATGTTCCATCACCCGGGTCTGTTTGGCTCACCGTGAAGGGGGCTGCAGTGGCTCTGCATGCTGGGGCTGAGCCAGTGCCCTCACCAAAGCCTTTTGTTCCTGCTGTCAGGGGACGTGACTTCAACTTTTTGCAAATAACCCAGTGGCTGCCGCCAGCGCTACGTGGGGACACCATGGGCACCCTCCACTGTGTTGTGCCAGTCGTGCCAAGGGTGTTTACTGTGGCCTCTCCCCAGCGCGTGCCTGGTGCAGAGAGGGGCTGGAGCTGCCGTGTGGTGTCAGCCCCGGGGCAGTGCTGCAAAACCTGGCATTAGTGTGGGCTGGGAGGGATGTGACCCAGTGCTAGGATTCCCAGCATGGGCATTTCCAGCCTGCCATCAACACAGCCTTCCTGCTGCGGCTGGGACCCACTGCTCCTTCTGGGAGTGGATTCTGGCTCGGGGCACATCTGCGTCCCCGGTGTCAGGCAGGGACATGCTCAAGCACCGGCTGGGGTCCCTACCATGCTGGGCAGTCGCCGCCTCTCCTTCACACCGCTGGCGTGCCTGGCTCCCTGCCACCGGCCTCCTGCCGGCAGGCCCCACGCAGGGAGGCCCCCAGCCCCTCGCCTGCTGCCTCGCTCCTGCTGTTTCCAGGGAGACCTTGAACCTCCAGAGGCAGCTTTGCCATGAAAGTGGCTTTACCGTGGGCTGCCACACCATGCCGGGGGGCTGCTGGGCTGGCACACTTCTGTGGTGCTGGCCCTCGCCTCAGGGCGGGGGGCTGTCCGTCCCTGGGAGCATTTTGGGGGACAGTTGTGTTCATGGGAAAGCAAAGGGAGGAGCAAGTGGTGTTGGGGCTGCACCACCTGGCATGATGCTGGACACCCAACTCTGACACTGGGCACCCTGCTCCAACACCAGGCGCCCCGCCGCGGGACCCCGGGGTGCAGGAGTGTGCAACCTTGTTCCTCGCGGCTCAGGACCCCCCCTGGCTTCCCCCAGTGCCCCAGCTGCGCTCAGCCTGGGGGTGTCTTTCTGTGTTCCCTCCAGGGCGGGTGGTGGAACAGAGGCCAGGCAGTTCCCCCCGCGGCGCTGGGCTGCCACAAGCCCACATCACTTCCTCCAGCGGCAGCGGCGGCAGTGGTTGTGACGGCAAGGCCCTGCTGCCCGCGTGTCCCCCCCCCAGCACTCCCTCCGGCTGCTGCGCGCGCCGGTGGGGCCCTCGCATTCCTCGGCTATTTTTAGGGTGGCCCTATCAGCCCAGCTGTCCCCGCGCCGCCGGCTGCCGCCCTGTGCGCCTCTTCCACCACACTGCATCCCGCTCGCCCCGGCAGAAACCCTGCTCCTGGCTCACCCCGACCTTGTGGTAAGGTGGGGACCGGCACGGCATGGGGGAGTGTGAGGGGGGCACATGGGAGCCAGTCCCAGCACCGGGGTCAGGGGCTGCAAGGCTGCACTCACGCCTGGGGCACTTTGGCAGCCAGGGGCGTTTCTTGCAGCCCCCCTGGGGGACCCTGACACCAGTGCTCTCCAGGGACCTTTGGGGCGGTGCCAGGCTGTGTGGAGGTGGGAGCACTGTGGGCAGAGGGTTTGGGGGCTCTGACCCCTGGGCAGGTTCGTCTCAGGACCTCCCTGCCCAGCCTGTGCTCCGGGCACCAGCATTTCATGCTGTGGTGATGGGGGGGACAGGGAACCCCTTGAGGACAGGGTGACATGCCCCCTAACAGGCAGGTTGGTTCAGTGGCCGGGTGCTCCTCTATGCCATGCCCAGCCCTGGGAGGGGGAGTTCTCCCCGACGGCCCCAGGTGCGACCCCCCTGGGGTTCAGAGCACAGCGCCGGCCAGGGCAGTGTGTCCTGCCGGGGCTGCCCAGCCGCTGGCACAGTGTCAGGCTCAGAATAAACCCTGGCTATCAGGGCAAGCAGGGTGCCTGGGGCAGAAAATATCCCTTCCCTCACCCTGGCATTTGCTTACCTCAGTGGGCTGGCCCTCCCAGGGGGGAAACTGGCGCACAGTCCTGTGGCCTGACTAAAGGGGCTTTTTTTGCACAATGAGTTTTGTTTGGTCTCAGCCCGGCCACCTGCCTGTCCGCAGAGCCCTTCCTATAGGCAGTGCCTGTTTGTATGCTGAGCAGGGCCAGGTGGGCTCAGACTCCCATTCCTGAAGGTCCTGGGCTCCCAGGGCTGGCAGGGAAGGGCGCGTGCTCGTACACTGTGCCATAGTTCAGCGCCCTGCATGCCAGCTCCGACCTGTCTCACCTCTCCCTCTCTCCCCAGCCAGGGCTGCGGCTCCATGAGACATCACCATGGCGTTTTCATCCCGGTTTGCATTCTGGGAGCAGAAGGGAAGTCTCTCACGCGTTTGCCTGCACCCCACATTCGGGTCATGCTGCCGCACGCTGCCAACCAACTCCCCCAGTTTGCCCAGTGCCAGCACCATGTTCGGAGCGGTGCTCCCAGCCTCTCGCTGCACTGCTATGCTGGGGGCCACACTGAGCAAATGGGGAGCTGCCCCATGCCCCACCGCAGCATGGCTGTGGTCACCAATGCAGCCATGCATGCAGTTACTAACGCCATCCCTAAGGACCGCTTTGCAAGTGGCTGGTGCAGCCCCTAACACAGTGTGAGCCACCTTGGTGCCACCGTCCAGCCCCGAGCACTTGCAGGAGCTGTGTGATGGCGAGTCGGGGAGCATTGCCCACGGGGTGCACCACGCGCTGCCGCTGTGGTGCCACGGCTGAGCCCTGGAGCTCAGAGGCATGGCCCAGGGCAGGGGAGGGTTTGGCTGCCCACCCACCCCAGAGACCCCTGGTTGCCCCGCTCGGCACAGAGCTGGCACATCCCACTGTGTGGCTGCCGCAGAGATTAGGTGGTGACACTTAAAACGTGCTGTGACGCTCGGCAGGGTGACGTGCAGAAATGCAGAGCCCCTGTGGGGAGTGGCAACGGGGCTCTATATACCAGCTCGCTCACCAGCTGCATGCAAGGAGCGGGCCTGGGCCAGGTGGGCAGAGCACTTTCCTCTCCCACCTTTGGGGTTTACCATAACTGGGGCACATCCCTGCGCTTTCTCCCACTTTTCTGGCTGCTGGGAAGCCTGGAAGGACACATGCCCTCATCCCTGGGGCTGCAACAGGCTACAAATTGGGGTTGTTTCATGCAGCAGCCTCCTGCCCCCCTGGCATGGAGTGATGGTCCCAGTGGTTTTTCCCAGTCCCTGTGGCTTTTCCGGCAGCGAGGCCCTGCGGTGGGCTGAAATGCGCTCCTCTTGTTTGTCTGACCCTCAGGTCAAGGACGAGGACAAATCCTTAGCTGTGAAAAGACCCGGGAAGGAGGATGGGGCTGTAAGTGTCGCAGGGCATGGGCAGGGTGGAGCTGTGTCGGGGATGGGACTCGCCCTTGGTGGGGACAGACCCCATGCCCCCCAGGCTTGGGGGCGTCACAGAGGGTAGTGGGCTCAGCAACCTACCCCCATACCCGCGCCGGTCCCTGGGGAGTGCTGGTGGCTGCTCCAAGGCAGCATGTGGAGGGTGGCGGGTATTTTCAGCAGGGATGCCTGGCTGCGCACAGCGATCTCTCCTCCTCCGCCTTCCCAGGGCTTATCCCTGCCCTGCACACCCCAATGGGTCAGTGTCCACCCTGTGGTTACAGCACCAGCTCCTGCCCTGCCTGTCAAAGCTCTTGGCAGCGGAAATCTTGTGGCTTGCCCTGTGCGTTGCAGAGGCTACTGGTGCTCTGAGCACTGAGTTTTGCCCCCATACTAGCAGCCCGTGGGTCGATGGGTCCCTGCATGCAGGGCCGAGGAGGTCACCATTGCTCCCTGCCCTGGGGTATGGTGGGGGGCTTTAGGTTGGCTGGGGAAGGGGACTAGGTGCTGAGTCCCTCGGTGCCAGGGTCTGGCTGGGAGCCATGCTCCTGCAGCAGGGCACAAAGCCCTGGACACCACCATGTCCCAAGAAGCAGTTGCTTGTGGTGGCAGGCAGTGCACTGCTGGACCTCCACTCACACTGGTGTCATTGTGGCTGCAGTCAGAGAGCCCGAAGGATGCGGCGTCTGCACCCCCGAATCCTGAGCCCCTGAATCCTGAGCCCTCAAAGAACCCCACGCCAGCCCCCGGGCGAGGGAAGAGTCTGGAGCCGGTGCTGAACGGGGCAGCAGTGAATGGGCTGGAGAGCCCGGCGGTGGGCACCGAGGCACAAGGGGATGATGGCCAGGGGCTGTCCCGCCGCAGGGTGGTCCGGGTGGTGCGCAAGGTGGTCCGCAAAGTCCTGCCGGGGGAGGATGCTGGCAGTGCCAAGGAGCTGGGGCAAGACGCCAAGTCTCCCGAGCCAGTGCCGCCCCCCAGGAAGGAGGACACAGGCCGTCCTGCAATGCCGCCTCCTCCCACCGTGCCGCCTCCCCCCGCCATGCTGACAGCCCCAGCCAAGCCAGAGCCCAAAGATGAGATCTCAGCAGGGCTCAAAACCCTCATGGTGAAGGGAAAAACGAAAGAGCACCGGCCACGGCTCCGGCCGGGGGACAGGCAGAAGGAGAAGTCCCCCGACCCGGCTGGGGGGGACGCAAAGCTGTCCCTGTCCCCGGGCACCGAAGCCAAGCTGGAGCCGCCAGTGCAGCCTTTGGGAGGGAAAGCGGAGCCGGCAAAGGCATCTGCTCCGAAACCCACCGCCCTGGAGAGGCACAAGGTACCGGTGTGTGCTTGGTGGGGGATGCTCTAACATAGCGGCAGGGCTGTGCCACCTGGTGCAGCATGGTGTGAGCTCACCCACATGGTTTGCAGTGGTTTTGGGGTGTGCAGTGCCGGGTGGGGGTCACTTTTCAGGACAGTTGTGTGCACTGCGACCATCCAATCACACTACCCCTTGTCTCCCCTCCGGCTTGTGTGGCGAAGAAGCTGCAGCCCAGTGAGAAGCGGTCGACCCCTGTGAAAACTGCCCTCGCACCCCCTCAGCAGGTGCGTGGGAGCAGGGACCCGGGTCCTTGGGTATAGCGGTGTACACGCTGGTACCCCAGCTATGCTGGCCTCAGCACCCACGGGTCTGCGCCAGACTTCATCCCAGTACCCACCCCAAGTGCTGGCAGGCTGCAGGGCCAGGAAAGCCTCTGCAATAGCCCCTCTGGTGCCTGCATGCCATGAGCGCGGGGCTGACAGGGGCTGCGGTGTCAGGAGGGGCCGCAGGGCGGCTGGCCTGGTGCTAACAGTGCTCTGCCTCCAGGCTGTCCCCGGCCCCGCATCCCGGCTGAGCCCGTCGGAGGAGGCACAGCGCCGGCTGGAGAGGATCTTCACTGCTTCTGTAATTCCAGGGGTGTTGGCGCTTGCGTGCTGCCCGCCTGGGGACAGGGACACGTGGGCAGCATGTGGCTGCCCCAGCTGTGCCATGTGCTCTGCACGGGGTGATTGTACCCCTGTGCCTGGTCACCAGCCCCGTGGTGCCTCTCTGGGTGGCACCGGCAACAGGGGACGGATGACGGGGGATGCCAGTGGGTTTGGGGTTGCTGTTTGGACCAGCGTGCCCGGCCTTGGGGAGCTGCAATGCCCAGCAGCCCGCGCTGGTGGCATCCTTGTGGCAGCCCAAGCATGGCTGCCCATGGCTGGGTTGATGCCCAGGCAGTGCCATGGGGCTGTGCCTGGGCCCTGTGGCGGTGCTGCTGCTGCTCTCTGCCTCTCACCCTCTCTCCTTTCTCTCCTCCTTCCTCGCTGCCGTTAGCTGGACCCCGCCACCTCTGCCTCGGCACCCAGCCAGGTACTGTGCCCCCATCCTCAGGAGCCCTCTGCCTCCGCCAGCGACCCCCTGCCGTCCTCTGTCTGCCGCTGGGCTGGCGTCTGCGCCCGTGCCTCGTGCTGGAGTGTAAGGCTTTCCCTGTCCCACCCTGCTCTGTGGGCTGCTGCGTCACCCATGCGGCCACAGGGCTGTGTGCCTCTCCCCAGTAGGGCCGTGCCAGGGAGCTGGGCGTCCCGGGAGGGTGCACTCAGTGGAGGTGGCACGGCTGGGGTGGGCAGGGGTGCGGAGCAGGACGGAAAGGGGCAGAGCAGCCAGCACAGGCAGGACGCGTGGCTCATGACAGATCCGCTGTGGCGTGCAGCACTGGTCGGGCTTGCAGTGGGTCAGCATGGCGGCCCCCAACCCTGGGGGCTTTGGCAGCGGGGCCTTGTGGCCTATGTCCTTCCTGGCTCCATGTGTCCCCAGTGCCGCACTGGACCTGTCACTCCGCTGGCTGCAGCGGTGGCCCTCACCAGGAGTGCCCGTGGGGTTTGGCACAGTGGCACTTTGCTCCCACTCGCTTCCCCCTGCCACTTTCTGTGCTCTCTGCGGGGCAGAAATTAACCCTTCTTGCCTTCACTCCCCATCTCTCGGCCTCACCAGGGTCAAGCGGACGATGCCCCAGCAGCCCCCTTTGGCCCTGTCCCTGCTGCAGCTCAGGTTTGGCTTTGGGGCTTACCCTGCTCCCAGGTGGTGGGGATGTCCCCACTGTGCCGGCCGTGCCAGCCTGGCATTTCCCATGCTGCGGTACTCTGCCATTATTGTGCCATGTCCTGTGTCCCTCCATTATGTCCCTGCAGCGTGTCCTGTGTCCCTACAGTGTGTCTCTGACCTGTGTCCCTGCAGCATGTCCCATGTCCCCACAGCATGCCTGGTGTCCCTGCATCCCAGCACGTGGCTGGCATGGGTGCCCGCTCTCTGGGCTGCGGTTTGGGACCTCAGGTCCTCCAGGCTTGCCCAAGGTGGCCGTGGTGAATGCTGTCATGGGCCACTATGACTTCACGTCTGCCCCAAGCTGTGGCAGGGCCCTGATAGTCTCTGCAGCCCTGAGCCCACTGGAGTCCCTGGGGGCAGCGAGCAAGCTGGGGACACGTGCTGGGAGGGCTTGGGGCTTGCGGAGGGTGGCTATGCCTGCCTGGCACATGGCCCCATGGCCAGGCAGCCCTGCTCCCTCCAGCCCCAGGGATGTGGGGAGGGGATGAGACGGGAGACAGGTGACCATGACCTCCCCACATCCCGCTGTCCCACAGGCCAAGACGGAGGAGCAGATAGCGGCTGAGGAGGCCTGGTATGAGACTGAGAAGGTGTGGCTGGTACACAGGGATGGCTTCTCCTTGGGTGAGTCGGGGGTCAGCCTGGCACCACTGGGACAAGGGGTGCCCTGTCCTTCCTGTGGCACAGCGAGCCCTGCCTGGCCTGGCCACAGTGTCCTCAGGGGACTGCTGGCATGGCCCCACTGAGTTCCCCACACCCCTCGCAGGCAGCCAGCTGCGGCCAGAGGAGAGCAGCCCCTTGCCTGAGGGCAAGGTGAAGGTGAAGCTGGACCACGACGGAGCCGTCCTGGAGGTGGAGGAGGACGACGTGGAGAAGGTAGGGCTGTGAGGTGGGGGATGGCGGGGCAGATCACCCGTTCCCTGCCTGACACCCTCCCACTTCACTGCCAGGCAAACCCCCCCTCCTGTGACCGCGTGGAGGACCTCGCCAGCCTCCTCTACCTCAACGAGTCTAGTGTGCTGCACACACTGCGGCAGCGCTATGGCGGCAACCTCCTGCACACCTACGCCGGCCCCACCATGGTCATCATCAACCCCCTGAGCTCCCCATCCATGTACTCTGAGAAGGTGACCCTGCTGCCAGGGGGGACTGGAGGGGACAGGCAGCTGGGAGCTGTGCCACCGCACAGAGGGAGCTGGTGGGGTTGGCAGGATGCTGACCCTCGCCCACTTCCCACCCTCCCTGCCAGGTCATGCACATGTTCAAAGGATGCCGCAGGGAGGACATGTCCCCACACATCTATGCGGTGGCCCAGGCCGCCTACCGCAGCATGCTGATGAGCCGCCAGGACCAGGCGGTTGTGCTGCTGGGCACCAGTGGCAGTGGCAAAACCACCAACTGCCAGCACCTTGTCCAGTACCTCGCCACCATCGCCAGCAGCACCGGCAAGGTCTTCTCTGGTGAGTCCTCGGCAGGGCGTGGGGTCCTCGTGCTGCCTGCACAAGCCCCTTGCTTTGCGATCACAGCCCTCGGCAGCCTCCCACACCCGGCAGCGGCCAGACACATGCCACACGGCGCACGTTCATTTTCTCACGCCAGTCCCTTTACCGCGCTGTTGAGGGCTGCTGCAGCATGGAACACGGCACAGAAGCAGCAGCGCTTACCTGGCCAGTGGTGCTGGCCTTGGCTGCCCACTGCACAGCCCCTGCACCCCACCGCCCTGCTTCTCTTCCTGCAGCGGAGAAGTGGCAGGCTCTCTACACCATCCTGGAGGCTTTTGGCAATAGCAGCACCAGCATGAACGGCAACGCCACCCGCTTCTCCCAGATCATCTCTCTGGACTTCGACCAGGCGGGGCAGGTGGCATCTGCCTCCATACAGGTGAGGGGGCCGGGGTGGCCCCCCTCGGCATGGGAGCTGGCCCATCCTTACCAGGGCGGCTCCCCTTGGCGCGGGAGCCAGCCTATCCTCGCTGGGATGTTTCCTCCCAGCAGCCTGGCCACACAGAAGCCCACGAGCTCTGCTGCAGACACCCCCCGGCTGCCGGCTGTGCTCACAGCACTTAGCATCCAGGCATCCTGCTCTCATCTTTGTTCACACCCAGATATGTGCAGATTAGATTGACTCCCTGTCCTTGCTGAGTTAGCCCCAATATTAGGGTGTGTTTCTTCCAGACGCTGCCCCAGTGTGATAGCAGCAGAGCCCTTAAAATTCTAGAGAGCTGCTTCGTGCTCCTGTAGTAGCAGGCACCCCAGGAGAGGAGATGCTCACAGGTTGCTTGGATGATGTTTACATTCATATGATGCCCTGCGGTGGGCAGGAGACCCTCACATCTCCTCAGTGACCCTGGACAGGCAGCTAGGATGAGGCTGGGGTGGGTGCGGTGGGTGTCTCGGTGGGAGTGGGGCCCTTGGGGAACGGTACCCAACCCTCCCACCTCCGCCAGACGCTGTTGCTGGAGAAGCTGCGCGTTGCCAAGCGCCCGCCCAACGAGGCCACCTTCAACATCTTCTACTACCTGCTGGCCTGCTCTGACAGCGCCCTACGGTGAGCTGGGGTGGGCAAGGGCACGGCCTCTGGCCCGGGGTGGGGTCTCGGGAGCCTCCCATGTGAGGCCAATCTCGGTGTTTATCCCTGCAGGACTGAGCTTCACTTCAACCACCTGGCAGAGAACAACGTCTTCGGCATTGTGCCCCTCTCCAAGGTTGCTGCTATGGGGCTGCGGAGGGGGATGAGGTTCCCTGGCCCATTCAGGTGCAGGGGGAGGCAGAGCCAAGCTCCCACACTGACGGCTTCCATTGCTTTCTGCAGCCAGAGGAAAAGCAGAAGGCGACGCAGCAGTTCAACAAGCTCCAGGCTGCCATGAAGGTGATGGGCATCTCTGGTGATGAGCAGAAAGCCTTATGGCTCATCCTGGGGGCCATTTATCATCTGGGGGCTGCCGGGGCCACGAAAGGTAACGAGCTGCTCAGGGCCGGGAGGCATTAATGAGCCAAGACTTCGGCTGATGGCTACATGGGGTCCCAGAGTGATCGCTGGCACCTTGCAAATGGCCCCGCCCAGTGTGGCCGAGCCCTGGGGGAGGTGTCTGGGGCTGTGTCAGCTGAGGAACAGTGCCCTGCCACCGTGAGTGCTCGGGGGCACCCGCCTTTGCCCCCTTGGTCAGGGTAGTCCCACTGACTGGTGGGAATCGAACACCCCCAGACCCTGGGCTGGCCCCTGCCAACTTGGGGGACCAAAGGCCTGGCTGGGGCTGAGGGAGTCAGGGGGGTGCGTGTGTCCCCCATCCCCAGTGTAACATCTCTCCCCCTGTCCTCCCCACAGAGCTGCTGGCAGACAGAGCCGGTAATCAGAGCCGCGGGGGGTTCTGCTCCGGGTGGTGCCGCGCGTTGCTGGTTTTGGGGCTGAAATGGGGGCTTGGGATACTGCTGGTGTGCCAGGACCAACCCTCGTCCCTGACTGGGTGCTGGCAGCCCCAAATTTGCCTGCTGCCTGTCAGGATCCTCCCACCTGGTCCTCTTGGCACCATTGGTGGTGTGGGCCAGGGCTGCCCCGGCACCGAGAGCCCACCATGGGCTGCAGAGCTTGCTCTGACAGGCACCAGCTTCACTCTCCGTCCATGGGGGTGGTGAATTCGGCTTCATGGGGCTGCTCTTCTCCCCCTGGGGCTTTTGCCTTCCCCCCATGGTGCTGGAAGCCCCCGTGGTGCTGCATGCTGGCGGGAGGGCTCAGGCATGGCACACCGCAAATGGGCACCTGGAGCTGGTGGCTGCACTAAGGGAATTTGCAGCCCGGGGGGAAAAGATGAGTCAGGGATGGGAAGGGAGAGACTGGAGGGGTCTCGGGGGTGCAGCCAGGTGCAGTGTTGGCCCACGGGGTGCTTCGAGGCGCTAGAGGGCAGCAGGGCCCTGCTGCAGCCACTACAGCGTGATGCTTGGGCAGCTCAGGAGCCTCTTCATGGGGGCCTGCTGGAGGGGAACCCCAGATCCTGCTCTGGTGGAGCATCCCCACATCTTGCTCAGGGTGAGCATCCTAGCCCCAGCTCTGTGCTGCTCCTGGCGCCTTCCCTGCATCTCGTGGACACTGGGGATGCTCAAAGCCAGCTCAGCCACACCACCTCCCGTTTCCTTGGCCCCTTGACACTTGTACCAGGCTGGATCCGACAGCAGCTCCCCATGCTCTGGGGCAGAACTGAGCTGCTCCCCACCAGTGCCCACAATGTGGCCAGGGCTCACAGGGGAAGGGCCCCCATGCTGGCTTAGTGTCTCACTGCAGCGATGCCTGGGGGGAGACCAGGCTTGGCATGTGCGTGGTGTGGTGGTGGCTGCACATGGCGTGTTTTGGCAGGAGGGTGTCCCCGTGCCGCGTGTCTGCGCTGTCGCGTGCCGTTGTTTCTAATCCCTGTCTCTGTTCGCATGGTGCATGCTGCCCTTTTGCAATGCAGACGCCGATGAAGGTAAAAGTCTTGGTCTCCGCACATCTCTGGCTTCCCCCTACCACGTGCCACCGCCTTCCTGCTGTCATGTCCTTGCATGTCACCATTAACCTGCTCCCACCTCCCCTACCCTCCCCCAGCATCCGTGTGCTTGTGTCCAGCAGCCGCGGTCTGTCCTGCTGCATCGCAGCAGGGCTGCTCAGCGCATGTGGCCAAGCAGGGACGTGTCCCTGTGCTGGGGCAGCTCAGAGCCCCGTACCATTACAGGCCCTAGGGGTCCCCGGGCAGCAGTGGTGAGGGGCGATCCCCCCTCCCCACCCCATGGCGTGGCTCTGTCAGCCCTGCAGAGGCATGAAGCCATTCACCCCATGTCTCCTCTAATCAGACCCCAAAACACTTCCCGGCCCTCCAGCACCGAGCACGTGCTCCCACTGTGCGCAGCATCCCCAGGCTACTCTGGGGGATCCTGAGATGGTCCCAGGTCTGGCTGGAAATGCCCCCCATTTGGGGAGATGCCCTGGCCGGCACTGAGCCCCCTTCTCCACCCTCCAGCCGGGAGGAAGCAGTTCGCACGGCACGAGTGGGCTCAGAAAGCCGCCTACCTTCTGGGCTGCAGCCTGGAGGAGCTCTCGTCCTCCATCTTCAAGCACCAGCCCAAGGGCACCCTGCAGCGATCCACCTCCTTCCGGCAGGGCCCTGACGAGTCCCCCCTGGGCGACGGTGGCACAGGTAGGGTGAGGGACAGTGGGGACAGCGGGTGGCCCCAGGGGATGCTGGGCTGGGGACGCTCAGGGTTGCCTTGGCCAGGTCCCAAGCTGACGGCGCTGGAGTGCCTGGAGGGCATGGCGGCCAGCTTGTACTCGGAGCTCTTCACCCTCCTCATCTCCCTCCTCAACAGGTACGTGCTGAGGGGCCGGTGGGAGAGCCAGGGGCACCCAGCAGCGCCTGCTCACCCCACTGTGTCCCTTTGTCCCCCACAGGGCGCTGAAGTCGAGCCAGCACTCAGTGTGCTCGGTGACAGTGGTGGACACCCCCGGGGCGCAAAACCCCGAGCTGGCAGGGCAGAGCCGGGGGGCCACCTTCGAGGAGCTCTGCCACAACTACGCCCAGGAGCGCCTGCAGCTCCTTTTCCACCAGCGCACCTTCACCCGCGAGCTGGAGCGCTACAAGGAGGTAACAGGGCTGCCCTCACCTCCTCCTCTCCTGCCCTCCCCTACCCTCTCTGCATGAGCATCTCCTACGATGTCCCCCTAGTTTCTTACCCCACAGTTGCTCTGGACTGGGTCCAACTGAAGCAGCCCTGACACGATGCTCAGTGCAGCAGGGGTTTCCCCAGGGCTCCCACCGCCAGCAGTGCCTTTGTCAGCAGCTCTGGCTCCAGCCAGGCAGCTTTGCCTGCAAACATGCCCGGCTGGGAGGTGATGGGGTGGCTGTGGGTGGTGGTGGTGGGGAAGATCACTGCTGCTGCTCCCTCTTGGCACCAACAGCCCAGGGTGACCCCTCCATGTGTCCTGGTCCCCCCTCAGCACCTGGCATTGCCCTGTGCCGTGCTGGCGCAGTGGGATGGTGGGACACTGGGAAAGCCCTGCCTCCTGCCTAGACCCCACTGAGACCAATGGCCTGACTAGCTGCCAGTCCCTATCGCTGCTCCCCTGCTGCATGGGCACTAACCATGCCTCTGTCCCCTCTCACCAGGAGAACATAGAGCTTGCCCTGGCCGATGTCGAGCCTGGCTCCTCTGGCTCTGTAGCCGCTATAGACCAGCCCTCACACCAGGCACTGGTAAGCACCCGCCACGCTTCTTCATGGCCGCATCACAGCCTTCCTGGCCCTTTGGCGGTCATTAGTTAGGGGAAGCGGGGGGGCTGTCCCGAATGCTTGGCCATAAAAGTGCGGCTGTGAGCGTGTGTGCAGCCGGCATCCCTGCTGCATCCCCCAGTATGGTGTCCCTCACCACCCTAGGAGCTGCCTGTGCTGTGGGCAGGAGAGTGAGGAGCCCTTGGGAGATCCCCAGGGTGCTCCAGTCTTTGAGGTGCTCTGATCCCCGGGATGCTCTCATCCCTGAGATGCTCTGGTCCTCCGGGTGCCTAGGTCCCCAGGGTGCATCAGTCCCTGGGGTGCTCCATTCCCTGCTGGAGGAGGCTGCAGAGACCAAGGGGGACTGCCAGTGCCAGCTGTGCACTGGGTTTCATCCCATGGGTGCCTGAGCACAGTGTTTTCCACCCCAGTGAGCATCTCGCTGCCCAGAGTATTACGTACTGACTCTCCCTGCTGGGTCTCCATTAAGCAGGGGCCCTCTTGTGTGGTGCTGTTTTGCCTTGCTGCTGACAGCAGCTGAGGTTGCATGCTCCCCGGGTGGCCTGGGTCCCCTGTGTCCTCCCATCCCTGCCCTGGGGGACACCAGGGTGCTGGGCTGGGTGCAAGTGCAGTGTTGCCCGCAGGTCCGGTCGCTGGCCCGCACAGATGAGGCACGGGGGCTGCTGTGGCTGCTGGAGGAGGAGGCACTGCAACCTGGCGGCAATGAGGAAACCTTGCTGGAGCGGCTCTTCTCCTACTACGGCCCCCAGGAAGGGAGTAAGAAAGGTCGGGGGGGGCTGGCACCACGGGGCGATGCATCGGTGAAGCGCTGGTCCCGTGCCCATTGGTGCCGTGTCTCCCCACAGGGCACAACCCACTGCTCCCCAGTGACAAGCCCCGACACTTCCTCCTGGGTCACAGCTCAGGGACCAACTGGGTGGAGTACGATGCCACGGGCTGGCTCAATCACGTCAAGTACAACCCAGCCTCCCAAAACGCCTCCATCCTGCTGCAGGAGTCACAGAAGTGAGTGGGGTCCTGGGGTAGAGTGGGGCAGGCAGGGGGGAGAGGTGATTTTGAGGGGTGACATCCTCTCCATGCTCCGCAGGAAGGTCATCAGCAGCCTGTTTGCTGGCCGTGGCGGGTCAGCGCTAGTGCTGTCAGGCTCAGTGGCAGGGCTGGAGGGGGGCTCCCAGCTGGCCCTACGCCGAGCCACCAGCATGCGTAAGACCTTCACCACCGGCGTGGCTGCCGTCAAGAAGAAGTCCCTCTGCATCCAAATCAAGCTGCAAGTGGTGAGTGAGGGGGTCCCTGGGTCCAGCTTGGGGCACTGCTGCTTGTCACTGCTCAACCTGCTCTCCCATGCCTGCAGGACGCCCTCATCGACAGCATCAAGAAGTCCAAGCTCCACTTCGTGCACTGCTTCCTGCCCAAGGCGACGGGGGGTGGCGGGGACCCGCGGGCTCTGCCATGCCGACGGGTGAGCGGCAGCGAGCTGGAGCTGCCGGCGGAGCACTGCGAGGCGGGGCTCATGCAGCTGGACGTGCCTCTCCTGCGTGCCCAGCTCCGTGGCTCCCGCCTGCTTGATGCCCTCCGCATGTACCGCCAAGGTGAGCTGCGCCGCTGGCACCCCTGGCACCCAGGGCTGGGGGATGCCAGGGCTGCGGTGTGCATCCCACTGTGGGGATGGATGCCATTGGGGTCCCAGCTGCGTCTTCTCCTTCGGGAGCCAAAGCCACCCTGGGGAACCCCTTTGGCACATGGCCTTGCTCCAGCCCCATGGCTGCCAGCCATCCCCCCTCCCCCATGGAGCCGTTATCTGCGCCAGGGACAGGCATGGCCTTAATTGGGTGTCTCTGCTGGTGCCGCTGGCTCCTGGCAGCTCTCCTGCTGGCAGCTGGCCCCTGTCCCGCTGGGGCGAGGGACTCCGGGTTGTGTTCAGCAAAGCATTTATTGATACACGTGGCCGGCCACCCAGCTGAGGTTTTATTGCCTGGAGGCCGGACCCTTCCTGCCACGATCGGAAATCGATGCCACCTGCACACCTCCTGGATCGATGGTCGCAGCTAACTGGCTGTGCCGGGGTCAGCATCCCCGTCAATACCCCATTGTTAATTAAGATGTGGAGGCTCAGCACTGTGAGCCTGATGCAGAAGTCGGCTGCGGCTCAGAACTGAGCCGGAGCAGGGCCTGTTTGCTTGCACAGGCGACACGTGTCCCTGCGCTCCCCCCAAGGCGGGATCTGGCCACTTTCTCCCCAGATCCCAGCCAAAATTGCTGGAGGACACAGCCAAGAAAAACCTCCTGGGGAGGGTCAGGGTTCTCTGGCTGTGCCTGGCCCCATGGGGAGCTTGTGCCACGTGGGGTGACCCCATCAGCTCTCCAAAGAGATGGGCCGCAGCAAGTCAGGGCATGCGGGGCTGTCCCCAGCCATCCCCGGGGCATCCTGACTGCCCCCACAGCCCCGCTCTCCCTTGCTCCCCCCAGGATACCCTGACCACATGGTGTTTGCGGAGTTCAGGCGGCGCTTTGATGTCCTGGCTCCGCACCTGACAAAGAAGCACGGGCGCAACTACATCGTGGTGGACGAGAAGCGGGTACATGCCCCATGCTGGGGCCAGTGCTGCAGTCTGGGGTCCCCTGCACCCGGGGAGCCCCCTGCACTCTGGGATGCCACCAGCCCAGCCCTAACACCTCTCCCTCCCCGCAGGCAGTGGAGGAGCTACTGGAGTCGCTGGACCTGGAGAAGAGCAGCTACCACATGGGCTTGAGCCGGGTATGATGCCCGTCACTGGCTGCAGGTGCCAGCGGTGGCGCAGGCAGGGGTGGGTGGCATGGCTTGACACAGCATGGTGGGGCAGCACAAGGGCGGCACTGTTTGCTCTGACCTACGGCATTCCTTGTGCCTGGGGAATAAAACCCCCACGGCAGGACAGGACCAGTGGCTGCAGAGGGGAGAGCCGCATTCCCACCAGCCAGTGCGGTGGGAGGGTGTCACATGTTGGCACCTGTCGGGATCTCACCCTGCTCCTCTCCCACAGGTGTTTTTCCGGGCTGGGTCGCTGGCCAGGCTGGAGGAGCAGCGGGATGCACAGACCAGCAGGAACATCACCCTCTTCCAGGCGGCTTGCAGGGGCTTCCTGGCACGGCAGCAGTTCAAGAAGAGGAAGGTTCGTCCCAGCAGCTCTCCCCTCCCCGCTCCTCCGCACAATTTCGCCTAAAATGGGCAGCGCAGCCTTTCTGCCGCTGCCTGGGCCAGCACCTCCTCCTCCCGCCTCCCCCCCCCCCCCCCCCAGTGCCCGCCCAGCCGTGGGGGGCCGGGGGGAAGCAGGGGAACCGGCAGGGAGGGTGCTGGGCATCACCGCAGCAGGATGAAGCGGCGTATCAGCTCCTACTTTTATTATTAAAGGAGGGCATAAAATAGGCATCTCAGCAGTGCCTTGCCTTCTCCAAGATTGGCCTTTTGAGGGGCTGCAGGGAATCAAACAGTAGATAAGCCAGGCGCAATTAGCCCAAATGCTAATGAAGGGGAGTGTGCTGGGGTGCTGGCAGGGGTGCTGAGTGCCCGCCCGCTTCACTTTGACCCACTGGCAGCACCCCGTGCTGACACTGTACCCTGTGCAGATCCAGGATTTGGCCATCCGGTGCGTGCAGAAGAACATCAAGAAGAACAAGGGGGTGAAGGACTGGCCCTGGTGGAAGCTCTTCACCACCGTGCGGCCCCTCATCGAGGTGCAGCTCACGGAGGACCAGATCCGCGGCAAAGACGTGGGTATCTCTGTGCCGGGATATGCTGGATCGGGCAGGGTGGCCTCAGGGGAGCGTTGATCCCAGGCAGGGCCCTGCGGTCGGGTGGGATGCAGGACCCCAGGGAAGGGTGGGATGCAAGACCGGCCCCACTAGTGCCAGGCTCGAATTGCTCCCTAATTTGCGAATCGGCATGTCATTAGCATCCCGAGAGCCGGCTGTTGCATGAGCCCAATTACAAGGCGTGGAGAATGGAAATGAAACTGTGTGCCGAGAGGCATATGCGGGGGCTCCATGCTGCGCTGGCAACCAGACACTCGTGCCCCCACGGAGCCCGCCTGGCATGGAGCTGCTGCCTGGCTCAGCTTTCACCCTGACCCGCCGAGGATGGGTGCCTGGAGTGGGGGCACCTGGGCCCCCTTGTGTCTTCCCCCAGCCTGTGCTGAGTCCAGAGGAGGGGAGAGAAAGATGTACATGAAGCTGGCAGCCGGGCACGCCTCCCTGGTGCTGGCGGGTGGGCCCCCTCCCTCCCCACGGTAGCTGGGTGCACCCAAACCCTTCAGCGAGCTGCTGGTGGGTGGGTTTACTCCCACCCTTCTCCTGGGGGGTGCGAGGACCCCGCACCAGCTTTGCCGGGGCTGCCTGGCATTTCAACACCATTTATGGGGTTGGAGTCAGTACAGCGACAGAGCCAGTTGGGGAAAGTCCCTGCCCAGCCCTTGGCAAGGGAGAAGGACCCCCGCCCTGGGGAGCCCCCACCCTGCCCACCCAGTGCTGGGGGGGGACTGGGAGGTGTGTAGAGACCTGCCAGGCTCCTGCCTGCCAAGCTCTTCCCCTTGCGTCTTCCCCCTCCCTCACCGCCTGCTCTGTTGCAGGAAGAGATCCAGCAGCTGAAGAGCAAACTCGAGAAGGTGGAGAAGGAGCGTAACGAGCTCCGGCTCAACAGCGACCGCCTGGAGAGCAGGGTAGGTTCTTGCCGGCACCGGGAGGGGGTGCAATGCTGTGCTGGCCTGCCCCAGCGCCTGCCCCGGCCCACGGTCTGGCTCCCCCCCCACCCCAGATCACCGAACTAACGTCAGAGCTGACGGACGAGCGAAACACTGGCGAGTCGGCCTCCCAGCTGCTGGACGCTGAGACGGCCGAGAGGCTGCGGGCCGAGAAGGAGATGAAGGACCTGCAGGTACACGCGCCTCTCCCCGGCCTTGCAGTGTCTCCCAGCCCCCTCCCAGTGCTCACCATGGCTGTGTCCCCTCCCAGGCCAAGTATGATGCTCTGAAGAAGCAGATGGAGTCGATGGAGATGGAGGTGATGGAGGCTCGGCTCATCCGGGCGGCCGAGCTCAACGGAGAGCTTGATGATGATGATTCAGGTACCATCCTGCCTTCGGTGCCTTCTGCCAGCACACCCTGGGTGCCCCGTGGTCACAGCACCATGCCCTCTTCTCCACGGAGGCATTGCCCACCCGTGGGGCCCTGTACCACCCCACGCAGCGCCTCGATGACCCCATTTCCCTGCGCAGGTGGCGAATGGCGGCTGAAATATGAGCGGGCAGTGCGAGAGATCGACTTCACCAAGAAACGGCTGCAGCAGGAGCTGGAGGACAAGCTGGAGGTGGAACAGCAGAGCAAGAGGCAGCTGGAGCGGCGAGTGAGTGGGGCTCAGCCCCAGGGAGCCCCCCAGTCTCCCCAGCATGGGGATGGGCAGGGGATGGGCAGCCCCTGCCTGCTCAGAGCTGAGGGAGCACGTGGCCAGGGCAGTGGGGACGTGGTGGCTTCCCAGAGCCCTGACTGCCCTGCCTGCTCCTGCCCACAGCTGATGGACCTGCAGGCAGACAGTGAGGAGAGCCAGCGGGCACTGCAGCAGCTGAAGAAGAAGTGTCAGCGCCTGGCCGCAGAGCTGCAGGACACCAAGCTGCACCTCGAGGGCCAGCAAGGACGCAACCATGACCTGGAGAAGAAGCAGCGGAGGTTGGGACCGCATGCTGGCGGTGGGGGGGACGCAGCAGGGATGGCATCCTTGCTGCACGGCGAGCCTCTTGCAAAGCAGCATTACCATTTTAGCAGGGATTTGGGCACTTCACCAGCTCCCGCTTGGCTGAGGCATCTCTGGTGGGAAGGGGTTGCCTGGGTCAGATGTATTCATTGTGGGGGGGGACCCCGATGCCCTTTTGGGGGGCTCAGAGCCAAGCTATCCCCCCGTGTGGGGCTGTGGCCCATGGTGGAGGCTGCTCGTACCCCGCAGCTCTGCTTGGCGCTCAATCTCATCCCGTCCCCTCTCCCAGCCCCAAAGTTTGCTAACGTTATTAAGCAGCAGGGACGCTTTCATCTCATTATGGTAATGATCACACACATAAATACAGCAAGAGAATCCAATCTAATTAATTTCAATTTCCGTGGATTGGAGTCTGTGCTAATGCAGCTGTTTATTACCCAGCGTGAGGAAAGATGAGGATTAGCTGCCAAGGTGTTTAACGCAGGTCACAAACTCAAGCACGAGGTTGTTTTCCAAGCCCCAGAGACAGCAATTTCAGAGAAAACCTGGCTGATCCCATCCCAGGGGCACTGAGAGAGGCTGCCCCAGTGCTGCCTGGCTCCAGGCTGTACTGAGCACTCCCCTACTGGGGGCTAGTGTCCCCTCTGGGGATGGGACTGGTGCCATCCCACGTGGAACCGTGGCACTGGGCTGTGGTTGGGGGAGCCAGCTCCATCTCTGTTGGAGACCCCCCATGTGTCATGGCCCTTCCATGTCCTGCTTGGAGGTCACAGTGTCCCTGACTGCCACTGCATAGCCATGCCCCCACCATTAGCAGCCATGGCTCGCACCGGCCCCGTGGGGTGGCTGATGGGGTCTGCGCTGCGGGGGCTGCACTCTCCATGAGCCACTGAGTGAAGACGTGAGGAGTTTCTCCAAGTGACTCCATGCCACTATGCTGGCGATTAAAGGCTCATCAACAGTATGTTTCCAATGAATGCCCAGCGGCATGCCGTTCTTCCTGGTGCCTGCTGCCATGGGATGGGGATGCTCGGTGCGGGGCTGGTGACACGGGGCTGGGGACCCCTCCCCGGTGCCCATCACGGGGCACTGAGCGCCCACCCCACTCTCCCCATGCAGGTTTGACAGCGAGCTCTCACAGGCGCACGAGGAGGCGCAGCGGGAGAGGCTGCAGCGGGAGAAGCTGAGCCGCGAGAAGGACGTGCTGGTGGCTGAGGTCTTCGGCCTCAAACAGCTGCTGGAGGTGAGCAGACCCCAGTCCCTTCCCCAGACCCCAGTCAGTGGACACCCTTGGCTCATGGTGACCTCCTCTCTGGCAGGACAAGGACTCAGACATTGCGGGGCTGATGCAGAAGGTGGAGGTGCTGGAGGCCGAGCTGCAGGACATCTCCTCCCAGGAGTCAAAGGACGAGGCATCCCTGGCCAAGGTGAAGAAGCAGCTGCGGGACCTGGAGGCGAAGGTCAAAGACCAAGAGGAGGAACTGGACGAGCAGGCTGGGACAATTCAGATGCTGGAGCAGGTATGGCAGTGTCGTGGTTTAACCCCAGTCGTCAACTAAGCACCACACAGCCGCTTGCTCGCACCCCCCCTGCCCCACGGTGGGATGGGGGAGAGAATCAGAAAAAAAAAGTAAAACCCACGGGTTGAGGGACAGCAGAGGAAGAGATAATAATAATAATAATAATAATAATAATAATAATAATAATAATAAAAGAATATACAAAGCAAGTGATGCACAATGCAATTACTCACCACCCACTGACCGATGCCCAGCCCATCCCCGAGCAGCGATCGCTGCCCCCCAGCCAACTCCCCCCCAGTTTCTATACTGAGCATGACGTCATACGGTATGGAATAGCCCTTTGGCCAGTCTGGGTCGGCTGTCCTGGCTGTGCTTCTTCCCAGCTTCTTGTGCACCTGGCAGAGTATGGGAAGCTGAAAAGTCCTTGACTAGTGTAAACGATACTTAGCAACAACTAAAACATCAGTGTGTTGTCAACGTGATTCTTATCCTAAATCCAAAACACAGCACTATACCAGCTACTAAGAAGAGAATTAACTCTATCCCAGCTGAAACCAGGACAGGCAGGGAGGGGCAAGGTTTCTGGGTGGGGTGGTTTCGCGCAGGGCTGTTATTACCTGGGCCGGGCTTGCCTGGGAAGTGGAGGCAGTCACCCTCAGCCCGGCATCGAGCCAGGCACCGCTGCTACCGACACGGCTCCTGGCCCTCTGTGCTATGGCCTGGCAGGTCACCATGGGGCGGGCAGCCCAGCCAGCCTCAGACCAAGGGGTTTTCCGGGTGAGCAGTGCCTGAGGAGTGGCAGGGGGGGCGGTTTCCCATGTCCCATTGACTCTGACCGTGTTCCGCCCCGATTTTTCAGGCCAAGCTACGGCTGGAGATGGAGATGGAGCGGCTGCGGCAGACCCATGCCAAGGAGGTGGAGAGCCGTGATGAGGAGGTGGAAGAGATTCGGCAGTCGTGCCAAAAGAAGGTAGGGCTTGGCTGCAGCCCCTCTGCCCAGGTGGGGACAGGATGTGTCCCTGTGCCCCGGCCAGCTGCCAGGAGCTGCTGACTGGGCACTGTCACGCAGCAACCAGCTCCCACACGGCCGCAGCTCAGCTCCACTGGCCCAGCAGGTCTGACTGGTCCCTCTGCTGCCCTGGCCGGTGTGCGCTGGGCTTTGAGCTTCTGGTTGCGCAAATACCCAGCCAGTGGGGTCAGCCAGCATCCCCAGTATGTTGGCACACGTGAGCAGGGGTGCCCGGCCCCTTCTTGCCACCCTGACTGGGCTGCCGTTGCTGTCCTCAGCTGAAGCAGATGGAGGTGCAGCTGGAGGAGGAGTACGAGGACAAACAGAAGGTGCTGAGAGAGAAACGGGAGCTGGAGAGCAAGTTATCTGCTGTCAGTGAGCAGGTAGGGTGCAGGGCAGCCGGGCACATCCCTTGCTTCAGGGACTCCAAGGTGGCCGTGGTGGAGTGGGTGCCCTGCCAGCACAGTACCCTGGCACAGTCCCCCCTGCTGCAGGCCAACCAGCGGGACTTTGAGACGGAGAAGCGCCTGCGCCGGGACCTGAAGAGGACGAAGGCACTGCTGGCTGATGCGCAGATCATGCTGGACCACCTGAAGAACAACGCGCCCAGCAAGAGGGAGATAGCCCAGCTCAAGAACCAGGTGTGCATCCAGACCCCCCCAAAACTGCAGCCCTTGAGGGACGCAGGGTGGTCCCATCCCCTGGCCAGGTGCTGAGTCATGTCCCCACAGCTGGAGGAGTCAGAGTTCACCTGTGCAGCTGCCGTCAAGGCCCGCAAGTCGATGGAGGTGGAGATTGAAGACCTCCACCTGCAGATTGATGACCTCGCCAAGGCAAAGGCAGCGGTAAGCGTTTTTGGGATGTGAAGCATCATGATGGGGCCATGCCCCACCTGCACCCAAGGGGAGACCCCCACTGGCATGGCACATGCCGGCAGGGTGACCCCTGCACTGTTTGGGGTGGTTTTGGAGGGTGGGTGCCCCACTCCCGGGGTGCAGCGGGAGACGCAGGCGGCTCCCCCCAGCTGGAGGAGCAGCTGAGCCGGCTGCAACGGGAGAAGAACGAGGTGCAGAGTCGGCTGGAGGAGGACCAGGAGGACATGAACGAGCTGATGAAGAAGCACAAGGCGGCTGTGGCCCAGGTGAGAGGGGAACAACAGCTGGGGCACTCATGCCCCCCCGGTAACGCCCCCCTCAGAGCTGGCGCAGTGGGGTCCCCGCTGACAGCCCCGGTGTGTCCTGCAGGCGTCCCGGGACCTGGCACAGATGAATGACCTCCAGGCACAGCTGGAGGAGGTCAGCAAGGAGAAGCAGGAGCTGCAGGAGAAGGTGGGGAGCACTGACATTGTGCACGGGCATGCATGGCGAGTGGAGCTGGGGGGCACCCAGAGACCAGCTGTCCACTCTATGGGGGGGCCCCCTGCACCCTGGGGGTGCAGAGCAGTCCCACAGGGAGATCTCCATTGGGATGGGAGCAGCGTGGCCAGCAGCTCCGCTCCAGTGGGAGTGTGGTAGGGGGCCAGGGAGGTGGTGCTTGAGGCTGAGGCTGTGCCTGCCACCACAGCTGCAAGGCCTGCAGAGTCAGCTGGAGTTCCTGGAGCAGTCCATGGTGGACAAGTCACTGGTCAGCCGGCAAGAGGCCAAGATCCGTGAGCTGGAGACCAGACTGGAGTTTGAGCGGACACAAGTCAAGCGCCTGGAGGTAGGCGCTGGGCAGTCTCTGCTCCATCTGGGACTAGGATACAATGGGACCATGATGCAAAGCTGCCCAGGGGGTCCACTGAGCACATCCCCAATATCCCCTCCCTGGGACCCCCCACACCGGAGCCCTCCCCTGCCAGCAGCCTGGCCCCGGCCCCGCAGGGAAAGCTCCCTGCAAGCGCTGATAACAATAATCCACCACCCAGCCCAGCAAAGTGCTGCTATTTCCCTGCACTGACTTAGGGAAATTATAGACTTTCCCAGCCCTGCTAAACGCAGCCTGCTTTATATTCTGTCTTTGCAGCTCTGCCGGGGGAGCGGAGCAGCTTAGCTCTCTTAATATTTTCCTAGCTGTTATTTCCCTTCCCCACTCGCTCTGCCAGGACCATAAATATGCAGCGGCTGGCTCAGTGGCTGGAAGAGAATGGGAGCTATTTTTTCCCTACATTACATGCTGTAATTACTTCACACACGGTTGAATCTATTTTTCCAATTCAACAAAGCCCCCGCAGGTTGTTCTGCCCCTTCCCTGGCCCTGGGGCAAGGGTTTCTCCTCCATCTCCTTGTGTAAATTCATGGGGATGGGATCCATCCTCGCGTGAGCCCTTGGGTATTGCTGCAGAGTGTGGGGTCCACGGGAGGATCTGGGGTGACCCTGCGCCCACTGGTCTGCAGAGCCTGGCCACGCGGCTGAAGGAGAACATGGAGAAGCTGACGGAGGAGCGGGATCAGCGTGCAGCCGCTGAGAATCGGGAAAAGGAGCAGAACAAGCGGCTGCAGCGGCAGCTCCGCGACGTCAAGGAGGAGATGGGCGAGCTGGCCAAGAAGGAGGCAGAGGCCAGCCGCAAGAAGCACGAGCTGGTGAGGCACCTGCGACGGTCGGGGCAGGGGGGTAGCGGGATTTCCCCAGGGTGCCTGGCTCACCCCGCTTCTTCCCTGCAGGAGATGGACCTGGAGAGCCTGGAAGCCGCCAACCAGAGCCTGCAGTCGGACCTGAAGCTGGCCTTCAAGCGCATTGGGGACCTGCAGGCGGCCATCGAGGATGAGATGGAGAGCGATAGCAATGAGGACCTCATCAACAGGTGAGAGCGCCGGGGCCTGGCTCCTATGCAGGGCACATCACTGGGGCTCACCGCTTCTCCTCGCCACTTATAAAATGCCATGGGAACCCCTTGGCTCTGCCTGGCCCTGGCAGGATGCCATCTGTCCATCCATGCATCGTGCACATGTGCATCTGCCCATCCATGCATCATGCACACGTGCATTTGTCCGTGCACCCGTGCATCTGTCCATCCATGCATTGTGCACATGTGCATCGGTTGGTGTATCCATTCCTCCCTCCACCCGCAGCCCCTGTGCAGCTTCACCCACTTGCAGAGGTGCCTGAAATGCAGCCAGGGTTGTGCTGGCTGGCTGGAAACAGCCTGGGGAGCCCCAGGAGCCTGGGCAGTGCAGGCTGGCAGGAGGTCTGGGATGCTGGGATCCAGCCCAGCCCAGGACGCTGGGATCCAGACCGACCTGGGATGCTGGGATCCAGCCCAGGACGCTGGGATCCAGACCGACCTGGGATGCTGGGATCCAGCCCAGGATGCTGGGATTCAGCCGGGTGCAGCCCCATGCCAGGGGTTCAGGGCAGCCACACCTCCCTCCCCTGACCCTTCCCCACCATTTAATTTGCCCCCCATTCGTTCCCTACCCACTTGGTCTTTTTTTTCCCTTTCATTTGATTTCCTTTTTGTTGTGTTTCTCCCCTCTCTGACCTCCCTGAACCCATCCCAGTTTGCAGGACATGGTGGCAAAGTATCAGAAAAGAAAGAGTAAACTGTGAGGAGCTCCTCTTTCCTTCCTTCCCTCCCCTAACCCCCACCTCACCCCCATGGGCCGGGGCCCCGCATGCTGCTGGCCCACCTCCGCATGCCCTAACAGCACCTGTGGCATGACACAGCACATAACTGCATCCCATGTGGGGGGATGGGGGATGAGCCCGTGGGCTGGGGTGGGGGGTGATGCTGTGCCATGGCTAATGATGAGTGTATCGGCGTGGAGCGGTGATGGAGCCCCACTGCCATGCACAATTAATATCCCCTACTGCAGTCACTCCCCCACGACCCAGGTCCTGCTTATACTAACGGCACGATCGCCTGGACATAAATTGCGTTTGACGTGGAGTTTAATTCCGCCCGTTATAAAACCTTAGCTGCCCCCAGAGTTTGTTTACGGGGGTCATTTGGGTTTTTTTTGTTGTCGTTCTGTGTTTTTTTTGTTGTTTTTTTTTTCCAAGCCAAGTGTTGCCTGGATGTATTGCAGGGGAGGGAGATGCACGTGATGGAGTGTGGCTCATTGCTTTGAATTTAATGAGGAGGATTCATATACAGGGTCTATCCCAACCTGTCCCCCATGCTGTCTGCTGCCATCCCCAGGCAGGGAATAAGTCCAAAGCCGGGTGGATAAAACGGCCGTTTAAGATCATATGATACATCCCTTCCCTGGCAGTGGCTCAGTGGGAGCCCTCACCTCTTGCTGGCCGGTGGTGGGGTGGGGAGAGAGGGGGCCGTGCCGCTTCGATTTCCTTATAGATCCCGCCGGTACTGCCATAACCCTAATGAAAGCAGTAAGCAGTTAGGTATTAAGGGAGATTTATGCAGGGATGCTTTTAACATGGAGGAATGGATTTTGCAATGCATACGGCACATTCTTTCTAAAGGCAATCAATATGGTTATGAACGGCCGTTATAAATTAGATGGTTTAAGCCAGATAGGGCTTTTTTTTTACGCTGGGATGTAAATCAGGGGCTCTCCAGCACGGCAGGGCTGTAAATCTGCCCACTGTGCTCCTGCGCCCGTCTTGCCGGAGTCGTTTCTGTTCTGCCTGCTAAACTCCTGTTTACCCAGGGCCATCAACATCGCTCTTCCTCGCTGTAATTTTGCACTTGACGGTGGCCTATAAAATGAATGGACTTATTTCCTTCCCAGCCCCAGAACTGGAATTCTCCTGTGTTTCTGGAGCCGTGCCCTGCCTGCTGTCCCTTGCTGCTCTGACGCCAGCCCTGCTGTCTTATGTTTCCAGCCCTGGAGCTGTGCAGTAGCAGGGGGGGACGTTGGGCAGAGGGTGCAGGAGCCCCTTGGCCAGGCAGGGGAGTGGTTTGGGGGTTTGGAGGGTGCGTGGCACAGCTGTGGTTTGGGGAGCCCCTAGCATGCAGGTTGAGCTGTATGCATGCAGGTTGTGCCCTGGGAGACGGTGCAGGACCACAGAATGAGGTTTCACCCATACCAGCATACACAAGCAGTGAGTGCTGGAGGGGTTCGGCGCCCGCCAGCACAATTTTGCCTCCCCAGCACCCAAAATCTCACCGCCCCATGCTCACCTCTTGCTTTTTCCCACCCCGACCCGCTCCTCTGGCAGTGACGGTGACTCGGACGGGGACTCAGAGTTGGAGGAGCGTGTGGACGGGGTGAAGTCCTGGCTCTCTAAGAACAAAGGCTCCTCCAAAGCACTTTCGGATGATGGCAGCCTGAAGGGCAGCAGGTAGGTGCAGAGCTGGGCGCAGAGGTGGGGGCAGAGGACAGGGTGGGCTGTGCTGGGGGATGGCTGGGGTGTAGGGTGGGCACCCATGGGATGTGGCATTCTGGGTGCTGCGCTGCTGCCCAGTGCTTGCGTGGCCAGCCAGAGAAGGGTTAATCCTGGTGAGTGGCTCTGGTCTTCACTGGGGACACATGCATTCCACCCGCAGCACCTACGGCACAGGGACTCACCCTGGAGGTGCATGGGCATCTGTCAGCAGTGGTGAGCTCCAGCCCTGTGCATCATCCCCCTGCTCTGGGGCTGGATCCCCCCTCCATCCTCTCCTCGTTTGCAGCTCCACTACATCCCTCCCCACACCTCTTGGCAAACACCGGCTGCCCATACAGCCCCTGGCAGCACTGGCAGAGGGGGAGGACATGCCTGGGTGCCCCCCTGGTGCAGGGCCAATGTGGGGCTGGGGCACACAGCCGCCCTCCCACTCCCCGGGGAAGGCACTCACCTGCTGAGCGCAGATTGCTTTTATCCAAACCCAATTTCCTAGCAGGGCTCTGGGTGTCCCGGGGGGCTCCCTGCCTCTGCCAAGCAGGGGGGAAAGATCTGAGCTGGTTTTTCTTAATTGGTTTCATTTATTCAGTGGTGCAGATGTAAAACATTTTGTTATTGGAGATAATTCCACCTTTTCTAAAGTCAGGAATCAAATGCAGTGGCTCCAGGTAGCTGACAATGAAATAAATTGAACACAACACTTTTAAGGGGAATCAAAGTGCTGGGCTAGAACAATTCCCCCATTTACATGACATTTTTCCATGATGCTATTTCCCGCTGACGCAAATTACCAAGGCTGCCTCACCGGCACGCTGCCCCCGCCTCACCCGCTCATCTCCATCTCTCTCTTGTCTCCCTGGTGCATGCGTGGGGCCGTGGGGCTGCTGGCACAGGTCAGCCCCACCAGATGGTCCTGAGGGCGAGGAGCGGCCAGTGTCGGTGTTGAGCTGCCTCAGCTATAGGAAGCGGCCAGGCCTCAAGGACTCCATAGGTGGCCATGGGGATGAACAGACGCTCTTCAGCGCTCTTGGCGAGCGACCGCCTTCCCCTGAGCACGCTGCCCATAGGGTGGCCCGGGGTGGCGAGGCCGAGGACCGGGCAGCCATCATCGCCCGTGCCTTCGCTGATGCCAGTGGCCGGGCGCGGCAAGGGTTGGGCAAGCGCTGGTCCCTCTCGGCTGCTGATGACGAGAAAGCCTCCATTGCCTCTGCCCCGGTGAGCCGGGCCTCCTCCGCCTCCTGGCGCGGGCTGGAGGACAGGGACGAGGGGTGCTCGGTGCTGAGCTTTGCCCCCTCCAGCCCCGGGAGCTTGCGGAGCCGACGCGGGGGGTCCGAGGGTCGCCCCGAGTCACGTCTCTCCCTGGCCCGCAGCCACCTGGAAGAGGCAGATGAGGGGTCCCGTGGGCAGCCCCCCCTGGGGCGCAGCTTTTCTGTGCCCCCCCGGCCCCGCAGTGCCGCCTCCGAGGGGGGGGGTCCCGGGGACACCCAGCCTGTGGGGCACCGCTCCTACCTCGACCCCGACCTGGAAGCTGCCATCCAGGAGGTGCTGAGCTACCGCCCACCACGGGCCAGGGGCTGCTCCACCCCCGAGGCCGACTCAGGGGATGACGGCCAGAGCATGCGGAGTGCGGCCCCCCTGGGTGCTGTCAACCGCCCCCCTGGCAGCCTCCGCCGTTCCACATCCGCCCTCGACTTCTCCCGGCGTGCCTGCCAGCACCGCAGCAGCTCAGGCTCTTCCGAGGAAGAGAAGTGGAAGAAAAAGTGTGCCAAGAAGCGAGTCAAGAAGGCCAAGAAGAAATCCAAGAAGAAGAAGAAGCAGCAGTCATCATCCGACTCAGGTTCCTCCTCCGATTCCTCCTCCGATTCTTCCTCTGGCTCCACCAGCTCCTACCGCAGCACCTCCAGCATCAAGAAGGGCCCACAGGTGCTGGGGGGCGAGGAGCCGGGACGCCCTGGCCGGGGCAAAAAGGAGGAGAAGCAGTGGAAGAAGCAGGTCGACAGCCTGATGATGAAGTACCTGTACCGGCCCGAGAGCGACTGAGGCAGGAGGTGGGAGCGGTGTGTGCCATGCAGCATGAACTTCCCCGTGTGCCACTAACTGCTCACCCTAACCCTCGCCCGGCTCCAGGCATGGAGCCCACCTCTGCCAGGCAGCCCTGCTTTTGGGGCGCTGCACGGCATCCCCAACACATCTCCGGCCACGGGGAGCATCCTCGGCGTGGCCATGATGGGACCAGCAGCTGCCTATGCTGCCAGGATGCAGCGTGTTTGGGATTAGCAGCTGTGGCACATGGGATACCAGGATGCGCTAATCCCTTCCCGGCTGCCCGGCCACTGGCCAGGACGTAGCTGAATTTATTCCTTCAGGAAATTTAAGGGTTTGCCGGGCGGCACAGCATCCCCACTTGCCTCGGGGATTTCGCCACCCCGGGGACAACAGTGGGTCCCAAAGGTGGCAGGGAAGAGCAGGGCGGGTACTAACACGCACCCACTGCAGTATGTGAGTGTGGGGGAGGCAGCACCTGCGAGGGGGAGCCAGGGTGGGCGATTGGGGCTTGGAGGTGTTTCTCAGGGCAGCTGCATCCTGCTGCCCTGCGCCATGTAGGGTGGCTGTGACAGGGAATTAGGGTGTGAACAGGGCTTTGGGGCCCTGCATCCTGTTTAATGGCAGAGGAGAGGGTGCGCTGGGGCTTGCCAACAGTGATTTTAGAGCAGGTTCGATCCTTTCCAACAACTTGAAGAGGAGAGGGGCTGGAGGAGGGAAAAAAGCCTTTTAGAAACATGATCACAGTTGGGCTGCCTGCTGCCTGCCAGGCTGCCTGTCCCAGGGCCAGGGAAGGCATTACAGAGTGGCAGAGGGGGGAGGCACCCCCAGCACCCAGCCATGGGCTCCAGTGCAATCAGGACCCTTGAGTGGTGACACCTGCGAGCACCAGCATTTGCATCCACAGCCACATGCCTTTTTCTGAGCACGTGGTGCCGGGTGCCTGTGGGGGCTGCAGCTGCTGGGCAGGCT
Organism: Platalea leucorodia; assembly: GCF_965183815.1. Classification (NCBI taxonomy): domain Eukaryota; kingdom Metazoa; phylum Chordata; class Aves; order Pelecaniformes; family Threskiornithidae; genus Platalea; species Platalea leucorodia. The sequence continues at coordinate 13,783,055 of NC_138838.1, read as the reverse complement.
CAGCTTGGCCCCACTGCAGAGCAGGGGCTCAGCCCAGCGAGGAGTCAGTTGCGGTGGAGCATGCCCCAGATATCTCGGAAATAATAAAAAAGGTGGCCATCGAGGCTCCATCCAGCTGGCTGCCAGCGTGCCGGCTTGCCGCGGCTGCCGGTGCAGCCAGAGGGGAGGTGTGCCTGGCAGCAGAGCCCTGCTGCAGCACTGCATGTGCTGGGGCATGGGGGGCCCCCCTGTCCCTCCACTAACCCTGCTCTCTCCCGCACAGCCTCCCAGGCTCCCGGCACCCCTTCGCCTACGACACATGGGACGAGGAGCAGGACACCGAGGAAAGCACGCGCCGCTCCTCCCGTAGCTCCCCCAGCGCCAGCGAGGCAGAGAGCCGGGCCGCCGAGACCCCCGCCTAGCCCCCCCCCTCCTTTCTCATTGCCCCAGAAACAGTCAGCTCCTTTGCGGGGCCGCCTCGGGCAGCCAGTATTTCTTCTGCACCGGGGAAGGGTGGACATGCAGCAGCCCCGCAGCCCTAGCCCCGGGGGGAGCAGCCCGGCCGGCTCGCTGGCTGCAGCCACCATGCCGCCCCCGCTCTCCCACCCCCCCCTTCTGTCCTCGGCGGCAGAGCCGGCATCTCCGGCACCCTGGGTTTATTCCTCAGTGCCTGCTGGCTCCTTATTTTATAAGTTAAACTGCCCCCACCCCCAGGCACCCCCGCATCCTCTTAAGCCCCTTTTAGTTGAGCCAAAGACGTCTTTCACTGGCTGGGCCCTGGGGAGTAGCTGCCCTGTAGCTGGGAAGGGGATGTGGGGACAGGGTCCCGCATGCCCCTCACGTTGTCGTCACCCCCCCCTGCCCCCCACCCCTGCCTGGTTGTTTTGCACTAGCCCAGCTGTGTGCGTGTGTGTCCCCCCCCCCTTTACTTTCAGTATGAAAATAAACATCGTTTCTGGCTGGTGACACCAGCTGCCGCCTGCTCTGCATGCTGGGAGGGTCACCCCATTTTGGGGAATGTTTGCATGGTGGTGGGGGCTGGCGGGACAGATCCAGCCCCAGCAAGGATCCAGGGCTGCACGGAGAGGCCGAGCCTGGCACCTTCCCCAAGCCCACTGCACCCATGGGTGATGGGGAGGGGAGGGGGGAGACAGCCCTCGTGGGTGCAGGCACTGAATCATCTATCAATCTTCATAAATATGCAGATGAGCAGTGGTGATGGGAGCCCTCTGCCTGCTGGCATTAATTATTTAACACGGAGGAGATGATGATGTGCATTGCTGGCTGCCTGCGCAGCACGCGACTCGGCCTTGGCTCCAGCACCCAGCAGCCCGTGCCAGGTGCTGCCCCCTGCCCCTCTCCCCCCCAACCCCAGGGACACCCCCAGGACGCCCTGCACTCCTGGGACCCTGGCAAACCAGGTCGTTTGATCCCTTTCCCCACCATCTCTTGGAAACAAATGGGCCAAGCTTGGCACTCGCTGCCATAAAGCCACACTGCGCTAATGCGCTTTCATTAAGTGGGAGCGATCTAATGATAATAAAATGGCACATTTAACATTAAAACATTTAACTTGACTCCTAAGCGAGTGTGTCTCTCTGCGCTGTTCCAGCTCCATCTTCATGAGGCTGACAAAGCTCCTTAATTTGTTTCCGGGGAGCAGGCACTCGGCAGAGACAGCTTGGCACTGCACGGCATGGGGGATGACGGGATGCAGGAGTACAGGGATGCTGGGGTGTGGGGATGCTGGGCTGTCAGGGTGCAGGGATATGGGGATGCAGGGGTGCTGGGATGTGGGAATGCAGGGATATGGGGGTGCAGGGGTGCTGGGATGTGGGCATGCGGGGTACCAGAACGCTGGGATGTGGGGATGTGGGGACGGAGGGGTACCAGCATGCTGGGGTATGGGGATGCAGGGATGCAGGGGTGCTGGGATGTGGGAATGCTAGGTTGTCAGGATGCAGGGTGCAGGGGTACAGGAGTGCTGGGGTGCACACATGGACAGCTGCTGGGACAGAGGGGTGCCAGGATGCTGGGTGCTGGGATGGTGGAGACATCAGGATACAGGGAGATGGGGACATGAGGAAGCAGGGATGCCAGCATGCTGACATGTAAGGACACCAGGCTGCAGGGACAGAGCTGTGGGCCAGCGCAATACAGTGTGGGTACGGCTGGGGCCCCACACCTACAGCGCAGCCTGGAGCACACTAGGGAAGCGGGTAATGGCAAAGGGGGCCGTGCTGTGGGACGGCTCCTCGCCCAGGCTCAGCTCGCACAGCAGCTTCCCGACCACCGGCGCCAGCTTGAACCCATGGCCTGCAGGGAGGAGAGGGTGGCTGGGTGGGGAGCACAGCCACCCCCATGACCCCAGCCAACTCTGGGGTGCTGGGGGGGGGGGCTAGGTGTCCTCACCTACCTGAGAAGCCAGCCCCAATGACGATGTTGCTGAATTTGGGGTGCCGGTCCAGGATGAAGTCTTCATCTGGGGTGTTCTGGGGGAGCCATGCTGTGAGCGTGCGGGGCCAGGGGGTCCTCTCGGGGCAGGGGGAAGGGATGGAAAGGTCCACCTTGGAGTGGGGGAGGGGCTGGGACCCCAAACGCCTGGGTCCTGCTCCTGGAGGGGGTCTCACCGTGTAGAGGCAGGTCTCCACCACGGCTGGCCAGGGCTCCAGCCCGGGCAGGTAGTTGCTGATGAAGCTGCTCAGGAGGGTGACGTCAGGGCAGGGGGCACCCAGGGAGGTCTGGTCCCGCTCCTCAGGATCAGCGGGGCTGCCATGGTGGTAGCACACCTGGGGAGCAGCCACTCGGGGGGGGGGGTCTGGCTGCAGGGTGCCCCCCGCTGCCACCGTGCCCCGCTCACCTTGACCAGCCCTGGGTACTCGAGGGCAGGCAGCCCGTAGATGCCGTGAGGGGCTCGGCTCAGCCCCAGGGCCATGAAGCATGGACTGGCTCTACCGAGGCTGGGGGTCCCCAGCTCTTTCTCCCTCCAGTAGCAGACGTTGATGCGCACGGTCTGGGGTCACTGCATTAGCCCCGGCCATGGCCGGGCTGCCCCGCAGTGCCACCAACCCTTACCTGCAGTGGCAGGCGGAGACCCAGTTGTGCCACGAGAGCACCGGTCCAGGCTCCGGCTGTGATGATGAGCCGGGGAGCTCGGTAAACCCCGGCAGTGGTGGTGACGGTGAGGACAGCCCCGGGTTCAATGCGCAGCACCTTCTCCCCATCCCGCAGGGTGCCCCCGTGCCGGCAAAAGACATCCTGGGTGGGGATGGTGACGGGAGGCGGCTGCGGGGACGGAGACCCCCATCCCATCCCCTCGGCAGCACCCACCTGCACCACCCGCAGCGCCCGGTCAGCGAAGAGCACCCCGCCAGTGCTGTCCCACACGGCCACCTCGCCAGCATGGAGCCGGAGGCTGGGGAAACGCTGGGCCAGCACCGTGGCGTCGAGGACCTGGTTGGCACCCAGGCTGCGCCGGCAACCCTCCAGCTCCGGGTTGCCCACTGGCCCCAGCACCACCAGCCCTGTCCACCTGTGCCCCGGCAGCCACATCAGCTCTTCTCTCACCCCCTCCCCGCACAAACCACCCCTTGCTTTGCCCCTGGGGGAAACCGAGGCGTGGCAGCATCGGTGGTGCTCGGGATGAGCTGCACCCTGGTGGGATGCCGGGCAAGGGTGCATGGGGTGATGCACGGGGAGCGTCTGGATGCCGACATCACACTCACCCCCTCAAATACAGCAAGCACCATCAGCCCTGACCCCGGCAGCAGGGGATCGTTTAGATGCTCATTTTCTTAATGGTGCTTTCTTTACAGAGCTCCATAAATTACCCAGAGCCAGTGACTGCCTCCCCCGCTACATGGGACAGGGGTGACCTCATCCTGCCCAGCACTGCACCCTGATGGAGCATCAGCCGCAGCCCCCAGCCCAGCCCCGCGGAGAGGGGATGGTGCCCGGCAGGGGCTGCATCCTCTTCCCCGTCACCTGTAGAGGCTGGTGCCGGCCTCAGCCTCCAGCTGCTGCCAGAGGCGGAAGCTGTCAGGCATCATGCAGGTGTAGGGTGCCCGGGGATAGGCACTGCGGATGATGCGGCTCTGCCCATGCGAGCTGCCCCGTGAGTGGGGCAGGAGGAACTGCAGGGCAGAGGGGATATGGGGGTGACCACAGCCTCCCCCACCCCCCAGCCCCACCAGCCCGATGTGCACCGGCACTGTGCCACAGCGAGCACCTGGGGATGCAGCCTGCCCTGCCAACCATAGCACTGGGAAATGGCAGGACACGGGGGTTCTGGCACTGGGGACATGGGGGTGCTGGCACTGGGGACATGGGGGTGCTGGCACCGGGGTCATGGGGGTGCTGGCACTGCGGACCAGGGGTGCCAGCAGTGGCTCAGCGCCATGCCGTGGCAGAGGGCAGCCAGGTCTGTGGGAAGCCAGGTCTGCAGGCACCCACTCTGGCATGTTGGGGCTGGGGACATGGTGGGACAGGGACAGGGCAGGGCTGGGGCCACTGGTACCTGCTCCAGCAGGAGGGTGTCCCTGTGGCGCTGGACCAGGTGGTATGCGGCGAAGGAGCCCTGGATGCCGGCTCCAATGACAATGGCATTGTAGGTGGCCTGGTGGGGCTGGCTCGGGGCAGCCATGTCCGTCCTCGTCCCTGTCCCGCAGCAGCTGGGAGACGAGCCAGGGGGAGGGACAGGGCAGAGTCCAGCTGAGCGGAGTGGGTGGCAGAGCCTTGGCCACCCTCCAACCCCTATGGGAACAGCAGGGGCATGTGAGGGCCAAATCCTTCCCACTCCTCGGGGCTGGCCAGGCAGGAGCATCTCCATTCCCCCACCAACGCTGGTGCACAGTCCTGGTGGGGAAGGCAGCTTGTACAGTGGCAGGGGGCCGGTGGGGAAAATGTCACCAGCAAGCCGGGGCAGACAGGGGAAATGCTGACAGGGGCTGGTAGGGGAAATGCTGCTAGCATTTCCCTCTGGCAGAATTTATTGCAGCCATAAACTATTTTGTTGCCATCTTTTGTTGTTGCTGTTGGTTTTTTTAACAGGAGATAGGCATGATCTAGGGCTTGCTGGAGCAGCCGAAATGCAATGCAGAGCCCCATGTCCCACTGGCTGCAACAGATTTTGCAAGCCTGCAAAAATTTGGGATGTGATTTGGGCTTTGGGGACACTCAACAATGCATCGGTGGGGGGATAACATGGGCAGGGGCTGCTGGCTTTTCCCCACCACTGCCACCGCCCTGTGCTGCCTGACAGCTAATTAGGGGAATTAATTTACTCTGGCTTTCATGGTGTAAAAGGCATTATTTACTGGTTAATTGTTGTTATTACAAAATGTTAAATATCATTATTTATTTTGCCGCTCGCCTCCAGTGATGGATGAAGCATCAGGGAGTGCAGGAGGCCCACACTGGGCTGGGGGGAGGTTTCCAGCCCCCACAACCACGGTGCCCAGCCAGACCATGGGGACACCCCGGCATCATGCAAAAGCAGAACCGGCAGCTAACAGTGATGGGAAGGTGAGAGGACGCAGATGGGGAGCACAGGCAAAGGCCGGGCTCCCCCCCAGGCCTCTCACCCATGCTGCTGCCCAGGACCACTAATGCGACGAGTGCGTGCTGGTCTCAGCGTCACCTTGATGCCTAGGGCTCTGCATTGTGCGGTGCCCCATTAAATCAGCACATCCTCCCTCGCCTTTGATGTTACAAATAATTCACCAATTTCCCCGGATTTCAGCTTGCTTTTTTTGCTTTGAACAGCCCCTCTACCTGCCCTTCCTTTTTTTGCTGGGAAGATGAAGAATAATTAATTATCCATGAAACGTTAAATGGCAAAAATGAACTCCTCTGCCACTAACGGCATGTTAATAGATCGGGCTGGAAAAGCCTCGCTCGTGCCACTAGGAAGCTGGGGAGACCATCGGAGGGGTGTGGGGATGGTCACTCAGGCTGGAGGGGATGGCCGTGCCCCGGTGGGTGGGGTATGGCCATCTCCTCCAGTGCTGGTGACTGTCCCCAGGGTTCTGCAGGACCCCTCAAGCCATTGCTTTCATTGCACAGATGACTCCAACCAGAGCTGCTCCCAGGTATCAGGGAGGTCTGCATCCCCAGACCCCAAAAAGCAGCTGCATGGGCTCATCTTGCTTTGGGGTGAGTTTTTGGGGTCCCCCTCCCAGCCCTGTGCCCCTTCTCTGGCACCCCTGCCGTCATCCTCTTGACCTGGGTTTAAATTAACCAGGGGCAACGCTTGTGGCAGGAAGAAAACCGTTTCCTAAAGCAGCCGGCATGGGTCAGGAGAGCTGCGCTGAGAGCACAGTAAAAATGAAATATTCGCTGTGCGGGCTGGGTGGATGGATGGGAAAGCTTGGAGCTGGCACCAGCATGGGAGGGTTGCAGAGAAGGTTTGGGGAACAGCCTGGTGCAGGCTGTGGGAGCTGCCCCAGCTCAGAGACATGTGGGGCTGGAGAAACTGGGAATGAGGAGCTTTGGCCGAGGCCAGGCAGGGCTCAGCAGCGGCTTGCTGCCTGCTGAGCTCTGCACTCACTGCACCCACTGCACCCATTGCACTCACTGCACTCACTGCACCCACTGCACCCATTGCACTCACTGCACCCACTGCACCCGCTGTACACTAGGATGGTGGCTGAAGTTCCCTGAAAGCCCATCATCATCCATGCCAGTGCTGCCTGCCGGCCTGTGCCAGCCTCATCCTGCAGCAAGTACAAGCCAGCACTTAAAAAAGAATTAGGGAGCAACATCGCTCCCCAGGGAGCCAAGGCCATGTGGCTGCAGGGAGCAGGGTGTCCCCCCCACCCGGCTGCGGCATGCCAGCTCCAGCTGAGCTCGCCCCCATTTAGCTCCCCGGCCCTCACCATCCCCAATGCTTTGAAGGCATCTGCAAAGGGCTTGTTTGCTTTCTATCAAAACCAACAGCGACCAAAGGCAGCCCCTCATTAGCAGTCCAGGTACATGCCTGGGGAAGTGTCAGGTGGATTAAAATTATTTGAATATCATAATATTAGAAACTCCAATTTGGCCTCAAAATGCTCGTCTTCCAAGCCGTACCAGGGCTTTGGTGCATTAAACATTGATGGAGCTACCAGCGGATCAAAGTGTCGGGTTTAAGGCTGAAAGTGCTTTGCAGGAGCGCCAGTTACCCCCCCCGCCCGCTCCGCAGTCCCCCCGGGACAAGAAGAACCACGGCATTGTTGCCTGCCCGGCTCCCACTGCAGCTGTGGGGCTGGCAGTGCACAGCCCGCGCTGTGGGGCTGGCAGTGCACAGCCCGCGCTGTGGGGCTGGCTGCTGCTCTTTCCTCCCCATGCCGAGCCGTGCAGCACGTGGTTTGCCATTCTCCGTGGCAGAAGCAGGGCCTGGGATTAAAATTAAAAACCCACCCGGTGATGGTTGTGTGGGCCATGTTTGCAGCCAGGGCTGGCCGAGCTGCGGGGGATCTGTGCCGCGCACAGCATCAGCATGGAGAGGCAAAGCCATCTGGGCTTTCACAGAGACGGGGAGGGGGTTATTAGACAAAGAGCTGTTTTTTTTTTTTTTTTATTTTTAACACACACAAGAGCCGTCCAGCAGCCAGCACAGAGCCGCTCGGTGCTGGTGCCAGCACCATCTGCCTGCTGCAGGGCTGGCTGCCCCCTGCCGCCCGGCCCTCCCAGGGGAGCGGGACCCTGAGCTGGGGACTGGGGAGCAAGTGTCGGCCCCTCTCCATAAGGACTAAGGTCCCCTGCCTCTGTGCAGTGCCCAGCTGCGGGGGCTGCCCTGGGCCCAGCTTTCCCTGCTTGAGGGATGATGAGCCCGGCCCCAATTGGGGCTATTTAAGGGTGGGGAAGGGCAGCTGGGGAGGGGTGGGGGCTGTGTGTGGCTGGGGTGAGTGTCTTGGAGGGTGCAACACAGGGGGGTGGCGGCAGTAAGGGGGAGGCAGGATATGAGGGAGTGGGCAACGAGGACCTTTCCTGTGGCTCCCCAGCCCGGGGGATTGCTGGTATTGGGGGGGTGAGGTGTAGGAGATCCTCCTCCCCCAGCTTTCAGCTCCTAGCATTTTCAGGCGCCGCACTCGGAGAGTTACGGCGCGGGGCTGGGGGTGGGGTGGCAGGGAGGAGCCCCCCTTCCCAGCCTGCAGGATTGGTGGGCGCCGCACTCGGAGCGTTACGGCGGGGGAGGGGGAAGCCCCCCCCACCCCGGCCCCGGGATTGGCGGGCGCCGCACTCGGAGCGTTACGGCGCGGCGCGGCCGTGCCCGCAGCGCGGAGCTGTCCGCGGTGCTGACCGCCGCCGGCCATGGGCTCGCCGCCGCCCGCCCTGCTCCTGCCGCTCCTCGCCGCGCTGCTCCGCGCACCGGCCCACGGTAAGCGCCGGCCCCGCGCCGACCGCCCCTCTCCCCCGGTCATCCCCCATTACGGGTCACCCCCCCCGCACACACCAACCACCCCCGGTACCGGTGGCCCCAGCCCCGCTCCGTCACCGCTAAACTTTGCCAACTTGCGCTCGCCCCCGGTGAAGCGAGAATCCCCCCCCCTTACGCATCCCAGCCCCCCCCCGCCGCCGGGGGCGCGCAGAGCGGTTTGCAGCCGGGCTGGTGCAACGCCGCCCCCGGCGGGCTCCGGCGACAGCCCCTCTGTCGGTATCAGCGGCGGGGGCGGGGGGCACCGCTGCACCGGGGGCTGGGCAGGCACGGCACCGCCCGGCGGGACCCGTTCCCTCGGCTGCCGAGCCCTTCGAGTCGCTGGCTACGCCCGACAGCGGGCTGAGAGCCAGCCCCTCCGTGCGGTCCCCACTGTGGGGCTTGTGGGTGTTTGGGTCTGGGGCTCTTCCCCCTGCCCCCGTTGGGGTGGCCCCTCCGGCTCTGGGGAGGGCATCGGGGAGACATGGGGATGGTGGGTGTTGGTCCTTCCCAAGGAGAGCAGCCAACACCCAGCTCAGCTCCTTGGTTCTGCCACCCGTGGGGCACAGGCTGCCTTGACACCTTGCGGCTCTGCTGCCCAAAAAAACAGAATTAGGGACCTGCCGAGGCTTGGGGGGACCCACTGGGTCTTGGGGTGCCCTGGTCCACTGCGGCCATGCCAATGGTGGGCAGTATGCACAGGGTGAGGAGCGGGCATGGGTCTGGCCCTGCTGGCCCTGGCGGGATGCAGGCGGTGGATGCAGGCTGCCTGCACGGCTCAGCCGAGCTGCAGGCAGCAGCCGTGCAGGGAGTTACATAAAATCCCCATCTGGCAGCTGAGCCCAGCCGGGGAAGGGCGTCGTGGCCGTGTGCCCACTGCTATTCCCATCTCGCTCTGCCAGCCGGGGCTGCTGCCACAGCCTTCTTGCTTGGGGGGGGTGTTTGGGGGACCCTCCGCAGGGCAGCAAGTGGGGTAAGGCCATGGGACCCCCCATCTCCTGCCCTGCCAGGGGACAGTGAGGCTGGAGGGGAGTCTGCGTCCCTGGCTCTGTCCTGGGAGCAGGGCCCTGGGCAGGGCAGGCTTCCCCCGAGGGAGGCTGGTGCTTACGGTGTCAGTTTAATGATTTCTAATGAGCAATTACCTCTAGTCAGTCCCCTAATTTCTGAATATCAATAAAGTTAATTAAACTCTGCATGTGCATTTCCCAGAGTGTTAGAGGTAGGGATGCCCTGGGAGGCACCAAGCTCGTTCCAGGGCTGGGAGCCGTGGGGTTCCGTCCACCCTGTGCCCCCCTGTGTGCTAGGAGCTGCCCATGGGGCTCACCCACCTGCTCCCTGTCCCCCATCAGGCAGGGCCCCCAGACCAGCACCCCCATTTCCATGCAGCATTGCCATGCTCAGTGTCACCATGGCCTTGACTTGGCATCAATGGGCTGGTGCATGGTGGGGATGTGTCCATGGGGCTGCGGGACATGGGGACAGGGGTCTCGGACTCCTCAGCCAGACTGGGGGGATTGGTGATGCTCCTTGGGTGGTGGCAATGCAGGGCCTGATCTTCTCTCTCTGTCACCCTGTGCAGTGACCTGCAGACCTGTCCCAGCTGTGGGCCAGCTCCATCCCCAGTGCCAGCAGGGGTTTGCCCCAGCAGAAAGCAAGGTTCTGGGCCCCATGGTGCTGGTGCAGCTGTGGGTGCCAGGCACAGCTCCATACACCCTGCCCCACCGCACCCTCCTCTCCCCAGCTCTCCAAAGCCATGGCAGACCTGGCTTTTTTGGGGGTCATCCTTGCCATGCTGAAGGGAGCTCCTTGTAATTTGGGGTCAAAGCAGCATGGGTTGTGGCAGGGGGCATGGGGCCTCACTGTGCCCCCATGAGCTGTGTCACACCATCTAGTGTCAGCTGGATGCACCATGCCCACAGGGACAATGCATCTGGGGGACATGATGTCCCTGGGGATGCGGGTGCTGGTCGGGGGTCTCAGTGCAATGAGGGGGCCAGGGAAGTAAGCAGGTGTCTGCTACAGTAACTAACAGTGTGTATGCTCGTCCCCTGTATGCCTCGGAGGAGTTCATCACCGCCACGTTGCCATGCCACCAGGCCAGGATTATCTGGATAATGCTCTTAAGCTGGAGGGTGGGAGGGCAGGGCTGCCCTGTGGGGGTGCAGGCTGGGCCAGCCACCTCCACCATCCCCCGGGAGTCCAGTCACCACAGGACCAGCTGTGGGTTAGTGCTGGCAGGGCTGGATTTGGCACACGGTGCTGCACTGGGCAGGGCTGCCGGCCCTGGGCTTCATGCAGCTGCTGGGCAGAGCCAGAGCAGTGGGATTGTGGGGGGGAAAATGTGGTGCAAAGGAGCCTGAGCAAGGACATGGCAAGGGCAGCCCCGGGCCTGGTGTGGAGCAGTGGGGGGACTCCCCTGTGCCGCCCATGGGACCCCCAGACCGGCACAGGCCTCACGAGGGCTGTGTCTCCTGGCGTGCAGCCCTGCACTGGGGTGAGGGCTGAGGCTGACCCTGGGCTGCTGGGCCCCCTGTGAGCGCAGGCAGGCCCCAGGGAAGGTGGATGAAGTTGTGTCTCCGGCAGCTCCAGCGGGAGAGGATAATTTCGCCTCCAATCAATTCTTTAAATGTGCACAATTGAAAGATTGCCTTTGAAAGCTGCCTATAACCAGGGAAGTAATGGATTCCCTCCAGTCGCAGGCAGCAGCTTGGTAGCAGCAGCATCCCTTCCTCCGGCTGCCGCGGAGACAGGGCCAACTGGGGGACCGGCACCTCTCCTGCCACAGGCATCCTTGGGTGGGCAAAGGGGGTACCTGGACCCGTCGGAGGCAGCTGGGGATGTCTCCATCTGCCTGGCAACCCGCCAGCCTGCCCCACACTGAGACCCAACGCCACTCTTCCGAGGCGTCAGAGGGTCCCATCGGCCAGGGTTGGGGATGCGGTCAATCCCCTGCCTGCAGGAGAGGCGGCGAGAGCTGGCCCGCAGGCTTGCTGTGCCAGCGGGGGTTATTACATATATAATTTAAATGCAGTAACAAGCTGTGCTGAAGGGATCAAATATTAATCAGCTGCAAGAGTGCCGCTGTGACCCTGTGAAAATGGAGAGAGGTGCTTGAAATGCCAGATCAGCTGGTGCTGGGCAATGTGTGGGGGCAATGCACAGGCACAGTGGGCTCTGGTGGTCCCCAGCTGCCCTGGGGGGGTGGCAGCAGGGAGAAGGGATGTGGCCGTGGCATCAGCCCTTGGTGGCTTCCAGAACTGGATGGTTCCTTCTATATGAAGAGAGGTGACTGGGAAGGGTGCGGGGTTTACTGGCAAGGGGATGCTCACGTTGAATTTCCAGAGGTGCAAAGGCTGGTGCTGGGGGCAGCTGGGATGCTGACTCTGGCAGGAGCAGGCGGCGATGCTCTGTGCTTCCTGCCCACTTGGGGGGAACGGTGTCTGGGGGAAGATGATATGGCTGAGCAGCCCAACATGGAGCCTGACAAGCAGCTCTCGCTTGCCTCCCACAACTGGATTTCAATTACTGTGACCGGCAGCGGGTGGAGGGAAGGGGAGCCAGGAGGGCAGTGCAGCTGCACTCTCCCTGCCTGCCTCCTGCCCTACACCGGGCAGGCACCCCCAGCACCCAGGGGTGCCCTGCTAGTTGGGTGCCCCAGGATGGTGAACAATACTGGGTCCTAGGGGAGCCTGGAGCTGGCACAGAGCCCTGTGGGGAGCTGGCACCCATGCTGTGGGCACCCTGGGGTGGCACAGGGTGGGTGCTGCCCGGTGATGGGAGCTCCATCGCAGGGGATCCTGATGCAGGGCTGGGGTGGCTAATTCAGGCACTGCCGGTGCGGGGAAGGGGGACATGGCACCGCACCACTCCAGAGCTTGGGTCCGAAATAGCAGCAGACATGCAATTTATCACTGCCACCGCTCAGGGAAATTGCTGTACAAATGCATTAGCTCCGCAGGGAGAGCGGCAGAAGTGGGATTACATGGGCCATGGGCGGTGAGGAGGGGACAGGGGCACTGCTGGCACCCTCTGGGTGGGAGGGAGGAAAGCCCCAGGGACAGGCACCCTGGTGCCCACTGGGTTCTGCCCTCACGCCCACTTGGTGTCAGTGATGCTCGGTGTTTGGTATGTCAGCCGGCGCTCGGCCGCTGCGATGCTCCAGGGAACCGGTTGCAGCGACATGTGACACGTGTCAGCGGGTAAATGACTGTTCAATTCAAGGAGAATCGCAAAACATACAAGGTCAAACGCTTCCCCGCCAGCGCCGCCATGAATATTAAAGCCGGGCTCCCCCCGGCAGCCGCCGGGGCTGGCGGCTGTGCTCACCGGTGATGACACCAGGACAACCCCTCTGGTCATGTCCCCCCCTGTCCCCCAGCTGCTCTGGCAGCTCTGGCTTGTCCATGAGCATCTGGCTCACTGGCAGTGCTGGGGTGGAGGAGGCCATGGGGCAGCAGGATGTAGGTGCCAATTGGGTGCCAGCTGGTGCCAAGGGGGTGCCCAGCTCGCCAGGCCAGGTGCTGGTGGGTTGGCTGTGTAGCAGCGATGTTGGCTGGGTGGCATGAGGAGCAGGGCCGTGTGGTGGGGAGCTGGCTGCACATCCCTGCCTGCCCCCACCCGCCCCTGCCTGCACCTGCCTGCACTCTCGCACCGTCTGTGTGCACATGCCTGCGCTCACCCACCCACTCCTGCTTGCACCTATCTGCCCACCCGCTGCCTGCACCCACCCATCCCTGCCTGTGCTCTTACACCACCCACCTGCGCCTGCTTGCATCCTGACGCTGCCTGTACTCTCACGGTGCCTACACCTGCCCACCCACTGCCTGCACCCACCCTCATTCCCTGCCTGCCCCTGCCCACAGGGCCTTCCCACCCAGAGGCAGGCAGGAGGGTGCCCCCCTCCCTGCCGGGGGTCCCCATCCCCAGGGCCACCAGGGCAGGGGACAGAGATAGAGATCTGGCATCAATCGGGCACATCCCCCCTCCTGGGCCTGCCGGGGGGGCTGGGGGCTGCGGGGGCCATGGCTGGGGGACTGTGGCGCCAGCTGCCTGACAGCTCATTCATCATGGTTGCCAGCCCCAGCTGGGGGGGCAAAGCCAGATTGGATTTTAAATTGGAAAATAAACCTGGACTCCTGCGAGCCCCAATCCCTGCCCTCCTCCTGCACCAGGGACCCGGCTGCCTGCACCTCCTGCCTGCCCAGGCTGCCAGCCCCCTCCTACCGATGGGGAAACTGAGGCACGGAGCACCACTGTGCCATGAGGCCATGATGCTCCTGGGGCAGCCGAGGGCCCTGCCCTGTTCCTTCCGCTGAGCCGTCCGCTGCGTTATTACTTTCGTGGCGGGCGGCATCGATCGGCACTCCCCGGGCGGCTGTGTGCCGCCTTATTTATTTATTTGTGACAGCAGGCGGCATTGATTCCCGCCGGGGGGGGCGGCCACTCGCCACAGCCAGATTAGTGTCCGGTGTCTCCCCGGCTCCTGGCCGCTGTTAATAGACTCCTGCCCAGCAAAGCCAATGTGACGGATTAGGACCTTGGCCCAGCTGCGGCCACAGACACGTGCCATGCATGCCAAGGGGCCCCAGCAGGCACATGGCTGGTGGGGACCTGACAGCCCCTTTGCAAGGGTCTGTGCCCACCCTGAGCCCTGGGGCATCCCTGCTGGGTGCCAGGGCTTGGAGGGGTGGGTGCTGGGTAGCAGGGGTCCCTGTCACCAGCCCCTGGTCACCTTGGTGACGTGGGAGGGACACAGCTGCGGCAGGGTCACTGGAGATAAGCTGCTTAGAGGCATCTGTGGAGGTGGAGGCCCTAATCCTGCAGTGCTCGAGGGTCATGGGTGGCAACATCTGGGCACCCTCTGCCTTCCCACGGTGCCCTGAGCATCCTGCATCCCCCAAGGGCCAAGAGCATCCCCAGTCCTGAGCATCCTCCGGTGCCAGGAGCATCCCATGGTGCCCAGAGCATCCCATAGCACCCAGCACACCATGCAGAGCCCAGGACAGCAGCCGGTGCCCAGGCACTGCCCAGCCCAGGGTGCCACAGCACCCAGATGGGACCTGCTGTAGGAGCCTTGCTGTGGGGTCTAGCCTCACCCAGCAGCTCCGATGGGGACCACCGTGCTCCCTAGCACCCCAGGCAGCTGAGACCATGGGCAGGGAGGTGCAGGGGGCCAGGGTGAGCATCTCTACCCCAGCCTTCGCTGTGTGGGGTGTCTGTGGTGGTTTGCAAGTGGCACAGGGCCCGGCACTGAGCGCTAATTTGCTATTAAAGCCTAAAAGATATTTTGGCACCCTTCAGTATAAACTCATTAACTTTTATGTTCTAATAAATGGATCATATTAAAAAATAATTCTGGCCTTGCTGGGGGGCAAGTGAACCTTTCAGAGGCAGTGCGGTCGGGTGCTCACCTCCCTGCTGCCCTGCTGTGCCCTGGGCATTGTCACTGTCCCGGGGTGGTGGGGACACAGGATGGGTGGTGGGGCAGTAGGGATGCCTGGCAGCACCCAGCAGCTCCCCCTGCGCCACTAGCCCAAGATAATGTCTCTTAATAGTCCCTTAAAAGTGGCAGTCGCAGAGTAATTAATCTTCGCGGGGCCCTGCCCTGCTACAGATCGGTATAATTACCCAGTAATTGGCAGTATCGTGTCATCAGCGCCTGTGCACGGCAGCGAGACGTGCCCACGCACTATCACGGCCTCGCACCCCACAGCAGGCCACAGAGGGATGTTGGGTGCTGCTGCGGCATCCCCCCTGCTGTGGCACGGTGGGGCTGGGGAGCTGAGCCCCCCGGGAGAGGGGACCATGCGGTGCCGGATCCGGCAGGGAGAGGTGCTGGGTGGCTCATTAGGGCTGATTAAATTCTTTTTTTTTTTTTTAGTCTAAAGGCTGTAAATGGCTGGGCTGGGCTCACTGGAGATTTCCTTGGGGGCTAATGCATCGGAGGGTGGGGGAGTCCCCATGGCTGTGGGTGGGACGTGGGGAGCATCGGAGGGGAGGGAGTCCCTGGCAGATTGACATTGCCTGGGGACAGCTTGGCTGGCAGGTGGATGGAGAGAAGCTGAGCTCTTGCAGATTCGTTGCACTGGCGGCCTAGAGCTGGGTCCCACCATTTGGGCTCTGGTGGCATCCCTGGTGCAGCCGGTCACGGCAGCCACAGCAATCACCTGCATGTCCGCACTGTGGGGATGTGGGGTCCCGGGGGACCCTCAGCACGGGATGGCCACCTCCATGAAGAGGGACAAGCTGTGACCAGGGACACCCAACCCCAGGGCTGTCCCCACCAGGGCTGAGTGACAGGAGGGGTGGGCACCCTTAACGTGGTACAAGGGTGCAGCTGTGTGTTAATTAGCCAGGGCTTAATTGCCTGGGCTACCCTAGTGAAGGGCATACCAGGGCGAGGCATGGCAGGGCCCCACTGCACGTGGTTGACGTGCTTGTTTGCTGTCCTGGCTGCTGTGCAGCATTGACCTGCAGGGAAGCGTTAGTCCTTGGGCAGCACTGGCCCGTGGTGAAGTGTTGGTCCATGATGAACTGTTGGTCCGTGGTGCAGCATCGGTCCCTGGTGCAGGATCAGTCCCTGGTGCAGCACAGGCCTGTGGCATTGCACCAGCATCGCTCCCCAGTGCAGCGTCAGTCCCCAGCGCTGCATCCATCCCTGGCGCAGGATCAGCGCATGTCCAAGTGTTGGTCACTGGTGCAGGGCTGGTCCCAGGTGCCACATCAGTCCATGGTACATCACTGGTCCAGAATGAAGCATTGGTCCCTGGTGCAGAATCAGTCTATGATGTAGCATTAGTCCGTGGGTCCCCAGCACCCCACACTCTCTCCTTCCCCCAGGCTTCAACGGGCTGGCAAGGAAGGCTGGGGAGAGCGCTGAGGCCGAGGGGGAGCCAACGGCACTGCCCACGCTGGCGGAGCGGGAGGCGGAGGCTCGCTTTGTGAGCACAGCACCGACACTGAAGCTCCTCAACCACCACCCACTGCTGGAGGACCTGCTGCACGAAGCCTTCCTGAAGAAGGATTACCTGGGCCAGGCGCCATTCCTGCCCGCCGGCCCTGGCCCCCTCCTGCCCGCAGGCGTCCTCCAGCCGGCCCCTGGGCCCCCAGCCCCAAAGCCCCCGCCACGCACTCCCGCTCTGCCCAGGGCCGCCTTCCCCACTGACCCACTGACCACGCCAGCAGGGCACCTGGGGCCATGGGGGGAGGTGTGGGGGGCCGTGCCGGGTGCCGACTCCTCATGGTCCCCCACCGGCGTGCTGGAGTCAGGCCCCGCGTCCCCCAGCTGGGCACCCAGCACCCCCGGCACATCCCTGGGACCCCATGCTGGAGCCACCGTGGTCCCTGGGGATGAGGAGGGGACCACCACCACCTCCACCATCACCACCACCACTGTCACCACACTGCAAGGGCCAGGTGAGCACCGGGGAGGGAGCTGGTAGGAGCTGGGGTGAAATGGGGCTGAGCCAGGGTCTCCTCTGTCACCAGCTCCCTGCAACCGGACACTAGCAGGCCCTGAGGGCTGGCTGGTGTCCCCGGAGCCGGCGACCGTGCCCTACGATGGCAGCCTGGACTGCTCCTACACCATCTCTGTCTACCCTGGCTACGGCGTGGAGCTCAAGGTGAGCTGGGGCCTGCGGGTGGGATGGGGTGCCAAGTGCCCGCAGGCAAGCGTGGTCCATCCCCTGCTTCGTGCTGTGGCTGAGTGGCCATGCACAGTGGGGCAAACAGGC
The DNA here is from genome assembly GCF_965183815.1 of Platalea leucorodia. Lineage (NCBI taxonomy): Eukaryota > Metazoa > Chordata > Aves > Pelecaniformes > Threskiornithidae > Platalea > Platalea leucorodia. The sequence continues at coordinate 13,765,949 of NC_138838.1, read as the reverse complement.
AGTTCTGTCCCTGTCCTCTTCCCTCTCCCTGTGTCCCCGAGCCAGGCTCAGGGCATCGCTCACCCTCGGGTCCCGGGTTAGGGATGCAGTCATGTGGGCTGGTGGGAACCCCATGCCCACCGGCTGCCGTGGCTGGCACCCATCACGGAAGAAGCAATGTGGGATTTAATTAACGAAGAACTGATGGAGAAGGTGTAAGCAATGCTGGTGGGTGCGACACTGTGGTGCGGAGCCAGGAAAACCTGGTGCCCATCTGCCAGGAGCAGAGGCTGGCGGCAGCTCCCGAGGCCTCGTGCTGCTCCCGTCAGTGGCACGTGGCTGTGCATCCCCACCCCTGCCCAGCCCACCACCTGAGCTGCTGCGGGGCAGCACCGTGGTGTGCCAAAAGCCGGTGGCGAGCAGGAGGCAGCAGCTCCGCAGTCAGCCCCTGCTCCTCCTCCTCACGCAGCAGCGCTCGCCAGTGCCACTGCTCATCACCACGCAGTGCTGCTTAATTAACATCATTAATAGCAAATTGCTCTGGAGCACTGGAGCACACGCCTGGCTGTTGGCGGGGCTGTCGGCATGGGCCTGGCTGTGCTGTGGCTGGGCCCTGCTGCTCTTTGCGTGGCGGGATGATTTATGGCACTGCTAACCATGCTTGAAAGGCGCTGCCCCATGTAGACAAGCTCCAGTGTGCTATCGACCACAGGCAAGCCGTCTGAGAACCAGCTCCGAGTGATGCTGGGGCGGTGACGCCTGACTGTCCCCCGCAGGTACAGAACATCAGCCTGGCAGAGGGGGAGACACTGACGGTGGAGAGTGTGGGGGGCCTGGAGCCCACCCTCCTGGCCAACGAGTCCTTCCTGCTGCGGGGCCAGGTCATCCGCAGCCCCGCCAACCTCCTCACCCTCCACTTCCAGAGCCCCCGGCCCCCCAGCCCCGGCTCCTACCACTTCCGCTACCAAGGTACGGGGCAGCGCCCGCTGCCAGCATGGGCGCCCTGCTACTCCCCCGGGGGCTCCCCTGCTAATTTGGAGAGTGGCGATGCATGGTGGAGTTAATCTGTGCCGCTGGTGGTTTAAGCGGGCACAGTCCGGGCGAAGAACGTTAATAGAGAGCTAATTGGCATGAGCAATTATGGGCTCATTTAGCATCATTACCAGCAGCGATAGGCACTGTGTCACCCAGCCCTGCAGCACCCAGGTGCTCCCAGGGGGCTGGGGAGGCAGGTACTGGGTGCAGGGTGGGCTGGGGTCCCAGGGGGTCCGTCCCCCCCCAGTAATGCTGCCGCCTGCCCCCAGCCTACCTGTTGAGCTGCCCCTTCCCGGCACGGCCAGCTTTTGGGGAGGTCTCAGTCAGCAGCCTACACCCGGGTGGGGACGCCCGCTTCCGCTGCGCTGCCGGCTACCAGCTGCAGGGTGCCCGCCGGCTCACCTGCCGCAATGCCACCCGCCCCTTCTGGAGTGCCCGTGAGCCCCTCTGCCTCGGTAAGCACTAGCACCAGGGGGGACATGATACAGCTGGCATGGCACAGCTGGCTGCTGACGGTCCCTCTCCTGCAGCGGCATGCGGCGGGATAGTCCGGAACGCCACGGTGGGACGCATTGTCTCGCCTGGCTTCCCTGGGAACTACAGCAACAACCTGACATGCCACTGGCTGCTGGAGGCTCCCACCGGCCACCGCCTGCACCTCCACTTCGAGAAGGTCTCGCTGGCAGAGGATGATGACAGGTTTGGCCCCAGGGCAGGGGGGGATTGGAGAGGTGGGGGGCATCCTGGGACAACTGCGCACTGGGCACAGGGCCATGTTCAAGGATGGAGGCCATTGGCCATGCCCATGGATGGATGCCATTGGTCATATTCAAGGATGGGTGCTGTTGGCCATGTTCAAGGGTGGGTGTCGTTGGCCATGCCCAAGTGTGAGCACTGTTGGCCATTGGCCACGGTCAAGGATAGGTGCTGTTGGCCATGTTCAAGGAAGATACCACGGGCCATGCCCAAGGGTGGGTGCCATTCACCATGTTCAAGGATGGGTGCTGTTGGCCATGGCCGGTGCAGCACCTTGCTCCTGCCGTGCCTCGGCAGGCTCATCATCCGCAATGGCAATAACGTGGAGGCGCCGCCGGTGTATGACTCCTACGAGGTGGAATACCTGCCTATCGAGGGGCTGCTCAGCACCGGGCGCCACTTCTTCGTAGAGCTCACCACTGACAGCAGCGGGGCCGCTGCAGGCATGGCGCTGCGCTATGAGGGTACGGGGCTGGGGCGTAGGGGGGCACCTGGCCATCACCATGCCTGCCTGGCCCCCACAGACCTTCGCCCCTGTGCCCGCAGCCTTCGAGCAGGGGCATTGCTACGAGCCCTTCGTCAAGTATGGGAACTTCACGGCCAGCGACCCCCGGTACCCCGTGGGCACCATGGTGGAGTTTAGCTGCGACCCTGGCTACACGCTGGAGCAGGGCTCCACTATCATTGAGTGTGTTGACCCCAGCAACCCACAGTGGAATGAGACGGAGCCGGCGTGTCGTGGTGGGCGCTGGGGCCAGGGGGCTGGGGGGGCTGGAGCTGGGGGTTCAATGGGTGCTGGAGTTGGGGGGTGCTGTGTGTGATGGAGATGGGCCATTGTGCTGCAGTGCATGCTGGAGCTGAGGGCCATGGTGGGAGCCGGAGCTGGTGCTGGAGCTGAGGGTTGCTGTGGGTGGTGGAGTCAGGGATGGGCTACAAAGGATGCTGGAGCCACTATGCCACGGTGGGTGCTGGAGCCAGAGCCAACGGGGATGGTGGGTGCTGGAGCTGGGGTGCTGAAGTGGATGCTGGAGCCGGGGGGCTGTGGCGGATGCCCATGTGGCGGTGCCGAGCCCAGCGTGCACCCCCAGCGGTGTGCAGCGGTGAGCTGACGGACGCAGCTGGTGTGGTGCTGTCGCCCAACTGGCCGGAGGCGTACGGCAAGGGCCAGGACTGCATCTGGGGGCTGCACGTGGAAGAGGACAAGCGCGTCATGCTGGACGTCCGCGTGTGAGTGTGGAAGCAACCGGGGATGGGGGGACAGGAGGGTCTGCACATCCCCCGTCCTCACGGCCCCATCACACCAGGCTGCGGCTGGGCATGGGGGACATGCTGACCTTCTATGACGGGGACGACCTGACAGCGCGCATCCTTGGCCAGTACACGGGCGCCCACAGCCGCTTCAAGCTCTATGCCTCCACCGCTGATGTCACTGTCCAGTTCCAGTCCGACCCTGGTGCTGGCACCTTCGCCTATCGGCAAGGCTTTGTCATCCACTTCTCTGGTGAGCCCCATGGTGGGATGGCGTCCCCGGTGTCTCCAGTGTCTCTGCCACCCTGCTCACCCCTGTCCCTGCAGAGGTCCCCCGTAATGACACCTGCCCTGAGCTGCCGGACATCGCCAACGGCTGGAAGACGTCCTCACAGCCGGAGCTGCTCCACGGCACTGTGGTCACCTACCATTGCTACCCTGGCTTCCAGCTGGCCGGCACTGACCTCCTGATGTGCCACTGGGATCTGACGTGGAGCGGCGATCTGCCCTCCTGCGAGCGGGGTGAGTGGTGCCCGCTGACATCCCCCCACCCCATGGTGTGTGGCTGGCAGCTGCCGTCACCACTGGTCCCTTCCGCCCACAGTGACCTCCTGCCGGGACCCCGGGGACGCCGAGCACAGCCGCAGGGTGGTCTCCAGCCCTAAATTCCCAGTGGGAGCCACCGTGCAGTACGTCTGTGACAAGGGCTACGTCCTGGCGGGCACCGGGACCCTCACCTGCCATGACCGCACTGTGGGGGGACCCAAGTGGAGCGACCGTCTCCCCAAGTGCATCCGTGAGTCAGGTACCCCCTCCCCAGGCATGTCCCCTGAACTGGTGGCGGGCGCTGATGCCACTGTGCCCCTGCGCCACAGCGGAGACATACGAGCCTTGCCACAACCCCGGCGTGCCGGTGGGCGGGCGGCAGAGCCCCGAGCGGCGGCTGTACCCAGCGGGAGCCACCTTACGCTTCTCCTGTGCCGCCGGCCGGGCGCTGCTGGGCGAGGGCAGCCTGCACTGCCTGCCCGGGCACCCCTCGCGCTGGAGCGGCTCACCTCCCATCTGCAAGGCAGGTGAGTGGACACCTCCCCACCCACCTCAGCACCCAACTGGCACTGCTTGGCACCCCGCTTCTCGCCGCTGATGCCGGCTTCTTTCTTCTCCCCCCTCCAGCCTCCTACGATGAGTTTTACAGCAACCGCAACCTGGACGGTAAGGGTGAGGGTTTGCTGGGACAGCCTGGGGTGCTGGGGTGTGGACGGGCACCCTGGGGTGCAGCCAATGTGGGGTGTCCCCTTGGTGAGCCCCCGCTCTCCCGGACAGCTGTGGCCAAGGCCGTGCCCTCTGGGACGGCACTGGAGGGCACCAACGTTGCCATCGCCGTCTTCCTGCCTGTGCTGGTGGTGGCCCTGCTCATCGGGGGCATTTACCTCTACTTCTCCAAGTGAGTGGCCAGGTGGCCCCTGGCCCCCCATGGGGCCCTCCCAGCCCCACGGCCGCCCCAGCTGCCCTCTCCCCACAGGCTCCAGGGGAAGCCGGCGCTGCAGCTGCCCCTCACTGGCTCCCACCCCTATGACCACATCACCGTGGAGTCAGCTTTTGACAACCCCACCTACGAGACAGGAGTAAGTAATGGCCCCTGCACCCCCTTGGCTGGGGCTGGGCACCCTGGGGACCACGCATCGCATGGGCCATGTGTGCCAGGGGCTGTGCATGGGGTGGGACAGGTGTGGGAAGGGGCCATGCGCTCCAGGGACCACGCATGGGATGGGACATCCATCTAGATACCACACATCAGCTGAGACAACTGTCCAGGGACCACACATGGGATGGGACATTCATCCAAGGACCACGCATGGGATGGGACATGCATCCCTGGGGCCGTCCCTGGGCTGGGATGTGCCCCCAGGGCCCTACGGGGTGGGAGATGCCCTGTCCGGGTCCCTGGCACCCCACCGCCGAGTGTCCAACCCCTCGCAGTCTGTTTTCTTTGCAGGAGACGAGGGAATATGAGGTGTCCATCTAGGTGCGGGCAGCATGGAGCTGGGCGCCGCAACCACCCCTCCTGGGCCCCCCCCCCGCGCCCCCCGGCCCCCAGCATGGGCCGGGCACACCTCTCCCAAGGAGGCTCAAGCCAAGCACTCGATGGGAGCGACCCGGGTGCCGGCCACCCCCTTGCCACCCCCAACCCACCTAGACCCCTGTGGGGTCTGCCCGGGTCCTGCTGTCACCCAACCCCCTGCCCTGGGCTCAGGGGGTGCTGAGCCAGCTGGGGTCCCCGGGCCCCATCCTGCCCCCCAGCCCCCCCGGGGGCACAGCAGCCCACCCAGCCCCTGCCACGGAGGAGGGAGCCAGGCAGGGGGAGCGGAGCCGCGGGGACCCCCCAGGTAAGGACAGGGCTCCCCGGGGCTGCCGTGGGGAGGGGGCGGCGGGACGCCCTGCAAAGCCCGGGGGGGTCGAGGGGCCTGGGCGGCCGTGGGAGTGCCCCCCCTACCCTCGCCCATGCCCAGCACAGGGCCTGCCCCCCCCGCACCCCCGTGTCCCCCCCCGCACCCCCGTGTCCCCCCCCCGGTGCCCCAGCATGCTGCGTCCCCGCCCCGGCCCCCCGCTTGCTTTGCGCTCCCCAGGGCGGCCCCTCTGCCACCGGCCTGTCCCCCCCGCACCTCCCGGCACCCCACGGCGGCCGGACCCGGGCCGCCAGCCGGGCTGCGCCGCCCCGCCGCGTCCCGCCCGGGCTGGTGGCCCCGGCCCCAGCCGCCCCACCCCGGTCTGGAGAGGATCCGCCCCCCGCCATCTTTTGGTTGTTTCATGAATAAAAACTGGTGTTTTAGAAGAAGCGCTGGCGTCTTCCTCAGCAGGGCCGGGCAGCCCGCAGTGGGGGTGCAACATCCCTCCCGGGGCCCTTGAGATCCCCGCGCCCCCCGCCGCGCCCCCAGGCAACATCCCCGCGGCATCCCCCGCCCGCCACACGCTGCGGGCGGGGAAGTGCCCCTTTAAGGGGCGTGGCCTCCACTGAGATGACGTCACGCGCAGGAGACCGCCCCCTCCGCCCCGGCGCGCCGCTCGCCGCGCGCCCCCTGCCGGCGGGCGGGCCCCGACGCCCCCCCCCGCCCTGCGTCGTGACGTCACCGTCAGCCGCCCTCCCCCCCCCCCCGCCTCGCCCTGGAACGTGACGGCGGCCACGCGCCTGCGCGCCGCCCTCCTTCGCCCCGCCCCTGCCGCGCCTGCGCGGGGAGGGGGCGGAGCGAGACGGGCGCGCGGGGAGGGGAGAGGCGGTGCCGGCGGCGCGCCTGCGCAACGGCGGCGCGTGCGCCCACCCCCCCGCAGAGGCGGAGCCGTGCGCGGGCAGGCGGCGGGGGGAGGGGGAGGGGCGGTGGCGCGGGGCCGCGCCTGCGCGCGGTGTGTGCGCGTGTGGGGCCCCCCCCCCCCCCGGCGGCGGGGCGCAGTCTGCGCATGCGCGCGCGGCGGCGGGGCCCTGAGCGTCGGCACCGCCTGTGTGTGGTGCGTGCGCGGCGGCGGCGGGCGCGGGGCCGCGCCGCCCCCTCATCCCTCCCTCCCCCCTTGCGCGGCATGGCAGCGGGCGCGGGGCCCCCCGCAGCCGCCCCCGGGCCCGGCTGGAGGAGGAGGAGGAGAACGACGACGGGCAAGCCGCAGCGGCCCGTGGGCTAGGCCCCGCCATCCGCCCCCTTCTCGCCGCGAAGCCGCCGCCGTTGAGGGGCCGCCTCCCCCCCCCCCCCCCCGCTTCGCTCCCTCTCGCCGGGGGGGGCTCTCGGGGCCGCTCCCGGGCTGGATGAATGTGGGAGAAGATGGAGACCAAGACGATCGTCTACGACCTGGACACCTCCGGGGGGCTGATGGAGGTGAGGCCCGGCTGCGGCGGGGGCAAGGCCTGACCGGGGAGGCCGAGGGGCTGCAAAACGGTGAGGGACACCCCCCACCCACCCCCCCGGAGCCCCGTGGCCATAGAAGGAAGTGCGGAGGGACGGAGGCGGCTCACCCAATCCCCGGGAGAGGCTCTCCCGGACGCGGGGCCGGCGGGCGGGGCGGGCCTGGCCCAGGCCTTGTCCCGTGCCCCCCCCCCAGCGGCCCCCGGGCTACTCCGCCCCGGCGGGCGGCGGGGAGAAGGGCGCATGGGGTCAGGGTCCGTCCCAGCGCCTCAGAGCCCCTCTCTGTCTGTCTGTCTGTCCATGTGTAGCAAATCCAAGCCCTCCTGGCTCCCCCCAAGAGCGAAGATGGGGAAAAGAAAAGCAGGAGGCCCGAGAAGGAGCCCAGGCGAAGTGGCAGGGCCACTAACCACGATAGCTGCGATAGCTGCAAGGAAGGAGGGGATCTGCTGTGCTGCGATCACTGCCCCGCTGCTTTCCATCTCCAGTGCTGGTAAGGCTTGGAGCGATATCCCTCTGGGTCCGGCTGGCCCGGCCCAGCCCGGCCCGGCCCAGGCAGTGCTTCCCTCCAGCGGCTCCTGCTTCCCGTTAGGTCCCTGCCTTGCACGGGGAAGGGAGGGACACAGGGCTGGGGTTGGCAGGCAGGAACAAAAAGGAGGTGCAGACCCCATTCGGGGTCTGTCCCCCCTGAGACTAATCCACAGCGGCTGAGGTGAAGAGCCCCCCTCACTGCTTTCTTGCGGGGCGGGGGTCCACCACCCTCCTTTCTTTTTGTGCCGAGCAGTGGCCGAGAGGCCTAGAGGAGGAGCGAGGCCGCTGCCTGCGCGGCCTGGCTGCTCTGGTGCTGCCCTTACCCGGCCTTCCACCGCCCCCCCTTGGGCGGAGAACTTCCCCTCCTCACCCCTCTCTAAGGCTGTGGTGCTTGGGGGGGCCTCCGGAGGGCCTTGGCCGGCGCGGGGGGAAGCGGTGATGGCGACTCTGCACCAGGCCTGACATTCCCAGCGCTTCCGTGCTGCTGCAGCTGCTGGGAATAATGGAGGTTGCTGTCTCTGTGTCTCCCTGCCTCACTGTTTACAATATGGCGACCTTCCTTTAAATTATATTTTTATTCTCAGCGCCATTTTGGCTGCATATATGACTTCCAAACCCTCGCAGCACTCCCCCAGTATCTCAAACGTGAAAATACCTTCCCTGTGGAAATCCAGGCCTCCAGACTTTAAAATTGGCCGGGTTTATTCTTTTCCCTCCTTTTTTCCTTCCTCCTGACTCTTCGGACCTGCTTGTCTCATCCGTGTCGGGTCCTCTTGCTGGGAGTTGCATGGCTTTCTTGATGAAGGCAGATCTTTCTGCATGCAAATCTGTGTGCCGTGTGGGAGTCGGAGGTGTGCGTGGAGGCGGTGGCAAAGCTCTAGTCGGTTGAGGCTGCAGCGGGGAAGGACTCTCACTGCCTTCCCTCGCAGCTTCCTAAGCTCTCGGCACAAAGCGACCCGCCAAAGGCACCTGAACTTTCCGCCCTAAAGTTTTTTCCTTTCTGCACTGGGAGCCCAGGCACATCCGAGGCAGCCTTACCCGAATCTCCCCTTCAACAGTTGACACAGGCGGGCGGTTTGTGTTAAATTAGCGCAGCTAGAGTGGATAATGGAGTGGAGGAGGGAGCAGGGCAAGTCAAACAGCTGGAGCTCGGGCGTACAGAATATTCTTCCTTAGGGGAGATTTTTTTAACCACATTCCTTTCTCTCTTTCATGCTTTGGAGCTTTGTTTGCCACCCTGTTACAGCTGTCTCCTCTTTGCTTCCCCCCCCTTTTTATTTTTCTTCTTTTGCTTGGTGGTTATACTGTGTTTATATGCTAATTGCAGGTCTCTGAACACTTATTAAGCTGATTGCTGATACCAGGAGAACTGACTGCGGTCACAGTTCTGTAGGGAGTGTCCCGTTAGCAGCATATAGCCAGACGAACCCGACAGTGCTGTAGCGTGCAGCCATGACATCATCCCTCCTACCCTGAGGAAGTGCTACTGGTGGTAGTGCAGATCCTCTTCATATTTACTAGGAGGACACTAATTTTTTTTTTTTTTTTTGTCCAGCCTTCTTGGTGAGCTTTAAGGGGTTTTTTTCTTCTGTCAGGTGTAGTTGCTTAAAACTCGGTGTTTGCTTTCAGATGCTGCCGAACACATCCTGAGCCTTCTCTGAGTGAGGCTGGAGCGATGGCTAAAACTTCACGTTATGAGATGGAAGAGTTGTGACTAATGCTGTAGAGTTTCCTGGTTGATCCTGAATCCTAGTTAAACCTAACCGTAAATGAGACTACTTTGTGCATGGCTAAATCTGGCTAAATTTCGTGGCTTGATTTGGCAAGTTTCTTGTAGTTAGTGAGTGGGAAATGGTCATGTAAATCAGATATCTGTAAAGCTTTGGCTGTACTTGCGTAAGTTGCATTATAATTATTAAAAAAAAAAATCTTTGGCTAACTAGTCACCCTTCAGAACAGAAATGGAAGGGGCAATTCTGATTACACTTTCTCACTTCATTTGTTGCCTTTTCTGGGGTATCTCTCGGGCAATCATTTGGACAGTAGCCCAAACCCTGCTGTGGGAAGTGGCACGGTCTGGAGTGGAGCAGCGGGCCAGCTGCACGCTGCTGGATAGATTTTGCCTAAAGGCCTCCAGCATGGGCCCGGTTTTGCCTCCTTGCTCATGGACCTCTGTCCATTGCTCGGCCAAGGCCTTCAAGTGAACCTAGTTGTTTTGAAGGAATGCTCAGGTTTTGTTCTTGTGTTTTCTTCCCTTTACCTCCTACATCTTGCTTAAAGTAAACTTCCATTATGGATATAAACTTAGGCATAAAGGCAGCACTTGCAACTTCCTTTCTGTGTCCTTTTTTTATTTAAAGAATAGCAGCTGTAATGCAATGCTTGTTTTAAGTCATTTGAATAGCAGTTTAAATATACTGCTGGGGCATACTAGCTGAATTGTGTTGACAGCTTACCTGTTCTTTAAATATTTATTGTAAGCTTTGGTACCAGGTTGCATTTATTATAGCAACATAGCAAAAAAAAAAAAAAAAAAAAAGGAAAAAGAGATCAGCAGCTCTTAGTTGGTCTAGGATTTGTAATCAATCAGTTGATTAAAGCTGTATAGCAGAGGCCATATTATAAAAGAAAATGAGTGACGAGAGTGTGATCAGCCCCAGTCACGCAGTAGGCTGGAGACAAACCTAGGAGTTATCCCAACTCAGTGGCCCATAAACTAGTTTTGTTTCTTCCTGTGTAGAGAAGGCTCTTCTGTATCGTGTTGTTTAAACCTGTAGTGAGCAAGTTGGCTTCATTAGGTAAGTGTATGATTCTCAAACTTCAGCAGTTTGCCTTAACTTCAGTTTAGTACCTAAACCTGTTGTCTTCTGCAGAAAACAGAAGGCGCTGGACCAAAACCCCCAAAACTTTCCAAGTCTGATAGTATTACACATCTCTGATGGTAAATAACAAGTTTTGTTGATACTCTGTGGAATGACTGCTCTCCTGAATTAATGTGGGTGGAAGTGACTTCCCAGTTCATCTGTCAGGGTGTCAGCTCTTCTCACAACTCTGTTTCAGAATCGCTAGTTCAGCATAAACTCCTACAGGTACTGTGAGAGTCCGTGGACTGGGAGGATTACCAGCCTGGCTGTGGATAAATTGGCTTGGTGGGAGGGATACAGGAAAGTGTAAAATCCCTTCCAGATACTTAGTTTCAACATACTTGGATTAATATCATAGTCTGGTGACTGTCTTCAGGTTTGAATTTACAGAGAGGGGTTTTTTTCTGTCCTTAATTCTTGAAAACAGAACATAGGGTTTTTTAGCTCTTAAGTCTGCTTTTGGTTATGCTGTTTGCCCATAATCTGCTGCTTTAGGTAATGGTGCAGCATGCATTTTCATTCTGATGTTCTGCCTTAACCCAGGCCCCTGGGAATGGCGTACGCTCCGTCTTTACATGATTGAAAACCAATTTTCCAGTACTACTTCTATTCTTCCCCATTTATATCCTCCTTCTGGCTATGTGATTGTTAGAATTCCCTGTATTTTCTTGAGCTCGTGGTAAACTTGATTCATGTTGAAGTCGGTTTGCAAAGTGACTGATGTTGCAAATTCATCACAGCTTCGCTGAAGGATTAGAAAGATCCCTGGGAGAGGAAAAGTTTAGTTAGCAAGCTGGGGGAGGGGAGTGACAACAGGAGGGAGAACTAACACAGAACAGTTTTGTGTTTGTTTTTTCTTTTTTTTTTTCTTCTTTTTTTCTTTCTTTTTTTTTTTTTAAAGTCTCACTGCCCGAGTTTCTGGTTGGAGGTGCCCAAAATTGCTTTCTGGTTGGAGGAGCCCAAAATTGCTAACCTCACTGAACGCTGCTGTTCGAGTCCCTCTTATAAATTGCATGCTGCTGGCTGTGAAGCACTGGTAGCATGGCAAAGTGACCTCAGTAGCCTAAAGCTGACCACCTGCCCATTACAGTAAATAGACAGTACTGGTTTTGTGGCGCTGCCCAGCAAAAACGCTTCCCTTAGCTGCTGGATCACCCCGTGGCTGTGTGGGGAGAGGTACACTGCATCTGTACTGGGGCCTGCTAGCTCCATCAAACTTTTTGCAACGCTTGCCTCTTCATGTTTATATTTGGAGCGTTTGGCTCCATTTCCCCTCTGATCTGGCAGTGTTCGCCAAAGTGCTGTTGTCGAAGAACTGGAGTAACAGAGCTGCAAAGAGAAGTAGACAAAGCTAAACTAGCCTGAGTTTTGCATATTTTCTATGAGTCACGTTGCTTAAGCGCTTTGCACGAAGAATGGAAAAAAGTTCTGTTTGACTGGTAGGACATCAGTAACTTTTTCCCCGCCTTACCCAGGTCTAAAAGGTCCTGCATTCTCTTGGCATTTGGTCTAGCTTTGGGTTTTTTACATAAATATCCCTTCTATGTGAAGGGAGGGAAACATTAGCCTGTCTATTGTCTTAGCTAATCCCTCCCTTAATGGGCATCTTCGGCTGCCTCAGGGTTTTCGGGTGAAACTTTGAATGGTCTGAAGCATCTGCCACCCCAAGGAGTAGCAGGATGTCCAGAAAGGTGCCTGAGAGACTAACTTCAGGCCTAACAGTGAACTACAGAGCAGCAGGGTTTCAATACATTGAATTACGTGTGTTGGTGTGACTCTTACACACTGGCACTTCTGACAGCTTCAAAAAAGCTTTTTGTTTAACTGCACAAAGTTTTTATTTTGAGGTATTCTGTGTTGTGGTTTCTTTTTTTTTTTACATTAAATGACTGGCAAAAACCTACTTTAATGTTCATGTAATTGCATTTTGAAGATCAGATAGTAAGCTGTTCTGTTCTAAACATTAATTTAAATGAATCTATCTTAACTGATTGTTAAAACAATATACTTTTTTTTAAAAAAAAAAAAAGCAACTTTTATTTTTATGTATCTTTGGTTCTGATATTTTGGTAGCGTTGGGGCCAGTGTAGTCTTGATCTTAAACCAGAAGGAAGCAATTGCATTGGCTTGGTTTCTCGGTGCAGAGGGTCACTGCGCATGTGTCTGCAGAATGTGGTAACATGATCAGTCTTGGCAGTTCTGTTCAGCAAAGTTGTACCAATGAGATCTTTTGCTCTCCTTACTTTGTCCTAAATCTCTCAATGCAAAGGCAGATAAGGTCAGCCTCAATCTATGAACTTAAGCTGAGGGCACCAGAAAACCATTCACAGTAAGAATTTGATGAACTAATCTAATTTTGCGACTTGCAAACCACAATTTTCACCTGTGTGTGCATGTATGTTGCTCGTGCTAAACTAAGTGTGAGCAGATTTTGCAGCATGGGCCAGAGCTGGGCACTCAGATCAAGCCGTGGATCGCTGCTGCAGTTCTCAACATCAACATAAAGCAGTAGGAGCAAGGCATTAGGATTCTGTCAAAGTCAACATCTAACTGCTTAACTTACTCTTTGTCTTCAGACATGGCTGCTGTATGGACTAGCATTATGTCAAACATCCGTAGTGATCTGAAGTGGTTTAAAAGGGCACGATACAAGACTTAATAAGGAAAGTTCTCCACTGTTTTGTCCCTTTCCTTGAGAAAGCGCCAGCTTTATGTTGACTGGGACTTGTGGAACTGAGAAGTCTTCTTTTTGTACTGCTGTGGGATCCATTTTTGAGTTGACTCCTCAAGTTCAGTAGGATGCAAGGGCTTGCTTCGAGGTGAAGGCTTGCTTCGAGGTGGGGTTCATGTCTTTGTTCGGCTTTGTTGGTGCTGCCCCGGAGCTGGTCTTTCCTGGTATGTCAGGCCTGCAGGCATGACTCATGGGAGCCTTTCAAAATGTGGAAAGGTTTTCCCAGAGGAGTTCCAGCTCCTCCAGGCGTTTGCAAAGGAAATTCTTAATTGGATTAGATTCATAATACTAATCTGCTAATGACTGTTTGTTATGGAGATCTCAGCACTATCTTGTAAATATATTCACCTTCATTTAGCTTGCCTGGTGTCTTTTTATCACAGACAAGCTCAGTGCTGTTAAGATTGTACAGCCGCCTGTGGATCTCGTAGTCAGGAATGGGAGGACAATTGTGTTTATTACACAAAATCGTATAATGCTCTCATAATTCTCCCCTCTCTATTTCTCAGTGTTGCTTTAGGTGGGGGTAGTAAATGGGAAGCAGTCATGATTAGCATGTCTAACACCCTGCTGTACTTCTGTTACAGCAGGTGTGAAGGACATCTTGGATGGGGAGTGGCCCCACACTGTCCTCAGCTACAGATTTTTAACAGCAGAGCTATATATTTATAGTAAAAGTCAGGACCAAACATACATTTCATCCCCTGAAACTGACCTTTATGACTTGAGTTGTAGGTGCTGTTGTGATGGTGTGAAGAACACCTGCATGGAGGGCAGGGTTCCTGGCTGTCTCCCTGTGTAGGACAGACTGAGTCAATTGGATATTTCAGTGTTGATACTGAAACAGTTTTTCTACAGAGTAAAAGGCACTAACATCAATTCTTCTGTTTACTGACCCACACAAGTGGATGTTAAACTGTTTTTGTTGCTAGACTGACTCACTGGTAGGTGTCAGGTTCTTGAGTTTTTCCTGTGCTCTGGAGCCCTTATTAATCCTTGAGTCAGTAGCCAGTAGCAGGAATCCGCTGTGGAGAAAGCGAGCAGTTACTTCCAGAGTAGGAAGGAGGTGTATCTTCCTGAAAGCAAGTGTTACAAAGTCTGAATATTGAGGGAGTGCTGCCTGTTGCAATGTAAATCCCATGTGAGAAGGGTGTACCTGGTTGGTTTTTTTTAACCAGTCAGGAAGTAAGCTTGGACTTGTGAAAAGGCTAATGTATCCGAGAATATAATATGGCTTTGTTATAGGGGTATGATGTACTGGATTTGAAAGAAGTGAGTGTAAGCAAAAAGCATCTTGCCACGTCAGGTTGCTGGCTAAACATGTGATTTTGTGACACAGTTGGATTGTCAGAGCTGGCTTTTTCTTCTTACAGTAGTCGATTTACGCTGCCTTCAACTCCAATGCTTGCTAGATGTCTGCCCAGCTTCCTCGAAGGAATGCTGCAGTATCCAGTAAATCTGTAAGCTGAATAAAAATAGTATTGTACCTTCTTTTTAATAAAGGGGTTGACAGATATCAGTTGTAATGCAATTATATACCATTTTAGGGTATGGAGTAAATGTTCCCTATAGCCAAAAATGAAGAAGAAAAAATTCTATAAAGCATTCTTCCAGTTGGTGTATCAGATCTTGAGTACAAAAAGGCAAAGAGCATCTCAGCCAGCTGGGGGAAATCTAGCGCCTGAACCCAACTCTAACCTATTTCTGCTGACGTCTGCTCTGCACGAGTCACTTGAAGTAAACTAGATGGAGCTGGAGATTACCGACTTTGAACCCTGCAGAAAGCGGTGGCCTGAGGATGCAATTCAGCAGGCTGAAAACCCCATGCTGAATTTCTGGCAAGCGCTACTGATTGGTGTGAAACGCCTACCTGTACAGCCTCTGACTTTGGGCAAGGCATCATGTGAACTTCCCAGTGATCTCCATCTAGAATAGCAACAGGAGCAGGATATGAAGGTGATCCGAAAAGGTGGAAAAGAATGTATACTGTGTTTTAAGGCGGGGGTGTGTGGGGGGGAGGGTTAGTGCATATTTCTATTGCTGCTCTTTTCCCTCTCCTCCCCAGTGTTCTTGGGAAAGCCTAGTCCACATGTAGATGTCAGAATTATACTTTACTTGTGCCTGTGTGAAGACAAATTCATACTTTTGCTTTTATGGGTCTGTCCTTCATCCTCTTCTGATGTACTGCTTTCCTTTTTTCCACCTTATTGCTTCTGTCCTTTCACCCCCGTCTCCTCTGAACACATTCAGAATGGCTAGGGCTGAATGTGTTCACTTCTCAGAAATCTCTGAGCTGTATTTTGATTATTTTTTTTCCCCCACCAGAGATGTCTCTTCATTTATTGTTCTTCAAAGACAAAACTGGATGAAGTGATTCTCACTAGAGCTGTGTTGTTCCTTAGCCCTCTTTCTTTTCCATGATTCTGCCCTATGTGTCATCCTGCTTTGAGAAGATGACTTCTAATCTGTTAAGGGGATGGTGCTATAAAGATCTGAACACTTAATAATGAATCTGGACGTTGAATTCAGGCTATTGTTACTATTGTCTGCAGTACAGGCATGAGTGATGCATGCGAAAGAAACGGGAGTCAGGACGTGCACAATGCCTGAATTTCTGGGTCTGACCCAAATTTTCCAAAGTCAACAAGTCTTCCTATCAACTTCCATGATTTCTGCTTATAAATAAAAAGCTGGACGGTTCCCTAGCAGATGTGCCCCAAATATCAGAGTTCATAACCAACCAAACTAACTTAAAAAAAAAATCAAAAAACCTCAGTGCAGTACAGGTGGTATTATACACTTTTTTATGCATATTTATTTATGTAGATGTATACTTGGGGTTTTTATATATATCTGGAAACTTAATATCTTAAGAAACAATACTACTTTAATTTTTTTGTCAGCCGTTAATGAGGGTAATAACTAATGGGTTGTCTAAGGAATGGTCTCTGTGGGCAGGTTCCTTCTGTAAATAGAAGTAACTAATTACATCAGGTGATCACATGTTTACGTGCAGCTTGTCCAGTTTATTGGACTCTCCTGCTTGTCAGGTCTGAGACAAAAAAAGTTCTACTTCATCACGTTGGAGGGAACTTTTCTGATTCCCTGTGAGTTTCAGGATTACCTGCGCACAAGTGCACGGGGAGGAGGCTGGACCCCTGGTGATAAGTGGGAAGGGAAGCGAGGTAAGGTAGATAGCATGTGCTTCCATGAGGTTGTACTTAGCGCTCTCTTCCCAGGATGAGACTAGCAGGAGTGGTTTGAGGAAGGATGCAAGTAAATAACTTCACTGGCTTCAAAATTCACAAAACGCTGCAGTTCACAATATACTAGTGCTTTGGTTTGTGAAACAGTACGTGGTTCTTAGGAGCACAGTAGTACTGCTGCCAGAGAGTTAAACTGCTGGTCAGCACAATGTTCTGCCCTTCCAGTGTTGAACGCTGGCTGTTTTAGAAGGTAGAAAGAAGCATACAGTGAATGAAATTTTGGAATATAGTATACCTGGCGATATTACTTCCTAAACTCTTAAAGAGTTTGAGTCTTCCTCTGCTCTTGTCCTGGCACGTGGATGGATTATGCTAGCATACCTTTATGTTTCCTTGCACGCATCTTGTTTCTCACCATCTGGCCATATAATGGTGTTTTAATCTTGTTTCTGTTCTCTGTCTGTTGCTGAGCCCTTATTTCCAACTCTGGCCATGCTGTTGGAAAGGTGCATGCTAGGCAGATGCAGTGTTCCAGATGATGGGATAATTGGTGACCTGTGAAATGGTCATGTTGGTTCCCTTCTTTGCATACTGGCAGCCAACATAATCACATACTGACCTGTCCAGTGATGTCCAGGTCTCCTTGCTGGATGTTACTAAGTTAGAACTTTTTATATGCATGCCCAAGACTTTCACTTCAATGTAAACAAAGTTATGCTGGCTGCCATCAAGCTTTTTTCCAGTAATTCCCTCAGAAGGAGTTGCACCACAGGTAAAAGTGTAGTGGCTGATGCTCCATAGTTAATGTGAATTGCACTACCAGTTTTGAGTAGGTATAACATATAAACTATGTGACCCTAATCGAGGCCAAAAAGTTAGTCTGTTGGTTTTAATGTGATCAGGTTGTGCCTGGCTTATCTGAAGTTTGGTGGTCTCTGCTTTGGTGCTTGAGGAAATCTTTGGCTTCATCAGGAAGATTGTTTCTTTTACTCCTGAGTGTCACAACTTTATCCATATTAAGGAGCAGATGGAGTTTGAAGAACTTGTAGACCTTCACTGAGTAGTTTGTGCTGAGGAATAATCCTGACGCTGCTGGAATAGAGTAGAGAGCTGACAGTATTCCTAATAACCATCTTTCAGGTAATGGAGTCTGACTTCTGCCTTCAGAAAAGGGGTCAACTCTTCTTTGATCCACGAGTTGCAATAGGAAGGTAAGAGAGTTGCAGTGGGAAGGAACTTGAAACAGGCTGCAGCTGTTGGCTTGTTTTGTGTGTTTTTTATTATGTATAAGGTAGAGGCTCCCAGCACTGGGTTCCAGGTGTCCTTCTCCTGCAGGGTTTTGAAGCAGCTGTGACCAGAAGTATGTAACTTGGGCGCAGTACAGCTGCTTCAAAGAACTGAATTTGTAAATGATGCAACTTTCTCTATTTCTCAATGGGGCGCTTGTAATGCACTGACAGTGAGTTTGGTTTCCTGGTTTGTTTTAGTTACAGCTGCCATTGAGGCTCTGCTGTAGGAAGCCAGGGAGCCTTGTTCTTTACGAAGCTGGTAGAACAGCTGTAGCTCTATCCATCATTGGGATAAATAGGAGTCCAACAGAAGAGACGAAAGCCTTCTTCCTTTATCTAACTGGCAAACATAACCTGCATCCTTCATTATCAGCCTGTCATTAAGTCTTGGTAAGTTAATTAGAAGATTTCTGAGAAGGAAAAATGTTCTTGCCTACGTTTTTTTTGTGGGGTTACTATTTTCCCCTGCATAGGAAAAAAAAAAAAAAAAATCTAAGTCCGATTGTTGAAAACAACTGACGTCAAAGACGAGTCATTCAAGAAAGCATCACCAGACCCTGGTTTGTTTTCCTGCACCATTACCCCAGCCTGATAGCTGGCTGTAGCCTGGTGGGTCCAGAGTGTGCTCTCAGTAGTGTCAATGTGCTGTTTATGCAAGATGGCCACCAGGAATGCTGTGTGTAAATAACTTCAGGTTTGCTTATAGCTGGTTCATTTGAGGGCTATGGCCCAGTTTGTGTTGAAGAAGGTGCCGTTCCTTTGAGTGTTTGTTTACTTATTTATTGAGGTCAGCAAAGTGAAGAGTAATTACAGGATTTAGACTAACAACAGGCATCTGATGTATGAGAGCTCCAGAGTGTGAAATTGAAAAGCTAAGTGGCTTCATGCTATTGTTTGCTTGATAAAGACTCCTCATATATGGGTGAGTCTTGAAGATTTTTTATTTCTTCATAGCCATTTAAATTTTATTTAAGGGAGGCTTTGCATAATGTTCAAATCTGGTACGAATTTCAGGAGATGCTACTTAACTTTTTTAGAAAAAGCCATGAGACTAGTATTACGGCAAGTGACTTTGTATCGGTGTAGTGGCTTTTTGAATAGGTAGTGATAAACATCACCTTTAATTTTCAGAGGCTTTGTATGAGTTGGTCTTCCAGGTGTTTGCATAGATACTAACCTTGAAAGTCAGACTCACTTTTTCGGAGCTGTCTTTGTCTTAAATTCAGAAACATGTTCTGCTGAGCAGATTTGATTTGGGTCACGCCAAACCTTCCAGGTGAAATAGCACTGGCCACCACTCTTGCCTGTGATGACAAAAGGGGAAACTTTCTGAAACTAAGGTTCAGCAAAATTGCACAGAACAGTACAACTGATGGGTGTGTAGTTGAAAGGAGATGTGTTGTAACTGAAGATAAATTTGGTGCTGTACAATTCTAGGTCCTGTTGGCAGCAAACACTAACGGCTGGAGATCTGCATGCTAATGAACCTATGAAAGATAGGGAGAAAGCAGCTGTGGTGCTCCTGCCAAAGTGCTAATTCTTACCTTGGTTATGAAGATCAAGTATCTTGTTCACATTTAAAAATCAGTTTCTCTTATGCTTACAGTAAAAGGTTGAAGAATGTGGTCATAACTAGTCAATTAAAACGGCATTCTTTAGTGCTTCCCTGGCTTTATGCTAAGACCCAGGAAATGCTCTCTGCTTGCAGAGATGCCAGCAGTGCAGGAACAGCATTCATCAGTCTTTGTTAGTGCAGCGAGCTGCCTTGATGAACAGTTCATTAACCAGGAGAAGCAGAATCAGTCTTTTAATACACTTGCTATAGCAGTTATGCCCTGACAGCAAGCAAAAAACTTGGAAGGCTAGTCTGAGAGCTAAAACCTTGCTGCTAGTCTGAAACTAACCTTTCCCCTTCCTTCCACAGGCCTTTGGGTAGCAGCATTCATTAAAATGCTTCACTAAGCTGTCATTTAAGAGTACTGTATATGTAGGATCTCATGGTTGTTGAGCAAATAATTCAAACATAGCAAATGGGACAATAACATACACACTTAAGAAGAAACCTGTTCTAACTCTTCTAGGCACCTCTCAATATTCACCATGGTATTAATTGTTTCATTGTAAAATGTGTAAGATTAAAGTAACAGTTAAAACAAATAACCGGAGGCATCTGGCAGCGCGTGGATCCCTGGCATGCCGTGCGTGCATTGGAATGGGGCAGACGTGTTTCCAGCAGTTCAGACACGCTCGTTGGTAGCTTCAGAGGGCTAAAATTCACTACAAACAAATCAAAGTCCGTAGTGTTTGGTCATCCCCCACCTCCCCCTTGAGGTGCTGGGAGGGGAAGGGGCAATGGACCAGATGGATCTGTACTTGCTGTAGCTGCAGATCTAAAAGCTCAGTTTCTAGCAGGAGTAAAACCTGAACTATTGCAGGATCCACCACAGGACTCAGAATGGATTTACATGGCAGCGAGCACACAGGGATCATTCGTTACTCTCTTCCTTTCACCCCTCTTCCCTGCTTCTATTAGTAAAAGATTAGTTTGGGGCAGGGGGGAGTTACTGCTTCAGCCAAACATTTGAGACTTCATGTAAAGCAGCCAGCAGTTGAGGCTTTGGTGCTCTTGTCTAGAGCCTGATCTCTTGTTCATCCAAGTCCTCCAGGAAATGAGAAAATAAGCTGCAGGTATGTTTGTGCATGTATGCAGAGTGCTGCATTTCTGGAGCGCCTGGAACACGGAGGCCTCTGAAACCCTGCACTCCTCCTCAAAATGGCTGCCAGATGTGTTGGCTCTACTGAATTCCCTGGAGCCTGACACCAGAAATGCTGAGGTTATTACCAGTTTGGTTCTTGCTGTGTTCTTCCTTCAGTCTTCCAGGCATAGTGTTGCAAGACCGAGTGTGACCCTGGATGGCTGCGGTACCTGCAGAGGCTTTCTGTTGGCACATTGGCGTGCTCGGGGCAAGGCTCGCTGGGACTCTGTTTAAACAAAGGAAGCGTGTTTGTTTTTACAGCTCAAGCTTGGGAGCCTGGGCTGGGATCCTGTGCCATTTCCCCATGCTAGGAGCAAGATTCTCAAGGAAGACAGCCTCTCCCTTTGCTGCAAAGCACAGCTCTTACTGGCCAACAAGTATGCAAGTTATGCTCTCTGGCTTGTCAGTGCTGGAGACTTGCTAAAGCTTAACTTGGATTTGGTTTGATATTTGTCTGTAGGTGCAATAATCAGTATAGAGACTCCTGAGGCAAACCACCATCTGGCTGCCCATGCTCGCGTGGCTTCTCGGGCCGGTCTTGTAAGCTCCTTGCTAGTGTAGCTGCACTACTGCTTGATCACCTTGTAACCCAGTCAGTCCTGGCTGGATCCTTTGTAACCCATTTCCCAGTGGGAAATGGAGCTTCCAGGTCCTGCAATAGTGCATCTATCTGTTGAGTGTTCAGCACAGGAGAGGAGACTTGCTATGCGGCTGTCTTTAGCATCAGTAGGCAGAACTTTTAAAAGTGTATCTTAGAGCCACGCTGCATGGTAACTGGGTGTTTTTCTGACAGCATGTACACTTTTCTTCCAACAGTCAGCAGTTTGCTGAAATAACAAATCTTAATGGTAAAGAACTGTTGGAAAGTACTTGAGCTAGTAGTATGATCTATAAGTGTGCCATCTAACATATGCTGCTCTGCCTTTAACTGAGGAAAAGTGTTTCTCAAAATAGTGCTCCTTCCTCCTTCATCTAATTTGCTTTGGTTTATTTCTAGCATCAAAATAAGAACGTCATTTCGATGTGATACAGCTTTTATAGTAAGTGCAGATCCATATGAGTAGGATGTATCTTGTGCTTCATAGCCAAGGCAAGCTGTATATGGTGACACTTTTAAGAGTATTTGGGTTGTCTTAAGATAGAAAGTGGTTTCCACTATTAAGTAAGTGTGCCCAGGGATGGAGTACCTGAGAAGCAGTGGGTAGACTTCATGGCAGCTTGTTCTGTTGGACTCAGACTGCACATTCAAGGGATGGAAATGCCTAGATACATGACTGTGCTTGCTGCACGGGAATCTGTGTAGTCTTATACGGAGTAATCAAGTTATTTAAGGAGGTGTTGGTGTTAGGGGGGAGGTATACGTGTTGCACACAAGTGAATCTTCCATTTGTCTTTGCTACTCAATTCTAAGACTGTCTTCTGAAACTGTGGAGCATGCTGCATCACAGAGATGAGATGGGTGTCGTGGAAGACTAGTTTCTTAGAAGCGTCTTGCTAAGTGGATGTATGGGGGAGTGAAACTGGGGAGCATCATCGTAAAGAAAAGGCAGAAATGCCTGAGACCGGAACCTGCAGAGCTACCCTGACTTGGGCTGCGTGTACGTGAGAAGAGGCATTCCAGAAATAACAGTAAAGTGTTGCTTTGTGTTTCTCTTGTAGCAACCCTCCGCTCAGTGAGGAAATGCTGCCTCCGGGGGAGTGGATGTGTCACCGCTGCACTGTACGCCGCAAGGTAAAGCCTCTTGTAACAGACGTGATCCCTGCCCTTCCGACTGTCCATTTGAAACGTGAACCCTGTGTTTTATACCTTCCTCTCCCCTTAATGTGTATATATGTACCACCAGAGTTGCTCTTTGTGCTTGCAGTTGCAAAGGGTTTTGTTAGGAACAGGCTTAAAGAAAACTAAGGGGTCTTGATGAGACCCTCCTGGTATTTTTAACCTCTCTAGTAGAAACCACAAAACTGAAGTGCCTGATATGTTCTTGTCAAGCTGTGCCTTTTAAACTGTTTTCCTTCCCCCCCACTTCTGGAAAGGAGGGAGAGCTGAGGCACAGAGGGAATGGGAGTGGCTCCCATGCTTGAGGAGGTGAGCTGTCTACAGGCAAAACGGGAGTCATGTTAATGCAGCTTTGGCATCAGGGCTGTGATTCTGGTTAGTGTGTGTTTTTTAGAAGTGTGACTTCACAGCAGTTGCACATCAGCAGAGGGTGAAATCACAGTGAGTTATGATTTCCTGGGTTGTTGAACAGGATGGGGAGGAGATGATTGGGCAAGATTGTGGCTTGTCTTTTTTTTTTTTTTTTTTTCCTTGATGCTCTTTCTCCAGGAAGCTGTCTTGCACAATGTAAACATCTTATTGCTGTGACTACGTAAGACTGCATAGCAGAGGGTTTAGAAACTGCACCAAACTATCTAGCAACTGTTCCCTTGAAGTGACACGCAAAATAGATTGGAAGAAAACTGTGTACTCAGCCTTTTGTTCCTGAAGCGATTGCCTTGTTAGTTTCCAGGGTACTGTTCAGCCATCTGCCAACAGTAAAAATGAAGGTCGCAAATTTAAAAAATAATAATAAATAGAGAGAGGAAAAAGAAAAAAAATCCCCAACTTTTCTGTATTAAAAATTGCCTGATAAGACTTTGCTCCTTTTACAGACCATTTTAGTGATTGAGTAGATTGGTTCATCTGTATTGGTGATGCTGTCAGGCACTGGAGCAGTGCACAGTTGCCCGTACTAGGTCATGCCGCAACCCCTCCTGTTGCAAAATGGATCTCGCAGTGATTGCAACCTATTGTTTTCCTCTGCTGCAGTTCTCCCTGCCCACCTTGTTCAAGATTCCTGTCATCAAGAGATAGCAGAGTGTTGTTTGTGTATTGTGCTTGTATTCTCAAGCTGACCTTCTCATTCCATGGTGGGTTCGGATGCACTGCCAGGGTTAATAGACTGCATTGGCAATGAATGGTCTACTGTGGAGTTTCTCAGTGTTGGCTATCAAAGTAAACAGAGTTCTCTGATTTGTCAAGTATTTAGGCCTAGATGCTGTGAAATGTCCTGATCTGGACTTAAATACAGCTATCCTGAAAGGAGAGAGACAGGGTAATTTTTTTCCCCATGCTTGGTTCCCTTCAGCTGTTTTGTCATCTGTACATTAGCTGTGATCAGATTGGTTTTGCTAGGTCAAGGCTTTAATGACTTCACGGGGGAAGTTGTAGTAAGTGGCTCAAGCTTTTTCAGGTGCTGTTTGTCTTCAGTTGCATATTTGTCAAGGTTGATGTGCTTTGTTTGTGGCCTCCATGATAAGCCTGCCTATTCATGTCGTGCAGAAGCGAGAACAGAAGAAAGAGCTGGGGCAGGTAAATGGATTGGTGGACAAATCTGGGAAAAGGACCACCTCCCCCACCAGTGACGCAGACCTGTTGGACAGGTCTAGCAGCAGCATCAGGGCTAATGCGCATGCCAGGATCTTGGAAAGGAGAGCAAGCCGGCCTGGCACTCCAACATCCAATGCCAGCACCGAGACCCCCAACTCAGAGCAGAATGATGTCGATGAGGACATAATTGACGTGGATGATGACTCTGCCATTGCAGAAATGGATTGTGGGCAGCCCCAGCTGAAGCGACCCTTTGAGCTTCTTATTGCTGCTGCCATGGAAAGGAACCCAACGCAGTTCCAGTTGCCGAATGAACTGACCTGCACCACAGCACTTCCAGGTGAGCGATAGCTTGTCTAGTGTTGGTGTAGATGTCTGCAGTTGCATCCTGCTGCCATCTTGCCTCTTTTCACTCTCAACTCCTTGGTAGTTGTGGCTCCAGTGATGCTCACTGGTGAAAGCAAAGGGTACAGAAGTACTTCTGGTCCTTGTCCAGCTGTCCAACAGCAGGTGGCCTTTCAGATGTGAGCTGTGGGCCACTGCTACTACGCACTACGCCTCCATCAGCACTTGTGATGGAGGCTTGCTGTTGTCACCTTAGTCTAGATCATCAATCTGAAGAAAAAAATTCCAATTGTCAAAATACTTGATTTTGATTTATGATATGATAATCTAGTAACAAAGTAATGACTTCATGTATAGGATGTCACTGAAATCATTAAGGATAAAATATGCCTGCCTTTAAAGACAGTCTCTGTCACTTAAGCTTAGATTTAGTGGTTGATAAGGGTTCCTTAAGCAGCTGGTTTTGCCTTTTCTGTTTGCCTCTGCCTGAGATGATTACGTGTATCTACCAGAAAGCAGATCTCTGCTATGTGGGTAACCCAAAGCCTTTTAAAATTTACTTTCAGGTACTAGTAAGAGGAGGAGAAAGGAAGAAACCACAGGAAAGAATGTCAAGAAAGCACAACACGAGTTAGACCACAATGGTTTGGTTCCCTTGCCGGTGAAAGTCTGCTTCACATGCAACAGGTACTTGACTCTTCCAGGGAAGCTGCTCGGTGTAGCTGCACCCTTCACGGGAGCAAAGTTCTTGCTGACAAAAGTAGATGACCTGTTCCCTTTCCCATTCTCCTTCATTACTTGCTTACAAGTTACAGTCCTCTAAACAAATGGGGGAATAATCATCTTTGCTAAATAACAAATGTTTAACCATAGCAAGTGTAGGTGTGGCTTCTGCAGCCATGCGTGGCTGTAAAGGGTTTTAAAATGTAGCCTGAAGAGAGTGAACCATCTTGTCTTCAGTGTTTTTCTACTAAGAAATATTCTAAAGTGATGGTGGTTTAGAAAACGGAGATATTTGTTTATGGTTCATGAAGGGACTACACGAGGAGGTGACCCTTAGGAAATAGAAATCTACTGAGAGAGATAAAAGGAAAATAGGAATATTGTGCTGAAATAGTAAATCTGAAAACCAGTACAAAATACTGCTGTTTTTTATAACTGCATAAAAAATTGCACAGATAGATCCCAATTCAAAATGTCAGTGAAAAAGAAAAACTTTATTTCAGGAACCCAGTCAGAGTGAGTTTCTGGAAGTGGGCTGGAGACTCAGGAGAGTGGAGCTTTTATGGAGAACAGCTGATGACTTTGTCATAGAGTGAGGACTTCTTTAAAGCCTGGGGAATTGGATGTAGTAGCTTTCTGGAGTTTGAGACTTGTTCTGAGAACATCTTGTTGAAGTAAATGTCCCAACTTCACACAAGATTCATCTGAGAAAAATTGTAATAACCTAAATCTGAGATTTCCTTTTCTTCTCTGAATTTTGTTCCAAATGAAGCCACTCAGAACTAATGCACAAGGTCAACTTGAAAAGTTGCTTCTGTGAATCTGACAAGTGCTTATAGCTTTGGCATCTCTTCTGCCAAAGGACCTCCTTTGCACTGAGAAACCCTCACGTGCATGGACAAGACCTTTTGCGTTGAGTGGGTCTTGCAGAAGGTCCATATAGATCGAGTTACACATCTGAAGCCTAATTTTAGATGCAAATAACGTAGTGTAGGGGAATTGGTGGGGAAAGATAAGCTAAAGTGGTTAGCTGAGCTTGCCTGCATATTCAGTTTATACCCTATATTCTGCATGGGAAATAAGATGCGTCTGTCTCTTTGCAGGAGTTGCAGAGTGGCACCTCTAATTCAGTGTGATTATTGCCCACTCCTGTTCCACATGGATTGTCTGGAGCCACCGCTTACTGCCATGCCTCTGGGTAGATGGATGTGCCCAAATCACATAGAACATGTGGTGGTAAGCAGGACTATGATTGCAGTATGGTAACCAGATGCTGGAGTGGAACCTGGCAGGTCCATTAAAGGACAAAGTACAAGAAATGTAAAACTCTTATTGCTCCCTGTAACGCTTGTAAAGCTCCTGCTGCAAGCAACACACTCTACAAAGGAATATCATGCTGCTATCTGCAATAAAATATAAAGATGGGGGAACTCCTTCCTGTAACTGAAGCTGACAGCTCAGATTGTGGCTCACTGACAGCTTGTCTAGTTTTTTAGACCGGACTCCTTAAGATCTAGATGAGCTTCCAGAACTGTGATACAAAGCAGCACAGAGCTACAAATAGAGGAAGTAATTCTTTGCATGCTTAACCCAAAAAACTTTCATTCCAAGAGGGAGTTTTCATTTTTGGAAAAGCAGTGTACTTGAGACTTAAATACTCAGGAAACAGGGGGCTGAAACAAAGGGCTTGCACTCAGACAAACTGCTTCTGAGAGCATTGACGCTGCTTAGTAGGCCTCTCAATGCTTTTGTATTCATCTCCAGCAATGTGTCCTTTAACAGAAATGATTAGTGCTGCAGGAAACATAGTCTAAAGCTGAGCTGATGCTGTACTGCCAGTGCTACGAGGCGTTATGAAAGTCTTAGGGTACATTAGAGTGATCTGCAGATCCCTAACTCCTGTGGCATTATCTGATCACCCAGCTGAACCAGAAGAACTTGACCCTGAGTAATCGGTGCCGAGTATTTGACCGGTTCCAGGACACCATATCTCAGCATGTTGTCAAAGTGGATTTCTTAAACCGAATCCATAAGAAACATCCTCCAAATCGCAGAGTTCTTCAATCAGTAAAGAGAAAAGGTTTGAAGGTATGTGTAAACAAGCAGGTGTCGGTGAAACTCCCTGTATATGTGTTCTAGTTTGGAAAGGAACCCAGCATGCCCTGTAGGGATAGCCTCTTGGGGCAGAAGGAAGAGGTGGTTGGTGAGAGGTCTGGAAGTCAGCAGTTACTTTTCACTAGGTGTAGGATTTAAGAAGCTCTTTTTCCGCCAACCATAAGACTCAGCTATTAGAAGTAAGCCTTTAAATCTAGCACAAGCATAGAAAGTACAACATACAACCTCCTGAAGGTGGTCCTACAGTCAGAATTGGGGCTGCCACATGTTCTGTGTTAAACCCCAAAGAGTAATTGCTGCCAGAATGCCTGAAAAATTCCATACAGGTTTCCCTTCTTTCTTGGCCTTTTTTGCATGACTTCTCTTATGCTGTAGCCACCACGTAGCATCAATTTAAAGTACTCAGTCCTTGAAACTTCTAATGGAGGGTTCCTTTGGGTCAGAAAGCAGCAAACACATAGTGTAGTGATGGTTAGGCACTTTGTTTAACTAGTCATTCTTGAGTATTTGTTCTTATGTGTGATCTTCTTTCTCTACGTAGGTTCCTGATGCTATAAAGTCCCAATACCGGCTTCCACCCCCGTTACTTGCGCCTGCAGCAATTAGAGATGGCGAGCTGATCTGTAACGGGATCCCTGAGGAACCCTTGCAGAAGCACCTTTTGAACACTGAGCACTTAGCCAGCCAGACAGAACAACAGGAGGTAAATGAAGTCAAACACTTGGACTCTGTATCTGCAGTTGCTTTGGTACAAAGATCTCTTCCATTTCAGTCATGATCAGAGCAGTTGTCTAGGAAACCAGTCTCAAAATCATGACTGAAGGTGATAGCTTGTCTTGTCTCTGACACCCTTGCCCATTAAAACTTCATTTTGGCTTTCCAGGTGAAATGTAAAACTCCTCAGTTGATGCTTCAGGGAAGTGGTGAAATAGTCTTCTGGCCTTAAGACTGGAGTCGAGGGCTTTCTGTCTAGATGTCATTTTTATTTCCTGGCTGAGGGGAAATACTTTCCACTTTGATTATGTAAGGCTGCTCTCTGACACGTTTATTTGTATGTTAACGTCACATTTCTGGACTGCTTTTTATTGCTGATAGAATTGGACTTTTAAATCAAGGTCAAATGAGTGTTTAAATCTTGTGTGAAACTTCTTGCCAAATTCCACAATGCGAAGGCATGTTGCTTTGCAGTCAGTGGTGTTGTAGAGTCCTTCTGTTAGCTGAGGTGGGGTTCTTTTATGTGGCAGGTGCACATTCACCATGGTGCTTAAAACTTCAAATAAATCGTTTTGTCTTCCTCTGCTTTGTGTAAAAGGAAAGGTGCTCTCCCCCCCAGCTTTGGCAGGTGGCTCCCTATAGCGTGAGGTAGATCAGCATTTCTCTCCAGCATGCTACAGAGTAAGTTGGAGGATTGTGTTTGGATAGAAGCCCATATTAGTGAAAGATGTGTTTGTAACTAGCTGAAGAGTTGCAACGCTTAACAGGTGAAGAGAGGGAAGGGTTTGGGGGTGAGGAAGTGCATCTGCTGCCTTCACCCTCCTTTAATCTCAAGTCCTCTCTGTACTGTCCCCAGCACGGAGAGAAACAGTACCTAATTTTGGTTGCACTTTTGTACCTCTGGACAAAGCTTTCTCCTGATTCTAGATGAGCATCAGAGCAGATGCTGTAGTTCCAGGCTACATCAGAGCCATCAGCAGCACACTAAGGCAGCTAAATTTCTTCGAGCTGGGTGAACGATGGAGTAACTGTTGAGGTTTGGAGCATTGTCTGCCTGTGGAGCTAACCTGCACTTTTTTCTTCCTCCCAGTGGCTCTGTAGTGTTGTTGCGCTCCAGTGCAGCATATTGAAACATTTATCTGCTAAGCAGATGACTTCGCTTTGGGACTCTGAACAAACAGAGAAGGCTGATATTAAGCCTGTTATTGTGGCAGACGGCTCACTTGCCAACCCTTACCAGGCAGCTGACAAGGCACCTACACCTTCCCTCTATTCCATGTCATCCTGCACCTCAGGGATTACCACCCAGAATTCCTTGAGCTCCTCGCAATCCCAGCAGACTTTGTCACAGGAAGATGTCAACTGCAGCTCTTGTATAGATAAATCCAAGAAGGTGTCTTCTTGTGGGACTTCGAATGGGCCGACAGCCTCTGACATTAAAGTAAACGGTCCTCATTTCTATGGCGTTTCGTCCGAATCTTCAGCACAGTTGACTGACTCCCAGAGACTAATTGGATCTGGTAACACAATACCTGTTTTGTCTCATCGGCAAACGTGGCCTCGGCCCCTCACGCCCCCGGCGACTTGTGGACTTCTGAATCACACCATTGGAACCATTGTCAAAACAGAGAACGTAGCAGGACCCATTTCTTGTGCACAAAGGGGTTCTGTGCCGGTCACAAGTATGCCTACATCCATATCGAGCTCCTGTGCCAGCCTGGAGACCACCAGCACTTTGCAAAGAAAGAATGTGCAGACACAGATAGGACCGCCGCTGACGGCAGACCTGCGATCTATGGGCTCCCCTCTGACCGCCACGAGGGCTCTCACCCCTCCGCAGGCTGCAGGAGATGGGGTCTCTGCTGTTGGGTCCACAAACAGATTCTGTTCACCAGCACCACCTTCAGGTACGTGCCAAAGAGCTGATCTTGGCCCTCGGGACTGAGAAAGTGTTCAGGCTAAATGTTACTCGGAACCTCAAGGCTCTAGCAGTATGCCCTCATTTAATGGGGAATTGGGCTTTCTGTGAAGAGCTGGGAGAAGTTTCTCAAGTCTCCTCTGTCTTAGGTCTTAGGTCCCTTCATGGGAGCCACGGGATATATTTTTGCTAGCTGCATATACCTGAGAGAGGAACTCTGTCCTGAGAAGCAGGATAGTAGATGAGTTTAATTCTGGAAAGCAACAGTAGTTTTAAATCAGTTGGCTGTTGTCTCACTGTTCCAACAACTGGCCACTCCAATGCTGCTTTAAAACTACCAATTTGTTTTAAAGCACTAGTTTGATTGCAAGGTAGTCCTCACAAGAGCAGCTGTCTGGCATCTCTGATCCTATGATCTCTGTATATGGTAAGTGTTCTGTCGATGGTTGTGTTCCCTAGTACAGATGTGTTTTGAAGTCTTCAGCTGCACAGCCTTGATGTTGGCGAAATGTGGACTTGGGAAGCTGTAGTCTGTTCAGTATCTGCTAGTCTGTTAATACAGGGTAGTTATGGACTGGATATACCATCTCTGTCTTGAGTTGTACCCAAACACCTTGCTGCTGAAGTGCATACACCCATTTTTCAGTATAAAAACATCAAGCCAAAGATGTTGATAGCTGAAAGTCAGAGTTACTGCCCATAACTCAAATTTTGCTTGAATAAGCTTTCACTTAAAGCATTCTCCTTCTTTTCCCTTCCCCCCACACCAGCTCAACACTCAAACTAGTAAACGCTTTGCACAGGTTGGGTATGAAGCAGTTGCTGAAAAGCATGCAACAGAGCTGTCTGTCACTTCTGTTGCAGTTCCTAGCTGCTCTGTGGCAGGCTTGCGTGGAGTGGCTCAGATCTGGTGATGGCAAGCAACAGAGGCAATACCTTTTTATTATTCTTTTTAAAATTCCTTAATGAGTAACTTCTGAGCTTTACCTCATGTTTGGAAGCTGTGCCCAGAGTACTTGGCCTCCTTGCTTATTGCTGAACAAACTTGGTTACTCTGAGGCAGCTAGTTTGACCGTGCCCTGCTTAGAAATGCAAGGCTGGGAGAAGTTTTGGTAGAGTAAATGAGGCCATACTATAGAACACTTCTTGCTCGTGGTTTGAAGAGCACTGCAAACCCTACATAATTTTGCAGTTACTTAAGATGTTAAATAATTGCTTTTGGTGCAGTGTCGCTTGAGAAAGGTGTAAATATTTAGATTTTCCCATCTAACACAAAGCATATATATATTTATAACATATCTTAAATTATGGTGTGCAAATCTTGTTGCCGAGTACAAAAATACAAATAATTCATGACCTTTTCTTTTATTGCCATAAATTTCAGGCTTATAGTAGCTCTACATCTAAGCAAACCAACTCAAGAAGATCTGGTATCAACAACGCATTAAAGGGACTTTGTTTCCTGGCATTTGCCATGGCCTCTTTCAGCTGCATGGTCACTGCCAAAGCAGTAGGATTTTGTTTTGTAAATAATAAAATCTGCTTATGATTGTTATATTCTTACTGGACAGTGAAGTACACCCCAGACTTGATAATCGTGCAGAAATAAAAATAGGGCAGTTGTACTTTTTATGCATGTTCAGACCTAGACAAGCTACTTGGCAAATAGCTCTAGGTTTAGTAAGTTCTTCAAGCTCCTGGGGACTTGGTGCTCATCTTTCCAGTCTCTGTAGGGCATCACTTCAAACAGGGAGTAGGAGCTTCAGTGTATAGATCCAGAATTCCTCCGACAACTGGAGATGAGAGGCAGAAGCCAGCGATTGGCTTTGTTTTGGAGGCACACTAGTTCCTTCTGTGAGCAGAAGAAAGCTAACAGCCTCTAATTCAGGCCTTTTTCAAAGCATAACTATGAGCAAAATTAGTCATTCTGAGCAGCTTGGAAGCGAAGTGCAGCCTGAGGGCTGGGTGCATGTCTCACGAACGTCATAGTGACATATCTTCTCTGCACCATCTTTCTCTGTAGATGGTAAGGTCAGTCCCAGCACCTTATCCATAGGAAGCGCTTTAACTCTACCCTCATCACTCACTTCAAACTCTGCAGCTATGTTGGACCTCACCAGTTCCCTGAAAGCATTTATGGATGGCGGTGAGTATTTAGTTCATTATCAGTCTCTGCTAGCCCTGTGTGTTTGCTTCCCTAGAGCATTCGGTCTCTGCTTGAGGAAAAGTTCCAGAGATAAAGCAGGATTGCAGTCAGGTGAGGGCGGGGCTGGGTATACATTACCTTAAATATGTCACATGCTTCCCTACTTGTAATGTTGCCAAGGCAGCAAGGCCAAGGAAGTGTTTCTGCCTGAAGCTTTTCTGGGGAATGATCACAAAGCTATTGCATGGCTGCTTTCCAGGTGGAATTCACAGGCAGAAACCTGCAGCCCTGCCATGTTGTGGTGCTAGCTGCAATCCAGAGCTGTTCCCGACAGGCATAAAGTCCAGCAACAACAGATCTTGTAGTCGAGCAGTCACCTGAGTGGTGATGCTCTAATGGGTTGGTTAATTTTCTGATTTATTTCTGCTTCTGTCAGTCTTCTCCTAGACCGGCCCATTTTTTGTTTTCCTTTTGTTGCACTTGGCAAGAAATGCTAAACCTTAGCGGAGTGACTTCAGGAGGAGGAGATTGCTGAACTGCAGTCATCAGTAGCATAATGAGGCTGTTGCCAGAGGTTTCTACATCTGAAGAACAGTCTTTCTGGCATTGCCAGTGTGACCTTCTTTTCTTGGGTGAACCCCGACTGCTCAGCCTGCCCAGGCTACCTCTCTGCTATCAGGAAACGCTTCTGCTTGCCATTTTAACTGTTGTTGATGTGGAGAAAGCTTTTGGAAGAAGAGGTTAGCCAGCCTGCTTGCTGACAGAAAGCAGGCCTCTGTAGGGCTTTACAAATATAAATACTTCAAAGCTATCAGCAACAGATCTGCTTTAAAGCTCATTAATAATATTGTCTGAATTGCCCTGCTTGGTTTAATTGACCCTGCTACAAAAGTGCATGACTCAAGAATGAGTGTGTAGCGGCTTCAAAGGTGGTTACAGCTTTCCTCTGTAATGTAGGGTTAGACTTTCTAACTAGATAATGAAGCTTCACAACAAAGACCCAGTCTGCTGCCCAAAGGGGCGTGATGTCCACCTCTGCAGACCTGTTGATTCTGAGCCAAAAGAGCAGGTTTTCAATATATCAGTCCTTGTTCCCCTAAACTTCTGCTTGCTGCCCGAATTCTAGCTCTCTAGCCATTGCTGGCACTCTCCTCACACGCTGCTCACAGGAGTTGATACGAAGTAGTAGATCACCTCTATGTAGGATTCTTGATATTGCAAAATTTGTCAGGTCTTTGCTGTTGAAGCAAATGGCAAGTTTGAAAGTGGGACAGTTAAATCCACTGCAGCTCAGATTGCACCCTTTACATTAATAACTTACTAATTGCTTTTTGTTTATTAACAGAGATTGAGATAAATATGCTGGATGAGCAGCTGATCAAGTTTCTGGCCTTGCAGAGAATACATGAGCTCTTTCCCTCCAAAGCTCAGTCTCTAGTGAGCAGTGTCAATTCCCATCAGCAGTCTCCTGTGGGAAACCACATTGAAGGTAAGAGCAGCCCTAGAATAGTTGGTGTATGTTGAGCCATAGCTTTTTGGCACTCCCTTGCCTGTCCATTGAAGAAGATCTCCCTCTTCTTCTGGTATCTGTCTGATGCTGCCTTTCATGTTTCTTTCCTCTCATCCCCCGCTCTGGATATCTACTGGCAAGAAACTCCTTCAGGTCCCTCTACTTGATTATTTACAAATTATGGCAATGGAAATACCTTCATTAACTTCTGATTTTCTGCTGGAAATCTTTAGTGAAATTGTGTTTTAGTCATCTTAGACTTAGCAGAGATGGGAAGGTTCAGCTGCCTTTTTTTTTTTTTTTTTTCTCTCTCCTCACCTTTGAGATGGGCAAGAGAAATATGTGGATTCCTGCTCTCTCTTTCTGGAGAAGTTGCTTGTGAGACAAGCACACGAACAGGAGGAACTGGGGCACAGAATATATGTGTGATGTTGTCATTGCCCATTCAGAATAATGTCACTGTCAAGCTGAAGCACTAAATGCAACTAATGCAAATAATGGAAAACAACTTGCGCTTCTGTTGGAAATCTCCAGATACCCGAGTTCAGCATTAGCTTTGTTTATGGTCGCTGGTATCGGCATGCTAACACCTAAAGCTACAGGGTGAACGTGACTTCATGTTCCTCTGCATGCAGCTAGTGAATTTAATCCGCTTTCAAGCGCTAACTGGACAGCCTTGTTGTGGGAGCAGTTGTCTGCTCCCCCTCTGCTAGGCCTGGAGGTAAATATCCAAGATAAGATCTTTGGAAGTCTGCTAGCAGTCGGTAACCTTGCTTGCTGATGTAGCATCACAGCATTCTCTAAATGCTTTGTCAGTCTTCTTTTGAACACTGCTGTAGGACACAGCACCAGTCTGTGATATGAGCCATGTTTCGGTGCTGCTCGTAACAGAAGAGTTCTGGAAATTCTTCAGCAGTCTGCCTTTCAAAAGGCAGATTGATGCTGTCTTAACCCATCACCCTTTTTGGGCAGGAATGATGTATCCAGCTGACTGTTTAGCATTGCTGATGAAATATTAGAGCCAAAGCCTTTAGTGAGCCCCGTTGAGCCAGCAGACCCAGACAGCTGAGAGGACTTGTGCAGGGCAGCTGGGCAGAGGTGGGAACCTGCACGTTTCAGCTACGTTGAGTGCTGCACGTCC
The DNA here is from genome assembly GCF_965183815.1 of Platalea leucorodia. NCBI lineage: Eukaryota > Metazoa > Chordata > Aves > Pelecaniformes > Threskiornithidae > Platalea > Platalea leucorodia. The sequence goes on along the minus strand of NC_138838.1, from coordinate 13,731,688 downwards.
AGTGATGCCACTCAGCGTGGCCAATGTTCTTGACGTAGGTGGCTCTGCAAACAATCTCCTGTAATCCTCATGTTCTGTTCTTTGATTTCACACTTTTGGTGTAGAACTGTCACGCAGATGTAGTATCAGGAGAGGCCTAAACTCTGTGCATATAAGGGGCTTACCTCCAAAGGACAGCTGCTGAAATCCTGGCTAGGCCTGTGTGGTCCCCCAGAGTTTGATACCTGTTCCACAGAACATGATTTTCTGTCCAGTTAACATGGGCATGTGAGAACGTGTGATTTGAACTTGTCTGCCAGGGCTGAGCCTGCAGAGCAGCTCCCTGGACCAGCCATTGTTGAGTGTGCCGTAGGGACGGACCTGAGGGTAAAGGAGTCCACTCAGTAAATCATCCTGTCCTTGGAGCTGGGTTGGTCCCTGGACAAGCCCTGTTCAAGCCGTGTGTTTTTCCTGCAGCTTCACTAGAAGTGAAATAGCAGCTGTTAAGTTGGTGATGTTCACCAGCACCAATTTTTTTTAAGTGGCACTTTGACAGCAAGACTCAGCTCTTTGATTACCCAAAGTGGAAGAGATTAAGAAGGAAGCTAGTGGTAGGAGGCTTGTGTTTTCCTCTGTGTGGCTCCATTGTGCATGCTTGGTATTAATGTTCCCCCAATTGCATGGCTTGCGTGGGTTACTGGAGAGAGCAATTTTCTCTGATGACTGGCAAAAAAATGTTTAGTGCACAAACATTCCTAGAGGGTTGGGAATTGGAATTTAGGCCACAGCTGACTGCATCCTCCTTAGGATCTGTGCTTTCTGGAGAGTCTAGCGCTGGGGACACTAGGGTCAAGCAGCCTTCATAGCTGATAACATTGTTAAAATAATTTCTTTTTATCTTGTAGCGCAAAGAAAGGAAGTGCAAGCCCGAGCGGTGTTCTATCCTCTGATGGGCTTAGGGGGTGCAGTCAATATGTGCTACCGAACCCTCTATATCGGGACAGGTGAGTAGCTTTTTCCTGCCCTGCCCTTTCAGAATCAGGGTGGTTCTCCCTGACCCTCCTTAAGTGTTTGCCAAGTGGGTATCGAAGAAAACAGACCCGTTGTGGCCACTTGTACTGGGATTCTTTGCTACCAGGAAGTGTGGAAATTCCCTGTCCACTTGAATCTTTATGGTGTTGCGCCTTTGTAACCTGGCTGGTATCAAAATTAGCAGAATGGCTGTCCTGGAGATTTAATGCCGGACTGATGGAGAGAAGAGGTAGGGTTTGCTTGCAGGTTTCGTTTCTTTCTGCTTAGATTGTTCTGGCGCTCTGGATAGACCCAGTAACTGTGAAATGCTCTTCAGCCTTCATGGAGCTGCTAGCCTTCCCTTCCCCCACCAAAACTTTTGTTCGGTGGCTTATCGCAGCATTATTCATGCAGTCCTAGGAGCAGACAAAGGCAGTTGCTCCCCTGTTGTTTTGCTAATTGAAGTTTAATTCTGTCTGTTGTTCTCTGCTGCCTGACAGTTTTTTTCTGAAATGAACTGAGCCTCTTTTGTCTTCCCCATTGACAGGAGCTGATATGGATGTGTGCCTTACAAGCTATGGTCACTGTAACTATGTGTCTGGCAAACATGCCTGCATATTCTACGATGAGGTGAGTGCCTGAGTGTGGTGTTTTGGTTTTGTTTTTTAAATTTTATTTTTATTATTTGGCATGCATGGCAGTGGGAGCTGGTGATGCAGGCAGCAGGTTGTCTTTGTGTGGGGCTCCTTTGTGGACTACAAAGTAAGAGCCAGGGCTGTGAATGGTTTCACTCCAGTGAAGGCTGCGTCAGCATTTTCTGTCAAACCCTCTTCTGAAGCACAGAGCTCTGCCAGCATGATTTCTCTGAGCATGGCTTTTCTCTGACAAAGACTGACCACAAGTAAGCACTGTCACTGCTGGTGTCTAGGGAAAGAAAAAGTCATAGAAACAGTTCGATACTTTTTGATCCAGCTGCATTGTTAATAAAAGCTAAACTTTATGTGTTGACATCAAAGCTCAGCTGGAACAAAACAGGGAACTGCTCTGAGTCTCTTGCTTTGAGGTGTGATCATGGTGCAAAGTGTTCATGCCATCTGCAGTACTCTGTATAAATTATTTATTTAACTAAAATTTCAGTTAAGCTCTCGGCATAAACAGAGGTCTACAGTTGCTCCTTTACTACAGTCCAGAGATTAGTTTGTTCTTGAAGTAAATAGACTGGTGGGCCTGCCAATAAAAGCGCCGCTGGAGATGTCTCTTAGCATGGAAACAGTCTTTGAAGCAAGATAGTCTTTTATATCACCATTTGTCAACCAGCTACTGAGCAGGATCCAGGATTAACCCACAGCTGGCTTTAGCCATTCCTCCAGTGCACTACAAGCTACAGAGCACACTCGGTAATGGGATCTGGATCTTAAATCTGTGTTGAAACATCTCCTCACAATGGTCAAGCCTAAATCATTAGGCTCTAGGCACTGAACTTCCATACTCCAGCAGGCCACCTATGGCTGTGGTCGCTCTAGAGGGAGAATTCTGCCTCCCTAGCTCTGTCTGCTCTTTCTGCTTCTGGCCATTGGCAGCTCACGCTTGGCCTTGGTCTCTGCAGTCTAGCAGATTACTTGAAAAAATTTACTCCCCTGTGCATGGGGAGTTTTTGTAACTTGATTAAAGCTCTGTAGTCCCTGGGGGACAAGGTCTTCAGCCCTCAGATTTCTGTGAGCTAACCTGAAATCTCCTCCACTCTGTCAACATCCTCTGCAAAGCTCAGTTGAGCGTGACGCTGCATCTTGCGGCTGCTGCAACACACTGGCACCCCTCTTGCTATCTTGCGTCTGCTTTCCAAAGCATGCTCTGTCCTGCTAGGCACAGGTCTTGGGCTAAGTTCACATCTAGTGTGCCTGTTAAAATGGTGTGCTCGCTTTGTGAGAATTGGCTTGAATCCCTGTTTCCAAAAGATCTGTTGGTCCAAGTGCAGTAGGTAAAACCCACTTCTTTCCAAAGCTGCTTTGGCCTTCCTTCCCTGCCGGGAAGCAGCTCTTGCTGGAAAGCTGGCTGTTCTGTGAGCATGGACCGTGCACGAGGTTCAGGTTGGTGGTCTCTGAAGCTGGAGGATATTTAACTGCTCTTACTTAACCATCAACGGCGGTATGGAGAGAGGGATTGTGTTTCAGTGCTCCAAAGGGGTGTATGGGCAGAAGCCCTTCTGACTTGATGTCTCAATTCCCTCCTCTTCCCTTTTTTTCAGAATACAAAACATTATGAGCTGTTGAACTACAGTGAGCATGGGACGACCGTGGACAATGTTCTATATTCGTGTGACTTCTCGGAGAAGATGACGCCCACTCCTCCCAGCAGTATTGTTGCCAAAGTGCAGAGTGTGATAAGTGAGTGTTGAGACAGCACCAGCCCCACGTAACACTGCAGGAAGCTATTAGAGGGGGACAGGAGCGGGTGCAAATTGATTCCTTGTTTTGGTGCCCCTTGTTCTGCAGCGGTTGGCGCGCCTCTTGCAAAAGGGGGAGTCTCTCCACAGGCCTCAGCCTGGGTTACACAAGACCTTCCTCTGCAGGCTTGGGGAGTGCCTCAGCCTGTGGAGTGCTCTGCTGTTCACCCCGCTCCTGCCTCCGGTGCTGGAGTTAACCAAGCTCCAGCCCTGGGTGATGAACCCCAGTTCAGAGCTGGACTGAGGGGTTCCCTGTGCGTGTCCTCCTCTCCCAGGCTGTGAGTTAGTGATCTGGGCTGTGCAACAGGCATCCCTTCCTCACGTGGCTTACTCCTGCTCTCCACCTGATCAGCTTCCTCTTTTTTTGGCTGCCGAAATAGATGTGTAAATGCCTCTACCTCTCTGTGGGGAGTGGCCTGTGGGGAGATTCCTGTTTCCCTTTTATCAGCCGCTCACTGCAGATAACTAAAACACCTCGTGGCTCAAGGATCTTACCCCTGAGGCACCTCAGCAGTAGCCCCTGTTGATGAAAATGAGCTGCTGCTGGCCTGCCCGGATCTTACTTTTTTTTTTTCTTTCCCAGAACGACATAAAAGCAGAAAACAAGAAGAGGAGCCGCATGAAGAAGCCGCTGTGATGAATTCACAGGCACAAGGGCAGCATCGGAAACCCTGTAACTGCAAAGCCAGCAGCTCCAGCTTAATAGGGGGCAGCGGGGCCGGCTGGGAGGGGACAGCCCTGCTCCACCATGGCAGTTACATCAAGCTGGGCTGCCTGCAGTTTGTTTTCAGCATTACCGAATTTGCGACCAAACAGCCCAAGGGTGACACTGCCTTAGTACAAGACATGGACTTGGAGGAGAAGCTTTCTCTGAAACCCCACCAGGTGCCCGTGCTGCGGTCCAACTCAGTTCCCTAGGAATTTTGGGAAGAGAGCTTTGGAGTAAGGAAAACGCCCTCAGACTCTTGCAATGCAAAAATGTACAAACAGAGGTGGGATTTTCTATGTCGGCCCAGAGACTGTTCACACGCCGTTTGCATGAAATGAAGAACGTTTAACTTTTTTTAATTTTTCTTTTTTTGCTCAAGTTTTAGGGGCATTTGCACATATATTTGTACTATACATTTCATTTTAAAAGGAAAACTGCAGTGAGAGCAGGACGCGTCAGAGCAAGGGGCAACCGCTGTCTGACTCGAGGACTCTCTCTGACAGATAGTTCCCATGCAGTTGTAAAATAATCAGAAACTTGTTCTATTTTGTGCCAGTGACAATAGTTTTATATTAAAAGAGAAATACAGTTTTCATACAGCAAATCTATACAATATCATTGTTTTATTTAATGTAAAGAAGCGCTCTTCTTCCCACAGTTATTTTTCCCATCCCTCCCTGCTATGGTTGCACTACAAGTAGCTACTGTGTATTATGGGCAGTGAGAAATGAGTTCTTTTCCTGGTGTCCATCCTATTTTTATTTCAAACAAGGAAAAGTGTTGGATTCTGTGTAAATACATCAGTGATGGCATTTTTCAATGTTTTAAAGCTGTGTACAGTGCTACATGTGGTATGACGTTCCTCAAATTGTCTGTTGTAGCAGATCGTTTGTCGTAACCTGTCTGTCTCTTTTGTTTATATGCCACCTCCCTGCAGCAGAACAGCTAGTTCCACTGTACATAGTAATTGTAACGTTTTAGACTTTACAGAAACTTTCCTGTATTCTGTATATAAAAAAAAAATACTTCACATTCTGTTTTCTGACTGTCTGTCTGAACTCTTGTCACCACACCCCGGAGCTTCCCAGGGCATCTGACGGCAGAAGAGGAGCCCAAGCGGCGGGACGGGGCTGTGCCTGGATGGCGGTGGCCTGCTGTCCTGCGTGGGGGCCGTGGGAGGACGGCGGTGGTGCGAGGCGGGAAGGGCGCGGAGGCGTTTGGGTGGGCCGGGGCCGTGGAAGGGCGGCAGGAGGCCGCGCCGACCGTGTCCTCTCCCCGTCTCTCCTCCCTCTGCTCCGGTCCCGCAGCCGAAGGCCCCTGCAAACGGCCGCGCCCGTAACCCCGCGCTTCGGTTGCGAAAGGAGCGGCGGGGCCCCTCGTCCCCGTCCTTCCCCCCGCCCCGGGGAGGCGGGGCGGGACGGGGAGGCGGTGGCCGTACCGGTAGCGGCGGCGGGATGGGGTGGGCGCTGCTGGGCGCCGGGCTGCTGCTGGCCCTCTATACGCTGCTCCGCCACGGGCTGCGCCGCGCCCCGCCGCCCCGCGCCCGCCCCGCGCTCCGCGGTCGCACCGCCATCGTCACCGGTGAGCGCCGGGCGCGGCCGCGGCCCCGGCCCCGGCCCCGGCCCCGCGCTCACCGCTGCCCGCTCTGCTCCACTCCACAGGGGGAAGCGGCGGCATCGGGGCGGCCACGGCGCTGGAGCTGGCCCGCTGCGGGGCCCGCGTCGTCCTGGCGGCCCGCAGCGTCCCGCGGGGGGAGGCCGCCGCCCGCCGCATCCGCACGGTGAGCGCCGCGGTACCGGGACAGCCCCGGGGCACCCTCGCGGGACACCCCCGGGCACCCCTATGGGACATCCGTGGACATCACATGGGCACCCCCAGGACACCCCCATGAGCACCTCCGGGAGACCCCCATGGCGCACCCCCAGGGAACCCCCGTGGGACACCCCCAGGGGCCCCCTTGGGAGACGCCAGGACACCCCAGAGCACTCCCGGGCACGGGCACCCTGCACCACGGGGGCTGTATAGGCACCCCCAGCCCAGGCCCGGGGCACCCCCACCCACCCCCAACACAGTGCAGCTCCAGGGCACCCTGCAGCCCCCTCACCCTGGGCCGGATCCAGCCCCCAGAGCATCCCCCCGGCCGGATCCAGCCCCCACCCCGGGCAGGGTGCCCCCACCCCAGGCCACCCCGGCCCTGCCCCAGCCTGCGCTGTGCCCGCAGGAGACAGGGAACGCGGAGGTGCGGTTCATGCAGCTGGACCTGGCCAGCCTGCGCTCAGTGCGAGCCTTCGCCAGCGCCTTCCTGCACCAGGAGCCCCACCTGCACCTCCTCATCAACAACGCGGGTGAGCACCCCGGGATCCCCCCGGTCCCCCCCTGCACCCCCTGGGGCACCCGCCGTGGGCTGCAGTGTCTCCTTTGCAGGGGTGAGCGTCGGGGGCACAACAGAGGACGGCTTCAGCCTCTCCTTCCAGGTGAACCACCTGGGCCATTTCCTGCTCACCCAGCTGCTGCTGGGGCGGCTGCAGAGCTGCGCGCCCAGCCGCGTGGTCATCGTTGCCTCCAGCGCCCACTGTGCCGGCCACCTGCACCCCGACACCCTGGGCCGCCCGCCCCCCGGGCTGCTGTCAACCTTCCAGGACTACTGCAACAGCAAGCTGGCCAACGTGCTGCACGCCCGCGAGCTGGCCACGCGCCTGCAGGGCACCCAGGTGACGTGCTACGCTGTGCACCCAGGTAGGGACCCGGCTCTGCAGCCTGTAGCTGGGGACGGCGGGACAGGGTGGGCTCACCGTCAGCATTTGTGCGGGGTGTTCTTTGCACGCGGCAGCCCTTTGTGCAGGGCATCCTCTGCACGGTGTGTGCTTTGCATGGAGCAACTCTGCACTCAGGGCTGCCTTTGCGTGGTGTGGTTTTTGCACGGTGCAGTCTTTGCACAGAGAATTCCTGCACGTGGAGCATCCCCTTGCACGAAGCGTCCTTTGCATGGCATCTCCCTTTGCACAGAGCGCCCGTTTGCATGGTGCAACCTTTGCACAGTGTCCATTTGCATGATGCACTTTTTGCACAGTGCGCCCTTGCCCCTGGGAAGGCCCTGGCGTGGCCACTTCAGTTTCTTGCAGCAGAGCAACTGGCTCCCGCGTGGGCCCTTCCCTGCCGGGGGCTGGGGTGCAACATGGCCGCTTCCCCTCGCCACAGGGTTCGTCAACACGGAACTCTTCCGCCATGCGCCACTCTGGCTGAAGCCGCTTTTCCTGCCACTGGCCTGGCTCTTCTTCCGTGACGCAGCTGAGGGTGCCCAGACCTCCCTGCACTGCGCCACACAGGAGGGCCTCGAGTGCTTCAGCGGCCGCTACTTCGCCAATTGCCGCCTGCAGGAGCCGTGGCCGCCGGCCCGCGATGACCGGCTGGCCCGGGCACTCTGGGAGGCCAGCGAGAAGCTGGTGGGGCTGGTGGGGGCCGGGGAGAGCCCCTCGCCAGCCCCTGCTGCTGTTGTACAATAAAAGTGATGGTGGGGAATGGGAGGGAGCCGCCTGTCAGCTCCTGTGCTGCTGCTGCCCCAGGGCGGGATGGGGGCAAAACGGAGCCGTCAGAGGGGGCAGAGCGTGGCCCGCACAGGGGCAGCCCCTGCAGCACAGCCGCAGCCCCGGGTTTTGGGAGGCAGTGGCCATGTTTGTGGGGCAGGCTGGGCCCCACCGCCTGCGGCACCGCGCGGTGTGCCCTGCGCAACAGGTGTGCACGCATGCTGTACGGTGCTGTGCACTGTCTCCTGCTTGCACGCACGCAGAAGCAATGCAGCGTGCCCCGCCTTTACACTTGCCGCAAAGCTGCTACCCTGCCAAGACACGCATACGCTGCCGTGCAGCGTGCCGTGCCTTGCACGCGCATGCACACGCTGCAGTACACGCACTTTCCGCCTTGCACGCGCTGCGGCGCAGAAGCCCCGCCCTGCAGTGCACGCGCCCTGCCTTGCACGCGCCGCAGCGCACACGCACGCCGTTTTGCACGCTCATGCACACGTTGCAGTGCGCAGGCGCGCGCCCCATGTTCCCGCGCGCGCGCGCCGACACGCGGCACCCAACATGGCGGCGGCGCGGACGGCTCGGCCCCGCCCTCGCGGAGCGGCGCGGCGCTGACCTTACCAACATGGCGGCGCCCGCGGGCCGCGCCGGCGACGCGCGGGGGCGGGGCGGGGCGGGGCGTTGTGGGAGCGGGCGGTTGTGGGAGCGGGCGGCGGGGCGGTGGCGGGCGGCGGTGTGGGCGCCATGGGCAACTGCCACACGGTGGGGCCCAACGAGGCGCTGGTGGTGTCAGGTACGGCCGGGGCCGCGCAGGGGCTGGGGGGGGGCCCTGAGGGAGCTGGGGGGTGTCTCTGGAATGGGGCCTGCTAGGAGGGGCCCCGGTGGGAACTGGGCTGTGAGGGGACCCTCAGGGGATGGAGGGGTCCCTGTCGTGGGATCTGGTGTTGGGGGGGGTCCCCTGTCCACAGAGGGGGCTTCGGGGCACTGAGGGGGGACCCTGCGATGGGGGACCCGGGGGGTTGCTCTGGGGAGGGTCCCTGTCGTGGAGGCAGTGGGGAGGGTCCCTGCCGTGGGGGGCCCTGGGAGGCGGTGGGGAAGGGGAGGCCCTGCAGTGCGGGGTCTGGGGGGGTGTCTGGGGGTACCTGCTGCAGGGTGCCCTGGGATTTGGGGGGGATCCCCTGAAGGAGCACTGGGATGCTGTGGGGGGAGGCCCTTCCCTGAGGGGACACTGAGGGGTCCCTGTCATGAGGGGACCTTGGGGTGCTGTTCAGGGGGGTCCTGCTGCGGGCGGGCACTGGGGGTGTCCCTGCCCCGGGGGGGCTGCGGGCAGCTCCCAGCTGTGCAGGCCCCGGGGCCCGGGGTGGGGTCACCACAGCGCAGAGAGCGGCAGGTGAGGCCGCGGTGCCAGCGGCACACCCCAGTGCTACTGCTGCTTTCAGACGATGTCAGGCACCAGCACTGGCAAGGCTGCCGGGCTCTGGGCCGCTGCCAACAGCCTTTGCCTTGGATTACCAAGAAGCCCCCCTGTTCCTGGGGAGCAGATTGTCTTTGCCGGGGAAGGGGAGCGGGGTGTGAGCATCCTGCTGGGGCAGAGAGGGCAGCTTGGGGCAGGGCACCGCGGGCCTGTCCCTGGGTTCCCTTCTCATCCATCATATCCTACTGCTGCTTCGTTACTAGCACGTCACCTGGCCTCTCAGTGGTGCTGGCACTGAACGCAGTCAATGCCCATCACATACGTGGAATGTTATCATCGAGTGAGCTGGTTGCTTAGGTTAGGGTTAAATAAACCAGCAGCGAAATCCCTTGTGTCTGATTCAACCTGTAGCTGCTTCAATACTCCACCGAAGCTCCAGAGTGCACTTTGGCGTAGACCAGGCTGCATGCGGACAGGACTTAATTACTGTTAAGTGATGTAACGGCTTGCTGTAAGGGCTGGATACGTCACTCTGTGTGAGAGGCTGGGGCCAAGCACAAGGTAATAACCAGGTTGGGAACAGATGCTTCTCACTTCATGTGCCCTCAATCATGTGACATCCTTTCTTTCAACACGGGACTCGTTTTGTGGCAAGCGCTGTGATGCTCAGACATAAATTCACCTGGGAGAAAATGCGTGTGAATGTCAAGGATGTGCTACGATCACAGCTCTGCTGTGCATGTGAAACTACGTTGTTATGTTTTTGGAGCCAAAGCCTCCAGTGGGCTGTGGCGCTTGCTGCTGGCTGCTCTATTATCAGTTCATCTCTCTTGGATAACAGACCTGTTATGGGAATTGCTGAGGAGATGCCAGAAGCAGGCAGCAGTTTGGGAAACAAATATGCCCGCTGTGGCGGCTGCGTCTAAGGAGTTACACCCACCAGCTGCCTGGAGCAGTAGTATTTCTTGCAGCTTTCCTGATCTTCTTTGAGCAGCTGCTGCACGTCTCTGCAGTTCCCATCTGGGATCTAGACCTGATGCTGTACTTCCCTCTGAAGGGACCCCCATCAAAATCAGCGCTGCTTGGTGAAATGCCACATCTGGCAGGAGGAATCAGGAAGCTGTGCTCCAGGTGTGCCGGGATGCCATTCAGTCCTAAAAGCTTGGTTTCACCTCTGTTCAGCTCTGAAGTTTACAAAACATGGCTTGCAGGATGAGCCAGCAGGAATTTGTGGCATCTGCTTGCAGTTCCAAGCATTATGCTTCCCGTAGCCGGGAGCAGTGAGCCAAGGACGCTCCTCGATGTACGGCCATGTTCTGGGAAGGGAGCGTAAATCACGCCAGGCTCTGCGAGTCAGAATTGGGTTCGGTGCTGCCACCAGACCTGGCTTTCCTCTATCACTGCCCAACGTGGTCTGAAAATGCTTGCTGTCTCCTGAGAGCATGGTCCCTGAGCTCCAGGGGCAGCCTGAGAAGTTGTGGGAGCTCTGCAGAGCCCCACAGCTCCTCTGTGCTTACATGCAGAGTGAATGCCAGGGCACTAGTGGGAGGCGTGTAACTACAAGCAGTTGTAGTTCCAGGAACTTGAGCCATGTCTCTCCGGGGAAAAGCAGAGAGGACCTTGGGGGCCAGCATTTATTTGCGTGATATTAGGTTGGATTTGGGGAGAGAGGGGGAAAGGAAGAATGAACCAACAGCAAATAATACTAAAAGCAGGCTTTTGGCTTGCAATCTCGAATTGTCATACAATTGTTATTTCAAAGACTTCACTTTGCAGGAAGGCACCTCCAAATCATGAAGCTGACTGGGAAGTTTTTATTGTAAATTTAGCCTGTGCTTCTTGAAGGAATTTTGGTCACATGCCTCCCCTGGCATATGTTTTTTTTCTGAGGAGTGGTGTTCTTTCTTTTCACTTTCTTGTGAGACACTTGAGTTCCTCCAGTGCTCAAGGAGCAGCTGCCTATGCCTTGGGAACGTCTGTGTGCGCAGGAGCTTCGTACCCTTATTTGGGAAGCTGCTTCGTGGGCACGGGTCAGCTCTGCCGGCACTCACCACCTTCCCTGGTTGAGCAACACCGATCTCCTTCTAAGAAACTGCACTTGGTTAGCCAATCTGTCCGTGAAATGTAGAGCCCAGGCTTTGTAAGAATGCTCCACAAAGAGCTACGGAGACGATGGTGGTCTCTCTGGAATGTGGGTCTAACTTGGCTGGAGGGTAGCGGTGGTGGGAACCTCCCGGTGAGGTTTGGTGCAAGCTCTGAGGAGGCTTTGGCAGGCGCCTGGCCTGTCACTGAGTCCTCTCCAAGCGCAGCTGGAGCCAGTCGAGTTTTCAGGGAGATACACCAAGTACCTCTTCATCCTGATGTCCGAATGTTCCCACCAGCTAAATAGGTTGTCTCAGATGCATAATGCTGGTTTTGGGTTACAGCCTTGTTGAACTCGGCTTTCGTGGCTAAGGATCCATCCGCTAATTTTGAAATACAATGCTATAATATTTCTGCAGAGTCTCATAATAAGGACTTGTAATTTATAATAGCCCTGCTCATCCTGCAGTTCCCCATAAGTACATGGTGTTGCCTGAATCTCTATAGTTGGGGCATTTTCCTTCAGGCTGATGACGGCTGCAGGGTGGCACCACACAGCAATGGTCCAGCAGCTTCAAGGTGAGCACCTGGAGATACATGACAGGAGAAGGCTGGCACAGCCCACCGTGTTTCTGCGTCTGAACAAACTGCTGTTTCAGCAAAAGTTCAGGATGTGAAAGCAGGAAAAAAATTCAGGGGAGTTGCACCCTGGTCAAACTAGCTTTATTTCCAAGGAGAACGCTGAAACAAATACGTTGCTCGAAAACAACCAACGCCTATTTGCTGAGTATGAGCCATGCCCAGCTAATCTGACTTCCCTCTCAGGTGGGTTAGCACTCCAGGGGATGAGGAGAAGCAGCAAATACTGTACACCTTGCCTTTCCTAAGGCTTGTTACACTCTTATGATTTCTCAGAGGTCAGCGGGACGGAGAAATACTGTCCAGCTCAGTTTCTCAAACTTTAGTACAGCACCCTTTGGGGCTCCTTGATCTCTTTCAAAGTAAAAGAAGAGCTAGCAGTTAATTCCATTTCCTTCTGCACACCAGCCGTCAGGGGTAGTTAACCCTTCCAGAGCTGCTCTCACATCCTGTTACTGCATCCTTCTTATTCCTGCAAAAGGAACTGGTCGTGACTTTGAGCCAATGTGACTGTGCTTTTTTTATGGTACTTCTCTAAGTTTTGAAAGCCCGAAATAAAGGCTTCTTGAGGCTCTGCAAGCCCTTCCTGCAAGATGCCTACAGTCCACAATGCAAGGAGGAACTGGTTTCTCAGATACTCTAAAATTAATATGAAACTGCCTGGAAAACCATTGCCAGGGAACTTGACAGTGGCTCACTGTTCAGCTGAAAGGATTTATCAAGTAAGTTCCTTGTTTTGGCTTGGATAATGGAATCGAGAATGTGCTTATTGAATTTGCAGACGGTACTGAGCTGGGAATGGATTCGAGAGCTTTGAAGAGCTGGATTAGAATCAAAATGAACTCAACAGATTGACCAAATGGTCTGAAAGAAATACGATGCAGTTCAGTAAGGAGAAATGCAGAGAACTACGCTTAGGTGAGAACAGTCGATGGCATGAAAATGGAATGGGAGGAGAAGGTCCAGGCTGTGTCCTGCAGAAAGACGTGGTGAGCAGCAAGAGCCATCTGAGACCTAACGCTTGTGGTGGGGCTGATGGCATCGGGGTTGTCCCTCCACTTCCAGCTACAGGCCTATGTGATGCTGGCTAGCTGCAGTTCCCATTCTTCAGCCTCAAAAGCAATGAGTTTGTGGGAAGGAGTAGGAAGCTTCAGCTGGTTCTCACGTGACGTTTTGCCCTTGTCTGCATTTGTGCCTTTGGAGCCGGAGTTCAAAACTGTTCCCCAGGGTTGAGATCAAGGTATTCTACCTCACACCAGGCAAGCTGTGCAGAAAACTTCTAGTGGCACCAATTGTCATCTGCCAGGTTTAGCTGAGTGCTCCTGCAAAGTTAGGCTCTTCGTTTTGGCAGGCCAAAAATCTTTCCTGGCGGTCGGTTTCATGCTGCTTGTGATGCTCAGTGGTTGCAGTCCGGAGTGCAGCATTGCAGCTTGTCTCAAGCTGTAGCATCAGATTGCCGGTGCTCAATACAGCTATTCACCACTTCCACAGAAGGCAACTGATGCAGCTCCTCTGTGGTATTCTCTTCTCGGGGGGTAGTTCCTCAGCTTTTTGCAGGTTGTGGGGCTCAAGGTTTCCCTTGTCAGGTGCTCGGTAAATCTCCAAGACTTGCAAATTACTCTTCAGAAAGCATAGCAGGAGAAAAAGGTGGACAGAATAGCCTCGGGCCTTTCCTTTTGGTTTCCAAGAGGAATTCTGGGCTATTATCTCTGTAGTTTTGTTGTGTAATTTCATTGTGGTTTGTCTTCTCTGACTTTCTCTTTACAAAATGAGTTAAACTAAACATGTTTTTTTAAACTCGCTCTGTAGCATTGATACCCATAGCTTAAAATGAGTCATTTTTGATATAGATTACATCCAAAACAAGCTAGCCAGCATAATCTGCTATTGTCTGCTGTAGTGACCATCAAAGGATTTTATGGATTCAACTCGGAACCCTGCATCTTTTAAAATTAATTTTTGTTAACCTTGTTCCATTTCTGCATGTGGACAAAGCCTAATTTATATGCACAGTAGGGCCTAAGAATCCAGACGCTGACTTTAGTCTAGACCCTGCTTTATTACGTGAGTTTCTTTCTGTATGCCTTTGCCTTTTTCTCTCCTCTCCATTATGTCTTTTGTCAGCAACTGTTCTTAATGATCAGGTTTTTTCCTTGTCCTTCTGCACTTGCTTGCTAGCACCCCATGACATTTCCCAGCACAGGGCTGTTTTTCTAACAAACCCAGCTTCTATCCAACTGGACCAAGCCGTTTATTCCCAGCTTGGGCAGTGGGTCCTCCTGGTTGAGGAGACTCCGGCACCAGATTGCCCTGAACTGAGGCGTGAAGGTGGCAGCTCTTTCTGTGCAGGTGAAGGCACCAGCATCTGCTCTGTTCTTGTGTTGAGCCTGCAACAGTCTCTGGGAAGGAATATAGTTATCGAGTTATTGTAGTAGCCTGCTTACTGCAGCCCGTTTACCACAACCTGATTTCTGTATGCTTGTTGCTTCCTGCCAGAATACAAGCTCATTGCCTCGAGTTACCTCAGGAGAGCAGACAACACAGAGCTTGTTCACAACCTCAAATTGTCCCGGCTTTGATGTTTTGAGCCCTGTGTTCCTGTAAGGGTTGGGGCTCCTATTCTTCCTTGTGTGCCGTCCATCAGGGCAGCAGCTTCCTGCATCTGCTGAGAGCTCCATTTATCTACAAACTCCCAAGCGATTAATCTCATTTCATAAAAAAAAAAAAACAAAACAAACAAACAAACAAACCCAAAAACCACAAAACAAAAAAAAAAAACCCAGACGATGTGCTTTCTCCTAGCTCTGGGAATTCTTGCTTGAACATGGGACCCCTTTGTTTGGGAAGAGGCCAAGCTAGATGGCAGCTTCCCGGCTATGAATCCTCCGTTTGTAGTGTGCCGGGCCGCCAGACACTGCCCCGGAAGAGGCACGGTGGATGTTTGTGGAAGTGATGGCCAAGCGGCTGTGAGACCCAGGCTGCTAGAACAGTGGGCGTATTATAGCTGGAAAAGGCAATTTCTCTGCCAAATCTCATTGTGCAAGAGGGTTTATTCTTGAGCCTTGCAAAGCTTTTGCTTTGTTGGTTCCTTTTTGACTTGCTCTCTGAGACTTGGGAAAGAGGCTGCAGGACTGCAATGGAAAATGAGCGTTCATCTCATCTGACTTGCGTTACCAGGACAGAGCTCTGCTGCACTCAGACGTCTGGCTTGCATGAAAGCAACCAGCTGGCATCCTGCTCCTGTTTAATGTGTTAGTTTTCCTCATTTTTTCTTATGCTTTGAACATTTTTTGACATGTAATCCAGCTTAGTAAACTGTGCTGTGCAGCAATGTTGTGTAGTGCTGGGAAGCAAGCGTGGGGCTCGCTCTGGGTGTGACCCTAAATAAGGTATTTCCTTGCATTGCCTGCAGAAGGAAAGAAACATCTGTGTGCATAGGCACATTCTGGTAACAACGGTGGGTTTAGGTTGCAGAGTTTTCTCAGAACATGATTATGAAATGATTACCAGAGGTTTGGTAAAGACCGCCTAGACCCTGTGAAATAAAATACCTTTCCATGTGGAGCTGCTTTTCCTGACTGCCAGGAACACCTCCCTTCCTGTTCTTGGAAAACAAGAGCCTGGCTAAGAGGCTGAGCTAACCAGGCTGATGTCGTCCAAGAAACGTTAAAAGCTGTTGTGGTTAATATGCTGCAGGATATTGTATCATCAGCTTCTGTAACTCCTTGCCTGGCTGAAATAGCCTTCCAGCTACAGGAAGAAGCTATCCAGAGGCTGTCTCGGAGGTGACGGGAGAATATTCCTCTAGGCTGTGGAGCACAGGAGACCTGAAAAAGTGTGTAAATCTGTCTCCCATTTGTGTTTGCTCCTACTGAAATTGGAGGGTAAAGAATAGTAGATGGGGGCTGATCTGCGGGTTTATCAACCATTGCATGGAAGTCAGCGAAGCAGGTGGTATCTTTAGCTGATAGCGGAAGATGGCCAAACACTTGAGGATGGGGAGGACAGAGTCCCCTCCTGTGGTCCAGAGGGCCCTGCTGGCACGCTGGCCTGGATGCGTGCTGCCTTTGCTTCTTCATTTTGACCTATTGCAGCAAACGTAATAATTGTCATTTCTCTTGAAAGGGCTGTTGTTCTGTGGCTGCCGTCTGCTGCCTTCATAGTTCTCCCTTTCCCCTCCCACAGTGTGAAGCTCCCGCAGCGCTGCAGCCATGCTGTTTTCCCTGCATGCCTGCTCTTCCTCTGCGCTGGCTCTGTCTTGCCTGCATGGATATGTCCCACGGGGCTGAAACTGTCTCTTGCTCTGTTGGTACAGCGCTTGCCTTGCTGAGGCCCTCAGGCGGTGCTGTAATAAGTGTGATTATGGATAACAGACTAGGGAGGGACTGCTGGCTTGATCTGCCTGAGAGATGGCAGCTTGAAGCCCTGGTCCAAGCTGGGGAGCTGCAGAGCTCCTCCCTTGCCAGGCATGAAACCTCGGGCTGGTCGCTGGCAGGGTGCTCTCTTGGAAGGTATCAGGCGTCTTAGTCCTTGAATCAAAGCTGTGAAAAATCCAGACAGTGCCTTCTGGTTTCGCTGGGGTCAAATCTTAAATGTGTCCAAGAAGTTCTAGGGGCTGCCCGAACTCTGGATGCAGCCAGTTCTGTGATGGACCGTGAAAGCCTCAGGAACCGCAGTACTTGTGTGAGCCAGAACTAGGAGATGTTTGGGGGGAGCTCAAGGGTTCTCCCCTCCTCCAATGCTGACCTGCTAGATTTTTGATGGGCTTAAGGGTGGTTTGCAGTGTGGGTGAGGGAAAGGAGAAGGATTTCTTACATGGCTTTCCATGACGGAGCTGGTGCATCACAGTTAAAGACACTGAAACATGCTTACAACGATTCTATTTGCTAAAAATGCTTAAACTGCTTAACAAAACTAAAATAAAACCCTGGTTTGAAATACATTCGCTTTCTGTGTGTTATTGTTCGTCACACTGAATTATTACAAATACTATTTTCCAATTTTATAAGACAATTCCAAAAAAAAGGCTGCCTTTGGAAAATTGCCCTGTGAAGCACGTGGAGGTGAGGAGAGCATTGGGTTTCCTGGTGGCCGGCTGTGTTATGGCCGACTGAAGGGTGTTCCAGGGCTGCTCTGGATCTTGGAAAGAGTTTTTTGTGTCCGTTATTTACCAGACACTGCAAGCGTGCTTGGATTCTTCTGGGTCATGTTGCAGAGCTTGGCTTGGTAGCACCTGTTGCTGTAACATGGCCAAGCGAAAGTGCTTCCCCTGCTCCGAGGGGCTGGGGGAACCGATGACCCCCTAGGATGCCCCTTTCTCAGCACCCAGGGACTGGGCAGGCTTGTTGTGAAGTTGTTCTGCTCGTGACTTGCTCTGGGTGCAGGTTTTTTTCCTGGCTGAGAGCAACGCGCGTGTGTGTAACCCCTACATCCCTGTGCTTTCTGCTGTGCTGCAGGTGGCTGTTGTGGCTCTGATGTAAAGCAGTATGTGTACGGAGGCTGGGCCTGGGCTTGGTGGTGCATTACTGACACCCAAAGGTAAGGAGACCCCTGTTGTTTGTGGTTTTGGAGTATGAGTTAGGCAAAGCCATCCCAGTGGGGCTGTCAGCAGTATCTTTAGGAACACTGGGCGCTGCGTATGAAATTATGGATGAGGATCAGCCCAACCCCCTGCCTTTGGCTGTGACCAGCTCCTGGTCCTTCAAAGGAAGGCTGCCTTGTGTACAGCATTGCAAGTAGCTGGATGGAGCAACACATACTCTGTGTCATGCCTTGAAGCGTGGGGAGCGTAGGGTCGCTCACAACCGCACAGCTTCTGGCTGTCCTTTGCTTTGAGTGATGGGGCCGAGGTTGTCCAGGGCCCTGCAGGAGATAACTCTGTTGTTTCAGGCTTACCTGACAGTAAATGATGATCGATGATGTGCAAAATAAAATCACAGGATGGGGGAGTTCTGTGCTGACTAATTTTGTGGGGACAGCTGGGTGTCACAGTGCAAAAGACAACAAAAAAAAGAAATCCCATCCTTTCAGATGAAGTACTTTTCAAATGGCCTCTCTGTCCACACCTCTCCTCAAACCCAAGGCAGTCAGATTGGGTTTTTTTTTTCTCCTTTTTGGTTGTTTTTGAGTTACCTAAACCCACCAAGCTGAGAGGGCCGTAGCCTGGCTGGTCAGTGTGTTTCTTCCTGTGCTGGGGAAGGCGAGAGCCCTGCTCTCCTCTGCTGCCTTTGCAGTGCTCCTCAGCTACAAGACTCTCACAGAGATGCTGGGCAGCGGGGCCACCGGGCTGTCTCATCCATGAGTTCACAAGAGGAGCTGAGTTCTGCCCAGTATGGCCCAAACCCTCACCCAGAAACAAACACGTTTGTGGCATGCAGTGGGCCAGTGCCCCCTCCTGCTCCTCAAGTCTCTTTTTCTAAAGATGTGCTGACTGCTGTCACCTTGGGAGCGGACTATGTTCCTATTTAAAACCACAGGATTTCCTTTCTCTCCCTTTCCTCAGTTGTGGATTTTGCTTGCTGCTTCTTACCATGCTGGTCTCTGAACTAACGTGCTGTGATAGTGCTGCTGTCCTGCTAACGTAGCTCTTCGTCTTTAGGATCTGTGGGAATATTACTCTCTCCTAACACCTTTCTCATGCTCACCAATGCAGGTTTCCTCTGCCTGTGTAAAAAATAATAGGGAAAAAGGATAAAGACATGACTTTTGGGTTCTTGCATTGAGTGGCGGCCAGAGGTTGTAGTTAACCCTTACTGCCTGATCTTGCCACCTCTTTTCCCTGTTCACGTGTTGCCATGAGCAGACAAAGTGAGCATGTTACTGCCCTCGCTCTGCAGATGATACACTACCGTAGCTGCTGTTCACCTGGGGGTCAGGCAGCTTGCCTTGTTCGAAGGGGTCCTGGCTGCTGCTGGCAACTGACTCACGACAGCTCTCAAGTCCTCTCCCAGGTGGCTGGTACTCGGGATTTCTACGAGAGCCTACCATAGTGCTCCGGCTGCATGAAGAGGTCTCAGCTAACACCTGCTGCTTTAGCCCGGGCTCTCCAGTGGTGCTCGTACGAGGTGGGAGGTGAAGGAAAGTCCCAGCTTGTGGGCTCAGTGCTTAAGAACTGTGTTTGATCCAGACAAGCTTCATTCCCGAATTGTGAGGCATCTCATTGGGAGAACTGTTGATTTGAACAAATGGTTTCTGCTCCTTCTCTTGTTGTGTGAGAAGCCCAGAGGACAGTGCAGGACCTTGACCTGCCGTGTGCAGGAGATAACAGATGTATTCAGGAGGCTGTTATTAAGTTAAGCAAAGGCTGAATCCAGGGCCAGGAACTGCTTGCCAGGAATGAGCTGTCATATGATAGAGGTCTGTGCATTTTTTAGCAAATGGGGCTCGGACAGGACTGCCAACACCCAAACAAATCTTTTACTTTAAGATCTATACCCCCGGTTCATGCCATGGGATATGGGGCTTAATTCTCCTTTTGAGAACAGAGCCTTTCCTAAATACCATAAGCCATACCACACATGGAGCCTACTGCATCCACATGAAGAGTGAGGCAGATTTCCTCCTCTGAAATTAGGACATCTTTTCTGGAACTGCCAGTGCTGAAAGCAAGAGAGACAGCAGCACTTGTGTTGCTGTCAGCGGTATCCCACCAGGTACCACTAACCTGGGAACAAAAGGAACAGTTAGAGCTGGCAGGGTGCTGGGCTCTTATCCTGCTGCAACCTTGAGGACTGGAAAAAAAAGAAAAAATATCCTGTCCGTGTTTAAGGGTCAGAAATAAAAGCAGTGAGAGAGGCAGCTCGGTCTTAGATGCCTCTGGGGGAACGAAATGGTATTATTCAGCTTCTCAGGACAGCCCTTGGAAGCACCTTCTCTCATCAATGCCTTAGCCAGGGGTGGGTAGCCAAGTCCCTAGCATTTCCATTTTTCTGGCCCTTCTTAAATTTGGCATAGAAGCATCTAAATTATTACGAAAAGGAATTTTCTGTGTGTGAAAATTACTCCAACAGATAATTCCAGCTGATTCTAGGATGGCAGTCTGGATGGGATACACAGTTCAGTTTCGTCTGCGGTGACTTAGGGGACGCAGGGTGGAGACAAGCCCCCAGCCTGTTCAGCCTCATTAAAAAGAGCAGCTGGATGCTGTAAACCCCTTGCTGTGACGAGGGAAGCTGGTCTGGCCCAGCGTTACAGAGCCCTGGGAGCGGACGGTGGGAGAAAGGCAAACTGAACAGGGAAAAGCCGAAACCTCAAAGTCTCGTCTGTCCTTTGCAATGAGTGTCTTACTCTCTGATAACCGCTTTGTATATTTGCTGTCCTACCCTTATTCCTTGCTGCTCAGACTGTCTTTGGAGGTTATGACCATCCTCTGTCGCTGTGAGAATATTGAGACGTCGGAGGGGGTCCCACTGTACGTAACAGGGGTTGCACAGGTAATAATCCACCAGCTTCCTAACATCATGTCTAACTGTTTATCCCTCTGTTCTGAGCAGCAGCAACAGCAGCAGCAGCAGCAGGATAACATAAAAACTAATGGTTTTCTAATGGGACAGTTGAAATCTCAATACCCTCCTCCCCCTTCTCCGGCACTTGCCCTGGGGCGCACTCCACGGTTTATAGGTAATGAAGACAGATGCAAATTCCAAATTCAGCACCTTCTGATAATGCTGCAGACATTTGCTCCCGCTGTAACCCTTTCCTCAACAGCACTGTTTCCATTGTGTGCTTGGTGGAGAGCAGAAGGGCATGTGCTTTTGTGTGGAGCCACAAGCAGGCCAGATTGGGTTTTGTACAGGATTTGGGGCAGGTGGGAAACCAGGTTTTGTGCCGTTTCAAAAGGAAACCTGTACACGTATGGGGAAATTGCAACTGTATCTGGCTCTGCAGTTTTTGATATGGGTTTCCATTTAGCCCTTCTTCCTCCGCATGGAGACTGTGCTCATTTTGGATGTTGTCATGTTTGAAAGTACAGCACAGAGACCTTGAATGAGTTTCAACACACAGGACTAGCGTTTGCACTGTGAGCAGTTATGAACCAGTGTAACAGTAATTACCAAACATCCCTGTGACTTCCTGGCTAAGAAGCAGCACGGTATTGAAATTAAATTCAAAGTATAGATTAGGTCTTCAGAAGGCTAAAGTCCCGCACTAGCTGATTAAAGCTGTGAAAACATATGGCAAAAAAATGCCTGTGCACGTCCTGGACAGTGAGATCTGTTTTATCAGCTCCCGGCTTGCGTGCCAGTTTAATTAGGACAGTGGCCAAGGCAGGCATGAACTTGTGGAGATGTGTTTGGCACCTCCAGCCAATCCTGGAGCGACTCAGTGCGCACGCAGCAGCCCAGCACAGCCCCTTCATGGTTCAGATGTTGGACCTAATGTTTGCTGACACAAGCTCTCTGCCCTGTGGCTCCCTGTCCTGACTCCCAACGCCTTCCCGGCTTGTTATGGCTGACACGAGACCCAGGCTTTGCTTCCTGAAGCAGAACCTGCCACGGCCAAGCATGTCTCTTGTTTTACCAAATCATGACTTGCAGATTGCCAGGTCTGTCCAAAGTACCTCGAGCCCACCTTGGGTGACTTAAGAAAGCTCTGGAGCTGCAGGATCTGTTCCTGGATGCCTGATACTATATAGGCATGGCCCTAAAGAGCTGGAGATTCACTTCTGTCTACCTTTGGGTTGCGGGGCACAGGAAAAATCAAGGGAGAGGTGAACCAGATCAGGGGGTAGGTCTGTGTTAATGCTAACCCAGCGAGGGGCAAAGGCAGGGCTGCTTCTTGCAGCATCAGCGCCAGGTTTTGCCAAGCACCAGGGTTTGTGCGGGGTGGGCAGGAGCATCCCGGGTCTATGCTGTGCTTTTAAACCAGTGACACCAGCCAGCAAGAGCATGTGCTGCCCCAGCATTGGGCAGCATGGAACAGTGAGCCTCTGATGGAGGGCCCTTTGGGGACCCAAAGCTGCTAGCTTCTGGCCAGCTTGCTAGCCCAGCAGAAGGGAAAGGGTCACGGCATCGTTTCCAGTCTGGCTCCCAGCCTTTCTCTGCTGATAAATTGCCTTTAAGCGTTACCTGAAAATCTGTTTCTTGGCCAAAGTGACTTGTCTGTGTCTGGTCACAGATGCAGTCCCTTGGCTGCATACTGCGCCTGTCTTACATTACCTGTGATGAGTGCGACAGGTAGCCCGGGGCAGGAGATGCGAGGCGAAGAGCTGAGTGTGTGTTACCTGGAAACGTGCAAATATTTTACGTTTTTTGGCAGGATTTCCCTAGAGATAATGACGTTACAGCCCAGGTGTGAGGACGTAGAGACGGCGGAGGGGGTAGCTTTAACTGTCACAGGTGTGGCACAGGTACAGTAACTCCAAAAACCATCATTTCAGGAATGCATGTCTCTAACTTACATCTGGTTTTCCCCCTTAAGAGGTTACTGTTGTCCAGGAACAGAAGCCAACTGCTCTGAAACAAATTCTTGTACAAAACCACACTGTCCTTGTTGGTTCAAACACACTACAGCATGTTCCATGTTGTGAAGGGGGTTGTCACCTCTCCTCCTCTCCCCAGAATCATTCCTTTTTCTGGTGTCTCATTTGTCCATGTGGCAAATGAGGTGTGTGTGGGTGACTTGATCTGTTTGTGAAACGCTGATGGACTGCAGTGCCCTTGGAGCTGTGTGTGACCCTGCAGGACTGAGCCGTTCACTCCTGAGATGGTATCGAGCATTACGTTGCTTTGGATTATTATTATTAGCACGCGGACCTTGTAATTCTTCATGGTGAGTTAAACCTTAAAGAAAGAACTTGGTCCCTCCAGGCACTAAAATTTGTGTATAAAATTTTTGGCTTGAATTGAATTTTGATCCTCTCGAGCCTCCTTTATACGTGAAAACCAGCTCTTGCTGCTTGTGATAGCACACTTAAACACCTGCATTTCTTAGACGCTGAGGTCTGCTGCCCTGATACAGTCTGTCCTTGTGACCACGTCCTGCCTTGGGGAGGAAGCTGGGAAGAAAATATTGTTAGCTTTTGACTGAATTTGGCTCCTCGAATAGGCAGCTGGATGCTTTGATTGAAAATTGCTCCTGACAGCTCATTCTGGGTGTATAAAACCAAGGTAGCGGTTCTCAGAGTGCGCACAAGGCTGTGGTCACTGTGTGTCCAAGGCATGTCCAGGTCTGCTGTTGCAGGAGAGGTGACTGCCACGTTCCCTGCAGTGAGCAGTGGAGCCAAGGGGAGCTGCTGAGTGATGCAGCGATGTGACCAAAATCCCACGTGTCAAAAGGCTCCCCCCAGGGAAGAGCACCATGGCTGTTGCAGCCCTTTTAAGACCAAGCGCTTGACAGAGTTCCCCCAGTGCTTTCCAGAGGAGTGGATTCCTCCCTAGGTTCATTGGTTTGCTCTGAACTGACGTTGCAGAGGAGCTGCGTGCTGCGTCTGTGCATAACTGAGGATATGAATTCAGCCAGGAGCAGTTTCTGGATTGTTGCGCATGGCAGAAGGGCTGGGCACAACTGTGACTCAACAGCGGATAATCCATCGCCCTGCTGCTGTTGGGGAACATGGCTACGTGCAAGAGCACCAGCACAGGAGCCAGCATCTTGGGCTCATCCTGGCTCTAACTGGTGTGAACCAGCATCCTTGTTTTCAATTTTTCAGTTCTTTATATCCGTTTAGCTGCTAATGTGCCACATAACCACAGTGGTCTTTGCATGGTTGGCAAAATGCATGCACCCATGTCTCCCCTCACACATATTTCATAAATCTGTAGGCTTTTCCTTCTGTACTTGGAAAAGGTATTTCTGTGAAGTCAGCATTCCTTTTTGACCTAGTTTTGGGACATCCTTCCGTTGCCTGAAAAATGATCTAGGCTGGGCGGTGCATGGTAGCAGAAGGCTGGATCACCAGGTGCCTTGATTTAAAAATGCAGCTCCCAATTCATGTAATTCATGTTATTCTCTCTTCTCACTGTTCATTTTCTTCACTGTCCATTAATTTTAAAGGTTTAGGGTTGTGAGATGCAAGGAATTGCTACGCAGAAAGCAGGCTTGAGGCAGTTGGGGACGTGCATAGCAGAGGTTACCTTAATTTTGCAGTACTTTTGAGGCAAACATTTTTCTTTTAAGAGCTTGTGCAAAAAAGGAAAAAAGCAAACAAAGTATTGCTAGAGAAACACCTTTTGAAATGTTTGCTGTAATACTAGAAGTGCTTAATGTGCATAGGGATGCTCTTCTTTTTTTGAAGAGAGTTGTAATGAGTACTCACCAGTAGCCTCCTTCCTGTGTTGGCTGGGTGCTTGGGGTGCGCTGGGATGCTGCTGCCTTAGGCCACGCTGGGCTTCGTATCCTTCCATACCATTTTCCTGAGCCTCAAGCTAATTGGATTGTCTCTGCTCGCCCCTCGCTGTGATTGCAGCTGGCTGGAGCTGGGTGCGGCAGTATCAGTCCTCCAGATGGGATTGTTTTATAGAGGCTCTCTGATTTCCTGCCAGTTAAACTCTCTCTCTGATGTGAATGACATTTGAAGAAGCACCAAGTGTCGCAGTGCCCGGTCTGAAATACTGGAAACAAGCTGAGCGTAAATTGCTTGACTCTATGTTGTTTTGTGCAACCTTTGTCTTGTAGGTTGACATCCATATTGAGCGGAGAGCCAGGCTCGTTCAGGCTCTCCAGGGTTTACTGGCATGGGCAGGCTGCTGGCTGGCTTTATTCACAGAAGCTGAATCATTCCTTGCTCCTGTTAAGTACCGCAGGGACTCTCTTACCGAACATCCCGCTCCGTGCTCTGACTGTCCTCTCCGTAGCTCCCAAAGGTGGGGATTGTTTAGAGAGGTGGAATTGCTGGCAGATGCACACCATAAACGTTCCTGCTGAGCCTAATTGCTTTTGGTATTTGCAAAAACCTCCTGTTTGCTGCGAGATGAGCCTTGTGCAGGGCCACGGTCCCGGGTGCAGCTGCATAAGCAGCTCTCCCAACTCCCCCTTGTGTAGAAAGCGCACACTGCTGGCCCAGGGTGCAGGGACAAGAAACCGCTGTGGCCTGGCCCCATAAGGAGCCCAGAGGTCTTGGGGAGAAAGCAGAAGAGGATTGCCATGGTTGCCCGAGATTCAGTTTGGCATTTTGACTGGGAGACCTAGCCTGAGAAGCAAAGGTAGGAAATAGGCTCAGCCCAGGTTGGTGTTTCTTCACGTTACTAGGGGCAGCTGAGTCTTGGTCAGCTCGCTGCGTCTAACATGGTCCACCTCCACCCCCTTAGGTGGCCGGTCCCAGTTGTCCTGCTCTCTGGCAGTGCTGGGGCCAGGTGCTGCTGTTCGGCTCCACAGGTTAGGTTGTGGGATTGTTTCTGACTCGCTGGCTATCGGACCAGGCTTTCTCAAGAAATAGTTGTGTTGCTTTTGCCAGCAGTTTGACCCTGAAAAGCGGTCTTGTAGGTGGCAGGATGAGGTCTGTAGATTGTTAACTCATCAAGAGCATGTGTTGGGACCCTTGGAGGGCCCCTGTGCTGCACCTGAAGCTTCGGAGGTCTCTGAGCCAGGACCGTGCTTGCATCGTAGGTAGCAGCAGGCGCAGCCAGGGCCCATGGGGCAGGACACAGGGTGCCACCGGCATCTCATGGGACAGGAGGCACTGCCCAGCCCAGATGTCTCCATGAGAGGGTGCTGTGGGACCCGCTCAGCGCCCAGAGGCGCTGGTGTGCCCCTGCTCCCTTCTCTTGTGCTGTGAGACACACAGACGTCCACGTGTCCAGGCTTTGCCTGAGCCCTCAGACCATACCTGGCCACCAGGAGCTGTCACCTTGGTGAGTTTTAGCTCCTCATAGCTGGATCCTATAGAGCTCCATGAGCACACATCTCCACTGCCTAACATACTCCACAGGGATTTTTAACCCACTTTGCCTTTAAAAAGCAGCCCCATGACCAGCAGGACCATCTTAAGACCCTGGCTTGTCTGAGCCTGGGGATGTTTTTACATCTGGCTCTGACTGTGGGAGGTGAAAGCAGCGCTGGGGTGGCTGTGTCCCACCTCTGGGGATCGTTACCAGACTGACCGTGTGGAGGAGGACAACCAGGTCCTGGCCGCAGCACATTGGGGTCACTGCAAAGGGCAGCTGGGAGCTCCCAGCCACAAGCAGGACAAACCAGTGTGCTACGGGCATCTTGTCTCATCTCTCCTTGCAGGGAACACCGAATGGAGCCCCTGTTCCCAGGCTGCTCCTTGGGCATTTCAGACTCTTCCTTGTTCTCTGTCCTTCCTCTGTCAGAAAAATTATTTCTAGTGAAGGAGGAGGAAGAGAAAGGTAATGAAATGGTTTTTGGCCGGGGGTAGTCATAGAAAGCCCTCTCCTCCTAGGTCTAGTATTGGTGCAGTGGCTGAACTGGTAGTTCAGGGCTCTTTGGTAGAGTTTTCATCAGGTGGGACTTGTAGGGCCAGGTTCTGTCCCCACATCACCCAGTGGCCACTGCTGCAGGATAGATGGCTGCAGGGAGCACCTCTCCATGCTGAGCTGCAGTCAGGGTTTGGAGAGGTGTCTGCCCCGGATGCTGGGGCTGCTGTGTGCACCTGCAGCAGGGCTCTCCCCAGCAGCAGTGAGACGGGGCTCTCTTGCTGATCCGGTGGCCTGGCTCAGCGTGGTGACAGCTCAGCATGGTCCCTTGGAGCACTAGTAGCACAGGGGCCTGGCAGCCTGGTGGTGGTACTGCTGCTTCTGCTGCTGCTGCTGCTGTTGCTGTTGGGTGCCTGTCCCTCTTCGGACAGGTGCCTTCAGTCCCTTTGGTTTTGTCTCCTGTCTCTAGGTGAAGATAATGACCGAGAAGGAGCTGCTGGCTGTGGCCTGTGAGCAGTTCTTGGGGAAGAATGTGCAAGATGTGAAGAACGTGGTCCTTCAGACGCTGGAGGGGCATCTGCGCTCCATCCTAGGTGCGGAGGGGCTCATGCTCTTGAAGGCATCTTGAGTAGCTTTGTTCCTTCTCTGCTGGCTGGTCCCAGCGGCATTGCTGCCACCACAGCAGCCACAACGGGTGCTTCCTCTGCTGACTGTAGAGGTGCCATCTTAGGTTGTTCCTCCCCTACAGTAGCTCCTGCTGTGTGGTTGGGTGTTGTGATAAATGAGTTTTCAGTGCCTGCAGTAAGAGACGTCTGAGTCCCCGCGGGCTACAGGTAGCACATGTGTGTGGTGGTTGTGCTTGTGAGACTGAGATGTTGGTGGACACTGCAAGGCCTGGACAGAGGATTATGCCCTTGTGCCCAGACCTGAAGAGATTAGGGGCAACGAGGGTGTTGCTGAGCTTAGATCCACACTGTTGTGTGTTACCTGTTCCACATAAAATGCTTCGCCTTCCTTCCCTCTGCAGGTACCCTGACAGTGGAGCAGATCTACCAGGACAGGGATCAGTTTGCCAAGCTGGTGCGGGAGGTGGCAGCTCCCGACGTGGGTCGCATGGGTATTGAGATCCTGAGCTTCACCATCAAGGTACACCCAGCCATAGGGCGCTGCGCTATGGGGCACCCAGCTGCGCTGCAGAAGCAGCACAACAGGGCCTGGCCCTGGCTCCTCTGCTGCAGCTGGCTGAAAGGCTCCGGCTGACACCCTGCCTCACCCCTCACAGAGTTTCCATGTATCCAGGCAGCTAGGCAAAGAGCACCCGGTAGCTGCCTCTGTAAACACAGCTTGTGGAAAGAGCTTGCTGATAACTGAGCCTCCAGGGAGTCAGAGGGAAGATGACGGAAGAGCCCGCCTCTCCCTGTCATGCCTGTTTCTGTTTGGCAGCAGGCTGACATGGCTCATTCTGACCCTGACCTAACTGCACAAGTGGTTGCTCTGAGCTTCAACAGGAAGGGAGCAAGATGGAGTCACTCGTTTGAAGTGGTTGTGACTTATCTTCCCCTCTCCAGGATGTCTATGATAAAGTGGATTACCTGAGCTCCCTGGGAAAGACTCAGACTGCAGCTGTCCGAAGGGATGCAGACATCGGTGTGGCAGAAGCTGAGCGAGATGCTGGCATTCGGGTGAGTCTGGAGACGTGCTGGGCTTCCCCAGAGCAGCCTGTTTTGCTCCAGCTGCACACCCTGGAGCTCTGCTTTCTTTTTCCTCTCTGCAGGAGGCAGAGTGCAAGAAAGAAATGCTGGATGTCAAGTTCATGGCAGATACCAAAATAGCAGATTCCAGACGGGCTTTTGAATTGCAGAAAGCTGCCTTCAATGAGGAGGTCAACATTAAGGTGAGAAGTATCCCACAGCCCACCGCTGTTCGTTGGCTGGTTCATGATGGTATTGGTAGCTCTGGGACTTGCCAGCTTCCTCCTCTTGCATGTGTTAGGAGAGCTGGAGGTGGAGAACCCAGGCTTCTGTGTCACAGTGTGAGCTCCTTGCAACAGATTCCTCTCCTGTTTGCAACAGTTAGGTGGGAGTAGGAGGAGGTGGAAGGATGGGGAGGGTCATCTAAGCTGAACCCAGAGCTGGTTCAGCTCAAGTACTTTGGGAAGAGTGCACAGGGAAGGACAGCAAGTGCAGCTCTGAGGATAGGGATGTCAGCTCTGGGTGGAGGTTTGGTCCAGAGCAGGAGCCACGTCTGTTTTCAGGGCCTGCAAGGGTCCTTACGTCTGTGCATAGGAGATCATGGTCAAGACCCCTCTTCTCTTCTCTCCCATGTGCAGACTGCGGAAGCCCAGCTGGCCTACGAGCTCCAGAGCGCCCGGGAGCAGCAGAAGATCCGCCAGGAGGAAATTGAAATTGAGGTGGTGCAGCGCAAGAAGCAGATTGATGTTGAAGAGAAGGAGATCATCCGGATGGAGAAGGAGCTGATAGCTACTGTGAAGCGGCCAGCTGAGGCTGAAGCCTACCGTATCCAGCAGATCGCAGAAGGCGAGAAGTGAGTGAGCCCATGGCCTGGTCCAGCCCTGAGCCTGGATCAGGGTGAGGTGGAAGCAAAGTGCAGTGGGTGCTGCACTGAGACCCAGCTCATGGGCTCTCTGTGGGGCAGGCACGTGGCTGATGGAGGGAGGGAAGCAGTGCTGGGTACACTGCAGGGATCTGGGCTGCTGGAGGGTTGGGTTTCCCTTTCCAGGGTGAAGCAAGTCCTCATTGCTCAGGCAGAGGCAGAAAAGATCCGCAAGATTGGAGAAGCGGAGGCCTTTGTGATTGAGGCCATCGGGATGGCAGAGGCTGAGAGGATGAAGCTGAAGGCTGAAGCACTCCAGCAGTATGGAGAAGCTGCCCAGCTGGCTCTAGTGCTGGATGCGCTGCCTGAGGTGAGGAGGGAGCAACTTTCCCCTGCTCTGCGCAAGTGGTGGGGAGTTCCCAGGCTGGGCCAGGTCTCCTGGGGGTACAGAGAGGCCCCACGGGCTTGGCCAGCAGGCTGGTGAGCAGGTCCTTGGCTCTCTGCTCATCCCACCCTGCTTCTCTGCCTCTCCAGATCGCTGCCAAAGTGGCTGCTCCCCTCTCCAAAGTGGACGAGATCGTTATTCTCAGTGGAGAGAGCAGCAACACAACATCCGAGGTGAACCGTCTGCTGGCCGAGATCCCTGCCTCTGTGCGTGCCATCACTGGTGTGGATCTCACAAAGGTGAGCTGGGCACCAGCAGCTGGCAATTCCTGCGGCTCTTAGGGCACAAGGACTTGCCTGAAAACTTTCAGACTCCTAGGGAGCCTCTCCTTCCCCAGCCCTGCCCCACCTCAGAGTGCAGGCAGCTCCCTGCCTCCCCTTCCTCCAGCCCTAACAGCTTCTCTCTTCCCCTCCTGCAGATTCCCCTGATCCAGAAAGCCACTGGGGCCCAGGCATGAGGCTGGCCAACCCAAAGCTAGTGAAGATTCACTCCCTGTTATGCACTCAGACATCAACTGCCTTCAACACGTGGGAATTCCTTTTATATCAAATACAATTGGAGTTTCATTTTTAAGCTCTGGTGCCTTATTTTGTAGGGCCAGAAAGATGCATGTCCAATCAGCTGCTCTTTTTATTACAAAGGGTGTGAGGGGATTTGTTTTGTAACTAACTGTATATTGTATCAGGCCAGGGTTTGGATCTGATCCCCAGTTGCCACTGGCAGCTTGTCTGGTGTTGCAATCCCAGTGCCTTGCTGTTCTCTGTCCTCGGGCGGCCGCCCAGAGCTCGGAGCAGAGGCTTGGCAGGATGCGGAGCATGGGGCGTGGAGCTGTAGGAAGAGAACAGCCAGGACCACCTCCCCTGGGCTCTCTGCCCTCCCACAGTGACCCTCCTGGGTGCTGCCTGGCCCCTGCCTCTGCCCACAAGCTGGTTTTGTGGCTGGCTTTCCCTGTCTGAGTGTCTCGCCCACAGGGACCCTGCAGTGCCAGCAGTCCTGCCAGGCTGGGCTTCCCGGAGGCGGCAGTCGCAGCCCTGGGAGGGTGACAATCAGGCACTGCCAGTGGGTGCTCCCGTGCTTCCTTCCCTCAGGGAAGGTTCCTCCTGGGATCTGGAGGTGGGAGAGCGTGCGGGGCTGATGGAGCGTTAGTGGAGGGAGCCCAGCTCAGCCCTGCTCTGAGCTGGGCTTGGTGAGGTCCCACCACCAGGAATGCCAAAAAGCAGCGCTGTGCCAAAGCCACCCCGAGGCGACACCTCCGATGCTGCGGTCCCCGAGTGCCGTGGTACATCTCGCCCCTGACAGCTCCTGAAGCCACGGGCCAGAGGGACGCAGGGGACCAGGCAGGGCGCTGCGGCGGGGACAGGCTCCTCCAGCACCACGGCCTGTACAGCGGGCCAGGGAGCAGCACTCCTGGGGCTGGTGCTGCAGCCATGAGGCTGTGACAAGCAGCTGTGCTGGCCGGGGGATGCCCTGGTGGGCAGTGCAGAAGCCCCTACCTCCCTCAGTCCCCCTGCCTCTTATGGCCAGTGGCTTTGCTGCCCTCAGTGACAATGTGAAAGAGGTTGTCCCCTCTGTGTGTCCCATACACCCCACAGTGCCACCAGAGCCCTGTGCCAGCCCAGGCCCCTTCCCCGCCTGTCTTGTCGCCTGTGCTCAGTGTGGCTGTAGCAGCCAAACCCACATGTGAAGCCAGCCTGGCGCTGCTGTGGGGTGGCAACCTGCCTGGGCACCACAGGGTGCTGGGGATCCCTCCACTGGTTCCTTCACCCCTTCTGCCCTCCTGGCAGTGTCCCTGGTGCTGGCCAGTCCCTTTGCCAGGAGTGACTCACTGCGGGGCAGGTGGGTGCTGCGGGGCTGGCGGCACCCCATCCCCCTCCCTGCCGCCAGGGTGGGGGGAGGACTGGCCTTATCAGCCCCCAGCTTGTGCTTGTGCTGCGGGGCCGCCGGCACAGATCTGGCACTTGCTGGCGGGCGTGCTGGGCGAGGCGCCCTATCTGCATGTGCGTGTGCATGCCTGTGTCCCTGCGACTGTCACTGCTGTACGATAATAAAGCTTTGTCACCACCTGCCTTGGCTCTCGTCCTGTGCCTTCTGTGCCCATCTCCCCAGCCATGGCATCCCCGGGCCGTGCCAGAGCCGGTGCTCGACCGGCTGTGGCGTGGGCTGGCTGGGGGCTGCTGACCGGAGCGGTCAGGTGTTCCCGCTGGGATGGGGGAACAGGGGGTGCATGGAAGTGAGGTCCCAGCTCATGCTGCTCCTGCAAAGTTCCTGGGAGCTCGTGGCCTCCCCGTGGCCACTGTGTCCCCATGGGCTCCTTGCCCCATCCCCGGGGCAGCTCCTGGCCAGCCCTAGGTAGGGGTAAAGCCTTGTCCTGCTCCCACATGTGTGAGTATGGAGCCAGGAGCCACCAAGGGTGGCTGGTGAGCTCCAGCTGCATCGCCCTCGTTAACCCAGGAGCTGATCACCGTGGGGGCACCCCAGGGCTCAGAGCAGGACTGACGTGGGCCGAAGGCTCGCTCTGTCCCAGCAGCTCGTGCTACCACCATCTCCCCCTGCTCTGCTGCCGGCCCTGAGCAGCCCTGTGCCCTTGCCCTGCTGCCAGAGCCCCCTGCACCCCGTGGGGGCCAGGCAACACCCATGTCCCATGGCACCCCGTGGGCCTGGTATCCCCGTCCCCACGCACCCTTCCCTGCACAGGGGGACAGCAGGGTGGCTCTGGGGGTACCTGTCCTTGTGAGCAGGAGCAGTGACAGCCAGCAATGGGGCTGCACTCCCCTCCCCGGGGCAAAGTCAGTTCCCTCATGCCCTCAGGACCCTCTGTGTCCCCGGGCAGGGGCTCGGGCAAGACAAAGGGCCCCATCCCACGAGCCCCACAGCAGGGTGGTCCTGCAGATATGCCGGGTGGGGGACAGCTCATCAGCCCCTGTCGGCTCCTTATCTGCAGCCAGACATGCTGCTGTGGAGCAGCACAGCTGGCGGGAGGGCTGTAGTACCCAGGGGTCCCCACGCCAGCTCCACGGTGCCAGCCTTGGGGGTGCTCAGGCCCCCTCTGCCCCACGCAGTGCAGTGGGGTGCAGCAGGGTGCAGGGCCATGGGGCAGGGCTGCACCCACGTGCTGTGGGTGCTGAGCAGGCGCAGGGGCCAGCCCGGATGGGGATAGTCCCATGGGGCTCACCTGGGGCTGGCAGGGCTTGGGGGACTCTTGGGGACACTTCGCCTGTGTCCCTGCTCGAGGTGCTGGGGTGCCTGTGCCACAGTATGGGGAGCACTACAGGCCCCCCAGGACACCTCTGGGTCACAGCAGGGGCCAAAGACAGGAGGGGATGGTCCCTTGCAGCCCTCAAGTCTTGGCACCCTCGTGCCTGGGGACAGGCTGGTGCCAGGGCTTGACCTTGTGCCACCTCCTGCCAGTGTCTGGCCAGGCTGGGGGGGAGTGTGGGTGATGCTGCCCCTGTTCCTGTCACCCAGAGGTGACAGCAGGTCTGGGGACACCTCGCATGGCAGGGCAGGGTCCCCGATAGCTGGACGCTGCTGCTTATCAGGGCCCCCGCACAGACAGTCCTGGCGGGGGATTATCACCTCCCTGCAGGCGGCTTCCAGGAATGCCGATGTGTCCTGGCGCAAACAACCAGGCGCAATGGCATAGCGCTTGCTGTGGGATGCAGCCCTGTGGGGACAGACAGGGCTGGGGACATGTGTGGCTGGGGGACATGTATGACCAGGGTCATGCACAGGCAGATGACACTCATGGCCAGGGGCTGCAGCCATTTGGGGACACACGTGGCCAAGGGACAAGTATGACCAGGGTCAGGCGCAATGAGGTGACACAGCCCCCTTGGGGTCACACATGGCCGGGGGCATGTCCTTTGGGGACACACAGCTGGGGGATACATCCCTCCAGGGGATGCATCCCTCTGGGGGGGGGCACATGCAGGCAGGGGACATGTACTCCCAGAAGAAATGTCCCTGCAGGCTAAGGGGGAACATCTTTTTTTTTGGGGGGGGGGGACACTGCTAGGGGACATGTCCCTCAGGGGAGCATATATGGCCAGGGGACACAGCACTTTGGAGGCCACCCACCCCAGGAGGACACAGCCTCCCTACACCCACATGCATCTACGTCATCTGGGGGTGCCTGTGCAGGGTGACCCCCTGCACCCACATGTCCCCCCACCACCACCCTGGGCCCCAACCCCGTGGGGCTGCCACCCTGCCACCTCCAAAGCCCTTGTCCAGCAACTGGGAACCAGTTTGCAATGGGTAGCTCCCAGTTTGGATTCCCCCCACCTACAGGGAGGGACCAACCTGGTGACCACAGGGGCCAAGGCAGGAGGACAGGGGGCTTGCACAAACCCCTCGTCCCCAAGCCCCCCATGGGCTGGGCTATGCCAGGCTGGGGGGAGCTGCTTGGGGCTGTGCCCCCCCAGGCATGAAGGGGTTAAGGGGCCCCATCCAGCTGTGCAGTGCAGATGTGAGATATGCAGATGAGGCAGAGCAGGTTTTATAAGGCGGGTGCAGACCCAGCACCCCACAAAGCCCCAATGCCACCCCGATAGGTAGGTGCCACCTCCCAGGGAGCTGCTGTCCTGCTCTGGGGTGGTGGGATTGGGGGGCACAAGGAGGGGGAAGGGGGGTGCTGGGATGGGGAGGCCATTGGGAGCCTTCATCCCACTCTGGGGCAGTGGGACCAGGGGGACAAAGATGGGGTGGGGGGTGCTGGGGTTGGGGGGCTATTGGGAGCCTCTGTCCTGCTCCGGGGTATTGGGACTGGGGGGACAAGGAGGGGGCGAGGGGGATGCTGGGATGGGGAAGCCATCAAGAGCCTCCATCCTGCTCCGGGGCGGTGGGATTGAGGGGAAGAAAGAGGGGGTAGGGGGGATGCCAGGGTGGGGAGGCCATTAGGAGCCTCTGTCCTGCTCCAGGACAGCAGGACTGGGGGGACTGGGATGGATTAGGAGGGTGCTGGGGTGGGGAGGCCGTTGGGAGCCTCCGTCCTGCTCCAGGACAGTGGGAGCAGGGGGACAGCGATGGGGTAGGGCAGATGCCGTGGCGGTGGCCCTGGTGCTGTGCTCCCTAATGGTGCTCTCCTCCTGTGCAGGTACTGCTCTCCGGTTGCCCCACAGCATGCTGCCCGCTGCCCCGGGCAGGATATCATCATATACTGTAAGTTCGCTATGAGACACTACAGTATAGATGATGTACTCCCCCGGGCTGCACCCGGCGACCGGCCCAGAGCAGGGGATGCGACGTGGGACCACAGCATGGGGCACGGAGGGATAGGGGACGCGGTGCTGGGACGTGGGACACAGGACACGGGACCGGAGGGACAGGCTCGGGGGGGCCTATGGGGTGGGGAGGCTGGGGAGCCACGGGGCACCCCGAGGTGCGAGCAGCTCCGGTCGCAGCCAGGGACCCGCGGCCGGCAGGGAAACCGTTACCATTACTGAGTTTAGTAATGGTAACGGTTCTGCTGACGGTCGGGCACGCAGCATGGCACGGACACGGGGCGATGGAGCCCGAGCACTGGGCAATAAAGGGGGTTACAGCACCATGGCTCTGTCTTTCCTTCTCCATCACGTCCGCGGGGGGCTCCAGGCCCAGCAGCGGGGCTGGGCCACTGGGTGTACTGGGGTGCAGGGGGGCTTGGGGGACACCGGGGCGCAGGGCGGGACAGGGACACTTGGGGTGCATTTGGGCACGGGGGGGCCAGGATACCTTGGGGTGCAGGGGGGCAGGGGGTGCAGGCAGTGCACCGGGGCTCAGGGGGCACTGGAGAGCAGTGGGGTGTGTTGCAGGGGGCACTGGGGAGAACGGGGAGGCACTGGGGCATGTTGGGGGGGGACTGGGCAGACTTGGGGAGCATTGGGGTGTACTGCAGGGGAGCACTGGGATGCACAGGGTTGCACTGAAGAGGGGAACTGGGAGCACTGGGGCTCACCAGGGAGCACAGAGGAGTAGTTGGATGCATGGGGTTGTTGCGGGGGGCACTGGGCATCCTGGGGTGCACTGGGACGGACTGGGGAGTGCTGTAGGGAGCACTGGGACACACTGGGATGTGTTGTGGGAGGCACTGGAACACACTGGGGTGTGTTGCAGGGGGCACCGGGGCTCACTGGGCTGTGTGTTGGGGCACTGGGAGCACTGGGAACACTGGGCTGTCACCGCCCTGCACCGCCCAGCGGGGCCGGCAGGGGGCGCTCCCACGTTCCCGCCCATCGCCCCGCCCACTCCCCGCCCACGCCAGCCCGCACCGTCCGCTTCCTCCCCACAGGCCCCTGCGGCGGAGAGCGGCGCGCTGGTCCCGCCCGCCTCCTCTCTATGCTCCCCCGCTTTGTGCCAATGAGGGTGGGCGTCGCGCGCGCTCCCACCCTGCCCCGCGGCGCGGCAAGATGGCGGCGCCTGTGGCTGCGGCGGCGGCCCAGGCCGTGCGCTGGGCCGGGAGGGCCGCCGCGGCGGGGCCGCTCCTGCTGGGCCCAGGTGGGGCGGGCGCGACTGGGGGGCCGAAGCCTTGCTTCGGGGGCCGCCGGGGCCGTGAGGCGACGGGCGTGAGGCCGCGGGGCGCGTTTCTGAGGCGAGCCAGGTGGTGGGGCCGCTGCGGAGAGGGGGCGTGAGGCCGGGGCGGCCCGCGGTCGGTGCTGCGGGGCCGGCTCAGGGGCCTTAGGTGCGGGGGGAGCGCTGCCCGGCCGCTGCAGGGTGGGGAGAAAGAGGACGACGCGATTTCGGGGCGTTTTCGGTACATGCAGTCCTTCGGGATGTGCAGTGTTTGCTGCTGCTGCCCTTCCAGCCCGTCTCTCGGAGAGCTGCACCCCGCGGGCTGCCGCGCTCCCTGCCCGCTGGAGTGGGAGCTGCTCGGCGCTGGGCAGCATCCTGGGCCTCCCTGCCAAGAAGCCAGCTGGTGCCCTGGGCCAGCACCCACCGCCTGTCGCCACCAGCAAAGGTGAATGGTACCAGCTGCTGCCCGGGTCCCAGCGCTGTGACGAACCACCCTGACCTGCTGTGGGGTTTTAGCAGTGTTTAAGCTCCTTCTTTCCCCTGGTAGAGGAACAAGATTGCCTGTTACGGGATCAGCCTGACCAGCCCCAGAACCCCAAGGTTTTAAGAATTGCCATCATCGGAGCACCCAACGCTGGGAAGTCCACGCTCTCTAATCAGCTCTTGGGCAGAAAGGTGAAGCTGGGGTGGAGCAACAAGTTCAGGCCGCTAAATCACTTATTTGACACATTCTGGCTGTGTAACATGTTTAATTTCTTATAGGTTTTCCCTGTCTCCCGGAAAGTGCACACAACCCGATGCAAAGCCCAGGGTGTCATCACCTATGAGGACACACAACTGGTAACTTCCAGACCTGCTCCCGCCTGGGGCAGTGGGGAACGTTAGCCAGAAAGTACGGGGTTTTCTCATTTGTATCCCATGAGGTCACTTGTAATTGCACAAATATAAGTTTTAGCTTGGCCACTAACTACACGCAAACTTACAAGATCTGTCTTTTCCTCTTTCTAGATCATTCTGGACACGCCCGGCCTCACTAGTCCCTTTAAAGCCAAAAGGTATCACCACTGTTGTGGGGAGGGTGGGGGGGAGTCCTGTCCATCAAGGTTTGATAAAACTAGAGAGTGATTTTCACTGTGCAAAGTTTGTAAAACAGGAGTGACAGGAATGTGTGTTTTTAGCCTTATTTTGGTCTCTGAGCTTTTTTATTGTTGCAATTTCAGTAGCACATAGAGCCTGTGGAATTCCTTGAGCCTTGTTATGTTTGATTCTGCATATGTGCATGTAACGAGGGATGTCACAGCCCATAAGGCAGCTTTGTGTCAGCTGGGGTGATGGAAAACACTGTTTTCCCCCCTTTTGAGAGGAAGGAGGATGATCGTGATTGAGTGTGTCTGGCTTACTCATTTGCATTTGTCTTTCAGACATAAACTAGATGAAGCCATGCTGACAGACCCATGGGACAGCATGAAACATGCAGATTTAGGTGGGTACTCAACTCCTCTTGGATCAGGCCAAACCCTTTATCTGCCACAGAAATTTACAGCCTTAGAGTTGTGGTATCTGGATGTTTACTGGGCAGCAAAGGCAGCCCTGGGAGCACGAGCTGGTGGGGAGGAGGGAAGGGTAGTGAAAAGACTCGAAATGCTGAGCTGGGGAGGGTGTAAGAATTGCCTGGTGCTAAGGGGAGGCAGCTTGAGTTGATTTAGATGTTGAGTTTTAGCATGTGTGATGCCATTAGGAGGACAGGTATAAACTGCATTTTATTGTTTTATCAATTAAAACACTTCTTTTTGGTTCCACTCATGTGCTGTCCTGGAGAAGAGAGAGAAATAGCAGCAGGAGGGAGGTGACCATAGACTGTAGAGAAGCTGAAAATGAACATTTTTGAAAACATAGGTTCATCGTCTCTCCCTCCCCCTTTTCTGGCAGTTCTGGTTTTGGTGGACGTGTCAGATCACTGGACACGAAACTGTCTGAGCGAGGAGGTGCTGAAGTGTCTTTCTCAGTTTCCCCAGATCCCCAGTGTCCTGGTTCTGAACAAGGTAAATGAGGAGCTTGTTCTGTTGCAGAAGCCTTGTCCTGCAGCTGCCTCCCCTGGGTGGTTTCTTCTGGCTCCTTTGGATCCAGGGCCCAGCTGCCAGCCTCATTTAGGACAAATTCCTGACACCTCTCTCCTATGTTAGGTGGATCTGCTAAAGAAGAAATTCATCCTGCTGGAACTAGTAACTGAGCTAACAGAGGGAATTGTGAATGGAAAGAAACTGGAAGTGAGATCTGCATTTAAACATAATTCCAGTTCTTCGGCAAAGTCTCCTCTTCAAATCACTCAGGCTTCTCCACCTGAGGGTAGGGCCCATGAGTCTCACTGTCTGCAGGAAACAGATCAAGCCCAAGAAGGCTCTAACTTGGCCAACAACGGTGATATGAGCGCTTCCAAGTCCAGTCTTGTCACAGAAGAAGCACAAGGGCCAAAGCGCTATGGACACAGAGATCTAAAAAATATGAAAGGCTGGCCGTACTTCCAGGAGATCTTCATGCTGGCAGCTCTCCGTGGGGAGGAGGTGGATACGCTCAAGGTAACTGCAGTCTGAACTTATGTTACGCTTTGGGACTGGTGTGCTCTTACCCTTGTGGGACCCCAGTACTTCACACCGAGCATCTCCTGTGAGGAAGGAGCTGTTCTTGGCCTGGGACGTGGGGGAAGTGTCACCTGTTGACGTGGAGTACATCCATACTGTGTCTCCAGAGTTTTCTGTACAGAACTCTTATTTGGGGCTCTCCAAACAGCAGCCTGTTCATAATGACGAAGCCACCCAACACATTATCTTTCAGCTACGAGGGATACTATGGGCTTTTATAACTCATACAAACAGCTTTAGGGAGGTGTGATGCTTTGGCAGGGTTTGAGTTTCAGAAGCTTCCCTTTCTCCTTTCCCTGCCAAAGATACTAAACTGCTGCTCTGACACCTGACTAGCAGCAGCATCCTCATAGCGACTCGCTGTAAGATGAGCGCAGGGGTTGGTGGCACCGCGAGAGTGGTACGTGACAACTAAAGGGTGTGATGTGTGTTTCGTGCTGACAGCGGTACCTCCTGATGCAAGCCAAGCCAGGCCCTTGGGAGTTTCACAGCGGGGTCTTGACCAGCCAGTCACCTCAAGAGATCTGTAATAATATCATTAGGGAGAAGATATTGGAGTACCTGCCACTGGAAGTGCCCTACGGCGTGATTCAGGTGGGAAGCATTCGCAAGCAGACTTGCCTTCGAGGTATTTTATTGGAAATACCAGACTAAGTGATGAGAATCCCTTTGTTTGAATTTGTGAAATCTGCCAGACTCTTTATAGGCCTCGTAGGGTGACTTGGGACTTGCACGTCAGGCGCTGTGAGACCCTTTGTGTGTTTGAGGGGGGACCATGCTTGTGTGCTTGTGTCAGGGCACTGAGCTGTCATCTCTGAGGGAGTAGTGTTTGCTGTTCCTGAGGTGCTTGGCAGAATTGCTGAGTTTGTGCTTGCTGTTGCAGGTGACTGAGATGTGGGAGGAAGGACCAAGTGGGGAGCTCCTCATCGTGCAGAACCTTTTGGTCCCAAGGAAGTCTCATATGGTGAGTAACAGAAGAGAGACGGGATGCTGGGGAGCATGAAAGGAGGTTCCCTAGGTGCAGCGCATGTGCATCCTTGCCGTGATCCTCTCTCCCTCCGCTGTGGGGTTTCTGTTGGGAAGAGCCAGGTGCCCGACACAGTCACAGGCTGTTCAGTAACAGCTTACACCTTTCTGAAGTGATCACTTGCCCGTGGTTTGATCTTGGGATTTCTTTAACTGCTGTATCCCCTTTAATTGCTTCTGTGGCTGCACTGTTGTTTTCTTGGGTGATTCCTCCCCGCAGTTAAGCAATGCAAGGATGAGTATGATGATCTGCTCTCTGGGTTTCAATACAGATGATGTTGATTGGAAGAGGAGGTAAGGTTATCAGCAGGATTGCTCAGGAGGCTGGCCAGGACCTGATGAACGCTTTCCTGTGTGATGTCCGCTTGAAGCTCAAGGTGGAGATGAAGAGTTGAGCTCTTTGCGTATGTTTTAACAGCCCTTGAGCTCTGTGGTCATGCGGAGAAACCAGTCCCATTTTCCCCTGTGGGTATCTTGGCACCTTTGTTCAATCCAGAAACAGAGGATGTTGGAATCAATATAGCCGGCTGAAGTAGAATATATTATTCTTTGGGGGAATGACCCAAACTGAAATAAAATCTTCAGACCTTCTGCGGCACCTTATCTTGTGGAAACTGGGGACAGACATCAGAGAACCAGCGGTACATGCGATTCTAGTACTGTGTTTACAGAGCTGTCATCCACTTTTGGCATGTCCAACATCTTTGCTGTCAAGTGTTTGTGCCTGGAAGTTCAGGAGCATCTCCTGTCTTTTAGTGGACAAAGGGTTGCAGTGAAGGATTACCAGCACACATTTATCATCTCTTCTGAAGGCTGAATGACTCCAGCAGTGGTTATGTGGGAGGAAGAGGCTACCCCCACCCACGCGGTGGTCTCATTTCGGCTTTGCTCCCTGCCCTGTTGAAGTTCACGGGTGTGGGCATATGACCGTGCAGGGAGTCAGTATTGCCCAGGCAGCCTGAGCGCAGGGGTTTGCTGGCTAGCTGAAACACGCCATAATGACTGGCTGTGACAGAGGGAGCTCTGAAATGCTCTGTAGATCCTAAAGGCCAGTGGTTTCCAACTCCTGTGTGGGACCCCTTCCTACAGGCTTGCGTGCACCATTCTCTGGCTGACTACCAACTGCTGCTTTTGTTTTGACCTCTTCTGTGTGGTAGTTTGTAAAAGTGCTTGTTCCTTTTCTTTTCCCTGTCATCCTTTCCTCCAACTTCCTCAGCAGTTCGCTGCTCCTGGCATGTGGTACTCACTCCAGAGGGATGGGTCTGGTCACAGCCTCTCCTGAGTCTATTCCTGAGGAAGGGAGAAATGGAACCGTCATCCATGCTCAGTGTGTCTGCGAGCTGCTTCCCTGACCATTGGTGAGAGGAGCAGGGAGGTCAGAGAATGGGCTTGTGAGCATTTGCTGGAGCATATTAATCAGAAAGGGAAACGGAGCAGGGAATGGGTGTCTTTCTGCCTCTCCATGTCTTGTTTCTGGTGCCCAGTGGGGTCCTGCCTGTCCACCCCTCTGGATATTTTGGCTAATGAGTGGTTTGTGGTTGAGTGGTTTGGTCTGAAGATGCCGCTAGCAGCATCTCATAGATAACTTACTGCTTTAGAATGGCTGTTTGTCATGCAAAACTGGAGTGTACCCTCTTTCTTAGGAATTTGAATAATTTGTTGCATCAAAGTTACTTCAAAGCCATTACTCCAGACCAGAGTCGCAGATACAAATGTAGAGGCTGTCACAGCTGAAGAAAAGCCCAAACTGGGAACAGCAGCAGGTTCTGCAGCTCGGGTCTAACGGGATGTGGGGGATGGAGAGCAGCTGGCACAGGTCAGGGTGCAAGCAAGGCTTGGAGGATGGAGGAGCAGGGCTGTATGGAGGGCTGGGGCACCGCGTGCCTCTCTGTGGAGCCCTTGGTGTGGAGCATGGTGGCACTGAATGATGGAGCCTGGCACCACGTGTGCGTGCCCAGGCCCCTGCCCTCCCTGATGGTCCACACGTGGACCTGGTGTTTGGGGCCTTGAGTTTTCGTCTCTGTACGCTGCTGTACTCAGGTGTTTGGAGCACTGGGTAGCTTCCTGCCAGAAATCCAGGTGTAAATCCCTGTGTGCTGTTATAAATTAACATCCCTGAGTGAGGAGGCCCCGGGCTGCTGCCCCGACAGTTAAATGAGGAGATCTGGTGGGGTTTGCAAGGGACTCCCTGCTCCTGCCTGGAACCCAAAGCTGCCGAGCAAATCCTGTGCCCGCTGTCCCTCTGGTGCCACGTCAAGGAGATGCTTTGCAAGCACTGGCAAAAGCCTGTGAAGGATACAACAAAGCCGCTGAAGGATACAACCACCAGGAATGCAAGATCACCTGAAAGCCACGTTAAGAAGCCTCCAGAGAGGTGCCTGCTGGCCTGCGTTGTTTCCCCCGAGCAGGGGACACCGTGGTCCCTTGAATGCTTCTATCCGACTTTTGTATTTT
Source organism: Platalea leucorodia (assembly GCF_965183815.1). Classification (NCBI taxonomy): domain Eukaryota; kingdom Metazoa; phylum Chordata; class Aves; order Pelecaniformes; family Threskiornithidae; genus Platalea; species Platalea leucorodia. Next base: position 13,689,969 of record NC_138838.1, on the reverse strand, counting down.
CCTTGTAATAAAATGAGGTCCCAGCACAAGCGATTGTTCTCATCTCCTTTCTTCCTCCCCATCAGCCAGACCTTGCAGCTGCCACCTTCCATTCACTTTATTCTGACTAAAACCAGGACACTTTTATGTCTTTCCTCCTTTCTTCCCAGCTGGCCTCAGATCCTGTTTCTGTGACTTCTGAAGGTTACACCTGGGGGCGTTGGGGTGGGGAAAGCCGGGTAAGCGTGCTTTGAGGGGTCGTGCTTTGGAGGTGGGAGGCGTTTCGTCGGGTGGGGGCACAAGGGGGAGGCCGTTCCCTTTCTGCACGTGGAGGCCAGGATGGCACCGGGACGCTGCAGAGCCGCTTCCCGAGCTTCTTCCAGGCAGGAGAAGGGATGGAGCCAAGCACCCAGAGCCGTGGCCTAGGAGCGATAGAAATGCTCCAGGTGTGAAGTCTCTCCTGCTCATTCATGGCGTTTGGTAATTAGGTTAATTAGCACGTTGCAAGCCAATCGCAGCGCTGGAGTCTGCCGCGGGACCCCCCCGCTTCCCCCGCGGGGCCGGGCCGGAGCCCCCGCCCCTCCCCGCGCTGCTCGGCGCCGTCTGCGCCACCGTGCGCCGCCAGGGGGCGGCGCGGTGCGCCGCTCCCCGCCCTTCCCCCGCCAGGAGGCAGCCGCGCATGCGCGGGGCGGGGCGGCGGGGCCGTTGGCGGACAGCGCGCATGCGCGGGAGCGGCTGGCGCAGCCACCACGGCGAGAGCGGGCGGCGGCGGCGAGCGGCGGGGCCGGTACGGGCACAGCGGCGGCGGCGCCATGAGGCCCGGGCAGGGGCACCGAGAGTAAGTACGGGCGGGCGGGCGGGCGAGCGAGCGGCTCGTCGTCTCACAGGGCGGCGGGACCGGCGCGGCCCCCCCCCCCCCCATTGTCCTTCCCGGGTGTCCCCTCCCCCCATCCTCTGAGGCAGCGTGAAGTATCCCTGCTGTCGCGACCCTCCCCCTGTCGCGACAGCGCTGCGGGGCCGCTCCCGGGAGGCGGCTGAGGGACGGGACGCGGGGGTGGCAGAGCCTCCCGGGAGCGGCCCCGGCCCACCCGCCTCTCCGGGGGCCTCCTCCCCTCAGTCCGGAGCTGCACGGCTCGTCCTTGTGAGGAGACGAGGCGGGGAGCAGGCAGCCCGCCTAGGCCTCCCTGCAACCCCGACACCTGGAGCTTAAAATACCTTTCCCTTGGTATGAAATACACAGCGGGAATCGCGATAATACGTCAGCCGTCGCGACAGAGAAATGCCTTCAGGAAAAAGGGGGGGGTTGCCGTTGCAGTGTGTGCAAATCCTTTGTGTAATTCTTTCCCAGGAAAAGTGTCTTTTTGCAAGAGGTATCGTTAATACGTTTCTCGTCGTTTTTATTTCCTACCAAGCATTTTTCAAGCATCTTCACACAAGCACGAAGAAAACTGCAGAGCTTGACTTATCTGTTTTCAGTCCGCTCGTGCAAGCAAAGTACTTAAATGCCTCTGGTTATGCAGCATATGATCCTCCCAGAGCAGCACCTGCGAGGACTTACAGACGTGTTTTATCCTCCTCTTGGTACTGCCTCTCATTGCTCGGTACAAGTTTTAGGATAAATTGCAGATGCAGGTTAGTTAATTCAGTAATAATTCCTTGCACTCACTTCTTATCATAGTCCTAATTATTTCTTTTTTTAATCACAAAGTCTCAAGAAAACATAAGCTTATTTGGAAAACTTTTTACAACGATACTTTTAGCCCTCTGTTGCACGAACCCAGTTCTTTGTTGAACTGGTAGCTGCAGGAGAGCACGCTCTCAGTAGATGAGGTTGGGTTCCCAAGTGATGTCATTTGCACTGGAGCAATGGTGATGACTTTGTGATTGAATAAATTCTACTGGACATGTCGGGCTTCGTGATTTTGTGCGTGCGCTGTAGAAACTCTGTCTGATTCAGCAGCCGACTGAGAAAATTCTGTGATCGGTGCTACGTAGGCAGTAAGAGAATATAGTGATGATAGTTGCTTTTTCCTTTCAGCGCGCGTATTTCTGATCAGGTCTTTTCCAGCTAAAGAATTGGAACTTGTTAGAGTCTATTCATTTAAGTAAATACATAAAGCAGTGGGGAAAGACACTGTTGAAGCATATTACAGATATTAGAGGCAGAGAGAGCAGGCTCTCCCAGCCAGCAGCCTGGGGAGTGACGGATGCAGGGAGAGCATACAGGTGGATCTGGCGTCCTGTAAAGCTAGTACAGAGGGTCCGAAAACTCGGGGGGAAAAAAGCAGTGACAACAGAAAGCAAGCAGCAGTGAATTAACTGATCAGTAATTTTTAGTAGAGGAAGGCCTGGATCAAAACCAAGAAAGATTCAGAACAAACAGAGGGTAAGATTTGCAATAAATAAAGGGTCTAAGCTTTTGGGGAAAAATGCTTCTATAAAAGAAAAGCTGTTTATTTTTTAAATTATATTTACACTCTGCAGTTGGGTAGAATTTCTGAGGTGAAGAAATCGGAGCTTGACCCTTTTCTGGGGGAGTCACAGGTCGAGCTGGAGCTAGAAGATGGGTTGATGAATAGGCTGTAATTTACAAGCATTGCTTCAAATATTTTCAATATTTCTCAACTATTTTAAGAAGCCATATTGCGTTCAAGCCCAGCCAGCCTGATAGTCTAGAGAGAGGAAGGATGTGTATTGCTGGAACAAGAATTAAGCAAAAATAGATAAATCTGACATAATGGATGACAAGGGAAAGATGATTGCTGAAAGATGCTGGCACGCTCTCTGTTCCTTCATGCTTGGCATATATTTTGTTATGTTACATGGCTTTTGAAGTGTAAAAAAAGAAAGGAAAAAAAAAAAGAAAAAATCTCATTTTGTGCTGAGATGAAAGAAAAAACAGGTGCTTAAATTCTATTAAGGATCAGCTTTGATACTGACATTAAGTAGTGACCTTACTTACGGTTACCCCGCTGTCATTTTGCGCATTTCTCAATAGAATAAATAATGTGCTTAGCACCAAATAAATACCATTTAATAAGATGGTATTTTTGCTCCCCCTTTCACTTCACATTGCAAACAGATTCACACTTTCCCTGCTTGAGCGCAGCCTGGGGTGCTGTTTCTGTTAATAACATTGAAAAATATATTGGAGAATGTCCACATAGTATTGTTTTTTCTCCAAACGTATTGTTTTTTTTCCAAATGTAGAATTAAGGAACCCTTATGTTCTCTGTAACTTGGATATTTGCCTTCATTTAAGTCTTATTTGTATTTGTTTCAAGTTGTCCTCTGATAGATAAGCTTTTATATCTGTGTTTGCTTCTGGGCACTGTTACCAGATCAAGAGGCGAAGTAAGGATTTTGTCAAGGACTGAAGTATCTGTGTTTCCCAGAAATGCAGACTATTGTACGATGTACAGGAGCCTTAGCTTGTATCCTCACCAGCACTCGCTGAAGTGCCTGGACGTGGGATAGAAACTTCTATAGGTGTTTCCTCCCCAGTGCAATACTTTTCTTTTTCACCTTGGTTTGTCCATTCGTCTTTATTCTTTGTTTTTGACCTCGACTCATTACTGGCCGGCAGGTGGGGTTGGGGAGAGTAGGAGGTAGAGGTGGTTGCCCTGACTGCCTGACCCCAAAGCCTCCATCACTGAAACATTTTGTATTCTGTGTGTTGCTGGTGCGCTTATCGTCAGCGAGGTAATAGTGAGGGGAGTTACTGATTTATGAGGATGGGAGATGAAGTAATGTCCATTCTGTATTTCTCTAAAGCTTGGTAATTTCCAAGATTCTGGGATTTATGGAATTACTAAATATACCAGTGAGAACATAGCCACAGCCTGACTTGCTTGATTTATTTAACAGATGATCAGAACTTTTAAATAATTGCTTTAAGAACTTGTAGTTCACTGAAATACTACACCCAACAGTTGAGTAACCTGTCACTCCGTTGTGTTGTAGACTGTAACTGGGGCCTGCTGGCTCCTCTAAGGCTATTTATGGGGTACGATGCTCCTGAAGATGAGTAAAGGTTTCACAGTTTTCTGCATCTGTAATAGAGTGTATCACCCCACTGCTTTCAATTTTCAGCATTTTAAACGTTTTCAAACTGGGAAGTTAAGTGAATAATTTAAATTTTTATTCCTTGTGTGGTATGCCATATTCCCATTTTCCCATTGTATTTTGTGATTCGTATTAAAATCTTAACCATAATAGTCTTTGAGCAATTTTTCTTTTAATTGCAGAGCATTAGTTTGAATGCTAAAATGAGTTTGTCACACTATTCATCTTTCTTCTTCCTAAAAAAAATTGCTTTCCAAGTACTGATTCAGCTGCTGGGGAACAGAGCTCCTGAAAAGGCATTCTGCTGACTGGCATCCAGAAAAGGTGTTTTTAACTTTGCCCAAAGATATTTTTCCAATGGGTTGTATTCCTCAAAAGCTAAGCTTACTATCCCAAATAGGCATAGCTTGGCCTTGGTCTTGTCTATACCTGGAGCTGACAGAGACCGGTGTGTTCATCAGCTGCCACTTTCCATGTTTTTAGTAATTTGATTTAAATAGACACTTAAAGAAACAACAAAAACTGTGGTCCATGGCTGATCTGACTTTATATAGACCCTATGGACCCCTCTTCCTTAATTTGGTACATTCTGTCTTCATGCCTCCTGCTCATTTTGTACTTGGTATGTTGTTGCTATAATTATTCTCCCGTTGTGCTCAGGAATTATGCATAGTTTATGTATTCCTATTGCTTAACTTGTTTATACTGTTTGAAGATTAGTCTAAGTTTCCAGAGTTCATGAAGAAAATGGCGGTATTTCATTATCGGCATAATTTCACAAGAACGTTGTTTGGCTGCAGTCTGGCTGGGGTGTATTACTTGGGGTGTGCTGGGATGAAAACTGGGAGAGATTTTTAATGTAAGTTTTCAAGTCCTGGGCAGTGATTCTGGTCTGCTGGACGGTGTTGTGCTTGGAATGCGTGGAGCAGTTGAGTTGAACCTCTAGGTTGTTGATGTACTTTGAGATAACTGGACTGCTCCAGGCTTTTAAATGATACATTGATGGGTACGCTACAGGGATATGTGTTAGAAAACAGGTTTTCTGTAAATGCAGCACATCTGAGGCAAACTTTTAAGTAAAATTCTGTTGAATTAGGTGACAGATCCTGCCTGGAGTGGGAGCAGGCACTGTAGTGTCTTCGGTGTGCAATGAGTGAGAAGGTGTTTTAATTTCTTACGATGTCTGTAGTAATGTGATGCAGAAAAGGTGAACCATGAAAGTCAAGCTATTTTTAATATTAAAAAAAAAAAAAAAGGGCAAAAAATGATCTACCAAGTGATATGTTGCTGATGTCTGTAGTGCGGCCAACCCAATTAAGGTGCCGTATATTGTTTCCAGCAGGATTCTGATTGTTTCTAATTTGGGAACCATGCGAGAGCAAGTGGAAACAGGTGAAATGACATGCTTTGCTATTCGGAATGGATCTAGCATCCAGCTGTTTTCTGTAATTTCACTTCTTGTACTTGGGCAATCTCTCTGTCCTGTGCCTCGCAGCTAAGATGGTAGCCATGCGCAGCCTTCCCAGGTGATTTCTTCCTATATGGTGGGTGTGGGGTTCCTGGCAGAAAAAAAATGATTTGCTGCTATAGGGAGAGCACAGGGCAGTGGAAGAGAAAAAAAAATCCTGCATGTTTTTACTTGGTAAAATATTGCGTAAGTCAGTGTTCGGTGCTGTGGATTTTTTTTTTTTTTTCATTTCCTGACCCCAGCGTATCCTTTGCTGTATCCTGCTATCCCTCTTGTTGCCTTCATGGTGTTAAACTTTGAGCGTGCGTTTTACAAGACTTGTGTATCGCAGTCCTGTCCTTTCCTGTGGCTGTTGCCTTGCCACTCATTTTGTTCCTTTCTGTAGGCAGTTTCTGCACGCAGAATGCTTTGAAAAATGTTGTACAATTACTGCCTCAAGCCAATACCATGTGTATATATAGTTTAAATTTTGTTGGATGGAGATAGCATTGTATGAGCCTTTTTAAAAAAAAAAAAAAATGACGCAGATGCTCCCACTCTCCAAAGTAAACTTCCTCCTCTGCTAATCTTTTTTTAAATCTGGAATGGAAAAAGCATACATTTTTAACACCTGGAAAGGGGAGCCCTTCATGCCTACTTTATTATTATTCTATCCAGCATTGCTCTTCATTCATCCTTCTATTTGGTCATTGTTTTTCTTAATTTTTTGTCTTCTAAGCGAGAGGAATGTCGCATGCTTTGGCTTCATTGTGGACAGGGAAAGTTAGGTATTTGCCTGCCCTTCTCTTCCAGCTCATCAATCTGTTGTAATTCTGGGTTGTTTTTTTTCCTTCAGCTACAGAAAAGCCCTCGGCTTTTGCCTAGAATGAGTAACGTGTTCCTAGAGCTGGTAATTCATGCATCCTTTGACTTTAAATTGTTCACAACTATGCTGAGCATTTGTGAATGAGCTCGGAGGAAAATCAATGTGTGAAAAGGCCAGAGCAGGCGAGGGAAAACAGCTCTTCCAGAGCCTTTTTCCTGGTCACACCATTGCCTGATTTTTAGTTTTCCTGTCTGTGAACTCTTCAGTGTTTATATTTAGAGATGGCTTGTTTTGGAACAAGTCACTTTCAAGATCGTTTCCAGAAGATTTGTGTGTAATTTAATCCCATTCAGGTTTGCTGCTCTGATCTGTGTTTAGCTTGTTCTGTGAGACTTCCTCCCTATATCTCTCCTAGTATTTTCTAGAAATTTGGGGTTTTTTTCCTAGTCAAAACTGCAGCAGCATTTATGAAGCCTTTTATACCTTTTCTATTCCCTGTTCCTATTCATTGACAAGGTGGTATTTTTAGAATTGTTATTCTGTTAAAATAGCCTGAATGTTTAAAAAATGTAACTTCAATTTCTCTGAAGGATCTCATTAGTGATTATTATTTAAATACCTAGAAATGGAATGCGTGTACTTTAGAAATTAGCCTGAATAATATATTTAATATTTCTGATGTATATTCTCTCATATTTACTACTCATTTCCAGCACAGCTTAGTTTAATATTTCAGGGCATCTTCTTTCTTGCAGATTATCTATGAGTGAAGTTGCCGATGAAGAACCAAAAAAAGGCTTCTCAAAACATGACAGTACGACATAACATTTCAACCATTTAAATTTAAGTCAAGGCAGGAAAGAATTAAGATTTTACATACTTCCATCTAGTGTGCGTGAGGGAAATTGCATCCACGGTTAAAATCCCAGTCGTTCTCCTAGCAGTTCCAGTTGAGCAAGGATCATGTCATCCATTGGTCTTTGTTAAGCAGTTACTGCTGATAAACTGTGTAGCATCCCAGGGCTGGCAGATTCTAGCTCTAAGTATTTATGTGGCGGTAGCTTTGTGATGTCCATAAAATGGCGACACACTAAGTTTAAGAAAAATCCCCTTTCACCATGTGGCGCTCATACTCTCCTTCAGTGTGTTCTGCTCTATTTACTTGTCATTCTGTGCTAGAATTTCAGCTGTTTGATTTATGACTTATTGCTATTGAAATAAAATTAAAGTGGCTGTTCAGTTATTTAAGAGCCAATTAAATCTGATTTTATTCTGATGTAACATTTCCAATGAAAGTGCATAAAACGCAGTCTGTGGAGGAAAGTTAGATCTAAAAATGTTTAGTGTTTATTTTTTATAATCTGTGCTTTAGGCGGCTTGGCTTGCCGAATAAAGTACATTGCAATCTCACAGCAGTGAGTTCAGATGTTAAAAGTTACTCTATGTAAGAAAGTAAAACAGTTTTAGTGTTTTCAGTGATCCTATATGAACCTTTAGCCACAGCTGCTGGTTGGAGAATGTATTCAACTAGAAGAAAGGAATTTCTCTTGTTTGCAGTGCTTTCAGAAAATGTAATTTATTTACTAGCCTTTGGTGACTTTCAAAGGTAGAAACAAGGGGTCTTCTGGGACTCGCATTTCTCAAATCATGGGCTGTACTGTCTTTAGGGATCAGCGTATATATTAGTTGAGTTTGCAGTATCAGAATGTGCTAATTACTGTGAGGTCCACTGCTCACGGGGGATGCTCAGGATGAGATGCTTTGAGAAATGTAACCCAAGAACCTCAGGCAGTTCCTGCAGGACAGAGATGCGTTGTTTTTAGCGTGGTGTTGGGGAGCCGAGTTCACTCTTAACAATCTGGTGGGGCGTGGACATGCCAATGATACCAGAAAATACCCTGCCGAGTCTTGCAGTCGTGAATTGTGTTAGCAATAAATACAGCAAGTGGAGAATGAACAGGTACTTTTCATTATGTGTGGCAATTAAAATGTATCTCTTGATTGCGGCATTTCTTGTTAGGAGAAATGACAATGCCAATCGCAGTTTTATTTTGACAATTTAACATTGTACATTATGTCTTCTATGGGCTGGGAGGGTGCTGGCTGAGACGATTTCAATATTAAGGGTCTGGTTTGCCTTATTTTTTATTAAAAATAAATCACATTGATGCGGATATAATTTTATTTCTAACTAGACAAGCCTGCACTAGCCAGCTCTCAGGTTTGTGGCGTCTGTCTCCGACAAGATCACAGATACAGAGAAAATGATTTATTTTAGTTTCCAATGCTTAGATAAAACTCTGGTTTTGTGCAGATGGCACTGAAAGGATAAAACATAGCTCAGATGAATTTGTATAAGGCACCACGTATTTGTACCAGAATCCAAATCGTCAGTACCTCAGTAATATTGAGATTTATACTACTATCATAGTAGCCTGTTTTTTTTCAGCAGATAGAATTAATCGGCACGTGTAGAGGTCAGTGGGGTTGGTGTACTCTGGTCTGGCTGCTCCGTGCATCTTGGTGGGGAGCTTCCAGCTGCCCAGTCTGGTACTCTGAAGAGCTCTTGGGAATTGTTCAGTTGACATTAGAGAATGCTTTGGGGTTTTTGGATGGAAAACGTTCAGAGCGGTGCAGAGCAGGAGCGTGAGGATGCTTGGCTTTTTGGAGAGGGTTGGAGACGGTACAAGTTGTTTGCGAGGGTACCTGCTCCTCCGTCAAAGGCTTTTATGAGATGCTTTAGTGGAGCGTGATAAAGAAAATTCTGATAGCTGCACTAATTCTAAATAAATGTTTACTAAACAACATTAATGGATTTTAAATGTTTTTAGGAATAGTTATTAGTCCTTCAGTCTTGTATGGTAAAGGGAGTTTTGTCTCAATGGGGGGCTGCCATTTTAATGCTTCCTGGCAGGAGGCCTATTTTGATCATGCAAATTAGGTTGGAAAAAGTAGGCTAAGCCATTAAAAAGTAGGAGAGATCATGAAATGTTAAATTTTTAAGGTGACTGTTTTTCTAATTATTTACATTTTTGTTATCATCGGTTGCGTATGTCACTTCATTTTCCTTAATTCTCACGTCCTCATCTCTTAATGCTGTCAACCTCAGTGCTGGTTGCTCTTGCATCCACTGCTCAAAATGGAAGTCGTAGTCCGTTGGCTATTTTATTCCCAGCAAGGTGCTTAGAAATATTACCACGTGGTTTGTTCTGTTGTATAATTAGAAATGCAGATACAGACTTCTTTGTTGCACCGTGGTTAATTTTTTCTATCCTGTTAACATTAATAAGAACTGAAGGTTAAACTTGGCTTATGTAAACTCTGGGTATTTGCAGGATGCTTTTTGGCAAGGGAATTAATTCTGGCAGTAAGAAACGGGCACATGTGCAAATGGGTGAGGATCAGAGCCCGTGCCCAGAAAACTGGATCTCCAGTGAGAAGACACAGGTTTTCACCAGGGTGATCTTGTTATGGGCTCCACCTTCCCCATCAGTTTCTGGCTGGGGGGACGAGCCGCTTACCAGCAGAGTGGAGCACGGGGTCCCGCTGGGGATGTGGGGAAGAGCCCCCCACTACCCCTCCTGGCCGGCACGTGGACCCCGTGGCCGCCATCCTGCAGAAACACTGCAGCCTGTCCTTCGCGTCCCACTCGTCCAGGCAACGAGTGCATCAGCAAAATAACCGTCTTGGTGCCGGCTAGCTTGCGAGCTTCATTTAATCCTATTAAATTTTAATAGAAAATTAATATTAAGCTAGCATACTTCTAACTTGACTTTGCCTGTGCGCCGAAAGACCCCCGGTTTGTGTTTGCTTTGGAGCAGAAGACTGTTGGATCCTGCAGGAGCGAGACCCTTCTGGCAGAGCCGGCAACCGGAGCAGCGTGGGGCTCTGAGCTGGGGAACGCATCTTTGTAGGGCTGTCACCTTCAGCAAATGCAGCAGTAGTGCCCTGTTCCGCTTCAGTGATCACAAATGTTGGTTGGATTTCAAATGTATATCTCTAAAAGTAGCGCTCTGCGGTGGGGTGTTGTTTGTGTGCCGTGCTGCTTGGATAAACTGAGGGGAACTGGGGATTTCCAGCTAAATGTGTGCAACAAGTGTATTGTGTGTCGATTAGCACAGAGCTGACCTGACTGGTGTCTGGTGGAAAATGCCAAGAGTTGAATACCAGTTTTATGAGGACTTCAGTAAATATTAATTTAAGCGATTTAGGGTTTCTGTTGGTGAAAAAAAGCATGTCTTTAGTTGCTGTTTTCACTAGGAGCTAATAAAGGAGAGTTGTGCTGGAGATGGAGAGTTTGTACCCAGCCACCCAACTGTGGCTTTGCTACAGTTGATGTTCTGTAGCCTCCAAAACAGTAAACTTGAAACAGGAAGGTCTGCTCTGTGACTTGATGGTATCTTTCTTGTTAAGATAGATTCTGGGAAAGTGAGCTGCATTCCTTAGCTCTTGCAAACCTTTTTAATTGTTTTTTCTCACAACCTTAGCCTGATCTTATCATGTAAGTAATTGTTGCATCATATTTGCTTTATTCTCTCTACTGGGAAGTCAGAGATAATTGCTTTATACCTTTTAATGGGAAGTGTTTGGGAAGCCTGTTACCTCCAAGATGTAGATGAGCAGTGCAGTGACTATTGCAACACTTGCATTTCTCCCAGCTTTTCTGGAGCTCGACGGGCAGCGAGCGGAAGGGAGGCATGGATGGCTGGCACTTTCTCTAGAATTGAGTAGCAGCCATAAAGTTACTCGGTGTTTTAGACTCCGTCATAAAAGTAAAGCTACCAGCTCTGATGTGCCTTGTATTTAGGTATATCTCATCTGTGGGAATATTCAGCCAGACTTTCCTTACAAAGTAGTATTATATGGTATTAATTATTCATAGTCAGTTTAATTCTTCTTTCTTGCATATTTAATTGTAATAGCATGCTGAATGTCACAGTGATTTCCCAGAAGATCTGTACACCAAAGCAAAACCATTCAGGTATATAGTCTTAAATATGTCTGTGCTAATCTTTGTTGTTTAATTTTGGAGCAGAATGGGATATTATCAGATGTTTCTTGTAGAGAAACAATTATGCAAAATCATGATTTAGCTTAATCTTTTCAGCTATGTTCTTCGAGCTCAAATAGCTGCTTTGATTTTCACTGACGTTTGTGTTGTCTTGCTTATTTTATGAGGAAAAAATGCTTAATGGGAGGGGAGGACATGACTTTTGTTTTCTTCTTTGAAGGGAGGAACCTCTGTCAAAGACTTTGAAAGTGCCAATCGATTCCTTCCAGAGGTGAAGGAAGGGAATAAGATTTTTATTGAGTTTTTTTCAGTGATCAGAATAGCAATGCCAAATGCTTGTGTGATTAAGATTTTTTTTTTTTTTTTCTTTTTAACAACTAGGATGGGCTCTTAATGCTTGATGTGAGAAAATATTGGAGGCACAGGAACTGCAAATGCATTCACAATTTGATTTGCATTACCTCGTTCTAGAGCTGTTTCATGCTTGTGAGGCACTTGGTGAAACCAAATCCCTCGTGTTTGGAGAGCAGGATTGTTCTCTGAGATTTACTGTAGGAGTTTAAACTTCTGAAAAATCTGTTTACAATGTGTCTGAACTGGAGTATAGAGGACACAGTAGAGACTGTTATCTGTTTACTGCTCAGATAAGGAGGTGGAATAGATTGCTGGCCTGTTTCTGAACTCTGCTTAATGAATGGTTGCTAGGCAAATTGCATCTCAATCAGCTTAATCCTCAAGATGTCATTTACAGGTCTACTCTTTGTGAGGGCCGGAACCGTGTGCTTTCAAACTACACAGGCCAGAAATTGCTAGCATCGCAGCTTAGAATAGCTTGTTCAAAAATTCAGTGTACATGTGTTGCTGAGCTGCCCAATTTAAAGTGCCTGCTGTTACAGGGCCGTCATTGCATGGCCATGCGCTAGATGAGACGTTTGGTGATAGACAGGAGGCAGCAGCATCCTTAGCACCATTTCTTGATCGGTACAGCATACATCATAATGTTTTGACACTGGATTAATGTGAAAGAAAACATTTCTAAACGGGGACTGCACTGCTGACGTGACGAAAGGTATTTCTGTTTTGGCCAAGTTTGCTCAGAGCCAGGTGTGATTTCGGGGTGTATACATGGTACATGATTAACTTTGGCAAACAGGTGAAAATGGGAGGTGGTGTTACCTGGCACAGGGCAGGGAGCTGGGGCTGGCCTTGATGAGAGATCGCTAATTGGGAGAGGGCATGGGCTGGTTGTATGAAGGCTTCAGCCTGCCTCTGAAACAGTGGACTTTCTCCTGCAGCATCAGGAGAGAGCCAATTAATTGCATATGCTGGTATGTGTGTTGCCCACATACATTAGGCTCATGATTTAGTCCAAAGGAAAAAGTTTCCTAACGTAGTTAAGCTTTAACAGTCTCTTTGTAAAGAAAGATAACGAGATACTTGTTTTTATTGGTTTCCCATGACAGCAATTAATCTTGTTGCAGGCAGAGCATTGTTCTTTGCATGGCTACACCTTCCTTTCCTTTGAAATATATCCTCTCTGTGTGCTATATGTTATGACACTGAACACTGTAAATGCAAACTGGAAAAGACTGGACTTGTTGAATGCTAAAGACTTCTAGAACTGTTTATGGTCACAGTGTGCTGATATGAAATGTCCTTCACGTGGCACAGTTATTAAAGGTGCAGGTGAAAGCGTAGTGTGTGAACTTTGCAGTGCTTGCATAGCTTGGATGCGTGCAGCTTTTGTGTTATTCAAAAATAGTGTTACAATTTTAGGAAGAGATTGTATTAAAACATAGAGTCTCTCCAAATAAAGCATAAATAAAATGTTCCACCTTAGTCACCAGCAAAATGACGGTGGTGCTTGCATCTTTACACTGTAGATGGGAAGAGGACTGTTGAACAGAAGACTTTGTGATCAGAGAGTGCTTTTCATGCAAATGAAGATTTTATTACATGCTGCTGAATCAGGGGCTTATGTAGCGAGAACAGCACAGAAGTGATAAGATCACTTTGTCATAGCTTGAAATTTTGCCCAGTGTGTCTTTCAGATCACTGAAACAGGCAAGAAACACTCTTGTTAAGGGCACAGCAGTAACTGATACAATATTTTGGGGGCAGGGCTTTTTCTTTGTGGTATGGTCTGTCTGCAGTCATCTGCCACATGTCCACAGCCTTGATTTCAAAGCAATGAGGAACTGCAACGTGTTGGTGACCCTGCGTAGCAGGAAAGTCATAAAAAGCTCCTGTTCCTGATAGGATCCCGGTTCTGCGCTTGCCCGAACGGGTGCAGGATCTCCTCTCTGCTGCAAGCTAGGAGCCATTAGTGTTGGTTAGAGCAGAGTTGTCCATCCTTGTGGCTGGGATAGCCTGTGTTGCCTGTTCCCGAGTCGTGCAGGGGCTCTGCACATGCCGTGGGGCTGTGTTTTGCTGCAGAGGGCACCCATCCAGGACTGGCTCTGTTGGTTTTCCTTTTGTATTTGTTAGCAAATATCGTCTTCCCAATGTCCTTCTTTCATGGTTAGAACCAGTTTGGTTTAATGAGGACTGTTGTTGCCAAGAAGCAAATGGATATGTGTAGTGGAATAGGCATCTAAATCTTCCCCTGCAGATGGGTAGTGTTCAGCATCCTAATGTGACCTTGGTAAAAGTTCTTCGACGTGTTACTTGCCCTCTTTATTTATCCCTCTTGCTGTGTCTCAGCTTTCCTTACAGAAAAGCGTCTGAGCTATTGGAAATCTGTCCTCTCTTCTCGTCCTCTCTTCTCTTCCTCTCTCCGGAGACGTTGTCAGCGTAACACCCAAGCTACTTAGATTGATGCCTGAATATTCTGCTTTGAGCAGAATCTCAAATCTGATGCTTGAGCATCCATCAAAGTGTATAGCGCAGGGGAGAAATGTGCTTAACAGCCATCAGATTGCAGTGTGGGGCTGTTCATATTTCAGATTCTCATCTGAAGAGTCTAGGAACAAAATCTAACCCTGCACGTTCCTGGAGAGTTTCAGAGCAGCAGGATGGAACCTTTTTTTCCATTTTTCTCATGCAAATTATGGTAAGGATTATTCAGTGTTTAAAATCTGGTTTATACTGGCTTCTGAATTTCATTTAAAGTAAACATCTGGAGAGCTTTTTGATCTCCTGTGCAAGACTGTTGTCTGCCTCACTCATTAAAATGACTTCTGCTTAATTTTTAGTGAAAGGCAAAGACCTAGATCGTTTCAGCCCAGAGGCAATCTAAATGGTTCGCCTTCTGCAGTTAGAAATTTCCACAAGCACACAGCCTGTCCAGCAGATATTTAAAGTCCTTTCTATTAGGGAGCGTGGCAGCTAGAGGTATCTGTTTCTTCTGTGCTGCTCTTTGGGATCTGCAGGGCTGCTACCTGTAGCGTGATTTGTACTTCTGCAAAGCCTCGTTCTCCTGGTGCTGGGCGCGTATTGTATCAGAGCAGATGCTTCGTTTGCGGAGAATTACAGTCTTGTCCCTTTGCAGCTTGCAGTACAAAGCCATCCTCTGGAAGATTGCCACAGTTTGCCGGTATCCTGCAGTCACATCAGTGGAACAGCATCACACAGGGAGTAATCGGTTATTTATTCAAATAGCCATTACATTTGGAGTATGTTTTTTCTGATTTGACAGGGGCTCGCTCCTCTACTCTTCACTGGAGACTGAAAATGTATGCCCATGGCGAGAGTGCTGGGTATGCGCTTCCTCTGTCTTTCTGGCTTTGAAATGGGTTCCTGTTGCTCTTTGGCAGACCCTGAAGCAGCGATCTGTGGAAGCACCGAATTCAGAGCGAGAGTGACTTTACCTCTTTGTTTTCTCTCTTTATTTATGCCTGTATGGGATCAGCTGGTCCCACATTATGTGTGAAGTAGTTACATTTTAGCCTGCATCTGTAGGATGTGATTTCTCCCCTTCCCCTCCAGTTGCTTTGATCAAATCAAATAAAAATGCAGCGCTTTCATTTCTAGTTTTGTAGTTTCAAAGACAATCTCTTGACATGCTCTAGCAGTCGGGACCCGAGTCCTTTTTTTTCCTTAGTCCAAAGGCGCGCTGTCTTGCGCCTTTCTCTGTATCAGCAGTTGCAATCTGCATTGGCTTTTATCTGCATCAAAAGACAAATGGAAGAGAGCAAGACACTGCAGGAATGGGAAACAGACTTACATGTGCAATGGACATATGTAATCCTTACGTTCAGTCTGCCACATGGAGTACAGACCAGTTTCTATGTTGGAAATCTGTAGCCTATACTCCCAGAAATGTGAGTTTAGGTTTTAAGCTTTGAAGGTTGGTTAATCCCCCCAGCAGTTAATACCAACATAAAGTTTTCTGTGATGTCAAGCCTTTCCTTTTAAATGCCTTTTTTTTTTTTATATGTCAACTATACAAATCAACACTTAATTTGAGAAATTAGCATTCAAACACTCTGCAAGCACTTTATTTTTGTCTGCTTTGTGAGCAGCTGAACGCATGTCCACGCTGAAATACGCTGAGCTGCTGCTTTGTGGTGAATGTGCCAGTGCCGCTCAGCAGGAGGAGTGGTGGGTGAGAAGGCTCCCGGCTGCACAGACACAGGAGAATTTGGAACTTTGTCTGGTGTCCTGAAAAGGCGCTCCTGACCTCCGTCCTGGAAAAGCACATCTGCAGATCTCCTGCTCGGCTGCATCCTGGGGGAGAGGATCCCAGCTAAGCCGTACAAAATCATACCCAGTTCCTCAGCGAGATGAGCACTCTGGTCGCTGTCATCCCAATCAAAATCCAAACCGTGTCTGATGGCATTCGTAATGTTGCGGTATGCATTACTTTTTCAGAGTAGTAGTGCTTAAAGCAAAGTGTGTTTCTCTCTGCATTAAGGAGTCAGATTTAGCTATTCAAAGCAAGTTGATAAATTGCTTTTCATTAAGTGTCTGAGTGCCAAGGGCTTCAGTATGTGTTCCAAGGAAAAAATACATTAATTACAGCTTCTGTAGAGCATTTATCAATCACATAGTTATAAACACTACTAATGCAGTTAATTGAATGTAGAAAAATTTACCTTTTGAATTTGTTGACGGTAGCAATTCCGTGGTTGGAAAGACAAATTGTCTGGAAATGAAAATCAAGTGATACTTTTGGGATTGCCTGAGTAACCATCTGAAGTATATACTTGACCAGACTCCTGCACAGTGTTCAGAGGGGCTGTGCTGCCTTTTAGTGTGAGATGCACTGTGGAGGTCAGGGCTGCCTGCGGCTGTTACAGCCCAGGTTATCGGGAGCTCAGCATTCGTGCAGGCAGGTTTGTGCTGTGCTTGCTGTTGAGGTACGGTCCTACGGGCTGTGGTAGCAGTATTTGTTCTCTTCTCACCCACGCAGCCAGGTTGTGTTTACCACGCAAAGGGATGTCCCACTCACTGTAGTGCAGTTACAGCTGCCTCTGTGTCCTGTCCGTACAATTTATTTATTGCTCTGCGTGTCTTGTGTGTTTGGGGGTTTTTTGTTGTTGTTTTTTTGTTTGTTTGTTTATTTTTTTAAAGAAAAAGGTAAGTGCAGAGGAGGAAGGATGCACAAAAGCAAACAAAAATCTCCTGCTCACCTGTAGTCAGTAAAACTTACTGTGAAAAAAAGAAATCTTTTGTGAGTGTAAACTTTGGATAAAGGTGATTTGTTGGCGACTGCTAAAGGAATCAGGTGAGAGTGCGCTGAAATGTTTTATCAAGCCTGCAGACAAAAATCTCTGGTGCTTGTGGTGTGCAGAGGTTTTGAAAACACGTTGCATGCTCATGTTGCTTTCCCTGTGGCTGTTTTGAACTGCCAGCCATGTAACTGGCTGGTTTTCATGCTTCTCGGGAAAGCACTGAGAATAGCAGAGACTTTTTACAGTAGCTCACAATTAATGTCTTTCTTGTCCTTTCTTCTGTTGAGTTGTCACGAGATGGCGTTTGAGTTTCTTGGAAGACTGATAAGGACATTAGGTCTATGTCAGGATGAGCCAGCAGGGCACCAGCACCTCGTTCTGTAGGTTGATGGGAAAACGGCGTCCCAGCGTCTGGTCCAGCTCTTTGGTATTCACCTGATGGCTTGTATTTTCCGCTGGTGAGTGTTTGGTACTTGTGTTGCAGCTTCTGTTTGAGGTTCTTACAATAGTTCTCATCTTCACAGTAGGCTGCACAATGTCTCCAGCTACAGAAGATGGTCTTATCTTGCCATTACAAATGGTAAAACGTGTATCTAGGAGCTGATGGGTTCGTGGTCTGGCAGGAAGCTCTGGCACTGTGCACAGTTAGAGAGATCTCCAATTTCATATCTTAAATAAAAATCTGCCGTATATTTCTCCGCTTGTTTTGTAAATAGGCTGTTAAAATTTCACCATAGGTGGGAACTTAATTCAGTACTCAGAGCTAAATACTAAACCAAACAACTGTCAGTGTAATTGTGCAGGTCAAAATGCTACACACGCATAACCAATGCAAACTGAAATCCTTACCCTTATGAGCTTGCCCGCCTGTGTTCACACACCACTGGTGCACCTGGTCCACAAGTGAGTCACTTTTTTTTTTTTTTTATTAATATGTGAGTTCAGGTTTTTTTGTTTGTATGAAGTCTAATTCATTCTGCCTCATCTTATTTGCAAATATTTCTCATTTTCAAATGAATCTGTCTTTAAAACAAGACTTGAAGCATATTTTTCAATATCTAACAAGTGTCTGGTTTGTTGTTCGTGTGCATAGAGGTAAAATTTGTTCAAAGTTAGCTCTGAAATTTTTTTTTTTTTTTTTTTAAATAATCAGCTTGTAATAAACAGAGGAAGATAGCTGCTTTCCTACTCAGGGAACTGTCATAATCTGTAACTTGTAACGATATTTTAGAAGGAAAAACTGTCATCCTTCTGTCATGTGCAGCCACAAGGATTTCTGTAAGCCATAGTTAAGACTTTAATTCTGGGCTTTTACAGAGTAAGTGTGGAATGAGAGAAGATAATGATAATGGTGATCTGTGCGAAGCAGCCACCGGAGAGGGAACTATTTCATGTTTCCTTTCCCCTTCGCCTAGGCAGCTGTTTGCTGTACTTAAGAAAAGCTTTGTTTTCAGATCTGGGAAGGCAGGAAAGTCGAGAGGGAGGAATTCTGGCCAAGAGTGGCATGAGGAAGTGCACAGCTCTTGCACCTCCTCTGTGGTAAGCTAAACCCCAGAATTACAACCTCATGTTTCTCCCAGACATCGAACATGTAGGAAAGCTGCACATAACACCGACACAGTGTGCGTTCTTGCTGATGATGTTGAGGTTATAACTGCAGACTCTCTGCTATGGGAAAGGGGTCAATGTGTATTTTGGTTTCTTATCACTTGAAGGCAGAAGGAAGTTGCATACGAGGATGGAGAACATCTGTTGGTGGGAATACGTGATGCCTCCACTGGGGCATGTTTTAGCAGCATCCTGCAGTTTGGTAGTCACTGGGCTGTTCTGGGTTTGCTTTGGATGGAAGTCATCTCAGCTAACCTTAATACCGTCATGTTCACATGAAAGCATGCACACTCGTATCTGTAAGTCTGTTCCGTATTTTGTGGTAGCTGCTGTGATATTATAGATGCTGCTCGAGCATGTAGGAAGAAGGTGGATTTAGTTTGCCCTGAGGAAAATGGATGCTTTGGAGGAAGGAATCTTTGTTTGCGCCTCTCAGTATCTTGTTGAAGAAAATGGTATCGTCTGTGAATGTTACAGTGATGGATAGGGAGTCTGTTTTGCACTTTGAACATACAAATGTAAGCCTAATATCCTGGGCAAGTTACGATTTTGATGACAACGCTGTATTTGCCTGGCCTCCGCTCTTAACTGCTGCGGTTCAACTGTAGCATCCTTTGCTCCCTCTCCTAAATGACCGTGCAGATTTATGCACTGTGAAACGTAACTAAGATACATCCCAGACTGTTTCTTCATCCCTGCTTCCCACCAGTACAGCATTAAAAACTTGGCGTTGGAAGTTACCATATAAAAGGAGAAAGAAAATTAATTAAAGGTCAGAGTGCTTTAGTGTAGTGAAAGTTCAGAGGAGGCAGATACAAAGTTATTCAAATTGCTTTTGACTTCAGGCAGGTGGATTTTCCTATTTCTTGCTTATGTTCCCATGGTAAAAGTAGTATCTCATCTGTCTCATAACTGACCACTAGCATATGTGTTTCAAGCACAGCCAGAAACACTCCTTTGAAGCCTTGGCCAGGCCCTACAATAGTCCCGACTTGTCTTCTCTACATCTTTCCTTCGCCTTAGAAGCGGCCTGCAACACCTGGCAAGACCTACTTATGCCTGTGTTGTCTGTCAGCTCCTGCCACGTTGCAGAATACAGAGTTAAAGCTAAAAATAGGCTTAAAAAGAGGTGAGGGCTTTGAGCAAAGTAAAATAAGCCACTGATTTGGGTCATGAAAGGGAATTGATGTCACTGGTTCTCTGTTGCAGCTTTCTTGAGCTAAGAAGTTCTGTTTGGAGCCGTGAAAATGCAGAGGAGCAGTGGTGAGCAAATGGTGCTCAGGAGAGGGAAGTGTGGTCTGCTTCCAGTTCTCCCCAGGAGGCTGCCCGGACCATGACCTTGTAAGCCTGATGTGAGAAGTCAAGGTGCTATTGAATGCTCCGCAGTTTCATTTGTCGCCACGGTCGTCTTCAGTGGTAGAAAACTGTCACCCACCCTTATCCTTTTAACAAGGAGCGACCACGGCATCGGGTGATTAAATGCTTCATCCAAAATTACGTCAGGAACCTGTGGTGAGCCAGATACTTCCCTTGATCTCTTCTGTTATAGGCTAGCCCATAATTGGGAGATGAGTCTTCTAACATAAATCTGGTCAAAAAGCCTTAAGCACCTGTAAAAGGAGTTGTGTGCAATTTTTGTCTCTTTCAGAGTGGTTATGTGGCTTCAGTAATGTTTGTTAAGTGATTTGATACGCTTTGGTAAAGGGCAGAGTGTTAATAATTAAAATTGGAAGGAAGTTCTAAAGTAGTATGGGGGATGACAACTGCTTTCTGGTCTGTTAGTTAACAAAAATGCAAAATATAAATGCACGAATCAGCAGGAATTTAGTTTAACGCTCCCTTCCCCCAGCCACCTGCATGGGCTGAGCACAAAAAGCAGCTAATTGTCTGCTCTGCTGCGGAGATGAAAGAAGCTGGTCCTACAAGAGGAAAGGCTATTGAACCGCATGAAGGTGGTAAATTATGAGCACTGAAAACCTTTTGAGTTGGTATCTTTAGGTGCTCAAAAAGTACGTTATTTGTACTGGTATTTACAGCGTTCGGGGGCTAATGAAACCAGCATCTCGTGACATGAATCTTACGTTTCAGTCCATGTAATTAAGAAGTCAGTAAAACTGAAACCTGTTTTTGAAACTCTACACCTTCGTGGTGTTTGGGTATTGTGGAAGGGTGTGTTTGGTGAGGACGGGCCCTCTTAATGGCTTTATCTGGCACAGCTAACGAGCTGTTTGCAGAATTGTGCTGTGATTTGCAGTGGGCAGACTGTAAGAGCAGCCTTGTGTTTGTCCATTTTACTGCTAGCAGTTTCATTTGCAAAGTGCAGGCAGGAGCAGGCTTCTTGCCAGGAACAGCTTCATTCAGATTAGGGCTTTAGTTCAATTATGTCCAATTAACTTTTATTGCAGATAGCAGTGATAATTACTGGCAAGTCGATTTTTTGGCCGTGGTTATCCCAGGGCTAAAGTCTGAGCTTGATGGATTTTAATAACTGAAGTGACGTATAGCTGTTCCTTTTTTTTTTTTTTTTTTTCCCCCCCCCTTCTTCTTTAGGCCTCAATTAGATGAAAGGTCAGAAGCTATGTAAAAATCCATCTTACAATTAAAGCCAACTGTTCTACTCCTCAGCAGATGCATAGTACTGTGTTTTAAAATAATCTCTTGGGACTGACCTTTGGTTTTGTGGTGGACTTGGCAGTGCTAGGTTAATGGTTGGACTTGATGATCTTAAAGGTCTCTTCCAGCCTAAATGATTCCATGATTCTAAAAAAAGGCTTTTTAAACTCTAAGATCATAACCTTGAGCTTGCTGCTGCTTTATCCAAAGAGTGAATTTGATGGAGCCGATGTCACACGTGGTGGTACCTGCCCGCCTGGAGCCGAGAGCCGCTGCTTTGGCTTTTTTTACTGCACTACATCCTGTTCAAAATTGCTCACCTAGAAGCCTTTAGTGGTTGCCCTTGGGCATGAGGATTGTGATATGAACAATATTCCATTTAAGTGCTGTTACCCCAAAGCTTCTTCATTTTCTTCCTTGTTGAGCGTTTGCATCCTGGCTGGGGGAGAGGAGCAGAGCTGCGCTGCAGCAGGTGCCTCCCCTCTCCCGGAGCACCCCACATACATTTAAATTCTCTCTGCCTTCCCCTCCAAACTACTTAATTTTGTTGCCTGAGTAACATTATAAATGGAGGTCAGCCTAAAAGGTGAAATGGTTTACAAGCAAAAATCATAGTTAATTAAACTGCAAGAAGCAAAAATTGATTTTGATCAGAACTGTTGCAGGGCTCTACAAAAGGTCCACCTGAATGCAGAAAGCCAAAAGGTCCTGTGCTGGCAGATGCTGACGGTGCACTCCGCTTGTTACAAAAGGCAACTTTCTATTGTTCAGTCTTCTATTTATTTATCCCCAAGTACACTCGATGCTTTTGTGATTTATTGCCATTTCAAAAGGCTACCTCTCTGCGCATTATTTTGCAGTTTTCCATTTACAAAACATTAAGAGGATGTGATACCGGTCAGCGATGAATACCGTGCTAGTTTGGTAATTTTGTTCCAGGAAACGGTAAGATTTATCTCTGGCTCTTCAACGGTCCTGGGAAAGGGCCATTCTGGTAAGTGCCCAAGAATAAAGGGGAGCTTTAGGGCTGGAGAAAGGCAGGAAGCCTGCAGGATCAGTCTAGACACTGTCAAGTGAGGCATGGCTGACTGGAAGGAATCGTATTGAATGCTGAGGTTGACGGGGGATGGGGTGGTGTCAGCATCTGCATTTGATGTGAACAAATTTTTGAAACCCCTAGATTTTAGGTTACTTTGGGAGAGGGAAAAGGAATGAGACTCATTTGGTCTTGAGCAGCCTGCTGGGGAGTAAATGAGACACTGAGTTTCCCTTGGAGCATGAAAATTGGCCCAGATGCAATTATGCTTGCTGGCGAGCTCTTACAGACATTTGTACCAAAGAAACTTCACAACCCAAGTTAGTTTCTGTTTTTGTTTGCAGCATTTATATATGCTGAACTTGGAATGTGCCGCGTGCGCTTGGAGGTTGCCGTAAATCCTGCCAGCGGTTATGGAATTTCACGGGGCTACCTTGTGAATAACAAGGAGAAGCGAAGCGTATCAGTCAGCCACAAGCGCTTAACAACCCTCGCACAGCTTACGGGACCCCAGGGTGCTGGAAACTTGGAATAGTTTGGAGCTTTTCTTTTGTGTGTGGGTAGATGCTCTTGCTTCCTCCCAGCCCTGAGCTTTGTGAACAAGCCCACAGTTAATCGTGGAATTTCAAACATGCATGTTTACTTTCAGGAACCTCACTTTAAACTTCGCCAGCTCGCTTTCGTCTGAACCAACTCAGTTTCCCATATTTCACTGGCTGGGGATGGTTTGTGGGGAGTGTTTCCTTTGTGTGCTTATCCTGTAAGGCCTCTTGGGAGCTTCAGAGACTGGCATATTTAAAAACTTGGCAATAACTCTGCATATGTGGTCTGTTTATATAATGATAAAGCTGTGTTAGAGTATTAGAAATTTTCTAGTAGTACCAACTTGCTTTACACCTAGGTTTTACTCTAGCTTGTAAAAGTCCCCCCTGGCCTGAGGACCACTGGGTCTGGCAGAGGCAATAGTAATCTTTGAATATCAGCTGGAAAATACTATATATTTTTAGTCCAGAAAGGCAGTATCGTGGTAAGTTTTACTGGAACTGATTCTTAGCTCTACAGGGAGGGTGTCCCTGGGCAATGGGTGGAGGTGAGTTCTTCCATCCAACCCGGTGAGCCTTGGTGGTGACAGGACTTACTCAGAAAATCAGTGCAGTCCAGTGCACTGTACTGCCTGGACCAAAAAGCACTCTGATATGCAGGTAAAGCCGAATGTAACAGTCATTGTGAGGATGTGCCAATTGCCCCCAAATCTCAAGCGCTGCAAGTCCCTCTTAAGCTTAACATGCTTTGATTTAATTATTAATAAATCTTAGGAGAAGAAAAATCTGTTCATGTGTCTAAACCTGCTATTTCATAGAGCATCCTGCAGTACGTGCACTATTAAGATTATATCCTGCAGCCAGATTAGATTAAAATCACTTCAAAGAGGGGTATTTATTTATTTATTCCAATCTAATGATTGTTTTCCTCTAGAAATGTACTTTATCTTTTTATATATAATTTCAAGACAGAGCTCGTTATGCTGTGTTTGGCAGTATACAGAATCAATTTAAAATACAATTTTAAAACTTTAAAGGTAAGGGTTGCTGCCCTCCATTGCTGGGTGCCAAACCCTACAGGTCAGCCTGCTCTCCAGTTTGCATCTAACTGATTTAGATGACAGTGTTACTGAGCCTGGTACAGTGCAAAAATCCCTCAGTTCCTGACTCACTGTGTTCGTTCCAGTTCCCCCAGTAACACACCACCCATCCTCGGAGGGGCTGGGGCAGCAGACCCGCAGGGAGCTTTGCAGGTGCTGGTGCCCACACAAGTTGCTGCCATGGAGCCAAGTCTGCTAGTGAGGAGTCTTGATGTGCCAAGTGCAGTTTATCTCCTACTCTTGGACTAATGAGAAGCAATAAAGCTGAGTGCAGGAGGGGATGATGGGCCCAGCTGCCTTTGTATCGGGACCCTGCACCGCCGACCTGAGACCGTGCGTAACAACAGTTTGAGACAGCCATTAATGCTCACCTCAATCCCAAATACAGTCCATGCAGGGGATTTCGGTTCATTTTAGCTGGCTGGTATGTCAGAGTTGTCTGTGCAGCTCGTGCTGAAGATCAGTCAGGACAGAAAGTAGTCAGATGCTGAGTATCTCAAAGGGAATAAAAATTAATTTCTAATGAAAAAATGAATGGGCTTGTTTGTAAAGGTATTTCAAATGCATTTGTTTTCAAATACTGACATCTCGATTTTGAAAAACTGTATTAATTCTGTAGAGAATAAAAATTGGAGGAGGATTTTAATTATAGTATGGAATTCAGCAATGGAGTTATGGTCAGCACTTCTATGTAAGTCTGGATTTCTTTTTTTAATGCTCAGCAGTGACCTAGATGGCATCAATTTGGTTATTGCAAATCAAGCTAAAAGAATGATTTTATGCTTCTACTTACAAAAATCATTTTGAGTCCGGTATTTCCTTTAAAATTATTATTGCCACCCCAGTCTTTTATGAACCTTTGGCATTGCCCAAAACGATTATCCGCCTGCAGGAACAACTTACCTTTATAGCCTTCTCTGAAACGTTACTCTCTGTATTGGAGCTAAATCTTCTGTAAATACATGTTTTGACCTTCAAGGAAATACTGCTGTCTTATTGCAGAAGCCTGGCTAGTCTGAATTGAATGCTGTGACCACTCTTAATCACCTGTTCTCTCTCCTAATGTGCCATTATCCTATTTATTGCTGTGTGCGTGATGCTGAGCCTCTCTGTGGCACTTCAGCGAGAGGCTTACTCAGAGAGTCACAGTGTTCAGGCTACAATGAATGTTAATGACGGAGCAGGTGAGCAAACCCTCTGCATATCTGGCTGTCAGAAATGCTTCTTGTTCAGTCAAAGAGCACGTTGAGTGCAGTGCTCTGCTGCAGAGTGCTTTTTTCTCTTTCAGGGCCGCACACAAACTTGCCATCAGTTAAGTAATGTTTTAGACACCAAGCTCCTTTGGCCATGCAGGGATGGGAAGTAATCCTGGGCTGGCATCAGACATTACTGGAGTAAAAGGTAGATGCTTAGGTGGATATGGGAATGATGTGATTTGGTGGTTTTCTGACTGCAGTGAAGGCTCTTTAATTTGTTTGTCTGCTTTTCACTGAGAAATAGGTCTCCTTTTTGCCAGTCTTCTGAAGTTGATGAAATGAGGAAAAAAGGAAAATACAGTTATTATCTTTTCTTGCTGACTGTGAGTGTTTCTGTGCTTACTTGGGTAAAGCTCTGGCAGCTCACAGTGGTTTTGTATTCTCATTAAAAGGAGCTGGATTCTTGTTTTGTCTTTTTGGTTTTGCTGGGCATGATTTGGGACAAGAAACTGCTGCCCACAGGCTGTTTGCAAAGTTTCACTGAACACTGCATACTTATAGTCATGAATGAATCTCATCTATAAAGGTCGAGCAACTTTTCACTTCCTAAAGCAATTCCTTTAAGTTGAGGATGTGGCAGGTCTTCAGTCATCGTTTCTGAACACCTTCTGAAAAGACTCCAAAGAACTCCACCTGCTACAGAGGCTGAGAAGAAAATCCAGGTTTCAACCTTTTTTTACAAGGTTTTACAACTACGAATCTAGTGCGGATCATTACTATCTCCTAGGGATGAAATGGAGAATGAATGTAAACTTGTTCTCTTGGTGGTTTCGCTGTCGGCCCTGCAGCTCAGTGAGGTTGTGTGTTTGTTTCTCACGGCACTGAATCGCTGTTACTCTTGAGTGGGTAGGGTGAATGTGCAATAGCATGGAGTTGTCAAGCTAACATTCAGTGTCCAAAGTTATTTTTAATTGTTAGTCACAGTGGCACCCAACGGGCTCGCTCAGCAACACTTGGTCGGCTTTTGAGAGCACTTGCACAGTGAAGATGCAGAAGTTTTCGTAAATTAATATTTGTATGAGATTTCTTGGCTGTTGGTTTAATCAGCCTTTGTGTGTTGAACTGAGGAGATGCATACAAACATAGAGCTAATGAATTACACACAGTAATTGCTGTGCTATGGGTAAGCTTTAAGTCCACGCTGTTTGCTTATTGGTGCAGGTACTCCTTGGGTGGTCTGACTTGCGACAGTGGTCAGAGGTTAGGTTTCAAATTAAAGTCTTTAAAATGTCCCTGCAGAGAAATCTGCTTTTGGAGCTTTCTGGAGCGTGAAGGCGGTGGTGCTATCCAGGATGCAGCGCTGACATTGCCACGTCGGGTGTCATCCAAAGGCTTCGCATCATCTGTGCAGTCCTCAGCAGTGCAACTCTTTCAGAAGTGGCTTCTGCAGGGTTTCTGCGGCCGTGGCTTCTTGTGCCAGTCTTGAGCTTTCTGCTTCCCCTGTCTTGATCTTTGAATGCTTCCCCATTTTTTTTAACTGGGGTTTTTGAAACAATGACTGAAATGAATTAATTTTGAAGCCTTCAACTCTTCTAAGTTTTGGGGGCCATATAACTCCCAGAGCCCTTTCTAGCTGCTCCTTCGGTGTTTTGGCAAAAGCACTCCCTGTATAGCGGCACTGATGCTTGTGGAGATCCAGGCAAGGAGAAGTCAACTGATTTCTCCAGCTTGGCTCAGTCACCCCGTTTCCCAGAGCTTTCTGACGTGCTCGTGGCTGGCTGTGGCTTGCCCCAGTAGCTGCAGCAGGGGGGACTTGAGCAGAGGCTTGGACCAGGTGGCCTCTAGAGACCTTGTTCCAGCTCAAATTTCTCTCTGTAACCCTAGTAACGTTGGGAGACTTTGAGCCTGAGTTAGCTTTGTTGCTGGAAACCTCCCTTGTATCTGTACGCCGATGATGGGATTTGAGGGTAGCTGTGCAGTGTTTATATATAAAGAGCTCTAGTGCTCCGTGCATTCGTTTTGAGGTTTGATTTCATAAATGCTGAACCTCTGCAGTAGAGGATGGTGGCACCTCTGCAGCTCCTTTGTGCAGAAGGCATGTCTTGCTGTTTGTCTAACCCAGGGCTGCGCAGGTTAGTGAGTCTCCTATGAAATGAAGGAAGTTGTAGCCATTCATCTCTCAACCTAATGGACCACAGAAATTACAAGCTGTAGCATGCAGCTTAATCTTGCCACGAGGCAGAGTGCTGCATACTTTGCCTTCAATTTATGCATGCCATGCCTTTTATTAAATGTAAAAGAGCAGTTGACGGGATTTCTCCAGAGGACTTGCTTTGGCTATACCTGGTAGATAGCCAGTGCATTTCAGTATATAGTAAAATGAATTATGGTGGTTTCTTTACCATCCATGACAACCACCTTTGAAATTTGAGAACTAGAGTTATGGATTATCCTCTGTGTGTCAAGCCGCAGAGGAGAGCAAGACAGCTATTTTAGTTTTAACCCTGCAGATGATCCGTTTCTTGAAGTATTTCCATTGCCGTTACGAGATGCAGTAAGGGCTGGAGCAGCGGTCGTGCATCTGTGCTTGGTCAGGCCTTCACCCAGGGACGGCTCTTTGCCACTTTCTTTTCTCTGTTCCTCCTTGTATTATAACTTTGAATTGTCTCTCTGTTGCAGTGTGCAGAGGAGTGAATGCCCCATGTTGTGTTAGTGCCTGTCTGCCATGCTGGCCTGTCTGCCAGGACCAGGTGACCTCTCCTTTCAGCTTCTTTCTTACACGCAGATGAACACTGGACTTCAGAAATGTGAGTGACGTTTTGTCTGCAGGATGTGGTTAACTGTTAAATCTGGCTCTGGTACAGCTGTGACATAAACATTCAGGATACAGTGGAAAAACTGTTTAACGTTAGTCTTTCTTTTGTTATGCCTTCAAGGCATCCATCAATAATGGCTCTGAGAAATCGCTGTGGAGGTTCACGTGTGCTGCAAGCTCTCCCCCCTTCCTGGCTTTGTAAAGGTTAATTTTAACCACAGCAAGATGAAATGCAAGTGAGGTTTCTGTGAGATTCGTGCCTCTTTGCTGAAAACGTTTTATGCTAAAAGTGTGCCAGCTGACTTGCTTCTTAACACAACTTTTTCCTGACTCTCTTTCACTTCCATTCATTTAATTACTTGTAGACACCAATAAAGTTGGATCAGGCTGATGCAAACCTTTTGAGGTCAGCAGCTCTGTTGTTCTACATACCTGGGGCATATACTGCAAATATTAGTGATCTAGCCCAAATTACTAAAGTTCAAAGTTTCCATCTTCTTTTTGATGTCTCTTTGGTGCCTCTGAAAATATGTCTGCAGAGTACTCTGATAATTCTTTTTTTTATAACTTCAGTAATTTTTTTGATAGTTATACTAGTATTTTTAAGAATAACTTATACTTGGGAATGTAAGTTTAATGGCTAGAGATTTTTTTAAATCTTACTCTGTCTCTCCTCTTTATCACTGAAGTTGCACATTGATTGTTCAGCTGAAATTTCATAAATACCAAGGTTTCTACATGAGATCTGTGTGCTTGCTTCTTAGGGCTGTGACCTGTCTCTTGTATTTGAAATGTGCATTGGGAGATCTCTGTACCTTCAGTTAGCTGATGGATGTGTTGCTCTTTAAAACCAAGTAATTTACACTCCAGTTATAGTTAAAATTGTTATTATCTTAAGACTTGTGGTGCTACTGAAAATGGGTGAGGTAATTTTGCAATTAAGGGTGACATGCTTAAAGTCCTGCCAGAGGGGAATGACGCTGTTCACGTACACAGGTGTGCTCCCCCCCAGCACTTGCATAGCATTTATGCCGACTCCATGGACTTGGTAATGGTAGCGACACTTTTGGAAATAGTAAAAATCTTTACTTACAAAAGGACTTCCTTAGGTGGATGAAACTGGGCATTCCCCTCCTTTCTCTTCCATTTCCAGTTCAAGCTTTGCTGACCAAAACGTGCTTTTTCAAAAGGTGGGCTGTTGTGGTAAGAACATAACTAGGTCCTTGCATTACATAGAGTTTCTTTGGTGGATCAGAAAGCTTAGTTTTGAAAGCAAATTGTTGAGATTCATGTGAGGGTAGCTGTGCATAAATTGGGTATTTGCTAATTACACATTTACGAGGCAACGTGCTGGTATGTGGGCAGTTTCTTAACCTGATGGTACCTGATGCTGTTTCCGAGAACTGCTTATCCCCATGCTGAAAGCATTGCTGTATCCTGGTTAGTAAAGAGCTCCGGGTACCGCATTTGAAAGAATTGAGGACATAAAGTAGCTGGCAGGCGCTGGCTGGCAGTGGTAATGCTCAGCTGTTCCAGTTTGTTCTGATTTATATGGAAAATGAAACTGCTCGTACAGACCTTGCTCACCCCTGCTGCAGATGTGTGTAAGATTAATTGGTGCATTTCTCTCCATACTGTATATGCACAAGTAGTCTAGCCCGTGGTCAAAGGAAAGCTGAGTTAATGAGCGTTTTTAATGAACAGTGACTTGTGACTTTTGATGGCAGGTTGGCAGTAGGCTTTAATAATAGTGCTATTGCTTTTATAAAAGGCATAGGACTCCACAGGACAGCCTTTATTCAGACTTACGGTGTTTGTATTAATAATTTTTTAAGTGTAGTTTTCTGGATCAGACTTTTTATTAACGCCTAAAAATCCACATTAGCTCAATTATCTTTTTTTCTTATACACTTTCAAATAAGAGGTGTTTTTCTTAAAGGTGGTCTTGTGTAGTAGGAGTTTTCTAGATTAATATGCACATATTTTTTCCTTTAGAAACTGATCACTATGGGCCTTCCAATTTCAGTATTTCCCTTTGAATTCCAATGTGCATCACAGGAAAGGTTAGCCCTGAAATTTTCCTTATCCATGCAGGGGATTTCTCACTGACTCCGTATTGATATTCTTTCCTTCCTCCCAGTGACTCCACTATAAACCTGACCAGTCAATCAGCATACGTGAGGCAAGACCATTTGGGCAGTATCTGCAGCCACTGTTGGACATATCAGCAGTGCCGCGGGGCTTGGGAAATAAAGGGTGATTTTTTGTGACAGTGGTGCAAAGTCAAGGTGAAAGGTGCTTCTTGGTGAGCTTGGGGGGGTGGGTGGGGAGGAACAAAAGAGAGAAGAGCAGGTTGGGACTGAACGTGGGGTCATCAGCTAAAATCGAGGTGAGGGCTCTTTCTGTGAAGCCTGTAGAGAAACTGCTGCAGTTGAGATTTTTATGCAAAAGATGGGCACAGCTGTTTTTCGCTTGTCCCAACACAGATGCTCTCATTAGGGTAGGAATCCTGAAGGCCTGTTTGTATTTAGTTTAATGTTAGTGAAAATGTAACCATAGGCAGTTTTAAAGCCTTAATATGAAATGTACTTAAAAATGTTACATTAGTGCTGAGGTGAGGCAGAGAAATGTATCTCATTTCATGATAAAAATAGCTCCAGTGGTGCGATGTGCAGAGGAATGTGACCAGATGAATTGGCTGCCACAGGATTAGCTGGAGTGTGAACTGGCAGCTCACCAATTTATTGGGATAGTTGCTCATATGCACAGCTTTACCTTATAGTAAACATGACATATAATTACTTTTCAACAAAAGTAATCTGCTTTGCATTTACCATTAGTTAACTTTGTGGAGCTTGTCACATTGTTTTCTTAATGTAGCTTGTTCATCAGCCATCCTCATGATCATTTTATGGCCCGATCCAGAATTCTTGCACTTGTGGTATTTTAATACCAACATTTTCTTTTGGTCTATTCTAGCTGGTTTTCCATTCACTTAGTAAGCAGACCTAATTGTTCTTTACTGGTTTGTAGGATGTTTGTATGGGATATTCAGACTCTTGATCAGCTCATAATGCCTTTCTCCTGATTTTTGTCCATTGCCTTAATTATTGCAGTCATCGAATCTTGCCTGTGGAACTACTAGTGAAGCACATTTTAAGCAGCACGTTGGGACCCTTGTAAATACATCACCTTGGTCAGGCCTAAGTAGAATGGCTGAGTTAGTCCATAGTAAAAGGAGCATAATCTTAGCTGTACACACAACAGGCTCTGTTTGAAATGGTGGTTGGTTTCAGAAGGTCCTGTCCAAGCGATTTAAAAGATGGTTTGCCATTTGGTAGGATGCCAGACTTGATGTTGGTGTGTCATTTAACTGAGGAGTTATTTTCTCTCATCAGAGGAAAAAGTTCTTCCAGATTCGGGATTACAGATGTGTTGTAACCGATAGCCACAGCCTGTTCAAACGTTGACGTTTTAGCTGCTTTCTAAAAGCTTCCATTGCAGTTCCTGTGTAACAGAAAAATAGATGCTTGGGTAAAACAGTATTTAGTGTATCTGTTCAGTGTTTATATTTACCACCTATTGATATGCCTATAGAAATGTAAACCAGGCTGGGAAATTTTGATGGTAAAGGTGTCTTAAAGTATCTACTTAATTTTTCATCTGAAAATAAAAGCTTTATGTGACATGGCCGTAACCGTAACATAAACCATAATACAGACAGGAGTGGATTCCTTTGTCCATTGTTGATTTATGGTGAGTTGCAAGGGTCATTTCTGGAGGAAGAAACAGAACTTAATGGGTGTGGGCAATGCTAAAAATAAAGGTTGTTCATGAAGGCCTTGGCTGTTGAAGCAAGGTAGTACTGGCGAACTCCATTCAGAGGGTCTTCTCTCCATTAGGAGCATAGCAGCTCCCTCAAAAGGACAGATATAAGCCACCTGCCTGCAGTGGGAGGTATAGGGATATGAGCAGAGAGGATGTTCTGATTAATATCAAATAAGCATTGTCTTTGATTAAGAGAAAAGGTGTTACGTGCCAGTGTTTGGACAGCACAGAGAGTAAGAGTGTAACCGGGGCTGTGTTACATGCTGTCCTAGAGACACAAGACAGCCTGCTTGCAAAGCTTCTTATTTCACAAAAGATGTTTTTAATATTTCTGTAATTATCTTTTCTTTTGGTATCCATCCTATTTTCCATTTTCTGGCCCTTACTTTCTGAAAGTGAGTGCTCTTAGAGCAGTACTGCTCTCCCTCACCTGTGAAGGCTGGAAGCTTCAGGACGCAAAGAGAGAGAGATGGCTGGTACTCAGACTTGAGCTGTACTCAGGAACCTTCTGGGGGCAATTTGCTTAAAAGAATCAGAGGTGGGTTTTCAAGAGGAAGGGCTGTTTGCCTGGGAGCATCGAGCTCTTTACTGGAGCATTAGATTTCCTTGGGTCAGAGGGCCAGATGCAGGGCTGAGGTGCTCTTGGGCTCTGGAGGAGCTGGCTGCTGTGTTTCCTGTTCTTTCAGCACAGCAGCAGATGGCATGGGGATGATGAAAATTTTAGCAAAAATGATGGGTGTTTTTTTCAGTAAACTGTTTGCAAGGTCGGGGGGGGGGGGAATCAAGCAAAAGCAAAATCAGATTGTCAAAGCTGCAAGCCATTATTTGAAGATTATAAAATCACTTCTAAAGCAGTAGTCCCATAGGAGTTAAGCAGCAGAGCTGTGGTGGGGGGAACGGCTCAGCTCTGCTTGGAATACGATTATAGTGAGGGAGGCACAAGCATTTGCCTAGATTTCTGAAGTTCTTTCTAGAAGCACTTTGAGCTTGTGGGCAAGGTAGGTATCTGGTAAATCGAAGTAAGTGAAACCACACCCCTGTCTCCACAAGTCTTTTGTCTGTGTTTGGGGAGTAGCGTGGTTTTAATCTTGTGGGGTAGTCCCGTAATTTTGCTGTGTGATACGAGGATGCTGTCCTTAGCATAAGTGCCACACTGAAAATTCAGCTGAAGAAATAATTGCAAGCCATAGACTAACGCGTGTGTAGCCTCCTTCTGTTTGCTGAACTTGGACTGACAAGGGCTTCCTAATGGACAAAAAGACACTCAAAGTGCTTTCAGATGTCAACATCTAGAAGAGAACTTGGATGTAAATGGAGGCTTGAGCTGAAGTGCTTCCTATGGTTCCCACCTCAGCATTACATGGATTTAATGTTTAATTCATAACTTCCTGATTTCTGAATTACACGGTAAAGATACTGAGAATGGCTTGAAGAGCCATGGGGAGACAGCCTTAAATTAAGAGAATAGAAACTAGCCCACCACTGCAAGCTGTAAGAAATATTTCAAGCTGGAGACAATCTGATGTTTATAGCATGTTACCTGGTTTTGTCCAACTGTAAACATACTCTGATCAAAACACTGGTTTCATTTTGCTCCCCTAGGCAGGTCTTGCCTTAAGCTGAACTGGGGGTTGTGTTGGTCACCAGGTAATAAAGGGAATGAGGTACCTGGTGCACAATCTGCTGGTCTGGGAAGATTAAGTTCTTGCCTCTTGATTCCTCGGAGATTTTCTGCCCTTGTTGTGCAACTGTCTTGCCCTGGGGTTGATCCCTTGCTTACCAGAATTGGTATTGATGAATTTCCTTTCTCTGCAGGGGACACTACACAGAAAATGAGATCTGCACAGTATCCTACCCCAGCAGAATTGGATGCTTATGCTAAGAAGGTCGCCAACAATCCACTGACTATAAAAATTTTTCCAAACAGTGTCAAGGTTCCCCAGAGGAAACACATACGCCGTACTGTGAACGGACTTGATACTTCGGGCCAGAGGTACAGTCCCTACCCGTCTCAGGCCACCACGAAAACAGGCCTCCTGGCGATAGTCAAATCTCCAGCAAAAGGAATTATCAAAGACTTTGACGGAACACGCACGCGTCTGCTGCCGGAAGCAATGATGAATCCCCCTTCCACACCATACGTTGCACCTAGCACTTTAACCCACCCCCAGGCACTTGCTCGCCAGCAGGCTCTCCAGCATGCACAGACTTTGCCGCACCCCCAGAGTATACCGCAGCCACAGACTTTGCAGCACCCTCAGGGTATACCACAGCCACAAAGCTTACCGCACCCTCAGGGGATACCGCAGCCGCAGACGCTGCCGCACCCTCAGAATATGCAGCAGCCGCAGGGCTTGCAGCATCCTCAGACCATGGCACACCAGACTCTGCAGCACCCCCCGAATCCTTTGCTGCAGCCAGGTTTACATGGAAGCAGAAAGATGCCGGATGCAGATGCGCCGCCGAATGTGACCGTGTCTACCTCAACCATTCCCCTCTCTATGGCTGCCACCCTGCAGCAGAACCAGCCACCGGACCTGAGCAGCATTGTGCACCAGATTAACCAGTTCTGCCAGGCCAGAGCTGGCATTAGCACTACCTCAGTATGTGAGGGACAGATTGCAAACCCCAGCCCTATAAGTCGCAACCTGCTTATCAATGCAAGTACCAGGGTATCTACTCACAATGTCCCTACACCCATGCCTTCCTGTGTAGTAAACCCTGTAGATCATGCTGCTGCTGCTATTCCTCCTGCCTCTGTTAATGTGCCCATGGTGAATATTAACAGGGTGCCACCCGCGTACCAGAATGAAATCAAATCGGTTGCGTGGAACCAGCACCAGCTTGCACATCTGCAGCAAATGTGTGGGGATGCTGCTGGGCCTGCTGGAGTCGCAGGGAAGCACCCTCAGAGAGAGATTGCAGGGCAGAGTTTTCCTGGCAAAACTTCAAACTACCCTCAAGAACTGTGCATGGGCCAGTCATTCAGCTTGAAGCCCCCCATTGAGAAGCCTACGCCTTCTCCACCTGTGAATGGGTTGCAGGGACCCTTGCCATACACCAATGGGCACTATTTTCAGCCCATCTGGAATAACATTCTGCCCACACCCAACAGTGACAGCTCTGGGTCCCAGGACCTCGCCATGCCTTTCCACGGGGGACAGCCAGCAGGAGCACCACTAGATTGTGCAGGAGGAACTCATTACAGAGGTGGAGCTGGCCCATCCAGCCAGAATAATGTGATGCAGACCATGGATTACCTAAGCGGGGACTTCCAGCAGTCCTGCTTCAGAGATCAGAGCATGGCTGTGCTGGGAAAAGTCCATCGGCCTCCCATGAACCGAGCACCTGAACCAACCGATAGTCGAAATCTTCATATTCAACACCCAGGGTATAGATAGGCTGCAGTCACTTTCACAGACAAAAATTATAGGTTTAGTCTTAATTTTAATTAATAAGCAAGGCATTTTTAACTTGCAAACTTGTGTGATCATTATAGTAACCATTGGAAGAAGACATACTGTATATTTAAAAGCTTTGCTTACATGTTATCTATCTCCTTTATGCATCAAGTATTTAACACGCCTTTTGTTTCAAAGAATTTCATTACACTACTTCACGCCACAGCTGTTTCCTCACCACAGAATCCCCTTTGTGTAGCTTTTGCCTTCTGCTTAGTAGCTACTTGCTGGACCGATGTTGAGTTGCTGCAGGGTTTTGCAGTTGCATCTGTTCGCCAGCTCCGTAAAGAGCGAGGTAGCGTAGCTGCTTAAATTTCCATCTCAATTTCCTCTAAAGATTAAGAGCAACAGAATTTGTCAGGAAGCAGGGCTTATTTTCAGCTCGAAAGCCCATTTCATTAATGCATTAAACATTGACCATTTGCACTGTCTAGAGGCCTATTTAATTGAAAAAGAAGCCTACATCTGAAAAGAGCTAGCTAAGGGTATGTATTTAGGCATTAATATAGGAAGAAGCTTTTCAGCTGTTTCTTGCCGACATGCCCATATTTATCATTTAGACTTTGTCCAAAGTCAAAAGTCTCTGGCAGATTTTTCTGATGCTTTTTTTTTGCAGACAGGGTATGGAGGAGGGGGGAAATGGAGGTTTTTAGGACGTAGGCAGCATAGCTGCCGTAGGTAGCTGCCTTTTTTTCTGCATCGTATTTCCCTTCCCCGCTCCCCTTTCACCTGCATAAGAGCTAGTTTTGTCTGAACCCCTCGCTGCTAGGAGTCTGGCCGTCCTGATGTGAAGGGAATCCAGGCCTACTGACAACTCCAAAAAGGGTTCAGCCACTTCTCTGGTAGCTAGAATTCATTTCAGGGTGAGGAGATGTAACTCGAACTCGTC
Source organism: Platalea leucorodia (assembly GCF_965183815.1). Lineage (NCBI taxonomy): Eukaryota > Metazoa > Chordata > Aves > Pelecaniformes > Threskiornithidae > Platalea > Platalea leucorodia. Next base: position 13,653,938 of record NC_138838.1, on the reverse strand, counting down.
TCCAGTGCAATGAGCAGGCGCGCGGGGCGGTGTGGCATGGTCCCGTTCCGGCAGCGGTCCCGTTCCGGCAGCAGTCCCGATGGGACGGGAGGTGGTTGATCTGAAGCAAAGCTCTGCTCACGAGCCACAGTGGGACCAACGGTCCTGTATTCCTCTCTGTCAAAGCACCACAACAGATTTAATGGAACAATTCTCCTCTCTGGGAATTAGCAAACCTTTTTATAACATCCCTTTTTCCCAGGGTCTCGGTCCCTAACTCCTTCTGTTCCTTTCCCACGTCACTTCCAGCAGCTAGTCAAGTCGGTGACTGTAGGACACTAACTATTGGGTAACCTCAGCGTCTTGTTCTCCTCAGTGTACCGAAACATACCTTCCCTTTCTAACAGCCGAATTTGTTGTAAGTAGAAAATTTCTCATCTCTGTTAATGAGACTAATACTTGAACATAATGATCACAATCAAGTTTGGAAATTAAAAAAAAATAAAGAAAAAGATAAATGCATTGGTTCTTTATATGTACACTGGCTAAAAATATTGCTCTACACTGTAACTTTTAAGTGTAATATTTCTGTATGAATGTCGCCTGGTAGTGTGGGTTTGAGTAGCATTGTGTATGGGTGAACCCACTGGCCTCTGCCATCCACTGGCCTCCCTCACAGCCCTTTGAAAAACAAAGCCTTAAGTATTTGCTCCTTGAACTTTCCTTAACGAGCATGGTTTAAAATCTTAAGACATCATACAAAATTAAAAAAAAAAAAAATAACAAGTTTTGAAGTGACGTCATAGTTGGCTAGAGATTCTTAAAAGTTTTTCGTAAATGGAAAAATTAGAAAACATTTATTTGTATTTTTTTAATTTAGACGTGTAGTCCTGGGCTGTAACAAATATTTAGGTTTCAGAGCTTAGCAGAGTACGTTTTCTGACTCCTTGCGTAAGTTAGTACACTTATATCATGTCATTATTTAAATTCTTTTAAGTGTACTATAAACCGTTCTTTAGTGGTAACTCTAGCAAAGTTAAGCAATTTGACTAAAGACGGATTAAATTATGTGTTGGCTTGTGTTGCCTTATATTTAAAAGGAAAAATTGCCTGATTGTGTTATGCCAAATGATAGCAACATGAAGTCCTAATTTATTGTTTATAATCGTATTCCTGCAGTCTTTGTGAAAACTGGTAAATATACATCTATGAAAGAACTAAAATCCTGAGGCTTTTCATGCAATATTTTTCTGAATACATTATATTGGAAGCCAAGGTTCAAGTCTGAAGCTGCTTCCCTTACAGTCTCCCTGTCGTCTTCCCCATCCTACTCCCCCAAATTGATCTAGGGCTGTGCTATGACTTTAACCTTTCCTGCCGAGTTAGTTACTGTAAGGTGTTCTGCTACCTGAATACATACCTTTTTACTAAATAAAATACTGGCATCTCCTCTGTTCAGTAGCCTGCTACAAATCTCAACCCAGACTGTTATTAAAAGCTAATTTTTTCCTCCTGCTCTTCTCCTGAGAGAGAGACTGAGTCGAGTCCCGTGTTGTGGTGTTTGTGGAAGTGGTTTCGATGCTGGGGAGGGGTTGCGTTAGCCACAGCAGCATGCTGTGAGCTGTGGGGATTGTCCTGCAGGTAGAGCTGCGACCGCTGAGACTTTGCCCCGGTACAGCAGGGCTGGGAAGCAAAAATACTCCCGAGACTCATCCAGGTGGGACATTGCTTGAAAAATAGGAATCATTTTACTATTAAAATACACTGAAATATTTCCTTTTGTTGTAGGAGTTTCTTTAAACCAACCCTTTTCACTTCTGCAGCAGCCTGTTGCTGATGGGCTCTCCTTCCTTCTCCTTCCCCACTCCATCTTCTGTAAAGAGAAACACAAACACCGACCTGCTTCATTCCCTGGTGCAACCTTAGAGCAAACACTGAATGTGCTGTGTAGGCGCCCGCCACGGGGATCCAGATGCGGTCCTGTCGCTTACCAAGGTGACGGAGGGGAGAGCAGATGAGGCGCAAGCCAGAGGTCGGTGGTCCAGCGCATGGTAGGAGGTGTGCTCTCCTGGAAACATTTGTCCACGTGCAGTTTTATTTCACGCTCTGCCCGGTGCAGAAATAAGGGTAACCTAAAGGCTGGGGACCCACCTTCACCCTGGGCTCTCCCAGGGACCCCGATGCGGATGGTCGCCTGCCTTTGGGGTTCAGACCGCTGCTTTCCTTTCTGTCTGTCTTTTCATCTGTGGGTCAGTGCCTTCCTGACCTCTGACTCCAGCGCAAAGCCTCTGTTCCCCTGGTGGGTCCTGGGCCCTCGCAGATGATGGTTCTGCTCCTTGAGGAAAGAGTAAGGTATTTTGAGATGTTTTCCTGACCTTCTTATGCTGCCTCATCAGCACTGAAATCTGTCCCCTTTAAGGTACTAATAGGTACTACTGATTTAGTGGGATATTGTCATTCTGATGGTTGCTGGCAACTCCCTTGCCAGCTGGAGGTGGACATTAGATAGATCCTAGGAGGGATAAACATGAAAGTCATGTAAACCCTTCCCCGAGGAAGCTTCCATCTCTGACGTGTCTTGTCTTTTGAGCAGAAGCTTTGAAGCTGTTAAATCGCAAGCCCAGTTTGTTACAGCCCAAAGTTAACATTTTATGAAGACACTTGTGAATTTTCTTCAAGCTTATGATGTGAAAGATGTTTCCGTGGGACTCGGCTGCTCCTGTAGAAACCAAACAAGTGTTTGCTGGGGCTCACTGGGGAGAGAACTGGGAATTGCTGCTGTATTTCATTAAACCACAGACTGATTATAAACGCTGCTGCTTATGTGCTACAGGTATGAACTAGAAAAATAAAAAGTGGAGGGAAGAAAAGAGAGAGACCTGGTCCCTCTGCCCTTTCTGCAGGTTTGATGCAGTGCGAGCGTGTGAGGCTTGCGTGGCCGTGGTCAGCAGCACAGGGAGCCACGGGCAGCATGGGGTGGGTGCTTGTCCCAAAGGGAATTTGGGGGAGTATGAATGCGTTGGGCATGGGAAAAAAGAGATACAAAAATCTCAGAGCCAGAAAGGTGCTGAAATAATTATTAACAAAAGGAGGAGGAGGAGTCAAGGAGGTGGTTTAAGTAAGTCCTCTCAAGGTGAACTTGGAGAGATTTTTTTGACAACGTCTGCGTGGGTTAGGGCTGTCCCGCACTCTGAAGGTCAGCTTTCCCTGGCCAGGAGGGAGATGTAGGGCTGCTCCAAAAGCTGACCTGATAGAATATGTAATAAACTCAGAGTTTTACTTATTAACATAATGCTAAATGCAAAATTTTAAAGGGAATTCATAACATTTGTAGACCCCTTCTGGAAAAATAGGAGCGGCGAGGGTTTTCTCCCCTTTCCAGTGATCATATGTCTAATTTAATCTGCATGCTTTCATCACTAAGAATGACACAACAACTCAAAACCCATCTCCTCTGAACTTGCTGCAAACATCCGAGTGTCGAAATCCCTCTGATGGCAAACTAACACCTTTCATGCTGTTTCCAGCGTTCCCCAGATACTAAGAAACATATTTGGTTCCCACATGCTTTTCAGGAATTTGGGCTAAAGCAGGCAGCTCAGCCCAGCTAAGCTTAGCTGGGAAGAGCTGTGTTTGCCCACAAGCACTGCCATGTCCCGGCTCCAGCATCCAGAAACACTGTGCCGAGGGCAGTCTCTCTGTCCATCTGCCCTTTGACTCACCATCACTGGAGCTCCTTCCGTACCTGGATTCTTCATCTGTCCCCCCAAGAGGAGGAATCCCTTCTGCAAAGCTTCTTCAGAACACTTTTACATCGTCTTTGCAGCTAGTTAGACCTATTTAACGCAGCAAAGATCTGGTGCAATAATGAGCCAGCGGGGACTTCGGCGTGAGCAGCTGCTGCCACCACCAAGGAGTTACCTGCAGCCGCAGCTAACTAAGCTAAAGGCTTCTGGCAGATGGCAGAGTAAGATTCAACCTTTTAAAACTTCTCCTTTAGGGTGAAATAGAGTTTTCTTCCAAAGGTTTAATTGCTGTGTTTGGTCTTTTCCCCCCTACACTGAGCTCACTGTAGATGGTGGGAGGATGCGAACGTGGCGTTTGACCCAAGGTAGGCAACGCGCCGAGATGCTCTCTACCAGCAGCATGTCGTCTTGTGATTGAGGCAGTTTGGAGAGGAGCAACTGCTGCAGATGCTGCAAAAAAATCAGAGCTGGAAAAAATCCTGCCCAATGTGGGGGTCCTGGAGGGTCTACGGGGGTGGAGGAGCCAAAGGACAGGGGCACTTTGAAGTCAGCTCCTCGCCTTTTAGCTCGGGGAGCTTGTGTCAGGCATCTTCTAGCAGCGGCTGCCTTTCGGATGCTCTTGCAATGCTCAACAAGGCCAAATTGCAGTAAAATTACTAGAGTATTTTATCTAATTAGTTTAAGTTAATTTCAAGGCAATTGGGTACAAACCATTAAATCAGTTGGGATGGCTGCTAGCCTGAGAGATGCACTAAAATTGAAGTGGTGAAATCACACCAAGATTTAAATGGTCCCATCATAAACCCCTCTCTTTCACCGCCCACAAACCCCGTGGTCCTGGGGAGGGAAAGGGCTGGGGGAGGGAGGGGAGCCCAGCCGGGTTTTTAATAAAGGATGTGAAGAGCAAATTTGTCTTGCGTTTTTTTCTCCTGATGAAATATTAATGTCTGGTGTAGCCGTCTTGGCTGAGAAGTGTCAGTAATCAGCACAAATCAGGACTCCACCACATGAGCAGTAGATGGAGTGGTTTTGCCAAAAATTCTCCCTGTCTGCATCCCAAAGGTTTTGTAAAGCATTAAAAGGACTGGTGTTCCGTTAGATAAGGGCATCTCCAATGTGGCTGGGCTCTGAAACAAGCAAAGGTCCAGCCCCTGCCATCCAGGCTGGGGACTTCCTCGACTTAGAGGGTATTTAATAACGCTTTCCTCTCTGGCCTGAGCATCTTGTGAACCATCCGGCCAGTGTCCGAGCCCTATTGGACCAATGGAGCAGGGAGAAAGCTGGCAGGTTCTGAGCCTTTAGAATAACTCTTCAAACCAACAAGTTTCCAGGAAGTTTATTTTTAAACTTGATATTTGAAGCTAAATTTAGTAGCAAATCGATTTTTCTCCCTCTCCACGAATATTAAGAGCCTCACCTCCTGCTTCACAACCCAGGTCTTGCAGGGGATTTGCTCCCCCATTTTATGCAAACGTGAAGGTTAAGAGGTGCTTGAAGATCCAGCTGACATTTCCAGCCAGGCACCGCACAGAGACATGAGCGCCGTGGCTTCGGTTGCAAAGTGCCCGGGTAAATGGAGCTGTCGTGCGGTGCTGATTGGCGCAGGGTGCTTCCGTGCTGGAGTGTCGGCACTGGGAACTACTGGAAAGCGACACCTGATGGCAAATTTCACATTTGGGGGGGGGGGACACAAAAAAAACCCCAAGCAGGCAGAGCAGAGGGTTGTAAATAGGTCTCTGAGCTGGGGACAAGGCGGTGCAGGGTCACGGTCCATGGCTCCCTGCGTTTGTTTTCCCTCTCAGCTCCCAGCATGGCGTCCCAGTGCTGGGCTGTCAATGAGCACAGCCAGGAGCTGCTGTGCAGGCTTTTACCAGAGTCACTTCACCACAATAGCTGAAACTTTTAGTTCATAAATAATTTATGGCTTTTTTTTTTTTTTTTTTTAAGATAACTGGTGTGCAACAAGAGGCTGCCACCGCCCTGCTGTATGGCCTGGCTATAGGAACGGGACAGTTCCTCTACTGTGTGTGTATAGATATACATAACTATATAAATAAAATTTACATAATAAATATAAAATATAAAAATAAAATATAAATAAAATGTACGCAGGTCAGGCACTGTCTGGTGGTTTTACCCTTATGTAGCTCAGGTCCCGTCAGTCCTGACCACGCAAAAAAAGCAGGTTGAGGCTCTGTAAGAGAAAAGCAATAAGAAAGGGGGAAAATGTGCTGTGGAGCAGCGGGTTTGGCACTAGCGAAGGCCGTCTGTGGGGCTGCGGTTCTGCTCAGCCAAACCCTGCTGGATCAGCAGTGCCCCCAAGCCGAGCGCAGCACTGGACACCGGGCAGGATGGCATCAGGCAGCAGTGCAGGCTGCACTGGGCACCAGTACAGGCCAGCACTGGTATGGGCTGTTAACAGACACCAGAACAGGCTGGCAACAGGCGCTAGTACAGGGCTGGCACTGGGCACCAGTACAGACTGATACTGGGCACCAGAATGGGCTGGCACCGGGCACCTGTATGGGTGACACTGGGCGGCAGTATAGGGCTAGCATTGGGTACCAGTATGGGCAAGAACTGGGCATCAGTAGGGGCTGGCATTGGGCACCAGTATAGGGTGGCACTGGGTGCCAGTATGGACACCAGTACAGGCTGGCACTGGGCACCAGTATGGACTTGCATTTGGCTCCACTGTAGGAACAGCATTGGGCACTGGTACAGGCTTACACTGGGCATCAGTAGGGGCTGGCATTGGGCACCAGTATAGGGTGGCACTGGGTGCCAGTATGGACACCAGTACAGGCTGGCACTGGGCACCAGTATGGACTTGCATTTGGCTCCACTGTAGGAACAGCATTGGGCACTGGTACAGGCTTACACTGGGCAGCAGGATGGGCTAGCAATGGGCACCAGTATGGACAAGGCGGCACTGGTAGGAGCTGGCATTGGGCACCAGTATGGGCAGGCGGCTCGCCCCATTCCCCAGGGCCAGCTGGTGCCACCTCCGGCCCAGGGGCTGTGCCACAGCCCGGGGCAGCGCCAGGCCCCCTCACTGGGCTGGGACCCACCCAGGGGGACATTCCCAGGGTGGGGACGGGGTATGGGGACAACCTGGCAGCACTGCCCCCCCCCCAGTTGTGTTAAGCTGGGGCAGCACTAATGCAATTGTGGGATTAGCCTGCAGAGATCCCGACCCCCTCCATTGCTGCCAGCGTGATTCTGGGGGGTGGACACACACCTGGGGCCCGATCCAGCTGGGCTCCCTTAACCTGCCCCAGTGCCCCTCCTGCCCCCAGCCATTGCCCACCCACCCTTGTCTGCTCTGAATCCCCGCCCCCCCGGGCTGTAATTGCCCCCGTGCTAATGGGGGTGGGGGGCTGCAGGACAACAGCACCCTGGGGTTGGTGACAACCCCCACCTCGTCCATCCCAGCTGCTGGCGATTACTGAATTAACTGTCTCCATCTGAGCCTGTCTGCTGCCAGGATGTGGGTCAGGGATTACCCCCCTCCATGCCCCCAGCCCAGCCCTGGCTCTCCCTGTTCCCCAGCACCCACGGCTGCACCGTGAGCACCCCTGTGCCGGCAGGCGCTGGGGACAGGGGTCCCCCCATCCCGTCCCTGGCCAGGCGGAAGAAGGCGGTTCAGGCAGCTGTAATAAATACAAGAAAACTTTATTGAAAAAAAGAGGCAGGGACGGGGCAGTGGGCCCCAGCCCAGGGTAATAAATAACAACCGTGCTCCCGGGGGGCACCAGCTTACAAAATATGGCTCTGGGCAGTGGGGTCCTGCAGGGTCCCCAGTGAGGCTGGCAGGGGCTGCTGGGCACCCTGGTGAGGGGCTTGGGGCCCAGCCCCCCCCCCCCGCCCCGGAACCCCCAAGCACCTGAGATGGGGCTGCCCTGGGGGGCAGCTGGGGCTGCAGCAGGGTCCCAGCCCCGGGAGGGACATGGGGGAGAAGCCCCATCCCCTGCCTACCTGAGAACCGCCGGCTGCGGCCACAACAGCGTCCCCAAGCCGGGGGCACCGGCTGCGGGCAGGGGCTCAGCACCACTTGGGGCACCCCGGGCAAGCACCCGGCTCACGTCCTGTCCCCCCTGGGGCACCAAGGCTCAGGCCAGGATCTTCTGGGGGATCTCCACTGAGGCTTTGATGAAGATGGCGTTGTCCCGCACGTAGTTCCGCTTCTTGATGTCCTCGTGGGAGATGAACTTGGGGTAGCCAAAGCCCAGGGTGCTCTCGTCCAGGGAGCTGCGTGAAGCCCCCGGCTTCTGGAAGTTTTTCCAGTTGGGATCGGGATGGAAGGTCTCAGTGATGTGCTGGGGCTTGGAGAGCGAGGGGTCACTCTGGTCCAGCAAAGAGAAGGTGACGCGGTAGGAGAAGGGCCACTCCAGCAGGTTGTCGTACTCGCCCGGCAGCACACGGATGTAGACGGAGAGGTGGCTGCTCTCCCCACTCCCGTTGCCGTTGAGGAAAGCCGAGACCTGGAGCTTGTAGCCATACTTGTGGGTGTAGAAAGGGGGGCTGAAGAACTCGTAGTTGCTGCGGGCTTTGGCCTCTTGCAGCTTGCGGGTGTAGTCGGTGATCTTCCAGATGAGGGTCCCATCGCTGCTTACCGACAGCTCCTCCACGTCCCGCCGCAGCTCCAGGATCTCCTGCCGCTGCCGGCTCACCAGGGCACACACCATGCCCAGGTGCACCTTGGTGGTCTCCTCCAGGTGCCGGCCCATGGCCAGCTTGGGGCACTGCGGGGACAGTGGGACCGTCAGCAGGGGGGGTGCCAGGGGCATGGGACAGTGTGGGGACATGGGGTGGGACAGGGCAGAAGGATGCTGTGGGCATGTCACGGAGATGTTGTTGGAGCATGGGGTTACTGGAGCAGGACGGCACAGGGATGCCGTGGGGACACAGGAGTGGCACAGGGACACCTGTTTGGGATGGCATGGGGACACTTAGGTGGCAAAGCAACACAGGGGTGAGGCAGGACAAGGATGGGGATACCATGGAGCCACATGGATGGGACAGAGCAGAACAGAGACACCACATGGGATGGGACAGACATCAGGGCCGGAGAGGTGTGGGGATGCTGTGGGGCACAGGTGCATGCCATGGTGGGAACGAGACCATGGCAGGATGGTCAGGGGGACGCCGGCACGGGGCTGGGGACACACTCACGCGGTGCTTGCAGCCAGCTTCCTTGAAGGGGCACAGCAGCATGGCAGTGTTGCAGCTCTCCTTGAGGTGGGTGGGCATGTCCTCCCGGGCGATGCTGGGCGTCCCGCACTGGTTGGGGCAGGGCATGGGGTACCGGGGACACTGGTACTGGTGGTTCTGAGGACAGAGGGTGGCCATCAGCCAGGGCCAGGAGCCAGCGGGGTGAGGGTCCCCGTTGGGCCCCGTCTCACCTGGATGGTATCGAAGACGAACTCCTTGGCGCAGTAGGTGCAGGGCTGGGTGCGCTTGGGGCACTCAGCCAGGGCATGCTGAGACAGCAGGCGCCGCATCATGCGGGCCCCGCACTTGTTCTCGCAGTACACGCTCTCCTGGGGACACGTGCCCTGGTGGCCCTGGGGACCACAGCAGCATCGTCACCCTCCAGCCACCCACAACAGCTGGCCCTGCCAGGGATGGGGCCATGTGGTGCCCCCCATGGCGAGGCTGTGCCCCCCATAGTGTGCCCCATCCAGGCTCTGTCCCCATGGGCATGTTGTGCCCCCATGGTGCCCCCAGCCAGGCCATGCCCCCATGACACCCCTGCCAGCTGTGTCCCCCATCATAGTGTCCCCACCACAGCCATGCCCCCCAGCATGGTGCCCCTCACAGCGCCCACCTCGAAGGCCTCCCCGGTGAAGTCACTGGCGCAGAACTCGCACTTGACCCGGCGCTTGGGGCAGCCGTGCTGGACGTGCTCGGGCAGGTCGCGGCGGCTCAGCTTGGCGCTGCACCGGTTGGGGCAGGGGATGACGTTGAAGCCGCAGGTGCCAAGATGGGCCTGGGGGGCAGAGAGACAGTGAGGGGGGCCATGGGGTGCAGCCTTGGCCCCCCCCCATCCTGCCGGTCCCTACCTGGAGGTGCTTGATGAGCCCGCTCCAGCGGCAGCCCTCCTCGCTGTGGATGCAGCGGATGCCCAGGCTCAGCACCTGCGCCTCCAGCTCCGGGTCAGGGTAGATCTGGGGAGGCAGCACCGGGCATCAGCATCCCACGCCAGGCTGCGGGGGTAGACGGAGCCCCCACCCCAGCCTGGCCAGGAGCCGCAGGCACGCTGCCCAGGGCCGGATCCCCCCCGCCGGCACACAAACAAGCACCCTTTGTCGGGAGCGGGTTTCCGTTCCCCAGCCCCGCGGCACAAAGGGCTCTCTCTTGCTTCCGCACAGGCGGCTGTGCCAGGCTGGTGCGGCTGTGCCAGGTGGGTGTGCAGAGCCCAGGGCTAGCCCCTTGGTGGGGGCACAGGGGACAGGGACGTCCCCTCAGAGCGGGGTACCCTGGCCACGTGCCGAGCTCACCTTGGCATAGTCCAGGGGCAGCTGGTCCTCCGGGCACTTGAAGACGCCTTCGCTGCAAGACACAGAGAGGGGTCAGGATCAACCAGGGCTGGCAAATGACATCACTGGTGACACAGCCACCATGTCCCACAGGGTCCTCACCATCCCACCCCAGGACACTGGTGCTGCCCCTCCGCCGCTGAGTGCTCACCCCTCACCAAATCCAGCCATGGCCCTCGGGGAGCTGCAGCCCTCGGGGAGCCGCAGCTCTAATCCCGCTCCATCTGTCTGAGCTGGGAAATGCCCCCGCCAGACACCCCCCCCCAGGCAGCCCCCCCCTCCCCGAGTCGGGCACGGCGGCCACGGCCCCCAGGGGCCTGGGACAGCCACTGCGAGCGTGGCACCATCTGGAGCCCCGGTGGCCCCTTTGCCTGCCCCGGCCCCCTGGGATTAAGGCAGGGTGCCGGTGGCAGGCCAGGAGCGGTGCCAGCAGGGCCACGGGCGCCCACAGCCCCAGGTGCTGGGGCCCAGGGGGGTGGGGGGGCAACAGCTGGGTGCCAGATGTGCAGCCCGGACGTGTGGCCCCGGGGCTCCCACGCCACAGGAAACAGCTCCACCAGCCACCGCAGTGAGCCACAACGGGGGGACAGGCAGCTGCCCTGGAGGGGTCCCCATCCTGCTGGGCCCCCAGGACGGGGTGCTCCTCCTGAGAGCCGAGCCCAAGCTGGGAATGGCCCTGCTGAGTCCCAACCTGCAGAGGGGCAGCGTGGGGTGGAGGATGGGGATGGAGCCGAACAGGCAGCCTGGCCTGTGACACGGCTGGTCAGGAGCCACCCTCACCCCTGGCCCCCATGACACCATGCCCGGGGACAGACAAGGGTGGCACCCCACACGCCATCCCTGATGAACACTGGTGTGGGATGGACATTGGCGTGGGATGGACATTGGCCACGGGTGCTGCCCACAGGGACACGCAGCAGGGACACGCAGCAGGGACACGCAGCAGGGACACGCAGCAGGGACCCCAGGGCTCTGGTGTCCCCAAGGTGGCTCTGGACAAGGCCGCGAGGTTGCTCTGCCCGCACGCAGCCCTGCACGTCTAATCACCGCATGCCCTTGGCAGGCGCTGGCGTGGCCTTGACCGGGGCTGCCAAGCGGATGCAAGACAGTGTGACGGAGCCAGCAGTGCCACCTGGCACGTGCTGGCCTGGGATGCCTGGGCAGGGTGCGGTGACGTCCCGTGCAGCCACCACCCCCATGCTGTGGGGCCAAGTGATCCCCGGGAAAACCAGGCCAGTGCTGCGGGGTGTGATCCCCACGGGGCACAGCCACATCCAGCCCTGCCACGTGCAACCGTGGGAGTCACCGGGCACCTGCCGAGATAAGCTGCTCCCGGCTGGGGCTGGGCACCCAGCCCTTTCCGGGGAGCCCACGACTGGCATCGCCCCACAGCTGGCATTGCCCCATGGTTGGCATCGTCCTGCTGCCTTTCCAGGGGCAGCTGGCCCTGCCTGCAGCCCATGCATGGTGTTGGGGTGCCGGGGCTGGTGAGGAAGCGGGACAGCGACCCGAAGCCAGCGCCTAATCCCCAACAAAGCCTCCCCCATTCCTCACGCTCGGCCGGGCAGGGAATGTGCTGAGGCAGCGCCCGGGGGCACTGTCCTTGCCTCTGACCTTCGCGGCGTGCCGGGGCACAGCGAGGTGATGGGGCAGGGGACCCCCGGCACCCCCGGCGCCCACCCCGGCACTGCGGCGGGGCTGGATGACTCAGCCCATGAGACCCCCAAACCTGTCCGGTGCAAACGGAGCGGCTCAGTGGAGGGACCCCGGTGTCCGGCCGCCCCGGCAGAGCCGAGGTGCCCGTGGGGCGGATGCGGGAGGGGAGCAGAGGCGCTGCCTGGCACGGGCCCCGGGAACGCCCGGTTTCGCAGAAACCGGCCGGCGGCAGCCGAGCCCGTGGGGCCCCCGGCCTGGGCGAAGGTCGCCTCGGTGGGGCGAGGCGCAGCCGGAGGCAGCAGCGGAAACCGGGGCCCGGGGCGACGCTTCACACTGCCGCACACCCGGCCCGGGAGGCACGGGCACCCCCTCGCCGTGCCACCGCAGGACCCCCCGGCCCCGCGCCGGGCACGGCGGCCAAGAACCGGGCAGCACCAGCCCCGGCACGTGCCCCGCTGCCGGTACCGGGGCCGGGGCTGCCAAAGCGTGGGCGGGCGTGGGAAGGGGCCCCGTCCCCTCGCTCCCAGCGAGCGCCCCCGGCCGGGTCGCGCTCACCTGTGGACCCCCCCACCCCGTCGCTTCCTCCAGCGGGGCCGGCGCAGGAAGGGGTTAAGCACAAATCTGCAAGCGCTCGAAACTCGCCGCTCCGGGCTTCACCCAGCCCTCCTCTTCCTCCTCCTCCTCACCGAGAGCAGCCACGGGCCGCTGCACCCCGCGGGGCGGCTGTCACGGGCCGGGGGCGCCCCGCACCCCCCTCCCCTCCCCTCCCCTCCCCGGCCCGGGGCGCCCCGGGCACCCCGCCCCCGCTCCCCGTCCCGGGGCAGCCCGCACCCCTCCCCGCGGCACCCCGGCGTGCGGGGCGGCCCCGCACCGGGCAGCGACGCCCGGGGCCGGCGGGGGGGGCGGGTAGAGCACCCGCCGCCCCCCGGGGTGTGGAGCCCCGGATCGGGCGGGCGATGGGGGGTGTCCGGGGGCTGCATAGGGGAAGGGGTGCGCGGCGTGACGCCACGGCGGGGCGGCCGTGACGTCACGGCGGGGGGCTCACCTGAGGAACTCCTGCAGGCAGGTGTCGCAGAAGCGGTGGCCGCAGGTGGAGACGCGGACGGGCTCCCGCATGGGTTTCCCGCAGAGCGGGCACAGCACCCGCCGCCGCGGCCGCTCCAGCAGCTTGTAGTCGTAGCCCGGCATCCCGCCGCCCCGCTCGCCTCCGCCGCGCCCCGCTCGCCTCCGCCGCGCTCCGCGCCCGGCTCCGCCCGGGGGCCGGAGGGGGCGGGGGAACCGGCCTGACACCGCCCCGCGCCCGGGGCCGGGGGCCGGGCTCCCGGCTCCCCCTCCCCGCCCCGCCGCGGCCGCACCGGGGGCTCCGGGAGCGGCGCCTCGGGCACGGCCCCTCCGAGGGGGGGGAACCCACCGCACCGGGCACGGCCCCATCACAGCACGCCACGGACCGCGGGGAGCATCACATCACATCACGGACAGTCCCCGGGGGCCGCGGGGAGCATCACATCACATCACATCATCACACCACACCACATCACGGACAGCCCCCCCGGGGGCTTGTGCACAACCCGCCGAGCGCCCCCCGCCCGGCCGCAGCCCCCCGGCCCTGGGCTCTGGCTCGGGGGGGACACACGCACCGTGCTGCCCCCGCGCCCCCTCCCCGGCAGCGCCAGCTCGGCCCAGGGCGCCCCGGGGGTGCCCCGCTCCTGCCCGCAGCTGCGGCTGTGCCCCCGAGCGAGGCCTGGGGGACGGCTCCCATACCCCCCGCTCCCGCCGCAGAGAGCGACCCCAGCCAGGCAACGGCGGAGCAGGACATGGAGGGGCTGCCCTGAGTCCCCCCATGCCGCAGGCACAGGGGGAACCACACGCTCCCGTGGCTTCGTCCTGCTCGGGGCTCGTGCCCCAGGCTGCAGCCAACGGCAGCCCGCAGCCCCTGGTTTCTAAGCTCCTAGCAAGGGCTCTGAGGAGGGAGAATAAAAGAAAAACCTGTCTGGCTCCAGCCCCCACTTCACTCTTTCAGAAACCAGAGCAGCATATGGGCGTATTTTCCCCTTTCCCTAGAGATGGAGACGAGCAGATGACAGGCTGCGAGCATGTGTTAGTCCCACCAACGCACGCTCCAGCCAGCTTCCCATTCAGGGCGGCAGTTGCTCCAGACCCAAATGTTAGCAGTTTTCAATTAGCAAATGGCAGAGGAGAGGGATTCCTGGGGGACACGCTAAGCAAGTCAAGCTCTATCACTTGTCACTCAAGGAGCTCACGTTACCCTTCTCCCCGAGAGGCTCTGCTTAAAATAAAATCCTCCAGCAGCCCGGGGCGGGGAAGGCAGGCAGCCTGCCTGCTCTCGCTGCCAGAGCTGCCACCAAGGGGATGGGGGGCTGATTTCTGGGGTTACTCCAAGGGATAACAGGTTACCCTGCCACGGCCCGAGCTGCAACAGGGCTTTAGCTTCCAACACCGAAATAGCAGGGAAGCTTGTACCATCGGACGCTGAGCATGAACAACCACCATGCGGTCTTTTCCAAGGGTCATGACTAGCTGGCAGCCTGCTTGGACAGCAGCGAGCAGCGAGCTAAACTTTAACCAAGCTTCCAGAGAGCCTGGAAACCCGACATGTAAAAACAAATGATAGCAGGCAACTGTACAGAGAGCAGCGGGGTGCGCTGGGCACCTCCGAGCTGTCATGGGGGGCGGGGGGCAGCCTGCTGTTGAGATGTTCCCATCCCGGCTTGCTCAGAGCCGTGAACCCCCAGGGCAGGATCTACAAGCAGCCCCGCGGTCCGTCTGGTTCTGCCACTAAGTCACAGCACGCCCTGGAGCCAGACTCGCCTGCCAACAAGAAAAAGGCACTACCCCAGACACCCGCACCAGCACGCTGCGACCTGGCCCTAAAAACCATCCTTGGACGCCGCTACGGGACTGGGCTCGAGCCGAAAGGACGGGCCCTCGGCCCCATGTGTCAGCATCCCGCGGGGCGATGGGCCTCCCCTGCGGAAGGCATAGGGCACACCACTCCTGCAAGCTCAGAAAGCCTGCGTCTCCGATGACAGGCATGAAACAGAGCTGAGGTTTATCACTATTTACTGCCTCCCTTTGATGTTTTAAAAATTTTTCTTTCCTAACCTCACCAAAAAGCATCTCCACTAATTAGCCAGGAGCTGACAAAGCCATCAGAAGGCGCTGGCTGTGCCGGCAGGATGGCTGGGAGGTGTCAGACCCTGCAAACAAAGATCCCTTCCTTTCCCCTCTGCCTAACGAAGCCCTCCCCACACTCAACATCACAGCCAGGCATTTGTCTCACACAAAGGCGACGCTCAACCTCCGGGCAGGGCAATCCCTTTGTGCAGCGATATGTTCTGCATCCCCCATGACAGGTCAGTCCTTGAACCCATCTGGGCTCAGGGAGGCCTCCCGCCTTCTTCCCCCGGCCTCTCCCTGCCCTGCACCCCTGCTCCATCCCTCTGCCTTGTATTTAACTGGAGGGACAGAAAGCCAACGCTGTGGCTTCTAAAGAAGTTAAGGTGGAGCGTTTTGCCCTGGGGAAAGGAGTGGGGAGAGTCCTCTCCCTGGTTCTGGGGCCTCGTGCCCAGGGAAGGCGGGGGGGTAAGGGCAGGGAGGCGGATGGACAGACGGACGGCAGCCGCACCTTCTGCCAAGCCTCATGGGAACGGGGATGCAGCCACAGCAGAGGTGCCAGAATCAAATCAAATCAAATCAGCTCCGGGATCAGCAGGCGGTTTGGGCTCTTTCCTGCAGACAGCGATGGCCCCAGGTCAGCGGGATCTTACCGAGCACGGGGACGGCCTTTCCCTGGGGGACAGTGACCAGAGGGGACCCGCACCAGCCAGGATGCACGAGGTGGGACCAGGCAGCCTCATCCCTGCATCACCTCTCCTACCCGCTCCCTTCTGGCCCTGCCTCCCTTAGCGGGAAGAGCCACAGGGACGCGGCTGATCCAACCACCAGCTCTGCAGGACACGGGAACAAAACAAGGATAAAGGGAGAAGCCCAGAGACCTGCAGTTTTCACCGGGAGCTTCTGCAGGGAAACAAAGCAAGCAGACGTGAGGAATGCAACTGGCCTATTTGCCCGGGCTGCTCTCTGCCTCCGGCAGCGCGGACATGCCTCAGCTTGTCGTTTCAAGAGCTATTGTTGCTCGGGGCTGGGGGCCTCTTTGTTTCCTTTACCCTTTCGCCAGGCTTGGTCACAGCCTGGTATTAAATTATTCAAATCATCTCACTGTGCTTCACAGCTGAACTCCTGCACCAAGCATACAGGCTGTGAAATCCCGAGGGTTCCAACCCTCACCGCGAGCCCTCGACCCAGCACAAACCACACTGGTTCACACTGGTTCCCCCTGCCCCAAGCGAAGGGTCCCAATGTTCGAGCCAGTGACACCTCCAGCCCCAGCACCACTGTGCAAAGGCATCGTTAAGTCATAAAACAACCCACCTAATGCCAGCACATCAGTGGGAACAGGGGGGCTGCCAGGGGGCTCACCCCTGGATTTGGCAGCCCAGCTGGAGCAGAGAGAGCCCAGCTCTCCTGGCTGCACGTCCCCTGGAGCGGTGGCATTTTGCTGCCACTGTTGACAAGGCAAAGGGTGGCAGAGACCTCTGTCCTGCCTGCCTGCTGTCCCAGCCAGCCCTCAGCCCTGGCGAGGCTGTAGCAGGAACGCCAGTCCTGTCTTATGGGATGTGTTTGCACATGGTTTGGGGCGAGGGGAGCCTCGAGAGCTGAGCACAACACAGCCAAATGAAGTCTGTTGCTGTAGGAGCTGATGCTGCTGACAGCTCGGCGCAGGGAGGACAGCGGCCCAGAGGGGCTTTGAGTCCATTTAACCCAGCCCTGCAATTACCCTGGTGCCCAGGTTGGTCTGGGGGTGGAGAACACCTTCCCCTCCACCGACACTGGGCTGCCAGAGCCGTCCCTGTAACCTGCAAGACAAGGCAAGTGCCACGGGACAGGCAGAGCCTTTGAACACAAGTCAGCTTCCTGGGATAGCAGGGTGTAACCGCCTGAAAAGGCAGCTCCACAAGAAACAAAAACGGCAGGGAAAAACCCATGCACCCACCCTGCCAGGAGCCAAACAGGGAGGCCACGTCTGCAGTCGGGGCTGCACACACCTTTCCCAGCTGGATGGGACCTGCTCCCTTGCCCAGCCGGAGCCTGGGAGGCGGCAAGGGAGGAAAGAGCAAGAGACCTGCAGAAATTCATTACCTTTCACATGACAGAGGGATCAGTCGGCTTCTACCAGTGGCAAGGTTCCCCTCATTGAAAACAGGAAAGAATCACAAAAATAATTAGAGAGATTTCATCTCAGCCAGCTTATGAGAGCACTGACTTTATACACAACAGATTGGCAGCAGCACAAAGATGGATGTGAAAGGCAAGAGCATTTGCAATGTCAGGCAGATCAGAGACAGAAGCTCATCAAAAAATGGCCCAGGGCAGATGTAAGTTAAAAAAAGAAAAGAGGAGGAAAAAAAAAAGGAAAGGACCCTTCTGGAGATAAAAAAAACATTCCTGCATGTGACATGGTGATATGCCCCCTCCCGCCTGCAGAAAGGATCCCTGGTGAAAACTCGTCATCTCCCTGGAGAGATCTGGGTTAAAAAACTTCAATTACTGGCAGTCGCTGGTGGTGTTTTGCTGCCTTCCGCTAGCTCAGCTGGGATCCAGTGAGCTGGTCAGCAGCAGGATTTAGGGGCCTGAGGACAAATGTCAGCTGGAGGATCTTCCGGTGAGCTCCTGGGGCCAGGGGAGGCTGTAATTGGAAAGCTCCAGGCAGCATTTCGGGGAGAGCGAGCCAGGCTGTGCTGCACAGAGATGCTGCTCATGCCGGGTTTGGCCAGTTGTGCCGGCCAGGACCCTGGAAAGCGTGATAAACAGCTCAACAAACGGGTGAAACGTTTTAAGGGGGGGGGATGGGAAAGGACAGGCTTCTCTAATTAGAAAAGAGGTTTGCACTTAGTCACCCAGTGTAGCGCCTGGGGCCCTAACTCCAGACACTGCTGTGCAAAGGCTGACAGCTCTCTCAGACACCAAGCTGTCAGCCTGGGCTTTGTAACCAGAGACAGCTTCCATGGGGGAAAACAACCTCTCTGCTCCTCACCCTTCTACCCAGGCACTTCCAGCGGGGAGGGGCACAGCCCCAGCGCGACCCCCTGAAGGCAGCACCAGAGCTCTGGGCATGTCTGCCCCACAACAGCAGCTCTCGGGCACTGGAGGTTCACAGTGACCCTCGTTGATTTGATAAATGAGACCAGCTCCAGTTCCGTGGGAACCATTGTTAGGAGCTCCCTGTTTCCAGATCGCTGCCTTCAGAGCGCAGCTGAGGAGCTCCCAAGTCCGGGGATGCAGGTCCGAGCCAGGCTGTAGCAGGCAGCAGCAAGGGCAGGCTTACAGGGCGGCTGGGGGTGCCTCCGCATCTATACAACGAGGCTGGATATGGCCCCTCTCAACTCAAACTCACTGGGAAGGTGACTCTTCCACGGCAGCTGAAAGACAAAGGGCAAGGACCAAGAATAAGCTGTAAGCTGCCATATCAGTGAAGCTACAGGGAGCAGTGCCCAACAGATGGGCACCGCACTCCCTGTCCCGCTACCCCAAGAAGCCGCCACAAGGCCTCAGTAGTGGCACAAGCAGGAGGCAATGCTCAGCATTTCAGGAGGAAATGCAATCTCTTGAGGCTTGCACCCTCCTCTCCAGCATGCCTGGCTTCTCCCAGTTATTCCTGTGTTTGCAGTGGGATAGAGAGAAGGGTGCAGCGATGGCCTCACGATAAAGTGGGCGGAAGCCCAAGCCAGATAAAAACAGTGTTGGCCACATGGGAGGAAACCGCGGAGTGGTGCAGAACTGCCGCCCCAAAGGTGGAGCACTGCTCGCCTGTGCCAGCACCCTCTCCGGGCCAGATCACAGCCAGAGCCGACAGCGGCAATGACATCAAACATGCCACCAGCTCTCGTGTCCTCTCTGGAGAGGTTTCCAGGCAGACTGAGCTGTGTAAAAGTCCAGAGTCAGAATTTAGCTTTTTAACAGAGCTCTTGATGCTTTTTGCACCCTGGTTACTGAGGGGTGCTGGAGCAGGCGAGGCTGCTGCCCTGACACCGCTGCTGCTGTGTTTGTACTTCCAGTACCGGGAAGGAGGGTCGAAATTTTGGACTGGGTAGTGCAGAGGGACAGCGGTGGGGCTATGGTGGGGGTTCTGCGCTCAGTCCCTGCTCTTACGGTGCTGCAGGTGGGAGCCCACAAACCAGCTGCCACAGAGCACAGGGTGACTCTGGCAGCGGAAGGGGAGAGCAGCCTGCAGTCTTCCTGCAGAAACAAAACCCTTTTACTCCCATGACAAATGCCCTACTTGTTCCCGAGCCTGGGGACTCAGCCATTCCCCGTCCCCTTCATGTGGCAGCACACATCATGTGAGAGCTCGGCACGTGCAGGGGAAGAACAGGAGCCACGACCGATTCCGCGGTGCTGGGGCAGTCAGCTGGGCCTCCTCCCCTCTGGGGTGTAATTAGCCTCCTTGAAGTGGGCTGGGACTGGAATCTTTCAGCCCAGCACTGAGGCCATAATCAGCCTGGCAGAGGAGGAAGAAAGGCCCCTCCAGCAGTCCGGGCCAGGCTCCCATCATACATCCAGGCAACGGAAGGGCAGGTCACGCCATGGGCACATTTTAACCATGCAATGATGCTGCCTTTGGCCTGAGCAGAGAAGAACCACAAAACCATCACTATCTTTTCCAAACCACAATGGAAAGCCAGCAGCCAAAATGACGCCTCAAATCTCAGCTTCTATTTCAGCAGCATCAATTAGAGAGCTGCTCTTTTTGGATACTCGGTGGACTGCCAGCACACCAGCTCCCCACCACCGCAGCCTGGCCAGCCCACTTGTCTGGGAGTGCACGAGACTGCCTCTGCCGTCCCTCTGCTCCCCCAGCCCAGCGGAAGCGGCAGTGTCACATTGCTGCATAGCGGAAGGGGAGTTTTTATGGGCTTCAAGTTATTTCTATTCATCTACAGCTCTAGAGGGCTAGAATAACACAGAGCTTATGCGCCAGGGTTACTCAGTAGAGCTCCGGTCACAAGGCATTGTGTCTGGCTGGGCCCTCATGGCAGGAATCACAGTAACGAAGCCCCTACTCACGCTTTACTGCCAGCAGTGTGTTCCCGTGGCAGCAGGCTACGGAGGTCACCAGGTATGGATGCGTCTCCTCCAGCTGCACCGGCCTCGGCGCTCCTGTTTCCTCATCCTTCCTGCCCAGGCGTCCCCTGGCTCCTTTCCCCCACGTGCACACCTCGCCATCTGCAGAGGGATATATACGCCTTGCTGCACACAGCGCTCACTGGCAAACAGGCCTCCCATCTCCCTGGTACCGCCCTGGGCTATCTCTGAGGCCTGCCTTGGCCACCACATGGACTGCAGGCAGAGGAAAGCCAGGGCCTACTGCAGCCCAGGACACAGGGGCTTCAGTCTCACCTGCTCCGATGGCCACAGTGAAAGCATCACCACAAGCCACCATGGTGACCTTCATTGCCTGGAGCCCCACGACCAGGTGGGGTACGCGGCTGTTGTGGCAGGAGTTGGTGCCCAGCTGCCCATGCTGGTTGCTCCCAAAGGTGTAACACTGGCCAGAAGCTGACAACAGAAACGAGAGAAACAACTGGGTGTCACCCGAGGATGCACTGAAACCCCTGAAGCCCATTGCTCTCTGCCATGCTGAACATCCAGCTCCACAGAGCAACAACATCAAGAGCACGGTGCCTCTTGAGCCTCTCTGAGGCCTCTGCCCATGGGAAACGGAGGCAGGAGGAAGACAGTGAAAATGCAGGTTCTCCCCTCAGGGATCTGGGCACACACCCCTCACCTGTGACTGCAGCCGAGTGCGCTGTACCGATGTCCGCACACACAATCGGCTCTTGGTTCAAGGGGGACGACTGAGCACACATGAACGTGGTGGCCTCTTCCACCTGGTCCTCCGGGGAAGGCTCCTCTGCTGAGCTGATACGATCTAGGCCCAGCTTGTTACACCTGCATGGGGAAAAGCACCATTCAGAGCTGGCTGAATGCAGCCTGACACAGACACCCTGGAGACAAATCCTGCCCCTGCATAACTGCACCACCAGCAGCGATATGCTGGGGAGCAGGATCACACAGAGATGTCTTCTAGAGCCCCTTGCTCCCTCTTCCTGGGCTGGACACCGATGGACAGGCCCAGGAGGCTGTAGGCAAGCTCTGGAGCGCAGACCCTTGCGTCTTTACCTGTTGCTCCCACAGGCGAGAATCTGGTTCTTCACTGTGAGGACCATGGAGGAATCGATGCCGCAGATGACCCTCTGAGCCTCGTGCTCCAGCGGGACTGCGACCTGCTGGGGGAAGTTGTGGCACTCCAGGGTACCCAGCCCAAGCCGACCTGGCAGGGGGAACAGAGCAGGGCACGGCTGATGGCAACACAAAACTTGAGCACACCCCCATGAGCAAGGGCATCGACAGAGCTGCTGCAAGAGCCCAGCCTGGGACCTATCGCCAGGAAAGGCAGTGAAATCCAAAGCACGGGGGCCCCGGTATGCAGTGAAGCAGCTGCAACTCTTCTGCACCCACCCAGCCTGGCACATCCGGAGAGGACTGTGGGCAAGCAGGGCCAGCGAGGGGAGTGGGAACAGGCAAAGGAAAGCACAAGCCCTGTTTTGCAAAGCAGACACCTCTTACCATTATCCCCCCTGCCCCAGGCAAACACTTCCCGTTCGTTGGAAACCGCCAGGACGTGAGACGCGCCACAGGCCACCTGCACCATCTCGTAGCCCAGCAGGGCCTCCACAATCTTGGGCTGGCAGGGGAAGAGCAGCAGCCGTCAGCCGAGACCTCCCAGCCTGCCCGGCTGCTCCCATCCCTCCCACCCGGCCCCCCCAGCCTCAACACAGCGCTGGCAGCATCCCAGTTTTCATCCAACACAAACACCAGAGAACTTTTTTTGTTCCAAACAGTCTTCAAAGGGTTTAGAGACTACGTGCACACAGCACAGAAGATAACGCAAACATCTCTGGGGCGGAAGAAAGCAGCCAGCACAACAGTTTGCAGAGGGAATAGGTTCAGCCGAAGGGCTGGGATTCGCCCCCCTGCCCATGTGGGGAGTGCCAGGGGCTGTTAACGCACGCTCTGAGCAGGCAGGGGCTTGGTGCAGGATGCGTTGGCTGAAAGGCTCTTGTGCAGAGGAGCTGTGAGCTATCGGCCACGTATTCGTTAGGGTGTGGAGAGACCAGGATCTCCATATTTCACCCAGCCCCTGCTGTGACCTGCTGTTAGATCTGACACCTCGCCACAGCGAGTCTCATTCTCATTATCTTCTTCAAGTGAAAAGCACCATTTGTTGGGATCTGGCTGCTGCTCCCAACTGGTCTCCCCTCCCCAGCAATAAGCACCGAGCAGCTCAGGTCTGGATAGAGCAGGAATGAACGAGCCAGCTGACCACAGCGACAAATGGCACCAGTCTCCGGGCTCGGCTGGAAGCCATCGGCTGCTGCCACATCCGAGGGCAGGCAAGGAAGAAGCTGGAAGGGAGCGATGGGCCCTCAGCCCTAGTGCTCCGAGCCAATCGGAAACACACAGCTCTTCTTTAAATACTGGCTCTTTTGAAAAATAACTTTTCTCAGTGAACCCTGGCAGCTGCAGGCCAAGAGCGAAGCAGGCAGGTGTGTGATTGGAGGCAGCCTCCAAGCTGGGTGCCTGCCAACAGCAACCACAAGGCAGCTCTTGACTTCCCCCACGCTCAAAGGGATCATTGTGTAGGGGGGAGAGAGAAAAAGAGAGGCAGGTTGGGTCTTTTAAAACTCGCAGTGACAGGGAGAGGAGGGGGAAGGGGTCGGATGCCAGAGCATGCCTGGGATGCACATCCCTGGAGCGGGGACGAGCCCTCTCACGTGGCGCAGAAGGCATGATCCACCCTCTACCTTGGGGGAGCAGTGCGCCCAGCATCCTCACGACAAACCTGGCTTACGTCTGTGAAGTTTCTGTGCCCCAAACAGCCATTGCTGCCGCTGCCGAAAGTCATGATGATGCCCCTGTCTGGAAAAGCAGAAAGAAGTTGTGTTACTGGCACACATGAGGCCCTGCAAGGCACACAGAGCCAGTGGGGCTGGCCGTGGCTCCCAGGACAGCAGCTCTACTTGGACCCACTTTGACTCCTAACTTGCTGCAGGGGCGAGAAGCCTTCAGCGAGCTTCCCAGGAGCAGCAGCCTCGATGTGCTGTGACAACTCACCAAACAAACAGCAGATGATAGGAGAGCACTGAGATAACATTATTGCAGCTGCGTAGCTGCTAACCCCACGGTCTGTCAAGGTGCTAAATACACAGAGCCACTGTGTATTTACCGAGCCCCTGTGTATCACTGAGCAGCCACCCAGCAGAAGGGTGGCAAACGCCATGGAGAGGTAGGATAAACACATGCCTACAAAGTTTGCCGGTCGCATATCTGTCATTTGCTGCCCTGATCCCCAGCAGAAGTGCGAACAGGGCTCCCGGAGGACCACTGGGAGGGCTTTGCTCCACAAACACAGCCTCGGGCTGGTGTGCATGCTTCCCCTCCCAGCCAGAACGCCTCCCAGCCTCCCAGGGGGTTTCAGACCCTGCCTTCCTGCAGCTGAGGACAACTGGCCCTGCAGGAGCTCACAATGACTTCTCACTGCAATGCCAGTCACCGCTGGTCACTGCTTGTGTCTGCGTCACACTCACAGAGTACGTGAGAGAGAAAAGCTGAACTTCCCAGACACTCCTCACACTGCAGTCCCCACTACACAGGCCAGTTCTGGCTTCAGGTGACACCAGTGCAGCCAGGACAACAAATCTGTGGCCCTCCCCATACCGGACAGACCTTTGGGACCAAGTTGACCATTGTGGCATCATAAGAGGACCGTGCCTGCCATTTCTGACCCCCACCTGATGTTACAGGAGAGATCACAGAGGCCTTTGTGTCACCCCAGCCCAGTGCATCCCTCGGGTTCCGCTCTGAGCAGGCTCCCCAGGCCGTCACGCTGCATTTGCAAGCCAGCTGCCATGTAGAGGGGTCTGGGACTCAGCCAGGTGCAGGCAGGAGGCAGCAGCTCACCCGTGAGGCAGGCTGTGAAGAGATCGCCGCAGGACACATGTTTGATGGTCACGCCAGACTGGCCCTCCAGAAAGCGGGACACAAACTGGGGCTGGAGCTGCTCGGTGGCTCCTGGGAGAGAAGGGCCTCCCGCAGCACCCATCGGGGGAGCCTGGCAGAGAGAAACCATGTTGGCTGCTGCACCTCCGTGCAGCAAGAGCTGGGTTGGAGAACTCAGATGAGCCCCTTCCCACAGGCTTAGCAGTGTCACCCTCACCCTGGACTGGACAGCGGTCCTGCGGGACGCGGTGCCAGGGCCTATGCACAGAAACATCTCCTCCTCAGAAATTGCACATCCGAGGCTTCCATGGCCACTGCCTGCCCCAAGTTCCCCGTCACTCACCTCCCACATGATGAGCCGCCCCGATTTGGTGACCCCGGCCTTCTGCGTCCTGCCAGCAGACACCTGCACCACTTCAGTGTTAAGCATGGGCAGGCGGAGCGGGGTGGTGATCCCGCTCCCCCAGGTGTAGATGGACGACAGCGGAGGAGGGATTCCTGTCCTGGCTGAACCACCTCGAACACCTATGGGTCAAAGAGAAATCATGAACCCAGAGCCCTGACTCTGCCACAGGAAGAGAAATGACAGCAGCCATCCAGTCTGGGTGCCAGCAGAGCTGCCTGCCAGCCAGCAGGGCCAGACCAGCACCGGTCCAAGGCTGGCAAGGGGCTGTGGGGGAGCTCCCAGCCAGGGCTGAGAGAAGCACATGGGAACGACTCCTTGTATTTTATCCCAGAATTGAGGGAAGCGGCACCACAACAGCTCCAGCTAATTGTTACCGGTGCCAGGTGCATTGCCCTGCGCTGGGACATCCCCCCTCAGCACCGCCAGCTGGTTCCCAGCCTTCACAGCAGGAGCAGCAGAAACTTGATTCAAGGGTTCAAAACCTGGAAGAGGCAGCCCGAGAAAGAGGGTGGCATGGTCCCCAGAGCCAAGGTGCCCATGGGCTCCCCCAGGGCTCAGGGAAGGTGATGTCTCTCAAATTCCCCTCTCCAGAAGCTCAAGTCTGACCCCCTGACATCCAAAGGGAAGGGTCCTTCTGAATGGAGCTGTGTTGAACACACCATGCCAGGACTCACCCCTCGGCCTGGCACTGCTCACTCGTCCCCCCGTCCGGCTGTGGGTCACTGTCGGCACCGGAGCCAAGGGTTTTTCAGGCCTGCCAAACCAAAATCCGGTCCTTAATGTCAGCTGGGCCCCAGAGGTCCTGCAGAGCCCTGGATCACAGAAGGTCTGGGCAGAGCTACAGCCTAAGCCACGGCTGAATAGCTCACAGAATTGTCTCAGTAGGTGCTTTAAACCACCTGAGAGAGGGAAGTTGGCATCAGCACGCTTCCCCCTGAGCTCACAACTCTCTGTTCACTGTTACTGTCATGACAGGCCCACAGCTGCCACAGCACCGGCCGTGGCCCTGAGCCACAGGGCCAGGCGTGGCCCGCAGCAGCTGCACTTTGGGTAACACAGGAAAGCTGCATGGGGACAATGCTCTCTTCGGAGCTTGTAGAGGAGACAGTGAGGTGGTCAGACACGTTATGGGCTGTGGCAGCCCCTCCCAAGGGACACTAAGGTGGCAGTATCACTTGCCTTCTCATTTTGACACTGCCCACGTCAGTGTAGAGGTTCAGAAGGGGCCGAATGCAGATGGCCTGGGCCATGATCTCATTCAGCTGGGGCCGCTTGGAAGGATCCAGGTTCAGCATGCTAAGGATGAGCTGGCGCAGGTCGGGGCTGTATCTATCTGATATTGGAGCAAATGTCCCGCTCATGATCTTCAATACTAAGGCAGGAAGATTCTGGAGAGAAAACAAAAGAGAGACATACAGTGGCTGGGCAGTCAGAGGTGAGGCCAAGGAACAAGAAGTTCTCAGCACTGCCCTCTGCCTTCACACCTCCAGGCTCAGTGGGAAGAGTCATCCGAGCATGCATTTTCACCTCTGTAAGAGGCCGGGGCTCCCTGCGCTACATGTAAACCATATCCCTCTTACCGCAGCTTCAAAAGCCCTCTTGAGGCTGGCGAGTTCATACAGCACACAGCCCAAAGCCCAGATATCACTCTTCTGGTTGTAAGGCTTCCCTTCACAGAGCTCTGGGGAGATGTAGCACGGAGTTCCCACAACCTAGAAGAGACAAAGAAAGAAATTCACCATGATGCTGTGAAACTGGGGCAGCGAGGTGGAAAGAGAAAGGTTCCTTTCAGGGCCCAGTGCGCAGGCTGGCTAGAGCACCACCAACCAAAGCTTAGTGGAGCTGGGCTTTTGTTCCCTGGTGTCAACATCTGCCTGACAATCTCAGTAAAAAACATGGGGATTTGCCTTTCCGGTGACCTCCCTTGCATGTACAGAGATTACCTCTAATTTTTCTCCTATCCAGTTGAGGGAATCAGAGCCCAGAGCGATGAGCGTGATATAAATGTCTAGTCAGATTAGACCAGCTGGGGAATGATACTCAAGTCTCAAGCAGAGAGAGGAGATTAAGATAAGGCAGGACAGTGGGGCACAAACAGGAATTCGGTTGCCAAGTATGTGTCAGACGAGCCTGCAACTACCACCTCTCCCACTGTGACAGTGGGAGGAACCCTGTCTACCCTCACCAGTGGGCCCAGACACCCCATCCTCTCCCAGGCTCGGGCAGGCAGGTCTTTCTCACCTTTCTGCAGCAAACTTGGGCGTGAAGACATCAGCCTGTATAAACTCCAAGGAGCAAAGCAGCATTGCGGCATATGGATGTGGTCTACTGCAAGTATGCTACATCCAACCTCACTGCCTACAGCAGCTTCCCAGAGACTATCGTGAGCCAAGTCCAGAGTTTCCAGCCCGCTGCCATGGTGGCAAGTAGTTCCCCCGCAAAGCCAGGCCACTCACCGTGTAGGCTTTACTCTTGCTGCTCAAGATTTTGGAGATACCAAAGTCTCCGATCTTCACGATCATGCGATGCTTGTCTAAGAGGATGTTCTGAGTCTTCAGGTCGCGGTGCAGGATCTGTTTGGTGTGCACGTGGTGGAGAGCCAGGAGGATCTGCACGAAGAAGTGCAGGATGGTATCCTCATCCAGCAAGGAGTTGCAGCGCTTGTGAATAAACTCCGCTAGCGTGCCCCCTGCAAAGAACAACAAAGGGCTATCGGCAAGGGTGGCTGCACAGGGCAGCGCAAACCCGGTCTAAAAGCCAGGGGGATTTAGCCACGGCATCTTAACAAGCCAAGTGCATGGGAAAAAGCGTGTCCCGGTGGGACACGCAGCACGTCCTCCAATGCTGCCGAGACCGTGCGGAGAACAATGGCAGCACAGTTGGTGGGACGAAGAAACAACGAGAGAGAAGTTGCTGTTGACATATTGTCAAAGGCAGCAGGAAAAGAAACGCTAAAATTACAGCTCTTGGAGGACATAAACCTCGATGGCAGAACAAGATAAGCCTGTTCTGCAAAAGAGACTTCTTGCAGTCTGAGAGGCCACGTGGCACGGAGAGGCCCCTATCGAGAAGGGGAGGTCCGGATTCAGGGCTCACGTACAACTTTTAACAAACCCTGATGCAAATGTTGATTTCATCTGACACTCCACAGCAAATCTTGTTAGAAATCACACCTTCCCACACAGAGCTGTGGGACCAACAGCGTGGCCGAGAGCTGACACAGGGAAATGTATGTGAAACCTAAGCCAAGGGCAGATGGTAGCACACTTAGCAGTGACAGAGGTGTTAGAAATCTCTTTGTTTTGGATACGATCAGCAGGCGTAAGGCACATAATCACAGAATCACGGGATGGCTGAGGTTGGAAGGGACCTCGGGAGGTCATCTGGTCCAGTCCTCTGCTCAAGGGGGGCCACCGACAGCTGGCTGCCCAGGGCCATGACCTGTCTTTTGAATCTCTCCAAGGATGGTGACTCCACAAGCTCCCTGGGCAGCCTGTGCCAGTGCTCGGTCAGTTGGCTCACGGTCAACTTGGTGTCCATCAGGACCTCCAGATCCTTTTCTACACAAGTGTCTGTTCAAGAGAGACATGTTTGGGCTCTTTGGGGGTCCAAAGCACAGGATCTTTACAAGGCGCACAACGTGGGGCCAGAGCAGCCCGACCCACCGAGCGCTGAGGGCTTGGCATCCCCTGGGCCTGCCAAGGAACCAGCTGCGGGTGCTGGGGGAGATCGGGGCCCACCTGGGGCATACTCCATGGCGATCATGAGCGCCTTGTCCTCCAGGAAGTTCTCGTAGTACTCGATGACGTTGGGGTGGCTGAGCAGCTTGAGGACCTGGCACTCGTTCTGCGCCGCCAGCCGCTCGTCCTTGCTCATCTGCTCCACCGGGATCTGCTTCAGGATCACCAGCTTCTGGTCGGCCTTGCGCAGGCAGAGGTGCACGATGCTGCGGGGACGGGGACAGGGCCTCAGCGCGGGGGGACAGGGCCCGGCCACCACCCTGGGGTGACACATGGCCCCTGCCCCCCCGTTGCCATGGTAACAGTGCCTGCAATCCGCCCCCCCCCCCGGGGTGTCACACATCCAGTGCCGTGTCACCCCATTGCCATGGCAACAGCCAGGGCCTGGACACCCCCCCGCAGGGTGCCACACGCCGGCTGACCCCCGCGTTGCCATGGCCACAGGGCCCGTGCGCCTTGTTGCTATGGTAACGCCGCCTGCGGCCTCCCACCCTACCCCACGGTGCCACAGGCCCGGCGCTCCCCGCACACGCGTGGCCACGGTAAAAAAGGCCTGGGGAGCCGCCGTGCCCCACTCGCGGCGCCCCCCGGGGCCGCCCTCACCCGAAGGCCCCTCTCCCCACCACCCGGATCCGCTCGTATTTCTCCATCACTGCCCTGGCTGGGCCCGGGCTCCTCCCGTTTCCATGGAAACACTTCCGGGAGCCGCTACGGCGGCGGCGGCCGGACAAAACACCGCGGGCCGCGCCCGTCCCCTCCACTACGCATGCGGGGCCCGCGGCGGGGACGGGGACGGCGGTGGCGGCGCCGCCCCCAGGCCTCGCCACGTGGCCGTGCTGCCACCTAGCGACACCGAGCCCCGGCGGGACGGACAGACAGACAGCCCCGTGTCCTGCTCCGGGGGGGCCACGGTGGGGCGGGACCCCTCCCCACGCAGGAGCCGGCACCGGGCCGGGCCGGGCCGGCAGGCGCGGGGAGGCGTGGTCTGCACGGGGGCGTGGTCTGCACGGGGGCGTGGCCTGGGGCGTGGCGTGGCCTGGGCGTGGCCGGGGAGGCGTGGCCGGCGCCGCCCGCCAGCCGGAGCTGGCGCGATGGGCCCGGGCTGGCGGGCGCCCTCGGCGGCGCTGGTGGGCGGCAGCGTGGCCATCTTCGGGGGGCTGCGGCGGGCAGCGCTGGCCCTGCCCCGGCCCGCCGCCGTGCGGAGCCGCCCCGGCCGCGCCTGGCGCTGGCGGAACCTCCTCGTCTCTTTCGCACACTCCGTGCTGGCGGGGCTGTGGGCCCTCTTCAGGTACCGGGCACCGGCGGCGGGGGGGGGGGGGGGGGGGGGAAACGGTGCGCAGGCCGCAAACGGGGACCGGGGCCCCGGGCCCCCGTGGGAGCACGACCCCGGGCGCTGCCCCCAGGGGAGGAGGCACGGGGTCCCCGCGTCCCCCATCCCGGCGCCCGGGCTGACCCCCTGCCTCCTCTCCTGGTCCCCAGCCTCTGGCACTCCCCGGAGCTGCTCTCCGACATCCAGGACGGCTACAGCGTCTCAGGGCACCTGCTGGTCTGCTTCTCCTCAGGTAAGGAGCCGGGCAGGGCGATGGCTGCGGCCGCCCTGCCGGGCTCTGCCTGCTCCCTCTCCAGCCCGGCACGCTGGCCTGGCATGAGCCCCCGGCTCAGGGCACGGATGACTCTCCGTGCCCCCTGCCTCCATCACGAGCGCGGAACCCGCAGGCTGCCAGCCCCCGGGGCCCGGCCGTCTCCCCACGCCCAGCCAGGGCGGAGGCGCTTCTGACGCCTGGAGCACAGTCACGCCACCCTCCTCCTCCTCGCTGCTCCCCCTTACCGCAGCAGGTGACGGTGCACAAGCCAGACCCCCTCATCGCTCTCTCTCCCTCATCCCGCAGGCTACTTTATCCACGACAGCCTTGACATCATCTTCAACCACCAGTCTCGCTCCTCCTGGGAGTACCTGGTGCACCATGCCATGGTGAGTACGGCCCCAGGGAGGTGAAGGGCGAGCACGGGGGGCTACCACACACCGCATGCAGGTTCCGTGCGCTGCGGCGGGTAGCAAGCTGGATCCCTCCCCTCTGCCTCGCCCTGGCTGCACATCAACAAGGCGAGGGCACTTGGCGGGGCAGGACGCCTGCCAGCGTCGGCTCTGAGCAACGAGAGCCAGACAGGTTGCCGCACCGGGCAAGAGAAGAGCCAGAGGCTGGTCCCGGCTCCCCACGCAGGGAGGTGTAACTGGTCCCCAGGGAAACTAGCTCTCCAGACTGGTTTTCCCTTGGCCCGGGTGCCTGGGGGGATGCTGGGATCTCTGGGTGGCGAGGAGCAGCACCACATACACCCACACCTTGGCAGGGAAGGACTTGCCTCCCCCAGGGCAAGGAGAGCTGACCCTGCTGTGTGTCCCCCCCACTCCCAGGCCATCTCTGCCTTCATCTCACTCATCATCACGGGCCGTTTCCTGGTGGCTGCAATGCTACTGCTGCTGGTGGAGGTGAGCAACATCTTCCTCACCGTCCGCATGCTGCTGAAGATGAGCAATGTGCCTTCCCCAGTGCTCTACGAGGCCAACAAGTACGTCAACCTGGTGATGTACTTCGCCTTCCGCCTGGCGCCCCAGGCTTACCTCACCTGGTACTTCCTCCGCTACGTGGAGGTGCAGGGCCAGGGTGCCTTCCTCACCGCCAACCTCCTGCTGCTCGACGCCATGATCCTCATGTACTTCTCCCGCCTCCTCCGCTCCGATTTTTTCCCCTCCCTGCGCAAGGGCTCTGCAGGGAGAGACGTGGATGGTGAGAAGTTTCTGATAGACTGAGATGTGTGCGCCAAGGGGGACCCGGGCTCTGGCTCCTGGAGGTCTTGGCCTCTCCAAACCTGCTCTGATGTGCCTTAGGGCTCGTTCCCTGGCCCCGGGCCCTGCCTTCACCCGCTCTGCTGCCTAAAAGCGCTTCCCTGCTGGACCAGCCCGACAGCCTCGCCGAGCCGTGGGGATGCCGCCGAAGCCACAGGCACAGCCGATGGAAAAGCAGCCCAAGCCGGCTTCTGCACAGGCAGCTGGAGGGCCAGGGGTGGCCGCATTTCACAGCTGATGGCCTGAGAGGGTTGTAAGGGAAGGGACAAGTCCGTCCCGTGGTGATGTTGGGTGTTATGTGCATTAAAATTGGCCTGTTTACTGCTGCCGCAGCACACCAGGGCTGGCTTTTCTGTGGGGCAGAGCAGTGCCGGGGGAGGATAAGGGGGACAGGGCCATGGGAAAGGATGTGCCCCTGTTCCCAGTGGAGGGATGGCAGTCCTCAGGGAGGGAGATGGCACGTTTCTGCCCCTCACTTTGTTCCAGGGACACACTCAAGCCTGCTGGGTCCTACCAGCCCAGCTGCACCATGCTGAGCCTTGAATAGCAAGACCCCATCCCTCCCACGGATGGGTCCCTCTCCTCCTCCTCACTCTCCTGCTCTTCCAGAGACCCAGGGCTGTGCAGGGAGCAGGGAAAGGGAGCCAGGATAGGTACCGAGCCTTGCTGCAGTCCTTGACCTGCCTGTCTCTGGCCTGGCGGCAAGGAGCCTGGCTGGGCTGCATGACTCACCCGGCAGCCACGTGAAGTGGAGCTGGCATGGGAAAGCTGTGTGAGGCCATGGGCTCTTCCTGGAAGACTGCTGCATGCTCGCATCCCCCTGGAGCGATCTTCACTGGCACCATGCAGCTCCAGCCCCCTGCGAGCATGCTGGGCCCTCTCCTGCAGCAGCCCCCCCAGAGCAGCAGGAGGAGAGAGGAGGTTCAGCTCCCTGGGGGAGCAGGGCCAGAACCGGCCCAGCTGGTCCTGTGAAGCACCAGAGCATTGGGAAGGCAAATCCTGCTGACATGATGGCTCTGGGATTGCACCAGACTGGCTTAGAGTAGTGGGGTTTAGAGAGACTCCTGCCCAGGCCCTGCTCCAGGGCAGGATCCATCCTACCAACCCCACCGCCAGCCCAGCTGAGGCAGAGACAGGCGCTGCGGCTGAAATAAGCCAGTGATTAGGTGGAAACACCCCACAGGGCTGGGATCCTGCCAGGGTTCCTGGTGTGCACCGATGCCATGGTGGGTGCAGGGGGCGCTTGCTGGGAACAGCCTGGCAGCTGGAGCAGAGATGTGATATTTGGGACGCTGTGTGGGCAGGGACCTACGCCAGCTTCAAACCCACCGCCTTGCCCCCTCCTCACTCAAAGCGGAGCTCAGCAGCTCCGCGCCGAGCTGCAGGGAGCCCCTTTAGGGCACAGCCTTACCCTCAACAGCACATCCCAACGGCTACGCATCTTCCCAGCTGCAGCTTAAGCCCCATGGCCTCTGTGCACTGACTCCATCTGCAAATACCCCACAATCAAGCCCAAATCTTAGTTTCCCCTCACCTCGATTGCCGCACCGTTCCCCATGTCCTCAGACATGGCTCTGCCCCAGCAGGTCACAGGCTCAGGGGGACCAGCCCACGCTCCCACCGCCCTTCCAGCAGGGTGGAAGGGTCAGGCATGACAAAGCTTCCCAAAGCAGGGAGCCCGGCTCCCCCCCACTGCCCTCCTGCCTTCCAGCTGGAGCATCTCCCAGCAGCATGGCACTGGCCAGGCTGGGGCAGCTGTGGGTCAGGCCAGCTGCCAGCCTGGAGCAAGAGGCAAGCACAGGGAAGCGAAGCACAGCAGTTGCCAGGCTAAGTTGAGGCAGGGTCAGGGCAGACTGCAAGTGATGCCGATGTGAAATCCCTCCCCAGCCTCCACGCTGCAGCACTTACCCGCACAGAGCCCCTGCTGCTGCTGCTCCCCTTCCCTGGCTGCGCCCAGGCCCAGTGCAGGGGCCTGGGTTGGTGCCCTCAAACCCACGGGATCAGACCCAGCCCCAGGAGGGAGCGGGGCTGCCCCAGCTCCTCGCACCACCGTACTCCCAGCGGCAGGGCTATGTCACAGGCAGGGAAGGCTGCCTGTTGTTCAGCCTGACCTGGCCCAGCACAGCTTGCCAACAGCCCTTGCTCTCTGAGTTTCAAGCCCCTGACCTGGGCTGTGAAGGGGCACGGGGCGACAGCCTGAGTGCGCCCTCCCATTGCAGGCAGATGCAGCGGTGCTTCCCCAGCACGCGGAGCTGCGAGTGCCGGGCGAAGTCTCGCCCCAAGGGCCACACAACCCAGCACACATCTTTACCCATGGTCCCGAGAGCAGCGGCAGCTGGGACAGCTCCCCCTTTCCATCTACCACCACCCTTCGGCGTTCAAACCACCGCCCCGGGACTCCGCCACCCTTGGCAAGAGGCTGGAAGGAACTCAGTGTCGCGCTGCCCAAGAGCTCCATTACCCCCATCAGTATTTGGTCACGGCTTTCCCCATCTCACTCAAGCGTAACTGCATACTTAACATCAAGTACCCCTAAAGGCTTATCCATACTTCACCTCCATTCCCTGCTCGCCCAGCACTCCACTCTCGTGACTCTCCCAAGTGCTCTGAAAAGCCGGTTTCATCTACAAATTTGAGGAAGCAAGACTGCCAAGGCAGCAACAGCAGCTAGTTTGGAAACAGCCTTGATGAGGGCCATGAACCCCATGAGGTTACAGGCAACCTAACAGGAATAGCGTCAGGGAAACCAGGCTGCGATTCCCACACTGCAGCGTGGGGAGTTTGGAAAACAACAACAAAAAAAAAAAACCCCAAACCACACAAAGCCCCTACGATGGCATTGGCTTGAGGGCTTCATCAAGTGAAGGTTGCAGCATAAGCAAATAGCTGATACACTCGGAAAACGGTGCCACACCCCACTCGTGCCAGGCCCGAACCATAAACAGGTTTTTGTTGCGGTTACTACCTACGTCCTGGGCACTCCTCAGCCTCTGGTACGCTCCAGAGGGAAGCTATGAAGGACACCAGAACAGAGATCACAAACACATGTTAATTACACAAGGCAAGAAAATGCAGGAGGGTACCAGAGGTCTCGGGTAAACAGGTATTTGAGATTTGGGGCAGCGTCACCTCGTGTTTACTGACAGCCGAGAGAGCAGGTCAGTGATCCAGGAGACCCTGGGGTGGGACTCTCAGAGCGGCCAGCTCTGCCCACCTGCCACCAGGCTACAGCCAGAGGGAGGGAGGGAGGGAGGAGCCCCTTTTACTGAAATGAAGCCCCAAAAGTTTCCCCGGGCGCTCTCTTTCGCACGGGCCATGCTGTCACAAAACACAAGAGCCCCTCAGTGGTGTCACAGGGTTTATTATCCTGTCTGTACAGTCCTTGGCAGATGCAGTTTAGATGATTCCAATCTGGAAAGGAGCAAAGCATGTTAAAACAGATGTTACAGCGGCAGAAAGGCAGAGCCTCCACCACAGAAGTCACTGCCAGGGCTGCATCTCCCTGGGATTCCTGTCCCCCGAGGACAGGCTTCTTCCTCCCAGACCTGCCCAAGTGCCTTACACAACCGCTTTAAACATTTACTGCACGGTGACCCCATGCTAATCCACAGCCGCATCCCCCTGCTCCAGAACGTTCCCCCACTGCCTCCTGTTGACCTTGACCACACCGAGGACTGAAGTGCCTGCTGCTTCCAGCCCCCTGCCCGGCAGAAACCCCTCCTCCCAGGCCGGCAGCGCAGCAGTGCCCCTGCCCTAATGGTGCCCCTGGCATCATTTCCCCCTGTTAAATGAGCTGCCAACAGCACTGGCCAAGAACGCTGTTAGGACAAATGCTGCGTCAGCCCAGAAGCTGCAGGGCAGTTTCTGTATCCTCCCCACTAATACTCTGGAGCTCTTGCGGTCCTGTGGAGCGGAGCCTTTCCCTGGAGGAGCCGAGCAACAGCAGCAAGTCTCTCTCAGTAACTTTTCCCACCTAACCTCACGATCTTCCAGGCAAAATTGCATTTTGCCAGATGATGTGGTCTTGCTTCTCGACACCAGGATCCTGTCTAACTACATGGACACTCCAAAGAAGCGCCACCGTGCTTGAAGCACAAGTACCTCACCTGTATGCCAGGACAAACACCGGGCACAGGAGATACAAGACAGCGGGAGCTGCCCAGTTTCAAAGATTTCTCACCTTGTTGGCTACATCCAGCGCATCGTAATCCGGAGCCAGTCGGACATAAGCCTTCTTCTCCCCATCAGGCCTAGGAGGAACAGGAGGCATCAGTACAGAGGCACACAACTCCTCCCACCTGCTCCACGTTCCTGCTATAGCAGTGTGCATCAGTGGTTCCTTTGGAAACATCACTTTACTCAGTGGTAAAAAACGTTCACATCATTTGCACAAGACATTAGAAGAGCTCCCTGATGAAGCCGATCCTCTGGTCTGCCAACACTTCCCACTGCCACTAAGATGTGCTCAGTCACAAGCTGCATTTCTCAAAACTTTAACACTGAAAACGCTACAGAGGTTAATCCCACACCTCCTGAGAGTACCCACAACTGCTGAAACTCACACGTGTTCCCACTTTCTGCTAAAAGCCATCCCGGGCTCTCGAGGCATCTCACACCCACCAGTGACCTATTCTCCCCCTCTGCTCACCTAATCAATGTGTTGACCTTGGCCACATCGATATCGTACAGCTTCTTGACAGCCTGTTTGATCTGGTGCTTGTTTGCCTTGACATCGACGATGAAAACCAGAGTATTGTTATCCTCGATCTTCTTCATTGCCGACTCTGTGGTCAAAGGGAACTTGATGATGGCATAATGGTCCAGCCTGCAGGAGAGACCCTGCGGTTAGCAGAAGGCTGACAGATACCGCCTCTGTACTTCAGGGGCTTTCAAATACCACAGGTGCCATCTAAGAAAGTTTGGGGTGCATCAGTTGCCAAAAAAAGTTCTAATCACAAACTCTCAGGCTTTGGTCGCTTGAAATCATCACCTGCACCCCAAGTGCCCACTGCTCTGTCACCAAGCTGTGGCTCAGCTCCCTGGCAGCACGCTGGCAAGGTCTCACCCTGGGACCTGCAGCAGAGCACAGGTCCCCACACCAGCCCACGCACGGGGCTGCTCCCACCCCGCAAGCGCCACAACAGGGCAGAGCCCAACGCCCGACACGTACTTGTTTCTCCGTGGGGCGCTCTTCCGGGGGTACTTGGGCTGCCGCCGCAGCCGCAGGGTCTTGGGCCTGCGGAAGGTGGGTGACGTGCGGATCTTCTTCTTCTTGTGACTGTGGACCCCCTTCAGGACGGCCTTCTTGGCCTTCAGCGCCTTAGCCTTTGCCTCTGTCTTCGGAGGCACAGCTATAACAACAGCTCAGTCAGCACAACTGGGAACTGCAGGACCAGTGTGTGCTTCCCTGCCTGCCCCAACGGGCCGTGGCTTCCCCCGTCAGGCAGCTCAATGAACGGGGCCTCCCAAGCGGCCCGTGCTCCCTCATGCAACTGCGACCAGCCCCAAAACGTCCAACGCGGCTGAGGTTTCCCCTTCGCCTCCCAACAAACCGGTCTCCCACCGCACCGACGGACGGGAGCGCCCATTCCCTCGCCAGCTTCCTCACCCCCCACAGGCCCCGAGAGTCCCAGCACCGAGATCGGGGCCCGCCCTCCCTCCCTCAGATAACCGGGCTGGGCCCGCCGGTGCAGGCCTCTCCCGCCACCTCCACGTGCCCGCGCCCAGCACCGGCCTGCGGCCCTCCCTCACCCCCCGCACCGCTCAGCCCGGCCCCGCCGCGTACACCCGCACCCCGGGCGACGCCTCAGCACGTCCCCCCCCGCCCCACAGGCCCCGCCGCCCCAAACCCTCACCCTCCTTCTTCGCCTTAGGCGCCATCTTGGCCAGGCGGAAGCCGAAAGGGGCCGCCCGCCCCGCACCGCACGGGCTTATACCCCCAAATCTCGCGAGCGTTTGCCCCAACTCTCGCGGCGCCGAGGGGCTCGCCGGGAATGGTAGTACTTGCGGGCTGCCTCACCTGCGCATGCGCATAAGCTCCCCACGCCCGCGGCGCCTCATGGGAGTTGTAGTCCTGCGTGCCACCACCCCCCGCCGCCCCGACGGCGGGGGGCCGGGATGAATCCCGGTGTGGGGGCGTTACCGGGGTCCTGTCGCGCAGGCAGCACCGCAGTGGCCCCAGCCATGGAGGAACCGGCGTC
Organism: Platalea leucorodia; assembly: GCF_965183815.1. NCBI lineage: Eukaryota > Metazoa > Chordata > Aves > Pelecaniformes > Threskiornithidae > Platalea > Platalea leucorodia. The sequence goes on along the minus strand of NC_138838.1, from coordinate 13,616,683 downwards.
CTGGCCCCTCCCCCGCCTCCCGGGGGAGGGGCCAGGACGCCGGTTCCTCCGCGGCAGGGCGTGCAGCGCCGAGCACCGCTACCGGAGCCGGGAGGTTCGCGGTAACGGGGACCGGGATGGGGCGGAGAGGGCTTGGCCGTGGACCGGGATGTGGCGGGGGGGACGGTGCACGGGGGACACGGGGACAGCCACACTCGGGGAATGTGGGGACCAGTGGGACACGGGGACGGACGTGCACTGGGATGCCAGGCTTGGGATGTGGGGACAGCTGGGACATGGGGACAGTGGTACCCCGGGACGTGGGGATGGCTGGGACATGGGGATGGCTGTGTCCCGGGGTGTGGGGACAGCCACGCCTGGGGACGTGGGGATGGCCGGGATGTGGGACGGCCGTGCCCTGGGATGGCACACTTGGGATGTGGGGACGGTCGGGACAAGGGGACAGCCATGCACAGGGATGTGGGGGTGGCTGGGGCATGGGGACAGCTGGAACATGGGGACAGCTGGGACATGGGGACAGCCACACCTGGGGATCTTGGGGTGGCTGGGACACAGGGACAGCTATGCTGGGGGACATGGGGACACCCAGGACATGGGGACAGCCGTGTCCCAGGGATGTGGAGACAATTGGGATAAGGGGACAGCCCCGCTTGGGGACAGAGGGACAGCCGTATTCCGGGATGCTGTGCACAGGGACGTGGGGACAGCTGGGACACGGGGACATTGCCGCTCCCTGCTCCCTCCGTTCCCAGGCCTCACGGTGGCCCTCAGCCCGTCCCCGCTCCCCCCGGCCACCCAGCCCACCCCGGCAGCCCCGCGGGACGATGAACGTGCTGGCTCCGGTCCGCAGGGACAGGGTCATCGCCGACCTGCCCCTGGTGAGTTGGGGGGACACTGGCCCGGTGGCAGCCTCGCTGAGCCCCGTGGTCACACCGGGGTCCCCCTTTGTCCCCCCCACAGTGTTTTCGGAAGGAGGCCGCCCTGCACGCCCGCCCCGCCTTCCACCCCACGGTGGCCAGTGCCTGCCAGGAGCAGCGGACGGGCACTGTGGGGTGAGTCCAGGGCGATTCGGGGGCCCCACACAGGGCGGGGGGCGGTGGGTGACAAGGGGCCCGTGGCCCCGCCAGCCCCGCGTGGGGGGTCCCCGAGGCGGGCGCCGCGTGGCTGCCGGCGCTGCCCGTGTGCCGAGCCCTGCGTCACGGCGCAGGAATGCAGCGCGGGGGGAACACGAGGGTCCGGGCTGGGCTGTGGCTGGCGGTGGGGTGGGAGAGCCGGGCTGCGGGGCGCTGCCGGACACAGGGGGCTGCGGGGTGACACCCCCCCACCCCATGAACCCGCCGGCCTGCGGGGCCAGCGGGGGGGAGGCAGGCAGGGAGCCCCCCACCCTGCTGAGCGGCTGCGCGTCCCCTTGCCCTGCAGGTTCAAGATCTCCAAGATCATCGTGGTGGGGGACCTCTCGGTGGGGAAGACCTGCCTGATCAACCGGTAACAGGACCACCCCGGAGAGGGTCTGCGGGGTGGGGGCAGGGGAAGACACCCCCCCCCCCCCCAAAGGGCAGCAGCACCTTGGGCTGAGCCTGGCTCCGGCCGGACTCTGGTGTGGGGCACCCCCAGGGCGGGGGGCACTGAGCCCCCAGGGGTGGGGCGTGGGGGGCCGGGGGCTGCTGACACCCATATCGCCCCCAGCTTTTGCAAGGACACCTTTGACAAGAACTACAAGGCGACCATCGGGGTGGATTTCGAGATGGAGCGGTTCGAGGTGCTGGGGGTACCCTTCAGCCTGCAGCTGTGAGTAGGCGCCAGCCCCCTCCCCGCGCACCCCTGCGGCCCCCCCTCACCTCCCGCGCCCCCCCAGGTGGGACACAGCCGGCCAGGAGCGCTTCAAGTGCATCGCCTCCACCTACTACCGGGGAGCGCAAGGTGAGGTCCCCACCATGTCCCACCCCACCGGCTGTCCTCGTCCCCATCTCACCCCTCCTTCTCCCCCCCAGCCATCGTCATCGTCTTTGATGTCAACGATGTGGCGTCCCTGGACCACACGCGGTAGGTGACACGCAGCCAAGGGGCTCAGATGGGACTGGGGACGAGCATGGGGGGTGATGGGGCTGGATGGAGAAGCAGGAGCTGGGCAGGAGGGCATGGGGCTGCTGGCAATGCTGTGGCGTGCGAGCAAGAGGGTAGTGCTTGGCCGTGAGCCACCAGCCGGTGACAGTGGCCCCAACAGGCAGTGGCTGGCTGATGCCCTGAAGGAGAACGACCCATCCAACGTGATCCTCTTCTTGGTGGGCTCCAAGAAGGACCTGAGCGTGAGTGTGTCCCCCCTCCTGTGGGTTCCCTGCGCCCCGGCTTGGGGGGGGGAATCACCCCCGCCACCCACCCACCACCCCGGCTCGGTTGGCAGACGCCAGCACAGTACAGCCTGATGGAGAAGGATGCTCTGAAAGTGGCCCAGGAGATGCAGGCAGAGTACTGGGCCGTCTCCTCGCTCACCGGTGGGTCCCTGGACGGGCAGGGGGGATGCGGACCCCGGTGTTTGGCCAGGCAAGGGGACACTCAGGGGGTCTTGTCCCACGGGGCAGGGGAGAACGTGCGGGATTTCTTTTTCCGTGTGGCGGCACTGACCTTCGAGAGCAGCGTGCTGGCCGAGCTGGAGCGCAGCAGCGCCCGCAAGATCGGCGACACCGTGCGTGAGTACCCCCCGCTGGCCCCGCAGGGGTGCCCCCTTCACCCCCACCCACCCCCCTCCCACCCCTCTGTCCCTCCAGGGATCAGCAGCAACGAGAGCGACCTGTACCTGTCAGCACCCCGCAAGAAACCCAAGTGCTGCCAGTGAGGGGGCAGCCCCCGGCCCCCCCCGCGCTCACGCCTCTGGACCAAAGAGGGGCTGCCCTGGCCGGCCCCAGGGAGCTGCCCCGGCCCCCCTGGCCCCCTGCCTGCCTGGGCACCCGCGGCCAGGGCAGGCAGGAGCACCGTGCAGCTCCTTTAGCTATGCAAACCCAGGTACCACTTGCAGGGGGAGACTCCCCCGAGCTCCTATTTGTCTTAATAAAACCTTTTTTATGCTTTTTAAGAAAGGTGCAGGGCTGGGGGCCGGGGCCGGCTGCGGGTTCTCCTGCTCCCGGGTGCAGCCCCCCAGGCTCGTAGGCTGGCGGGAGGATGGAGCCAGGGGAGGATGGCTGCTGCCGAGGAGGGTGAGCATCTCGGGTACGGTGGCAGCCAGACCGTGTGGTGGATGCCTCGGGCATCCCTGCCCCGAAGAGCCTGCAGACCTGCACCCCACAGGGGGACATGGGGGGACACAGCAGGTGCCAGCCCCCCATCAGTCCCAGCCAAACTGGTGGCGGTCGAAGCGGGGCTGCAGGCCGGGGGGGACGCAGTGGGCACACTTGTATCTCTCCCGGATCCACCGCCCGCCCTCGCTGTCCTCGATGCAGATGGCGGCGACGCCTGCGGGACACGGTGGGGGGAGGGGTTCAGCGCTGGCCACCATGGGGTGCGGGGGCAATGCTCCTGCTGCACCCACGGGTGCACCCCAGGGTGCCCCACTACCCCCCCTCCTACCTGCCACAACCCCCCCCAGCCGCTCCACCAGCTGGATGGCTGCTCGCATGGTGCCTCCAGTTTCGACCCACTGGTCCACGAGGAGGATGCGCAGACCTGGGAGGGGACAGAGGCTGTAGCTGAGTGCCCGGTGCCCAGTGCCTGGTGCCTGCGCTGGCCGCCCCCTGCCATGACGGGAACACCCTGCCAGCTCACCTGGCGAGATGGCATCGGTGCGGACCTCCATCACCTTCTCTCGGCCCGAGTAGTCGGTGTAGGGTTGCGTCACCGTCTGCACGCAGAGGTGCCCAGCTTTGCGGATGGCCAGAAAGCCTTTCCGTAGCACGGTGGCAACAGCAGCACCTGGGGGTGGGCATGGCACTGTCAGGCCCCGCAGGGCCAAGGGATGGGGGCCCTGGGCTCGCCCACATCCCCCCTCACCCAGGATGAAGCCCATGGCATCGATACCAGCTACCATGTCGATGGGGTCTCCCTGGAAGGGCTGCAGCAGGTCGGCCACACAGTCCTGCAGGCCCTAGGGAGAGAGCAGAGGTGCTGGGTGCCCGCAGCCCATCATGGGCACCTGCAGCCCATGTGCTGGTACCCGTGGCCACGGCTGGGTGCCCTGACAGCCCCACGGAGCTGCAGCCCACCCGGGCACCCCTGTGGGTGCCCTCTGCCCCAGGCGCTGTGTACTTGCGGGTGGCAGTAGAGCCGGGAGGGGTCCAGCCAGGCGTAGTTGGGACCCTTGACATTGGGGGCCATCAGCACCAGGTACCAGCCCTTCTCTCGGGCAGTGGGGACGTGGCACAGGTCCATGCGTGGGGACCGCAGGCGCTGCGAGCACTGAGCACGTAATGGGGTGAGACTCCCCACCGGCAGTCCCCGCAGGGCTCCCTACAGCTTGGTGCCCCCCACCCTCCCCATCTGCACCCCCTACACAGGTACCCTGGGGTCCCAGCATGCCCGGGTCAGCTCCATACCTGGGTGCCGGCAGCGAGGCTGAGCTGAGTGGGACGGTCACAGGGAGCGTCACAGACAGCGACAGCTGAGCGGGGGCAGCCCCTGCGGCGCTGGGCCCCCGCCAGCACCCTCGGCCAGCTGAGCCCTGGGCCGCTGCCACGCGGGCGCCCTGCCCATGGGCCGGCGATGTGCCCCCACTGGGCTCTGCTGTCCCAGCCAGGCGGTTGCGTGGTGGGGAGCACCGGGGCTGGGGCATTCGTACCCTGCGTGGGTGTCCCCAGCGCCCAGCCGCCTGCACCAGCAGCGCCAGGGCATGGTGCGGGTGGCACAGTGCCCGCGGTACCATAGGCGCGAGGGTTGGCAAGCCAGGGTGATGCTCAGGGTGCAGCCCTGCAGCCTGTGGAGTCTTGGGCAGCACGGGGACTTTCCGAGGCCACGCATGTCCCCGTTGGGGTGTCCGGGAGCCATCCTGCCCCGCCGAGCGCTGGCTCCCTCGGCCGCCCGGCACGCCAGATCCGTGCCCGCGTTGTCAATGGGCTCGGTGGCGGGGGAGCCAGCCAAGGGGGGCGAGCGCTGGCAGCCGTGCTGGGAGCTGCCGGGCGCCTGCGGGCTGCCAGCCCCGGCTGGGCACGGGGCACCGGGGCTGCCCCTGCGAAAGGCACCGCGGAGCATCCGTGGGACGGGACACGGGGTCTCAGGGAGCACCGGTGGGACGGGACGGGGGGCCGCGGGGAGCATCCTTCTCCCGTGGGGGCCGCTCCGGGGCCGGGGCCCGGTGCGTCACGGGGCGGGCGCGTCGCGCCGCACATCACCCCACCGGCTGCCACAGCAACGGGGCCCGGCCCCACCGGCAGGGGCGACCCCTCCCCGCGGCTGCCGGCCCGGGACGGCCGCGGCTCCGGGGAGCGGCTGCAGCACCCGGCTCTCCGGGCCGCTCCGCAGGCTGCCGGGCCGTGGCGGGCCGCCCCGCGGGGGCGGGCTGCGCCGCGCTATAAGGCGGCCCCACGGCGGGGAGCGGCGCGGAGCCATGTGCGCCCCGGGGCTGCTCCGCCGCCTCCTCCTCCTCCTGCTGCTGCTGGCAGCCGCCCCCGGAGCGGCCCCCGGCCCCGGAGCGGCCCCGCCGGGACGGCCCCGCGCCCGCCGTGGGCTCACCTACCCCGGGACGCTGTGGTGCGGCGCCGGCAGCAACGCGGACGCCTACGAGCAGCTGGGTAAGGGCGGCCGGGCCACTGCTTCCCATCCCATCCCATCCCATCCCATCCCATCCCATCCCATCCCATCCCATCCCGCCCCAGCCCCAGCCCCGTGCTGCCCCACCCCATCCCAGTCCCAGTCCCCATCCCAGTGCTGGGTCAGTCCCCATCAATCCTAGTCCAGTCCCATCCCAGTACTGGTCCACTCCAGTCCCCATCCCCGTGCTAGTTCAACCTGTCTGTCCCAGTTCAGTCCCCATGCCAGTGCCAGTCCAGTCCCAGTACACCTCTGTCCGGTCCCTGGACAGGGCTGGTCCATCCTGGTCCCATCATTGTCCCCATCCTGGTGCTGGTCCAGTCCTGATCCACCCTCTGTCCCCAGCCTGGTCCCTGGTCCATCCTGCTCCCATTCTGGTCCCCATCCCAGTGCTGGTCCAATCTGGTCCACTCCCAGTCCCTTTCCTGATCCCAGCCTAGTCCCAGTCTCATCCCCACTGTGGTCCTGGTGCAGCCTCAGTCCCCATCCCAGTGCCAGCCTTGTCCCCACCCAAGTGCCAGTCCAGTCCCAGCCCCTACCCATCCCAGTATGATTCCAGTCCTGTCTCAGTCCAATCTAATTCTGATCCCAGCTCTAGCCCAGCTCAGCCCCAGCCCTGATCCCAACCCCATCTAGCCCCAGCCCATGCGTGCGGGCCCCCCTCAGCCCTGCCTGAACCCCGCACCTTCCCTGCAGGGGAGCACCAGGACACAGACCGGTGCTGCCGGGACCATGACCACTGCCAGCATGTCATCCACCCCTTCACCGCCCGCTACGGGTACCGCAACCTGCGCTGGCACACCATCAGCCACTGCGACTGCGACCGCAGGTGAGCAGCCCCACGCCCAGCCGCGCCCCGCAGCACCCCTCCATCCTGGGGTCCCAGCCCCTCCAGCAGCCCCCCGGCCCCCTCACCCCGGCTCTGCCCCACGGCAGGTTGAAGGAGTGCCTGCGGCAGGTGAATGACACGGCCTCGCGGGTGGTGGGACAGGCCTTCTTCAACGTCATCCAGGTGCCCTGCTTCGAGTTCACCTACAAGGAGGAGTGCGTAGAGCCCTACCTCTACGTCTGGTGAGTGCCCCCCGCCGTGGGGACTGTCCCCCCGCTTGGCCCTGCCTCACCCCATGCCTCCTCGCTCTCTGCAGGTGCAAGGCGTACAACACGGTGGCCGTGGCGGTGCCCAGGGAGCCGGTGCTGTACGAGTTCGGTGGGGAGCTCATCGACCGGGCGGCGAGGCCTGGGGGGGTCCCTCTGAGCCCCCTGTGGAGCAGCGTGGGCAGAGGAGCTGTCCCAGTGGAGCATCATGTGCCCGCCCGCCCGCTGTCCCCCCCCAAGACAGCCAAGAAAGAGAGGAAGGGGAAGAAGAAAGACAAAAAAAAGAAGGGGGAAGGTCTGAAGAAAGGCCCTTCCGAAAACGGGGAGCCGAGCCATCCCGCAGCCGCTGCCCCCACTGGGCAGGACCCACGGGCCCCACTGCCTGACATGGGGGAAACGGCCAACACCATCCTGAGGGATGCCCCAGTGCGGGAGGGCTTGGGCAGGGAGCCGTCCGCAGCCCCCCCACCCCTGGTCCACACCGCCAGCGGGAAGAGGAGGAGGAGGAAGGAAAGAAACAGAAAGAAGAGGCTGAAAATCAAAGCTGAGGCAGAGCCTGCATGAGAGCCGCAGCCCTGACTCCCCCCTCGCGGGTCTTGGCTGCGTAATAAAGTCAGTTGCTCAAGCAGACAGCACAGCCTCGGCCCCATCTCTGTGGGGAGAAAGGATCGCACCAGGGGCCGCGTCCAGGGGAAATCCCGGGGCTGATCCCGCTTGCGGGGCTGCGGGAGGGGCAGCACCTAGAGCCGGGTGGGTACTGAGGGTTTGAGCTGTTCCTCACCGGCTCACATCATCCTCCTGGGCACCAGGGACAGCAAGTAGCTGCTCTGGCTGGGGACACAGTGCCCGTCCCCACGCCAGCACGTGGCAGAGCCCTGATTTCTGCTCCCCTGCCACAGAGGGTTGAGCTCCAGCTCCCCAGGGGTGTATTTCTCCTGAGGACCAGTTAATAATCTTGCTTAACCTGCTGCCCTTTCCCAGGCTGGGAGAAGCACGGTGCTCCCACACCGGCACTGACTCCTTCTCCAGCCCCCAGCAATGGCAGCGAGCAGCAGGGGCTGCTCTGGGAGGAGCGGGGCCTTGTCCCTCCCCGAAGGCTCCTCAAATGCGGTACAAGAGCTCTTTGGAGGGGGACAATAGAAGCTTTTCCAGCCCTGGGACAAAGGCGGACACTGCCCGGGAAGGGGCAGGGGCAGGGCAAGCTGCCTGCGTCCCTGCCTGGCGGAGGGTGGTCGCAGCCAGACTTGTTCCCCGCGCTGGTAACTGGGCTCCTGTAGCGAAGAGTTTGAGGGCAGCGCCCAGAGATGGGGCATTGCCACCAGCTCCTGCAAAGCGCTTCTGAGCGAGGAGCGTGGCTCAGCCCAGTGTCCCCTCTCCTACCCAGTGAGGCCAGTAGAAAGATCTTCCCGCACCAGCACCACATTCCAGAACAGGGAAAAGCTGGGGCCACAGGAGCTGAGCGCCGTCTCCTGTTTTGCCATGACACGGCCCTGGGAGATGAGACAGCCCGGAGAGCAGAGCTGCCCCACGCAAACCCCACTGTTCCTGGAGGAGCGTGCAGTGCAATCCCAAATCCCTGAAATAAGTGGACCACAAGAGCCTAGGGGGGAAATACCAAGGTTGCAGTGAGGCATCGCACCCTCTCGAGCACTGCTAATGGGTGCAAGGTCCTTGTGGCAACCACAGCGTCACCATGCGAAGCACAGACATGTGGCATGCAGGCAGCTTCCCAAAAGTAGAATTTTTATTGACGGTAAGGGAAAACTAAAAACAAAGACAGCCAAAAAGGAGCCGATAACGCACAACTAGCCCCTCGCCATATGGGTCCGATACATCCCTGGTAAGGAGCTGCTCCCAGTCAAATTCCCGTCATACAGTTTCATAAAATAAAAAAAAAAATAGCATAAGGTTAGTACGCCTGCAACCCACATCAGCCGCGGGCCCCGAGCACAGTCCTCCAGCCTGGCCGGCGTGGTTGCAGGGGAGGAACACGACCCTGCCAGCCCCTCAGTACAGCTGAGGAGATGGTGGGGAAGCCAGGACCTGCATTTCTCTGTGGAAACAGCTTTGCTTTGTCTCCCGGGTCGCTGCCATTCTTCAGGAGCATTTACATGCAAAACAGACCTTTGTTTCTTAAGATCTGCTGTTCTTGCTCACTTCCTAGCGAGAAGAGGCTAACCAGGAGCACTTGGAAGGAACAAAGACTGCTTCCATAGAAAATCCCCTACTAACAAAGCAAGAGAGAGGAAAGTGTGTGCAGCAGGAACTTTCCAGTTCAGAAATGGCTCTCAGCGCTGGCAGTCGCTCTGCAACACCGCAGCGGGCTGTTTCTGACGTGACCGAAGTTACCTGCATTATCTGCCCCCCTCCCAGGCCCCCCAGGGCCTCTCCCAGCCAAAGAGACATGGGCCCCAGATGTCGGTGTGATGTCTTTATATGACGCATTGAAAACAAAACATTATTCTTTATCAGCTCAACAGAAATCAGCTTCTCTGTGAAAGTTTCAGCACACAGAGGGCAACTCCAAGCAACAAAGGAAGAAGGAGCATCGACTTTCACCACTGAACTCTGCTTCTAAGCAAATCCATTGCTAAGAGGAGAGGGCGGGCAGGCAGCACAGGGTGCAGGCAGAAAACCTCTCAACTAGCGTTCAGTAGAAACACTATTTATTCACCCCTCTTCGTTACAACTGGGCAGGGTTAAGCGGATACGGAGGAGGATGTCATGCACTCCCGGTTGGCTGCTCTTGCCGCGCTTTAGCCCACGTGTCTGTCCCGCGCTCGAGAAAGCTGCTGTTGGCTGGTGTTTTGCTTTGCAGTCTGATGAAAAAAATCAAAACTAAATAAATATTGTTCCAAAAGAAGCCAGAGGAGAGAGCAAGCCTTTGGTACGACAGCTGCATTTCTCTCCGGCAAGACCCCAAGCCCCAGAGCTGCTGTGCGAGACCCCTATGAACACAGCTGGGGGTTGGCACAGACCGCAGAGCCTGTTACACATGAAAACATGAAGCAAACAACAACAGAAACTTTCCGAGAGCTCTGGTTTGCTTGTCACAACCCCCGTGACTTTGCCTTGTGCTCTCAGGGCAAGGAGCGGTGACAGTCAGGGTTTGGGAGAATCCAAATAAAACAGGCTCACTCCAGGCCGATGGTCTGCACTTTCAGCTACGTTTGCTTCCGAGTCTTTGCGGTGAAAGCAGACTGTTGTGCACGTACAAGGACAGATTCGTTTGACCTCATAATTACTTTGCTGAGCTTCCGAAGTGGTGAACCAGGGCCTGGAACGCAGAGGCCGCTGCAGCGTTCCTTCCTATGATATATTTTTATATATATAGTATATCTATTTAGACCAGCCCTGCCGAGTCTATTCATTTGCTCAGGTGCACGTCACCAAGAGTCACTTCCCACCATCTCACGACGTATAAAACAGGAGTTATGTGGCTAAGGGAAGGGAAGTTGTTTTCAACTGTTCACTCTCCCTTCCCCTTCCTGGAGAAGAGAGCAGAGGTTACCGCTCAGGTCCAGCACGCCCTATCGATCCATCTCATCCAGCAGCGGCGTGGCGTCCCCAGCGATGGACATGGGGGTGCTCTCGATCATGGGGCTGGGAGATGGGCGAGGAGTCAACCTCTGCTTCTGTTTCCTCCGTTCAGCCTCCTTCTCCTGGAGCCACTGCTCGGCCATCTTCCCCCAGTCGATTGCAGCGTGACTGTTCGTCCTGCAATGACACAGGCAGAAGGTGAGACATGCTAGCGGGAGAGCTTCCCTGCCCTCCGTTCCCAGGGGGCCCATGCAGGAAGGCACAAGGTAACCCCACCACGCTGGTTCCACAAAAATCAACAAAAGCAATCAAGGCGAGACATAGATGGATACATGCACCCGGCGCTGGAGCCACTCACTTTGGCTGCTGCCTCTGCCTGGAGCTGGACGATGGCTGCGACTGTGTCTGGGACTGGGTGGACTGGGGTGTTGTGTTGGCCTGGAGCTGGTACTGGGGCGTTGTAATTGGCTGGCTGGGGGTAGTGTAGGAGTAACTGGGGGTCATCAGAGGGGTGGCCACCGGTTGCTGTGCTGGAGTTGTGAAGACCTGCAGAGAGCAGATACTGTTAGGGGACAGAGGGCAGACCCTGCTAGGCTGTGGGGCAGACATCTGGCACGCTCCGCATCGCCCTACTCGCCCTGGAGGCTGGTGTGTGCCCTTGCAGCACACTCCCAGCCCTACTGGAGCCCCTCATCTGGCAAGGAGAGGTTTGCAGTGACCACTGCCCAGGGAATGGGGGGCTGCAGGGCAGAAAGAGCCCTGGAGCACAGAACATTTGTTTCCCTGAGAGCTCCCGACTGCCCACCCAACCTGGACCAGCAGGGCCACTGCAGCTGCCTTCCGTGTTCATCTCACCCAGGGTACAAGGGGAGATGCTTAAGCCAAGCAAAGGTAAGGGCTGCAAGGGGTGGGCACAGGAGACACTTGGGGCAAGCTAGCAGAAACGACGTTCTGCAGTGGGCATGAAGAACAGATGAATTATTCTCCTGTGGGCTGCAGAGAAGGCACAGCAGCTCCCACATCCCAAGCTGGCTGGCTCACCGTTTGTCCCATGGAGTGCTTAGTCTCTTCACCTCCCTTTTCCTTCAGATTGTCTTGATGATTAATACATTGAGTTATCCACAGTCCCTGCCTATCCCCAGCTCAGCGTTTACTGTGCCAAACTCCGCGAATGCCTCCAAGGTGGTCTAAAAGAGGATCACTCCTCCCTGCAAGCCTTGTCTTGCAGCACCTCTTCATTAGGTCTCTCTAATGGCTGGGTGCATTTTTTGTACCCAGGCACCTCAGTCCTTCTGCAGCTGGATTTAGCCTCGGGGTCAGCTGGCAGCATGGCCTGGGAGGAGGCAGGCACCACCACACATGAGGAAAGGCTTCAGTGTGAGCTGAAACTGTCCAATTCCATCTTATTGCCTGCAAAGCCTCTGGGTGTTCGGCTAGGCTGAGGTGTTCGCCTGCTGGTGCAGCTCGGAGATTAGCACGCTGAGCTGAAAAGCCCTGCAAACTCAGCGCATAGTTTCGCAGCTAATCTCTTCCACTGGCAGCTCACGTTGCCAATTCAGGGGCACAATCAGAAGGTTGTGTGCCCTGACTGCTGGATCTCGCCTCTCCACCCTGCCAAATTCCTTGGGGGCCAGACCAACTTGCGACTTGCTTCAACTCTCCCCAGAGCAGAGCTGTATTACCTGCCTCATTTCCTCAGCCACAGAAGGCAAAAAGAAACCCAGTCCAAGAATCCAGCCAGGCTCCCCTGTGCAGCACCACAGGTACCCAGCCAGGACTGGATGATCCCAGGCAATGAGTAACCCCTTACAGTCCCAGGGGAGCCCCCACGGGATGGTTTCTAGCAGCAAGGAGAAGCCAGTGCTCAGTGTCGAGAAGCACCTTCTCTCAGAAACTTAAGTGACACCTACATGGTACGCGCTGCTGCCGCCTCCACTGCCTCCGTAGCCAAACTGACTGGATGCCCACTGCGCAGGGGTGGCATTTGGGTTCTGTCCCTGGCCTGTCACGGCAGCGATGGCACTGAACATCTGGGAGGTCATGTTCTGCGGTAGAGCGTTCACTGCACGGGTCAGGTCTGCAAGAAAGACCCATCATGTTAGACAAAGTGGAGCCTGGAAAAGGAGCTCGCATCCCAATTCCAACCAGGAAAGGCCCGCACTGACCTGCCAGGTTAATGTTAGCTGGAGTAGCATTAATGGAGGCTGGAGTTCTGGTCCGACTGCTACTGCTGGGGGTAATACCTGCATAAAATATAAACCAAGAGAGATACATTCGTTCTCATGGAAGAGCTGCTATTGGCCTGAAGCTCAACATTTGAAAAAAATGCAGGTGACACTTGTACTGGCAAGATTCTATTTTACCAGGGAATGGCATATGAGGGTTGTATGGTGGGGAAGGCTAAGGGAAAGGGACAACTCCAGCTTCTGCTGCATGGCCCACTTGGCTGAAAGATTAACTCTCAGGAGAGCTCTCAATGGGGCCATGGAAGCCAAACACTTAAACACTGCTTTGAAACTTCCCACATATAGAAAATACTAGGACACATTTCAGGGACAAAGAACATGAAATTCGGTATTTTCCTTTACTAACTGCCCCTACTGTGTGACACCCAGGAAACAGACAGCTGAGGCACTCAGGTTTTCGGATGCTCACCTGGAACAGGGTCCTGATAATGATCCTTAAACCATCGGAAGAGTCCATTCACGGTAGGGAAGACCTGGCCCCGGTAGCGGAATCCTTCTGGTGTCACTGTCACATACTCTATCCTGTGAAGAGCAGTGAACACATGAGAGCACAAGAGATGACAGGCTGCTTCAGAGCCATACCTGCCACTGTACAGGACCCTCACACTAACAGGTCACAGTCAGAACAGGTAAGACCTTATAAACTCAGGCAATGGCAGTACTGATAACGAACAGAGAAACCTACCCAAGACACTTTCATTTTGTTTTCAAACCATTGCTCCAAAATATCACGCCTTTCCATGCAAAAAGCTATCAATCACTGCTATATCCTGGCAACACTCCCTGCACAGGGCAGTACTGCTTGTGGCAGCCAGCTGGTTAGAAACATAAGTGTCTCCTGGGTGAGCTTTACTGCTAGACATGGGTCTTCTACCGTCAGGAGGCCAAACCCTGGGTAAGGGGAGGCCTGACTTATGGGGATACTGACAGAGCTGGAAGAGACACTGGCAGCAATAACTTGAGGTGTGGTACTGAGTACTTAGCTGCAGCTGCTGGGCTTGCCTCTCACTTACCTTGGTTTGCCTCGAGGTTGATATCCCAAGAGGAATTTGCCAGGTAGATCTTTACAGGCACTGATAAAGTAGGGAATAAATGTTGGCTTCTCTTTCTTTGTCTTTATCAGCAGCTCTTCCAGCTTCTAATTAGAGAGAGAGGAAGAGAAATGCTCAGGGAGAGCCTACATTTTTAGGAACACACAGAGCCTACCCTCCATGCTGTGGTCAGCCCTTTTTCCACCCAGCCCTGATGCTAGCAATCCAACAAGGACCACCAACTGCACTGTTTCTGTGCAGGGTTGGTGCACAAACGTCACCAGGTCACAGAAAGCCAATTACTCTCCTTTCAGTGATATTTGCTGACAGGGCAACCCTTTGCTGCTCTGGCACACCGCTGTAGCACACCATACTTCTGTTGCTGTCCTAACTCCACTGCTCCCAGACAGAACCGCCCTGACACCTACAGCTGGAAAGTGGCTGCCAAGCCCCAGTGACAAGAGGAAGATCAGAGAGCTCACTCCAGCAGCAGCTCGTGCCAGACAGAGTTTAGGACCTGTCCTGAGACAAAGAAATTTATATAATGCTCCTATATCTTCTACAGAAGCTACCACACCCTGGGACAGGCTTACCTTCTTGTCTCCGCCGTTGCAATCCTGATAGTATTTGTGATTCAACAGGTCTCTGGCAAAAGAAGCCATTGGCTGGACGTAGCGAGCAACAATTTCATCCAGGTCTTCAAACTCCTTTGAACAAACACATTTAAAGAGGTATTTAGGGTGCATGATGAGGAACTCTTATTCTAGTATACAGCGCTCAGTCATACATTCTGCACAGCAAGGCTGGATGCTTTGAGGAAAAGAATAAAAGAGCTAAGTATTGTCTAAGAATCTGGAGAACTGCAATGGAAGTTACTCTCCAACAGTCTGAAAGCAGCTGCAAGGACAGAAAGGCTGTGCCAACCTGTCCCTGCCAAATAGGTACCTCTCCTTCCCAGGCATGCTCTGCAGGGCTCTTACCTCTGTGTTAATCCAAAGTGTGGAGCCCAGGCTGAAGGCATTCTCCTTGCCCTCTTCTCGGACATCCACGTGCTGGTAAATCCCATCGTTCACCTTCCAGGTGACAGTCAGGTGGTTCTCCCCTTTGCTACTTGGCCGAATAATCACATCCCCTTGGTCCATGGTCTCCATCATCTTCTCAGCTTGCTTGAAGCTAATGTTGTGGAATGATGGGTGAGCAATTACTCTCTTGATGTATGCTAGGGGACAAAGCAGAGTGTTTAGGCTTCCAAGAGGAACTGCTTTATTGCAACTATATGTCTAATTGTGCTTATTCCCTGAAGCACCCTGGGAAGGCTGGCGTTACGAGGGAGAGAAAAATCAGACTCACTTGTCCGTTGTTGCTTTCTTTTCAGGTCTTCTTCCTGTTTGTGATCTGCTGCTTCAGAGTCAAAGTCATAGTAGGTGTCTTTAGGCAGTTTCCACTCATTGTTCTTATCCATCAAGTCTGAGGTCCTGCAGGTCAGGTCCGCACTGAACTTTTCAATGTCGATCTTCATAATCCTGCAGTGAACGGTCATTCCTACCTGCAGGTGAGCGGCAGGCAAAGCTGATCAGCAGGTTTGGCTGATACGCTATCCTCCCTGCACTACAGAGCAATCAGCGCGGGGTCACGCTGCCAATAAGGAGGTACAAATTACCTCACATACTTCAGACTGATACAACCTTTAAAAGTGATCCTTCCATATGAACTGAAAATCAACTGATCCCCAAGATGACTAGAATCAAAAGAGATTAAAGGAAAAATGGGCAGTTCTCCAGCACGTCTGCTACTTGTGCTCCATACCACACAGCAAACTGCATGTCTGGAGGCTGAGGTTAATTAAGTTTGCTATTTTACATATCTTTAACAATGGGAACAGCAAAACTGGACTTCAAGACGCGCGGGAAAGTAGTTAAGTCTGTTTAGAAACAGAGTGGAAGACACCCAAAGGACTGCTCTAATAAAATGGGAAACAGAAAATATGACCACAAAAACTGCAATGTCTTAGTGCAGTTAACCGTGCTGAAGTTAATGACTCTTTGAAGAAATGCTAAGAGACCTCTGAGCTTACAGGATTATTCATCACCTGCGTGGACTGTCAGGGAGACCCCAAAAGACAGCAGAGATGTTAAACCTCTATTTTATCATGTGATAAAAACATATGATTGTTTCTTTCAGAACCCCAACCCCTGTCCTGAGCAAGATCAGTAACTCTGATGACCTCCACAAATGAATTGAGACAGAAGAAAAAGCTATGAGAGAGGGAAAGTGACCCTTGCATATCTAACAGCAGTTCTGTGAACTCTTTAGAAAGCCAGAAACAAAGGGCAGCTCTGCATTAGAATGCCTTCTGGTCTCCTAAACCCAGACTTCAGCCAGACTGTAATAAATCCTCCCGCAGGGCAACATGTTAACAGATTAACATGGTTCCCACCAGCTGCCGAGAGATTTGCACTGTGGGAGAAGGACACTAACCAGAACCTGAACATGTTGCTGATTTAAAGTCCTTAAATGAAAATAAGGTTTGAAAAGTCATTTAGGGAACAGTGTTATTAACCAAACTCTGAATCTTTGGTATTGGCTCCAGGCTCTTCCAGCTCTTGCTGGATATGTGAAAATCCACTGCTTTCATACCTTCACCCTTTCTTCTGGCCGCTTGACCACCTTATCACTAAGAAATTTTGTTGGGATGAAGCCAGCGACACCATTATCCAGACGTGTCTTCACTCCAATGGCCTGACCCGGACAGGAACCGCTGTCAAAGTGGTTCCAAACCTTGAGCAAGGCAAAAGTAGAAGTCATTCAGCATGGAAACAAAATAGCCCCAGCAGCTCACACTCAAACAAGTCCAAAAGCTGTGTCAGCAAACTGGTGCAACCAGCAGAGACGTGTGGAAGGGCAGGGGATGGAGGACTTCAATGAATGCTACCCACTAATGCAATCTTGCTACTTTGGTTCTGCTCAGTTTATGGGGCTTTGCAACCAGGAAGGTCAGAACATTTTCAGACCCTGAACACAAGCCTGCAGCTAGGGCTGGTTTCTGATGAACGCTATAGGGTTTTAAAGCCATGGATTACCAAGGCTGGAATTCAGCAGTGTTTAGAAGAGATCTAAAGTAGAGCTGCATTAAGCAGCAGGGAGTCCAGATAAGTTCTTAAAATTGAGAAGGTGGCAGAACAACCTTCTGTTCTCAGTGTCACAGGCAGTTTCTCTGCATAAACCACAATCCTGGACCACAAACAAGCCTGCTGTATGTATTTGCAAAGAACTGGTCAGCTTAGCCCCAGGGCCATTTCACTCCTAGCCCAGTTCACCAAAATCCATAATGTAGCCATAAAGGACCTATCAAATCTATACTGAAGCAATTAGTCAAAAGTGGAACAGATTATATTTGCAGCCAAAGGCCACATTCAGGTTTGGATCCTGGGGCACTGCAGACACAATCTTGGCTCCAATACCTTGTCTCCCAAGAGCCCTACAAAACACTGAAGCCTGCCGATAGCAGACTCCTGACAAAGGCAGGCCCATTAGGAGAAACAGCCCCACCTCACTGAGCTCTGGAAAGTTATCCTGCTGACAGAAAGGACACTGCCAAAGGCCAGTTTCATCGTTCCGTATTGCCTGGTCATAGCTTTCTCCTTGCGGCCGCCTGTGGGCTATCCCAGTCACGTTGCAGATGATCATTTTACCTGTGGTGTGATGGGAGAGAAGGAAAGAATGAAAAACTGAAAGCCAACTGCAGGGCTGGGCAGTTCCCTTGATCTAAGGGAGTTGTTTGTGAAGGCGTTAGGACAGCACCCAGCTACTTGAAAAGCTGCTTCACATACATGTAACCATCGCACCGTCCCAACATCGCCTTTACCAAGATCCCTCTGCCCCACCTTTATACATCCTAAGTCAATTTAGGATGACAGAAACTAGGGATGTAAACAGGGATGTACCTATATAAAAAGTCTCTGGAGTTTCTTTGGTCAGCATATTGAAGACCTCTTCTGTGTTTGGAGAACGGTATGGGGTTCTCAGGTCCTTGTACCTGCAGCTTAGTTCAGCTCGAATGTCATATAAAGTGATATGCTTGTCACCGTAGCCCTGTGTGGTATTCAAAGGTTATAAAGCCATGAGAAGCAGGAAAGAGGTGAAGGAGGTGAGGGAATCCAGTATAAGTTATGAAAGAACTCAAGGAACTTATCAAACAGCAAGTTTAAAAAAAGAGGAATGCATAGGGTACCATCAAACTGTGGAACTCAGTCACAGGATGTTGAGAAGGCCAAAAGTACCAATACATTCAGAATAAAGTTAGATAATTTCAGGGAGAACGGCTTAAATGGTCTAATTACTGTCTCCTGCCTCCTTCCTCCCACTGCCCCCACTGTACTTTCTGTAAGCATTTACTACATGCCATTGTCAGACACTGAATACTTGTCATGGCTGTTTATACATTTTACAACAGCAACAGCTCAGCTCCTAAAAAGGATAAGAGTCACCAGCTAGAAAACATAAGAGACTGAGCTGGGCAGCAGAGCTTCCCCTCTGTTTCTCAGCACCAGGAACCCCCAGCGCACCTGTCTTTCCAGTTCTTCAGCAAAGGCATCGAGATCCAGGTCTTTCAGACGCTCGGGGTTTTCCAAGATCTCCTCTAAAGCCCCTGCGGGATTAGCGTCCTCTGCCGACTCATCGTATTCTAAGGCATCCACTGCCATTTTTCTTGCCCATTCGTAAGTTTCAGGATGGACCCTAGACCCATCTAGGACTTCGATGTAGGAATCAGTACTGAAATGAAACCGAAGCGATGCTCAGATAAGGACTCTGCAGGGTTCCAGAGTCACCTGCTTCAGCTTAATGATAAATCACGCTGTTGAGCACCACTACTGGCTGTGGGGCTGCTTTGCCACTGCTGCCCTCAGTGGAACGAACTACTCTAAAAAGGACACAATGAATTCCTCATTACTAAATCAGCAGGAGCCAAGACAAGACATGACAAATTCCAGCCTGCAGCTCCTGCACAGCAAAGCTACAGCAGACATTTTGGATGCTATCTAGATTCTATCACTTTGTGTGCTATAGCTGCTCTATGAGCGCACAGCTCTCTGCAGTTTCTCTCCTCATACAAATTAAGTGTTGCCAAGTGGCAGTGCAGCCATCCACATCCAGCTGTTTGCAGGAATCTACACTTTCCCCCCTGCACGTCTGGGATTTGTATCCTGTAAGAACCAGGCACCTAGCGGGGTGGGATCACTCAGCGTAAGGATTCAGGCAGGTGTCTTTTCTCAGACTGCTTTTCAAAGGCAAGAAGGATACTGTGCCAGCCCTAGAGAAAGCATGTTTCCGACAAGTGACTCTTCTGTGCAAAGCAGTCAGCTAGAGATTTAGAAACCAGGTTACCACTGTCCTCCAAACACACATCTCTTGTTTAGTTGCCTGCAACCTAATGTTCTACAAGCTTCCCAGTATTGCTACTAGTTTAAGAGGAAGCTAAATTGCCAAGTTATGCCTCAAGTTTGAAACTTTAGAAGAATAAAATACTGATGGAAGGACTAGGCAGAAACTAAGCAAAAGTGCACACAGGTTACTGATGGACGTGCATGACGACTTATGTTAGGGAACAACTGTTTTTAGTTTAGTTCCTTTTGACCACAAAGGGTCTTTCAAACCATATCAAGCTATATAATTAATGTTCTGCAGCTCACATTGCTGTGTGAGTTTAGCTGCCCTTAAGAATCAGATTAATAACCAGCAATATCTGAACTTGGCCAGTGATCAGAGGGGCCACACAGAAGCTCCTGGGAATACGGACTCCACAGAACAAGATCGCTTCAGCCTGTCGCTCATGCTAACTCCATATCCCGTATGACACTGAACGCAACCCAATACCCACCTATCACCCAGCGATGCCGTGTCAATTTTGATGAAGCCAGCACAGTTGATAAACACCTTGGGTCCCATGTGACACATCGTAACCAGCTGGGTCCTGTTCTCCAGACGCGTGTTGTTTTGTTTTAAGATCTGGAGAAAGAGGTATCAGTATAAACCCTGGTATTCAAACACAAGGGTTCCCTAGTAAAAGCAGAGGACTCACAGCAGACACTGCACTGTTCAAAGCATCTGACATAATCAAGCCCATCACAACTCATCACTTGTTGCCCCCTTTCATTGTATGAAAGGAGACGACTCCACATGGAACAGCTCCAACTCTCAGGAAAAGCGTTGGCTTCTTGCCTTGTGTTTTCTACACTACGGAGGCATCTTGGTACTGTAACAGTTCATCCGTTCCTGTGGGTTCAGGAGCTAGCTAGGATTGACAGATCTGCTGAGTTGCTTGGGTCTATCAAGGACATAAGTCCATGCACAGCTTCAGGGTTAGGCGCAGTGAGATAACACATAGTAAAACACGCCAACGGAGCTGTCAGCTGCATCTGGCACACGGGACCCTGACTCAGCTCGTAGCAGCACCGCCATCAGGCCAACTCGCACATTATTGGTGATGCATTGTTTTTGTATGCATAGACAGAAGCCTCCTTACCTTTAGCAGATGAGTGCCTTTGCGTGGTCCCAGGCCACACACATACTGCAGCAAAGCCTGGCTGTGAGGGTGAGCAATTGCCCGATTGACATCCACTCCCACCTCGTTCACACGGTTTATGAATTCGCAGTAGAGGGCATTCAGCAGTTCCTCCTTCACCACGTGCTCCTGACAGAAAGGAGAGGTGTTAGCCTCGCAAGGAGATGTGTGCAACACTTTGCCATATGCAAGCTGAGCCAAACACAACAGAATGGCTCTGAGGAGCTGTACTGCACCTCAGAGTTACCCCTAAGAACAGCCTAAAGGCAGGAGGCAGATGAGCTGGGGGGGGGGAAGGTGCTGTGTAGCCTAAACATGGCACAGAACAGGCAGAACTTGCACCAGTTCAACTTGGAATACTTTTCTTTGACAGCAAACTGTCCCAGGCCTCCCAAGGCCACTTTCTCTTGCAGAGAAGGATCCCTCAAGGCAAAGTTACCTGCAAAGGGTGGAGTTTTAGGCAGAGAATATCCTCATCGGAGCTGCAGACCTGGGCAAACTCTATGAGGGGGTCCTGAATGCGGCGAGCAAGGGAGACGGCTTGACGCAGCAGAGGTGGGTAATCCCGGAACTCGTTCTGCAAAAGGCCAGAGAATGAGGGAAAACCCTCATGGTGTTTTCACACCTTGTAGCACAAGTAGCAAAGACACATCAGACATGGACTGGAACTAGGGAAGCATTTGGTGCTCAAGGCAAAGAGAACTGAGGTCAAAGGCTCCCAGGAACTCTGCTGCAACTAGGAATGAAACAACCCCATCCACTCAGCTGAGCAAGATTCATTTCAGACTACATCAATATCTACTTTGTACATCTGCTGGTGCTGATCTCTTCAGGGAAGCCTAAATAAGACATTTTGCCTTCACCCAAAAGATCAGTACATCACTATCTAGATGGATTACATGACGCAGCAGATGACAGAAGGCAGGGTCAGCACAACAAATGAAGGATGAGACAGCACAAATGAGCAACAGAATAAAGGATAGCTAGAATAACAGAAGGTTCACCTCAGACTTCTTGCTGTTCATGTAGAGGATGGCCAGTTCGTTGTCCACCAGCTCCACTCCGATAGAGGACAGCTGCTGCCCTTGATCCAGCTCATGAACAATTCTTTTTACATCCTCCATCAGCATCTGAGCATCCCTAGGGAGAGATGGCCAAGGGGACTGAGGGGAGAGTGCAAAGCTGGGTCCTGAAATCACTTAGGGAGATAACCCCAATGGGTGACCTCACACCACAGACAGAAACAGCGAAATGTGGACAGACATGAGGAAAGGACTGCAAAGAGACTGGAAAGTGGAAGGAACACAAAGACTGACCTGTTCTCGCCTGCAATTGTCACCACATGAGGCTTCTTGTTCAGGAGGAATTTTTTCAAGGTTTCAATATCCTGGGCCTGGAAAGGAAGTAAGACAGGTCAGAGTAGAAAAGCTAGAGGGTTTCTGTACTGAGCTAGCTACCAGTCCTGGGCTCCTATTTCATAGGGCAAATCCTCACCCACTGCCACCTGGATCTGCCACCATGACATGAACATGGCTAAATGCTGTCTCCACAGGCCTTGAGCTCCTGACTACTGTAAGGAGAAACAGGAAGGCTCTCCAGGGCAAAGACTGATGGCCTCATGGTCTGGTGTTACAAGAAATCATTGCAAGTAGGGAATGGAAGTCAAAAGCCTGCCCCAAGCTCCAGGAGGTCCCACAGCCTCTTGCTATTATAATGTGATCAGGGAAAGGGGAGAAGGTTTTTGTAATTGTGACCACAGAAGCTCACAAAACCCCAACACTAACAGAACGCAGTAATGGCAAGGCCCCGCCACTCCCCGTAAGAGGGGCAGAAGAGATTAATTGGAATCTAACTGGAAATAACTGTTTTGCCAGAATAATTATAGGGCGGGAAAAAGGCAGTATTTTTGCATGCGAGAGTGACGAGGCCTGAGCTGTCTTCAGCCTGACTGCTCCTCTCCAGCCCACAGTGGATCGTACGGTACCAAAAGCAACGTCCAGATATTTATCTCCGCAATAGCCGCACCAAGGCTCACCTTCTTTTCCCTCTCTTCCTCACGCCAGGCATTCCTTCTCTTTGTGAAATGTGGCAATCGGAGGAAGTCTGTAACCTCACCCTCTCCATTAACAAGGGCACAAAACACAGGGTGGTCCCTGCGAAACAGAGATCACTCAGACATGGAGGACTGCTAAAGCTGAACATGGATCCAGAGGCAATTCCTTTCCTCCTACCTGGCTGAGGAAAATGCAATGCCTAGCACCCGAATCCCCTTCCCTTGGTTTTCATCCATGAAATCATCATCTTCCTCCACTTGCTGATCAGGACGGTATGAAGCTACTTTTAGCCAGTTGTACAGCTTCCGGCTGCAAGCCTGGTAGAACAGAGAACAGGAGAGAGGAGTGAGAAAATCCACTGCAGGTGCTTTGGCATAACCCTTCTCTGGAGGGAAGGTCATGTATTGCTCAGGGCAACAAGACAGTATATTCTGCCAGGACTGGGACCAGCTCTGCAGAACCATGGAGCCCATCTTCCCTCCCAATGAGGTATATGCTCTTCTCTCCATCCTTGGGAAAGGACCAGACTCAGACCCCTGCCTGCCCCCTCCTCCTTCCCAAATGCCTGTGCATGGCCTGTCAGTAGCTCTCCCCAGCATGCTGCAGGACTGCCAGCACCTGTAACCCCAGCTCTGACTCAAAGTGCCTGTCCCCCATCTCACCTTGAGGACATACTCCTTGGCCTCCACCAACAGCTTGTTCTTCAACTCTTTAGCCATCTGCACGTAGAGGAACTGGTTGAGGGACCGCTCAATGGCCATTGTACGCTGCCGATTCCACTCCTGCACCTGGTGGCTGAACTCATCCCGATAATAGAACTGTTTGATCTCCTCAAAGTACGTCTGGTCGCTACCATAACTGCAAGAAATGAGAGGGGGAGATACAGAAGGGCTCCAAACACCTGCACTGACACCACCACTGGCAGATTCCTGCACAGGGATGTGATAGCAGCACCTCAGATTCAGGAAGCTGCCTGGAAAATTTAGAGAAGAGCCAAACCTCCCATCAAACACTCCTTTAGCTGCAAAAGCTATGCTGGCAGCACAGAGAGGTCTGGTCAGTGCAACACGGGGTAACCCACAGCCACTCCAGCACACCCATATTGCACAGTGTGGCTGCTCAGATGCGCAGGGAGGGAACCAAGGAGCCACACAGTGAGGGTGGCTGGGAAACAAGCGTCATCTTTCACAAAAATCCTACAGGTTTCAGGTTGCCTTCAAATGAATAAGCCAGATGCCCGCTAAAGTTTTCACTAAGATGAAGAAAAAAGCAAGACCCTGAGAGGCTGCTTGGCTTTATGGTGCAGGAAACCACTAGGCCACGGCTTCCAGGAGCAGTGTGGGTTACAGAGGAGCTCTAAAAGCATGGCAGCACAGGATAAATGAGCTCTGCCAAGGCACAGACGGCACAGCCAGTGAGGACTCACCCCTCCACTCCTTTCATGTCAATGCTGATGTCTATAGTCAGCAGTGCCTCCTCCTCTGCCAGGCTCATTTTCAGGAACTGGTCATCTCGCAGCTCCTTCACAGGCTTGTTCTTCAAGTATTTAAAGGAATAAGCATAGTGGGCTTCATCAATATCCTGGGAGAGAGAGGAGAGACAGTCAGCATGCATGCAGGGCATTCACGAAGAAAGACCCTTCTGTATACCACAGCAGACAATGGTTTTTATTCAATACCCCCTCAACCCCTATGCCTGCCAGTCTGCATTTCCTTCCCCAGCAGGACACAGTGGAATTCTTTCCCAGTCCCAGAGAAACAGAGACTGTTCCAATAATTGAAGGCAACATCTCAACAGCAAGAATCAGGTCTGATGAAACGCTGAGACTGAAAATGCAGCATGCCGCTGAGCTGGCCTCTGCAACAGCCCAGCTCACGTGCTGCTCTAAGATTTATTCAGTTGTCACTGACATGGGAGAAGTTTTCAGATGCAAAAACAAGCATTTGTATGTTATTTAGATCCTTCCCTGAATTGACCCACAGAGTCAGAGCTCCCTTCCTTACCTTCTTCCCCTTTTTGGTTGGTGAAATGTTGATTTTGGCTCTTTCTTGGAAAGTCTGTCTCAGGACCTGTCTGACCAAAGGCTCCCTGGCTATCTGCAAAGCCACCATGTACCGGGCTCCTTCCAGCACTGCTTCAGGGCTTGGGAATTGACTAAAGGCAAAAGGGCAACACGAAGGCTTAGGACTTGAGTGTCCCCAGATCCCCTCCCCTGTGCCACATCCGCAGAACCTCAATGAAGATCCCCCCACACTGACCCACACACATAATCCTTGGCCAGCTCCAGGGGCTCTGCAGGGAACTGCTCTGTCTCGTGACGCTGGTAACTGTCTCGGAGATTCTCTCCAAACTGTTCAGGTGTCAGACCAAACTTCTTAGCCAGGCCATCTGGGGGAAGAAAAAAAAAAAAAAAAAAACAAACAAACACCACAAAACCGATGAGGACAAGGGTACTGTAGCTTATACTGGGTAAAACTACCAGTCCTCCTTCTACAGGTAAGCCACACCACCCAGAAGAGCACATGGACTAGGCCACTGTGAGTTCAGCATGACGGAGCACAGCCCTTACCCAGCC
Source organism: Platalea leucorodia (assembly GCF_965183815.1). Taxonomy (NCBI): domain Eukaryota; kingdom Metazoa; phylum Chordata; class Aves; order Pelecaniformes; family Threskiornithidae; genus Platalea; species Platalea leucorodia. The sequence goes on along the minus strand of NC_138838.1, from coordinate 13,591,847 downwards.
CAGCTGTTTGACAGATGGTGTACATATCCCGACGGGAAGCCTGCTTCAGCTCTGGCCCTTTCTGCTCATCATCTTCTGCATCCTCCCCTTCACCTATGGGAAGGATATGTTTAGCAAGGCCTCTTTACAGAGGCATCCAGACAGCTGCAGGGTGTCAGAAGCACAGCGAAGGTATCAAACACAACCTACATTGTGCAACAGAGTCCCTAAATTCCACAAACACATCTCAAAGGTCACAGTAGCCTTAAAATTATTCAGGGTTAGAAAAGCACCCTGAAAATGTTATCTTCTCTTCAGTTTCACTCTTTTGCAGTTTTAATAGCAGTATCTCTGGGTTGCAAATTAAAACACACATCAAGGTGGCTGATCTTTGCTTTGGACCCTGCCACAAGGGGTGGTATTCACTCCAACGAAAAGCAGCACCTCGTGTGGCAAATTTTAACCATTTCCAGAGATACCTGGAAGACCTGGGACTAACGCGAGATAGAAGCAAACAGCAGAGATGCTCTGTGCAAGAAAATGGGCTTCTCAACAAACTTTCTTACTACTCTTTTGAACCAGGATTTTCAAACAGTCCACAATGAGGAGACTATCAAGTTTGGGGACAAACCTTCCTCCTCTTCACCATCCTCTCGGATACGCTTTTGCTTCTTTCGAGCGGCCTTGGCAGCATTCTGCATCTTGGGGATGTCTCGCCCATAGTACAGCAGGAAGTGATTATACACGTCCTTCAGCTCGTCCATGGACTGCACGTCCTTCAGCCTACGGCATGCAAAGCCAGCATGTTACACCCTGCTTGCAGCTGAGCCGTGGTCAGAGCGCTCAAGGAACCTGCTCTGGTACAGGTCAGGCAGAGGGAGGGCTTCGGCTCATCTTCCAAAAGAGTTTTAAATATTTCTCATTACTGGCTTTGTGGGGAGGCTAAAGTCAATGCGCTGCAGTGGCCAGAGAGCCTGTGCTGTTTGGGCAAGTTAATGCACATTTTAAGTTGTTTTGGAATGAATATAAGAAAGCCATGGCACCATACCTCTCCATGTCAGTAGTATCCAGGGCCCTTATTCCATCAGCCAAGGGCTTGTCTGGGTCAGCAGAGATTTGTTCATACTGGTATGCCTGCATCTTCTCAAACAGACGTGTCAGGTTCTGCTTGCGGATCTTCAGCTGGGTCCACTAATATGAGAACAAAGACTTCCAGTGAAACGCACCATAGCGGTTGTGTCACATCTGTCTCCTCCCTTCCCAGACACAGTCTCCCAGGATCTTGGGATATTTGTCATATTAAAATAATCATAAAAATCTTCATCTACAGCCAAGCCCAGATGTAACATGTGTGGCAGGTCTCATCTCAGAGATGAATTCTGTTAACTGGGGTGGGGGGAGGAATCAAGGTTTGGATCTACCTGACAGCAGAGAAGGAACCTGCACTCCTTGCAGGAAAGGTCACTACACAAAAGGAACTCGATGAAGGGGAAAGACTGTTTTGATTCCTCTTTTGTCAGATAACCCTTTACCACCACGTGACAGCAAACATGCAAAAAAGCCATGGGTAAAAAAAGCACACGAGGTCTCCACAGCCAAAACACAATCTGCTGAAAGTATCAGGCTAGGTGGGAATACATGTTAACTGTTGATGGATAACAAGCAGTGAAAACACTCCTCACCTTCTCATCCCACTGCCAGACCCTCCACAGGTCGTTGATGTGCAGCTCTGGCTCCACATACTCCTTTCTGTAGAAGGCGATGAATGGGACCTGGGTCAGAAATGACTCATCAGCACCGTGCAGGAGACCGGGCTGCTCCTGCCAGCCAGGAGTCCAGAGAATGCTCCTGTTCCATGTGGGAGAATAAGCTAATGGGGCAGCAGTGTGGGAGATGTACCAAGCCATGCCCCAGCTCTAAAGACCATTCCACCAAAGAATACACCACATATACCAAAAAGCTCCTGCAACATGGGGCAACGCCTCAGAGAACAGGTCGAATGGACCAAGCAAGGCTCAAGAGACTCTGGAATTCCTCCATCTCATTTAGCATCAATTTGTCCAGGATCAGGGCAATACGATGATAGCAGCCTTGTCAAACAGGCCTTAAAAACCTGTGTTGCCACAGCTCACATAAGATGAGCTGCACTTTCCAGTGAAGCACCATTTTGTCACAGGAGAGGCAACCAGGTATGGTGTCTCAGCCCCTTCCAATTTGCTGCCCTAAATGCTTCCAGCAGCCCCTCTGCTAATCCTGTCGGGATAAGGAGACAGCAACTCGGACCTTATCTTGGCAATGAAGTCGAGTTGCGAATTACCTCAAAATGTTGATTTCTCATGAAATTCAGAGCTTCTTTAATCTTCTGGATGGTGCTGGGCCCCTTGCGGCTGAAGCTGCTGCTGGCTTGTCCACGGTCGAGGTAGTCACAACTTTCCTAAAAGGAAAAACACATTGTGTTGATCGTATTCCTGAGCTGTCCCCCAAAGGCCAGCCCAGGCTAAGGCTGGAAAATGGTGGTCCTTCTGTTAGCTGGGAATGCAGGCTTAGGTACATGCTCTGATTTTAGACCACAGAAAGGCATCCTAGCCCTGACTGGCTTAAAGGAAAATGGAGAAGCAGCATCTGGTCAAGGTAACTGATGGTTAAAAGCAGATCATGGCTAATACTAGTTGAGCCCTAAGAGCACAATGGCTCAGAGATCTTTCAGTCATTCTTGACAATTATTCTTGCAACTTCTCTGTGTTCCTTTTTGTCCTGTTTTATGGATGCAAAAATGAAGACATGTGCATGTTAAATGACCTGCTCAAAACCAGAAAACCAGAAAGAAATGTATATTGGGCACCACATTCCTCTGAGCAGACTCCTGGAACAATGGCTCCAGGTTGGAAATCTGCAGCAGCTTCAAGTCCTCTTAGGACAGAAGTCCCAGGCATAGTCCTTTACCTGCAAGGAGATAGTGGGTGTTGCAAATGCGTTCCTGTAAATCCAGTCAGCTTCTTCCTCCAGCTCATCATCTTCAGCACTCTTCACCGGGATGGATCGCAACTGTGAAAAGACAACAGGATGAGCAGAGGCATGTGCACCACCAGGGCTTGTGCTACCATGTCTTCAAGAAGCCTGGAAATTACTGCTTTGAGCTGCAGGTTGCTTACGGGGTCTCAGTACCTCCCACACCCACAAGGCTTTGCTGAGGATAGCACTTCAATGTCTGCATCTTCTGAGCACACAGGAAATCTGCATCAGCTTTACACCAGGTAAAGGCAGCTAACAATTCTGTCAAAGGCTTGTGGAAAGACCTGCCATGGTGCGAAATCTTCCGTGATGATCAAGTCAGGGTACCCCCACCTCCTACCAGACTCCTAAACCCTCTGCAGCTACATCCTCTGTTCCAATCTATCTGTGCCTGTTCTGGCTTTGTTATCACTTTTCTTGCTGCAGCCATAGAATAACAGAACATAAAGCAGCTCCAAACCCTCTCTGGGCATTTAGTCCCAGGCAATTCTCTTTCAGAAAGCCTGCTCTAATCACTATTGACATCCGTGAAGATGACAAAATGTCTGAACAGGCCACATACGGCCAGAAGACACTACACACAGCGTTCCCTTGTGCTGTGCACACTGGCATGGGAAAAAAGGTCCTTCTGAAAAGCCGGCAGCTTCAGACATCCCATTTTACAAAGGAGGGTAACAAGCCTCTGGACAGAATTACATTAACATATACTAAAGGGAGATCGACTGTTCAGTGAAAATCTGAATACAGGGTAAAATTAAGACAAAAGTATGAGATACCAGAATGATTCCTAGCAGCACAAACAGGACTCTGTTACTGAGAGCAGTATAAGTACCAGTCACTCAGATTTAAAGCGGGTTACAGAAATGTCTCATACGGAACAGTTACACGTTGGCTGGCATACAGGTAGGCTAGAAACCCTAGCAAACCTTTTCTGGCACTGCAGCAAATCTCTGGCACTGTACCTCTTGCTATCCAGAGGTACAACTTGTGATTACTAACAGAATCCAGCATAAAGGGTATCTCAGCAGAGCACAAGCCCTGCACCACTCCCAGGAGTGCAACACTGGCACCCAGTGGCCAAAGAGAAACTATGACCAGCGCTAAAACCGGGCTTACACAGCTAGAACAGTTCACAATGTCACCATTACGTTTGCGTGCAGAGTTTCAGTCTATACATTTGAAAGGTGGGATCTTCAAAGAGGGGAAAAAGAGATGCCAAAATCCAGCCAGCAGCCGGGTGAGAAAGCTGGCCTGCAGGTCCCAGGCCTGCTGTACTTGGTGGGAGCTGAAACGCTTTCTGCCTGCACACTGGCACCCTCTTCCCTCACCTGGAACCGCTCGGGCATGTCTGTCATGCGGATCTCGTTGTCCTGGTCCGTCAGGTGACTGCTCTCCAGCTCACTGGGCTCGTACATCTCAAAGATGCTACGCCGACTGACACGCTTCTTGGCAGTCTTTTTGGGTCGTACACGGGTCTCCCCTTCGGCTTCTTCATCCTCATACTCATATTCCTCCTCCATCTCCTCATCATACTCGTTGTACTTCTCAAACTCGTCATAGTCAAAGTCCACACCAAAGATTTCCTGGGCTTCCTGCAAAGCACTGAAAGGCAAAAACTATCGTTCAGCCCCATGGTGCAGTTCACAGAACATCTTTCTAGCCACACAGAGGTGGCCAGAGCACCTAAGTCTAAGCTTCAGTTTTGCACCTAGGCTAAAAAATCGTGGATAAGTACACAACTCTTTGAGCTTTACATGCAAATACTTCTCTTAAGGGACTGGTTTTGGTATCCCTGTAAAAAATCCAGGGGAGAAAGGAAGGAGTCAGACATTTAAGAAATCACAGGCTAAAAGCCCCATGTTTAAATTTACCAGGTTCCTTTGGGGAAAGAGACCAGCGGTATCCAACCACAAGCTGAATCACTCTGCAGTTGCAAGAATCAAGTAAGCTGAGCACTGGTTTTGAGGCTCCAGGCCAATTTCCAATCAATACTTACGCATCTGTGTATCCAGGGAGCTTCTTTCGCCATTTTGGCTTCTTCAGAGGTTGTCCATCATCATCCACAATGAAGTCATCGATGTCTGGACATTGAGAAGCAATTTAGTGGTCAGGACACTCGCACATTCAACTGGTACCTCTGACAAAGCTCAGCTCAGCCAGTGCAACTATGAGCCTCCACCACAGACTTCGGCTACTGCTGGCTGTCAGTCTGCCCAGCTACCCACAGCATCTCCTACACCAACCTCAGACATTCCAGGAGTCTGAACCACAATAACAAGCTAGAACGAACTTCCAAACACAGGCAAAGCCATATGGCAACTATCTGCAGCTCAGTGCACTGAAAATGCAGTCAGAAAATTTGGACAGCAGGCAGAAAGAATTCTTGAAACTCTTTCAGTATGGTACTAGCAGTGGTGGCAGGTTGATGCTGAAGAGAAGCAGGGCAGGCATACACTGTGCTACCGGGTACTAAACAGTGCCTTGACTTCCTTCCTTCGAAGCATTTCCATTCTGGAGGCAGCTTAGAGGAGATGTTCGAAACCTCAGCACATGTAATACGTTTCCAGACAAAGCAGTTTAGACAGACAAACTAAACCTGCAACCCAGAAATGTTTAATTCTAAAGATTGTACTAATCAGACCAACAAGAGCTTTACCATGACAGGGCTACAGCATTTGGTTATTTCTAGCTCAGAGAAAGTCTTAACTTCGTTCCTGTACTTTAATCCTAGGACAAACTTTGGATGTAATTGACCACCCATACTCACCAGATTCATCCTCCTCCTCCTCCTCTTCCTCTTCTGGTGGAGCAACAGGAGCTTCAACAGCTTCCCCTCCCTCCTCGCCTTCACCATCCTGAAAGATTTCTTCAGCAATGGCTTCCTTCTCATGTTCTTCCTTTCCATAGTCTTCCTCTTCGTCATCCTCATCATCGGACATTTTTCGCACACGCCTGAATTTTTGCTGCAAGCAAAAAGGCTTGTTAGTGCACATAATTCCTGGCACAGACACTCAAGCTCAGTGTGGTCTCTGTCAGGCCAGAACTGCACTTCCTCTGCTCCCTAGGTGGCACCTGAGAGGGAGCAGGATGGAGCCCAGCGCAGGCACGCAGGGGAGAAGAGCCACCCCCTCAGGAGCTGTGCTGCAGGTGCTCATTGGGCACAGCGTGTGCACAGCATACCTGCCTGCTGAGGACTGCGCCGCATCCAGGCCTGTGTCGCTTGCATGTTGTCACCAGCAGTGTTAGCCTGGCTCAGTGTGCCTCTAGTGAGCGTTACGGAAGGAGCTTTAGAGCCCATAATAGCCTGTGCTGACTTTGAGGTCAGCACCATGCAGGAGAAAGTTATTGGAAGACAGGCTCCTCTGAGACTGTCTTGCAGAGGTGGGAAGGGAAGAGTACAGCAGACTTTAGGAACCAGAAGAAAGTGTTTTGCAAACTCTAGGAATTGCCTGGGCAGGGAGAGATCCTGCTTCCTTCAAGCACTCAGCTCTTCCTTTCCAAGAGGGCAGGAGCAGATGGGAGGCAGCACTTGCTCACTCCAGGCAGGAGCCCACCCTCCTTCATGCTAAGACACACCACACCATTAACAGCAGCATGGGAACACAACTCACTCTTTTGACTTTAACGCCCAAGTTCTCTTCAATGAGGTCAAAATCATCATCCTCCAGGCGGTCATCAAAGGCTAAGAGAAGAAAGCAGAGGCGAGTTACACTCTCCTTTTACTTATCTGGGAATGGACCAACCAGTGAGAAGGGTACAGCTTACCCAGCCCAGGCAGACACCCAGCGCAGAGGGAGAGCATTACACTGTGGCCTGCTATGAACAATTATCATAAAACTTACTGCGCTTTCTCTTTTTGTGGCCAACATCGTCCTCAGAGTCTCCAGAGTCACTGGCTTCTTCCTCTTCTTCCTCTTCCTCATCGTCATCATCGTTAATGAATCCTTTCAGGTTCCCCTGCTCATCTTGATCATCGAGATTCTCCTCCTCCTCTTCCTCATCTGGTGGAGAGCAGCAAGTGGTAGACATGTACTCATTGGTTATCTGCCAAGACTTCTCGGCTCTGTGCAAATGGCATCTTCCTTCACACTATCCACACAGAGAGTTTTAACTGAACACTTTTACTGACATAGAACCCAGCCAGCTGCTCGTGCCACAACCCCACTTCTTCTCTCATGCTCTCTCTGCAGAGGGAACAAGTGGAGTGGTCACACTGGGAGAATTCCTCTGCTTTTACCGTTTACTACCAAATTGTGCGACTGCAAGTCCCACGGGAGTGAAGCAGTGTATTTTCTATTGCCAAATATAAGAACCACCTAAGCACTTTGAGGAAGGAAAGCACTTAAACAGCTGAGATTATCGACTACAGATGGCTATGCTATTACAGCACAGTTATTGCTCCATCTGCAGAGTCACGGGATGTAAAAATACAGCAGCAAGGCACGCAGACAATTCAGCAAACTCGGAACAGACAGGCAGGCTCACCATCCTCATCTTCCTCTACAAACTTCTTGGTTACTCTAGGCACAACCTCCCCATCCTGGTTGTATTCCTCCTCCGACTCCTCCGCTTCACTTTCTACAAAGTCAGACATGACTGCAGCGTCTCACACACGGCTCCGCAGGAACTGGGGAAAGAGGAGACATCCATCGCATCAGCCGAGCGAGCAAAACACAAGCACTTCCCCCTACCGGGTTTTGGAGAGAAGACGGTTAGGCAAGAGGGTTTCAAATTATCTATCAAGGCTCTGAATTACCCAGTGTCCACCTTGCCTGGACATCCCTGTCACCAGAGATTAGGCAAGCAGAGCCAGCAGTCAAGTGCTGCTAGCTCCTGTCAACCCACGTCTCAGCGAGCAGGACAGGACCCGTCACAGCAGCATTTGCTACGCAGCCGAGCGCCTGTGTGGCTGAAATGGCGCACACAGCCGAAGCCCTTCATCCCCTCCACACCCTCCTGTGCGGCCAGGAAAGCAACCCTGTGCTGCCACCGACGCAGCACTCCGTTAGGCACACAGTCCAACCAGTTAGTATCTTAATGTGACTAATTCTCACTCAGTTAACGAAGCCAGGGCAACCCTGAAAAGGCCCTTGACAGAGTCGCGCCCGCAGGCTGTCAGCAAGGCTCTGCGGAGATCTGGGGAGCCCCACGGAGCAAGCAGGATGAGAGGCCTGGAGGCTGCTGCAGGGTCAGAGCCACAGCCGGGATGTTCCAGGCCAGGGGCCTCCGACCAGAGATTAAGAGGTAACAAGAGACTACAGAAATGGGGTGTTCTCTGCATCCAGAACCTTTTGTTTTTTCCCCTAACTGGCGTTCCTGGGAACAGTATAAATCAAGCTTGGCAGAAAGGAAAGTGTGTGTCCATAAAGACATGGCTTAAGTTCTGTCCCTCTGAGCCTTTCAGTTCTCCTGGTTACAAAACTTGCTGTCATTTTTTAAATTTTTAAAGGTTTTTTTTTTTTTTTTTACTTCCTTTTTACATACACCAAAACAACAGAAGCTTACAAAAGTCAGCTATAAGAAAAACCAAATCGATTCCTCAAATGGCTGTGAAGCTGAAAACACCAGCCCAGGAAGAAGAACCAGCTTTTGGGAAGGTACAGAAAGAAGCTCAGCGGAGATGTCAGATCTAAAGTCAAAACCTCCACGTTAAATTACATCCGATGTAATCTGACACAAAAAAAAAAGGAGGAAAAGATGAGAAAAGAATTCCATACGCTAGGGAACGATACCTAAACAAACACGCTTCAAAGTGTTCCCATAATCATTTCCCACTGGAAACAAACAGGTGAAGGAAATCAGTCCCATACAGGACAACCTGATCAAGGCTTTGCCACGACACTTCTCGTGTGCGGGACTTCTCGTTCTGCCCCGAGACCCACACATCTGGTACACAAACCCAATAACTTAGAGAAAACCGGGGACTTATTTCTCAGTTAAAGAAAAAAAAAAAAAAAAAGTGCAAGGCCGATCTTGGAGAATCTTTTAAATCTTAAAATACTAATAGCTCCAAAGGAACGTGTCGGCCGTATCTCATTAAAGAAAACCCACAACAAAGACCAGGGAAAGATCTCTGCTAGATTTCAGACACAAGCAGATAGCAGCTCATACTCCTTGGCTGCAGATTACGTGGCTGTGGCCAACTTCTATCTACAATGCTCCAGACGGGCAGAAATTGCGGCAGGCCAAGGCTACAGCTCTGCACCCAGACAGGACATTGCTGCTCTGGCTTGGTGTGTGGGCACAGGGTGATCCCCATCCTTCAGAAGACACTGCAGAAGTCACACATGTATTTAAACATGCCCCTCAGAAATAAACAAATTTGTTCCTGGAACAAATGCCACTGATGAACTGTGTAACTACATACAGTAGAGGAACAGGAATTATGTTTACCAGCCTGTGTATGAATATTATGTCAACTTCACACTTTCTCACCAATTCTTCTACACTATCCATCAGGGTGTGTTAACATACACAAAACTGCAGGCTAAGTGCCTTTTCCTACAGCATTTCCATTTCTAATAACCTCATGTCTCTCCTGTCCCTGATCAACACACAAATCCAGCAAGAAAGAAAACCCCTCGTCATAGCACCACATGCAATTTTACTCTCCTCTGCCAGTGAAGCGTTTCGCTCGCAATTCCAACTCTGCTCCTCATCACTTGTCTACCATTTCCTGGCAACTTCAGTTCATGTCAAATCAAATTCATCTGGACACAGGGAACAGCTACGACTTAGGAAACCCATCTCATTTAATGATCCAGCCGAGCAGGTTCCACACAAGCCAACCACCCACAAAAGTGGGTGCTTTCAGCCACGGTGAAATCCACCTCAGGAGAGCGAGGATGTTACTTAGCATGGCGAACGGGAGGAAGGGTAGCTATTGCCAAGGTGATGTTGAATCACACGTGGACTAAAGGTGCCTCTCCCACCCTCCGCTCCAGAGGCCTTCATTTGGAATAAAACAGGAGAGGGAGGCAGGCAGAGACTGCAGCCAGGGCGGGCAGAGGTGCGGAGGCAGAGCTCAGACCAGCACTGCTGCCCGGCGGGAGCCCCCGAGCAGTCGGTCACGCAGGGAAAGCCCCGCTCAAGCAGCAGCGCTTGTCTGGCCTGGGGAGGGTTTAAGAGTCTCCAGACTGAGGGGTGGTGGGCCAGCCCAGCTGTATCACGCTACGGCCCTTTCCTCGGAGCAGCACAGCAGCATCCCTGCTCCGGTAACATCCCGGGAGGGTCAGAGATTGCTGCAGCACAGTGGCAAGTACTAAATTGCACTAGAGCACCAAAAAGGCAGGGAGACCATGCCTAATCCTGCACACTTACCTGTACACAAGTGGACAGGCCCCTCTGGGTGATATATATATAGCTTTGCCCCAAAGATAGCCCACGGCCACTAGACACTGACTGAGATGGACCGTAGACAACAGCAACGCAGCGAGCAGCGCTGTGACAGCACTGCGGCAGCAGGTGAGGGAAGCGTGGATGCCTCTGTGCCGAGCCAGGCACCTCGAGCAGAGCCTCTCTCGCTGGGCAGCGACGCCAGAGCAGCTCAGGGCTGAGCAATTACGAGACCTTTGCTTTCGACCAGGGACGTCCGCACTTTGCTCAGCTCAAGGGCACAATGGCAATTGTCCAGAGTCCACAAGCTCCTTTTCACTGGGATGGCCCTGAGCAGATAGCTCTCTTCGCTGTCAATACCAACACCGTAGATCTCTGATCAGGTCAGCAGGACTGGGCTGGATACTGGCTGCAGGCACCATGGGCTGCCTCCCTCGTTAGGCGAGGCAGCGCCTTTGGAACAAGCGCTTTGTGATGGACCCGAGAATTCTGGAAACCAGATGTTCAAATACCTGTAACGCCTTGGCCACGCATCCAGATACCTGCTGGCTGCTCAGGACTGCAAAACATCGCAGTGCTGGAGGCAGACACAGCTTTGTATGTCATACACAAGCAAAAGTTAACTTATTAGGTTTAGAAATGGAAATACCCAGCGAATACCTGTAAAATATCAGAATATGTCATGGGAAAAACTCCTGCACCTTGCCAGTTATGGTGGCACTCTGGCAAGGCAGGGACACGACGGCGTGCAGGATGGCACCGGGAACGACCGTGCCCACGGGAGCTTCACAGCCTGAGCAGGTGTGGGGTGAGGGAAAGCAGAAGCACGTCATGCTCTCCAGGCCCAGGGATGCCAACTAAGACATGAGACCTCAGTGGTGCTCACAGAATAACCAAGGAGTGTCCTCAGAGCAAGATACATTTATTATTCAGCAATCAACCTCAGGATACCAGTGTCAATGCACAAAACAGCAAAAACAAGTGCTAATCTAGGCTTTACTGCAGCAGAGCAATGCTTTTATGGCTAACAGCATAACCAAAGAGAGAGGCAGCAACTTTCTTTAGCACATACATTACATTACGAAGACTTGCAGTCAGAGCTGTCTTAATTTCAGGCATTAATAAATCCTCCTAACTTGCTGTTTCTTTAATACCACTGAAGCATATGTGCACATGTTCAGGTCTTGTGCATTTAAAAACTGACAGAAATTACAGATTTACAGGTTGGACTCGATGATCTCAGAGGTCCTTTCCAACCTTGACGATTCTATGGGTGCTGAAGAGAAGCAAGTTCTGACTTCTCCCCATCCTTCGTGGGAGAAACTACATCAAGGCCCTGACCCCTGCTAATATTGGTTTTGGGGGGGGGAGTTGAGGAGGGAGAGGATTTGGACAGGGATCGTTTTAACCTCTGCCATTTCACTCACAGTTCACTTAAGATCATGTAGGTCCATGGAACTGCATTACCAAAGCCAGCACTGAACAATTTCACTCAGTTCTCATGTCTACACTTCAAAGAGAAAAGTTAAATTGGAGAGGATTCAGAAAGCTCTGTGAGAATAAGGCGGCTGGGAAACTTGACTCAATTAAAACACAGAGCCTAAGGAAGCCCAGTCTATTCATTTTGTCAATTAAATGCTCATGAAATTAATTTTAGCATGGCCCGAGTACATCCACAGGAGTAAAAGACTGTGACAATAAATGGCTCGTTAGGAAAAACCCAAACAAACTGCAAAGGTAACGCCACTGTTCCACCCCCTGAAGCTCGCACAATGAAATCAATTTCGGTTTTCTAAAAAAAAAAAAAGAAAAAGAAAAAAAAAAAGGCCATGATTGAGCTGGAACGTGTGGATTTAACACTAATCACTAAGCAATGACCTCCATGCTGCGCCCACTACAGAATTCAGACAAGATCACATTTGGCTTCTTTTAATTTGAAGCTTATGAGCCTAACAAAAACATCCCTATAAAGCACTGTAAGGCACTTGCACCACAACAAATTACCCTCATGGGCGCCTCCTCATCAGCGCGGAGCTCTTCCTCAGAGCCACTCCTTGGTAAGGGCAGGGACTTCTGTACGGTTGATCTGTGCTGGGGCCTGCCAGCCCTGATACGCCACCAGCAACATCTAGTTTTGTACTTAGCTTTTATAGCTGTTGTACAAATTTCTGAAGTCAGGACCTAAACCAGACATTCCCAGCGTCCTCGGTGGAAGGTGGGCAAAGGAGCATGGGGCAAAACAACGACTGGAGACCAACGATGCCACGACAGGGAAAGTCCAGGCAATCAGCCACTGCAGCTCAGGAACTCCCCATACCTGCTTCGTTAGTTTTAATGCTCCCTGTTGGTCCCACCGCCCCCGGTGGTATTGGGCGGCAGAACATCCTGCGGCAGAGTGCCACAGTTTAATAGCATGTTGTGTGAAAAAGCACTTCCGCCTGTTTATTTTAGGCCTGCTGCATCATAATTTCCTGTAAGAAACAGAAAATTGATGTTCACTCCTCGCTTTCTCTGACCTGCCCATGACTTCACACACCTACATCATATCTCCTGTCAGCAAGCTTCTCCCCTAAGGTGAGGAAACGAAGGCTTTGCTTGCCTGGAAACCTGCTCGTCCGCGCTGCTCCCGACCCTACCTTTTCCAGTGCTCCTCTTTTGGGACAGGCTAACCAGAACTGCCAGCAATAGCCGGAGCACAAACTGCCAACGATACAGCATAGTGATGTTTTCTGCTTTGTTCTCTGCTCCTTTAAAGTAATTCCAAAATATCCTTTTTAGGCTATGGCGGGGTGTTGAAGCGGTATTTTAAAAGAAACAATTGCTGAGACACCAACGGCTCTTTCCTGAACAGTAAAAGCTGATGTAGAGTCAATTGTTGCGGTGTTTGTTACCCTCATTACACTCGCTGCCATCGTATCTCGTTTACCATGCTAGCACTCAGCCATTCAGTATTATCTGGTCTCTGCAACTTCCCACAGTCCAGTTAGCTCTGCTAAATAACTTAGGATTAAATTTTCTTTCTCCACATCATCATATTCAGAAAAAAAAAGCAGCAGAGATGACTACAAAGCTCCACGATAACCCCACTCCACTGTGAGCGCCAACCATTCGTCCCTACCCTTTATTTGCCCCCCTTTGGTCGGTTATTAATCCCGAGAAGAGCCTTCCCAGGCTGCTGCCCCTTGGCTTTTCAGGGAGGACCTTGTCGGAAGTTTGCAAAAGCCAAACGCGGTGCTCCAGGAACTGCACCCGCGGAGCGGGGCGACCCGGCGTACCCGGGAAAGGAAGGCCGGACCCGTTCGCCCCCAGCACAGCAGGCCGCCGCTCCCCGCCCCGCCGCCTCTCCTCCACCGGCCCTTCCGACCGCGCCAGCGCTGCTCCGCCGCCCCCGGGCCCGCTGCGGTCTGCGCCACGGGGGAGCCGGGCCGCGGCTCCCTCCCGTCCCCGGGGGAGCAGCCCCCCACCCCGGGCGGGCCCCCTGCCCGCCGCCGCGCCTTCCCCCGGGCGCCGCCGGCCCCAGCCCCGGCCACCCCGCGGCGGCACCGGCCCCAACCGCGATCCCCTCCCCGGGAGGCTCCTGCTGCCGCCAGCCCCACCGCGGCCGGGAGCGGAGGGGCCGCCGCTGCCCTCGCCGCCCAGCCGGGGCCCGCGGCCCAGCCCCGGGACGTCCCCACCGCCCTTACCGGGGCCCAGGCCCGCCGGCGCCGCCGAGCGCAGGAGGCCTCGGAGCCGCCCCGGGCCCCGCGCGGCCCCGCCGTTCCCCTGGCAACGGCCCCCCCCCGGCCGTACCGGGGTGACGCGGACCTGGCCGGGCCCCGCCCGCCCCCGCCCGGCCCGGCGCAGCCCCCGGCCCACCCGGCGCGGCCTTACCCGAGGCGCCGAGGGAAAATGGAGGCCTCCGCGGCGGCGGCGGCGAGCGAGGGGGGGCGGAGCAGGCGAGCGGCGACCTCCGGGCGGGCGGAGCGGCGCCACTTCCGCTTCCGGCGGCGGCGGGATGGGGGCGGCAGCGGCGGGGCGGCCGGTGCCGGTGGGCCTGGTGCTGGTGCTGGCGCTGGGCGCGGCGGCCCGCGGCGGCCCCGGGCCCGTCACCTGCGGCTCCGTGGTGAAGCTGCTCAACGTGCGGCACAATGTCCGCCTGCACTCGCACGACGTGCGCTACGGCTCCGGTAACGGGACCCCTCCCTCCCCCCCGGTACCGGCACCGCGCCCTGCGGGCTGGGCCGGGCCTGAGCGCGGTTCTCCCCCTCCGCAGGCAGCGGGCAGCAGTCGGTGACCGGGGTGTCGGCGGCCGATGACGGGAACAGCTACTGGCGGGTCCGGGGCCGCACGGCGGCCGCCTGCCAGCGGGGCACGCCGGTGCGCTGCGGACAGGCCATCCGCCTCACCCACCTGGGCACCGGCCGCAACCTCCACAGCCACCGCTTCGCCTCCCCGCTCTCCGGAAACCAGGTAGAGGCCGGGACCCCCGGGACACCGGCCTGACCGGGGATCCCCGCCTTGTCCCCCGGGCCCCGCCTTGTCACCCCGGCCCTGCCGGCTCCCCTGAGTCCCGACCGGGTCCCCCTTGTCCCCCACGTCCCCCCAGCACTGCCTTGTTCCCCAGTCCCGACCGGGCCCCCCAGGTCCCCACCAGTCCCGCCTTGTTCCCCAGTCCCTGCCGGGTCCACCACATCCCCCACGTCCCTGCCAGCCCCACCTCGTTCCCTAGTCCCTACTGGGTTGTCGCTGTCCCTGCCAGCTCCCCCCTGCCCCCCCCAGGCCCATCCCCTTTCCCCCAGCGCCCGAAGCTAAACCAGACCCTCCCAGTCCCAACAGAGCCCCAAAAGGGCTTGTCCCCCAGACCCAGCCCTTTGCTCTGCCCCCTCCTTGCCCTCTGGGCACAACTCATCACCGCTGAGGCCCCCCCCTTCATCCCAGCCCCCAGACAAACTCTTGTTTGCCCGCAGGAGGTGAGCGCGTTCGGGGAGGCCGGCGAAGGTGACTACCTGGATGACTGGACGGTGGTGTGCAGCGGGACCTACTGGGCACGGGACAGCGAGGTGCGCTTCCAGCACACCTCCACCGATGTCTTCCTCTCGGTGACGGGGGAGCAGTATGGGCGGCCCATCCACGGGCAGAAGGAGGTGCACGGCATGGCCACCTCCAGCCAGAATAACTACTGGAAGGTGATGGAGGGCATCTTCATGCAACCCAGCGAGGTCTTCAAAGCGGAGCAGTACCACGCTGAGTTGTGATGGACAGACAGACTGCTGCCGAGCCTCTGGGCGCTGCCCTGCCGTGTTCGGGGCCACTCGACCTGGGGGACGGCCCCTGTCCCCACCCGGGTCTGACACACACCAGCCCCAAATCCAACATGAAGCAGATCCCAACGCCCTGAGTTTGATGCGGAGTGGATCCTGGTGTCCCAAATGCCAACGTCCAGACCTGGCCCAAAGCACAGCCCAACAAGATCCAACATGAAGCAGGTCCCCACCTCCCAAATCCAGCACAAAGCCGAGCTCAGTGTCCGGACCTGACCCACAGCCGAGCCCGGTGTCCGGACCTGACCCACAGCCGAGCCCGGTGTCCAGACCCGACCCAGAGCAGATTCCCGAACTCCCCGACCCTCCCCTATAACTCCCTTCCCCGTCCTCCCGGTCCCCTCCGGCCAGGGAACCCCGCAGGACCGCTGTCCCCCGGGAGCTGCGCCCGGTCGCCCCCCCGCTGTACCCCGAGTGCGCCCGGCAGGGCCCGGGGCCATAAAAGAGCTGAATTTTCCCCTGTGGCGTGGCTGTTTGTGCGGGGGGGGGGAGGGGGAGCTGGGGGGGACCCGGTGCCAGGGCCGGGCCGGGCGCGGCGCTGCCGCCGCCGCTCACTCCGGGAAAAGCACCGCTCGGCCCCGCCGCGCCGCCGGCCCCGCCCCGCCCCTCCCAGCGGCCACTCCGGGTGCGCCGGCGGTCGGCCCGCGGCGGGCGGCCCCACGGGCGGCGGCGGCGGCGCCGGGGCAGGGGCGGGGGGGCCGCGGACGCACGCACCGGGGCCGGGCCCGGGCCCGGGCCCGCCATGCCGCCGCCGCTGCCCGCCGCGCTGCTCGGCCTCGTCGTCGTGGCGCTGCTCGCCGGGCTGCTGGCGCGGTCAGGGCCGGGGTGGGGGTTCGGGGGCCTGGGGGAGCCCACGGGGGTTCGGGGGGGCCCGCGGGGCTGGCGGTGGGGTGACAGGGGTGTAGGGGCGGCCGCAGGGGTTTGGGGGGGCGGCGGGGCTGGGGGGGGCTCGCAAGGGTCATGGGGGGGCCCAGGGGGCTGGCAGTGGGGTGTCAGGGGGGTTTGGGGGCCCGCAGGGGTTTGGGGGGGTGGCAGGGCTGGGGGGGGCCCAGGGGGCTGGCAGTGGGGGAGCAGGGGGGTTTGGGGGCCCGCGGGGGCTTCAGGGGGTGGCAGGGCTGGAGGGAGCCGTGTCAGGGGTGGAGAGGGCCCACGGGAGTCATGGGGGGCCCCGTGGGAATTGCCAGGGGTGTGGGGGGACCCACGGGGCTGGGGGTGAGGCGTCGGGGGTCTGGGGGGGGGCAGCAGGGGTTAAGGGGGACAAAGAGGGCTTGGGGGCGTCAGGAGTTTGGGGTGGCTCACAGGGCTGGGGGAGAGGTGTTGGGGGCGGGGGGGAGCCTGCAGGGGTTTGGGGGGGGTCCTGGGGCTGGGAGAGAGGGTGTGCAGGGCATGGGGGGGGCTGCGGGGGTTTGGGGGCTCCTGGGGCTGTGTGGGAGGGTGTCAGAGGCTTGGGGGCTTACAGGAGTCCAGGGGGGCCTGCAGGGGTGGGCATGGGCTGTCGGGGGGGTGGGAGGGGTGTCAGGGATTGGGGGTGACCCTGCAGGGTCTCTGCCCCAGCTTGGGGCACCCATGGTGCCAGGTGCCAGGCCCTGGGAGCTCCTATCCAGCTGCGGGTGCTGGCGCTGGCACTCGAAGGGCAAAGCAGGTCCCCGGCTCCCAGTCCCAGCGGGGAGGCTGACCCTGGCCTTCCGCCTGTCCCTGCAGGTGGCTGGCGTGTCGCCTGGCCGTCACCTGGTGCCGGCAGAAGCTTCATGCGGAGCTGAAGATCGGCTCCTTCGGCTTCTTCTGGGCCCAGAACATCAGCCTCAAGTTCCAGCGGGAGCAGCAGACTGTGGTGGGTACCGGGGTGAGGGGTGGTCACGGGCAGGCGAGGGCAGGCAGGGTGGCTGTGGTCACTTCTAGGCCAGCAGCAAGTCCCTGCAGCTGAGCTCCTGTTGCGCAGCCCCATAGCTGGTGCCAGGCCCTTCCCTCCGCGGCCAAACTTGGGGGTTTTGGCTGCTCCCTGCATGATGCCAGGCTTTGGGAGCAGAGCGGGAACGTCAGGATGAGCATCATAAGGCAGAGCCAGGTTGTTTCTTCTCTGACCTACCTCTGTGTCCTTGCAGGAGATTGACAACGTCTGGATCTCCAGTAAACTGAGCCGGGACCTGCCGTACGTACCCCCGCCCCAGCTCCCTCCCTGCTCACGTGGGGGGTCTGGCTTATCCCTGGCCCCACTGACTGTGGTTCTGGTGCATTTACACCTTTCTGCAGTGCCCGTTTCCCCATGGTCTGTGGGGAATTCACTCTGTGTGGGAGTGAATCACTCTTCTTTGGGGTGGCAGCATCTTGTGGATGCTCTTGTGCTGGTCCTGCATGTCCTCAGGGCGGGAGGCAACCCTGGCGATGGGGCTGGATGTGCCACGTGCGAGCTCTTGTAAGAGTTGCCCGTGCTGTTCTTCTGCAGGCGCTACTTTGAGCTGTGTTTTGGTGAGGTGCGAATCCGCACAGATCTCCAGAAGGGCCCTGGGTTCCAGCCGTCCGCCCCAGAGGCTCCCAGAGAAGCCAATGGAAATGAAAGCAGAGCAGACCTGAGTCTTAAACCCTCCCTTCTGAGGCTCCTTAGCCAGGTGAGGCACCAACTTGGTGAGAGGCTGTTGCGGGCTGTGCTGCTTTTGGACATCCCTCACAGTAGCACCTTCCCCCCAGCTCTTTTCCATCCACATGGACTCCATCAACATCATGGTTCTGCATGTGGCCACCTCAGAGTCTCTCTGGCATATCCAGGCCAGCAAGACGCGTCTCCTCCTGAATGGCGACGGGAAGAGGTAACACTGTGCTCACCTCCTGCTCTGCTCCCCCAGCCCCGGGTCCCAGGGGGCAGGGAGGCTCCTCCGACCCCAGCCACGCTCCCTGGTGTCTCACCTCACTACAGCCCACTTGGCACCATCCTGTGTCACCTGTGATGTGACACGTTAACCTCCTCCGAGACTGGCCTAGTCCCGTTTCTTCATGGGAAGCTTGAGTCGTGTGTTCTCCAAATTATGAGTTGCTGTGCTGTGCATGGAGTTAGGGTGTGCTCTGCTTTTGGGAGGACTTGGAGCAGGGACTTGGGGTCCCTGGGTCCCACAGAAAAGGGAGGGCAGGGGCTTGGTTTGGAGAAAGCAGGGCCCACAGCCTCCGTCTGTTCTCTGCTCTCCCCAGCCTGACCTGCGAGGTGAGCCTGACCAAGGTGAACAGCAAAGTGCTCCGGAGCAGCCAGCTGGTGAGTGCTGGGGAAGGGAGAAATTCAGCACTCACCTGAATTGGGCCTGGGCACTGGCTCTTTGAGACACCCCGGGACCTGTTCCAGCCCATCCCCGAGTCTGGGCGATGCTGCAAGGCTCCTGCAGGGCTCTGGGCTCTGTGTTGTGCCCAGCACTTCACCTGCAGCATCCGCTCCTTGCTCACGTCCCCATACAGGATGACACCTGCCTGGCGGAGCTGGCCCTGGCGCTCTCCCTCTCCCTGGAGATCAGCAGCAAGCGGCGGCTGGTGGGCATCAGGCTGCGCGTCCGGACCTTGCAGGCAGAGCTGCACGAAGGACTCTTCTGCAGCCCACTGCTGCACCACGTCACTGCCGGGACCCAGCACAGCAGTGCAGGGGAACAGCCCAGCCCAGGTCAGGGATGGGGACAGGGACAAGCTCTGGGCAGGGCAGGGGCTGGCAGCCAGAGGGATTTGGCTGTGCCGTTGCTCCCTCCCACCACAGGGCCTGGGGGTTTGGGCGAGAGCCTTCCAGTGACCCTGTGTGTCCGTCTCCAGGCCTGGGGGAGCCCCTGAAGTCCCTGCCTCTGCTGAGCAGGGACACGCTGCAGCTCATCCCCAGGAGGGTGGAGGTGAAGCTGGAGAACACCAGCGTGGTGCTGTCTATGAACAGCCAGAAGAGGTAAGGAGGCAGGTGGAGGGGGAGGCTGTCCTCGCCCCGATTGGCACTGGGGACAGGGACTTGGGGACAACTGTGCCATTCCCTGCTCGTCCCCTGCTCTGCCAGACCACAAAGAGTGAGTCCTAGATCCCACCCCAGTGGGAAGGACTGAGCTTGGCCTGGGGCTGGGCTCTTGGGGAAGGAGGAAGGCACATGAGCTGGTTCTCCAGTAGCACAGCCTGATGGGATCCTCTGCCGATGGGATGAGAGCACTGGGCTGGGCTGCAGCTGGGCACTGGCTGGTGTCTCTGTCCGTGCCAGCGTGCCGGTCAGCTGGGGATGAGGGACGGGGAGATGGAGGACGTGATAGTGCAGTTCCCTTCTGGCAGTGACTCCCTGCTTCTCACAGGCACCTCACCTGGAGCCTGAAGCTGCTGCAGTTTCTATATCAGCGTGAAGAGGAGCAGATCCCACTGCGCAACTTCACACCCACCTCAGACCTGGACCAAATGAGTGTAGACCTCCAGTTGGAGGGCAAGTAGCCAGGAGGGTGCCCACGGGACAGGGCTGCCATCGCTGCCCTCCGCCACCCCTCACTTCTGCTCCTCTCTCTCCCCAGATGGCCTTCTCCTGTCCCAGAGCCGCCAGCGCATCGTGTGCCTCAACTCCCTGAAGACCAGCGTGCAGGTGAGCGAGCGCTGGGCACAGTCCTGTCCCCCGGGGGGGCTGATTTGGCTCCTGGCACAAGCTTTTTGCCACCCTGCCCTCTCCCCGCTCTAGGTCACAGCCATTGACCTCTCGGCTGCTGTGCTGCTCAATACCTGCATCATCCACTACCGCCACCAAGAGTTTTCACACTGGCTGGGCCTGTTGGCACAGGAATACAGGTGCCAGGCAGTGCCTGTCCCCAGCCAAGGGCACAAGGGAAGGTAAACTCGGCCTCAGTGCAGCTGCTGGTATCGCAGCTTGTTTCCTCTTGTCTGCCATGCTCTGGCAGGGTGCCCAGGCACCCAGCACCTTCTCTGCCCTGTGCACAGCCCCTGGGACAGGGAGGCTGGTATGGAGGGTAGCAGGCAGCTGGGGGGTCCCTGTGGAGAGGCCGTCCCTCTGGGCCTGCTCCCTGCCAGGCTCTGTGGCACGCAGCGCCCCAGTAACAGCCCATCCCTGCTTATCCCATGCAGGAACTATCCCCAAATCATAGCGCCCGTCATCCTGTGTGCCTCGCTGTCCAACGTCAATGTGTCAGTGCAGCTGGGGGACACACCACCCTTCGCCTTGGGCTTCAACTCTATCTCTGCAGGTACAGGCTGGTAGCTGGCACGATGGTGGCTGCTGGGCTCTTCTTGGGGGTCGGTGGCTCTGCCAGAGAGGCACCAGGACGGGAATGGGGAGGGCCATGCCACCTCTGTGCCTGCCCATGTCTGTGTCTGGCCAGGGGCTGTGGACCCCTGCCTGGCTGTGTCTGGGTTGACCCTCTTCGGGGGCAGCTGAGCAGGCAGCAGCGAGCCCTGCCCGCACTCACCCCCTCCTCCCTGCCCGCAGACTACCAGCACCTGCGGCCACAGAGCGTGCACCAGCGAGTGGTGCTGGCCGTGGACCACCTCTGCTGGCGCGTGGGCAACGACTCCCACATCCAGCGTGCCCCACATCCCCCCAACATGCACGTGTGGGGAGAAGCCCTCATCCTCGACTCCTTCAACCTGCAGGTGAGGGGCGGGGCGAGGGGTGGCTCTCAGGGGGTGGGCTGCCTGTCTGCAACTCCATGCGGGCGGCACAGGGACTCGTGGTGGCATGGGGACATCCTGCAGCCTGAGAGTGATCGTCCTGTTTGTCCTGCAGGGCAGCTACAACCAGCCCCTGGGCATGTCCAGTGCCCAGTCGGACACGCTCTTCCTAGACTGCACCATCCGGGGGTTGCAAGTGGAGTCGTCGGACACCTGCACTGAGTGCCTGGCCAGGGTCCTACCCCTGTTCTGCCCGCGGCCCAGCGGAGCTGAGCTTGCCAAGCAGCCACCCTCTGCCTCAAGCGAGCCCTGGGGGCTGCTGTGGAAAGTGGATCTGAAGGTGGAGGATGTGAACCTCTTCACACTTTCAGCCCTGGTGGGTAAGTAGCATCCAGGCTGATCCCAGAGAGCTGTCCTGGAACAGGCCCACGGTCAGAGGAACCTGGCATGTCGTGGTGTGCCTCCTCTGTGCCTCCAGCACTGATGTGCCATCTCTCTAGGCGCCCTGGAGCTGCGGCTGGACACGCTGACTGTCCTGGGGAGTGCCGAGAGCTGCACAGTCAGCGTCCAGGGCATGGTGCTGGCCTTGGTGAAGAGCATCACGGAGAAGATGCAGCCATGCTGCAAAGCTCCTGCCATCCCCAACCCGGTGGCCAACCTCTCCATGCTCTCTGTCACCTACCACAGCAGCATCCGCTCCCTGGAGGTTAGTGCGGGCCTCGGGCCTCTGCTTTATCCCATACTGGTGGGACTGGGATGGATGGGTCAGGGGGAGGATTGATTGGCACCGAAAGGTGCTGGAGAGGAGAACGGGCCTGTCCTGTGCTGACCCGGCAGTGACTTGGTGCCTGCTCGCTCTCTCTGCTGTAGGTGCAGTGCGGCGAGGGGCTGGCGGTGCTGTGGAGCCCGCCCGACCACATGCACTTGTACCATCACACCCTGGCCACCCTGCAGTGCCACGAAGCCTTGCAGAGCGCCCTCGGCCACAGGACACCTCATTCCGTGTCCCCAGAGAGCCCAGCGTCCCACCCGGCCACGCCTACTGAGACACCGGGGCCCCCCCAGCCAGATGGGACCCCCCCCAAAAGACTTCTGTCCCTGTCACTGGAGCTGAGCTCTGCCAAGCTCACAGCCTTTGTCTCTGAAGCCAACTACATCAGCCTGGCTGCCGAAAGGACCTCCGTGAGCTGGCACGGCGGTGCCCTGCACAGCTACTGCCCCGAGCTGGCCGCTGGCTTTGACGGACACAGCATCTTCAGCTTCAAGGAGGTGGAGGTGAAGCTGCTGCCAGAGCTGGAGGAGCTCATCTTGCACCGCTGCGCCTTCCCCACCCTGCGCACCCTCCGCAACCGTGGCTGGGCCTTCTCCTTCGCCAGCGTGACCATTGAGTTCCCCTACCAGTACGACTTCTCCCACACGCTGGATGCTGCCGTGGGTGTGCAGAAGTGGCTGAAAGGTCTGCACCGGCGCGGGCGCCCGGCCAGCACGGCGCTGCCCCCTGACCTCCTGCTCAAAGTGACGCACTTCTCCTGGGTCTTCCTGGACGACGTCTTCGAGGTTAAGTTACGAGACAACTACGAGCTGATGAAGGATGAGAGCAAGGAGAGCGCCAAGCGCTTGCAGCTGCTGGACGCCAAGGTGGCTGCGCTGCGCAAGCAACACGGCGAGCTGCTGCCTGCCCGCAAGATCGAGGAGCTCTATGCCTCGCTGGAGAAGAAGAACATCGAGATCTACATCCAGCGCTCACGGCGCCTCTATGCCAACACGCCCATGCGGAGGGCCCTCCTCACCTGGACCCTGGCCCACCTGGAGCTGGTGGCCATGGCCGATGAGTCCTTCCACGGCACGGAGCGTGTGTTGGAGCAGATGAGGGACCTGGATGGTGTCAGCCCGTTCCCCCCCGAGGGTCTGGAGATGGTCACCCAGTGGTGCCGCATGATGAAGGGCAGAGTCGGCAGCTTCTTTGGTGAGTTGCTTTGCGTGAGGGTGCCCATGGGGGACAGCACGGTGGCTGCATGGCCTGGGGTCCCAGGACAGGGACCCGCTGGCACCACATGATGTCTAACCAAGCAGAGGAAATTATTTTTGGTGGTTCAAGGGAGTGGGAAGGGAGCAGAGATGTGACAGGACAGCGGCTCCTGCTGTGGCCCAGAGTGGGGGAGCGGAGCAGTGTCCCTTTGCTGTCCAGTCTCTCAGCCTGTCCTCTGCCCGGCAGTGCGGATCCGCGACTACCCTCGCTACCTCTTTGAGATCCGAAACTGGCAGCTCTCGGGCCGGCTGATCGGAGCTGAGCAATGTGGCCAGGCCTGCTCCCGGCGCCGCCAGGTCCTGAAGCTGGGGCTGCCCTGGGGGGATGCGACGGTGGAGAGGAATATGCCGCCCTTGAAGTTCTACCACGACTTCCACTGTAAGAGCTGGAGGGGCAGGGGGCCTTTGTGCCGGGGTGGGGATGGGGCTGCGTGGGACGTGTGAAGGGCTGAGCCAACCTCTGTGTCCCCAGCTGAGATCTCCCAGTACACCATCGTGTGGGGGCCCTGCTGGGACCCGGCCTGGACCCTGATCGGCCAGTGCGTGGATCTCCTCACCAAGCCCTCAGAGGACCCCAGTGCCCCTTTGCCCTGGTGGGACAAGAGCCGCCTTCTCTTCCACGGGGACTGGCACATGGACATCGAACAGGCCAACCTGCACCAGCTGGCCACCGAGGTGGGTGCCACCAGGATAGGGAGCAGAGCACGGTGTGGGGCTGGCTCACACCTGCCTCTCCTCACACTTGTCCTTGCAGGACCCCTACAACACCACGGAGAACATGCACTGGGAGTGGAGCCACCTCTCCTTCCACTGGAAGCCCGGGCAGTTCGTCTTCAAGGGCAACCTGGACATCAACGTCCGGACAGCCTCCAAGTGAGTGTGGGTGCGGGAGCATGGGTACTGCCACTGGTGCCGGCGGGTAACCGGGATCTCTTTCTCTGTTCAGATATGACGACTGCTGCTTCCTGCATCTGCCTGACCTGTGCATGACGCTGGACCTGCAGTGGCTGTGCCACGGGAACCCCCACGACCACCACAGCGTGGTGCTGCGCTCCCCCGAGTTCCTGCCCGAGGTGCCGGTGGGGCAGCAGTACGACTCCTACCGTGCCTTCCGCTCCGAGAACCTCAACCTCTCCATCCGGATGGACCTGACGCGGCCCAGTGAGGGTGGGTGACAGCACCCTGGGGATCCCTCTGGGGGGCGAGGGGAACGGGGCAGGGCTTGCTGGTTTTAGTGATCCTTATCGGTCCTGGATTGGGTGCTGCCGTGTCCCTGCCCCATGGTGCTCGCTGACAGCGGGTGTATTCTCAGAGCACTCCCAGCCCCGGATCCTGCTCTACAGCAGCACCCTCCGCTGGATGCAGAACTTTTGGGCCACGTGGACCAGTGTGACGCGCCCCATCTGCCGCGGGAAGCTCTTCAACAACATGAAACCCAGTAAGAAGAAGCTGGGGCAGCATTACAAGCAGCTGTCTTATACTGCGCTCTTCCCCCGGCTGCAGGCAAGTCCTGAGGGTGGGGGTCCAGTGTTACCTTCCCATTCTGCCTGCACTGGGCTCTCAGCCTCTGCTTTCTGCGCCCTCGCAGGTGCATTACTGGGCCTCCTTTGCCCAGCAGCGGGGGATCCAGGTGGAGTGCTGCCAGGGGCACATCTTCACTCGCGGCACCCAGCGGCTCATCCCACAGGGTGAGTGGGGGCCCTGCCAGCAGTGTTTCCAGGCAGGTCAGGGCCCCGGCTGACCCCTCTCCCTGTCCCCCAGCCGGCACAGTGATGCGACGCCTGATTTCGGAGTGGAGCAT
The DNA here is from genome assembly GCF_965183815.1 of Platalea leucorodia. Classification (NCBI taxonomy): domain Eukaryota; kingdom Metazoa; phylum Chordata; class Aves; order Pelecaniformes; family Threskiornithidae; genus Platalea; species Platalea leucorodia. Next base: position 13,566,785 of record NC_138838.1, on the reverse strand, counting down.
CACACAGATGGTGAGCGACTTGAGCCAGGTCACCGTGCACCTCATGGCCTCCACTTGCGATGAGAACGCCGACCACCGGCTCGACACCCTGGTGAAGAAAACCCACCTGCTGAGCCTGTCCTCCCTCACCTACCAGAGGCACAGCAATCGCACAGCTGAGGAGGTACCGCTGCAAACATAAGGGGCACGGCAGGTGTAACCCAGGCTGCGCTGGCCTGATGGCATCCCTCTGGGACAAGGGGACCTTGGTCTTTGGGCGCAGTGTGGGAGGGATTTGGCTGGAGAGGAGACAGACCTGCAGGGCCTCTGATCTCCTGAGTGCCTGGTTGGTGCCTTGTTCCAGCCACAGCATCCCTGGTATGGGTCCCTGCCGTAGGGCTCTGGGGTGGTCCCCAGGGCTCTGGTCCCCACGCCCTGCTTGCGAGGACTGGCAGGGCTCCCAGCCCCTGTGCGTGAAGCCTGTGGACAGGGACTACGGGTGGCTTTGCTGTGCTGAGTCTCTGACCCTCTGTGCCCAGGAGCTGCCCCTGCGGGATGGGGATGATGGTTTCCACACGCACCAGCTGCACCTGGTGGACCTGCGGGCATCCTGGACTACCACCAACCGGGACATCGCCTTTGGCCTCTACGACGGCTACAAGAAAGCGGCTGTGCTTAAGCGCAACCTGTCCACCGAGGCCCTGAAGGGGCTGAAGATTGACACGCAGCTTCAAGCCAAAAAGCTGAAGCGGGGCCCGCTCTCTGCTCACTCCATCCCTGCCAGAGTGACCGCTCCCATCATCAGCGGCCGTCCTGAAAGAGCCTCCTCGGGAGGTGAGCACGGCAGGGAGGGGAGCAATGGGAAACCCAAAGCCATGCCTGCCTTCACCCTGCAGCCTTGCACTGACCCTTTCTCCTTCCCCAGGGGCCTACATGCTGCAGAAGCTCATTGAGGAGACGGACAAGTTCGTGGTCTTCACGGAGGAGGAGTCGGGGGCTAGCGAGCAGCTGTGCGGCATTGCTGCCTGCCAAACAGATGACATCTACAACCGCAACTGCCTCATCGAGCTGGTCAACTGCCAGGTACCTGCCCTTGGCCAGCCCGCCTGTCCCCACACTCTCTGCTCCCCACGGCCTTGCTGTGAGAGGGGCCATGCCTGGCCCAGAAGGGCTCGTCTGACTCCTGTGGTCTCCCCCCGCAGATGGTGCTGCGCGGCGCAGAGACAGAGGGCTGCGTGATTGTGTCTGCCGCGAAGGCCCAGCTGCTGCAGTGCCAGCACCACCCTGCCTGGTACGGGGACACGCTGAAGCAGAAGACGTCGTGGACATGCTTGCTGGACGGCATGCAGTACTTCGCCACGACGGAGAGCAGCCCCACTGAAAGGGAGCACGGGCAGCTCTGGCTGGAGGTGAGCAGCTCGGGGAGGCTGTGATGGGTGAGCTGCTGTGTCGAGGACAGGCAGCGCTGCCGGTGCCCTGGCCAAGGCAGGGAGAGCAGGGACAGCCGGTGGTGCCTCCTTGTCTCCCCAGGTGAAAAATATTGAGGAGCATCGACAACGGAGCCTGGACTCAGTGCAGGAGCTGATGGAGAGCGGGCAGGCGGTGGGGGGCATGGTCAGCACCACCACAGGTACTGCCTGCAGAGCTGGCTGCTGTGCCTACCCCAGTCCCACTTGTGTGTGTCCCCAAGGCTGGTGAAGCTGAGAGTGCTTGGCCTGTCCCTGCACTGTGGGGTCTCCAACATGCCGGGACGTGGTGCTCTGACTGTGGTCCCCCTGCCTGTCCCCAGACTGGAACCAGCCCTCAGAAGCCCAGCAGACCCAGCAGGTGCAGAGGATCATCTCTCGCTGCAGCTGCCGCATGTACTATATCAGCTACAGCCATGACATTGACCCCGAGCTGGCTACGCAGATAAAGCCCCCCGAGACTCCCGCCAACCAGGAGAAGGAGGATCTGCTGAAGAAGCAGGAGGGTGAGTACATCCAGGCAGTGTGTCTCAGGGGGCAGAGCTCTGGGCTGACCCACAGGTGCTGGCTAAGTCCAGGAATAGTCTGTCTTGGCCCTGCTGAGATCAGAGGGGTGCATACAGGAGGGGTCCCCAGCCATGTGGCAGTGCACCAGATGATGCTGGACATGCTGTGCCTGCTGGAGCCAGCGTAACCACCTTGGCTCATTCCCCATCCCTCTCCGTCTCTGGCTGGCCCCTACATGCATTCCGTTTCTGGCCATGCTGAGGCCCCACTTGCCCTTTGTGTGTCCCTGCAGGAGCAGTGGACACATTCACGCTGATCCACCACGACCTGGAGATCTCCACCAACCCTGCACAGTATGCCATGATCCTTGACATAGTCAACAACCTGCTGCTGCATGTGGAGCCCAAACGCAAGGTACCCATGAGGCTTCAGGTCACTGTGTCACTCACTGTACCCAGGGCAATCCTAACCTTCCCCTATCCCTGTGTCCAGGAGCACAGCGAGAAAAAACAACGGGTGCGCTTCCAGCTGGAGATCTCCAGCAACCCCGAGGAGCAGCGCAGCAGTATCCTACACCTGCAAGAGGCTGTGAGGCAGCACGTCGCCCAGATCCGGCAGCTGGAGAAGCAGATGTACTCCAACGTGAAGGTAAGCCCGCATCCCGGCAGGGCCTGGCTCCCCAGAGTCCCTGCTCTGGGGCAGAGGGTGCTGAGGGTTGTCTGTCCTTCAGTCTCTGCAGGACGACAGCAAAAACGAGAGCCTGCTCGACCTCAACCACAGGCTGCAGCAGCAGCTGAGCCAGGAGAAAGCTGACCTGCAGCTGGAGAGCGAGGAGCTGAACATACTGATCAGGTAGGGGCCACTTCTGGCTTCCCCAGCGTTGTGTCCCCCTTACTCCAGGGCTCCCACATCCCAGCGCTGCCCTTTCTGCTGCAGGTGCTTCAAGGACTTCCAGCTGCAGCGAGCCAACAAGATGGAGCTGCGAAAGCAGCCAGAAGACGTGAGTGTGGCACGGCGGACTGAGTTCTACTTCGCCCAGGCACGCTGGCGCCTGACCGAGGAGGACGGGCAGCTGGGCATAGCCGAGCTGGAGCTCCAGCGCTTCCTCTATAGCAAGGTACCGAGCCGGCCGGTGGCATCCGCAGCCCCCAAGACGGGGCCTGGGAGGCGCGGGGCTGACGGGTCTGTGTGCGCAGGTCAACAAGTCTGACGACACGGCCGAGCATCTGCTGGAACTGGGCTGGGTCACGATGAACAACCTCCTGCCCAATGCTGTGTACAAGGCAAGCGGCAGCCTGGGGGAGCAGCCCTGCACCCTGGGGACCCACGGGTGGCCTGGCCAGGGTGGCCTGTCCTCACCCCAGACACCCATCCTCTTCCCTGCAGGTGGTGCTGCGTCCCCAGAGCTCCTGCCAGTCCGGCCGGCAGCTGGCACTGAGGATCTTCAGCAAGGTCCGGCCGCCCGTGGGAGGCATCTCCATCAAGGAGCACTTCGAGGTGCTGGGGCCAGGCCGGGAGGTGGCAGGGTCCCCGCGGGGCACAGGCAGCGTGTGCCCAGCTCTGACATGCCTCTCTCCCCACAGGTGAACGTGGTACCCCTCACCATCCAGCTCACCCACCAGTTCTTCCACAGGATGATGGGTTTCTTCTTCCCCGGCCGCAACGTGGAGGAGGAGGAGGTGGGGGATGAGGAAGACAAGTCCAAGCTGGTGACGACAGGTGAGAGGTTCACAGTCACTCTCATCGCACCCGAGCGATGTCCTTGAGCAGCTCTGGCTGCGTGTCCAGGATATGTTTGTGGGCAGCTGCTGGCAGGCCACAGGGGACTCGCGGTCTCCCCTGTGGGCAGGGAGCCTGTGGGGAGAGCAGCGAAGCTGGGGGGGGCCTGGGTGATGGCTAACCCCCCGCCAGACACCAGCCACCCCCTCCCACCGTGTTTGTCCCAGGGATCCCTGTGGTGAAGCCGCGGCAGCTGATCGTGGCCGATGACTCGCTGGGCCCAGGGAAGGGAGTCGCTCAGGGACTGAATCGGACATCAGGGGTCAGAAGATCATTCCGAAAAGCACCCGAGGTACCTGCTGCTGCCTTGAAGGGGAATCTGGGAGAGCCCTGCTGCAGAACCAGCCTCTTTTCCCTCGGCTGCAGGGCTGGGCAGCTCTGTCCTCCCCCGCTTGCCTCTCCATTTTCTCCTGCTCCCTCCCACCACGAGGATTTGCATCCTTTACAACCAAGCACCTGCGCGCTTGATGTGATCCCTGCAGCATCTCATTTTCCTAACACCATGCCAGAGCAGCTCTCACCTCTCCCTGGTGAAGCAATGCCATGGCCTAGTGCCTGGCTGTCCCTTCCCTGCTGGTTCCTGGCTCTGTCCCCTCTCCTTCCCTTCTGCTCATGGCTCCTGCTCTGTCCCCAGCATCCTGTGGATGACATCGACAAGATGAAGGAGCGCGCGGCCATGAACAACTCCTTCATCTACATCAAGATCCCGCAGGTGCCACTCTGCGTCAGCTACAAGGTGTGGGGCCGGCGGGACGGGGTGTGCTGGGGGGTGGCCTGGGGCATCGTCCCACCCCGCCTGACACCCTTGTCACCCAGGGCGAGAAGAACAGCGTGGACTGGGGCGACCTGAACCTGGTGCTGCCGTGCCTGGAGTACCACAACAACACGTGGACGTGGCTGGACTTTGCCATGGCAGTGAAGAGGGACAGCCGCAAAGCCTTGGTGGCACAGGTACGTGGGACCCCATCCTGCGGTGCCTCCTTCCCGCTTGCAGGGAGGCTGCCAGAGCCTCTCTGCCCAGGATGGAGGTGGTAACCCCACGGTGGGCGGCAAGCAGCCGCGCTGGCTCAGCAGCTCGGACTCTCATGCACGGCAAGCGCCCTGGGTGCAGCCATGGGGTGCTGAGCCCCCTAAATCCCGGGGCAGGTGATCAAAGAGAAACTACGCCTGAAGCCAGCGGCAGGCGCCGAGGCCCGCGGAAAGCTGGAGAACAAATCGGACGGGACCATCCAGCAGCAGGAGGAGGATGAGAAGGCGCGTCTGCTCATCGGGCTGAGCGTGGGTGAGAAGAACCCCAGCAAGAAGTCGATCTTCGGCAGGCGCAAATGATGGCAGCACCCGGCAGGCCGGGAACGGACTGGGGCGCCCCATGCTCCCCCCTCCGGAGGGGCACCCCGATGGCGGGGGGGGCTGCGCTGCTCGGCTCGGTGATACCCGAGGCGGGGGTTAGCCGTGCGCAGCCCCGCGGCAGCCCTGTCGCTGCGGGGTAAGGGTGCGGCAGCGCGGGGACGTGGGGCGCAGCGTGCTCCAGGGCCCCTTCGTGGGGCGCGGTGCCCCGTGCCAAGGGCTCCCACGAGCTTCCCCCGTCCCTGCTGTGCGGGTGCTGGGCCCGGCCCATGGGCCCGGTGAAGCAGCAGGATCGCTCCAGGCTGGGAGAAAGGGGAATGGGAGAGACTTTAAATAAAGAGTTTTTAATTTGGAACAGTCTTGGGCCAGGGGCTCGTTACTCACCCCCTCAGCTTGGCTGCACCCCCCGCCCCCGCTGTGGCCTCACCCCCTGCCCTTCCCCGGGGCTCCGGGGGCTCGGGGCTCCCTCGCAGCCTCTGCATCACCCCGGGCTCAGCCCTTGCGCTTGTCCCTCTCCGGCGCCCGGGGCTGTGCGGGGCCCAGCGGGGGCTGCCCCGGGGCAGGGGGGCTGCGGCCGGCGGGGTGCAAAGGGAGGACGAGCAGCGGAAGGGGGAGCCCCAAAACGCGCGAGGGGGGTGCCCTGCCCAGAAGCCGGTGGGGGGCTCGGTCACGGGTGGGCGCCCCGGGAGGCGCAGCCGGTGCCAGGGCGGCCCCGGGGCGGGGGGTGGTCGCGGCGGGGCGGGGCGGGGCGGGGCGGTGGGGTTATGTAAAGCGGCGGAGGAGCGGGGCCGGGGCCCGGGGCGCGGCCGGGCGGCGCCGCGATGGGAGCAACGAGCAGCGGCCCCGGCCCGGCCCCGGTGCGGCCCCCCCAGGTGCGTGCGGCGGCCCGGGGAACCCCCCCCCCCCGCCCCGGACACCCCCCGCCCCGGGGTCCACCCGCTGACGCTGCCCCCGGTTCCGCAGGGCCGCGCCGTGGGGTCGTGGCTGCGGGCGCTGCTGGGCCGCGCCGGACCGGGACCGGGACCGGGACCGGGGCTCGCCCTGGCCCCGCGGGGCCCCGCCGAGGAGCCGCCGCTGCCCGGGTGGCCGCTGCCGCAGCTCGTCTCGCTTTTCCTGCCGGAGTTCCCCGTCCGCCCCTCCGCCCGCCAGCAGCAGCTCAAGGTGCCGTCCCGGGCCCCCCCCCCCTCCTCACGGGGTCCCGGTGCATCCTAACGGCGTCCCCGGCCATCCCGACCGGGGCACCCCCGCGTCCCGCCCCGGCAGCCCCGACCGCCCTGCCGGGGTCCCCCTGCACCCCCTGCCTCCCCCCGGGGTCCCCCCGCGTCCTCCCGCGCCGTCCGTGCCTCCCGTGCCGCCATCCCGGGATCGCCGACCGACTTACCGGCTCTCCTCGTACGCCGTGCTGGGTCCCTGCGCATCCTACCGGCGTCCCCGACCGTCCCGCCGGGTCCCCTTCTACCCCCGCCGGGTCCCCTTCTACCCGCGCCGGGTCCCCCTGCCCCGTAATGAGTCTCCGTGCGTCCTACCGGGGTCCCTCTGCACCCTAACGGCGTGCCAAGGTGTCCTACCGGGGTCCCGCGTGTCCTGCTGGCATCCGCAGCCGCCGTGCTGGGGTCCCCGTGTCCCTGTCCCCATGTGCCCCATACTGGGTCCCCATGTGTCCTACTGGGGTTGGCTCCTCCTGGTCCCCATGTGTCCCCACCGCCTGCCTGGGGTGCCCTGTGCCACCCCACCTTGCCCCACGCAGGACCCCACCACGCCCCACCCCACCCCGAGCCCCTCTCCGTGGGGCGCTCAGGCTCTGCTCCCCCCCCGCCCCCAGATCCTGGGCTTCGTGGCCAAAGGCTCCTTCGGGACCATCCTCAAAGTGCTGGACTGCGGGCGGGAGAAGGTCTGCGCCGTGAAGGTGGGTGCTGCCCCCAGGGCCTGTGGGTGCCCCCGCTTGCCCCCAGCCCCCCCTGACAGCCCCTCCCCCCCCAGGTCGTGCCCAAAGTGGAGGTGCTGCGCCGCGACACCCTCAAGCAGTGCAAGGAGGAAGTCAGCATCCAGGTTGGGGGGGGTCCAGGGGGCCCCCAGCCCATGGGGGGCTCGGGGTGGCTGTGGGGATGGCAGGAGGCCGTGGGGCTGCGGAGGGAGGGTGGCAGGAGCAAGGTCCCCGGCCCCCCGCCCCAGGGGCCGCTCACCCTCTCCGCTTTGTGTCCCCAGAGACAGGTCAGGCACCCGTTTGTCCACGGGCTGGGGGACAGCTGGCAGGGCCAGCGCCACCTCTTCATCAGTGAGTGACCATCTGCCCACGGGCTCGCCCCGGCCCCCCCGCCCGCGCACGTGTCCCCGCCGCCTGCGCACGTGTCCCCGCGCACGCGTGCGCTCCCGCCCGCGCTGCCCGCTGCCCCGCGGGGATCCAGGCGCTTGGCTGCTCCCACCCCGCACCCGCCGCAGGGACAGGGGCACGGGGACGGGGATGCGCCACAGCGGGGCAGGGGCCAGCGCAGGGGTGAACCTGGCGCCCCAGCCACGGTGCCCGTGCCACCTTGGAGCTCATGCGGCCCTGGTGCTTACGTGTTCCCAGTGCCCCGTGGCTCTGGTGCCCGTGTTGCCATGGTACGTAGCCCCAGTACTTGCATGTTCCCATTGCCCCGGGCTGTGGTGCCCGTGTCACCGTAGTCCTGGTGCCCGTATTGAGGCTTGTGCCACCTTGGTGCCAGTGTGGTCCTGGTGCTTGTGCCGCCTCACTGCCATACAGCCCCAGTGCTGGCATCACCGTGGTGCGTAGTCCTGGTGCCCACTCGGCCCCTGTGCCCACGTCACCACGGTGCACGGCCCCAGTGACCCACCTGGCCCCCCGTGCCCGTGCCACCCCGGTGCCCATGCCCCTCATGCCAGCCCGTCCCCGTGGCACAGCCCGTCGGTAAGGCCCGTTGCCCGTCCCGGCAGTGTGCACCTACTGCAGCACTGGAGACCTGCACGCGCTGTGGCGCGCCGCCGAGCGCTTCGCTGAGGCCACCGTCCGCCTGTTCGCTGCCGAGCTGGTGCTGGTGCTGGGTGAGTGGCCTGCCATGCTGGGGACAGCCACCACTGTCCCCACTGCTGGGGACCTGCAGGCAGGGTCAGCCATCCCCGGGGATGGGCAGCTGCCTGCTGGGTGCTGTGGGGGTGGCAGTGGGCACCGTGCCGGGAGGGGACCCGCCACTCTGATGGCTCCATCTTCTTCCCAGTGTACCTTCATGACCTGGGCATCGTGCACAGAGATGTGAAGGTGGGTGGCAGCAGGGCCGGGGGGCCGGAGGATGGGGTGGGTGGGGTCTCTGAAGCCCCTGACATGGAGAGGCCACCCCAGCGCCTGTCTCGTTTCAGATGGAGAACATCCTCCTGGATGAGAGAGGTAAGAGCCTGGTGGCACCAGTGTGGGGACACTCCGTCCATGGGGACACCCCGTCCGTGGGTCCCCACGTGCTGTCTTGCCCGCAGGACACCTCAAGCTCACCGACTTCGGCCTCTCCCGGCACCTGCGCTGGGGCGAGAGAGCCCACACCATCTGCGGCACCCTGCAGTACATGGGTAAGGGGGCAGCGGGGGCTGCGGTGGGGGCACAGCCCCCCGGAGCGCTCACCCACTCTTCCCCGCAGCCCCGGAGGTGCTGAGCGGGGGGCCCTACAGCCACGCAGCCGACTGGTGGTCCCTGGGAGTCCTGCTCTTCGCCCTGGCCAGCGGGGAGGTGAGGACCACAGGATGGGGAGGGATAGGGGCACCCCATGGAGCCCCTAAATCTGCTCCCTGCCCCCCCAGTTCCCTGTGCCGCCGGCGGGGGACCATGTGGCCATGCTGGAGCGCGTCAAGCAGAGCAGCTACGAGAGCCCGCCCGCGCTCAGCCCTGCACTGGCCCGGCTGCTCGCCGAGGTAACCCTCCTGCCCGGGTTTTGGGGTCCCCAGTGGCCCCCCAGGCTGGATGCTGGGGTCCCCACCGCTCACTGTCCTCCCTCCATCCCCAGCTGCTGTGCCACAACCCCCTGCGCCGCCTGCGCTACCTCCACCACTTCCAGGGCCACCCCTTCTTCCGTGGGGTGGCCTTCGACGCCGACCTGCTGCAGAAGGACCCGGTGGCGGTGGCGGTGGCCCCGCGCCCCCCCGAGCAGCCCCCGCCCGACCCTGCCGCCTTCGCCGACTTCGACTGCGACCTCGCCGCCCCCCCGGGCCGGCCCTGGCCTGGCTGAGCCGCCACGGCCGGGACCCCCGGCATCGCTCAGGGACATCCCCCCACCCCGGCCGCGGGTTGGACCCTGCCGGGCCGGGTCCCCCTTGCCCCGACGCTGTACCTCTGCCCGCGGGAGCAATAAACCCGAGAGCCGCGGGCACGGCCCTGACTCCTGCGGGACCCCCAGGGGCCGTGCGGGGCTGCCCCCCCTCCCGGGGCAGGGGTCTGGGGCCGTGCGGGGCTGCTGCCCTGGGACAGGCGCTGCGGAGGCCCCGAGGTCCGGGGGGGAGCCGGGCCCGTCCCCGTTGCCCTCGCCGAGGGCTCCGCGCCTCCGGTGCTCGGCGCTGCACAGCGCCGCGGCGGCCCCCGGGGGCGGGGCCTCGCCCGAAGGCACGCCCACTTCACCGCCCACCGCCGGCCATAGCCCCGCCCCTAACAGCCGTCCCGCTGGAGCGACGCGTGCGCCGAGCAGCCAATCACAGCGGCGCGGGGTTTTCAAAAGGGCGGCGGCGGCAGCGCGCGGGTTGCGCCGGGAACGGGAGCGGGCCGGGAGCGGGGCCATGCAGGCCGCCAGCACCCCCGCCGTGAGTGCGGCCCGGGGCCGGGGGGCTCCGCACGGGGCAGGCGGGGGGGGTACCGGTTCGAGCGTCCCGGCGGGGCGGCGGAGAGAGCCTCGGGGTGGGTGGGGGGTCCCGGCGGGGCGGCGGAGAGAGCCCCGGGGTGGGTGGGGGGTCCCGGCGGGGCGGCGGAGAGAGCCTTTGGGGGGGTGTGGGAGTCCTGGTGGGGCGGCACCGACCGTGCAGGGGTGTCCGGGGGCGGCGGGCCTGGTGCGGGCCGTAGCGCTCCCGGTGGTGCCGCCGGTGACCCCCGGTGCCCCCTCGTCCCCAGGCGCAGCAGCCGCCCTGGCGCGGCCCCCTGCGGGAGCAGCGGCTGCAGGCGGGCGCCGACCACTCCGGGCTGACCCCGCTGTTCCGCCGGCTGCGGCTCAAGGTCGGTGCGGGGGGGGCGGGAACCGGGGTGGGGCGGCTGGGGGGCCGGGGTGTACTGGAACTGGGGATACTGGGGGCTACCGGGGCAGTGGGGGGACAGGTATAACTACTGGGGTGGGGGAAATGGGGAGACTGGGGGAAACGGCTATGGGGTGCTGGGGGGAAGGGGAGGGCAGCCCTGACACCTTCCCCCCCCCCCAAATGTCCTGCAGGACCATGACTGTGCCACGCCAGTGTCCTGCACCCGGCGGCCCCCCAGCAGCATTGCCCCGGTGCCCTGCAACTCAGGACCCCCCCGAAGTGCTGCCCTGCGCCCACCCAGCAGCACCCCCCTGGTGCCTTGCCCCCCGGAGCCCCCCAGCAGCACCATCCCAGAGACCCCTCGAACTCCCGCCCTGGGGCCCAGCACCTCGGAGCCCCCCAGGAGTCCCACCCTGGTGCCTGGTGCCCCCGAGCCCCTCAGCAGCACCAGCCTGGAGTCCCCTGGCAGTTCCACTCCAGGGCCCTGCACCCCAGAGCTCCCCAACAGCACCCCAGAGCCCCCCGGCAGCACCCAGCCAGTCCTGGGGCCCAGCACCCCAGAGCCCCCTGGCAGCACCCAGCCAGTCCTGGGGCCCAGCACCTTGGCGTCCCTTGGCAGCACCGAGCCAGCCCCCCTGTGCAGCCCAGTCCTGGGGCCCAGCACCCCAGAGCCCCCCAGCAGCACCGAGCCGGCCCCCCTGTGCAGCCCAGTCCTGGGGCCCAGCACCTTGGCGTCCATTGGCAGCACCGAGCTGGCCCCCCTGTGCAGCCCAATCCTGGGGCCCAGCACCCCAGAGCCCCCCAGCAGCACCGAGCCGGCCCCCTTGTGCAGCCCAGTCCTGGGGCCCAGCACCCCAGAGCCCCCCGGCAGCACCGAGCCGGCCCCCTTGTGCAGCCCAGTCCTGGGGCCCAGCACCCCAGAACCCCCCAGCAGCGTTCTGCCGGCCCCCCTGTGCAGCCCAGTCCTGGTGTTGTGTGCCCCAGAGCCCCCCGGCGGCAGCACCACCCCAGGGCCCCCTGACATTATCAGCTCAGTGCCTTGCACCCCAAACTCCCTGGGCAGCACCACTCTAGCACCCTGCACCCCTGGGCTCCCTGGCACCAGCTCCACCCCGCGGGAAGCTCCCTTCCATGGCTGGCGAGCGGTGCCTGCTGACGTCTCCTGCAGCCCCGTGGCCCCTGAGCCCCCGGCTGGAGACGGGAGTGCAGGTCCCCTGCCTTGCCAAGACACCCCTGAGGGGGCCGAGTCCCCAGCCCCTACCCCCCTAGAGCAGGGGCCCCCTCCCACTGAGGCAGGTAGGTCGGAGCATGCCGGGTCGGAGGCAACAGCCATCCCCTCGCCCGAGGTGGTCCTGGGTGCCGAGTCCTGGGTGTTGCCGCTGGCGTGGCTGGAGAAGAGCCTCAACACCTTGTCCGTGCTGGAGTCCCTGCAGCACAGCCTGCCCCTGCCTGCGCCACAGCGGGACACCGGCACCAGCGTCACCCCTGTGCCCGTGGCGGTCGCCGGCACCAGCGTCACCCCTGTGCCCGTGGCAGTCGCCGGCACCAGCGTCACCCCTGTGCCCGTGGCGGTCGCCGGCACCAGCGTCACCCCTGTGCCCGTGGCGGTCGCCGGCACCAGCATCACCCCTGTGCCCGTGGCGGTCGCCGGCACCAGCGTCACCCCTGTGCCCATGGCGGTCGCCAGCACCAGCGTCACCCCTGTGCCCATGGCAGTTGCCGGCACCTTCATGACCCCCCGGGACCTGCAGGAGAGGAGCATGAACACGTCTGCGGGTGGCCCCCCCTGCACCAAGCACAGCGCTGCTGAAACAGACTCCCTGCTCTGGCAGTAAGTGGGGGGACATCCTTCCCCCCCCCGACAGGGCTGTGGCACCCACGGGCTCTCCCTGCCCCAAGCCTTCTCTCTGTCCCCAGCTGTCCCCAGGAGCACCTGAAGTCCCTGCCACGGGCAGAGCTGGAGGGGTGGCTGGAGAGCACCCTCATCGTCAATCAAGTCCTCTCGCTCCAGCTGCGCAGCTGGCAGGAGAGCCAGCGGCCGCTGCCCGGCGCGGGGCCAGCCGAACAGAGGGATGCAGTCACGCAGACAGACGTCGCCCACCTGAAGGGGGTAAGAGCTCTTGCTGGGGCTATGCCACCCCATTTTCCATGGCCTCAGCACTGTGATGGTGCCCACGTGCCACCGCTGGGTTGGTGGCCCTGGCTGGACTGCAGCCCAGCGGAGCAGACGTAAAGCAGGGCTGCTGCGGCACGGCACGGTGCCCTGCATCACGTGCCTGGTGCTGGTCTGGCTGCATTATTGTGCCCGGCTCAACCTGCTGAGTTTGCTGGGTTTGAATCCTTTGTGCAGGGAAACATCCCTGGCACGCGTGGGGAGGGGGGGATGGGAGGTGTCACCGCCAAATGGCTCTCGCTGGACCCCAGGGTGGAGCGGGGCTGGTGCGAAGGCCCCTCTGCTCTACTGGGGTGCCCTTAGGAGGAAGAGATCTACTGCAACCTCTGCCTCGAGCTGCGGAAGAAAACAGAGGCTCTGCAGCGGCAGCGGGGAGCGGAGCAGGACCTGCAGCGGGAGCTGGAGCTAACCACCGCAGAGATGGTGTGTCTCGGCTGGCTGGCGTGCAATGAGCGTGCTGGGTCTCAGCCTGGCAGGGTGCGCATGTGCCCGGTGCTGCCTGTGCCGGCCCTGGGAGCGCTGCCTGAGTGCTGGTGCCCTTGTCCCTTCCCCAGAGTGCCTGGAGCAGGCAGTGCCTCCTGTTTCGGGGCCACGTGGGTGCCATGTTTCAGAGCTTGCAGGATAAGCAGGGAGCCCTCGACCGGGAGGTGAGCCCCCATGCAGCCGGGCTGGGCACTCTTCCCCCTGGGTTTTGGGAGATGCCGGTGCTGCTGGCACACACGGCAGCCATCAGCTATAGCTGGTGCCTCCTGGTGCTGTCTCCCCTTGCAGCAGGAGCAGGTGAGGGCCCTGGTGTTGCGGTGCCAGGCTGTGCTGGAGAGTGTGCCTGGCAAGCTGCAGAGCTGCCTGGAGGAGCGGGACGCCATGAGGCAGCGAGTGGACGAAGCCCTCCGAGCCAAGGAGGAGGTAGGGAGGCAGCCGGTGGGGTGGTCAGAGCAGGTTCTGCCATCCCCGTGCCTTTGGTAGGGCATCCTGCCTCTCTGCCCATCTCTGCGGAGGGGGAAGGTCTCTCTGGCACCTGGGGGGAAAAGCCTGATGTGGCCCTGGAAGGCCAGGGGGGCTGTGGCTGCCTGGGGCGGTTGGAGCTCTTGCGATGGGTTTTTGGCTTGGGCTGTGTCCTTCTGGGAGCTGGAGCCCTGGGCTGCAGCAGCGTGTGGGGGTGGCTCCTGGGAGCTGCCCCTCGTGCAGCCCCGTGCCCAGAGCAGCATCCTTCCCGCGGCAGGCCGATCGCTTCCTGGAGTCCTTCCGTGCCCACGCCAGTGCCCAGATCAGTGCCCGCGACCAGAGCCTGGCCTCCCAGCGAGAGCTGGGGACGCTGCTGGTGGAAGCCATCGACCAGCAGGTACTGAGCGGGTGGGCACCTCCGACTGCCTCCCCCCGGGTCCCAGAGGGGCTGGAAGGGCATCCCCATGTCCTGGGCTTGGGTGATGCTCTGAGCAATGGTTGCCAATGGGCTTGGGTCCATAAGAAGTTTCTTGATGCTGCTGCTGGGAAGCTGCCGCAGATCCGGCCTTGGGGCTGGCGCTCGCCTCCCTCCACAGCCATGGAATGTGGCTCTTCCACTGCGGCAGCACTGACCCGTCTCTCCTGCCCCGCAGGCATCCCTGGCTGCTGAGACTCAGCATTCCCGGGAATTCATAGACATCACCTTTGAAAAACTGGAGGAGGAAAGGAAAGCCCTGGACACGGAGGTGAGGGGTGTCCCCGTGAGGGTCGGCGGCAGGCTCAGCCCCTTGCCTCCATGCTGGCGCAGTCCAGGCTGGTGCCGCTTTGCTCTGTCTCGGAGCGCTTTGTGCCCTGGGTACCGCGAGCAGCCTGGCTGCCAGACCCATCCCTGGTCACGCAGCAGGGCAGAGCCACCAGCCGGCGTGGCCGAGCCGTGCTCAGCGCTGCCCAGTGCCATCTCCCCTTGCAGTGGGAGCAGGCGAGGGCTCTGGTGTCCCGGTGCCAGGCTGCCCTGGAGAGCGTGCCCGGCAAGCTGCAGAGCAGCCTGGAGGAGCGGGACGCTATGAGGCAGCGAGCGGAGGAAGCTCTTCAAGCCAAGGAGGAGGTAGGGGATTGCCTAGCGCTGAGCGGTGCCTGGGATGCTCCCCTGCTGCCCGGCTACCCCCAGGCACGGGAGGACTCGAGGCACCCTTGGTGTGGGAACACCCCATGGGGAAGAGCAGCCCAAAGCAAGTCTCGAGGCCACAATGTCTCTGCAGGCATCCTGCCAGCTGGAGGAGACCTCAGTGGCCCTGCAGGATGCAGTGGCTCAGCTGGAGCAGCTGACGGTGGCCAACTCGCGCCTGAGCGCAGGTAGGGGTGGGTGCCATGGGGGGCTGGAGCTGCCCCTGTCCTCCCTGCGCTGACGGCTCTGCCCCTCACAGACCTGAGCTCCCTGATGATGAATCTGGCCAGCCTGGAGCAGGAGCGGGACGCGCTGCAGCAGGAGAACAAGGAGCAGTGGGAGGAGATGGCCCGGTGGGTCTGAGCCCTGGGACAGGGCGTTGGTCCCCCCATAGCCACCTCCTGCCACCCCTCACCCCCAAAACGTGGCACCCCCTGATCCCGTCCCCTCCCTGCAGGCTGTCACGGGAGAGGAGCACCCTGCAGCAGGAGTGCAATGGGCTGTACCAGGAGCTGCGGGAGGCCACCGAGTGCCGGGAGGTAGGAGCTGCCTGACCCTGCCTGCGCTATGGTGTGCTGCTGGCCCCGCCGCGGCCTCGCGGGAACGCCGGCCAGGAGCGGGATTAGCCCTCCCGCGGGGGGGGAGGGCGGCTGACATCCTGCACGTAGCGCTGCTTTCCATCCTGCCCGGCGGCGACTCCTGGGGAGAGGGGGCGGCTCTCTGGGATAATTCCCCTGGCTGCAGGCGTGGTGCCATCCTCCAGCATGTCCTATGTCCCTGATAAACTGTTGGTCTCCAGGGGTTGGTCTGCTGGGGTAAAACCGCCCCTAATTGGAAACAGCACCCTGAGGCACGGGAGGGACTGTGCTGGGGGTCCCAATGGGCCCCCTTGGGTGTCAGCAGGTGCTCATGGCTGTGTCCCCCCACCCTCTTGCAGTTCCTCAATCAGGAGAACCATGTGTCCCGCACGCAGCTGCTGGAGGTGGAGGCCAAGCTGAAGTCCTCTCAGGCCGCCCTGCAGGAGTGCAGCATGCAGTACGAGGAGCTGATGGACTCCCACCAGCACCTGCGGTACCGACCCCGCTCACCGCCTCCGCTTGAACCCCTCTATTTTTGGGAAATCGAGCCCATCCTGGGAGGTGGGGGACACACAGGGGGACACGGCTCCAGTCACTGCTGCCCCAGCCAAGTGTGGTTGCCCAGGCGGGTGGAAGAGGCTGTGGGGAAGCCCAGCAGACCCCATCTTGGGGGAAGCTACCTAAATCTATGGGTTTTGCACCCCCCTGGGCCACAGTGGGAGGCAGGCATGGGAAATGTCCCTGTCCCACACTGAGGAGTGGGAAAGCTGCTCCTACTGAGGCTGATGCCATCCTGCAGGGAAGAGCAGGCTGCCCTCGGCAAGGAGCTGGAGAGCACCAAGGCTGAGCTCCTCGACTTGCGGCTCAAGAGGGACAAAATCTCCTGGTGCTCCACAGACATCACTGAGAGCAAGATATGGCTGCAGGAGCTCGCTGACTGCCTCAGGGCTGCTCTGCAAGCAGAGGTAGGAGCTCTGCCCCGGGGACAAGGACGAGGGGGTGGCCTGGGGGGGTGTCAGACCCTTGTGGCTCTCCATGGCGTAGCTTCGAGACCCCCCCTGCTCACCGGGGCAGCACAGGGCTGTCACGAGATGCGCTCCTGCACTGTGCTCTCCCTCCCCTCTGAAGGATGACGCCCTGTCGACAAGCAGAGCCTGGACACCAGGCTGGCAGACACCGCACCGTGCCTGGACCCCCGTCTGCCGCGTGCCGTTGTGCCGCACGCCGTACCGCGCCGGGGCCTCCTTCGTGGGCAGCGTCCTGAAAGCGGTGTCAGGGAAAGGTGAGCTGGCACCCGCTGTCCGGGTGGTGGTGGGGGTCCCTGTATGGGGATGGGGATAGCTCCCACCCCTGCTGGGGCTGTGCACTGGTGCTGAGCGAGGAGGAGATCCCGGTGCCATCCCCATGCCTTTCCCTGTGGATCCCCTGGTTGTTCCCTTGCGGCAGCCATGGGTTGGGTCACATGCGAGTGGCTGGGGTCTTCTCTGAGCTCCCCGGGGCAGACGGGTGCCTGGGTGAGCTCTGGTCGTGCTCCCCGCAGCATGCAGGGCTGGGCACAGTGCCTCTGCCCTCTCCTCTCACAGATGCTGATGAAGCTGCCGGAGGTGGGAATGCATTTACCAAGGACAAACGTGCCTCTACACCAAAGCCGATAGGTACTGGGGCTGTCACCCTGCCCTGGACCCTGCTCTGAAGCTGCAGGGCTGCCTGCACAGGGGAGCGAGCAGGCATGCCTTCCTGCTTGGCTCCATGTCCCCTGGGGCTGACATTCCCTCCGTGCCGCTCACGAGCCTCTACCCTGCCCGCAGAGCCTGAGGATGGTCTGCTGGAGAGCATGAAGGAGCTGAGAGCTGTGGTCTCTGACCTTGCCATGCTGAGCTCCCGCATCCAGGACCTGGAGCAGAGCAAGTTTAAGGCGCTGCAGACGGAGCTGTGAGTTCAGCAGGGGCTCATGTTGAGGGCCAGGCACAGGCTCTCCTGGGTACGACCTCTCCTGCAGGCAGCCTGTCTGGGGTCTGCCTCTCACCCCAGCTCTGGATTAGACCTCTCCTGCCATGGCTAGAAGGGCACTTTCCAGCTGGCTGGGTTGGCCTCTCCCACCAGCGGGGCTGGTGAGATGCTCAGGAGGGGGTTTGGTACCCGGCACTGTGCTCACCTGCAATCCTCAGCCCCGCTGTCCCCTTCCAGTTCCGACCTGCAGCTCCAGCTGGAGACAGTGACGGCCCAGAGCCAGGAGAAGATGGACACCCAGGCTGCCACCATTGGCAAGCTGAACAAGACGCTGAGGGGCAAGATAGAGGTGAGCCGGTGCCAGAAGTGGGCCAGCGCTCACCCCAGGGCAGAGCCAAACTGGGACGGGCGCTGATCTAGGACACGGAGAAATCTGGGTGATTGGCTCCAGCGATGCCCCATGGGTGCTCCTGGCTCATCTGACCTTCTCGAACATGAGAAAACCCGCTCCTGCCTGGGGTGCTGGGGGTGGCTGGGGCTGGGCACTGCCTGACACCGCTTCTTCCCCCCCCCCCCCCCCCCCCCGCAGAATGAGAAGTTGCTGCAGGACGTGGTGAAACAGCAGGAAGAGAAGATGCTGCAACTGATCGACAAGAGCGGGGAAGTCACGGTGCGTGATGGGGGCCTGGCCGAGCTGCACGCCTGGGGGGTGCTGGCCGCAGGACCCCTCTCAGCATCTTCTTTCCCCCCGCAGATGCTGAAGGAAGAGGTCTCCCTGCTGAAGCGCTCGCTCCAGCGTGCGGAGACGGAGGCCAAGGTGCTGTGGGAGGAGGTGCGGGGGCAGGAGTCCAAGGTGGATGCTGACTATGTCCAGGAGCGAGTCCTGCTGCGGCAGGAGGTGAGGCCAGAGGGGCTGCCAGGGCCTCAGGCTCCTCGTGTCACCACCCCTCCGTGGACAGGGGACTGCTCCAGACCTTGTTCCTCGAGCAGGCGACCAGTGGGATGGCAGGGGAGAGCCCCCCACCCCACGGCTCTCGCCCCACAATGAGCTCTCAGCAGCGCTCGCTCTTCTTGCAGGTGGACAAACTGCGGCTGCTTCTTGTGGAGAGAGAGGATGAGAGACTGCTGCTCTCCAACAAGTATCTGGAGCAGGTATGGGGAGCCCCGAGGGCCTGCCCTGGCTCTAGTCCTCTCTCCCTCCTGGGCCGGTCCCTGCCCAATTTTGGGATGGCTTCTGACAGGCATCTCCCACCGCAGGTCCGGGGGCTGGAGTTGAGGCTCCACCACACCCAGAAAGTGCTGAGGACCCATGAGGAGATGCAGGAGAAGATGAAAGAGGTGAGGTTTGTGGTTCATCGCTTGCTGTGACTGCAGCAACACAAACCCTCGTCCCAAACGCTGTCACTAACGCTGCTGCTGTCCCCAGGTCCTGTCGGCCTTCCCCGATGCGGCAGCGGGCCGCCAGGAGGTCCACAGCTTGCTGCGCTACTTGGGCCTGAAGCTGGCCAGCGGCAACAAGGAAGCTGCTGAGCCGAGTGTGAAACCTTCCTGTTCTTAATGCTGTAATTATTTGTTGAATAAAGTTTTGTTGGCTTTCACCCCGCCTTGTGCATGGATGCGGGAGGTTCCTGGTGCTCTAGGTGGGAACAGCTTATCCAGCCTGTGCTGCCTGTGCCTGCTCCGTCCCTGTCACGGGGCCGCGGCCACAGATCCCTGCCACCCCAGGGCCTCTCCTGCTTGGCCAGGGACACACACCCCCCCCGCCAGCGCTTGCTCTCAATAAGGCACTGCGTTCCCCAGGCTCCCACCCCGCGGCCCCGGCAGCAGCCAGCGCGCCCGGGCTGACCTAGCTTCCCTCCCCGGGCCCCCGCTCCTCCTCCTGCCCTAGATTCCCTCCATGTCCCCCACCTCCTGCTTCCCCCCGCAGAGGGTATCGGAGGCTGCATCCTGCACCCCCATCATGGGGCTGCGGGCCACAAGCCTGTTGAGTGGGGATGGTTCCTCTCCCAGCGCGGCTCTGGCGTGCAGCATCCCCTGGGTCCCTGGGAGCGCTGCCTGCTAGGCGCTGGGAGCTCTGCCAGCTCCTGCTCCCAGCCCCCCCTTGGCCCCCCGCTGCTGCATGGAGGGGGGCTCCCTCGGGGGCCCCCCTGCTCCCAGCACAGCTCCAGCCTCACCTCCCTCCTTCCCTGCTAGGGCATCTCCTGCGGGATCCCCCTCCCGCTGCTCCTGACCCCAAGGATGCTCCCAGCTGCCACGGGGGCCCTGCGGCACCTCCCTCCCCCAGCATGGCCCGAAATAGCAGCGTTCAAACAAGTGCTCTGGTTTTTAATGGCCTGCTTCTCCCGCCCGGGGGGGGATCACCTTCCCCTGCCCTCCATCACAGCCCCGCCACCCCGTGCGGCACGGCTGCTGCGACACCCGGGGTGCTGCCACCTTTATGTGCCCCGCACCCAGGAAACGGAGGTGTTCAGGGTTGCGCCTCTATTTACCGGGTGCGTGGGTGGCCCACGGGGAAGCAGCGCTTGCTGCTCCCTGGCCTCGCCTCCCTCCCCGCCGCGGCGGTGACCCTGCTGGCAGGGGCTCGGGTACGGCCCCCCGGGGCTCGGGGCTGGCAGTGGTGCCTCAGGCTGCGCCCGGCGCCGGGGGAGACGCGCTCCTCTCCCCGGATTAGGGCCGTGCGGGGCGGCTGAGCCCTCCTTTTACGGTGGGGATTCAGCAGCGCTCGGCCCTGGCAGCCGGCCCGTGGGGTGAGCGAGGACACCGCTATTGTCCCTGCGCCGGCTTCAGGCAGCTTTTTTCGGGGGGGACCGGTCTGCGGGAGCCCCCACCCTGCCCCAGGGGTCTGGGGCTCTGCGCTGCTGGGGCTTGGCTCCGGTAGCGGAGGTGACGCAGCTGGGGTCCCCGGCACAGCAGTGGGGTGGCACAGCGGGGTCCCCAGCGCGGGGGTGGCCCAGAGGTGATGAGGGGAAGGTCCCCGCCTGCAGTTGGCAGTGGCAATGGGGGGGGCACGGTGGGGTCCCCAACAGCAGCAAAGGGGTGGCAGGGGGAGTCCCTGCCTGTAACCGGGAATGGCACAGCAGGATTGGTGGCACAGAGGGGTCTCCAGCAGCAGCAGGGGGTGGCACTGGGGTGGCACAGTGGGGTCCCTGGGTGCCATGGGGGTCCCTGCCCACGACGGGGGCTGACTCAGTTGGGTCCCTGGCGGGGGAGGGGGGCACAGATGGGTCGCCGCCCGCAGCAGGGGATTGCAGAGGGGCGGCACAGCGGTGCCCCCCACCCGCGGTTGCCACCCTGGGGTCCGCACCGGCGGCAGGGGCTGCGGCCGGGGGCGGGGTGCGTGCGGCGGGGGGCGGGGCGGGCGGGGGGCCGGTCCTGGCGTGTGCCGCCCCGCCGGTCACGTAGCTCTGCGGCACCGCAGCCCCATTTACCGCGGGTCCGGAGCGCGCAGCCCGCAGTCGCGCCCGCCGCCGCCCGCCCTGCACGGTAAGGGGGAGCCGGGGCGCCGGGGGGCGGCCGGGGCTGCAGCCGAGGGGCCCCGGCGGCGGGAGCGGGCGGCCCCGCCGAGGCTCCGGGTGTCTCCGTGCGGCAGCGCCGGCATCCCGGGGGTCGGGCAGGGCTGGGGGGTCCGGGGCAGGGGGAGCCTCGGGCATGGGGGTGCTGGGGCGGGGGGGAGCCCGGAGACGCCCCGGGGCTGGCGCAGCCCGAGCTCCGGCGGTGCCGGCCGGGGGATCGCCGCCCCGGGGAAGCACCGGCGCCCTGGGGCTTCCCCGGCCCCGCGGCCGCGCCAGCCCCGGGCGACCGCCAGCCCCGGCCTATCGCCAGCCCCGGGGTACCCCGGCGCCGGCCGTGCCGCCCCTGGGGCCTCTCCCTCCCTTGGCAGCGCCGCTCCCGGGGTGTTTCCATCCCCCCGTATCCCCGGCCCCGGGGTGCTCCCGTCCCCCGCGTACCTCCCACCCGGGGTATCCCCGGCCCCGGGGTATCTCCATCCCCGGGCCCCGGTTCCCTGCCCCGGCCCCCCGCCAAGCCGCGCTCCCTCAAGATGGCTGGGCTGGGGGCGGGCGAGCAGGCAGCAAAATGGCTGGGAGCTCCCCGGCATCCTCCACGAGGCCCTGCCCGTCCCGTCCCGGGGTGCCGGCAGCTGCCCGCTTGGGCAACGCGCCCGCCCCGCGGACCGGCAGGGCCGGGGGTCCCCGGCCCGGGGGTCCCCGGTCCCCGCAGGCTGGGGGTGCGTGGCAGACGGGGGGGCCGCCCCGCCGGCGCGTGACTCAGCCGCCGTCTGCTTGCAGCCACCGCCACCATGACGCACCAATATCCCGCGCTGACGGCCGAGCAGAAGAAGGAGCTGTCAGACATCGCGCTGCGCATCGTGGCCCCCGGCAAGGGCATCCTGGCCGCCGATGAATCTGTAGGTCAGTGTGGGGGGGATCTGTCCCACCACCGCTTTTCCCCACGCCTGAGGCTGACGAGGGTGCTGGGTGCCCGCAGGAAGCATGGCGAAGCGCCTCAACCAGATCGGGGTGGAGAACACAGAGGAGAACCGCCGGCTGTACCGCCAGATCCTCTTCAGTGCCGACAGCCGGGTGAAGAAATGCATCGGAGGCGTCATCTTCTTTCACGAGACCATGTACCAGAAGGCTGACGACGGCACCCCCTTCGTCCAGATGATCAAGGACAAGGGCATTGTCGTGGGCATCAAGGTGTGGGGGGGTGTCCGGTGGGTTTGCGGGGTGCTGAGGGTGCTTGGAGGGTGCTGGTGAGGCTCAGCGCCGCCTTTCCCTTCTCTCCGCAGGTGGACAAGGGCGTCGTGCCGCTGGCCGGGACGGATGGCGAGACCACCACGCAGGGTAGGTGGAGTGGGTAGGGGGGCGGGGGCCGTGGGGTTTGGGGCTGTGGGGCTGACATGCTGCCCGGCAGGTCTGGACGGGCTGTCGGAGCGCTGTGCCCAGTACAAGAAGGATGGGGCCGACTTTGCCAAGTGGCGCTGTGTGCTGAAAATCAGTGACAACACCCCCTCTACGCTTGCCATCATGGAGAACGCCAACGTCCTGGCTCGCTATGCCAGCATCTGCCAGCAGGTACGTGTCTGGTGGCCGGGCATCGCCCCGCGGGATGGGCATTGACCCATAGGATGGCTGTTGACTTAAGGGGCCAGCTATTGCCCCACAGGGATGGGCACAGATCCATGGGGCCCAGAACTGACCTTCCTAGGCTGGGCATCACCCCATGGGACTGGGCATCATGTTCTGGGGCCAGGCATCACCCCACTGTGGGACGGGCATCACCGGCAAGGGTGGACATTGAAGCTCAGGGCTGAGCATTGCCCCCCAGGTCCAGGCATTGGCCCACATTGCCGTGGGGCCGGGGTGATGCTCAGGGATGTCCCTGTGACGGCATCTGCCTGGTGTTTGCAGAACGGCATCGTGCCCATCGTGGAGCCGGAGATCCTGCCCGATGGTGACCACGACCTCAAGCGGTGCCAGTACGTGACAGAGAAGGTGAGCAGTGGAGCGGGCAGCAGGGCGGGCACCGTGCCGCACTGTGCTGTGCCGGGGGACTCCACACTGCCCGTCCTCCCCAGGTGCTGGCAGCTGTCTACAAGGCACTGAGCGACCACCACGTCTACCTGGAGGGGACCCTGCTGAAACCCAACATGGTGACCCCCGGGCACTCCTGCCCCACGAAGTACAGCCCCGAGGAGATCGCCATGGCCACTGTCACTGCCCTGCGCCGCACTGTGCCCCCAGCCGTGCCAGGTACCGGCACCAGGACATGGCGGGGACCAGGAGGGGGAAGCTCTGTGGCCTCCCTGGTGCCATAACCCCACTCTCTGCAGGTGTCACCTTCCTGTCCGGGGGTCAGAGCGAGGAGGAGGCTTCCATCAACCTCAACGCCATCAACACGTGCCCGCTGGTGCGGCCATGGGCCCTCACCTTCTCCTACGGGCGGGCGCTGCAGGCATCGGCGCTCAGCGCCTGGCGCGGGCAGCGGGACAACGCCACCGCCGCCACTGAGGAGTTCGTCAAGCGCGCAGAGGTGATGCGGACGGTCCCCACGGGAGAGGGGGACTGAGGGCTGCGTCCCGTAGGGTGGTGGGGACACCAAGGGCTATGCCCCACAGGATGGGATGCCAAAGGCCGTGGTCCCCGTGGGGACACACACAGGACTGTCCCCCTGTGGGATGGGAGACAGCGAGGACCGTGTCCCCAGAGGGCGGTGGGGGATGCCAAGGGACAGGTCCCTGCGGGATGGGCTATTCCCCCTAGGGTGACATGGGACATCGAGAGCTCTGTCCCTGTGGGAAGAGGGATGCCAAAAGCCATGTCCCGTGGGGTGACAGGGGACGACAAGGGTTGGGGGGCATGGGGGATGCTGAGGGCTCTGTCCCCATGGGAGGGGGATGCCAAGGGCTGTGTTGCAAGGGCACGGGGACACCAAGGACCATGTCCCTGTGGGATGGGGGGCCCTGAAGGCCGTGTCCCTAGGGCCTGGGGGACCCCCAGGGCCATACCCCACGGGGGCCACTGACGTTTCCTTTCTCCGCAGGTGAATGGGCTGGCGGCGCTGGGCCAGTACGAGGGCAGCGGGGACGACTCGGGGGCCGCCGGGCAGTCCCTCTATGTGGCCAACCACGCCTACTGAGCCCCGGCTGGGCGCCCCACCGGCCCCCGCCCCGGCCCCTGCCCCGCCACCGCTCACACCCTGCTTCCACCCCGGCCACCCAGGGGAGCCGCCACGCGGGGAGGGGAAGGGGAGCGCGTCCCGCGGGCCGACCCCACGCCACCGTGTCTGCAGATGAAGTGGGGGGCCCGGGCTCTCCGGCCCCCGAAGGGAGCCACCCAGGTGCCCCTTGGCGGGGGGCTCTGGCCAGGCTGGGGGGGAGGCCTGGCCGCGTGGGGGGCAGGAGGGGAGGCCTAGGGGTGCCCCTGCCCTGCCGTAGCTTCGCAGTCCCGGTCGCTGCCGCCCTTGGGGCGCCTGTGTTGTGTTTGCCGTGTGCACCCCGTGTACCAAATAGCCTAACAACGAATAAACGGTAGAGACAGCGCAGTGCCGCCTCCTCCCTTGCCGCGGGGTACGCGGGGACCGTGCTGCCCCATCCCTCCGCCAGCTCCGGGCAGCAGCTGCAGCCTGTCGTGCTCACCCATGCAATGAGCTGCGCCTGGTCTCAGCCCGCCCACACCCATCGCGGGGCTCTGGGAGCCAGGAGGGGTGGCTGGGTTCTCCCTAGGGACCATGGGGCGGGTGAGGAGCCCCCGGGGAGCCCCTGCTCCCCCCTCTCCCCGTTTCCACCTCCCATTCCCGGCGGCGGTGCTCGGCGTCGCGCAGGCACCCGCTGCGCCCCGTCCCACCCGCGCGGAGGCACCGCTTGTCCCTCCGCGGCACCCGTAGCGGCCGCGTGGCCAAAGCCTGCCTCCTCAGGGCGCGCACCGCGCTCTGATTGGTGCCGCTGCCCGCCCGTCTGCTCTACCGCTCTCCGCACTCCACACCTATTGGCTGCCGTGAGGACTGGGCGCTCTGGATGGCTGAGCTGCGCGCAGGCCCCGCCTCCTCGGCCGGTCCGGAAGTGAAGATGGCGGCGGCGGCAGCGGCGGATGAAGCAGGTACCGGCGGTCTCCCAGCCCCTGCCCGCGGGTGCCCGGTCCCCGCCCCGTCCCCGGGGAGCCGGGCCGGTGCTGAGCGCTGTCCCCGCAGAGCGGGCGCGGGGCCGACGGGCCGCCCTCTCCTTCGCGGCCATCGCCGTGGTGCTGGGGCTGCCGCTGTGGTGGAGGACGACCGAGACCTACCGCGCCGCCCTGCCCTACGCCGACATCGACGGGCTGGGCCAGCTGCCGGTGAGCGTCGGGGCGCCGGGACGGCGGGCCCGGGTGCCCGGGTGCCCGGGCTGACGCCTCTGCTCAGTTCCAGCTGGCCGTGCCCGTCGCCGTGGTCTTCGCCCCGGGGTCGGTGCCCGGGGACCTGCCGAGGCCGCTGCCGTTCAAGGACGTGCAGGAGACGGAGATCTCCGTGAACGGTGAGAGACCCCTCGGGCTGTCCCTGCCCTCCTGGGTGGCCTCGTCCTTCCCCGGGGGCCTCTGTGTGCCTGCGGCTCCTCTCCCCAGGAGCCTGGCACCGGCTCTCGGCCCGGAGCTCCCCGTGTCCGCTAGCATCATCCCGTGCTGAGCGGGCAGGGCAGGGGAGCGGTGGGGACAGCGAGGTCCCCAGGGTGCCGCAGGGAAGAGACCAGCATCCCTCGTGCCCTGCCGGCGTGGGGCTGCCCTGCCCGCCAGCCCAGGCCACGTGCTGGGGTGGGTCAGTCAGCTGAGGTTGGAGCTGGTGCCCAAAGGACCCTGTGGCACATGTCCTCCTGGGGCTGTCCCTTGTCCCTGTTAGCACCTGGCTCCTACAAAGGGCCTGGTGGCCGGGACTAGTGGCTTCACTCGGGCTTTCTCCCCGGCAGTGAGAACCAGTGTCACATCCCGCTACGAGATGGTCTATCGCAGCACTACAGCTCAAGAGGAGGCAGCGCTGGATGTCGCTACTGCACGAGGTACTGGGGCAAGGAATCGCGGTAGCTGGGGCAGCTCTGTGGGGGAGCAGGCTCCTCTTTCTGAGGCCGGTTGAGCAGAGGACTTGGCTTTGCTGCGTCTCAGGGCGGGACAGGGATTGGAGTGAAATTCCCAACCCTCCTAATGCTTCCTACTTCCCCAGAGGCTGACGCTACTCTGCACCTGCTACAGGATGCCTCACTGGGCTCCCTGACCGTGTACGTGGTCCCTGAAACCTCCTCTCTTCTGCCTCAGGTAGGGAGCAGCACCCTGCGGTGCTAGCCTCTGCGTACTTCACCCCTCGAAGGTGCCCTGGGGGGAGGCATCCGTCCCCAGGCTGTTGCAGGTGGCACCGTGCCGTCCTCCAGCGCGTTGGCAGGAGCCAGCTCGCTCCCGGCCCTCACCCCTGCCCCTTCCCCAGGGCATCAGCGTCTACGTGGGGAAGCACCGCAGCGCCCTGGTAAGGGCTGGGGGGGGGCTGGCCGCCCTCCGCACCCGCCTCCGGCAGCTCATGCAGGTGATGTCCTTCACGGACAGCTCCATCGCCGCCGCCCTCTCGGACCGCGTGCCTGGCGGCCACCTTGGCCCTGACGCCCGACGGCACTTGAAATCCAGCCTGGGTACGGACATGAGCCCCAGCCCCGTTCCCTGATCCGGGGAAGGCCGCTGGCTCTGGGGGAGGTGCTGTTCCTGCTGTTCCTGCAGCATCCCTGGATGTCTTCTGGGGTAACAGACGCTGGGGTCTTGCCTTTGCCGCTGGCAGTTGCTCTGGGCCAGGACCCGTGCTGTGATTGCTGTGTGTTGGGGTACTGGTGCACAACCCCACATCGGGGAGGGCTAGGGAGGAGAGGATTGGGTCCTGCTGCTCTTGGGAGCTCTGTCACGGCTGCGTGCCAGCCTTGGCATCCACGGGCGATGGCCGTGCCAGTGCCACACAGGCTGTGGGTCCTCGGCAGGGTATGAGATCACCTTCAGCCTGCTGAACCCTGACCCCAAGTCCCACGCCGTGCACTGGGACATCGAGGATGCCGTGAACCGCTACGTGCAGCCTGTCCTGGACAAACTGAGCTTGGTGGCCAACTTCTCTGTTGACTCACAGGTGAGGGCTGGGAGAGGCGATGAGGAGAGGCCAGCCCTGGCCTTCCCGGGTGCCCCAGGGACACGCTTCTCTGCCAGCAACGTCTTTGTTGTGTGCCTGCAGATCCTGTACTACGCTGTCCTAGGAGTGACGCCACGCTTTGACAAGGAGTCCTCCAGCTTTCTCCTGAGCGCCCACAGCCTCCCACACGTCATCAACCCTGTGGAGGCCAGGCTGGGTGAGCACTGCGCTCCTGGCTCTGCTGAGGGAGGGGGGATAGCTGTGCCTTTGGCCTATGCCCCTTCCCTCCCCACAGCACCGTGCCCTGCCCACCCCAGATGGGAGCGAGGGTGGCTGAGGCCTGCTGGGCTGGCAGTGCTGCTTGGGGCTTGCCGTGGAAGGAGGAGCAGGGCTGGGCTCTGCCCCAGCACTGCGTGCGGGCCATCTGCTCTCACTGTCCCTGCCGGCCAGGGGAGTTCTTTGACTCTGTCCCGCTGCAGGGTCCAGCGCTGCCTCACTCTACCCTGTGCTGAACTTCCTGCTGTATGTGCCAGAGCGCTCCCACTCCCCTCTGTACATCCAGGACAAGGACGGAGCCCCAGTGAGCACCAACGCCTTCCACAGCCCCCGCTGGGGCGGCATCATGGTACGGGGCCGTGGGGGTGCTGGCAGTGCTCAGGGAAGGCGGTGGCTCCCCGTCCCCAGCGAGTGCTGGCAGCCCTGCCAGCCCTAGGGCTCCGGCTGTGCCTCGCTGACACACTCTCCTGCAGGTTTACAACGTTGAAGCCCCTGCTTCCCCCCAAGCCTCTCTCCCACTGCACGTGGATGTGGACATGGTGCGAGTGATGGAGGTTTTCCTGGCCCAGCTCCGGTGAGGATGTGCTCTTCCCTCCCTGGGCCCTCTGTGTGCTCTCCTGGCACGCGTGGAAATCGACGGGGTCAGAGCAGGCTGTGCCTATGCAGCTCGTTTGCTCCTCTGTGGGCTCTGGGAGGCTGAGGGTGGCTTTTCGTGGCCTTTGAAGTGCTGACCACGGACCAGCACTGCTCTCTGGCCAGGGGTGTGGGCGTATCTGCCATCTCCTGGGGTGGGAGACTTGTCCTGCCCCTTCTGCAGGAGGCCATCAGGTGTGGGTTGAGCCCTGCCGAGGCTGAATGCAGCAGGGAAGGGGAATAGTGGGGAGCACATGTGGGACTGCAGGCTTGTGATGCTGGCTGGGACCTTCCCCTCTATTCCCAGGTTACTGTTTGGGTTATCGCGGGAAGAGCTGCCCCCCGAGATCCTGCTGGAGAGCCCAGGGAACGAGGGGCTGGCTGACTGGGAGCTGGACCGCCTGCTCTGGGCCCACACCGTGGAGAACGTCGCCACCGTGTCCACCACCTTGACCTCGCTGGCCCAGCTCCTGGACAAGATTGGGAACATTGTCATCAAAGATGACGTTGCCTCTGAGGTAGAGCTGGGGTACTGCGAGGTGGGGAGCGGAGGGGGCCGGGCGTCACCGTGCCTGTGCAGACCATGAGCTCTCGCTGGTGTGGTGCTGCCCAGGCCTGGCAGCGAGCGAGGCGCCCAGGCTTGTTCCAGGGACTGACTGTCAGTGTTGTTCCTGCACAGGTGTACCAAGCAGTGGCCTCAGCGCAGAGCGCCATGGCTAAGCTGGCCACGGGCCACCTGCACTCGGCTTTCCAGGCCAGCAAGGAGGCAGTCACCTCCTCTGAGCGGGCCTTCTTTGACCCATCTCTCCTCCATCTCCTCTACTTCCCTGATGACCAGAAATTTGCCATCTACATCCCACTCTTCCTGCCCATGGCTGTCCCCATTCTCCTCTCCCTGGCCAAGATCGTCCGGGAGGCCAGGCAGCATAAGAAGGAGCCCACCAAGATAGACTGAGCCCATCGCGATGCTGCCTTGTCTTTGGGGCTGGGGCTGTCCCCACCTCGTGCAGCATGTTGTCACGGACCCACAGCCCAAGAAGGCGCCCCAGAACGGGCTCAGGGCCAGGCCTGACGCCTCAGCTCGGGTCTGCCCCGGCCAAGAGGTGGGAGTGGGAAGAGCGGCTGCTCTGAGGGTGGGGAGATGCTCTCGGTCTGGGTCCTGAGCCCTCTACCCAGAAAGGCTGAGCTCCGAGAGGAGGGAGGGGGCTCCCTGCGTGCACCCCCTGGCCCTGCACTGTGTTCAGAACAAGCTGCTGTGTAAATAAAGGAAAACCCTGGTGGATGACCCGGCGCTCTGTGCGTGCCCATTGCCCTACCGTCCCCTCGCCCAGCTTGCCTGCCCCTGCACCCCCCCTTGCTTTATGGGCTCTGGCTCCTGTCCCCTGGGCGTTTGGCCCAAAGCGCTTGTTGGGGGGGACACTTTTGGGGTTCAGCTGGGGGGGGTAGTTCCTAAGGGACTCTGTCTCTTCTCGATGGGTGTCGGGCTGGAGCCTCCCCAGGGCCGTTACACTTAAATGGGGTGCAGCCCCCCGTTCCGTGTATCCGCCTGAGGCTCTGGGGGGGTGGCCGTGCCCCCCATGCTGGGTGTGTTGTTCCCCCCCGCTCTCGGGGGCGGTGTAGGGGCTGTCCCACACCCCCGCGGTTCGGGGGGGCACGCAGGGCTCTGCCCCCGTGGCGGGGGGCTCTGGGAGCAGCCCCCCCATCCCCAACCGGGCCGGGCGGTGCGGGGCGGCGCGGGGGCGGGCCGCGGGGCGGGCGGGGCGGCGATGCCCCTCCCGGTGCGGCGGGGCCGGCGGCGGCGCGCAGCGGGGCCGGGGCCGCTCACAGCGGCGGCGGCGGGGCCATGAAGGTGAAGAAGAGCGGCGGGGCCGGGGCCGGGGCCGGGGCGGCGGCGCGCACCGAGGAGGAGCTGGGCCGTAAGGCGCTGATCGGGCCCGACGACGTGCTGGGGCTGCAGCGGGTCACCAGCGGTGCGTACCGGGGGGCGGCTGCCCGGGCCGGGGAGGCGGCGGGACCGGCTCCCCGGGGGCAAGGAGCGGGGCTGCGGTGCCGCAGCGGGCAGGGCCCCCCCGGGTGCGGTGCCCCTGGGGTCCGGGTGCCGCCTGAGGACCAGGGAGCCCCGGATCCGAGGCTCGGGGCTGGGGATGCGGCCCCCGCTCCACCCGGGGATGCACCGGCTGCGCAGCAGCAGCCCCCCCGGCGTCGGAGGTCGGTGGCGAGCTGCTCCCCGGTGCGCTCCCCATCGCCCCTCGCCCGTGTCTGTGCGCCTCTGTGCGGGGCTGGGCCAGGCTGAGCCCCTGGACCGTGCCCGCAGCGGCGGGGCTGGGGGGCAGGCTGGATCCGTGGCGGGGGGCTTCGCTATAGACCCATCCTGCACCCCACCAGTTTCTCTTTCCCCAGCATAGCACCGCTGGTCTTGAGAGCATCCCCAGGGGACGGCAGGCGCGGGAGCGGGCCGGCTGGAGGGTTTGCTGTGCTTGGCAGAACAGCTCGGTCGGGACCAGGCAGCTGCCTCGGACCTGCGGGGGTGGCAGCACGCCAGGCTGGGAGAAGGCATCAGCAACGTCCGGGGGTGGCCTGCCCCGCTGCCCCCAAAAAGACCTTTTTGCAAGTCCTGGGACCTTTGGGTCACCTCTCTGCGGGCAGCAGGTTGGGCAGGGGCGAGGAACGCTGGTGGGGAGGAGGGGGCTGGCCTGGGTGTCCGGCCGCGCTCCCTTGCCTTGGAGCGCTCTGCCATGCGGTGTTGGAGCAGGTTTCGCGTCGCAGGCCAGGGCTGTGCGGTGTGACGAGCCCTGGAGAGGAATGTGATGAGCCCTGGAGAGGAAGGATGCGGCCATGAGTGCTGGTGCATGCAGGCAGCCCCGGGGGCCTGCGTGGGGTGAGCGGGGTGGAAGGGAGGGCAGGAGGAAAGCCCTGTGGGGGCTTGGTGTTAGCCCTCAGGAAGGGGTTACAGAGGCTCCTCTGAAAGAGGGGCTGCTGATGCTGCGGGGTCCTTGGGTCCCCTTCTCCGAGCTGAGGCGCTCTGATGCGTAAGATGCAGCGTGGTTCACTGCCCAGGCCCGTAAGGCCCTGCCTGTAGCAGGAAGAGCTGTGCAGCAGGCGCTGAAGCGTACTGCCAGCATACCCAAGGAGCAGCAGTCGGATGGTGAACCCAAGTGATGGCCACATGAAGCACTTCGCGTGCTTGCTCTATGGTAGCCGGCGTGTCCCTGCCTTCGGCGATGCTGTCTGGGGAGGCTGCAGGCACGTGGCTACGCCGCACCCTCGCTCCCGGGGCGTGCAGGCCTCCTGTGGCATCGCTCTGGCCAGTGTGGATGGTGCACGGCTCTGGGCAAGCACCCACGCTCCCGGGGCACAAGAAGGCTGAGCTGGTCACGCTGGCTTCAGAGCCAGGCTGGGAGCGGAGCTGGTTGTCGCTTGCCTCTTCCAACCATGGGGCAGAGCGCTCTGGAGTACAGGGAGGATGCAAAACACATGAAAATGCTTTGCGCCCCTCCTGCTATGAGACTTGATGGTACGAGGGTAGCGCAGGGGTGCAGATGGGTCATGCCGAACATGAACCAGGCACTGCAATGAGCAATGCCTTCTCATGGGAAGCGCTTGTCTGTCCTGCTGGGTACATGGGAGCCAGCAGATGCTCTCCACACCTGAAATCCTTGGTGTGCATTTGGGCATACAGGTATACAACACATCCACGTTGAGCATGTTGTATCTTACTACCTAGGAATATTTTGCAGCACCCCTTTTCAAGTTCGATTTTCCACGTGGTGGGTTTAACACAGAGAGCAAAGATACAAGAATATTTCTCTGATCCTTAACACGTAATGATTATTTGGGTCATTCTGTGGCCTTTTTTCATTTCCATGCACCACAGCAAGCTCTTAAAAACAGATTGCGAAAAATACCAACGTGAAACCGTTTCAGTCTTCTGCTCCGAGCAGAGGATGCTGCAGGGAGGAGGAAGGACCAGATTGTGGGAGAGAAGTTCATGGCTACCCCAGCCCCAACCTCTCCCGTGGAGATGCTGCGTTGGGGCAGACACAATGCGCTGTTTCAGCAGTTCTGGTTTTGATGCCCAAAGTTGCAGTGCTTCAGACAGTTTGAAGTTGGTGGTGGAATGTCCTGGTGCCCTGGATGTCCTTTGTTCCAGACGAAGCATAATTCATCTTTATCCAAACTCATTGGCCAGTAACACAGTAGCTCGCACTGCCGAGGGGCTGCGGTTCAGCTCTGTGCTGCCCAGGGACCTGGGGTGGTCTGGCCACGTTTTAATGTTGCTTCAGCAAACAAAGCCCAGGATGAACCATGTTAGAGGAGGGCTTGGTACTGCAGGAACGTGTGGTTTAGAAATGCTTACACCACGAGTAGTCTGCGTATTTCTGAGTGGCCTTCCAGTGTGCGTGGCGAGAGGCAGAATCCTAGCTGCTGTATGGAGTATGGCATGGATCCGGGTACAAAAGGGACTGCACAGCGTGGCTGCCTGTGGCAGCAGGGCACCGTGCTCACGCCCGGGAGGGCCCTTGCAGCCCTGCACGTGCCTGGGGTGTGCTGATCTTGCAGACGCTCTTTTGGAGCTAGGGTTTGCTGTTTTATGCTCGCTCTGCCTGCTGCGGAGCTCCTCGATGCTTCCTGATACACCGGGCAAATGTGCTCGCCCTGCAGCCCTGGACGAGCCGGTCTCTCTGGAGCCAAGCTGCTGCTTGTGGTTGCTACCTGCTGACCAGGCAGCATGCGGGCGGGCTGTTAGCCCTGCTCGGGCGTTTGGGTCTGGGGAGAGCCCTTACTTTTGCATCAGGGAGCACAGCTGGGCTTCCTCTGCAATAGGTACAGCTGATAAATGACCAGATGTTAAATGTCTCAGGCTGGGAGGGTGGAGGTGCAGGATGTGGCTCTGTGGCAAAAGCGCGCTTACTGCTAACCCAGAGAAACCCGTCTGTAACCAGCCAGAGGAGCCAGCTGGGCTCTGCTCGTAATGTGCCTCTAATAAGCTTAAAGGGGGAGCTGTGCAAACTGTCCTGCATATGCTGCGTCCTTTCAATGTTAAATTCTCCAGCAGCTCCAGGGCCATGACGTTTCCGGGCGTGCTAGGGTCCAGCCTGATGGATCTGGGGTGCTGCCCTGGAATAGCTGGGCCTCTTGGCTGGGCTGGCTCTGGTGCTGCTCCAGCTGGATTAGGTATAAGGCGAATGGAGCATTTTCTTTGCAATTAGCAGGATTTGTTACTTGCTCACACAACTGCGATTACAAAAAGAGGAAAAACCTTACGACGTGATTAATTTAGGATTAGCAAAGGAGTGGGGCAGAGCTCGGTTCAAATTGCAATTAATTACCGAAGCAGCCAGAGGATCAGAGGAGTCTGCAGTTACTGGGATGTCGGTGTCTGCAAACACCGTGTCCTGCTTCGTGGAGCCAGCGGAGGAGCTGGGGCCTGTCGTCCCTGGGCACTGTCCCTCGTGTCTTTGACCACGCTGCATCTCGCAGCTTCGCTGGGTCACGCTGTGCTACTCCCACGTTCGCTGAAGGGCAAGGCTAATTCAAGCAGAGCTTTAATTTCTTCCTCCATCTTTGGGGTTAGAGTCATCGGTGGTCAGCAGAAAGATGATATTGCAGCCCCCGTAATGCCTTCCCCTTTTGCCACTGTGCAATAGTACCAGGCTCAGATACATAAGGAAAGGCAAGCTTCAGCCTCTGAGACTGCCCTGCTTATCGCAGCTTCAGGTGCCTCTACAGTTTGTCTGTAATAGTAGGTTAAAGCTTATCTTTTAAGCTTTTTTCTAAGGCTTCTTTTATTTTAGCAAACCAAATGCTAAATACTTGATTACATACTTGGAAACAATTACAAAACAAAACCTAAAAATAAGGAACACACACTTAATCATTTCTGAAACTAATCTCTTCCCCAAGCTGTCATTTAGGATTTCTCTGAGACTTTTCTTAGCAGCTTTAGCTAAAGGCCGGCTTGGCAGAGGGCTGCCTCCACGGGTCGGTCAGGGCAGGCCCTTCACGGGTGACTTTCATACCAGTTTCCCTGTGGTGTTAATGGGAGGCTGATGCGTGCGAATCAATCTTCAAAGCTGTTCCTAGACCACGACTTTCCTTTCCTTCCCCAATTATTTGGGAAAATTTATTGTACTAGGAGCTCTGGTTAGCCGGGGGTGTTTGTGAGGAGGTTAATAAAGCACTGTTCCGAGTTGTCCAGGGCTGTGATGTGTCAAAGCATTTTGATATGCTGATTTCTTGTTGCAGAGCAATATCCCAGAGCGGTGTCAGCTGCTCTCACCGTGGCTCCTTGCCTCGGCAGCAGCACATACGTTATGAACCTTTTCAAGGCTTTGTGATAACGCGCGGCTCCAAGTGTTGGGTAGATGAAGGGTTTTTTTAGTAGTCTCGCAGTACAATATGGGCTGTTAAGATTTCCCGGGGCAGCACACATGGTGCGTGTGTAGCACAGGGTGCCGGGCTGGCAGCGGGGTGGGTTCCTCCTTCTGCCGCTGTTTGGGCGCGGGCCGTCCCTGGTGGAAATGGCAAAGGTGAGAGAAAGCTGTGGCACACGCCGGGGGAGTCAGCGGGGGCTTTGGGCAGGGCCTGGTTGCTTTGGCTTAGCCCCGCGTAAGAGGAAAGTGAGCTGATTTTGTTAATGATGTTGTGCACGTGGTTTCAGACTTTGAGTGCAATCAGCAGGAACAAGGGGGCGGAGGGCTGGAAAGAGAGTTTGGATGCTTGGGGATGGGGGAAGAGCAGCTCCGTCCTTCCTTAACAAGGCCTGGAGGGCTGTGATCAGATTAATTGTGAAAGGGTGAAAAGGGTGAAGTCTGGGAAGCTCTACCTAAAAAAAAAAAAAAAAAAAGAGGATGAGCAGGCTGCCACAAAGAGCAGAGCCCGGTGAGCCGTGCAGCAGGACGGGGCGCGTGGTGTGGCAAGGCCGGCTGACGGGGGGCACGGGCACCCTAGGGTCTGTGGGGACCTCTGTAAGAGCCCCAGGTTGGAGCCTGCTGGGGTGTCCCCCTCCGCGTCAGTCACAACGTTGTCAGTAAATGTGCCGCTGCAGAAGAACTCCTGTGGGATCCTCCTGGGGCAAGATTTTTCCTCTGGGGCATTCAGAGCAGCCTAATTACTGAGCTTGGCGGGAGGGCTGCAGGTGCCCCCCTCCCCGTTTGCCCCCGCTGTCTTTGCTTATCCAAATCCCAGGGCTTTAGAACTGGCGTGGATCCTGGCTGGCTTAGCTTGCTTCTCTGCCTCTCTCCTTACGGGACTTGAACTGCTGAGGCAGAGGGCAGGGGAAATGGTTTAGTTTTTTCTTTAATTGAACTCTGGTTGTCTAAGCAGGAATATCAATACTGCTTGGAACTTGCCCTGCCTTCCCCTTGAGGTCTCGCCCTCTGTCCTGCATCCCTGCTCTGCATCTTCATGGGGTTCGTGCTATTTTTGCTCGCTTCCTCCTGAGACTCTTCAATCTGATAATCTCCTAATCTCCAGCTCCTAGCAATTAATCTGGTGTTGTCTTTGCTTTATACCTGTCTTATGTCTTGGGAGTTGTCTTCAAAATAGCTTCTGACCTTGTTGGCTAATGCGTGTTAAGAAATAGGAGCCTTCTCATTCCTCAGATTCTTGTTATTGCCTGTGTTGGGGAGAGACGTCCCTATTACAAGTCACTGCTGTTGCATCAGTTTCTTGTAAAGCATCCTCCTGTTTTACACCCATTGTCATGACCAGATTTTGAATTCTTTCTTACCCCAGGTACACTCTGCTTTCCTTTGTGGGCTATTAAAGCCTTAAAATAGGAGCTGCCTGATCTGAGCGTAGACGCTCTGATGAGCACCGCAGAAATATCTGTAATGTCTGTGAGAGGGGACGTGTGCTTTCTCCTGGTTGCAGAGAAGGAGAAGGGCTCCTGAAAGGAGCACACTGAGTGCTAGCCCTATTGCCCATGAACTCCTCTGGATAAAACGTGCCTGGTGGGGTAGTTGCAAAGGAAGTCTGAAAATATAGGATCGACTTTTAGCTTTCTCTGATGAGGATCAAATGCCTAATCTCCTTCATTGGATGACTGTAATAACAGGGAGAGGGCAGGA
This sequence comes from Platalea leucorodia, assembly GCF_965183815.1. Lineage (NCBI taxonomy): Eukaryota > Metazoa > Chordata > Aves > Pelecaniformes > Threskiornithidae > Platalea > Platalea leucorodia. Next base: position 13,531,092 of record NC_138838.1, on the reverse strand, counting down.
GGAGAAAGTGCCTTCATTAGCTTTCTTCTTGTATTATCTAGCGTTGTATTATCCCTCACCTTTTGTGCTCCTTTGTAACACCAGCTTGCTAAAATACATGGCTGGAAACATGCACCAGGGTCCACAGCGTACCATTGTTCACAAGAGAATAGGCAGTGCCTGCCGTCATTGCCTAGGCTCCTCTGCCGGTTCCTTTTGCAGTCTTGGTTGTTTCGGGGAGGGGAGGAAGGTTTCCTGGATGAGAACCGGCTCTCCTCTGGATTGGGCGGTGGAGGTGCCGCCTCAGAACTGTAAACAGGGAATGAGCCTCCGCTGGTTCCGATAGCAAAGCTAGAGACCTCTTAATGAGTGCCTCACTATGGATTGCTGTTTGGGGTTTCTTTGGAATGACTTTTTCATGCAAAGGGAACAGGAGAATCCATGAAGGAATCCATGAAGGAATCCATTGTGGCTGGCTCAGGAAGTTCATCACCTCTGCTGCTTCCTGAGGCCACCGCAGCGTTGCTAATTGTGCTTCCAAACTCTTCAAAACCATGGTAGGACTTAAGAGAGAAAATGTCTCCAATAGTGGGGAGTTGCAGATCTTTGGGCATGATAGAGAGATTATGGGAAAGAAGCTGCAGAGGCACCAGCATATAGTGAGAATACCAGGCACCAGAATAGCGAGGTGAGTGAGAAGTAGCTGCTAATACCAGGCTTGGGCAAATTGCAAGAGTTTGCTCTTTGCTTTGAGAACAAGTTCAACTCAGTTGGTGAACTGTTTCCAGGAAGAGTTTGGGTGTGGAGGTCTGGGATATGGCAATTCACTGGGCTTTAGGAAGGAGTAGGAAATGCTCCTCCACCACCTGTGTTTGCACTACTTAATGTCGGTACTTCAGGACAAAAGCCAATCTGTTGGGTTGCCTAAGGCCGTGCTGATGTGTCCATCCCTTCATCCCTTGTTCAGCCTGTGCTCTCTGTCAGCCCTGAATCGGGTGAGTACTGAAGGCTTGTTCAGGGAGATACCACGATTATTTGGTTACTAACGGGAAACAACGCAACCTGGTTCAGGGGAAGTGGAAGAAACGAGAAAATGTTCTGTCCTGAGAGACCAAGCCCACCTTTCTTGTAATGATTGACTTCACTCAATGGAGGTTTGAGCTGCCTCATGTCTAATGAAAATAGACACGGATGCTGCCTCCATTCCCCAACTTGTGGTGACGGTGAATTAGGATAATGAAGGCAGATGATACATTTAAGTGCGTCACGGAAGTGTGGGCAACTGGGCCCTACAGTAGTTTAAAAATAAGTATGTATGGGATGAGATTAGCAAATCTGACAGTGCTCAGCTAAACAGAAGTATCTGCCAATTGCAAGCAGCCCATTGCCAATAAGACCTTCCAGTGTAGCTGCGGGCTTCTGTTATGTACGGGGGGAAGAACCAGCATGTGGCTACTTTGATTTTTGAACAGGAATTGCAGCAAGCAAATTTAATAGAGACTGAAAGGAATATATATACCTCATTTTTTTCCTGCTAGGAGACTGGGCACTGCCAGAGGAGGAAAAAACCACTTGATTGCAGTACTCTGGCAGCTAATCTTCCCAGATGTCATCCAGTTAGATACTGGCATGTTGACTTAAAAAGAAAAAAAAAAAAAAAGGTTTAAAATATTTTCAGTGCAAAAAGACTTGGAAAATATAGTGCAGGGGTGCAAACATCAATGAGCAGGAGCCTGCTGGGGATTCTGCCTGGGGTTTACTCCTCTTGGTGGTTCTGCTTTGCGCTCCTCTCCTCCAGATGACTCACGGACACTGTTACTGCAGCAACGCTGCTGCCAAGGAGGGGGATGAAGCTGTTGCCATGGTGCTGGATGGGCAGGAATTCTGCAGGAGGAAAAACACTTAATAATTAACTTGCAGACAAACGCGGCTTCAGACTTTGCCTGCGTGCTCTAGGGAAGGTGTCCCGGGCTCCCAGGCGACCGGCAGCCTGTTCTGGTGCAGCCCATGGCCTTCGCGGAGAGCAGCGGGGCCGAGCGCGGCCGTGGGCCGAGGGAGGCGAAGCCGGGACTGTGGGAAGCTGTGCCTGCTTCTGGCAATTTGTGTTTTGCATGCGGCTGCTTGGAGCGGGGAGGCTGTGGGACGGGTTAAGAATTTGGGCTGGCTGATGTGTTAAAACCTAAAATCATCGTGTAATTGCAGGACATCTACCTGAGGACTGCTAAACGTTGGGGCTTAAGGCAAGGGGTTGATTTAAATTTCTGTCCCATCTCTTTGGCTACTATTAAAGACAGAAAAGATGATTTGTGCAGTTCTTAGGCTATTTCATCTAACAGTAGGCTTGTGTTTTCTTGTGGTAATAAAAATGTTGAGCTTTTTTCTTGTTCTTCCTGACAGTGTGGGTACTGGTGATAGTTTTTCTTTGTGCTGTGTTGATAGGAAAGGGAAGCCTCCCTGCCAGATGCCAGAGATGCTCCAAACAGTCCTGTCTCCTAAAGCCCATTCCTTTGAGCATTCACCGTCTGGTGGTGACGATGGAGAGCAGTAAAACGGTCCAGAGATTAACACCTCTGTGCCTTGTGCCAGCGAGCACTGGGACAGCTCTCCAAGTTAAGGAGATTTGCAAAGAATAAAAGGCTTCTAGGACAGTACAGGTGCTGGATGTGCAGTCCACGCTCAGCAGCGCCTAGGAGCAATCTTCCCCAGTGCTGACTACAGCTAGCTTTGTCTCTCACCGCGGAGGGGCCTGATTTCTGTAATTACAGATCCCAGCATGGGAGCCTTGCTGTCTGGCAGTTGCAATGCATGGCATTTGGGATGTGCTTTTACTATACCACAGCAATCTTTTATTAACTCCTTATCTATGGGATGTGCTAACCACTGCCCATAACCCTCAACCATAATGTAGGTACCCGAGGTTTTCTGCCGGCGCTGAAGTAGGGGTTGTGATGGGCAGGGATGATCTCCGAGTACGCTGTAACTTGTTGTCATATATTCAGTGAATAAGCCTTAGGTGGATGGCTGTATTTGAATTTTAGAAATAGGAAAGCAGACAGAAATAAGCGATTAACGCAGACTAACAGCAGGAATTAGTAGCTGAGAAAGGGCTTAGAATTAGAATGTATTACTCTCACCTTAGAACCTCCAAAACAAGTCCCCTACAGCATGCAGATGTGTGGTTGTTCAAAAGCTAACCTGGCTTGTATATGTACAACATTTATTCAGATTTGTCAGGATAAAGTAAGTTATTGGAGCTGCTTTCAGTCTGCGCTTACGTGTGCAGTGAAAGGGAAGCAGAGCTCTCCCAGGGAGCTGTCTCAGGGCGCAGCGAGGCTGAAGGCGGGAACGGTGACTTTCTCCCCAAGATACCCCCTCTGGTGGAAACAGGGAAGGGCTCTGTTCCCAGACTTTTCCTAGTACAGGGAAAGGCTTCGACACCATTTTCAGTGCTGAGGAAGGAAAGTCCTTGCATGGGACAAGCGTCGGTGGAGAGAAGAGGCCACCCTTTGTCTGCAGAGGGCTGGAGATGGGGCGGTGGCCCAAGGCAGGACACTCCTGTTCCAGTTAAGTGCAGTCGGCTTAGTGCTCGCAAAGCTGCTTAGCACTTGCGTGTTGCCAGAGGGCAGTTTTTAAAACAGGCAAAGCCTCTTACACTGAAAAGGGTAGGATTTGATGGAGGTGCTGACTATTCTCAATACCTAGAGGGGAAATGGGTGCAGAAGATGCTGGCACAGGGTTGGAAAAGGGTGATGACCTCCGAGTGCTGGGGTGAGAAGCCTTTTCCCTGCCCTGTCCAAGCAGGGCAGTGTGAGCATTCAGAGCTGGGGCTGTCTTCATAGACATCAGTTTTGGATTAAAAACAGGGTAGCAGTGGAGACGCATTTGGGCTGCTTTCACTGCTGGTGGTGACCTGCAAAGAACAGCCAGCCATACCCGGTAATTCTGGGCAGCCTTCATTTAAATTTGCTTTCCTCTGCAGATTATTTGTGCACTCCAGAGGAAAATGTTTACAAGATAGACTTCACCAGGTTCAAAATCCGGGACATGGAATCTGGCACAGTCTTGTTTGAAATCACCAAACCAGCAGCGTCAGGTGAGTGCACATGCAAAATACTGTTTTCACAAACAAACAAATGCTGGTATCTGCTTGCTCTTGCCTTTTCCCACTCCTTTTACTTGATGCATTTCCCCAAAATAGGAGATGCTCTCAATTGCAAGAGCTGGAGTCCCAGCCTGCAGCAGAAATACGGTTCAGGTGTCCCTTTGCACCCACCCAGTGAACAAAACTTGTTGCTGCTGTGTTCTTGTGATTGCCATCTGTGGCGAGAAAGGACAGATGGGTGTTGTAAACAGAGCCCGGGAGGAGGAGGAGGAGGTCACCATGTGTTCGTTTCTCAGCTGTTCATCAGCTAGAATCCCCCTGTACATAGTTTAGCTGTTAGTCTAACACCTTTCACTCAGGAGCCAGGAAAATGGTGTTTCCAAAAGGGAGAAATTTTGTCAATCGTGCAAATTAGACAAACTGAAAATTTGCATTTTTTTCTTCATAATTTTTAGGGGGTACTTGTAACCATCGCAGTGTTACCTGTTGCCAGTGGTAATAAAAACCCAGGGCAACCGTTCTTTTCCTGATCAAGCGCTCCTTTAACTCTTCCCCATCTCCCTGCAGGTGAGAGGAAGTTTTCTGTAGCTTAGAGGTAGCAAACCAGACATGCTGCGGTGAAGTGCAGTCCCGAATCAGAGGTAGGGCAGTAAGTCACTTCAGAAGATAAGGAGTATATCAAACCGAAGGGCCATCTTGCGATACTCTGTCTGAGGGACCAGTAGTGGACGCCTTAGAGAGGGTAGGAAGAGGGTAAGCACATCATCAGGCGATCTCAGAATAGTTTCCTGGCTTATAGGACTCAATACTGTATGCTTGCAAGTATTTTTCACTGGGTTTCTGTTTCTCAGACGACGGTGACAGAGCTTTACTTTGCGCTTTTCCAGAACGTGAACACAATGACAAGAAGGACATTGACCCCAATGCTGGACGGTTTGTACGCTACCAGTTTACCCCAGCTTTTCTTAGGCTTCGGCAAGTGGGAGCCACGTAAGTAATTGCTCCTGTGTTACTTTTTCTAGTAGAGGGAACAAATGAAATCTTATAAAAAGTGGGTCCTGCTTGTTGACCCTGTCAGGAAGTTGATTTAATAGGGATCTTTTGTTATTATGAGGATCCCCAAACATCTTTGCTGGATGCCTTGCTTTCTCCATCCCTTTAGCTTGTTTATTTACCTCAGGAGTAGGCATGGGGTTGAAGAGATTAATGCTAAAAGGGGCAAAATAGGATGGGCAGACCATCCAGGTATTCCAACTTTTTTTCTGCACATTATAGTTTGTTTGTCGGAGGCTCTGCCAGCTTCGGAAGATGTGTCTGCAGCCTTCCACATTGCATCCCCCCAAGCATTAATCCATAGACGCACGGGAAACGGTGACGGAATGCTTGACGCTTTAAGTACCGGAATGATCCTCGACGTGTCTGGCAGGACTGCTTGCATCCGTCCATAAGCCACACCAAAATGCGACACCTAAAGTATCTTTCTGTAAAGCTTTAGGCCATAGTTATTGCTACTGTAATACAGGTGACAGAGTGTGTTGTTTCCTTAGTAAAAGTTAGTAGTGATTACTACTAACTACACTATTACTACTAACTTACTGCTAACTCTACTACTCACTCTAGTGAGTGATCTAGTGAAGTGCCTAGCCAGTATAGTTGGAGGGATCTTTTCTTCACTGAACATCAGTTTAAGTTTGTAAAATTGTCTTGCATGTCTTTTTTTTTCTTGAGTAAAAAGAATCAAAATCTAGTATAATCTGTGATTCGTAATGCTATGTTGTGGCCCTGTAGCATGCTTTAAGAAAAAGAGGAAACGATAATTTGGTTTGCAACATTGCTTTAGATTTTTGGCTTTTTTTAGAAGAGCTCTCTTCTACCTTTCAGGAACGGTTGGAAAATCTTACTTAAGGAAGAAAGCTCACTTCAATCTTGTCCTTCTCTTTCAGGGTGGAATTCACAGTAGGGGACAAACCCATTAATAACTTCCGCATGATCGAGAGGCACTACTTCCGGGATCAACTGCTTAAGAGTTTTGATTTTGAATTTGGGTTCTGCATCCCCAGCAGTAAAAATACCTGTGAGCACATCTATGAATTCCCACAGCTCTCTGAGGATCTCAGTAAGCGCTCTTCAATTACCGGGTTGCCACATAGTGATGTTAATCTAAGGTGTTTTGAGGAAGCCCCTTCTTAAGAGCCGTCTGTAGAAAGTGGGTAGGGTAGAATACTTCCAGGTAGTTTTGTGTCTGTGTTAGTACAGGTTTCGTTTTCTAGTAGCATGTATCTTGTCACCCGCCAGACAGTTGGGTTTGGTTTTTTTTTAATTCATAAAAGGGAAGCTTCAGTGTCCAGGAGAAAAAAGATAATTGTGTTATAAACCAACAAAAAAAATAGATTTAAAAAGAAGTCCAATAAAAGGGTGACTTAAATGTTATGTTTGATGTGCTATATTGATAGCTTGAGAGGCTTTAGTATGAACATAAGTTTTACTTTCTCTCCTCTCTCCCAAGACACAGTAGCATCAGTACTAAATCTATGGGACCGTATATTTTTTACAACCCCTAATCATGTATGTCAGCACTAATATTACAGTCTGTGGAAAATACAGTGATGCACTGCTGCGTATCTGTTGTCACACCAGAACAAATTTCTTTTGAGTTCACTGTTTTATCACTTTTTTTAAAACAAAACAAAACAAAAAAGCCCCAAACTCTAGTGTGATGCTGTTTTGAGGTTAGGTGGAACACTTACATTTTGTATGGTGCCTTAAAATACTTGGATTATGTGCGAGTTCTTTAAAAGATACTGCCAACGAACGGTTTGGGTAGGTTCCTGTTTTGGTTTTGGTTTTTCCCTTGAGAGTTTGCTGCTGTCTGAGCGATGCTATTAAACGTAACTGAAACCCAGTGCAGAGCGTTGCCTCAGTAGGGCTGCTGGGCAGCACCACTGATTTTTTTTCTTTTTTCCCCCTGCAGTTCGGGAGATGATCCTTCATCCGTATGAGACACAGTCGGACAGTTTCTACTTTGTGGACAACAAGCTCGTGATGCACAACAAGGCAGATTATTCGTACAGTGGAGGACCTTGAGCACAGGACGGACAGCCAACCTGCGCTGGCCCTCCCCTTCCTATCGAAGCCGTCAGGGATACCAACACCTTCAGTTCAGTTGCCCGCAGCGTCAACTGGACAAGGATCCACAAACCAAGGACTCTTTGCCACAGTAGGAGTTTCATGACTAAATTTGCCAGTCTCATCTTTTTTGAGCTTTGAAGCGGACCCAGTTCTTCAGAACTTTAAGCAGTTCTACAATGCTAAATGATCTTTGGATACCAGTTCCCTAAGTTCTTGAAGTGTCTGCTTTGAAAATGGCCTTGTGGGACCTGGGGGATTTTGCCCTAATTCTGCGGATTTGTGTTCTTGCCCTCAAGTATCTTTCAGGACACGATTGCTTTCTCAAAGAATGTAGTCTGAGAAACCACGTGAGTGGATGGATGCAAATGCAGAGGGGTTTTTATTTGTTTCTGTTTGTGAATGCCACAAAGGCATGGCCAATTTAACTTGTACATCCAGCTGAAAACGCCGAGCGTAACATCTTAAAAAAGCAAGTTTCATCTTTAGATTAGTTCTCTAAATAAGTATCTCATCCTTTAGTTTTGTTCCTTCTATGTAATATTCTGTTTAATCTCGGAAACACTGAAGCTCGCAATGAAGACCAGCAGTTCAGTGACAGAGCTGTTTTTAATCAGGTACTGTCCTTTTACATTTCAGATGAAGGCAAAATAGCATTGAGGGCCTATGAACCTCCATAAGCATTTTCCACTAATTTCAGTTTTTGCAAACTGATTGCAGAATATCAGGAAAAATTGAAGGATTTTAGCTTTATTTAATATTTTTACATAGCTAACATTCAGCCTATTCATGCTATATGTTTTCCATGTCTATTTGCTTTCATCTCTGCTCAATACTAAGATAAGGGCTTCAGCACTGCTTGTTAGACCAACACTTTCATTTGTCTAGGGCAGTTGGAGAGTGTGGAATTTCTAGTTTTCCATTTGTATCTGAATTTGAAGAATGTTATGACAGTGTTTTCCCTTTGTTAAAAATGTTTCATGTCAGATATTAATACAGATGAAACAGTAAGTCTAATAATGTAGGACTTTAAGGCACTGTAAAAATTTAGCAAAAGCTCTCTCTTCAGACTCTGTAAGAAGTTTAAAACCAATTTTGCCCAAGTTTCTCAGCATGTGCTTCTTAGAAAGACAGAAGTGCAAAGAAGTAGCAATATCAAAAGAGCAAATTAGTGTATGCAAAACAAAACCTGCGAAGGCTGTGTGGGGTAGCCTCTTGTCATGAAACCCTTACTCTGAAGGTCAGTTCACTGACACTTTAAAAGGCAGTTGCAGTTTGTAGATATTTCTATAAATACTTGATGTCTCCATGTCTAATTCTGTGAGTTTAAGTGGAACATTATATGTTAGCCTCAGATAGGTGTGATTGTAATAATTTTTATAAAATACCATTTCCAGTCGTGATTAACATCTTTCTAGTCACAGCCTAAGTCAAACAGAACTACAAATGGTTCCCAATCGAGCCGTCTGCCTAAGAACAGGGAGGCTTCTGTGCTCTTATTAGTGTTGTGATCACTATTAAATGTGTTACCATTTGTATTTGGCTTGGCTTTCTTTACTTCTAAAGAAAATGCAGTGAGTTTAGGTTACAGCACAGAATTCTTTATTAAGATTGATAGCTAAGAAAGTACGTAAAGTTCACTGATTTTACACAACTAATATCCTGTAGTAAATATTATCACAATGAGACTTGTATTTATCACTAGTTTTGTCTGTAATGTATTAAATCATACAGTTAGCCTATGGCTGACTTATCTGTTTGAGAGTTACGAAGAATTTCCTCATTATTTGTACAATGCTTTGAGCTACTGATCATTAAGTTTTATAGCACAATAACTACTAAAGGTGAAAATAGTTTCAAAAAGTTGAGGTGTCCACCCCCCCCTTTTTTTTCATCAGGGCTATTAAACTATCTATATATTAAATGACATTTTGCAAGTTTAAGTATTTATAAACTTTGTTCCAGCTGTCAAAGGTGAAAATATACCAATTTGAAGACAGAAGAGAGTGTGTGTGTTTATAACTAGCACCCTACACAGGTTTTTTGGGGGTATCTTTCAACTCTCACCTGCTGTTCATAATAATCACTTCTGTGCACAAGATTTTTAAAAAACTTCTAGTGAGGGTGCTTGCCCAGACTTGCCAGTCATACCTTTCAAACAGATGGATGTTTCAAACAGAAATACTCATCTCGGTATGTTTTGGTGAGAGCACTTGTACTTTGGGACAGACTCTTGTCAGTCCTGGGTTGTGGTACTGAGTACCCTCTCTGTAGAGCGTATCATCGTCTGCTGATCTGAAATAGTCATGTTCTGCTCCTTTTTTATGCTACCTCCTTTGCAGAATTGGGACTTCAAAAGCAAAAGTAATTCCATAAAAATATTACTGTAATCAACGAAAACTTGAGTGGTAGACATGCCTCTTTAAAAACGAACCCAGAGGAAGTTACCTTTTCCCAATAGTGCACTATGTCGTTGAGTGGACTTTCCCACGCTCTGCATTTTATGGTAGGTTTGAGGTTAAAGAGGATGAACTATCTGCTCCCGATCTCCTGACTTCTGCTAACTGGTCTGATGATTGAGATTCTATGGGTAATAATTTCAAGCTGACAGAAAATTTAGAGTGAATCATATAGGCGATATTTTATTGAGTGAATTTGTTGTCTTCTATTATTAGGAATACTTTAAAACAGAGACAAATATTGGACATTTTCAATAAAATAAATTTCAACCTATTTTAGCTTTAGCTTTTTAGTTTGAGGAATTTTACTTTTTTTAAAAGTCCCCACAGTTTGCTACAAATAACAAGTTCTGATTCTTAAACCAAGGCAAATAACAAAACTTTCTGTGTGAAATGTAATGAAGGTGCTTTTTTCTGTATTCCAGTGCAACAGTTATCACTGTTCTCTCTCTCTCTCTCTCACTTGGAAATGCTTTGTTAGCGTTTCTTTAAGGTCATCTACATCCACAGCGTTTACAGCCAGGTGGGAATCACTGGCCAAGGGAGAGGTTCCGTTCCTTTTCTACCTGTTTAGGCAGCAGTATAATGCGTAGTGTCGACACAAGACATTATATTGTTGCACATAACCAGCACTAGAAGAGTGTTTCTTCAGAAACTTTTGCAGTACAGTTGCTGTTCTAATGCCACTTCTGTCCTTGTTTTGCATTAAAACTATGTGCAAAATTTAATGTTAAAGACTGTGCTTAGTACAGCACTGAACAACTTCAGCTTTTACCTGAAAGGGAGCCGAGAGCTCTCCGGTCAGTTGTAAAATGAAACCCACATTTTTTTTCCCTTAAATTGGCAGCTGATTCCTATTATAAACCAGTTTAAAATCAAATTTTAACAGCATTGTTCACAGAAAAATTTGTTAGTCTCCTCGACTAGTTATTATTTTGATATTAATCATTATTGGGTTTACTTTGGAAGTTCATCTACAAAGTCACCAAATATTGGCTCTGGAAAAAGAATTCTTGTATTTGTCTTTGGTCTCATTTAAAAAATTATTTTAATTAGCACTACAGCTCTGTTTTAACAAGCCAGTCTGGAAATTCAGGATCTGACTTTCTGAGAGTGAAAGAAAACATCTAAGAGCTAACCCAGATTATGTGCTAATAATGACAAGCTGTTTCCCATCATAAGACAGGGTTATATGTGTACTTCATGGAGTGAATTAATCTTGGAAAAAGAAACTAAGTCTCTGTGAGTGCTAATAGTGACATAATTTTTCTGCGAGACAAGGAAGTTGTAACTCAACACATTCTTTTGCTTTCTCAGTCTTGGATTCCTTTAAACTTCAGGTATTTTAAAGAAAAGCAACAGTAATACATTTGTGGTCAGCTGCCATGCTGCATGTTCTGATAGTTCACAGACTTCAGTGGCAGGAAAGAGAACAATTTATTTTTAAAATTAACACATCAAGCATAAGTATGGTTTAAATGCTAGAAACTTTCTTCTCGGATCAGTGACAAAAGCCAAAATTGTTTCTGTGAATGTATCCTTTATGTGGTGACATTTATGAAATAACTGAATAATCCACTCTCTCTGACTCAGAAGAATTTTTTTTTTTTAAATGTAGAAAGTCTCTTCAGGTTTGAAAGCAAGGTGTTGGGGTTTAGTTCTTCCTCATAATCTCTCTCTACGTCTTGTTGAGCAGGTCAGTAAGACAGCTCTATTTGCCACCTCTGTCCTCCCTTTCAGTTTCATTTCAAAAACTTGTGTAGAGTGTCAAAGCAGCGGCTGCGTGTGAAACATTGCAGGCTACCAAGTTCCAAATTCCTTCATTTTGAGCAAACAGACTGTTAAAGTATGGTGAGAAACAGTGCTACATGTTGACCCATAAAAACTAAATTCCAATCTTCTTGACAAAAATTAAAGGGAACTCTTAATCATGCAAAGATTATTTGGGGGCTATTTAAGGTAAGAAAATGCTAAGATCCAACTCTCGTACTTAATAAGTATTATAAAAATGTTCTCTTAATTATTCATAACCTGAAAAAATCTGGTTAACAGCTCAATTTTAATTAGATCTGGTTGGGAATGAAACTGTAGGGATTATTGCTGTCCCTTGGCGGGGTGGGGGGGAGAGCATCTAGAACTGTATGTATTGCACAAGGGCTGGACTGGTTTATGTGCTGTGACGCTAGTGGGAAAAGTTATCTCTGGGAAAAAATGAGGGAGAGGGACAAGGACGGGAAAAGAGTTAATTTCAGCCCATTGGAACCAAGCGCTTTAAGGCCATGGTAAGTGTAAATGCTTTTTCTCTTGAGTTTGAGATAGCTGGTAGCTTCTGTTAGCAGCTCTTTTCTGTACCCCCAGCGTAACCACTACCTAAGTTTATACAAATGTTTCAATATTAATCAGATATTAAATAGCATTGACAGTTCATATCATTTTCTAAACATGGAAATATATTTGAAGAGCGTGATACTCTAGGCCTCAAGTTGCAGCTCACTTGTTTTCTAAATCACAGGACAGTCTGACTAAGCGGGTGAACTGGTGTGTTTGTGTATCTGTTCACAGGCTGTAGTTAACTGCCTCCCTAGGATCACTGTGTTAATGCCTACTGTGAAGTCTGCTTGTATCTTAATGCTACGCTGTTTGAGAAAACCTGTTTGAATGTGACATTGACTTTTTTGCATAGAATCAGAATTGTCTGTATTAAAATGTATTTATAAAAAAATATATTTTTTGTGGAAGGAAAGTAGGATTCTAGTTAATATACCATTGGGAAAATGTTAGAAACATTTTTACCAAGTTCATTTATAATTCTTTGTATCTTGTTAGTTACCTGATTTGTTTCCTGTGAGAAGATCCACTGTGGCCCGTTCAGTGGCATTGCAATGCACTGTCATGCAGAGAATCTGGTTTTCAGAAAACTGGGAGTCTTTTGTTTCCTTTTGGGACAGTAGGAAACTGAGTAGGTTGCCAGGAGAAAAAGGAGCCTTGGCACCGAATCCGCTTCTGTGGCTTTGGCTTCAGTAACTAGTCTGTTTGACTTGTTTGCAGATAGATAAGTAGTGAGAGCAAAGATTGAGACTTCAGGATAAAGAAAATTAGATGCTACAATTCAGTCTTCCTGTAGGAGAAGGAGAGTACTAAAATTAATTTACACAAGGAGTCAATAGGGAGTACACTTGCTTAAAATTATTTAATATTGGCAGCTTAGTCATAAATGTGCATACTAGGGAATATGCTTAACTTTTTCCATTACCTCGGAAAACGGTTAAAAACCATGTCACTTTCATTAGCAAGTGTTTCTTCTCCTGTAACAAATTGCAAAATGTAAAACATAAAACTAAATAAATTATTGATCCTAGAAATGGGGGTGATTGTCTATTTTACTTAAACATTTATATTAGCACATAAAAACATTTACATTTTCATTTCAGATGTTTTCCATCAATATTTGAACTCCAGTTTTGTGCACATTTATGTAAGGCTTCACTTTCTGATGATTATAAACTAACAAATGCATGTGTAAAAACACTTCAGTGGTTTGCATAGTTACATGAGTAAAATGATTAAATTAAAAGTGTTTAAACAGGATTCAGCTTTCTGACCGGTGAAAGTATCTTGGGGCACAATTAAAATAATTTATTTTCAAAGTATATTAATGGAACTCAGTTGTTCCACAGATCACAGTTATGCACCAGGTTGTGCTTTTGAAAAATCTGCCGGCTGGACTATGGAGAATCAATTTTTGAGATTAATATGACACCTACAATTGCCGTCTCTGCCACATTGACTAAAACTGAAACATCTGCTCAGGCTGAAGTGAGTTGTATTGGTGTAATTCTATCTTGATGTTTTTGATATTTTAGTCAAAAATTCCTGGGAATATCCCTGTATTTCTCTGTGAAGCAACTGTCGTGGTTTAACCCCAGCTGGCAACTAAGCACCACGCAGCCGCTCGCTCACTCCCCCGTGGTGGGATGGGGGAGAGAATTGGAAGAGTAAAAGTGAGAAAACTCACAGGCTGAGATAAAGACAGTTTAATAGGTAAAGCAAAAGCCGCGCACGCAAGCAAAGCAAACCAAGGAATTTGTTCCCTCCTTCCCGTTGGGAGGCAGGTGCTCAGCCATCCCCAGGAAAGCAGGGCTCCATCGCGCCTAGCGGTGACTTGGGAAGACAAACGCCATCGCTCCGAGCGTCCCCCCTTCCTCCTCCTTCCCCAGCTCTCCCTGCCGAGCATGGCGTCCTGTGGTGGGGGACAGCCCTGGGGGCAGCTGGGGGCAGCTGTCCCGGCCGTGTCCCCTCCCAGCGCCCTGTGCCCCCAGCCTGCTCGCTGCTGGGGTGGGGGGGAGGCAGAAAAGGCCTTGACTCTGTGTCAGCACTGCTCAGCAGTGAAGAAGACATCCCTGCATTATCATCAACACCGTTTCCAGCACAAATCCAAAACACAGCCCCAAAACAGCTACTATGAAGAAAATCAACTCTATCCCAGCCAAAACCAGCACACTGACCTACTCTCAGAGGAAAGAAGTATAATGGTTTTGTTTGAAAATATCTGCTGTAACTCACTTTGATTCCTCAGAATTATTGGGGCTGCCTTAGTAACGCAGTATCTAGCAGAACAATCATTGTGTCCTGGAGCTTGCAGAAGAAATTTATTAATACAAGGCTTTAATTTTTGGACTGTTGCTTGGACCTGCATGAAATGCCTGCGCGGAGTTCTGCAATAAGGTGATGACCTGAGCACAGGTTTGTAATGCGACTACCGCTCAGCTATCACTCACCAGAAATCTGCAATGAAGATATACTCAAAGCTTATACTCAAAGATATACTCAGTTCTCTTACAGGCTCTTCTAAGTCAGAGGACAGCTTCTGGTTTTGCCTGTACAGGTTCTCTGTGGTTAGATGCTCTCTCCTGATTAAGCTTACTCTCGGAATTACCCAAACAACTGGAAGCATCAGGTCTATTTTCTTAGAATTCTTGAAAGGACTAGATGCTGATTTCACTGAATACCTAAGCAGAAGAGATAGTAAAATCAGTACTAATAACTCTAATAAGGCAGGTTAAACAGCCTCTCTGATTTTGATGCTCAAGGATAATTACCTGGACTGGTTGAAAAACTTCTGAAGTTGAAGAAAACCTTTATATAAAAAAAAAAATCCAAATTTTATTCAAGAGAAAATTTCCCGTGTTAAATGTCTGCCAAAAATATCCTGCATTACCAATGCTTCTTCATTTTTTTCCTTAGCTAGTATGTCAGTCTCATTTATTAATAAATACACCTAATCATCCTGGAGATGTTCTGTACCTCTCCTTGCATTCTTATTTCTTATGGCATTTGTCAGCTGCTTAGCTATTGTGGCAAATCTTGCATGTTTGCACCATGCTTCTAGTTCTTTTGTCATTGTTCAAGGGCATTCATCTATCTGTGACATTCCCTGAACATTTCTTAACTGTAGTAAGAACAATTCTCAGGGTTATACTATTCCAAGTTTCCCAGCGTATACCTTTAAGACAATGTGTCTTATTTTTAAAGAAAATTTTAGAGATTACAGACGTCTATCATTGCATGCTAGGATAAAACAAAGGTATTTTATTCTACCTATTTAAGTCCACAAAAAGGAGTAATTGCTTTACAGAGATAATTTTTTTTTCCTTAACCAGTGCTGTACAAGAACTTAAAATAGGAGGTGAAATCATGCTGGATAATGTGTTTTAATTAAAACTACAAAGAGAATTTAGGTAGGTAGAGCATAATTGCAGTTGGATGATTCCCAGCCATTATTTTGAAAACTGACATGGGACCTTAAGTAACAAAGGCCTGTTTTATTTAATAATAATTTAATTATTCTAGTAGAGGGCGTAAACCATGTTAATGAAGCTTGCATATGGAAGTAATTTGTAGCAAGAAAGAAAAGCAGGCAGGGAAGTTGCAAACAGCATCTAGAAAACACAGCTTGAAACTTACCAACGGAAGTTAACACATGGGGGAGAGAAGAGCTCCGAACACTTGCGGTTCTTCCGTTCCTGCCGAATGGCAGAATGAATCAGAAGAGGGGAACAGCAAACTGGATATTTTATAATCTCTATAGTTTAGCTCTAAAGAGTAAAAAATTATTCCAGATGATGAATTATTGGGATATGCTGGTTTTACCACATTTACTGGAACAGTTATGCACACAGTTGTACTTGCTTGGCTATAGAAGTGTATGCAGCTTTTGTTTTTTCAGTAAAGGCAAGACAAAAGCTGGAGTAGCAAAGCTTGGGCAAAGGGAAACCTCTGGCAGTTATAGGTAAAGCTCTCAGTGAAATATCAAACTATTACATTCATGTACCACTTGCCAGTCCCGTGTATGCTGTAAAGTGTATTTCCTCGCGCATGCAGCCAAGCAGAGACGGGCGTACAAAGCATCCTTTGAGCATGTGTACACAGACCCTGTTTCAGCTATGAAAGGTGTCTTCGCTACATGCACCAGACCTGAAAGCTAGAAATATCTAGAACCTATTTTAGTAAAAAAAAACACCACACCAAAACCAAAACTCAAACCCAAAACATTTTCTTTATGAATGATGTTGTGAAAGGTACAGCGTACCACAGTTATGTGAATGTTACTCTGTTTACTGGCATTCAACTAGTTTTGAAAACTATGTTTTTATTTCCCAAATGCATACCTTACCACCCATATATATAATTAAGCATCTAATTAAACCTGCTGACTGTTTTGATGTCTGTGCAGTGATTTCGTAAGTCAGGAGAACAGAGGGCACACTACGTCCCCTAAAATTAAAGCGTGCACGGAGACCTGATTGTAAGTTCAGAGGAAACAAAACTTTCTGCCCCAGACATGCCAGGTCCCTTCAGCGGGGAGATGTCATGTGCCGTTCAAAGACGTTCCCCCGCTGGCGTTCACCAGCTGGCATTTGTCACAAACCAAATTTGCAAGGGCAGCCTGGAAGCGTCCTCTGCAGCCAATGCACGTGCACGCTTCCCGCGGCCATCTGGCAAGAGGCGCCTGCAGGAAACAGGGGCACGAGTGTCACCACCTAGATAACTTTAAAGACTATTATTTCAGCTAACGTTTGTATTTCTTTAAGATAAGTTAAAATGAGAAAGATAATTTCCAGCCAAAGCAAAACTTTGCAGTAGAAGCATTGCATTTATCTCCTTGGATTAACTGGATACATGGTACAAAATATTTTTCTGTGTTTTTTTGTTTGTTTGTTTGTGGTTTTTTTTGTTTGGTTTTTTTTTTTTAATGTTCTAAAGTCATGGAGTTAAAGTATAATAAATGCCTTAAGTAATCATTTAAGCCTGGTGCCTCAGACAGGCACAAACATGCTGAGCTTATTCATGTGGTTGAAATTAAGTTCTTTAGTAGCTGCTTGATGAGTGAGATCTTAAATTCTTTGTTCATCTAAATCATGTAAATTCCCTTTTCTAGTGTTTTTTGTTACTGATTTGCTTCTACCCGAGATCTCGGTGCATGGCCACCTGCAGCCACTCGCTTTAACAGCACGAATCCTCTGGGCAACCGCCGCCCTGGAGGTTTCTGGGGAGGAAAGGCAAGGCCCGTAGGAAACGCTGGCAGAGCCACACCTGCCTTGCTTTAGCTTATAGCTTATTACTCATTACTCATTACCCGCTGGAGGCCTTTCACCTTTCCTTTCAGCGCCTTTCCCGGCACCGCAAGCCGCGGCCCTCCTCGCCCGGGGCTCTGGTGGCGGCGAACCCCGCTCGCGCCCAACGGCCCTTCCCGCCCTCCCCTTTAAATCCCGGCGGCGGCGGCCAATCGGCGGGCGGGGCTGGGCGCCCCCGGGCGCCCCCGCCGGGGGCCGCCGCTGGAGCCCTGAGGCGGCCGGGACCCGCGGTCGCCCGCCCGCCCGCCCGGTCCGTCGCCATCGCAAGGGAGGCGGCTCCACGGGAGCCGTCGGGCGGCAGGAAGGGGCGGCTCCGCGGGCACGGCAGCCGGGCGGCGGGGAGCCGCTGCCGGCGAGGGGGGTCCCGGCAAATCGCCTCAGCGCTAGCTTGGGAGGCCGGCCTCCGCCCCGCCTGTGCCTGCTGCTCCTTAGCTGACGCAATTAATTTTCCGCTGACGGTCTTGTGAGTCAGAAATTTGAGTAATGCAACTAATGACGGTCTTCGTTGTGCAGCCGGGCCTAATTGGTTTTGTCAGGAGTAAATGTTTCATGTTTTTACTCACCTCTTCTGTGCCCAAGTCAAGAGTCGATAGGTTCAGAATAGGAAGCCCTCAGTTCATCTAAGCAGCAAAATGTTTCAGTGCGTTGTTATTCGCATGGCTGAACTACAGAGGTTTAATAGCAGCTGCAGTCTACTCGTCGGTATTTATTGGCCTTGAGGCATGTAGCACGCTTTCTATGTGTAAAAATGATTTGCAGCAAAGTTGGTGTGAACTTAGTAGTTCTTGGAAACTAATTCCAGCACTTGGCATCTTGTGGCCCTTCGTGATTCAGAGAGATTAATCCTAGAAAAGATTGCTAGGCTGGCTGGCTTCCTACTTATCGCTGTGTCCCTCGCTGTGCTGAGCCCAAATTGACTTAGAAATCTGTAGCTAAAGGGTACTAGAACGGCATCCAGTCCTGACGTGGAGATAACAAAAGACAAAAAAACATCGCACAATGCTGAGGAGCGCTGGCTACCGGCGTACCACCAGGGAGGGCTGCTATTTGGTGATGGTTTCACACTGAGGGCTATTTGCTGAGATTTGGCAGTTCATCATCCGTCCAATATGTGCTATATTGACATATAGTATTGGAGATTTTTCATCAGTGTGCTAGCTGACTGAAGGGCAGCCGGGGCGATAAATCCACTCTGTGTTAATGGTGTTCCTCCTGCTCTTTATTTTCAGTGTAAACAAGTATTGTTTGTGGGTGTTTGTTTCTTTGTATGGACAAAAAATAATTGCCCTTTTCTGCTTCTCAAAAGGACTGGATTTAAATTTTATTTTATGAACTAACTCCACCGTTCGTTATTTTAGTGAAGAAAGCAGTAGTTCTCAATTAAATTTTTGCTATGGTCACGCGTGGGAAGCGCTAGTTTAAAGCTTCCATTTACATCACTGCAGTGAGGGGATGCGTGGCGAACCATGTAGTTCTTCAGCTAGTGCATGTTTTGGTTTTGTTTGTGTTAGACTGGAAGGGGATTAAGAGGTGTCAGAAAAAGCTTATGTAGAAGTGTTTACTGGTTTTGATACTTAGTAGTCTAAACACAAACATTTACACACAGATCTGGAAGTCTGATTGAAGTGTAAAAATGGAGCATCAGCATGGATGAACTAAGTTCTGGAATCCAAATATTTGTTTCAGCCAGTAGTTTAAACTTATTTGAAAGTGCCAATAAGTCAATTGCACTTTTCAAGCTTTGTGTACAAAGTTAGAGACATAAAGTAACACTGACGAGCTATTTAATACTTTTTCTGTTCCATAACACCTATTAATCACTGTCAGTTTTAAGTAGCTTAGTGCTGTGCCAGGGTTTTGAGAGATTGTGCAGAGATATGCACGTATCTGAAAAGAACTGTATCAACAAAAGCACATGAATCTTCAGGGGTGATGGTTTTATACCAGGAACATGCAAACATATGGGAGGCAGCCTACTTTAGCCAGAAGTCTTGTGAGTTTGGGCTCATGGCAAGAAAAAAGAGCTCGAAAACATAGTTCCAATATAAATTGCTATTATTTGAATTCTCTGAAGTTTAAATGAAACATACAATAAAAAAAGGTTAAACTAATAAATCCTAAACTTTAGAATGCAAATTTTTCCAAATCATATGTCGGGGAGGGCAACAGTGAACACTGTCTTCTCTTGGTAATAAGATATTTTTATGGTAATTACACCTCAGATGTTTTTTTCCTAGACAGAAATAGCTGTTTGCATAATGTGTTTGGTTTAGGCTGATTAAGCAAACATTGTCAGCCTTGGACTGGGAAAACTTCATTCTTTTCCTCCTTTCTCCTGCTGTTTTCAGAGTACTACTTAAAATGGTCTTTAATGCAAATGTATCTTAAACAGATCTGCAATGTGTGCAAATTACTTATTTTATGGTAGGTACAAAGTAAGGTGTCACCAGCTCTACAAATTCTAAGAAAATATTTACTGTGCTATAAACTGTTCAAAAATTACTTTAAAAGTACTTGCACAAGATATGGATATTCTTCTATATAAATTTAAATAAAAGTAGTTAAATCAACATAGTTGTTTTTTACTTTTTAAAGAATAATTGTTCCAGAACTGTAATTTATAGTATGACTCTTTCCTCATGCACCCATATTGCAGTGGGATTTTTTCATGTGTACCAGAATCACTAATGCCAAACGGAAGCAAGACAATAAAATTCTAGATGTAAGAGCCTGAAGGGGGCGGATGGGAAGGGAAACCCAGACAATTGATATTAGTTAATAACTTGCAGTCTTTTTTTTTTTTTTTTTTTAATGACTCTTTTAATGTAAGAAAAATCATGTAATGACTTTTAACTTCGGTGAAATGTCCAACCATGTTAAATAGGGAATGCATTGGAGAAAATACTTTAAGGTGCTTAGAATAAATAACTTATATAGGGAGGACAAACCTCTCTTGTGTAGATACAGTATGTCAAGAAAGTCAAGCAAAATACAAGAAAAAACATCCTAGAGTGTTCTTTTCCCTTTTGTTCTTTATGTCTGATCACTCTTCAAAGACTTATTACCAAGAAAAATATGGAATACAGTATGACACTTAGATTTCTCTCTTTCTTCCTCCTTCTCCACCTTGTGATCATGTGTATGGTCACAAGCATGGAATATATTGGTGCATCTGAGAGAATGCCCTAGCCTGTTAAACACAGATCGTAGAGTATATGAATGACACATACGAATTTACAAATCATGAATGCTATGCCCATAAATGGTAAGTCTTGAACACAGAAAAAGAAACTTAGCTTTTCTTGATTTAAAATCTGTGAATCTGGAGTTTCTGTAGCAGATATTTAGCTCATCTTGGTAAAGTCTTGTCCAGAATCATACTGTCGATTTTCATGGATTTTTCATGTGCCATGGATTTGCTCTAATCACAAATATTTTATTACAATTTTGCTATGTTTTTAGAGTGATGGACCTTCCTGATGCCCTTCATCTGGTATGTTCTCATGCATTTTCTTGTCATCATCTCCCTCTGCCAAATATAAAATACTGGGAAGATCGTTAATTCTGTAGGGTAATATCTTGTATAGGTCTGTGTCATTCTATATACTGGCCATAACGTGGTTCACTGTATGCTACTCAGTATGTATCGTTATAAGGATTTTTAGAAAGGGCTAACAAGGATTTGATGCAAATGGTGATAGAAAGTAATTGACAACTGAGTATCTCGCTCCCTTAGGCCTCTGAAAATTTGAATCTGCCTACCAGCTCTTTGGTGTTTGTAGTGAGGGACTTCTAAACAGAGGGAATCTTATCCTGAAAAGTCCTTAAGGATATAGGTAGCTGTATGCAGACGTCCTGCTGACGTCGGAGCGGCTGGTCGCTGAAGTTAAGTGAATGCATTTGAGGAGCTGGGGAGGGTCTGGACAGGCGGTCCCACCTCGGCGAGGGTCTGGACAGGCGGTCCCACCTCGGCGAGGGTCTGGACAGGCGGTCCCACCCCGGCAGTGGGGTGCTGGCGCCGTCCTGTTCTCCTCTCCTAGTCGGAGAGCGAGCGTAGGAACACAGAGCTGTGGAAACCAATCTCTCAGCACAAGCCAGATGTGTTGTAAACAGTCTAATGTTTGTAGATAACATTATTTACCAAATATTATTATTATTTTTGGCTTAAGAGTGATGTTGACATATTTTAAGGAATAATAGTAGCTATGTGTTGCAGAGCCAGCAGGGATACAAAAACACGCTGCCTGAGTGCAGGGCAGGGGGTTGCTTTGGTTTTGCTTTTCCTCAGTGCATGGTTATATTAGGATATATATTTGTTTGATTGATTCTTTTTTCAAAAAAGGTATCTAGGATAAGAGTACTGCTCTTAAAGTCTGTACTTGGTAGGTATTTATTTGTAACTTGGTAACTCTTAAATTACACTGAATATAATGTTTAGCAGCTTTACACTTACTATATGCTTTAGGCTTATTATTTAATGTGCACATTTCTAGTGATGTGGCATACTTAATTTTTTCCTTATTTCTTTATCTGAGTGTTAGGATGATCAATAATTGATTCACCTAGCTCTAGTATGTTTGCATAATTCTTTTCCTGCTGTTTTTTTTTGCATAGAACAGCTTGGCAAATTTGCCTGCATTTCTCGCTCTGTATATTCTGTTTGCAGGAATGCAGAGGAAGAGGGACTCAAGTGAGGGTTTCTTGATAGCTGCGTAAGGGATTACAAAGTTGCATCACATGTGTTCTTCCTAAGTCGTCTCTGTCTGTCTGCCCCTAATCTGATTTTGTTTTAAGTCTGGGCTAGTAGGCATGGTTGAGGGTGTAGATTTCAACCTGGGTTTGGCTTCGGTCTTAGCTGGCAGTACTCCCACCTTGCTGTGAGAAAACGGCTAATTGAACCTGCACGCATTTATTTTAACAATACTCTCTCACTCTTCTGCCTGGTCTGTAGTTTTCATTGTAATTCCTTGCTACTTTTTCATAGAGTGAGTAACCCAGTCTGACTCAAATTTTAACCTCCTTACTTTCTTCCGAGTTTCCGTAATATGTGAATAGAGATGTCATTCAAGACACTTTGATATTGTTTTGGTTTGTAGACTATTTTCCTTAGTGTTGTTAAAGGTTCCTGCTCCAGATTGCTTTGTTTTTAGATTGCTTCACTTGAAATAAAACATCGTTCTGTCGTGTCACAAGCAGCACCTTTATGGTAAATCAGAGAGAAGCATGTTCCCGAAAAACTGGCTACTGAAATGCCTTAGCTCCTGCTAGGAACCACACGCTATCCTAATGCAAGGGCTAGTTCAGCATCATAGTAAACCCGGTTGGATGTATCAGATGTCAGCCGGATGTTAAAATAGAAATGCTTTCTGGATTCGGCTAACTGCAACAATTATTGTTCTCTTTTTTGTTAGCATTTTTCAAAATCTTGATTTAATGGTTGAATAATGCATCTCACTGTTCAGCTTATGTGGAAAAAAATGGAGGAATGAATGTGAATAATTTCCAGCCAAGTAAAAATTCTACTAAATTGTTTTGTTCTTTTTTATTAAAAAAGCAGAGTTTTAAATTTCTTTTTAAACACAGTAAAACTTAGATTTTTCACTGAAGTATATTTGTTGCTTTGGTTTAGTCTGTCAGCAGCTAGTCCTCTGTCTTCTAATACTTGCAGAATTTTCAGTTTATGTTCTTGTCTCTCGAAACCCAGAACTTCTTTCAAGGGGACTATAAATGTTTTAATATGCAGATTTTTTTTTTTTTTAGTGGTCTGTGGCAGATGTTGTTGACATCGTTGGCTCCAGGAAATAAATTAGGTTATTGTTTGCTTTGACTTCTATGTTCATTTGCAAACAGCTTTCATAAAAAAAAAAAAAAGCGTCAATCATTTGTTTTCCTCTTACAGTCATTTGTTTCTGGAAGATGCAGAAGGTGAGTGGCCTGATAAAATGGTGTTGACCAGTTCAGCCATTAACAATATTATCTTTAAATAGTTTAGACATTTTTTTTTTTTTTTTTTTTTTTTTTAGTATCTGTCTGTAGAAAATTGTCATAGTAAAGCTACATATCCTGCAGGTGTGTTCTGGAAAAAGATTATTCTTATTCCGACGGACACAGTTTCAGCTGACATAAATCAGATAGGTAAGTGTGTGTGATGGTTAGGACTGTATTGAGACAAAGTAATAATAATAATTAGGCTGGTGCATGGTTCACATTAGTGCTATAGGTTTGGATCCAGAATTACTTAGGTAGGCGGGAGACACTGTATCCAATTCCATAAAGGCAGAGTAAAGAGTAGTGAGCTGTAGGTCGGGTAGGTTGCTGTGTGGAGTTCCGTTTTGGATGTTGGCACTGTTGCTGTTCTCCATCTGGCAGTGAGAAGGGAAACACTGGGAAGACGTTGGGGATGATGAAATGAGGACTAGGGGATCCACAGCTAGGCTGTCATCTTTCAGCTCCTCCCAAAGATTTCCTATAACAAAACAAAATGGATCGGTTCAACTTTCTTCGTATATGCTTTCTGAGACATTGTTTTACAGGAGAAGTCGGTAATTATACAGCTGTGTATGCTATATGCGTAGGTACTCTTCATCACTTGGGATTGAGAAAGGCAAAAGGTTGAGATAGTTATTATTTGTCTGTCTCCATAATAAATTTAAATCTGGGAGAAAACAGCATTAGTTTAAGAAAATTATTTCACCTGATAATTGGCAAGCTTCTGTTGCAAATGTATCTTTATGAAGCATAACTTGTATTTGAAAAAAAGCCACTAATTTTGAAAGAGGAAATTGCCTCTCTTATCTTTATAAGATATGGAAGAGCTAATGGCACTTATGGGACAAATCTCCAAATAATACTACTTTACAACTGGCCTTCTTGTATTCTTATGGTGTAGCGTTCTCTGAATTGCAATGTGAATTACTGGATATGTGATTGACCTGACAAATTAAAAAAGATCTGAAATGTTATTTTTTTCTAACGTGTACCAAAAAGTTTCTCATCTTTCCATTGAATGTGCATATCACAGTGAAAGCATTAAATAAGTACTGCAGGAGGGCTGTATTTTTCATATTCATCATTGAAGATCTCTTTGGGGTGGTGGTGGCAAGGGGACTGTTGCTCCAAAGCTATACCCTCCGTCTGCAGGCTGTCAAATGGGAAAATACTTAGCTCTTTTGCTAGACATTGGATTTTATTTTGTTTTTATTTTATTTGGGGGGGTGTGTATAGTGATTTTGCTCCAAGTGTGCAGGCCTTGTCTTAAGTTCTAGGACCTCTAATTTGAGATTTGATAATTTTATAAAGAAAGAAAGTAAAAAGCTTAGATAAGGTTAGATAATTTAAGGCAAAGGACAAGGACAGAGGGAAGTTGGAGTTGTACCATACTGGTGAAGCATACAGAATATTCACAGTACAAATAAGCGTGCTCCAGATTAACTGAATAAAATGGAAAGAGGTGCAGAGAAATGAATGGAATGTGAGCTCCGGCTGCCTGAAAGAGCAAGAAGCTGAGGATTCAAAAAACTGTGTTGTTAATCTCAGTAAAGCAATCTGGGCATGGCAGGACTGCAGAACATTTGTGACAGTGCAATGGCAAGGCAGCTGCATTTGCTGAGTCACGTAGATTATTAAGACTGTGGGTTTTTTTGCTCTGTCTTTTAGGTTGCTTTGTGTACCACTTGTCTGTGCAGGAAGGCAATTCTGGCGTGTTATGTGGTGCAGCAAGAGCTTCATCATTTGGAACCCCTGGGTTTTATTTCATATGTATACATACATACGTGTATATATATATGCACAAACATAAACTCGGTGTGGTTTGTTTTTCTTATTTTTGCATGGAAAGCTATGTTCTTAGAGTTCAAAATCCTGTCCATTCCAATTCAATTATTTAATACCAAGAACTTTACTGTCTGTGTTACATGACTAGAACACACCTCAGAAAGTATAATTATTTAGGGCATAGATGATACGAATGCTTTGTGAAGGAGTAAATAGCATTCTTTTGAGCAGAGATGTGGAAGGTGTTCGAATAAATATTGATAAAAAAAAAGTTACCATGTTAATTCAGTCAAAATTATTTCTCTTTGTGCCCCTTATGACAGTTCTCTTGATATGCACTAAATGGTTGTGCTTGAGTAGTTTTCAGTGGAAAGTATGTCTGAATTTAAAAAATACATTCTAAATACTGTATTGCAGTGTTTAATATCAGCAGTCGTAGTCAAGAGTAAGCAGGTTTTTTTTAAGCTCTGGATGTAAAACTGTAGCTTTCTTGGGAAGCTTTTTAAAGATACAATGCAAAATTCCGTGTTGTGCAAAATAATGTAACCTAGTAAGCTGGTCTTTGTAGCAGCGGCAAGGACAAGTAGTTAAAAAAGGACATAAATGCATCTTGTGCAGGTTGGGATGTGATGTAATAAGCCTGACTCTACAAAATCGAAATGCCGTAGATACCTACCTTGGAGATCAAAATCAGTCAGGGATGGATTAAGAGCATCGATGTCGTTGCTGAGGTCTCCTTCCTGCATGAGCGTGTCCTGCATGGTCCTGGCTGTCGAGTGCTCTGTCAGCATCTTCGCACCACAGATGGGGGGGGTCTGAGCCGGCAGGGGAGAATCCTGCGTGATGCTGGGCTGGGTCCTGAGTTCGCTTTGAGCCTCCCCAGAAGGAAACAGGGTCTGAGGGTCAGGTGAGTGTTGCATCAGCGTGCTTGAGATTGGAGGAAAACCCTGCGGTGATGTATAGCAGGCCGTTTGCTGCCCCCCGAGCAAATTTGGTAAGGGGTTCTTGACGTGTAGAGCTCCTGATGCGTGGATACTATGCAATGGCTGTGGTATACTGGAGGAAAGAGAGGGCTCGCATAAGGAATGGGATTGGACTGCCATCTGCCTGGAAAGGGAGGCACTTGCAACACCAGTCGGACTGCAGGACATGATTGAAGATCTCAGCTTTTCGCTTTTGTCGCCTATCAGTGTGTCAAGTTCTTCTACAAAACAAGAAAATAGTCCATGACTGACTGAATCCTAACAGAGCCTTAGTCTTCATAGCTTGCAGCTAAAATTTTAGTGTTCCTCAGGAAACGGGTGAGCGGAATGGCAAACAAAAGTGCTAGCCCATAAGAACTCCAAAAGCCTGAAATGCTTTTCTAAATCATTGTTGCCAAGTGAGTACGTAATAAATTGCATTTTTGTGTTTAAAGGTTGGATACTTAGTTAATTTCAGATTTTATTCTATAGTACTTATTTCAGTGTTGTTTTTGTCTTAAAGTTTAGTGAGATGTCAAGAGAGAATGTTTTCTTGGTCAAGCTTCTTTGTGCTTATGTGGATGCACTCCTGCAAAACCAGGTTTATTTAATTTGGATTTTGAATTTTTTTCCTTGTTTTGCAAATCACTTTATAACCAGGAAAAATTCTTAAATGCTTTCCTAAATCATTTATAAATTCTCTTATACAGCTTGGTGCCTATTGCAAAGAAGAGTTCTGGGGACCCCTGTTTGAGAACTAATAGGCTAACATATTACTGACCTGGCTTTGCCATACTCTTCCTTACAGCAACTGGGTCTTTCCTCTTCCATTTCTGAAGCTCTTCCTGCATCTTATCAATTTTGGCTGGATTCAGAGCCCACAAACAGCCTTTCCGAGAAGAATTGCCTGACTTGTTTTCAACTTTCTCAAAGCATTTATTCAAAGATAAGTTGTGGCGTACAGAATTCTTCCAGCCATCTGGAGCTGTCTGGAAAAACAAATCCAGTCTAAGAGTGGAACTTCAAGGAAAAAAAAAATACAAATATATTTCTCTGTTTTGGCTGGTGAGATTGTAAGAAATGCTATTTACGTTATACTTGCTACAATATGAAACTTGTACGTTAGAAACAAGCCACAAAAACGTTATAGTCATGTTGTGCGGGAAGAGAGGAATCAGATGAAATAGTAACTGATCTTCTAAGCAAGAAGGTTGCCCCTTCAGAGGGGCTGCTGAATTTTTAAGAGTGAATTTGCAAATCACAAGAATTAAGTGTGTGAAGAATTGTATTCTAGAACTATGAACTAACAGGAAATCTATCTTAATCTATTTTGGAACACCTAGAAAAATTTCGAACACTCAATTGAAGGACTGTGCGCTACTTGGACTCAAATTAAGTGTCCAGGCAGACTTCAAACGATTTTTAGCATGCTACTGTAGGTGTAACTTTGTATGCTAGCCAATTAGATAACCAAACGGTTTAATCACAAGCCCTACAGATGAGATACGGGTTTCTGCACCTGATCACTGCATCTTTTTGCTTTGCATTTATTTTTAACTCAGTATTGGAAGCTGGAAGGTTCTTTAAACTGAACAATACCTATAAACTTCATTAAAAGGATTCCTCTGTTTTTATTTAGGCTGTTTCTGATCAATGAGGGAAACAAAACTCCCTCCTTTCCCTGAGGACAGTGTTGCATTCAACTGCACAAATGGAAAGAAAAGAAAACCTAGTGCAAAGCCTCTGTTTATGCAATTTAATTTTTACTTTTTTTTTTTTTTTTTCCCCCTGATTGCTTGTAAAAGAACTTTGAGAATGAATGTTGCTGTCAGGGATGAAGAGGGAAATACCCAGCAAAATGGTCATGCTCAGGTTCTGATGGGAAATGCCTGTCTGCTTGCTAGTCTGAAATACTGATCTTGAAGAAATGACACTGTATCCTTTTATTGCATATAAGTTTTTCTGGTGTTTGTTTATTTGATTTCACTCATTTCTGCTTACTTAGTCATGCAGCCAGAAGATACTGCCCATCACATCAAGGCTTTGTAAATTAGTATGCGCATTCACATCAGAAGATTCCTATAGTAAATTCCTGATGTGTCATTTCCTTGCTTTTCTTTTGGTGGGTACTGTACGATGCTGTTTGTTGCGTATCTGAGTAGAACTGCCTTAGCTCATTGCCACTGCACTATAATCTTAAAAAAAAAAAAAAGAGAGCAGGAAGAATGACTTGCTACGTAATGGTAGGAGTCAACCTGAGAAACCCAGCTTCATTATAATAGATGCAACTGCTAGCCCAGCCAGACTTCCCCTGTTGTTGTAAGACCAGTTAAAAAAAATAAAATTGTAGCTTTACCTGTGTCAGTCAAATTATATTCTTTCCAAAAGGTCTGCATTTGCAGAGATGAGAAATCTCGAGAGAGACTTTAGAGCTCATCAGATTACAGAGAATAATCTTCAGTACTAGTGTATGTGAGGCCTTTTTCTTTCCTTTTTTTTTTTTTTAAATCAATTTTGGATGCTTTTTATTTCTTGTTTCCAAAAATCCTCATCTGTGTGTCATAAGAATTAAAAGAAATTAAACAACTCCCTGAAAGGTGGGCGAAGGTGTCTATGTGCCACTATTGATTCTTATTCACAGATGCAAAATATTTGTTGTTGTAATTGTTTATATCAGCCACAGAGAATTATTGAACAGAGAGCAGAAGAAATAAATAAGATTTTCCGTAGTCTTTAACCTCTTTAAAAAGACTAAAATTTCCCTTTCAGGCACATTAAGTTCCCTTTCCATTCTTATGCTTTATTAATAGGGATTCTTCTCTCATAGAAAGCCAGCTTTTTGATCGTTTCTCTAATTGTTGCCTAGTGTAACGGATGTCCTCTAAGACCATCTTTTACAAACAGACTTGTGTCCATTTTTGCTTTTGCATGGTACCCAATGAATTTTTGAACATACTTTGACGGAAATTCTACTTTTATCAGGAATGTAAAATCTCTTCTTTCCTAGCTTGTTGTGAAGGACTATCTTGTGGGTTAAGGTGTTAAGAGCCTTACTGAAGAATTTGAGGGTCAAATTTAATACTTGCTTTCTTCATTAGAAAAATTAATTAGTTGTTGAAGTTAAATAGATGTTATTTACTATAAAAGAAACTGTTTTCCCTTCATAGCAGCACAGTTTCTACCCTTTTGGCCCACCTGATGTCAGCATTTCACTATTCTGTTAGGCAGTCCCATAAGTGAGACAACGTGCACTTCTATTTAAAAAAAAAAAAAAAAAAAGGCAAAAAAACCCCTTTAAAACTCCTTCTGCCATAGAGTAATGCTAAAGATGATGAATCAGATTTTCTCCCTTGCAGATAATATTCAAGTCGCTTTCTGGCAGTTCCGAAAGTAAATAAAACTGTTCCTCCTAGGTAAGATGTGTACTTCGCTACTGAATAAGCTGACCTGAAAGAGTATTCGTGTGTCTTGCCCTGCACATGAGGCTGCATACACCTCTCTATCTAGACAGGATAATTAGTGTTTCTGCTAAGCACCAGAGAAGATGGGAGTGGCATGTGTTTCTCAGAGGTTTTCAGAATGTGTGGGGGTGTAAACTATGAGATAGTTTTAGAAACGTAAGAGCAAAAAGTACATGGATTTATTCTGGAGACTGCTGCCAAGAGTTGAACAGGTTCTTGCATTAAACTTGGTAGTGCTGAGCAGCGAAAACCAGTCGTCTGCCTAGGTAGGCCCTGAAGGGACACTCCGGCAGCGTGTTCAGGTTACAACTCTGTCGCCAGTTTTCTAAGTTATACATTTGGTTGTCTGTTAACGAACTGAGCTTTGGCTACTGAGGTCGTTCTCGTGTAGTTGGAATCTCTTTGCTATGGCTCGTTTCTGCCATTGCTGAATTCAGCACAGTGTGGATGAAGCTGTGTGGAATTTGATGCTGCAAGAGAATACTTGCTGCTCTAAGCTCCATCAGACCACAGACCTTTCTAACCTCTTGGACCACTGGCAATAACTCCAATTAACAAGATTAAAGCTTTCTGTTAGACTCACTAATCACTACAAAGAAAAAAAGGATGACAAGCAAAAAATATTATTGTACAGACCCATTGATCCTGACCGCCTCTTGAAGTTTAAAGAGTTCAGTGATCTTGCAAAACCCTTTCTCTTTAAATCTAGGTCTCAAGAGAAGGGAGAGGTACATCAAAGAGTAATTCAACTTTAGCTGCGTAGATGTTTTTTTTAGGACGTAGGAGTTGGATTGCTCTGTTTCAACTAGAAATGAGATTGTTGCATCATAGAAACTAAATTTGCTGCGGCAGCGAATACAAGTTAATTTGACTAGGCTTGTATCATCTAATGTCTCCCAGCAAGATTCTGTGTACACTTGTACTTTGTTTCTCTCCAACTTAAATTGCTTCCCCTCCCCCTGTTGTATCCTGCGATTTAGTGAGTTCTGGTAGCAACAACAAAGTGTTCTTTGCTGATTTTTATATTACTTTATCTTGCCCAAGACTCTCCAAAAAAGGGAGGATAGAGGATATTAGCTTTTGCCATGTATTGATGATTTTGTGGGCTGCTGTAAAGACCAGAGGTAGATAGAGCTTAGTGCCCATATGCATAATATTTGCTTGCTTATTCTCCCCTGCTTATTTTAAGGATGTTTGGGGTGGAACTTTTTAATCATTTGACTGTAAGTAAAATGCAAAAATAAAGCTGTAATAAAATAGTGAATGTTCCAGTAGTACCCCCTGCACCATTCTTTTCCTACAATGCATATGACAAGAGTAATCTCATTCTCATCAATTTTTAAATTAATTAAGAAAAAGACATGAGGATGTGCCAAAAAAAAAATAACCACCGAAGCAAACAAACCACCACCAAAACCCACTCCCTGTGGAACAGGCAAGTTTTGCTAAGTAAGAAGGGAAAAGTTTAGATTAGGTATAAAACAGTTGTTTAAAGCTGTGGTAGAAATATACCTACTGTACAGATGAGCATATGTACACACACAGCTGTATGTATGCACACGGACAGACATATGAACACACTATCTATACACATTTATGCGCAAAATATCACAATATATACAATACACAATATTTACACACAGTATATACGTGAGGAAAGGGTGTATACCTCCCTAATGTTTCTGCTGTGTCAGAATAACTTTAACTGCAGGAGCAGGAAGGTGACACCTGGCAGAGCCACAGTCTTGTGTCTGGGGAATTCTCTGCATGCTGGCAGCAGCAGCATTTGGTTTGCAAGCTGCTGCTGAATTTTATAATGGATTGTGTTGTCAAACAAAGGAGAATTAATTTCAGTTTGGTCTGATGAATAAATGTGGACATGCCTGTAAAACTTATTTTTAATATTCCCACCTCTCTGCTTGAAACTCCTGCTATTTTTCTAGAAAGCAGTAATCAGAGAAGAATGTATTGCTTTGCTCTAGATCACATGATTTCTGCTTATGCTAAGAAGCATAGTTCTGCAAAATATCAATTTCAAGATGTTGTGGCCCAGGACCTTTTTTGCAATCTTCAAGCTATTTTCCTTTGGATTATTAATATTTCTTGCAACTAGTGGAAAAAGCGTGGAAAATAGAGTTAATATTCTGTTAGGGACAAAATACAAATCTTGAAATTTATTCATGTTTTGAAAATGAAAAAATATTTACAGCTACTATGTTCTTGTCATGTGCCATTCCACCCTTCTTCCTTTCCCTGTTTAGATTACTGTCATTACCTTATTTCATGTGTGTTTAGCCTAAAAATCAGTTGCATCCCTGTGACTTAACAAAGTTAAAGTGCTTCAGATTTGTTTCAGTGGATTATGAGCTGTCATGTTGTGATGGGGTACTTATCATATTATGATGGTAGGTTTCTTTATTTTTTTCTCCCTTCTCTTGTTTGTAACAAGTAATAGAGTAGCTAGTAATTCCTTTGGAAGGAAATCTGGGAATACAGAAGAGTAATGGATCCTAACAGTTCTTCTTTCATGATAATGTGTATTCTTTTTCTCTGATTACTGACATGTTCAATTTTTTTTTTTTGTGGGCATTATTTATCCTCAGTTAGTGTCCAAAACCATTGCAAAATTGTATCAGAACATTTATTTTTAGTTATTCTTAGTGTGCTTTTCTTAATACAAATGTTTGAGTTGCCTTTCTGTAGCTGCTTTAAATTTGGTGTAATTGCTGCGTGTTTATTTGCGATAGGAAACAGGACAGACTCATGTTGCTTTATTTTCATGTCTGGGCCTTGCTAACAGTTGCAGGTCACCTGATCTGGACTTTGAGTGAGATGCTTTTGAAGAATCAGCAATAACGAAGCTCTGTGTTGAGCAGCAGTCGACGATTCTATTACAGCTCTTTTTAAAATCTTAACTGTAATCCTTCTGCTCTTGGGTCATGTGCTGACTAATCACTTTCCACTTGCATTCCAAGTGCAAGACACCATTCTCTTAAGCATGGATTTAAATTTCAATAGTATCTGCTGCAAACCATCCACCCTTACCTTCACCAACATTACTGTGTAATTATGAGCTTAGTATCATTTCTCACATATTATACTTTTCTTTGTACAGTGCATGCAAGTGACGAAGTTGCCTAAGACGGATATCCCAGCTCCAGAACAGAGCAAGATAACCCTGAACCTCTGCTTCCACATGAGACTGGAGGTGCTGTTGATGGCAGAGGAAGCCACAAGACCAGTTCTGCCTGTATTTGAGATCTGAGAGGAAGGAATGGATGTGTTTTTAAAAATATTTATCCTTTTTATGAGTTGTTAGTGAGGAATGGCCACTGTTACTGCACAAACTCGAAGTTGGAGCAGTTCTTAGTATCTATTTGTGTTAAATGTTACCGTGTATCATGTTCACATTTCTCCCTAGGCCTAAAGCGCTGGGTAGTTTGTGACCATGAAGGTATATAGCGTGTAATTGATTTGATATTAATCTATTAAGAAATTATGCCTTTTCATAGATCGAATCCCCTCCCTTATTCCCTCTGCTGCCAGGTAAGCTTAGAGAGAGATTTCCCCCCACTCCCTGTGGAACTCACCTTGAAGTAAGGAAAGTGTTCCGTCATGAAATTGTAAATCTCACTGACTGGCAAACTCCCTGTCTTGCTGTTTTTGAGTGCCATGAAGATCAGGATGCTTTAGGGAGAGAAAGAAAAGCATTTTAGCCTGTTCTGCTTGACTCCTCAGAAGCAGAAAAAAGGACTGTTTTTCACGGTGAGCGTGATTACTCTGGTTTTTCACTGTCATAGCATGAATACTGATGATGCTTAAAGTTTTCCACTCAGTTGTTTATAAGCAATCTCCTTACACTGCTTAACTTCTAGAGGTAATTCTCAAAGCGCATATAGAAGGTCCAGCCTGGGTTTAAAATAAAGTAATAGAAAGTGGAATCAAGAACACAGCCTTCAAATCCTGCTAGTGTGTATTTATTTAAGGTTGTGTTTGAATGCTTAAACTGATAAAGGCCACAAAGAGGATATCAGACTGACGGTGACAGAAGGTATAATCAAAATTTAATTGTCTGGTCTGCTTTGTTAGACTGCTATTTGAGGGCTAAACCTGTGTGGTGACTGGCATATCTGATGGTTTTTTTCTAGGCATTTCCTTGCCCTAGGAACTGGAGGAAAAAAAAAAGTTTTAATACAGGTCCTGGAAAAGACAATCAAGTGTGATTAGTCTTGTGCTGATGAAATTTGCAACACCTAAGATTTTGTACTGGAGAAATGTCTAGCTTTTGTGGGGGTGGTCAAGACTGTTCACATGCTTTACAACATTTCATTTCCCTCTGCCTTGGCCCCAGAGTCTGGAACATCTTGAGATTCATACAAACAGGACAGAGCACACTGGGAACAAGACAAATAAGAGTGAGCATGTTATTGCAAATTATGCTGGAAATAGGCCATGGGTAAACAGTGTATTTCCTGTAACATTAGGACTTGAAAAAATATTTTGTTACCTGTAGGAGTAGATGGGTTTGGGAAATAGAGGCTGCTGGGATTCTTGACTGCTTTGAGGAGCAATTCTTTGGTAAGGGTAGTGTGAAGAAGTAATATAAGTCACAGGATAGCTGCCTCCCGAGGGATACTGATGATACAATAAAAGAGATGTTACTTGGCTTAGCAACAAGCTCTCAAAATATTTCTTTCTTAATAACTGTTAAACTATTTAGTTCTGAGGCTATTATCCTCTGCCTACATTTAATAGCTGTTATGCCAAGTCAGACCTAAAGTCTTTCTAACATGGTATTGGAAAACACTAATATTACTAGTTAAAGCTTAAAAAGTGGAAGAGACAGGGCATGTATGAGGAGGAACTCACTGATGTGTTGGCTGTTACCAGGTCCTGTTGCAGTGTGTTCCAAATTGAAGTATGCAAAAAAAGTACTTATTTTATTATTGCCTGCCTACTGAGTTCTTGTGAAAAATGGGGGTAACTGTATCCTATTAATTGTCTCCAGATAATTCATAGTTTTGTAGACCTAAAGCATATCTCTCTTCAGCCATCTCTTTTGCGGTTGAAGTATCTTAGCCCGCTCAGCCTCCCCTGAACATTGCACTATGCAGACAAGTAAATTAGTGATGTAATTTTACTTATATAAGTAATAAAAAAAACCCAGAATAAGTTACTTCAAACAACGTACACCATAGAAAAATAAGCCTATTAAGTAGAGCCACTAAAAATATAGGAAGAAACACGGAAGTTTTGACTGAGCCTTGTTTGGTTTTGTGTGCTGGTTTTTTGGATTTTAGGTGGAGAGGGATACAACAAGGCAAAAATTCAAAGTGTATAAAATCTACTCCCAAGAGAATAGCATCCCAAAGCATCCATTCAGTTTGCTGTTACCAGGCAAGGCAGTAAAAAACCCCAAACAATAACAACAAAAGCTTTAGTGGATGGCATCAGAATATGTATAAAGTGAATGTATTATTCTATAATAAGTTAGTAACGTCATTCCAGGGGTCAGGAGAGTGGCATAGGAGATGTTTCTCACAGGTTTTCCTATTGCCTGACTTGCGCTGAAGCTGTGAGGCTACTCTCTGTCGGTTCCCTTATAGTCAATGACAAGAAACAGGCTTCTCCAAGAGGCAGCTTCTTTTTTTCCCCATTTTCTCTATCAGAAAGCTAAAAAGAATAGCCAGGACACCTAAAATTGGATAGCAGTTATGCTACCCTCACCCCACTCCTAGGCACAGGCAGCAGAATGCTACCTGAGACTGAGATGCTAAGCTATCTCTTCAAGAGATCTCTAAGCCTGTCCAGCTCTCCAGACGCACTAAAGAAAAGGCTGGCCTATCATGCGATCACCATGATAGAAATATGCCAATGCAAAAAAAATAGGTGAAAGAGGGGAGATTATACATATGCATAGCCTCGATTGCATCAGAGTTTCTGTAGGTTTGCTCTCATTTTTTTTAATGCAGCAGTTGGTCACATATTTTTCTTTTCCAAATTACAGTTTAAACCTGCTAGCAAGCAACTTTCGAGCACAAAGAAACACTACCCTGCTAAGGTAAGATACCATCAGTTGGCTCTCTGTGAGGCAAAGGCTCCCACTGAACTCAGAGCTCAGTGAGAGAGGAATTTCTGCCTCTTACAGATGAATCTTTCCAGATGCCAGGGCTAGGGCATGGCCAAAATTAGGAGTCAGGTCATATGCTATTAAAAAATCTACCTGCATGCCTTCCCTAGTGCTCAAAGGTTGCTGAGCCCTGTTCTAGTGTTTTACTGCTTACCTCTGGAAGTCCTGTGTCATGAGGTTTTTATGGTTCCTCTGAAAGATTATAATGTAGCTTTTGAGACTTGTTGGGAAAATTTCCTTGGTAATTAGTTTATACCTCTCTTTAGTTTTGTAGTGTCATTCCTATTTTTGGACCAATAGCTTCTGTTGCTCTTGGTCTTTGTCCTCTGAAAATGCCTGTGAGAGGCTACCATGTGCTTGCAAAGTGTTCATAGTTTATTTATTCTGGATTCTGAATAATGTGTTTCAGTTTCTCAGCAATTTTATTGTTGTTGCTTGAGTTTTTGCATGTTTGCTTTTATCTTTCTGACATTGAACTGTCTGAAATGGAATGTGGAAAAACATACTGAATACACTAATCTGTTTGCTACGGTAAGCAGGGTGAAAGAAATGAGATGTACATAATTAATCATGTCCTGCCTTGTTAAACTAAATACCGGGCAGAACTGCAGTCTCCAGAGCAGCTGTGAACTAATTTCTGCGTGCAGTTGTGTGCTGCCTGCTTTGTTGCATTGTGTGCAGGTTTTTCACCAGAGTTGAAAACCAGGCAATTCATAAAATAATTTTGATTTTATTGGTTTCAGTGGCTCTTTGAAAGGAAGGGACACTAAGATGGGACTGGTTGTGATGTCATCTCCAAAGGCAAGAACTGGGCGTTCTAAGGATTATTTCTGTTTTATTGGTTTCATTATTGCTTTTTGAGGGAAGAGAGGCCGGGGAATGGTCTGGAATGACAGGCTTGAGCTGGTTTTACAGTCGCACAACTGGCATGAAAGGTGTCCGGGTTTTATGGTGGGTGGGTAAGTGACTTCAGTATGTGTCTGCTGTTTCTTTCAGGTCAGTAAGAAGGAGTTTTTCTTATGAGTCATCATTTGTGTTGTGTCCAGCAAAGGGGAAGGTGAGGCCATTTTATCATTTGGGCAAAATTAACAAAGGAGTTGATCTCTCTCATCCCTCTAATGAAAAGTGAGGCATAGTTTGAACACTCTTCACTTCAGGCTGAAGGGGCCATTCTCTTGCATGTAACTTCCTAGTGATTTAAATTGCTCTGCTCCATTCAAATTTGAAATGTAAAGTATTAATACTGAAGCTGCTTCATGCAAAAGATGTTATTCCACTTCTCAGTCTTGTATCACATGTTCTTTCATTTCCCAGTGTCTGATTATGGCACGTGGACAGCAGTTCTGCCTGTTATGACTTTGGCTGCTTTTTTCCTCAGAGCAGTAGAACATGTTGCCATACTTTTACTATAGTAACATTAAGAAGCACAAATATTGAAAAGTCTAACAGAAACCTGCTGCATGTAAGAGATCTGTCACAGTGCCAGCCTGCAGGTGGATGGAAGACTTTCCTCTTAGTGCTTGTTGTGTCTTGCCTAGCCACTCCCAGAGGTGTGTTTCAGCTTTGATTTTGTAGGTTTTTTGAATGTGGTTAATGCCAATGTATAACAACAGTACTGGTATCAAATCAGCAGTGACAGGGGAAGGGTGCCTGCTTCAGAATGAATAAAGAAATTAAAAAATATTCAAATAAATTAACAAGCTAACTGGAGTTTCTGCTAAAGCAACACACAAACCTGGCATTTATGTTGTGTGTGAGATATGTGGTGCTGTGGCACATCCACAGTGTCTGCACTGCAGTCCCAGTGGGGAACTAGTTTGTTTGCAGCAGAGTGGCAAGTTAATCCTTCATCTGAGACCCTTTTCTTCTAAAATAACAATAATAAAAGCAATCAATTTTTACATTAGGATGGTAGTGTAACATCGCCTTTTTATTCTATTTTAATTTTATTATTACCTTTTATCACTTCTATTGAGTTTTAGGCTAACAAGAAAAAACAAGTACATTAATTATGATGGTGTTGATAAGAACTTAAAAGATAATTATCGTTTTGCCACATTATAGGGGAAAAAAAAAGGTTCAGTAAATTCTGGCTAGTGGAATGCCAGAGTGATTGGTAGAAGAAAAGGCCAGAAGTGAGATTATTCTCTAGCTGCATTTCCTGAATCAGTGTAGGAAGACTGCTTCTTTCTGTTACCTATGCCTTCTCACATCTATTTAGCATCTATGCTCTTCTCAAGCTTTACAAGGCTACCCACTGAGGAGAGCAGATACAAAAAGCCCTTGATATTGAAACTATTTGAACTTCAGTAGTAGCTGGGCGCCCTAAGCAAATTGGCCTGTCCTTGCGCAACACCTCGTTGGGGAAGAACCTCTGTGCCCCTGAGTTCCTAAGCTGATCTAAATACAAACTCCAGTTAGTGGTCAGGGGCTGGCCACAGCTGAGGGAGCAGGAAGAGAAAGATAACAGTAATAGGAACCTGATTTTAGAAGTTTACTTCATGCGAGGGTTGATATTGAGGGTGCTTATTGAGCTGCCTTGCCATACCGTCCTGTTGATCATTTTAACTGTCCCAGCCACTAGGAGTTCAGAAAGGCCGTAGAAGTCCCTGAAGCTCTTCACGTGGTTGATACAGTTAGTCCCTGTTTTATTCCTCTCTATATCTGAGGGGTCATATACTGTAATAATGAGACATCTTCCTTTGAGTTTCAGTAGACAGGTTGGGGGATTTATAAGAAATACATGCTTAAAAATATGCAAATCCACTACTGAGGTATGGAATACTTTCATTCTTCCTTAGTAATGTTTTACAAAACTCTAACAAATGAAATTCCTAAAAAGTCATCTGTGACGGATGATTTAATTTTATCAGTGATCATAAAATTCCACCATATGTCTATTCTTGTTCTTTATGGTCATTCAGCATCTGTTCTCAGAAGTTACTTAAATTTCCTCTTAAAGAAAATCATGCCAAAAATAACCTTTCTTTTTCCTCATGAGGGACTAAATCCTGATGATGAATGGTATGATAGCTATTTCAATGACTCAGACTAGTAACACCATATGAATGAACAATCCCAATGAAATATCATATGGTAACCTGGTTTTTGTCGTTTTTGCACAGTTTTAAATCACTGCTCTGTTAGTCACATTTTTTATACTTCTTGAGCAAGTTGAATGAGATGGTACAGTTGATTCCACAATATCAGTCATCAGTCGCTGGGATCAAAGGAATTGTAACTCAAGTGTGAGCTTTTATGTTCAAATATTTTACATATGAATTTCCTGTGAGTTTAATTCAGTTCTAATGATTGGGAGTTTTGGTAGTTGTGCTATTTTTGTATATGGATTTCTGCCTATATATCTGAAAAATCCTTGTTGCCTTAATTTCACCTTAAATAAGTTTTGGGGTTGGTTTGTTTGTTTGTTTTAAATAGGGTGTTTCAAGCATATTTTTATCTCCTCGAACATCTTTCTTGCTGAAAATTTTATACATTGCAGGTAACTGAGCATAAAAGAGGAAAATTTCAATGCATTGAACAGCACCACCATTTATATCTAAAGGAAATAATTTAAAGACTTTTCAGAGTCATGAAAATGACTTTCTGTAATACACAGCCTCCCTCTATGCCAAGTTTTCAAAGCTCAGTAGACCACACTCACTAACCTCTGTAAATATGTACTATGATCACATGTAAGGTTAAGGTATATAGGTGTGATTTTACAAAGATACTGTGCATACACTGCTTTGGCAATACGAACTGACATGTATTCAAATGACATCTAAACACACTCAAGAAAAACAAGGTGTCAGTTACTCCTGTGCATTTTTAGCATTAATAATATAGTTACGTTACGGAAGAACAACCTTAATACTGTGCATTCTCGTGCATCATCAGCATTATTGTCAATTATGCTTCAGCTGAATAATCTTTCACTGGGGATGATGTAACAGTCAAAAGATTGCAAAAGAGATGTGTGTGCCATCAAGCACAAGGAAAGCGAGCGTCATCTTGCTGTTAAAATTTTGCTTTTTTCTGTGTTTGATCTGAATTTTAAGTATACAGTCGCATATATTTAATTTGTTATTCTGAAGTCAAAGCACAGTTAATTCCCTGGGATCCTGAAATACCAACAGTTATGTTAATAATTTATCTGGTTTCAAAGCCAATTTTCTTGAGCATAATGTATAAATATAAATAAGCAGTACCAAGTTTCCATTTTTACAAGTTTTTTTTTTTTCTTTTTTTCTGGAAGACCATTTTAAAATGCATTTAGATGTGGTTCTTTTAAGATCTTATTGTCATAAACAAAATGTATGTATACAAACATGGCCCCGCAAAGGCAAATTTAGCGAGTATTGTTTCATCTGCCTTTTTGTATTATTACCACAACTACTATACCATTATAGTGCTAGAAATACAGGGGATTTTGGTCTACACGTTGTACTGACCTGATGGAAAGGATGTGAGGGGCAATACATCTGCTGCACTTGAGGCTGATAGCAATACAAACCAGGCTGCCCTTCCAGCGGGGATGTCCGAAGCTTGATGTCTGAATCCTGCTAGAAAATATTTAAGGAAAGAGTTATTAGAGAAAACACTTCAATTTAAAATACAGTAATTCTGTTAATTACTCTTCTGATTTGTCTTTCGTTATACTTACTACTTTTTTGGACTGGATTCCGTCACAGTAAGTGTTACATAGAATTTGTTTTATCACCCAGTGGTACAAGAAGAAACATTGTTTCCTGTATTTATATAATTACTGCTTGAAAAAGGAAATCCCAGTCCAAGTTCTGTACAAAGAGCAATTCATAAAATGTCAGTTTCTGTTTATCTTTTTTCCCTATATACCCAAACTGCACACTCTGGCCTTCGTTCCTGAGTGTGCACGTGTGTCTCTGTCTCTCTTTTTCATACTATGATTTTATCTTGCAGACCGTCAGTACCTCAAGCTGATGCTGGAGCTTTGTCATTAGGTAGAGGGTGAGGTCTATAATGCACAGGAAAGAGGTGGCAGAGAAGAATCAAACTAGGCTGACTACTGAATTGGATCAAGGTGTAGGAAATATAGTAAGATTGTGATTTATTTCTGCAAATGTGGAAATAAGACTTGATCAGCTTCTCTATGTTTAATTTCTCACAAGTCTGCCCAGCTGCCTGTCCTGGATGCCACACAGGGCGTGATTCTTTTAAGGGCTCAGGCTCCTGGGTGTTAAATGTTGCTGTCTTTTAGTTAGAATGCCGAGCGCACCACACGGGGTGTGTGGTAACACTGGTTGCTTTAGAAGAGCGATTCAAACGAACTGCATGCGAAGCAGAGAGCGAGGTAGAGCTCTAGCTGGTAATAAACAGTGCAGGGAATGGCGTGTCTGAAGCAGTGTTCTTATCCACGGGTCTGGTGACTGACTTCAGGTTCCTTCCCCCACTTAACATCCTTGGCCAGGAATTCTCTTCTGAGAGCTGATGTCGTAGACATTATTTCAAGGAACCAGTAGCACTTATCCTTCTGTTTTAAAGCAAGGCCATAATGACCATCTTTTATGGTATAGATTAGTGTAGGGGTACATATTAGACTTGATTTGATATCCTGGCACCAAGCAAAGGTCACATGCAGTATTAATAAATGTCCTTGCTATTTTGGTGACCATAAGATGAAGTTTTTCAGAAACGTCAACTTGCCAGCAGCGTGTAAGCTATTTAAGAGCTTTGAAGTTGCATGCTGACTGAACCAGTGGAGACATTAAGAAGTAGCCAGTCTGTTCCTGAGTAGTCACACGTACTTGGTAAAGGGCTCCTGCAGTGCCAGCTTTACGTTCTCTCCATCTTGCAGCTCAGGGATTTGGGAAGAAAATGGGATTTTTCTTTTCATCCACTGCTTATAGATTTTGCATTAAACTCATCTGACCTAGATGAGTATTTATCCAGGAAATAAGAGATTTAGATCAATTTCCTCCTTAACCCAAATGGCTTCAGTCCCCAGGTATGTACCCTGACAACATCCCTCCATTCCCTGGTAAATCATCTTAATCCAATTCAGATTTTTGTTTTTTTAAACACCTCTTTCTTTTGGTAACCCTCAAATTCTTTGCCTCACAGCAATTTAGAACCAGTGGTTAGGGCCCTCTCCTGGCAGATGCAGACATTGTTTTTTGTCTGCACTAGATTATGAAGATATGCTTTACACTTTGGATCACAGCAGAGATACCTTGTGGAGATACTGGAGGGTAATTTACCTTGTTTTTCAGGGATCTCTGTGCTGCCCTAAATAGGCAGTCGCCTCTATCCAGTATGTGAATTAGCCCAGGTACCTTTACACTGCACATACCATAAACAGATATTTAATTTTAGGTAGTACTGATGTCTTAGAGTTTCTCTTCTGTTTGCGTCCAGAAAAATGCAGCTCAGCTGAGGTGTTGTAACAAATCTGATAACGCTTCTCCTCATACTTGAAAACTACTGTTTTGTGAACTTTTGTTCCTTGAAAATACTAGTTGATGACAACTACTGATATAAAACCTGTTGTCAGGAAGAATTTGGATATTTAGGATTCGTGCATCGTGTCTAGTGAAAAATCATTTGTCCTTGTGCACCTTTCTGAGGGCTGTTTTTCAGTAGGGAAAGGCCATAAAATAGAAAACATTAACAAATAAATATGGATGTCCATGCTGAGCTTTAGCCTGCAACTTGACAAGATGCTAAATGCCCATGTAGTCACATTAAGAGACAAGAAAATAATTCCAAAAGTATATTTTTGCCATTGAAAACAGAAAGACAAGCAAAAATACTGACCATGACTTGTGAACCGTGATCTTGACCTGTGTTGCTGTATTGGAGGCTGTTACACCATGGTTGCTCTGTGGAGATGTTCGGAATGTGTGTAGAAAATGACTCTGACTCGTCAGGACCTGTAGATCCTGGTAAACCCTCAAAACCATCGATGCTTCTAGGATTTTTGAAGGGTGAACCTTCTGGTGGGAGGGCTTGATGTGCTTCCTGGAAGACGTCTTCGCTGATCTGCCTCTTGTAAGGGTGAAAGGGGTTTCTGCTGCTCTTGAGAAACCGGTCATAATTTCCTACAGTACTTTCCTCGTAACTGTACCGTCTGAATTTTTCAGTACTGAAAGACGCTTTAAATTTGTTCTTGCCACAGTGAATTCCTTGGCTTGTAGGGTATCTCCCATGAATTTGATCCTGGGCTGGAGAAGCAGGGCTGGGACTGTGAGAAGACTCTGAACTCTTCCTTTCTGTCCTGCTGTCTGACTCATATGGTTGGCAATTATAACTGGGATTATCCTGCAATGAATTATTGGCATTTATTTAGGATTAGAATGAGCAAATATTATTTTTATTATTTACAAAAAAGTGCATTAAAAATATATTCTTGATGAGAAGTATAAAATTACTAGTCCTAGCCACCTTCATGCAGAGAAGCTCTAAAAGATCTAAAGGGTTTTCTGGTTACCTGGTATCCAAAACTGTTCAAAAGTAAATTAATGAAAGCATTGAGAAGACTGAAGTAATCTTAATTTGTGCAACTATCTTGGAAAAACAGGGTGTCTCAGGTAACTATTGACTAGCTGGTCTGACAATTTCAGGGGAAAGATGATGTATGATCAAGTGATGAAAGATTAAATGACAGGAATATGATAAGTGCAAGTCTTGTCATCTACAAGTTTAGTCAAATAAGCTTGATCTCATTCTCTGACGGTGTTAAAAGCTGCCAGATGTGTTGCTAGTTACATCACTTCCTTTCATTAACATAGCCACACTCATTCTGTGAGACAGGGAGGCTCTAGGCAGACATTTTAACCTTCTTCCTGTCTCATCTCCTCCCTTCCCTTTCCCATTTTAGCCAAAAGAAAATCACAGCTACTAAAGTGCTCTTTAATCTAGAAGAGAAAGGCTTA
Organism: Platalea leucorodia; assembly: GCF_965183815.1. Lineage (NCBI taxonomy): Eukaryota > Metazoa > Chordata > Aves > Pelecaniformes > Threskiornithidae > Platalea > Platalea leucorodia. The sequence continues at coordinate 13,487,553 of NC_138838.1, read as the reverse complement.
ACAAGAACTAGTGTCTGGATCCTGAAGCTGAACACATTCAGCTCAGAAATTATGCATATTTTCCCCGCCATCAAGGATGAGTAACAACTTGGGTGCCTTTTGAGAAGACATGCTTAAGTCAAGAGCAGGTTATTGTGTTCAGTGAAGGGGAGAATGTAATGTTCCGTGTTACACACAAAGTCAGACCAGATCAAGTGGTACCTCTCCTCTTTGCCCCTCTAAATCCAAGTTGCCCTCACAGTGTTTTAGGAGAACAGGTAAAGGAATATATGCCTTCATGGAAGAACCAGATTTCAGGAAGTTCCAAAGGGAAGTTAGCATAAAAGCCGGTGCTTTCTGCAGAGTGGAACGTGGCACAGCTTTTTTGTTCATCTGCACGCGGGTCTGTGCGTCAAGGCTGTTAACGTTTTGTTCTGTCGTGGATTCCTGCAGAAAGCAAATCTGACCTCATGACACTTTTGGCTTCTCACATGAATGCGAACTTGCTCAGTTTGTAACTTCTTAATTCTTACTTCCTTGCTCTCCTCTATAGTCCTAATACATGTGTTTATGATATCTTTTGTTAAATAAGAATTAAAAAAATCCCTATATTTAGTTATATAAAGCTGTAGGAATGGCAGTGCTGTCAATTCTCCACCTGAAATGTTCATAATAAAAGTATGACAACGGTTATTTTGCTGTTGTTGGATGAAAACCACTATTCTCAGTTGTACTTTTGTTATGAAAGGTAAACATGATGAATATATAGGCAACAGGAGAGAGATCATTTTATTCCAAAAAAGTCCCAAGGAATTATGAAGTGCTTGAAGGTATCCTCTACTGCCAGGGAGTAGACAAAAAGGTTCTGATGTCTCTCTGTCTGTCTGCTTTTTTAGAATTTATTTCAGAAACAGGGTGAGGATTACTTTAAATGTAGCATTTTCACTGGATTAGTAGCTAGATGGATTGCCTCTTTGGTTTTTAAAGTAATGCGATTTTTAAACAATTGAATAGGAAATTTAGAATGGAGCTTAAGACTAGCTCAGAATAACAACTCAGGTTTCTACTCTTCAAGAATAAAACTTTCCATGTTTGCTTTGTTGCCAGTTAAGTATGCTGAGATTTAGTACAGCAATTGCTGAATATTGTATCTGAACTTGTGTGTCTGAAGAAAGAGAAACAGAACCGGGCCATCTTACTCACAGTTTGCTGAACTGGGGATATTGAATCCCCCTGTGTCTTCATGAGGTCTTGTCGGTCCCTTTCCAGAGTGTCCGAAGAAGAAAATTTAATATTAGATTGATCTTGGAGTAGTGAAACCATTACCAAATCCACGTCAGGTAGAAATCCTGTTATGACAAAATCAAATGACAATAAATATTTTCTAAAACTTAAACTGTAAAAGAAACCATCTCGTTACGTGCAGATGACAGACAGTGTTAGCTGTGCAGCTGGACAATAACCCGTCCTGCAGAATTCCTAATACAGTTGAATTTTTTTTAGCTCTCAAAGAAATGTTCTGTAGGTGCAATTACAATGAGGATGTGATACAGTTATATGAATTTACCACACAGTTTTTACAAAAATAAGTCATTATTTTGTTTTCTATAGGTTCATAAGATAATGAAAATGTATTGCTTTGGGGCTATGCAAATTTAGTGATACTGCTTTACTGAGAGATTTTTATATAAATGCACCCCCATTGCTTTCAGTGGGACTACATAAAATAAAAGGTTTTTTTTCCTATCATTAATTAGACTGATGGTTACTACAGACTTATATTTTGGCTTTTACTTTTTTATTAGTACCAATCCCTTCAGCCTTCTTGTTCTGTTTTGCATGATTAAATGTATCTGAGATATGTAAATAACTTCATCATTCCATACCTATTTTTGTTAGTTGTATCTCCTCTCAAGTTCCCAATCTTTGATCTTTGGATATATGAGACATACCTGATGGTGTTCTTTGGATTAAGAGCAATATATTTAATCTTCTAGTATTTTGTTTTCGACCATGTTTTTTTTCCCAGTCCTCGTTCACTGTAACCGTACAGTAAAACTACTAAAGAAGAACTCACATCCTCCTCTTATGTCATGCACATAACGCTGCACCAACTGTGTACCTATGTAAAGATGTCTTGTGTTCATAGTTTAGATTTCAGGTGTAAAAGTTGGGGAAAAAAAGTCACTGTACTTCAAGAGTTAATTTGCAGAGTCTTTGCCACGTGTTTAAATGGCTGTTAGGTAAATAACTAAGGGGTTTATTAGGTTTGATTAACAAATATATATCGCTTAAAAATGTGGAAAACCTTTTTTGCCCTTATAGTTCAAAAAGAAATCTATATTTATGATGAGTAAGACTGCGCTGCCCAAGGGAATAAAGCACAATGGGGCTTGGAAATCAAGTATGAGGCCTGTAGTAGTATATCAGGAAAAAATGATGTTAGATAAAGTTCAGAAATGTCTTGGGTGCAGACTCTTCTCCCGGTAGCTTAACTGGAGGCTGATGAGGAGGTATACTTCTAACTGACGCTCATCTTGAAAGAAGCAGATGGGAGAACTGACAACTAGGAAATAGATGTGTGTGTATATTGGTAAGCGTTCCACATTGTCTGCTCTCTTAGTGCTGGTTTCCCACTTATCTTCAGGTTATACAAAGCTCCATCTGACCTCTCTTCTATGCTGCAGTTTTTCAACCCAGCTGCCCAATTTGTGGTCCTAAGCATTAGAATTTTATTAAAAGCTTTTGCACAGTTAGGATCCTTGCCTAATGACTTTTGCATTGCAAGAGACATTTCACAAATGGTCACAAATAAAGAAAAAGGAGGAGCTTGATTTCAAGAAAATCAGATTAATGAAAATAAGAAATAGGTAAGTCAAAAAGCTCTGATTGCAGAGGACAACAATGCCTGAAGCTTTTCTGTTCTCATGTTTGCCGTTAGGATCTGTGGCAGAACCAGATAAAAAGAAGCATTATCTAAAGCGTTAGTTGAACAAGTCAGAAAGGTCTGGCTCTGCTTACTGAAGGCAATCAGACTTCCTTTTTGAAAACAAAGTGAATACATCATGGTTATTTGGACAGTCAATACAAAAGGCCCAGGAAAACCAAATGATTATTGTCCCTCCCCTCCAAGACTTTTGCAGGTTCTGTTTATGAATTCCGTTTTGCTGTCTCATAGAGACTGGTAGGAAAGGAGGAATCTTACTGCCATTTTAATACTATAAAAATTCTCCCCTGCACATCGAAAGTGTTCAACTGAATTTTAAATGAGAAGCAGCCTTGTACTACAACAATGTCGAGCTGATAATCTGTATCCAGTGGTGGTTATTTAAGGCCTTTGTCAAGAATCCATTTCAGAGGGATCTCCTATATGGGGAAAAATCCCAAGCCTATGATCACAGTGCTGTTTTCAGTTTTCACATTAAGATCAGCACTATTCCGAAGCAGCTCAGTAATAACTGCCTCTCCAAGTTATCCTTATCCTAGAAATGACATGCTGTGGACATGTCTTGCTGTGACAGAAAAACCTTTAGCCATGTACTTCTGACTTGCTCATTTTTTCTTGGAGTCCAAACTTTTCACTCCAAAAGCCACGTGCGACTTTACTTTCACTGATATGTATCACAGCAGGGTATGAATACAGACAATAGAAACTGCCACATTAACGTACTGAAAAAATCTTTGCTGTTATTGTTCTTTAAATCTTGTTTTTTGTTTTTAAAATATGCCTTAGAGAGAATAACTTTATTCTGTAGAAATAATATATAACAAAAACCCCAAAATGCTTTGCATTGTTAATATAGATTTTAGCAAAGAGAAATCAGACCACTTACTGACAAATCTTCTTTAAGAGGGAAGAAGTTACAGTCAGTGGCAGTTATTGATAACCAGGATTACAATAAATCATTTACAATAAACTGTTCCTGGGAGGCAGAGAGCTGAAGGAAATTGTGGGTTGCCTAGATGTAGGACTTGTTAAAGAAAACAATGATGCTTTGATTTGGAAAAAGGTATCTGATTATCCCAGATGTAGCTGGAACCATTCCTCTCCAGCCCATGTCATTTTTACTTTTGTAAATGTTGCGTGACAATCCTAGGCTCCTATGATAAGATAACTATCTTTAAAAATAGAAAATAGTGAGAAACTGTAACCTCAGCTGAGTGTTTGAATAAGCAAGGTAGCAGCAGCTGATCTATTAGCTCTGCATGACTGGAGTTCTGTGGCAGCAATCCATAGTTTAAACAATTCTTGGTTTTGTGTCTTTTCTGGATATCGGAGGGCATTTTGCCGGTGATACACTTCACCAGAGCTCGGCACTGGGCCGTCTAAGCAATCCGAACTGCTCGAAACGCTGTATGTTACTGTAAATGCCCTCTCCATCCCTTGGGGCTGAGATCAGCTTTCATGAGAGGAAGGTGTGTTTGGATGCTCCCCAATTCGTAATTCATTCTGCATGCATGCCTTGGGCAGCTCACTGAGCCTTGCTTGACACTGGCTTGTGTGATCTGCTCTCTTCTCTGCCCCCTCCCCAAAACACTAAATCATCTTTTTCCTCTCCAAATCATACTGATGTTTTCCAGTGCGAGAAAGAAGTAACTATTCGGGATTTTTTCCCCCCGAGTCTCTTATTAGAAAGGACTCAGAGAAGCCATGAGGTTTTAGAATTTAACTTTTCAGTTTATAGTTAAAAATCTGCCCCCCAATAATGTCAAGTTCCAAATATTGTAGAAGTGACCAAAATTTTGTGACTAAAACTTGCCATGTATACAGGAATATTTCTGTGTGTAATTATTTCTATGGGAAACTTTCAGAAGGAAAGGAATTTATTAATGAGAATTGGAAATTTTTGTGGCTTGCAATGAATGCAAGACCACCTTTTCAAGCTTATTCCTGACATATTGACACTGAAGGTTGTGCTGGATCATGTTGGTGATAGCTATGATTGCTTCGTGGATCTCTAACATTCTCGTCACTAAGGCTTGCCCTGTTTTTAGAGGACATTTTCAGGAGCGGGATTTCAATCTGTACAGCACAGCACTAAACTGGGGTTTAGCCACATCAGTTTCTTACTGCTTTTGTGCTTATCTTTGTAGTATGTATTGGACTTTGATTATAAGATTATAAGCTTTTACAGAGCTTCTATGGATTGTATTTTCTTCTCTTCTGAATTTAGATCTGTTTGTGAGTCTGTCTTTAACTGTGCTGGTTTTGCTTTCTTATTCAGGGGTTCTGAGCTCAATTCTCTCATGGTTAGCTAGTAGTTACTGCCCGCATTTAGCTATATCTTGAAATAACTTTTGCATAGTTGGTGGGAGCACATGGAAAATAAGCTCAATTCGTCAGAGCAATGATAATCTCAAGTATGGGTGAAGAAAGTTTGCAACCATGAGGCCCTTTCTGCATCACATTACATGGGAAGTGCTTCCTACCCTCTTAATAGCAACTATCAAGGAGGAAAGAGGGCTTGGCTGCAGCTGCGTTACAGCTTGCCTGATCTCTCCATGTGCATCCATTCCTATGGAACAGTTATTCTGAGAGTGATATAAATAACCTGAACATTACAACATTGGATGAGTTTACATGTAGGTGCTTGGTTTTCAGAAGTACACAGAAGTGTAGAATCTACTCAGGTAGATCTGGTTGTGGAACGATTCCGTGTAAGTATGGGTTTGAGACTTGTTATGTGATCTGACACCTGAACAGAATAATGATGAACTTACTCTGTTTAGATTTATCAAATTAAGTTGTCTAGTGGGGTACTTCAGGGTTTAGGATTAACTCTAATATCATTTATTATTTTCATTAGAGATTTGAGAGAAAGTAAATTGATTGACGACATCCACATGTAGTAGTAAATTAAGACTATGTATGTTAAGACAAATATTACTGAAGGGAACTGGGTGCCAGAAACACGGTGGCATTATGAAATAGCAAAAGATGTAATGACAAATTGAAAAATGAAGAATCCCAGATCTAGCAATTCTCTGAGAGATTTAAGAGTGATTGACAGCATAGTGGTCTGCAGTATCATAGGCCATTAAGAAGTCTACCAGCATTTTGGGTCACCTACATCAAGGCACTGAATTCACATAAAAGAAGGATGCCATTTTTTAATGAGATCATTCCTGAATTATTAGGGTTTATTTCTTTTCATGAAGGGCTACCTGTAGGCAAGGCTGAATACCAAGTGATCACTGTGTACTGTATAGAGACTTAGGGTAATTGCTGCCGTGTCCAGATGTGCTCTCAAGCAGGAGTGGTTGGGAGCTCTAAACATCCAGGCGCTGCCTGGTAGGTGGAGAGAAGAGTGGAGTGTTTGCAGCAGGTGTTTAATCTGCTATAGGAACGCATTTATAAAATACTACAACTATCTGTATAAACAAACTCTTTCAAAAAAAAAAAAAAAAAAAAGGCATTTGTCCTAAATCTATTGTATGAAAAAAACAAAAAACAAAAAAACCCAAAAACATTTTTAGAGGCCGATCTAGGACATTTCTTTGTGCGGCTGAACATAGTAAAATATACAGGCAATGCTACTGTCGCTGTGGTCTTTAGTCCAGGTTCCCATCCCTAGATCAACATTTTAGCTCTTATTTTTTGTTTATACTTTATCCTGCCTCTGTTACTTCTGACACCAACTGTGAGGAAGGAAGGGCATGACTGTCCCCGCGGAGGACTTTGTGATTTATTACATTTTTGTTATATTTTCCTCCCCACCATTGCCTCTTTTCCGGGCTGAAACTTAGTTGTTTCTCATTCTGAAGTCATTCCAGACATTTGGTTATTCCTGCAGCCTTGCCTTGAACAGCTTCTAGCTCTGCTAACACCTTTCGGGGCGGGGGCAGGACCAAAACTACATGTAGTGTTCAAGATGTAGGCATGCCATGTTTTTTACATAGCAGATATTCTCCAAGTACACAGCAGATCATAGGGTTTCTCCTCGGCTGCATTGTATATCTTATTCATTTTGGGTATGTATTTTCTCTCTAATGCTAAAGTATTCATTTATGCAGAAATAGAAAACATGGCAGAAATTCACGCGGTATGGCCGAGATAACAATACTGTAAGAACTTCCATATTTCTTGTAGACTGGGCAAACCCATCATTTGGGAAGCCCTTGATAGAGAAAAGTCCCTCACAGGTATTGAACCGATGTAATTAGCTCAGCAGAAAGGGAACTCAGCATTGAACAGAAACCAGGCATGGCAAAATTTAGCTAAGAAGGTGAATGAGCTTGTCATTTGGACTTGGTTTTCCCCGCGCCTTGTTCCTCATCATAATAAACACTAATACATCTTTCCTACTACACCAGTTAACCTAATTAAAAAAGATGTTAGCTCTCCCTACCAGCTTTGCAACTCTGACGGTATTTTCAAAACCCTGCCCTCTGCATACTCTCTCCTGTTTTCTGGATGAATGATTGTGCTGTTTCCTGAATGAGGAGTATGAAATTTCATTGCTTTGTACTAGACATCTAAGCATGAAGTCAGACACAGTTCCAAGAGTTGAAGTAGTTAATATGATACAGAAACTGTGTGATTCTTTCATGAATAACCGACTTGGTTGGCAGGTCGAACCAGCACAAGAGATAACGGCGTAGCGTGTTCACGGGCTGATTCTAGCAAGTATGTAACTGAATTCTTTGCGCTGAATTCAGAGCAAAGTTTTACTCTGCAGCGGGTCTGGGGAGTGGGAGTGTATAGATGCAACAAGTATAGTAGGGCTGTCAGTACAATTGGGTGACTTATAAAAAAAATCATAGGAAGAAGCAACAATAAAGCAGCTACAGCCATTAAATTGAAAGGCTGATAAAGAGATACTGTCTTTGGCTCAAAAATTCATGAACTGCAGATTGCTGAAAGCTAGGGGAACATACTAGGGCATTACCCCTTTGCTCTTCTCCAGGTATCCCTCGCAGTCCCTGCATCTGTGCTTCACTCTTACCTTTTTTTATAGCCCTGTTTCACATAATCTTTTGTTCCCATCAGTGTCCCTTTCTCCTGTCATTATGTAGGTTGTCTCCTTCTAAGTATTCCTTTATCTGTCCTCTTTCCTTTCCTCTCCCTGCAGTGAGAGTCCGTGTCACTTTACTTGCTTCTATCACATGATTAGTTCTTTTGGTATATTCCAATGTATCCCTTTCCCTTCTACTGTGGCTATTCTAGTACCTGGTTTCCAAAGTGATCTACGGGCTATCCACAATATTTTGTATAAGATCTCTTTTTTTTAGAGTTCACCATTACATTTTAATTGAAAGGCACATGTCAGTTGGTTTCAAAGACAAATGCTGAGAGATGAGATCGGTTAACGTTTCGAAATATGTGAGAACCACTGAATGATATAATAAGTAATATGGGTCAGGAATTGTCAGCTACTCTGAACCCAACATATAACATGTTGTGGCCCTGTTCCTTGCTTCTTATGTGCTAGTGTAATAAACGTGATTAACGTAAGATGTTCCCATGAGTAACCTATTGATAGCTTAAGGGCTGTGTGCAATGCAGTGTACCCTATTAATCCTCTTTAGGGAATATCTTGTAGGAGGAATATCTTGTAGGGAATATCTTGTAGGACACATGGCATAGATCCTTCAGTAGCCTCATGGTTTGTTTTACCTTCCTTTTCTCTCTCAGTGAGTCATGCTCATCTCCCTGTGACTTGAGAGTTCATCTTGGGATCTCATGCCATCTTTCTGTCTTTATGAGAAGGTGTGTATGATGATCCACCCTAATGGTTTCTGTTGCTGGCTGTGGCAGCATGTTTTATGATGGGTGTGGTACATTCCCATTTTCTCTGTTGTGCATGTACAGTATTCACCTTGCAGCCCCACCCGTGGCCACTCCCACCCTCCCACTGGGAATCGCCCACAGTAAGCTCTGTAATTACCTTTATTTGATCTGAGGACTGGATTTGGGAATCTTATTTGCACAGTCGTAAGCTGAGTATGTTAAAACAAAAAACAAAAAACTGACTGATTCACTGAGCAGTGATGTGTTAAGTAGAGAAACAGCAGAGACACAGATAACCAAGTTCGGGGCTGTTTAACTGTGGTGGTTTGGGAGCTTTTGCTTTGGAAAGGTCTGACTACAATACATGTGTACAAAGGGGAATTTCACCTGTTATCACCTGTTTTGAGTTCTTAATGTTAGCATTAATGCTGTAAGCTACAGTTTTCATTAGAACAGTTTCTGTTAGTTTTACATTGAATTAAACTGAATCAGTGCAAACTACAGTTTGTACTTGTTTTACGTGTTTAGTCTGGGTTATGCAGTCTGGTTTACACTGGCCTCTAAGACTCTCAGTGAAGAAAAGAAATTGTATGCAGTCAGAAGTAATGCAGCACTAGTTCAAGCATTTAGTTTCCGGGGAAACCTTTGAAAAGAAAAACCAAAAAAAAACCACCCAAGACTCAAGCTCCTACTTTGGCTTCTTAAGATCAAAGGTCTTTCAGCATCCACCTGGCAACTAGTGACTACTTCAGCTAGCTCATAGAAGCACAGCTGATTTGGAGTGATGTATTCTGCTGACACCTATTCCTAGGCATGCATGAAAAATGTTGCATATAAAGTAGTGAAGATGGAGGAACAGGTAATGGAGAATGGTGTTTATTTCTTGGGAGGGAACCCACCCTCCAGTCCTAGCAATAGCCTTTCTGTCCACAAAACTTAAGTTTTTGGTTTTGTATGTGCAGTGGTCAATACTGGTTAGCACGTTAAAGTATTTAAAACAGGTATACTGCGGAAATCGGGCTGATAATTTGCTTAGGTTTCCAGAAAGAGCTTTTGACAAGATGCTTCATCACAAGGTTTTAAGGGAACTAAATATCCACTGAAATCTTGAATATCCACAGAAAAGGTCTTTGCATGGATAAATATTTGGTTAAAAGCTAGAAAGTGAAAGGTAAAGGTGAGTGATCAGTTTCCACAAGGAAGGAGGTCACTGGTGCTGGGGGCGATCTTTAGGGGTCTGCTGAGACTTTGTGTTGCTTAATGTATTCACAAACAATGTGGAAAAAGAGGTGAGAAGCACCATGACAAAATTTGCAGATGATACTGTTATTCTGAATAGTTAGGCTGAAGATTGGGTGGGAGGAACAGCAAAAAGACATTATGAGATTCAGTGATGGGAGTTTTAACCTTACCGGTAAACCTAAAGAGAAGCACAAAAACATTGTTTACCAAAAAGCAAGCCTAACTTCCTTTAAAAAAAAAAAAAAAAAAAGGCATTTAGCTGACCATTAATACTCAGGAAGGAGTAATGATGGATGGTTCCATGAAAACGTCAGCTCAATGATAACAGCAATCACAAAAGCGAAGCCAAATGTTAAGAATTGTGAGGGGAAACCAGAACAAACAGATAAACATTTCTTCCACGGTATAAAGCCGTGACGCATTGCCATCTTAAACAGCGTGCAGTTCTGGTTCTCCCTATCTCGAAAAGGAGACAGTGGTACAGGGTAGGTTGAGGAAAGGGCTGCAAGTCTGATGAAAGGTCTGGACCAGCTTCTGTATGAGGAATGAGAAAGTGGGCTTTGGCCTGGAAAAAAGATGATCGGTGGTGGTGATGGTGAAAGAATGGGAGAGGTGTATTAAGTCACAAGTGGCACGGAGAGGGTGAACAGGCATTGAAGGCAGCTTTTTCTAATTCAACAGCTGCAGACCATCAAATGAGCCTCGTAGGAAGGAGCTTCAAAACTAGCAAAACGAGGTGGTTCTTTACACAGTGTGTAGCTGAGCCGTGCAAGCCCCTACCACAGGGTGCTGTAGGTGTAAAAATTTATATGGATTCAAGAGGTGGCTGGACAAGTTCATGGAAAGGAAAATCCTCTGTGGCTTATTAAATAGGCGGACACCACTCTGACTTAACAGGTCTGAGACTTGCAAACTATGTTTGCTGTTTCTATGCTTTTCTCCAGGCATTGCTGGAAACAGGATACTGGGCTAGGTGGGCTTTTGGTTTCACCCGGGATTATGTGTTTCAGCATCACATGCACTGCATTGCACACTATTTTAAACACACAAACCCAGAGAATGTTTCATGTTTCAATGAATTCTCTGCAGTGTAAAAGGTAACATATTTCCAGAGAGATGTAGCTACCTATCTGCAGAAGCAGACACTCTAGTTAGGGGAAAAAGGAGAAAGAAAAAACTTTAGGGTGAAGAAATAAAAAGGCAAATGCCTGATTATCGCCACACTCTTTCCTCCCTGCCCTCAAAATTACAAAGTCATTCATACCCCAGCATCAAGTTGAGAACGGAGTTTTGTAATTTCAAGCATTGGCTTTGGAGTACCAGAAGGAGCAAGAGGCAGACAGACAGACTAAAGAATAAATAAGGGACAGTTTGGAGATTAAAGAACGTTATGGGAAAATATGGCCTGACATTGTTTTGCAAAATGAGTAACATACAAATACGCTAATCCTTTAGGGAGGAATAACTGCTGAGAACAAGATGAGATACAAGTGAATTGAAATTAGGAAGACTAAAAGAAGCAGGGAGAGGGAAGAAAAAGCAAATCTAATATGGTGAACAAAACAAGAAGTCGTGCATGAAGGCATTAAACTTCCCAGGAAGGATTATGTTCATTCTTTGTGAGTCTTGGAAAACTTAATGTGTGCTGTTAATATAAGTACAAAGGAAGTTCCCAGGGGAAAAAAAGATCTGAAAATGAGGCAAGTTATGAGAGAACAGGCACAGCTAAAACCATCCCTGTTTACAGTTATGAGATGGGAGACCAGTGTAAGAGTCTCTCAGAACTGTAAATACGGCCATATCTGATAGACTGAGTCGCACCAGGGTTCATTCACCCAATTAACCTCCTCTTCGCTTCACTGCGAAGTGACCAATGATTGTTCTTCCCTTTGCCCTCCCCACTGCCCAAGTACTCATCCTCTGCTACGCCCACCTGTCTTCCCAATGCCTCATTTATTCCTAGAGTCTATTTCTGTTTCATAAACACTGCTTCCTTACTGTTAAAAGCAAAAGTATCAAGAACAGCTCTTTGACTTTTAGTTAATACTATTTAATTCTTCATCTTATGCTATTTTAACTCTTTCAGGAAAATTCTTCAAGCTTTGTGAAAACTGTTTCTTCTAAAGGAAAAGCAAAACAAAGCCAAGTTTCTTTCCCCAGTTCTCTTCATTCCTGGTTGTTTAAAAGCACATTGTTCAAGCCAGCATGACTTAAATGCTTGATGCAAAATTTTCACAAAATAATGTGATTTGTTCATCTAGCATGAATTTTTCAGCCAGGTTCCTCTGCCTTGTGAAACGTGAGGTGCTTTTATATTCATTTTTGTTTGGCCATTATCTGACTGAACAGGAGAGCAGTACTAGGTGATTAACGGCCCCTCTGCTCAGCAAAACCACTGAAAAGAAAGTGCACAAATTTGACATGCATACCCCTCTTCAGGGGCTTAAGTGGACCTCTTCAGGGCTTACATCTCAAAAGTATTGTATCAATAGAGTAAGAAATGGAGACCATCACAGCAGTCTTTTCCATGCTTAAATATTTTGACTTTTTAATGAGTATCTGAAGCAACAGAGAATCTCCTTCAAGAGCTGTATATGTATTCAAAACAGTGTAGCTACTTTCCACTGTTTCTTAACCAATTACGAATTCCATCTGGTTGTGTGTCTGTCCATCTACTGAGCTGATCCCTTCAGGGTAAGCATGTCTACTATATTGATAATTGAGACAACAAATAAGCTTTTAATTCTTTCTGTCCCAAATTATGGTTAATTAAAATATCTTATGGCAAAGTATTTAAAAAAATAATTAAAACTAGATTAATTAAACCACAAAAACTAGAAAATGTGAAGTTCACAGCTTTTTTAGGAGAAATTCAGTTCTATTACACAATGAGTAGCATTCCCCACCTCTCACTTACAGGAAGGTTCCAAAGACTCTACTTTAGAAAGTAGAGATTTCTTTTACCACAAAACATGAGATAATAACACATTTGAAATAAAGGATAGGAATTTCACAGAAGCAGCAAACATTCAAAAACTGTGTGTGCAGAAACAGTTTTGCAATAAACAGTCTGAATAAACAGTCCCTTTCATTGAGGAAGCATCATTTAAGCAAGTGTATTGAATTACATACGCATATTTGATGCTGTTACAAAGGTCTTAATAGAGATGAAAATTAGAAACAAGAAAAAGGCTAAAATTAAATAGGAATCATACAAGTCCTGCATTTTCTCCCTGTACTCGTGTTCCATTTGACACACACACATCATCATGCAGCTTATGAAGCACAAGAGATTCTTCCTGGGAGACTCACACCCCCTCTAACAGGGATTTTGTCTATTCTCTCCTTAGTGTGAAAAATTAACTCCTTTATTGCAATGGAATCTTACATTTTTGGGAGCAGCTAGATATAGAGAGGTTGAAAGCATGCTCATTTCTGCTCTTAAAATATTAAATGTCAGTGATCCATAAAACATAATTAACTGATCTAAGGGGATTGCCACATTAAAGAGATGTAAAACTAAACATAGTACAAAAACCATTCTGTTTTCTTATGCATAAAAAATAATGCAAATTAAACTTTTTATAGGTGTTTGTTTCCAACACTTAAAGCACAGCTGATAAAGAATATTCATTAAGGGACTAGAAATACAGTTTTATGTTATTGCTAACTCTGTCCTCAGAATAGTAATTTCAGGAGAAAAAAGAGAATTGATATATTAAAATGTATTTGTATTTTATAAAAACCCCACAAATCTTTATCAACATCGATAACAGCAACAGCTCACCATATTCCTTCATCTTAAAGACCTCTATGTAATACAGTTTTTCACTCATTCTGGTGTTTTAGCTTTTCAGGTTGGCTAAACAAGTATAGGACTAAATTTATAATATTATGGTATTTTGGGGGACTATAGACTGTAATGCAAGAACAGAACATAGTGTTACAGATTCAGCGGAATGAAAAAAAAACATCAGGAAGGGAAAATAGGGTCCTGACCAAAGAGCATGCTGCTTGGAGACCTTTTAGATATTTATTCATAAAGTAATGTCTTGAAATTAATTAACATGTTTTATTTTAGACTTTTTTGTTTTCATTCACATATTTATGCCCTCTGATTTAATATTTTTTCCAGCCGAACCCAAAATTTTATATTATGGTAGCTATCAGTTATGAAGTGTGGAACATGTTTTATAGTTGAGGAGAAGATTTGTGTTTGGGATTAGTTTTGTCTGCAGCTGTGTGAAATGAATTTCTGTATGAGAAGCTGTTGTCAGCTTTAGTTATTCTGTGCTGGCGAAGAGGCCAGTCGGCTACTGGAAGCAGCCTCATGCTTTGCTTGCTTTGTCAACTTGTTTTGTGGTGACGGTAGCATCCTACGGCAGTTCTCATGCTACGATCGAAGGTCATTTTTCTCCACGGTTAGGAGTCTGTAGAGCAGAGCTGTAAGGCGCCTGGTTTTCACAGCTATTATTTCTAATTCATAACAAGATCAATTTAGCAGAAATACCATTGGAACTGACAGGACAGCTGAGGCTGGAAGGGACCTCAGGAGATCACCTAAACTCACCCTGCTCAATGCCAGGTCAGCTAGATTAAAGTGGAGAGAGGGACATCAGCAGGAAAACAGCTAAAAATAAAAAATAAGAAGCACATGTGTAGTTTCTTCTGTCAGGGAAATATAGGGCCTACGTTGGTTACAAAAAAACCTGCATGTTTGTTTGAACATTGAACATCACTAATGAATGCATCATCAAACCTGGCTTGCCAAACTAGGGCAAAGGAATTCTTCATATGGGTTCTCTTTATTTGGTTTTCTATAAAGTATTCCTTTCCAAGTTAAATATTGCCAGTTACCACTTCTATTATTGTGAGTCTTGGCATATCTTACATTTTTTTGAGAAACTCAGTGCTGCTGGAATAGTGAATACACAAGAATCATAACTTTTGTTTTGTCAAGAATGCGTATTTTTGCATTGGTAATTATGAAATAAAGGTGGAAGCGTGATTCTTATAGCGTCTGAAAACAGAAGCAAGTATCATAGATCCATCATACACTTATTTTTGAGAATTCTGTGATGGTAAGATTTGATTATCCATATTGTTAAATTCAAGGAGTTCACTCCTGGTACATCCTACCTTCGGTTTCAGTATATGCATATTTCCAGTTTCCACATTTCCATTCTGTCTTAAATTTTGCTTTGTCATTCTTTCTCAAACCTTTTAGCTTAACAGTGTCCTTATATGTGGGAAAATCTTCGATTTGTGTATACCTGATCTTTTCCTATTTTTGTTGAATATCTTTTTAAAAATAACTTTTTCTGTGGAGACTTTCAACAATAAGGAACACCATCTCTTTGAGCTGAATTTTGCAGTTCCTTTTGCAGTCCTTTTGAGCCACTCTGCACATATGCATAGATAAATCTGGCTTATTTTCCCTGTTGAAAACAGTCCCCTGTTGCATTTTTATAGGGTCAGGGAGGAAAAAAGAAGAGGTGTGACTGAATTATGCTGTGCCCCATTTGTTTTCTGGCAGTTAAGTTCGTCTGCTGAAAACTACTGCTAGCCAACGCATGTCAAATTAGGCTGCAGGGTACTCTCACCTATATGAGAATGGACTGAAATCTAGGAAGCCATTACTAGATTTCTAGTGGGTCTTAACCATTGAATGAAAATTTTGTGAGGCAGAGAGTTTTTCCTTACAAGTACGGGTACTTTATGCTGTGTACTGAACAGATATATACCCATGGACAGTAAATTTCCATAGATTTAAACAAGTGGTATTATTGCTCAGCGCCTCAGAAGACTATGCGCAGACTATCCCAAACAGAGTACCTTGCATTAATGGCTATTCTTGAAAATGTTGGCCCTAGTATGTAATTTTTCAGTGCTTTGAAAGGTTCTTATAAAAAATGTTAGACAATAGTATTTCTTGCACGTTACCAAAACAGAATTCAGATATCACAAAGCTGACCCCCAGCCCATATGGTAGATCAGGTGCTCTCTAGACACTATGCATTTCAAAGAAAAAAACCCAGCCCAAGTCTATTCCTGGGTGGAAAAGTAGGGCATACATTAATTAGTGACCTTAAAGCACAATGGAAAACTAACGGGGCAATGCCAAGTCAGAGTATGAGAAATTCTGGAATATTAATGTTTGCCTCTGATCTCATACACTCAAGAATACGTGTGTTCTCACCTCCCAGAGGACAGGGCTGAGGCTTTTTGACGTCTTCAGGTTCAGTGGCCCCAATTAATTTCATTCTAGTGAATTTAGAGAATCAGCTGAAGTAACTACAGAGCTGCAGGTCTTTGTCTCTGAGAATTTGCTGAGTGTGAGTGCCATATCAGAAGAGTGAAAGGAGGTAAATATAGTGCCTGTCTTGAAACTGGAAAGTTTTCCCTAGAAAGGGAATTAGAGATGGCAGATTTAACTTTAATTCCCAGAAAAGTACAAAATTAAAAAAACACCAAAACAACAAACTAAGGAAAAGAAGGCAAAAGTAAACGCCATTACAAATTTGCTAAGAAGAAATTGTCATACCGGTGTAGTTTCCCTGTTTACTGGCCTTGCGAGAAGAGGAGAAGGTGTACAGGTAATACAGCTTGACATTAGTGAGGCTTCTACGCCATCCCCTATGACGTTCTCGTAAGCAAACTAAGAAAACTTATTTTCGATAAAACTCTAGTAGAGAGGAGGTAAAGCTGGGTGGAATAGAGCATTAAGAGTAGTTACTGACTGTTTGTTGTCAGAATGAGAGGATATTTTGAGTGGATATCTTAAAGAGTCTGATGCTACTTGGTATTTTCACTAATGACGTATGCGATAGAGGTACACTAATCAAATTTGGAGAGAGTATGAAGATGGAAGGCTTTGCATATGTATTTAGAGGACAGGATTAATATTCAAAAGGATTAATATTCAAAAGGAGTCAGGAAAAATGATCTGAAGAAAGTAAAATGCAGTTAAATAATAACTAAGTTCAGCATCTAGGCAGGAATAATAAACCCTGCAGATAGTGAATGAGAACAAGTGACTCGGTAGCAGTTCTGCATAAAAAGATCTTGAGGTTTTAATGGGCTATAAGCTGAACCTAAATCAGCCACATCATGCTGTAATGACAAAGGCAGACATGCCAGCAGGTATAAGGTGCTTGCAGAAGTGTATTCTGAGAGACCTGTGGAGTTAACTCCTCTTGGTGTTGGTAAAGTACCAGCTGAAGGTCTGTGTCCAATTTTGGGCACAGCATTTTGAAACAATGGACTCCAGTTTGGAGTCCCAGGACAGGAGTGAGAATGGTCAGAGGCCTAGAAAATGTGGCTTATGAGGAAAGAGTTACAGAACTAAGGTTGTTTAGTCTGGAAGAGAATTTGTATTGAAGGACATTCCAGCTCTTTTTTTCCCCTTTCATTTGCTCCTCTTTTCTGCAGCTTGGGAGGACAGTGCCTAGCTGTTTAATTATTCCAGCTGGGAAAATAGTAAATTATTTCCTTCTATGAATTACTTACATTCCTGGGAGAACAGGTTCCTGTCTAATATTTCTGGCATCCTACCATTTGCCCACAGAGGGGAATGTTGCAGGGACCTGTCCTGGCAGGTCTGTTGAACCAGCAGTTAAGAGTTTGCAGGGCAGGGATACCTACCCATTCCAGGAGTAAAGTACGGGCTAGGTGTGGAAGTTGTAAGCTGACACTAGATGAGCTCCTTTGAGAGGCTCTAACAAACTGGTGAGGCAGCAGTACAGAGGGAAACAAATTGGGTTAAAATGACAGCATGTTTAGCTTCATTACATGACTGATGGAACCTCACCCTATATGCTTCATTCATTTCTGAGCACTTCACCAACAGAAAGATAATAACGCTCTGGATTGCAGTAGTCCTGTCTCATCCAAACATCTTAAAATGATTTTACATATATTTACTAAGCCTCAGAAAACACTGTCGAGATTTGTAAAGGCTATGCAGGGATCACTTTACTAACCACATGTTTAGCAGCTCCCTTCAATACTTGGCAACATTTAACAGGGCACAAAGAATGCAGGTTTCATTTGAAAATGTTAGGGAATTTAGGTAAAATACATACAATAATCTGATGCATTATTATTTTGTTTATGTAATGCAAAAAGCAACGTGGTTGTTCTGTGGACAACTCTAAAGGTCTTGCATCCCGAATAAAATAAAGAATAACATATTCCATCACAGTTGTTTGGAATACATGGCTCTTTTAAGTGTTGATTTGAAGGAAGAATAATGGCATGTAGGCCGCTCGGGAAGAGGGTGTTTGCAAGAAGCTAGCAACACGGCGTGCTGGATTATAGCGAGGGGCCTGAGCTTTCTCGCCGTTGTGGAAGAAACCACTGGTAGTATCTCATGTATGGCCAGGAGACTTAGTTGCACAAGAGGGGTACAAAAGATGGGCTGTGTTGTACAGGACTTAACTGATTTAAAAGAAAACAACAAAAAAACCAGAATGTTTGTCTGTGGGGTGAGGAGCCAGTTAGGGCAGTAGCAGAGCAGCTGGCTATGATTATGAGGGCATGACTTGAATTTGTTTGAAATGTGGCAAAAGGGTTAATTATTTCCATAATCTTATTAAAAGTGGCCTAGTGTCTTTGATAAATAGAATTGGCCAAGACTTTGCTTTTAGTCCTTCATGTAAGCAGCATCCTGTCGTTAGCACCGTGTTAGGGTATTGATTCAATAGTGACTCAGAAGGAAGAGCAGCACCTCACAGCTCTGCTGCCCAAGACAGACAGAATGATGCCGTTCTGCGGTGATTTATTAGTGGGCTCCTACTCAGGGTGTTCCAGGCTCTTTCAACCTTGCATAGAAGAACGGCCTTCTGAGAACGGCCACCTTGCTTTCGAATCTTAACTAAATGAAGAATTGCCTTGGAGAGACGTGGCACTGGCCGTACTCGCAGATGTACGAGTGGAGGATTTTATTTGTACCTCTCGCTTAATCTGCATTATCTCGATAATTAATCTCTTTGTATTTCAAGCTAATGATTTTTGAGGTGGAGGAGAGCAGAGAGGTGTGTTTGACCCAAATCATAAAGCTCAGGCTTTCTGAGTAGCGATAGAGGACATGGCCACAAACAGTAAATTCTGTCTGCTTGGACGTGATCATCATTTGCTGTTTCTACGGCTTATAGACACTGACTTGCCATACCAAATACTGTTTCGCTTATGCCACATTCAAAACAATGCTTTTCCTTACTTTCCAATGGACACAGTCAGAAAGAGCCAGCTTCCAAAGTTTCTGCATGAGTGAGGCGTAAACAGCTAGAATATTTTGCATCTGTAATTGTTGGGTTTATAAGGAGGACATAGTATATGTAAAAATTCTTCATTATACACTCTTCAGTATTTTGAGTCCCTACCTTTTAAAGGCTAAATACATGGTGGTGGGTTTTTTGGGGGGTTTTGGGTTGTTTTAGTAACTTTATGCCTTTTACATTTTATTGCCTGGATTACTGCAGAACTTCTGGCTTCAGGTTTGGCTGTGGTCACTCTGGCTGTAATCAAAGGCTCCTTTTGGTTCTAACGTGAATCAATTATCAATATTTTTTGCAGGACTTGGAAATTTCTGTTTCAGATTTTTTGGATGCCGAATCACCGTCTCCCTGTCCTTGGTCATTTAACAGCCTATGAATCTAGGTTATGGGAGTGATTTCATGATTGAAAGTAGTTCTGCATGACACCACTTCTTGTGTTAAATTTCTGCAGTTTGCAGCCAAAAAGATTAGAATGTTGTTGTTGCAGTTAATGCTTAGTTTCCAGAAATCCTAAACAAGTATGTTTTCTTTTTATTTCTGTTTTTACAAAATAGATGCTCTAAAAGGGCATAGTGCATTTTCTGGGGTTTTTTTTTTGTTTGTTTGTTTTTTAATGTATCTTTCTCATTATCCCCTTCAAAAACTGTATTTGAGCAGCAAGCTATTCTCCTAAAAAGGAAAAAGCCTGTTATTACAAGGAATGGATCAGAAAGACATTGCTTCATGTAGGTGACCCTCTTTCTACGCTTTCCTCCTTCAGCTCAGTGTTTTGCAGTAATGGCAAGTGTCTTCATGTGGTCCTGGCAGGTTCCTATGTTACACCTATCACAGTGGCATATAGATATTTCCATTTACTCCCCGGAGTACTCGACTGACTCCTATCTCAGTAACTGACACGTGGCTCCAGTTCTATCTAGAAACACGGCAATATTATACAAGTATCTGTGTTCATGTACAAGCTAGTATTTTCTCTCACTATACTTTAACATTTGAGGTGAGTGTAGATGCTCAAATTAGCAGGATGTAGTCCCTTATTTCATTTACATTAATACTGCTTCTACCCATGTTCATCTCCCCTCTGCAGGATGTACGGTAAACAATGTGCTTTAGTTGTATATTTTCTTGGCAGCATATATAATACAGGGTATCACCTGGCTGAAAGCAAACTGCCCATCCTCTACTTCTTAAGAAATATGCACTCTAGATATTTAATATTCGTTGTTCCTCCATGCTCATAATTAGTTATGAACAAAATACATATATTTTCAGCCTAAAACTCATCCAGTTCAACCTAGCTCATATCAGTATTCAAGTTAGTAACATATGATTTGGATAAACCAAACTGAAACATTTATAGAATAAAGTCTAATTCCCCAAGATTTAATCTGATGTCTAGCAAATTTGCAGGAGGGCCAAGAGTGAATGATGGCTAGGTGTTATTTATAGGTTTGATAATTATTGTGTTTGTAACACGAACAGTTCCTTTCTTGCTGGAAATCTAACAGTCTGAAACTAAGAAGTGAAAAGAAAGCAATATACTTTCTGTGTGTATAAAGAAATAAGAAACAAGTTTCCATTTGCAGTACTCCAATTTAGTAATTTCTGCAGTTAACGCATTCTAGCTTCTGTCTGGATGTCACTTCAGTCACCTTTCAATATAGGACTAAGTCTAAAAAAAGTTTTCATCTACTACTACAAAACACACGAGGCAAAAGTAACAGATTTAAAACGGAGGCCGTAGTAAAAGCAAGCTTGATTTCAAAACATATAACTTCCCAAGTTTTTGATTCACCATTGGAAAAGTTTGAAATAAATCTATTATGAATCTGTGAGACATGAGACTTCCCACTTTTTTTTAGAAATACTTTTCTTGATTTGTCTTTCTGTTATTTAATTCCTTTTTTTTTCAGGTAATGGTAAACACTTTCAGCTTTCTTTGTAACTACGGAACAGAAAGTAGCTTAGATTAAGCTGGTATACACCCGAGACAAGAAGAGCTATTTTTTTTTTCCTTTGGGAAATCACCTACAGTCTTCATTTCTCCCAGTACTAGACCAATGGATCTATGAACTTACCTGGTGCTTTCTTGACTCCTTCTCTTGCTACTCTTCACTCGCAGCTGATAAATACCTATAGGAGTTGCCGAGGAACGGGATGTAGGTGCTGACCTTCCCCTTCCCTCAGCCTGAAGTTCTTCAAAGTCAGCCTCAGGGACTTCAGATTAAATAGATGAGCCAAGGCAAAAGAGTTCTGCTCCCCCTTCCGTTTGGCTTTCACGGCTGAATTCTAAAAAGCTATATGAAGTTGTCAGAGGTTTCCTCTTACCTTTTTACTGAAGCAAAACGGCGTGCTGCTGCTCCAGGACAGGATTAGGTCATTCAAACAGCCCTGCAGAGAGAGTGGAGGCTCAGCGGTACAGAGCCTCCAAAGGCTGGAAAGATCTGATCTTACATCAGGTGAGAGAAGGCAGCTGGCTAGGCAAGCCAATAATTATGATATCAGCTCTTGTTCGCCTCAGGCAGTCCTGCATTTAATAAGAATACAAATATGACTAAGCTGCAGGTTTTTTTCCCCTTGTTCTCTTGGTAATTCTTCAGAGAAGTTGGGCAGGTATTGAGCTCTAACTGTCTGGAAAGAGAGTGCTCCCTCTCAGCCTCTCTGGTTTTCTTTTGATTTAAAATACCCATCTGTTACTGTGTTTTGCAAACCTATTATCCACCTGTGGTTATTAAAAACACTCTTTCCTGGCATGGATTTTGCCATACTATCAGAAAGCATTCAGCTACCAGAAATAGGCGTCTTTTTTGCATTTGCTCAGTCTGAACTCTCATCGTGGAAAGGAACTGTGGCTCCACCATAGAATGTCAAAGCATATTGCACCATTTAAATGTAAGAGGAACACTACAAGACCAGTATACTCAAGGTAATATTCCTTCCCAAAAGCAGACTGCCTTAGCACAGTCATAAAAATAGAACTAGATTGGAGGAGTGTATGCATTTGTGTGGGCATGTATGTATATATATTTATGTGGAGGTTTGTTTTTTGTGGCAGATATGTAGAGAGGCATATGAGTTTAAATGTGCAATTGCAGGAATACGTATTTCTGCTGCCCTTACCTGGCTTTGTGCACACTCTACAGTCCCCTACACAAACCTGATCACACCTACTGTAATAATACTTACCTACCTCATAGGGTGTTGTGAGGATTAATTAATGTTTGTAAAGTGCTTTGAAGATGAAAAGCCTTGAATGAGTGCTAAATATAATTATCGTCATTCCACAAAACAGTAGAAACATCTTTGCGGCCCCCAGGTTATTGTATAGGTACACCCATGTTTATCTCCCACGATTATGGTAAGATACTGAACAAGGTCTTGAAACTTTGATAAACACATGCTCTCTGCTTTGGAGGACGTATTTATATTCCTGTTAAGTTCATGCTATTCAGGAAGTGTTTTTGTGATTCCTGTTGCAGAACAGTACACAGATTTGTGATAGAAAAGATCTACCATGGCATCCACATGTCGTGATAGCAAGACCTGTGGAAGAAAACCCATGTTTTTACCTGTGATGAATTATTTCCTATCAAGAGTTTGCCAGTTTGATTTTATTAGCTCTATCAGGAACTTCTGATACTAGAAATGAAGACTGTCAATTTATCTGCTGGATCTTGTAGAGATAGTGGGCATGGAGTGTTGGCGGATACGCTCTTTCCTGTCTGGAAGATCTCACAGATAGTACTGGATAATTATTTGTCCTTTCCAAGGGCTTTCACATTTGATGTTCCTCAGGGTTACATGTCTAAAGCTGGCAGGGAAGACTCTGAGATGGTTTGGGCTACACTCGACATCTTCACTTAATTATTCCCAAATTCTGCACTGCCCTTAATTTACGATTCTTACTCTGGTGGCTGAGATAGACAAATCTGAGATGGTTTTATGTTAGTAACTTAGGCACTAGCTGCAGAACAAAAGCGGACTAATGGCCTGGTTATTAACCCAGTCTCTGTAGTGAGCTTTGCAGCCTGCCTTGACATCTGGGCCGCTGCAGCTATGAGGCTATTGGTACCTAAGTTAGCTGGTTTAACATTGACTTGTTGGGTGTGTGTACTTGAGCTGGCGTCACAGGTCGATTGCAGTGCAGAGATAAGATCCTGAATGAAAGTGAACCACTGACTGGCAAGCATTATCTTGTCTTTCCTGGGATAACTATCAGGAGGAAATACCTAGAGGAAAGGGGGGTGTCAGTATTTGCTGCAGATTTTTCCTGTTTCTTACCAAGGTGTACCACAGCCTCGTATCAACATCCATTTTTGCGAACATAAAGAGCACAGCCCACCTAGCAGTACTGCTTTGTGGTGTTTCTCCTTTAGACTGGCAAAATACTTTTGTAGAATTTGAAGGCAGTACTTTTTTTTTTTTTTTTTTTTTCCTTCTCACGGCTGACTTATAGTCAACTTGAAGAGTTTTGTTAAACTAAAACAGTTTGGTCTTCAGGAGATGAAGCCATATGCCACAAGCAAAGAACAGAAGAGATCAAGAGGCTTACATCAGAACAGACTTCGTTTTGTCAGATCCAGACTAGACTGCTGTAATAAGTTAACTTTAGGTCTCTTCTGGGTCTGAGCTTTTATTGAAAGACTAAGGTGTTTATTTGGTGTACTGGCAGCTATTCTAAACTGTTAAATTCTGTTCCCAGATCCAATCTTTCATTTTGGGGGAGAAAAAAAAAAACTGTGGCCATCAAAATTGCAAAGTAAATATTCAAAATGCAAATCAGTGGAACCGATTCAGTGATGTCTGACTGAGACCATGGTTTGGACGAATTATGTCAGCAGGTGGAAATGGCTCCTGTCTGCTTTCGTGAGGGCTCAGCTGCCCAGTGAAGATTATTAAAGGGGCAGCGCTCTTTGGTGCTTCTATACAGGCAGCACTGCACGGGGACAAGAAATGGCAGTCTGCATAACTGAGACGGCACGGTGTCTTTGTAAGATGTCCAGAATGAGTGGCTCAAGAACCCGCTTCCGTATTTGTTTCCCTCGCTTAGGGGGAGTCATCCTGCATGATCTGCTTCCGGTAGTGCCACGTTTTGGCATCTGGGGTATACGAGGTTGCTTTGTAATAGAAGTTAGGAAGATATTATTATCTTCTTATTTTCCACAGTTTGATCCTTGTCTCAAAAGTGTTTTCTGGACTAGCTAGTGCTTTTCAAAGCAGAGCACTGGAAATGGATAAGCTGAGCTCAAAGGTGTGCATGACACTTTGTGTCCAATTCAGAATGTTTGATCAAGTTTAATATGAAATGTTATTGGGCTCCCTTACATGGAAAACTACTGTTGACCTCATTATAAACCCCTCCTGCTATTTAAAATTGGCAGGAACGGTCTTGTTGATCTGGAATTTTGCTAGTGAGGAGTTCTCCCTGTGAACTTACTTCATTTTGTGCCCAACCAGAACATAAACTCATTCGTTTGATAAAATATTCTTATTTAATTTAGTAGTGGGATAATTGCTTATTTTTAATACATTGTTTATATTTTATTATGCAGTGATGGCAGCAGTATTTGTTATCATAAATAGCTTTGTAGGCTTACAATTTTTGTATCCTAACATTTGGATGATAAACTTACAAAATTACTTAAGACGTAATCTAACCAGCTATTCTGCCACCATTAAATAGGAAAAGTGGCCTAGCATCTCCCTTGGGATCACCTGAGGGAAGACACACCTGGGTGTAACTTAACCGTCTGCTGTGCTGCCTTTAAATAGTAGTCAGGGCTTGCTTTTTATCTTCTCAGATATCCCTAGGGAATACACACCTTGGTTTAACCTACATACACTTCAGCCCATTTTTGTCCCTAAGAAATAATTCCAAGTGCACTTTCCTGGTATTTTAAAGTGTCTAGAAAAACACATTGGTAAACTGAACTTGTCGATTTTGGCATTCAATATATTTGAGTATCACTCTCATTCCCTTCTGAGCCTCTTCTTTTGGCAGAATATATCTGTCTTTTGCCCTGTCGTTATAGCGTAGAGATGCTGTGAGTTGCAGTGTTCGGTTGGAAGACTGAAGGATAAAATTCACCAGGGACATCTGAATGACAGCCTCCAAATCTGGCATGCGCACAGGATGCTCTTTTGTTGGCATTTGCAGAACTTTCTGTTTGTTAATTGTTTAATCTTAAATTAAAATACAGAGAACCATTATTATATATGAAATATAATTTCCTGACCAGTGATTTAGTGTTGCCTATAAAGCATAGCATCTGTAGCAATGTGACAGCCACTATAAGCTATTATTGTTTTGTTATTTTAGAAATGAGGATGAGCTCAAGACATGGTGTTAGACTTGACTCTGTGCCTTTCTGCTCTAGGTGAAATTCAGGTAGGTGCTCTAGACATGTGTTATAGTCATTGTGTCATCTAGCAATACGTTGTGCTTTGCTTTTTTGACAAGACTGCTATTAGTATGCAACTTTCAATACAGGAGTCAGATAATTCATTTAAGACAGAAATATTGGGCTAATGGAGTTATCATCTCTGGTTGTCCTAACAGGTTTATTTTGTCTTGTGCTTAGTTATTTGTTCCTTATAACTATTCAGTATCGTATGCCATGTTCAGGACCCTGTATCGTTCCAGGGCGGCTGGACCTCTCTCCTGTCCTCAGGGAGGAATGCTTATCCCTCCTTGGAGCTGATCACCGTAAATAAGTAAAGCTTCAGACCTCGGAATCAGGTTGAAATGTCCTGTAACGTATCATAAACTTCCTTCTCTTCTCACAGAATGTAATTTGTGAAGAGTTGGCAGCATTCTGTCAACTTTCCCTTTTTTGTTGACATTGCACTTCAGAAAGAGTCTTTTGTGATTTTCTTCCCTTTTTTGTTACAAGGTTAACAGCAAGAGGGAAAGCTTTCCTAGCCTGAAGCTGCTGGGTAAGTGTTAGGTTGGCAGGCTGTCTTTGTTTGTTTGGTCTTATGGCTGCTTCATTTTTGGCTGCCAGGCTTTTTCTAACATCCCAGAGTTGTGCAGAGTGAGGCTGTTGGGGGAGTTTTGGTGACATGACGGTAATAAGGAGAAAGTCTACCTGACATCAGTTTCCAGAGCATGGTAATTTGACAAATGCATTCTCTGACAAAGTCAAGAATGGAGAAGAGTGTGGCCAATGTCAGAAGACAGATGACTGAATCCTAGATGTGTTTCAGTAAGCCACCTGAAAATGGCACTGGAAACTGTGGTACTGATACTGGAGAGAAAAGAACAGTTGGCTGATCCTCTGTCTAGTCACCTCTAACTCCTCTATCTAAATAGGACTTTCTAAAGGTCAGACCACATGAGATTCAAAGGAGAGTGGCATTGCATTCTGGTTTTAAGGCCCTGAGGGACTGTGGGAGTTTAAAGAACATGTGGAGCTACAAGTGAGGCCTTTGAACTGCGCGAGTCTTCCAAACCCGATCCTGTCACATTCATGATTTGAATACGTTATGCAGGTTTGGCCACTTAGTGCTAAAGCATAAGCAATGAAACGATCGCTCATACGTTACATTACCTCATATTATTGCTTCTAAGGCTTGCTGCCTGCTCTTTTTATTTTCCATTTATTTTAAACTGCAAGGTGATTTCAAAGGTGTTGAATAACCCACACCTACCCCAAATAGTGTGCATCTTTTAGTTCTCAGGCTATTTTCTGGTCTGTTCCTCCTTGCTGACATGCTATCATGAACATGCAGCATCCTTTCTGGAGCTGTGACAGAGCTTAGAAACAACATTTGTTTGTGAATGACACACGATGTTGCTTTGTGGTACAGATGAAGCATGGTAGCAATTTACTGTACTTACACACTCTGCAACCCAAGATGACACACATTGTGTTCTTGCACCGTTCCCTTACAACAGCTGAAGAGAGTCTGTTTTGAATTGCTTGAGGATCTCTCGTGTAGCGCTCAGAACAGCGCTCAGGACCTGCTGTACGTCTCAGCTTGCAGAACCTCCTGTATCCCTTTCAAAAAACTTACGAATTTGCTAACAACGGGAATATTGCTCTTGTATTTGCCTTGCTCAACATATTTTCTGCAGAAGTCTAGGAATACTGCAGCTAGAGATAAAGCAGTACACCTTCTCTGTACCACAACATTTAACCAAGTTTCTAACCAGTTAGTGACGTGATTGGTTCCAAACAGGATGATTAATATTTAGCTAACTAGAAGACAGCTAACAGTGTTTTACTCCTGCCAGAGGCTTAGGCTTGCACATGATTATCTCCTTATAACTGACTTGGCAGAAGTGTGTGTGTGTTGGTTTAGGTTTTTTTTTTTTTTTTTTAGCCCCTTAACCATGTCTAATAACCAGTACAACTGGTCTGTCTTCTTCCTTTCTTGGAGTGTGCTTGGATGTTCCTAACTACAGCGCTCCATAAGCAGCTAGTGCCAATACATGCACGTCCTTTTAGCGTTTCTCCACGACCATAGACTTTAGGGGAACATTTGTCCCAAGCTTCCCAAAATGCACTGACAATATTAATGTGAGAAATACAGATGCATAAACAGGATTAGTAGAGTTGTATTGCAAAAAAACTTTTAGAAATACAACTCAAATTTAGTTCTTGAAACATGAGTTTCTTAGGAGCTCATTAAGAGAACACAGTTATATCTGCAGTATTTATAGGCAAAGCTGACAGGTGCTTAATATCACCACTCCGAGGCGTTATCTCAAATTCTACCAGCTAGTATTGCATTGATTTTGAAACAGAAGGAAAAAGTGGGCAGAGTTTACCTGGGACATTCATCAGGACTAGCATACTTGGCTTTTCCTAAGCAATGATAATGCAGACGCAGCCTGGGATGAAGTATTTGACAGTGTAGGGCATTGCTTGGATTTGGGGAAATACGCAGCACGTTCAGCAGGAAGGTTATGGAGCTATACCTGGCTGTCAGTCCGGGTTCTGAGCTGACCTTCCTGGCTCGGGTGTGCACAACTTTAGCGCCATCGGGTCAGTACGCAGAACTATGCGAGGGAGGTTTCCCCCAGCCCGTCCAAAACCTTTTCACATCTTGCTTGGGCAATCCTTCCTTCATCTTTATCTTCACACACAATAGTGGAAAACATAAAACCTTGTGCTTCCGCAAACAGCAGTTGAAATCATCCCAGAGGTATTATCTTAGAAACTAGAAAATGATTCAATGAAAGAAGGAATGAATCATATAAATACTCAAAGTGTTATACCTCAGCAATGTCCCTCCCTTCTTAGTACAAAGCAAAGAACAAAAGCAGGCTGCTGCCTGGCATGGGCCCCTCCTAGATGACTTACTGGGACTGTGAAATCATCAGAAGCCTCAGAAAGAAGTGCTTATGCAGCGTTTATGACTTCAGTTCTCTGTAAGCATGCAACTGGTAGCTGTGTTCTCTTGAATGCCTGCATATATTCTAGAAGATGGATGAGGAAGGGCATGGACTGAAGCAAATGTTTTATGTTCACAGATTTCTGGATGCCTTTTACATTTCAGAAACTGAAAATGGATTTTTAGAGATAAAACATATTGCGTGGAAGAGGGGGCATAAACATTATAAGGTCATGAAAATATGAAACCACATTTTCATTGCTGAGGATGATTTTAAACACTCTCTTAGAAAACAAGCAATGTGAAGTTGTGTGGTCTGTTCAAATGGAAAGTTATAATGGGAGGTAACGATCCTGAACAGGCCATTAATTCCTATCTGGCAGACAAACTGAGATTGCTTTAGCACTTAGAGGAGCTTCAGTGAGAAAGAAATATTGATCTCGGATTGCCAGATTTTAAATTAGATGTGTGAGATACAAGAGTCAGAGTAACCCACTATAGAAGGTACTCAGTGCAAATTATTTTTTGGAAGATCATTGTACAAAAGATGAAAAGAATTAAGGAGTATAAAAAGAAGTAATTGCAAGTGAAGTGTTAATTCTAAATTCAGTTTAAAATGTTTCATCTTCTTAAGCACGTATTATGAGTTCCTGTGATTCTCCCAGCGCTCCAGTCTGTAAGGTTCCATAGGAAGCAATAGGATTGGTTCATCATCACCGTCAACTCTTTGTAAGTCCTTAGTTTTAATGGTTTGTTCAGTAAAATGAGAATCCACTGGAGCTACTCTACATAGCTTGAATGTCTCTCTGCCAGTGTTTTTTTTCTTTCTTATTTTTTCTCTCTCTTGTTTTTTTGCACAGTATGCTTTTCACTCAGGCTCTTGTGACATCAGTGGCGAATGTCTGTGAGGAATTGCCTCAGGCCAGTGTGACTTTCAAAGGATAAGACAATTTGTTACCTTGCCAATGAACAGTTTATTACATTTCTAATTATTGTTATTAGTCTGGCAGGTGGTGCCATGCATGATATTTTTACAACTGCCAAAGATGCAGGTACTTCTTTCATGACAAAAAATGACCTGAGTAAGATTTAAAGAAAAACCAGGCATTCTGCTGTAGTATGTGTTTGATAATTCTTTGTGCTAACATGGTGTATACAGCACCTGGCTATTTTTAAATCTTAAGCTGAAAAACATACTGACTCTTAAAAGATTTTGTTGTGAGGCCAATTGTAATTAGAGTGTGTTAGCAGCCTAAGTTAGATACGAAGGTGTTTTTCCCTCCCTCTTAAGCTCTTTCCTCTAATCTTTATTACTCTACTTGTTGTGTAAATTAAAGACTCATCATATTTATAAACTCTAACTCAGAGTTCGTGTTAATCACCACGCAAGAATACTAAATATTCCTTTCCCAATGAAGATCTACGTTCCTAAACACAGAGACTTTGCTTTCTCTGGTTTCTAGGGTTGCATGCAGTCAGATTCAAGAAATAAAAATGATAGAAATACTCTGTGCATTCCCGTATGGGCTACTGCAATACCACTACCCCTTTTGAGCAGCACGGTCCAGTTCCACCCAGCGCTATCTGTACAGAACAGTTGATAAAGCATGTCATGCCTTTTGCTTTGTCATGTATTGTGTGGCAAAATGTACTTTCTTAAAACAGCTTCACATTGCTTATTCTGCTTTGGTAAATACTGAATGATTTCATGTCACACTGTTACTAAAGGGAAGAAGTTAATTCAAAAGGAATTGAGCTGGGAAATAAATTTGCTGTTTTCATGGCCAGCAGTATGTTTGGTCTCATGTAATCAGTATTGCAATAGCAGCTACTTTGTTCTTATTCATGGGGCTGCTATCTTAACAAACATGAAGCATGTTTTTCTGTCATTCTCATAACGCAAAGAAAGTTGCTCTTGTAAATAAAAAAAAATCAATTTGTTCTTTTTATATATAGCCCTCTTTGCTTCTTCCCTGTTTAGCCAGGAATATCGAACAATCATATTCAGGAGAACCAGACACTTGGATTTGTTACAGTTAATCCAACTGGATTTTACTCTGTTACACCTTAGTTCAAGGAGCTAAGGAGATGGGACAGTCTTCTTGTCCAGCTCTCTCTCTGTCCTCTGCCTTGATGTTTTATGATACGGCTGCGTTGTGACAAGACAACGAGTTTCCTTAACGCCACATTTATGTCCTGTAAAAATGGAAGGTAAACTGGCAGCAACAGGAAATTAAGTGGTGCATCCTGTAAGAAAATGAATTGATACAATAGTTCAGTACAAGATGTAGTGTTTTTGTCTTTCTGTGACTTGGAGAAACTGCAGCTGTGCTAGAATGGTTTCAGGATTTGGCTGACTTGTGTATGCGCCCGCCAGGGCTCCAGGTAAGAACGGATCTTGCTGGAGCAGAGAGCATGGGCATGCTTTGGAGTCGTTCCTGCAGGGGCTGTTCAGCAGGTACAGTAGGCCAAAAGTGGCACTGGTTCAAAACAGTGGCTAGAAAGATATTACATACTTGACTGCACCTGGTGCAGAGGAAACTGAAGATGTCAGTCCCCTCCTCTTTCCCCATCAATTGTCTCGTGTTTCTGAGATACAGGTGTGTGGTTACAGTGTAAACAGACCAAGCATTTTTCTTCTAGGCTAATAAGCTGCGTGTTTTTTTTCTTATACTGTCTCTGCCAAAATATGGAAACATACAGTATGAACTCCTGCACTTCCACACACCCCGTGCACACTGGGGAGAAAGACTTTTGTTTCTGGAGCCAGGACAGGAGACAGAACCCCCTCTCCGGCAGCTATGCTTCAGTCTTCTCTGAATATATCTCGGAAATTTATTTTTGTCTTGTCCATAAACCATGCTTTCTATCAACTGTCAGAGCATCTTAAATTAAGAGATAATGTATGAGCATGAAAGTGGAGTTTGTTTTTTCTGTGCCATTCACTGCCATGCTCCAGAAGGACTGGAGCACCAGCTGTGGTCATTGGCTTTCACCACTAATTAGAGGAAAAACTGTTCTGCCTTCATCCCTAAGCTTGCAAGTTCCGTTGAGCGGTCCAGTCTCTGAAAGTCATCTGAACAAATTCTGGTGATGTTACTGTTTTCTGTGTAGCCTGGATAAAGATGTATCACTAAAGGAATTACAAAGATTATTTCAGATTGGCTAGGTAGTATCTTCTGAGACTGCTGTTTGTTCAGTGCTGGTTGTAGCTCTTGATACCACAACACTGCTTCCTTAGGTCTAAGGAGAAAAGAAAAAGCACAGGTGTGAGGAAGCTTGCATTGTACAACTGTTATCTGCAATGCAGACAAATGATTTATGATTGCATGTTTCACGTAGCAGGAATGATATTGCCAGAGGTAAGAATAAGGAGGAAAATTCAAACTCCCTTCAGGTGACAGACATCTTAAAAATAAAGAGGATCCTTTTGAATTTTCTGGCAAGTCTCATCAGGATAGTCCTACAGCAAAAAGAGAACTGTGACTTTCCCTTTGCAGTCGCTACAATGGCTCCAGAATAACCACTACTCGCTGCCTAGGATGCCCGTGATAGGCAACCAGGAAAACTGCTGCCATAACAGCTAGCTGCACTGAGACTGTGTTCCCCTTCTGCTTTTGCACACTACTTGCTCTTCTGACATTATGCAATTCCATATTAATATGGACATTAGTTTCACGGACAACTCTGGCCACTTCTCCTTTTGCTTTATAGAAAGAAGTGAGGAGCTCTGTAATCAGCAGAATTAATGAAATTTGGTGTCCTAGGGCTTTCCGTTCCCTTCCAAAGAATGGAAAGCGCTAGGTCCCAGTGGCACGTATTGGGAAAACTGGAAATTGCTCTACTTCTTATAGACTGGACAGGGATCAAGGGAAATGAGGAAATTTCTGTAATGCTGCTAGGTTGGCAAGAGAACCTTAGTACTAATCTGAAGTCGGCTGAATAGTATAAACTTGAAGCAGAGTAAAATTTTGATGTTTTAGTTGATCATACTTAACGCTAATATTTCAAGTACAGTGCCATCTAAAAGTAGTCACGACTAATGCTTTATCAAGATAGATACCTTATGCAGGCATACAAGGTCTGAGCCTTGAAGCAGTTGCATCTGGTCTGATCTAAATCATGCGTAACAAGATATAAGGGTTGAACCCTTGAATTAACTGTTCTGTTCCTTCTCTGTTTTCAAGTTAGTTTGTGCTTTGGGTTTTTTTTCCTTTTTGACAATTTGAATCAATTTTATTAATTTAGCAGCTATGCCATCAGGCCCTGCCTTTGAACAGTGTTCCTCTTGTTCCATTACTTTCCCCTTAGCTATTTAAGGGTCTTTTCCGAGGAAGATCAACACCAGACTAGGTGCTTGGCCTGGATTTGGGAACTTTGGGCATGCCCTGGTAGCGTGTCTGCAGCCACTAGATGGCACATCGCAAGAGCATCTCCACAGCCTGAAGAGCATTGACGTGTTCGGTCTGTTAGTATGATTAAAGGATAAATAATATTAAATGTTTCTTTAATAGGAGAAAATGCACAGCATTGACAGTAGTGATTAAGTTCTATTAAACAGTTGTTATTTTGGACACCAGGTGATTAGTATGTTCAAACCACTTCATTTCCAGACTTTGGTACCTTGGTCATTACTAACTCAAATCATAAAGTTCAGTGAATCAAGTTGTAAATAGTTTTATTGGTTCCGTGTTGGAACAAAAATGAGGGTTGTGAAATTCCTTGATGATTTAAAGTTACGTATTTCCTAAGTCCTTGTATTTCTATTTTCTCTTCTTTATTTGGCTGTTCATCATTGCAGAAATTCTAAACGCTGTTTCTGCCGTTGCAAACACTAAAAACGACATGCTAATTGAGAGCAAAGACTTGTATTCCTAGAACAAATATGCCAAATGGAGAGAGTTGGAGTTTTGGACTAAGATGGACACTACTGCCAGCGTGCCATAGTTATCTGAAGGAGGAATTACCTCCAGGGACGAGAGTAGAACTGCTCTTACAGCTTCTGGAGAAAGGTCCATATTTACATACATGCTGATGACTATTGGGTGAAACACAGGACCTTCATGTTTCTATTGGTTTGTATTTTGTTGCCTGAAAATATTTTTCAGCTCTTTGAGAATTATTTTATGTCCATTATAGGATAAGGCTTCCTTCAAAGCAGGTTTGTTTTGAGTTTTTTTTTTAAATGAAAGCTCAGGGATTAAATTGTAAGATCCAGATGTATTTCAAGGTTTCAGTACTATACAACAAGGCTTCCTTAAAGTTCATTTTAATAGCTTTTAAGTGACTGGGAGCAAATTTTTGGTTTCTCCAAACCAACTTGAGGATTAAAAAACCCTGCTGGCTTTATCCTGTTTTGGTTTTAAAATTGTCATTTGTTAAGTCTGTTTATGATTTCAGTGCTTGCTGAAGTGACACTTGCATCACTTACATGACACGCTACAAATTTCTGTCAAGATGTTTACGATGACGTGCCTTTCTCAAATGTCAGCTGTTTTCCTTGTTGTGTTAGCCTGCTTAAAATTCATCTGGTTTTCTGGTGTGGTCATGTGTCGTAGAAATGTCTATGTTTACCAGGGTAAGTCCTTCACATTGTCTTAGGTGTACATGTATGTGCCTGTAGAACTTGTGTGTGTGCGTGTGTGTGCGCGTGTGTCTGGGCAAGGCAAGGCAAGACAGCACCATAACTCCAGGCAAAATGGAGGAGGTGACTGCGAGTCACCCACTTACTCACTGGCATATACTGTGGGAAACCTGTATTTTGTGGTTTTGTAGAGCATTTGCTTTTTAGAGAAGGCAGGCAAGAAGGCAGACATCCCCTTCTCATTAACAAATTTATCACTTACAACCCTTATGTGAAACAAAGTCAGTGTCAACTCTGAAATGAAGGCTGCACTGGAAATCACACCTAACTACAACAGGTGCTGAGCTGGCAGTTTCACAGAAGATTGTGAAATTTGATCACACAGTGGGAAATAGAGCCACTCCTTGAGGGCAATATCTGGAAACATAATGGGGAACCACCCTTCAAAGGTGATCTGTGTAATAATGGGGCTTAGAAACACTTTCTACCTGCTTTGCTTAGAAAATTATGAACATTTTTAATAGTGTTACTGGGTTTTGCACAAGCACACTATATTTAGCTATACCTCGACTAGTCCTGCGCTCAGACACACCCAAGGCAATGAACTGCCCAGTGCGTACTTGCTACTACCATCACTTCAAGGTGGAAACTGTTAATGAAATTTTCCGTTCTCTTTATGTCCTGGTATTATTGTTAGCTTTTCTTCTCTGTCTACAGATTACAGCTTTTCACCCGTTGTCTTCTGGAAGCTGGGCATTTGTGTACCCCTTGAGTAACTTTTGCTGCAGCCATTTTCTGGTAAGTCTCTAACCTTTATATACTCATACATGCTAATGAACATGGAACACCCAGCATTATTGCATTGGCCCCATGACACTCTGTGCTACTTGATGTCTCTCTTCTTTCTTCTTGAGATTGCCATAAAGATTGCACCTGTGCTCCTACATGTACTTATGCACACCACAGCCTCTGAATAATGTAGACTAATAGAAAAGACTTCAAAGAATCATAACACAGTTTTAAAGGGCTGGAAGGAGAGGCTGATGGGAAATGTTATAAGAATTCAACATTTCCTGCTTAGCTAAGCAGTAATTTAGAAGGACATGTAAACTATATGCAAGTATTTCAAAGAAAACAAAAAGCAAACAAAAGCTATGCGCGCTGCCCTGATGCTGTAGACAAAGAGCAAAGAAGGGAGAGGTTTGCAGCAAATCATCTGCTTGAGTTTGTTGTTTTTTCGGGTACTCAGACATGGGGTGAGCAGGGTAATGAAAATATTTAGACAGATTTGGATGTTATTTGATAGAGGTAAATGCAAAGGGAAAGAAGGTGAGTGGTTTAGCAGTGACCTGAGCAAGTCATTATGTGATTGAAATCAATTACCCAAGAGCTCATTAGCAAAAGAGAATAAATGTCCTTCCTTCTTGTGCTGTGGATATTCTATTGTGTCCCTATCACATATAAAACCAAAACACTATCTTTCAAAGCCACCGAAGGGTTAATACCCAACTGTTCGTTCTGGGACAGTGATTTTCCAGAGCGGCTGTGCTTGTCAGGCCAATGAAGCTATAGTGCAGAGGGAATCAGTGATCAGCAGATACCAGAATTGTCTTGACAGTTGGAACTGGAAAGAAACCACTGCAGGTCAGTGATTGCTAACATTTTATAAATCAAATGTACACTGCACTTGGTCCTTGTCTCCTAATAATTAGGACAGAGAAAGAAAGAAGAAAGATTTTGAAGAGCGTGCACACTATTCTAGCGTGAAATTCACTCATGTTCACCCATTCAACCAATATGGTTCAAGTGGGATTTCAGAAATGCGATAGGCTTTGTGCAAAACTTAGGCAGGCAACAACAGAACAAAGCATTTGGTGCAAAGTTCAGGGGCAGGTATTGTACAACTGATCTGTCTGAACCCAATCTCATTTATGGTACTAAGTGCTGGATTTGGCAGTGTCTTTGGATAGTCCATATCTTTGTCAGTGTGGTCGTTTCAGTAGCACTATGTGCTACTGGAAGTCGGTTTCAGCAGAATAAGGATTAAATATTTAACTGTATTAGAGGCTTTTGAAAAGTAAGATATTGGTTTTGAGAGTCCAAGGAGATTGGACTCTCAATAATGAAGTAATTAATACTTTAACAATAAGAGAAAATCAATTATGCTAACTTCTCTGATTATTTCAAGATGTTTTAGGGAAGCACACAGACAAGCAGTTGATACATGGAAGACAGAACTAGAAGCTGTGATACATAGCAGGAAAAATCTCCATAACACAGAGGGTACATAAAAAAAAATCTTTAATTCAATCATATATATTTTAGGACACAGGGATTCTCCCCTTCTCAAGGGAATATTGCTATTCTCATCATGACCTTACAGGCTATAATCTTACATAAATAACAATGGGACAGATATTCAAGGAAAAAATGGTCTTTTACATTCATAACAAGTGGACTGCAAATAAATATGTCTCAAAGTATTAGAGCAGGCTGACAGTATGTGATTTGTCTGTAATCATACAACACATGCCTTGCTGTGAATGCCCATAGAGTATATAACAATCATGTACATTTTGAACATATACACAGAGGCCTGTATACTCATGTACAGGTGAATATTCCTATTGGTTGTGACAATGCACAGATATATGCGTGAAATCAGGTACGTCGAGTCTCTCTCCTTCCTTTTATATACACACCTCTCTCTTCTTTCTCACTGCAGATTTCAGACTTTACAGGTGGAGCTTGAAAAGCGATGTAGCTAGCACTGGGGGAAAATCTACCCCTGCTGAGACAGAAAATCTAAAGATACCTGGAACAGTTGAAAAGCCAAAGGTTACCTCGTCTTACTGCTGGGGTAACAAAATTACCTGCTAAACAGCACTGTTAGGCAATTCTGTTGCTGTTATCAACTGAATGATTTTGCTTCTAGGTGGCCTGTCCTTTTCTACAGACAGGCCTGTCTCTTAACCACTGCCTCGGCAAAACTTGTGTAGATGATAGGCTTGCTCTCATTGCAGTTCTAACAGGAACAGTTGTTGGTTCCCTTGCCTCTCCATCTTACGGGCATGAACCTGTCCTATTTGCCCAAGATGGGAAAGTTTGCAGTTGGAACAAAGATGAAGCCCAGGTGTTGATGGCGAGAGTTATCGTCAGTACTCCTATAATGTTGAGTACAAACCCAGCCTTGGCCTAGAATTATAAAAGAGAAGGGTTATTAGTTGAACTGAATACCTTTTTCCTTCCCTGCTGATTAGAATTGCTTTTATGGTTAGATTTTCTCCTTGGCCTTTTTTCACAACTCCATCAGAACTCCATCAAATTACATTCAAGCTGGCTTTCTTCACAAATACGATTTGTATTAGGGGAATATGAGTTTCCATCTGATAAAACTCTTAAACTAGAAGTCCTGACATCCTTTTAATCCACTTCTGTAGGACTTCCTCTTCTGACCTGGCATCTGTCTCTAATGTTACTTTGGATTTCTTCTTGAATCAATTATAAATTCGGAAAGTTATCAAGAGACATGGCATCCTTGTCCATCTTTCCTTAACATATTGAGAAAGGGCATCGGGGCAGCCTAGTGAGATGTGCCAGGCTTTCCCCTAGTCCCTGCAGAACGACTGTCAAGGTGATAGGACTCTGACATCCCTATGATCTACATTTGGGCTTTTGGAACAGTTAGACAGTGCCATTTCTCACTGACAGCAAGCTCCTGTTGGAACACCTTCAGGAGGCCTTGGGTGTTTTTCAAAAGCTCATCAGCATCTTTATAAGGCTCTGTGTACATATTAGAGTCAGCGTGACCCTTTATTAATTCACACATGTATGTTCTTCTTTCCATTTGACTTTAGCTGAGTACAGTGAGTTTTCTAAGACTGTTTCAAGAAGAACCAATGTTACAAAAAGGAAAAATCAAAACTAGTGATGGAAATTCTGAGAAGAATGTGCTTTTGCTCACCATGTCTATAACCTTGAGTTGTCCATATGAGAAGACAATGGCGTTAGGAGGAGTGGCCACTGGGAGCATGAATGCCAACGATGCAGAAAGCGTACAGGGCAGCATGACATAGAGTGGATTGAGGCAGATCGCTTCAGCCTATGCAAGAAGGGAGAGCAAAGATGATTGTTTTGATATACAAAAATGCATAGAAATCTTTTAGCAGAAGACTGATTGTATTTGTCCATGTTGGAAACCTCATTCTTTCACAAACACTGCAGCCACTCATATTTTCGTTCTGCTTTAGAAACTTCTAGCCAATGTCTGTGTGCAGCAAATGCAAGAATTGATTTTGTGGTCAGTGCTTTGTGTTCCCGATTGTGGAATCTGATCACTGCTGCAGTATAAATTAATAATAATAGTTGTATTCAACTCTAAAACCAGGAAAAAACGTAGAGTGGCTTCAGACTGGTTAAGAACAAAATTAAATTATCAGGGGAAACAGGGTAGCCCAAACTCTGAAGGTGAGTGGATCAGTTTAGGGGTTAGCTGAAGTCTGTGATTTTGGTGGAGCTTATTCCAGTTTCTGTTTGGAACCAGTTTTTCACACTGCAGAACTATGTCTACCCCAGCAACAGGAATCTCCTGTGGAAATGCAGAAGTCTGAATTAGGTCATAGAGCTTGACTAACGCTATCACCTTCAGAGACTTCTGGAAGGCTAGTGGTCGGAGTGAAATACGGTAATGGAATGTTGCAGGGAAGCAAATGCTGCTGCTGTTGCTGTCTCTATGCAGAACAAATAGGAAAAAACAAGTACAGCTGGCAGTGACCTCATGAGGTTGTTTAGGCCAGAAGGCAAAGTCTAATATGCCAGTGAATTTAATCCCTTTACTTTTCACCAGCAATGATTTTAGAAAGGTTGAACTAAGCACGGTGTGTGTGAATATATGTGCGTGCACATACATATATGTATATTTTAAGTCTTGTATTCCTGATCGGATACACGAACCAGCGCTCGGCTATGCCACCCAGTTAGTTTTTATAACTGAGCAGATGTGTGCTTGGAGAAGAGTTGAAAGCTGTTCTTATAAGAGTATTTTGAAACGCTGGCACTTACCATTGAAGCCAGAATAGGGAGAAAGAGGGTAGTGGTGGCCACATTGCTGGTGCACTCGGTGAAAGTGGCAATAAGGAGACACAACAGGAGAGCAATAGCTGGATGAGGGATGTGCTGCAGAGGAGTCAGTTTGCTACCTAACCATGAAGACAGACCAGATTCCTGTAACAGAGGAAAGAGGTCTGTCAAGATAGTAGGTTGGAGAAGAAATAGCCACATCACAGCCCAATTACATGTCTCATACCAATTCTACCTTCCTTACTTACAGGAGTTCTCATACAAACTGCTTTCTGTAGAAAACATGTAAGAGGCAGTGCTCATAGACATGATTATTCAGTAGGTTAAATAAAAATAAATGCACTTTCCCTTCCAAAGAATTTGAAAGAAGAAGATACTACATTTACAGTATGTTATTGATAGAAAATAATTATTTCTCTGTTCAGGCCATTGGTTGTACATGATCAATATTCAGGGCTTTTTTTTTTAATCTAAACAAAGATCTTTGAACTCACTTTCTAAAATACTTTCATATATCTTAGCGGATATTCTAGCAATTTAATGTAATTTTGTCACATTGTCTGAGATCTTGATCAACTACCTGAAGTTTTTCATACCTTTCATCCTTCTTAGTCACTGAAAAATGCCAGCATCTTCCCTACCATTTTGGGCATCATTATTATTCAGCTGTTCTCAAGAGAACATATCCTGACTGTGCCTGTCTTGCTTCTTCATGCATTAGGGCCTAGCTTTCTTACTGGTTTTGCAACCACCATTCTTCTTCATGTCCTCCCTATTTCATATCTTGGCTACTTCAGCCTGTCTCTTCTGACATGGAAAAGTGCTGTCTCACAGGAGGGCTGGAATCTATCTTGAAAGGACTAGTTTAATTCCCTGTCCTAGGGCAGGATCGGCTTTACCTAAATAATTATTGATAGATATTTTTCAAACTTGTTGTTAAAAATCCCTAGCAATGAAGTTTCAAAAATCTCCCCAGATAATTTTTTCAAGTGCTTAACTATCTTTACAGTTGGAACACTTTCCTACTGCTTAACCTAAACCTTCTTTGCTGCAAATTAAGCCCTTTAGCACCATCAGAATATAAAAAAGTGTACTATCTTCCTTTCTGCCGCAGCTTTTATGTATTTGATGACTTAATCTAGAATAAATTAATGTAATTTCTTGAATCTTTCCTTTTCCCAACATGTTTCCCAGAGATCCGATCAGTCTTATTACCTCCCTCTAAACTTTCTTCATATAGCCCACACGTTGTTGAAGACTGATATCCAAAACTGAATACGTTACTGTGCCTGAGGACTTACCAGTCCTGAGTGGAAGGATTATATTTTACATGTCTCATGTATGATGGTCCTACCTATAGTTCCCAGTTGTTTGCTTTTTTCTCAGCAGCAATATAAAAATATTGACTAGAAGAAGGTGTACGAGCAGCTTTAAAACTTATCCAGTCGTTTCCACACCTTGCATTTGTGATACTTGGTTATTTCTTCCTATTTCCCATATTGAGTTGCATCCTTGTTTTCTAGAAACACTTCTACAGGTCATTGTGATCTTTGAATTCTAAACTAGTATTTCCAGGCACTTGAAGCCTTTTCCAATTTGTTTATTGTCTATAGATTTAATAAATGTATTGTCTGTTCCATCACCTAAGTCATTACTGAAAAATAATTTGTAGCACTGGACTCCTGGCAGATGCCTGCAGAAGTACATCAGTACATCCTTCAGTTTGACAGCCAGATGTTTTTATCTGCTCCTGAAGGTTCTCTAGCTAGCTCTACATTTGTCTTCTAGTAGTTTAATTTAAATCATATTTCCATAAGTAGTTTGTTTGAAATAGTTTGGAGACCCATCCTGGGCACATTATCTCCTCATGCTTGCCACATCAATTAAGTTTTATTTAATAGAACCTTTAATGTATTGGGGTAGTTTCTTAATCATCCACTTTTCTAGAAACACAGTTAATCATGCTGCCTGGATTGGTAGTACCGTCCCAGTTGCATAGGCAACAACAAAGATTTGTTCTAATCACAGGACTCCTCCTAAGGATGGTGAAGTCTGTCCTATTGCCACGAGCTGAGGAAACGTGCGTTTGGTGCTACCAGCATGCCCTCTTGCGTTCTGGGAGAGCACGCATGAAAAGCAAGACGGGAAACACCCAGGAAGACACAAATTCCAGGTGAGCAGAGGAATGTTACCTCACTGCCTTTGGCTAAGGCAAAGCCACCTCCCAGCAGAATCACAATGTTCCATGGCATTTTCTGGTGAACTACTTTCCAGTCCAAGAGAGGTGGAGGTGCTCGGATCTTTGACTTGCTGCCTAAAATCCAGAAAGATTTTGTAAGTCATGTTACATTCCCCAAAGAAAGGAGGACTTTTTGGTTGGAGGTGAGTTTAGTCTGAACATCAGGAAATGCTTCTGCCAGCAAGATCAAGTAGGCTGTGGAATTATCTCCTAAAGCAAATGACGGGAGCCTCATCAACAAAGATTTTAAAACTTGACTTGCAAAAATACTAATGAATGATCTGTAGCTGCTCCAAGAGGCATAGTAGAATGAAGGTGAGTTAAAAGCATGGCACCGTATCTGCAGAACTATATGTGTTTCTGTTAAGTCATGTATTCTCTCCTGAAGACTCCAGCTTCAGAAGCTTTTACATATGTGTATACTAGTGTCTGGGACACTGCTGGGATAAGTGTTTCCTACTCAGTTAAATGACAAGAAACAGAGAACTTTTATGGGGTATAGGCCTTGCCTAGCCTAAAGCATACAGCTGTAGCTATGCAGGAGGAACAGTTTGAAATCTTGTTTAATGTTTGAAATTTCCTTTGTAAATCTAAAATGTAAAACTTCCCATGTCCCTATTCTGACAGTTGATTTTTGATGCCTTCGGTAAACTTACCTGTTTGTTGCTTGTCTCTGTCATTGTTAGAAATGTCGGAAGGGATGATGAACAACAAAACTGAAATGAAGATGGCAACTGTAGCATCAGTGACATAGCTGCAATAGATCAGTCAGAAATTTAGTCTAGCCATGTTTTCATCTTTATGAAATTTAGCCTACTTCATTTTTATTCAAAGTGAGGAGGAAAATTGGCGATACCTTGTATTATTTTTGTTGAAAAGAACTGTTGCCCAACCTGGTATGAAGCCAGGGTCTCTTGTAAACCAGAGCAGTACCAGTAGTATGAAGAGGATCAAAACTGCTATTTCTGCAAATTTCATTGAGCCCAATTTCTTGCTCTCTTCCTTGATAATATTGTAGGCCCGTTGCTCCTTAGCCTTTGCAGCGGCATTTGCAGCACAACCAAAATTCTTCTGAAAACTGGAAAAAATGGGCAAGAAATATCAGAGGAATTTGCCAGATATCCTCAGAGTTAAGAATCCAAAATTTATACTCAGTCATATTGTCTTTTAGATATATGTATTTATATATGCATATAGAAATTATATATAAATTACTATCATAGCATCAGCAGCCATAGGTGTTGGACAGTAACTGCGTTGTACTGTGTAGCGCCAAGATGATCAGAGGGAAGCTTCCTACCCCTAAAAGCTGATGATCTAAATATAAACAGGTGTGCTATCTGGGCACACGGGGAAATAACGACAATGTTAGTGTGACTGATGCGGCTGTATGATCACCAGGAAGTAAACAGTTGCCAAGCTTTTTAAAATTATGGAAAAGGAGAATTTTAAAAGAGGAATTTGAAGACGAAAGTGCCATTGCAGGTATTGCAGAGCTCTTTCCATTTAAAAGAAAGGAGGTTGGGGTAATACAAAAGCGATAGGCTAAGTATTAAACAGGTAGGTAACGCAAGCTGGTTGTATGGGGCGATTAGCATTGGGAACAGGCACACTACTAATCCTCTAGGTCTGTAGCAACTCTCGTCACAAAGGTATTTACCAGCTGTATGTGGAAATCAATTTCCTGGTTTGAAGCACAACAATCTTTCAGGACATGAAAGCAATGCTGCAGAACAGGTTATATGCAG
Source organism: Platalea leucorodia (assembly GCF_965183815.1). NCBI lineage: Eukaryota > Metazoa > Chordata > Aves > Pelecaniformes > Threskiornithidae > Platalea > Platalea leucorodia. The sequence goes on along the minus strand of NC_138838.1, from coordinate 13,444,337 downwards.
TTATAACTTCGTATTTGCAGCTACAGAGTACATTTAGCTGGGATTTGATCAGGTTCCTTGGAGAAAAAGTTGCAGTATTTTAACAGATAGCATGCTGTTCTGCTAGCCTCTGTTGTATGTGAGGACTTTGCCACTTGCTGTCTGACTTTCAAGCATAGGCTCATCAACAGAAGTATCACTTGTGTTACAACACGTAATGGTACTTGCTAGCAGGCCTGTCAGCTGTATTACAGTGTGTAAAGGCTACTTACTTAAAGCCCAAGTACAGTATCTGCAGCCAAATCCATGCCAAAATCAGTAACACGATCATGGTGGGGAAGGCAAAGGAGAACCAAGAGGCAAAGTTGATGATATTGCCATTGTTAGGAAAGAGCCTGTAAAATGTAGATGGCTGTTAGCGTCCAAAATTCTGCATTCTCTTCCGTATTTCATTAATGATTCAGAAAAGAGGAGGTACTGTGAGGCCCACTACGGAAGAGAAGCTAACTTCCTGACAAAGTTACCAAATTGATATTTTCCTTCTCTGTGTTGGCTGGAAGTCAGCTGTAGCAGAATGATGCTGTTCAGTACGTAATCCCAAATTCAACAAGACTTACTCATCAACTTGTCCTTGCAGTACCAGATTTGGTGTTGTCCCAGTCAGAGTTGCAATCCCTCCAATACTGGCTGAGTAACAAATACAGAGAGACATTCCCTTGCAAAATTTCTTGTGTTTCTCCTCTAGCAGATTTTCTTTTTTCTTTTTGTCTTCCTCGACTGTCAGGACATGACTACCTGGGTGCCAAGACAGGAACAAAAGAGTTACAGGAGCTCGATCGGATAGGAAAAGATCTTGTGCCTGCGTGATTCAGTATTTCAAGGCTAGGACACAACGGACTCAAAGCTGAAGGAGCCAGATTTCCTCATTTTAAGGCTGGCATTGTTAGTTCTTTGATCTTCTGTCCATTTTCACTGGTTGTCTTGATACAGAGCAGTTTTTCAGAGGAATAGAATTTGAAATGTGTGATAAAGCCCGAACATACTGCTGACCACCTCGGTGAACTAGGGCAATGTCTGAACTGCACACGGCAGGGAGAGAGGCAAGAATTCAGGGAGGTACAACAGAGTCAGAGGAGCTGGACTGAAGGGAACTCGTTCTGTACCAGCACCTGACTGCTGGCACTGAGATTTACATTCAGAAACACTTGAGTTGTCTCAAAGATGGGGAGAGGGCAAGACAGCTGGTAAAGAGATATTGTTGCTGATTGTGTATCTTTGGATTAGAAAGATCATTTTAATCCCCAACCTTCCGGCATGAAGTAGGTCAGAAATTTTCCCTCAGAAATTCCCTGTTATCTGATAAGTTACACAGTAGATAATAATTGAACTAACATATATATATATAGGGAAATATCAAGCCTAATGTGAAGGTTTCAGCTAATGGATAATTGATACATTTTGTTGTTTTATTGATTAGTTATCATCGCTTCATATTTTCAATCTATTTCTAACTTCAGCCAAGTCAGTAGATCTTACTGTCCTTTGGTGTGGTTCATGGAGGAGCCTCATAAATGCTCTCTGATACAGTCAGGATGCTTTAGGTACATTCTTCTTTTATAATTTACTAGCAACTGTAATGACAGTGAAGAAGGCATCAGGTTATCCTCCATTATCCCAAAGAGAAAAACACCCATAATCCGCTCACCTTTTTCCTCTGTTTCTTTGGAGCTCTCTGGTTTGGTTGGCTCTTCCTGCAGCTCAAAGGCTTTATTGATGTTTTCAGATGCTTGACCAGCTGCGCTAGACTCTACTTCTGACTTGTGCAGCTGTTCCAACACTGCTTGTGCTATTGGGACCATCATGGCAGTGGTGGCGGTATTGCTGATCCACATCGACAGGAAGGCGGTCACAACCATGAAACCCATGAGAAGTCTGAAATGAGAAGGTTTGAAAAAGCCAGTTCAGAACTCAGCACTGTAAAGCCCTTTCTTTGTTACAAAGCTTTGGTTGCAAATGCTGGGTTTGGAAAATGCTTAGCAATTCACACCTAGTACTTCCTCTTACCCTAGTTTGCTTTGTGAATGACACAGTAAGATTTAACATAAATTTTTCTTTTTGCAATTTCAGCCAATTGTGCTTTTACATTCTTATGACTAGGAAATTGGGAGCTGGTATCTTGGAGCAAACAGTTTATCTAGTCTGTATCCTGCTTATTCCGTATGCTTCAGAGGAAGACGTAACACAATAACACATATTAATGTATTATAATACATCTTGAAGAGGAATTGCAAACTGAATTTGATCCCAAATGGCAATCAGTTTAAGCCATAAGGAAGATGATCTCTTTTTTTTGTAATTTTATCCCACCTCTGTCATTTAAGATTCTCTTCTTACTCATATAAAATTCTAATCCTTGTTTCAGTATTACTACGTTATTTGCCTCAAAATTATTCTTTAGATGAGATGTAGATTAGATATTAGATGAAAAGGGCTTTATCTTGTATGCATTTTTATTCTATTGCTTTGTAATTTCCTTCAGTATTCATGATCTGAGACAAATTAAATAGGGCCATGGAGCCTCTGCATAGCTTAAAGTTCTAGTCTGGTAAACATTTCTTCTTTTCAAAACAAGCATCCCCGTATTTTCTCTTCTCTTTGCAATCAGTATAACAGTTAGAGAGTATATGTTTTCTGTGTTTCAGCTGTAGTCTTTCCTGATTGTCTAAAGCTGTGCTCCTGGCCAAGCCTAGCAGCACCCTTGTCTTTTCAGAATTGACTCTCTTGTTGCTATTTCTCCATCTAAAGCCATTTGGAATTCAAAAAAGAGGCACCAGGTCTGTAACACATCAAAGGATCCCCGTTTGCAAGGTTTGCTCAGGCACTGACTCACTTGGACTGTAGAAAAGCATCTGTAGGATATGATTTGGAGATTCACATAGGAGACTACAGGCAACTCTGAGATAGGAACTAATGCCATAAAGTCCTTTATCCCACAGCGTTTTCGCGACTGTTACTCACAGGGCTGGTCTGACACCAGTGATAAGCAAGACCCGCAGAGCAACGCGCTTGTGTAGGTGCCAATTCTCAATAGCAATGGCCATCAGCAGTCCCCCAATAAAAAGCATGTTGGTGTCCTTCAGATACTCCCTGCAGACCTGTAACATGGAACAAGGGAGAGAAAACAGGGACAAGAAGCCAATGTTTAGAGAGAAGGCACTTCCTGAGGGAGAATCTTGTCCCAGAGACATTAGCATGCAGTAACTAAACAGTGAATTTGATTTCAGATTAGCAGCTCCACCCAGAGTTCACTCTGGGCTCATGCAAGTTCTGTTCCATGGAGAGGGCAGACAATTCCCTGTGTAAAAATAGTGCGATTTTCTCTTCTTTGCACCAGACTCTGGAAATCACCCTGGAAATAACCCCAGAATAAGAGTAGCTGACCGATAAATACATAGGCAAAGAGTAAGATCTCTTACTGTTGTTGAATCCATGATATTCATGAGTGGGAACAGCAGGACAGGAAAGAGAGCTGTGACAGCCAACGGCAAGGCTTCCGTGCACCAAAACAGTGCCATCACTATGATAACATAACCACATTGGGCCTCCTGACAGAAGAAGAGCACATGCAATCAGAACAGACTGTACATCTCACTTAGGCTTTGAGAAGGCAACAGCCCATAATTATATTCATTGCCTGATACAGGGATTTGGGAAAAGGTTATTTTCTATCTTTCTCTCCCATCTATCCTCCTACGCATGCAGATTCTAATCAAATTACAAACTATTCAACAACCTTGTCAGAACTGTGAGGAAAAGATTGGAGCCTCCAATGGGGAAAAACAAACTGAGGAAAAGAAACAAACTGGTGACTTTGAACCCTTCATGGTAATGGACTGGCAGTCCCTGCACAAGGGACTTCTTGATTTTGCTGATGGTGGTATTTTCTTTTTATATATTTCTGTCTTTGAGTTGCAGAAATAGTTACTGATCCAGTCAAGGTTTCTCCACCTTTTTCTCTGCGTGTTTCAGGACATGGCCCAGATGAACCCCAACTAATTTCAACAGCCTGGATTCCTTGTACTGTAAATACTTTTATCTATTTTCATTGGATTTTTTTAGCTTAGTACAGACTTTGAAAGGCTCACTGACAAACTGGTCACAGATCAGTTTCAGCTTCCACTGGCTTTGACTTGTTTCTTTGAAGAAAGTATGATCCCCTATTTCATGTTACTCTCTTTCTGAGAAAACATTGATTTAGTTCTGCTTTGGACAACCACTCCAAATTTTATGTAAAAATATTTAACTCAGTCCCATATACTAAAAAGATTCAAAATAACATGTCAGCACAGATTTTCATATGGCTGGGCTGATGCAGAAAGCAAGGAAAAGTAACACTGCAGGTTACAGTGTCTTCTCATTTTGGAACTAGCACAATAATGGGCGCCAGCAAATCCAAAGGAAGAAGAAAGTGGTTGTGTGGTCTTGGATCAAGGATGTCCACTAAAATATGCTGGGCAGTGTGAATGAAGATGTAGTAATGCTTATTGAGAAAACAATGAAGAGATGGAAATTGTAATGGCTAGATTATGGAGACTTCAACCAAGGAGTTGGAATAGTGGCTGGCAGGATCCAACCTGTGATGCTTTAGAACATGCTCAGGATGTCGGAACATGGCATGGAAGTTACAGAGCTGGTGAAGGGAAAGGACGAGCAGGGGAGCTGAATAATCCGGAGGAAAGAAGATAGCAATCTAGGTGGTAAATTACCAAAGCAGCAGGGTTGGAGAAGTAAAGCTGAGAGAGATTCATGAAGGGATGAAAAGAGGCCTTTTTGAACCTTATTTTTGAATGAGAGCTGTAAGAACCTTAATTATACACCCCAGCAAGCACTGAAAGCAGTTTTCCATTTCAATGATCTTTTTTTCCCATTTTTGTTATGAAGAGACGCCCATGGGTGCCCTTTGAGAGACCCTAGCAGGGCTTTGGAACATATATCATAAGCACAGTGCTATTCTCTTCCAGCCTGCTGCGAACAGGCTCACAGTAAAAGGCTTTTCACAAAGTCAGTTGTCCTGTAAGGACATTCCTCTGTCTTTAGACAAAATCTTCGGCATTGTCTGCTCTCATTTGTAGTGGTTTAGTGTCCAGTGCTATGTCATTATAGGACAGGTTAATAGCTCAACAGAACAGAAAAATGTGAGATTCCATCCTGTAAGTTGTTTGCTTACAACACTGCGTGCTGAGGTACCAGCTTTTCCTGCTGAGCAGTACCACGATGCACAATTCTAACACAAGAAATCTTCTTACAGATTGCAAAAGGAAAAGGCCGGGACCTTTTAAATTTTTGTGTTGCAGCTGACTACACAGAAACCAGAGAGAGTCATTTTCAAAGAGGAACTGAACCAAGACTGCCAAGTCATTCCACAGGCAATACCAAGGACTTATTGTATGGCAACAATGACTCTAGCAAGTAAGTTAGCACTCGTGGCCTCAGGACAAAAAAAAATCTCTCTTTCTGGCTACTCTAGAACTTTTCTGATCCAGATCTCTCTTAACTTCAGTAACTCTTTGCCTATGGAAAGTTAACTAGCAAAAAAGTACTTTTTCTGTTTTTCTTAGAATCATAGAATCGTTTAGGTTGGAAAAGACCTTTCAGATCATAAAGCTGAACCGTTAACCCAGCACTGCCAAGCCCACCACTAAACCACATCCCTAAGCGCCACATCTACCTGGCTTTTACACACCCCCAGGGATGGGGACTCAACCCCTGCCCTGAGCAGCCTGGGCCAGGGCCTGGCAGCCCTTTCGGGGAAGAAATTTTTCCTCGTATCCCATTTAAACCTCCCCTGACGCAACTTAAGGCCCTTTCCTGTTGTCCTATCGCTTGTTACTTGGCAGAAGAGACAATTTTTCTTCTTAGTAAGCTTTTAAGTGATAGTTTAAGCTATTTTATTTGCATAGCAAGGGAATATGAGGACATGCCTGATCTGTCGCCACATTTCTCCTCAGGCCAGTGCCACTCTATCATTTTTGCTTGCAATCCTCTGGTCATAGCTCTGAAGTCTCTGATAACACTCAGAAAAAGAGCTGTGAGGGAGAAGGAGTTTTGGGACAGGCTGCACAAAAGACAGGGAAGAGCGAGTGGAGTGAAGAGGGAAGCTTGGGAAAGGAGACTAGAAACGGGGAGTCAGGAGGGACTGGGAGACAGGCAGGCAGGCAGAGACCAGAGGAAAGAGCTATGACTTGACATCCAAAGAGCAGTGACAGGAGAGGTAGATCGGGACTAGCTATGTAATGATGCTGGACTGTAGTAAGAGACCTGAAGACCAGAGATAAGATTTGTCTGCATGAAGAGATTGGGAGTGGGAGAAGTAAGCCAGAGTGAAGCAGCAGCAGAACACTGGCAGTCTGCCTGCTCCCAGTGCTGTATTTAAACCATCCATGTCTCAGAAATACCTGTCCCACTGCTACAGGTTTTTGTAGCTAACTTTTTCTGAAGGAATCCTAAGCAAGGTGTCTTCTGAAACTTGACATTTTAGATTTTAAATCCTTGGTTGGAAAGATTCTTACAGATATATGCTAAAAAAAGAGAGAAATACATATTGTTTTGTCCTTATGTATCAGAATGCCTTGTCCATCTGACCAAGAAAAAATGCCTCTTCTGTCTGGCAATGACAACAAGGAAAAAGTTAAAAGAGGATGTGGACTGGATACTTTTAGAAAATCAGAAGGTGGATTAAAATTGAGCCTTAGATTGCAACTTAGGTTCACATGTATGAGCTTTAGCATAGAAAATCCTTTTCTAAATCAGTTAGATGCAAAGCAAATGTTACAAAATTGCATGTCACTGAGCGTTCTTCTAGAATATGCAATCACAGATGTATCTGTTCATCCATCCTGTTGCTTTTATATTCCCCCACTGTCAGTGGTCAAAGGGGTCTGCTCAGAAAAAAAAAAGATCTTCAAGCAATAAATGAAGGAAGCGCCTCTGAGAAAGAATCTGTATGTTCTCTTCAGCTCTGTCACTTAAAAGGAACAACTCTAAGGAGAGATTTGGAGATTTGGCTCTCAAATTCAATTTAAAAAGTTCTTACCTTGGTAGGAACAACCAGAGGCAGAGGAAGAAACAAAAGGGGTACAAGCACTATGATCAGGTATTTTCTGAAGGCTAGGGTCATCTGCAAGAAGCCAGCCATGGTGCTGGAGCTAGCCCAGTGCTGAAAGGTCTGAGTTCTGCTGCTGGAGACTATATAAACAGTCGGGAGTATTAACCGTTGACCTCAGAAGGTTGGGTGTTGTTTTTGGAACTGTAATCGGAGAAAGAAGGAAGAGAACAAAGAAGGGAGGGGACAGCAAAAGAGTGTCAGACCAGGAACTTTCTTAAGACAATCTTCCTGATAACTGATAAATCCAGGAGAAAATTAACTCCTTGTGGACCAAGTAGGTTTATTAAAAGCATCCTGAAATGACCTACGCTTTGTTTAAAGAATATTAATGCTTTGGTCTTTAATAATGCCTTCTTTGTATAGGTACCATTATTCCTCCCATAAAAAAGAGAAACGCCTCCCTCCATAATAGGTAGAAAATTGTTTTAAAAATATGTAGAGTACTGAAAAACACATCTTCATCTATAGTACTCAAACACAAAGATTAGAAACATCTACACAAAATGCTATATGAACATCCTTGTATGCACTGAGAAATTCTTTGGGCAGCAAAATCCACTAGAGCAGAGCTCCTGTCACGAGATGCCATGTCAAGTCCCCATGCCGAAAGGGACTTACGGTCCTTACTGCCTGAGAGCGGGGACACCGTCTCTGTGTGGGCCAGGGGTGACCCTCATGACAATTCTGTTTTCTTCTACTCAAAGAGCAACAGGGGAAACGCTGAGGCCTGGTCAGAGCTCCGTTCCTCCCACACGGCAGCCCAGTACGCTGTAAGAAAGGCCGAGGGGCAAAGAGGGAGCCCAGGAGCTCTGACACAGCCTGTTGTATCTCAGTGGATTGGGAAGGACTCGGCTACAGTGCATCGCTTCGCAGACACTGGGCTATTGTTTTTCACCTTTCTGATCTTGCAGGTTTATAGGCACAGCTTTGGTAGCTTGCAGGGTGTACTGGGGGGAAAAAAAGGTGCTACTGGGAAATTACCAGCAATTCTTGTCCCGGTTGCAAGGAACTTCCAAAATACAAGCACTGAATTACTTGGTTCTGTAAATACCCTGGAACGGAACTGTTGTTTTTCATTCCAAAGGGAGTGTCTTGTTAATGTCACTTTGATGGCTTTATTTGTTAGACCATGCAAGCGCATACTTCAGATAATGATGATAACATTTCCATTTTATTGGTATAAATTGTCACAGCTCTGTTTATAGCTTACTCAAGCAGAGAGCGAGAGAAGCACAGACATTAGGTCATCTGGTGTCAGCTCCACAAAGAGCTTCTGCTGTTTCTCTCTCATCCCTTTTCTGCTGGGGCTTGTTTGCTTTCAGTAATGTGCTTATGGTTGAAAAACAGCGGGGTTTCAGTTGCCAGAGCTGCAAACTCACAGCTCTCTTGCGAGCCTGTTGCAAGGCATATTGCTCAGAAGAAACAGCTTCATGTTCAGTAACTGCTAATCCTGAGCTTTAGCATTTCACCCTCGGTACAAAAAGAACGAGAAAGAGCTTTCAAATGAATCCTATTTCCCCCCACGTTTACATCCACTTAATGTTGAATTAGTGTCTGAAAAGGTGCAGTGACAAAACCCGCCAAGGACGAAGTAATTTTTCTACTTTCTACCCTTATGTCCTAAGGTTGCAGTGAAAATCTGAAAGGCAGCCTCTTGCTTTCACATCTCTGTAACGCGAAGGTTGGCCTCCAGCTGCAGCCTTGCCCAGGGGATGGAAGTAACGCCGCAGAAGGCCCTCCACTGATGAATCGTGCCTCTTCTTTAGAAGCAGCACGTCCACAGCGCTTGCTTCCACTGCTACGTGAGTCCTGTTGCTTTCACAGATGCTATAGATGAGCTCTGTAGGTGTGCTACTGCAAAACGAAGGGTTTATGTCTTCAGGGGGACTTGTTCAGCTTCACCTGTACCCGTGAGCACCCCTCAGTGCTGTTAAAGGAGTCATGCCAATTTACATTAATTTGGAACTACTCCAGTTTATACAAACGGGTTAATCTAATACTCTGAATTGTGTTCTTTGAATTTAAAGAACAACTCGGTCTCTGCTTACTGATCTGCTCTTCGAGGCAGACCAAACCTAGCAGGAAACCTAATGGCGCAGCCGAGACCTCTTGTGTGTTACAGCTTCTAAGTTATTTTGTCCTTTAGAAAAAGCAGTATTTTCTAATGTGCGGTGAATTAATAGCAGCGATTACACATTGCTACCGGCAACATTTTTTTCAGATCCTAGTGCATTTAAAATGATAACTTTCCTTTGCCGGGAGAACAATCGGCTTTTCCGTTCCGGTTGGTTTCCCGCAGCGCCGGTGAGGTTGGCAGCGAGCAGCCGGTAACGCGGCCGGGGCGCAGGGCCCCGCCGTGCGCCGCGCCAGCGGGGACGGATCGCGGTGCCCCAGCCGCCCCGGACCCGCTTCCCGCCGGGCGCCGGGGCGGGGCGGGGCGGCGGGGCGGCCCGTCCCGGGCGGAGCGGAGCGGAGCGGAGCACGCCGCTCCTCCGCCTCCCGCCGCCATGGCCGCCCCGCCGCCCCCCGGCCGCCGCTGCCCGCCGCTGCCCGCCGCCGAGCCGCTCCTCTTCCTGGCCACCCTCTCCCTCGGCCTGCAGGGCCCGCTCGCCACCCAGTACCTCTGGGACCGGCTGGGGGCCGAGCGCGGCTACAGCGGCCCCAACGCCAGCCGCGCCGCCGGCTGCGGGAACGGCAGCGCCGAGGAGGAGCCCCTGCGGCAGGTGGGGAGCGGGGCGCCCGGCGCGGCGGGGGACGCTGCGCCCGGGGGCTCAGGCGCCTATTTCTCTTGCAGGAGGTGGAAGCGCTGGTCTCCCACTGGAACCTCTGTATCAACCTGGGAGGCTTCTTCGTTGGTCTCTTCTCCGTGACCCTCTTCGGACCATGGAGCGACAGCGTAGGCCGCCGGCCGGCGCTCATCCTGCCGGCAGTGGGTATGGCCGTGCAAGCAGCCGTCTATCTTCTCGTCATGTACCTGCAGCTGCACGTTGGCTACTTTCTCCTTGGACGCGTTTTGAGTGGCCTCATGGGAGACTACAACCTGATCCTGGCCAGCTGCTTCGCCTACGTGGCCGACACCAGCGACAAACGCACACGTACATTTCGCGTCGCCATCCTCGAGGCGTGTCTCGGCATCGCGGGCATGGTGGCCAGCATCGGCGGTGGCCAGTGGCGCAAGGCGCAGGGGTACATCAACCCCTTTTGGCTCGTGCTTGCTGCCAGCCTTGCTGCCGCTCTCTACGCTGCTTTCTGTCTTCAGGAATCGGTGAAGCAGCAGAAACCAGCCAGGCTGTTCACGCTCAGTCATTACAAGGCTGTCTACCGGCTGTACACAGCCCCAGAACACTTGAGCTCCAGGCGGAAGCTCGCTCTTTACTCCCTGGCTTTCTTTCTTCTTGTCACTGTACATTTTGGAACCAAGGACCTCTTGGTTTTGTACGAGCTTGGCTCCCCTCTCTGCTGGGCCTCTGATCTCATTGGGTACGGCTCAGCCGCCAGTTACCTGGCTTACCTGAGCAGCCTGGGAGGGCTGCGGCTGCTGCAGCTCTGCCTTGAAGACACCTGGGTGGCAGAGACAGGATTGATCTCCAATATTTCTGGACTGGTTGTGATTTCTCTTGCTACTACAACCCCACTGATGTTTACAGGTGATGCTGAATTCATAAATCCCTATATCTCAGGCTCTTAGCTTAGAGATGCCAGTAGATGCAGAATGGCAGTGTGCTTCTGGGAGTTCAAGCACGTGGAGGAAGTTCTGCCTCTGCTTCAGCTCGTGTACTGACAAAACTGTGGCTTGCTAACAGCAAAGCTGGCCAAGCACTGAAGTTGAAAGTGCAACCATATAGTTCCTAGAATATTAGGTTTCCCAGAAGCTGCATTACACTGCAGACACAGTCTGTGCATTGTGAGATGCAGGAGGGTGAATTGGCTCTAAATATAGCAGGGAGAAACCGCCTGGAGCTACAGATTTCTGGGATTGACTTTAGAGACTTTATTTTTCAGCTGAGCTTTCCCTAATGTGCTGTATCTTGCTCACAGGTTATGGGATTCTGTTCCTTTCCATGGCAGCCACTCCAGTCATCAGAGCCAAGCTCTCCAGGCTGGTCAGTGAGACGGAACAGGGTAAGGAGTTAGCCACTGCGCTTAAGCCAGGCCCTGAAACACTGTCTTCTTGGAATATTGAAATCAAACTGCTTTGGGAGGTTAGGACTTCCCTGGCTCCTTTGGACTCCTGTGCCCCTGCGTTCACCCTCAGGCCCAGGGTAACTTTTGGTTTTTTTGAAATAATTGTCATTCATCCGTTTAGACTTGCTACGTTTTCAGGATGAGGACAAGAGAAGAAAAGCAAGATGAGAAGTATTGCATTCAAGCTCAGGAATAGTTCATTCATCCATCTGTTTCTTTCCAAAACTTGTACAAGGAGCAGGAGTTAAAATGGATTATACAAGAAGCAGAAAACTGATTTCCCTGACCATGACTCTTTTCTGTAGATCAGTAACAGTGGGAAGAAACCTAGAGCTGTTAGAGGGTTATATCATTGACCATGGTGAAAGATCATGGCTAACTGGTAGGAGGAGCATATTTGCCGTTCTTCCAGTAATTTGTTTGAAGAGCGTGCACTTGCTGTTGAACACTGCATAGGAATGCCTCTGCAGGCAGACAGGGGAGGAGGGAATCGAGGTGGGAAGGGTCAAACGGTGACTACACAATTTGTGTTTCTTATATTAGAATGAAGGTGGTGCACACTTGATACCAGATTTATGATGCTAAATCTGTAAAGTGCAGTCTTCTGCTGTACTTAATGTTTAACAAGCGATAAGGTGTGTTTGGCAGTAAACAGATCTCTATAGCCCTGTCTAAAGCATTTACAGTATAATATCCCTGGTCAGCTCCGGTGATACAAATCCTGGAGGTCAGTGAGGTGGTCCTGGCTACAGAGAAGCTGAGCTTGACAGGTTAGGCCTGCCAGGCCAGCACAGCGTGCCTCGTCTCTGCTGCCAGCTCTTCCTACCACGCTTGACAATGTAGACCCCAGTTTTCTGATCGGAAGTGCGAACCCTGAGAAAGGGTCACAGAATCCCACTGAAGGAGGTGATGTGGTAAAGACATTTGCAGGCAGGGCCGTCTCGTCATTAACCTCTCGTGTATCTGTTCCAGGTGCTCTTTTTGCTTCCATTGCCTGCGTGGAAGGGCTGTGTTCACTTGTGGCTACAGGAGTGTTCAACTCCCTCTACCCTGCCAGCTTGCACTTCATGAGGGGATTCCCATTTCTCTTTGGGGCTATAATTCTTCTTATTCCAGCCGCTATTATTGGGTAATTTACTTCACATTTCTAAACTTTGCCATAGGACCTGTGAAGTGTAATATGAAAAACACTATTTACTCTACTTCGGATAGAGGCTCATAGTTTTTAAGGCATATTTTCAGTTATGCTTATGAGAGAGCGTTTAGTGCCCCAGTAAGCAGAGGTGCAGGTCCATTTCTTTGGGCATCTGAATCCCAGCAATTAACCTACAGCCTGAGTAATGTAGCTGCTGACATTCAAAGTGCTCCAAAGTCTCACTCTGCCCTCAGAGTGGAATGCAAAATCTGGAGCTGAATTTGAGAGTCCTCCGTTATGGAAGAGATGGAGCTCTTTTGGAGTCTCTCATCCTCTTGTTTCTCTACTAATTAAAGCAAAAATTGCATCATGATAGAAAACAAGTCCCCTGGTAAGTCTTGGGACAGAGAATGTGTTGGGATTTGCAGTAGAAGTGCAACAGCTCCTGGCAGGGTCATTTTGTTCTGTTCCTTTGGAACTTTAAAAGTCACTTCATTCAGCAACATCCCAGCGTGCCTTTGCAGGCTCTAACTGTTCTTTCTTTCTTAGGTGGATAGAAATCTGGGACTCAAACCACGACTACAGTCACTTCTCAGATGCTTCCCTCTCCCCTGCAGATGCTCAGCAGCAACTTAGCAACGAGGAATTGGCCAGCTCAGCAGTGTCCATCTGAAGACTGCTCTTTATTCTTCCCCTGAAGGACAGATTAGTGTGTGAGAGACACCTTGCTTGTCCTTACTAATTTTTAAATGCCAAATAGTTGGAAATCATGGTTCTGACTACCAGTAGGAACTTGATTTGCAGATGGGAATGCCTCCTCGCTGTTGTCTTGGCTCATCTGTCGGAGAAAACCCAAGAGACCCAAAAGCCAATCAAGAGTAAAAGCAATTATTGGCCATTTGCAAGGCCGGTTAGTGGTTTGGGGTTTGTTGGGAAGGGAGGGTTCTGTGGCATGCTTTTAGTGGTGAGAGAGGACTGAATTCTGGTTTAATTGCCAAACACGTTCCCCTCTGAGTACTACAGTGTGCAGCAGATGAGCTGTTGATGTGGGTGAGGCCCAGACCAAAGCCTGCAGAGCGAGGCTGAAGCAGAGGTACCCAACAGCATGCTGCTGAGGAGAAAGGTCTGTGCTCCGAATCAGTGTGTTGTCAATAAAAGTCATACAAATGTCGCATGCCAGACGAGGCTCCTGCAGAAATCCTTATGGTGGGCGGTAGTTTACCACAGGAGCGCTCGTGCTGTCCTTGTTGACTACACTAGCTTTAGCTTCGCAAGTTAGAGGTGTCCGAGGAAGAGAATCTAGCGCATGGAGTGCCTGTAGTGAGGCGTGCCGGTGGCCTGTCCTGCCTGCCTGTCTGCAGCTCAGCCCGGGGTTTCAAAGGTACTTTCAAGAAGTAATAGCTTGTGTGCAAATACTAAGGTGCAAGTAGGTGCCTTAATTGACAGTTGCCCAAACTGATAAAGTCAAGGCTAAAATTGACAAAATTGGGCCTCCCTAACTGAAGACCCTTACATTATAAATTTGAGGGCCCAACTGTGATGAGTGTGCCCTCGTGTCATCTGAAATTACTGCTGTGCTTACGGCAGAGCCAGAAGCAGTCCTTTCTCTTCCATACATGGTGCTGCTGGGATGAGCCGGTGTGGAGACAGGACTAGTGCCTTTGGAGATAAAATTATGCCCCCAGACTTTGTCTCAGTGACCTCACTTCTGCTGCTCTTCTCAGGATATCTTGATGCCAGCAAGCAAACCCCATGTTCATGGTACTCATAATTGTTCTTAAAGCACTAACTGTATTGCCTCTATCCTATTTTCTTCGAACTGCAATAAATGAGCAGTTCTGTGTACCTTGCATTGCACTCACTGTTCAGATGCATGCCATAATGCCCTTAACTGTGAAATTGCTTAGCAGACATGTTACTTTCAGAATGAATAAAGCCTCCATTCTCTTTTATGGTTCATAAAAAGATAGCTTTTCTCATACAGCTGTTGATGTCATTTGTCCTTGCCTCATTCTGGGCTTCTCCCCATTATTTTCGTGCTTCTTCCTTTAGTGAAGACTCTGCAGTAGAGAAGCAGCAGCAGGAAGTTATCTGCCTTGCGGAGAATGAGCGTGTAAGAGTCCTGAGTCAGGAAAAATGCAGATTTGGGACTTACAAGCAGCCAAAGCTTGCTTTTCCTGAACACTGGAGTAAAGCTTGCAGGAGTGCTTAGTCTGTAACCTGTCCTTCAAGATGCAGTAAATGTGAAATGCTTATATACGGCTTTGTTCCCTGTTCGTTAGGAGTTTGTGATAAAAGCAGGAGAACTGGGAAGTAGAGAAGCAGGAGGTGGAGAAGTAGGGAGGCTTTAAGAACTTGGTGTTATGCCACTTGAGCTGTGTAGTTGTGCCAGTGGACATAGGCAGGAGTTACGTGTCCGACTGATGGGCTAAGCCCAGCATTAGCCTCCCTGAGGAACAGGGCATGCTGTGAGTGTTGCGTTAGATGTTTGTAGCTGAACTGATTGTGAAGTAAGTCTTCTCTACCAACAGACTCCATGGACGCCAGTGCTGCTCAGTGTTGTGCAGTGAAGTGAAACTTGTGTACTGGCTCTGCTTTTCTGTTCGTGTCAGTGTGCTTGCAAAGGAGGAATTCAATAGGAACTATTATGCTCTATTAAAAAAATTAAAACAAAGTTTTTCTAGGCTGTCCTCCAAGAACTACAACCGTGAAGCAAATACATGATCCATGCATCATGCCTGTGGGCAGCAGGTAGAGAGTCCCTGGGGATGCGGTGAGCTACATCAGTCCATGCAAAGATGAGCGTGAAGCATGGGTCCCCACAGAGAATGCTGCCTGGAGAACGTCAGTTGTGCCGCCCCTTCAGAGGATGAGGAAGCATGACGGCAAGAGAGAGCAATTGTGAGATGGCTGCAGGGAGAGAAGCACGTGACACAAACAGAAGAGAGGTGGGGATTTAGAGTATAAACCAAATTTATTAATAATGTCTGATAGAACAAACACTTTTGGACACGACATAGCAAAGGAATAAGGAAGGGTGAGAACAGAAGGATTCATTTCCTTGAGACTGTCTGCTCGGACTGGAAGGGGCTGGGCATGGGATGTTCTGTCAAGAGCAGGGTGAGTTCCTTGAGGTGAAGATGATAACTGAATGATGGGGAAACGGGAAGAGTCACAGTCTGGGCAGCTGGAGCACGAAATGGGATCTCCCTGCAGGTGAGACACCTATGCTATAGAAAGCAAGTAAATCTCTACGTTGAATGGTGGGTGAGGAGGTTAATTGCTAGAGAGCTCCTGGGAAACGACGCGATAATCTTACTGTGTATTACTGTAGGGAGAAAAATCCTTCGGACTGTTTGTATGGGACTCCTTCAGTGGCCATGGGGGCCTTGTCATTCAATCAGTTACTCAAGACTTTTCCCTGAAGCAGCTCACGAGTGGCTTTTATCCTTTGGCAGATTCACCTTTGGCTTCCTCATATTTAATCTGGAGATTAGATAGATTCTATTTCTGATGAATGCTGGGCGGATATAGCTATTAACCTTTCACTGGAGAGCAAAGGTGCCATTAACTGTGAGCTGATAAGAACTATCTGTAAAGCTGTGATTAAGCACCAGAATTTAGGTTTTTTTATCAAATGTTCATGGATCTAAGCCAAAAGGAAATGTGTTTGTGTTCCTGCCAGTTAAGGCAGGCAGCGAGGTTCAGGGAGAGCCAGAGAAGGACAAGGACGCTGAGACTCCTCAAAGGGTTGAGTTATCTTGAGCAGGGATGGGCAAAGGAGCTTGCTGCTTCTGCAGGGTGGTGCATCAGCCTGGTCTCCAGACCGTCAGGCAGGCTGGTGTGCCCTGGGCATGGCTTGCTCTGCCTCCTGTGTGTGCTCTGAACAAGGATGTCTTTTTGCATTCTTCACTTTGCTCTGCATCAAAAAAGACAAGCTCGGGTAGGAGCTGCAATTTCTGGTCCTAATTGCAAAACGACATGATGTTGAGAGCCTGCTCACCCTCCAAGCAGGCATGAGAAGCAGGACAAGGCTGGCAGTGCAGAATTCAGGGGAGGGTGCCAGGGTGCCCATGGTTCCTCACCTGCAGCGTTAGCAGCAGGTGCCGCCAGACCTGCTCCCAGCCGGGGCTCACGCCTAGCATCGACTTCGCTCTTTCCTGGTATTTCAAGGTGAGTAGCTACAAAAAGACCTGCTGGGTGTTGAAGAGATCAGTAGAAAGAAGCAAATGCTACTTGGTAATGCATCCAGCAGAGAGGAGGGACATCCCTGAGCCTGAGGAGCTGAGCCAGGGCTGTCAGGGGTGAGTGGCACTCAGCAAAGAGAGACGCCAGCTCCTGTTTGAAGGAGCAGACCACGGGGGATCTGCTGTGGAGCACCAACAACAGAATAAAGTACAGCCAGTGTATAATAACTCTGCAAGTACAGTACAGCAATTAGCATCTTCCGTATCTGCATGGATATATGTTTCCCAGAGTCACGATCCAGGATCCTGTGCCCTACAAGTATAGACCTGATAAAGTGGTAAAGCTGAGACATCAGATGGAGGGAAGGGGTTGTTTTAAAAGCACTTTTTGCAAAGACCCTGCGGAAACTTCACGTGATCTAAACCCAAACTTCTATCGCCAGAGTTAAGAGCACAAAGTGGTTTTGCAGCATTAGGAGGTGAAAGGCCCTCTAGGAGGGAGCAAGCTCATGTAATAAAGGGACGTTACTGGGAAAGGGAAAGCTGCTGCTGAGCAGTTTAGAAGGCCACTGTGTGTTATCTTTCCCAAACATGGGGATTTCGTTAGGGCTTAGTTTTTATTTGCCCTTTCCTGCTCCCAGCTTCTGACTGCGATGATATTCCCGCGGCACCCAGCAGAGGCCATAAGATGCTTATGGACCGTTCCCTCTCAGCTGCTCTTCACTCTCACGTGTCCTCTTGCAATGTACCCCTCACCAGTTCCCCAGCTTTCCGTCCTCAGAAGATCCCTCCTCTTTGGACGTGCTTCTAGGGGAAGCTGCAGCCGTTTGCGGGGGTCTGGACAGCGTCGTCTCCCTCGCACGCCCTGCGTTGCGCGAGGCGTAGCCTGCGTGTCCTGCCACCCCAAGGGAGGATGTGGAAGACAACTCGTCCGTCCCAGAGTCCACCCTGGCTTTGCTCACCAGGCACTGTATAAGTAAGTACTGGCCTTCTAGCGCCAGGGGCTTGCATTTGGAGGGTGAAGGGGGGCTAATGAGCTAAGGCCTCGTCTCAAGCCAAGGTACTAAGATGCGGAAAAATCTAGAGAGAGAAATTTGGCCCCACATAAAAAGGGGTCACCTGGGAAGTCTCTGGAGGGGATGAGGCAGCTGCGCTGGTTCTAGGTCTGCCCCAGGGAGGGCAAGCAGTCCAGGCCATTTTCCGACCCAGCCGAGGAGTCCCGGGAGGAGCGGCCCCGGAGAAAGCGGATGATTTTGTCGATTGTGGCCTCCTGGTATTCGTGGGACCACCTGTGTTCAAGGGGAAAACTTGAGTTAATTTTTCCATTGTGCAAGATGCTGTGAGATAGCTCAGTGCGTTTGGGTCAGGAGCCAGAGACCCCCTTCCTCCAACCTGGCTCTGTAGGAGCCCCCTTTTCCCCATGGACAATGGAGGAACACTGGATGCTGCAGGAAAGCCCCTGCCCCTGTGCCCTGCCAGGCTGGAGGGCTACGAGCAGGTTGGGATGCTGGCCTGGAGCACTGCTGCACGAAGCGGGAGCAGGAGGCGAGAGGAACGCAGGCGAGCTGCGAAACCTGCCAGCATCATCCTGCCTGGAGGGCTGGGGGCACGGGGGTGGGCGCCCTCCCAGCAGCAACGGGGTGGGGAGCTCCGTTACCCGGAGGAGCCCCAAGCACAAAACCAGCAGAAGGGTTATGGTGGGGATGTTTGCTCCCCTCATGCTCTGGAGTACCTGAAGTGCCTCACCTCGCCTTTGGCCTGTTCTGCCTCCCTCATCTGCTTCTCCCAGTCTCCTTGTGCTCTTTGCTACTGGTTATGCAAGCTGTTCTCTCCAGGTGTCAAGGAACCCCATGGCACAGATTCCTTTTACTTACTTGATACCATTAAATTTCAGAACAGCCCTCATGTCCTTGGGAAGTGTTTCTGGGTCTGGCCACTCAAAATGGTCTGTAACAGGTACAATGTTCTTTCCAGAGTTCAGGGCTGTCACAATCTCCTGCAGGAACATGTGAGTGCTCAGGCTATGGCCCGTGTCAGCCCATCACCAGCCCTCTCCTGCTCCAGCATCCACCGAGCTCCCACCTGATGGCATCCCCTACCTTGTGCACCCAGTCCTTGCACTTGAGGTCTCCCATGCATTTATCCAGTGCGTTTGGCGAGAGGACCAGCACAAAATTGCGGGCGCTCATGACGCTCTGGATCAGCTTGTCTTCAAACTTCCCTGCCTCCAGCTTCTCCACATCGATGAACACGCTGAAGCCGTGCAGCTGCAGGTGGACCTTCAGCAGGCTGGTGGCGAGAGGAGACAGCACTGTGAGGAGAGCTACTGCCAGCGCCCGGGTTTCCCACCACGTCGGCCAAGACATGATGAGACAGAGGAGCAGCGAACGGGCTCCCACTGAGAACAGAACGGTCCTTGAGATGCCAGCTGCTGGCCCAGCCTGCTTACGGGTGTCTGGGCCCACGCAGAAAACACGGGGAGCAGGACATTAACTCCCTGCTGCGATCCCCTGCAGCCCTACAAGCACGGCGTGAAAAAGGGTACGTTGGTATCAAAGAGGGACAGGGTAGCAGTGATGGGACTGGCAATTAAACTGTCCACCGTGCAGCTTTTGGCACGTGCTGTCCCCACTTGCACTGCAGCTTTTGGCAGCCTCCCCCTCCTCCCGGCTGCAGCCTGCAGCTCTCCTGGCTCCACACTCTTCCCACGACTGATCACCAGCCTTCACTCTGGGCTTCAGCCCAGCACCATAACATTGCCTGCAGGACTCACCTGGCCAGCTGTGACCCAGTGCTCCTCCGGTAGCTGATAAATACATCAGTCCCATCGGATATGGTTTGCAGCATTATAGGGGAGTGAAGCATTTCTGGGCAGACCAAATGGCAAACAAAAGTTAGAAGTACCCAACAACTCATCCCAAACAACCCTCAATACTCGCCCCCAGGCCCCTGCTCCAGCGCAGCGAGCAGCAGCGGGACCCGCACCCCTTGCAGCAGTGAGGATGCGGACGCGGTGGAAGCCCGTGTTGATGTGGCAGTCCTCCTGCAGCTGCTGCTCCGTCACCCGGTGCAAGAAGTTGCGGTTGATGCCGCACGTCAGCAGGTTGTACGTGTACTGACGAAATTTGGGGTCGATGCTGCCCAGCCAGTCGGCCAGGTTGCTGTGGTCGCAGGTGGAATAGTTTGCGAAGGTCTTCAGCTCTGTCAGCTCCCGGAAAAACCTGGCAGAGAAACAAATGGAAGTGTGGAGCAGGGAGAGGAGGCTGCTGGACCAGGCAGGACCTAGAGACATTTGGTACCACATCTCTTACCTGCACAGGAGAGAGTGCAGCTGCATGCCATGGGGAAGAATGAGCTGAAAGAACAGAAAAAGAGAAGAAGAGCTGCATGACTGCAGGAGTGTTGGTCCTCAGGACACAGAGGTATGAGGAGCTCAGCTAAGGCAGGAGAAGCTTGGGTAAGTTCCCATCTTTGGGGGTAACTTGCAGGATCCCACCTCCCCTGTGCCATAGGTGGTCTCTCCCCATCCCACACCTCTCCCGTGCATTGGCCCCATTGCAGGCATCCCTCTGGGACTGCATACTGCACTGGAAAAGCCCTGGCAGCCCAGGTTTTGCATTTTGAGGATCTCTGTTCCTGTCTTTGCAAGAAGGGAAAGGCACAGACCTCCCTGGCTCTGCCACTGTGGTGATGACCATGAGAGAGGCCAGTGTACCCTGGTGGCAGTCCTACCTTTTCCGAGTGATGCTGGAGTCCATCCCCAAATCCTCCTGCAGCTCCTCCTCCGTCAGCCTCAGGAGAAGGTCCCCATCCACCTGGTGGTCCTGCCAAGAGAAATCCAGGCTGGAAAGGTCCCAGGAAAAGCTGTTGGGTGAGATGCCTACACCTCTGCTGCAAGATGGGGCAAGAGGGCCCATCCAGGTGTCCCTCCCCCGGCACGCAGCCCTACCAGGAAGCTCTGGCAGTATTTGTTGAATCCGATCTGCTGCAGCCACGTCTGCACCTCGCAGGGCTTCCAGTTGGGAACCGTGGGCAGGATACGCCGAGGAACCTCCTCCCCTATCATGCGCAGCACCTTTTTGGCCAGGGAGGAGGTGGTGCTGCTGGTGGAGTAGCACACTATCCTCTTCAGGCTCTGCGTAGCCCCAATCTCACTGAAAATCTGCGGACACAAAGGGAGGAGACATCACTTTGCCTCCTCTCCACAACCTGTGCCGGGCCAGCTGAGGACCAGGGCACTTGGTGAGCTCATAGGGGAGCAAAAGACACCAAGATGCAGTTGTGACATCTCTTCCCTTTTGCGTCTCCTTCCTTCAGGCCAACCTACCCTTTACCTTTGTTTTCTTTTGCCTGGTTTTGATGGCAGCCTCTGTGCAGAGGTAGAAGGCAGCGATGCACTGTGCTTCCAGCCGTGAACTGTCCAGCAAGGGTACCAGCCGCTGCAGGTCGTCCGCCGTCCTCCCCTGGCTGTTGTCACTGCTGTCCAACATCTCACAGGCGAACTGCTCAGGATCCAGCGAGGCGATGAACGGCTCCACCAGAGCCAGCGTTCCGGAGCGCTCCACCTCCTTCTCAATTTCTTTGTTGGTGGCCAGCACCGTGATGGCCAGGCACGCGTGCAGGCGGATTAGTTCATCGTCTTTTGAAAACACCAGTGGGAAAAGCCACTCCGCCGTCCTCTTCTCAATCATCAGGCGCTGGTTGGCCTGCCCTCCGTACATGGCACAGTTGGCCAAGGCCATGGCACAGTGCCGCAGCACAATGGGGTCCGTCCAGCGGCACCAGTAGAGGATAGCATCCAGGCCTCCATCAGAGATAAGCTGGAAACAGGTCTCCTCAGTGTGTTTGAACATGTGCTCCAGGATACCGGAGACGCTCTGCGCCAGCTGGGGAACATCTCGCTCCTTGGCTAAGTTCAGAATCACTCCCAGACCGATCCGAGCGATCCGATCCCTGCAGGAAGGAGAGGCACTGGCAGGTGAGGGGCAGACGTCCATGCAGGGAGTGAGAACAGTGACTGGCATGTGAACTCCCCCGTACTTTCGTGGCATTTGCCCCATGACAGCCAGATGTTTCCCTGAGGGACACAGCTGCCAGATATGCCACCAGGCTGCGATGCAGCGAGATGTGACAGGCTGGTGTTGGAAGAACCTGTCTGGGTCTGATGGAAGAGCTTGTGATGGAACAGGACGTAGGGCGCATAGCCCAGGACCACCTTGCCAGAGGCTCTCGTGCTCAAGGTAAGGCATGCGTAGCAATTAACAGTGCGGGGGAGGCTAATGCCAGGCTAGAAATAGATCTGCTTAGTCAGCTTTGCTGGGTGTGTGTGAGCTGCTTCACGTTTGGGGGTGAAAACTCGTTTGTCCCTAACCAGTGCTGTCCTCTGGCTGCTCTCCAGGTTGGTGCCAAGCCCAGGAGAGGGGTTTCACACCTGGCTGAGCAACCACGCAGAACTGGCCACGGGGGCGTGCGAGAGACGGGGATCTGCCCATCCTGAGATGGCAGCGTGGAGGCAGCTCGGAGGAAAGCTGTTTATTTCCGCAATCCTGTGCTCTGCTGGAAGAGGACAGCAAGAGCCCCGGGGCAGGCGGCCGAGAGCCACCAGCTGCTGCTCAGCCATGGCTGGCCTTGAGCCCCACGTTGCGAGGATGGTCTTAAAATAATGCCTCAGTGGGGCTGGGTCCTAAAAGTGTAGAGCAAGGAAGGGGGGAAACGATGGGCTCTCCGCTGCTCTCCCATGAGCCTGCCCGGGATGGGAGGGCAGCTCCATCTCTGGCCTTAGAAGTGACCCGTTTGGTGCCATGGTGGAGCTGCTCTGTCACAAGTGCTGGGGCGGATGCCCCGTGCCGTGCTGCCTGTGAGGGCAGTGGGACGAAGGCACGCCAGCTTCTCCGTGCTGGCAGGCAGGAAGAGCATTTCTGGGAAGCCTGTGGCCCGCATGGCTCATGCTGACCTTGGAGTGGGTTTGGCAGCAAACGCTGTGGAGAGGTCTGGAAAAAAAGCCCTCAGCCTGGGACTGGCTCTGAGCCCGGACTCGGCCACGGAGCTGGATGACAAACACAGCCCTGCCAGGTCCCTGACTCCCCGCAGCTGCAGGATGGAGCCAGGACCGGTCCAGCTCCCAGCTAAGCACCGCTGCTGCTGCGCGCAGCTGCTGCGAGAAGTCTCTAAGCCAGAGGCTTGGGCCCGGGGGGACCCTACACCCCCCTGCCATCGCTCGGAGGCTGATGGTGGGTCAGGCTGCGGGGAGCCAGGCGCTGGGGGCCCATGGCTGCTCCGAGGCCCTGGCCCATGAACTGCTCCTGGAGCAGAGATGGTGACTCTGGCAGCTGCTTTCTTTTGCCATGAAGCTAAGTGCTGAATTCAGACTGTGCCAGTGATGTTTCCTGGGATTAATTCCACTCTAATGGATTTCCTGATTTAGCTGTTGCTTCTTTTTGCCTTCCAGTGAGTGCAGCAAGGTCCACGCTGCGAGAACACAACCTTACAGCAAGACACATCACCCGTGAAGCTGGAGCAAGACCGTAAACTTTGGCCAGGCTTCCTCCACACGTGCCCAAAGCCCTGGCTGGGCCGGCTGAGCTTGGGTGCACCGAGGGAGAGCAGAGCTGCAGAGCCGCCTGTTTGCCTGTGGGGTCCCAGGAGAGAAAGGCCTGATCCTGACCCAACTCACGGCAGGTACACAGCTCCTCTCTGGGACCGGCACGTCGCAGGCACTGCTGCTGGGGCATGCCGTACCACACACGGGGCAGAGCAGAGAGTTTGCCTGTCGGGGGACCTTGTGGGAGCGCGTTCATGGTGTTTGAAGGGCGAGATGCATGCAGGCGCCGCAACAGCACTGCTGTGCGTTTAGATGTGTTGGGTGCCACATCTGCACATGCGCCCTTGTACACACACTTAATGTACACACACGCACAGACACGCTCCCACCCCACCTGTGCCGACGCTTTGGCAGAGCCAGCCCAGCGCCTCTCACCTCTCCTGGGGAGCAGCACACGCGTCTCCAGCCTCTGAGCTAGGGGCCGCGGGCTGGGGGGCTCTGAGGGCCGCTGACCGGCCGGCCCCCTCCTTATGGCCTAACTCCAGCCCTGTCAGCAGCAGAAAGTCTCTGGGAACGGGCTTTGTCCTCCTCCTGCTGCAGTTATGGCTAAAGGGGAGTTGTGTCTCTCATCCTTGGGGTCAGATGCTCTGGGCCAGTCAAACCGACCGAGCTCACCTGTGAAGGGTTTCTTGTCTGGTGGCCCCGGGCTGAGGGTGGCTTATGAAGATACCCCGATCCTCACCAGCATCCCTGAGCTGGGGCTTGGTCCTCCTCCCTCCAGCTGTGGGGGGGTCAGGTCGTGCCGTTGCCCGGTGTGATCAGCAAGTCAGGGACACCCGTGCGTGAGGGCTGGGCGTGGGGGCACACGGCGTGGAGCCCTTGGCTCAAAACCTCAAACCCTCATCAAACCCTTGGGGTTTGATGCACCGGGAGCACCCGGAGCAGGGAAATTTGGGGGGTGTGGGTGGAGGAAATCCCTGCTGTGCTCAGGGTGGCGGGCATGCCTGCGGAGGGAAGGGCTGTGCCTGGGGTGGGGGCTCTTTGCAGACTCACCTGTTTTCTGCCACCAGGATCTGCTCCAGGAGTTTTCCCGCCTGGCACTTGGTCTCCAGCTCCGCCGTGTACAGCAGGTTCAGCAGCAGGTCCAGGCCCCCCTCCAGGCGGATCACATCACACAGCACTTTGGCCACGTCCCTCCCCAGCGTGGGCATCCCCCAGGCTTCCTCCACCAGCTGGAAGACCTCGGCAATGGCCCTCCTCAGCTCTGCAGGGCCGGCTGCCTGCTTGGTGTGGGCGATGGCCCGGTGCAGGGTGGGCAGGATCCGGTCCAGGGCTGCCCGCACATCGGTGTTCACCCCGGGGGAAACCTCGCGGTGCTCCTTGGAGCTGCCCCCGCCTGCCCAGCTGCCCACCTGGCTCACACATTCGGGCACTGCCAGCCTCTCCACACCCGACATGGCGAAGAACCGACACAGTTTATAGAGGGAGACGAGCAGGGTGAGCACCATCGGCATCTCCTAGCACAGCATCCTCGGTCACCCACCTCCTGGGAGCACCCGGGCAGGCCTACCGTGCTCCTTGGGGAGACCCGCGGTGGCCGGAGGGGAGGCAGAGGAGGGGGGACGGAGCTGGCCCGGGGTCCAGCCGCAGGGCTGGGCTGCCAGCTCCCTCTCCCCTCCCTGCCCTGCCGGGATGCGGAGCTGGAAGCGGTGGAAGGAGCCGCCTGCCCAGAGCCAGGCTCAGCATCTCAGGTCCTCAGGGGCTGATGTCACCCCGCGCAGGCGCCGCCTCTCCAAGGAGGGGCTCATCTCTGGGCAGCAGCATCCCCCTCCTCGCTGCAGATGCTCTGGCATGCCCCCAGGCCCCTCCTTCCCCAGCCTGCCCAGCCTGAGCTGGGTCTTGTCCCGCTGTCCCCATGGCCCACGTCTCCCCGCCTTGCCCAAGCTGCTGCAGAGCCTGTGGTCACCTCCACGGCAGGCAGGGACCCGGGGCTGCTTTTGCAGCAGGTCTCTCCTGGACCCTCTGTGACCGGTGAAGGGGGCACAGGGTGGAAATAAAGGGCCGGGCACCGTGGTGGCCATGGCCGTGGTGACGGTGAGGTTGTGGCCATCCTGGCACTGCATTTTGAACCCATTTGGTATCAGTCCAGGGGGGTAAATAGCTCCCTTTGCACGGCAGAAATTCAGAGCAGCTCTTCTGGGTGGGCTCAGGATTTGCATGATAAAAGAATGAGCAGAGGCAGCCTGGGCCCCTCTTATTTTCTTTTTTTCCAGGCCAGACGTGCTCAGGGCAGAAATGCTTTGGACACTTCTCGCCTGTGTTGGGAGGAGCAGCTTAAATCCTTGGCTCCAAAACCAGGTTGTTGCCAGCTCAGCCTGAGACTTAAATTCAAGTTGATGTTTTGATGCGACAGTCGCTTTTAATCCTCTCTGAATCCACTACGCAGGGAGAGACAGAGGAAAGGGACATTAGCTCCCAGTGAAGGATGGTAAACAAGGTGATCTGAGTGGCACAGCACCGCAGGAGAGGCTCAGCACAGAACCAGTAAGGATTTTCCTGATATATTATTATTAATCAGGGGTAATGATCGGGGCTGTTGCAATTGCAGCACAGCCGAGGGGTTTGCTGCCTTGGAGGAGGCTGCTGGGGGGTGGGGGGGCAGAATTCAAGCCATTCCCTTAGGCTTGTCCTGACAAGTCCAGAGAGCTGAGTTTTGCTCTGCTTTGCTTTTAGTTTTGTTCTGCTTTGCTTTGTTTTGCTTTGCTTTTTGAGAGGGCTTTCCAGCACCAGCAGCCTGGGCTCTGGGAATGGCAGGGATTCCCAGCCTTGCCCTGGGGGATCAGCCCCATCGCCTGAGCTCTGCTTGCTGGCTCTGCTCAGCCCTCGGCTGCAAGGGCTCCCCAGGGCCCTGTGATCCGAACCAGCCCCTCTCCTGGGGTCTCCTCCTGCCATGCTTTGAGCACAGCAGCCAGAGAAGGGCTCGGCGAGCCTTGGTGAGTCTGCGGTTGCTGGTGGTCGGGAGCCTGGAGCAGCAGGAGGGAGCTTTGTCTCAGCTGATCAGCAAAAGCAGCTCAAACTCTGCCCAGCCCTTCTGCCCCCAGCCTCCCTGCAAGCCTGCGCCCTCTCAGGGTGCTTGTCCCCCAGGTTCGATTCAACAGGGACGGGATGGAGCTTGAATGCAACACTGGGGTGGTGCTTGCACCCGGGGATGACGCCAGCCCTGCCATAGGTGAGGCCAGGGGGCAAGGAGGTGGGTGACGGGACCGCACAAGTCCTGCCCCAACAGCCCATGTCTGGTGGCTGCCCTCGGCTCACCAGGGCTTTCCAGGTCGAAATGCCTTTCTCAACACCAAATCAAAGCTCTTTCCAGCCAGGGTGGGAGCAGCCGAGGCCAGGAACTGCCTGTGTCTGAGCTGGCAGAGGCGAGGCCCCTGGAGAAGCAGGCACCCTGCTCAGTTTCTTCTCTCCCCAGATCTTTCATCACCTACTAAAGCCCAGAGCTGCGCCGCTCCTGGGGACGGACCCCACGGAGCTCCTGCCCCAGCAGTGCCGTGGTAGCGGAAGCAGCCGGAGGCAGTATCTCTGTAGCCTCCTGTGTGTTTGCTCCTCGCCCCTGATTAAATAAACATCCTGGAGTTATCAGGGGCTGCTGAAAGAGCTGAGTCAACATTAATTAGTAACCAAAAAGATTGGTCAGAAATTGAATGATGGGAGCAAAATACACAGGCTTTTGTTTGCCTACTGCAGTGAAAGTGCAGAGGGTTCCCGCTCTCCCTCCCTCCCGGCTGCTCACCTCTGGCCCCTGGTCCCCGTGCACAGCGGTGGCACCTGCCCCATCCCGAGCCGCCATGCCCTGGGACTCCCCACGGCTGCTCCCAGCCTTGCTGACATTGAGAAAGCTGAAATCCCAAGAGCAAGTCCTCCAAAATGGTGACATTTTGGTCAAACATAAGCCCAGGGCTTTTCCCTTTGCCCTCTGAGTACTGCTCCCTTG
This sequence comes from Platalea leucorodia, assembly GCF_965183815.1. Lineage (NCBI taxonomy): Eukaryota > Metazoa > Chordata > Aves > Pelecaniformes > Threskiornithidae > Platalea > Platalea leucorodia. The sequence goes on along the minus strand of NC_138838.1, from coordinate 13,417,151 downwards.
TCCCCTCTTGTTAGGCTTTTTGTCTTGCTGAGACCAGACCGGGAAACAGCCTCCCCTTGAGACGGAGGATGGGAGTTTTAATACCATGAGATTCACTATGAAATAAGTATGGCAGGACCTCAAGACTGGTTCCTGGCTCTGGTTTGCTGTCCCCCCTGCCCTCAACCAGTGCACAACCGGCACCCTGGCGTCTCTGCTCCTTTCCCCTCTGCTCTGACCTTGGCCTGTTTGTTTTCTCCTACCGGGCAGGCTGAGCAAACAGTGGATGCCAGGGCCCCGGCCACAGCCACGCTCCAGCCCACACAGTTGCAGGAGGGCTGCGCTCCCGGCCGCCCAGGATGAGGCTGCTCTTCCCTGCTCTCGTGCTGGCCCTGCTCACCGCTGCCCGTGCTGCTGAAGGTGAGCCGGAGCTGGCCAGCCCCGCGCCGGGTGCCTCCCGCTTGCAGCCAGGGTGGGGATGGAGCGAGTGCAGCTCCTGGGCTGATGGAGGGGCTGGGGAGCCCGGGCAGGGTGAGGAGGGGACCAGGTGGTGGCCGTGGCCACTGGCCATGTTGGCTACACCTTGCAGCATGGGGAGAAGGCAAGCAGGCAGCACACGGGCATCAGTGGTGCCTGGGCAAATCCCTGGCCATCCTACAGCTGGACTGCCAGCGTGGAGCTTGGACCCCGGCACAGCCTGGTCCATGGCTCCTGTCCCAGTGGGACCCGGGTGGGAGCAGGAAGAGGTGCCGCTGTAGCCCCGGGATGGGGGGTCCCCCCATCTGGGCTGTGCCCGTGTTTGCTTTCACCCCTGGGGCTGGGCTGGGGGGGAGGCGCTGGCCCCGCTGCCCACCCCGCATTACTCCTCCTGCGCTGACTGTCGGCTCTTGCAGACTCCTGCGTGGGCCGCTGCGATAATGGCTTCGACGCGCAGCACAAGTGCCAGTGCGACACCCTCTGTGTGTACTACCAGAGCTGCTGCAGCGACTACTCCACCGTCTGCAAAGCCAAAGGTACTGGCCCTGCGGCCATCCTCCCAGCCAGGGCAGGGGCTGCCGGGGTGGCCACAGGTGCCCGACACCGCGGGGGCTCGGAGGGGTCTGTGCTGGGTCAGCTCTGCACCCACCCGTGTCCACAGGGTGAAGTCAGTGCTAAGGTTTGGTGCTCAGGGTGCTGCAGCACAAGGGATTTTTGGCAGCTGCCTCACTGCCGCCTGCAGCATGGGGCCCCGGGGGTCTGTGCAAATTCCTGTTGTCTGGGAGCAAGCGACTCCCGCACCCAGACCCCGTGGGAGACACCCAGGTCTCTCGGGGACCAACCTGCTCCCTCCCGCAGTGACCCGGGGAGACGTGTTCGCCTTGCCAGAGGACGACTACCTTGACTACAACCTCACGGTTGACCTCGGCAAGGTAGAGGGCACCGAGGCAGCCCCCACAGAACTGCCCACGTTCCTGTCGCCGGAGCCGCCCACGCTGGAGACCGTGCCGGGCCCAGAGCAGGCACTGACAGAGATGCCCGTGGAGGAGGTGCCCAGCACCACACCGGATGCGTTCGGGGAGCAGGACCCTGTGGAGGAGCCCGAGGAGCTCTGCAGCAGGAAACCTTTTGACGCCTTCACCGACCTGAAGAATGGTTCCCTTTATGCTTTCCGAGGTACCTCGGGGACCTTTCCCTGGGCACATGGGACGCTGCCACGCTGTCACCCCGCGCCGGTGGCTGCAGTCCCTCCTGCCGCTCCCACCTCCCCTCTCTCCCCAGGGAAGTACTTCTACGAGCTGGACGAGACGAGTGTGCGGCCTGGGTACCCCAAGCTCATCAGTGACGTCTGGGGCATCGAGGGCCCCATCGATGCAGCCTTCACCCGCATCAACTGCCAGGGCAAGACTTACCTGTTCAAGGTGGGCAGGAGCCTGGCCGCAGGGCTGAGGGTGCTCTGGGGGCGGCCAGCATGGCTCCCCAAGCCACCCTGTCCCCACCCTGGCACCCTCCATGGACACATGCATACAGTGGTTGCCAGATATCCCCAAATCCCTGCGGCTGTCCAGGGCCCCAGGCAGCCACAGCCTCACCACGGGGCTTCCTAGCATCCGCTCGCTCCCCTCGGCAGACCCGTGCCTGGGGGACGCTGCACCCAGCCCCCTGACCTCCTCTCTGTCCCGACCCCCCCAGGGCAGCCAGTACTGGCGCTTTGACGATGGAGCCCTGGACCCCGGGTACCCACGCGACATCTCCGAGGGCTTCGAAGGCATCCCAAACAGCATCGACGCGGCCTTCGCCCTCCCTGCACACAGCTACCACGGCAATGAGAGAGTCTATTTCTTCAAGGGTAAGGGGTGCAGCCCCCTGCTCCCGGGCAGAGCCTGGCACCAGTGGCCGTGGGCAGGACACAGTGTCTGAGCACCCCACTGCCTCTAGCTGCTGCTCCCCCTCGAGTGCGTGTTCCCCACTGATGCCCTGTGTATTCTCTTGCTAACGCCCTGCGCATCCTCTCCTAGACAAACTCTACTGGTCCTATGACTTTGCCCACCAGCCCACGCAGGCCGACTGTGAGAAGTCCTCCCCCTCGGCTGTGTTCAACCACTACGCCTTCATGAACCGCGACAGCTGGGAGGATATCTTCCAGATCCTCTTCGGCAGCAGGATGAGTAAGGGCTGGGCCAGCCTGGGGGAAAGGGCTGGCAGGTGCCAATATAGCCCACACCGATGGGGCACGAGGGGTGCGGGCACCTGGGGAGGAAGGTGCGATGCCTGGGAGCATGGGCAGGCTGGATGAGCCGCCGTGCCGGGCAGGAGCCTGGGCTGTGCACAGGAACCCCCAGGCCATGGCTGCCTCTGCCACAGCACCCCACATCCCACCCTCTGCAGCCCTTATGCCCCACACTACTGAGCCCGTCACCAGCCACCTTGCACCACAGCGTCACTGCTGGGGACTGTTTATTCCCACTGGAGCTGGAGATGCCATAGTAAAACCCCAGCCCTGGGCAAGAGAAGTGAAAGATAGGGAGAAGTGGGCTCAGCAGCACAGGGCTGATCCCAGCCAAGGCAGGGGCGAGGGGCTGCTCCCGGCTCTGCCAGGCCCGTGTCCCCATCACGCATCCCATCCAGGCTGGGACCCTTTGGAGCATCCCCCGGGTCTCGGAGCAGGTGCTGGAGGCTGTCTGTGGGGCTGGGCTCTGCTCACCCCCATGCGTTGGTGCCCCTCTAACTCACGCTCTGCCTCTGCCAGCTGGGGTGAGCAGCCCGCGGTTCATCAGCAAGGACTGGCGGGGGGTGCCCAGCCGGCTGGACGCTGCCATGGCCGGCAGGATCTACGTGGCCTCCCAGCAGCCTCGGAGGAGGAAGTCTCGCCGCCAGCGCAAGAGGTACAAGAGCCACCGGTCACTGAATTTGGGATTCTGGAGCTGGCTGCAAAACGACTCTGACTCTGCGGGCGTTGAAAGTGACTGGTTGTCAGGCTCCCAGTGCGAGACCCTCCAGAGCGTCTACTTCTTTGTAGGAGGTGAGTCTGGGGCGGCAGAATCCAGGAGAGATGCGGGACTGGGACCCCCCAGGTCTGCCAGGGCAGGGGGAGGTCTCCTCTCGCTCTGCGATGTCCCCAAGCTCCAGGACATGGTGGGAAGGTGCCTGGGGCTGGCAGCGAGGGCTGGCAGACCCCGCAGCTCTGCCCCATGGGTGGTCCTGACAGCCATCTCCCCTTCCTCACAGACAAGTACTACCGTGTCAACCTGCGCACCAAGCGCGTGGACCTGGTGCGGCCCCGCTACCCGCGCTCCATCGCCCAGTACTGGCTGGGCTGCCCGCAGCCCGAGGAGGAGAGCACCTGAGGGGGGGCCCCCGAGCCGCCCGGCAGCACAGCCCCTAGCTAGACAGAAATAAACTGTGAGTGCTGTGCAGGCTGGGGAGCCCTATCTGTCCGTCTGTCCATCCATCCCATGGTTTGCGCAGTCCTTGCAGTCCGAGATCCCTGTGCCCCGAGGGCTGTGGTTGTCCCCCTGGTACAATAACTGTGCGTGGGCTGTGCCAGATCCCCGCTGCTGGCCCCGTCCACGGCGCGGCTGTGGCTGCAGCTGCTCAGATCTGCTCCGCCAGCCAGTCCGGTGCCTCTTCCCACTGGAGGAGAGGGACGGCGCCGGCGGCTGCCAGCCGGGAGCCAGCGGGGTCAGGTCTCCAGTGTCCCCAGCATCAGCTCCACAGCACCATGCATGAGTGGCTGCGCTCGGAACGGGTGCCCCACTCCGAGGGACCACATCCGAGGCACTGCCCAGTGTCCCCCCAGCCGCCCTGCTCACCTCTCGGCTCCGGTGATCCCGGCCAGGGTGGTGCCGAAGGGATGACCCTTCCCTCGGGACTGGGACAGCGCTCGGGGCCTGGCAGCGCCCGGGGGAGCGGGTGCCGCTGAGACGAGCTCCTGCTCCTGCCCCGGCTCCTGGCGTGAGGACACATGAATAAACCCTGCCCCGCCGCCCCCCTGTAATCCCAGGGGCTTCCTGAGCTGCAGCTGATGCCCAGGGGGGTGGCCTCAGGCCCTGGCTCTCACCGCTTCCCCTGCTGCGGCTGGGGGTGCCCGAGGAGCTGATGGGAGCCGGGCAGAGCCGTGTCCTCCTGGCCAGGTGGCAGGACGCCGGCGCTTCCCTCGGCGGGGACCAGCTGCAGCGCGGGGGGCCCTGGCAGTGCCTGGGGAGTGAGCAGAGCAGTCAGGCTGCTGTGCCACCCCCTCCGAAGAGACACCTGGGGCCGTACCTGGGACACCATGGCATCGGCTGGCCCGGGGCAGCACTGGGGGCAGCCAGGGTGGCTGGAGGCAAGAGACAGCTTCTGCAAGAGGCGGTGGCAGCGGGTGAGCAACTCGTGCATCCTCACCCTGCTGCGGGTGCAGCCCCACACGAGGATGCCCGCAGAGCCCTGGGTCCCCCACACTCACCGGCAGCCGGGGGCCGGAGGTGGGTGTCACATCAGGCTGCTGGAGCCTCGCGGGGTGGCCGGGGGTGACGTGAGGGCTGCGGGCGCTCCGGAGCGGGGGCTGGCTGTCGCAGGAGCTGCGGGTGGCTCTGTGGGATGGGGCAGCTGGGACGTCACCACTGGGGTCTGGGGACAGCCGGGGCTGCCTGGGGAGCAGTGAGGGAGCAGGGCAGGGCATTGGCAGCCTCAGGCGAACCTCTGAGCCCTGCCTGGCCCCCGGGAGTCCCTAGGAGAGGCTGGCTGACGCAGGGTGCTGCCCAGCCGGGGGCTCTGGCTGCCCCACCAGCCCCTTGAGCCCCTGCTCATGGGTCCTGCGTGTCCCCCCCGTACCTCAGCTGCTCGTTCTCCACCACAAAGTCCCGCAGGAGGCCGTAGAGGCTGGGCCAGGCTGGGGCTCCCTCCGACGGGAGCTGCCCTTCAAGAGGGGAGTGATGCAGCCCTGCGGGGCCGTACCTGCCTCCCCAGCCCGGCCATGCCCCCGCCCTCGGGGGGGTCCCTGCGACCTCTGCGCTCCTTGTTGGCACCCTGGGCAGGCACAGCTGCTGGCGCAGGGAGAGGTTTTCCAGCTGCAGGGCATGGATTTCTTCCTCCAAGGTTTGCAGCAGCTTCTCCCGGGACGCCTGGGAGCACAAGGGGTGGCTCGGGGAGGGTCCCAGCAGCGGGGCAGAGCACCCTGCCCGCAGCCCCTGCCTGCTGTACCCTGTTGGCCAGGGGCCTGGTGGTGACCCTCCGGGCCCGGCTGGCATAGTGCAGCGTGCTCAGCGTCTCCGAGAGGCAGCGCGAGGACGGGGAGATGCAGGCGACCTGCCGATGAGGAAGAGCCGCAGGTGAGCTGCCAGCCGGGGGTCACCCATTCCCCTCCAGCCTTCCCCTACACCGGGCAAGACCCTGCCCTCCCCGTGGCTCCACGCACCCCTGCCCAGCCTCCTCCCTGCACGTACCATCAGGGTGACGCCCGAGCCGCCCAGGGAGCGGGCCAGCAGCTGCGTGAGCTTGCTGTCCCGGTAGGGGATATGCGTCCGCTTCCCTCGGGGTTTGGCCAACAGAGAGATGCAGTGTCCTGCCAGAGGATGAGCCACAGAGGGTGCAACAGGGCTCTGACAGGGACCAGCAGCTCGTGCTCCCATGGCGGGGTCCCCCAACTCTTACCCAGTGCCAGGAGGCTGCGGTTGATGCTGTTGGCCTCCACGGAGAGCTCCCCGCTGGAGCCGGTCTCCTTCACCCGCTCGCTGCCGGCCAGGTCCACGAAGCACAGCGTGCCTTGCTTGCTGGGGCAGGCGCTGGGCTGGGGGACCCATGTTGGGGGTTGATGCTCTGGCCCCCCTCACCCCTTCCCCATGGCCCACGGCGGTGTCTCAACCCCTGGGTCTGGGATCTGGATCCCTGCTGCTCACCCAGCCCCACCAACGCATCCTTGGGGAGGAGGAGGTGACACCCCCCCCCTCCCATCCTGGGGCTGTTTGCACCCCCAGGAAGAGCCCCAGCCCCCTCAAGCCCTCCCCCATGTGCCCGGAGCAGGACGCGCGCTCACGGCCCGGCTGCGGACGTGGATGGTCAGAAGAGCGTGGCTGCGACTCGAGTGCCTGTTGAGGGCGTGTGCCGAGGTCCGTCGCCTCTGGGATCCTGCCGGGGGGATAGAGAACTGCAGGGGGGGCACAACGCCCCACACCCCGGCACAGCACCCACTGCCCACCCCTTGTCAGACACCAGCCTGCCTGGGCGCTGCGGCAGGACAGGGAGCTGCCCCCTTGGCCGCCATCAGAGCCCCACTAGTCCCGGGGACAGCTCTGCGGGGGGTTGAGAACCCCCACAGTGGGTCCGGCACCCCCCAAACATGCCCCTGCATGGCCCCAGCCCTGTGCCCGTGGCTCAGCACCTTGCAGGAGTAGATCAGCGATGGCCTCCAGGCTCTCGAAGTCCACACTGAGCTGGTTCTCCACGTAAAAGCCACAGGTTTTGCTCCACCGCAGGGGCAGGGCGCACGGCGGCCCCGGGCTCAGCAGATCCCGGACCTGGGGGGTACGGCGGAGGGGAGGCAGCAGCGGAGCGGAGGCACGGGGTGCCAGCAGGGCCTGGCTGGGCAGCCGGGCAGGCGCTTACCTGCTCGTTGTAGATCTCCAGGTAGGAGGCACTGAGAGCCAGGTCAGAGCCGCGGCTCTGGCTCTGCTCCAGGAGGCAGGCGAAGGACCTCTGCATCAGCCCTGGGGCCGCCGGCCGGGTCGCGCTCTGCGGAGACGCCAGGAAGGCGAGCAGTCAGGCTGCTTTGGCACCCACCTCCTCCCACCACCCACAACCGGGTGAGAAGAGCCCGTCCCACCGTCAGGATCAGGTCAGGCGTTGTACCTGGGCGAGGGGTCCCATCAGGGTGTAGGTCTTCCCCGAGCCGGTCTGCCCGAAGGCGAAGACGGTGCAGGAGAAGCTGGGGAAGATGCTGAGCCTCAGGCATGGCCCCAGGCGGTGGCACAGGGATGCCACCTCCTGCATGGCCCCGGCAGTGCAGACCCGCCGGCGAGGCCTGGACGGGCACAGCGCAGCGGGCGCAGGGTGAGCTGGAGGGCTGGGGCCCGCGGGGGGCTCGCCGGGACGCACCCGTCTATCGCCAGCTCCACCAGCTGCCTCATCCCGCTGCCTTCGAACACGGCCTCCTGCGAGGCTCCCACGTCAAACACGGCGCTGAACCCGAAGGCGGCATCATGCCTGGCCGCGCTCACCTGGGCACGGGGATGGTGGTGGCTCAGGCGGTGCCGCAGCCCCCGGGCCCCGATGGGGAGGTGGCACTTACGTGGACGGTGTCATCACCCAGGCTGCGCACAACGCGCCGGTCACCTCGCCGCGTCTCCGTGCAGGTCAGTGGCCGCACCCTAATGGTGGCGGGAGACGGGGACACAGAGGTGTCACTGCGTGGGGACCCCGGGGAGCCCCGCTGTACCCCTGCCCGGGGCAGGAGCGATACCGGTCCCCGCTGCGTCCCCGAGCCCTTCGCGTCCCCCTTACCTCAGCACCACCCTCAGGCGCCTCTCCCTGCCCACCGCGGGGCCCTCCGGCCGCTCTCCAGGGCTCCTTTGGGGAACAGAGGGCAGCGCGGTGGTGGGTGCGCCCCGGCTGGGGCAGCTGCCCGCCGGCACCCCGGGGGCTGGGGCAGAGGAGCCCACGGCCGCGCTGCGCTCCCGCCGTCCTCCCGTCCCCGCTGTGCCCCGCGGCCTGGCAGGGACAGAGCGCAACGTCCCCCGTGTCCCCCGGCCTCTCGGGGTGCCAGCCCTCCGCCGGCTGCCCGGGCGGCCGCTGCCCAGGCCCTGCCTGCTCCAAGACGGGGCGGCCTCCGTCCCGTCCGGCTCCCGCCGACTTACGGTCTCTCCTGGCGCCGCGGGAGCGTTTTGGGCTGTGCGCGCAGCCGGGGCTCCCAGCCCCGCTCCCCCTCCGGCTCCATCCCCCGCACCCCTCGCTCGGGGCGCCCGCCGCACCCCGCTGCTCCCGGCAGCGGCCGCCGCCAGCCGGCGCGGGCCGCCCCGCACGGCCGGTACCACCGCCCCGGTTAAACATTGACCGGTGCCAGCCCCGCGGGAGAGCGGCCGGCGCGGCGGGGGGCGGGGGGGCAGGCGGGGCACCGCGGCCCTGGGAGCGGGGAGGGGGCGCGGGGGGCGCCGGGTTCCTGCGCCTGCCGGGGGTCCCGACCCACCGCCCCTCCGCGCCCCGGGTCCCTCACGGACCCCACCGTGCCCCGACGGCGGCGGGGGGGGGGGGAAGGCCAGCTCGGGCAGCTGGCGGGGCTACCGGGGGTGGCGGGGGGCGCGGAGCGGGGACCGGCCCCGGGAGCCGCCGGGGAAGGGCCGGGGGGGCAGCACCGCCCGCTCGGGGCGGTCCCAGCCCGCCGGGGGGGCCCGGGGCGGATAAAAGCCGGGGCGGCGGCGGCGCGGCCGGGGGAGCCGGGTACGATGAGCGCGGCCCCGGGCACCTCCCGCGCCCCCCAGCCGCTGCTCCGCTTCCCCGAGGGTCCGGGCGGGCCGGGCGGCGGGCGGGCGGCGGGGGCAGCCCGCGCCCCGGGGCCCGGCCCCGGCCCCGGCCCCGGGGGGCCGCGGAAGCGGCGGCGGACCACCTTCAGCCGGGGGCAGCTGTGGGAGCTGGAGCGGGCCTTCGCCGCCGTGCCCTACCCGGACATCGCCACCCGGGAGCGGCTGGCCGAGCTCACCCAGCTGCCCGAGGCCAAGATCCAGGTGAGCGCGGCCGGGACCCCCCACCCCTCCCGGCGCCGGGACCCCCCTTCCCCGCGGGGCCGCCCCGTCTGACGGTGCCCCCGCCCGGCCCAGGTCTGGTTCCAGAACCGCCGCGCCCGCAGGATCCGCAGCGCCAAACCGCAGCCGCTGCCGCCGCCGCCCGGGGAGCGGGGTCCCCCCGCCGCACCCCCCGACGGCACCGCCGCGGGCGCGGCCCCGCCGCTGCCTCCGCCGGGAGCCCGCAGCCCCGCTCGGGGCCTCCCCACCTCGCTGGGCTCCATCTCCGACCTCATCTACAGCGCAGCCATCACCAACCTGGGCGAGCCGTAGCCGCGGCGGGGACCCCCGGCAGCGGGGACCCCCGGCAGCGGGGACCCCCAGCTCAGCGCCACGATTTCATTAGGGTGTGGAATTACGGCTGGTCCTGAAGGTCCCGAGGATGTCATCCAATATCCTAAATGCCGGCGCGACCGCGGCAGGGCCAGCTCCCCATCAGCCCCCTAATACCGACTAATCTTTTGGAAAAAAAATACCTTAATCTGAGGCCGTATCCGCAGATGATCGTGGCGTGGCCGCCCCTAATCCGCAGGCACGTTCGCAGGTGCCGGCAGATCTCCCTGTATCGGATATTAAACCGTGTTCGCAGAGGGGCTTAGCTGCCATCAGAGCATTAATCACCGTGTCCGGCCCTGGCAGGCTGCCCGCCCGGCAGGTGTCCGGGTCCACCGCCCCGGCGGTGCCCACCTCGGCACCCCCTCCCCACCACGCGGCCACACGGAGCCGGCCCCGCTCTCTGCTCTGTGGCCCCCGAGAAGCCCCCCGGCCCTGCGTCGAGGTGCGTCCCCTCCCTTTGGCACCCTTTGGCAGGGGAGGCAGAGAGCCGGGGGCCCCTCGCTGCTCCCCGAGGCACCGACAGCCGCGGCAGCCCCTGCGTGAGGACACCGAGCTGCTGCAGCCAGTGCCCGGCCGGGCGCCAACCCCAGCGTGGCTGCGCCGGGCGCCGCCGTCCTCCTGAACGGATCTGCGCGGAGGGGGAAGGTGCTCGCCCCAAACGTGAGCTGGGTCGGGCGCTGCCACGCGGGTCGCAGGGGAGCAGCGCTCTCCCGAAAGCGGGCGAGGGAGCGGCGAGGGCAGGCGAAGGGAGGTGCCGGCAGGAGCAGGATGCGGGATGCAGAGGGAGAGGGAAGATTCACGGCTCTCTGCGGTGTCTTTTAGATGTCAGGTCGGCATTCCGTGTAGCAACAGACATCTCCCATTGGGCAGGAAGAAGGCTACAAACACGCAACGTTATTTATTTCCAGAATAAAAGGACAGCGACTTCACAGGGGAGCAGGGACAGCGGGAGCTAACGCCCCTCTCTGTGCTGGGGTGGTGAGAGTCCACAGCTGTGCCCTCGTCTGTTCTGCAGCTGCGGGGTTTTTAATCCATGATTCATTTCAGGAACGTTAAGGAGCAAGAAGCAAAGGACGAGGCCTGAGGAGCGCAGCAGCCTTCCTGGTAGCAGGAGCAGGTACAAAGAGATGGTGGGAGATAAACCTGCCCCAAATTAACGACTCCTGGGGAGGGCAAAAGCCTCCAGCGCGGGGGCCGCAGTTCACAGGGACGCGTGTGATTACAGTTTCCCAAGGTCCCCTTCGAGGGTCCGCACCATTATGTACAGCTCAGCCAGGCCAACCACCGAGGCCACGATTACTGCCGACAGGACGCGCTGGGGACACAAAAAGAGATCAGTGACCCCGCGCGCGCCTCCGGCTGCCGCCCGGCCTGGGAGCGTGCACCTCTGCCGCTCCGGCCTGGCCGGCACAGAGCGCACTGCCAGCGGGCTCCGAGGCCGCGGGCTCGCTCGCCACCGCGCGCTCACTCACCGCCGCGGTCTCTGCGAAGACGTACTGGCTGCCCAGGTACGTGCAGGCAAAGGCGGCCACCACGGTGACAATGAAGTTGAATATGGTGATGACAACGGCTTTAACGGAGCGAACTGGAGAGAAGGGGGAAAGACGACTGTGCTTTTAGGTAAGGCTTGGCGAGTGGGGCTGGGGACAAGCCGTAATCCTGCTAACGGAGCCTGCCTGCGGCAGCCTCAGCTGGCCTACAGGAATACGGGAGGATTCGCATGCTTTATGCCTCCAGAAATAGTTGTAAGAACGACCAAGAGGCTGTTCCTTTACTCGAGGAACGCTTTTGTGCACTGAAACCTTCCGGGGAGATCCTCGGGGAGGGACGGGCCGCCGGTGTCACCAGGCAGCGGTGCAGCGGCTCCCGCGACTGACCTGCAGGTTCCCGCTGCCCCGCCTCAGCAGGACGGGCAGCCACTCACCTTGCCTCCCAAATTCGGCCAATGTCCCGTTCGTCTCCTAAAAGAAGGGATTAAAGCAACTTGTGATCAGTTGTATTTTAATGTTAGCTGCATAATAAAAGCAACACCGATGCCCTGTCCTGTCCCTAAGAAGCTGAGAGAGCCGCGGGGCACCCTGGCAGCAGTCGGGCAGGCGGCAGGGGAGCAGCGGTTCCGCAGGGCCCGGGTTGCTCTGGGTTTACGTTTGTGGTCTGATTCAAGGACACTGAGAAGGGATCATTTCTAATCAGAGCACTTCTCAGAGCGTAAGTGGTTTCTTGCATGCGGGTCCTCCGCTGCAGGTTTGTCTTTAATAGAGACAGTAAAGGGTCTCACCCCTGCTCACACAGCTGGCGAGAACTAAATGTCACGAAGCTCTGCACGCTCTTTGTCAAATCAATTTCAAACACCAGATACTGCGGGGAGGCAGGGAAGAACGTGATGAGCACAGGGATGTGGGAACACTCCTCTGCTTCTCCGTTGTTTGAAAGGAACCCTGCTGCCACTGCTACCCAGCTCTGCCGCGACCACGCCGGTTGGCAGATGAGGCGGCTGAGTTCGACAGAGCAGAGCAGGCCTTCCCACAGGGTTAACGCGACAGCAGGATACGCGGAGGGACTCGAATGCGCAGGGACACCAGGGTGGAGGAGGGACAGGCAGGACGGGATCTCGAGGAATGTCAGCAGGAAGGGACGCTGGCTTTTCCGAACGGTCACCGTGCCAAAAGATCCCAGCTCTTCCTTGGAAAGAACGAGCGCCCAAACATTACCCTGTTTTTTTCAGCTTTTACCTTGACATGAATGATCTCATTTTAAAACCATGATGAAAATGCAACTGTTCAGAAAAGGGCAGCACAGGTGCTCCCAGTAAAACATTCACCGTGGGTGCTCGGTCTCCCAGATCCAAACCGGAGACCTTTGGCCCAGCGAGCTGCTCCCAAACGCCGGCGTCTCTTCTGTTCCACCGCCCCAGTTACCCCGTCCCACCTCTGCCCTCGATGCCGCGCCTGGCGTCCCCGTGCACGGGCAGCGTGGGCTCCTCGAGTGCCGCCCGCGTTCCCTCCACTCTGTGCCCGCTCCGCGGGGCAAACCTCCTTTGCTGCCGGGCTGCAGCGGCCGCGCTTCCGAGGGAGGGAAGCCGACAGCGGGCGAGGCAGCAGGCCCCTCACCTGGCCGGTGATGTTGCGGGTCATCCGCCGGTACTCCTCGTTGGCCAGCTTGGCCTTTATCCGCTCCAGCCGGGCCACCAGCTCGGGGTTCTGGGGAAAGGGCAGAGCCGTTGAGGCCCGGGGGCAGCGCCGGCCCCCGCGGCCCCCGCCCGGCCCGCACCTACCCGCGGCGGCACCGGCACCTCGGGCAGGTGGATCTCGCTGCCTTCCAGGAGCTCGTGTAGGTGGAGCGGGGACCCTGCGGGGGGACGGGGCCGTTCAGGGCGGCCCGGCCGGCCGCGGCCCGGCGCGCCAGGGGCGGCGCGGCCTACCTGCCTCCCGCAGCGCGGCGTGCAGGCTCCGCAGCAGGGCGAAGGGCACCAGGGCGCCCTCGGAGGCCAGCGCGGCCCGCAGCTCGGCCCGCAGCCCGGCGGGCAGCCCCGCCAGCTCGCCGCCCTCCGCCGCCCGCCGCAGCCGCGGCCCGGCCCGCACCGCCGACGCCATCTTGCCCGGCCGCCGTCGCCTGGGCGACGCGGGGCGCCATAGAGCGCGGCGGCGGGGCTAGAGCGGCGCCGCGCGCCCCGCGGGGGCCGCCGGGAAGCGGAGGGGGCGGAGGCGGGGCCGCGGTGCATTGTGGGCTGGCGGCGGGGTCGGCCCGGCCGCGGGATGTCGGGCTGCGCGGCGCGGCGGTACGTGGCGGCGGCGCTCAGCCGGTGCCGGGCCCGCGGGCTGCCGCTCTGGGAACCGGCCCCGGCCCGCGGGCTGCGGCCCCCGGCCGCGGGGGGAGCCGCGGCCCTCCCGACGCTGCTGCTGCCGCCGCGGCGGCACCTCTCGTCGCGGTGAGGCCTGTGGGGGGGGCGGGCTGGGCCCGGGGGGCGGCCGGGGGGTGTTGAGGGGAGGGTTGGGGCGGGGGGGGGGGGGGGGGGTCGAGGGGGGCCGGGGCAGGCCGGCGGGGGGTGCGAGGGGGCTGTTTGGTGGTGGGGGCTGTGGGGTCATCGGGGGGAGGCTGGGGAGGAGTTGGGGGCTGTGGGGGGCTGGGGCAGGCGGGAGGGTGCGAGGGGGCTGTTTGGGGGGGGGCTGTGGGGGGCTGGGGCAGGGAGAGGGGGCATTGGGCTAAAGGGGCCACCAGGCAGGGGGGTGCCCAGGGCAGCTGGCGAGGGGGAGACTGGCAGGGGGCGGGGGGGGGGGGGGGCACCGGGTAGCCCGGTGCGTGGTGGGGCTCTCCTGGGGATGCGTGGTGCCGGGGGGCCGTGCCTGGCCGGCGCCTGGGGCTCGGATGCCCCCCGGCCTGGGGGCTGGCTTAGCCCCTGCGCACCCACCAAACCACTCCTCCACTCCCAGAAACCGTCCAGAGGGCAAAGTGCTGGAGACCGTGGGGGTGTTTGAGGCACCGAAGCAGCACGGCAAATACGAGACGGGTCAGGTAAGCGGTTCTGGGGAGCGGAGCTGAGCCTGCGGGCTTGTTCCACAGAGCGTGGGTAGCCGAGTGGTTTACTCCTGAGGAGGCTGCTGCATTGTAGCAGAAGGCCAGAAGTTTCACAGTTCATTGCTCCCTTGCCTCTGCTGTGTCTGCACTTTGTCAGTCATCTGACAGTAGCAAGTTGATAAGAATCTGCAGCATGAGACAACTGCTCCTGCAATGGCATTGGCTCCGCTGGTTTTATTTAAGGGTTTTCTCCCTCTGGCAGCAAAAGAGACGATCACTGAATTTAAGAAATGACCACTAAACTTGTTATTTCTGTGCTGGTGACTCACAGATCCGTTTCTGTGTTCCTGAGTGGTCTCTCCCACGCTGGTCTCCTTTCTGCACTTCTGCTGTTCTGTTACTTTATTACTGGTTTAGTTGTTCACTTTTATGGTATAGCGATGACATGAATTTCTTCTCTCATCCCAGACTGTTTATGTTCCCTCTTTGTTTCTGCTCTGGGTTTGCACAGTGACGATTCTCCCTGTATTCCCATCCCGTGCATTCATACTCTTTGTAAATGTTTCTAGTTTTACCTCAGTTAACATTTTTTTAAAATACTATCAGAAAAGGGCTTTTGGCTCTCGGCTTTCTGTTGTGTCTAAGTTGATTAAAGTTTGCTGTGTATTCAAATGCAATTATTTGTTCCTTTCAGCTATTTCTTCACAGTGTGTTTGGCTATCGAGGAATAGTCCTGTTTCCCTGGCAAGCCAGGCTTTATGATCGAGATGTGGCTTCTCCTGTCACAGAAAAGTAAGGATTTGTCCTGGTTTATATGTTGTGCTGTTACATTTACATTTTGTAGTGAGTTTCCTGGTTGTGGTAAACAAGTCGCTTTAAGGAGGACGATGGTATGGGTCTGTTTTGCGTGAATGTAAACTAGACGAGAGGTGCTTAAAGAAGAGACATTGCATGAGTGTTAATTTTTTGTTAATTAGAGACAGGATGGAAGTATGAAGGATGAGAGTGTGTGTGTATGAAGGAAATGAGAAAAAAAAACCCCAAACAAACCAAAACCAAACCGTGCTCCTGGCATTCTTCGTTATAAAAAAGCCCCTTGTGTTGCTTTTTGAGTTAGGTCTAGGCTCCTGTGTTAAAATTGCAGGCTGCTGCTTCTGTGGGTTGCCAATGAGCTGGATTTGTCAGCTGCCCCCGCAGTCTCAACCCAGTGGGCCAAGTTCATCCTTCTTGTGGACCGAGTCACTGTTCACTTCTCTCTTCCATCCCTTTCCCCTGGAGCTCCAACCTGGAGCCTGTGTTGGAGGTGTGCCGGGCGAGCGTGCGTTTGGAGTCGGGAAGGAATGAGGAGTAAGCAGAGAGAGAAGCGGAGGGGCAGTCGAAAGACCCACCCCAAACAGGAGAGTGGGCTGAGCAGGAAGAGCGTCCGAGTCGCCTGAAAGCAGAGCTGTGGTGCCTGTGACAAACACCGTTGATTGTCATCTGTCGTTGTGTGGGTGGCTGACAGGAGTTTAATTTGGATGGAGTTGAATGATTACAGACTGTGAAATGTATTATAAAAAAATAATTGTTTATGAATGTGCTGGGTCCTGGTGACAGCAGTTCACTGCCATCCTGTGCTTGAGCTCAGCACTCTGCTTTTCTTTTTAGAAGCGAGAACGCGGCAGGCCATGGTTCCAAAGAGGTCAAGGGCAAAACGCATACCTACTACCAGGTGCTAATAGATGCCCGGGATTGTCCACATATAGTAAGTAACCAATAATCTTGGTGTTGAAACTCAAATATCTTCTCCTATGTGAATGCTTTAGATGGAGAGGCACTGAAAGAAAATGGCTATGATGGCTAACTTGATTGTTTAGAATCTTAGGACAAATTCATTCTTCAAGTCATGTTTTCCCTGAGAAGGATAATCTGCAACGTCGTATGACTTTTCTGGATCATGTTTCCCCTTTCCAACCTCACTTCCTCATCCTGCTGGCATTCCTGTTCAGTTGCACACAGGTCATTATGAATGTGGGTTGCAGCACTGAAAATGCTCTTCACTTGTTCGAGTGGAGAATTAGTCTAGAGGAATTAAAAGGAGAGATGTTCCGAGGTGAATTGGTTAAATAAAATAAACATTACACGCTTTAGAAATCACAGTAGTAAACTGAAACGTGAAACCAGCCCACAACAATCCACACAGAAAGACATAAACCTCCCTTTTTCTCAGTCCCAGAGATCACAGACAGAAGCAGTGACGTTCCTGGCAAATCACGATGACAGCAGAGCCCTCTATGCCATACCAGGTGAGCAAAATGCACCTGTAACCTCTGCAGAGATGTGGATTGTCATGAGGTGAGGTCAGAAGAGTCACCAACAGTCGACTTCTGCCAGTGAAGCGGCAGTTCCTACAGGATATTCCTGTAGTCGGTCTGTCTGTGGTTTTGGGCTGTGCTAGAAGCAACAGAATGACTGAAGTATGTGAAGCCCTTTTGGATGGATGGAGGTTGGGCAGACCCTGATCAGACACAAGCGTACCTGCTTTGTGCTCCTGAGACATAGAGCCCATAGGCATACCCTGTTGCATTCTCTTTAGCACAGCTAGATCTCTTCTTGTCCTGCGCCTTTCTTGCCCAAAGTCCTTTTGTGACAGTGCAGTCACTTCCCAGGCAGTGTGTCTTTATCAGAGAACTCATTCTAGGGAGAAATCTCCCAGGAGGACACTGCCAGGGGTTATTACTGGCCTGTTTCTTCCATTCTCGTACGCAATTTTGGCTGCTGCTGCCAAAATCCTTTTCTTAACATCTCAGTAGTGTGATCCATTTCTCTTGTCAGGAGATTTCTGAGCTGCTCTTCACTGGGGAAGTTCCATGGCTTTTGGGGTTTCTTTTTCAGGTTTAGACTATGTAAGCCATGAAGATATCCTTCCCTACAGCTCCACTGATCAAGTGCCCATCCAGCATGAGCTCTTTGAGAGATTTCTCATGTACGACCAAACAAAAGGTAATTTCTGGCTTCAGAGGGAAATCTTCAGAGCTGGATACTTGAGGTATTCTATGACAAGTATCCAGAACTCATCGTCTTGGATACAGCGGAGAAATCTTGGTCTGGTTTGGGGTTTCTTACACTAAAGCTTCCTTTAAATAATTTTTGTAACTGTGTGAAAGGAATTGCTTTGAGGGGAAAGCTCTCTGGTTACAGTATGCCTCTCCTGATAAACTCATCTTTCTCTCCCCACAGTTCCACCTTTTGTAGCAAGGGATACGCTGTGTGCGTGGCAGGAGAAGAACCATCCCTGGCTAGAGCTCTCCGATGTGCACCGAGAAACCACAGAGAACATCCGTGTCACAGTCATCCCCTTCTACATGGGCATGAGGGTAGGTCTGTGTTGCGTGTCGCTGTGGTAGTTCTGCCATCTGTTTAACTTGCACGTTTTTCTAAGACCAATTTACTGACCGAAGGTACCTTCTGCTTACTGGAGAAATGACTTTTTTATTACAGTTGTAATTTTATTGCCATTATGTTTAGCAGAGGTATGAACATGAAACTGTTTTGTCATTTGGAGAACAGCTCCTGCAACTTAGCTTTTGTTTGTTATTTGTGGGATGGGAAATAGACTGTACTGTTCTGCAGAACAGTGTTAGCAAGATGAAGTTAGCAAGAGGAAGATTTTTAGGAAGGCTTGTGAAATGGTCCTTTACTGCCTCAGTCAGATGGGCGTGTGCCCAACGGGTGGCACCAAGACCATCTGCCCTGTAATGACAGACGTGTCCGTTATCCTGCCCGGTGGTGAGGTGCTGTGGGTGTCTATCCCTGCTTCCTGGCTCTAACGCGGATTAGAGGGTTTGGCTAAAGCCTTCTGGATTTAGCTGATAACCATGTGCTCTTTATAGTGTAAGAACTTCATGTGGACCATCCAAAATAACGAGGCTCCAATAGGCTTGTGAGTGGGCGGGCTGGGAATTACTGCAGCAGTTTGATTTCCAAGCCCAGATGAGCACAGCTGCTTGCGAGCCTGCGCCGTGGCAGGTGGACGTTTTGGTGTGGAATTGCAGCTTCTGCGGAGCCCAACTGATGTTTGTCCTAACCTTGTCAGAAAAACAGGTGCCCGAAGGCAAGGAAACGGGCGTCTCTAGATCTGTAGAAAGTGCGTAATTAACATGGAGCTCAACCCTCCGTAGTCACGAGATCCTTGCAAGTCTCCCACCTCATGATTGCATGTCTAGAGCAGAGCCAGTGCCAGGCAGTAACTGATGGACTGCTTCGGAGGGCAGCTGTCTTTGTGCTCATGTGAGTTGTCTGCGTCAATCTGGCATGGAGCGAGAGCCCCTGTGCTTGTGCCGTGCTGACAGCTGAAGAGGTTTTGGCGCTGAGCGTTGAAGGGCAGCTGCTAAAGTCTTTTGTTTCTCTTGACAGGAAGCCCAGAATTCCCATGTCTACTGGGTAAGTGCCTTTTGTTTCACAAAGCAGCTAAAGGGAAGGAGTTTATTTGCTGTGGCATCATTGCTGTGTGATAAGCTCTGAGGGAGAGTAGCCCTTGCCTGGCAACTGTTTCCCAAAATCGGCTATGGGTTATCAACTGTTCGCAGCTGATTCCAGTTCTTGATAACGGTCTTTCTTCTGTCCAGTGGCGCTACTGTATTCGCTTGGAGAACCTTGACAGCGAAGTGGTACAACTCCGAGAACGGCACTGGAGGATATTTAGCTTGTCTGGCACCTTGGAAACAGTCAGGGGCCGCGGCGTTGTAGGAAGGGTAGGTATCGCGTAGCTGCTTTTGGGAAGCGCAGCCCTTTGCTGGAGTCCCCTTGCTTGGATTGATTGGCCAGTAATTTGCTTAGTGGGCAGTAGAAATAGATGGGATAGGAAACTGGCAATGAAAAGAAGTCACGCGAACTTTTCATCTGTTGTTAGTATGCATGAACTGAAACTTCACACCGACTATTAGAGAATGGTCCTAAATGACTGGTAATGGGAAAACTGGAATAAGATGCCATTCTGGCGCTACTCACTGGGCGAGTTGTTTGCTGTGTAATTGGTAGCGATGCTCAGGTGTGGATCTCTGTTTTTCTTCTCGCTGTATAAATTTCCTGTTGATGCCTGTCTGGAGAAATGTTAAGATCCGTCGCTGATGCAGAGTGGTCTCTTCTTGTCTTCTCAGGAGCCAGTTTTATCCAAAGAGCAGCCGGCATTTCAGTACAGCAGTCACGTCTCCCTGCAGGCATCCAGTGGTCACATGTGGTAAGAAGCACTTATTGCTGCAGTAGTGCTTTCGATATAGGACCCCACAGCGCTGAGCTGGGATGCAGTTTGCGGTCTGGAGCTACGGCTGAAAGGTGGGGGGAAGTGGACTGGATTGGACGTATCTGATAGTTGAAATTTTTATGAGCTTCTCCATAGCAGTATCCCAGTTAGTGGTAAGAAGATCTGTTGATTCTCTGCACCAAGAGAGGTTCCAGGCTCATTTATCCTCCTCCTCTGGTCTGGGCTAGGCTGGATTTGAAGAGACGTGAAGCAGTTCTCTGTCATCTTCTGCTGTACTTGGTTTCTGTCCCTTTCAGTCCTTGGTGCAAGAGGCAAGGCTTCGTGCTGGTGTTACCCACGCAGCAGGGATGTCTGCACTGGTATCCTCTCTCGTTGGAGAGGACTGGGCTTTGGTTCTGTCCCTGCCTGAAGCTGTGCAGTTCTGTGTCTGCAAGGAATTGGCACGTGGGGTTACTCCCAGTTTAGGCCAGCTAAGGCCGTCAGTCTAACCGGTGTTCAAGTCCCCTCTTCTGCAAGCGGAGGTAGGAAAGTGCTCAGCTGAGTTGTTCTTCTCCTGTGCCGCAGGGTTAAAGCAGTTTCCCTCTGTTTTGCATTTCAGCTGGGTGACACATTTAGTGTCATCTCTGTGTGGACAAGAAGTGCGTGGCCACCTCTTGCCTTCTGTATGACAGGTCTTTCTGGCTTGCGTTTTTTAAGTAAATCTGTTTCAGAGTTAAGCTGCTTTGGAACTGCCTTTGAGTTGGGAAAAGCAAGAGAGCACCTCTTTGCCTATAGGATACACCCTTGTTTACCATGTTAAGCGTTTTGAATTGCCTGAACGCATACCAGCTTGTTTAGTAGTTTTTTCCTCTCTGCGTGCATCCTGAAGAGAAAGAGACAAAGGTTCTGCAGCTCAGAAGCTGCTCAGCTTGACTTCTGCTGTTCGATTGTGTCCTCTCTGTCACGAGAACCTGTTACTTTACCTCCAGGATCCTCCTGTCCATGTCATGTTCTGCATGAAGTACAGTCGGCTGTAGTTCAGGGCAGTAAACAAATTCCTTGTTTGTACAAGGACAGGCAGATTCAGCTCTGAAATGCCCTTTCTGAAATGCAAAGCAGAAGCTATTCCAAATTACATCTGTGATGGGATTTCATGGTGTTGCAGGCTTCTTACCCATTGGAGCTTCTGCCAAGAAATACGAATCTGAATTTACGCGTAATCAGTTTGTAAAAATAGCTCAGATGGCTCTGTCTCCTGTGGGATGGGAGTTAGGTAAACACTGCCGCAGACGTGTGGAGTGCGCTTACCTCCTGGAGGCTCCAATCGTGACATCTTTATTCAGGAAATGTATATTAGAGATGTGATGTAAACCGCCCAGGAGTCTTCCAATAAATGAGTCATCTTGGCAGGCCGATGTCCTTGCTGCTGGACCGGCCTCGCAAGCGCAGCCCCGGAGTTCCCACGCAGGGTGTGGAAGAGCTCATGTCTTGCCTTCTTGCTGATGATTCCTAGCTGTGTTTGTCCCTGGCCTCAGTGTGATCTCTGCCGTTATTTTGCAGGGGTACTTTTCGATTTGAGAGGCCTGATGGCTCCCACTTTGATGTCCGAATCCCACCCTTTTCTCTGGAAAGCAACAAAGACGAGAAGACCCCCCCCTCCGGCCTTCACTGGTAGAGCAGACCGAGTGCCGAGACCCACAGAGACCTGTGTGTGTTGTAGACCTTTGCCTCCCCACTATGCTGCAGCCAACCAAGAACACGGAGCTTTTAAACATTTTAGACCATTTTTGTTTTAACTGTTGTCTAACGGGGAGGCTTTTTTGAACTTTAATCCTGGCTCTCTCAGGCTGCTTGTAAACGTAAGCTGTGTTACAGTTAACCCTTCCCTCTGTGGCACCTGCTGGGGTTGGAGCTGGGGGACGTAGGTCCGTGCTGCATCGGAGGACTGGCCCCCTCGGCAGGCCTGGACCCTTTCCAATGTGTTGTGAATTCTCTGCAATGTGAGGTTTCTCTAATAAACTGGCCCTTCCAGTTGCAACCAGTCTTCCTTTATAAACCAAGGCCTAGGCTTTGCATCCAGCCTGCCCCAGCTTGTCGCTCCCCCCTTGCCCTTGTGCAAAGCGGCATCAACCCAGGCTTCTTGCCGCTTCAGGAGGCAGCAGCGGGGACGGTTTAGGGAGCAGGAACGTGAGCTCAGCCTTCCCACAGTGCAGCTGCTTTCTGGGATTTAGCCAGCGCGTGGCAGAGCGGCCCGTGAGCTCCGCTCCTCGTTGCACAGCTTGCCTGGGCTGTGTGCTGGAGCGATGTGAAGCCTGCTTTGTTGGAGAAGAGAGCGCAGAGTGGGAAAGGCGGCTTGGCCAGTGGTGCTGAGCAGGCTGCCGCCGTGTCTCGTGTGCATAGAGCACCGGGCTGCGTGTTGTGATTGTACAGGAGAGCTGGAGGGGGCCCCCCTGGCAAGGGCTTGCCTTGCTGCAGGGGTGCGCGTCCCAGTGCTGGAGGATACCTCCCTGCTCGCGCTGCGGCTGTAACCGAATTTCCTTGGTAGTTTCTGCTTTGGCAGGAAGAGCTTGTTCTAACCTGCTGTGCTGTCAGCCGCAGTGAGGTGGTGCTTGGTTTTCTGCTCCTGCTTGCTCGGCTTGGTGGGTTGTGATTTTTGGTAGTCTGTGTGGAGGGCCCTGCAGAACCGCCTAGGGCAGCGAAACACCCGTAAGCTCACGACGTACGGATTTGTGAGAATTTTGCTTTTACGTGTGAAGGGCCTGGTCCACAGTGCAGATCGGATGTTAGCTCTTTACTTGGCAGCTCCGAGGATCGCAAGGATCTGGAGAGACATCGGCCTCCGTGGTGGGTCCCTTCCCTCCGTCTTTGGGCTTCTGAGGCCAGGCTTGGGGGTGACTCGCGGGGGCAGAGGTAGCTGGCTCTGTGATGGGAGCCCTAGGCAGAAAGTTTCAAACCTTTCTTCTTTCCCTGGTCTTGCTTAAACAACAAGGTATAACTAACCCACAGGACTGTTGTTTTTCTTGATTCAGAAGTATCCTGGTTACCCCCTCTTCCCCCGAGTCCTCTCTGAGCAGCCTCCTCACGTGTGGCTCTGCAAGGCAGTGCCGCGGCAGCGCTATCGGCCGCCTCGGCTGATGGACAAACAGCCATCGGAAATGACAGTGGGAGAGACATGCACACTGTCCTGCAGCCGGTGGATGCCTGTGTAGAGAGACTTAAATTACTACTGCTTAAACAGTGTTTATCTGTCACCAGTCTCTTCATTTGATGTCTGTCTTCCTCTCGGGTAGGACGTGCTGCCTACACTGCTGGTAGGGGTGAAAGGCTTAAACAGCCAGCCTGGGTTTAGGGGCAGAAAAGGATCCATAAAGAAGAGCCCACAGCTGCCAGCCCCACGTTGCCGCTGTCATGCCGATTCATTTGTGGGAGGAAGCGGGGGGGATACGGGGGGATGACGCCTCGTGTTCAGAGGAAGCAGGGACCGGTGGGAATCTGCTCCTTCCCTCCCATGCGATTGCTCAGCCGGGTTGGAGTAGCAGCTGCCCTGCCTCTCCCTTGGGTTACCGATTTTCACCTTTACTGGCAGTTGCAGCACCGCTGTAAATGTTGAACGCTGTTGCTCGCCTGCCCGTGTTTCGGGGGTGCCGTGGCCC
The DNA here is from genome assembly GCF_965183815.1 of Platalea leucorodia. NCBI lineage: Eukaryota > Metazoa > Chordata > Aves > Pelecaniformes > Threskiornithidae > Platalea > Platalea leucorodia. Next base: position 13,394,220 of record NC_138838.1, on the reverse strand, counting down.
TAACGCTTTCCGCAACGAGCGGTTATTGCTAAGGCGCGGTCCCGGGGGCAGAGCAGCGTTGGCAGCCGAGCTGTGCTCGGCGCGACGGGGCAGGGCTGGGCCCGGGAACAGACGTTCCTGGCTGGGTGACGATGGGCAAGGACCGAGGTGACCGGCGCCGCAGGAGCGCGGGGTGGTGCGGCGGGGTCAGGCCTCGCCGGGGGCAGCGCCGGGGCTTCCTCAGCCCCTTCTTCCCCCCAGGAGCGTCTCCAGAGCGCGGGCGAGCCCCTCCCCGCGGCGGGCCGCCCCCCTCTCCCGCGCGTCGGTCCCTGTACGAGGGCCTGGTCGATAACGCGCTGAGGCCCGGCTGCCGCTCCCGCCTCGCGTCCCCCCGCGGCGCCGCCGGGCACCACCCTCCCCCCACCCCGCACCGGCCCCGCGGCGGGGCTCTCCCGCCCCCCGGGCGGGCCTGGGCCCGCCGCTCCTCCCTCTGGGCGGGCCGGGCCCCGGCCCGGGGCTCCGCCTCCCGCCTCCCCCGCGCCGCCATCTTGATGCGTGCGCGGCGCCGCGCGCTCCCGGCCTGCCCCGCGGCGCCGGAAGTGACGCGCCGGAAGCGGCGCGGAGGCGGTGAGGAGGCAGCATGGTGGCGGCGGGAGCCCACCGGCCCGGGCCGCTGAAGCAGCAGAACAAGGCGCACAAGGGCGGGAAGCACAGCGGAGCGTCGCAGCGCCGCGCTGGAGGTGAGGCGGGGCGGGCTCCGCCGGGTTCCCCGCCGGCCCTGCGCGGAGCGGCCCGCCTGACCGATCTCTCCCTGCAGGCCGCGTCTCCGTCAAGGCCCAGCCCCGCCGGCGGCTCCGCGACCTCAGCAGGGTCGATCGGCGGCACCAGGCGCTGCAGCTCCGCCGGCAGCGCAAGGAGGCGGTGAGGGCCGCGGGGGAACCAGGCCGGGCCGGTTGCGGTGGTGCGGGGGGAGCGGGGTCGGTTCGGATCTTTGCAAGGGGGTAGCGGGGAGCGGGAAGGGGCCGGTGCGGGTCTCGGTGTGGGTGGGTGTCTGCGGGGACCGAGCCAGTTCGGGTCTTTGCGGGGGGATCAGGAGCTGGGCCAGGCAGAGGAACGGGTGCCTGGCTGGGTTCAGTTCGGGGCGAGCGAAGCGTTACTGGACTGAGGGGCTTCGGGTTGGGCTGCGGAGGGGTCCGGCCGTGATCTGAGGGGCGGGACAGGAACGGGATGGGGGCCGGGGCTCACGCCGTGCAATTGTGCCCGCAGGTGCTGGCCGAGAAACGGAGCTTGGGCGGCAGGGAGGGGCCCCCGCACCTCGTGGTTCTGGTGCCGCTGCACAGCCGGGCTGCGGCCCACGACAGCCTCCGCTTGCTGCAGAGCCAGGACTCGGCTGTCGTCCGCGTGGATGAGGGGAGAGCTGGTGACTTCGCGCTCCTCTGCCCCCGACTCAAGCAGCGCTGGCGCTTTGTGACAGCACAGGCAGGTGAGGAAACGCTGCTGTTGGTGTGGTTCTTGGCTCCGTACCCCTGGCAGCCCCACTAATGGAGGTGTTCTGTGTGCAGGGGACCTTCACGCTGTCTTAGACCTAGCAAAGGTTGCCGACTCCCTCCTGTTCGTCCTGGATCCTGCAGATGGCTGGGACAGCGCAGGGGAGCACTGCCTCTCCTGCCTCTTCGCACAGGGGCTCCCCAGTTATGGTGAGCGAGTGAGAAACGTTAAGGGCTTCTAGGGGGTATGGGTTGAGGGGGTGCTTGATGGGGATTTACTGTTGCAGTAATTAAAAACTCCATATGTTAATAGGCAATCACAGGTCTTTGACCGCGCTGTTTCTGAGCATAGGTCGATCAGCTGAATGCCATTCTCGTGCTGCCTTGTTGTGTTACTGCCCTGGTGGGGGAGCGTTGGAGATAAAAGGGGAGTTCTAGGTTTAGGCCTCTGGGTGTGTGGTGGTGTCAGTATTGAAGTGGCTATCTAGGCCTGCAGAGCGAAGCGATTCAGACGCTTTCTTGCTAAGTTCAGTTCCTGGGCCCTTATCTCCACGGCCTCATTTAGTCTCAGAATCTTATCTCTGAAGACAGATTTTCTGTCCTGAGTGTTCTTTTGAACGTGTGAAGCTGCCTTTGCACCTTGTTGTGTGAATCTCTTTAGTTATTTCGGTTGCTGATAGCCGAGCGTTTGTCAATGCTGGGTAAAAGGGGCTTAAGAAGATTTCCAGTCTGATCCCAAACGCTGTTCTGTGCGCTGCTTGGCAGCTCTTGCTGTCCCAGGGGGCACTGACTTGCCACCGAAGAAGCGGATAGATGCCAGGAAGAAACTTGCCAACGCCACTGAGAAGCGCTTTCCCGAGGCCAAGCTCTTCCCCCTGAACACAGAGCAGGAGTCCGCGCTGCTGCTGAGGCACCTCGCCACCCAGAAGCAGCGCCGTCTCGCGTTTCGGGACAGGCGGGCTCACCTGCTCGCCTATGCCGCGGAGTTTGTGCCCGGTCAGGAGAGCGACCTGGTTGGGACCTTGAAGGTGTCCGGCTTTGTCCGGGGACAGACCCTCGACGTGAACAGCCTGGTGCATATCGTGGGGCATGGAGACTTCCAGATGAGCCAGGTGGATGCCCCCCCCGACCCCCTCTCTTTGAACCCCCGAGTGGTTAAAGGACAGAAGAGGAGTCAGGACATGGACGTGCAGGTGTGTGGGAGGCCAGGGCTTTGCCAGTCCTGTTGGAACAACATGTTTCTAAACTTTCATCAGGAAAATACAACTGGGTGTAGGTGGTTAAGGGGGGGAAGGGGGTTTTATCAAGAGAGCCAGTAGGGCCGTGTTCTGCCTCTGAGCTGAGATTCCTTGCATGTGGCTTGTAATGAATGTTGTGTTACAACACAATGAACGCGATATGGAAGGGAGTTTTGCTTCAGACTGATCGCCAGCGTGAGTTAGGTGTATTGACAGCTGGGAACTCTGCTCTTGCCCTTCAGGATGACTCCGTGAACGGTACCGATGAGATGGAGGAAGATGTTAAGGTCCTGATGAAGGCAGATCCAAACAAGCAGGAGTCTTTGCAGTCAGAAGTGGTTCCTGATCCTATGGAAGGGGAGCAGACGTGGCCCACTGAAGAAGAACTGCAAGAAGCAGAGGGTGAGTAGCAGCAATACTTCTGTACCTTTTCCTTGTCCCTGTTAAGAGGGTTTTAGAAATCCTCTGTCACCAGGATAGCTGAGGGTGGCTGTGAAGAAGCGTGCTAGTTGGGAGCCCAGGGCCTGCATTCCTAGTCCCATCGCCTGACTACCAGGCTGTGTGGTTTGCCTGGCAGTTAGGAGGGCTACCTTTTAGCTGCCTTTTTTGGGCCCTGACAAATTCTGTGCTGGGAAACAGCGATTCTGGTCTAGAGCTGATCTGGGCTGTCCCGGTGTAAATGTTTCTGAGGGAAAGGAGAATTGTTCCGCTATTAAGGATTGGTGGGAATCCTGCAGCTTCTCTGAAGGCCAGCAGGAGGGTGGTGAAGGTCCCCAAAGGCACTTCCAAGTACCAGGCTGCCTGGATTGTGGATGATGAAGAAGAGGGCCATCAGGAAGATGATGATGACGATGAAGATGATGACATCGATGAAGACATGATGGAAGAGGCAGTTTCCCAGGTACCTCCAAGAGCTGATACTGCAGGTGACCTTCAGGGCGCTATTGCATATCCTAGGACAATCCTGTCATTCTAGCTTGCGCCATGCAAAGGCACAACGCAGAGCCAGGACTTGCCTGGATTGAATCTCTCGTGTGCATCACGTTGCTTCTTTGGCCTGTTAGATACCGAAATGAGGGACTGTGCTGTAGCTTGGGGCATAATTCAAACAGTGCGAGTACACGTAGGGTTTGCAGTGCTGCAGGCTGTCAAGAGAGCGCATGTGCTCACGGGCTCCGTGCTGTCCTCTGTGTCAGGAGGGGGAAAACAGTGAGGAGGAAGAAGAACCTGCAGACGAGGAATGTGAGACCATGACTGTTTCCGAGTGCTTGCGGGACGACCAGTACGATGAGAAGGTGGAGGAAGATGAACAGATGCTGGAGAGATACAAACAGGAGAGAATGGATGAAATGTTTCCGGATGAGGTGGACACGCCACGTGACGTACCTGCCAGAGTCCGGTAAGAAACGGGATGCTTTGCTGGGAGAGGAGCTGGAGGGTGCCCTTCTGTCCAGTTTGGTGAGATGGGGCAGGAAGCCTGTGATGTCTTAGCCGTGGTGTCTGAACCTGGCTGAAGGAATCTTCTGAAGACTCCCTTAGGCTCTGAGGCTTCCAGGGGAGGCACTAAATAGCGGGGAGTGGGTGGGCCCGGGCAGCTCCCTGCAGCAGGGAGAGCTGGGTCCTGACCTGGGAGAGGGAGGAAGATGGCAGAGCCCTGATGTGAGGGCAGGTTGTCTGGGGACTTGGCTGCTGTTTCTAGCTTTCCCTGCACAAAGATCTTTTCTGAAAGCTAACGTTTGCTTTGCTGCCTTTGCCCTCTCTGAAGGTGTGAGTCCCCGAGGACCACAGAAGGTGCTGGCCAGACGCCTCAATTTGTGAAGTAATTTGTCTTTCCTGTTATCTGTCCTTTAGGTTCCAGAAGTACAGGGGGCTGAAGAGCTTCCGGACTTCTCCATGGGACCCCAAAGAGAATCTCCCAAGGGACTATGCCAGGATTTTCCAGTTCCAGGACTTCTCCCGAACCAGAAAGCACCTCTTCCGGCAAATAGAGAAAGAGGAGACTGAAGGAGCCTCGGTATCAACCTTTTCTCTTCCTGATCGCTTCCCGTACTGGGTTCCCTTGCTCCCAGTAGGAGGGACTTGGCAGGGAGGTGGCTGAGTTCTCTATTGAGAGCAGTATTCACAACTGATCCTCTCTTGGCAGGTTGGCTGGTATGTCACACTTCATGTCTGCAATGTCCCTGTCTCAGTGATGGAGAGCTTCAAAGAAGGGAAGCCACTAGTCTTGTTCTCACTGCTTCCCCACGAGCAAAAGGTGACTAAGTATGGCCCTGCTGATACCTCGTAGGTGTGCAGCTCCTTGTCTTGATTCCCTCAGGCAGCCTGGTTTGGAGCTCTGGCTGCAGAGGATTTGGGTTGAAATCTCCCTGCATTGTTTGCGTTTCAAATAGGACCTTCCCTTTGGTCAGAGCAGGCGGAAGCTGCCAGGGGTGTTCAGGGTAGAGTGTCTGAGCCTGGCTGAGGTGTCCACATTGGTGACCAGCGGTCCTTTGGGAAGCCGTTGTCAAAGGCACTCGTCCCTTTCTGCTCTGGCCACCATCATTTGCCAGCCCTGCTCAGCCCCTCGCTGTGCTGCCTCTCCTGCAGATGTCAGTGTTGAATTTCCTGGTGCGTCGGCATCCGAGCAACACTGAGCCAGTGAGGGCAAAGGAGGAGCTGATCTTTCACTGTGGGTTCAGGCGCTTCCGAGCATCCCCCCTGTTCTCCCAGCACACCTCAGGTTTGTGAGGGACTGGTGGCGGGGGTCTGGGTATGCCGGGAGGCGGGGCTGGGGTTGCTAGGGCAGGAAGCCTGTGATGTCTTAGCCGTGGTGTCTGAACCTGGCTGAAGGACTCTTCTGAAGACTCCCTTAGGCTCTGAGGCTTCCAGGGGAGGCACTAAATAGCGGGGAGTGGGTGGGCTTGGGCAAGGTGGCTCACTGGGCCAGGCAGGGTGGTGGCAGGCTCCACGCGGTGAGCTAGTAGCTCAGAGGATCACCTTCATTCCCAGGTGCTCTGTCCCAGCAGAGGAGGGGTGTGTGTCACCTGTTTTCCTAAAGCGCAGAGCCCGTTTGCCAGGAAAGAACGGGCTGGATGGGGTTTCCCGGAGCTCTGAGGACTGCTGTGGGCCTGAACTTGATCGTTGCTGTTCTGTCCTAGCTGATAAGCACAAGTTGGAGCGTTTCCTGCGCCCGGATGCTGCCCTGGTGGTGACCGTTTATGCGCCCATCACTTTCCCTCCTGCCTCAGTGCTGCTTTTTAAACAGAGGAGTAACGGTAAGTTGATAAGTGCTGAGGAGGTGGTTGGTGTCTGGGAAACAACTGTTAGCAGGCCGTTCCCATACCCCACTTGCAAGTGCATCTGTCCAGAAAGTATGACTTGAAAAAGCTGTCCCCCTCGCGGTGTTTGAGAAGATTAACACACTTCCATCCCCAGTATCACTGGCACCTTTGTCTGTCCCTGCTGTGGGGTTGCTCTGGGCCTGGAACCATTTGGGGAAGGGAGTCGTGGTGAGGGAGGAGGCGGTGGAGGCACCTTCTGCGGCGCTGCCCTGTGCATTAGTGACTCTGCCTTGCAGGAATGCATGACCTCATCGCCACGGGTTCTCTGCTTTCCGTGGACCCAGACAGAATCGTCATCAAGCGGCTGGTGCTCAGCGGCCATCCGTTCAAGATCTTTACCAAGACAGCTGTCGTGCGATACATGTTCTTTAACAGAGGTACGTCCCGTCTCCGTGTGGTGGGAAGAGGGGATGCGGAAGCAGAACTTCTGCCCCTGCGGGAGCAGTTGTGTTGGTGCAGCAAAGCCTGTTCCTTACCTGCCTTTCGCGTTTTGATCGCCAGAGGATGTGATGTGGTTTAAGCCAGTGGAGCTGAGGACAAAGTGGGGTCGTAGAGGACACATCAAGGAGCCATTAGGTAGGTTTGGTCCTGTATTTATCTCTGTGATGCTGGGCAGGATGCGGTCTTCCTGGGCAGGAGAGAAAGCTAATGGCCTCTTCTGCTCTGCCTAGGGACCCATGGTCACATGAAGTGCCACTTCGATGGACAGCTGAAGTCCCAGGACACGGTGCTGCTGAACCTCTACAAGCACGTTTTTCCCAAATGGACTTACGACCCCCATGTTCCGGAGCCCGTGCCGTGGGTGAGGAGCGAGAGCGCGCTGCCGGTGCAGGAGGTGGAAATGGATTAACTGTCCAGCATGGCTAACGCAGTTTGTGCCTCAGCTCCCTGGATGCTGTTCTCGGCTTGTGCACAGCAAGGACAGCACTCGTGTCTCGGACGTATTACTGCTGGGGTCTGTACAGGGGCGGCTGTCTCACCAGCTGCTGCTCAGGTACCAGCTACAGCTATTTATTTTAATGGAAAAAGTTCTAAAAAACATCTGAGTGCCTCTGTCTTGGTGGTGGCCGGCTGCGGAGGCCAAATGGGGAGGCTGTGTGCACCCCTTCCCTTGTGAACCTGTGGCCCACTGGGGCTGTTGCCTTTCCCTCCTGCCCTGCCATAGCAGTGGGTCCGGGGATTTTGCTGTTTTGAGGATAGGAGTTTGCTGGAAGTTATTGTTGAGGCTGAGAAAGAAATAGCAGGTGGGGAGAGTGACTGAGTGCAGCCCACTGGAGGCCTGTCCCAGAGCAGGGCGACTGGGGAGGGGGGAACAGGCAGTGCTTTGCTTCCGGGCCCCCCCCGGTAGCGACCCAACGCCAGCTTCCTGTATCCCTCCACAAAAACTTTAAACCATTTGGGGCTGTTCATCTGTTTTTAGTAACGGGCAAACCAGACTGTACAAATACAGAGTGAGGTTTCTGTTGCTTGAGACACCGCTCCGTTCTCATTCCGCTTTCCCAGGGAGGTCTGTGAGCCAGGTCAGGGAGCTCAGGTCCACGTTTCCCCTGCACAGCACGATGCAAACGTTTTCCACGTCCCGGGGGACTGCCCGGAACTGCTCTGAGAGCACGGCCGCCACTCCCACACCCGCTGCTGGCTCAATCAGCAGCTTCATCCTTTCCCACACCAGCCGCGTGGCTCGCCGTCGGGACAGCAGCAGCTGTTATCCCAGCAGCAAGTACAGGCTGCTCCGGGGCCGCGGAGGGCACTGTGCGTGCGGATCTCTGCAGCGCTCTGGGAAGGGAGAGCGGAGCTTCCGCCAGCCCTTTCCAGCTGGAGACTGTGGGTGTTGCACAGCTGTGGTGGTCTGCAGGGGCTTGTGCTGTCCTGGGAGAGTGGAGGGGAGAGAGTGGAGGGGCAGAGCATGGATGGAGGCAGCTGCCTGCTGGCAGCTACCGTGAGAAGGGAGCCGGCAGCGTTTACCTTGGTTTCTTCCCCCGAGACTGTCGGGATGTCATCAGCCGCACCCCTGATGACGGGCCGTGCGTTCGGTCCGATGCTGGCTTTGACTGCACCTGCGATGGCATCCGGCAGGTGAAGGTTGGGGCCGGTTCCCCTTACCGTGGACTGGTAACAGTCACCCGCGTTGCGCGGCTCAGCAGCGAACGCTTTCACATCTGGTCTCAAAGCCTGCGGAGAGCAGGAGGAGCCGCTCGGTTTAAACTAGCGTGTGCCCGTCTGCTGTTGCTGCGCGCAGGGGGCCAGGTACGCCGTACAGCTGCCGCGCAGACCCAGGCACATGGAGATGCCCACAGCTGCTGCCTGACTTTGGGAGCCCTGCCCTTCCCAGGGGGAGATGCAGCCACTGCTTCCCCCATGAGCTGCTGCCTGCCTGGATGGCAACCGCTATTCCCGCAGTCATTCCTCCGCCGGGAACCACCGCTGCCTTCACTTCAGGCGCCCGTGCAGAAAGGAAGCGTGAGTGCTCCCTTCCGCTGCTCCCTGCCTGCGAAGAGCAGAGCCCGGGGCTGGGTCCGCGCTGTGCGTTTCCCTCGCCCGCTCTGGCAGCGCCAGGGCCACAGCGCCTCGCCCCGTGATCACCGCCAGCTCGGGGCTGCGGCGCGCCGTGCCTCCTCCTGGCTCCTGGGCTACGCCAGCTGCGCTCTCAGCTCTGCGCTAAGGGGAAGAGTGCGGATGGCCGCCTCTCGGTCTGGCTGGGCCACGTCCCTGGCCGGTCTCTCCCGTGCCTTCCCTTGTCGCTGGGCTGTAGGCGCAGATAGCAGCTTGCTTACAGCGCGGGGCCGTCCAGGGCACCACCGTACAGGCAGGAATCCCTGCGCGATGAAAGGAGGCAAATCCAACAGCGAGAAAGGCGCAAGCAGCCAGTTAGCGCTGCGGGAGGGCTGCGTGCACAGCCTTGCCTCTGCTGGCTCCCGCTGAGGAGAGGGACGCCCCCGCTGCTCCCCGGGGCGCCAGCTCTGCACCCCCGCTGCTCCCCGGGGCGCCAGCTCTGCACCCCCGCTGCTCCCTGAGCCGGGCTGGAGGCCGGGGTATGCGTTGCCCCCGGCCCGGGCAGCACAGGTGAGTGGTTGCCCGCGATTCCCCCTGCCCGGGGCCGTCGCCTTCCCCGGCGCTGGCCTTCCCCGGCGCTGGCCTTCCCCGGTGCGGCTCCCGACTGTGTCCGGGGCCCGCGGGTCCGGAAAGCGCCGCTGCCCGGGAGCCGGCGTGCCGGGCTGGGGGGCGGGGGGGGGATTCCCTTCCCTGCAGCCTCCCCCGCGGAAGCGGAGCCCTGGGAAGCGCTGCAGCCCCGGCGGCTGCCGGCGGAACGGGCGCTCCCGGCCTGGCCCCGGCCCCGCCGCCGCCACGTGCCGGCCGCCGCGCGGCCCCGCGGCCCGAGCGCGCATGCGCGCGGCGGCGGTTTTGGCCCCGCGCGGCCGCCGTCCGCGCGCCCCGCCCCCGGCGGAGGGAAGATGGCGGAGGGGCTGGAGCGCGTCCGCGTCTCGGCCGCCGAGCTGCGGGACATGGTGGCGGCGCAGGCCCGCGCCGCGGCCGGCGGCGGGCGAGGTGAGGTGGCGGCGGGGACCGGCGGTGGCGGGAGGAGGCGGGAGCCGCCGCTTGGGCCTCCCCCCGCCCCTCGGCGGCACCTGTCCGGGGGCGGGCCGGGCCCCTCGGCCGCGCCGCCCGGCTGGGGTAGGGGCCGGGGCCGGGGCCGCGCCGCCCCGCTGCGCCCGCGAAGCCCCGGACGCGGTTGTCGCCGGGGGGAGAGCACGCAAGCGCTGAGAACGGGGGCTTTGCCCCGGGGCAGGCCGGTCCCTGCCCCCTCGGGAGCCGAGCCCCGGTAGCTGTGGCTCTCCCGTGGCTGAGGCTCGGTGGTCCGGGCCGGCGCAAGCTGCTGACGGGAGGGGAAAGCTGAGGGAACGCAGGGCGTAGCAGCCCGGCTTCGGTGAAACGTTTAAGGACGCGTTGTCCAGGCTGGGTTCCCTGAGGAGCTTTTGCGTAAATACAGTTATGGAGAGGAGGGGAGAAGCGCTGCCGAGGTGCGAGCCGGGGAGATCGGCCCCGTCTGTCGGCAGAGCGGGTGGAGAGGGCAGCGCCTGCAGGCGGAGGGGCTCCCGCACCAACAGTAGGCAGCTGCTGCTGGGACTGCGACGCTAAAAGTTCTCGTCTGGTACTTGTGTGCGAGCGCTCGAGTATTGTGTTGTGCTTTCTCTGTTGCTTTCTCAGCGTGCCGGCTCTTTCAGGCAAAGCCGTTGCGGGATGCGTTCTGTAAGCGAATGAGGCCGAGGATTTGCTCAGCGTTGTTATCCTTTCTCGTTTCCTACCCTTGCTCTGTGATTTCCTGTAGGCCTTGACAGAGAATTTCAGATCTGTTTGCTTGGACCTGCCCAGAGGGCATCAGGCTCTTTGCCTTTACTTAAGATCTCCTCTTGAGTGTTTGTCGTGATGTTTTTTTGTCCCTGGCTGACTTGTGGTGGGAATAACTTTCTTCTCTCTGTTTTTCCCCAGAAAACATGAAGGAAGTGAAGGAGCCGAGGCATCGCAAAGACAACAGGCGCCCAGACCTGGAGATTTACAAGCCTGGCCTCTCCCGACTGAGGAGCAAACTCGTGCCGCCAAAGCACGAGGCCTCAGAGAAGGAGAGGAGCAGAGCTGAGGAGCAGAGTGCCAGCGACAAGGGCCCTTCAGGAGGAGAGGCTCCAGTCATGGAGGATTTCGGCAAAGGTGATGGCCCCAAGCAGAACGGTCCTTCGCAGGAAAACGAAGAGACAGAGACTAAAGGTGGTCTTCAGAGCCAGGAGAACTTGCCCAAGCAGCCTGCTCCGGATGAGTGGTGTCCCAAGACCACCAGGAGAACGAAGAAGCCGGACCAGCAGATCTACCAGCCTGGGAAACGCCTGCATTCAGCTGCTAAAGAGCCGGCTCTGCGGTCAGCTGCCGAGGAAGTCACCAGTAAGATGGAGCAGCTGAAAGTGGAGGGAGATGAAGAGACTGAGAAAGGTACTGGAAAAGACAACAACAGGAAAACCAAATCAAGCAAGGAGGACAGAGACGGGAGCCAGGCAGGGGAAGGAGTGAAAGCCTCAAGGGGAGAAAAAGGAAGACGAACAGAGCGAAGTGACAGGATAAGGAGAACAAACGACGAGGTGATGCAGGGGAAGCTGGGCTCTACCAAGCGCTACTCCCGCTCTGACAAGCGGCGGAGCCGATACCGCACCTGCAGCACAAGCTCAGCTGGAAGCAACAACAGCGTAGATGGAGCCCTGCTTGTGGATGGGGTGGAGAGGCGGCAGGAGCGTGCCAGAGAAAGAATACGTCCTAGGAAGCAGCTCTCTGCGTCCTCCACTGACTCCTTGGACGATGACAGAATCGATGAGGCAGAAGCATATGTCTTCAGCAGGAATTCGGACAAGAAAAAGCGTTCAGAGCAGAGTCGAGCTTCTAGGAGCGAGAGCGAGTGGAGCAGCAATGGCAGGGAAGTCAAGGGACCCTTTCGAGTCACATTTGACAGCAAGACTATGAACAGGGATATCAGTCTGGCAGATACAGATAAAAAAAAGCCCCTGAAGGCATTTGTTGGTTGCAATGACTCAGAGGCTTCGGAGGCGAGGAGCCAGAGCAGAGAGCCCCAAGGGAGGGGCCGTGGGATTCTGTTCCTGCCTGCCAACACGGACCTCTCTGCCAGCACCGCAGGCTCCCCCGAACCCAGTCACCCTGGGCCCAGGCTCCTGCTGGGCGGTGCTGGGAGTAAAGGCCCCCGGAGCAGGGGCCGAGGCGGCACTGCCCGCAGGCTGTGGGACCCGAACAACCCGGACCAAAAACCTGCCCTGAAGAGCCAGACCGCTCAGCTTCACTTCCTAGACACGGATGATGAAGTGAGCCCCACCTCCTGGGGGGAAGCCCGCCAGGCCCAGACATCCTACTATAAGTTCCAAAACTCTGACAACCCCTACTATTACCCTCGGGCCTCTGGTCAAGGCCCCCAGTATCCTTACGGTGGGTACTCCCTGCAGTATCCCATGGGTCCAAGCAATGGTGTGTACCCAGGAGCCTATTACCCTGGGTACCCCGGCCAGGCGGGGCAGTACCTGTGCGGACCGCTCCCGCCGACTCCTCTGAGTTCCGAGATGGAGCAGCAGATGCGGAACATGCAGCAGCAGGAGCTCAGCAAACTCCTCCGTGAGGCTGGGAACCAGGAGCAGCAGCTCAGCAATCTGCTTTCCAGAGACCGCATCAGCCCGGAGGGGCTGGAGAAGATGGCCCAGCTGAGGTTTGTGGCTGTGCTGTAGAGGGGTGTGTGACTGGGTCATTTCCAGGGCGAACTGCTACCAGAACTGTTATCCAGAGAGCGGTGCTCCTTGGGGATCTGGTAGACTGGAGATGTCGATGTCTCGGAGACTGGGAGATGGGGCAGTGGCTCGCTAGCTTTCGATGTGCTGGGACTGTTTGTCAAGTGCCAGAAGTGTGTGGGGATCAGAAGGAAACTGTGGGTGAAGATATCATTCGCCTGGGCTGGGAGCTAAGCCATGGCTTCTTGTGGTTGTGGAATGCCTTGCCTGCTTCACAGGGACGCGAGGGAGCAGGACGAGCACCCGCTGCGGCTCTTGGGTTCTCCTTGCTTTTGCTGGAGCTGGCCTCTCTCAGTTCCAGTGCTCTCACATGCTTTCAGCGTTTGCTGGCGGACTTCTGCTTTCTTACCTGTTCTCGGTTACCCGCTGTCTGATTTGCATTGTGGGCTTCAGGGGCGGCGACCGTCGGCTTGTGCTTGTGAAGTGTTGCGTGGGTTCCTGATGCTGTGTAACAGTGACAGCGCGTTTCAAGCACTGGGTAGTTTTGCTCTTGACACCGCTCAACCCTGTGACATACGGCGGGCCAGTGGGAGTAGCCTGGTGATGCCAGCTAGCGAGAGGGAAGTGACACTGGTGCTCTGGAGGGTAGTAAACATGGCTGTAGCAAGTTTCTACTTGACATCTTTCACATTTACTTGTGACCTCCCTGTCTCTGGGGCTTCTCTGGAGACTTATTTTCAGAGCTGACTGGCAGCAAGTCTAGCAGGTGAGCTCATTTCGGGGCTTGTTCTGTGTTTTGGGGACTTGCACTATAGAGCACAGAGTGGGTTGTGTCTGCGCTTGAAGCAGCACTGGAGGTTTCAGGTCTTCCTCAAGGTGTCAAGGTCACCCCGAGCTGTTGTCTGGAGGGAGAGGAAAGGCTGCGCAGTGCTGCTGTGGCCGTGTGAAGCCCACCCTGCCCTGGGAGCGTAGGCATGGTTGGCCCTGTCCCTGCCAACAGCATCCATCTGCCTCGATGTGTTTCCTGCCCGCGGCTGAGCGCACGCAGCCACCCTGCCTGTGGAGCTGTGCTGGGGCTCTTGGATGCAAGCGCTGCTTGTCAGGTGCCCGTCTGCAGAAATGCCCGACTCTCTCGGTCGGTGTTGGTGCTGTCCAAGCATGTGTGTGCAGGGTTTGGGGACTGCGTGGGGTAAGGCAGCAGAACCGCGCTCTGTGCTTTGCATGGGAACCCGCCAGCATCCTTCCCGTGTTCTGTCAGGCTCTTCCAGGCATCGCCATCTGGCTTCACTCCAGGCTTTGCCATCTATGCTGTTGCACTGTTTTCTGCAGGGCTCGAAGCATTGTAAGGGATAAGGCTGCCAAGGCAGCAACTGCCGAGGATCCTCTTTACCATAAACTTGCCCCGCGTATTGTGGAGCTATTTCTAGCCTGCAACTATTTTATTGAATTCGAGGAGGAATGCTGCTCCGGTGTTCGGGCGAGGCTGTAGGTAGCTGTGAGGGGAATGTGATTTCTGGGACTCTGAGGCTTTGTTTCCTTCAGGTGTGACGTTCCCAGCTCTCGAGGAAGCGGGGTCTCTGTTTCTGCTGTGTGTTTTGGTTGGATGGAAGGGAGGTGGGGATTGTTTTAACGGCAAGACCTCTCCTGCCCCTCTGGTTCTTTGTGTGTTTGTTCCCAGCCCTTAGGAGCCAGCCTTTGTGCTCAGAAGGAGCAGAGCCTGGCCCTGCACACTTTCTCTGTGTTCGTATCAGGAGACACTTGTGCCTTGCTGTTCCCAGTGGCAGAGCTGTAGCAGAGCTCCTTGCTCTTTGACAGGCCCTGATCTGTTCTGATGCATATGTAAAAGGGAGACGGTCCTTTCAGATTTGCCCTCCTGGAGCAGGAAGGGCGTTTGGCTGCACCAGCTCTCATCTCCCTCTGGGACAGGTGTGGAAGCATCGATTTGCCGTAGCGTGCGAGCCGGCTGAACTGCTGACGCCTCGTGCTTGCAGCAGGTGGCTCAGCGCATGTTTCCTGGCGGCTCAGGCCCGGGCTGGGCAGTTGCTGTTGTATTGACCGCTGATTGTGTTTCACTGTAGGGTGGAGATGCTGCAGCTGTACGAACGGTGCATTCTGATGGACATCGAGTTCTCCGATACCCAGAACGTGGACCAGCTGCTGTGGAAGAATGCCTTTTACCAGGTGATTGAGAAATTCCGGCAGCTCCTCAAGGACCCTCAGGGGGAAAACGCCCAAGAAATTCGGAACAAACTGCTCCAGCTTCTAGATGAGGTAAGAAGAGAGAAACATCCCCAAACTCCACTAAACCTTTGGGTGGCATTGGCTGGTGTTCAGAATGGGGTGGTGTAACTGGGCAGCCAGCCTTCTTGATCCTGTTCGAATCTCTGTGCCTTAGGCCATCCTTGTGCAAGGAGAATGCTCCGACAGGTTATGGTTTAGTGTGGCAGGTGTAGGTCCAGGTGGACATTTGTTATGATTTAAACCAGGCTTGTTTTGGTGTGTTTTATGTTAATTAGAAATTGATTTAAGCTAAAGTGAAATGAATGCCCTGAAGTGGAAATAAACAGAAGCATTCCTGGAGGTGTTTGTGCCATCTTTCTCAAATTTGCTTAAAAGTCATTCTGTTAAACTGTGCAGCTCTGTTTACTCTTTGTAGAAGGTAAGCTGACAGATCCGAGAGGATGTGTTTTATAGAATTAGGTTGGTGGGAAGGGGCTGCTGGAGGGCTTTAGTCCAACCTCCTGCTCGAAGCAGAACTCCTCAAACACTAGACCAGGTCAGTCTTGGTTTTGTCTAGCTCAGTCTTGAAAACCCCTGAGGCTGGAGATCCCCCGACCTCCTTGTTGTTTTTTGAAGAGAAACAGCCCAAACCTCGGGGAGAGGGACCTTCTTTCTTGCTCGTGGCAGGGATGGTGTGGTGATTTTGTGCTCATCATCAGAAAGATTGTAACGTCCAAGTATGTGTGTGTTTTGCAGGGCACTTCTTTTTTTGATGGCCTACTCCAGAAGCTGCAGGTGTCATACCAGTTCAAGCTAGAGGACTATATGGACGGGATGGCCATCCGCAGTAAGCCTCTGAGGAAAATGGTAGGTTGGCTTCCTCCTGGAGACTTCTCATCCTGTTAATTGTATGCAGCATGCTGAACTCGGTGTGCTGCCCTTGCCAAGAGGTAGGCAGCTGTACTCGGAACAGATGTCAGTATGTTTGCAGGGAATCTTTCTCAGCTGTTGGAGAACTTTTTGAACCAACTCCAGTGCATTAACATTTCTTAGCTTCATTTACAAAGAAGAACTTTTTTTGTACCAGCTCTGTGACCAGGGCTAATAAAGGGAAAGAAGTGTCCAAAGGTACCCTGGCTTTGCCTTAGATATTGAACATGTTTTATTTCTGTCTGTGGAATCCAGAATAATGAACAGGAAAGCTAACAGTTGCGCTGCCTCCCTGACACTTGACGGCGTGTTGCCCTGAGCTGCGAGTGCAGGTGCAAGGGACAGCTGGGAAAGGAGGTTTTAGTCCAGCTCCGTTCCCGGGGAGATGTGTTTGTCTAACAGCTGTCCTCCTCAAGCTGGTCATGGACTGAACAAGTCTCTTCTGGAGAGAGATGGGACGTTGTTGTAAGAGAGGAGGTGTTTGGGGGATTGGCTTTCCCCTACAAATGCTGAACCAGTGCCGTGGAGCCTTGTCATTTCATTCTGCTGCCCTTTTGTGAGACCTCCAGTGTCAGTGACCTCCTCTTAGCTCTCTACAGTCCCTGTGTGCTCACTGGGTCTGCAGGCGAGCCAGGGCTGCGCAGGTCCCACGTGACATACCGAATGCTTCTTTCCAGGTGAAGTACGCGCTGATCAGTGCTCAGAGGTGTATGATTTGTCAAGGGGACATTTGCCGATACAGAGAACAAGCAAATGACACAGCAAACTACGGAAAGGCACGCAGGTATTGTGTTCTCTGTAGCGCTGAGCACAGCCCTTCCCCTATCTACAAGGGATGTATCTCATTTCATGCTTAAACTTGCTTCTAGCCAAAGAAGTCTTTTCATGCCTCCTTATTGTATTGCAGTCCTGTGAAGCTTTTCAGCTAGGAGAGCTTCCCATGTGTCCGTGTGTTCTGACTGCATCAGGAGTTACTGCCACTTGTTGCTTCCTGTCACTCTTTTCTTTTTGCCTGGGATACAGTCCTTTTTCTGATCTTTTTTTCTGGAGCAAAGACTGGGGGGGGGGCAAGTGAGCCCAGCATGGGGGATGGAGCCCTGAAATAGGGGGAGGTTTGGCCAACAGGGCAGGGAAAGCTGCCTATTTTGGGGCCTGTGAACGTCATGGAGTACGCTGATATCTCAGGGAGGCTGGAGGGAAGGTAGTGGGTTCATGATGTGTCTGAACGGTGTTGATGGATCCACGTGTGGCATGACATAATCTGGAGAGTGGATAATACAATTGAGGTAAATAGAGAGGAGAACGGAGGGCTGAATGGACTGCCACTGAACAGATGCCTCTTCTCTTGGGATGATTAAGTAACTTGAAAATATGGGGAATGAGCTAAGGAACACAGAGGGTTTGGTCCCAGCTGCCATGGAGCTAAAAGGGGACTGAGAGAGAAACGTTCCCTGAATAGCCTGTTGTCTGTGCCTGAGGCTGCACAGGGGACAGCGCTTGCTGGCTCTGGCTAAATGCTCATCTTCAGGCTGAGCCAAGAACATTTCCTTCTGCAGCTGTATCTGCCCCTCTCTTGTCCTGTGCACCCTCCAGGCCGGGTGCAGGCTCGCTGCCTGTGCATGCTCTTGCAGGCAGAGGGCACTTGTGCAAAGGGCCTGGTGCCTGCAGGGCTGCCAGCGCTGAAAGGGGAATTCTGTGCCCTTCACAGCAAGGAAGGCAACCTGATGTCCTTTCAGTAACTCCTTCTCTCTGGTTCTTCCCTTCCTCAGCTGGTACCTGAAGGCTCAGCAAATTGCTCCCAAAAACGGCCGCCCGTACAACCAGCTGGCGCTCCTGGCCATCTACACGGTAAGACGCTCATCATGCAGGGATGTAGCAAGCATAGGGAGAGCCTCTGGGATGGCTATGAGATTCCATCTGGGGGAGAAGGACATTGTTTAGGGCAGTGCTTCCAGATGTTTTCTTAAAAGAAAGAAGCTGGTGGCAGGATGTGCTGTGTGGATTCCAGCTGCTGTGGATTCAGGCAACTTTGTTAGATACATGCTACTCCCTCCGGCTATCAGCATTTTGGGGACTGTTCTGTGGGCTGTTGAGAGTGCACGTGTTTTAAAAGTGGGTTGTGTTTGAAGTTTTGCATGAGATTTTTGTGCTCAAGGCTCAATGCTGTCATGAGGACGCTGTTTCTGTTTGCCATGTCTTCACTGAACCTGTGGGCACTGGTCTAAGCGACATCCACAGGTGACTTTCTTAGGTTTCAGCTTTGCTGGCTACTCCAGCCATGCAGGAAACTTACTTCAAGGAAGATGTGACAGCAGATAATGGAAGCATCGGGCTGGGACATAGGAGCTGGTAGGGATCTGCCCGTTGGCAACGCTGAAAGATGCTGGTTTAAAGCAGAGCAGTTCAGAACTGCGGGGTTCAGAAGCGCGTTTTCTTCATGGCTGGGAATGACCTTTCTGACTCTGTGGTGGTTTGTAAGGCCCGCAGCACGGGGGCGAATCCCTAAATGGCTGTGTGTCTTGGCAGCATAAAGACCTGGGGGGGCCTTCTCATGGTATTCCCTGCGGCCAGCCTGTGGGAGAAAAGGTGCTGAGAAGTTGCTCGGGCGCGAGGGGATCAGCCCAGCGGCAGGCCGAGATGAGGGGGCCGTCCTGTCCCACCGCTGGCAGGAGGCTGGCAAAGCCTCCCGGCTTGCTGGACCTCTGCTCCTTGTGAAACTCGTGTGGAGTCATTTCCATGTTCGTGGTAACATTGAAAAGGGTTATTTCCTGAACTGTCAGGAATTCAGTATTTATACTGTTGTCCCTTACCATCACGTCCGCGGAGAGACTGTTTTGCGTGAGCTTCTGGGTTGATGGTTTCTGTAGCAGCCCTGGGGCTACAGCAAGTGAGTCTGCAGGCTGCGGTGTCCCCTGCGCTCCCTAGCCCTGGCAGAGGGCTCGTGCTTTGTGCTGGTGGTTGTAAGTAGCTGTGAATGTGGATGGAGAGTTCAAGGTCCTGCTTGTCATACTGTTTGTCAGCATGTCTCTCTGTCTCAGGCCGTACAGAGGGAGAGGGCATGTGTACTGAGGGACAGGGAAGGCGAAGTATGTGGGTGCTTGGCTCTCTGCCCCAGAATGAGTGGCAGCTCTGAGTCTGGTTGTGTTTTGGCAGAGGAGAAAGCTGGATGCTGTCTACTACTATATGCGCAGTCTGGCTGCCAGCAACCCCATCCTCACAGCCAAGGAGAGCCTCATGAGTCTGTTTGAAGAGACAAAACGCAAGGTGAGTCTTGGAGCTGGGCTGTGGGATGGTGCAGCTGCCAGCACTGGCTCTTCTGTCCTGGAGAGATGTGATCCAGAGAGGAGGGCGATGGTGGCTTTTGGACTTGGAGTCACCACTTATCTACTTCTACTTCTTATCTACTCCTTCCATGTTGGCAGTCAGATGAGGGACACAGTCTTCAGAATTACAGTGTCCTTTCTGCCTCTCCTCAGACTCCTTTTGGGGTTGTTTGGGCAGCTGAATCTGTTGTTTCTGGGTCGCAAACTGTAAAAAGCCAGGCTCCGCACGGGCTGTAGGTTGCTGTGGTTTGCAGCATGGCCTTGGCACGTGGCACGATCATTATCTCATCCCAGAGGTGCCCCACAGGGGTGGACAAGAGAGGCTGCAGTCCCTTTGTGCCCCAGAGGGTCACCCCGAGTCAGAGATACAGCACGTTGGCTGTCACACGCTGCTAGGACTGGACACAGCTTTTCTTGTCCCAGGGCAGCTGGAGTTGAAAACCTCTCACCTGCACTGTCCTGTAGTGTCAGAAACCAAATTCTGGAACTGTCAATGAGTTACTGTAGTTCTGAAGCAGGGGGAAGAGCCAATTTCTCCATG
Source organism: Platalea leucorodia (assembly GCF_965183815.1). Classification (NCBI taxonomy): domain Eukaryota; kingdom Metazoa; phylum Chordata; class Aves; order Pelecaniformes; family Threskiornithidae; genus Platalea; species Platalea leucorodia. The sequence continues at coordinate 13,374,913 of NC_138838.1, read as the reverse complement.
AAAATGAAATGATACACTTTTCCTGAACTTTGATCCCCGGGTGATCTGAATCTGTCCTGTCTGTCCAGGCTGAGCAGATGGAGCAAAGGAAACATCAGGTGCTGGATCTGAGCCCCAGCCACCGGGGGAAGGGCAAGAAGTCCACATTGCGACAAGTTGGAGATGATGCCACGCGGCTGGAGATCTGGATCCATCCTTCCCACCCCCGCGCCTCCCAGGGCCACGAGTCCGGCAGGGATTCTGAGCAGGACAACGGTCTTGGGAACCTCAGCCCCAGCGACGTGAGTACTGCAGGAGGCGGCAGTTGGCTTTGGTGTCATGTGTTTGGAATGCAGTGGAATGACACTGGATCTGTTTTGCTTTCCTGTTGCTAAATTTTCCAGTGTTTTGGCTTCCCCTATGGGAGCTGTGCCTGGGTCAGGCCGAGGAGCTGGTGACCTCGTGCCTCTCGTGTTTAAGGCATGTTGTTACCATCCCTTTCTTGGCAGCATGTGCTGGTGTGGCTGATACGGAATAGGAGAGGCACAAACAGAAGATGCTGTAAAATGCCTCCGCTGAGGGCTCTGACTTGGGTGAGGCTGCCAGTGGGAAACGAGGTCAGATGCTGAAGACCAGGGTTGACAGTGACCCTGTAAGCTCTGAGGCTTGATCTGGAAGTGGATCACTTGTCCCAGCGCCAGATGATTGGAGGTTTGCACTGGGAATGTGAAAACCATGGTTTTAATTTCCAGTGTAAGTGTCATATTTGCATTACTTGTTCTGCTGAGCAGCCAGACTGGTGCCTTTCTTTTGCAAGGATAGAAAAAAAAAATGCCGAACGGTATCTCTCGTGTGTTTGGGCTGCGTACCTTGCAAGAGGAGCCTGAGCAAACTCTGTTTGTCAGGCACAGGAATGCGGGCGAAGGCAGTGGTGGTTGGGAGCTCATCCTCTAGGAATCCTTGCACTGCTTTGGCACATGCGGCTTGCAAGGGAACTTGCCAGGGAGCTCTGGGCTGCCTGTCCTAAAATGGCTGTTAAGGATGTGAGTTTAGCAGAACTGGGAAGACCTTCCCCGCATACTGCGGGGCCCAAAGCTGCTCAGACATGATTGCACTTTTATAACTAGTTTGTGACTTCAGCTGGGTGGAACTGGGGTGAAGTCTTGGAGCGCTGAAAGATAAGCTCTGGCACATAGCTGCAGCATTTTTAAGACGTTACTGCCCTTGGTTGTTTTCCCTCTCCTCAACTTCTCTTCTGGAGACCTTTGCTTCCTCAGCATCGTTGACAGGAATGTGCCAGGCTTTAGCCTCTCCATAAATCATTGATGAAGATGCTGTGCCGTAGGATGCTGAGTGGTTTTGAGGCACTGGAGTTTCTCTTTTGCAGCACTCCCATGTGAGGCAGCGTAAACGCCAGCAAAGCGGGGGGCAGCGATGTCTTGTTTATAGTGCAGCACTGTTTGCTAGAGCTTGCCCATGGTCTGGTTGACGGCGGGCTGTGTTCTCTGAAGCGCAGGTTGCTGGCAATGCCTGTACAGATTGTGTGTCTGATTACTACCATTAGTCTTGATTTCTTCATCTGTTTGAAATGTTGGCTCGTGGAAAGCTTTCCCCACTAATACCGAGAGGCTGCGTGATCAGAAATACAATGGCAAGAGGAGCTGAGGGCGCAGGTTCGGGCACTGCTGGTTTGGCAGCCAAGGTATTTGTACTCAGGCTGCCTGCGCCTGCTGCGGTGCTGCGCTGCAGCGCTCCACTCGCGCTGGCACGACTGCTTACGGGGCCGTGCGCGGCCGTGTCACCAGGCTGATCTGCATTAAAAATAACCAGGTGAAAAGGAAACCTTAAATCGCGTCGCCGCCAGAAATACCGTGCTGTGAAGCTGCGGGCTGGGCAAAGACAGCAGCCCGTCGGGAAGCTCTGGGTCCTTGAGGCCGCAGCCTCTTGCCCTCCCGGCTGCACCCGGGGGCGGTTTGCAGCTCCGTGGCCGGTGCGTGGCCGCTGTGTGGCACTGTTTGCCCTGCGAAGGGCCCTGCTCGCCCCGGCTCCTGGCAGCCCCACTCGCTCCTGGCAGCCCGGCTCCTGGCAGCCCCTCTGCCGCCGGCCGGCCGGGAGGGCACCGCTCTGCTCCCAGCGGCCCCGTGCCATCCCGGTGCTTACCTGCCATCTGGGGGAAATGAGTCTGAACTGTGTCGTCGCCTCCTTGGTCCCTTCCTTGCCGGCTTCAGCCCTTGAAAAGGCTGAGGCAAGCCGTGTCCTTGCGTTTGCACTGCAGCTGTGCTCTGCAGGTAGCTCCTTGGGCGTCAGTCTTTGTGGCAGCTGTTTCTGGGCCAGAGAAGGGAATTTTACAGGGTAGAATAGGAAAGCGTTCAGCTTCCAGAAGCAGATATGACACCGCAAGTATAGACCCTAACAGCTCTGGACATCCACTGGGCAGAAGCACGGGAGAGAGGCTCCTTCTGCCTTTCCAGCGGAGGCTGTTGCTTCAAACCTGGCCCAAGCCAGAGGTGACTGGTGTTTTTACTGTGGAGATACTGGCTGTTTCACAGGTGACAGGAAATTGATTTGGGATGTTTTCTGTCCTCAGTCGTCGCTTTCTTCGTTGTGCAGGCGGTTAGGTGCCCGTCCTACGTTGTGGCACACTTGGCAGGGAGACGCTGAATGATTGCTCTCCCAGGACCTGCTGATGCGCACACTGTCCCTGCGAGCGAGCAGAGAGCCTGCTCAGCACATGCTTGCGTGTCTCTTCTCACTGCTGACTTTATTTTCCCTCCTGCAGCCCTGTACAAAGACACAAACGTCACTACTTTATTTCCGGGTTAGGAGCTGACTGCATAGAGTTAGTAAAGCCTGATGGCAAGTTTGCAGAAGGCCAGCTCACACTGCAGCCATTGCTGTGGCAAGAGGAGGTGGCGTGCAGTGCTGGCAATTTGCCTTGGCACTGTGTGTTTAGGTAGAGGCTTGGCATAGCTGCTTCTTTCACAGTTTGCTGCATCGTGTTTTCTAGGAAGATGCAGAACTGGAAGAACGTACCATCTGTCCACGCCAAGGAGCATGCATCTGCGTTTGGCCCCTTCCTTAGCCACTGGCTTTGGCGCTGCTGGCACGGAGGGCGTGGGGTGGGTTCAAAGTGAGCTGAAGAAGTGTTTGGGTTGCGGCCTGGCTGTTTCGTGCTTAGGGTTTTGTCCGTTATGCCCCCAGCCTTTTGGGGTTTCATTCTGTGAATGGCTGTTCTCTGTGGTCTCTCATACTTTGCATGTTTCTAGGTGTGCAGTGGCAGGAGAGTCCGGGCTGACCCAGTGCCCTGCTTGCCTGACAATATCGGGTCTCTTCGTGTGGGATTCCGATACGAAATGCAAAAAAGGAGGCTGAGCCAATGAGCAGCTGTATTGCTTTTTTTTAAAAACAGCTGGATAGGGCAAAGTGAGCTGAAGAGCTGAGTCTCTGCCATTTCTTCTCTGCCACTGGTTTCATTTGCCGTGGGTCTGTCTTGATCTTAAATCTGATAGTACTGTATGCAGCTTACTGTGCAGACTGTGAATTGGTAAAGCAAACAGGGCAAACGTGCTGTCAGTCTCTTGAGAAAGTGTTAATATTACACTGAGTTTGAGATTTTAATCACCTCTGTCAGGAAATGCTGAGTTAAGGTTCCCACAGTTGCTATTGCCTGCTGCCTGTGCTCTGCAGTAGATACTTCCTTGTGTTATCACGCAGCATGCATGCACTAATAAAGATTACTCCATAGCTGCAGCTAAGATTAGGGAAAAGAGATTTTCCCTTGGCACAACCGTAATTGAATAATACTTCTCTCCAGATGTCTGAATACTTTAGCATCATTAAAGAATTAAGTCTCCTAGCCGCTTTGTGAGAGGTCAGTCTTGTGAAGCCATCAAAAGTTTGGTAGGGCCACCCAAAAAGCTCTTAGGAAAGCTAAGGCCAGAGTCCAGATCTGCTGTCTCAGCCCTGTGCGTCGGCTGCAGGAACCTTCCCGTTTCCCCTCAGCCTGCTGCTGAGGGACAGAGGTGTTGCGTTTGCCTGGCGCCGGGTGCCCGTGGGGCAACAACCCCTTTGCAATAGCAGAGAAATTGTGGTGGAGTCATTAGCTCGGACGTTCAGAGCAGGTTTTAACCTCCATTTCTTTACACAGGCTCTCTTCTCAGCAGCAGGGAGTATGGACAGTGCATCAGGGTTTCCACAAGTGAGCAGTAAATACCACCAGGAGGTCTACCAAAAAAAAGAGGACAAAGTTCTCTCAGTAGGCTGAATACAGAGGGTTTCTTACTTTTGCATTTCTTCTTTATTGCCTACTGTGCTCTTCTTTGGAAGCTTATTATACGTTCAGGTGTCACTCTGTGCTGGTAATGGGTGCAATTACCAGGGGACAGAGCGGCGATGTTGGAGCTGTAAGCAGTGCCTGTCTTCGGGTGCTTGTTTGTATTTTCTTTCAGATGAGTAGTGCTAGTCTCTTTTGGACCCCTCCGTCTCCTTCCATCTCCCAAGTCCTAGAAAATCAGGTGAGTGCCACGCATTCAGGGAAACGGTCCTCTGCAGCTGGGTGAGGGCACTGTCTTCTCAAAGCAGCGGAGGTTGTGAGAGCTTATCCCGCTTTTTTCCCCCTAGGTCAGGATTTGGCTAACTGGGAACTTATCCAGTAATGCCTGGTTGGGGCTACCTTCACAACTTGCTCTGGTTTGTTTCTTTCTTAGATGAGACACCTCTAAGGATTCTCACCTTCTGTCTTTCTCAGTTCTTCTCACCTGCTTAGTTTTATTTGAATTTGCCTGCCTCACCTGTGCACCGTAATGCTGCATCTACTTACACTTCTGCAGCCCAGTCATGGTCCAAGGCTGGAGAAGGCACTTTTGGGAATGCCTGTGCATCCAGGAGCACTGGGGAGTCCTCGGGGCTGCCCAGGTCGCTCTCTCAACAAAGGCCATGTGTCCTTAGTGAAAAAGGTCACTGTCCTCGTCAGCTCCTGCATGTTTCACATCCCTTTTTCCTTGGCGGCGTTTGTTGTTTCTGCTCTGCACACTTGTTCCTCTTGGGCAGCAGCCGCTTGGGTGGCTGGGCTGGCTCCTTCTCCTGGCTGGTTTCAGCCGGTGCAATTTTTCGTCTGGGAGAGCTGTCTGTTGGCCTCGGCATCTGGAGAGGCATGCTGGTAGGGAGCAGCGGGATAAAACCTCATGTTAGTCTGGTAGCGGTTTTGGTGGGAGTTTCTTGGCCGTTTTGCTCCATCAGCCTGTCCTTCGCTTGGACCAGTCACACACGGGAGTGGTAGTCACCTGTGTTCAGAGTTGGGGTTGCCTTGAAGCCACTACCTGTGGTCCCTCAGAGTGTTAAAAGGCTGTTGTGGTGTGAGCTGGGCGTCTGCGAGCATGGCCCGGCTTTGCTCGTGCAAATATGCCACAGAGGCACCCCTGTTTGCTGAGAGCGGCTCCCTTCACTCGCAGCTCTTTTCTTGCCTTGTAACTCTTTTCCATTACACATGACTAGAAATAAGTGACAGGCAAAAGTGGAAATGATGTATTGCTATAATGATGGCTGTTCTTCCGTATAGGTCCATGGGGTCCATGGCTGCTTGAGGAACTCAGTGTTTCTGGAGTGTCTGCCCCTGAGTCTGCTGCCAGGCTGGTGGCAGCATTTCCCCGCACTGCCAGCGTGGCTGGGTGGTTTTTCTCAGGACAGTGAAAGATTGATCTTTTCTCTTCCATGCAGGCTCTTGTGAATAATCCTTGCTGGCTGAAGCACAGGGCTCCCTCATTTGCTACCTCCATGGTGTCAGGTGGGCAAAGTGCTCAGAATGGTCCTTTTTCAGGAGCCTCTGATCTGGAAAATAAGTCCAGGCTGTGCCTCTGGTTTAGATGGGCAGCGTAAAAACCCTGGCATGCCCGCCTTCCCCCTGCTGCCGGGGCATGACTGCCCAAAAGGATAACCCAGCAGCCTGCACATGATGCCCTGGAAGCCTGCACTGACTCTTGCATGCTTTCGGGTTTATTTTTTTTACCCAACACTATATGCCTGTGCAGAGAGCGGAGGGACTGGAAACCACTAGACCAGCAGTGCCGGAGATGCCCAGTGGGCTTTTCTACCGAAGCCATTTCTCACGCCTGTTAAACATGTGAGCCGCACCAGATCGGTGGCGTAGGTGTGTCCCCAAAGGGAGGGGACACACAAGGGAGCGTCCCCTTGTTTTTTCTCAGCGCACAAGCCAGTAGCGGGATATACACGAGGTCTTACAGCAAGGCCTTGGGTCAGGCTGCCATCGGTGCCTTGTCACAGGAAGGTGGCTCGCGTTAAGTCAGGAAGTTTGTCTCCTCTATGGTTAGGTGCTCTCTAGTATTTGATGTGAGTGATCCCATCTGTGGTCTGTTGCATTATGGTCTGCCCTTGCTGTCAAGGGAAGGCAGTGCTTCCCCTCCAGCCTGCTGCTTGTTGCTGTATTGCCTTGTATTTGATCCGCACCTCTGCAGTGCTGTGAGCCTCTGCTGAGCCTCCGTGGGGGTGCAAAACCAAGCAGAGCAGCTCTCTGGGGCGGGAATGCTGGGCACTAGCCATCAGTTAAAGGCTGCCCCTCCTTATTTCTCTCTTGTACCCCCCCACCCATGTGAAAAAGCAGCAAGAGGTGTTGCATCCTGAATTTTTGTGCCCAGGGCGGGACTTGAGAGGGAGAAACCTGGAGTTCCCTCTGTCCCTTCCAGGCAGCCTCCTTTCCTCACCCCCGCAAGCTTGCAGGAAGCTGTTGGGTTTGGTTACTCATTCGTGGAGGTCAGGACTAGGTCTGGGTTTTTTTCCTTTGTGTTTAGGAAACGGTTTACAAACTGTTTTGAGCACGGGGGAGCTGGTGGCGTGTGAAAGAGGCTTCTCAGCCTCTTTACTGCTGGACTTGTGTTAATTCTCTGCCCTGCCTCCTTTTCTGTAATCTCTTTCTTGGTTGGCAGCGTGAGTATTTGAGTGCTTTCCCCAGCCTGCAACCCCTCCACCTCCTAATATGACCTCGGTCACCAAACCACCTTGGGGCTTTATTTTTACTCTAGCCGTTTTGTTTCGCGTGGTAAGGTTGGTTTCTTTCCCCTAGCAGTGAGAAGACTTCTCTGTGGAGGAAGTAAAAGAGTGCCAGGCTGCAGTTGAAACTGGTTAAACACTAAAACCACACTCCTAGCCTCTCTGGGTTTGAGACGTGACATTCAGCCATGCAGCTTAGCACTGGCTTTTTTTGCCCCCCAGTTGTGCACCCTCCCTACACTTAACTTTTTTAATAAACTCTTTTTTTAACTTTAAAATTCTGGTAAAAACTTTCTCAGCTGCGGTTCTTGCGTTAGCGATCCAACCAGAAACCCTGTTGCACCTTGTCCGGACTTGAGATCTTCCGTGGATGCTCAGTGCTGCTCTGCTGAAGCTCCCAGAGCTCGGCAGAGCTCGCCGAGCCTGGTTACCAATTTAGCTTGTGCACGCATGTTGTGTAGAACCCACATGTTGCTTTCTAGCGCAACTTGACCTTTTGTCACTACCCAGAAAGTGAAGGCTAAGCTATCGGTAAGAGTTTCCAGAAGTTGGTGTTGTGTTTTGTTTTTTTTTCCTCCCCTTTTCCTTTTAGACCATGTTGGTGGTTTTATTTAACTGTGAAGGACGAGGCAGGGACTGGGAGAAACACCGACATGTTCTCCTTCCGGTAACAGGCATCTGGTGCTAATGTGTGTAGAAGTATCGTGGTGGATCAGAGGTGGGAGCTCTACAAGGACATCAATGACTTACGCCTGTGCGAGGGGCTCTGCTATATCCCAGTGCTCAGAGCGGCTGCGGTGAGGGGGGCGAGACTTCAAGTTCCAACAAGCTTCTCATACTCTAAAACCAAGTACAATCATCCAGAAACCGCCTTTCCCTGTCAGTCACTCTTTCCTCATTTCCTCTCCTGCTGGTGCTGATCAGCCAGGGATTTGTGTGTAACCAAACCCCCTCCTGCTGCTGCACATTCGTCCTTCTCGTGGCAGTGGATTTGACGATCCAGGCGCTGCAGAGTAGTGTTGGGAGGGAGAGCTTGCACTTCAGACGAGAATACTGCCAGAATTGGCAGTACTGGTAGGGGAAGTAAAATGCCTAATAGCGGGGTTGGGAAATTACCCAGAGCAGGGTGAAGGCTGTAGACAGTGATTTCTCTTGAGCATTTTTTTTTTGTTAGTCTAACCTTGATCTTTGTCTGAAGTTGGCCCAGGCCAAATTTTTCTGCTGTCTGTTGTACACTTTTTGGGATGGGCACCTCGTATTCCACAGCCAAACCTCTTAATTCTGCCGTGGGGAGTGTTTATTTCTCTTCAGTGTTGAATGAGCCATTTCCAGACAGGCTTCGCATCCCCTGTGGAGGTGGGTATTAGGAAAGAAACTTCCTTCCGGAGGATCAGGGAGTGGAACCTGCTGGAATCTGTGTCATTTCCTCCGTCCTTGGCTCTACTCTTCCTCCCCAGCAGATTTCATGGCTGCATGATTCAAAGTGGAGAGGGAGATGTCTCCATCCCCCATGTTATCCTGCCCAGGTAGACGTGAAGGCTCCAGAGGTACCCTGGGAACGCAGCAGGGTGGGCAGCTCCCTCCAGGCTGTGGGATCCTGGGGCATGGGCTGGCTGTGAGCGGCTCCCGTTATCCCTGCCGGTGAGCGCGGCTGGGAGAGCGGGAGCGTGAAGGTTGCGTGCAATAATGCTGTCATCCTTCTGGAAGGCTCCGTCTCTGCTCAGCCTGCTGTCCAAATGTCTTCTCTGTTGGCCTAACTCCATCCTAAGCCTTTCAGGGTTAGATCTCTTCGGTCTTCACCCCTTTTAACTTCTCATGTTATCTGCCTCCTTCCTGCTTTAACCCCACAAATAATCTACTCCAGAGTAGTGAAGAAGGCTGACGACACCCTGAGCTACATTAGCAGGAGATCTCTTATGACCAGAACTCATCACACGTTTCTTGGAGTCAGTTTTCTATCGCAGGAAGGGGATGCTGTTTACTCCTGGCAAGCAGTATGGGTTTGATTATAAGCTGCTTTTTGCCGGTTGGGGCTGCTTCAGTGCGCAGCACATGGCCTCCCCTTTACCTGCTGGACAAAGAAGGGCTCTGCCTGGGTCATCTCGCTTTCAGTGCTTAAACAGATGCAGCCTTGCAGAGCTGAGCTTGTATCCTGAACGACCTGCAGCACCAGAGCCAATTTGTGAAAAGTTTTGTGTTGAGAGTTAACTTGATATCTCAGCTGAGGACTCTCTGGCATGTTTGCATAGATTCATAGAGTTTATGGCCAGCAGGGACCATTAGATCATCTAGTCTGATCTCCTGTATATCACAGGTCCTTAAATTTCACCCTGCTACTCCTGTAGGAAGCCAAATAACTTGTGTTTGGCTAGAGCAAAACTTCCAGAAAGACGTCCAGCCTTGAGAATCCACCCTTTTCCTCGGGAGTTCATTCCAGTGATAATCGCACTGGTTCTGAAACGCTTATACCTTACTTCCAGAGTGAATGTTTCCAGTTCTTGCGCTTTGCTATTCTGTGAGTGTAAAGAGCCCTTAAGTACCATGGAGGCACTTTGCACCCTGCAATCAAATCACCTCCCAGTCTTTTTTGATACACTAAACAGATTGAGCTATTTAAGTTTTTCATGCAAGACATCTCTTCTACGCTTTGAATCACTTTTATGGATGTTTTTTGGACCCTTTCCAATTTTTCAGCATCCTTTTAAAAATAAGGGCACCAGAACGGGATGCGGTATTTCAGTGTCAGCCTCACCAGTGCCGTATATAGATGTGAATGTGCTGTCCAGTGCCTGCTCTCTGCTCGTGCATCTGAGGGACACGTTAACCCTTTTTACTGGACATTGCGTTGGGAACTTAGCCACTATAGTCCCCAGAGCCTCTCTGGAGAGGCTGCCTCGGGCACGGTCTCCTGGAGGCTTAATTTTACATGATCCCAGATGCATAACATGACATTTGATGCTGGAAAACCCCAGATTTTGAAGCGATTATAATAACGTTGTGTGAACGCGCTGTAGCCGTCGTTACTTACTGCTCCATTCGCCTGTGTGTGACAAGCAGTTTGACAGCAGAATTTGTTTTCAGTCTGTTGATTAAAAACGTTGCTAGTGGGTCTCTACCAGCCTCTTTCCATCCAGTTCGGTGAGGGTCCCTGAAGACTGCTGCTTTTTAAGAGGTTACTTAATCAGTTTTTAATCTGTTTAATGGTAACATTTTTTTCAAAAATGTTGCATATTACTAATTCATAGAAACCAAACTTAGATACAAGTTTGGTTGAAAAGGAAATAACATGCATATAAATATTTTGTTCGACCTGTTCTCCTTAAATTGAAAGTTCTACTAGTAAATTCGTTACTAAATAATGTTAAATTTATTTATAGGTCAGATATTTGTTTCGGAGCCAGTGGAGTCACTACTGCTTGATTTTTACATCAGCAAAGCGCACAATTTTCTTGCTTGCGTTTCTCATCTCACCTGCTCCCTGCAGTGATGAAGGGAAAAATCAAAAGCTCCTTGGTTTTGCTGGGGGGCTTCCTAAATGCCTCTCTTTGTCTTGCTGGGTTGCTGACTTGCAACTCTTATAGCCCTGAGATGTGCCCTGGAGCCGGAGCTGCTGCAGCCCGAAAGATCAGGAAGCTGCAGGAGCCTCTCAAGGTCTCTGTACCTGGAAATAAACGTTGTGTGTCTCGAGTCTGCAATACGTCAGGGTTCCCTCTTTCTTCCATGTCATAGCGAATTGGATTTTACATTTGTGCAGTGTCTGATGTTAAGTATCGGGATTCTCCCTGGAATTGCTTTTAATGCTACAGAAAGTAATCTGGTTCAGGGCAGGACATTGCGACTGCTAATCAGAAACCTGCCCTGAACACATGGCAAGAAGCAGCCAAGGCGAGCTCGGTATCCATTTGTGGTTGCAGGTGGTATATGAAGAGGAATGATTATGGTAATTAGCCCAGCTGGAATTTGCCCACAGCTCTGTGGGTATCTTGTAAATACTGCAAAAATGCCAGACAATCTTAATAGCCCTTTTGCCTCATCTCCTTTACGTAGGTAACCAATTGCACGAAACGTTTTCCACCAGCACTTGGTTGCGATTGCACCTGTAACAGTAAAAACCTCCTCCTGCTATCTTGCCGGTCGAGCCCACTGCAGCATCTTGGGCTTTTCAGGAAGCTCTGTATCAGTGCTCAGTGATATTTCAGCGAGATACTGCCATGGAAAACATCAGCCAGAGCTCTGCCTCGCAGGTTTGAGATGGCGGGGGATGAAGGCTCAGGCTCGTATTTGTAAGGCCGCCTCCAGGGGAGACAGTGGGCTCGCTGCTGCTGTTGGACTGGGTGGTGTAAAGCCTGCAGAAGAGAGGAGTAGTCTTAATAGTTAACGTGGTATGTCTAGCCTTTGAGCTGGAGTGGGAATATGGCATGGTTTGGGTGCCTGGATGTTATTTCAGAGTTCTCAGCAAGGAGGCTGTGCCTGGAAAAGCCTGGCTGCCCAAGAAACCCTGAAAATATTTGGGATGAGTGTGGTACGTGTTTTGGAGCAGAGCTGTGTGGCTCTGTGGTCTGTATCCCAACCCCTTGTCACTGAGGAGACCCCTAGACTCAGGAGAACATCCCGCTGTGCTCCAGTCCCTTCCACTCCGGTGGAGGCAGCGCGTTTGTTACAGGCAGTTTTGCATCTGGTCTCTTGATTAATGGACTTGTCTTTTGCAGCCTATTTTGACTCTGACACCGCTTTCTGCTCCACAGATGCTTTGCTGATGTTGAAGAAAGTTTGCCTCGCTTGATAAAGACCAGATCCTGAAATTTACTTCCAAACCTGAAGTAACAATTTTTAACTTGAAATGCTTTTTCCCCAGGAGTCGCCGCTCCAGAATCCTTCCCTTATTTGGTGCCTCCTTCACAGCTGGGACTGATGCTCAGGTGCCAAAGCTCTGTGCACTCCTCCCAGTGAGCCAAATGGGTCCGTGCTGGGTTCAAGCACGGCAGCTCTGTTTCCCAGCCTGGTTCGTGGCACTCCTTTTCCCGTGCACCCCAGTGGCATTTCCAGTGTTTCTGTGCTGGGATGGGAGATGCCGTTTTCAACCCTTTTTGGTCAGTGCACGGTCTCTTGAGGTTTGGTCTTAACTTTCTTCTTTTCTGGCTCAAGACACGACAAACCTTTCCTGAAGCTGTCTGACCGCCTCTGTTCCGTGTGTTGTCAGGACATACTCCTCGCGGCCTCTCAGTGATTTGAGCTGGCTGTTCCAGGACCGTTGCTATCTCTGCACTTAGCTGCTCCGTGAGAAGTTGTTAGTCACTGTTGATTTCTTCCATGGTAACGAATCCAGTTTGGTTGGCGGTGCGGTGTGTGAATGCTCCCCAAGCAGCAGTGGGCTGCTTCCTCTGGTGAGGTTGCCTCTTCCCAGGTGGATTTAGTCTGTCTGCACATGCTGACTCATGACAGCCCAAACAGCTGTTTCCAGCTTCAGGCACTACTGTGTGCAGGGACCCCTTCTTCTTCTTGACAGCTGGTTTGTTTTTGTAACTAATGCCTTCACTATATGCTCATAACTTCCATATCTGTGATGCCCGCTTTTCAACTGGAAGGGCCAAAATCCATTTTTTGACATAGTTTCATTGTTGTATAAGCCTTACTTGGTGGGCTCTTCCCAAGCGACCAACTGGGACCAGCCAGGTTTGGCCCCTGTCCCAAGGAGCAAAGCTGCCCGCAAAGGCAGCGACGTCAGTGCGCAGGGAGCCCTGTCTTCCCTGGCGTCGGCACAAGGGCTGTTTTCAGGAAACCTTTGGAGGGGGCCACCTTTGGACTGCACAGCGAGGGAGATGAAGGCAAGAAGTCATTGCAGGTCTCATGCTAGCAGCGTCAGGGTAGCAGGCACGCTAGCAGGGCTTTGGGGAAGTGTTCCTCTCCGCCGTGCGAATGCAGAACAGCAGGTGACGGCACTTCCTCCTCCCTGCCCTAAAGCCGGGCCGCTCGGTGGAAGTCGCTGTTTCCCTCTTGCTGTGAGAAGCAGCAGGGAGGGCTCCCGGAGACCGAGGGACAGGTGAGTCACTAGAGAAAGAGTCATTCGGAGAAAAGCCCAGTCAAAGCAGCCCGTGGCCTTAGAGTGAACTCGGAGATGAAAGGTCCAAAGTTAAGTGATGAGCTCATCAAAACCTTGAGGCTGTGAGAGAAAAAGTGATGAAAGAAGTGTGAGAGGTGCCTGCTTGAGATGCCACAGTGCCGGGGCACACAGATCTCTGCCTGGGCTTGCTGGGTTCGTGCTTAAGTTGGCAAGAGGTATGAAACATGCTTCTTTCCTAGAGGCAGGTATCCTGCTTCCTTTTAAAAAAATTATATGTATATGCACATATCTATGTCCCAGTTCAGCACTGGTTCCTGTGGAGTGTGACTGGTGAGTCCTCGGGACTGCGAGTGAAAAGGCTGAGAGTGAAACTTGCTCTGAGAAGATGGGGGTGAAGCCGATGCCCTGGCGAGCCCTCCCAGAGCCGCGCGTCTCTGTGGGAACACGCCGGGCACGTCCCCGCTGGGCGCGGGCGTCACTTTCCATTCAAGGTGGGGAGTTTTGGTACTCCCCCGCTGCCAGTAAAGTGTTGCGGGGATTGCAGGGTGAGCGCTCCCGGGGCTGTGGGTGAATGTGGGCCTTGGAGGAAAAACTTCTGCCCCAATTTCTTCTTTCCCCCACGTGCAGCCCGCTGATCAGCGTTGCAACAGGCTTTCCTGTAGAGATGGGTCAGGTCAGGATCTCCTGCTCTTTTCCATATCCCCTGTCGGAGAGCACAGAGCCTGGACCGGCTCCTGCAGGCAGTAGCAGCACATGGGCTCGCTGCGGGGCTGAGCACTGCCCACTGCCCCGCCAAGGCTCTTGCACCTGAGCTAGGGGCTCAGACTTGTTAGGCTGTGTCTGTTAGGGTACGTGATTGCAGCTGGAGCTGCGGAGCTGGTCACAAACCAGCTTTCTTACCTCCGCACGCTGTTGCCTGAAAACGGTTTCGAGCTCTGAGCTGCCTTGGTGTCCTAAGGAGGATGGTGGAGAAGCAGCTCTACCCAGACTTCACTGGCAGAACGAGTAAGGGCTTTGCTCTGCTGTGCCAGTATTCCTCACTCTCTTCTGGGTTTCATCTGCAGAGTTAATAAAATGGTGGCAAATAAAGTCGAGTTCCAGTGGAAAGGGCTCTTTAGGGCAGCAGTAAAATAGTGAGTAAGCAAGAACCCCTTGCTGCGGGGGCCAGTTTAATTGGTCTGGCTTGTTTTATGAGACAGGTTTTATGTTTAAACTCGCACATGGCCCAGGAGTGACTCTGCAGCAGGGCATCATTCTCCTGCATGGGTCCTCTGGGAATGCAGCCCGGGTTAATTACACCTAACCGAGCAATCCCACCTCGCGGAGCCGCTGACATAAGTCATGGCGTGAGCCGAGGGTTCAGCAAACGAGGGTGGGAGGCAGTGCCAGAGCTAGGACTGCCCGTGATAACCATCCCCTGCAGCCAGGCCTGGCGGGGAGCTCGGTGCTGCCCGGCGGCACCGGCCGGTGGCCGTCAGGCACCCTCGCACATGTGCCTGGCCAGGCATTGCCACAGCCCTGCCTGGTGCCCTCATCCTCCCTCTGCGCGTCTGATCCCCCCGTAAATAGAATTGGCATCGCTGACCTTTATAGAGGGGTTCAAGATATAAAAATCTTGTGTGAATGGGAGCAGAGCGGTGGTGCTCAGACTGGGTCGCTCCTGGTCAGCATCTCCCCGCGCGGTGCTCGGAGCCTGGCTTTTCTCACCGTGCTGAGGCTGTGCAGGCGTGCGGGCGCGACAGGAAAGCCTCTCGCTGTGGAGAAGGTAAGAGCGAGGCCAGTCCACTCCTAGCATGACACAGCCACCTCCAGGGCCAGGCAGAGTGACTACTTACCCACCCACCACCTTCTTCAAAGCCGTTTAGATAAGGACTGGAAAAGCCCAGAGCTCTGCTGAGCCAGCAGAGGTGGCTTAGAGCAGTAGCAAGTAATTATTCAAATCGGGTTTTGGCGTTACCGGACCTAAGTGGCGCAGAAGCTGCCTTCGTGCCACGTGCTACAGCCAGCTCCCCTCTGTCCCCGTAGCTCCCTGTTGTTCGATAGCAGCATTGCTGCTACAGGCTCTCAGGGGCTTTTCTGATAAATCTGAACACCGGCTCTCTCCTTCTAATTGCTTAAGGCTGGAGTTAAATGAAGGGGTGCAGCATCACCCCAATGCCCCCTTGCTTCTGCAAGCTGCTCCTGGCAGGGCTCCTAGCTTTGCTGCCGAACCCGCCGCGTTGGCTTCACCGCAGAAGAGCGTTGGTGCGGACGTCCCGCACCCTCTCCCCATTGACCAGACGCCGCTCGGCCTCCGCTGCAATCGCGGAGCACTGAACAAGTTGCTTCTGTTTGTTGGTTGGGTTTTTTTTTTTTTCCATTGGTGGGAAACGCTGGTGGGAAAGGCTGCCTTTGGGGACTCCTTTTGCTTGAGCCCTTGGGCTGTGCCGCGGAGGAGGAGCCCTTCGGGCCGGAGCTGCCCGGGGCCGGGGCCGGTGCCCGGGCCCTGCGAGGGAGCTCAGGACCCGGCAGAGGGTGCTGTGTCTCCACCGCCGCTCCCCGCTCCCGCTCCAGCTGTTTGGCACTTGCCCGTGCCTGTGTGCATGATGTTTGTAAGAGTTTGGGCATGTCCATTTGGTTCCCATCTCCAGTGCCACCCCCAGCATCCAGGCCAGGTTCTTCTGTCACTGGGGACATTCTTAATTCACAGGAAATCGGAGAGAGTTTAATTGTTTTCTCCTCTCTCTTTTTTTTTTTTTTTTCCCCCATGCAGCTGAACAAAAGGTTCATCCTCAGTTTTCTCCATGCCCATGGGAAGCTGTTTACCAGGATTGGGTAAGTGTGCAGGATGTTTATTTTATTTTCCTACATTACAAGTCTTTTTGGAATTTAATATTGTTAGCAACTAAGCTGTGTTTGGAGCCGAGGGCACAGGGTGTGAATTCTTCCAGGCCTAGCCTCCTGGTTCTTATTCTCCTTACCCGCCCTCCGATCCACACTGGTTATTCTTTGGGCTTTTTCTTCCCCCACCTCAAGGCCCGGTCCTGCCTGCGCACCGGGACCCTCTGGCAGAGGCTGAGCTCGACCGGCTGATATGCACATGGGTGGGACTGGAGGCTGTATTCTCCCTCCCATCGCCTAACCGTGCTCCGTCCCCCTTAATTTCTGGTTTTGCCCCCCCTCTCCCATTCCCCCCACTCTCAGCCAGCAGAGAGGTGGCTCTGGGGGGCCCTGGGTGGCTGCTGCCTGCGAGGAGCACGAAGCCATCAAGGCAGAACCACGCAGTGGCTGAAAGCTACCGTCCAGAGCGTGTCAAGACAAGCCTTGCCCTTCGTCTCCTCGCTGCCATTTCAGTGAAAGCCTCGTAGCTGAGAGCTGCCCTGGCTGTGGGAACGGGTTTATAGAAAGTGCCCGTGGCAATTTCTGTCACAAACGGGTTTCAAGTAATTGAACGGCTACCCTTGAAGCAAAGCAAGCCTGATTCAGGCCTGGGCTGAGATCACAGCCTGGGGGAGGTCCTGATGACCCGGAGAGCAGAGCTCAGCCTCGCAGCGGATGGGCTTCCCGCGGAGCTGTCCCTGCCCCGGCTCCCGCCTGGCCCTGGCGGTCAGGTGGTGGGGCGGCCGCATGGGGTGGCTGTTGCAGGGAGACCTCGCGTGGGTTCGGGTGGTCTCTGACAGCGGTGGTCTCTGCTCGAGCCTGCCGGTGCCTCGTAAGCAGATGTAGTCTCACGAGCTCTGTTGGCTCCTTCAGTCTCTTGTGGAACTAATGGCTACAAGTTACAGGGTCGAGAGACCTTATCCAGGCCAGTTAGGTAAAGGCGGTGTGGATGCAAAGCGGCATCTTGTCCCTGCTGTTGGTTTTCTGAGTCAGATGTACGGTTCCCTGCCTGTGTCTGGGCCTGTCCCCTTCCCCCCTGGCGCGGGGAAGCGCAGCAGTGCAGGACACAGCGCCCACGCTGCTGTGCAGCCTGAAGCCTCAGCGCTTGCTCCATCCGACGCGCTCTCTGGGGTGGCTCGTCAGGAGTGGCACGTGCCGGACTTTGGACCCTTCATAGAGCAAGGGGAAGCAGGAGCTGTGCTGGCCAATTTGTTGGCGATCCAGTTGTCTGAGGGCGAGGGGCAGAGCAACCCGCTCGCTGCTGGTGCTGTTGATCTCTCCCCGAGTTACAAGGCACTGATTATCTGCTTGTGGGCAGCAGGCTGGCCTGCAGCGAGGAGGCAGAACTGGATGTCCTCCCGCCCGCAGGAAAAGAGGAGGAAAGCTGCGAGAGCCCAGGAAAGGTTTGGTAACTGCAGCGCGTCTGTGCCGGAGGGCAGACCGTCCGGGGAGCTGCTGGTCCTCGGCTCGGCAGGGCCGTGCTCGCGGCCGAGCGCCGGTTGAACGCGTGCCAGCAGGGGGATTAATGGGGATGTTGCAGAGATTGCTTGCACATTTGGCTCCTGGGACTTTTGTGAAATTAAGATGCAGCGTTTGAGGCGGTTGCTTCCCAGGACAGTCATTTAGAAAACCCAAGCGTGTTTAATGGTAGAATATCCCCCGAAGTACTTAGAAGAGAACTAGAAAGTAATACCATGGTACAGGAGGAGAAAATCATCTAGCCCTGCTAAACAGCTTCCGTGCTTAAAATAGGTAAAAGGTGAGGAACAGTTGAGTCCTCCTTGGGCAGGATCTTCAGTGATTTATCTGTAAAAAGTACGGAAAAGATGATGTTACCCTAATTGGACTCTTTTGCTCTGAAAACCACAGGTAAGCAATTTATTAAAAGCTTCCGCTCTGCTCCTGACCTGCTGGTTCCGAGCTCAGTGGGGTTACTGCATGCCGTTCCAGATGTGCTGTGGTATCAGAGCACAGCTGGTGGGGCTGAGGAAGCCCTCGCTCCTTCTTGTTGTTATTCCATGGCAATAATCTTCATCTCCTCCGTGACAACCCAACCTGCAAAGGGCTCCTCCAGCCCCAGCGTCCCGTCTGCCCTAGGAGGATGTTGCAGTATACGCTGGATGTGGTCTGAGATTTCTCAAAATGAGGAAGTCTTTAGAAGCAATCAGTTTGCTCTAAATCCCTGGCTGCACCCCAAATCCAGGGAAGTTGCCTCTTCCAGGGGGAGCAGTGCTTTTGTACTGGCAGAGCTGCTCTGTTCTGCACAGCTACAAAGTACAAGGGGCCTGTTTGTTACAGCCCGTGTTTGTGGGAAGGTAACAGAGACTTTGAACTGCTCCAGCAAACAGTGCCCGGGGAGAGGGTACCCCTGCTGCTAGGCAGAACCAGTTGTTGAAAGGCATCCGTGAAATATGGTTAAGAAGAAAGCCATTTCTGTCTTTAAAAATAGAGCCTATTACTGTCCTGAAAGTCTGTTGGGGAAGCCCAGCAGAATTGCCCATGTGGGTTACCAGAAGTGGCTTGCTGATCCAGCCTGTAGTGTGCTGATATCACAAGATCTGAATCTCTCGGGGGAAGACAGAGGAAATTGCTATGGAGGCCCCTGAGGCTGCCTGCCCCGGCTCCAGGTGCCTCGCCCGTTGCGGATTTTGGCTCCCTCGCTCCCATGTAGGCTCACTAGTGCCATGTCACTGGTAACTGGAGCGGACACTTGCTGCGAGACAGGTATTCATTCTTGCTGGGTCTAGCTGTGGCTTTTTCTAGTGTAGGAGCAAGAAGCAGCACAGCAAGCTCAGCAGGAGAGGCAATGGGACAGGAAGACCTCCCCCCCCCCCCCCCCCGTAGTTTCCAAGGTTTTTGGCAGCTTCTTGGTTATAAAGCTGTCTTCATGGGATACCAGGTGAGGCCTCTCTTTGGGAGGGCTGTTGTAGGCAACCATGTCTCAGTCATTTTTGTGAATTAACTGTGCTCTTCTTTGCAATCAGTTCAGTTTTTGACCCCACTTCAGTTGGGTGGTTGCTGAGGATCCAACAGCTCTGATAAGTAACCTCAGCTAATTCCCCTCGCGATGCCAGATGAAGAGTAGGATAAATGTGTCAGATTTCCGTGGGCGCTTGTGAGCGGTGTTGAAAGCGCACCCCATCCCCAGCCGTGGCACTGCAGCTGCTGGCTCCTGTGTCCTGATGAGCGACAGCAGCGCTGTGTGCTGCGGGGACCGGCTCCAGCTTTGACATTTCCAGCAGCTAGACGAGGCCAGTCATTAGTCTGCGAGTCCCTGTCCTGTGGGGCTCTAAGTGATGAAGTTTAGGGGCTCAATCACGCTGCTGGGGAGCGTGTAGCCTGGGGAGATGGGGCTCGGTGCCATGGGATCTGATCCTGCAGCGCAGAGCCCAGAGGCAGGCACCGTTCTTCTGGAGGAAGCGCACTCTGGCCGGCATTCAATGCGCTGGAATTGCCACATCCGCAATGTGGCACCAGTGTGTGCAGTTTGCTGCAGCCTGGGTTTCTTGGGAGTCCCATGGGCTGCTCCTGGTCCAAGTGAGCTGCTGGCCTCTTGGCAGCCCTCCCAGATTGGTAGAAGTCAGTAGAAAAAAATGGTTGGTCAGAAATGACTCATAAAGGCCGTGTTTTCCTGCCAAAGGAATGCTGCCTGCCGGTCACAGAGCAATCCCTCGCTACCCTCTCTAAGGAAGGCTTCAGCTGCCTCCGTCGCAGCCTGCACCTTCGTTCCCCATGGCTCCTGGATGGGAGACAGCACCCCAGGGGTCCCCCCTCCCCAGGAGACATGACACTGAGTGAGCTGTGCCGACTGACCGCCCTGCGCCCCGGGGCATAGCCTGCGCTCTACAGACTCTCTCTCTGTCTGCAGGATGGAGACTTTCCCTGCGGTGGCCGAGGAGGTCCTGAGGGAGTTCCAGGTCCTGCTGCAGCACAGCCCCCCTCCCATCGGAAGCACCCGCATGCTCCAGCTTGTGGCAATCAACATGTTTGCAGTGTACAACTCCCAGCCCAAAGGTACCATGTGCTGCTTTAGGGGAACCGGGCTGGGGATCAGCCGCTCTCTGTATGGCCGAGTTGCTCATGGAGAGGGGTGGGGGGGACTCGCCAGCTGAAGACGGATGGGGAAGATGTGGTTGGATGCCTGGGGGTGTCGGCGTGCGTAGGGACAGCAAAGGGACCTTGGCTGAGCCTCGGTGGAGCTGGCCGAGGCATCTGAGGAGTGAGGCACCATCGCATCTCCCTGGAGCCTGAGTCATCAAGCACAGAAGGAAGGCGCTGCTTTACGGCTCTGCCTTCCCAGCATTTAGCTTGGGCCATGCTCAGTGCCCACACCGGCACCAGAAGGGCTGGGAGGATCTCGGAGGGCCTTGGCTGTTGGGAGCGTGGCACTGCCTGTGACCACTCGTGTCCGCATAGGCGGCTGGGCGATGCGATGGGAGATGCCGCTCTCGGAAAGGCCAGGCTGGAGGCCGTTCCCCATATTGAGACACCTAGAGATCTCGTATTGCTCGTCCTCCTCCATCCGCCCAGGAAGCTGTGTGTGGTCTCTGCCATTGTCGGGTTTAACGTGTTGGTCAGCAGAGATGCCACCAAACCAGAGTCTCGTCCACTGAGTTTGGAATGGGGACGTGCTTTCCCTGTGGCCCCCCGCCACGCACAGCGGCAGGTGCCCAGGTCTGCCCGAGCCGCGTGTTTGGGAGCAGGGATGAGGCTGCGCTCCCCGGGTGGGAGGAAGCAGTGCTTCGCATGCCGATGGCTTGGGATTTAGATCCCAAAGATGGAGGCCTCCAGCTGATGGATTTCAGTCAAAGCCACCATGCGGGCAATCAGGCTGAGCCCCAGAGAGCTGCTGCTGGAAGATTTCTCCCTCGTGAGCCAGTTGGCCACTTGTCAGGACGGTGGTTAGTGGCCGAGGTCAGCTGATGGAGCAAACTGGCGTCGGACGGAGGGCTGGGAAGCAGCTCCCGTGCACCGTGCCTGCTGCCCGGCCAGGCTCGCAGGCACCTTCCTCTCCTTGGGGAAGCCCTGGGGGAGCTGTCAGTCCTGCTGGCATGGCAGCCTTGCCCTCCTGCCTGCTAGATGCCAACCAGCAGCGGTGTGTTTGTCTTTGAGCTGCAGAGTACTTTATGATTATGAGCAAATGCCTCTGTGCCACCCCCCCAATAGGTATATTAATAGCGGTGTCTGTGCCGCAGACGGGAGCTGGTGGTAAGGAGAGGAAGAGATTTGTCTGGGCTGTACGGCAAGCCCCTGTGGCAGAGCTGGAAGCGGTCCCAGCCCTCAGACCACTGGGCTCTGCTCTTCCATCCCTAGCCGAGTTGTGGATGTGTGTGAGTGACAGAAAGGGAGCGCTTTTTCTCTCATGTGAAAAATAAGTATTCTCGGAGTTTTCTGCCTCCTGCATTGGTAGCTGCCAGCTGCTCCCAGGTTTTGGATCTCTGGAGGAAGCGAACCCGTTCCTGCTGGGGACTGCCGGCTGTGTGCGGAGCAGGTGGCGGTGTTCGCGAAACGCCTGCAGGTTGGATGGCGCTGCGGCTGCCATCTGACGCCTCGCGCCCTTCAGGGATTTCCCGGAGGGCTCCTTGCTCTGGTGACCCTAAAATATCGCTGAGAATATTGTTGGCAAAGCAAATCGCGTTGTCAGCGCAAATGCTCTGGTGGTCTCTGAGCACTCGTGTGCTAAGTGCTGGCACAGCCCAGGTTGGGCTCGGTGCCGACACTGTGATATTGAGAAGAGCTGGGTGCAGAGGGGGGAAAAAAAAAAAAAAAGCAAAGGGCCTGGAGTTTAAAAAGCAAGCAAGAATGTTTGCTGAATTATTACGAAGTGCCCAGCATGGATCGAGGGTGTTGGCTCCTTCCCCGGCGTGTGGGTTGCTGTGGGCAGAGGCCTGGCTGGAGCGTACGGCAGAAACGGCTGTCAGGAGGGCGCGGGTTTCCATTTCCCAGCACATGAGTCACCTCCCTGGGTTGCAGTAGCATGGGCAGCGGCAGGAGCGGGTGCGAGGGGGCCGATCCGCCGCCGCGGGCGTGTGGGAGGCTGGGAGGGCGCAGGGAGCGGTCCCACCCTGCCGGCATCCCAATTGCCAGGAAGCGTTACCGGGGAGCCGCGAGCCGGGCTCGCTGCAGGCAGAGCTTGGCTGCCTCAGCCCTGTAGAGCTGGATCTAACTTTGCAGTTGGACCGAATGACCTGCAGAGATCTCCTCCTACTGAAATCCTGCAAATCTGGGATCAGAGCGTGTCTGTGTCCTTCCCATCGCACAGGCCCGTCTGACCTTTAGCTGCGAGCTCTCGGTAGCAGGAGGAGATGTGTGCGTTTGGGGCTGGCTCTGCCTGAGAGCCTCTCTTTCCTGCTGCCCAGGGGTAGTTCTCTCTGGGGACAGCTGCTCCCTCCCTCCCTTGCCATGTATTTCCAGGTCTCTCGAGCCCTGAGAAACTTGTAAACTTGCTTGCTTGCCCTGTGTCTGGTGTCTAATGAATCCCTTGTGCTGGGATCCAGTGGTGCTAGCAGTTGTGGGGCGGTGTTGCCAGCAAAACAGTCTTGATGTCGGGAATTTTTACACAATTTAATGCCCCTGAATACAAACTTTTAATCACAGATTCAGATATTGGGGAAAAAGGAAACTTGAACAATCAAATGCTTTAATAAACACCTTTCCTCCCTCTTCCTCAGGCCCCATCTCAGTCTCAGCTTCCCCCATTTTCGCTGCAGATTGTGCTTAGTCTGTCCCAGTTCCTTCAGCGAGGCAACAGGCAGCACAGAAGATTGGGGGCTCGTGCGTAAATGGTTTATATCTGCTGCTCCTTGCTTTTTACTTGTTTTCTTTTGCTGTGGCGTGGGTAGGCCATGGTCCCTCCAGGGGGTCGCTGCCCCGGGGTGGGTCCCCCGTATGGCAGTTGCGTTGTGTCCTCCTGCGCGTCTCTGGCTCCTAGCGGCTGCTACTCTTTTGTAAATCAATCTGTGCGAGGCCACCACGTGCTGTTCTGGCAGGCTGACTTTCTGGGGTGCAGTGGGGTGTTTAAACTGGTATCAGAGCTAGCCAGCTGTGAGTGGCACGTGGCATTTCACAGCCTCCTCCCACGCAGGTCACCGCCGTGGCCCCCGACTACCCGGACCCTGCAGCGTGTGCCCAAGGCAGGGCTCGGGTGGGCGCAGGCAGGAGCCCCGCGGTCTGTGCTTGGTGCCGGCAGCTGAGCTGTGTTGGTCCCCCGGGGCAGCACCAGCCGCGCTGGAGCTGGTCTCAGCTGCCCATGCAGCAGGGCAGCACTGGGAGACCCTGGGAGATGGATTGGGTCTGTTGTTTTCTCTGACAGAGGAAGCCAAAGAATTCCCACATGAAGTGCTTCCCCCGCTGTTTGGCATCAAACGGCTTGTTCCTCCGAGTGAGCCGCTCTCCCCATTGTCTATGGAGGCGTGCAGCCATCGAGGGGCCCTCTGACCTCCTGGCTGCCTCCTCTCGGGAGCGTTCAAGGTGTGAAAAAGCTTCTTGTAGACCTCAAACCCATGGGGCAAGGAGGGCCCACCCAGGGGAGCGAGGCAGAGAGAGACGGGCAGTCAGCGTGGCAGAGCCGTGCAGCTGCTGGAGCTTTCCGTCACGGGACATAGGTGACTACCAACGTTTTGGGCCGTCCTGGGCTCCGGCTGGGGCGGGACCTTTGTGGGGTGGCCCGTTTAACAGTTTGGTAGCCATCTGCACAATCAACTTACAGAGAAGCTTGGATCCCTTTATCCCAACCACAAGCACTCCAAGAATTTTAATTTTTTTTTAATTCTGTAATTTGGGGAAATAAAACTCTGGTTTCTGAAAAGACTAATTGAAGCCGTGCTTGCGGCAGGGGCATCTCGGTGAGGGGAGAGAGAGAAACCCCCTCCCAGCCCATCTGTGCCCAATTTACTCCGATCTGGCCTCTCTGAGGCTTTTTTTCTTTCTCTCTCTCTTTAATAATTTGTTTTATAATTCCTGGAATCAAACCCATCTCAGACACACTGTTTTATTTTACTGTATTATTGGATTATACTTCCTATAAATCACTGGATGTTATTCATAGGCCACCACCAGAATAACTTCCCCTCTCCCCCCCCCGACGGCCCCGCATTCCAAACAAGCGCGCACCAAAGCGGGGGTGCAGCAGCACGGGGCACCCTAGAGACACTTCCCGGAAATCCCAGCAAATTTGCCTGGCTGCGGGTGTGAAGCATCAGGCTGCAACACCTGGATGCCTTCTGGCACTCGGGCCAGTCGCGTTGTGCCGTGCGGAGGTTGTTAGGAGGTCGGGCTTAGGTGGAAGTGGAGAGGGGAGGGGGCTGCCATATGTGCATCCTCAGCACATGTAGGGAGTGAAGTTGCATCCCCCGGGGCTGAGCAGAGTCGGGGCACAGAGGCACGGGGAGGTTCTGGCCAAGCGCGTGGTTTTAGCTGTGGACTGGGGAAGTGGCTTGTGTTTCCACCAGAGGAAAGTTTTGGCAGGGCAGGGTGACCAGCCTGTAGGGCGTCTGCTCTGCCAAGGGCGATGGAGGAGGAGGAAGACCCACTACCTGAGCGGCAGTGCCACTGCCAAAGCCCGTGTGGGACGTGAGGAGGGGGCAGCCACTCTGGCAGGGTCAGGCTGGGCTTTGGTTCGCGGCCCTCCCGGGTCCATCTTCTTGAGTGGAACATGGTCGGGTTTTCTGTGCGAGATAGGGTTGGCTGGGAAACCTTGGAGGCTCATGCAGCAAGGGAGGATTCGTGCCCTGCTCCCTGCAGCAATGGTCTGTCCCCTTTGCACTGCCACACCAGCGTCCTCAGAGCAGCGTAGAACAGGTCAATACTGCACAGGCCGCTTGGTGTAGAGGTACTCTGCCCGGCTCAGAGAGCCGCTCTTACGCAGCAAGTGTCCGCTAACTACGGCCTTTGCAAGGGTTTGCTAACGTGCACAGTCCTGCTTGCTCCTTGAAGACCTACACCAGCTTCTGAGGCGTTGATCTTGTCCAAGTCTTCTTGATAGCCCCAACAAAGGATCCCCAGGTTAGTGAAAATCGACTGCAATGTCGAAGCAGGTACAGGACTCTCCCTTTTGCGTGCGTGTTGAGCACCCCAGCCTGGCTGGAGAGGACACATCAAACCCAAAGGACCCCCTGAATTCAGCCTGTGCTTTTGTAACCAGCAGCCTGCTCCGCTGCCATCCTGCCACCGTGCGCGGCCCTGCGCTGGATGGAGCGTGTTTCGCTTTGCTGACCACAGCTGCTCTGGCTTGCAAGCTAAAGCGTGAACCCTTAAAATATCCCCAGAGACATTGCAGAGGCTGGTGGTGTCTGCCCTCAGCAGAACCTCAGCTCTGATCATCTCCACGGCTCTTGTTTGGTTTCTGATGCTCGGACCCAGCTTTGCTCAAAGAGCTACCTGCAGCATCAGAAAAAGACTCAGCGGAAACGAGTACCGCTCTTCTGCTGCAGCCACATCTCAATGGCTTCTCGTGAGGCTCTAACCACATCTTGCATGTTGGAGCAGACAAAAGGTGCTGGGAGTCGAACACAAGGGAGTCAGTGCATTCGAGTGAGTTTAAAAATAAAGCAGTGCTGTGGACAGCTGCCTTGGTTTGGTGGAGTTTTAAAATTAGGCACAAAACAAAGCTTAATAAACCTCAGGCTGTAGATAGCAGAAGCAGCAACTTGACCTTCCCCTGTCCGGGGAACAGAACCGAGTCCTTTTCTCCTAATTCCCCTCCTTGCGTGGTAAATACACGCTTCGCCATAGTCCAGCTGGCTCCTTCGAGCAGCCAGCTCTGTGGGCCGTGACAGCTTTGGGCACAGGGAGATCGATGAAGATGTCTTGCAGGACTGTGTCGTGGGGAGGCTGAGCATCTGCAGTCGTGTGCGGGCTGAGAGCAGAGCCTGCGGGCCCTCCACCTGCCTGGGGGACTCGGTTTTGTAATGCAAACACAGCCCACTTGAGGCAAGGAGGATGGAGTTCAGCAGTTTCGTAACCGGCTTTCTCAGGGGTGCTGGGGCTCCGGTCGTCATATAGCAAGCGTGGACTGAAGTGTCTGTACTGGGATCGCCAGTGCGCACCTGGCAGTCGCTGCGTGCCTTTCCCTGGGAGGCTGGGTAGTGCTGTCTTCAGTGAGGTGCTGTTAAGACATAACGCTTCCCAAGGCCTTAAGTTTGGAGGAGCTGGTAATTAAATTCATCCTTCCCCTCCCTTTGCGTTGCTGCTCTTATTTGCTTCGGGTTTGAGTTGTAATCAGGAGAGGAAACCCCGAGGAGGGCTGGCTGGGACTGGTGTCCATCCTCCCCCGTGCTGCCTGGCTCGCGCAGGGGCCCTCTGGAGTGAGCAGGTGCTGAGATGTTGCTGCCTGGGCAAAGGGCTTTTATCCTTCACCCCTCGTCGAGTGATGCCTGCTACTCGCTGCGTCCCGGCGCAGCCCCGACCGCGCGAGCAGGACGAAGGGTTGGAATGGCGCGGGGGACGATACCTGGCGTTGCTCATCTCGGGAGCCACGCGACGTCCTGTGCCGAGCTGCTCGCCCGTGCTGAGCCTCCCGAGGGATGCGTACGTGTCCGGAGGTGGCAGCCGACCCTCTGGAGGCTCTCGTCTGAGCGGCTGGGAGTGTTGGAGGTTGGCACAGTTGCCAGGAACTGTCGGCGCCTTTCCTTTCAGGGAAGGAAGCTGTCTCAGACTTGAGACGCATCAGCAAAGTTCAGGTAAAAGACTTTTGGCCTAGATGCATCTTCAGAGTCTCGCTCTTGGGCTCTTGAGGCTGGTGGCAGCAATGTTTAGACCAAAGTCTTCCTTTGCTTATTCCCCTCTGTTTCCTGTTTAAAAGGCAGATTGTCACATATTTCGGGATTTATTTACCGTAATTGGAGTTATTTTCCTGGCTGCTGGCTTCTGCCCTCTGATGCAAGACTCCTCAGTGAAACGTGTGTCCAGAAAGCCATGTGACTTTTTTTCCCCTTGCCACAAGTGCCAGCAGGAGATGCAATAATCAGCGCGCTGCAGGGAATTTCCACTTGCAGTTCAGGTTTCTGAAATCTAGACATTGGCTTTGGAGGCAAAAGATCGAGCAGGGCTTTGTGGCAGGGAAGGGAAAGGTTTCCAGCGAAACCGAGCGTTTGCTGGTGTGTCAGACTCTCCAGTCCTGCCCTCCAGCCAAAGTGCAGCAAAAGTCCCCGCCGAGCAGCGTCAGATGAGCTCGCTGGGGGCTTCTGCCCGGTCTGCCTGTCACACGAGCACATTCGTACGTCTGCCCTTGACGCTGTTGCACCAAACGCAGGGCGATACCGAGATCTCATTTCAGGGCAACAAATAGAGGGGAAATGATTTGTAATCATAAAGCTCGAGTCTGCTTTGCAGCCAAGCTTTGGCAGCCCAAGCAGCAAGTCGGGACAGAGCCAGTGACAGGCGAGGTCAGGTTGGAGGGGCTTTCATGCTGCGGTGCCACCAAGGCATGGGCCGGCTCTGCGAACGCCAAAAGAAAACCACTGTTTCGATGAAGAAGCAGCGTCGCTGTGTAAAATGAAAGGCAGGAAATGGAGCACTGGCACGCAGTGTCCGTCCGTCCGTCCTGCTGTAAACTGAGAAAGGAGGTGCCTGAGGCAGCTGTCCCGGGGCTCTGCCTCACCCCTGCCTTGGTGGTGGAGGAAGAGGGGTGCCAGGGAGCCGGAGTGGGGCTGCACCAGGTGCAGCAGCTTTGGTGAAGCTTTAGATGTTTGCACGGTGCCAGGAAATCCTCTCGCTTTTAAAGAGATGTTTCTGACTCTTTAATGTGCGTTGTGCCTTTGATTTCCTCATGCTTCTAAGCAGCACCAAGTCAATTACTGTATTTCTGTTTAATTCTCTCAGAGAACATTGTATAATTAGGCTAATTATGGTGCTTTGTGAAGTTGTAAAACTCTTGATTGAGCTTGCGGGGCTGTTTTATAGCCTGCCAGGTGTAGGCAGGGAGGGCTGCCTGCCCCGTGCCCCGCGCGGGCTGGGGTGCAGCCTGCCAGCTCGGTGAGGGTAGCTTCCTCCCCGGGGCTGCCCCGCGGGCTCGCCCCCGCCAGCCCCCTCCTGCCTCCGTCCGCTCGCAGGCCGCGGTCCCTCCGTGAATCGGGTGCCCGGTGCTGGGGGGCTTCAGCTGAGGACATGCACCCTTGGGGGATCCCTTCTTGCCTCAATGCTGAGGCGGGGAATGGCAGCGTAACCAAGGCTGTGTTTCTACTCTCAGGTGCATCTGCAGCGAGGAGGTGACCCCACGCGGGTTCACCTGTGGAGATCCTTTATTTTCCCTGGTTAGGGTCTGCCCACAACCGTGCAGCAGCTTCTCGGAGCGTGGTGCTGGCTCTGCCCGTGCTGATCGATGGGCAGGAGGAAGGCAAGGACTTGTTGAGCCTGACCTTCAGGAGTCACCCTGCCTGACGTGATGCTCAGTCCAGCTTCGCCGCTGGGACGAACCGGGACAGTTTAACCCTGGCCGGGTGACAGCACTGAAAGTACGTGGCCCTTCTCTGATTGAAGGGTCATTTTTTAACGCTGATTGATGTGGCTTGTGCTGGCTGTGGTTAGCATGATCATAGGGCTGGCTCGTAGGTGGCACGGAGAGGGCACGAGTGATTTGCCTGTCCCTGAAGTTGGCACGGGTCTCCGGCATGTGCCCACGGGTCCCCCATCCGGCGGGGTGGGACGAGAGGCGGACAGGAGCACATCGCCATGGGGTGGGAGGGAGATGCCCTGTAGGGACGGCTTCGGCTCTGGGGTTTCTTTGCTCCCCTTTCTCCTGTCCCACCCGGGAGCGTGCGCTCCCCTGACCCTGCCGCGGTGAACTCCCGGTGCTTCTCCGCCAGACCCGGGAGCGGAGCAGGGAAGTCTTGCGTAAGCAGCGCCTGCTCTCCGGGTGATGGCACGGAGATGGAGAAGGAGGCGCCGGCTGCCAAAGGCGGGTTGGGAACAGCATAAACCCCTCAGTGCGGGGCCCGGGGAGCCGCGGTCTGACAAGACCTCGTGCCCGGTGCTGGGAGCGGGGCTCGTCCCGCCCGGGGGGCCCCAGCCGCGCGCGGGGCCGTGGCGGGGAGCGGCGAAACGCCGCCACATGGGCTTGTGTGTCTTTAAAAGCAGGCGAAGCGGAAGTGATGCTCGCGGGCCCATCTGCGCGGGGCTGCGCGGGGAGCGGGAGACGCGCCCCAGCTGGTGCGAGGCCCTGGCAGCCCCGGGAGCTGCCGTCTGTTGGGGTTTACTGCTGTCTACGTTGAAACACGGCTTGGGAAGGGGGGGTCGGTGGCACGGTGCCAGTCCCGGTTCGCCTGGCCTTCTCGTTCCTTTCTCCTCCTCCTCCTCCCCGCTCCCTCCAATGCTTTAAAGTCACATTTCCAGGCCAGACATAGAATTAATCTCTGGGCACTTCACATTGCTGGCAGCGCAAAGCAGGATGTGGGATCTTTTTTTCTCTCTCTCTGCGTCTTGGCTGACTTTTTTACCTCTCGAAGAATTTGGAAGGGCCGTGAGATTCCCCCCGCCCCCCCTTGCCTCGGTGCCGTGCAGTTTTTCAGCACACTGATCACCCTGCTGTGGCTTCACCCTAATAGATTTCATATGCTGACACAGTTGACATCAGTACCAAACTATTTTACATGTGATCTGGTGTATTTCCTGAGGAAATCTGCAAGATATTTATTAAGAACTAATAAAATAAACCTCTCCATGAGCTTTTAGGTAGTTTTCAATTTTTCATGTCTCTCTCGTTTCCTCTTATCAATGAGTTTCTATTTTCTCCCTCCTCTCTGACCATTGCAAAAGGAAACAAAAATAAATGTTTTAAACCGTTCCTGAATGGACACTGGGAATATTTCTGTAGTGATGTATTAGCAAAGTCGTATTTTTAGTGCTGTATTGTCAAGACTAAAAATATCCCGCTGCAGTGCATCCTTTTTATAGGGCTTTGTGTGTGTGTGCGCGCGCGTGTGTGTGCTGAATGTTGTACAAGTTTGCACCAGTGTGTAAAGGTCTGTCTTTGTACTACTGCAGCGTTGCCTCCCCATCGCAGCTGGACTCCATTAGGCCTCGAAAATTAAAGTAATCCTGGTTAAGAAAGAAAAAAAAAATTATTCAATCTCGCGGAGCCGCGTTTCCCCAGCTGAGCCTGGATACCTGCGTGGCAGCCCCTCTTTGAAAGGCTCCAGCAGCCCGGGCTTGCGTGGGCCGGCAGCGTGCCGTGGGCCGGTGGTTTTGCTGTTGCGCTCCTGCTACGGAGGGTGTTCCCTGCCGCCGGCGCGCGCCGGGCTGAGAGCGGCAGCGCCGCTTTCCCTGCTGCCGCGCGGAGCGGCGGGGTCAAGGGCGAGCTCGCTGGCCGGGGGGCCCGGCTGCGGGCTGCAGTCACCCAGTGGGTTCCTGCTCATTTTTCGTGCTCGGGGAGCCCTTGGGGGCCGCGCTGTGCTGGCGAGCGGGAGCGTGTGTGTAGCTGGGAGCAGGCTGGATACTTCACGTTTTCAGAGGAATTTTCTACCTTTCTGCTGTTTCTGTCTCCTTCAATTAACTGTGATTGTAACGGAGAGAACCAAAGGTGGGAGCTGGGCTGAGAAGCCGCCTCCCCTCCGTCCCCCGCAGCCAGCGCCGGGGACCCGCGCTCCGAGGGCTGGTCCCCTGAGCCCTGATGGGAGGCGGCTCCGTCTCTCTGCCGTGCGTGATTGATGCAGCCATTTCCAAATGTAATTTGGTCGCTGGTTCGCATCCGCAGATACCCGGCGGAGCACTGCGGCCGTCGCTCTGGCCCCCGGGAACAGCCTTGCGTCACAGGTAGCGGGTGCTGCGACTGACGGGGACCTGACGGCCGGCCCCGGAGCGCCGTGCGCACGGCACGCAGCGTTTTATGAACTGATGTGTGTCGTGCTCCAGCCAGGCGCGAGCGCTCCCTCCGCCCGCCCCTCCGGCGGCCCGTCTCCTCTGAGTCACTTGCCGCTTTACTCGCGGGTGCCTCGCTTTGCTGTCTGCTGCCGTCTGGAGAGCCGCAGCCTTGCAGCTTCCTGTAGAGCAGTTCAGCGAAAGCAGTAATTAGGGCCCATAAAAATTTATTTTATTAGCAAGAAGTGTTGGTGGGTAATTGGCCATAATTTGAACCCAGCCAGATTGGAGATTAATAAAAAAAAAAATAAAAAAATCACAGCGATCTTTTTACCAGAAGGGCCAGGGCTGTTACTTGCAAACCCTTCCCGAGGCGGGTGGGACGGGACGCGATGGCGGCTGCTGCGGAGAAAGCGGCCGGCAGCAAGCGCCTGTGCTGTACCCGTCCTTGAGGGTGTTTGACACTGGCATGGGAAGAAAGGAAACCTTGTTTTCCAAGAACTCTGCTCTTTCTCAGCTTGATAAGCATTTAAAATAAAAGCTGCACAATTGGAATTGGCAGAGCATCCTCATTCTTTTGTCTGTCTGTTTATTTTTTTCCCCTCATCCCTCGACATGTGTGCTACAGCCCACGGTTACTACACCCCGCAGAACCACAGGCCTGGAGCTCTGCAGGCGCGTGCCGAGCTCTGCCCACCCCCAGCCTGGCTCTTTGAAGCCTGGCAGAGCAGCAGAGATCCGGCTCCGTCCCTGGTCGGGCCCCAGCCCCGGCAGCCTCTTCATGTCCAGGGCACTGAAGCGTTTGACGAAATGTACGTTTTCGGCCCCTTTCGGTTCCCCTTCGCTCGCGGGGCAGCAAACCCAGGGCTCTGCCTGGAGCCGGAGCGGTGGTTTTGGACCCGAGCTGTGACCGCGCTATACAGACCCGATCGCTTTGGTATTTATAGACTTCGTTAGAATAGCTTGAACGCGGCCAAGGCGTCGGAGCGGGAGCGGTCTGACGGCCGATGCCTGCATCCCGCACGCTCATCGCGATGGCTGGTGTCAGCGATTGGAGAATTAACTGCTCCACTCAGGGAGTGAGGAAGAGCCAAGCCCCTGCTCTCGTGTCACGCTCGGTTACTGCTGGTTGAATCAGACTGGGAGCTGCTTCAGGTTACTAGTCCTGGTTGTTGCTTTGGTGTAAGGCACGGGGGGCGTTGCTTCAGGTTAGTAGTGCTTGTTTTTTGCTTGGCAGCCCAGGCTGGAACCTGGTGTAACTGTTTCCCAAAGAATATTTTTGGTTTGAAAACTGAAGGTCAGCAGTTCGCAAGTGCTGCGCTTGCAGCCAACTCTGTGGTTCGCCGTGTGCCACTGGGCCAGCAGCACTTGAAATCCTGATCAATTGATCTGCAACAATATGAAACCACGAAGGGCGACTGCCAGTTAAAACTCCCCGTCTCGCCCCATTTTCCCCACCCAAAGTGTCTTTCTGCCCATATCCCCTTTCTTGCCGCCTGTCTCCCTCCCTCCCTTTCGGCTGTGTATTGGAGTTTTTGTCTATCTTTTTCCATCTCTCTGTCTCTTTTCATAACAGTTTTTAATAATGTTTTAGTTAGTTCCAGCCTTTTCCCTCAATGGATCCCATTGGAAAATGCATTTGAAAGGAAACAGTTATACACTTCCCTTCCTTTGAAACTCTGTTGGCACCTTTTCCAGTGCAGTAAACCATACAACATGGATTTTCAAAGTTTCCAAACACAGACATGCTGGCGTTAAATTTATGAAAAAATATTTTATTCGGCTGTATAGTAACTATGAGTCTCTGAGCTGCTGGTCACAGTGAAATCGAAGCTCGCTTTGGAACTGCAACAGGTTTTCAAATCTCTGCAGGAAACGTAGCGGCGCTGGCTGTACGGGAGCCTGCAGCTCCCTCGTGCCCTCCCGGCAGGAGAGGCAGCAGCAAACGAAAGGGGTGCTGGGGCACCCCGGGGCTGAGCCCGCCGCCCTTGGGTGCCGCTTTCCCCGCAGACGGCCCTGCTGGGAACGGTGCAGCAACGGTAGCTGCGGGGATCTTCACGGTCACGCCAATCCTATCTCACATCACAGGGGAAAAGAGGAATTTGGCATAAAACCCTTACGTCTTATGCTTGTTAATGAACATAGAAGGTTAAGGCTTTTTAGTTACTGAGCCCCGTGGCAGGGGGGCTCAATAGCCGGTGTGCGCGTGCTGCAGGCTGCACGGGGTTTGGGGACCTGAGGCTCCAGCTACAGGTAAGTTGCTGGAGCACTGAGATCGTATTTTCTAATATGGGGGCTTGGACGTGAAAGTTCCCAGAGTTGTTTCTCTGTGTGCTGTGGGTTTGTGCCTGTGGTCTCAGCCCTTCCAGCAGGGAATTGCGCACTCGACACCTGGGAACCTCCCTTTGCGTGGCACCGCTCAGAGCAGATTTTTTCCCGAATGTTCCACAGGAGACCGTGGTCCCCGTTCACCGTGAGAGGTCGGGTGGGTGAATCTGGCCACGTCCTCATGCGGACCATTGGGAAGGGTCGTTTCCAAACACGGCGAGCTTCGAAGCCTGTGCTCAGCAGCACTTCCACGCACTTGAGGTGTGGTGTAATGCAGATAAGGCCTCCTGTGATAGACGAGATGGTGATGTGGCAAAGAGATCCTGGCCTCAATTTTCCTGTCGTCCTTTTGCTTGTAGAATTCCTTTCCCTTCATATGGGAGTTTTCCAGAGAAGTCGCTGATTACGTGTTATCATCATGCTCAGTGCCGCATGGAGCATAGGAAGAGCTAGAAGGTTCGGGTCCAAATAACTGGATAGCGTAAACTCACTGGCTTCTGTCTTAAAGCATCTCGGTTTCGGATGCCTTTCTGCGTGGTATGTCTAATGCGTACAGATGGGGAACAGAGCTTAAGGAAAATAACAGGTTTTCTAGTTTTTTGACTGCTCACCTTGAGATGCACGTGATGGAGTTCTCCTAAAAACATAGTCCTTCAGGAACTGCATTTGTTCCTGTTCGAAGCAGAGTTGCCCAGCGTCTGCAAATTTCATCCCCACTGCGTCCCCACGGCCAGCCAGCAAGCGAGGGATACGCAGATACCGACCCCGTGCCTCGAGACTGGTTAAGGTGATTTCTGGATCCTCCTGGAAGTTCGGGACCAAGGCAAAGACAGGATCTGGTTCTCCGGTATAGCACTAAGCCATCTTAATCCCCAAAATGTTACCGTGTCCTGCAGCCCTCAGCCTTACTGAACATGTGCACATTTCAGCACATCAGAAAGCAGTTCTGCAGGAGCGTCTCTACTGACCGTTCATTTTCTGTGTTGACTGAAAATGGCAGCTTGGGGGGGGGGGGGGGGGAAGTGATATGTCGTTAGGACTACCTTTAATGCGCGTGTGCGATGGGGTTAACTTGAAATTGCATAGATCGCTCTCAAACTGGTGTTCCTGACCTTTGAGTGCTTGACTTTGCATTCGTGTAACGGTTTTTGTATGTGTAATTCCCATCGTTTCTAGAAAAGCAAGCTCCCCTGTGGAACCGGACTGACCTCATCTGGGATCCTCAGCTGGCCGTAAATCTAGATTCACCACACGAGCCTCTGCCGCGGCAGGAGCGCTGGACGTGCGGGGCTCTTACCCTCCGTGCGCTCCGGGCGCTGGGGGCGAGCAGCCGCTGATGGTGCCAGCAAAGCAGCGCGGGGCCTGGGGAACGGGCTGCCACGCTGTCCCCTGGCTTGTGCTGCTTTCGGCCACTTCTCTACCTGCCTTTCCCTCTCCGCTGTCTTGCCTGGTTTGGTTGTCTCTTCCCTCATCCAAGCAGGTGAACCAGCTGCTGCTTCGGTTGCAGTGGCACGTGAGAGCTGTCTGATAGTGAGTGCTCAGATTTCCATAGGCCCCTGCCTCGGCAAAGCAGGGATGGATGGAGGTGGCAGAAGGCATGGCCAGACCCCGCTGCCGTCCCCTGCCAAACTTCTGGTTCCTGCTCCAAAGCGTGAAGGTGCTAAGGGATTTCGCTGAAATGGTCAAAGAATTTTTAACTTGAGAAGAACAATATGTTTTCCCTAACCTCATTCTGGCAAATGGCTGAACCTTTGTAGATGAAATTTTCCCAATAAATTTAGCTCGAAGAAAGCTTTTGGCATGAAGGGTTGCAGCCTAAATGGTTAAAGTTTGGCAAAGTAGTTAGGAACTAAAACCAGGGTCTTATAATGGAAAGTGTTAGGTAAGCTTCACTGTGGGCAGCGGCTGGGCTGTGCCCCTCTCGGAGGGGTGTCCCGGTGCTGGGGTGGCACTGGCACCAGCCGGGGAGGCTGGAGGGGCTGAGCCGGCGCTGGAGCAGGAGGTGAGGGGCAGGGCAGGCCTGCAGGCATCCCACGAGGACCCTGGGATTCGCTGCCTCCCTGGGGTTCGGGGGGGCCATGGGTTTCGCTTTACGTTTTGGCGTTTGCTTTGCAAATTGACAGACTGGCGCTCTGGTCCCTCAGGAAGCTGTAAAAAGAAGAGCAGTGAACGAGCGAATGTGTTGAAACGGAAGCTCCGCACTTTGCTGTTCCTGCCCCATCAAAGGCTGCTTTCTCCGAATGCGCCTGTCTGCAGGCGCGTTCTCTCATTAACTTTTACTCCAGGCTGGAAGCGCTCACCGAGGTTCACACCGGAGGAGGCATGTTCCAGGCTGTCTGTTTGCGTTTGCTGCCAAAGACATGCCCACCTCCAGCACCGGGAGGAGGAGGGTAGAAAAGGCTGCCTTTTATTTGCTGCGATTGTCCTGGTAAAACTTCACTCGGGGCTGGAGTAAACCTCTTGGGAAGCCCTGTTCACACCTCCTCCCCCGTTGTAAATAACATCTGACACAATTATGGTTGGGCGCATGCAGCTCCTGGGTGGGATGCTAGTAGCAGCTTGCCATGCCTGCTGCATAGCGCCGAGCCGGGCTCCCATGGCACATCCTCCCCTGAGCACATCTGCTGAGGAGCCGGCTTTCCTTGCTGGCCCTTCTGGGGCGAGGTTCAGGGCTCTGGCTGCGTGGCTGGCTCCTTCAGGAAGGGATAAAAGATCTGTGCAGATGGAGGACAGGCCATCAGGGCTTTTCTTGTATCAGGCTGCATCGTCCTGCCTCACTGCAGTGCCCCTGACGCCTCTTTATGTTTCCATCATCCACATTTTTTCTTCTTTTGGTGCAGTGTTGCCTGTTTGGTCCGGATGCCGTCTGCCCGTACCGAGCCCTGCTCACCCTTGGGCCCTTTCACCCTTGCAGCCCCTTCAGTCCCGTCCTGCTTGTGCATCCTATAGCAAATATTCCCTCCGCAGCAAGAGACAGCTGGTGCCAGCCTGGTCTGGAGCTGTATACATGCTGATGAGCTGCCTTGCCATCTTGGAGG
The DNA here is from genome assembly GCF_965183815.1 of Platalea leucorodia. NCBI lineage: Eukaryota > Metazoa > Chordata > Aves > Pelecaniformes > Threskiornithidae > Platalea > Platalea leucorodia. Next base: position 13,338,853 of record NC_138838.1, on the reverse strand, counting down.
GACATACTTTCGTACGAGCTAGCCAGGAGTTATGTACATTTGGGTTTGCCAGCCTTTTAGCTGCCAGACAGTCAAATTCATGTTGCTGTCAGTTGTTGGCAGCAGAACCAGTAGCTCTGGGGATCACGTAGAGCCTTGAGGCTAGTGAAGATTTTGCTGTGCCTGTGTTGTAAGTCCTAGCGTCAGCCACTTGCCGCGGCTCCGGTGAAGGCAGTGCTGAGAAATAACAGTTTCTCTGGCGATGCTCCAGGCTTTGCCCGTGTGGGTGAGACTGTAGGTGCCTTTGCCCTAGCCGTGCCGGGCTGCCTGCCTGGGCCTGGAGTGTCTCGGTGCAAATGTCGTTAGCGAAAGCTGGGATGTACGTGGCTCCCCGAGCAGGAGGAGTGTTTCTGCCGCTGCGTGGGGTGTTGCACATCCAGAACTGACTCCTGCAGCCTCGCTGGGGCCAGGGGTGCAGAGCAGGGTCCTGGCCCTGCGGCTGGGTCAGGCACCCCAAGCGCGGAGGGAGAGCTCCGAGTGCTGCTTAGTGCAAGTGGAAATGGCTTCAATCTGTGTTTTGACTGATGGGTCTTTTCAGGAAATTTCTGAGAATAACATTTCTAAAAACGGCTGCTTCTTTCCACTGATATTTCCTGGAAAAGGCTGCAGTTAATTTTAAACCACTATCCTTTTCCCTTTTCAAGTGGAAATGGCTCTGTGCTTGTCCTCAAGGCTAATGTCATTCTTTCTGTCCTAGCCCAGGTTGCGCGGTGGAGGGGGACAGTGTGCCACTGCCCTGGCCTCCTCTTGCAGGACCCGTTGGTCTTCCAGGGCTGCAGAAATTGGGGTGTCGGGGGCACTCTGTGCATGTGTCTGCTTTCCCTGTGGAAGTGAATAACTGTCTCTCCCCAGTCACTTCACAATGATGTTCTTTGTCGGTGACTCCTGGCCAGTCCCGAATACACAAGAAAGCTGCCTCTAAAGTAATTCCCTTGCCCAGCCGAAAGCTGTGTTCGTCGGGGTCAGGAAGGATATACTGAGCTGGTTATCACACCCCAGGTGCAAGGATCCAGCCCTGCGCATGGATCCTGGGCTTGGGGACGGTCAGAGCCGAAGGCGAGCTCCCGGATCAGCCGGAGGGAGCTGGCAGCACGGAGCTGTCCCGGGCAGGCAGCCCCTTCGTGCCGGGCAGAGCAGGGCTTCCCCTGTGGCTGTCGGGCAGGCTTGCTGCTTCGGGTGGGAATATGTCATTAATTTTTATACCTTCCCCTGTAAACCATCGACCCTTTTTATGATGTCATGAGGGATTCCTTAATTTTGCAGCTGCTTCCTGGTTACGTCAGAGAAGAGCCTCCCGTCCTAGAGCCCAGCGCTGCAGTCCAGAACGGCTGGAAACAAATGAAGTGTTGAATATCTAATGGCTTCCACAGGGAGAGCTGCTCCATCCTCCCCAGGCCCCCGGCATTCCTCACCTCCTAGGCCTCCCTCCCTCCCTCCCTCGGACAAGACAGGGTTTCAGCACGGAGCAGAGGGAGCCGCGGGCTCCTGGGCGGCCCCGGCTGCTTTGGGAACACGTGCAGCCAGCTCCCCTGTACTGCTGCGTGTCTGGGAGCTGCGCCGGGACCTCCCCTGGGGCCTTCCTGCCTCTCCACGGGGAGAGGTCTGTGCGGGAGGTGGACTGGGGGCATCCAGGTTATTACTGCAGCCCGAGGGTCACTTTGGGAGGGATTCAGCCCTGTGTGCTGCAGGTGGTGGCGTTCAGATCGGCCGCAGGGCTGTTCCAGGAGGGCTGGGGCTGCCATTGTGTCTGCTGCCTGCAAATTCAGAGCTAGGGAGCATCTTTCCAGGAAAGCTGCCCGTCATTCCCAGGCTCTTGGCAGGGTATTAGCCAGGGCTGAGCGAGGGCCTCCAGGTTCCCAGGCTTTTTTGGGGGCCGATGAGTGCGTGTGTGACTCGCCGGTTCCCAGCGGAGAGCTGGGAGTGCCCGTGACTCACAGGTCCTCTGCGAGGCGGTGTCGGGGAAATGCCCCGCAGCTGTGAGCATCCCCCTTGCTTTGCTGCTTTATATTCCCGTCGGTTGTGTGCCGTCTCCACCGCGGGCAGGCGGCGGTGGGACCAGCTGCCTGGACCGGCAGCGCGGCTCTCCTTACCCGCTTCCTGCAGACAGCCCCATCCTGGTGGGCTGCCCCATAGCCCTGCCAGCCCTGCGTCTGGCGGAGGGTGACTCACGGGGAAAACACTCTTGTGTCTGAGCGATAAGAGAGCAAGCAAACCAATTGCCTTCAGGTGGTGTCAGCTTGGAGGTGACCAGCCTCTGTCTTCTTCCCCGCAGGGCAGCAGCCGGCTGGTGAATCAGTTGTCTGTGCCGCCGAGCTGCTGACACATCAGCCGGCTGCCTTAGGCACGGCTCGCCCGCAGCCCCGCGCTCGCCGAGCTCCGCCACCTCCTGCGTCCCCTGGCCAGCCCATTATGTCGTCCTCGGGATTGTGTCTGGAGACCCGTTCGTTCGCTTGATTGCCTTCGCGCATGGTCCTTTACCGTGTCACCGGGGAAGGTGGGTTCAGCTGTTGCTCCCCGGGAGTAAAGCGCATCCGTGCTGCGCTCCCTGCCTGCGCTGGGGCCACCTGCTGCCAGCGCCGCTGCCTGGAGCCGCAGCTCAGGTTAGGACGGGGAGGCCAGCACGGAAACTGTCTCGCTGGAGTCCTCCCGACCCTTGGCTAGAGCAGTCCAGTTGCCTGAATCAAAAGAATCTTGTCTCCTTCGAGATGAACGCTTGTTTGCTGGTGTTTTAACTGCAAAAGATTCAGCGCTCCTTGTGTTAGCTGGGATGGACGAAGGAGCATGTCTGCTGCTTGCTTGCGAGCTCGGGGGTTGCTGTGGCTCGCTTCCACCGCTGCCTAGAGCGTGCTCAGAGCGGAGCAGCTGGGAGCCCTCACTTCCAGCCCACCTGCCCCGTCCCTGCGAGCACCCCTCCGGCCGAGGCCACGTGGGCTGCGCTCGCTCTGCCCTGATTGTCCCTCGCAGGATTTCCTTCGGCACATGGCACTTGAGCGGCCGCGAGAAGCTTCCTCCAGCAAATCCCTCTCCTCGGAGGCAGCTGTCCCTTGCATCGCCTGCTCTTTTCCCATTCCCATTTCCTGTGGCTGGTTGCGTTGCCCTAATAGAGGTTTGGCATTGCTGTTTTGCACACCCTAGTGGGAGAGGGGATGTGTTTATCACTTTTCCTGGAGATTATCTGTTTAAGCACTCTCTGACAGTTACAATAACAAGGGCAGCGCGTTGTGTTTCCCAGCAAAAGGACACTCGCTGCTGAAAGATGTATAGCACTAATTAGAAATACATAACATCCGGCCACATGGCAGCCTTCTCCCGGCCGCTCCGTTTCCTGAGCTCAGACGACTTTGACGACAGTTGGTTTATGTTTTCTATGAATATAATGTTCTCAGAGAAACACGGATTTCTCCCCGTTACAAAAGTCCCCATTCTCCCCGTCTCTCTCTCCCCCCTCCCCACGCACTCTTTCCCCTGCGAAGCAGGTAGATTTATGACTGCAGAAAGCCTGGGTTGGATCCTGGGTCGGAGCAAAGCTCGCAGCCCCTGCCTGGATGCAGCTGAGAGCCCAGGTGGACGCTCGCGGAGGGCGCTGGCAGCCGCGCTGGCCGGCCCGGCCCGCTCCCCAGGCGCTCGGCAAAGGCAACTGCCTCCTGGTAGACAAACAGCGCTCTTCGTGCAGACCAGTACCCAGCTGAAGAAAAAAACCTCTCTTTCCTACATGCGAAGAAATGGGAGGACTCTTCTACAGCTCAGAGGGTTTTCGTGATCTTCAGAAAAACCGCCCGTCCCTGGTTTCCAGTTGCTTTTTCTCTGCGCTCGCAGTCTGATGCTCAACAGCTCCCATTTTTTCCATCCCATCCCCTCTCCCTCTTCTCGCTCTTGGGCTCTGTTTCAGAGCAGATAGCCTGGGCATCAGTTGGAGGAGCCTAGGTCCAATCTCCAGCTCGCAGCAAGCAGCAGTGACTAGTAAAGGACATTTTTTCGGAAGTCCCTGTGTGCTGGATGGGAGCAGGGCGGCTACTCTGCTGAGCGTAACACAGGTTGGGTGTAAGGGCGGCTAGATGTAAGGGAGGTAGGAAGATGGAGCATGCTCGGGGAGGTGAAATCTTAGAAGGTTTTAGCTGCTGAAATGAATTCCTATTGAATATGGAAAAACTGCTGTATTTCAGATGTTTATAGCTTGGCCAAGCGTGGACAGATTTCTAGTAGGACAGGAAAACTCTCTGTTAAAAAGGTTATTCTGCAGCAGAATCTCAGATCCCCTTTCCAGGATTTGCAGTTGCTAGATTAGCTCAAGGAAAAGGTTGTAAGTGTTTTTTCTAACAAGGGTAAGCCACTATCTTGTTTCCTAGCCTCATTCTCACAAGTAGCCAAACTGTTTTGGCTAAAGATTTCCGGAAGAATTTGGGCTGAGACAAGGCACCCAGCATGGAAACTTCAGCTCCGATAGTTAAAGTCTGAGCCAACTGGAAAAAGGGTCTTACGAGTGGCTAGTGTCAGGCAGGCTTAATAACGTGGTGCTCAAAACCCTGCCTGCAGAAAAGACTGTCGGAGCTCATGTCCCACTGGCGGGTCCAGCGTCTGGAGCCCTAACCTCCCCGGGGGGTTGCCGAGGGCTGCAGGGCTCTCGCTTATTTTTCTGGTGCAGAAGGACAGATCTTTGAGGCAAATTCAGCCTATGAAGTGTGGGGTAATGCAAATTACCCAGGCTGTTGGTTCAGGCTGCAAAGTGCTTCATGACATTCCTGCTTTAAAATACTCTGCTGGCTCCTTTCTAGCCCTGTGCAGCGTTGCACGTACCTCGGTTTTGCTGGCATAGCCGATGTGGGGCTACAGGTGACTGACAAAGCTCCCAGAGGGTGGGTTTTCAGGCCAGCTCAGCTCCCTGCCGTGGCTGCAGCATGGCTCCACGGGCCGGGTGGTGGGGCAGCGTGCGGCGAGGCTGCGGTGTTACCCTGAATCAGTCTTGGCTGCAAACGCTGCGAGTCCTGAAGCCCTGACCTTAAGCTGTGGTTTAACAAGCAGTTATTTAGGTAGCAGTGCCAGCTGTACCCATCCTCCTCTCCCCCCTGCAGCACCTTTGAAGGCGATGGCACAGCTGAAAGGTGACATTTCTAACCCCGATGAGCTGCGTGGTCTGGTTCACAGGGTGGCTGCGCAGGCGAGAGCTGAGAGGTGACGTGGTGACAGGAGCTGCCTAGCTGATGCTGGCATTAAGAGGGACGTTTGCCTGGCTGCAAGGGGAGAGGGCGGAGGGGGACCGCGTGCTGGCTGTTGGTGCACAGCCCGGTGGTGTGCTGGATGGTTTCCTGCAGAGCGTCGCTGCTGCAGCTGCTGGTGGCACAGGGGAGCCACATCTCTGACCGCCTCGGGCCCGTGACCTCGTGGCAGCTTCTTTCGCATGTGATTTCTGTCCGTAGTCTGCCTGACCACCTCCGCACCGCGCCCCGGCTGTGTGGCGTGGCGGGGTGCGAGTACAGGAGGGTTATCTGATTACCGCCTGACTTGGGGTTTCAGGGGAGGAAGCGGAGTGCAGGTTTGTGGCGGCTTTAGCTGATGGGATGCCCTCGATGCCACCTGAAAACGCCTCTGGCACCAAGCTTTTGGTGACTGCCTGCGGGGATAGGATGTGGGATTGCCTGTGGACCTGACGCTGTAGTTCTGCTTCTCCTGAACCCGCTGTGGATTTGGAGAAAGAGATCTGGGAATTACAGGGTCTGCCCTGAGCTGGGCAGTCAGGATCTCTCTGCCTGCCCTTGTTGGTCTGCAGCAGCTGGTGGCCCCAGGTTATACTGGTGCTGCTCAACTGCAGGGACAGGAATCACCTAAGTGTCGCTCCAGCCTCCAAGAACGTCTCTTTCCATCTCTTTCTTAATGCATTGTGCATTACCAGCAGCACAGACCGTTGCTCAGCTCAGAGGTAATGATGCCCTGTGGGCTCCAGAGCAGATTTGTTGCTCCAAACCCCCTTTCAGCAAATCTTCTTACACAGTATTTTTCTCCTAGTGCCAGGGTAGGCTCAGACACTTTGTGCTGTGGGCGAGAGACCTTGCCGTGGGTGCAGAGAGCTAGTTTCCTTACTGCTCATCACTCAAAACACTCCACGAGTTTCTATCTAAACACCCTCGTTTCGTGAGCGCTCTGCCCTTTGGTTGTACCCTCACCTCGACTGTCTTCTGTGGCGCGGGCGGCTGGGGGTCTGCCGCCCCACGGCCTCCGCGTCGCGCAGGCGTGACCCCTGGCTCCCAGCTCCCCGCTCAGTGAAAGCCCAGGCTCCCTGCCTGCCGAGGAAAGTGGTGAAAAGGCACAAAGAGAAAGTTTCTCCTGATTTATGGTGCTTTCCTCTTCTGTTCTGCAATTAAGCTCTTACGAGCCTTTGCTGGCAGGGCTGGGAGCGGGAGTGCTGGTGCATGTTCAGGGGTCTTGAACGAGCACCCACCTGGATGCTTGTCCTTCCCTGGAAGGTTGTTGGGCTGGGGGAGCCTCCTTGAAATGAGGCTGACAAGCTTGGCCAGGGAATGAACTTTCAGGACCAGAGGAGTTCTGTGTAATTTAATGAGGAGATGACAACACCCACAGTAGCTGAGCTGGAACCCTGGGGAAACGACCCTTGAATTTGGGTGTCCTGTTCCTCTTACCCGCACAGCAGGCAGTTTTGCAGGCTGTACCAGGGCTGAGCATCGTTGCGGTATGTCAAAGCACTGTGGCTTTATGTAAACTGGGTGTGAGCCGGTGGGCACGTGGCTCACGTCTGTAGCAATAGGAGGTGTTTGATGGAGCTGTGGCCACAGTGCTCGGCTTGAGTGAGCGGGTCGGGGATGGCTGTCCCTGTGACAGATCACGTACATGAAACGTTTTTACTCTCTTTTGGGTGTTTAATGTTTTATGGGGAACTTGTAGCCTGCAAGAGGAGCTGCCGGTGGCCGTGGGAAGGGCTGAGGCCCTGGTACCAAGCCTGGCCATGGCCACCACAAAGCACTGCTCCGGCGCTTGGAGCCGACCTCTGGAATACATCGGGACTGTGCAGTGCTCGTGACCCTCGGCATCACGAAAGCCTTTTTTGGAGGGGGAGGACTTAGCTTTTGTACCAGCCCAGTTTGGGGGTGACTGCGAGTCTGGCTTGAGCACTGTGCCCAGGGTCCCGGGGGTGCTGCCCACCCGAAGTGTGGGGGTGCTTGCTGAACTGCCCGGAGCTGGGACTTGCCAGACTCAGGTGTGGCAGCGCGACGGCCACGGTCTTGTTGTGTGCCCGTTTAAGACAAGAAGTGAAGAGAGTCCAGCATCTTGCCCGAGTGCGGGAGGAGGGAGCGCGGGGAAGATGACTGTAATTTCTTGAACTGGACTGTGGCCAGAGCGCTGGGACTAACACTCTTAATTGTGGGAAAGGCTTCATGAAAGAGATTTACTGTCCCAGAGTGGTCACATCTTTAGTTTTATGTTTCCTCCAAAAGCTGACAGCCCCTGCAGTATGGCACTTCCTACCATTGCTCTGCGGCACTGGCTCAGCCCGGGCTCCGGCAGCAGAGCACCCCCGTTCAGCTCCCAGGCACCTCTGGTGCCACCCTGGGTTACCCTCAGCGGTCGCCCCACGGGTGCCGAACTCGTTGGCAGCTGTAAGAGCTGGCCAAATCAAGCTACAGATCTTCCTCCTGTTTTTTCCTGTATTTTCTAGATGTGCGTTAGTCTTTTTCTCGTTGTTTTTAACCTCCCACCCCATTGCTCTGAAATAATTTGCACTTAAAAACCCAGTGTTTGTTCTCTGCGCCTCAGGTGTTTTGCTAGCCCCGGCTGGAATGGGGTCTCAGTGTCTTGCTTTAATCCTCTTGCCCTTTGCTCAAAATCCCTGGTCTGCCACATCAGGGGAGTTCAGCTTCCAACACCTTCTCCTTGCCCGCATGCAGCTGATGCTTGCATGTGCGGCAGAGGTGCCTGGGAGCCGGGGCTCCCGCTCGCCGTCCCGGCACTGGGGCTTTGCTTGCACGGGCACTGGTTTGGAGTCGGTACCTACATATTTGCATTCACTGTGCAAATCCTTTGCCTGGCTTGCGGCAGCTTTTCTCACAGTGGCTGCAGGGTGAGGGCTGGAAGAGCTGGTCCTGCAGCAGGCGGTGTGCAAGCCGGCGAGGTGCCTGCGGCAGAGCAGCCTGCGCAGAGCAAATGGCACGGGCTTGTAGGAGACCCCCGAGCGGCACGGGTGCATCCCGTCCCCCTGCAGCGCTTCCCTGCCTCCCTCCGGGCAAGCCCCCGGCCAGCCGCTCCCCCCACATCTCAGGAGAGGCTGTGAATTGGGGGCAGGGGGGATTCAGGGGGCAGAGGGGATTCGGAGGGCAGAGGCTGCCCACAGGGCTTACAAATCTTCCGCGAGCAGGCAGCGCGGTGCCTGGGCGAGCACGGGCAGCCTGGCATGCCCCACGGTGCTCTGGGCCTTGCTGAACGTAACCCACGCCCAGCTCCAGGCAGCTCCCTCGAGCCAGCTCCCTGCTGCTCTCAGCAGCCTCAGAAGTGGTTTCTGGCTGGGTGTAGATGTGCCGGGGGGATTTGCTCTCACTCTGAGCCGGCTCTGGAAGAGCTGTGGTCGTGTGGCATCTACTTGAGTAACAGCTTCAATTAAGCTCTCTTGACAAGCTGTTGTGTGACTGGTGAACTAATGGGAGGAGCCCCCTCCTCAGCTGCTGAGGTTAAAACTCCAGCAGGGACAAAGATCAAACATGCAGCTAATTACCCTTTTAACACTTAAACATACCCCCCTCCTTCAGGGGAAGGCATCAGCTCCAAGCAGCAGCTTCTGTGCTGGGAGCCCCAAGTGCCGGCTCAGGCCGGGCTGGCTCAGCACGCGAGGTGGGGTCAGGCATGACATGGGCAGCGTGACTGCAGCCCCTTCCCCCTCCAGAGCAGCTACTCACCACCTTTTTCCCCGCTACGTGGAGCGGTTGGGTCCAGGACAGGTGCGAGCTGGGGAATCGCCCACCCCTGCAGAGATCCCCGCTCCATGCGGGATGCGGAAAGGGAGGCTGCGAAGGCAAAGCAAGATGGAGCACCTGACTTGCTCCCCGCTGAACCCTCTCTCTGTCTCCTAGAGTGCATCTCTGAAGACTGCCGCTCCGTCATCCAGGAACAGGCCACGGCCCTGGGGCTCTCCATGTTTGCACTCTTGGTGAGGAGGTGCACCAGCCTGCTGAGGGAGTGCGTGCAAGGTAAGGTGTTACCGGCAGGGTCCATGCAGCCGCCCGCGAGGCAGCCTGGTGGGGTTCAGGCCCTTGTTCCCTGCTATTTTGTACACCCCTTCCCCTCTGCTGAGGCCCTTGGATTCTCCCCGGTGTCCCAAGCTCTGCCCAGGTTAGGGCTGGATCATCTGGCAGGAAAGCCCCTGGTGCGTGCAGGCAGAAAAGTTTGGAAGAAAGGGATGAACGCAGAGCATGCTTTCTGCCAGCTATTGGGAAACATCCCAAAACTGGGACCTTGGGATCCTGTCTCTGTGACTGGTGCACTGGCACCCCACTGCCCTCAATAAAAGGGATCACAGGCGTCCCGGCTTGCCCGCCCAGCCAGCGCATGTAGGGAGAACAGATCTGTCTTTGCGCTTGCTGTGGGTTGTGGCTGTTCCCTTGTGCGTCCAAGGCTGGGATGTTGGGGTCCATGTTGTGCATCCCCTGTCCCTGCCTGAGCCTGGCTCCTGGCTACGGTGAGCTGCCTCAGCTCTCACATCTTGTATTTGCAGTTCAGCCACGAGAGGTGGAGCAGGAGGATGAGGAGGATGACATCAAGGTCTCTGCCTTGCCCCAGGACCTGAAGGAGCTGCTCCCCAGTGTGAAGGTCTGGTCAGACTGGATGCTTGGCCACCCGGACACCTGGAATCCTCCTCCGACCTCTCTCGAGCTCCCCAAACAGTACGTGCATCCTCTGGTCTGTCTTCTGGTGTCCGCTCCTTCCCTGGGCTCCTTGTGCCACCTTTCCCCCTTGCTTGTGCTTACTCCTGGCTGCGGCACTCTGACCATAGCACCCAGGAGACACTTGCTGTGCAGGGGATGTTTGGGGGGGACTTGTCACCCTTGGTGACACAGTGACTTCTTCATTGATGCACGGGTGGGGTGAAGTGGTTCTGAGGGGGCCTGGCAGGTGCCCTTTGCTTCTGTGCGTTAGACAATGTCCCACGAGCTGAGTTTTTACCTTCCACTTAGGACGTGTGTCTGCTTTTGTTGGGATACATCTCCTTTGCGCGCTCTGCTGGCCCAGCCTGCCGAACAGGCAGGGCCTTCCTCTTTGCAAGAGGAAAGTCCATTTCCAGCATGAGCATTTCATTGCCTCTAAAAAGAGTCAAAAGACTGAATCAGGCCAACGTGGGTCAGGCTGGGCTGGCCTGGAGCGGCTTGGCTGTTGCTGGAGCTCCAAAAGTCGCCTCCCTTCTCATTCAGAAACAGCTTGTCTCTACCCCTGCAACACACAAAAGGGTTAATTCTCTAAACTGGCCGATTCCAGCCCATTAGTCCATAATGCGGACTAGGCAATTTGCATATTTTTGGACAGAAAATCGAGTGAAAGGGCCAAGTATGGAGTATGCGAAACAGTGTCTGAGCATGCTCCGTAGCTGCTTTCCCGCAGGATTTTCCATCTGCCTCCGGTACTCCGGATCCAGAGCCTGAAATCACGTCTTATTGTTAATCCAAAGGAGCCAGAACCCAGGGTGATGGGAAGGCGCATTAAGAGTAATCCAGCAAAGTGGCTTAACCATTAATGGGTCCCCGCTCCGTGCGTCAGGTCCAGTCCTGCTCTCCTAGTTTATTGCCTCTTACTCCAGTTCTTTTTCATTTGGCTGAGGAAATGGAAATCTCACACAGGAAGTTCTGGGCCTCATTTTGTGGAGATGGAGTCTGTTTTCTGTTTGTCGGCTGCTCGGTGTGGGACCGCTGCCTGCTCATGTGAACTGCTGCCCATCTTTGGGCAGGAACTCAAACTGGGATCTGTCACGTGAGAGCGCGTGCACCAATCCCCCCTTCCCCTCGCGCTGCCTGCGCAGGGAGCTGCCGAGCCCTTGGCGACGGGCAGCCTCGAGATGGAATTTCTGATTGGGTTCGCGCAGCCAGCGCTCGGCGCCTTCCCCGGGACGAGCTGCCTCCCCTCCTGCGGGGCGCGGGGCCGCGTCCCCCCGGGCTGCTGGAGCAGGTGCGGGCTCCCGCTTGCCCATCGAGGCGGGAGAAGGCAGCGTTGGCAGCCCACCCCATGGCGCGGCGGCACGTGGCTCTTTGGGGAGCGGTGGGTATGGGTTGGTGGGCTCTACTCCACAAGGTCATGGTCTGCTCGGCGGAGGAACGAGGGTCTTCATCTTGTAGCAGACACCCAACCCCTTCCTCACCTTGCCCTCTCCGCGGAGCGTGGCTGAGCAGCCCGTCTTGCCCCATCCATGCCTTTAGTCTGGGGCATGGGCAGCCGTCCTCATGTTGGCTCCCAGCTCCTCCACGCTGGTGCTCTTTGGCTCACCAAGAGCATCTGTCTTGTCCACAGCGAGGAGATGGGCTGCTCTTTCAGCCCAGACCTCTTGTGTTGACCCAGCATTGCGTGGCTGAGCGTCGGTGGTCCAGGATGCTGGGACAGCAGCAGCTGAGCTGCCCTGGGGGTGCGGGGAGCTGGCTCCGCTCTTGGGCACGACCTGGGACTTGCAACGTTTTCCCTAGAGGTGGGAGAGGAAAAGGGGAGCACTGGGTTAGTGTTTCAGCTCTCTGTTGACACAAGCCTGCTGTCTGGCCTGGGCTGTTCAGTAACCAGGTAGAGTCACCAAGTCCGGGGGTTTAGATAGGAGCAGCTTCAAAGAAGTTTAGAAGTAAAACATGGGTCAGAGCAGCAGGCGTGTTGGAGTAAGCCAAGGTTTATGGGCAGGGTGAGCTCAGGAGCAGGGAGAGCATGTGAGGAGCAAGTGCAGATGCCAAGTTGCAGAACTGAGTGAGGGGCCTGTGCTGTTCCACGCGTGCTCTGTGCCCCACGGCAGTGGGACGTGCCGCAAGGTCCCCACCGGTGCCAACGGAGAAGCTGGTTGGACATGCTGAAGCCGCCTCCCAGTGCTCTGCAGCCGTTGCTTTCATTGCCCCTTGTAATGGCGTGGGCACAGAAAAGGGACAGTAAAAAAGCACCGAAGCACCCTGCAAGGATGCCGTGAATGTGCTAAAGCTTCTGGAAAAACCAGGCCCCGTACCCACCTGGCAGCCCCTTAGGAGCAAAGGCCTGGCCCAGAGCTCGCATCAAAGCGCAGCTCATCCGGGGCCAGTGCCGCTGCCAGAATGACGGCCTGGGCTCAGGGCCAGCAGGGCAGCTTGTCAAGACTCCGCCAGAGCCCAGGGCCTGGGCTGCCGGGGCTATACGTCCCGAGGCCTCCGCTCACGCTGCGTTCACCATGTTCTCGATTGCTCGTTCTTAGTGAGGGAAGGAGCTGGGGGACTTTGAGAACGTCTAAACTCAGCCCAGCTGTGGCAGTTGGTTTATTGCTTTCAGCTGGTACTTGAACCCAGGTCCTGGTCTTGGAGTCTTTCCCAGGTTTAATCCCCGGAGCTTTCTCTGCAGCTGTATGACACTGCACTGACCCCGAATGAGGATAGGAAAATAGAAACGGTGCCAAGCCAGAGTCTCTTTTTCATTTGGAGTCTGGCTGTCTGCCCATGACCAGGGTTACATAATGGGAAACATAGCTGGGGCTCTGGAGAGCCCGCGTTTCACCACGCTGCCCAGACCTTCGCGTTCTGATGCTATATATCTTCCTAATTGTAGCTCGGATGCATTTATCACACTGCTGGATTTGAGTCCTTACAAAAAAAAAAAAAAATAAAAGAAAAAAACACACACCAAATTCCTCAGCTCGCTGCTTTCCCCCTTGGACGGAGGCGGAGGGAAAGGTGTGAGGGGTGAGCGCCGCCGAAACCCGGTGTGCGGCTGCAAGCCATGCAGGAGTGGGCTCTGCGGAGCGGGATGGGAGGCTCAGGAGCCTGCGTCTTCAGGGTCCTTTTCTTGGTGGGGGCTTGGGAATGAAGCCTGGCTCCCGGCAGGCATCCTCGCCCCAGCTGGGGGCTCGGTGGTCCCAAATTCAACCTGAATGAGAAGCTACAGCTTTCCCCAGAACCACCCTCCTTGCTCTGGCACATTCAGCCAGCTCTCAGCAACACCTGCGCGGTCAGCGTGGCTCGGGATGCGCTGGGACGTGTTTTCAGGCCAGGAGGCCATAGAGAGGTGACAGCCTGCCTCGATCCCTCCCTTGGGGCTGCTGTGTGTATTTGAGAGGCTGGGGGTATCCTTCCCCTCCGCCTCTGGGAGAGGGGCTCAGCGAGTTTTCTGTGGCTCTTTTCTCAGGTGTTTGCAGGAGCTAAACCTGACCACGGACATCTCTGCCTCAGAGCAGCAGCGTCCCGTGGCTCGGGGATTGTGTGTCTGGACCAGGTGTTCCCAGGTCTTGTAGCAGCAAGCAACAGTCACTTCTGTGTCTTAAAATTACTTTATATCTGCATGTTTCATGGCAAACGTGGCATCGAGGTCCGAACAGGCGGTTGTTTAAAGCAGTTGCATTGCCATGCAGCTGGGTTGGAGCAGTGTCTTTCAGACCAGCTGTCCCCAGGAGTAATTTGCAGAGATCGGGGGGTAAAAGCAGGGAGCCTTGGGGAGAGGGGAGCAGGGTGGATTTCCTAAGGCAGGGATGTTGGCAGCAGATGGGGCGAAAGGCAGATCTCCGAGGAGGCTGCTGTCATTCGAGTGAATCCATCTCCTTTTGGGACATGTGGCTGAAGAACTGAGATGGGTGAAGAGGGCTGGGCACAGGCGAGCAAAGCTTCTCCTTGCTCCGCTTTGTTGCCGCAATGAATCCATTGCTAAACGAAGCACAGGAATCAATGGGGAAGGCACAGGCTAGACAGACAAACTGCCGCAGGGCTGACCCTGGAGAATCTGTGCTCCTTCCACACTGGAGCGAAGGGCCTCTCTTGGTTTGTGGAGACTGTCTGCAAGCATTTAAAAATGGTTAATTTAAACCAAGTATTAAATTAAATCCAAAAGCTCTGAGCACATTCTAGAGCTTACCTTCCCAGAGAGATCTGCCAGATCGCTCTCATCACATCGCTCTTGCGGAGAAGTGTCACTGAGATGGCAGCTCCCACTGGGAGAGATGGACAGAGTCTTGGACAGGGGTGCCAAGACCTTGCTGGAGTTTGCTGGAGACTAAGTGGAAAATCCCTTTTGCAGATCTCAGCCTTCATTAGTAATGCTGGCCACCAGAGTTTCCCTATCGAGACATCAAAGCGAGGATTCAGAGGTGTCTTGGTAGTGTAAACCTGGCTGAGAACGAAGGTAAAGTCGAGCGAAGCAGAAGCCAAAAGTCTCCGTGGAGAAGGGGGCTGTGGCGGAGCAGAGGCTGGCTGGGAGGAGACTGCACCTCTCCCGGGGAGGAGAGCATCCCTCGAACCGCAAAGGCAGGTTCCCGGGAGAGGAGCGGGTTTATGGATGCCCGGCTGGCCAAAGGGGCCACGTGCAGGGCAGAGCAGGGGAAATCATTGGTGCCACGGGGCAGAGGGGCTGTGACCGCCTCATCCCCGCTCTGGGCAGCTGCGTCTGACTGCAGGGTGACGTTGGTGAACGCCGTTTGGGGAGAGCTCCCACCGCCAACCCTTTTTGTTCCTTGCAGAGGAGCTGCTTTTAGTTCGGCTTCCCCTGGGCCCGGAGAGAGGAAACCCAGGAGGGGGACGCGGAGCGCTTTGTGCGGCGGTGCAGGAGCTGGGGTGGGCACCGGTGCTGCCTCGCACCGGGAGCCGGTGGGTGCGCGTCGCCTGGCCCCGGGAGCGCGCGAGCCCGAGGCGTTTGCCATCTGCACGGCAGCACGGCTCTTGGCGGCTAGGGAACACAATGCAGGGCTTCTTCTGCGCCGCGCTTTCCGGGTTTGTTCTGCAGCTGTGGAGTTTGAATGTTAGTGTTTAAACAAGCTGGTATTACACAGGAAATGGCCACCTCCACAGGCCCCCGCAGGCTTGTAACATGGGGTCATTGTGCTTGATATTAATCACCAGGCGGCCCGCGCCCCCGGTGAAGATGGTGGCTCGCACCAGAGCGCCGCGCAACACCCTGGCCGGCGGGGATTCGGCGAGTGTCAGGCTCGCCCCGGTGCCCTCTGCTCTCCCCACGCTTCAGTGCGTGCCTTTTGCCGTGCGGTGATGCATGCCCATCGTGGGCATCCGTCTTTGCCAGGAGCCATCCCCGCGCAGACCCGGCCCCACCGGGGCTGCACTCTGTCCCCGGGCCGCGCTCCAGCCCGCGCGCTCGGCCGCGCACTTGTGCGGCGCTCTCGCCGTCGCCTGGCCGGGCTGCGTCCTGTCGGCGTGCAGCTGGGCTGCGCTCACACTGACAGCTACATTAAACCTGGAATCCTGAGGCAATAAAAAAGAAATTAACTCTTATTTTTTTTTCCTGTCCTAGTGGAATAAGCAAATGTAAATGTGTCTGTGGGGAAGTGAATGAACCCCCGTTCTGAGGAAAGACCTCGCGCTAACCCCCTTCTTGCTTCCTCGGTTAAAAGCTCTGGGAGCCTCGTCCCTGTACCTGGGAGCTGCGTGCCTGGGCTCGGTGTCAGTAATTTGGGGCCTCCCTCCGCAGAGGGACCCCGAAGCCGTGGCACTGTGCGTGTGCAGTGCTTCCAGGCACCTGGCCCTGCCTTGGCTTGGCAGAGCGGCTCCGGCACCGCAGCGCCGGTGGGTGACATAAGCCAGAAGTGCTTGGAGGTGGCCGCGGCGGCGGCCTGGGAAGAGGCAGCGGAGAGAAGGCGCCTGACAGGGCTCCCGAGTGTTGTGCAACCTTCCAGGGCGAGTGCACGTCCCAGCAGATCCACGGGGCCGTACGGTGTCGGCACGAGCTGTTAGCCCTCGCTGGCTTTGCCAGCGGCTAGCAGCTGGTAAATGATCTTGGTGATGCCAGTGCTGGAGATGCACTCCAGAGGAGGAGCTGCACTCGAGGGGAAGACAGAAAATTGTCAGATCCACTCTCTGTGGTGCTACCTCTGTGTCGCAGGAGAAAACCAGAGCAGAAACGCCAACACCTTCTTCTTTGTTGGCTTTTTGAAGGCTCTGCAGGGTGCTGCATGTGAGGGGGTGCTGCCCGACTGCCAGCCGCGGCCGCAGAGCTGCTCGGCGTTGCATTGCAGCGAGATCTTGCTACCCGGGGAGCCAGCGCAGTCTGCAGTTTGACTGAAGGAAGCCCAGGGTGGAAACCTAACACGTCCAGTGCGAATGACAGATGTGGCAAGGCACCGCGAAGCTGTAGGGAGCTGAGGATGAAGGGGATGAAGTGACAGGGACTGCTGCCGTGCTCGGGGCGGTGAGGGGCTGCCCTGCCTGGCAGCGCTGCCGGAGGGCTGGGGGGAGAGGAGGGGCGGCCGCTGGGCGGGCTGGCTGCAGGGGGGTCAGCAGTGTTGGCTCGGTCACTGTTCACATGGCGCTTTTCTGACATGGGGTGCCAAGCCCCGTGGAGGGAGACGGCTGCCTGTGCTTCATCTGTGCTGCTCCTCCGCCCCGCTGCCACCCCTGCCCACTGTGCATCCCGGGCCTGCCCGGCATCCTGCCGCTGCTCTCTGCCTCCCTCCTTCCCTCCCTCGCTGCTTATCTCCATCCCCTGCCTGCAGCTCTGCTTCTTGGGGAACACAGGCGAGGTCTCTGCAACGTGTCTCTCCCTTCTCCTCCGCCCGGGCCCCGTGCACCTGGCTGTCCCAGCCCCCGGGAACGTCCCCTGCATCGGTGCCTGTCCCCGACGCCCCAGTGCGCTCGTTCCCCGGCAGCTGCAGGCGCTCTCCCGTTGCTCTCCCCCGCCGATGCCTGCAGCCTCTGCACCTCCGTCATCCGAGCGAGCCCTCGCTGCAGCCCACGCTGGCAGGGCCCCACCAGTGCTATGTGACCGGACTCAGGCAGCCCAGCCCAGTTGCCAGCAGGGCACTGGGGGAGGGCTGAGCCTCCCAAGCCCTGTGCATCTCCCATGGGCAGAGCTCGCCTTGGAGGTGGCCCAGAGCAGCCCTATCACATCCGGTGCTTGTCTCTGCAGCCTGGGCCGGAGGATAAACTATCAGGGCTGTGGGGCAGTGGATCATTCCTCTTATTATTTTCTTCTTTTGCAGATAGGGGTCGTGGAAAGTTCAGTTCCTTTTAACCCTCGCAGCTCTGTTTATTTTCCAGCTGGTAGCACAAACGCAGCGTTTCCCATTACATCACAAAGGGCCTCGGACAGATCCCTCCGAAAAACGTGTTGCAACTGTTTATTTTTTTCCATATTTAAACATTTCTGACAGCCAGACCTGGCTGAGCCAAGCGATGGAGCTTTGTGAATGAACCCAGCTCCTGGTGTCTGTGCGCAGAGGGCTTTGAAGGACCTCTTCTCCTCTGCAGCGTGCGGGCTGGGGCTGGCTCAGGGACGTGGGCGACTCTGCGTTACATGTGTGCTGATTACGTGCCGGGCTTTGATTAATGGCTCCTCATTCTGCCTGGCTCCCAGGACGCTCTTGAAAACAAGATGTTTCATTTCAGTGTGCTTTCCTGGTACATTGATTCCCGTAAATAACCGAGTGCAGACTCTGTCCACCTGGAGCAGTTCAAAGAGCAGGGGGCCTCCCTCCAGCCCCGGGCTGCCGCAGGCCGCGCTGGTCACTGCTGCGCCCGGGCGATGCTGGCTGCTCTGCGCTTTTCGCTGCCCCGGAGGTGCTGGGTGGAGGAGCAGCCCTCCTTGCTGCCACCAGAAGCAGATCGGCCCCAGTTTCCCCTGTTCCCCGCTTTCGTCCCGGTTTCCGCACTAAAAAACCCCTCTCTGAGTGCTTTTAGAAACAGGAGGAAGAAATGCAATGCGAGGCAGCCTGGTAGGCTGCATTGCTCCCGTGCTTGTTGCCTGCTTCCCCCGTGCTGACCCTCTCTGGGGTGCTGGGCTCTCCCCAGGGTGTGCTCAGCGATGGGGATGCGTGGAGAGCGGTCCAGGGCTGCTGGTGGCCTTGTGTTTGAACCCAGCTCCCCGCATGTCACTGCCGCTCCGGGAGGCTGAGACACCACAGAGGCAGCTTTGCAGGCCACTTGCAAGTGTTGAAACTGTGGCCAGAAGCAAAACATGGCTCAACGCCCCCGTGGCTGGGGGTTAACTAAAAAAATCTTGGTGCTTTAGAGCACGGCTGCAGCACGTGGTTGCAGCAGATAACAGCCAGGTGAAGGAGAGGGTGCCCTGGGCTGGGCTGGAGCCCCCCAGGCTGGGCCGGAGCCCCCCAGGTGCGGCTTTTGACCCGGCAGCAGCGCAGGGGATCGGTCTGTCCTCCCAGCAGGCTTTGAAATTGAGTAATAAGCGGCATTTCTCCCATCTGGAATGAGCTGGGTTCCTGCCGGCACTGCACGGGAAGCTGCTTCCCGCTGCCTGTGCCAGCTCGGGAGCAGGCAGAGGTGGGCAGAGCAGCGGGAAGGGCGAGATCCTGGGAGCCGCCCCCATCCAGGGGGACGGGGTGGTCGGTGTCGGCGCTGGCGGGCGAGGGCTACGAGCCCTCCTGGGTTCGGTGCCAGCGCAGCTGCGCCTGGAGCCCTCCCGGTGGGGTAGGTTAGCAGCGGCGCAGGGTGGCGTGCCTCGCCTCGCCTCACCTCTCTGGTATTCGCTGCAGCATTGCAGGCAACTCCCAACGCATTCCAGCCCCGAATTGCTCACGTCTCTCCTCGTTCTCCCAGGGTCTCAGTAGATGTGTGGGCGACGCTGGCTGACTTCTGTAACATACTGACCACAGTGAATCAGTCGGAGGTGCCCTTGTACAAGGACCCAGATGACGACCTTGCCCTGCTTAGCCTGGAAGAGGATCGGCTGCTCTCGGGCTTCGTTCCCCTGCTGGTCGCCCCCCAGGAGCCCTGCTACGTGGAGAGGACCTCGGACAAGGTCAGCAGTAGGCCAAACATCCCCCCTCGATTCCTCCAGACTTTTATTCTTGGGAAGTTTTCTGTGCAAACGGAACACGATTAAGTCATTGAGAAGGGTGTTAAGGGAAAATATCGACCTTTCAGCCGCTGACATCCAGCTCTGTGTCATGAAAACCCCTCTCGACTTCCTCTGGTGTGTGTGTGCTCGCTGGCATGTTGTATATACGATCATTTCCTCACTTGTTTAAATAGTGCAGCTTGTGTTGGCAGTGCTCTCGGTGCACTCCAAATGGTTTGCATCATGCTTAAAGCACCCTCCCCCTCCCCCCGGCCACAAAACTCTGCCTTAGGAAGGCAGCCAGGACTTTTTTCCTTCTCTAAAGAGGAGAGTGATAAATAGGTGACTAGAGAGAAGCAGACACCATGTGTTAACGTACAAAAGGCTTTTAGGAATATGAAGCATTCCCCACTGCCCGCTCTCTATTTTCCTTTCTTTGCTCTAGGAGCCCATTCTAGCCTGAACTTTCCTTTGGCTGTTTGTTTTTAGAATAATGAAATCAGTTCCCTTGTTGATGTGGGGTTTTGGGTCTGCTCTCTGCCACCACCTGGCCAGAAGGGACCTGGGGGCTGCGCTTGGATAACGTATCTGAGCCTGATGGGGGATGGAAGAGGCACAATGGCATTTGTTTTGCACGCCCGTGGAGGCACGGCGGGATAAGAGTGGCTCTCAACAGTTTCCTGCTTGGAGGCAGAGTCGCAGCACCAGAACCGCTGCTCATCTGGGAGGCTGCAGCGTTGCCTCCCCGGGCGGCTGGTGCTACGAGAGGAGAAGTGGAGATGCAGGGGCTGGTTTCTGTGGAGAGCCTGCGTGTGACGGTGGCAACGTGCCTTCCCATGTGCCGCTTCTTCTTGACATTTTCCTGAAATGACGGTGAGAAATTTAGGACCTTTGTCACAGAGGGACCCAAGAGGTGCAAATTTCTGTTTCACTTCTCTGTCTGCCCGGCCCATGCTCGCGGCAGAGGAGCGCAGCGTCCCAGTGAAACTGAAGGCTCTCCCAGTCTGGGGAAGCACCTTACTCCAGGAAGTCACTGTGGAAAACCAGATTTTCAAGGCTCTATTTGAAGGGGTGAAAATAACAAGCTGAGCTTCCTCGCTGTCCTGGCTCCCCTTGCTCCTGGTGCTTTACAAACAAACTGTACAATGCCACTGGTGGGAGCTGGTGCCCTTCACGGCGCAGCAGCAGCCACCCAAGCACCCAGGATTATCGGGCACGGTGGTACCAGCTCAGCGCCGCTGAAGAGGCAACGCAGATCCCAGAGGGAAGGAGCCAGGCCTGGCTGTGTCCGTCCCCCCTTTCTTTCTTTTCTCTTTTTTTTTTTTTTTTGCCGCCTCTGTGGGTCTTGTTTGGTTTGAAAGTAGCTGACTTTGGAACCGTGATCCCACCCAGCAGGCTGGGGTGTTCGCTCGTGTTTGTGCAGGTCCGAGCCCCTGTGGCGTGCCAGTTGTGTTGCGCTGTCTTCTGGTCTCTGCCTTACGCGCCCAGCACATCGCACGGAGGCGGACGGAGGAACCCACGGGTGCCAGCGCTACCGTGGACACACTGAGCAGAAGCAGCGGGTTCTGCAAGGTCTCTTCTCGATCCAGTACTGACCAGTGTTTTCGTTAATGGTCAGACTGGTGAAATGGCAGGTGTGCATGTTCACTTTGTGGAGGTCACCCAAGAGGGTTAAGGGGAGACCAGTGAGACAGAGCAGAGGTCTCAAAAGCCTGACTTCCAAGAAGGGACTGGAAGAGCTGGGGCTTTTTAGTCTAGAGGAAATTCGGGGAAAATGCAGCGAGCTGTTGCAGAGAGGAGGAGAACAAGCTGTCCTCCAGCTCCATGCTGAAAAGCGCAGGAAGGAATGGGCATAAATTGCAGCAAAATAGATTAAGGCTAGACTTTAGGAAAGGCTTCATACCTCTGGGTAGTTAAGCACTTGAAAGCGGCTTCCTTAGTGATTCTGCAGAATCTCTTCAGCCTTGGAGATGTTTAAAAGCAGGCTGGGTGGCTCTCTTGGGTACAACTTGGGTGGAGGTGAACTGCCTCGGAAAAGGAGGCAGTGACCTCTTTGGATGCTCCTACCCCATTTGCTGTGATTCGGTAAAGCTGTAGAAAGGGACTGGAGTGGCAGCTGCGTCGTTACAGTCAAATGACTACCTTGTTCCCCAAATCTTCTCCTTCTGCAGTATTAATGAAGGGAATTATTTGACTCTCCAGAAGTGGGGTGTTGTGGAAGGCAGCGCAGACCAAGCCAGGAAGGTATGGCTGAGAGGCACGAACCCATATGCCTTTCACAAATGACTGTGAGCAGGATACGAAAAGGCCCTTCCCTGCAAGAAGCCCCCAGTCCACCTTAACCGGGGGATCCTTGTGTGCAGTCTCCTGTCCACCATCTGCTCCCTGCCCTCCTTTCAGCGTGCAGAGCCCCGATGAATCTGACTCCTCAGCAGAGGCATCGCTGGGCTGTTTGCAGTGGAAGGGTGCTGTGTCCGTGCCCAGCATGGTGGCACGAGGGGACCCGTGTCCCTGAGCCTCAGTCAGGCGATGGCAGCAGGCGCTGCGGCGGAGCAGCTCTGTCTGGCACGTGCCGCATCCAGCCGCCTTGCGGGAACCTCCCGTTTGCGTGCTCCTTGTTGGGTGCCGATTGACTGAGCTGCGAGCGGGTGAGAAACGGTTGGTCTGTGCAGCGGGAGCTGTCCTTCCCGTACGGACTTTTCATTGCTTTTTAGCAGGAGTTATTTTTCTGCACCCAACTTCTTTCTCTTGTGCTCTCAGTCTTGGCCCAGTTTTCAGCCCACGTTCCTGACAGTTCTGTGCTGGAGAGGCAAAGAAAATGTACTGCTCTTTATATGGCACCCTGTGAATGTCTTGTGGGCTGGGAGGAGGGGTCTGGTATGCCGAAGTGGCTCTGGGAAGCTCGCTGTGATACCTTTCCTATCGCCTGCTTGGCTAGGAAGAGGTGGTTGGCTTTTTACTGCGAGGATAATATCTCACCTTGCTTGCTGATGCTCCAAATCCTTACCCCATGCTTCTGCACCGTAGTTTTTTAATGAATTTGTAACATTTCGGAGGAAAGGAATCTGTTGAAAGGCAAGACTGGAGAGTATTGGGCTCAAACGGTGTTAGGTTATTGGCTCCACCAAGAGGATGGTTGTTTTGTAAGCTGTATAGGACAAACACTGTGCTTCCCACTTCTTTTTGTTCTCCACGTCCCATTTAGCAGATGGAGTGCAGTATTCAGCCAGAGTTTCTCAGCAAGTTTTTGAGCATTTGGCCTGGCTCTTATTTTGAGTGAAAATGTTCTGACTCCGTTCGTTGCCATGAAGCTGTGCGTTCGGATTCCTGCTGGAGCCAGTGTGACACTTAGAGCTTCCCATCGTCTCTTGCACTGTCATTGAAGCTGTAACCAACAAAAGCTGGCTCCGGGGTGAGCATAACTTGGTGATGTTTTCCTGGGCGTATGTTGGGCAGATATCCATTGCAGCTTGTGTGATGGAACACCATCGAACGTACCAGTCAACAGCAAACTATGCAGCCTGGTGCCTGAGCTGTCAGCCTCTGTCTGCAGCATTTGCAGCCACAGGAGACGCTGCCAGGACCTCGCTCACCCAGCGTTGTACCCGAGGCAAGAGCAGGGAACGGCAGCATGGCTGAGTTAAGATGGGGAAAGAAGGAAGGTAATAGATGTGGATTCATCAGGCGTGTGTGGCGCTGCTGTGGGGGCCTTGTGATGGAAAACCCTCGGGTCATGTTGAGGTTGAAGCAAGCCCTAGTGATGGCGCATCTGAACTGTGCGTGGGTCTGTCCTTGCGCAGCCCTGGGAGCCTGGGGCCTGTCCTGGTTTCCTCAGCTCCCACTGAACCCCGTTGTCTCCGGAGCACCCTGCTCCGCAGTGGCCCCAGGGAGCTGGTGGCAAGGCTGGAAGAGGGCTGCAGGTCGCCCGGCATGGAGCAGGGCGGGGAGGTCCTTCTCCTCCACGCAGGCCCGTGGCATCGCTGCTTGCCCGCATCCCTGCAAGCTCTGCGTGGGCTCGACGTGCACCACCCAAGGCTGAGCCTGCAGCGCCCGCTCTGCCACATGCCCCAGCCAGGGAGATGTGGAGGAGAAAGTGTTAATGTCCCTTCCCACAATAAACCTCTCTGCATGGGGGGTCCTGAAACCTGAGCCTCTCTCTCCTCCCCCAGCCCTGACACACTTTAATAAAAGGTTTTTAAACGCCAATAAAAAGGCAGCAGCCCCAGCTCACCAGGTCCGGGGCCCAGGGTCCTTGGGAAGGCACTTCACAAATGTGTTTTTTGCATTTTCAGGCTTTTGGCTGGTGAATAAGATTGAGGAGAAATACTCCTTCCCCTGATAACAATACAGTGAGATGCAGGATCAGCAGTGTGTGGATTAAAACCAGACGGTGCATGATTAATACATATGCTTATAGGGCTAGTCACTGTGGTTCCCTCCTCTCAAACAGAAAGGCACTTTTTTTCCCCTCATGTGCATGCTCATGTGTGGAGTGGGCTGTCTCAGATACTCACCACTCAGCTAGTCTCAACCCTGTCTCACCTCACCAGGCAAATGAAAGCCCTGAAATGCAAGGCTCTGAAAAGTAACCAGCAATATTTTACTGCCCCAGACCTACAGGCTGGGTGCTGCGTGGCTCCTCCAGCTCCAGGGTGGCCAGTTAGCTTCCCATACTCGGTGCCGTTCTTGTTTCACAAGTGCTTGCTTCCTGCTCTTTGCACTACTCGCTTGTCAGTGCAGACAGCCCCAAACCCAAGCTTTGTTCTCCTTAGAAAGCACAGATCTCTTTCCTCTGTACTGTCCAGCTCAGGTGGACAGTCCAAATTTGACCCTCTCTAGTTGCCCCCACATGCTCTAGGTTTGCAGAGCCAGTAGCCTTTGAATTAGCTATTTAGGAGCTAACTGTTATTTAGAGTTGGGCTAAAATTAGTCCTGTCTTGTTATTCCCTTCACTTATTTACGGTATTTCAGTCTTCTTAAGACTTGCAGATATCTCTTGGCAACGCGTAGTCATGTCTCATGCTTCTTGGAAAGGGAGCCCCAGGTTTAAAAGCCCAGGAGGAATAGCTGTCGGAGCGAGCGGGCTCTGTCATGCCTCTAGACATCGGATGGTTTGTCCTTTCCGAGACCTAATGACTCCTGGGATGCCAGGGGTGAAATCCACGTTAGAGTGGCCACACTGCAGTGATTTTGGGAGGATTTCTTGCAAGGCGTCAGAGGAAGAGTAGCAAGACCAGGGCTCTGAGAGCACAAACTCGTTGTAAGCAGAGAGAAAACCCCAGTGAGCAAATGTAACTGTTTTCTCAGCATCCTTTCCATATTCCCATTCCATAGCCTTGGAGCATCTCCCTCCAGCTGGCAGGCAAATGTACTCAGCCCATGAGAGCGAGAGCTTCCAGCTTGGAGTTTGGTCCAGAGAGGAAAAGGGAAACTGTGAGCAGAGATCGGAGCCCCAAGCAGGAGAGTCCAAGGAAGAGTCATCCTTGAAAAACTCCTTCCATTCCTGCCTGCCTCGGTTTCCAAACAAGCAGCGAAAGATCCCTGCCACAGGCAGCCCTGCTCGGAGCGGGGACTTGGCAGGAGCTGGCAGCCCCGAGGCAGCAAAGTTAGAAATGTTTACATTTTCTGACCAGTATCTGAACTCCATCCCAGCCTCGACCTTCCCTTTCATGTGGTGCCTTTGGATTGTAAAAGGCAATTAGGCTAAATTATGGGCCATGTTGGAAGATGATGTCACCGGGCGATGGAGGAGAGGCTGGATTTTATGCCACCATGAAGGCAGCACGCAGAATATCACCAGGCTTGAACTGCTCATCCATCCTTGGCGTCTCCTTGAGCCGCAGGTGCCAGGGACCGCGTGGGCACCACGGGAGCCGCGCTCTGCCTCTGCCAGGCGTCGCTAGCGCAGCGGGCGGCATCAGGCCAAGTCCGTGTCCCCGGTCTGGGGGGCGGAGGAGGGTACGCTGGTGTCTGTTGGGCTGTTTTAAATGTACCTTCATAGAAATGGGCACGAGGGCTGTCGCAGTGACTGCTGCTGCATCTCCTAGGGCTGTGCAGGGCACCTTCCAGAGAGGTATTCTGTTCATTTATCATTTGGTCTCAGTTTTTAATCACTCTTTAAGCTAGGAGAGTTTTGAGCATGTTCTTAAAGCTGTGTTTCTCCAGCTGAAGGTATAGGGAACTCATGGCAAACAAGCGCTAGCGCTGCACGAGGACACTGAATACAGCCCTGGAGAAATCCGCAATGTGGAATAATAGTTCAGTCTCTTAAAAGGGGGGGTGGGTTTAAAAAAAAAAAATACTGCAATAAATCTAGCGAGTGGAATCTGAGGGAAATGATCCCATCTGGAAAACTCCAGCGCTGGTGCTGCTGAAGGCTTAAGGAGCGATGCAGATCGCAAAAAGAAAACCCTGCAGTCTGAGGATGACAGGCTTCTTAATTGATGTCCATTGCAACTGGTACTCTGCCAGTTTATGTTGGCCACCTTCCAGCGTGCTGTAATTTTGGGGCCAGGTGTGAAGCGTTTCTGTTCCATCTTGTTCCCGAGCACCTACAGAAGCCTCACACATCTCACTTGAGGCTGCAGCCCTGTAGGAAACAGCTGTACAGGTATAGGTGAAGGGAAATGGCACAGCTGGGCTCGCCGTGCTCCCCCGTGCCTGGCCTAGGGCTCTGTCTGGGGGCCGCTCTCCCCGGGCCGGCGCTGGGGAGGTGGCCGCTGTCACAGGCACACCTGCCTGTCTGTCAGCAAGGTGCTTTGAACATCGGGGAGCTTCTGGGAAGAATGTACGGGTCAGAAACCTCCCCTGCAGAGAGGAGCCCGCGGTGGCGTGCCGCAGGCCTGGAAGCGGGGAATCCAGCCCGGGAGAGCCCCGGATGCTGGCAAGCCGGGGAGCTGCGGCCATCTCCTCTGCTCTCTTCCCCCTCGGGAAACCACGGGGAAATTTCCAAGGGAACAAAAACCAGTCTTGTAGAAAGCACTCAGCCTTGGTTTCGAAAGGCTGAGGACCCATCGGGATCTTTAGCAAACTGCTGCAGGAGCCAATTTCAATCGCCGTTAAATGCGTGTGTTGTTTCCGGGCTAAATTTGTTTTGTTTCAGTTTCCACTAATTGAATTTTGCTGTAGGTTGGGAAGTCCTCCATTGCTGCTCTGACCCCGATGTATGAATGTGTCCCAAGTCCCCCCGTCCCCATCCTCTTTTGATGGCTGAATAGATGGAGTGAGAGCCGTGATGGTCTCTCGGGCATGGTCTGGATGCCCCGAGCCATTCTCACGGCGCTTCTGAGCTGTGGCTGTGCAGGCTCGATGTGTTGCTCCATCAGCTGCTGCACCAGCTTGTAAGGAGGAGGTGCCCGCCCTGCTCTGCTGCTCTCCTCCTTGCCCACCAGACGCCACCAGCATCCCGCAACCTTTGCTCCTCGAGGGGCAACTTTGCATTTGGCTCTATTAAACAGCGTGTTGTTTGCTCGTGAGTAGGCGACTGAGCAATTTTGAGTTTTTCGTCTGTTGGTGAATTGCTCTCTTCAAAGACTGGGAGGGTGGGAGACGGTGTCTAATCTGCAGGCTTTATCAGTAAAGGTTTTCTTTGTCCAGGTCACTGAGCCTATTGTTAAGCAGCATAAGCCCAAGCGAGCTTCCCCGCGGCCCCGCCAGGACTGCCCTCCTGTTTACGCTGACATTTTAAGACCTCTGTTGACCAGATTTTAATCCACTCCATATCCTGTGCACTGCAGTCTCTGGGGCATACTAGCTTTTCACGTCCTCTTGTCCCAGCCGTGCAGAGCGCGCAGGCTGAGGACAAGTGCCTGCCTGATGACGCACAGCCGTGGCATCGAGCTGCAGACAGTGTTGAAGGCAGCAGGAGTTCAAAGCTGTGCAGCTCCTTTGCCACAGCCAGGCATTAACAGATCCCGTAGCCCCGGCCAGGCAGGCACAACGGCGAGGAGGAACGGACCTAACTACCTCCAGGCAGCACCCCTCTGCAGAGCTGAGGTCCTGCTGCTTTGCCTCCGTCCTGAAGCTGAGAGCTGGTGTGTGAGAACTGCAGTCTCACTACGAGGTGAGGAACCACCTGCCAATGTGTTAAGATCCAGTTACACGTTCTCTTAATGCGCATTAGCAAGCGCGAGAGTGGCTTTGTGGTCTGGATGTGGCTTGCAGGGAAGTACGAGGTGCCGCCTTCCAGGCAGCCCCATCTCTTGGCCGGGAAGTGGGAAGGGAAGAAGCAGCAGTTGGTGGAAACAGCGTTCCCTACCCCGAGATGACTCTTTCCTGGCACCTGGAGGGAGCGAGCAACACCCTGGTGCATGGCGAAGCCACAGGGAGTTTGCTCAAGTGGCTCGTGACGTTTCCATCCCTTCCTCCCCTGCCTTCTCCCAGCCTTGGATCCACCTCTGCCTCTCCTCCAGGCTCGTCTTGGACAGGGCGCTTCAGCCACTGCGTCGGCTCCAAGTGAATCAGGCAGCCTGGGCGTGAGCTGTGCACGTGTACCAGCACGTGTGCGGTTCCCCAGCCAACGCTGCACAGTTTGGCTCTGGTGTCAGCAAAAGGCTCTTTTAAAGTGTTTTCTGGAAGCGCGATGTGATCATCAGCTCAAGGCTCAGACTGACAGGATAAATCAGCCTTGTCCCATGCCTGGTTTCAGGCAGCGTTGGATCTTTCCGTGCGGATCAGATGACACTCGTTGTCAAACATCTTCGCTTCTGTCGTCGTCAGGCTAGGTTTATGTAATGAGACAGAAAACTTATTTGTGTTCAGTCCTGTCCTAAAAGCTGCCTCCAGAGGTTCAGCACGGACTCTTGGGAGACGGGAAATGTCCTGTTCAAGAAACTCCCTGACCGCGTGTTCCCGGAGTCGGCATCAGTGGAGTGACCTAGGAGAGGAGAGTCAAGCCACGAAGTCTCCTGTGCAGCACCTCCTCGGCGTATGCTGCACGCACCCTTCTCTTCCCTTGGGGTTTTTCAGCAGGTAACGGCCTCGCTTCTGCCGCACCAGCACCCTAACGGCACAAAACCTGCCACGTCTTGGCAGGATACCAGGCCCGGATAGTGCACGGCTCTGGCTATAAAAGAGGTATTCACCATGACTTTAGTGTACTCAGAATGACATATTAGAGTCCAGACCTCATGGAATTTGCTGATTAGTCTGTAAGTATATTGAAAGGCCTCATTAAAACCCCATTAATGCTGGATCCCCTCCCAATGAGCCATCTCTTATTGCTACCCAGAGAAACCTTGAGGAAATGGAAAGGCTGTTCTGGCTGGCCAAGCCGGTCCCTGGGCATGAAGCGTGGCCTCACCTCGGACAATCTTTGTGGTCCTCAAGACTTAATGTGGCGCTTCTGATCATGCAGGAGGCCTCTGGGACTCGGGGTTGCCTCTTTGCCTCCTGCTTTGCCTGCTGGATCCACCAGCACCGCTCAGACTCTGCACTCTGGTGCTAAACTCAGTCCTGGGCCTGACTCTTCGTCTCTGACCCTGACTTAGCTTTGGGGGTGACCGTGTTTCACAGCACTACCTATATTTTGTCTTTGACCAAGTGAAATGCCTAAAACATCCCTGCTGAAGACGATGACGGCTGTGGTATCCACCAACGCAGCTATTGGAAGGATCTCAGGAAACCTGAAAAAAGACCCAATTAATAACTCCTCATTGTTATCCTGAATAAGAAAGATCCACGTCCTGGGAAGCTTGCCAGAGAAGTGGACTGGGTGGAATGCAGGGAGTGGTCAGCCCAAATAACAGATGGGGATCTACTCTGTCTCTACGGGAGACGGAAGGTGACCTCTGTCATTGAGCTTGGAGTCTGCTCCCCACGTTTCTGCTCGCAGCCGGACCTCGCGCTTTTTTTGTGGATGCCAAATCCGTCTGCCGGCGCTGGCCTGAGTCTGGGCGAGGATGGAGGGTCCAGCTCCTGCGGCAGGCTGGAGCTGTCACCCTTGGTATCCTCATGCTGTCACATCCCAAACCTGAAAGAGAAGACACCACCGTGGTCTTATTTATTGTTTTCTTTTCTCACCGTCATTGAAGTCAAAGCACTTCCCAGGCATTAATGAACGTAGCTCCACAACACGTTCTGACAGAAGGAAAAGCAATTTCCTTGTTCGAGATTGGCAACAGAGGTACGCGAGGCTGAGGGACTGACCCGGTCCCACAGGAAGCCTTCGCTCCAGGATGAGAACAAACCCCTGATACCCAGGATTTCGGGCCAGTGCCTCAGCCCCAGGCCGCCCGCGTCCCGTAGGAAGATGAGGGGGCACTAAGTGAAGGTTCACTGGGAAGCGTTAAAATTCTTCCCAAACATGGGCCTTGCACGAGCAGCATCGCTGCTGCTGGTCTGTGTCTGTGGTGGGACACTAAATATGCTGGATATTTAATCCAGATAATTTAATCAAAATTTTCCCCATAACATATTTGCATATATTTGCTTAAACATGTGGTAAACCCCATCATTTATTTAAATTAACAAAATTTGCCATAACATTTTGCATACCAATATTTTACATAAAGCATTTCCTCCACCATGTAGTGAATGTCTATAAGTTTATATATTATGAATAGAGACAATAATAGTATATATTTCTAGTTATTTTCTTGATTTTTTTTTTTTTTTAATTTTCCTCAAACTTCACTGTACTTGGGATAGGTAGACGCATGTATGAACAGGAATTCTTAGTATGAAGACACAGATGTTTTCTGAGGTCTAAGTCATTGCCTGCCTGGTCTGCTTGGTTTGCGAACAACAGAAGAGATTTACATTTCGGTTCCGTATTTACCTTAAGCATAAATGATTTAATGTTTATTATAGCATCCATCATTATTGAAGGAGAGAGATTTATGTCTATAAACAGAAGATGGGGGTTTGCTCTGTCCTTCCTCACGCTGGGTCTGTTCACCTGGTACCTGGTTCATGCGCGATGTTTCCCGTGGAGAAGCGGCCACGGAGCAGCGCTCCCAGAGCGTGTCAGGGACGTGCTGCTGATGTACGCTTTTGGAACCTACCGGCTGCCAGTGATGTCCCACACTCCTGGTGCTGAAGTCACTTTTGAAGACCGTGCTTGCACTCTCAAGTCATCCAGATGCTTCTTGAACTTGCACCCATTGCCAGCTTATACCGGTAGCTCCCTCTAGTACTAGGATCTTTTTTAGTTCAGCATCTGTCCTAATGAACAAAGTTTTGATCAACATCGATCTGAGCTTTGCAGAAGCCTGATGGATGAAATGCTCGTCAGTCCAGTTCGTGGGAGCTGAATTTCCTCGGCAGTTGCATGTTCCCACAGCTGCAGCTTCAGCCGCCTTTTAGGCACGAGCATCCTCGCCGGCTTCCCTGTGACTTGAGAGTTGCTCGCTAGTGGCTGCCCTGACATGGGAAAGGAGAGATCCTCCAGGTACCGGCATGGAGGGACACCTCATGTTTTGGAAGTACGTAGTACCTGCTAAATGTACAAGAGGCTTAATGATGTGGGAGATGCTGAGGTTGTAAAGATGAATCCATGGAGGCTGGAGAGCTGGGAGTTGTGTGGATGGATTTGTCTAGGTGGGAATGGGAGTGAATGTCTGTATGGGTGCGCTGGATGATTATGTCATTGCAAGCGTGTAGACGGAGCAGTTGCTAAACAGAAGAGTGGGCAAAGAGGTGGAAATGCTGGCTGGGGACAGCAAGGGGCTCGCAGCCGCGAAGGTACCAGCAAGGCACAGTGTGCTGCTGACCTCTGCAACAGGGAGCCGTCTCCCGTGCAGTAACAGGCCATCGCTGCAGGAGAGTTGGAGCCTGACTTGAGGCCACGGCCTGCATAATTCTGCGTCAGTGCAAGTCCTCTGTAGCTCTTGGGTGGTTTAGAGACTGAACGCCCAGGGCGGCATTTCTGAGGGTTGCGTGAGTGATCCAGGTGAGATGACAGAAACGTGTAGATGTGGCACTTAGGGACGTGGTTTAGTGGCGGACTTGGCAGTGTTAGGTTTACGGTTGGACTCGATGATCTTAAGGGTCTCTTCCAACCTAAATGACTCTGTGATTCTATGTGAGCAGCCGCTGCTCTCCCCATTCCCTGCCCACAGCGTGCTCCGGCGGCGTGTTGGCTTTTTGCGGCACGGGTGGGATTGGTTTGCTGTCGGCATTACGCAGGAGGACTTCAGGATCCATTCATACTTGTTCTTCTGGATGTCCTCTGCCTTTTTGCTCCCAATAGTTAGGTGAAAGTTGTTCCACTGGCAGGGTGGCACCTTTAGGTTGCTTAAGGACACAAAGCTTGGCTTGGCTGATGCTGTGGGGTGCGGGGCACGCCTTCCTCGCCTGGGAGGATCTGAGCACCTTCAGTACCTAAGCTGTGGAGACAGCAGAGCCCTCATCATGGCCGCTCTTTGCTCCACAGCATTTCTGGCCATCTCTTAACCCCTTTTCAGGATAAAAACCCACCACATTGGAGAATGGTTTGTTTAAATGAGTTATTTTATGTTTTATGTGTTTTTTTTTGTCTAAAATGAAACATCTTGGCATGGTGAAATGTGAGGACAGGAGAGAATTTGCTGGAACTTCTGAGAGGCTTAGCATGTGTGTGCTAACGGGCTGTAATTTCTGTCCTGCCGTGTCTCTCCTCATACAGACTGAAGCGCAAGGGCTGTTCCTTGTCGTGATGATATCCTCGAAGCCTGGGTTCGATGGCTTCGGGGCAGTCCGGTGATGAGGAGGAAGGCTGGTAGGCTGTTACCCCTCAGAGATGCGTGCATGCTCCCATCCCGTCTTGGGCAGTGCCGCCCCTTCCTGCAGGCACCTCGCTCCTCCCGTAGCTCGTGGGTCTCCTGTTCCCTTGGGCAGGATTCCCACTTTTCAGCTCTTCCCAGATTTCACCTCCGTTTCCCCCTTTTTAATAGGAATGCTTGGCCTCTTGCACTCAGACTCGGGGAGGAGCAGCTTGTTTCTGTAGCTGGCCCAGTGCCAGATGTCATCACTTCAGGCAGTGCCACGCTGCACATCTTCAGCAGTTTGAAATGGAGAGACAGAGAGAGACAGATAAGATCAGCAGCTTTAGGTGATGGCATTGTTTCAAATAAACCATGCATGACCCAAAGCTTCCACTTCAAATGGGGAATGAAATTGCTTCATCCTTTGACAGCTTGCTCCATGAAAGAAATTTATCTTCACTTAATTGCTTTAGATCCCAAGAGGCTGTGTACAGTAATTTCTAGGAGATAATTATATCAAATTAAAAAAATATGTGACTATCCGACTGCTGAGCGTGAATGCAGTGGCCAGAGAACAGGAAGGAAAGAGGCACCACATCTGACTCACGCTCGCAGGTTATCGCTTCCTCTCCTTCTCGTGGTCTGCAGGCATGGCGCTGGGAGACCGCAGGAGGACTGGGCGCCGACGCGCTGGGCAGGGCGCTCGGAGCCGGGAATCCTGCTCTCCCAGAGCTTCTTTGGGATCCTGCCTTCAGTCCCCTGCTCTGAGGCATGGCAGGGGTTTCCATCCCCGTACCTCGTCGCTTGTTGGGGACGGCAAGCTTTGCCAGGCAGGGCTTGGCAGTGCCTTTATCCGGTTCGTTCTCCTGTGTAGTTGTATAGTAGAGCTGAGGAACAAGAAAGCTTGTTGATTTAAAAACATGTATATTTAGAAGCAGAGTGTAAACTTCCTGCCCAGGCTGGGATTGGATTCTTGACTATGTTTGAGTTTCCAGTTTTCATTTCCTTTGCCCTCATACTTAACATTGTGTATCTCCCAGAGTGTGCCCCAGACTAATCTCTCCTTAACCCTCCCTCGCCCCACATTTTTCTCTCATTATTTGCACATCAGTCCCAGTTCTTCCAGGAAGCAGCGTGTCTCCTGACTGTCACTCCGTGCCATGGCTGAGCCTGGGCTCCTGCAGGTCCCCTCTTTCCCTCTGGAAGTGACCTCAGACCCCAGCCAGTGGCAGACCCAAGCTGGGGACTGCAGCAGGGACAGAACTGCTGGCAGTTGCCATCCCTCGGAAGAAGACAGACTCTTTCGGCCCGGGTTGAAATCCTGAAGGGACATTCCTCTTTGTGGCTCATGGGAACAGCCACTGACCAGTTCCAGGAGGGGCGAATTGCTCCGTCATCTAAATCTTCTTCTCTCTCTCCTTCAAATCAGACTGCCTGCCCTCCTTGACCGCTTTGTGTGACCGCTCCTGCCCTGCCATTGCCTTTACAGCCCATCTCCTGGGGACAAAGGTGATTTTGTCGCCCCAGGGCTGTGACGATTTTTGTGTGTGATCCTGCATGGGCTTTGAAATGGTTGTCAGCGATCCTGGGCCAGAAGGGAGCTCCTCCCCACCCCTGTGATGTGCGGGCTGGTTTTTGAAGTGCGGCGCTGCTTCGGCTGTTCCCAGGAAGTCTGCAGGGGAACTGCGTTTGTACTAAGGAGGTAAAGTCCCTGCGCGTTTCTGGAGGGGATCCACTCAGTGGGCTCTTTGATGTCATCTCAGTTTTTGGACTAACATCAAGTAAGTCTAAAAAAGAAAAGAAATGTTTTGGCTTAGCCTAGAACATTTGCACCTGAGCAAGATGACCTGTGGCTGTCCTGGTGTCTAAGGAAGAAATCCACGGCCACCGGTAGAGCTGTGGCCCGGAGCAGGGAGACGGAGGATTCTGGTCCCAAAAGCTGCCCGCCCGGACAAGCTGGCTAGCAGGGTTGTCTCAAGTGGTGAGGTGGGAGAGTTATCACACGTAAAATGTCTCCTCGAGGCAGTCCTCAAACTCAGCACTGGCCCCGTGTGCTGTTCAGGATGCTGCTGGTGGTTGATCTCATACCACCCTGAGTGCAGACAAAAGCAGCCCTCTGAGATGCTGCCTGGTGCACCGTACGGTTCAGTTCACACGTGCCAAGGTGAACAGCGTCTCCCATCTCCCTGTGTCTCTAGAGCCTGAGAAATCTTATGCTGTTGGGATGACCGTCCCCAAATGTCCCCATAGTTAATGCGTTGTCTCCAGTTCAGACCTCACGGTGCTGCCACAGGGCTTGTGTTTAATCATCTTCTGGCCTGGCTGCCCAAGCCCAGCGCTCTCCAACAGGTCACGCGTCCTTATCTTCAACTGTAGTTTGTCGTTATCTTTTTTTTGTATGAGATGTCCGGACAGAGCTTGGCACATTGCAGTGGTTAGCCGTGTCCGCTGCTGTCCTCGGCGACCTCTGCAGCCCAGATAGCCTTTGCCCTTTTGTGTCCTTCTTCTGGGAATGATGCTGGGCTGGTCTGAGGTTTTGGTCCCTTAGTCCCAGGCTCTGAGAGGAGAGGCATGGTGTAGGTGCTGTATGGGGACACGCTGTGTAGCTCCATGACTGCCCTGATGGGCCAGTCCCATAACAGTTAGCAATTAATCATCTGGAAAGGGATGCGCTGTTGAGGACAGCGAGAAGAGGGATGTGATCAGAGGTGCGGAACCAGCCGGGCATGGCGCTGCACAGCCACACCAGCCAGGTCTATAAGCTCGAGCCCAGGCCCCTTGGTCCCTGGGCTTAAGACAGTGCCTTCTGCCACTGTGGGTTTTTTCTGTGTTTTCCCATAAAAGCTATGTCAGCAACAGTCACTCTGTCCGTCTCCTCTTGTCCTTTTCCTTTTCTTTTCTCTGCTTTCTTGACATACTTCTTCACTTACTCCTTTTTGTTGCTGTTAGTGAAGAATATATCACCTAAAGCCATTTGAAATACAGTGTCTGCTCTTAATAGTTTCAAAGACTGGCTGCTCGGATGGCCAAAGCCTTGGGGGACAGGCGAGGGGCTGCACGGGGGTGGCACCCTGTTGCAGAAGCTGGCAGAAGAGCATTTAAGAAACTGAGAATACGAGGAGCTCTCATCTGGCTCGAAGCTGCTGCTCCCAGCGTTTTGTTTCAGAGGCCACGAGTGAATGAGTTAATGATGATCCCAGATGGCTTCAGAGTTTGCCTCTTGCCACCCCTTCCTGTTCCCCCAGGATCTCAGATGGTGGCGGGAGATGAAGTAAAATTCTAGAGTTTATTGTAAAGTTCATCTCTCTCCCTAAATCATGCTGGAACTTGTGCATGCTGCGTTGGCAGCTTCAAGGGGATGCTACCTGGTAATTAATTAGTTGTCAAGAGACAGCCCAGAGGTTCCAACTCTTTATATTCTTGCTAATAGAAATTGCTCTGATTACATTTTCCCCCTTGGCTGGAGGGCTGAAGAGCGCGGAGCAGGAGCTATGGTCCATGGGCAGCTGGCGCACGCCTGCCTGTCCTTTGTTGGGACTCCTCGGAGCATGCTAGCACACGCTTCCGCGAGCACGAACCCCGAGGGAGCCCCGTCCCGAGCCCTGTCTCTGCCAGCCAGTTCTGCTCGTGTTTCTCATCGCACGCTTCCCCTGCCTTTGCAGGTGAGCCCTGCCACGATTTCCCGTCAGCTCCTCCTCGGGGTCTTCCCGTGGCATCACCGTTCCCACCGACCCTTCCCCTGCAGCCCCCTCCCCAGCCCCGACAGAGGTGCTTTGCATGTTTTCTTTGCAGAGCCCTTTTTCTGGGCTAAGCTTAGAGACATGTTCAGTGTCTACAGAGGTTCTTAGCGTTTTTCTCAACCTCGCTTCTGTTTTCTTCCTTTCGTCTTTATCTCCATGCTGCTGCCGTTAGTCATGAGCAGATTTAGGTTTCTTCTTGCAGAGAGAGGAGTCTGGTCGGGGAGCTACATGAGAGGTGCCTGGATTTTGAGGTCCTGTCCCAGCCAAGCAAGGCAGTGTACACACAAAACTGGTCTGGAGCTGGGTTATCCAACGGTTTGTTAAAGGACCGTTTACATTTTTGTGCACTATTTTATGTTTTTCCCATCTTTTTGCAGAGGTTCTCTGCTAACAACTGACAGTTCCCCCTTTCCCCTTCTCTGGCCGCTGTCCGTGCGTCCCCCAGCAGCCTGGTTGTCTCTGACATCTTGAGCAGCTTTGTGCGTTCAAAAGTAGCATCTTGGGAGCTGAACCCCGTCGTCCATCCAAACTCTCCTCCTTATCGTGCTTCTCTGGTCAGCGCCACCATCCTGGGCAGAGCGATGTGTGACATCCCAGCTACTGGGGAGACGTCGCTCTCCTCCTCCCTCTGCAGCAGGACACAGTCGTTTTCTGTTGCATCCCTCAGCAACGTACTGGAAATCAAACCTTCCCGTGGCTCCAGGAAGCACTTGTCTGGGAGGGAGCTCTGGAGACCTGCAGGAGGTGGCGGTGGCCTGCCAGCTTTGTCTCCTTGTGTCTGGGAGAGACTCCAGCTTTCTGCTCCTCCCGAGCACCCCTGGGTGGGCAGATGCAGCAGGGCCGGGAGCTGGGGCTGCTGCCGGGCCAGGCGGGGCGCAGCGGGCAGCGAGGCGAGGCTGCTGGCTGTGTGAGCGGAGAAGCAGCCCAGCTCTTCTGGCAAGCGTGCGCTTGGGAGAAGAGCCCAGCCCGTGGGCAGGGATGCTGCAGCCCTTTGAAACCCATCTCTGCTACCTTAGGGAGCAGCTCTGTCCTGGCTGATCCCAGGACGCATCCCGTCCGGCGTCCCTCTGGATGCTGTAAGTAAGGCGCCGCGAGCAGCGCTGCTCTGCCGGATGCTCTCACGCCTGCTGGTGCCGTGCCTTCCCTTCCCACCCCCGGGGAGCCCGGGGAGCCGGGCTCCAGCCCACCTGACATGGCTGCCTTTGCAGACATATGGTCCCTTCTCGTTGTGTTTGGTTAAGTGTGGGAGGACTCGATGCTATAACTCCTGTAGCTTTTAAGCTATTGTTATTGCTGATACAGCCCTGCAAGCAGACGTGGCAATTTTACAAGCATGGCCCCATCCCTAACAAAGGCAATTAGGATGCTATTCTGTTATAGCTGGGGGGAGAGAGATTTCTAGTGTCTGGAAGGAGCAGTCTGGAAAGGGCATAATCTATTGCAGAAGATGAAGACAAAGGCATTTTGGAGGCAGGGTGCGGGGAAAACGGGGGCACGACGAGCTCAGAAGGCAGATGTGCAGCGGGAGTGAGGGGACGGGAGCCCAGCAGCTCGGGGTGCAAGGCAGGAGAGCAGCAGAGACACGCTGCTCTGGGCAGGTCCAGGGAGGTGCATCGGCCGGGGTGAGGGTGAGGAGCAGGGTGCTCTCCGCTCGGGCAGGAGGTGGTTGTGCTGGGTGAGAAGGGTGAAGGTTCGGGCTGCAGGGTGGGAAAAAACCCCAAGATGTGATAAACACGGGAGCGTGATCCCGCAGAGCAGCGAGCAAAGGCGATGGAGAACGCAGCTGGGACAGGAGCGGCCCAGGGCTGTCAGCGACCTCGAGGCGGCGGAGGTGGCCCAGGAGCGCGCAGGGGAGCCGGGGAGGCTGGCGGGGGCCGCGCTGCCCTGCGGTGCGGCGCGATCCACCCAGGGCAAGTCAGGAGGCTGTTTCCAGTCACAGGGCTCGAGCTGCGTTTTATGCTGCTGGCTCCTTCCTTGCTTGGCTTTTCCAGCATCTGAGCTGACTGCTTGCTTGCAATGATTTCAGTTGTTTTCTATTTTAGCTTCTGACCCCGAGTGCCTGGGCTGGGGCAGGCAGGCACCGTTTGAAAGCCGCCACTTGGCGGCAACAACTGTTTGAGCCACGGAGCAGCACCCATCTAACCCCTCTTTTCACACACTCGGAGCTTCCCAAACATTAACCTTTGGATTAAAATTTTCCATGCTTGGTCTCTCCCCAGATGTGATGTCTGAGCTTTGGTTTGGGTTCATGTTTTTCGTGTTTGCTGGATTTGTGTTATGGGAGAATGAAAGAAATACTTTTCCCATTTAAAAAAAAAATTATAGTCTCCATTTATTTATTTCTTTTTCTTCGGGGATTCACCAAAAATGGTTGAAATTTGAAGCTGAAAATAATTAGCTTGGCCGCAGCAAGCTCGTGTGGCAGGCACTCGGGGAAGCGCCGCGGCCGCAGGTGTGCGCTGCGGCAGGTACCAGCGGCACAGCCCGCTCCAGGTGCGTGCAGGCTCTGCCGGCAGTGCCAGGAGAGCCTCGGTGTGAGTCAGGCTGAGTAACTCCAGATTGGGAGGAGGGCGGCTGGTTTTTTGTTTTTTAGCAAAAAAAAAAAAAAAAGTTGTTTTTCAGGCTCCACATGCAGGATCACGATGCGCTCGGGACGCGCGGGCTCCCGGCTGCGGTGACTCAGACGCAGGGCTCGCCGCGCTGTTTTCAGTCCTCTGCTCCGCGCCGCAGGTCATACCATCAGCGGGAGATGACGTGCTGTAGACCCAGCGGTACGGTCGCCCTGGGGAGGGTGCGTTGTGGCACAGATCCTGCCCCAAACCCCCCACGCAGCGCGGCTGTCGCTCCCCTCCTTTCTTTTGCGGGAGGAGTTCTGCCTCGTTTCAGGTGGCATCAGCTGCTGGCTGCACCTTTCCTTGTCCCGAAGCCAAGCGCTCAGATCCCACTCTTGACACCTCCTTGTCGACTTCAGGGCCACCTTGGACACGCTCAAATGCTCTGCGTTTCCCTACATTGATTTTTTTTTTTTTTTTTTTTTGCTGGCTGCAGCACCCCTCCTCTCTGCTCCAAGTCTGCGTGCTGCTCATCGGGTGGGGACCTGCGCTGCTCACACCAGCGCTTGTAATGTCTGGCCTGCAGCTCTGCCAGAGGCCAAAGTTGGCTTTCGGAGCGCGGCTGGATCGCAAGGACAGTGTTAGATGGAGGGTGGAGTGAGCGAATACCCCTCTCTTCCTACTGTGCTTTCAGGAAATGTCTCTAATGCAGCTGTAAGTGTGAATGAAGTCAAAAGGATGGATCGGTGCCCCCGCTCCAGCCCACCCCACTTGTCGGGGCCCATCCAGAGTCCCCACCCTATTGTTCTGGTTCAGCTCCTCCGTTTCGGGGCAGGGGCCCTGCTCTGTGCTCAGCATCCCGCTCCCGGGAGGAGGAGCTCTGCAGAAAACAAAGACACAGCGAATAGTTTTCCTCTCCCCGACAAGCCGCCGTTCCAATTCCTCCTTCCCTTCCCTTCCCTTCCCTAGGTGTGTTTGCAGCTCTTGGCCCAGCTGGAAGCAAGCGACTGTGAGACTCAGGCCATTAATCATCTGCCAAAAGAGCTGAGTACTGGGTATAAGTAGCAGAGCTGCGCTCGCAGCTTCGTTAGAGGCAGAGCAGGATCCGCACGGGCTGGAGCTCGCGTCCAGTGCATAAAGTTACCTCTCTGGTAGGCTAACAGCGCGTCTCGCTCGGAGCAGCCCCTCCTCGAAGAGGACATGGGCTCTCAGGCACGAGAACGTCATTGGGAGTCCCCTAAGTGGCAGCATTTCGCTGTAAAGCAAAATACAGTGTTTGTCCCTCCCTGAAGTGGCTGCTGGAAGTGGTGTGAGCTGCTTCCCGCCCTGCCCCGAGACGCTGGGAGCGCGCTGCCAGTGTGGTTCTTGCGGTGGGTGGAAATGCCAGTATTGCTAGTATCTCTGGGGCTGTGGTGTCGCAGCCGACCGAGCTGTGGTGGCATTTTTCTGGTGTTATTACATTGCCTTCCATATCCCCACCCTCTGTTTTCAAGGGAATTTAGTGGCAGCCCCGACGGAGGAGCTGATGGTCGGAGGAGCTCCTCCCTGCACGCAGCAGCCCCGGCCACGCTAGCTGCCCTTTCGCGTGGGCTTTGCCTGCTTGCTAGTTCAAAGCAAAGCTGCTTCTCTTTCAACTTCCAAAGTTGAGGGGAGCCAGAGCGCCCCGAGCTCCCCGGCAGCGCCAGGGCCAGCGGGGCGTGCGGAGCAGCAGTGGGCAGCGTGGCGCTGACGTTGCTCAGTCTGGCTTCTGGCTTGCAGAGCGGAGGTTTCTCATCGCATTGCTCTGACTCAGGTATCTGTTTCCTCTGATGTGGGCAGCCGTTGCTGGAGCTTTTGCCCTGGGCACGCAATTGCTCTGTGGCTCCCAAGGGATGGTGGGACGTGCGGGAGAGCTCCCCGAGTGCTGCCGCGACCGGCCGGTGGCTTGCGTCCCTGGGGTGGTAAAAGCAGCGTTGCAGGAGCAGTATCTACCACACTGCTACGTGTTCAAAAGTTCCCCTAAAATCAGTGGGGCAAGCGTCCAATTTGTGTCCTAGACTAAAAAGTCTGAAGGAAATGAAACACACAACCTGACTCGAGCGGCACGTGTGCATGAACTCAGGTTTTGGGCTGCCGCTCCCCGTAACTCACCCACCCGGCTGGGTGTCAGCTCCGTGACCCTCAGCTCTCTGCTCCCCGTCCAGCTCCGTGCAACAGCAGCGCCGGATTCCCTTGGCCCGGGGTGCTTAGGAGGGACCTTTTACGGTGTTTATTTGATTGCATTTTCCTGGCCGAACGGCCTTCCCTGAGCTCGGTATCATTCTGCCACTGAGACTAACCACTCTAACCAGTTTCCCTAGAGCGGGATCCCAGTTCAGCAGGTCTGGATTGTCACCCTCTGAGAATCGCTTGTGTTTGAGGAAGTGAAAAAACCTGGGGGGAGGCTGCGAGCAGCGGCCAGGTGGGAGCCGTGCTGCTTTAGGAGGTTTTAGCGGTTCTCATTAAAACAGTCTCCTGTAGACTCAGTTTCCTAAAAGAAGAGGAGAAAATTCCACAGGCTTTCATCCCAGTTCAAATATCCACCAGGGCAAGGAGCTGTGGAAGTTACGGTGGGATCTCAGATGACATTCTCTGAAAAGCAAGCTTAATAAGTACAAGTATGAAGTGCTCAGACCGGCAGCGGCTGTGCCCTCTGCAAGGGCTTGGCCAGCGTCTGCACCTCTCCCTCTCCTGCGCCAAGCCATGAAGGGCAGAGGGGGGAATCGGGGGGTCTGCCTGAGGAGCCCCTCCGCTTTTGAAGCCTTTGGCACCTCCGCGAGATATTTAAATGACAGACAGACATATAGGGATCTGTAAATACTCATTTGGTGCCAACTAAACCACAAAGAAGATACAGCATTTGTGGTCCAAGGAAGTTTGAATATTTGTGGTCAAACTTAAAATTCGACATAAAACTCTCATCTGCGATGGAAGGCATCCAGGAACTGCATGGAGAACGTATAAGCTGTGTAAACTCACAGAAACGGCTTCCCGACTGGCTCTGCCAGGACCAGGCAGACTATTGCAGCTCTTACCTCTCCTCTCCCTCCCGCCGCCGGGGTCAGAAGTCAGGTTTGCGAGGGACGCGGCAGCCTGTTAACACCTCCGGGGTGGAAGTCCACCATGCCATGGGTGCTCGTGGCTAACGCAGTGGTTTCCTCGCAGAGTTCACCTTGGAAGGGTGAGAGGTGGATGGTGCGGGCAGGGCAGGTGGATGCTGTAAGGGCGAGCTCTGGTTTGCACCATTTTTTGCTATTTTTGTATGGTAGAACCTCATCCCCGCTCCCCCATTCCTGTGTTGTAACTCTTTTCCTTCTACCACCCAACTTCCCACCATCTCAGCCCTCTGCTACCCCAGGCACGGGTGTCTTGTCCCGTGGGACAGGAATCACCGAGTTACTCTGTGGGTCAAATCACGGGGCAGCTGTCTCCATGGGGAAGTCCTTGCGAAAGAGCTCGTGCTGTTGGCGAGAGCAAAACGCTTGCTCTGCCCCGCTGCTGTGCACAACACCTTTATCTGCTCGGAGGGTGCCTGGGTGAGGGGTGGGCACGGGGTCCGGAGGGGCTGAGCTGAACCTCCCCGTAGCGCTGCAATGCGGCGGCGTGCCGGGACGGACACGCTCGGCAGGACTTGTGCATCTTCAGGGCTTCCTCGGTGCGAGCGCCCCGGCAAGGCCAGCTCCCTCCTGCCGCCGCTCAGGAGGTGCTTTCTGAAACGGGGAGCTTGCCAGATAACTGCAGCGTTCTCCCCACAGCGTGGGCAGCCTGGACTTGGCTCCTGCCTGTTTTTTTTTTTCCCACATACCCTGCATAAGGGGCTTTTACTGTTGCGAGAGCACATGGAGATTTGCAGTTGAGAT
Organism: Platalea leucorodia; assembly: GCF_965183815.1. Lineage (NCBI taxonomy): Eukaryota > Metazoa > Chordata > Aves > Pelecaniformes > Threskiornithidae > Platalea > Platalea leucorodia. Next base: position 13,297,034 of record NC_138838.1, on the reverse strand, counting down.
GTTGGGTTGAACATTCATCAGCCACATTTCCCGAATTCCAGGAGAGACAGGTCCTAGCCCTGGCACAGGAACGGCTTCTCTGGTCGCGGCACGGTGTGGCCCCACGAGCAGCTGTACCCGAGAAACGCCGGGGGTGGAGAGGTGTGGGGATGGACCGGTCTCGTCCCCAGCGCCAGCGTCTCCTGGAGCGGTGGCCTCAGAGGAAGGGCAGCGTGTGTCGGCCGAGAGCGGAGCGGTCCCCTTTCCCTTACTAAGCAATCCTCCCTTCCTCCACCAAAGAGCCTGCTAACCACTTTCTTATCTTTCTTAACTTTGCAAAACAATCTCTGGCAAGGCAGGCATCCTCCGAAATGGCAGAGGAAATAAATTCCCCCCAGTCCCTGAAAAGGAAAACACTGGAGACTCTTGCAGCAGGGAGAACAGCCCATGCCCTGCAAAAGCTGACAGTGGTGCCGTATTGGCTTCGCTGAGGGTACGGATCTTGCCTCCTCCTTCCCAGCCCGGGACCACGAGCTTGGGGTAGGCTCTCAGGGACTTGTCTTCCCTGGGTAGTGTTCCAGCAGGACCTGGAGGAGCAGAGCAGGCTCCTTCGGACTGGTCTTGGCTTTACTCTCTGGCCTGAATTTTTCTCTTTTTTTCCCCCTGGGAAGTTTGGGGATGTGCTGGGAGCTGGGGTGGGAGAGAGGAGGGCATCGAGATGGCTGTTACAGGGAGTCCCTGGCTGCGACTCGCTGTTTCTCCTGGCATCTTCTGCCTCTTTCGTAGGCCTCTTTCAAAGCTGTGATGTTTTAGCCTCTTGTTCTCCCGACAGACAACTGAAACGTGTGGTCCTGTGCTCAAGGCTTCACCTCGGAGAGCAGAAACGCCCCAGATATTTCACAGCTGCGGGGATCGGTTTGCCCAGCGCTGGGGCATGTAGCCACGGGGAGTGGAAGCAAATGCTTTCTCCGATGGAAATTCCTGCAGAAATTTCCCGCAGCATCTTACTGGAGGCAACATTTTGCAATGTGGGGAAGCCCGTAGCTCTCGCTGAGCTGTTGGCAGCGATGCCTGAGGACACAATGAGAACCAGGCAGGAGCCACAGTCACAAACCAGATGAAACATCTGCATCACTCTGTGGAGACCTCCTGTACCCCATCGTCTGGGACTTCTCGCTCAGGCTGAAGTCATGCTTTTTTCTCGTTTTGCTGCTGCCCAGTAGGAATGGGCTGGTGGGGGTAAAATTAAATAAGCTGACCATCCTCAGCCTACAAGGTGTTGGATGCAGCCTGGCGCCAACTGCTCCCTACTGCAAACGCTGTGGCTCACTGGAGAGATGAACTGACAAAAAGGTTCTTTAACACATTTAACAGGTGATTAAGACATCAGGGCAAGTCTTTCCAAGCATCAGCAAAAGCCAAAAGCTTGGTCTGGAAGCCATCAGAAACTTTCCTCTCTGGGCTGTGTAGCTCCTCATGCTTCAGAGGAGCAGTTGGTCCTGGGCTGGGCCGGAGCTTGAGAGGGGTCTGAAGGATGGTTTTCCATCCAGAGCATCTGCTTCAGGTGACTTAGGTGTTGACTCTTCCACACAAGTCACAAAAGGTTCCTGCAGCACCCTCAGATGTATTTTGGGGTGGTCAACCCCCACCCCGTGGTAAGCCATCACCAAGGAAGGGGAGAGTGGAGAGGGGCTGGTTGCACTGAGTCTGGAGGAGCTGCTCTGTAGGGCAGTGCCAGGCTGTGCCACAGCACAAAGGGTTTCAGGGACGTCGGCTGGGACCTGTGGCAGCGTGGGGCTTCCGTACAGAGTTTTGAGTGGTTTCTGGCCTAGATCAGTAAAAATTCAGTCTGTATTCCTGCCCCACAGCCACTAGGTGCCAGTCAGGGAGAGAGAACTGGCCCCTGGCAGACGGGCAGCTCTGGGGAGGGCCGCTGCCTCGGTGTGCCGGTGCAGGGAGCCCCTCCTCTGGGGAGGCTTGCTGAGGGCAGGCTCCAAGCCCCGGCACTGCTCACAGCTTCCCCCGCGTTGCCGGGTCTCACCTTCGTGTCCTACAGCTGCCGGCCGTGACAGGTACCAGTGCCTTGGGTGCAGCCGGAGGACCTTCATGGTAAAAATCTGTGCAGGCTACTCAGGGCTTCTTCTGATCTCTGACACCAAAACTTGGATGACTCGGCTCAGATCTACCGCTTTGCACCTCTGTATGATCCGTGCGTCTTCTCTGCATCACTGCATGGGACAACAAGGCTGGCCTTAGCCCGGCAAACCCTAGTGATGGTGGGCAGTTGGCTCCCTTTCCGTGCTGCTTTCCAGTTTCAAAGGCCAGTCATGGCTGAGCTACGTGGCCGAGGCTGGAAAGACGGAGGCGTCTGCCAAGGCCAGGAGCACATCTGCTCCGATGACTCGTGTGAGACCATGTGCCCCAGTGCAGAGGCTGGAGCCATGCCTCTGCAAGGCTCGGAGTGCTGGGAGAGAGGTTTGGCTAAGGCATGGCTACACTTTCTCTTTGGGGAGCCCCTGCTTTACAGAGAAAGTGGTTCTCCAGCAGTGGCGATGGGGAAGAGCAACTGGAGTGGTTCTTGTGAGCTTCTCTGTCTTCCCTGGGTGTTTTCTGATGCACCTCTCTGCTGTGGTGGAGCATCAGATAGGGATGTGGTGGGTCCTTTCCCCATGCGTGCTCTGGTTGGCGCTAGGCACTGCCCACGCTGGCACTGGGTCCTGCAGAGCCAGGGCAGCGGTGAGAGACATCGGAGCCAATGGTGCCTTGGTTTGGGCCCCCTTGCAGCCACAGTGGCTCTCTTGGGTCACGCACAGAGTTGCGGGCATGTGGGAGCCGCGTCCACCGAGCCTGCTTGTGGGATTAGTCGAAATCAGAAGTTTCTCTGAGAGAAGCTGTGGCTGAAGTCAGCTCTCAGCTGCAGAAACCAGGGTTGCAATCCAGCTGCGAGCACCGCTGCCCAGCCGTGACGGACGCCTTGGTCCTCCCTACCCAGGTGGCCAAACCCTTCCAGACTGTATTTGGGGCTGGGCAGGGTGAGGGGCTCCTCAGGCCGCATCCTGGCTGGGGAACGAGCCCAGAGAAGCTGGGCTGTGATAAGTCCAGGGTTAAACCCAGCCCAGCTTTTGTGCAAGCCTGCAAGATGAAAACCCAGAAGGGATGAGACCAAACCAGGCGCTTTCCTCTGCGCTCCTCCTCCAGCGCGCTGGGCCGCCCTCCGAGCCGGCTCCCCGGGGACGGGAGGAGGCAGCACAGGGCACTGGGAGGCATTTAGCCATGGCCTGTGTGGATATTTTAGCAGGGTCAGTGCAAATGTTTCAGCTGGGCCATGTAGACGCTGCGTGGTTTAGATCGTTTGGGGCTCACTTGGTTTCAGCATTGTTCAGCTGCTTCAGCTAAGCCATGTTTAAACCGATGTGGCAAAACCAGTGTTATCCCCACGCTGGATCGTGCTGGAGCTTGGCTCTGAGTCCCGGTCCTATCCCGTTCCCATCTCCGAATCTGGGATGGGATCTCTCCGTGCAATGACTCAAACTTCTCATGTCCTTTTCCCCTTCTGAATCCAGCTGTCAGGATGTGCTCGTGTCTCCCCCTCGCACACAGGAATGCAGAGCCGGCAATGGCAGCCCGTCCTCCGAGCAAACGCTCCTCCAAAGCCGCTGCCTCCTGTTTGCTCGCGGAGTCTAAGCTTTTGCGGAGAGAGAAGCTGCCGGGGTGCCTCCACACGACGCTGGCAGCAGCGTGGCGCTGCCGCGGGCGCGGGGCAGCCCTGTCCGGACCAAGCGCCCCCGGGATGTGGCGGGTCCCCGCGGCTGAGCGGGGCTCCTCTGGCCAGCTGGCTTGGCTGCCGGAGGCTCTTTGGACCAGCTGAAGGAGTCTGCATTCCTGCCTCCCAGTTATTTGCTCTTTAGGACGCTGCGTAAAATTAACAAGTTGTAAAAGTTGATTGAAGGCGGCGGTGGGTGTGACAGCGATTTGCTTAGCTGCAGGAGAGCCGTGTGCGGGCCAGCGGGGCCGGGCGGGGGGCAGAGGGGCTGCCCCCCGGCTCCAGGCGCGCCTCTGACCCAAAGCGAGACCGTGACTGGTTTCTGGTGGCGTCACCCCGCCAGCACCAGGTGCACGCGTCCCCCGGGCACGGCGCTCGCAGCTCTCGGAGCGAGTCCCTTCCCTCCCCTTAAATCTCCTGGAGGACACGTGCTGGCGTCGGGGCTGCGTCTCCTCGGGGCCAGGTGCCGGCCGCCCCGTGCGGGAGCGCTCTGCCCTCCTCTCCTTAAAGAGCAGCACACGGCGCTCGGGGAATTTTTTCCCTGCAGCCTCTTTCGTCTGCGGGGGGAAATACAGCCAAGGCCATAGAGGGGATCAGCTGCGTTTGGTCTGGGGACCCCTCATCAGACCTGGGGACCCTGCTCGCCGCTGGCAGGAGATGACACACGCGGGGCACTGGTGGCACCGGCACTGCAAAGTGGCTTTGAAAATACAACAGCTGGTACCGTTCATGCGCAGCCCAGTGGGTCTCTACAGGCAGTTAGTGTGCGTTAATGTGTGTCCTGCTGTGTCGTACTCAATGATTAGTATGTTAATGTATGACCCGTGAATTAGCAGTCGGAGCGCTAATGAGCCTCCTCAGCCTGCCCTAGCAGCCGCCAGCCCGCCGGTGGCTGGCTGGTGCTGGGAGCTGGTGGTTAGCCTGTCTGATGCAGCAGGAGATTAGAAACCTCCCGTCTCCGGGCCTGATCAAATCAGGCTGGCGATCGGGGCTGCTGCAGCCGTAGCCACCTTCGCCCCGCGGCTGGTCCCCAGCCACGTGTCCCCGAGAGGCACCTCGGTGGCGAGGGGCTCGGCGATGCCTCGGTGGCTCGTGCCTCTGGGGAACTGAGCCCGGGTCACGGACGGGGGCACCAGACCACTTCAGCAATTCTCAGTTTCAGTTTTCCTTTGAGAGTGGCTGCGTGCATGTCAGGCCTATTTTAATACCCAGCGATGACTTGAAGCCAGGCTTTCAGTTCCTGCTGTCTCTCTGCACGGTCGGGGGGGGGAGGGTGCGCGGGGCGGCCGTATTCCTCGCCGGGGCCAGGGTGTCTGCTGCCACATCACCAGAAACATCGACACAGTGTCATTGTGTCCTTGGCCATTCCTTGGGGAAGGTGAGCATGGCTCCTGGCATCCTCACCGCGCTCTGCTCCGGCAGCGAGGAATCGCCACGTGAGCCGGCGAGCGCCTTCGTGGCCGTCCCCGCTGCCCCGGGCATCCCGGCGCTGCTGCGGGCACTCGCGTTTCCACTCCGAAACAGGAAGTTTCTGACAAAAGCGGGTTGCTCTGCGGCACGCAAGGTCCCGCTCCGCCGTTCAAGAGAGACCTGGGTGCCAGTCACAGGTCACTTCTTTCCCAGCATCTCGGAGGCTGGGCTGCCCCGTGGCGGGGCCAGCCTGGCTGCCGGCAGCCTGGGGCTCTGCCGCGTCCTCCTCAAGCAGGGCTGCACGTGACGGGGATGTGCAGAGCGTTTGCTCCTTCCCTGTTTTTCATTCATGTGGGCTGGAAAAATGTGTTCATGAGATGAGTTGCTGTGGCATTATGTCATGGGCCTTCAGCTGGGCTCTTTTCTCCCCAGCAGATGAGATGAATTTAAGCATCAGGCTGTGCTGGTTTGGCAGGAAATCTGGTGTTTCCTACTTGTTTCTTCTTCAGGGGAGGAAGGAACGAACCCACCTGCCCTTGTCCCCAGCCCCAGCCATGGGCAAAGGGAGCTCTTCTGCACTCTGCCTGATCATTTGCAATCCAGGAGGCTCTGACAGCGAGATTGAAGCCTTTGCTGTGCAGCGATGGCTGCGCTGCAGCTGTGTCAGCGCCCAGCCCTTCACGCGTACATGCAACCCTCACGGGTCCTAAGCTAGATGCAATGGCTTTTATTTCTAGAGGTGTCTTGAGAAGTCCCTCGGGAATGGTGTCAGGATGGGGTGCCCATCTCTTCCCCACCTAGCCAGACAGTTCCTGCGTCCCCTTCCCCAATGATGCTGCCGTCAGCCACGCCTGGCATCCCACGGCACGTGGCTGCTGGCAGCGGGGCTCGGCCCCCGGTGCTGCCACAGGCACATCCCCGCAGCTGTGCCGGCCGTGGCGGGTGCTTCGCTCGCCCAGCAGCCTGGGCACGAGGGAACTGCAGATACCAGGGCTGGAAAATCCCTGGGCTGAAGTCACCCCGTGTGAGTTGGGCCGGGTCTCTGCAGCGTCGGGACCCCGCTCTGCAGGGGATGAAGCAGGCGGTGAGGTTTCCACCACTTCCCCCGGGGTGCTGCAGCCCGGAGCTCTGAGGAGGGATGTTTCCCATGGCAGCCATTCCCGCTTCGCTCTTGTTCTGTTTCCTTGTGACTTTCCCCTGCACAGAATCGTTCCTAAAGGAGAGCCAGGAGGATGGAAATGTTCCTGCGGTGACACTTGCTGGGGTTGCTCCTGGCTGGATGTCCCGAGCAGCAAAGGGCTCTCCCAGGAAAGAGGGTCCCCAGCAGCTGACCTGCTCCCGGGGCTGCTGGGCCTGTGTCACCTTGTCCTCTGCTCACCTCTGTCCTGTAGCACACGTTTTGTAGGAGCAGAATCGGCGGTTACAGATCCCTTGCTCCCTGAAATATTACATTCTTGTGATCACCCTGCTCGCACCCCCTCTCCGCAGCAGTGACTACCTCCCGCCGGGAGGAAGGGGCTTCTCCTCCCCCTCCGCCTGTCGGCGCAGGTACGGGGGGGACACGGGGTCCCGGGGGGCAGCTTCAAACGGAGGCGGCCCCGGCTGCTGGTGCATGAGGGTGCCTGGCTCAGGCAGTAGCCGGGGTGGGAGGTTGGAGGTCAGAGGAGGGTCAGGTTTTTGACACGCACTACAGCGACACGGTGGTTAAAATTAGCCCGCAGAGAGGAAACTGGCAGCGTTGTGGAAGAGCAGAAGTTTCCTCTCACGGCAACCTGGTGCAGCGGGGCCGCGTGCCGCTGCCAGCCCTCCGCTCGCCGCGGCACGGCCCCGTCCAGGGCATGCACCGCTGCCGGCACGGCACGTGATGAGCCAGTCTCTGCCAAGCCGGGGCCAGGGCATGGGGCATTGGTGTCGCACGGTGTGAGCGTGTAGGGGTAAAGCAGGCAGCGTCCCTGGCTGCGAGGCGCCTGGTTGAGTCACCTGTATGGGGTCTGGCCTTCTCCCCGGCGTCAGGATCCTGGTCCTGGGAGCCTGCGGGGACCCTTTTGGGATGGGGGTCTCTGAGGCCGCTCTGCTCTGTACGAGCAGAGCAAAACCAGGGTGGTTTGGGGGGGCAGGAGGAACTTGGGCATCAACATGGACTTTGTCTCTAAGCATGCAGCACTTCTAGCCCCTGTTTGCTGACTTTCTCCCTATAAATCTGCTGCTCTCCGGGGGTGACACCGGTCAGCAGGAAGCACCGGGGGAGAGCTCTGCAGGTGCAGAGCCCTGCTGCGAGGGGACGAGGTCTGAGCGGAGGCCGGTCGTGGTGGAGGCGCCAGCAGAGGCTGTGCCGCACGGAACGGGGCCGCGGAGGCACTGGGCTCCCACACTCTGGAAACTCCATTTGAGAGCCTCATAAATTGGATAATTACCTGAGCTATTGAGTTTCCTTCTGGCCAGATCCATCCCAGCCTCCCTCACGGGGCTCCCCAGTTGGTCCGTGAGATGGGCCTGTGGGAATGGGATGTGAGATGGGCTGGAGATGAGGAGGGGCTCGGCTTTCTCAAATGCCCCCACCTGCCCGCTCTCGCACCTGCATCCCTCCCCAGCTTTCGGAGGGGAGATTCTGGCGATGGAGCCGAAACGAAACAGTAAGGACAGGCCACATCATTCATCTCTCACGCTTCAGCAGGGCTTCCTCCCGTTCGGTGGGGCTGGGCAGGGGGCTGGCTGCCCCCGGCAGCCCCGCGGCCCTGGGGTGCACGGAGGGGGAGGACAGGACAGGGATCGGTGCCGACCTCGCCTGCCTCCTTTTCCCTGGGGACAGTGGGCTCCAAGGCACGGGCAAACCCCTTCCGTTCCCGTTTCGAAGAAGAAGGTTGCACCCTGCACATCCCTGTGGTGCTGCGCGGTGCCGCCTGCGTCCTGCTGGACCTTCTAGCCCCGAACGTTTCCCCCGGCCGTTGCCCGTCCGCCTTCCCTTTACACTGACTTTGTTTTCCTTTCCCTCTCCCCAACCCCCTCGTCCTCACCCCGTAGGTTATTGCAGCCGACTGCAAGAGGGTCACAGTTCTGAAGTATTTCCTGGAAGCCCTTTGTGGACAAGAAGAGCCTTTGCTGGCATTCAAGGGTGGAAAATATGTGTCAGTGGCACCCGTCCCAGACGCCATGGGAAAGGAAATGGGAAGCCAAGAGGGAAAACAACTGGAAGATCAGGTACCGTGCGGGAAGAGCGCGCCTCGGTGAAGGAAGAATCACCCCTGTGGGGCCCAGCCTCTGCCTGCCCTGCAGCTCCCGCTATTTATAGCCGGCGTAGCTGCGTGTGCATTTTATGGGGGGAGGCGGTGGGGGGGCAAGTGGTGCACAGCCCTTGTCTCCCGAGTGTACTTCGCTCATGCCCTTTCCTGCCAGTCCAGCCCGCCTGCCTCTATCTCGCACGCTGCTATGAGTTCCAGATGCTGCTTTTTCATACCCGAAGCGGGGGGAGCTTTAATAACGTGCAGCGCCGCGGCCCCGGGAGAGGAGGTGGGCGAGGGGGTGTCAGGGTTCAGCTTCAGGATCAAGTTTATAGCCGTGGAGCTCGTTGCGGCGGAGGCCTGAGCTCCAGCCTCCAGCACACGTACAGGAAGAGCTGACATTGGCGCCCCGTCCCTCCCCTGCTTCTCACATCCTGATGTGATTAAGGAATTCAACTCTTGTTTTTCTGCCCTTGCTTGTTCCTGTAGGCCTTGCTTCACTCCAGGCTCTGTGTGTGTGTTTAAGGGCCCTGCCAGCCGCTCTGCAGGTTGACTCTTTTCTTCTGTTTAATCTTGCAGTTGGAAAGGCCAGGGAAACAGGAGAGAGGGGCAGAGCGTTGGGAGCGGGGAGCTGGGTGGCCCGGCGCTGCCCAGGCTCACTCCGGGTCCCCTCCCTGCGCCGGGGCCGGGCGCTGCAGAGCCAGAGGGGGCATCGCCCGGTGCAGGGGACAGTGCCTCGCCTCTGCCGGCGCTGGGCGGCCCGTGGCCCCGTGTGCCCCGCGGAGCTGACAGCCAGAGGGGCCCAGAGCAAGAACATGCTCAGCACCCTCCTCGTCCCAGCACCCGGCTCCGGCTGAGCAGGAGACAGATCTTAGGTGATTTTTTTGCACTGGGGCTCAGAGCAAAAGCCCAGGCAGCAGGAGACGTCTCTGTAAGGTGGGAGGCCTGGCCCCTCGTCCTCTTCTGGAGGCGGTGCAGGAGGTTTTCAGGGTGACACCGCCAAGAGCGTGTGATATGGGGGGACCTTCAGGTTCCACCCAGTGTCACGACAGGGATGTTCCTGCTCTCCGGAGCATTCCTCTTGTTGGGTTGGTCCCTCCAACTAATGCTATGAACAAACACAGGATGGAGGATCGCTCCCTCCTGCCCCATCTCTGCTCGGCTGTGGGAACCTCTGCGTGAGCTCGTTGCGCAACCCTGGAGCTTCCTCCTTGGGCTCTGAGCGCAAGGGAGCTTCCAGCTCGCCGGTGTGACCACCACCAGCCTGGGCAAGCGGATCCTGACCCACCGCAGCAGATCTGCATCTGACACACAGTCTGTGCCCTTGCGCGACACTGTCCCTCTGGCAGCATCCCCCCATCCCCTGTGGTCCAGGCTGTCCTGGCAGAGGGAAGTGAGCCTGAGGGCTCCATCTTCCTCCTTCCCATGGCTAAAAAGTCACAAGGAGAGAAGAGTACGTGGTTCTGTGGCCAGGCGGGTGTGCGGTCCGGGTGAAACGATTGAGTAGGCGACTGTGCAGCACTGGGGTTGTTCTAAAGACTGCGAGCTCCTGCCCGAGTCCCTCCTGCTGAGGCATGCCATGGCAGCCTGCGCAGGGCAGGGCATGTGGCAATGCTCTCGTCCCTCTGGGGGGTCCTCGTATCCAGGGTCCATCCCCTGCAGCCCTCTCAGGGCTCAGAGCAGGTCTTTCTGCCCGGCTCCCAGCGGGGAGCCGTCCCCAGCCCCATCACAACCCTTGGCTTTTGTTCAGAGAAGGGGAGATGGGTACTGGCAGGGCTTGGGAAGGCCCACGGTCACTGCACTGGGGAGCAAGGGGGTCTGGGCAGGCCGAGGGGGCTGTCTGGGTCAGCGGCAGAGCCTGGTTCGTGGGCAGCACGTGCCTGCTGCTGGCAGGACACGTGTCGAGGAACGGGGACTTGTGGTCTCCCCTTCGGGCAGGGAGCCATTGGGAAGGGCAGCGGAGCTGGGGGCAGAACTGGGATGTGGCTGATGCCCAGTGGGACACCAGCCACCACCTTCCACCCTCCTGTGTCCCGGAGACTTGGGTGCGCAGGGACAGGCCAGTGCAGTGTTCACCTCGGGTAGGAACAGCATGGCCTGTTCCGGGGCCTCCAGTTCAAGCAGTGCAGGCATACTGGGAAGGGTCTGCAGACCTCCTGGTGGGGACAACCAGAGAAGGGTCTCTGGGAGAGGGTGAAGATGCAACATGGTCCAGAAGTGCCTGTGCGGGCAGGAGGCTGGAGAACCAGGGACCCTTCAGTTCAGCAAAGACAAGGTTCCTGGCCAGCAGGAGCATGGCAAAGGCAGACTAGAAGTAGGATGCAAATGCTAACAGAGGAAGTAATTAACCGTTGAAATGACTGACCTCGAGATGCAGTGGATTCTCCATCATGTGGGGCTTTAAAATCAAGATTGAGCGTCTCCTCCTAAAACATCTGTTCCAGCTCAGCTGGGAGTTTTGAGGTGGAACTAGAAATCTCTCTGGCCTATTCAGAGATCAAAACGGAGAAGGGGAATGGGCTCTTTGGTCTCCCATGTTCATGGATCTGAGTTTCCCGTCAAGATGATCAGCTTGCATGCCCGGCCTCGGATGAGGCAGCAGTGTTAGAGCAGCGTGGCACAGCCCCGGTGCAGGCAGGTGGGGAGAAGCAGCATTTGCTCTGAGGGGCATGCAGCCTAAACAGCCAGGCAGAGCGGAGAGACAGGGAAATACCATCGTTTTACAGAACTGGAGCCTATAAAGCATCGGTGGCTCACCCAGGGCCGTGGGAAGAGTTTTCCAAGGCTAGGGAGTTTGATTTTAGAACAGAGCTTTAAGCAGGGCTGCCCCTGCCCTGCCAGGTCGCTGCCCTCCCTACCCCGTTACCTCCTGTCTCACCTTGTCATCTCCTGGATGTTTACTATCTTATTTATTTTGCTTGCTTCTTTTGGATGTTTAGAAATAGTCAGTCACTGATCAGCAAGTGGTGATGGACCATGCCTGGCGGGGATTCGTCTGCTGGAAGGGGGAGAGCAGAACGAGCACGGTCCCTGCCACCAGCATCCCTTACAATGACTTCTCTCCTGTTTTTTGTTTTTTCTGTGTTTCCTGGAAGAAGGAAGATGATGTGAGGATTGAAGCATTTGAAGATGATTCTGAGGCTGAAGGCAGCGGAGGGGAGATGGACATCAAGGAGCTCAGAGCCAAGAAGCAAGCCCTGGCCAGAAAAGTAGCTGAGCAACAGCGTCGTCAAGACAAGATTCAGGTAGGACAGGCTGTGCGGCTGCAGTGCCCGAGCTGGCTGAGGAGCTGCTGTGCTTTGGTACGTGGGCTGATCCTGCCTCGCTGTGCCGATGGTGCGCAGCCATTTCCCTGCCTTGCTTCAGGACCAGTGGCCTCTCGGGATGTCCCGTAGCACCTTGAGCTTCCTGGGTGTAGGTGCCCTGCGCTGCCTCTGTGAATCCCAGCAGCAAGCTTAGCTTTGGCCCTTTGGAAGGACCAAATCGGTGCTGCTGTCCCTGCCCAGGGTAAGGTCTGCCCTCCCAGGCCCCGAGGTGAATGTTTCAGGGGCTCCTGGGACCCTCGTGAAGCCAGGCGCAGCTTCTCCGTGGAGCTGCCAGCACGCCCAGGAGCCCTGGCAGGGGAGCGCTTTAGCTGATGGCTGCGGTGCGGTGTGTGCCAGGCAGCGAGCTGTCCCCCCGCCTGGGGCAGATGCTCCGTGACAGTGACGTTTGGCGAGAAATCAGCTTTCCTGTGCAGCGGGGCACAGGCAGACAGGGGAGAGGGTGGGACGTGAACGGCAGAGTTCATGTGGGAGCCAGCGGCAGGAAAAATAGTCTGCGAATGGCTGCTGCAGCCAGAGCGCCGCTTGCAAAGTGTTGCCATCGTTATGGGGACAAACAGACGGGATACAGGTGATCCTGTCCTGGCCCTGGCCTGATCTGAGCACGTTTTCCAGTGGGAGCTGGTGAAGTAAACTGGTTGGACTGGGAGCAGGCGCCTGGCGGTGCACACTGTTGCTTTAAGAGCGATCTCACATGCATGGCTGTTGGCTGCCTCGTTGCTCGCAACCCCTCTTCCTCCAGCCTTGCAGCCCAGATGAGGATTTCTCAGCAGAGGAAAAATTCTCCCTGGCTCCCCTCCCCCTCACCTCCGCCCTCTCTAATGCCCAGGGCCCTTCACTTCCATAATTCTTCATTTTCCAGCCTTGAACGTAAGCCAGACACATCTGTCTGGCCATATGCGTGAACTCTGCAGTGTGTGCCGAGGTGGTTGTAAAACAGGGCTGCTGAAGGCCCTACTGGGAGAGCGTGCACATGTGTACCCTCCGGCTACTGGCGCCGGGCCCAGAACCACTGCGCTTCGCTTTTCCAAACCCACCCCAACCTTTCAGATTTCGCCTTTTTTCTTTTTTCATTTGAATTTTTGAGCAATTCATATCAAGGCGAAGGTAGAAGTTGCACCGGGAGGGAGGGGCCGCCCCCGCAAGCGAGTCCATTATTGTTGGCAGGTACCTGGGTCACATTAATACAAGGAGGAAGAAAGCAGCAGCGAACGAGTGAGAGATTGGAGAGATGGGCTGTAAATTAAAGCGGCCTGAAGCCTTCCAGCCTCCCAGGGTTGTTAAGCGGGAGGTGTAAGTAAATTCCCCACTTCCCACTGCCTTGTACAGACACAGCAAACAGGAACTGCACATGTTCGGGGAGGGCAGCGTGCGGCAGATCCCGGCCCCGGCGACTAGCCCAGCTGCAGCAGGGCCCCCCGGGACGGCCGCTGCCCATTCTGCGGGGAGAGTGGGGGCTGCCTGATGTTGTCAGGGGCTTTCTCCCCCCGGCGTGCTCCTCCCTTCCTCCCCAGCCGTGCTGGGGCCAATGCTCGCAGGCGGAGAGAGGTCAAAACGAGGGTGTGGGCAGCTTCAGGGGCTGCACAGCTGAGAGCTGAGGTGCAGTTGGAGTCTGAAGGCGCGGGGTGGAGGAGAAGTCCTTGGGGCTTCGCTAGAGTCATCCAGCCCGTAGCTAGCTGGGAACGGCCCGGAGCAGAACACGTGTGCAGGCCCTGGTCCTCTCCCTGCCCTGGTACTGGCCACGCAGCCGAAGCCAGAGGAGCAGAGGAGCTCGGGTGGAAAGCACTGCCTGGGGAGGCCAGGTCGGAGCCAGCTCAGCATCCACCCCCTCCACTTTCCCTCTCTTGGCCTGTGGTCCTTGACCTTGTTGGTCTTCCCAAGAGGTTTTGTGTTTCCTGGGACCTGGGGACCTTCTGCCTGCCCTGTTACAGCCTATTTCTCTCAGTCATTGCTCACTTAGGGAGTTCATGCATCGGCTGCTCTCCGAGCCCCCCTTTCATTGTCCTGGGGACAAGCCACAGCTCCATGTATTCGTCTGAGCCCAGCAGATGCGGCTCATGTCTCAGCACGGCTGAGAGCCTCAGCTCTCCACGCACGGCCGTAAGGCTGTGCCTGCACGGCGGCAGGGACTCGGGTCCAGAGAGCCTGGGTGCCACCGCTGCCTCCCGTAGAGTCTGTGATGATGATGTGGGCAGGGACCCAGGGTTCGGGGCAAAGCCTTCATCTCTTGGCCATTCATTTTCTTTCTCTCTGTTTTAACACTCCCAGCCCTGAGTTTTCCCTGCTTCCTCCACGCTGCATCCCTTGGCCAGGCGCTCCGTGCCAGAGGGGAGCTTCTCGCAGCTAAATTCACTGTCTTGTCCCCAGCAGGTTTTCTTGCCCTATCCCTGCCTTTGCCATGCTGCCCACACCTTACTGCCCAGCTCCGCTGCTGCTGGAGATCATCCCCCTGACATTTGTCCCAGGGTTGCTGGTTGCACCCTGCATCAGCTGGCGGGGCAGCTCCCAACCACGACCAGTGCTGGGCTCGCGTTTACACCTCAGAGGGGGATTTGGGCTTCACTGCGCTCCTTTGGTGCCTGCCCTGGCTGGGTGTGCACAGGACTGTGGCTCGAGCTGCTGGGGGAGTATAGGTCCGGGCAGGGTAAATGGCAAACAGGGGTGGCCCTCGGCCAGCGCTGATGGCAGATGGAGAAGGAGAGCTCAGCTCCGTTCCCTGCATGAGCTTGGACCCCAAAACCATCGCTTTGAGGGGGGCAGACGGGCCAGAGCGGGGTTAGGTCGTAGTTTCTCGCGTCCCTGGGCAGCCCTGGTTGCAAGGAGGCAGCCCTTTGCTGCTGGGTTATGGGTTGGCTGCTGCTCGCTGGCTCCGCTGCCAGCCTGCCTCTGCCCTCACCGCTTGCCCAGACTGGGACGGAGCCGCCTGCCAGCCCTATGTCACAGGCTGGTGACAGCAGCGATGCGTCAGGACAAGGCAAAAGACCAGGCACATACCTGGGTGCTGTCCAGATGCTTGGAGGGACGAGAGGCCGGGCAGGCAGGTGGACAAGAGGAGGCAGCAGTGGTGCTGCCAGGGCAGGCAGCGTTCTCTGGCAGGGCTGTGTCCCCAGCCAGCGCCGGGTCCTGCCGCGCGCTCCCAGCCGCCCACGCCGCTTGGCCAGGCCCTTGGTCCATGCTGTTCAGCGTCCCCTGTCCTTTGTGCCGCCGCTGTGCGCTGGGAGCGGTCGAGTTTCCTGACCGGTTGAAAACATCCCACCTGAAACATAACAGGCTCTTCCTCTGGATGCTGCTATTGTTTTGCTCAGCATTACAGAAGCAGCTTAACCGGGGCGGCCAATTATGACATGTCTTCCCAAAATAGCCGCTCTCCTGTCCCTTCTGAGCCCACGGAACGGCCGCCCCCTTAAGATGCAGCCGCTCCTTTGTGGCGGTAGTGTGAGTAAGTGGCTAAATATAGCCGTATCCCATTCACGCTCTCCTCGGCGCGCAGGAACAATGCCGCGGGTGCACACGCGCCGACACGCACCTGCCTGGGAGCGGGTGCCTGCTGGCTGCGGAAGACGCACACCCACCCACGGCGGCTCCGCCACGGCGGCGGCCCCGGTTTGCTACCAGGCACAGGGCACGTTTACTCCTGAGGAAGACGCTGGAGATGAACCTTGGGAGGAGGAAGCCCTCGAGCAGAGACTGGAGAGGCATTGTTCTCGGCCCTGGAAAATCCGCCTCCGATCCCCGCGGAGCACACGGGGACTGGAAGGGGCAGCGGCGCCGGGTTTCCCCCGCGGTTGGAGAGCGGGTCCGGGCAGGAGAGGTGGTGGCAGGATGGTGACAGCCCATCCATCCTAGCAGAGCGGTGTAACCCCGTACGACCCATCCCAAAGGCGGCGGGGCACTCGTCTCTGCTGGGCTTCAGCTCCGGGCCTCTCCGCCAGCCCGGCACCGTGGGCAGAGGAGCTCTGGGGTCCGTGTGCGGAGCCCCGGTGGGGCCGATGGGGAGCCCCCTCCTATTCTGCGCTTACGGTGGAGACCCTCGGGTCTCCCCCTGGCACTCTGCAGAAAATAGCGCCCGACGGCCTGGCTGTCAGGGCACCGCTCCGCCGTCCATGCTGGAACCGGCTTCCGGGGAATCCCCCAGGTGATCCCAGCTGATGGATGAGCTGGGAATTTGGGACTGTGTGCGCAGGAGTGTCTGATCTCAGTGCTGCCACCAGCTGGGGCAGCCGGGGGAGCCACCTCCAGCTCCGGCCCAGCTCCTGGGAGAAGCCCCCATGGCCGGAGCAGAGGCCGGGCAGGGGGCTGCGGGTGGGAGCCGCGCCGGCTGCCGCAGCGTGCGGGTGCAGGAGGCAGGAGACAGGGAGCTGCCTGGCCCCGGGGCGAGCAGAGAGCCCCGGCCTCAGAGGTCCCCCGCCACATCTGCACTGCAGGGTCACTGCCGTGGAGCCGTGCGGCGTGTTTAACCCCAGTAAGACAAGGCTGAGATCTGGCCATCCTAAAGCACTTGGGCCAGGGCGAGGCTGTACCTCCGCTGTTTTAACCACGTCGCTCTCCCCAGGGACTTCTCCAAACCCCACCTCCTGGCGGGGCACACGGGCCACCCTCTCCCTGTCCTCACATCGGGGAAACTGAGGCACAGTGGCACCGGCAGCTTGTTTCTGGTAGTGGTGGTGGCACAGAAGATGGGCCCCAGATGCAGGCATCCCGATCCGCATCCCGCACTCTCCTTCCTTCCCACGGGACCGTGCCCCACGGACCAGCAGAAGGGTTAACGCGGCGCTCGCCTCCCCGGTTCCCCGCACATGGGCTCCCTTTCATCTCTGGCGCGGGGCCAGCCAGCGTCCCCATGAATCACAGGCCACTCCTCTCCCCCCCGAAACCCCTTGGCCGGAGGCTTCTGCAGCCTTTTACTCACACAAACAAAAATAAATCTCACTGCCGGCCTCTGAACTCTGCAAAGGCGAGTTTCCCTCTGGCTCCCCGAGCGGCCCGGAGCTGTACGCGGGGACTTGGCATGCTCCCCGCCGACCTCGCTCTTTCACTCCCGGCGCATCCTGTGTCCTTCTCTCACCGGGCGGCCCGGCGAGCGGAATGGGACGTGACGGCCGGCACAGGCGTCGCTCACGACTGCCAGGAATCAGCCGGGTATGGCCTGCGAAAGCCTCCGGGGCAAATGCCACACACAAGGGTACTGCCCACCCTCTGCCATCACCCCGCGCCCCTCGGCCGGAGGGGTAGGTGAGCTTCCCGCTCGCGCCGCGCTCCTGAGGTCACCTGCATGGACTGGGACAAGCCCCGGGGTCGGGGAGCCACACTGGGGTGCAGGCGGGGGTCCCCTCCTGCCACCGGCCCTTGCTCACATAGGACTGTTGTCGCCCATCACAGGCCGCGTGGTTTTGCCCCCTCCTTCCTGCAAGTTCAGGGCCGTTGACCTCTTTGGCCACCGCACAAGGAACTTGCTCCTTCGCTCTGGGTCTCTGCGTTGGCCAGCGGGGCCCTTCTCTGTCTCCCCATGGCGGGTGGAGCTTGGTGGAGCTCAGCAGGTCCTGGTGCGTCCCAGGGACGAGCATCTCCTCCCGCACCCCGAAACCCTGGGGAGAAACCCCACCTGCCACCCTCCTGACGGTGAGGAGGCAGCGGCAGCGCCATGCCGGGGTTGCCAGCACAGGGTTCCAGTGCCGCTGGGGAGTGCCAACACCTCCCTGGGTGAAGGCAGCGTGCAGGCAGGGATGACACCCAGCATGTGGATGGCCATGGCAGCATCTGTACAGGGACACTGGTGCCGTGGTAGCTGCCCCTGCGCAACGGCAGGCGCATATCCTCGCACTGTCGTGCCAGCTCAGCGCTGCCATGCAGCAGATGGGACCACGCTCCCCGCTCTGCCCGTCTGCCCTCAGGGCTGATGGGAGCTGCGGCCCCAGGCCCGGCGCTGCCGGGAGGCGGGTGGAGGCACGTGGTGAGGTTATGGTTGCTGCTTTGCCTGGAGAGACTTGTGGGAGGTGGCAGCATCAAGTCGCCTTGATTTAAAGCCAGATGACAACACTTGGAAATGGATTAAAAACCACTTCTTTCCATGGCCACTGCTGGCCTGTGCAGCTCGTCGTTCCAGGGTGCCTCCGAGGCTTTGGCGTGACTGCGGGAGGGTCCGGATCCTCGCCCCGGGCAGGGGGAGCTCCCCGTAACGTTGGGCAGAACAGGGTCGGCGGTGGCCTCCTGTCCCCGGGGCGCGTCTTGTGGGTGCGAGCCCGCTGTCGCGAGGGCTTGCATGGTGGATGTGTTCCACAGCAGTGCTGCTGTGCTCCGTGGGTGACCGGTTCCTATTAGAGGCAACAAACATCAGCGAGTCCAGGGAAGCTATTTTTAAGCAGAGGAAGCACTAGAATAGCATCCTGAGTTTTTTAAGCCTGTGACTTACTAAAGAGCCCAAGTCCTTCGATAGCGTCGAAAGTAATATGGGAGCTCTTGGGTCCCATTTTGGCAACTGGCATTGTCCAGAGGTCCAGGTGCAGCCCCGCAGTGTTGCTAGTAAGAGCTAGCAGACCCTGCCCGTGTGTGTGTGAGCACCTCTGGTCTCCAGCGGGCGCGAAGGGCTCAGCCAAGGACGGTGCTGTGGGTTTCCAGGGCTGGAACCCACCTGGTTTCCCAGCTGGATGGAGTCAGAAAAGGCAAGGCACGTGCGGGAGCTGGTGGGACAGCGAGTGAGATACTCAGCAAAGCATCCCCGCCCCACAGACCTCCCCTCCTGCTGCCTGCTCGGGGTCCCTGTGTTAGGCTGCCGTTGGCAGGACTTGTGTGTCCCAAACTGCTTCATTTTGGCTGTTGTTGCTTTGAGCTGTTTCCACCTGGAGCCCAGAACCCGCTTCCTCCAGCCCCCTTTTCTCCCTGCCGTTTTGTATCGGGGTCGGTCCCTTGGCACCAGTGCCGATAGTCCTGGCAACTGCTGGTCCCGTAAGTAGGACAGTTCCCAAAACACCTCCATTTTCAAGGCTGGTCCCAGTTGTTCTCCCCAGAGCCTGAATAGGGCTGTTCTCCTAGGAGAGTGATGTCTTGGAGGCTTTCACCATCCCAGTTGTGTGTGTGCTGTGGACCTGCAAGAGTTGGTGTCTGAGGTGTGCAGGTGGGATGGACGCAGCCTCCTGCCGGTCCCCTTCACACGATTCCCTCGCTGCGGGAGGCATGCATGCCAGCCAGGGTTATCTTCTGCTGTTGGGGTCCATGGGTCGTAGGGCTGACGTCCTACTTACTCATCACATATCCTTCTCCTCCAGGCTGTGCTGAAAGACCAGAGTCAAATGAGGCAGATGGAGCTGGAGATCAGACCTGTCTTCCTGGTCCCAGACACCAATGGCTTCATCGACCACCTCAGCAGCTTGATAACACTGCTGGACTGCAGAAAATTCATCCTGGTGGTGCCCCTGATCGGTGAGTAGGGCCGGCGTGAGGTGGGGGCTTCCCCTCTTCCCCCGGCACGGGCTGTGCCTCCGTGCCGGCTCCCTCTCTCCCTGCCCCACGTGCCCGCAGTGCCTGGGTGGTCTGGGGCTGGACAGCTCGTTCCGCGGCCGGCTGGCAGCAGAGGTGGAGCTGGCATCTGTCCTGCCCTGTCTCATCCCAGCCTCGGCCGGCGTTCCTTCAGCCCGTGTTGCCCTTCTCCCTTCCTGCCAGCTTTCTGCCCACGGTGCTCAGCGGGCTCCTCTCCCCCTGGTGCATTTGAGGGTGCCAGGGGCTTGGAGAGGCACACGGGTGTTAAATGGGATTTGGAGGGAATTTTGGAGTGAGCAAGGAGAAGGAATTGTTAAACAATCAGAGCAGATAGCTTATCCCAGCTGAGCTGGGGCTTAGGCAGCCTGAGCAAATGGCCGGCCTGTGTCCCAGCGTCTCAGAGCTGCTCAAGCCCAGCCCTTCTTTTTATCCTTATAAAGCTCGCAGTAAAACAGCAAGCTGGTTCCCGTTATTGGTAAACACTCACCCTGGCAGATAACGGCTGTGCTGCTGGGTGGTCTCCCAGGGTGGCGGGAGGATTTGGTTAGATGCCTTTGCTCTGATTGTTTGATCGCGCTCCGGGCTGGAGGTAGCGTTCCTCCGGCCAGTGTCGCTCCGGCGCCCGGTGCGTCCCGGTGCCAGCCTGCCGTTCCGAGGCTCCCCGAGGGCAGCAGGAGAGGCCGGGGCAGGAGCGGGGCCGAGCCTGGCAGAGCCCCTGGGCTGCTCCTGTCCCAACCACAGCCCCAGGACACCGGGGGCCAGCTCTGCCCCGTGCGCATCTCCTGCGTCCAGGCAGCGAGGTGGGCGCTCGTGGCAATCTCCTGGCCTGCAGCACGCAGGGGTGCCTGCCCTCCAAGCCGTTATGGGGCTTCCTTCTCAACTCCTGTTGTCCAGCAGACAGCTCTGCCTGCCGCAGAGCCAACGTCCAGCAGCCGCCCTGCCCTGCAGGCTGAACAGGCTCAGGAGGGGTTCCTGGGGCTGGGGACAGGACCCCTGGGTGCGGGGAGCAGGGCTGACCGCCTGCCCAGCTCAGCTGTGGAGCTGCCGTGGAGCTCCGTGGCTTGGCACTGCAGTGCCAGGGCTTTGTGTGGCAGCGAAGGGAAGGAAGCCGGCAGAGCCTGGGCAGTCCTGGGAGCCGAGGAGCCGGGTAACACCTGAGAGAGCTGGGACCTGCCCTGGAGCCGTGGCCCTGCCTCCCGGTGCACTCCTGTGGTTGGCATGAGGCTTCTCCAGCCGAACCCCAGCCAGGGCCAGCAGTTACAGGAGAGCCGAAGACCCTGGTCCTGTCCCTGTCCAAGATGCTGCTGCCCTCAGCCTGCAAAAGGAGCCTGCCCTGCCCTGCCCTGCCCTGCCCTGCCGCGGGCAGGAGGAGCAGCAGTGACTGAGCACCTTCAGCGCTCTCCTGTCCTGCTGCCTCCCGGCACAGGCCATCATAGGGGGGACAGAGTAACTCATCTCCCACTGCCTGCCAAGAGCCTCCCCTGCCGCTGCTGAAGCACCCTGAAGCCAGCGACTCCCTGTCCGCGCCGGGCGTTGGTCAGATTCCCCCTGGTCCCCCAGGAAAGCCATCAGTGCTGCGACCCAGGGGCAGGCGGGGGAGCCCCGGGGTAAGCAGGGGGGCCTGTGGCTGCCGGGGGCAGAGGCCTTGGTGCCGTGCCCCATCGCCGGAGCGAAGACGCGCGCAGCGCCCTCCCCGCGGCACGGGGCACTCCTCCCCGCTCTTCCCGGGGATGCAGCAAGGGGTTAAGCGCGCAGCTTCGCGTTGGGTTTGTTTCTCTTGCTCTTTAACCTGCTCCGTGCTCCTTGAGGCTGACCCCGCCATGGAGAAGCCAGGCCTGGTGCAGAAGCACAAACAAGCCTCCCCTTTGAAGCCTGTTTAGCTTGGAAGCAGGAAGGCGGATTTCGGGAGGGAATACCAGCTTTTCCTGTTTGATGTTCCGTTCTTGCACGGCTCCCCCCACCCCGGGCCCAGCCGTGCATTGTGTAGAAATGGCAGCATCAGGTCGGTAGCAAGAAGAGTCGCGGGCCAGCGAAGAGCAAAGCAGCTCCATGCAGCTTTAATTTGAATACCCAGACAGTGAGTGCCAGTCTCACCATGGAACAGAACGATCACGCAGGCTCCCCGGGCAGTGATTCACAGCACTGGGGAGAGGCCTCAGACCCCGAGCTCTCTCCCCGAACCCCCAAGGAATGCATAGTTCCCACTTGAACTCAGGACTTGGCTCCAGGCTCGGAAACAATCTTCAGAAATGAAGCCATGGCTAAAACACACACTGTGCACACAGAGGCTCCCTTGCGCACACGTGCACACCAGCTCTCTCGCGTGCCCGGCCTCGCGCACACGCAGCCCTGTGCACGATCGCAGGCAAGGATGCTCCTGCGCACATCTGGCTGCATGCTTGTGTGCCCGGCCTCGCCGCTAGCCACCTCGGCAGCATCTTGCTCGCACACGCGCGCTCGCTCTGCGACGGAGCGGCTCTTCCAGCAGCCCTGGCGCCGGAGGGTGGGTCCCTCCTGGAGCTCTGCTGGGGTCCCTCGGGCTTCTGCTGGGCTTGGGGAGCCGGAGGAACCCCAGCCGCTTGGCAGCAGTACAGGAGGCTCTAAGGCTTGACGGGTTCCAGTTAAGGCGAACGGGCTGGGAATCCGCCTGATCCCAGGCTCGGGCTCATCTCAAGCATGTGTCGGGACAGATGTGCGAACCCAGATGGGTGAGGTGTTGGAGAGAGCGTGTCCCCTGCCGGGAGCCTGGGGCGGCGGCTTCAGGTGGGGAAAATAGGGCCAGGACTTGTGCGGGAAACAGTGCTGAAGTGGGAACTGCCTGCTCCCACGCGTGACCCTGTTCCCGCGTGCAGCCCCGCGGCGGGAGGGCAGCAGCTTTTCGTGTCTGGAAGTGAGCACAGGGAGCCGAGAGGCGCGGGGCCGGGCGGTGCGATGTGGGGCAGGAGGCATGGTGCTGCAGGCCCTGGCTGTGCTCGGAGGCAGAGGAGCGGGCCGCCGGAGGCCCTGGTTTCCTCGGGCGCACACGGAGGTGTGAGGCAGGAGCATGGGGCAGGGGGCACGGCGGTGTCCCGGCGTTTCGCAGGGCAGAGCGGGATGCCCTTAGGGAGCATTACCCGCACGCTGCAGGGGCGAGGTGCCTGCGCTCTCGGGGCCAAGCCAGGTGACCCACAGAGGTGGAAAGCAGCAAAGCTTTTCCAGACCCGCAGCCAAGTCCAGGAGTGCAGGGCCGCTGCAGGAGCTGAACCCAGATTTCCTGAGCCAGCTCCCAGTGCCCCGGCCCCAAGGCCTTGGCAACTTGTGTGCTCCAGCAGCAGGTCACGGGAGCACCTTGTCCCGTAGTAACTGTACCTCCTCTTCCTGTTTGAAGTGATAAACGAGCTGGACGGCCTGGCCAAGGGCCCGGAGATGGAGCACCGGGCCGCAGGCTATGCCCGCCAAGTGCAGGAGAGAGCCAGGAAGTCCATCGAGTTCCTGGAGGAGCGATTCGAGAGCCGGGACAACTGCTTGAGGGCTCTGACCAGCCGAGGCAACGAGCTGGAGTCCATCTCCTTCCGCAGCGAAGACACCACTGGCCAGCAGGTAAGGGACATCCCAGCCCCAGGAGGGTGGGATGCGGAGGCAGCGATGCCGAAGGCTGGAGGCTCTTGGCCACTGCCTCTTTGGGGGGAACCAGGGACCCTGGGGTCTGCGAGCCCTGGGCAGGGGGTAGCTCTGTCCCCACCTTTGCAGGCGACTGAGCAGGCTCCTGCGGGCTGCATGTGTTTCGGCTCTGAGCAGCCCTGCTCTCCGCTGAGCTGCGGCAGTGCCTCAAGGGCAGTGCAGAAATCAGGGTGGTGGGGTTGCAGGTTTTTTCCTGCCAGGGGTAACGTTGCCTTTTTCTTCCAGGGAAACAACGATGACCTGATTCTGTCCTGCTGCCTCCACTATTGCAATGACAAGGCCAAGGATTTCATGCCCTCCAACAAAGGTAGAACATCCTCACATCCTCCTTGTCCCTTCTCTGGTGCGTCCCACGGACCCGTCTCGTTTCTCTTCCACGGCCCTTGGAGCAGATCCTTCCGCATTTTGCCTCTTTCAACACCAAGGTGCCACCTCCTGCCTCTGGTCAGCCCCAGTCTGCGGCCCTCTCACCGCATTGCCAAATGCGCACCTCGCTGTGCTGGGGATGCCCCAGCCTGGGAGAAGCCCACCATAAATCTCCCCGGAGCAATTTCATGGTGCCAGCAGCGGTGACGAAGGGCCAGAAAGAGCCTCCTCCCCGCAAGCCCTGGTGCCTCCTGGCCAGGGCCCTTTTCCCTCCTGATGCCCGGTTGGCACCGGTCACGCGTGCTGGGATCAGACAGCCCGCGGGCTGTTGCCAGGGCAGTGGGGATGGGAATCGCATCAGCAGCTGCCCAAGAAATCAACCCACATTTGTCAGTGCGAATTCTTAGCAGCTTAACTTGTCAGATTCACAGAGAAACCGTCACCAAATGTTTATGTGCAAATGATGCTGAATTTTGAAATCATGTGGATTATGGGGAATGGGGCCTGACAAGCTGACAGCCTCTGGTTTGTAACAAGAAGGCGCGTCACCAGTGCGGAGAAGAGGATGTTTATTGTTACACATTTCTTAAAGTGTCCGCACAAAACCTCCCGATCCCACTTTCGGCAGCCTTCGGCCCCGGGCCTGCCCTCCCGCCGAGTCCCCGCTCCCCTTCCCCCCGGCACGGGCCGACCGGGGCGCTCGCCCCAACACCCTCAGCCCAGACACCGTGGCCACAGCCTGCGTTCCTGGCCACCCTCCCCTTCCCCTCGTCCTGCCGCTCCCGCGCAGCCAATCTGGGCCCATGTTGGGCTCCCATAAACTCTGTTTTTTCCATTCCCGTCCTGGCTCGGAGGCACTGTGTTTCCTGTGCTCATAGGAACAGTACTCTGGTCACAGGACCCAGCTGCTTACACATACCCCATATGCTTCCCCTGCTTCGCACACACGTAAGCGTGGCTCCCACATCCCAGCCCGGCATGTTGCGTGCGGGGCAGCTCATCCATCTGGGGGCAAGATCCCTTCGGTTATTTCTCAGGCTTCAACTCTCTCTGGCTGTCTGAGCCCCAGCCAGAAACGCCTCAGTGTCAGTGGCAACTCCAAAAAGCTTTGCAAAAAATAAGGGGTGGTTTTAGATCTTATAATGAGATCACCAGAATAATAGCACCAGCTTCCTGCTGGAGCCAGGGTCGCGGGCCATCTTCCTGGCCTGGGTCAGGCAGAGGGACCTCCTCTTCCCTGCCTGCGGCACGGCACGGCACAGCGCACCACCCCATGCGGGCAGCGGGCAGCATGGGACCCTGGTGCCGCTCGCCGGCCTTCCTGGCCCCGGGGCTGCGGGCATCAGAGATCACAAATCATCCCCCAGCCGACGCGGGTGAGGGGAGAAGGCGGCCTTCGAGATGAGTGCTGTCTGTGCGCTGGGCAGCCTTAGCAGGGAGCGGGGAGCTGGGAGTGCCGCCGGGTGCTGGGCACCCCGGGGCGGGGTGGGGGGCACAGCGTGGGGACAGCATGGTGTGGGATGGGTGCAAGGGCTGGGGCGGGCTGAGCTTCACACCGCGCTCTCTCTCGTTGCAGACGATCCCATCCGTTTGCTCAGGGAAGTGGTTTTGCTGACGGACGACCGGAACCTGCGAGTTAAAGCGCTGACCCGCAACGTGCCGGTGCGGGACATCCCCACCTTCCTCAAGTGGGCCCAGGAGGGCTGAGGGGGCCGAGCGGGGCCGACAGCCCCTGAGCGAGTCACGCAGCCTGTTACGGTGGGAGACCGGCCTCCGCGGCAGCCCTCACCACGTGCCGCCACCGCCTTCCAGCCCACCACGAACAATAAACGCCACGTCTTCAACCCACCCCAGAATGGCCATGCTGCGAAGGGCCCCCTCCCCACGGGCAGACCAGCTGGGAAGGTCATTGCTGTGGATGGTTCACGTGGAGGCTGGGCCGTTGAGGGTCCCGCCAGCCTTTGGGCAGCGCCAGCGCGGAGCTGGCGAGCCCCGCTGGCCAGGGAAGCTTTGGGTGAGCCCGTGCCAGATCGCCAGCCTTTTGCTTGGTTTGCTTGGTTGCAGAGAGCTCGAGTCACGAGTTGGTGGCTCTTTGGGTTTGTAGGCTGCGTAGGGCAGCAACTGGGGACGTGCCAGCACAGACTTTGGGATTGCTTAGTCTAGCTCGTGCCCCTCAGAGAGGCCGTGGACTTCAAGGGCAGGTTCCCCCCTGCCGAGCCTGTTCGTCCTGCGTGGTCCAGGCAGCCCCAGGCCGCCGGCCCCTTCCCCACCCCACGCCCACCCCATGCAGGGGGGCTGCTTGCGGAGGTGCTTGTCCTCTCCCTGGTGCAGGGTTTGCTTGTTGGGTTTCATTTCAGACATCAGTATAGGTTAGTTTTCAGGTGTGTCCCTGCCTGCTTTGCTGGGGGAGGCTTTGAACACCCCCAGACTCCCACAGCTGCTTTCTGTTCTGCTCCCCTGCCCACCCCAGCCGTTACCTGCCCCTTCCCTGCTCCCCCAAACCCCTCAGTCCCACCCCACTACCTTTAGACACATTTTTGACCGAAGACTCAGCATGAGGCTAACAAAATCCTCCAGGTCGCCAGGACTGGCTGTCCCACAGGTCCCACATGTCCCCACATCACCACGGGCTCCTCTTGCCTGTGGGATTCGGCTTCTGCCCGTGGCTGCAGGGCTGGAGAGAGCCAGGGCAGCGCCCGGCCCCCCACCACTTGCCCAGCTGGGAGGGCCCCCTCTTGAGTTGCCCCTTCACCGTGGAGGAAGCCGTGAAGGGACCCTGCTGCCTCGTCCCCGGGTCATACCGCACCGGGAGCCGGTGCAGGGCTGGGGGGTTGCTGAGTGCCCCCCACCCCACATTGTCCCACCGCTGTGTCCCAGCCCCAGCCCCGTTACACGCCAGATATGCAGAAGCTAAGAGGGAGCATTAACCCATGAACTGGAGCTCTGTCAAGTCCCAGTCCCAGGAGCAGAGGGTGGGAGTGACCCCGAGGCTGTCCCCGGTCCCTGCGGGGGCACCGCGGCCGTGGGAGGGAAGCGTCAAAGGTGGCGGAGGAAGCAGTAGGACGGCGCCCAGCGTTTTCCTTTCCTGTGTGGGTGGCTCGGACCCAGTGTCTGCATCAGGAAGCCCGGCGTTACCCCTGCGCCGGCCACCCGGCGTCACGGCGAGGGCCAGCTCCGGGGTCGGAGCCTCGGCAGCGCCCGGCCGCAGTGGGGCTGCGCGGCACAGTGATGGAGACGAGCGGGGTTGTGCTCGCTAACCTGTGCCATAGAAATGTCCCAGCCTTGGGGCGCCGAGCAGGGCGGCTGCCAGCGAAGGAGGGTCTGCGCTGCAGCACAGAGCCTGTTCGACAGAGACTTTGGGGTGCCCGTGCCTGCTGCAGGGCGCCATCGCCATGGCTGAGCCCACCCGGGGCCACGGCGCACACAGCACCCACGCCCCGGATTGGCACCCACGGCCACGGGCAGCGCCGGCTGGCCGTAAGCACCACATAGACTTTGCCTTCTCCTCCACACCGGGTGTTTAAATGTTTGTTTTCTAAGGGAGCTGCCCTAGGGCTGCTTTGCAGGGCCCTTCCCGGGGTACCACCAGCTCGGAGGGACCTGCAGCTCTGCTGGACGCCGACCCCTCGCGCCGCGCCCCGGGCTCAGCCGTGGGACAGGGGTCTTGCCACCACCAGACCAGCTGGCACGACGGCGAGCGGAGCAGGGGCTCGCTGGCTTGAGCGCCCCGTGCCTGGGGCCATCTGTGCCAGGCTGCTGCCCTGAGCCCCCGCAGGGAGCCCGTGTCTCGGGGAGGTGGACGCGTTCGGGCTATTTTGTTAAGATGGTTTTAATAATTTTTTAGCATTAAACACCTGTCTGTGCAGCACGTTGTTTCATTTGCCGTCGGCGGACGAGTTGCTATCGAGCTCGGGGCAGGGGTGGGCGTGGGGGGCAGCGGGGAGGGACGGCAGCGGGACGCGTTTGTGCTCACAAGGACGGCGGCAGCTCTGTCCCACCTGCAGCCGCCGCTGCCCCCCAGCCGAGGGGGCTCCGGGCAAACCAGACACACGGCAGAGCCCCTCGCCTCCCCTCCCCGCAGCTCCGCACCCGCCGTCCCCCCGGCGCAGCCTGCACCCCCGGGGTCACCTCCCAGCCCCACGCGGCACCGACCCCGCACCGGCCGGGCCCGTCCCCAGAGAAGGACGCGAGGCCACGCATGTTAATGTCACTTTATTGCTCGTTCGGTTTCGACTATAGAAAAAAAAAAAGGGCAAGGAGCCCGTGTACAAATCGGACGTGATACAGAGGGGGCCGGCGGCCCCGCTGGGCGCTGCCAGCTGTGCTTTGGGTGCTGCCGCCACTCGCCCCACGGCAGCTCCGGAGGGACGCTGCCGGCCCCGGGGGGACCCGGGCGGCCCAGGGGGGCGAGGGGGCACCTGGGCAGGGGCGGCCAGCTCAGGCTAAGGCACAGTGGCTGCGAGGCCGGGGACGGTCGCTGCTGGCGGCCGCCCCGGGGCCTCGTGTGCAAAGGAGAGGAGGGGGCTCGGGGAGGGGAGAAGCTTCACATTAGCCCCAGGCAGAGGGGTCGGGGCACGGGCCGGGGGTCCAGGCCAGGGGGGCTTTGCCCGCACCGAGCAGAAGGCAGGAGAGGGGGCGCGGTGGCGGCAGGGGAGCCCCGGGGGGGACTCGGCCCCAGGCCACCGCAGCCCAGCCCGGGGCAGCCCCGCGGCTCTGCCCCCCGGCCCCCTCCCGCAGCCCCTGCCCACCTCCCCGTAGCTGACAAACCAGACCGCTTTGTCTTTGTCATGAACCCCCCGGCCCGGCCCGGCCGCGCTGGGGACGGGCATCTTTGGCAAAAAAAAAAAAAAAAAAAAAATGGAGGCAAGTGGCCGCCCGAGGGCGAAGCCGCCGGGGCCCCCGGGCATCCCTGATGGCGAGGCGCCTGCTGGGGCAGGCCCAGGGGCTCAGTCTGTGACAGGCCCTGCCCCACCTCCCGAAACACGGGGTGCCAGCGGCCGAGCCGCCAGGTTCGGCCGGGAGGTCAGTGCTTGCTCCGGGGCGAGGAGCACCGCGGTTCCCCGGCCCCCCCGGACTCGACCGCCGTCCCCCCGCCCGCTGCTCAGACCCCACCGTCCCCCTCCGTCAGTCTGTCCCCGAGCTCCCGGCATGGCCCCGCGGAGTTTGGCCGGCACAGACCCCCCCAGCCCCGGCACAGCCACGCTCGCCGCTCCCGGTCAGGACAGCTGCCGGCGGCTCGGAGGCGTCGCTCCGGCCACGACGGATGAACTACTCACGGGCCCGCGACGATCGAGGCGGCACAGTCCAGGTCCCGTCACGGCAGAGCTGAACGCCGGCGGGTCCCGCCGCAGGGCCGGGGTGTCGCGGGCAGCTGCCGAGGGCGTCCCCCCGCCCGGGGGTCGGTGCCGGGGACGGCCCTGAGGTAAGGAGCGGGCTCATGTCCTCCAAAGCCTCGGGGCGCAGCCCGGCCTCACAGCTTGTGCATCGCTCCCGCCCCGGTGCCGGGGGCCCAGCAGCCCCCCACGGCAAGCGGGGGCCATGCCATGAGGTCAGTCCCTGAATTATCGGCTTCTCCTGGGCAAGCCGGGGCGCTCATCGTGGGACGCGCCATCCAGCCGTCCCGGGGCAGCTCTCATGGGACCTTCCGCCACGAGCGAGTTCTCCGGGGCCGTCAGCAGCGCCGGGGGATGAGCACCCACCACCTCTCGCCCCCCCAGCTCCACGCGGGGCAGCGAGGGGAGCCCGACGGCCCCCCCCGCCCCCCGGCCGGGCCGGCGCTAGGGGGGCGAGTATCGCTCTATGGTCCGGGCGGCCTCGGCGTGGAGGTGCGGAGCCTGCGCCAGCACCTCGGCCGCCTTGTCCTGGCTCAGCCCCAGGTGCTCGGCCGTGAACTTGGCCAGCGGGTAGAGGCTCTCCATGGCCTTAGGGTCGCTAAGGAAGTGCGAGGTGTGGGAGAGCAGCTCGGCCGCCTTCTCCTGCTTGAGCCCCAGCTGGTCGGCGGTGAGGCGGGCCATGGCGTAGACGCTGTCGGGGAAGTCCAGCTTGGCTTTGCCGTCGGGGCCGGCTGCGTGCATCTTCATGTGGCTGATGAGGTTGCGCTGCTGGGCGAACTTCCCGCCGCACACCTGGCACTCGTAGGGCTTCTCGCCCGAGTGGATGCGCATGTGCTCGGTCAGGCGGTACTGGCGGGTGAAGCGCATCCCGCAGGCGTCGCAGGCGAAGGGCTTGAGGCCGAGGTGGCTGCGCATGTGGCGGGTCATGGTGCCGCGTTGCGTGAACTTCTTGCCGCAGATGGTGCAGGGGTAGGGACGCGTCAGCCAGTGCGTCTTCTCGTGCTGCCGCAGCGTGGCCGGGTCCTTGTAGGACTTGTCGCAGGAGGAGCAGCGGTAGGGCCGCAGGATGTCACCCAGCCCTGGGCCACCCTTGTCCAGGAAGGGCACGGCCTGCTCAGCCGCCGCCTTGTGATAGAGCTCCTCTTCGTTGTGGGCCTCCACGTGGGCGTTGAGCTGCTCGGAGCTGGGGAAGCCCTTGCCGCAGGGGATGCAGACGTATAGGTTGTCTCCCAGGCTCTCGGGCTCGTAGCCCAGGTGGCTGCAATAGCGGTCCAGTGCGTCACCAGGCGAGGGGCCCTCGCTGCTGCCCGTCTCCTCGCTCGTGCTGTTATCGGGCTCCAGGTCGTTGCTCTCCACGCTGGGGTAGCGGGGCTGCGGCGCCGCGGGCGGCGACTCGGCCTTCTCCTCCCGCTCCAGCTCCTTCTCCGCCTCCCCCTCGTCCAGGTAGGGGCCCAGGGGCTCGTGCTTCATCCAGCGGTACATCAGCTCGCGCCCGTCGGCGCGGGGCAGCGGGGGCTCGGCGCAGGGCGGCGTGCTGCGGAAGGGGTCGGGGGCGTGGGGGTGCCCCCCCGGCTCGCCGCCCGGCGGGGAGTCCTTGTAGGCGGCGGCGTGGCCGGCCAGGAGGCCGGCGCTGACCGGGGGGCTGTCATGCCGTGGGGGCAGCGAGGGCTCGCGGGGCTCGCCGGGCAGCAGGCGGTCGGTGGGCAGGAGCTGGGCAGAGGGGCCGGTGGGGCTCTTCTTGGAGAGGTCGAGGCCGCAGGGCGGCGAGCAGTGGCGCTCGGGCGGGCACAGCCCGTGGGGGTGCAGCGGGGCGCCCTGGGCGGCCGAGGCGTACAGCTCCCCGCACTGCGTGTTGAGCGGCGCCGCCGGCTCCACGGGCGGCAGGTCCACGGGCCGCGGCGTCCCCGAGTAGCAGGCCTGGATGACCGGCGTGG
Organism: Platalea leucorodia; assembly: GCF_965183815.1. Lineage (NCBI taxonomy): Eukaryota > Metazoa > Chordata > Aves > Pelecaniformes > Threskiornithidae > Platalea > Platalea leucorodia. Next base: position 13,266,575 of record NC_138838.1, on the reverse strand, counting down.
TGGCGCGCAGCCCCCGGCCCAGCTTGTAGGGCGCGTAGCCCCCGCGCAGGTGGCAGTACTTGCCGCTGCGTTTCAGCTTCTTCTTGCAAAGGGCCACCAAGCCGGGGATCTGGAGGTAGCTGGCGGCGGCCAGCACGGCGCCCAGGCTCTGCTCGCCACCCGGCTCGCACTCGGCCAGGCGGCCGGTGTAGATGAAGTCGAGGATGAGGCGAAAGATGCCGGGGCTCACCATCTCGTGGTCCAGGTTGAGCAGGTTGTCGTGCACCACCAGCGACTTGAGGTAGGCGCTGCTGGCCGCCAGGATGTTCTTGTGCGCGCGGAAGAGCGCGTTCTGCACCACGATGATCACGTCGCACAGGAAGCCCTTGGTGCGCTGCGTGTTCAGCTGCAGCAGCAGCTGCCGCGAGTGGCTCGGCACCTCCATGGCGTCCAGCATCCCGCTCCTCGCCCGCCGCCCTGCAACACAGCGCCCCGTCAGCGGCGCGACCGGGCCCGGCCGCTCGGCCCGCGCGTGGGGGGCTCGGCCCGCGCGTGGGGGGCTCGGCCCGCGCGTGGGGTCGCGGCGGGGGTCGGGGCTCGGCCCCCAGCCCCGCACGCCGCCGCGTCCCGGCCGCTCTGCGCGGCCGCCGGGCCGGTGCCACCGCTTATATGGGGGCTCGCTTCTCGGCGGGCCGGGGGGGCGGGAGGGGGGCGAGAACCCCCGGAGGCTTGCGGAGAAAGTGACATCACCGCCCGCCGCCGCCAGCGCCGCGCCCGGCCCCGCAGCGCCCGGGAGCCCCGCGCCCACCTGCGCCGGGGAGCGGGGGGGACCGGGCCGCCGCCCCCCGCGCCCCCGCCCGCCGTTACCTGCGCAGCGCCGCCGCCCCGGCTCCCGCCGCGCCCCCCCGGCTCTTATGCGCCGCGGTCCCGGGAGCGGCCGGCCGGGCCCCCCCGGGCGCCCCCCGCCCCCGTTTCCTCTCCCCCTGCCCCCCCCGGAGGCGAGCGGGGGGCGGCGGGGGGGGACCGGGACCTCCCCTCCCCGCCTCCGCTCCGGTGCCGGTTCCCCCCCTCCCAGGTGGGCAAAGCCAAGCGCCCGCGGAGCTGCTCTTCGGAGGGTTTTTTTTTCCCCTCTTTTTAAATTGTTTGGGGTGCGTCCCGTCCCCGTCCCCGTCCCCGTCCCCCCCCGCTTTACCTGGGCGCCCGGTGGCCTCCGCCAACCAGCCGAGGTCTCGGTGAACTCTCATGGCTCAGCCCCGGGGGGGCCGCCGCCGGTTGCTGCTCCCCTCCACCCTCCTCCTCCTCTGTTGCCGCTGTTCCTCCATGCCCCGCGCTCCCGGCCGGTCCCACGGAACGGGAGGAGGAGGAGGAGGCGGCGGCGGCGGTGGAAGAAGCGGCAGCAGCGGTTCCTCGGGGTTCCCGACGCCGCCAGCTCGGAGGTGAAACCCGGGCTGCGAACTCCCCCTGACCCCGGCCTGAACTCCGAGCAGCGCCGCTGGCTGTTAAAGGGACGGCGGGAGGTTTTCCTCCTCCCATCCCCGGGCGGGGCACCGACAAGCCGGGCCCCCCCCCTCCCTCCCTCCTTCTCTTCTTCCCCTCCCTCCCCATCCCGCTCTCCACCTCCTCCGAGCCCGGTTTTCCCCAGCCCGGTCTCCGACCCCGCCGTCCCCTCGGGGGTCTCCATCTCCGGGACATCACCCTTAGCCCGGAGCCACCGGGGGGGGGGGGGGCCGGGAGCCCCGGAGGGGCTCCCGGCCCCCCCCCCCCCCCCCGGTGGCTCCGGGCAAAGTCCGCCGCCCCCCCCCGGCTCGGTACCGTTCGTAGGGCGCCATCTAGCGGCTCCCGGTGCCCTCCGCCCCCGCCGGTTACCGGTGGCGGCTCCTCCCCGCGCAGGTGCCGCGGTGGGACCCGACGGGGGGGACGGTGGGGAAGGGTAAAACGTGTGTAAAAGGGGGGGGGGGGGCGTCCTGCTAGGGAGGGGCTGCTGCCCCACGCGGGGGGGGGGGGGGTGACACGCGTGGAGGGGGGGCGGCCGGTGGGGGGGCGCTCAGGGGGGACCCTCATGGGTGCAGGTGATGTGGGGAAGGGTTTTGGGGGGGGGGGGAGGCAGCCGGGGTTAATTTGCCGCTGGTGGGGGAGGGCAGAAAGCGGGGGGGGCCCCCAGCCCTGGCGCCCAGATGTGCGGCGGCGGCGGCGGCTCGGGGTGGGCCGGGGGCTTGCGGCGGTTTGGGGGGAGGAGGGGGAGGCAGCGCCACGTTTCCCCTCGCTCCGTCCCTCCAGCCGCCCCCGAAAAGGCTGCGGGGCCAGGGGTGCGGTGCGGGGTCCCCGCCTCGGTGCGGGGGGAGCCGCCTCTCGCTTCGCGCTTTCGCTTCTCCTTTCTCACGGCCGCAGCCTCTTGCACAACCCCCTTGTACAGCGAAGCGCCGTGATGGGCACCTCCAGGCCAGCCTCTCATCCTGGGGGGTCCCGCTGGCACCCCCCGGCCCGCGCAGGGCACCCCGACCCTTGGCCATCCCTCCTGGCTGGGGCCGCCCGGGATGCTCCCGGGGTTTCACCCCGTAACCCTGGGCCCTTGGTGAGTGGGAGCCAGCGTGGGGTCCCAGGGGCTGGGGACGGTGGCCGGGACAGCGCTGCGGGGGTCCCACAGTGCTTGCCAGCGGGACAGGGTCTGGCCAGCCCTGAATTTGGGAGAAAAGAGGATGGGTGCTGGCAGGGAGGGTGCATGGCCATGGTGGCCCTGGCCCTCCCGGCTCAGCACCACTCGGCTGGAACTCGTCCTCCAATTCCCGTCGGGTCCAGGGTACCCCAGCTCACTATGGGGACACCCCCATGGGGACCGGGATGGGGCGTCGCTGCCCGTGGGGACCCTGCGGTGGGCACGTCCCAGGCACCGGCTGAGAAATCCCCCTCCCTGCTCCCCATCCTGGGCTTGTGCCCACAGGGAGCACCGGGATCCTGAGAGCGGGACACAGGCGACTCCTCGTTACGGAGCTGTGGTTTAATCCCAACTCCCCGGGCACTAATTCCCCCCCCCCCCCCTTATTTTTTTTTTCCTCTTCAATTAACGGCTGGAAGTGTTTCAGGTTCTGGCAGCGAGCTCTGGACGTCGCTGTGAGCGATGGCTCCCGCGGGCTCCGTCCCGGTAATTTATGGGACTGTGCTGTATAAATCACGGCAGCGAGCGGCTCCCAGACAGCTGCCTCCCCCGGGGCCGGCCGGGACCCCGGGCTGCCCCAGCTACCTGCTGAGTGACGCTGAGCCCTCGGGGCCGCGACCGACGGGGGGAATGGAAAAACCTTCACCTTTTCCATCCTCTTTTGCAGCTCCTCTCCCATTCCCAGCCTCTCGAGGGAGCAGAGGGACGGGTCGGTGCTCGCAGGGGCTTGGGGCAGGTGGAGGGGGTTGGATCCACGAATATCCCCCCTTCGGCCCTGCTCTGCCCGCCGGAGGGGTGGCCCCGGCCCCAGAAGGGCTGACCTGGCTTCTGCGGCCGCATCCTGCACCCAGAGAGCCCCAGACCTGCCCGGGACCCCTGGGGACCTGCGGCACACGCTCAGCCCCGAGGGACGGGGACGGCCGGGCTGCGGGGCCGCGGGCAGAGCCAGCCGGCGAACGGGAGCGCGCAGGGAAAGGGGCATTTTCGCCTCAATGTGCTGAGCAGATTGGAACCAGCTCTGGTTAAGTCATTGGCTCTGTTGGGAGGTCTGAGCTGGAGCGTCTCCCGCCCGTGCCCCCTCCCCACGATCAATCAAAGTTGCAGCAAATTAGCCCAGATGCTGGGAGATTCGGTTCAAATCCAGCTGTGGTTTGGATCGCGTTCGCATGCCTGGCTTCATGTGGGACCTGGGCTTTTGGACAGGATACAGCCCCCCGGTCTCCGCAGGGCCCTGTTTCCCAGCGCAGCCTCTCCCCAAAGCCCACACACATGTCTTCGATTACGGCGCGTTGGCCAGCCGGGCCGCATCCGGCACCGCCAGGAGCCTGCAGCCCCCGCTGGCAGCTCGCACTTCATTTTCCCGGCGGTGCCGGGGTACGGCAGCCCCCCCCCCGCGCCCCGTGGCTGCAGCCCCTGGGCTTGCAGGGGGATGCATGTCCCCTCTGCCTGGGCTGGGCTGAGGCCGTGAAACTCATGACAGCGCTGAGCTGCCCCGGGCTGGGGGCGTGGGTCGGCGCTGCCCGCCTCCTGCCCTGCTCCCGGCGCTAGGCAGGGCCACGGGGATGCCTGAGCTGAGCCCTGCCTGCTGCGGAGCGAGGCTGGGGGCAGCCCCCGGACCCTGCCAGGAGCTCCCGGGGTGCCCGGGGCCCCTCAACATGACAGGACCCCTGCGGGGCGGCGGGAAGGGCAGAGCCCCTGGTACGGCGCAGCCCCCCACCAGCCCATGGCTGCTGCACCAGCTGTGGGGCAACGCTGGGGTGGGCGAGGGGCCCTTCCTCGGGGGGTGATGCTGGGGTGGGCGAGGGGATCCCTTCCTTGGGGGGTGATGCTCAGGTAGCTGAGGGACCCTTCCTCGGGGGATGATGCTGGGGTGGGCAAGGGGGCCCCCTCCTTGTGGGGTGATGCTCAGGTGGATGCGGGGAGCCATACCCCCAGGGCAATGTCTGGTGGGGCAGCGGGACCCCTTCCTTCTGGGGCGATGTTCAGGTGTGCGAGGAACCAAATTACGCAGTGGCTGAGGTGGGGAGGGACCTCAGGAGGTCATCACCCAACCCTCTGCTCAAGCAGGGGCACCCAGAGCTGGTTGCCCAGGACCGTGCCCAGGTGGCTTTTGGCAATCTCCAAGGACGGAGACTCCCCCGCCTCCCCGGGCAGCCTGTGCCTGTGCTCCCCTCACGGTGGAAAGTGTTTCCTGATGTGCAGAGAGGAGCCCTGGGCTTCAGCCTGTGCCCATCGCCCATGGTCCTGGCACTGGGCACCACTGGGCCCGGCTCTGTCCTCTCTGCACCCTCCCTACGTGGACAAGGTGCCCGGAGCCTTCTCCAGGCCGAGCAGTCCCAGCTCTCTCAGCCTCTCCACAGAGGAGCTGCTCCAGTCCTTTAATCTTCTCAGTGGTCCTTCGCTGGACTCTCTCCAGTACGTCCACGTCTCTCTCGTACCGGCGAGCCCAGCACCGGACCCAGCACTCCAGGAGCAGCCTCCCCAGCGCTGGGCTGAGGGGCAGGATCCCCCCCTCGCCTGCTGGCCACACACCTCCTAACGCAGCCCAGGGCGCCGTTCGCCTCCTCCTTTGCCCCGTTGCTGGCTTGTGGTCAACTCGGTGTCCCCCAGGACCCCAGGGCCTTTTCTGCTGAGCTGCTGCCCAGCCGGGTGCCCCCCGGGACATCCCGGCGCCCGGGGCTGTTCCTCCCCAGGGGCAGGGCTTTGCACTTCCCCGTGTTGAACTTCATGAGGTCCCTGCCAGCTGGAGGGGGCAGTGGGACCCCTTCCTTGGGGGGCGATGCTCAGGCAGACGAGGGCACCCATCCCTGCAAGGCGATGGTTCCTGGGGCAGTGGGACCCCTTCCTTGGGGGGTGATGCCTGATGGGTGCTGGGACCCCGTCCCTGCAGGCTGACGCTTGGGCGGGTGAGGATCCCATCCCTGTGGGGTGATGCCCGGTGAGACGACGGGACCCCTTCCCTTATGGGTGATGCTTCCTGGGGCAGTGGGACCCTTCCTTGTGGGACAGTGCCCAAGTTGGGTGGGGAACACTGCCAGTGGGGGGATACCTGGGGGAGAGGTGATGAGACCCCTTCTCTGTGGGGTGGTGCTTCATGGGGGCAGTGGGACCCCTTCCTTGGGGGGCGATGCTCAGGCAGACGAGGGCACCCATCCCTGCAAGGCGATGGTTCCTGGGGCAGTGGGACCCCTTCCTTGGGGCGTGATGCTTGATGGAGCAATGGGACCCCTTCCCTGCAGGGCGACACTCGGGCAGGTGAAGACCCCATCCCTGTGGGGTGATGGGACCCCATTGCTGTGGGGTGATGGGACCCCTGGCTTTGGGGTTGATGGGACCCCATCGCTGTGGGGTGATGGGACCCCTGCCTCGTGGGGTGATGGGACCCCATCGCTGTGGGGTGATGGGACCCCTGCCTCGTGGGGTGATGCTCAGTCAAACAAGGGCACCCATCCCTGCGAGGCGCTGCTTCCCGAGGGAATGGGACTCCCTTTATTGCGGGGCGATGGGACCCCTTCCCTTTCGGCTGACGCCCCCCCCCTTTCCCCGTGGGACACCATCAACCTCAATCCTCCTCATTTCCCAGCCCCCGCCCCACCTTTGCCAGCCCCACGGGTGACCGCCCCCTCTCCGCCCACACCGGGACACGGCTGCAGCCGCCAGTGGAAAGCCCACGAGATGGCAGCAACGGGCCACGCTCCGGGAGGCGACCCCCCCCCCCAAAATCCCGACCCCTGGGGGGCCGCTTCCCCCCCCACCCCACGCCCCGGTCCCCCGACGCGCACCCGGAGGTGCGCGTCGGGGGACCGGGGCGTGGGGTGGGGGGAAAGCGGCCCCCCTCGGGGGTGGCGGCGGTGGAGCTGCGCAGCCGGTTGCGGGTGGGCCGGCCCCGGTTGCTGACTAATCCCGGGGCTGAGTCACGGTTGCGGCGGGGAGCTCTGCGGCAGCGACCCCCCCCCCCCCCCTCGGTCCCCGAACCGGAGAGCCCCGACGGGGCGGGCGCCGGTCCTGCGTGGGAAAAAAGGGGGGGGGGGGCATCCCCGTATCCTCGGGGGGGGGGGTAAGGCGTTTTGGGGGGGTCTAGGGGGGGTGGCAGCGCCCTAAGCCGGGTGGTAGCTGGAGGATGCGGGGGCTGCTGGTGGGTTTTTTGGGGGGGGGGGTTCATTCCCTGAATCCCTCTGCAGGCATTTGGGGGTGTAAGTGGGGAACTGGGGGAGGGGGGGGGTTGTGGCCTGGGCCCCCCATAGCAGCGTGCGGCCTTGCGCAGCGGCGGATGCTGGCGGCGCGGATGCTGCTGTCAATGACAACGCCGCTGTTGCTGTGGCGACCGGTATGATGCTTCGCCAGAGCAGAGTGAGGTCAGAAGGCTCCAGTAGAGCTGGGGGGGAATGGATGGGTGCAGAAGGGGGGCAAGGATCCCCCCACGGCCCCCCGGACCCAGCTCTAGGCCCATCCGGGGGGGGCTGGCACTTGAGATGGGGGGGCAGAGTTAATTCAGCCCCAAAGGCACAGCCTGTCCGGCTCTGGGGCTCCAGCGGCTTTTTGGCGGGAGCGTGGGCCAGGCCCCGCTGCCAGGCCGGAGGGGTCAGGGCAGCGCGGTGCTGCCGTGGGGTGCCTCCCCCCCCCCCCGAACTCGCCCCCCACCACTTTGTGCCGTCCCATCCTCCTGCAGGCCACTGGGCTGGCACCCACGGGTGCGCGTGGCACCGGAGGGATGGGGGCTCTTACCGGGGGCGGGCGGGAGGCGCTGCCCGGGACATGGCCGTGGGTGGGAGGTGCAGGTGGGCAGGGGCACCCCCAGGCTGGCACCCACGGGTGGGCGCCCCCGGGGCCCTGCGCAACCCCCTCCCATGACGGGGGGCTTGGGCAGCCCCGCATCGCCAGCCCCGTGGTGACACGGCGAGGCCACGCACCGGCCCCGTGGGGTGGTCGGGGGGCCCCGGGCGGCCACCTCGGGGCGGGGGCAGGGGGTGCCCCAGGCCGCAGCCCCGGGGGTCGCGGGCCCCTCCGCTCCTGCCGGGTCTGGGGGCAGGCGCCGGAGGGGTGCGGGGTGCTGCTCCGCTGCGCGCCTCGCGGAGCCGCGGGCCGGGGGGGCCGGGGGGGCCGGGGGGGCCGGGGGGGGCCGGGGTCCCGGTGCAGCCCGGACCCCCTGCCCGGCTCCGGGCCGCTGTCCTCCCCCCGCGCCGATATAAATAGTAGCGTCTTCCCGTTCCCTAAATTTCCTCGCTGACGTAGCGCTCACGTCATTGTGTAGGTTGATGCTTTTCTATGAATGAGCCGAGATCCCCGTTACTACGAGCCCGATCCTATAAAAGCCCCGCGCGCTGCGGACAGCGCAGCACCGTCCCCGGCGCCGTCCCCCGCCGGGAGCCGCGGCCGGGCGGAGCGCGGGCCCCGCCGGAGGCACGGCGCGGCGGGGCCGGCCCAGGTAAGCGGGGAGGCAGCGGGGGGCCGGGGGGCAGCGGCGCCCCGCGGCACCGGGCGCTGCACCTGCCCGCCCGGGGGGGGGGGGGCACCGGGGGAGCGGGGCGGGGGGGGGCTCTGCGGCGGCGGCGGCGCCTGGCGCAGCCCCGTGCGGGGCCGGGCGGGGGCGGCGGGGGCGGGCGCTGCCGCGGAGCCGCCCCGGGGGCGCACGGCGGGGCCCGGCCGCCCGCACCTGGCGGGGGCGGGGGGGGCGGGGGGAGGTGGCGAAGCGCGTCCGTGCCCCGTCCCGCGTCCGTGTCCCCCCCCCCCGCCGCTGCGGGCACACCGGCGCCCGCCGCCCCCGCTCCGAGCCTCTCGGATCCATCCCCGACGGGACGCCCCCAGCCCCATCCCGCGGTGCCGCCGGGCCCAGCACCGCACCCCGCGGCTTCCCCCGCACCCCGCGGCCCCCCGCCCGGGTGCTGCCGGCCCCGCAGCCCGGGGGGGGGCGGCGATCGCCTTCACCCCGCCGCTGCCCGCCGCGGCGTCGGAAGAGCGCGGAGACCCCGTCGAGGAGAGCCCGAGTCAGCGCGTCGGCACCTTGGCTCTAGACTGCTTACTGCTGCGTAGGGACAGGACAGTAACAGTCTACAGTCATGGCTACTGAAGCATGACCCACCGCCGGCCCCGCCACCGGCCCCGCCGCCGGCCCCGCCGCCGGCCCCGGCCCCGCCGCAGCGCGGGGGGGGGGGGGGGGGAGGGGGGGAGCTGTCCGTGGTGCTGAGCCGTCGGGGAGCGCTCCCCGCCGCGGGGGGGCGGCGTGGCGGGGGGGGTCCCGGTGCCCGCCTGACCCCGCTCTCTCTCTCCCCCCCGCAGACACCGAGCCCCCCACGGCGGACGCCTCCCCCCTTCCCGCTGCAGCCCAGGTAGGGGGGGGCCCCCCCCGGCGGGGCGGACACGCGTGGGAGGGCGGGGGGGGCGGGGAGGGAGGGGGAGGACGCTCCCGACACTGCCCCCCCCCCCAGCACCGGGAGCCCCCCCCCGCGCCGCGGGCGGGGGTCGGGCGCGCTCGCTGCGGTGGCGGGGCCGCCTCCTCGCCGTCGCCAAGGCACCGGCTGCCCCCGCGTCCGCCCCCCCCCGACGCCGCCCGGGCGACCGTGGCTTTAGATTGTTACTGTGCCGCTGGGGGGGTAACAGTCTACAGCCATGGTCGCCGGGCCCGGCGCACTCGCACCGCGGGCAGCACCGCCCCCCCCCGGGGTCCCGGAGGCGGCGGGGGTCCCGTCGGGGGCGGCCCGCCTCCCGGGGCAGTAGGAGCTCACATGCAGGGTGCAGCTCGCCGCACATCAACTCTTACTGTTCGGGGGGGCGGGCGCCGAGCGGCTCCTCCTCGGGCGGCGGGGACCCCCCGGCCCTGCCCCCCCCGCAGCCCCTCACCTGCCCTCCCGGCGGGGCCCGGCGCCGCTCGGGGCTGCCCCCGCCGGCCTCGTCCCGCCGCATCGGGAAGCGGCTCCCGCGGCGCGGCGCGGTCCCGCGTCCCCCCCGCCGCCGGTGTGCGCGGTGCCGCGGCGGGCGGGGGGCGGCGGCTGCCGGGGGCCGAGCGCGGCCGGCGGCGGGGCTGGCGCGGCGCGGACTGAGCGCGGCCCGACGGGACGGGACGGGACGGGACGGGGCGGGCGGGGGCGGGCGCAGGTTGCACAACTCGCCCGCCGCGGCCAGGAGATTCCTGAGCGGCGAAGTCAGAGCGGCCCGGCCCGCCCCGGCACCGGGCACCGGGCCCTCGGCAGCCGGCGGCGACCGGTGCCGGCCGGGCAGGGCGCCTCGCAGGGGGCACCGGGGACCCAAAGCCCCGGGGCGGGGGGGCTGGAAGGGGCGCAGCGAATGCAGAGCCCCCGGAGCAGTGGGGGTGCCTAACCCCGTGGCGGTGGGCGCGGGGGACAGCGGGGACGGGGGGGACAGGCCCAGGCGGGGCGAGGGTGGCAGCGGCGGGTCAGGGATGCGGCCCCTGAAGGAGGCCCTGCGGGCCCGGGGGGGCTGCAGCCCCAGCACGGGGTCCCATGGGCGTCCCCAGGCCCCCGGCTGCCACCCACACCCGAGTCGGGGCTGTGCCAGGCAAGGCCCCCTGCCCGTGCCCCCCTCCAGGTCAGAGCCGCCCCCTTAGGAGCAGCCACCCACCGGGACCCCTCGCCCGGCAGCTCTGCCCTCGCCCAGACAGGCATGGCCACCGCCAGGTCCCCGGGGGCCAGCAGGGCCACGGTGCTGCAGAGCAGCCGCGGGCAGGGGGACATGGCGGGCACCGGGCCTCTGCCGTGTGCTGCCCATCTCCTGCCCGTCCCCTTCGCCTCCCGCTTTTCCCATCGCTGCCGCTGGCAAGGGGCCCTGCGCCGCACGCCCCCAGGAAGGGGGTCTTTGGGCAGCCCCGCCAGCGCCCAGGTAAAGCCGCAGCTGCGTTCGGCACAGCGCGCGCGCGGCCCGGTGCAGCCCTACTGCCAAGGTGCCACCGGCCACGAAACCCACCCTCCACCCCCCGGGAAAAGCTCCTTGCTCGTGCTCGTGGTGGGCAGCGGCAACAGCGGCGCAGCGTGATGCAGGTCATGGTGGCACCTGGATCCCCTCCGGGGCGTCCCCGGGTAGGGCACGCGTCCCACAGGCTCCACCTCGGACCCCGCGCTCCGGCCCCGGGAAGGCTCCGGCTGCGCTGTTGTTGTTTTGAAGGCCAAGTCTCTCCCGCTGACACCCTGGAATTAGTTTTTCTTCCAGAGTCCTTAAAAATATCCTGGATTTCTGACACCGGGACTTGGCTTCCATGGTGCTTCCAAGCTGCTGGGCCTGGGGCCAGCCGTCGGTGCCGGGGGACAGAGGCCATCCAGCTCCCGTGCTCCTCCTCAGCGCGGAGACGATGGCGGTGCCAGGCAGGAACGCGGCGGTGCCAGGTTGGAACGCGGTGCCCGCCACGGCCGAGCTGCTACTTGCCATTTCTACGGCGGGATGGTGCTTGGTGGGGCACGGGCACGGCGCAAACGCTCCCTTTACCTCGGCCTCGCTCCCGGCAGCTCGCGGCGCCTGGGCAAGCGTCCCCGCGCGTGGCCGGGCGGGCGGGAGGGCTCTTCCCCGGGGACCTCCAGCAGCCGCGACCCCACAGGGCCCCATGGCTGAGGACTGGGCTGCAGCGAGGGCCCCCGAGGGGCTCCCCCCGGCTGGAATTTCTCTGTGCATCCCTGGGAGAGCCCGTGGCCCCCACAACCAGCTTCTGGTCGAAGGCTGCGACCCGCTCCCGGCTTTGCCAAGGGACACCCGTGCCGTGCCGGCACCCCGGGACTTTGGGGTGGGCCGGGGGGCTGGCGGGGGCGCGGGGAGCAGCGCCGCTGCCCCCCGAGAGGCAGGGCAGCTGCCTGCCGCCCCTGGCCACGCGCGCTGCTGCTGCCATCTGACAGCTCTTGGCGAAAGCGGCCTTTTGTGATTCAGCCGTGTTTATCCCAGCCCGCGGCCCGGCCCAGCGTGGGTTTCCATGGAAAACTTCCATCCAAAACACGGAGTGAAGGAGCTACAGCAGGAGTGACTCAGCCACAACTGGAAGCTTCTGCGGGCGAAGCGAGGAGGGGGGGCTGCTCCCAACGGCTTGGTCCCGCTCTGGCAGCGGGGCCCCAGGATGGCCCCCGGCTCTCCCCTGCCCGTGCCGCTGCCTCCGGGCAGGCAGGAGGCGGGCAGCTCGGGGGGAGCCGCGCTGCACGCCCGCCTGAGGAACACCTCGCCTTCCGGGAGCACCCCCTCCCCAGCCGCCTGCGTCGGGCCCCCGCTGGCGGGGACAGGGGAGGAAGAGCGCGAGATGAGTAAGGCTCAAATCCCAGCGAGATCTGCACCCGATGCCAGGCTCGGCGGGGACGTTGCTTTTTCCAGCGCTGCCCACGGGACCCCCCGCCGGTGCCCGGCGAGCCCCGTGCAGGCGGCTGGCGCGGTGGGCAGCGGAGGAGGGCCTGAGTCAGCAGCGGCGCAGGGGGAAGGGACGCGGGGAGCTGGGGAGGAGGCGGCGGGGCTTTGCGGGGAGGCAGCAGCGCCGGCAGCGTCTCTGCCCGTGCTGGCCTTCCCCATCCTCCCCAGGACACCGGGAGAGGGCCGGGGCCCGGCTCACCCGGCAGGAGGGGAGCAGAGCCGTGCCCCGCCGAGCCCCGGAGCCTGTGCCCACGGCAGCCCCCAGCGAGCGCAGCCCTGCCAAAACACCCGGGCTCCCGGTGCCGCTGGGTGACACTGGTGGCCATCCCCAGGGCCCTCCGTGCCCCAGGCCAGCGTCGCCGCTGCCACACGGAGCCCGGGCTCGCTCCGTCACCCCCCAGCAGCGCCCCTCGCTCAGGGACCGCCACACGCTGTTTTGGGGGAAAACCCCGCTCCCCTGGGCCACGCGGGGTGGGGGAAGAAGGAAACCCCCCAGACCGAGCCGAGCGCGGGGCGGGAGGGCCTGGGTCAGTCTCGCCTCCAGGCTCAGCTCCGCGGGCGGCTGCGCGCCGGGAACGGCGGCACGGGGAGAGGGCTGCACCCGCCGGAGGCAGGCAGGGGCCGGCCCGGAGGCGTCTGGGCAGTGGACAAGGAGGTGGAGGGCAGGACTGCGGGGCAGACCCCTCCATCCGGCAGGGAGCGGCGGCCGCAGGAGCCGCTTCCCTCTCCCATCGCGCCAGGGGCCGCGCATGACCTGGCTCCGCTGCTGGCACAGGCACCTCCCGCAGGCGAGGGTCGCGTTCGTTGGGTTTTATTAATTTGTTTTAACTGGTACAGGAGCCACCTGGCAGGAGCCACCTCCTTACGCGCCCTGGGAAGAGGCGGCGGGTGCCGTAGCACCCCAGCTTGGGTCACCCAGCCCTCAACACCCCTCCACGACCCACCCGACGCAGTCTCCCGCGGAGCCGGGACCGTTCTGCTCACTCACCGCAGGCCTGGGCTCTGTCCCCCTTCGCAACGGCAGCGCGCCGCGGCGGTGCCTCCGCCCGGGAGCGGGGAGATGCCAGGCGGCGGGGCCGCGGTGCAGGCTGGCGGCCGGGCAGCGGCCACGGCTGCAGTGCCTCCTCCGCGCCGTCCCGCGGAGCCGCTCGGGCAAGGAGGTGAGATGCTGCGCCGGGAGACCACTGCGGCGAGCTGTAGCTCTGCGAGAATTAAACCGCTAACAGCGGGCTGGCGAAGCGCTGTCTGCTCCCATCCTTCCCCAGCGGCCGCCGGCTCAGCTCGGGGAGCGGCAGAGACAAAGGCCCCGGTGCTTTGTCACAGCCGGCCGCCGCGTTCGGCCTCGCTCCCCAGAGCTGCTGCTGCCGCTGGGCGCGCAGCCCCCAGCTGCATCCCTCCCTTCCCCCCCAAAACCAGCCTCTGGTGTCCCCGCCGCGGAGACCGAGGGGGTGGCAGGCACCCCATGCCTTCGCATCGCCTGCACGGGCAGCACAGATGCGGCAGCCCACCCGCTGCCGCCCTGCGGGGTGGCAAAGCGGGCAGGCGCTGCCCGAGCCCCCCGGGACAAGAAAATTTCAGAAACTTCATCCAATTCCTCTGTTTTACCAACTATGTTGCGCTGCACCCCCAAGGAAAGCCGCGGTTAGAGAGAAGCCCTGCGAGCACAGCCCGGGGCACGGCCCCTCTGGGCTGCAGCCTGGAGAGCCCAGCCTGCCCCAGCAGCAGGCAGGCAGGACGCCTGCCGTTGTAACGACAATAAAGATTTCTGCATGCTTCTAGAAAACATCAGAGCCAGAAACATAGCGACGAGCTTTTCTTGTTCACGAAGGCACTTTGTACAGAGGAAAATACAAAAGTCTCCCACCACACACAGGCTGAGCCAGCAGACATTTCGCTCCTGAGAACAAACACCAGCCCTGGCACTGCCAGAGACAAGGCGATTTTCTAGACCCAGACCAGCCGAAGGCTGGCTTAGCAGCTCTCACCACAGATCTTTGGGGTCCAGCAGCTGCAGGAGCTGCGTGCTCTGCAGGCAACTCCCGTGGCCGAGCTGAGGGACCCTAATTTGGAAGAGCTGGTCACGTCTCTGGAAGCACCTCACAGGCAGGGCAGGGCCACCCTCCCGTCCGCAGAGCCCTCACCGTCCCACCCGCACGCTCACGCATACAACAAAGGTGCAAAGGGAGGTAACAAGAAACCATTTGGCCTGGCCCTGCGCGAGCGCTGCAGAGCACCACGGTGAGCGATGAGGACTCTTTGGCCCTTCTGAGGGCACGGAAACACAGCGATGTTTTGCCACGACGGCGGGCTGCGCGCGCCTCGCTGGAGCCCCTTTTATTACAGAGACTGTTATCAAATGGCCCCTGCCCCCACAGGCTCAGTCTGTCCCCGCCCGGGGCAGAAGCGGTCCAAGAAGTCCAGGTAAGCCTTCTTCTGCGGGGCAGCCGCCGGGACGAAGTGCCCGCCGGGGTGGGTGAGGATGACAGGCTCCACGAAGTGCTGGGCCAGCTCCCTGCTGAGGGGGGCGGCGATGACGGCGTCAGCATCGCCCACGACGTGCAGCGTGGGCAGGGCGATGGGCTCCCGGTAGAAGTGGCCGTGGGCCGGGGCTCGGCTGGCGAAGCCGGCCACCAGGATGGCGAAGGCCACGGGGAAGCGGGGGTCGCCGCGGGCCCGCAGGGCGCACACCATGGCGGCCAGCGCCGCGCCCTGGCTGAAGCCCAGCAGCCCGTCAAAGGGCCCGTGCTCCGCCAGCGCCGCCGCCACGGCCGACAGCGACTCCTCCAGCCCCGCCGGCGCCGCCGCCACCTCCCCCGCCTCAAAGGTGCCGGGCCCGGAGAACCACCAGCCGCGGGGAGGGTCGTCCCCGTCGTCGTCGTCCCCGCCGCCGCCGGGCACGGGGTGCGGCGCGCTGACCGCCACCAGCTCCGCGCGGCCGCGCAGGGCCTTGCGCAGCGCGCCGGTGCGCTGGCGGAAGCGGCGCTCGCTCTGCCGGTAGCCGTGCAGCGCCAGCAGCCGCAGCGGCCGCCCCTCCGACATGGCGCCCGCCGCCGCCGCCGGAAGCCGAGAACGCCGCTTCCGGCTGAGCGCCCCCTTCCCGCCGAAACACGTCGCGCTCATTGGACGGCGCGGAGAGAGGGGCGGTGCCCCTCCGCGCACAGGCGCCAGCGCGCCCCCTGGCGGCGGGAGGCCGCGCCGCGGGGAGCGGGACCAGGGCCGGGCCGGGTCCCCCCGGTGCGACCGGGGGCAGAGCCCGCAGCACGGCCTGGCCTTGCGGGGCCGCTCCCCGCGGGCAGCCGGGACGGCTCTTGCGGGCAGCGGTGTCCTGGAGGCACGGGGTGCGCGTCCCCATCCATCCCAGCGCCGGTACCGGGAGGCCCCGTGGGTGCTCCCCTGCGGGGGGCCGGTGCCAGCGCCCGCGCCGGGCCCCGGGCCGCGGCGGCAGCGGGACAGGGCGCGGCTGCGCTCAGGGGGCTGCCGGGCCCCCGGTGCCCGGCCTCTCCTCGCCGGCGGGCGGGTTCCCCTGCGGGAGCGGGAGTCAGGACGGGCCCGGCCCCGGCGATGGGGCTGCCCGGGCTCGGCCGGCGGCACCCCGCGGGCGGCGCCCGGGAGCCGCGGGGCCAGGCGGCCGCTCGCCCCGGCCGGGGCTGGGGGAGCTCGGGCGTCCCCCGCCCCCGGCCGGGCCGGCGCCGGCCCCGTTACGGCTCGGCGGGAAGGAAGCCGCCGGGTGGCGCTTTTGGCACGCGGCACCGGGAGCCCCCGGGCACCGGGCGGCACCGGGCACCGGGCGTTCAGCCCGCGCCAAGGCTCCCACCGCCCGCCCCCGCCACCCTGCGCGGCCACCAAGGGCGAAGGGACAGAGTGGGGACCCGCCGCCCCGGTGACACCCCGCCACCGTGACACCCCACCACCCCCGTGACACCCGCTGCCCTGGTGATACCCCGCCGCCCTGACACCCCACCACCCCCGTGACACCCGCCGCCCCGGTGACACCCCGCCACCGTGACACCCCACTGCCCCGGTGACACCCGCTGCCCTGGTGATACCCCGCCGCCCTGACACCCCACCGCCCCAGTGACACCCGCCACCCCGGTGACACCCCACTGCCCTAGTGACACCCTGCCACACTGACACCCCACCGCCCTGGTGACACCCTGCTGCCCCGGTGGCACCCCACCGCCCTGACACCCCACTGCCCTAGTGACACCCCGCCACCCTGCCGCCCCGGTGACACCCTGCTGCCCTGACACCCCACCGCCCCCGTGACACCCCACTGCCCTGACACCCCACCACCCTGGTGACACCCCGCTGCCCTGACACGCTGACACCCTGCCTCCCCACAGTCCTGGTGACACCCCGCCACCCTGACACCCCATCACCCTGGTGACACCCCGCCGCCCCGGTGACACCCCATCACCCCGGTGACACCCCACCGCCCCCACGACACCCCCTGCCCACCTGGGCTGGCCGGCCGTGGGGCAGGGACCGCGCGCCGGCGTGGTTCACCGTCCACGGCCCCAGGGACTGGCTGGCGTAGAAGTCCATGGGGTAAGGCTGCTGCCACTCCACGTCCTGGAGAGCCACCGCGGCCTGCGGAGGGGACAAGGAGCTGAGCCCCCACGCGCTGCCTGCCGTGGGGGAGCCGGCGGTGCTGGGAGAGGTGCCAGCGCGGTGGCTTGGCGTGCCAAGCAGGGCAGTGCTGGAGGGAAGCTCACGCCACCGGGAATCCCACTGGTTTCACAAGAGATCGGAAATTCCAGCGGGACGCCCGGGCTGTGCACGGAGCACAGACGGGGAGCGGAGGGGACACCACCCGGCCGCAGGGACGTCCCCATCCTGGTGGCTCACAGCACCGCAGCTCTGCGGGAGGCTGCAGGGTGTCACCCCGAGCCAGGGCTGGTCCCCCCAAGATGGAAGGGGGGTGCTCACCTCGTAGGGTGTCAGCAGGGGCTTGCTGAAGGCTTCTCCCCAGTCGATGGAGAGCCGGGGACAGGCCACCTGCACCCACCTGGAAGGGAAACACACGGCAACGGATGGGGACGAGCGTTTTGGGAAGAACAAGCTGCAATGAAGCCCCACAGCAGCCCCCGGGGAAGGGAGCGGAACGGGCAGGGAGCGAGTTCCCACTGCCGGAGCCACCCTGCCGAGGACAGCCACGTCCCCAGCGCCCAGCCACCCGTCACCTTTGTCCCCTCCCCGCCCTGTGGGCACAGCACCCGTGGGGGTGCACGCTGCCAGGCGACAGCAGGACAGACGTGGCAGGGGCAGCTTCCAGCGGGAATCGGAGGCCCGGACAGGGATGGGGCACCCTGGGGACCCCGGCGTGGGGGGCTGCAGCAGGGCCAGCAGCACTCACGCGTCCACGTCAGGGAAGAGCCGCAGCTTGCTGGGGAAGATCTCGGACAGCAGCACCCGCACGAAGGGCCGGCCCAGGGCGCGGAGACGCGACTCCAGGTGCTGCGGGGGGAAAGGCACCCGGCGGCGTTAGGGGAGCCCAGACAGACGCCCCCGTCCAGCCCCCCAGGCCCTGCCCACAGCCCCTTCCAGGCCATCTGTGGGTCCCCGCTCTGCCCCACGGCCACGGCCCCTCGGCGGTCACAGGCCGGGCACAGTGACAGGGACCGCGGCCATTGCTCCGGCTCGTGCCCAGCTCTCCCCAGCGCGTGCCTCAGCCTAATGAAGTAATTACCGCTCAATGACAACAATCTGTTCTTGTTAGCGGCTGCCTTCCCCGGGCCGGCCGCCTGCCACGGGCTGGCTGCAGCCAGAGGCTGCAAGAGGAGGAGAGGGGCCCAGGAGGGACCAGGGACGTCCTTGTCCTCGGCCCCACTCCCCGGGGCCACAGCGGCTGCTGGGACCTCGCTGCCGGGCTCTGCCCGCCAGTCCTTGTGCCGCCCCGAGGCTCACCTGTGGCTCCCCAAAAATTTCTGGGCATGAGTGGGGCTGCTGCGCTCAGGGAACCCCACTGCCAAGGGGCAGGACACTGTGGTCCTGCTCCCCTCGCCCGGCCGGAGCGCAGACAGCAGGCAGTGCGGCGGCTGAGCAGGGACAGTGAACCCGATCAGAAGTTCATCCAATTAAAACAAACCCAGGGAATTAATTGCCGAGCTGCCTGTGCGGGGGGGGCTCCGAGGCTGGCCAGCTCTCCCCAGCAAGGGGCAGGTTTAATGAGCCCTTGTCTGGCCTCCCTCATCCGCTGCTAACTGCCCTGCCCGCTCGGCTCGGGGCACACAGACCCCGGCCAGTGGCAACTGCTGGGCCACCAGCAGTGCCGGTTCCACCCTCGCCCCGGCAGCAAGGCCACTGTGCCGACAGTGCCATCGCTCCCCGGTCCTTCTCCCCCCCAGGAGCGGTGCCGGGTGCCCAGGCAGGGGCCGTGGGGAGGGGGCCGGTACCTGCAGGATGCCGGGGGAGCCCTGCCGCCCCAACGTGCCCAGGATGAGCCCCCAGCAGCGGGCGCTGGCGGCGGTGCGGATGGCGTCCTGCCGAGCGCGGCGCATGCGCTCGTGGCCGTAGTGCTCCTGGGAGAAGACCTTGCTGTAGGGATCGTACCTGCAAAGCAGAGCCGGGCTTACGCACGCCCCGTCACCTGCCTGCACCCCATCACCCTGCCCCCCAAACGATGCCCCTCCCTCGTTAGCACTAATTGCCTCCCACGGCATATCTCCCCCCTGACTGATGCAGGGCCCAGCTGGCTCGCCAGGGCGCAGAGACGGGACAAGGACGGGGACAAGGCAAGTGTCCCACCGCAACCCCCAACACCCGGCACAGCCTGGGCCGCGTGCTCGACTCCACGCTCGGCTCCCCCCCATCCCGGCTCATCAATTATGGAGAAATCTTTGATTTGTTGCTTTGTTTGACGAGGAGAATTTTAATCAAATCCCATTCGGGTTTCGGCAGCTTCCCCAGCGCCATAAACCTGACGCGCGCCTCCCGTTAGTAACAAACGACCTACTAAGAAATTCAGATTTCACCAAATGGGCCCAGCCTTTCGCTCTTGATATTTCATCTGCTTTCAGCGGCCTCATCATCGCGCTTTATGGCCTCTGCCTGCAGCAGCCGGGCTTTAATGGCTGCACCTCCATGAGCTTTCACAGGTACTTGTCAAAATGTTTATATTCAGCTGGAGTAAATGGCTGGCGTTCATCTCCCTGCCGCACCTCTTCACCCACCCGGTGGCCCCTTGCCTGCCTGTGCCTGCTGCAGGCAGCTGCCTGCCCAGCCCCGGGGCAGGGGGTGCTCCTGGGGTGCAGCGGCGTGCTGGGGGAGCTGGGGTGCTCCCCACCGCGGGGCTGTTGGGGACCACAGCGGGTGCCCACAGGCTGCCCGTACCTGTAGGCAGGTATCCCAGGGCTGCCCGTACCTGTAGGCAGGTATCCCTGGGTTGGCGATCATGATGGACTCCAAGTGGAAGCGCCCGTCGCCCAAATACCTGCCGAGAGGGGAGGGAGAGCTACGGCACGCAGGAAATGGAGGCGCCCATCCATGTGCCTGCCCGTTTCCCAACGCAGTGCGCGGAGATGCTGGGAGCCCGAGCTCCCACGCTGGGACCCGGGGGCAGCGGGCACAGCCAGGGCTCCCCGTCTCCATGCAGCCCCCGGCACACTGGGGCGGGAGAGGTGGCCGTGCGTGGGGCGAGGAGGGATGCCCACGGCGGCGTGGGGCGGCCGGGAGCTGCTCCATCTCAACGGCTGGTTCTAGACGTTGCTGCTTCCATTTCTAATCGGATTTCAAGTCAGCAATTACATTTCAAAGCCTTTCATTCAGCTGCCCTAATGGAGTGAGGGCTTGGAAAATGAATTCAGACGTAAAACTTGACTAGATTTTGCCCTTAATTGGAGAATGACATTTTGGGAGATCAAAGCTAATTTGTCTGCAAAAGTTAGCCCCAGAGACGGGCAAAAGAAGAAAATAATAACGTGGGGAGGATGCAGGTACGCCAGCTGCGTGCACCTGCACGGGCGGCTGGTCGGTACCGCACCGCAGCTCCTCCAGCAGCAGGAAGGACTCGCTCACAGCGATGCAGTGCTGGCCCGGCCACCCCTGCCCGCTCCCGACGCCCCTGAGGAGGGGTGGAAAGCAGCGCCTCTCCCCCAGCCCTGGCACGGCTGAGGGCAAAGCCCCAGCAATCTGAGCCCGGCTGCCCGCACGGCCGTGCTCGGAGAGGCACCAGCGCTGTTGGCTCCCGGCACGGTGGGCAAGAAGGGGCTCGACAGGGCCTGAACCCACACCCGGGCTCCCCAGCTCCCCCCAAGGGTGGGGTCCTTGTATTTATTTATTCTGCAGCACACTGTATTCACAGTACATTAAGCATTTCCATTACCTAAAATAATTAGGTGATAGGAAGCGAAGTGCTCCCTCTAATTTGCTGTCCTTAAATAAAATTAATGTTGCTGTGATGTTGGGCCCCGGCCATTTGTCTTTTCCAATTATTCACCCGCCCTTCCATCTATTATCTATTCTGATATACGACTCAATTATTTCCTCTGCGCTACAAGCACACGCCACTCCGAGCAGCACAGGGAGCTGGAGGGGGCCTGTCCCAGCCCACAGACGTCCCCTCGCCACCCCCAGCACCGCCCAACGGCCAGGCAGGGGGTAAAGGCAGGGCGGGCAGCCTGGGCCAGGCAGGAGGGTCCTGGAGGAGCCCTGGTACTTACACGATGGCGTCCGTGTCCTGGGCGAGCCGAGGCGATGTGCAGCCCAGGATCTCCCCTGGGGACAGCGGCTTGCACTGGGGCACACACACCTTGTACTGGGAGCGCAGCTCCTGCGATGCCGCCTGCAGGAGACACGGGGTCAGCCAGCCAGCAAGGACAGGCGGTGGCACAGAGCATGGCCAAGGCCGGCAGTCCCCGGCACTGCCGGGGACCCCTGAGGACACCCTGGATCTGGCAGTCCCAGCTCCATGGGGCACCAGCAGCAATGGCTGTGCTGCTGTGCCTCGGCACGGCGGCAGCGGAGGGGAGCTGGTCTGCTCGGGGCTTCACTGTCACGGAGGGTAACGGCCCTGCACAGCCAAGATGCTCAGCGAGGCTCAGCCAACGTATCAATTAAAAGACAAGGGAGAACGCTTAACGCTTCGATAGCCCCATGTTTAGATAGACATGGCTCAAGAGGCTCATTCATCTCCTCCGTCCTGCCCAGCCGGCCGTTCAGGGGCAGACAGACAGACCCGCCGGAGCTTCCCCTGCCGCTGCCGGCACTGCATCAAAATGCCAAGTGCTCCACCGCCTGCCCTGACATTTACAGAGCAGCTCCCAGGGGAGCCAGGGAGGGGTGCCGCCATGAAACATTGATCAGAGTTATTATAAAGTACTTGATCAACATTACAGCAGCAGCATATTATCGCAGCGACTCGTCAGAGGGGAACCATCACTGCCAGCACACTGGGGCAGCCGCTTCGCCCTGGAGCCGGGGCAGGAAGGGACGGAGCCGGGGCCAAGGCTGGGGGCAGAACAAGCCCCATCCCGCGCCCCGCACTGCTGGGGGTGCCCATCTCACCTGCACCGTGGAGACGAACTGGATGGTGCTGACGAGGGCCAGGGAGGTGCCTGCTGCAAAGTTGAAGCGAATGGTCTCCAGGAAATGGGACGTGTCGATCTTTATGTCCACAAACACGTAGAGCATCTTCAGCCCCTGCGTGGCGTCGACGGGAACTGGTGAGAGGAAGAGAGAGGGTGTGAGTGCCGCCTGCAGACGGGGGATAAAGCACATTGGTGGGGCTCCCTGCGTCCTGGCTGCCCCGGTGCGGGCAGGCCAGGGTGGGCTGTGCCACCCCTCTGCCCACCCTGGCACCCCAGGCGCCCCGGGCAGGGGTGCAGATGGGAGCCGCGGAGAGCACCCGCTCATTTCTCTCTAGATAATGGCAGCCTGGGGAATCAATGAACACAAATCTAATTACCCCCGGTGCTAAGAAGCCTGTGTCACCACGATTAAGTGAATAATTAAAGTACACAGAGTCCACATCGATCCACAGCTCTGCGTTCACTTCCCATTTTGGTGCTCTTCACCTGATCACAATTAAGTGCAAATTACTCCCTCCCGCGGGGCACGTGGGGCCAGGAGGGAGAGGGCAAGTGCCTGTGTGCTGCGCCGGGACGCGCCCCGCCATTGGCCGTGGGGTTCCCCGCGAAGGCGGCTGCGCCGAGCTGGTGCCGGGAGCGCTGTGGGCAGCCTGAAAGGAGCCCAGCACCCTCTCAGCACCCTGTGGGCGCCCCAGGATGCCCTGTGACCCATCCAGCCTGGTGCAGGCAAGGACCATGCAGCCATGGGCAGCGGATGGCGGCTGGGCTGGTGACGGGCAGCCTGGCAGTGCCTGCCTGTCCCTGCAGGGAGCAGCTCCAGAAGATGTGACTCCCGTCCTCTGGAGCAGCCTGGCTCTTGCACCGGCGTGCTCCCGAGCACCGCCGAATGTGGCCCCTTCCTCCCCTTCCCGCTGTTCATTCACGTAATAGCAGGCTACAAACCAGGGGTTTTATACGTCCTGTTCCAGTGGTGCCCATAACCCTCCCTCTGTAACAAACCACCCAGCACAGGTATTTATCATCGCGAACGCTTGTGCTGACGTGGCTTTCGGGACACAGTTCTCAAGCAGGGAGTCAGTATTTCATACAGAGCCTGGCACAATTCTTCAAACCCATTTATATGGCCCCATAAACATCCAGGAGGGCTGCCGGGTGCTGGGAGCGCGGCGGCGGCAGCAGCAATGCACATGCCTGCCGCTCACTACGGCAATTCTGCCGATCCACCTTAAAACCCAGAGCGTCTTATTGTTATTTTTGGGCTGATTCCATCCTGGGTGGACTTCAAAGTTAGCAGCATCTGGGACAGCAGCGCAGTTTCCATGGCAACTGGATCCAGAGTACCGTCCGCCTGGGGAGCACACAGCCTCCTCCTCCCTTCCCCGCCCAGCCTGAGCTGCACCCGCAAAGCCGCCTTCCCCGGCCCCACGCAAGCCCCCGAGCAAGCGGGACCCCAGGCCATGGCTCCCGACTTCCCCCAAAGCCCACAGCTGCGGAGAGGGGGCGAGAGCCGCCCCGTCCCCATCGGCAGCTCCTGGGCGAGCGGGGTCTTGCCAAGCCGTGGCCTGGCTGCTCTGCTCTTGGGCACAGGGCCACGATTTGGGTGCTGTGGCAACACATGGCAGAGCAGGAGGAGCACGCCCTGCTGCCCCCAAAATCCTGCCCGCGGGCAGCTGCCCAGCCAGCCCGACCCTGTCCAAAGCCAGCAACCAAGGCTGGAGAACAGAAATCCCTTTGGGAAGGGATTAGCCCTTGGCACTAAGTCTCCGAGCTGGCATCGAGCAGGGCAGGGAGCCACTCGGCACGGCACAGCGGCGGTGATGCAGCCTCCGCAGTGCCACGCGCAGCCGCCTCAGCAGCGCCCCGGGGCCGAGTGTCACCTACTCAGGCAGCTGTGTCCATAGTGCACCAAGAAGTCAGCGCCCAGGGCCCGGGCCGTGTAGTCGTCCACGCAGCACGCGCCGTAGGTCACATCACCCATCACCACCGCCTCCGCGTCCGTGAACCTACGGGGAGGCACAAGAGTGAGGGCCACGGCTGGCTGCCGTCACCACAGCCCACGTCCTGCCCCCCAGCCCCGCGGCGTGCCACTACCGGGGGACCCCGTGCTGCCATTGAGCCCCTCGCCACGCGCCAAGGAAGACGATCACTGGCTACTCTCCGAGATGTCAACATGATTAAGCTGGAGAGCGGTAATCCGCCTCTTCAATTGGGTAAAGCTGTTTGCAATTCAGCGGATTATCCGCTCATCAAACAATACGCTGCCAGCCTCCTAATGCTCTAGCAGGGAGAGGAGCAGAGGGAGACCCGGCGCAGCGCAGTGCTGCCGCTCCCGCCAGCCGGCCCTGGGGACCAGAGCCACCAGGCCGGGCAGAACAGCCGCCCTGGCATCGCCAGTGATGCCGGCCGAGCCACCACCTCCCTGGGCCCAGGCACCGCACGAACCAGTGCACCCCAGCCCGCAACCGGCTGCATCACCCACGGGTGCCAGTTTGGCCAAGCTGGGTGTGCTCCACGAGCAGCTGGTGCTTAGGTGGCACTTGGCGAGGAAAAGCACCGAGCAAATGCTGGCACTGTCCCCCATCCCTGCGCCGGCATCCGCATGCTCTGGCCCAAGCCTACCCGGCACCTGCCAGCCAGCAGAGGGGCGCACACCGGCACCGGATGGCAAAGCCAGGGCTCTGGCATGATTTAAAGGCGCCACCTTTCTGGGTATTTTATTGCACCATTCTGGGGGATTATTAGCTTGGCTGCCTTCCCGGGAAGCCGCTGTGGTAGTTTACGGATGAAAGCAGGTATCGCGATGACAAAGCCCCATGCCTGGAGGGGCTACTTAAACCAGATGCTAATTCCTTATTTACACCGAGGTTGCACCCGCTGCCGTAGCTCGGTGCCAGTGGGGTCCAAGCTGGCACGGGGCCAGGGCAAAGGGGCTGGGGGAGGTGGGTGCCCTGGCACAGCGTCACCCCCCACCGGCACCCGGTGCTGGCTGGAGGCCAGGGTCCCGCGTACTCCCCCCTGAGCACCAGGCAGGGAGCGTTATATCGGCGGCAAGAATAGAAATGGTGGGCAGAGCTGGGCAGATGGCAGAAGGTGGAGAAATGGCGGAGCGTGCTGAATATTAACAGCTCTGGCCCATCCGTCAGCGCCCAGGGAGGGGGACAGGGGAGCAGCTCTGCCAGAGCATCCCTGGAGAGGGGGCAAAGCCATCCCCACCTCCCATGTCCAGCCCGGGCATCTCCTGCTCCCCGCAGTGTCCCAAGGGCTGGGGACGCAGTTGGGGACCATCAGAAGATGGACCAGATCCTACCAGCACCCAAATCCCACAGTCCCTCGCCGCCAGCGTGGCCGAGACGGGAGGACGGCTCCTCCGCTGCCTGCACGGCTGCACTGTGGGGCTGGGGGCTGCCGGCGAAGGTTCGAGAAGGCTCTTCCTCACCCCCTCGAGCCCCCAGCCCCCTCCTCTAATGAGAGGTGATGAGATGAACATGAATCAGACTCCACACATCTCAGCAAAAGTGGAAAATTATTCAGCTCCTTAAGATTCAGGACGGGGAGGTCTGACTCAGAGCGGCAGCCAGCGCCACTTCATTTTTTATAGATTAAAATGTATGCAAATTGGCCCAAACCCCGGAGAAAGTCCCTCGGGGTGAAGAGCAAGAAAGTGAAATAGCAACGGTGGAGGGAGGAGGGCAGAGGCTGGTGGAGGCGCCCGTGGCCCCTGCCTGGCGCGCGGGGCCGCAGCCACCAGCCCGCGGGCAGGGAGAGAGGGGGCTGAGCCATGGGGAACCGTCCTGCTCCAGCTGCAGGGAGCGGAGCCGTGGCCGAGCAAGGAGCAAAGAGGCCATGGGACGATGCCTGGTGAGGAGGGAGCCCAATGGTGCTGCCATCGCGGCCAGCGAGGCTGGAAGGGTGCCGGCAGCCTGGCAGTGCCGGCAGGAGAAGTGCAGAGGCGCCAGGATGGCACGTGCAGGGGTCACCCGCGCCAGCCGGGCTGGACGGTCGAGCGGAGCAGCAATCATCTCCCAAGACAAATCAAAGGCAAGCGCGGGGGCCTCCCCTTGATGTTTTAATCAGTTTGGTGTCGCCGGAGCCTTTCATCAAACTACAGAGGAAGGAAACGTCAATTAGCAGCCACCTGCCTCTGACGTGGGCCGGGGAGCTGCCTGCCAACCAGACCGGACCGGGATGCGGGCGAGGGGCCGCCATCGGAGCGTCCTTGCAAGTGTTCCACGTCCCCGCAGCTCGTCGCAGCCACGGACGGGTCCCAGCGGCGCACTGGCAGGGAGGACGCGGTGACGGGGCTGTCCCCACCCAGCGCTGAGCCGCTCACTACAGCTGGGAGCTCATGAATATTGAACACGTGGGGAGGTTATTCATCTTTTACGTCCCGCAAACCCCAGCTCATTCTGAAAAACCGCCCGGCCTTAGCATTTTTCTCATCTCCCCCTAATTTGTTATCTCCTCCTTTAAACAGATGGCTCCCGAAATCCCATTTATAAAGCGCCATGCTCAGCACTGGCAGGATGAGCACCCAGGCAGGCCAAGTCCCAGCCTCAATCCCAACTGCCGGGACCCCTGGACCCTCCCAGCCCCACTCTTCCCTGGCCAGCGTGGGGTGGAGGCGACAGCGACCCGGGAACAAGTTTGGGAGCTGAAAACACTGGGACAGACAGGCACACACAGGGCCAGCATGTCCCCAGGCACAGGGCATCCAGTCCCCATTAGCCAAGTGGCCCTGATTTATCCTGGCCCCTCGACAAATAAATGAGAGCATTTGCTGCCGGCAGGAGCGTGAGGTCCCCTGACATCGTGGCGGCCTGTGAGTGATACGGTGCTGGTGCTCACCCCGTGAAGCAGAGCCGCTCTCCCCGGCAGAGAGGAGTCCTCCGCCCCGGCACATCCATCGTGCCTGGCTCCAGCCACCCTGGGCAGGGAGGGGACTGCAGGGACTGAGCTGAAAGTGGCCGGTCTTGGCACCGCGAGGCTGCTGGAGGACGGAGACGGTACCCAGATGCTGGGGCGCCCGCGTGTCCCGCGGGGATGGGGATGCGGAGCGGGCTGCTCCTTGCCTCACAGTCCCCTGCCCCGCCTGTGCGTGGCCCTTCAGAGCATGGTCACGCCGCAGCGTGTGTCACCTCCCTGCCGGGAAACACCTGGGATAAGCAAGAGGGTTATGCCCTGCAAATACCCCACAGCCAGGTTCCCAGGGGAAAGGCAGAGCTGCACAACCACCCCACAAACCCTACACCCGCTGTCTGCACTGCAGCACCCAAGCCCAGCCCGTCCCAGGGACGGGTGCCAGTGGGTGCCGCTGTCCTGGGGCGTGGGGGCTGAGCACAGCCCCGGCCGAGAACAATGCACTTAATTAGCGGAGACACCCGTCACCAAGCCCCATTACCAGACTCCCAACTTCATTAGCACAGGAAGGCTGCATGTAATTAAAATAATGAGTTTGCAATTTTACTGCAAATAGTGCTGGAAGAGCCCCGCTGCAGCTGGGCAATCACCGCTCGTGGGCAGCGCGGGCCCCGCAGAGCATCTGCAAGTGGGTCAGGACAGGGAGAGGCGCGTGTCCCCGCAGCCCCCCGGAGCAGCGATCTCCGGCCAGGTCCCCTCCCGCTCCATCCTCACTGGAGGTGCCAGGGCCAAGCCCACCCTCCCGAGGGCCACATCCCAGGGGCACCCTAGCTTTGCTGGCCTTGCAGCTGCAAAAAAAACAAAATAAGGCAAACCAAGGGCCCAGCATATAGTGGTGGCAAAGCCACCGCGGCTGTCCTGTGCCCTCTTCCTCGCAGCTGGGCCACAGCGCTGCCCATCAGTGCCAGCTCCCCGGACTCTGCAGGGACACAAGGAGGTGGCGCGGGGCACGTGGCGGTGGGCGCCGCATCTGCGCTGGCACGTCCCAGCCCTGGGAGGTGACAGCCCTATAGACCCCGCACACTACCCCCTGCCCAGTCCCCCCCACGCCATCCCTGTCCGGGCTGAGGCTTTAAACATCTCCAATGAAGTGAGAACTTCATTCTCCCTAATGATGCTGTTGTGCGGTTAATGACGGTGATTAAATTCCCCTGCACAGTGTGCTGCACCACGCTGCCAGCGCCGCCGGGTTGCGCTTAAAGGACAAGGGGAGAAGGGAAGGCAGCACCGGCCGGCAGAGCTACAGCACTGCGAAGCTGAGGCCAGATCCTGACTTGTGCCAGTGTCCCAGGATGGCCCTTTGGGACCTCCCGGTGATGCCGCTGACTTTGCCATGGTGCTCAGTGGCACATTGCTCAGTGGCACATCGCAGACCTGCCAGGCCAGGGGACCCGGTGCCCTTGTCCTGCCCACCCGCCAGCCCCAGGAGGGGACAGCCTTCATGGCACAGGGGACCTGCCGGGCACACCAGCCTTCAGGGGCTTTTTTTGTCCTCAACGTCACAGCCACTGGCCATAGCTGGGCCACAGCGAGGCATTTCAAGCCGTGTCAGAGCTGCTGGGCTGTGTGCACAAAATTTAACTCTTTGCCGCTCAACCAGAGATGATTCAAGACCCCCTGTCACCCTGAAATGTCCCCGTACGCTCCTGGGCACACCGCGGCACGGTCACCGGGATACTCTGCGCACCCCCACCGCTGCCTCGCATGGCTCCTCGAAAGCCATCGGACCATTGGGAGGTGGTAAGGCTGCGGCAGGGCAGCCTGCACAGGCATCAGGATGCCCCTCGCCCCCTGCCATCGTCCGCCCGAGCCACGGCTGATTAGCAGGAGCCACTCGCCACTTGCAGACAGAGGGATTAGCAGCTGTGAAGCCTGACAGTCGACTTTATTAACAAGGAATCAAAAGCCCAGCTGAGAGCCCAGCTGATCCGTCTGCTCCAGTCCCGGCTGGGGGAGAGGAGGGGTCTGCTCCCGGCTGCGCCCCCCGCACCAAGCCGGCGGTGCAGGGGGCACCGCTGCCGCCTCCCCGGCACGACGGTGGGTGGGCTGGGGGGCTGCCCCCTCCCCGAGCCGTGGTCCGAGCTCCCCCCACGCGCCTCTCCACGCTGCCGCCC
This sequence comes from Platalea leucorodia, assembly GCF_965183815.1. Lineage (NCBI taxonomy): Eukaryota > Metazoa > Chordata > Aves > Pelecaniformes > Threskiornithidae > Platalea > Platalea leucorodia. The sequence goes on along the minus strand of NC_138838.1, from coordinate 13,238,055 downwards.
CCCAGCACGAGTTACCCTCTGCCAAATTACATCAGCCGTGACAAACGGAGCCAATTTGGAAGGTGCCGCGAGAGCGTCGTGATGTGGTTTCGGCAGCCCGCCGCCCCGCCAGCTCAGCAGACCCCGGCCCCGCCGCCCCCCCGCAGCTGGCCGCTCGCCCCAGCACAGGTTTGATAATGACAAACTTATTAACGCTAATTAACTGGGCCTCATGCCGGTCAATGCTGTAAGTGCGCTCTCAATTCCAAAGGCTCCAGGCTAAGTACCCCACCGGCCCTTCCAGAGGCAGCGCCATGACACTTCGGCTACATCTTCATCCCTGCAGCCCCTCGGGGCTTGGCAAGCGCCAGTGCAATGCTGGGGAGCTCGGACGAGGCACCAGGGGTCCCCATCCTGCAGCCCCGTGCCCTCCTTGCCCCCACCGGGGCTCCCTGGGGGCCTGCTCACTCCCCCATCGCCATGGGGGACATGGTGACACGGCCATTCCCTTGCACGGAGACAGACAGACCCACAGAAAGCACCGCGTCCTCCCCGAGCCACCTGTGCTGCGGCAGAGCGAGGCCACGTCCCCGCTCTTGGCCCTCCCCAGCACCGCCAGGCCACAGTGCGAATATTTTATTAAAAGGCAGCTCCAGCAGAAGGGATAAATATTCCACCTGAGTGGCGGCAGACACGGCTCCGGTTGAGCCGGAACACACAGGGACGGGCACCGTCGCCCCAGGGGCACCAGCCCCAGGCACGGCAGAGCTGTCACCAGAGCACGCAGGGGAGGGGGAGCTCGCTGGCATCCCCAAACCCCAGCTCCCACCAGCAAGGAGGGGGCAGGAGGCTGCGGAGATGGGCTGGAGAGAGGGGCTGCTTGCTGAGCGCTGCCTGTGGGCGCAGGTATCCCTGGCACAGGGGGATCGCTCAGCCCTCGCCTCCCCTCTGTCCCCAGCGGGAAGGGGACACGCCACCCTGGGGCCGACGGTACCCCGAGCCCCTGTCCCCAGCCTGGCCGCGGCAGCCACTGCCGGAGCATGTGGCTGCAGCGATTCCTGTCACGTCGGAGGCTCATCCGGCCCAGTGCAGGGTGAGGAGGGCCAGCAGGAGCAGCGGTTCCACATTAATGCCAGCAATGAATATTAATAGCAGGAAGAGGCAGGTACTAATGAGGCCACCTGCCGATTCACACCTCACCCACAGCAACGTAACCGGGTCCCAAGCGCATCCCTGAGCGAGCGGGGACAGGGCTGGGCTCCCTCCTGCCACGGCCACAGTCCTCCAGCTGGCAGTGCTGGTACCCGGCAGGGCCACGTCCCCAGCCAGAATCACCTCAGGATGGCACCCGGTGCTCCTGGCAAGGGACCGGCAGTGGGGTATCTCTGGGTGCTGTGCGGTGCCAGCGAGGGAAGGATACGGCCCTCCTGCTTGGCCTCAAAGCCATCCTCCATCCGATTGCCACCCCATCCGCGCTGCCACGTCCCTGCTCTTGGCCAGGCACCTCTCCCCACGCAACACCCATCTCCACCACCCATCTGCCAGCAGCACCCCCTGCCCCGGCACCCAGCACCCCCCCTCAGCCCTGCGGAGCACCCCCAGCAGGGAGGGCGAGTCCAGTGGGGATGCCAGCACCCCGGCATCCACCGGCACCTCGGCATCCACGGCAAGTTGGGCTTAAGGTTTCATTCAGATAAAAGAGCCCCTTAATCCACTGCCTTTGAAGTCGGAGACATGAAAGCGGCTGGGTGCCAAAGCTGGAGAGGAGGCAGCTCCGCTTAAAGGGACAAGCCCACGCGGAGCCGCCCGCACTCGCACCCATCCACTGCCCCCCGCACCCGTCCTCTGCCTGCGCCCACCTTCCCACCGCTCCCTCGCCCAGCCCGAGCGTGGGGCTGCTGTGGTCCCGCGGCGGAAACGATGGCAAAGCGGGGACAAAGCGCGCGGGCACGGCTGCCTTCCCACCCGGCACGGCAGCGGCTGCTCAGCTAGCGGCGGTGGGGAGGCGAGCCTGCTCGGCCAGAGAAGGCAGCTTACTAATGAGTGCCGCGACCCCGATGGCAGACGAGGCACGCGGTGCTATTAGCACTAATTCACTGTGCGAAAACAGAGAGGGGCTGCGGAGGGGGCAGCCACAGCGGGGAGAAGCCGGTGGGAGGGGAGGGAGGGAGGGAGGTGCGCTCGGCCATAAGGAGATTATGGCCAATTTCTGCAAGGTGCCTGCATCCGCTGCAAAGCCCAGCTCCTCTCCAGTGCCTCTGACTTCACCTCCCAAGCGGCACAGAAAATCAGGAGAGGAGCTGCAGGGAAGGGGGCCGCCTGGCAGGAGCCGCTTGCAGTCACCCCCTCTGGGCCATCATTGCGGCTTCGGGCCTCCCCAGCCAGAGAAGGGCTGCCCCCAAGCACCTCCGTGCTGCCCTGAGAGTGGCACAGCCAGACCATGGCTGTGAGACAGGACGGGTCCACGCGGGAGGAGGGCAGGAGACCTGCGCGGCAGCGGTGGCCCTGCTGCCAGCCCTCCCCTCACCGGCAGTGCTGCCACGGCGAGCGCGCAGGCACCAAGCTGGCGTCAGCCGGTTGTTACGACGGCTGCTCCCCGACCCCATCACCCCGGCGAGGGCCCCAACACACCAAGCTTGTCAGCAGCTCCCGGCAGAGCGGCGAAGGGAGGAGAAGCCGAGCAGCAATGGCCGGGCTGGTGCGGTGCTGGCCCCTGTCCCCAGGCCTGTCAGTGAGTCCCTGTGACATGCCGCAGGGCAGCAGCGTTGCCTGCGCCCCGCCAGGCTGTGGCCGAGGTGTCCCTGCGAGGGCAGCCATGCCGGGGCCCCCCGCACCCTCCTCGGCAGTAGCCCTGGGCCTCATCCTGCCCAGGTAGCCCTGTCCAGCAGCCACCCCATTCCTGGCAGCAGCCCCCATCCCCTTGCCAGCCCCCGGCGCCGAGCAGGGAAGCGCGGAAAAGCCATCATCTTACCGCTCAATGATGTCCGCGATGGTGCAGGCAAACATGAGGAGCCCTTCTGGCATCTGCAGGGCCACTGGGAAAGAGAAACAGCCCCGGGGTTAGGAGGGGCTGGAGGGGACGCCCCGAAATGGGGACCTGGGCATCAGCCCCTGGGGCCAATGTGCCCAGCTCGAGCGGCAGCCCCGGGAACCACCCTCCCCAAAACAGGCAGAAATTGGCCAAAACTCCCGGCAGCTCCAGCAGCGGGGGCGCACGTGGTCCTGCCTCAGGCTGTATCTCCCTGCTTGCACCCAGACCCTCACACACACCTCATCCCTTTTTGAACCCACTGACACTGCTGGTCTCTCTCACTTCCCGCAGTAATGAGTTCCAGATTTTAATTATGTGCTGCACAGGAAAAGGTACTATCTACTGTTTATTTTAAACCCACTCCTAATAATGTAAATGCATGCCCCTGGTTCTCCTGGTACAAGAAAGAGTGAATAATCAGCCCCTATTCAGCCTCTCCGCATCATTCACAATTCTATATACCTCTATCATATCCCCCTTCGTTCGCCTCTTTTCCAGCTAAAGGATCTAAATCTATTTAATCTCTCCTTGTACAGAAGCTGTTCCAAACCTTTGATCGTCCTCGCTGCCCTTCTCTGCACCTCCCCTCCCTGCTTCTCTCCCTGTTCCGGGAGGGTGGCCGGCAACGCCACGGCATTGTGCCTAGCAGGAATTTATTCATCAGCGAATGATGCTTCCCAGTTTGCTCCCTCCTCATGGATGGGAACAGTCCCTTTGCCTCCCCGCAGCGCCTGGGGTCCAGCCAGGAGCCCCCCTTGGGTCCCTCCAGGCTGCCCCGGGGCGGTGGGGAGGAGCAGGGACCATGCTGAGGGAGATGAATGGAGGAGGCCCCATTAATCCCATTGTCAGTTGTCGTTTCACCACCTGACCCCACTAAGACATCCCAGCTCCAGTGATACAGAGATCTACCCAGACGTCCCCTCCAGATCCCCCTCCAACAGAAATCCCCACACTGCCAAGCCCAGCCTGCTGGCCAGCAGAGAGCTGTGTAAAGACCTGGCCCAAACCAGGCTAATTTCACCCTGCTCCAACCCGCAGTGCCCAAGGAAAGCTGCACGTGTTCTGCCAGCCCCTGCCCGACCTGGCAGGGCCAGGCAGCTCCGGGTCCCAGCGTTCCCCAGCCCGTTTGGGACCACTAGGGACTGCCCCCCACCCCAGACTGCCACCAACAAGCATACCTGCAAACCGCTTTGCCTCCCCCAGCAAGGCGTTGACAGCTGGGTCACTCTCTGCCAACACTATGGGGACAGGGGGTGACACGCCGGCCCCCCCAAACCCCGCAGCAGGCAGGGTGCAGGCAGGGCTGGCCGCAGCCCGGCGGGAGGCTGTGTTCCCCCAGCAACGAGTCCCTGGCTGGGCTCTGCACGCGCAGATTTTTAAATCCCAGCACGGCTGGCTGGCTGATGGGCTCCGCTCCCAGCTCTGAAGCCTAAATCCCAGCCACATATTTACATTTAATTAGGAGGTGCCAAGCAGCAAAACATGGCAACGAAAGCTGGACCAGCACGGCTGGGCAGGCAGCCTCGCCGCGTCCTGATGGGCAGCCCGGCCTCCCACGTCGCAGCCGGGCTGGACCAGGCAGCCCTGCAGCCTCCAGCCCCTCGGCCTCACGGCAGGGACCAGCTCAGGCAGCAGCTCCCGGAGCCTCCCCCGCGATGACTGCCAGCTCCTGCCAGCCCTGCCAGCTCGGTGGCAGCAGGCAGAGCCATTCCCTGGTGGACACAGCATTGCAAATCTGGCTCTGCCCGGAGCTCCCGGCACGGCACACCCCCGCAAGCAGCCCCTGCCTGCGTGCGAAGTGAGGGTGGGCACACTGGTGACACCCGGGGACAGAGGGGGGAGGGTCCATGCCCTGATGCCTGTAGCCGATCACACACCGAGAGCCGGCTCAGCCACAGCGGGATGCGCACACCGGGAGGCACAGCCCTGGCAGCACCCCGCAGCACCTGCTCCAGGGCCACCATGGCCACTCCCCACTCCTCCGGGGCTACAGCAAACCCCTGAGGAAGGCTCAAACCAGGGCATAGCGTGGCCTAGCTCTCCGTCAGCCCCTCCAGCCCCCCCGGAGCCGGGCGTTGAGGGGCTCCCCCTGCCTGGCCCCGGCAACGTGGCAGGGAAGCACAGGGAGAGAGGAGAGCAGCAGGGACCTGGCCGGCATCCCAGACACATCTCACAAGCTGACAGTTCCGCGCAGCTCAACCTGTCCTGTCCGATGCGATTATAATCCAGAGATACAGATCTATTAACCCGCCTCGAGGCATGCCGGGGCACGCCGGGGAGCTCAGCACCAGCCCTGCCCCAGCAGCACTGGCCCTGCGCCGTGGCCCGAATGGGTTCCCTTGCTGCAGGAGAGCTCAGCAGCACCGCCCCACCACGCTGCAGCCCCAAAACCCCTCGTCCCTGGGGCTGGCGCTCACCCTTCCTGGCCTGAGCCTGCCGGATCCGCCAGATGGTCTTGGGGATCTCGAAGTTGTAGTTTCGGGGCAGGGCCTCTGCCGCCTCCCGCAGCTCCGTGTTACTGAGGATCTCCTCGGGGATCTGCTGTGCCGCTCGCCGTGCAGGGCCTCGGGCTGTGGGACAAACCAGCTGGCCTAAAGGAGGGACTGGGAGGACAGCGCAACCCGTAGCCCGTGGGCCACCAGCACCCTCGCTGCCCTCATGGCTCCCCCGGGGGCAAGTGGGCAGGAGAAGGGGGTGGGTTTCTGCCCTTCACGCTGGGGGCACGTTGCTGGCACTTTTGGGGGGAAAACAGCTTTTTTTTTGCCCGGAAAGCACCACTGTAACTATGTGAAACCCTGTGACTGGGGCTGGCTGCCCCCAAGGCGGGGGGACACCAGGCACAAGCTCCCCCGGGGGCCCCTCCTGCCCCACCAAGGTGATCCCGTTATCCCACCGGGAAAAAGGCAACAGCAGCGGCTGAGCCAGGCGCGTCCCCGGGAGCCTCATCCTGAAGTCGGCCCCCGCCAGCAACCGCCCCCCTACAGCTCCGGCGAAGCCGGAGAGCGGCGGGGGAGTGACAGCAGGGGGATTATTCACTATTTCCAGCCCAACACCGGTACTCATGAGCCACCAAACCCTCCCCGCACGGCCCACGGTCGAACCGACAAAGGGCCAGCTGGGCCGGGCCGGTGGCGGGGGAGGCCGGGCTGCTGGCGGAGCCACCGTCCCGGCCTCCCCCGCCACCCGCCCGGCCTCCCCCTCCGAGGCAACCGAAATAGCGCCTGGTACCGGCACCGGGAACCCAGCACTGACCCGGCCTCGGCCCGCCTGCGGCGGGCACCGGGGCCGCGCTCCCCACCCTCACGGAGGCCGCCATGGCTCTGGAGCACGTGAAGGCGGGGAGGCAGCACTAAGCGAGCCCCGCGCTAGGCCAGAGCAGTCGCTGGACGAAAGATCGAGTGCGGGAGCGCGCCGCCGCCGGGCCCCGACGGGACGGGCGGTGCAGCGGGGACCGATGGGGCCCGGCACGGTCCCGCCCGGCCTCTGGGTGTGCAGCGGGCTGTGCCAAGCGCTGCGGTGTCGGAGCTGCCCCACCTCACCTCGGGGGCCGTCGTCCCGCCCCATTCCCCCCTGTGCTTAAAGCCCCGGGGCTGCCGGTCCCACGTTAACGCAGGGAGGGAGCCGGGGCCGTTGCCATGGTGACGGGTCCGTGTGTCCCCCTCCATGTCGCGGGGCAGAAGCCAAGTCCCTGCGAGGCTTGGGGGGCAGGAGGGATCCGGGGGTAACGGGGACCCCCGGGGGCGGCAGGGGACCGGGGAGGCGGCAGGGACCCCCCCCCGGGGACAGCGGGAACCCCGGCGGGGCAGCGGGGACAGCAGCGCTCCCGGTGGGATAACGGGACCGCCGGTGGGGCAGAGGGGACGGGGCGGGAGGGACCCCCGAGGGGCGGGAGGGACCGCCCGGGGGCGGCGGGGTCCCGGCAGGGCGGCGGGACCCCGATGGGGAGTGCGGGGACAGCAGGGACCGGGGGGCAGAGGGGACAGCAGAGCTCCCGGTGGGGCGTCCGCCACCCCGCTGGGCTCTCAGGGCCCCGGAGGGGACGGTAAGGGGCGGAGGGCACCGCAGGGGGCGGCGGGGACCCCGGGGGGCGGCAGGGACGGGGCCGGGGCGGAGGGGACAGCGGGGACAGCCGGGCCCCCGATCGGGCGGCGGGACCACGGCGGGACACCGGGACACGGCGGGGCGGAGGAGGCGGCAAGGGGCGGAGGGGGCGGTGGGGCCGGCCGGTCCCGGGAGGCGGCAGGGACGGTGCCGGGACGGGGGGGGACAGCCGGGACCCTGACAGGCGCGGGGGGGGCCGGCAGAGCCCCGGTGAGATCGCGGGGCAGCGGGGAGGGGGCGGAGGGGACGGCGATGGGGCGGGGGTGACAGCGGGTGCCGGGGGGCCGCGGGGCCCCGGGGGGGCGGCGCTGGGCCGTGCCCTGGGGGGGCGGCGGGGAGGCGGCGCGGGGAGCGGGAGCAGCGGCACTTTCACGAACTGTCCACGGGAGGCGGGAGAGGCGGCGGCGGCGGCGGAGGAAGGGGGGGCCCCGGCCGGGCTCGCCCAGCCCAGCCCAGCCCTGCCCGCCCCGTCGCTGCCCCGCCCCGCCCTGCCCAGCCCTGCCCGCCGCTGCAGGCAGCGCGGCACCGGCACCGGGCGCCCCTTTATAGGCTCGGCCCGAGGGGGTGGGGGGCGGCGGCGGCCCCAGCCCCGAGGGGGCGGCTCCCCCCTAAAAGCCGGCGGCGGGACGCGCGGCGGGCAGAGGCGCGGCCGGCGCTCCCCGGTGCTCCGGGGCCGGCGCTCCCCGGTGCCGCTGCGGCTCGGCCCGCCATGCCCCCGCGGGGGCCGCTCGCCCGGGCCCCGGCTCCGCGTTCCCGGTGCAGCAGCAGCCGCCGCTGCCGCCGCCGCTATCGCTCGCCGCCGCCGCGCCCGCGGCTCTGAGCGCCGCCGCCGCCGCCGCCGGGAGACCGCGCCCGCCCCGGCTCCAAGATGCTCCGCCAAGGTGAGCGCCGCACCGGGAGGGCACCGGGTACCGCGGGCACCGGGGGCGGCGGGACCGGCCCCGAAGTTTGTCTCCCCCGCCGAAGTTGGGGCCGCGCCGCCGGGCGCCCCCCGCCGCCGCCGCGTTACCGGCGCCGCCGCCGCCACCGAGGCTCGGGCACCCCCGGGGTCCCCGGGGAGCGGCACCGGCGGCGCGCGGAGGGAGCACAGCGCGGCGGGGCGGGGGGCACCGGGAGGAGCGGGGGGGGCGGCGGGGCCCGGGGGCAGCGGGGGGCGGCGGGGCCCGGGGGCAGCGGCGCTGCGGCGGGCGCGGGGGGGGCAGCGGGGCACGGCGGGGCCCGAGGCGCCGGGGGCACGGCGGGGCCCGGGGGTCGGTGCTCGTCCCCCGGGGAGAGGGAAGGGGAAGCGGGGCTCAGCGGGGGACGCGGGGGGGCTCGGCGGGGAAGTTGGGGCGAGCCGTCCCGTTCCGCCCCCCCGAGGAGATTCGCTCCGCTGTGACATCACGCTATTTCCATGGCAACCGCCTGGGACATCATAGCGGAGCTTTTTGACATCACAGCGAGGGAAGAAGCCGGCCCTGCCGGGGGTCCGCGGCGGGGGCAGGACCCCGGCCCCGCTGTGCCCGGGCCGGTTCCGGCGAGGTGCGGGGGACAGCGGTGCCGTGCGGGGAGACCCCGGCCGGACCCCCGCTCCCGTCCCGCGCCCCGGGAGCGGGCGGCCGCGCAGCCCAGCCCTCGCCGCCGCCACCGCATGCCCCTCTCCGGCGAGGCTCCGGCAGCGGGCGAAGGTGCCAACGCCGCACCCGCAGCCCCCCGCCTCGGGGCGCGGACCCCCGGGCAGGGCAGAGCCCCCGCTGCCGCCCCGGGGATGCCGTTTCCCACTGGGGGGAATGTCACCTTGCGGCTGCGGGGCCTCGCGCTCGGATGCTCCTCTCTCCGGCTCCCGCCTCGGCTTTGTTCGGCGTATTAACCCAACCAGGATGGCGGTCCTGAGAATAAACCCCGAGCCCTCGGAGCAGCCCCGCTTCCCAGCCCCGGCTCCCAGCCCCGCTGCTGCCGTCTGGGGGAAAAGCATCATCCGGGCAGGGAAACGGGGAGCCCGAGGGGGAGGCAGGCGACGGGGCTGCCGGCAGGCTTGCATCCCACCAGGGGTAGCCTGTTAAGGTCAAGATCTACAGCTTTCATTTCTGGAACTAGAAAAACAAAATGCAAATTGAAGAGCCTGTGGGCTAATGCAAAACCTATTCTTAAAGTTTTTGTCTTGTTAAGCAAGGAAATAGAGTGCCAAATAGGCTTTGTTAAGTGGCAGTCTAATTAATAATTTAAAATCTTGTAGCTGTCTTTCATTAGAATTTATCTGTACATCAACCACAAAATCAGTCAAACACACTCATTTATAAGTTAATGCCATTCCTGAATAATTCAACAGGCAGTTAGAGGAGGCCTCCAGCCCGGCGAGAGGCTCTCCCCTCCCCATCTCGCCCTGGCCAGGTGTCCCCGGGTGGGGGGTCCCACTCCCCGGCGTTTGCCCCGGGGGGGTGCGGAGGGGACACCCCGTGCGGGGGGGCGCGGGGAGACGGGGCGAGCTGCCGCTGGGGCACGGGGCCGGGGCCGAGCCCTCCGCGGGGCTCGGGGGCGGCTGGCTTTGTCGAGGGAGGTGGCGGCGTGGGGCTGTGCTGGTGGGAGGCAGCCGAGGCTGATGGTGGCACTGCCACCGCCTTCCCCATCCCGCTGCTGGGGACCGGGGTTGGGCTTGGGGCTGGGGGACGTGGCAGGGCTCGGGGCACCCGCAGGCGATGTCCCCGGGGGAAGCAGCTCCGTGTGCCCGCTCGCGGCGGGGACGGCTTCGCGTGCGGTACCGTGCGAGGCGAAGGTGTTTGCTGCTGGAGGCTTGCAGCAGGACCGGCAGCGGCGGCGTGGCCAGGGCAGCGCTGCGATGCCCAGGGGCGTTCTGGGCCTCCTGCACCCCGTGAGCTCCAGCCACGGAGGCACTGGGCACCCCCGGTGAGAACTGGGGTGCATTTTGGGCCCCGGGACCTCATCGGTGTGGCAGTGGGGGACAGCGCGGGGCGCAGCTCCAGCCAGCGCTGCGCCGTGCACCCTGCTGGAGGTGGCCGCAGGCAGGAGTGCAACGCTGGCGATGCAGGAGAAGGAGATTTCCAGGTCAAGGATGACACCAAGGTCACGGGCAGCCACGTCCCCATCCCTGCCATCGCTCGGCCCATCGATGGGGTGTCAAGCCCCCATCCCTCCCTGCAGGGGGGCAGCCAGCGGGCAGGGTGCAGGCGCAGGCTGGGCTGCGGTTCCTGCGCCGGGGAGCCAAGAGCCCAGAAACCTTTCTGCTTATAAAAGTTTAATCTCCTAAAGAGCTGAGAGGAAGCCACAAGCTCTCTGTGCCTGCTGAAGCGAGGGGGGGTGGCTGGGGGTGGGTCAGGATGCGGCCCAGGCTGTTCCTGCAGCGGTGCTGGGGGGGAGCGAGGGGGGCTTGGGCAGACGAGCCCTGCCTGGACCCGGGATGCGAAGGAGCCGTTGCCGCTTGGTGACCTGCGCTGATGGAGCCTGGCAGGATCGGAGCCATGGCCACGCTCGGCTAAATGTTATTCCCACCTTTTGCCTAAAGTGCCGCACCCAGCGCCCCGCGGTCCCATCCGGGTGCCTGCGGCCGCGGGTGACGCTCCAGGTGGCCTCGAAGCGCTGCCCTAAAAACACCAGCGAACCTGCTGGCGAGACATAAAAATAGGCATTTTCCGGTGTGATTTCACACCCACCTTTCCCCAAGGCACCCGGCGGTGCCAGGGCCGGTGGGGCCAGAGCTGCAGGTGGAGGGTCCCTGTCGTTTGCAGGATGAGGCCGTGCGCAGGACGTGGTCACCCCGGGGCTGGGCAGGGACTCGGGCTGCTGGAAACGGCTGGAGCGCTGATGGGTTTTGGCAGCAAAAGCCAAAACCCCATGTGGAGGCAAAAACCAGGAAGGGAAGCGCAGGAGCCTGGGGACGTGGTGGTGGCTGGGTGCAGCCACGGCCACCCCCGCTGGGGTGGCCCCAGGGGCTCTGTCAGGGTGTCCCAGCTCCCGGCGGTGCCCCCAGCCAGCCCTGGAGCAGCGCGGAGGCAAACCCCCCTTGCAGAGGAGTGACCTAGGACGCAGCCACTTCAGCCCCGCGTCGCGGGGGACAGCCACCCGTCCCACTCCGCCCCATGTTGGGGCACCCCTGGGTGATGCCACTGCCCGTCCCCACCCCAGGGAGCGGCTCCAGCTGCCCCAAACAGCCGAAAACTCGGGTTTTGTTTGCAAAGTGCAATCCCAGGGCTTAGCCGCGTTCAGTATAAACTCTGGTTATTAACGACAGATTATATCTTTAAAAGCACTTTGGTGGAGCAGCAGGCAGAGGCAGGCAGCAGCAGGCAGGCGAGGTGCCGGCACCCGAGCGATGGTGGCTGTTGTTTGGGTTCCCTGCAGGGTGGGACGGGCGAGGTGCTGCCCCGACGGGCACCCGCCGAAGGAGGCTGGCATCTGGTTTACGAGGGGAGGCAATGAGCGGGGTGCTGGGAGGCCGTGGGGCCGGCAGCAAGCGGGACGCTGGTGGGGGTCAGCGAGGAGGAGCCGGGGGGTCCGTGCGCCGGCATGGGCAGGGGGTGCAGGGCATGGCCCCAGGGGCACACTGGGATGCAGGAGCATCCTTGTCCTCTCCGGCGAGGGTGCTCCTTCCCCGCTATTTTGAGTGACGCTGCCCAAGCCCAAGGGGGGACGAGCCAGCTCGGCCCCAGGTCCCTCTGCCAGCAGCGCAGCTGGTGCTGTCCCCACTCTGGATGTCGGCACCACGTCCCATCTCCCAAACTGAGGAAGCGCCGATCCCCCGTACCATCCCTGCGGAACGGCATCGCCATGGAAACCCGCAGCCCTGCGCCTGCCGCCCGGCAATCAGGGGGACACTTTTAGGAGTATTATTTTTACCAATGACAAATGATGGAGGCTTGGCGCTGATGGAGAAGACGCCCGCGCCCAGCTCCGGGCATCGCCTGCCCTCCCCAGCGGCCGGTCTTTCTCCTGCCCATTCGCCGAGGGCAGGGCACAGCTTGACACGTGCCAATCCAGCAGCCGCGGTGCTGCCCGCGTGTGAAGTGCGGGCAGCGGCAAGCGGCAGATGCAGGACGGGGCGATGTAGGGGCAATCTTCTTTGTGCAGATTAGGATTGGGGGTTTATTAAGCAGAAAATGCTCCATTTGGTGTAGAAAGCTCCTTTTCCTCTTTAACAGCACATGTGCCCGCCGGCTGCTTGCTTCCCGGTGGCGCTGGCACGGCGGCTTGGAGCCAGCCCGGCTTTGGTTAGCGGCTTTTTGTGATGCTCCTGCCCAGGCTCGTAGCGCCGTGACTGCCCCGGTGACTCCCAGCACCGAAAGCCGGTTGCGCTCAGGGCCGCATCTCTCCCCGGCTCGTGGTGGGCCGGCCGGGACGGCAGCGGGTTTCAGCCCCGGGGAGGTGATGGCAGAGCAGGCTGGGGCTCTGCAATGGTCCATCGTATCCTGACGGTGCCCGGCCGTGGGAGAGCGGGGTGCTGGTGCCGGAGGCCATCGGAGATGCTCCACGTGCTTCCCACGTCCCGGCATCCCCATCACCCGGGGAGACTGCGGCCGTTGTTTACCGGGGAGCGGCGGCAGGAGGGAATTGGGCTGCTGCGCTGGCAGGGCTCCTTACGGAGGCAGCCCTGCAAGCGGAGGGGAGGTGCCAGCGGCTCCGCCAGCCCCGTGTGCCGCACTTGGGAACCGCTTTTTTTTTTTTCCCAGCTGTGTTTGCACCGGCATTTCCACTGGTTTGCTGGGGGAAACCCCGACCCCGTGGCCACGGGACCCCCACGGTGCCATCCGAGGGGTGCAAAGCCCGTCCTCATGCATGGAGAATATCCCGGTGCTTTGTGGCCTCGTGACGAGCCCGGGTGGCCCGGGTGAGCTCTCGTCACGGGCATCAATGAGCATCTGGGCACGGGGATGTGCTTGCATGGGCAGAGCCCCCCCGATCCCCTGGTGTGAAGGCAGAGGGGGCAAAGGCTGCCGGCTGTGTCCGCTGCCTGCCTCTGCCAGCTCCTGCCCGCCGAGCCGCCCTGCCTCCTCGCAGCCTGCCAACGGGGCAGCCCGCCAACGGGGCAGCCCGCGGGGTGCTGGGTACGGCCACCCCCCGGGCAGCACACCCGCGCCGGGAGAGGGGCCGGGATGGTCCCCCCTCGGCAGGGATGTGCCAGGGTGTTTGTGCTAACAAGCCCGGCGTATTATAATTTCAATGGAATTTAAAAAACAAAATAGTCCTCAGACAAATGGCTCCGCAGTGCCTCTGCCAGGGCCTAAGATCTGCTGCTATCTATTTTTTAATAATTGAGGGTAATAAATATGTATTTCTTTCTCCTTTCTCTCCGTACTCCGCAGCTTGTCAGCTCCCCGCGTCTCTCCTCTGATCAGACCCCATCTTTGCCGCGCGGAAAGAAAAAAAAGGAAAAAAAGGGGGGAAAAAAGAGAGGGGAAAAAAAAAAAAGATCCTTTAAGCAAAAAGGATTAAAGCCTTGAAAGTAGGTCTGCCCGAGCTGCTCGGTTCTCCCTGCTCCCTGCCAGCCGCAGCCAGGGCCAGGGCGGGCGAGAGGAGCATCCCCAGGCGGCAGAGTCCGGCCCAAGGGGTGTCTGGGGGTGCGGAGCCCGGCCGGGCAGCGGCAAAGCGGCGGCGAACCCCCGGGAGCCAGGCAGAGCTGCCGGGCAACTTGGCAAACCGCTGCTCAGAGCCAGTTCTGCTTCAGCGGCCGATATTCCCCAGCGCTTGATTCCCTCCAGTTTTTGGATGGGGAGGTTGGCCCGACGGCGAGGGGGGGGTGCCGGCAGGGCCGAGCGCGGGGCAGGCTGCGGGACCCCCCCGGGCTGCGGGGTGCTGGGGCGGAGGAGGCGCTGGTGTGAAGGAGGCGGCTATTTATAGCTTCCCTCGGCTTTTGTTCCTTTTCCAGTAGAGCTCCTCTCGAAATAGAAACAGCGCCGGCTGCGCGGCCGCTCCCAGGGCCCAGTCTGGCTGCGGGGGGCACCTCCCGGGCTGGGGCGGGGGGACACCCCCTGCCACGAGGTGCCGTCGCGTTGGGCATCCCCCCGTCCTGCATCCCTTGGGATGGGGATAGGGATGGGGATGGGGAGGGAGAGCCCCCCCGCTGCAGCCCCCCCGCTGCGCTGGTGATGCTGGTCCCGGCCCTGGGGAGGGCGAGGGGCTCGGGGGGAGCAGCTCCGCGGGGGGGCGGCAGCGGGGGCCCCCGGGGAGAGCGGGTGCAGCCTTCTGGGGCGCGCTGGCAGCGTCCGTCCCCGTCTTGCAGCTCAGATGTTGCCTCTGCTCTTCCCTCCCAGCATCCGACCGCCCCCCCCCCCCCCATCTCTGATCAATATAGCTGGGAAAAACAAAACAAAACAAAGTAAATATTTAATACGATCCAGGGAGCCACGGCGAGCGCTCCCCCCGTCTGTCTCCTCTGCCAGCCGCTCGCAGCAGCTCCCCGGCCCTAATGAGCCTGAGTGCAGCAGGGATCGATGGCGAAGGCAACCTCCGCAGAGGGGTCAGGCCCCCACGTCCCCCCCGTGCTGCGCCGGAGCCGGGGCTCGGCCCCCAGGGCCCCCAGCCCCAGCCCCCCGCCTCCTCCTGCCCTGCTTCTCCTCTCCTGCGTCCCCTTTGTCCTCTCCGGCTCCCGGGAGGGACGGGGGCTCCGCTGCTCCAGCGCAGCCGTCCCTTGTCCTGCTGCCACGCAGGACACAAGCTGTGTCGGGCATCAGCTCCGGGCTGGGGGCTCCCACGGGGGTGCGGGATGGGGGGCATAAGGCCGGGTCCGACGCGGAAAGCCGGTGTCTGTCCCTGCACTCGGGGACCAGCTCCTCATGGAGGGGGGCACGGAGCCTGGGGGGTCCCAGACACCCCTGGAGCTGGCGCCAGCTTCCTAATTGGTGCCAAGATGCTGTCCCTGCTCGTGGTGTGACCAGGCCTGCTGCCTCCTCCTCCTCCTCTTCCCTCCTCCTCCTCCTCGGCAGCCTCTCGCCCCCTCGCCTCGGTCCCCACTGGGGACCTGTGTCCTCTGGTGTCCCCCAGAGACCCCGGGCACTGGTGCCGTTCGGAAAGCGCCGGTGCCGGGCGGCTGGCAGCCTCGCCCTGGCGATGCCGGTGTGGGATCTGCCTCACTGTGCTTCAGCTCCACGTGTTTTCCGAGTTCGGATTGTCCCTCTTGCTCCGACACCAAAGCCGCCAGAGGGGCACTCGTTAACGGGAGCTGCCAAATCGCCTGTCGCCCTGACACAACCGACCTCCGCCAGACAAAGTCCCCGCCGTGCCCCCCGGCCTGCGCCGTGGGTTTAGGAGACGGAGCCGTGGGGCTGCATCCCACCCCGGGCCGTGGCTGGTTTCCCAGCGGGATGCAGACGTGGCACACTGGAGGCAAAACTCAAGAGGGGCACCCGGCTGTGCTCCTCTGTCACCATTAGCACTTTGCAAATTGTTTTTCCGTGGAAAAGTCAATTGTCCTTGGTGGCACCTGGGATGAACCCAGGGCCGAGCGCTGTCCCCGGGATGAGAGGAGAGGAGCGGCCGCCCTGCCCGATGCCCCTCGTCCAACCCTGCCAGACCTCCAGCGCCGCGAAGCCCCGGCCAGGCTGCGCTGGGGATGGCGACTGGATTTACAGCTGCAGAACAACCTGGTGCGCTCCAAGCGGAGTGGGAAGGGTCCTTCCCTGGCGCCTGGGGGACCATCTCATGTCTCCGAGGTGACGCCGAGCACCTTCCCGCAGCTTGGGGGTCTCCAGGCCGGCGGGGGTGCAGAGGGGCTGGGACAGGACTCCCCGTGGGAACTGCGGCAGCAGCGGCGCGAGCCGGAACAGCGGCGTGGGTCCTGCGTCACAGATGCGGGCTTGTGGCAAGGTGCCGAGGAAGTTTTGCAGCAGCATTAGAAAATGTTGACATGTTTTTTGAAACAATTTCAGATCTGATATCTGCGCCAGATTGAGTTTGTAACCAGCTTTATTGTTTAAGCCTGCTGGGATTTCATCAAAGGCGTCTGCTGTTTACCCAGAACCATTTCATTGGAGAAAACAGCAAACAGACCTGCATTTCTATCTGATTTCACTTTTTCCTTTTCCTCCTGAATTTAAGTGCTTGTGAAAAGCATGGCTGATAAGGCAGAGCAATGTGGCTAAATCCCGAGGACCGGCTCGGCGGAGGCTCCACCAGCTGCTTCGAGTTTATCAACGGACCGAAGGCAGTTGCGGACCAGCAGCCGAGCTGCCCTGGCTGGTTTTGGGATCTCCATCCTAGGGGGAAGAGCCGGGTCCTGGCTCCCTGGAGTGCCAAAGGCTGGGAGAGGATCCACGCGGTGCTTTTTTACTGCTTTCAGTACGACTTCAGATTTGAGCTATGAAGGAGCCCATGTCTGTGCCTCCCCAGGGAGCGGCAGCGACCCCGGCAAGCGATGTGCTCCACGACAAGCCCAGCCAAAGCCAATGCAGCCACGGGAAGCAGAGAAAGATGAAGGAGACCCCAAACTCGAAAGGGGCCTGGCAAAAAACGCATTAATCCTCCTCGCACCCTGGTCCCTGGGGGCTGTGGCGGCTGCCTGCCCGGATCTGCCTTCTGCCCATCGCTGACCTTGGAAACACGGCGGAGAGGAGGGCTGGGGGCTCGAGACGGGGCCCCGGAGGTTCTCACAAGGAGCTGACCTGGGGGCAGCAGCCCCCTCTGCCGCTGACTGCTCTGTCCTGGGCACCCTTCCCACAGCTGCATCATGGGTGCTCCTCGTGGTCACCCATCACCAGCATCGTTTTCTCCAGTGTTCGGCATCTTCCCCGCTTGGGAAGGGCCTAGGTGGCCATCGCCACCCTCCCCGGCCTTTGGGACAGGGACACGGCGGGCTGGGGTCGGCGGAGTGCACTCCGCTGCCTTTCCCCGAGCCCCTTCGGCACCTCCCGGGCGCCGGTGCTCCCTGGGTGGGTTGTGCCGGTGGCACCTCGCCGCCGCTCCAAGGGCTTGTCTCTTCCATCGATCACACCTGCATGGTGACAATGTAATTTTTATCTCCGGTTGTTTATTTCTCAGACAGAACTACTTGTAAATTCCGAGAAGAATATATATCCCCGCGCGTGACAGATCCAGCACACGGCGATTAATCTGCCCTCTTAAGACCTGAATGCAGAAGTATCCCAATGTCACGCCTGGACGGGGTGTCAAGCCCTGGGGCAGCGCTTTGGGGACGTGCGGGGACCCGGTGGCAGAGCGTGCCCTGGTCCAGGCGATGCTCCCCTCCTACTTATTGCACGCGCTCTCAGCACTGGTGGTCCCCGTCCGATGCTCGCACCTGCTCTGGCTCTCCAGTCTCAGGCTCCAGCTCCTCTTTTTGGGAGGTTTATGCAAATAGGACTTTTTTTTCCCTTTTTTTTTTTTTTAATTCCTTGCCGCTGCTGCTCCGCCGTGCCCCAGATAGCAGAAGTGCTGAGGACAGGCGTTTGCGTCAGGTCCTGCGGCACCCGCGTCCCGGCCAGCCGCCCAGCCGAGGGGAGGAGCGGTGCGGGGAGGGGGTGTCCCAGGGGGAAGGGGGCAGAGAGCAGCTGGCAGAGGCCAAGGACGGAGAGGTGAAGGTCCTTTAATGGCCGGTACCTCCACGCCGCGCTGGCGTGGGTGGGCACTGGTGCCAGCGGGCGTAGGTCTGTGCCCAGCCCGAGGACGGACCAGTCCCCAGTGCGGGGCAGGACGGGGTGGAAGTGTCAGTCTGGGCTCTGCAGCAGTCCGCAGCCCCGTCGGCAACACCCCCCGTGCCATAAAGCCGCTTATTTACAACCTCCTACTCGGGAGCATCTGGGAAGCGAAGCGCCTCATTTCCAGAGAGAGCAAAATGCTGCATATTTCAGTGTCTTTTGAATTTTTTAGGTTTCCCTGAACTGAGCTAATGGGCTGGCGGTGGCAGGAGGGAGGTGAGGGCCCAGCCCCGCTCCCGGCCTGCCTTGCTGCTCCGCCGCGCGGCCATGACTGCATTGCTGCTCTTAAAATATTCAGTGCTGTTGGCCACAATTTCACAGCGGGTCAAAGCGCGCCAAGCCAGCAAGAAGGAGGGAAAGTGTGACAACGAGATTAACCCCGGCCCGGCAGGCCCCTTCCGCGCTCGGCAGGCTGAGCACGACGTGCTGCAGCTGCCTCATCCTGGGGGACGGGCAGCGAGGCCGGGGGGGCCACGGCACCCGAAACGCCTGCGGTCGCCCCATCTTGCTGCGGCCGTGGCGTCGCCTCCAAAATGCTGTGGAGGGACAGTGGGAGCATCCCGGGTGTCGCCAGGAGGGCTGAGCATCCCCTGGGCTCCAGCGTCCCCCCCGGGCAGGGGGTGGCTCCCCTCCTTGCTCCAAGCTGCTGCAAAGCCGGAGCCGTGCCGGGCGCCTGGCATTGCCCTGGTTGTGCCGCCGGACGAAGGGCTGAGGACACCCCCCAGGTCTCGGGGACACTGCTGAGAGTCCTCAGGGGCTCTGCACCCCGAGACGTCGTGGTTCCCAGGCCTTGCACAACCATCAGTTAGTGCTAATGAAGGAGCGGCAGGTTTGCAATGCAAAAGAGCAGCTGCTTGAACCTAGAGGGGATTGTGGACGGGGA
This sequence comes from Platalea leucorodia, assembly GCF_965183815.1. Taxonomy (NCBI): domain Eukaryota; kingdom Metazoa; phylum Chordata; class Aves; order Pelecaniformes; family Threskiornithidae; genus Platalea; species Platalea leucorodia. Next base: position 13,219,442 of record NC_138838.1, on the reverse strand, counting down.
TTTAATAATCCTGCCATCGGCCCCGAGTTCGCTCTGCAGTTGCTGGCTTGTCTGCCAGGCTTCTCTAAGAAAAGTTCTGTGGCTGGGGGAACAAACGAAGCAAAGCAAGTAGTCTGTGCCACCCGTGCAAGGGGGGATGGTGGGAGGTGTCCGTGCACCGGCGTGGAGCCCAGGGTGGATGGGGGATGCTGCAACAGGCAAAGGGGCTGTGCCGGGCTCAGCCCCGGCAGCCACGTGGTGTCCGGAGGCTGGAGACCTCCAGCAACTGCCCCTCGCACGGGCCGCGCGCCCTGGCGCTGGGCCACGCTGCATGGCCGGCTTGGCCGAGGCTTGGCCTCGTGCCTCCTGCACTTTCCTTGGCTTCTCGGTCCGTGCCAGAACTTTGGAGCTCACCAACAGTGGCACGGATGATCTGCAAAGCCCTTCTGCTTGCATGCAAGCGTGGTGTCGTTTGCAGGAGGTGCTGCAGCTGATGGATGCTCTCCTGGGCTTTTAATGACGCTATGGCTGAGCTTCCTGGGGTGTCCTCGGGGGTCAGGGTCGACCCCCGGCACCCCACCGGCCTCCAGATACAAGAGGCAGCTGCTGGGTTGGGGGCTGTGGTAAGGAGCTGACGGTGTGGTGACCCTCATCCATTCCGAGTGGCCACCTCCAGCCCAATGGCAACCAGCCCTGCCGCGACAGCACCGGCACTGCCCCATCCCCAAGCCCACCCGCTTGGCCCCAACATCTCGCTCCCCAAGCGTGCCCGGGCGCGTCAGCATCTCCGCCGCAGTCAGGGGCTGGACCGGTGGTGCCCGCCTCGAGCCGGCCCCGGGGGTGCCCTCCTGCACCCTGCGCCGGCAGCGAGCCGGGCTCCTCTCCCTAATTCTGCTTGATCCCTGCTAATGTACCGGCAGATGTTCTCATTATCCATTTAAACATATAATCCTCCCCCGAATCCTGCTAAGCTCCTGGCCTCCCCGATACCTCGTGGCAGTGCGTTCCACAGGTTAATTATGCATTTTTAATTAATCACCGAGCAGAGAGTGACCTATGAATAAGGGATGCGAAGCTCCTGCGGCTTGGAATAGTCGGCAAACTGTCCCCAGGCAGAGCCGCGCTCGTGTCGCGCTCCCCTGAATAACAAACCCGGCTCTAAAAATTCCTGGTTTGTGGCGCTGACGTGAGTGGAGGATGGGAGGGAGCTGTGCCCCGCGCGCATGGGACCCCCCGCGCCCCACGTCTCCCACCCAGCGGGGAGGAACCGCGTCCCCACTGGAGCTGCCTGGGTCCCACCTGGGAGCGATGGAGCGGGAGCGGGGGGAGGAGGAGAGAGGCAGAGGGGGGAAAAAAAATCACATGTTGTTTTTAAAAGGCATTTTTGAGTGAATGCTGAATAGGGTTTGGGAAAATTGCCTTAAAGGCCTGTTCTCTGCAGGGACGGAGCTTTTCATGGAGCACAAGTATTTTGAAACTTAATTGCACATTTGCACGGGCTAGTGTTTTTATTTCTCTCAGGTCTCCGAGGTGGTCTTTGAAGATTGCTGTCTCTCTGTAATGGTTTTCTTTATCTCAAATAAATTCTGCACACCTGCGAGGTGGAGCTGCTTGAAAGAAATGATGTCAAAATTGGCTCTCGATTTAATAAATCTGCAAATGGAGCTGGGATGCAGAGAGACGAGGTGGCTGGTGGGGCCGGCTGTGCCTCCTCCCCGCTCCCCACCTCTCCCTTCCCTTCTCCTGCCCTCTCCATCAGCTCACTTTCAGCCTCTCCGCGGGCTGGGGCAAGCGCAGGGCCGAGCGATGCGGGTCCAGATGCCGCCCTCCCCCCGGCAGCCGCTGCAGCCCGTCCGAGGGGGCTCCGGCCAAGCGCCCTGTGGTGCAGACCCCTCTAACGCCCACCCAGCCGCCTCCTCCGGCGACGCGTTACCCTGGCACAAACCCACCCGTGCTTCCCAAACCGGCAGCAAAAGCTGCCGTTGAGCAAGTGTTTAGAGCCCTGCCGCGTGCCGTGAGCGTGCTGGCCGGAGACAAGCCGAATGCCAGCTATCCCAGGGACCCTCCTTCAAGGACCCGCCGATGCCATTTCTTTCCTGGCCTCAGGTTTGGGGTTTGGAGCTGCGGTTTGCTCCGGCAGCTCCTCCTGCAGCTGCCCACTACGCGCTGCCACCATTTCTCCTGCTCCAGTAATCCATGCCACGGCTCCCCAGCTCACCAGGGGACATTTAGCCGGCTCTCCATTTTGGAAGCAGAGCAAAGCACCGGAGAAACGCCTGCGGCACAGTTCAGCGGCGCTGGCTGTGCCACTGCAGCAGGCAGAAACAAATCCCCGGGCGGCCGGGGCAGCGTGTGCCGGGCAGCCCCGCTGTCAGGCGGAGAGGAATGGGCGGCTGCGGCAGTACACAGACAGGTTAATGGCAGCCGCGGATGCTGCACAATTGGATTTTGCCTCCCCATTTCTTAAGGAATCAGTATCTCTCTCTTGCTCAGAAATCCGCCGGTCCCGCTCCTCTCCCTGAGAGCCTCGGTGGCAGCGGGGTGACCTGTCACCCGTGGAGAGCACCCAAAAGGCCATTTAAAACCCTCCCTCCCCTCGCTGGGGTCCCCAGACACCAGGTTACCCACAGAGGCCACGCTGCCTCCTGCACAGACCCCGGCTGCTCACGCTCACTTGGCTTCAGGCGAACAAGATGCCGGGTGATTTTATTGCATTGCTGGATTTTGTTCCACTCTGTTATTCGCTACGATTGAATTTGCTGCCGTGGAGGCAGGAGCCGGCCCAGCCAGAGCTCCCGTGCCGCCCTTGCCGCTCCGGTGGGACCGCGACCTTGTCTCAGTATCCCACTTAGCCCTCGGCTGGGTAATTCGGTGCCGGCGTGGGAGCCGGGCGTTCGTCTCCCTCCCGCCAAGCACCCTGGCGTGATCCGACTCCCTTGCCTGAGCCAAATCCTCGCTCTGCTCCACTTTTAATCGTTGACCTTGTAAATGCTTTCAGGGAAAGCATTCGCCTTCCAGCTCCCTCCTCTCTCTTTCTCACGCGATTGTGTCCCTCCGTCCTCATCTCCCTGAGTAGCTGTCGAAGTTTCGATGCCGTGCGCATCACCATGGTACCTGAACCCCTGGGCAGAGCAGGAATGCACGTCCCCGTTATGCAAACCCTCCCCAAGTTTTAGTCATGCTCGCCGGATCAGTGTCAGCTGGGAAATGGCACTTCATCTTCCTCCTTCCCTGCTTCTCGGACTGATGTAAAAAACACCTCGGGCTCTCCTGAAACGGTGGTTCCTTGGCCCGTTTTCTCTTTGTGCTGGAAGCCGTGGGGCCGGGAGCATCCCACCCTTCAGTGCAATGGCCTTTGATCAGTGCAAACCCGTACGGTGGCACCGATGCCCCACTCTCCCCCCGCCAGCACTGCGGCCAGACCGGCCCCGGGACTGCAGCTTCATCACAGCCCCAGCCCCCAACAGAGACAGGGAGCCGTTCCCGGTGTGTTAGGAAGCGCAGCTGGGAGCTCCATGAGCGGCCGGGGGGCAGAGCCGGCCGGGAAGGCTGCCGAAGCCTCGCTCTCTCGGTATCGACAGCGATGGCTCTTGTCCCCCACCGCCTGCGCCATCGCCTCTGCCCTTGATTGAATTAGGGGGCTGTAACCCGCCTCCCTCCTGGCCGTGGTCCCTGCTGCGCCGGGCTCAGATGCTGAACTTGAGAGCCATAATTTAATAAGTCTCAGGCAGACAGCGCGCTCTGATAGCCGTCGGGATCTCTCGCCTCCTCCCCACCCAGCGATGTGCTGATTTATGCTCCCAGGCGACAGCCGGGATCTTGCCAGGGATTTTTGGTCTGACGGGATGCGTTGCTCTTTTCCCAAAGCGGGAAGCTCGCGGGGTGAGCCGGGAGCAGGAGCGGGACCGTATGCGCTGCAGTTGGCATGGTGTTCGCCTGCACAGCCCTTTGTTAGGCTGGCCCTTCGTTTGGGGGGAGCAGCGCCGGGGAGCGGAGGGACCCCGTGTCCTTACGGCAGCGGCTGCTCTCGGGCTTCCTGGGCACAATGAGTTAAAAGTTGCAATTAGCAAAGTGCTGACGATGGGAAGGTGGGGTGGGAAGCGAGCGGCACTAAATGAAACCTGAAAGGTTATTGCAATAAGCGGCAGCGCAGTTTGCAGCTGCGCTCGCTTTCCTGGGAGCTGGGGGACGCGGGAGGGGACCAGGGAAGGGCGAGAGCTGCTGGGCAGGACGAGGGCTGTGGCTCGAGGGTGCTCAGGCACCAGCAATGCCTGCGGCACGTGGGGGCTGCTCTGTGCCCTCGCCGGGAGAGCGGCAGCATGACAACATTTTGCAGGGTTCTCTCTGTAAGCGCCCCAAAGGAAGCCCGTCAGAGGCCGGCAGAAGCTCGGCACTTACTGGAGTGAAAAATATGGCAAGGGAATCAAAGCGCGAGGGGGACAGGCCACCGCGCCCCAAGGATGCTCACGCTGGTGCCAAGCCGGCAGCGCGGTGGGGTGGGTGCTGCCCCTTCTGCGGCCCCGGTGGCTCCTCTGCAGGGGCCGAATCCTGCGGCGGGCACGGAGCCCGGTGCCCCCCGCGTTTGCACGGGGAGGGTGTTGGGGAGCGGCACGAGCCGCGATGCTTTGTGCAGGGGATCTTTGTAGCATGGGGAATTGGCCGTGAGCCGCAGCGGGGCTGCAGGAGGGAGCAGAGTGGAGCTGGGTGCCGGGATGGAGAGGAGCTGGGCAGGGCGGAGGTTCCCAGGAACCGTTTCTCTTCCAGCTGAGCAGGCAGGAGCCCGGGCAGGCGGAGGCAGCCAGCGGTGGCCTCTCCCCGCCAGATGTAGCCGTTCCGGCTCCATGCTGGTGTGACACCACGGCGCTATTATTAGACTCCAGTAGGTCTCTGTGGGTAGCTGTGAACTCCCTGATGCCTCCAGCAGCTCAGCAGACTCCACGGCAGAGTGGGATCTGCCGGCACCGGTGGGGACGAGAGGCCCTGGAGAGCTCAGAGGGGTGTGGGGGGCAGCGAGGGGCCGCAGAGCCCCCCGGCATGAGGGCATGGGGAGCCGTGCACCGCAGCCTGAGCTGGAGCAGCAAAAGGCAATTAGCTGCCTAACGAGAGGTTTGGCTGATGAGGAGGTCACGGAGCCCCTGGGAGCACTGGCGGCGAGGAGGGCAGAGCGCGGGGGTCGGCGCTGGCCAGGAGAGACGCTGCCCCGGCAGAGATGCGGGACGCGGGGCTCTGCATGAAGCCGCACCTAAAAACCACATCTGAATGTCACAGCATGGCTCTGCGATGGAAACGCGATGCTCCATTGCCACCATCTTCGGCAGGAGGCGCGGGGGAAGAGCGGCGGGGCTGCGGCGCACCGGGACACCCCATCCCGCGCCGCAGGAGGGCTGGGGCTGGGGGACGTGGCGTCTCCCTGCTCCCTCCCTCTCCCCAGCCTGGTTTCCAAGCAGGAGTGTTTAAACGCCTTTTATGTTGTGACTCAAATGATGAAAGGCCCAAAAATGGGACTAACAAAGACGAGTTGTACTTCAGAATAAAAAACCCATGAAAGCAGCAGATGCTGTCATAGGAATAAATTGTATCAACAGCGATCAGATGGGGAGTAAAAAGTCAGAATGGAGTTGCTCCCTCTTTCCCATTTCCAGCGAAAATGTCTGGGTCCATGAATTTAGCCAGAATCAGGGAGGATGAAAGGCTTTGTCTGACAAGGCATTTCAAAGCACCTGGGAGCCTCCGGAGAAGATGTGGCCACTTGGACAGGAAAACAGAGCCCCTCAGTTTTAATGAGCGTTTCAGTTGCCTTCCTTTATCCTTCTGCCAAGTTCTTCCTTTCCCCCCCCCAAAAATCCCGATTTCTGCTGTTTGCAATTTGTTTCACCTTTGCAAAACGCGCATTTAAACGACACGACGTGAAGAGGCCGAGGGTAGAACGTCCCTGCCACTCCATACAGCCCGGCCTGTTGCTTCTTGCCATAAACTCCTCGCTGTGGCCGGCCCGGCCATTGCGGCTGCTGCCGGGTCGGCACCCTGTGCCCATAGCCAGGACCCCGGCCCCGGGACCCTGGCCCCAGTGCAGCCGCAGCCCCTTGCTCCTCTGGGAGAGCGCTGGGAAGGGCGGCGGGGCCCCCCAGCCTCCCCCAGCCCCTTCTGCGGGAGCGGAGCCGCCCATCGGAGATGCTCCTTTGGGGACGGGCTGTGTATTTTAGGAACAGCCCGGCTGAGCATCAGTGAGCAGTGCTGCATTCCCAAAGGCTGTGTCCGGTCCCCCCAGACCAGTTTGCACAGCCTGCCCAGTCCCAGAAGGATGCTGGCAAACTGGGAGGGGGAAGAAAGGATGCTTGCTCACCGCGCAGGGAGCAGGATTGCTTTCGAAGGCAGATGGCAGGGCTCAAAGCAAACTCTTTATGTGCACTGAGAGCCAGCGGGCACAGTCCCTGCAGCCATCCCGCATCCTCCTGCTTCTGCCGACTCAGCAGCTCCAAAAAAATGGGTGTTGCTGCCCCCGCAGCCGGACAATGCCCCCAGTGCATCCCCCAGCCCTTCCCCAGCTCCTTCCCCAGAGCAGCCGGGTCGGACGCTCTCGCTGCTCGGCTGTACTCCGCTTCCCTCCACCTTGCAGCATTTCTCCACAGCCGTCTTCCTAATGGGCATTTTGGGCTGTGGTCTCCAGTCCCTCCATCCCCAGCAGGAATATCTGTTCCTGGAGAGGCTTGGGTACCACCCCGCCTGCGGTACACCCCTCTCTGCATGCAACTGCAGGTTTTTTCCTTACATTTCTGGCTCATCCGCCTCATCCCTGGGCAGCCTTGGGGGATGGATTGGCGAGGGTCTGACGCCCGACTTGTCCGTCCCACTGCTGGCGCAGACAAATGCTGGCGTGGGTGGCTTTACGCCAATGCATGTCTCGCGCTCACCGTTATTACCTCGCGGAGAAGGAATTGTAACAGGATTTATAACGACTTACTGAGAAGCGGGCTCTGATTAGCTTGATGGGAAGCGATGGGCGTCATGCTAGGGGCGCCGGCAGCCCCGGCAGCAGAACAGGGCTCCAAAAAGTGGAGGGCGAAGGAGCCGGGCCCCCCCCGCGTGCCCCCTCCCCAGCAGCCGGGCTGTGAGGGCTGTGCCATGACCGGGGCCCTGCCAGGGGAAGGCGAGGACATCGGCTTTGAGTTTTTAACTGGATCCTAAAGCAGCAGGAGATCACCGGAGCCAGTGGCGGGGCAGGGCTGCACGGCCGGTGTGGTCTCCTTGCTCCCTTCCACATTTAGGGGGGCTTTAGCAGCTCAGGCAGCACCTCCCCGCCGCACGCTCCCCTCCAGCCCCTCCGCGTGCTCACGCGTGGCCCCACGCTTCGGTGACAGCCCAGCCTCCGCGGTGGCTGCAGGTCACAGCCGCTTCACCATCGCCTCGGTTCCCATACACCCGCTTCGGTCCGTGAATACTTGTCCTGGCCCTCCGCTCTGTGTGCGGCATCATTGTCCTCCTTCCCACCAGTTAGAAACCTCCCAAATAATCCACCCAGTTTGGGGCTGGGGTCCAATCCCCTTCCCCAGCCCCCTGCCTGCCCCGGGTGCAGAGCAGGTACCACTTCTCAGCGTCATCCAGCATCTCCTGTTCCCTCCCCAGCCCCTGCAATGATTTACCATCTCCCCGTCTCCCCTTTCCACTGTGACTGGATCACGCGCGGGCTATAATTAATAGAAATTAGACTGTCGAGACCTTGCAGCCCCCATCCCGTAATTACTTGGCCTTGCTGCATTCGAGGCACAGAGATCGGCAGCGAGCTCGCAAGCCACCGGCGATGGCAACGCATCCCGTTAACAAGCTATTTTTATTAAGCTTTTAATGCAGGCACTTGTGTGGAGCTGGGGGATGTGCAGCATCTCCACAAAGTCCACTCCCAGGGGGAAGCGCGGGGGGATATTTTGGGATGAAATGCCGGCATCGGAGCCAGACAAAGCAGGATATTAGCTAAGTGCCGTGTCCCGACCGCGTTCATTGCTCGCACATTAATTCCCGGCACCCAACCGCTCCAGACGCCCGCCGTCCAACCGTACAGATTTCAGGGGCTTGGCAAAGTGTTGATGCTCAGCGAGCGGTGACCGCCCCGTCCTCAGCTCCCCCACACCCCCCCGCGCCCCCAGAGCCGCGCGGGAGCCTAACGATGCCCGACATCGAACTGGGACGCAGCACCTCCCCACTGGCTCATTAAACCTCCTAACGGCCCCCGTGTGAGGTGCGGGTCGGTCCCGGGCGATGGGCAGAGGAGCGGCGGAGCACAGCTATTCACACTGCTCTGCTTTTATCGCTGTGCTTTTTGTGAGCTGGTAAAAAGTTCAGTGCAAAGCACAGGACGGGTCTCTGCAAGGCAGCTGCGCTCACGACCCAGCGTGCCGGCACACATCTCCGGTGGGGATGGGGTTTTGCTGGCGTCTGCGATGCTCGCTCGGCTGCCAGCCCGCAGGGATGTTCACCCGCAGGGCTCATGGCATCACGCACCCACCCTGAGAGGAGCCCAAGGGCCTGGGGAAAGGTGCTGCTGCCCATTTCGGGTGCGGGAGAGAGACCTGAGGCTGCGGGCTGGGCTCCAAATGACGCCATCGCTTTTTCTTTTTTTTTTTTTTTTTGTGGGAAGAAAATGTGACAGAGCCGGTGGCTTTGATGCCCGCCCGTCAGTCTCCTTCCCCCCTGCTGCAGGCAGAATGATATGCCGCGGAATGGGGAAGAAGGTACATGACAGGCTCCAATTTGCCCTCTTCTCCACCAAACACAAGGACATCCAATAAATCTGAAATGCAGAAAGACTGAAAAGGGATGAAAGGGAGCCTACGCGGCACGGTACGTAATTGGCTTGTGGATCTCGGTGGCACAGGACACTGCTGTGGTCGGGACCTCAGCAGGATTACACATTTATAGAGCTAATTCTCTCCCTATTAGCCATGCTAGCATAAAAACACCGCAGAAGGGCCCTTGGCCTCCCTGTTTCAGGCCGTCATCCGCTCCCTGCTCCATCCAGGTGAAGACCTGCCCCGGCCAGTCCATCCAGCGCATCCCTGGCTTCCCCAGCCTCCGGTTTTTGCACATGGGCCGGATGGCAGGGCAGCCGCGCGTGCACCGAGAGCCCGGGCAGCTGCCGCTTCGCTCCTCCATCTCACATTTGCTCTGTTCTGGCTGCATTTCTGATCCTAAAGAAACTCTTTGTAGGTCCCGGCCAGCCACTGGCAGGGCAATGAGCTGGTGAATCTGCTTTCGCTACACATGAGCGTGTTCAGTATTTGATACCGATCTGGCTGGTGCTCATTTGGGGTGGGTTTTGTCATTTCATCTGCAATTGTTTTGCTGTAAAGCCCCGCGGAGGGTTCGCTAGCTGGCTGGTTTACAGAGGACACCCTCCTTATTACTCCTGTGAATGAACTACTTTGCATTTCTGTGAATGGGAAGGAAAACTTGTCACCTCAGGACAAAAAGGGAGTGGAAGTCTCCGATGATCCCCTGAGACGCCTCAGACAATCCACTAAGCTCAAGTCATCCTCCTGTATTTCCCTCTCCTCGGGGGCAACTGGAATTATTAGTCCCTTCTCGAGGACCCCAAGATGTCTCTGTCCTTTGCCAGTTCCCGTCCCGGCTTCGCTGCAGGCCGGTGGCGTGTCCCGCCGGAGCCCCGTCCTGCGCCGGGGACCAGCAGCGGATGCCTGGGGGCCAGGACCGCAGCGCTGGGAGTCGGTGAAGCCCCCCGCCGTGCCTGAAATCCCGCAGTATCCGTGGACACCATGCTGGGGGTGTCCCCTGGGCCACGCCGTCCCTCCCAGAGGAGCGGGAGCATCATGGTGTCCATCAACGCCTCCAGCTGCGGCAGGACCCAAGGACTCAACTCATCCATCAGTGAAGCCCGACGTGCCGTTTCCCTCCAGTGTGCCTCCGCTCCAGCAAGGCCCCAGTGGCTTTTGAGACGCTGGTCCATCATGTGCGATGGGATGAGACGCAGGGGCACAATAAACCCTCCGGCAGCGGGGAAAGGAGAGCCAGGAAAAGAAGGTGATCTCTGCTCCCTGCTATCCAGGGACAGGACGCGTGGGAATGGTTCCAAGCTGCGCCAGGGGAGGTTCAGACTGGACGTTAGGAAGCATTTCTGTACCGAGAGGGTGGTCAAACCCTGGAACGGGCTCCCCGGCGAGGTGGCCGATGCCCCAAGCCTGGCAGCGTTCGAGAGGCATTTGGACAGTGCCCTTAACACCAAGCTTTAGCGTTTGGTCAGCCCTGACGTGGTCAGGCGGTTGGACGAGATGATCGTTGTGGGTCCCTTCCAACTGAAATATTCTGTTCTAAAGATCTGCCTCCAGCCCCATGCAAGCAGCAGCCCTGCCTCTGGTTTCGATAATCTTCTCCCAAATGCTGGCTTTTGGGCCCTGCACCGAGGCACCGGGTTTGTGCCCCGTGCCTGCAGCCATAGGACCGGCAGCATCCGACTGCAGCCGTACTCCGAGGGCACTGCTGCAGTGGAAGGAGTGCTGCAAACGGGGGTTAAGCAGAGCCGATTACACCGGGAAAACACACTCTGCACTCCCTCTGTTTCTGCATATGTTAGTCCTGAAGCAAGCATTTCAATTAAACAAGTTTCTCTAGCTGAGTTTGCAATCCCACAGCCACTTCCACTGTCGGCCTCTTTTTTTTCCCCTTTTTCTTTAGCTCGAGCAGAGGGAGGAGGAGCTGCAGACACAGAGAGGAGTGCTAATTAAACAGGGAGTTCCACATTAGGGTACAAATCCTCTGGACCAGCACAAACCCTGCCAATTTCTGTATTTATTTATTATTTTTTCAGCACAATTGTAATTTCCAGCGGTGCCTCCAGCACTGGGAGAGAGTTCAGGGGCTGCTCTCGGAGAGGATTAGCACGCTGGAAGCATTATTACTTTCCTTCGCTGTGAATTCAGGAGTGATTCCCTGATGGCTGCACTCTATATAGAAGTGAATCGGTGCTAATTTGTTTTTGAGGATCACACATCCACCAACATGTGAAAGACAATCCTGCCTCTCGATGTATATTTCGAGTCAGTGCCACAGCAAACAATGGAAAATAAGCAAGCAAAGGAAGCCAGACCTCCCTTGCCTGGAAAGCCAGGGCTGGAAAAGAACAGACTTTAATTTTTTTTGATGCCCGTGTGAGCTGGTGCTGTGTCGTTCCAGGAGCATTTTGGGTTTTGGCTGCGCTGCCCGTGGCGATGGGCAGCAGGGGCTGGGGCATCCCTCGCATGGGAAGCCTCAGGGACGCCGCACGGACGGGATGTCAAAGAGACTGAGCACAAAAGGCTCCCTTTTTAATTTTTTTTTTTCCTTTTAAATCATCCTCGAGTTTAACTGCAAGAGAGGAATAAATTAACTAATGGAATCTGTAGCGACGGAGGGGCCGGTCACCTGGCGGGAGAGCAGCCGCCCCACCACCCAGCGCTCCTCTCTGTAGTTGTGTGATTCAGAGGGACGCGGTCCGCGGGGAGATATCAGAGCCGGCTGAAATGGAAGACAAAGCTATTGTTTCAAACAGAGTTATTGATTTTTACATTATTACACTATGAAATTTATGGTCTGGTTTCAAACTGCAATAGGAGTTAATGACTACCATCCAGAAACTTCCAGGTGACCTTGGCCTCGACTTTGGCGGAGGAAGGTGAATAGCTCCAGATACCGGGTCAGCAAACGTAAAATGAACTTGCAACACCCGAAAGGACTCGATTTTGGGGTGCTGCTGACCCCAGGTCTCTGCCCCGAGCTTTAGCTCACGGCAAACTCCAAGCTGGTCGCCAGCAGTGATGGAGGGGGGAAACTGGACCTTCTCAGCTCCAGACAAAAGCCACTTCTGCTGTTAAGCAACATTTTGCTCCTTTTGAAGCAGCGTGATGTCCTCAGAGCTCCTGAGCACGGTTCTCCATCTTCAACCGCCCGCCCGGCGCAGCCTGGCTGACCAAGGGTTTGCTCCGGTCGGTCACCGCTGGAGAAATGCAAACCAGGGGCTCGGAGGTGGCTGAGGAGCACCGGGGAGAGGAGGCAACGCAGCCCGGAGCAAGAGGAACCCCGTACGAGGGGAGAGCAATGGGCAGTGCCCGCAGAGCAGGCAGCTGCCTGCAAAGGGCTTGGCCCATTCCCGGTGCCGGCTGGCTCTCCCGTCCTGGCCGCATGAGGAGGATTTGCTTTTTAACGCTGGGGCTACCAAACCGGGGTCAGGAGGGCGTCCAGTTAACACGCGCGATACTGGTGCTACAGAAGGTTCGCAGGGGCTGCAGCGCTTCCCAGTCCAAAGCCTTTGCCTGGCTTTTCTTTAAAAGGTGCCACCCAGCGCATCTTTTGGCACCAGCCTCTTCCCAAAGCTTTCCTTAGCAATATTCCTTCCAAATTTCCTTGTATGCTTCTTCCTCTGGGAACAGTCTTTCCACTTGCCAGCAAAGAGATGCAATTTCCAGCTGCCGGAGAAGGATTTTTTCTTGTCGTACCTTCTCCCTGGAACATCCCTGACGCTGCACCCCGAGCTAAAGTTGTGTGAAGCCAGTAGCCTCCAAGCTCATCTTCTGCCTCGGAGGTCATAATTGCCATTAAATCACAGCTTGCCTAACCAAATTATGCAAAACCGAAATTATCTCCAATGATTTTTATGTTGCTGAAATGTTCCAGAACTGCCGGGGTGATGACTGGGGGATTGGGAGCAGCTGTCACTCCATCAGAAACCATAACTCCAAACAGCTGGGATCTGTCAGTTATTTATGACACCGCTCGCAAAAAAAAAAACACAAAAAAGATGAAGGTGGATGGGTGGTTGCCGCTCTCCGGCTGAAAGGCAGCTCGTGCAGAAAGCAAAGCCCCGTGCCGCGTCCCGGCGCTGGGAGCTGCAGCCGATGCTGCCGGAGCAAACCCCGCGCCGCTGCTCCTGCTGCCGAGCCGTGGGGCAGCGCCTACAGGGCTTCGCAGAGAGGCCGAGAGCAAGCTGCTGCTTGCTGCGGAGTTCAGTCTTTGTGACAGTCAGGACGGGCTTGTTTATTTTATCCTCTGTGTCGCAAAAAAAAGAGGAGAAAAAAAAAACCCGCAGCTACTAAGCACGGGTCTGACACCGCTTTGTCGAACCGTCCCAGATCTGCAGTGCCGCTCTCGGCTCGCGCCCCGTTGCTGCCGCTGCTCCGGCCTTGCCCTTCGTCCGCCTTCACTTGGCAGATGAAACTGTGAACAGCGGAGGCTTCTTTTTCTCCCGCAACAACAGTTTCCCTCTGCGGCGGTGCGAACGTCCCACTCCGGCGGTGCGAACGTCCCACTCCGAGTTGGTTCCCAAGTTTCAAAGTATGTTTTCCCCTGGGGTCGCAGCCGTGTCTCTGTGCTCCAGTTCACCGGGGTGGATTTAGAAAGCACCCTTTGATGGATCCCGGGTGTGAACGGGCAGGAAAGTCTCTCTCTGGAGCCCGTTGACAGCGAGGTGGTGGTACCCCGGGTGTGAATCCGGCCGCAGAAGAGGGGGAGTGATGAGTAAGCTTCTGCCTTGTCTGTAATACCGGCTGCGAGCAGAAGCCAGATGCTTTGTCCCCACTTGTAGCTTGCTCTGGTTAAGTATTATTATTTATATTATGTAGTAGCTATACATAGTGTTTTATGGCAGTAAAGATACATAAATCAGCAGCCAGAAGACGAGGGCTTTGCTCTAAAGAGCTTATAAATCTAACAGCTTGAGCAGCACCGGTAATGGACACAGCAAGCAGGCAGTCAAGTTGGATGTAGACATGAGCTAAGATGGGTCTCCCAAAGCAGATGGCGGTTCAGGAGAGATTTGAGAGAGAAGCAGCCTGCTCCATCCTCGAGAGCAGATCCCACCGGAGAATCAGACGGGCCGTGACCCACGTAGCCGGGCCGGGAGGCGAAAGCACCCGCCTGAGAACAGCAGCTGGCAGAGGGAACGGGCAGGGGCTGGCGAGGGCTCGTGGCAGGGCTGCCTTGGGGGGGCTCTGCAGGTGCGGCCCCGGGGCTCAAGCATCTACTCTTGTCCTAAGGGATTCTTCCCCTGGAGCCTGAGACTCCCACTGAAAATCAGTGGCATTACATCTTCCTAAATAAACCAAGGCTCTGCTTTGCTCCAAGACACAGTACGGCGTTAAAAGCCTCGAAACGCGGGCAAACTGCCGGCACCGGTACGCCCCGCTCCCTGGACCGAGCAGTGCCGTGGGGACAGGCTGCCCGCAGAGCAGAGCCGAGGCCAGCATCCGCGCCGCGGTGGCAGAGAAGTGCTTCGAACCTTCCCCCCCCGATCCCGGGTATCAAACCGGCTTTTTTTTTTTTTTTTTTTGTTTTAATTTCTTCCTGTGCTGGCACCGGCCCGGGCAGAACCTGGTCTGGGCTGGAGAGGGATGTGCTGTGTCTGGCCGAGCACGCTGGCTCCGGGCGTCTGCATTCTTCTGGCCGCTTTCAGCTCTTGCACAAATTGAGGCTTCACGCTAAATGCATTATGCTGTATAACAATTAATCCCATGCTACATATAGAAAGTCCTTACTCATCAATAATGCATGCGAGAGGAGTGATTTTCACTCTCGGTAATAAGGCTAAGACAATGGAAACAAGCAGGTAATGGAGAACATTTATAATGATGTTAATCTAATAATGAGTCTAATGCTGTTAAAAGTAAGACTGCAAACTGGACGCATCCAAAGATAAATTATTTCAAGCATTCATTAACGGATGTCTAATTAATGCCCAATTAGAGAGATGCTACTTGGGAAATGGCTTGGACAGTCGGACGAATTCATTCCAATCACTGAAACCTCAGTCAAAAGCAGGAGGCGGCAGCGGCACAGGGCGAGCAGGAGCCGGGGTGACGCAGCGCAGCAGAGGGAGAAAGGCAGGGGATAGACACCCCCTGGCTGGGTTTATTGGTGTCGGCAGGGCTTTGTTTTCATTCACTTCACCGGCAGGTTTCTGTAGGATTTTTCCGTGCCGCTTTTGAAGCTCTCCCTCCCTGGTGAGCTCCGACTCACGTGCTGGTGGCCCTCCATCTGCCTCACCCCCTTTACAAGGTGAAGTCAAAAGGGCTGTGTCAGGAATGACGAGTTCAACCAGTTAGGCAGGGTCTAAGTCTCGCTGGAGCCGGGCTGGGGCCTCCGGGAGGGTCCCACGAGTGCTTTCCAGCCTGGGAAGCCCAGCGAGACCCATGGGCTCCCGGCTGTCTCGCCCCGGGGGGCTCGGCTGCTGGCCATCACGATGCTGGTGTAACCAGCCTCAGCAGCTCCGTGGCTTCCTGGCCACAGCCTGTTTGTTTCCAGAGGGTCTCATACCTGGATCTAAACCGTGGCCAAGCCCAGGGCATCCCAGGAGCAGCTTCTCACAGCACTAGGCTGTCGGCAGGTTTTATGGGCTCGGAGGGAAAGCATCCTTGATGAGACCACGTGCCCATAGCGCATCCACGTGTTTCCTCTCTCCAAGTCCTGCCCACCTAATCATTATTTTTTCTAAGCATCCATCCTTCTGTTTTCCCATTCTCCTTACCCCCAGGTTGCAGCACGTAGGTAGAAAGACATCCCTGGCTTTTCTCCCTCCCATCCTACTCTCGGGAAGCCGAGAACCAGAAACACCCCAGGCTACCCCCACTGCCGTGCACGGCCGCCGGAGTCCCATCTCCCTCTCCGCAGGAACTCCAGCCCTTAACTCAAGGCGCCTGTTAATTAAAGAGATGGACTCGGTTCCCTCTGACCTTTACCTCTGGAGTTATCCCTGCGGGCAGGGAGCCGCTAAACACCGCGCTCCCTTTCGGCAGGAGCCTCTACCTTGGCCGTGCTCCAGGGAGACCCAGGCTGCCTTCGTCCATCGCTGCGCATTGCTAACAGCCGCCTGTCATCACCATCCCTATACGTGAAATCGAGTCTGCTCCGAGATCCCTGCCCGGCTCCACCTCCCGTCAGTAATCCCATTAGCCTGGCAACTGTCGTGTCACGGAAGAGCGCATAAAACTGTTTGGAAGCAATATGTAATCTTCCAACCTGCTGCTTATAGCTGGGAGATGGTTTATTGATTCAGACCCTTGTGATTTGGTATTTGCAATAACAGACTCCGCATGTGGGAGATCGTCACAGCACTTGTGCCTGGCAGGATTTTACTAATAAACATAAGACCTACAGAAGGCTTCGTACTTCAGTGTCACCGAGGTAAGACGGGGAACGTGAAGCCGTTCCACCTCGGCGAAGCACATCCGTAGGTAAAGAACCCAGCAGAATGTATCTGCAAATGCAGCTTTATCTTCACTGTCGTTACCTGGCCCTCGGATAATGGCAATATCCTCGGGATACCGCCGTTTCCCAGGCTGCGCCTGCACGGCGAGCTGCAGCGAGGGCTCCCGTTTTGGCAGGGAGCGCTGGATAGTCAGCGCCGGCACGATGCTCCCACCCGCCCAGCCCCTCTCCTCGCAAAGGCATGACAGCAAAGCCAAAACGGCACGGCGGTGACTTGGAGAACGTTCCTTTTCCTACACAGCCGTAGGAGTTGTTGCAAATTAAACGTTCCCGACTTACAGCCCCTTTCTGGCAGCGGCGCAGGAATGAGACATCCCTCCTGGTAGCCGATGCTTAATTCCTGACGGGCAGTGCCTGGAAGAAGCCCCCCCTTCTCATCGCAGCCAAGGCTTGGTCCAACGCTTTGGCTAGCGATGCTATTTTTTTTTTATTAACAGCCCAGTCAGAGATGACTGCCTCCTACTAGTGATTTATGGAGAGTCTGAATAACCCAGTTTATCTGAAAATGTGACAACTTTGCCTTGAAAGGATGGGTCCAGATGGACGGGTCACCTGCTGTTAACTATATGGTAACAGATCTCCATACCAGGCAAAAGGCAACGGTGACCACGCAGTTGTATTTCAAACACAATTAATAAGAAAACAGCGAGGGTTTTTTGCCTCCCACTTGTATTCAGCTGTAGGCGCTGAAAAAAGGGACTGTAAAAGCCCAAGGGGTCCAGGCTCATGGACTTGCTGGTGATAACGACGTGGAGTAATTAGAGATGAACTCCACTTCCACTCTCGTTTTTCAGATTATTACAAGCCGAGTGCAAGGCGAGGACTCGTGGGCAGGACGGCACCGGCAGCTGCGCGCTGCTCCGATGCTACTCCTTTCCCCTGTAAAGTCCGGAGGCAGAATTCATTAGACATGAGCAAATTTTGCGTGTAAGAGGAAAAAGCCAAATCTAGGAGGAAAATCTGAATGAGGAATGACAAGTCTGATGCAATGAGACTGAAAAGCCACTCGGCGCAGAAGGAATAGCCTGAAAGCAAGCCTGGTGCGAGGAGTGGGAGCGAGACGGGAACGGGGCGGCGAAACCGGCTCTCAGAGCTGAGCAGAGGGAGGGGATGATTACTGCCTTGCTCACTGCTTCTTCTCCGCGGCGAGAAAGCCCCGGTCACAAGCACATACTGCAGCATTAGAGGATGCAATATGCTTTGCCACAGGACATCCATTTAAAAATATGTCTGAGCATCCCACTTCCAAACCGAGTTTTCAGCTCAGCCTTTTCCGCCAACTGCTGACAACATATTTTCCTGTAAATCACTTGGTTTTCGGGGTGGATGGTGGTGTCTAACAACTGTAGGAAAAGAAGACGGCGGGGATGGGTCTGTGCCTTCGGGGGAGCTGGGTGTGCTGTGCAGACGTGCTGCACAAGTGTAATTTTAGGTGATTTCACTGGGAATTACTAAAGCTTTTCCTCTCTGATAGCGTAAGCGCGGGCGATTTGAGAGATGCGTTACAGGAGGGGTGGGCACCTAGGAGGGTTCGCAGCTCCTGTGTTTGCTCTCACACATTTGTACAACTGCCTTGCCCCCAACTGCGCTGCCTGCCTGCAGGCAAAGGGCTTTGCTGCCTGCACTGCCAGCGTGAATTCCCCCGAGAAAGTTTCTCCTGCCCGGCTGGGGCTGGGAGCGCAACCGCCTGCCTGTTGCAGGCAGGGCGAGGAGGCAGGAGTGCTCCATACCTCACGTTCAAACTGCCGTGGGTGATGGGCCCGCTATCAACGCCGCGTGGGTAATGCACGAGCGGAGAGGAGGGCTGAGTTAACCGGGGGCGTTTTCCACCCGGAATAGTCCCCACGGCGGCGATGGGTGGGCGGGGGGTGCCCGAGTCCCCGCTGACGCCGCTCTCCCCTCTCTCCGCACAGGGGGGTTTGCAGAGCTGCTCCTGGTGCTGCTGGGGCTGAAGGTGCCCGGCGCCCTGGGCTGCCCCACCGACTGCGTCTGCTACCCGTCCCCGATGACCGTCAGCTGCCAGGCTCACAACTTCGTCACCATCCCCGAGGGCATCCCCGAGGACAGTGAGAGGATCTTCCTCCAGAACAACCAGATCACCTTGCTGCTGCGGGGCCACTTCAGCCCCTCCATGGTCACCCTCTGGATCTACTCCAACAACATCACCTTCATCGACCCCAACACCTTCGACGGGTTCGTCAACCTGGAAGAGCTGGACCTGGGGGACAACCGCTACTTAAGGGCTTTAGCTGCAGACACTTTCCAAGGGCTGGTGAAACTCCATGCCTTGTATCTGTACAAGTGCGGGCTGAGCTCCCTCCCCAGCGGGATATTCAGTGGCCTCCACAACCTGCAATACCTGTACCTGCAAGACAACCACATCGAGTTCCTTCAGGATGATATTTTTGTTGACTTGGTTAACCTCAGCCATCTTTTTCTCCATGGAAACAAGCTCTGGAGCCTCCATCAGAACACGTTCAGGGGACTAATAAACCTGGATCGGCTGCTCATCCATCAAAATCAGCTGCAGTGGATTCACAGGCGGGCTTTTCACGACCTCCGAAGATTGACCACCCTTTTCCTGTTCAATAACAGCCTCTCGGAGCTGCAGGGGGACTGCCTGGCCCACCTGGGAGCCCTGGAGTTTCTCAGGCTGAACGGGAACCCGTGGAGCTGCGACTGCAAAGCCCGTTCGCTCTGGGAGTGGCTGCACAGGTTCAGAGGCTCCAGCTCCAGCGTCATCTGCGAGTCCCCCGAGCAGATGCACGGCAAGGACCTCAAGGTGCTAAGAGCAGAAGACTTTAGGAACTGTTCGGGGTCCGAGTCGCTCCATCAGATAAAAACACATACTTTCTCCACAGCGGACAGAGGAGCCTCCAAAACCCACCACCCCCACCACTCCTCCAAGGAGAAGGGGAAGGAGAGAGGGGCCAAGAACAGTTTGCACAGCAGCCAGCCCGCCGCCCACCCCAGCTCCCGGCCGGGCTATCGCAAACCCGGCAAGAACTGCACCAGCCACAAAAGCCGTAACCGAACCTCTAAACCGGTATCCTTGGGGCCGCGGAAAAACGGGCAGGAGGTTCCAGACTATGTGCCTGATTATCAGCACAAATTCAGTTTCGGGGCGATGCCAACGCTCCCCCCCAAGCGCAAGGGTAAGTGCACCCGGCGGATGCCCATCCGCCCCCCCAGCGGGGTCCAGCAGGCAGCCGGCTGCGCGGGGCTCAGGGCGTCGCTCCTGGTCTTTATGATGGTGTTAGCGGCCGTCATACGCTGAGCGCCGGCTGCGGACGGAGCGAGTCTGTACTGCCACCAATCTACAAAGGACCAGAGTTTCTTTTCTTCTTCTTTTTTTGTACGTGGCGAGCGTTGGCCTGGCGAAGGGAAGAATGTTGTCTCGGCTTCTGACGGTCTCTCCGCGCCCGGCCGGGCTGCCAACGCGGACTGTGCCGAACGCAGCGGGAGCAGATTAAAAGGCATTATCACACCTTGTCACAAACAGCCTAACCGAGCACCTACAACAAAAAAAAGCCAACCTTACAAAAACCCAGAAAACAGGGATGGTAGCCAATTCGTCGGTGACAACAACCGGACAAATGGACTGTACCCATGCTCTTGTGAAATCCCGTTCATTTGAGCGCGCTCTGAGCGACCCCTCCAATTACCGAAAGGAACATAATTGCTGTAAAAACGATCACCAATTAAGCCTACACTGTTTCTCTGAAAGCGAGTGCGAGGACACTGATACCGATGTAGTAAGGACATTGGTTCTCCCGCGTTTTAGCCCTTTTGGCTCCAAACCCAGAGGCCAAAGTTGGCTGGGAATCTCTTAGAAGACAATCTCAAACCCCTGAATATCTCAGGCATTACAGCAGAACAGGGCTTGCCTGCTGGGCTTGGTGTAGCCAACAACCAAAGGAAAGACTGATTAGAGGTGGAATTAAACAAAAAAACCCCGACAAACCCAACACTTAAAGAAATGAGGTACCCGCAGGAGGTGCGTTTTTTTGTAACCATGTTCACACATCTGAAAAAAACCCAACAAATGCACAGGCTCCCCCCTCCCCTCAATTATCCATGTGTATGTCTTATAATGTTTATAAACTATATGGAAACTATATCTTCAGAACTAAGGATTGTATTGTTGAATTTATAGCAGACCAGTATATGATTTTTTTCTCAAGAAAACAAACCGGCAGCAGTGCCTACAGATGCTGAAAGCCATCGGGCGGGCTCAGTGCGCACGGGGGAACCACAGCGGACCAATGTTCTCAGCAATTCAGAGCACTAAACTTTGGGAGGGGTGGGGGGTTGTATGCAATGCAGCGAAGTCCATATCCAGAGAGCCAGAACTCACCCTTACATCCTAATTTGTAACTGGGGGGGGGGGAGAGAGAGATTAATTCGTCCAAATAAATAGAGCCATAGAGCTCTGTCTCCAGAGAGTGCTGCGAGGCCCCGGGGAGGCGAGGGGCTTTTTTGGGGCTGGAGGCAGAGAGAGGCTTCCCAGCCGCGTCGGTGGCGTGAGGACCTTTATAGCTGGACTAAGGTTTTCACTGGGGCAGCAAGGAGCAGCTCCCAGGCTGCAGATAGTCCTGACAGCGTCAGGAGGTGTTTCGTTTCTTAAAAGGAACGGGTTGCGTCTCGGGAAGAGTCAGAGAAGGGGGAAACTACAGCTCGTAGGGGACCGGCGAGAAGCGCAGTGCCCAGGGTTTCTGTTCCGCCGTAGGAGAGAAAAATAAATGGTCCAAGACAGCCGTAGGAAGGGGGTTGTGGCTAGGTGGAGGAGAGGGAGCAGATCCGCGTGTTCCCCTCGTCCCGAATTAACCCCCGCGGAGGAGGGATGCGATTGCCGGTCGGGGGCACGGCAGAGCTGGCGGCATCGCCAGCAGCAGCCCACGGGCGCGGGGCGGTGCTGCCCAAATTCTGCAGTCGGTGTGAATTCCCTGTCAGCGTGGACATGTGAGACCAAACAGACACTGAAGTTAATGAAACAAGGGAAATAAAAGTGATCTTGGACAAGAAAAGGCTGCTGTTCATTTCATAACGACATCCCAGCGGCGGCACGTTTCTAGCCTATAGCTCACGTCTGGGGCTGGAAAGCCCGGAGCATCAGCTCGTGTTTTCCCTCAGACACACCACTGCCTTCGGGGAGAACGGGCCAGCTCGGGCAATCCGCGCTCCCAGCCTCTTCGGGGATGGGGAGAGGGTATTTACACAGCGGCAGATCCCCGGAGGTACCTGGAAATGAAAAGGGAAACTCCCAAGCAAAAAAAAGACGACAATTCCCCGATGCACGGTGTCTTCTGTCCGCCTCGCAAGCGAGGAGGAGCAGGGGCTCGGGTGCTTCGCCTTTAAATAAACTCCCCGTCTTGGGGAATGGCAGGAGTGACTCTGGGAGGAGAAAGGAAGAGGTTACTTCATCAAGCCCTCTCCCTTCCAGCTCCTACCCAAACTTTTCCGTCTGCAGGGCTCTAAAGCTCCACTAAAGGGATGTCCAATGCAGCCAGAACAAATAATCCGTGATCTGAAATAGCTCCCTCATGTCCTACTCTCTATAACCAATAGCAACTGAACGAGTCTGGCACTGTCCCTTAGAAGTGGAGAATGTTGTTATGTTGGTTATTTCGCTTCATACTCTGGAAATCAAAGCGCTCACTGGGAGAATGAAGAAGAGAAGCACTTTATTAATTTTTTTTAACTCTGCGTGTAACTCCTGTAATATAGGAGTGAAATGTCAGCACAGGAGATGCTAATGTTGTATAAATGATTTGGGTGCAGCAGGCACGATGGATACTCTTTGAGATGAATTATATTAGAACAGACTACGCCTGGCTCAAAACCATAATTGTATTTTTAGTATCTTTTCCTTTAACATGTAGGAAAAATAAAGGCAACTCCATGGTGTATTACGAGCCTTGTCAATCAAGCGCTCTAACTCCTAGCAATAAAGGCTACTGTTTAAAAACCAGATGGGAGACATGAGACACTGCTAAACAGGAGGCGGCCCTTGACATGGACTACAGCTTTCTGGTGTTCCTCCTGCCTTCCCCTGAGCTGCCGTCCCTCCCCGCGCCCATCCCTCCTCCACGACCACAGCTCTTTGAGGATAAACGAAATTTTTATGGCATGCTCTGACACTGAGCCTCAATAACTAACTTCCCACCTGCACGGTTCAGCTCTGCCACGGCCACTGGTTCACTCTCGTGTGTTTTCTCCCCAATCCCTTTGTACAGCACGTCTTCATGCATTTTGAACGTTGCTCTGAAGGCTGGCGTAAATCCCCTCTTCTCCGAAGCAGCGCTCCCACCACCTCAGAGCAAACATCTCTGCAGTCGAGCGGACGCAGGTATAACCACGACTTGCCAGAGCTAGGCTGGCTCAGGCTGGGGATAAGTTGGAGAAGTTTGAGATTCAATTAGAATCACTCCCAGACACCAGAAGTTGGACGGGGAGGTGCCTGGGGCGAAGGGCTGAGCCCCCGAGGTGGTGGGAAGCACCACGGCCCCTTTGCTGGGTGGTGGTCCACATGCTCCCATTTGGCCAGGCCGGGTCGATGGGCCGCGGCCAACAGGATGAGGTCCAACAAGGCTCAGGGCCGGTCCTGTGCTTGGGGCACAACCGCCCCAGGCACCGCTGCAGGCGTGGGGAGGAGCGGCTGGGAGCTGCCCGGGGGAAAGGGCCTGGGGGTGCTGGTCGACAGCCGCTGGACATGAGCCAGCAGGGTGCCCAGGTGGCCAAGAGGGCCAGTGGCACCCTGGCTTGTGTCAGGAACAGTGTGGCCAGCAGGAGCAGGGCAGGGATGGTCCCCCTGCACTGGGCACTGGTGAGGCCGCCCCTCGAGTGCTGTGCTCAGCGCTGGGCCCCGCACCCCAAGGCGGCCATGGAGGGGCTGGAGCGTGGCCAGAGCAGGGCAGCGAGGCTGGGGCAGGGGCTGGAGCACAAGGCTGGGGAGGAGCGGCTGGGGGAGCTGGGGGGGCTCAGCCTGGAGAAGAGGAGGCTGAGGGGAGCCCTCATCGCTCTCTGCAACGGCCTGAAAGGAGGCTGGAGCCGGGGGGGTCGGTCTCTGCTCCCCAGGAACAAGCGCTGGGACGAGAGGGAACGGCCTCAAGCTGCGCCAGGGCAGGGTTGGGTTGGGTATGGGGAAAAACTTCTTCCCCCAAAGGGCTGCCAGGCCCTGGCCCAGGCTGCCCAGGGCAGGGGCTGAGTCCCCATCCCTGGGGGTACTGAAAAGCCGGGGAGATGTGGTGCTCGAGGACATGGTTTAGCGGTGGCCTTGGCAGTGCTGGGTTAACAGTTGGACTTGGTGCTCTTAAGGGTCTTTTCCAACCTAAATTATTCTGTGATTCTACAAACCTAAACCGCTCCGTGCTCCACAGGTCTGCCCGGGCTCCCCTGGCCGTGCCACCGTACCCCTTCCCAGCGAGGGGGGAACTGCTGCAGTTCACCATCTCAGCCTTTGGCCGCGCGTCAGCTCCCCGCGCCGGGGTCCGGGCAGACCGGCCGCCTGTTGCCGAGGCGGTTAGACGCTGCCGATCGCTCCCCGCAGCTCGGCTGCAAGCCCGAAACGCCTCCCTTGGGAACCCTGTCACTCGAGCATTTATTTGCTCATCGGTTTCCCATTCCTCGAGCGTTCCCCGGTCTGCCGCCCGCGCCACGCGCTGCTCCGGCAGCCGAGATGAGTCCCTGCCGCTGCGGCTGCCTTCCCCTTATTTACCTGATTGCATCAGTGAGCTTTAATGCTCTAACTTGCGGCTGTTCATGCAAATCCTTTCCATTAAATAAAATAAATGCCAGAGAACCCAGAAGAGACCCCAGACTGTGCCTCTGGAAACTCACCCCGGTGGCAGAATCCCGTTTCCTGAGTCGGAGCCAATTTTCTCTCCATTGTACCACTTTTCCACAGTTTCATCCCATAATTGCTAATATGGAGCTTTTCACACACGCTTTGAAAACACAAACCATACGACGCTGCATCTCTTTTATCCTCCCAGGCAGGATGAAAACCAGACACCTCTCGGATATTGAGAATAAATTTTTAGTTTATCAGTCTAAACCAAGACCACAAGTCCGCAGTTTCTCCCGCGTTCCCCATCGCTTCCCAGACAACACTTGTGCCCCCCAGCACCAATTCCAGATTATTCCCTTCGTCTCGGAAAGCTGCTCTGTGACACCCACCCCCCTTCAGAGGGGCAGAGCAGAACAGCAGCATCACTTCACGTTTCTCGTAAGCTAAATAACGCTTTTTGTGGTCCCTCAGCTTCACCCTTCCCTCAGCCCTCCGTCTGTGCATGCTTTCCCTGTCTTAGCTTCAACCACACCTCCGGGAACACTTCCCATTTCCCGCTGCATGACCAAGAATATTTCCCTTTCCGTCGCTTACGAATTCCTCGAGGTCTCGTAGGCCGACATCATTCCTCTGCTCCACCGGCCCCTTCTCTCCTTAGCGCATCCAGCGGCCCCCGCGCGCCCGACCGCTCTGGTGAGACACGAGGCGCTGACAGCAGCCGGTGCCGATGGGAGCGGTGATCACAGGGATCACAGGGATCACAGGGATCACAGGGATCACAGGGATGCCCCGGTGCTGCTGACCGCGTTGGAGCTTGTGGGTTACAGGCGGGAGCAAAACCAACCATGAAAACGGGCCACAGGACTGCAGCGGGGCTCGCCCGAGTCCCTCAGAAGCGGCCGATGAGGCGAACAAAAGCCAGCGTTAGAACGCAAGCCCCTCGCTGCCCGGCTCGGTGCTGTAAGGAGCCGCTCGCTAAAATCCATTTTTCCCTCCGCCCCGTGGTGAAATCGCCCCCAGGCCCAGCCACTCCGCGGGCGCATCCTTCCCTCTCCGCGGGCTGCTCGGCCCATCCCCACCCTCACCCCCACAACCCCAGCCCTTCCTGGAGCTGCCCTCCATCCTCTTCCTCCTTTGCGAAAACAGAATCAAAATAACTGTTTAACAAATCAGCCGTTACCTTCTCCCATGTCACCAATTCCCCGCTATCATTTCATAATTGGCCAATTTTCTCTTTTACCTTCTCTCTGCTCTGAATACGTCTCGGGAAGCTCCGATTGTGTGTTAAAATATCCTCCCTAATTCACTGCTCAATATCTCTTTCTGCTCTTCTAATTGCCCTTTTAACTCGCTTCTAATTTTTTTATAAATCTCCTAATCCTCTCCCTGCACAAGTTGTTTACACGCACCGGAGAATGTATATGTATTAGCAGATGTTCCCGGGTAAATAATGCGCACAGCAATGTTACTGCTTCACGCCCGCTGCAATCCCGGCTTTCCTCGGAACCAGCCCCGGTTAACCCCCCTGCTTGGGGCACACGCCCTGCTCTCGCCGCGCAGCTCCTGCTGCAGAACATGAACACCACCCGCTCCGCCACAGCTCGCTGGCTATCTGCTGGGAAAGACGAATTAAAAAAATAAAAAAGAATCAAAGGATAAAGGGAACGGTACAGTTATATTCCAACAAATCTTTTTTTTTCAGGAACACAGCTAGAAGAAACGAAACCAAATAGCTACACGACTCGAAGCCAGCGGCACAACCCAAAGTAATAAACAAATTTGATAGTCTCGGTGCTTTTGATTTATGGACAGCTTACCGCGCTCCCCGCTCTCGGGGAGCCGAAGCCCCTGGGCCGCAGCGCGGCGCCGGGTCAGGCAGGCGCTCGCCATTCGCTTTGCAAAAGGCCTCCTAGAATTACCCAAAATTTCCTTTCTCTTTTCCATGTCTTCTCTCAATTTGTTCGCTGTCTCCTTCTCACAAAACCCTGCAGTACCTGCCAGCTGCTCTGGATTCTGTACTTTCCAGCTAAAGGGTGATGCTAAATCGTGGGTTTAACGTTATCCGTCTCATTCAGATGAACGGACTCGGGCCGTCGCCCAGGGAAAGCGGCCCTGGGTCCAGGCAGAAGTCGGAGTTGTGCAACCCAACCCTCGATCTCGCTCGGGGACGAAGGCGTCGCTGGTGCCGGGACGCTCCGGGAGACGGGGGCCGTTTCGTCCTTACAGCCGATGCTTACAGAGGCACCTTGGTGCTGCCTAAACACCAAATCGTGACTAACAATAACGTTCTGGCCACCAGAACGTCTCTGGGCACAGCGTCCACCTCTGTCACCTCCATCCTGCCAAAACCAGGTCCTGCTACGCCCCGCGGGGCTGCCTGCACCGTGCCGAGCACCGCGCCGAGCACCGCGCCGGCCCGCAGCCGCCCGCCCCACTGCCCGGGGTCAGAAGATAAAAAAAAAGAAAATGGAGAGCGAGGAACCCCAGAGTCAGACGGAACCAGTAAAAGCTCACCTCCCGCTTCCCAGCGGCCGCTCTGCCACGCGGGGTCAAAAGCAAAACACTTCTATTAAAACACAAAATTGTTCCTGTGACAGACTGCGGATTTCCGAGGCCATTATGGAATAATGAAACTCTTGGCTATTTGCTGACTCGCCCAGAAAGATTTCCATTTCTTCCCTGCATCCATACACTTTATTTCCCAGAGAAGCAGATCCCACTCCCAGCAAGAGCTGCCATCCCCAGAGACGGGTTTTGTTTGCTTCAACGGGAGCCGCACCAGTCTGCGTGCTGCCCTCCACCCCGCGCTCCCTGCGGGCAGGTGTCGCAGCATCCTCAGCACAGGGCTTTGCTGCACCTTCCCCACCTCGCAGCCGAGATTTAACACCTCTGCTTCAAGCCTACCAGCGTGACTTGGTTATTTTTTTTTTTCCTACAGACCTAGTGAAACTTCTCTCAGACCCGATTTCTCAATAGTGCATGCAAATTGCTCCCCCTGGAAAAGGTTTTCATAGTTATTCCCTCAGTCAATCCTTCTACAGCTAAAATGCCCTGTAATCAAAGGTCTTGGCTTCTCACAGGTCTTCTCCAAAGCAGCGTTTCCAGGTGGGCTGTCTCGTGAGCTGCCTTGCCTGCCCTCGTGTCCTCAGAATAAGCCCTGTGGAACCCCCCTGCGAGTTCAGAGTACCTGTATCACTTGCAACTCATGCATTAACCTCCTTCTAAAATACAAAAATTAAAAAAAGACAATTGAAAGGAAAAGCAGAGCGACCGTTTTTGTGCGTACCCTGCCAAAAGGTCCTGAGAAGGACCAGCCACGCAAAACCCAAAGCCCACCGGCACGCAGAGCCGGCCGCCGGCAGGGTGCCGTTCCACAGCCCCACCTGCCCTGTCCCGGGGGAATCCTGCCGCCGGAGAGACCCTGCCGCGTTCTCAGGCGTTCCTGATCGAAGGAGACCCTGGGACACTTGCTCCTCTCCAGCTCTTACGCTAATGCTTTTCTGAAGGCAGAGCTCGGGGAAGCAGCCCCGCAAAGGAGCGCGGCACGCGGAGCGGCAGAACCGCATCCCCGCCGTCGCGGGAAGGCTTCTCGACTCCTTCCTGCATCTACTTAGCACGTAGAAAGCAAAAGGAAACAAGAGAACGCACACATATGGAGCCCCCGTTAAACCTGAACTAAATATACCGCGGGATGCTAACAGCCTGCCTCGACCCGCTGGTGCTCCAGCTGGCGCGCCGGGACCCCGAGCACCAGGTTTGCCGGGCGGCTGGAAGGGTTTCCCGCAGAACAAACACGAGAAACTCCGAAATCCCCCTCCGCACGTGCTGCGAGCGCCGCTGCCGGCACAGCACTGCCCGGGGGCTTTGGCGCAAGCACCCGGGTACCAAAGGGGCGCCGGGAGACGCGGGGCAGCCCTGCCTTCCAGCAGCTCTTCTGCTGCTCCGTCCCCCCGCGCGCTTGCAGGAGCCCCTTCCCCGCAGCGCCCGAGCACGCAGCGGGGGAGCCGCGCTGGGACCGGCCAAGGGCGTCTGCGTGCTCGAGCTGCGCAGCACGGGCCGAGGCCGCGGAAGCGCTCGCCATCACCCGGGTGGATCTGCAGGGAGATGGGAACTCTCGAGACCAAAACGGTGAGAGCTGAGGCAAGCGCGCGGGAGAGGCAGAGCAGCAGGAAGGAGAGCACACGCGCAGGCTGCAGCAGGTGCATGGAGCCTCGTAAAGGGGAAAAAAAAGGGAAAGGTGGTCATATTTGACTTCAAGAATGAAAGAAAGCCAGCTGAGAAATTATTAGAGGCAATTATGTGAGCAGAGTACGTGAAAAGTAATCCCAGCTGCAGGGAGCTGGGGAGGGAAAGACATCACGATGTGATTCAAGGGGGCCCAGGAGAAAAAGCGCAAGAGCAGCAATGACCTGGTTTGCAGATGGATCCATTTCTATTTCTGCTCGGATGCTGAAGCCGAGCCTCATCCAGCGCGCTCGGCTCTCCGATGGCTTGCGTGACTCCTTCCCCGACTGGTGCAAGTGTCAGGCGCGCGCGCGTACTGTGCCGCACCTGGGAACCCTGCTTGCCTTCGCGGGCTGCACAAATGCAAGCGCCAACGGGAATTCACCGCTGACACGAACCATTCTCCTTCCAGCAGAACTATGTTTTTCAGTCCAATATAATACCCTGAGCGTCAATATTTGTGATATATGCTAATCACTTTATTTCTATTTTCTCTCTTTCTTATTTTTCACATCGTTGGAAACAAAAGCTAATTCATTGTGCTGATGCTGATAATTTCGAGTCATGCACTAAATACAGCAAATCTCAAACAGATTTTTTCTTTCCCCCTGCTGCGTGACTTCCCCCAAGTTAGGCTATATACAGAAAAACCAACAGCAGCTTCAAACACCAGGGCAAGAAAACAAAAAGCAGCTCCTACATCAAGTCAGATCCCAGCTCCTCAGGCTTCCAGCACATCTCGACACGGAACTAGAGCAAAAGGGCAGATTATTTAAAGCCATTGCATGTAGGCCAATTTTCACTGCAGTTCCTTTTGGCTCTGATTTTCAGGCCCCAGTGGAATGGTGAAGTCATGAATAAATGCAAGTAAACTGAGCTTATCCACTCTTATTTTGAGCAGTGGAGTTTACTCACCTCATGCTGCTTCAGCTGGAACACCAGAAAGTAAGTTTAAAGGGAAAAAAAAAAGGGGGGAGCGGGGGATAATCTGCCGCTGCCCTCACCTACCGCCTCGGCGAGGCCGGCACGGAGCAAAGGCAGGGCCAGGGTGCTGCAGACCCGCCGCGTCTCACGCTCCAGGCGCCGACCGTCCCCGGTTATCTCCCGCTGCCGGGGAAGGGGCGGAGAGGGTCCCCCGCTGGGCGACGGGCAGGGTGAGGCCGCCCGTGCCCCCGCCGCGCAGGAGGGATTTACGGCGGGTCCTGCCCAAAACACCGCACGCTTCATTTGAGGAGAAGGCGTCCCGAGACGATATCCTCCATCAGCAGGCAGCGTTGGGTGGAGGAGGGCTGGATTTTGACTGCAAACTACATTGCAGCCTTCCAAACTGAAAGGAAACGGAGCAAACGTTTGAGTGGCAGAGGTGGCCGTTAGCCTCACACCGCTTCACCCGGCCGCCGCTGCCCTCCCAATCCGCGAAGCAGGACCAACCTGAGCCCCCTCCCCAGGAGGCGGCTGCTGGCCAGGCACCGCGCCGGCTGCGTAAGAGCTTACTCGTGCTGAACGCCTACCCGGTTCCCCGGAGCTGGGACCGTACTTGCCCTCGCGCCTGGGCTGTACGACCTACAAGCTCCTCTGAGCTCTGCCCAAGAGCGGCAGAGCCTGCGGAGACCCACATAGACAGGATCTGAAGTCTACAGAGATAAATCCATTATGGCTATCACATTAAGGAAAAAAAAAAGAAGGAAAAACACTCTGCAATTTTATCTCCCTGCAAGCGTCCCTTCCGCTTAGCTTTGACCATAGCGGAGTGACTGCCGCACTGGTCTCCTTGTGGCCAAAACAGCGGCGAGAGCCAGTTTCTTCAAAGTTAAAAGAAAATAATAATAATGGAGTCCCCACATTCCTGCTGTGTTTATAAAGAGATGTTTTCTTCCTGAGCTATCCAGCATGGCAGGCTTAATCTGAAATTTCTTTTTAATCATAGCAGGAGTCCCAATTAACGTGTCGGGTAATCGTTCAAGTAGAACTGGAGCTTCGCGGCTGCAGCAAGGCAAGGAAAGGCACAGGATCGGGGTCCCGGGGGACGGGCAGGGACCAGGAGCGCAGCCGGGTGCCGCCGCCGGCCTCGCGCCCTCCCCGGACCGCGGCCGGGCAGCGGGGGCAGCTCCCCCCGCGAGACGAACGTGCAAGCGGGTCCCCCAGCCCCCCGGCGTCGGGGATGCAGCAGCCCCAGGAAAAACCGCATGGCGAGAGCCGCTGCACGGGCACGCTGTAAAGCGCCAAATTGCTTTTCCATGCACCTTCCCAAAGGAAAAAAGAGAGCATCGCAGTCGCTCCTGCTTCAATCCGCAGGCGTGTGATCCAACACATGTGCTTCCAGCGCGCAGGCGGGGAGGGGACCGGCGCTGACCTACTTTCTTTTGTTGCTGGAAGTGCTGATCTCTATGCAGGATTCAGCGAGCAGGCAGAAGCCGCTATTAGGATCTGGCTTCACCTCTGTCTTACACCACTTCTTACATCACTGCAACCACCAATTCCAGCCCCATTACTCCCGACTCAGAGCGGCCTCAGTGACAGGACGTCCTGACCCCGTCCCGCCCGCAAGCAAAGAAAATTGCCGTGGGTCCGGCAGCGGATTTTGGCCACGCAGGGGGGTTACCTGCAGCCTTAGGAGCTGAAAGCTATACTTACCCGGAGGATGCTGCCGCGGTCAGCACACCCTAACAGCCTAAGCCAAGGCAGCACACAGGCAGCCTTACTCTACATCTTTTTATTTTTCACTCACAAGGAAGTTGGGTCCGAGTTAGGCACCGCGCTGACCTGGAAAGCAAAGCTCTTTAAAATTCAAACGCATGCACCCAGGGCGGATCTCATCGGCGAGCGCTAAGAAAACACGGGCACACAAGCTCTCAGCCACGCCGGCTGCCTCCTTCGGGTCCGGCGGGTCCCTCCTCCAGCCTCCCGCTGCAGCTCCCGGTAGGATGCTGAGCCGCAGCCCTGAGGTTTGGGAGTTACAGGCTGACTGCAGCCACTGGGGCTTGTGTAA
The DNA here is from genome assembly GCF_965183815.1 of Platalea leucorodia. Taxonomy (NCBI): domain Eukaryota; kingdom Metazoa; phylum Chordata; class Aves; order Pelecaniformes; family Threskiornithidae; genus Platalea; species Platalea leucorodia. The sequence goes on along the minus strand of NC_138838.1, from coordinate 13,188,219 downwards.
ATTGGTCTTCAGAGACAAACAACTCCATCGCCTTATGCAAAACCACTCCTTAGTAACCTACTGAAGAGCTGCTTCTGAATTCCTCTTCCCTGCGCTCCCAGGTACCTGCCTTGATTTTGCAGATTTGGAGATAAAAGGATGTTAGGTTTAACTCGCGTTCGTCAGACCTTGTAAGGCAGTTGTGTGAAACAAGCCTTCCCTCTGCCGTGGCTCCAGAACGGACCATTTTAATCGATTAGTTTGCCCATTACGGATAAGCAGAATAAGAGCCCTGCCATTGAACTTGGGTCCTGGAGATACAGGGAGACCCCAGCCTGCGGGGCGCTGGCAAGCCCCGGGGGCTCGCTCCGGCCCCTCCGGCTGCTCCGCTCTCTCCGCCCGGGATCTGCCCAAGTACACGGGATGCGTCTCGACGCCGGGCGGGGGGAATCGCTTCGCCCTGACGTTCAGTCAACAGATTCTAATGATAAAACAATTTCAAATCCACACTTTGATTAAAATCAAAGCCATGGAAAAATCACGCTAAGGTTCTTCTAATGAATTTTTCTTTCCAAAGAAGCCTTTAGCAGCAGCCTGCCAGGGACTACATCCAAGGGGGTAAAGCTAAATTTGATAGCCTGATAGTCATCTTCACCCCAACTCCTAGAGCAGGCTTAGCAGTATAAATAAATCTGGCGTGGCCACCAAGAAAATAATCCCATCTACTTAGCAGCAACAGTCTACTGGGGAGAGGATAAGAGGCATTTGAAGACAAAACCAACAATCTCAAACCGTATATATAGGAAATTAAAGGATGTAGGTAATTAATTGTTTGATAAGATAATAAAATCTGCACTAAGCTAAGGCCATATGAGTCAGAGAAATAAGAGACAGAAAATATGTTCATCACTCAGTCCACCTCTTTACCAACACATATTTTCTAGCATTTGTCCAGTGTAGGTTTTGTTTTGTTTTTTAAGTCAATGAATCAACTTCTTTGATATTCAGCCCAACGCCAAACAGGAGCTACTGGCATTTGCCGAGGATGAATAAATAACTAGTAATGGTGCGGTCTCGTGAGATGGTCCAGGAAAATCCTGGGAGAGGTTTCCCCGGGACACAGCTAGCTCAAGCTCACTACCCTCTGCTTTCCAAAAGAACGTATATACCTACATATATCTATCTCTCTCCTTACAGCGGCCGTCGCCGCGAGCCGCCCGTCCTTCCCCTCTCCGCGATGCTGTTTTGCCTGCCGCTCCCGTCTCCCCTCAATACCAGGCGACTTGTTTTGAGAAAGCTCATTTCTCCCGGCACCCTTACCTCACTCTTAGCAACCTTCTATTTAAAGTCACAATCTGTTGCAGCAAAGCGGCTTCGGAGCACATAAACAAGCTGTTATGACCCCGCCGCAGGAAGGGGAGGAAATGGCCTATGCTTTCAAGTCAGCTGCCTTCAATAATTAGAAGCCAGTAGACAAACATGAAAGCAATGACGCTTCCCCGTTGCGTTATTTGAAGGGTTCGCCGGCGGCCGGGCCCCTCCGTACCACCCAGGTCTGCAGCGGAGCAAAGACGGGTGTCCCCTGCCGCAGGAGCGGGGCACGAGCTTTTTCACCGCCACCGTTACTGGAAGAAGTACGTGGGGCTTTTTTTTTTTTTCTTTTTTTGTAAATCAGCCTTTGTTTCTTAGTGTGCAACATCAGCTGCTTCTCACATCAGAAACCCTGAAAGGTTTTTATTAGTCCTAATGCTCCACAGAAGAATTAAGAGGTAACAGCACATATGTTGTGCTGTGCCCCAAAGAGGGGGAAAGGAGGAAAACCAGCGATCCTGCAGCGGCAGAGCTGAGCGCGTACGCCCTGCCCGTACCGCGGCCGGCCGCGGACGCCTCCGTGCGCGAAGGGGCAGTCTCTGCGTTATCGGCCTGAGAGGGGAGGCGAAAGGGCCCATAAAGAGCAACGGGAACGTTGCTTTTGGAGCTGTCAGCAGAGGAGACAGTCTCCTTGCGAAAGGCAAAGCAGGGCTCTGCTTTATTCCGTCTCCCAGATGGGAAGTGGAGAAAAAGGCAAAATCAGCACTAACATCACACCTGGGAAGCTTACAGTGCTGCGCAGCTTAAAACGGAGCGGGGCACATGTCTCCCATCAGGCTGTCTTGACATTACACTCACAAATAACCCTCACATGCTTTCAGGGTAAAAGCCTGAAACTTGTTTGCCGAGGGACTCGTTCACATCAGCATCCTGAGCAGGGAGCCGACTCCTTCAAAGCATCTTTCTTTAGGGAAACACAACGCCAAGGAGAGCAGGCGCTCAGCTCTTCCAGGAGAGATTAAAGAGGAAAATTAGCAAAGCTACAGTTTATGCCCACACCAATAAGAGCAGGCATTTACCACCACTTAAATAATTAAAAAGATTTTTCACTAGTGACCAGGTTGTCCCTGACTCATCTCGGCCACCACGGACGCAGGCAGCGGGGCGACGGCGGGGGCTGCCGCAGGGCTCTGCTCCCAGGGCTCTGCGGCCCCCGCGACGCCAGCGCGGCCAGGCGGAGCGGGGAGAGGAGGGAGGAGAGAGGAAGAAGAGGGGCTGGAGGAAAGGCTCCCCGCTTTTCCCGGAAAGCTCTGACATGGTTTCTTCTGGGATGGGACCCAGGGCTTGTTTTGAACAATTTTTAGCTAGACCATGTAATACCGACTACATTAAAATGCTGAGACTTTGGGAGCAATTATCCCAAAAAATAGCATGTCAGGCGGCACAGTGCGAGCAGGCAATTAGGCTGCATGTTAAGAGGCAGAATCTAGGCATTAGCACACAAGCCAGCGCACGCGGGATGCGTACCGCATTTAGCGTATTTACAACACATGACCTAATAGTAAAAGCAATAATTAGCTACTATTAATACGGATGGAAGGAAACCGAGGGAAAGGGAAGCCACGTAGCTAAACACAAGTTATTTATACAGAGGTGGCTAACGCAAGCCAGGACTAAAGATGGCACGGCGTTGCAGCGTGAGCACGCTCGCCCCAAGCCCCAGCCGCGGCACGGGGGGACGGGATGGTCCAGGGAGGAGGGACGGTCTCTGGAAAGCCCTGCGGCTGCACCGCGGGCACCCCTCCTCGCCGGGAGGACGGGCACGCCAGGCTGAAGCAGTGGATTTGAGTCCCAGCTACGTCGCCCTCCACGTACCCAGCTCGTACGCGACGGCCGCTTTCCTTGGAGGATCTCTCCCAGAATTTCCAAACGAGATGAAGTCACGCGCGACCTGCGAGGGTAAAACAGGAAGATGGCATCGCCCCCCCCGTTTTACTTATCCAAAATATTTCCAGGCGGTTGGGCAAGGCAACAACCGCAGCGATGCAAAGCAACGCCGCGCCGTCTGCTAGAGCAAGGAACAGGACTGGCTCAAAGCTTTTGTTAGAGCGGAGAGGGTGCTTTCATAGCACAGCCCTTTGTTCTGCCGGAGGAATTCAACTGCTATAAATTCATTCCCCTGGTAAATGCAGCAGTTATCAGGCATTTTACCACGGGATTCCTGGTCTCCTAGTGAAGTTAAATGCAGTGCCATTACAGCAGCACTTTAACGTGTAAATATTACATTCCTGGTTCTTTAGGAGATGTTCATTTAGTGAAATAAAATCCTGCTAGTAAAACACCTGATCAAACCCTTCAGCTGAACTGGCCCAGTAATTGCTCTAGGACTGGAGGGAGTCCAATGACTGGTTGCAATTTATGGCCACTTTAGAAAAAAAATCTTCCTTGAAGCATCCGCTGAGGACCGAGTTGTGGATGAGATCATGGAGTACATTTACATCGCAGCTTTCTATAACGTTAAGTGGCCACTAATTCGTGCTGAATTCCTTTGTAATTCTGATGGAATCGCATCTGACAATCACATAAATAGCAAAAAATTCCTCGGGAATAATGTTACTACAACAAGGAGTAAAAGGCAAAGGAGTGATTCATCTTTCATGGTGAGACATGCCCTTTTCTATCATCTCTACTCACCCAAAATAATTTGCCCAGCCCAAATTTCACAGCCAGGGCTGACAGACACCAAGTTGTAAAGGGGTCGCTCTCCCGAGCCACAGCCAAACCGCAGCCGTAGTTTGAGGGAAATGCAGTTAAAATATGAAGCTGCGAGAAAGCATAAAGACAATTAAGCAACGAGATGAGCTGCCTGAGGGAGGCTGCAGGAAAACCTTGATGAAGATTTTGCTGCAGGCAGGGGGCTGCATTAAATGACCATCATCTCCGCTGTTATTAAAAATCCAAGGGTCGTGGTTGGAACCGGCCGGAGAGAACGGACGCAAAATACGACCGCTTTAACCATTTCAGTTCAGCACAGAGAATCAGGATTAGAGAAGGGGGGGGAAAACACCACAACGCAGGAAAAAGCAGAGAGTCGTAAGCGTATCGGAAGCCTACGATCCAGCTGGAGGTCTGCAAAATGGCAGACCAGAGCTCAGAACAACGTCCGAGAGATGGAGCGGTGGGATCGGCACCGATTTTAAGAGGTTTGGCGTTTTCTCCTTTTTGCAGCGAGGGTGCATCCTCGCCGCGCTCTGCAGCCAAGCAGTAAAAGCGGGCTTGGGCTCTCTGCATCCCTCCGGCTCCAGAAAGCAAACGCACTGGTCCTGCCCTGGGAGGAACGCGGTTTCATCACCCCCAACAGCACAAGCCCACTCCAAAAGGGGTTTATTAGAAAGGCCACAATCCTTCGGCCAAAATTAAAACCCAGCTCAGCTCCCCAGTCGAGCCGGCACATGGGCAGCTTTGGAGACGGCAGATTCCCCTCCTGCCTCCGCATCGTCCCAAGGAGAAGAAACGCCCGGGACATCTCCTCGCCTTGCTCCGTGGATCCGAGAAGCTGGAGACGACAAAAAAGAAGCCGTATTTTGACTGCCTCAATTAACCAAATAGCTTAAAACTTTGTTATTTGCCTGGCACCAGTAGAAACAGGGTCCATATGCTGAACTAGAACAAGAACTTGTTTGAGGAATCGTTGCCTCAACCGTGAGATGCCAAAAGCCAGATGGGGGATTTATAACAGCGCGAGGCTGGCTTAACGGGCCAGGGCAGCTACAGCACAGCCTGTTCCTGGAAGCAAGCAACAGTCACCAAAGCCATGGGAAAGGGTTAAAAATAAAAGCGAGCAACTTTCTTATCACACACTCCTTGCCTTCCACTAAATTAACGTCGGAATCAGAAATCAGGCTGCCTGAAAATTGTTTTTACACTTCTAGTACGCCCGTGGCCAAAACCTAGACGCTATACGTTCGGTGTGAGGTGATTATTTAATGAATTAAAGGAGCAGATACATTAGGAGGAGCTGAAGCTCCGCTCTGCTGTTCTCCCCTGCACAAAGGCTTCAGGACCAGCGTCGCCCCGCAGCAGGAGCGTCGCGGGGAGGACGACGGGCTGAGGCCCCCGCTCTTTCGGAGAGCAAACGCCCTCCGCCTCTCGTTGCAGCGCGGCGGCACGGGCCCGACGCGAGGCAGCGGGACACACAACGTGAAGGTGCATGTTTAGATTCCCGCTGGGTGCAATAATCGTGGGTACGGAGCAGCAGCAGCAGCATCTCTCCTTAAGGCTGTTAATAAAGTTCACCTTCACCAGCTAAGCCCATTCCTCTTTCCTAAAGACTGGAAGAGATTTTATAGCAGATTCATCACCTCCACCCTTTAATTCTATTTTTGGAGTCTATTGAACTTTTGCATATGTTGAAATGAAAAGAGTCTATATTAACACAACCACTTTTTTGTTACTGTAATGAGAGCCTTGAAACCACCACAAAGAGAAACATGCCTTTTAGCAGCTGAAACAAATTATTACAGCAACTGAGTCTTAAAAGGAATTTCAAGTAAAAATATAGTATTGCATGAAGTTGTTATGGCAACTGATGTTGTAGAGTAACTGCACTGGGGCAAGTTTTCCTCCTTCATCCCGCTCAGCAAAGTCTGGGAAAAACTTTATGATAAAATTGTGCCTTAATTAGTGAAATAAGTCATAAATATAGCTTATCCCAAAATCCTTAATATTCCAGCCTCATGCAGTCTGCGTGCAGTTAGTCTACTAATGAGAAAATATATCTACTAAAGCCCCACTTACCATTAAAAATCCTATCCAATATTGTTCTAATACAATTTATCAATTTAAACACATTGCACAATGTAATATTCTGCAGCATTCCATTAAAATGATAAATAGCTATGGAAAAAACAAGGGATTAAACATACTGTAATGTAATCTAACGGTATTTAAATAATAAAATAATAAATAATAAAACTTAAACACAGACAGGGCAGCGTACCGTATTTGAGAGCAAAGAGAGCGCAAGTTCAGCCACCGCTCTCTGGACGGGAGCATTAATAGGGCAGAGGAAGCAGGGCAATGAGAAATGACAGTCAACTTCAGAGGATATAAAATTTCCATTAGGCTTTGTTATAAGATTACATCAAAGCAGTTCATATGTTTTAATCTGGGGAAAGAGAAAGCAGCTACTTGGGGTCTGTGCCTGGGGGCTGCCTCTGTGTACTGAACCAGACAGTTTGCATAATGAACAATTTTTATTCAATCAGGATTTCAGCACCGATAGCTCCCACTCCATGGGCTCCAGCACAACCGGGGCTGGGAACTGATGCTTTTCTTCAAGCTCCACCTGCTGGCTCCAGCAGAAGAGCCGGTGGCTTTCCGAGGGGCCGCTCTGTGGAGGGACACCAAGGCAAATCCCTCCATTAAGTTATTGCGATAGAAATCCCAGCCCAGGTTCTGCACTTCTTGCCTTTCTGAGTTAAAAAACAAAACAAAACAACAAAAAAAAAACCAAACAACTCTCCCCCCCCCAAAAAAAAACCCCAAACCAACAAACACTGAAAAATCCCCAGAGCCTAAGCCCGCGTTTTTCCCGGGTCGCACCAATAACTCAGCTGGGGCCAGTTGCTTCGGCAGACCTCGAGCAGCACGGGCGCTCCCGGGGCAGAGGGGCGCGAGCTGCCCAGATCCCCGGGCCGAGCCCCCGCCGAGCGCGGGAGTCCTCTCCCGCGGGGGAACCGTTCCGCTCGGCGCGCGCTGCCGCACGACAATGACTTATTTAAATTTTACGCCGCTGCTCGAGCCATTAGAAAATGCACTATAAACAAAGGTGATTTTATGCAGACAAGAGCTGAGCCAGTCATTTTTAAAGACAGGCGCAGGGTGACTTATCTCCCAGGACGAGCAGCTCTTACGAGATAGCTGAAACAAGGTTTATAGCCTAAACCCTCTTTCCAAGGGTTATTCCAGTGGCTGCGCTGCCGGATCACCTTCAGCTTCAGCAGCGGCACGGGGCGCGCCGGCCCCGCCGACGCAAGCCGGGGTCGCTAACAGCTTTAGGGAGAGGAAGCACCCAGGCAACACTTAGCTGCACAAAACTGTGGGCTAAATCCTAGGATATCGGTTAAGGGTTTCAAATATGCACCTGATAATTCAGAGTTAATTACCGCGGGCATATTAGAGACGTTTCTGCCGGCACCTCTGGATTCCGCCTATTGATCAGGCGCCGCGGCTGCTCTCCGGCTCTTGGGGAAAGCGTTGCAGTGAATCCAGCCTCCTGCCCGAACCGGGGAGGCTTTGCTTCTGACTGGCACCAAATCCCTTCTTCCCATTTCCAGAAGAAAAATAGCTACATTTTAATCTAGACCTTCCAAAGCGCCTGCCATGCCTGTGATGTCCGGAATGCAGAATTATCGCTTTCCCTGGTTTTTGCTCATTTGTCTGGAAGCCTGGAGATTGTTGCATCTCACCCCCAGTACTTTTTGGCTCAATCCAGAAATATTCTTTTATCAATTCGCCTGACAGCGATCCAACAAGAAGGGTGTGTTGGAAGATGATGCTAATCCAGAGAGACTATTCTTCAGTTGGAGCATTCATGAGGTCTAATGAACTATTGGCAGAAAGGGATTTCTGTAGCGCAATTAAAACTTGCTTCTGTGAGATACAAAATATTGCAAGTAAAAGTTAACTGTGCCAAGCCGGGGAGGTGGATTAGCTCAAGGAACATAAACTGGTGAGAGAAGCCACTTCCCTCTCCCCCCCAAGCCTTATGCATGAAGCAAAGCCGAAATAATGAATATGCATCGCAAGGTGTTTGCTACCAGCCTTAGGAAGTGCAGAGCCAGGCACTCCTGGAAGGGGGATTTACGGGCGCAGGCACACGCAGCTGGCACGCTGGGTTGTGCAGGCTTCAGCTGGGATGAATGCCCCCCGTGAGCACTTCGCACCCGCCACAATAAACCGAGGTATAAGCGGAGTCTAACGTTTATTTTCGGGAGCGTTCCTCGGGGGGATGCTAAACCACCCCCCTTAGGTCTGGCAGATTCAGCGAGGAACCCGAGCTGGGAGAGGGGATGCAGCGCATCTCCTGCCCGTCGTGCTTTCCTGCCGGGAGCGGCCATCGGCACCGAGGGCCGGAGACGCCAAGCGTCCTCGAACCGCTCCCTGAACAGCAGGCAAGGCACGGGAACAGGTTGCTGCTTGGGGACCGGACCCGCCATTAGCAGCAGATGACACCTCATTAGTCATAGGAAGTGACACTAACAGGGATCATTAAAACACTGTGATCTTTCAAAAACAAACAACCCCAAAAAACCAAAACCATCAGAAACTAAGTATTAAAGTTGCAAAAAGAGATTCACATTGCTTTATCTTTTTGTATTTGTTTCCGAACATGGTAACTAAAATTCCAATACAGTTATTCTTTTTCTTAAGAAGAAAAAAGAAGTTACTTTCTTTCTTAAACCTTGCTTAGTAATGAGCGTGCCCCCTCCGCAAGCCGATACAACACTGAAGTATAACGAGAGCAAGTCAAGCAAAGCTTTCTGCAAGGTGAAGGCAGCTCCTGGGGCTTCAGCACCAGAAGAGCTGCGGCGGTACCGGCTGGCTGCGGCGGTACCGGCTTGCTGCGGCGGTACCGGCTGGCTGCGGCGGTACCGGCTTGCTGCGGCGGTACCGGCTGGCTGCGGCGGTACCGGCTGGCTGCGGCGGTACCGGCTGGCTGCGGCAAAGGCTGGCGTAAGGACCCAGGCCCAGGCCATCCCCGCTGCTGGCGCTGTATTAATACCGCTCCTTTCTTCAAACCCCCTAAGTCTGTATTGCTTCGTGGCAGAGGTTTGAAAATTAAGATATATTTTTTGTCTTATTAATCTCTTTGCAGAAGCTGTACACTTGGAGACAGCACAGAAAATAGGTTAAGGCTCACGATAAGCTGAATGAGTTAAATCAGAATCAGGCAAGGACGCTGCCAGGCAGTAACTGCGACTCTTAAGCTTATGGGCCGAGGTGTGGGCACGAAGGAAACTGCAGTATCAAGTCAGATAAAATGAATACGGTGGCTTTGACTAGCCTATAAGGAAGGGTCAAGCTTTGGCGTGCTGGTGGGACGTACCGCCAACATGAAATGACTGGCTGAAGCAAAGAAGGACTGACATTACTTCTCCAAATTATAAATTCTGCTTCCCAATCTATCTGAATGGATTAACCTCAAAACATGAGATCCGGAATTTAAAGATTCAGAATTCAGAAGCTATTATGAGTCAAGAGCAGGAATTAGCATTTGAGTTATAAATATGCTCTAACAAACTGACAGGAGTCGGCTTGCTGTTCCTTCCCTTTTTGAAGATGGTGGCATCAGGCTCGCAACATTTAGAGATATAAACCTAGAAGGGATTTTCACATCCCAGCTGGATGCTAACAACATGCCTTGTTGGAAGAACGCTGCTCCTCGTCTTCCAACCGGTGCTACCGTGCCATAAGCTGTTACGGCACGGGAGGGCCGCTGTTCCCAGCGCAGGGGAGGGGGTTTGTCCGAAGACAAAGCGCTCTCCCGGGACACGAGGCTGCGGCACGCCACCGCCAGCTCCTGCAGGTCCTCGCCTACCCAAAAGACAGGCAGAAGAGAGGCAGACACAGGCACTCCCTGAATAAACAGGAGCCACTAATATCAGAGAAAGTCTCCAGGCAGTAAGTAATGAAGGCACTAAATAACTGTACCCGCTATTCAGATTTTCTGCCAAACATTAGCCAATTTAAAAGGCAGCAAGAGGCCTTTTACACAGAGAGAATTTCTTTGAGCGCCGACTTAAAAGCTGGAGTTTGGCGGGAAAGTGTCTGAGAAGGATGGGGGAGAGGTAAAAGCCAATTTTACCTGGTAATCTGCTACACTATTTGTGTCCTACCCAGACGACACTTGATGCATTAAGAATACACTGCAGCTCTCCTCTTTGCCGGGGTAGCGGCGAAGCTAATGGTTTCTATTACAGGCATGTGCGGAGGGTGGCTGTGGCACGCACATCTGTCTGCGGAATAGATGTTAGCTTTGGAAACTGCCTAAACACCTTCATTCCCCAGCGAACGGGGACGGCAGCGGAGCTTTTCGGGCCCCCGCCGGTGACAGGCAGGTGATCGACAGGGCTCGGAGCTCAAAGCCTGCGTGTGCTCCCGCTGTAAATAGCAGGGCTTCAAAGCAGCAGCCCTAACAGACTATTTCACAGACTTAAACTCAGTTACTCTAATGAGGATTTCCACACACACACACACAAAAGAGTCTACACATTCTCAGTGCAAGGGGAAAAAAACCCAGCTAAATAAACAGCTGGTGAAGTGAAATACGAGGTTAGAGCCCTCTCTGATTCAAGAGAAGATTATTAAAACAGCTATAAAGATGGTGTTGGCATCTCTTGAAATGAGTTTGTTACATTCAGAAGAGGCAGTTACACATGACAAACCATTTTCTGTTTAATTAGAGGGCTCTGTGTGGAACACTTCCAGGCGGAGGAGGGGAGCAGATTGCTACCCAGCATCTCAATTATGGGACAGCGCCTTAACGATTCAACATGCAAATGTTTTGAACTGACCGTGGCGGGGGGAAGGGGGCTTTGTTTGTTCAGCAGGGTTCAGGAACAGGGGCTTTCCGCTAACCTTCGGCAAAGTGGGGCTTTCTTGCAACACATATTATTGCTTAAGGCTTATTTCTGCCCAAAGAATGGCTTCTACTTGCTGGCTGAAAAAGAACTTCTACGGGGGAAACCGCGGCAGAGGTACCTGGCTGTCCAGCCCCGCTTTCCATTCGTCCAACCAGGTGAAATAATACGTGGTTCATGAACAGAGAAGGGCCTCGGTATTCACACCAAAGCTCTGGAAGTAAGCAAGCACGGGAAGGAAATTCTAGCTAATACAAGTTAAATATAGGTTATGTTAGCTGCATTTTACAAGCACTAAGAATGTTATTGGAGAAAGCTGTCATTTTTAATGACAGCACAAGCTCCAATTACCAGATAGCTGATACACTTGGGATTTGGAAGGTTTTTTTAAATCACTTGAAATCTAAAAAAACCTTCATTATCAGCTTCTGAGTTCGATGTAAATAACTTCACCTGGTGCTAAGAAGTTTAACATTTCACAGGGCACAAGAACAACTTAAAGCCATTTATAAACGTAGCTTCAGCTTCCTGGCAATTTAAACACAGTTTATGGCAACTTTGGCAGCAGCAAAGCAGGCGAGGCTGGGCCGCGGGCAGAACCAGCCGGGAAGCCGAGCAAGGCCACGGGAGAGGCGGCGAGGTGCCAGCCCCCGCTCAGCCGAAGCGACGGGAGCACGGCAGGAACGCGCTGGGCTGCGGACCAGCGGCCAGGCCGGGGAGAAGGCTAAATCTTGCCGCTAGGCTTACGAAAGGCCGCTTCAGCTTAGAACAAACCCACGTATCACCTTGAGCCTAAACCAGAGCATACGCTCCCCAAGCATACACAAGGGCTGCTTGAAAAACACAAACGTGGCTATACCGATAGAAATCCCGTCTGATGGCACCCTCCCAGGTCTCTCAGGGTGTCCCCTGGATTCCCCTTGGTTTTGTTCCTCGCCAAGGCTAGCAAAACCAAAAGCAAGTCAAAAAATCTCCAGGCTTGCTTACAAAAAGCAGAAAGCGCTTGGAAAAGCCTGGTTTCCCAGCTGCCCGAAGCAGCGCCGCGCACACGGACGCTCCAGCTCCGAAACCTAGAGCAATAGGCAGCAAAGCTAAACACCGAAAATTTTAGCTCCCCACAGATAACACGAAAGCCTTACAGTCAGCAAGAACGGCAGCCTTCGAGCTTGTGGCAAGCAGAAAGTGGGACTGAATCATTACTTGAAGAACGTGTTTCAATGTCTATAAATAAAAACCTGCGAGGCACGTTGCCAAAGAAGCGCAAGTCAATATAGCTTCTCTATATGCGCTGTCAAACTTTACTTTTAGACAGTATATTAATTGCATAGTCAATAATTGTGGGTTTCATTAGTGTATTAAATACCTCAATCAATAATATTTATCCTTCTCAGAGACAGTCTTCACCAAAAAAAAAGGGAGGAGTATTTTTTGATCCTGCAGTTCAAAAAGTCAGTGCAGCGTACAAGCAAGGCTTTAATGGAAAACATAAAACACTAGAAACAGACAAAAATCAGATTATTACTCTTATTTTTCAGCCTTTTGTACAATAAGCCACGAGGGAATTCCAAGAGCTAAACCGATGGCAAAAAAATTAGATTTCTTTCTCTTAATTGCTGAACGGTGATGTCAGAGCGGACATGACAAACGGTCACGTCTCTCATTTCTGCATCAGATAAACCAGGAACCCAGCTCTGCCCAGCCACCGTTCCGAGGATGAGCTCCGGGAGCCACGAGCCCGCTGCTGGCGCATCCCCGCACGGCCGCCTTTCCAGCGCCGCTACCGCAACCCGCACCAGCCCGGGAAATCCGTCCCCACGAGGGGTACCGCGCCGAGCTCAGCCAGGCTGAGCCCAAGGCAAATCACACCCGGCAACAGAAAAGGAGTTCAGGAGGATTTTTTTCTTTTAAAAGCTCCCGCTAAAGGGCAAGAGGCTTGGGACAAGCTGAAAAAATGCTTTTGCAAGCGTCCACTTTATTTTAATTAACTTGCAAGAGCAGTTATATGCAAGGATGGAAAAAGAAAAGTACTACAAGCAGCCGAGAAACACTCCCAAAGGCACGCTTTTGGCATGGCAGAGAGGCTGAATTTAACAACAAATCAATGCACTATAAACAGAAAAAAACTAAAAACAAACAACACCCCACCCCCCAAACACAGACACCTAAGTATTCAGATAAAACACACAGAAGAATGCCTAACAGTCCCCGTGAAAAATCCATCTGGCAATTCAAACCACCTTTTTTTTTTTTTAAATATGCATATGAATGAAATGTAGAAATGTAAACATGAAAAACAGACTAAAAAACGGAGAGAAGGTCTGTGGGCCTCTTGCATCCTCACAGATAATATATTAAAGAGAATTTCCACTCCCTGTAATACGATTACTGCTATTTACTGCACTGCTCCAATATTTATAATGCATAATATGCTGCAGAGCACTCCCTTCCCTGAGCGCAGGCTTTGGAAGCAGGCAGCCTGCTCCACGTTTTCATGACTTTTTGTACAAAACAAAGGCGATCGGAAATTTCTCTTTCTTTCCGCCCCGAGCCACCCGGGGGGCGACCCCTCCAGCCGGGGAGGAGGCCGCCCCGCGGGGCGGCCGCGCGTCCCCAGAGCGGCTCCGAGGGCCGGGAAGAAAGGAGGCACAAGGGAAGGCAAGCGGACGGAATGGGACACGGAAGGAAAGCACGTCTGCCTCCCCCCTCAAGGTGTCACGCTGTACCACCGAGAATCAAAACATCAGGCTCGTCACCTTCCACTCCCGCACCCGTCGCGCCAAAGGGACGATCCGACCGCGCGGGACACGCGGAGCGCGCAGCTCCCCGACACGCGCAGGGCGGCCGCTTCTGATCCGTGCGAGACCACCGTTTAATTTTTACGGCAGCTCTTAGAGCGTATCACTCCTCAAAGCTTTATTTTTGGGGAAAAAAACCAACCAAACAAACCAAAAAACCAAACCAAACCACCTGATGCATCTTAAAAACCAGATCCGACTTGAACGGCATCTCCCCTCCAGAGACCCGCAAGGGTCACTAGCAAGTAATTTAAAAGTCACATACAGTGAAAACGTAGTTAAATCCTAACAGCGGGAATTAACGCGAACCGCGAACGACCTGAACGCAGCCCGTCGAAGCGTGCCCCAGCGCTTCCCTCGGCCAGGCACAACTCGGCCGTCTCACGGCGCTGCCCTTGCACCCGCCTCTTCAAGACCAGCGGCCTCCCCATTTCGTCTTCGCTTTGTACGTTTAATTTAAAGCCAAACGTTAGCAGCCACAGGAATCTTCACCTCACAGAGATCTAGTTACGAAGCGTTCCAGCGTCCTTTCAATTGAGCAAACACATATTCAGCCCAGATAATGGCTGAAGCCATCCAGCAATAACCTGGACACGAGCAGGGGGAGATTCATGATGACGGGAAGGAAGCCACAGGCTCGTTTGCCAATAATCCCAATTAGCATCGTGAGTCCGCTCACTTCCCTTAATTAGCATAGGCAAGAGAGCCCAGAGCCTTCCGAAGCGTCCTGTTTTCCACGGCCCGTGTCAGGGCCCACCGGGATCTGCCGGGATTTGGACGGCCGCGGCCGCCGGCGGCGGGGCGGGAGGAGGGAACGGAGACCCCTGCGTAGCCTCCCTGCCCTCGCGCCTCAGCCGGACGGCTGCTTCGGAACCTCGCCTCCTCGGGGCCGACAAACTATTTCCTCACCAGTTACCTTCAACAGTTCCAGCCTATGTTCAGGGGAAGGAAGCGAGATATACAGATATATGCACATATATTTTATATAAGTGGGAAATCGTATCCCCCTCTCAGGATTCATTTTGCTAAATTAGCTTTTCTAGGCCCCTCCTAAAAAAGATCTTCATTCTCCTACTCAGCGGTGTAGTCCTCCTCTGTACTCGCCCCAGCTGAGATTCGTTTTTGCCTCTATACGTAGCAGACCAGAACTGTACATGGCATTCGAGATGCGATCTCGCAGCAGAGGCTTATATAATCCTATGGCACTTGTATAGCTATACTAGAAATACCTTGCCTTACATAGCTTGATGTTTTTATCATATACTAGCTGATTAAAGCATGATTAAAACCCTCCAACTCTTCAGTCACTAATGAGCACCCACTTTAGAGCAGAGTTGGGTTTTTTATTAGTCCTCAAATAAATGACTTTTCACACACACTGTTTTAAGTTGATTTTCTGTTCCAGTTCTCAAGGTCATTCAGCTGATCCTGCAAGATACCTTAATACCTCGGAGTACCGATACCTTCCACCTCCAGCGCTCCGGCTGACGGCACAGCGAACCCAGCGGCACGGCCGCTCCCGGGGGAGCACGAGCCGCCCCAGCAGAGGCGGGCGCGCGCCCTCGGCTCCTAAAGCTGCAACGCCAGCAAACGCGCGCCAACGCCAGCGCCCGTGGGCCCGAGAACTGGAAACGGCCCCAAGGAACACTGCATGACCGCTTGCTACCAGTCCCCTCAGACTGGGAAGGGAGGAGCAGAATTAGAGACTGGTTAGCAGCGTGGAAAGATAGATTATCACCGCTAACCTACCATTTGTCAATCCGGAACCGTAGCGAAGGCTGTAATTTTATAGTCAATGCTTTATAAGCAAGGTCAGAGGGAACAAATACTTCAATAAAAAATTCAAGACAGCAGCAGAAGAGCCCAGTCATGATCCTCGGAATCCAAAAAAGAGGAAGGGGCTGTTTGTGCAATTAACGGGCCCAGAATAACCTCCCGCATGTCCAGCAGTGGAAATGGCATTTACAGTTCTTAAACATGAAGACTTACGATGACAAACAGGGAAGTACGGGAAATAAGGGCACCAACTGAACACATGAAGAAACAGTGCCCTATGGAGCCAAATAAATAAATAAATTCCAGTTTTGCTACCAGAGACCCACTTCAGTATTGCCTGGATGCTTGGAGCTGTGCAGCAAATGCCAAGCTGTGAGCTGCAGCCAGGGAACACATAATTAATGTGATTAGGAGCACACAGAGCTAGCATGCTCTGCTGACTGAAAAGCCCAGTAGCATAATTACTGTTTTCTGTACTAGCTCTATGTCTGAACAAATCTCAAAGCCTGGTTAGTTTTAGACTGCTGTGTAAACGTCAATAAAAATCCCAGAAGTGCCAGCTCATCAGCATTCTCAGGCACAGAAACGGTGAAAATATCACTGCATTTCCATGCTGTTAACATCAGGCAAAGAAGTCTCCATTCTTCAGTCTAACCTTAGAGTTTGTAATAAGGTAACGTCTCCCCCAAGTGAATACTTATTATTAAAGCTAATTAATTGCTTTCCAGTAATGAGAAGTCTTTGGTGTTCAAAGAAAGCAAAATTCACTACACAGGAATTAAACAGTGTTTATTGAAACAAAGCTCCCCCCATTTAAAGACCTGTTTCTGATTAACATCATTACAAATAAAACCAAAGAAACTGAACATACAAACATACGAAATAAGTATAGGCAGGAAATGTGTGCTAAAATCAGTCAAAAACCCATAGTATTAATTGAAGAGAAAACTAAAGCAATGCTTTGTAGTTGCCTAGATTTCCCTGGGGGATGGAGAGTCAATGCTTATCTGCCTTCCTCAGAAGAGACAATTTTGATTAATATCAGACCCATCTGACTCAGTCTATTAAACCCTGAAGGAAGGATATTCTTCAGATATAAGAGATATGTCTTTGATTAATAATTCTACCATATTGCCATTCCAAGCATTAACAACTGCATGGCACCTGTGGAAAGAGAAAGCCTTTGAATCCTATGGAAAGGAACGAACTTGCGCTAATAGACCTGCTCTCCTTCGTCCATCTCCGAAAGCTGTACAACGCTCTGCCTCCTGCCCTCTGCTGAACAAGTCAAAGTGTCGAGGTTGTCACTACTTTCTTGCAAAGAAGACACAATGGTTATATAATTCAGCTTTACATACAGCGAGAAAGCAAAGTTACTTCAGCCATTCTAAATGGTTTGCCTAAAGACCCTGGCAATCTGTCTAGAGACTCCTCTTCAGAGCTGTCACAGCTTAGTAGACCACAGCAGTCTACAATATCGCGGCCATTAGAGTGCACTCTTACCTACCAGGGGCGTATCTTCAGAGAAATGCATTAAATCACTTAGCCCACTACACTGGACTGCCATGCACGGTGTAACTAATGCCAAATTGTCGCGCACAGGGTGGGGAAAAAGTCAGTGTAATATCACCTATTGAGTTTTTCCTGGAAGTTCTAGCTGCAATCAGTCAGCGCCAGCCTCCTCACCCTAGCTGAGCATTTCTCCTGATGCTCGCGATCAGCCTCTTGCTGTATTCTCTGTAGTTCACAGGTTTGACGTCCATTGCTGTAGCCTTAATACGAGATTCATCCTGTGAAAGAGAAACACGGCACGTAAAAGAACGCTAAGCACTCCAGGCATTGGGTTCTAACCTCCTCCTGCCCCAGTAACTTACTGCTCTTGGTATCAGGGTTAGCTGGGAGTGCAAGGTTGACTCCCAGAGCAGCTGTGTTGTTTTCACTTGAACCAAGCCAGGCCTGACGAACCTGAGAGGGAGCAGTGCTAATGACAGCAGATCCCTCCTTCAGTGCTCAAGGCTGACAGCACTTGTGTGAGCAAGTATCTCTGGAGACTTCTCACCGCAGACGTAAGAGGAGGAAGCCACCTCCTCTGGAGACAACAAGCCTAACTACAAAAGCCACCTGCTACGCTATCTGCTTTTGGGGGATACTTACGTTGTAAGTCTCCAGTTTTACTCGGATCCTGAACTCATACGTGTTGAAGTTTGCATTTTGGAACACTTCTTCAAACGCCTGCTCGTTCTGCGAGAAGGACAAAGACAGATATCAGCTGCAGACACTCCAGCCTCTGGTAGTGCCATGAACTTTCAGAACAGCTCATCTTTTGCTGATGTTGGCGAAACGGTGGAACTAACTGGATCGTGTAGGCAGAGCTGAATCTTCCGTCACATTTTAGATGCCAAAACCAGAACTTAAAGTTTTTAAGAAAAAGTTTAGTTCAAGGTGAAAGCTTTTTAGCTACCTGAACAAAATAACGTACAGTTGCACTGAATCTGCAACCAAGTGTACAGAATGACAACACTATAAATCTACGCGAGATTCTCTCCTGCTGCTTAACTGGCTGATTCGGATGTTCTGCTACGATCACCAACACTGACAGGGTTAACTATTTCCCTATTAACTGTCTTATTAGGCATTCTGCTTCCCTGCGTCTCCATCAAGGCGGTATGTATCCTTCACATCCTGACACAGACCTATTTAAGAGGATGTTCTATAAAAAAGTGGATGCATGTTTTGAACATGCTTGTATAACCATTAGAAGACTGTCATATTTATAACATAAGCTGCTTCTAATTACCATATGAACACTAAACATCATCGTTTATAACAAACAATTTGTCAAAACAGTAGAAGAGAAGCAGACAACTTGCGGAGACTGTGAAAAAAGTTTATTTTTGTAAAAATTAGTTGTAAAAACCTTTGCTGACATTCCCCAAAAACGCTGCAGCCCCCTGATGATACCGACAAGTCATTATGAGTGCATTTATCTACCAGTGCACTTGACTCGAGCAGTCACTCCAGCAGCAGACAGAGCATCTGATCTGGAACTGAACCCACCTCAGCCTCACCCACATTCCAAGCGTTACACCCGCTGTTCCCAAGTGTGCGCAGCGCTATTTTACACCACACAGCGATTCTCCTAAGATTTAGGAAAGCACAACAAATGAAGGTGAACAGGAGTAGCTAGTTTCACAGGCTGCAAAACTGACGCATATCCCTCCTGAATATTAAAACCCCTTCTTCTGACCATCGTACGGATCAGAGGATAAGAAAACTCGCTTAATAAAGCATTTGGCTTCTGTTTCCAGCTCTGCCACAAACTGTGCTAACCATTAGTGAGTGGAAAATGCCTTAGCATACCAGTCACTGCTACCCTACATTACCTCCTTTGGTAACAAGCACAGCGGAGAAGGAGATGAAAAACCGTGCATGCATATCTATGCTTAGCGCTGCACTGGCTGTACGTGGACTCAATACGTACCGGGAGCAGCGGAAGGACTCCCACCAACTTCACAGGATACTGCATCGGGCCTTCAGAGAAAAACCACTAAGAAAAGCTTACTGAAAATGCACCAAGCACCATTTTTAAAGGGTCATAAAAGTGTCAAATCAAAAACAATTTCTCCTCGCACACAAAGCGTTCCCGGCTCAAGGGCTCATTCCGTATTATGTTCCATTTTCTATCCTCAGCCATGTCCATTAGGCAGCTCTTCAAAAATCATTACGTGTTTGTACTGTTACATAGGATCTGCTGTCTCTCCTTCCCCATCCAGTTCTCTTCAGCATTAAAAGTGACCAAGAAATTTTGTTTGCACTCTAGCAGAGATTAAGCGCAACCAAAGTAAGAAAATATTGACAAGTTAAGAATGTCTGAAAATGGAAATGTAAGAGTGTGAGCACATCTAATTAGAATGCCCTAGCAACACAGCTTCCTACAGAACAGAGGTGTCCAGCCTTCATATCATCACAAAAACTTCAGCCCCCCAGAAGCACGAGCTTTGTACCGCTGATCTTCGAGAGCTGAAGCGCAGGAAACTTCCAGAAATCATTCTTGCATGCAAGTTCCAGGAAAACCAGCCCTGCTTTGCAGAAGCGGACGCGGCCTACCACAGCATCTCCGGAGAACCAGGACTACAGCCTCAGCGATCCCTCCTGCTTCATCTCCCCCCCACAGCCAAGCAACGGGTTAACCCACAACTGGCCCATCTACGGAGCCCCAGTATCAGCCCGCCCCAGCCTGGGAGCACAGCAATCCTCACACGCAATTCAAGAACTTGTCACACTTTCCACATCATCATTATAAAAAAAAAAAAAAAAAAAAAAAAAAACAACAAACAAAAACAACCAAACCAAGACCACACAGATTTTATATAGTAGACAACTAAAAATCAGGAAAAGATTATTTTGGTTGGAAGAAAGGAAAATGCAGCAAAGCAGCATATAGCGACAAAGGGGGGAAAGTACTGTCTGTCAGTGTTTGATGGCTTACAACCTTAAAAACTGTTCTAATCTGTCAAAGAGAGGTCACTTAAGCATCTCTGTCAATGACCTGTTTTACCAGTCATGGTTTTCACGTGACCCACAAAGTTTCTGATGATATTTGGTGGGAAAAAAGGAACATTCAGAAGTGGGCTAACACGCATTAGTTCAAAAAGCTTCCTGCCTACTTACAAAGATACATACAAAGTGTTCTGGAACTTTTTGGCTTTGTAAACAAATTTTTGGAACGCATTAGGGATAATGTTGTCAGCATTCGTGGCTAAAACAGTTTTTTTGCAGATTCTTCCAATCTAGGTACAACAATAAAACAACTTGTCCCCTCCATCGGAGTCAACACGTGTTAAAGCTGTCAGCCCTCCGAAGGCTGCAGTACTATCGACAAGTCATCCGCTGTCCCTCGAGGGCCAGGTGAGGGGGACAGGCTGGCCTCCAGCGCTGAACAGCCAGAAGAGCTCAGAGGTAGACAGACTGACTGTGGGAGCAAACTATGGGGGAGACCAGGCAAATCTCTGTTCTCCAGGCAGATGGCCTGTGGAAAATAATCCCGAGGAGAGTAAACAAGTCCCTGCCAAGAACTTCAGACTAGGCAATGATTTGTGAACTTGTAAAAGACACAGAAGTCCAACATCTGGAGAACAATCTCGGGCTGCCAGGCCCCTGAGCTGGTCTATCACCCAGAGAAGGGGCCAGATCAAATTCTTGCCAAATGAAGCAGAACATCCCTTTCTTTCCTATGGAGCTTTTGTATTTGTTTTAATAATGCTGTTAATTTCCACGGCAACTACATGAACATAACCCACTGCCTTTGCCACCTCTGCTGACTTCGGAGTGCTATACACACGCACATGGGGATGAGATCATGCTCTCGGATGGATCAGCACTGGTGTTCCACGCGTACCTTACATCTTGCTCCAAGCTGCCTTCAAAGTCAACATTACAAGAACATTTCCTTACCAGGAAGATCAAAAAAAGCAAGAAATTTGAGGGCAGCCCAACAACAAGATGTGTGAAGCATAGTTCAACTTCTAGACATTTACTAAAAATACAATAAGCTAATTGACTGACCTTTTCCTTCAGTTCTCCCAGGAAAGCTGCGTTTTGCCCAAGAATGAATTCTGCTGACTCTTGGAAACAAGTCACCCACTGGTACTCTAGGCAGTCTGCAATGGTCACCTAAAAAAAAAAAAAAAGTCACTTCATCCAGTTGCCTATTCCGCAAGGAAGACAGAAGACAGTACAAAAGAAACATTTATTTCACAGCTAAAGAGAATTTTTTCACAGCTAAATTTCACAGCTAAAGAGAGTTTTAAAAAGTGAGTTTTCCAGTAACTATCAGAGCCCTACGCACCGTAGGTACTTTCCATCACTGAGGGTAGAAGGCAGTGACTTACTACCTTTTTAAGCTCCATAGAATATCACAGCAACTTAACGCAAGTTAATATTGACGGTACATTGTGTCACAGCAAAAAGCCAACGAGATCACAGCGGTACCCACTGATGGATATTCAGCCCTGTTCCTCTGCCCCAGAACAACCACCACCAAGGGGGACACCTTGCAATCTGCATTTACTTTGTAAATACCTGAGTATTTGAGCATAAACACATGTAATACCGTGTTATGAAGAAACTATCCAAACGTTCAAGGACAAGACAGAGCAGTAAAAGGATCAAGTACTCCCCTCACATGCATTTCCTGGCTGCTTTGACAATTAGGAATGGGAAAATAGGAGACACACTGCTCTGAAGGCCACGGTTGCACCCTCGGTATCCCCTTTATATTCCACGAGAACGATTCTGCTATGGAAAGCAGTTCATGAATTCCTAGAAGTTATCTGCTAGAAATTATTCAGTAGCAGTTTGTGTTTTAGTGAGACTGCAGGGATAGTTCCCTTCTCTCTGCATGCCCACCTGGCACAGCATTTCTAAGTAGCAGATACAACTCTAACTTATAATGTAAAACAGAAGAAGGTTCAATGCTTATGGGGTAAGCAGGCATCACAATAATAATCCTCAGACAACTTTCTGAAGCAGGCTCCATTAAAGCATGAGCCAGAACAATACCTACAAAAAAAAATGTACTAAATATAGGCAGCAGCTGTAAAAGTGCAATTACTGCTCTCCAGAAATGCCATTTTACTTCAGTTTATCTTCACTACTGAAGAGGCGTAGGCCATCTGTACTCTGCACTGCATAGTACACTTGGAAACCAGAATCAACTGAGCTAGCATCAACTTTTTGGCAAAGAGAAAAGCTTTTAATTGGAGCACTAGGAAAACAAACTGCTAATCAGCTCAATGAAACATCCCTCGCTCAGGTACGGCGTACAAGCAATTTAAACATCCCCTAACCCACAGGCACCACAGACAGACAAACAGCACTAACACCCCGTTCTCGCAAAATTGTCTATTTGGACTGTACAAGGAAAACAGCGAGAAACACGCTCTCCTCTACTCCATTTACTTACCAGAAGCATCATGCGGTACTTGAAGTTGGGGAATTCACGATCACACTTTTCACAACGATACAGTCCATTTTGTTGGTCTATCACTTTCTTATTGCAATCCTGAGAGGGACATGCCTGGTACATACAGTTCTCTTTGCGCAGATGTACGACTGTGCCCACACAGCTAAAATAATCCGCCTAGGAGAGTGAGTGTGCAACATTAGCCTCGAAATACTCAATGTTTTCCAATTCTGAATTAACTACAAAGCAAGGCACCCATACTTGGATATTTAGGATTAGAAAGCTTAACAGCTATGGATTATTGGGAAACTGTAAATCAACCCCTCTGTTGCAATCATTTTCAGGCTTCCATTATGTTAAATAAAGCCCCTACAGCAAGATTATTTTGCGTTTCCATTGCAGGAAACTCCAATTGCTAGGTTTTCTTTAGATAAAGCATATTTGCTTCTCCATTGTGTCTGTTCAAATCTCTACTTTTTCACAGGATTAAGATTCTGCGCTTTCCTATGCTTCTTTTGGGAGCCAATACAAAAACCAGAAAGCCTACTGTGTAGTATTACAGATAAGCATTTGATTAAACTATAGCCTACAGAACAAAATACCCACACACCATACTAAAATAATCATCCTAATGGTTTAAGACCACGGTCGAGTCTTTCGACAGATAAACAGAGGTTGCTTAAGAAGCACGTGCAAAAAATCTTAAAGAAAAGAGCTGAATTACAGGTAAAGTTTTTTTCCTTAGATAGAAGTTCTTGCGCACCCCAGGTGGCTTAGCACTTAAGTTTGGCGGGGGGGGAATTAAAGAGGTCAAGAAGCAGTACAAGCCTAGGGAGGTTACTGGACTGGAATGCCAGAGACCTGGGTTTTATTCCTAGCTTTTCTATTGACCAAGCGCGCACCCTCGAAAACCACTTCCTCCTAATGCACCTGTTTCTCCTAGAACACTTCATGCTATTTATATAAACATCTTTGGGGTGAGCTCCCATTTATACAAGGCTTAGAATTCTCTTGCAAACACAGCATCATGTTGCGACATCGGCAACAAGCTTGAATTTATTTAAAAAAAAAATTATTTAATAGCATAGATTCTGACAGGCAAGCGCAACTGCTCGACAACTGGACTCCTTCAATAAGCAGGATGCCTGCACGAAGCCTAGCTTTTTTTTTCTCCCCAAGACGCAAGGCTCGTACTCAGCGGCTGTGCTTTACCTTATCTCCTTGTCCCAAGTTCTCAGATTTGGCTTCAAACAACGTTTTCCAGTTGGTGTTCGCCCCAGATGCTGGCCCACCCCTCACGTCAGAGATCGAGGCACATTCCAGAAGCTGCCCCTCGGAGTCAAACCTGGAACCACAAAGACGCACTTCTATTTTTAGAGAGCTGACCATACAGACTTATCAAAAGCTTACGTTTAGTTTCGTGTACTTAATACATGAGGGACTTTTTTTATCAATGATTGCAAAGGAAACAATTACAGTAATTTGTGTATATTGCAAACAAAAATAGCATTTCAGAATAAGTTAATAGTCCGACTTAATTAGCACAGTATTTTATAAACCCACAAAAGGAGGACAGCTTTGTTCTATATAACTGCAATTTGTTTGCCAGCTAGTGGTCAAACCACGCACTGCATGCTTCCTAAAGGCAGGCAGATAACAAGATTTAAGGGCATCAAGATATTTCCATAATTAAAATTAAATTACATGGTACCATTATCTTCGCAGCAGCTTTGAAAGGAAAAGCAAATAGCATTGAACAGATTATGCTTCCTCTGTTAAAATAAGAAAGCACTGCTTTTCAGCAAAAGGTTGTGCTGCCATCCCATTCTGGCGTTTTTTGTGATTTGAGAAACACACCAAGACTCAAAAACTGAACTTAATTAAAGTGTGACAGTAATAGCTAAGACCCACAATCAATTTTATCTTCAACAACCTTCTGAAGTGTGGGAGAACCACAGCTCAATGACAACTGGAGAACACCATTATATCTTATCCATGTTTGGGTGATTTAACCACAACCTGAAAGCACAGGATTCACAAATCTCATGCTGTCGGCACTTAACCCTATTTGTACGTAGGCCACATCTCACCATATTAGTAGTTATAGCAGACAATTTAGCAACTACCTACAGCAGAAGCAACGAGCCACCAAGAAATCACTTTGTTTGCCTGAGAACAATAAAAATGTTATTTCGCTATCTGAAAAGCATCTGATAAGGAATAGACACTGGAAGTCGTCAACATAGTTCCTCCAGCCCATACTAACAGAGTGCATATCAGATTGCACACAATGGAAAAAGCCTGTGAAAAAAAATATTGTTCTCTCAGATAAAGCCTCAGAAAGTGGAGCTGGTCAAGTCTGATTTCATGCTGCCTTCCAAGGCTTTGGGTCAGCGTGCACTACTCCTATTTCAATTTTTCAAGGTCTGTCACAGAATTATAAGTTTTTTTAATTGAACAACTTAAAAAAGACAGCCTTTCAGGCTCTAGTGCTTTCAAGGAAGGAGTTTCTATAACCCTGGAACCCATATCCTCTGCTACCTTTCTTCAGTACTATACAGACTGCTCAAGTACAGAGAAACAGAATAAAACAGAGTCCGCAGCAGGCTGGAATGAATCAACACAAACACACGCTCATACCATCCTCGGAGCTTAAAAGCCTCGGGGCTATCAGGGTTGATGAATACGGTACTCGAGGACATGACAGACAGGCTTCTACCACCAAAATCGGAGACTCGCGCTCCTTTGATGGCTATCACAGGTTGTCTAGAACCATCAAACTGTTCAGCCTGCATGTGTGAAAAAACAGAAAGCATTAGTAGCACGCTACAGTAAAGGTACTGAACTCGCGGTCATAATTCACAGATCGTGACAAGAGACCAAATCTGAATCAAACCATCTTACTGTATTTAGAAGGTAAGGTTTTAAATGATATCACTAGGAGTTTAAGAAAAGGCAGCTAACAATTAAAGCTGTAATCCTAACACCCCAGCTCCCGGGGAACCACAGAATCCTTCAGTCACACCACTGGTTTGGAAAAAAAGGATCACTCCCCTCCATTAGGAGTTTTACACAAGGATTTTAGAAAGGGAGATGGGTTATAGGAATGGGGGTTTCTCCAAACAGGAGGAATTATTTGGTCAGATTAGACTCTTCAGGAGATGAAACAACTCACTCGGCTCGACTGAGCCAATCATGTCTATTCTACTATAACTTAGAAAGTAGAAGCGTGGGTATGCTGACCAAACACTTTTCCTCGACTTTCCATTTTCTGTTCTTAACCTCATAAAGCTGCTTTAATGCTGTTCAATTGCCATCAGTTTGTTATCCGAGTAAAGTCTGACACCAACAAAGAACCTCTTGGCATGAGAGAGGTTTTGAAAGGTATAGATTTTCTGGACCCCACACCACTTAGCGAGCAAAGGAAGGATCATGTGCTTAAAGATTACGAACGAGCTGGAGTTAGCAGTGGCATTCACTGTGTCCATGAGATGCAAAAAGAACACAAAACGTAACCCAGCCATTAGGGCGATGACGGTTACAAAGGAGAGAGATTCCAGCCCCAAGCACGCCAGCTGCCAGCCACACATCACTTGCCCTCAATGCTTGTTGCCGTCTCTATTCTACAAGCAAGCAAACATTTAACTTTGTAAAATGCAGCCCCTGATCTCTGTTGGAAGAGTTATGCCAGGAACTGATTACCAGTAGCCTCTCCTATAACAACCTGGTTCAAGCTCAAAACTTTGCGATATGGAACTTCACCTTACTTCGTTTATATCAGATGGTTAATGGTGTTCAGCTACCTACAATATCAGTGCACTTGATCATTTAGCCATAAAGCATCACTGTCAAGCTGGCAGGATCGCTCCCATTTTATAGACTGGAACATAAATCCCTACGTATCTACACCACTGCTGGAAAACAAAGGAGCCTGTTAAAAGGATAAAGCAGCAGTTTACTGCAACTACTCAAACCTTCAATTCCAAGGCTCCGATGCTTTAAACTCCCAGTCTGAGATACAGCCTCTCAACCCCCTAGTTAAGCAGCAATTTATGCAGGGCAACATGTATCCCACCCTACGAATAAAACTCATCTCAAATGAGACAGCCGTAGCCACCGGGCTTTTCCATAATCAAATTGCAACTCATATCCTTTCCTAAACTAGAAGCCTGTTATCTTCAGTCTTTGGGCTCGAGACATAATGTCTGCAGTTGTTCAGAGCACATTAGTCAGATCATGTCAGCAGTTTGTCAGAGAAAGGTTAAGAACATCACACCTGAATGAAACCAGACAGTCTTTCACCTTCTCCCTGCCCCTGATCCTTACACACCCAGGACTGTCTCGGTGCTATGCCCATCTCGGATGACAACAGCACACTCATTTCCTCATCCTACACAAAGGAACCTTTGCTTAAGAACAGGTAAGAGAGCACATACCTCATTTCCCCACAGCGTTGCTGTCACCAGCTTCCCTGATGTATCCATCAGATGCACGTTCCTCTTTGATACCTCCCTATTGTTGGCTTTCACTGTAATTTTAGTGACATCTTCATAGCTCTTACAAATTCCAATTACATCTGAAAAACAGTTACAATTTAGTTAGTTACGCCAGGGTCACAATTGGGGAATACAAGATCACAAGAGAAGAATTCAAACCTAGTGTCAGATTTTTTACCTTGTATCCTAGCTCCCTATTCAAATCAAATCTGATATGGAAATTAAGTGTATTACAGTAGGAATGCTCCACTACAGAACTCTTCAGTGCTTTAATTTTGTTGACGAATTCATTAAGATATTCATGAACGCAAGCCTCGCCACATTAGCGAGATGAAGGCATCGTACTATCTCTCCCCATCCCATTCTGCCAAAGGACTTCAGCCCTGATCCCGCAGCACACCCCGCTCCCTGTCTGAGCACAGGTCTCTCAGGGAAAGGGTTTCAAAGTGACGGTAACACAACGAAGCAAGTGGCTAGTGCCTTCGCTGTAGCCCTGTGACCACAAGCTGCAACTTAAACAAGTGTGCATGTTTGGGGAGTAAGAGCTAACCCAATCCCCTTTGCGCTCCCTAAAAATATACCATTTTTAATATTACAGATCTACCTTTAAAATTCCTAGCTGAATGCCTCTGAATCAGAGGCATCTTGTGCCTGTGAAACCTGAGAACCCTCGCCCCCACCCAAGCCTCTGATTTTTCCGGAGTGCTCTGCCCAACAAATTACAGAAAAATAAACCTCCAATACTTCACAAAGCAAGCCAAAACAGTCATGCAACTTGGACTTGGATGCAATGCATTATGCCAAAAATCACTGCAGAGATAATTAGATAGTGAAAGAAAGCAAGACCACGGAAGGTATGAAATGCACACGTGCTGAGCAAGGACATTTTCCTTTCAGCCCTTTTCTGTGGAAAACAGCGATCATAGTACAATAAACAAGTAGCATTTACTGTCTTTAGTTTGAAGAAAAATCATTATATGTTGTTAGCAGAGCAGGGCAAAGACATCTTAACAGGAAAACTGCCCGAGGTATTTTTAATGGGAACCATCACTGGATAACTTCATTTAAGAGATCACAACACTCAGCGCGTTGTAGGCTCACTACCTCCCCAGTATTTAGGACACAAAAGTAAAACTTCAAAGCTTTAGTGTTTGCCATTTTGCTACTTGGACTGACCAACGATTGAGTCTTTGGGTGTGTTCTCCAAGTCAGAGATGGATACAAACTCAAACTGAACAGATGGAAGATGCTGGGCATCATCACAGGGCACAACTGAAGTCTCACTAGTGAATGTAATCTCATAGTCATTCTTAACAGCTGTATATTGCTTGTTAGCAGTCTTCAAATTGCCTTTGGTAAAATAATATACCTACAGGAGAAAGCAGCAAAAGAGAGGATATTATCAGAAGTCAGAGAAAATAGATTGTGTTCACCTTTAAAAATCCTCGCTATGCTGAAGTTCCTCTTTTCTAGCTCATCTCTGTGAAAGCACAATGCTACCATACCTTGTTCAATTCAATGAGTGGAAAGAACTTGTCTGCTTGATCATTGAATGCAGTCGCTCTAATCTCGCCCTGCAAGAAAATAGGAGAGCGGGTCAGAACTGAAATTTGGCATGGGAGAAAAAAAAAAAAAAAAATAAAGAGAAATCTTCGCGATGTTAAGTGGCATCAGTTCTGCAGACACAGCGCGGTCTGCCAGGCTAGCTCCAGGCACGTGAGAAACAAACAACAGTCTCCTCACATTTGTAGTTTTAGCTAAACCGACATATTCCACACCTGACCATCAAAACTCACGTTCAAGTCTCATTAGCATATCTAGAGCTTCAGAATGAAACGCGTAAGAACTACATGTATCGTATATACACCTCTGAAAAGGTACTTGTGAAACCAGCATTAATTGCCACTACATGCAAAAAAAAAAAAATTCCAACAGACGACGCAGCTCCAGAAGCTAGCACATAGGATACTGGGATATCTCCCGCTCATACGCGATGTCAAGTCTTCAAGTAAGAATTAGTAACAATTATAACCTCACCAGATATAAATATTGTTTTTTAAAAAAATTTGAACACAGACCGTATACAGAGAAAACAAATGGCCGATGACAACGTTACATTACTAACCTCACATTTTATACTAAAGGTAGCCTAGCAGAATCTTGTTTGTTTTCACGACAGAAGGCTGTAATCTGATGAGAGGTTTGACAAACTGCAAGTTTAGTTAGATTATCCAGATACCGTTCCCCAAACAAACCGCAGATGAAATTTCCTAGTATTACAATAATTTGTACTCCGATTTCCTCATGAAAATTAAAGCTTATAACTTGGAGGCAATGCTCCTCTCACCCCTTGTTTTGTAACGTGTCTAAGCGAGGATGAGACCTCGTTCTCAATCTACAGGAAACCACCACAAACCTAAGTATTAGGTTGTCATAAACAACTATATGTTGAAGCTGCCAAAATTTAGTCACACATTATAGACTTTGATGAAAAATCATCAGTAATGCCATACATTTAAGACTTCATTTGGGATAAAAACTGGGTTGTTGATGCTCAACTTAATGAATAGAGGAATACAAGCTTCCGTCATAATAATAAAAAAAACCCATTTCCTATAATACACTTTATTTCCTCTATTCTGTCTCTCGGAAGGGTTCATCAGCATCTGACATACATTATGTTTTTCTCAACATATGACACTTACGCTTTCATCAACTAGCTCTATAGAAAACAGCTTTCCTTCACCACGGGAGTTGCTCCATGTGCGGATCTGGCCTTTTTGGGTAACACGAGCACAAATGGTCCACCTGAAATCATGCAAGAAATCACTGTTCTGTGTCTTTTTTTTTTTTTTTTTGAAGAAGAGATTGAATTTACAAACCTTTGGAACTGGAATCTCACTATTTAAAAGCAAGAATCTTTCCGCTGTACCTCAGCAACTCTACCTGCTTTTCTGCTGCTTTCTATTTTAATGGCCTGGACCATTAAAGGCAGAAAGTTGTAGAGAAAGCAGCAACAAAGCCAGCCATAAAACATCTAGTATGATAATAGCAGCGCACAATACTTCGGCATAGAAGCAGGCCTCCAATCTTTTACCCTTCTAGGGTACATTTCTCATACAGCTGTTTGCCTGTTCTGAAAAGCCGTGCTAGAACTCAAGAGCTCAATTATAGGATTCGCATTTAACTTGGGTAATCAAATCAGTTTGCGTAACTTAAAAATGTCATTCATGAAATAATTACATCCTCATGCTTTTCAACAGAACAGTAGCCGAAGTGAATAGCTTACTGAGCTGTTTTGTCATTAAGTTACCAAAAAGGTTGTTGCTTTAGGAAAAAAAGAGAAGTCAACTGATTTTCAACTAAAATATTAAAAACCTATCAAGCTCAGCAGGGTGGCTTAACCAAGACAATGCAAAGGCAAATCTCAGATTGTCAGTGTTGATGAAATTAAAAAAAAAAAAAACACAACAAAACACCAACAACAAACAACGCCCCCCAAAAACCTCCCCAAAAACCCCAGACCACAACAACAGAAAACCCCAACAAAACCCAAAACAAAACAAAAACCCAGACAAGAAACAAAAACCAAAGCAAAACCCGTACTGCTGTTTCTATGGAGGGTTTTTTGTTTGTTTTTCTGGGTGGTTTGGTTGTTACTGTTGGGTTTGTTTGTTTGAAGTTAACCAATAAACTCAAAAGAACTCAAAGAATGATTTGACCGAGATTCATACATGCGAAAGCAAAGACACTATTGTTCCTTCATGCCTGTGGCACTGAGTAACACCTGGCAAACCACGGTAACTCACTTCGATTGGTACGGGTTCAAGCTGGCAATCGGCACCACTTTGGCCTGCGACCCCCCTGGTGTCTTCACTGAGCTGGGAGCACTCGCTTTACCAAACTGGTTTGAGGGAGCATGGTACTTCGGAGCTGCAGGACCTTTCAAAAACCACGACAAAGCATAAAGAATTTCAGCCTGGCAGACAAAAGTCAGGTTCAAACCAACTCGTGGGGCAAGGTCGGGCAGAACTCTTCCCACCGCGCTACGGGGAGCTGCACAGGAGGCAAAGTCACACTTAACGCTGGGGAGGCACTTAAAGCTCTGTGCGATGCGGGCACCACAGAGCGGCTCAAAGTTTGTTGAATCGCTTTTGCTGTCGGTCACAAGTATTTTCTAGGCTGCGAACTGCTGCAGAAGAGACGCTCTCAGACCTTTGCAGCACTTACGCTGGAAGCAGAGATGTGTCCAGAGTCAATCACTTAAACACGGTCTAAGTGGGAAACAACTAGCAGTAAATTCTGTAAACCATGGCACATCAAGCTTTAGATCTACACCATTTGGGGGAACAACTAGGGAATGGTACCCCACAGTCAAATAATTTCCTGACACAAAGCAATACAACTAATTCTGAACTGAATCTTGTCAATGGATAAGCACAGCACTCTCATGATCAGCTTCAAGCACAGGAAGGAAGAGCTTGTTTGCTGCTGCAGTAAGCCAGTGTCAAAATTTACTATTTCAAAATACTTCTTAAACACAGGGGTAAAGAATACAGACAGGTTAAAGCAGTACCAAGAGCTAGGAATGACAACTTTTTCTTCAGAAAAAGTCTACAGGCTGACATTTAAATTGACTGCTTTTTCCAGTATCTCTATATTTGAAGTCTTGATCAAAAAACTGTATTTATAGACGTACTATCAAATAATTTCAGTCCTGTTCCACCTAAACTGTTTGGCCTCAATACTCAGCATGGGTAACACACCCGTCGGCCAGCTCTGAACCGCAGCCTACCTGGGTGTCCACAGAGCACTGCTTCAAGAATGCAAAGCTGCATCAGACTACGCGTTCAGTTTACACTGCTTTGTCAAAGTTGTTTCCTATTTTTTCCTTGGGGAAGAGGAGGGAAGGGGGACAGATTCCCCCCCCGCCTTTTAAAAAATGTATTATTAAATCCAAGTGTACAGTAGCCTCTTGAGAGAATTCACCTTGTCAAGCTGTGGGTTAGTCTTCAATGGAGTGTTTCTCAGGCAACACCATTATAGAAAGGACCTTTTCAAAATTTAAGCTGTAGTTTTGCACTGCACAAATGGAAACCAGAATTCCTGCCCAGGATTACTCTTACCTGCTGCTGACAAACTGCCATTTTGTTGCTGTGGTTTGCTGGGTGCTGGGTTTGCTGCTGGAGCTGAAGAACGTTGCTGCCCTTGCCCTGGTAATCAAATGGAAAGAGACCATATAGTACAGTAGGGAGCACTAATTAAAACTACCCTTAAGCCTTTTTAGGAAATAAGATTTGCATGAAAAAAATGATTTAAAACACAGAGAACACATGCTAAAATTCAGGTGTTATAAGACACCACAGAAGCAAGCTGTCTGTTGAACAATATTACCATGGAGGAATTTCAGTCACATCTCTTTCCTCAAGCAACTGCTTTCTACTTCGAAAGCATTCAGGGTTGACAGTTATTTAAAAGGACAGCACTGAAGTAATCTTGACACCTTCTCAGTTTTTATAGGCTTCTATTGCTCTGACAGGTAGTTTCTGCTACTACCTAACAGCTAAGATAAAAACTGTAGGAAAATTCCCTCTTAAAACTCAGAAAGGGCCAAAAACCCAGTGGGTAAAGTCAAACCTGAAGTTAACACAAGACAAAGAAAACACCTGCTATATTTTATTTCCAAAATATAAAGATATTTAATGCGGGGATGACGGAGTCTCAATTTCAGCATTCACCAGAGTTCCTCTTGGGACCCAGCAGTATACTGCGCAGGGAACAAAGTGAGGCCGTAGTAAGTATATATCATACGTTTTTTTAGATTCCAGGACTTTTACTTGCCTTATATTGTCGATAAATTACAAGAGAATGAGTAGAGTGACATATCTAGAGAAACAGTACATTAGAAGACTAATCTACAGTCCAAAAATTTTAATTACTTTACAGAACAATCGTCCTATCACATTTTGCCTCCAGATGAGAAGACATCCAACATTTTTGTCTTTTTGGATGCAATTAACTCTTAAGCCATCGGTTTGCAGAATTCCCAGGCCTGAGCAGGCAAAGCCCCCCCCTGTTTTGGGGTGTGAGGAGTAAGACGGTCAGAGAGCGCGGAACAGAAGGTCCGACCTGGCCCATAAGCATCACGAGGAACAAACGCGGAGAAGCCAGACCAGAACGGCAGGGAAGGGTGGCACAGCAGGAAGGTAAAGGAGCAGAAGTGACACAAGGAGGCCCTGATGTAGTTTCGTACTCTAGAGGTAACCCTCCGGTTGTTTTCAATCCAAAACAAAGTCCTTGCACAAATCCAATCTGCTCCTCTAGCTCCTCTAACTTGCCGCAGTAGAGTCACATCGGTGAACGGGTGACAGCGGTCTCCTTGGCAACAGGGTGACGTCAAACAGCGATGTGCATTTACTGCAGAATCCGCTAGATGGGGAAGCCAGATTTCACCCTCGCTCAGCTGCCCTAGGTACTGGGAGGACCCAGTCAGGGTCAGTGCTCGGCGCCCCAAATGCATTTTGTGTAAGAGGAGAAGGAGGAAAAAACCCAACAAAACACATTAAGAGAAAAATGTCTGGCCAGGGAAAGAATATTCAAGAAGAACAGGAATGTGCACATGGAACAGCAAGAGACTTCTTTGCTACTTTTGTTCTAAATGTTTTGTTTTTTTTTTTTTTTTTTTCCCCTAGGACTTTTTAATTAAAAAACACCTCACCAAAAACCAAACCAAAGACCCCCACATACATTAGAACGCTTGTGTACTATGAAACGCAAATTCATGTTTTAATGGCTGCCTACCCACAGCCTGGTGTTTCTCAACAGATTAAGAATATATTAACACATCTGTGCACATGTTCAAATATGGAAGTAGCAGAAATATCTCTCCAATTTTCTCACTTGTAGAGTCCAGGGACTCCTGAACTATGAGTTTTGGCAGCTGCTGGCCTACAGATCACTTAAGGTGCTCAGAAAACTGACTCCTCTGTCTGGTTTTCGCTGTTAGTTTTTATTAGCAGAAGCTGAAAAAATACTCGAAATACCTGTTCACATTTCTGCTATATATACTGGGTTAGTCAAACCCCAGGGCTTTGGCCAAAGCCAGCCACACAGCCCACTCCAATGTAACAGCCGTGTAACAGCAGCCCTCTGCAGCCAATAATGCGTTACCGAGAGGTACTGCCGCAGTGCCGTGGTGGCAGACCTGTCCCAGGGGCGAGCAGCAGCACGGGAGCGGGGAGGGGAGGGAAGAAAACGCGTTTTGAAAGAATGCACACCAAATCACAATGGCAGGAAGGGCAAGAATAAAGAGTTCAAATGAATGTATACGTATACAAACACTTCAGCGTTGAAAGATGAATGACAGAAGTTAAACATAAGTAGCAAGTAATTGTCATAGTAAGAAGAAAGTCCAGCATCAGAGCACTTTGAATGAAATTAATGACAGTAATAACATTACCATCTAGTTTTCTACCAAGAACTAAACGGCTCAATCTTAATTTTCAATACTATTATGAAATGCTGCCTGAAAAGTTTTTATGATACGCATTAAGGAGATTGTCTCTCCAGCTTCCTTGTTAGGCAGATTAACCTCCTACCGCTCAAGCGTAAAGTGGCCAAAAGCCAGCTTCTCGCTCCTCGGGTCCTACTGTGGTATTACAGCCTGGGAAAGAATATTCCTTAGTCCTAGGTCTAGCACTTTGAGATCTGCATTTCAAGTAAGACCAAAAGTAGGACTAAACATTCTTTTTAAAATACCTGAATTTTTTTCCATGAAAACCACAAAGTGCTCTTAGATACTCATTCTGCATTAGCTGAGTGTTCCTCAAAAAGACAATCTCTCAATATATACAGGAACTCAAAGAAACTCCAACTTGAGATATACCTCTCAAGGTCTCATTTTATCAAGGCCTTCATGACAGATCAGGCAGCCCTGCAGAGCAGAAAGGCTGGGTTAAGCATACCTAATCTAAAACTATTACCGCCTGTAACCGAAACCTTATTTAGTATCAAATAAAAGGGTATGAAGTCTGCAGAATAACGTCAGCGTCAAAACGAAATACACATCTCATCAAACTGAGCATCTCTTAACGATCTAGTGCAAGACCCCACTGACTATGATCATAGACCTGCAATGCCTCCAAAAGCGTTTAGATTTGAAAACTTCATTGCTGAGTACTTTTGTAAGCCCAAATGAAGAATGCAACTTTGATGGAAGTCATGGTAATTTTACCACAAGTTACACTCGCAAAGGTATATTTTCAGCTCGGTTCTGTAAAATAGCACGTTCCCAGTCGTTTCTAAGCAACAATATGATAACTGAAAAACACTATAGTTCACAAGCTCTCATATCACACAAGCAAGGGAAACGGGAGAAAGACACAAAACAGTCTGCTCAATAGCTATTCTGAAAATCTTGGTCTCTACAGCAACTGTGGGATTAAACCATAAAATCTGAGGTGTCAACACATTTTTTAAACAGCAATTAGCTAAGTAACTATCAAAGGAACAAAGGATTCTTTAGGCTCATTTAACAAACGCCCCTCTAATTCCCTAGGAGAAAGAAAAGTTAATGAAGAAAGATGTCTTTGCCTTTGCAATGAAGTCTAATTTCTACTTCGATTAGTAAAGTAGACTTTTAACCAGAATGGCAGTGTACTTACCACCGTCTGTCCAAAATATCCTACAGAAAATTGTTGCCACTAATGTATGGTCCCTTAGTAATAAAAATATATTAATTCACTTCCACCAGGAAAAAAAAATAATTCTTCAAGAAGAGCTATTTGCTATTAAATTTCAGCTATTATCTGTATATACGTCAATGACAAAGCTGTTCAAATATTTTCTTTAAGTGCTTATTATCCTCTCTCTTTTTTAAAGATCAGAACTGGAAGAACAGAACATACTTTTGAACATATCTCAGGGGGAAAAAAAAAAATATTAATTCAGAAAATGTTTGCCTGAGAACGGTAAGCTCAGCCCATGAAAGTGAAGAGCAGAGTTATTTATGCAACATAATAAAAACAAAAGATTCACGGCAGGTCAGACAAAGGTCCACCCGGCGCATCATGGTTTTTCAGATGGCAGGGTAGGAACGGGTGCTTAGGGAAGGCTGTATGCTGGCCGTGTTTTCGTACCAGTCTCTCATCTATGTGCTTCGAGCAACCTAAGTTTTAGTGCTTCCTGAACTTCACATTCATGCAGAGGATGTATTGTTATGTTTAACAGCCTTTAATGGATTTTTCTTTCACGTCTAATTGCTTTTTGAACCTGTGCCAATTTTTGGCACCCACCTTAGCAAGTTCCATAATTTAACTATGCACTGTTTGGGGGTGCGGTACAGCCTTTGTTTAAAACCACTACCTGACAACATGAGAACTAAAGAGCATCAAATGAACGTAGAAAAAAGAGAGAGAGAGAGAGTCATCATTCTTTATTCATCCCCTCCATGCCATCTTATGCTTTCATAGATCATTATTACATCTTCTTCCTGATGTTTTCTTTCCAGACAGAAGAAATTATAATCTATTTGATTACTCATTATGAGACATAGAATAGCTTCCGCATACTTACTGGAACTCTAGGTAGGGACCACTAACAGGTAACAAAACCCTGCCAATGTTATCATATGGTATAGATACTTCCCAATACCACGTAGAGACTGAAGCTTCAGCCATGGTGTAGAGTTTATGATAACATGAACAAAACCCATTTTGTGTTACACAAATAGAAAGGATTTTCAAGATCTGGACATCACTGTTCCAGGCATAAGAAAGCTGAAGATGTCTGACTGCTTCTTTTTAAACAAACAGACAGCTGAAAGACTATCATAACAGACAGTCTGTTCAGAAAGGTATTTGTTTACAGAGGACACTCACCTTCGTTGTACGGCACTGGATTGCCGATATTCCCACCAACCTTATCAGCAGTTTTCAGAACATCTAAATCCATCAGTATAACCACTCTCCTACAAACACAGAATAGACAGCAATAAAGACTTTCGCTCCCTCTGCGAGTCTATCAGACTCTGAATATCCTTTGTGTGCAGATAAGAGAACCAACCATTTGGGGCTGATTCTTTGGACAAGGGATCTGGAAGACAAAAAGCTCTCCGCTGTCAACTTAACCCTCTCAT
Organism: Platalea leucorodia; assembly: GCF_965183815.1. Classification (NCBI taxonomy): domain Eukaryota; kingdom Metazoa; phylum Chordata; class Aves; order Pelecaniformes; family Threskiornithidae; genus Platalea; species Platalea leucorodia. The sequence goes on along the minus strand of NC_138838.1, from coordinate 13,151,119 downwards.
GAGGTACAAGTAGGCTTGAAACAGTATCGCGTTTCATCAAGGACAGCAGGCTGAATGGGCACACCAAAGCGGCTCGAAACAACGCAGTGTTTTAAAAGTATCAAAACCATGCCAGATTTTACAAAAGAGAATATATTCCCTGCCTCAAAAGAAGTTATATTCCCTCCACAAAAACACTAAGACACAGAACCTCGCTTCCTATTCTCCTGGGCACATACCTAGCTTTTCTACAATCACTTCACTCAGATCCCTTCTCATTTTGCAGTATCCTACCTCCCTTCTCTCAAATTTCCAGAAAAGACAGACCAGATTCCACAACAAGAAATCTTCGCTGTTTCTTTTCCACAGCAGATAATTTTAAGTGAATTTTAATGAAACTTTGTACAATTTGGAGTATTCCAACTGGAAACTTTAAATTACTAAATCACTGTACTAGACATATCTACACCCGCTGCAGTCACATTCTGTCATTTTTTTTATTTCTGCTATTGCTTGTGCTGTGTACTTTCCCTCCTGCACCCTGAGTATTTTCAGATAATGCCAGTCAAAAGCATTTGGCCTCTCCTTAGTCACAAAGGACAGAGCACCCACTAGTGCCGCTGCCTTTCTGTAGGACCGTACTTTAAGAAACGTATATACCTTCCATCTTTCAGGCTGTTGACAATGAATCTGTTAACCTGGCAAATACACTGGGCTGATAACCGTTCCTCTTCCACCAGAGAGTTCAGCTGTGTTGCCAGCATGAATGCTGCAGAAACAGAAGAAAAACAATGAAACAATTAACATGTGCCAGCCTTAAACGGGGCTGCCATGGCTGGCCACAACTTCTCCAGCCAGTCTGCTAGTGTTGCATTAGATCTACAACTCGCTCAGTTAGTTAACGCATAGAAAACAGTGAAACTGCTAACAAGTCACCAAACCCGAGCATAAACTATACTGTATTTATTCCCCAAACTTCAGAGTGCAGTGATAGCTAGAATGATTGTCTATCAAAGAAGTCAGAGAAAGAGAAAGCTAAATTACTTTAAAATCACTGTTACAAAAACATGTATAGGTGTCTATATTTTCATTATACCCTGTAGCGAGTCAATTGCTTAAAGCTCACAAAGAAAGTTCCAGAGGAGAAGGATTTTGTCCAAATGTTAAAATGCGGTTGCACACTTCAGAGTCTATGGTGCCCATATAAGCCACGTTCTCCTTCAACACTCGTTTCACCACCACGCACCCAGACGCCAGACCGGAAACTTTAGCACCGCTAGTATCTCCACACTTAGAAAAATCTCACTGCAGCTTGTCGTACTTACAGGAGAGTGTGTTAACCCCATCACTCATCAACACCCGGTAACGCGGTGGCCCGTTTCCTGTAGCAATAGCCCGTGTATTCTATGCAGAAACAACAGGTTATCAGTTCTTGTTTGTTCAGAAACTCTTCAAAAACATCAAGTGACATCGCTAGCAAACGGTCTATCTACTCAGCTGGGTTTTTTGAGCACCGATATCAACAGCATAGCCCAAGTCACATAAAACAAAATTAAGAGCACATCAGCCTCGCTCGGCGCCCCTGCAGAGGAAGCCTGACCGCGCTCAGAAGCCTGCGTGGAAGCGTGCGCAGTCACGAAGGGACTGGTGCAAGAGGTAACGGAGAGTACTCACGATGACTTGCAGCACGGGCTTGGAGACGTTCTCCCCCTGCATTATGGCCTGGGGAAAAGAGAGAGGGACCCTCAGGAAGGTGCCGCCACCTCACTCGGGGACGCTTCGAGACCCGCAGCTGAGGGGGAACTGCCGCGGAACGGCCAGAGACACGGGAGCGGCCGTCACGGCTGGACCCGACCAGGGCCCTCCCTGCCTCCCGGGACCGGGCCCAGCTCCGGGCCTGGTTTCTCCCCTCAGGACCGGGCCGGACTTGGTGCCCAGCCCCCCTCTCCCCGGGCCCGGCCCAGTCCTCGCCCCCCAGGACCGGACCGAGCCCAGGCCAGACCCCCCCATCCCGCGGGGCCACCGGCGCGGCCCCCTCACCGCGATGGCGCCCTCGCTCAGCCGCACGCTCATGGCGCTGCCTCTCCCGCCGCGCTCCGCCACTGCCGCCAAATCCTCCCGCCGCCCGGGGCCGTGCCCCCTCCTTCCGGCGCGCCTTGACGTCCGTGCCGCGCGTGACTCGGCAGCGCAACGCTCCTATTGGCTGCCCGGCACCGTACGGCGGAAGCGCTCCCGGGCGCGCTGTGGGGGCGCCGCTGGGCGCCGCCATCGGGGCACCGGCGATGGCGCTGCCCGTGGAGGAGTGGCGGCTGTGCGCAGCCCGGCGCTGGGCCGCGCTGGAGCCGGCGCTGCGGGAGCGGCTGGCGGCGGCCTCGCTGCAGGACGCGCTGCGCCTGGGCTGCGGCCTCCTCCGGTGAGCGGCGGGCGGGGAGAGCGGGCGGGCGGGCGGTGCGCGGAGCGCGGAGCTGACCCCCGTCTCCCGCAGGCCCGAGGCGGAGGCGGCGGCTCTGCGGCGGCTGTGCCGCCGGGCGCGCGCGGGCAAGGAGCCGGCGGCCGCGCGCTTCTACCGGGAGGAGGGAAACCGGTTGTTCGGCCGCCGCCATTACGGGGCCGCCGCCAGGCTCTACTCGCAGGTAGGTGCGGCGGGGCAGCCCTGGGGCGGGCTCCTCACGGCCCGGGGCCTCCGGCGAGGGGCTCCCGGGCAGGGGTCCGGCGGGCCCGGCTCCCGTGAGGGGTCCCCGGGCAGGGGGGTCCCGCGGAGGGCCCCCCGTGCCCCCCGTGCCCCCCGGCAGCGGCTCTCTGCGCTCCGCAGGCGGCATCCCACGAGGTCCCCGGCAGCCCCGAGGTCTCCGTCTGCTTCGCCAACCGCTCCGCCGCCCTCTTCCACCTCGGCCGCTTCGAGGTAAGCGGTGGGGGGGCAGCGGGACCCGCGGCAGCCCCCGGTGCCCCCGCGCAGCGCTGCCCGCCCCGAGGCGTAGCAGGAGCGGGGCTGGGGCAAGGAAGAGCCCGAGCAGCGCCTGCGGTGCTACCGCACGGCCTTTGCAGCCGGGGTCCGCGGGGGTGCTTCTGCAGACCCCAGGATGGCGGGTGCCGGGTTGTGAGAACGAGCGGCTGCGGGGCAGGCGTGCTTCCGACGCCGCGCTTAACGCATCCGTCCTCGCCCAAACTTCCCAAAGGGCTCCTGCTTTCCTTCCTGTTGTGTGGCAGGAGGCTTTATTTGGCCGACAGCTTGCCTGTGCACGTGGAATGTGCTGATTAACATACTCCTGTTAAAATATTCTGCATCTTAGATAGAATAAAAGAGCACGAGTCTCAGCCGGTTTTCAAGTACATTTAAAAGGCCTTGTCTTTGTTTCTAGGTTTGTTTGGAAGATATTGCCAGGGCTGAAAGTCATGGCTATCCGGACAGGCTGCTGCCCAAGGTCTTGCTGCGCAAGGCTGAGTGTCTGCTGTGTTTGGGGAGGTTACAGGATGCAGCAGATGCCCTCAGGGTGGCGGAGAATAAAATTGCTGTGGATGGGATCGTGACTAGTCCTGCACACCAGACACTGCTAAAAAAGTTAAGTCAACTGAAGATTAAAATGCATGAGAAAGAGAGCTGTCCAGAGCCTGCACGAGAAGCATGTGGTGACATCCAAAGAAAGTCGGAGATCTGGGAAGAGAACGACAGTATTTCAGGCGCATCTTCATCTTTGAGCTTGAATTTTGATCGAGAGAGGGGACGTCACTTGGTGGCCTCCCAGGACATCCTGCCAGGACAGAGCCTGTTGAAAGAGGAGGCCTTTGTAAGCGTGCTCTGCCCGGGGGAGAGCCGCCTTCTGCAGGACAGCAGTGAAGCAGCGTGGGATACTCGCGTCACCAATGCAGATCTTTATTGCCACCGTTGTCTGAGGCAGCTCTTAGCCTCGGTGCCTTGCCGTGGGTGCAGCTACACAAAGTACTGCAGCCAGAACTGTGCAGACGTGGCGTGGGAGCAGTACCACAGGACGGAGTGCTCCCTGGGAGCGCTGCTTCTCACGTTAGGGGTCTTCTGCCACGTTGCCTTGAGGACTGTTCTGCTGGCGGGATTTGCAGAGGTTAGCAGGCTGGTGGAATGGTCCCACGGTGGTGAGGAGGACCTTCACAACCCTGAGGCAAGATGCAAACATCTCAGCGAGGCACCAGGTACAAGAGCTGGTACCAGAGGTATCCCTGGTTGTAACGACAGTGGTCAGTACCAGAGTTCTTACCAAGCTGTCTTCAACCTTTTGCCACATACTGAGAAGCATAGCCCTGAACATAAGTTCCTTTGCCTGCTGAGTGTAGTGGCTATATGCAAACAACTGCAAGAAGATGGGCTGGAGGCTGCTGTTTTGAATCAGGAATCATCTGAGAAGGGGGCCAAACCAAAGACACGTGAAGAAACATCGGGTGAATTGTCTCCAGAGCTGAAGACTGTGGCAGAAGCGATGCTGAGGCATGTGTTGCAGCTGCAGTGTAATGCACAAGCGATCACTGTAATGCAGGAATCGGGTAAGATAAAAACTTTTAAGCCTTTGTCTGTTGTCCTTGCTCATCTAGCTTGTGTGAAGTGAGGAGATTGAATTATCAGTTGTAAAAAGCTCCCACTGCAGATGGAAACGACTTGCTTAAAATTTAATGGCCTGTCCCTTACTGCTGTGTTCTTCGGTGCACGTGTAGGGGGGACTTAGCTATTATTTATTGCAGCAATATACCAGAAACCTTTCTACTGCTGTCTGCAATTGGTCACAGTGCTCGTTGCATAAGCTGCGTGGGCTACTGAGCGTTTGTTCTCAACCTACTTGTTTTTCCTCTGTCTTTAGGGTCCGGAGATGGTGCTGTTGTAAATAAGAAGCCTGTGCGCCTGGCGACAGCCTTCTTTCCTGTCCTCAGCCTTCTGAACCATTCGTGCTGTCCCAATATCAGCGTGTCATTTAGCGGGACAGCTGCCACTGTCAGGGCATCGCAGCCAATCCCAAGCGGCCAAGAGATTTTCCATTGCTATGGTAAGTATTAACTCCCTGTTCGTCTCAAGGCACAGCCATCCTCTCACCTCTACTTGGCATGTTAACTGATTGCTATGAATGTCATAATTCCCAGTATAACGTTGCTAGAGTCTTTGTTTATATATAAGCCTTGATCAAAGATATCAATGCAAGATTTTATCTCCTGAGCCCACTGTTACATTTTCAGTCTCCAGTTATGTCCTCTCTAAAAGACGATATATCTAGTCTCAATTGCAACAAAGACAGATTTAGTCTGATGTCAAGAACTGTGCCTGTTTAGAGATTTCTACCCTTGCCATCCCTTTGCAGGGCCTCACCGATGTAGAATGAAGGTTGCTGAGAGACAACAGCTTCTCAGTCAGTATTTCTTTGAGTGTCGCTGCCAGGCATGCCTTGATGAGTTAGAGTCTGATGTCAAGAGCGCGGTGTCCGTGAGAAACTCATTCTGCTGTCCTAGCTGCCGGGCTCCAATGCAGGTAGTTCTTCCATCATTACGACTGTGTAACTTACCGGGATGTGTAACGTTTGGGTCTCTGGGAAAGTCCAGAGTTAAAGACCTCAGTCTGTGGATGTCTGCTCAGAAGGCAAAAGCCCCTGTAGAGTCGAGACAGTATCTCACTGTTCTTAGCAGCTTTCTTGTAATGTTCTTGTATGCCAGTCTTCCAGCATTACAGGGAAAATAATGCCTTTAACAGCAAGTGAAAATCCCTTTGAACTTGACGAAGGAACTTTAGAATCTCGGGGCTGTGGACTAGGGCAAGGGGGATATTTGCGAAGGAGAATGGAGGCCTGGAGCCTAGAGCAGAAGGTGTGCGTACGGGGGCTGTAGGTAGAGTCACGCTCTCCGCAGGTCACAGGATGCAAAGCAGCACGTAGCGTGGGTCAGACGGGGAGAAGTCAACATCGCATGTATTTTGTACGAACGTTAGTTGTGTACCACGTGACCCTGCTTCGGCCTCATCTATAGCTCACCTAGTCGTAGCTATTCCTGGAAATTTCCCGTGAAATCGAATAAGCTAATAGCAATTTACACGCAACTCACTTTGTTTACTGAATGCAGCTGAGAAACAACTTAGTGTCTCTCTAACACAATACAGAGATAACAGAGATGGAAAGTAAGCTTGGAGTTGAACGTGAGCAGGAACGATCACAGGGATGATTTCCACAGGGGGAAGACATGCTTTATTGTTCAAATGGAGCTTGTGCAGTCTCAGTCAGCAGAGAGAGCCTGTCACACCGTTTACGGGACCTTCAGCAACAAATCAAGAAAGCATTAGAACTGCTGAGAGCCAGGAAGGCTGGTAAGGCTCAGCTTTCTCCTTTAAGGTCAGCAGCTAATGAGTACACATCGGGAGGCGTTGTTCTAGCCATGAGATGGCACTGTTGCTTATGCAGGGGGGGTCTTCTGGCCTGCAGCCTGGTGTCCCTGGGGACTTGAGCTTTAGGTTTTTTATACCCCTGATCCGGGTGTTAATCTAAGTCACACGTTGTTCCACAGTAACTAAAAGAACTCAGGGTACCGTTGGAGTTATGCATTCCCAGGCCTTGCTTTCCTGGAGCGAGTCAGGCCAACACTGCGTTAGAATAAGCAGGGTTGCAGATGAAGTCGATGTTGAATCCTAACCAAATCCAAATCTAGCCGTGTAAGATGCAAAGATGAGATTGGACTGATTTTATATCACGGATCATAGAAAGCTGGAGACTGGCTGGTAGGATGAATTTTATACCCTGTTTTGTTATAGATCAGGCTATCAAAATGCTCCTGAAGTGTCAGATGGATGCTGGAAACTTCTTGTCTCCAGAGCATTTGCTGATGGGAGAGATGGAGGATCATCTGGCACAGGTCTATGCTACTCTTGGTATGGCATTGTCTTCTCATTATCTTTAGTTGTCTGAACTTTGAATTTAACATGACTAGCCTTTTCGCTTTTCTCCTACTGCATTTCTCTAGTTTTGACAGCAGGGCTCTCAGAAAGACTACTTTAGCCAAAACTGCGTTCCCAGCAGCCAGCGAACAATAATGCGATCTCACGTTCTTCTAGATTCCCTGTCCTGGTTCTGAGGTCAGCAGCATCCCAAGAATGCTGTGGACACAGTTTATCACATTTTGCACAAAGCCATCGGATTCTTCGGGTGGCAGTAGCTCTAGGAAGTATTTATTCATGACTCATTTTTTGTTTTCTGTTGTTTTTTTCCACCAGGGAAGTGGCAGGAAGCAGCCAGACACCTGGAGAGGAGTATTGAGATTGTGGAAATGCATCACGGGCCATCAAGTGTAGAAATAGGTCATGAACTTTTCAAGCTGGCACAAATTCTCTTCAATGGGTAAATTTGCTTTCATTCTCTGTCCCTTCCCTGCACCGCCCCTGTGTGTCTGACACCGCCTCATGGCCGGTGGTCCCTGGCACCCTGCAGGGTGTCTCGCAGGACCCTGGGCAGTCTGGCACAGGTACGAAAGTTGGCCATTGCTCCAGTGCAAGTTCAGTAACCCCAGTGGGGCTCACTTGTACCTTATGACTCTCTTTGGACCCATTTCTCGGCTTTGTCCCTGTCTAGTCTTTTCTTCTCCCTGGCTCCGTTTATTCCCTGTCCTATTGTTTTATTTTGTCAATTCCTCACCCTTGGTGTTCATGCCTCAGTCGTATAATGTTGCTGACATCTTTTCAAAGGCGGAAGTGAAACCCTCTTGCTCTGTTTTGGCCATCTTTTGGCAAGCAAATCCCTGACTGCTTCTGAAAATCTCACAACACGTCCCTTTAACTGAATTAATTTTAGCAGGAGCTGCAGCGAGGAAGTAGTGGGTACCTATACTCAAAGATAACGTTTTAAGTGTTTGTCCATCTCCTTACCTTTTTCCCCCCCATCCGCCCTTTGCAGCTGAAGTGCACGCTATTTGCCTGGTGCCAAAAGGCAGTGGAGGATAGGATCTGTACCCATGAACAGGTTTAGGTTTTTGTTGGGGAGGGGTTAAAGGTTGTGTAAGCCAAGGAGCTGAATTAAGTATTTTGTATACTCCATTCTTATGCTCTTCCTATTTCAGATTTGCAGTTTCTGAAGCTCTGAGCACAATTCAAAGAGCAGAGGAGATTTTGTCCGTGCACTGTGGTCCTCAGAGTGCTCAGATCCAGGAACTACAAGAGATGAAGACCTGTCTGTTAGAGCTTCCCAGAAGCATCCTTCAGAGGACTTAATTTCCCTGTCAAAGGAAGCCGCAATGTGATCTTTCATCAAAGCTAAGTTTCATGTGGTAAGGTAGTCATGTAGTACAAGCTGGAAAATCGTATGTAACAACTTGAATGAAATCTGAAATGCTTTTTAGTGAGACTGTTGTAAATAAAATGACCAGTTCTACCATGAGGGGTCTGTGTGTGGTATGGTGGGAATAGATGCTGTTGTGTAATTTCTGCATGTGGGTTTGAAGCAAACGTTTGAGATGCTTGTGTATGCCTGTGTTTCTGGAGATGTGAATCTCCCCCGTGCGGTACCCTGATGGTTATGAACATGCAGTCATCCAGACCACACTGCCTTTGATTTCTAACGCTATGAAGCACTTTTCTTCTTGCCAGTGTGAAACGTAAATGGTTGGAATGGGTCAGGCAGCAGGCTGGGAAGCGCAAACTTAGCTACAAGAGGGGGGCACTGCAGAACTTGGGGGGCCGCCAGCGCAGACCTGTCAGTGATGAGGGATTCGGTATAAACAACTGGCGTGGGGTCGGAAGGCAGGATAGGGACAAACGCAGTATGCGCCAGGCTTGACGCTTGCCTATAGGACACAGCGCTGCATTGTGGCTCTGTCTGGGCAAAAGGGGAGTGTGAAGGCATATGATGTATGCACGCCATCTTTCAAGGGAGAATACTGGGGCTTGCTGAGATTACTAGCAAAAGCTCTTTTATTGCAGCATGAAGGCATAAGATTTGCAAGTTGTGTCTTTGTGCAGCAGAGCAGGGAGCCAGTATCCCTCCCAATGCCACCCTTTCCGTTTGGGCCCTACCATTGCAGATTATTGTGAAGGGATCTAAACACTCCTGGGATCCAGGATCTTGCCAATGAAGAGGAGGGTTCCTGTGGTATCATCTCGCAGTACAAGAAGGAAAGGTCTGTCCACGTGATATTCTATGGGGAAGGTCAGACGAGCAGCATTCACCCCAGGATTCGGCGTGGATCTTTCCCCATCTTCACTAAGCTCCAGAATTGCCTTGTGTTGCACATGAGATAGCTTAATAGGTTTGGCAGAAATCTTGGTAAAATCAGGTGATGTGAAAAGTGATTGGAGCCCTGGAGGAAAGAAAGAAAATTCCATTAGCTGAAAGCATAGATTGCAGGTGGGGGAGCAGTACTGCTAACGCTGTGATCCAGGAGGGCACGTAGCTGCTCTGGTATTGTTTATTGGGGGTAACGGGGAGAAGCAGCTTACATCTGTTTGTACTGAGCTTCTCCCTCTCAATCTCAGAAGCGCTGTATGAGCTTGGTGGAAAGATGTGATAAAAAGTTGAGGAGTCCTGGACCAAGGTGATTTAGTTGCTGGTGAGATCTCTACAGACTGACAGCAGGACCTAACTAATAACCCACCAGCTTCACGTTCTTCTGAGAGCAGGAAGGAACTTGCCCACTGCTTTGAGCCCTGGCAGTCTGCAGAGGGTGTGTGATGTACATACTTGTCTCCTTTAGTGTGCTGCCAAGCGCCTCTTCGTAATTCAGCTTTAGTTTGGGCAGGCTTAGCACAGCGTGGACCGTCTTCAGCTCCTTGTCTACATCATGGACAAACTCAGAAGTAAGGCTTTCCTCAATCAGAGTCATATTCTGGGTCACCTTCGTCGGCAGGAAGAACATGGCGCTGATTTGCTCCGTCAACGGCAGCTGGGCAATCTGGAAGGCCAGTTATAAATAAGAAAGGGTCACATCAATAACAAACAGTGATACCCATCCCGCACCAGGCACAGGCCTGAATCTCGGCTGCCTGGTCAGCCTTTCCAGTTAACATTTGGTCTTCTTCCCTGTTTGCTTTTATCGGACATGGTGCTTCCTGAACCTTCTGGCGCCCGGGCTTTCGTCAACCCGCGCTGCACTCCCTCAGCTATTACACGGCAAGTGCTCGCTCTCACCTGGCGAATCCTGTAATGAGCTGCAGCATTGCTTTGGGGGAGTCTCAGCTGGAACACCTTCGAGCTCACGCTACAGTGAAAGACTTGTTGAAGGAGGCAGAGATGGAAAAGTTCCTGCCCTTCTTGCCCAACTTCAGGTCAGGCAATACAGGCTAGTGGGACCTGTACATTATTTAAATTCTGGACTGCTTGTCACATAGCCAATGCAGAAGTAGGATATTCTAAGAATCAAAGTGCTGCCTTTCAAAACAGGGATTGCAAAACTAGCCTGATGGGAGAAGCAAGGCTGTCTTCTGGAATGGGCTAACAGGTAAGTGTAGCTGAGCCTGTTCCTCAGGAGGTTTAGGAGATCTTGTGCAATATTTGCTCTCTGACCTTGCAGTTGAGTTCTGAGTCAAAACCATATCGCAGTATGGCTTTGGGGTCTGACATCATGGACACCTTCACAGTTCTGTCCTCATCCAGATGGAAGTCCTTCAGGTCAGTCTTCTTGGTGTCAAACTTGGTTTTCCACGTCCCTATTTTTTAAAAGAAAAAACGGAGGGTTTTCTGGAAAAGCAGCATATGAAACCAGGCTTGTGCCTGTGGCTGAGTAATCTTGCGCTTTATATATACAGCATTTGTGCTTTAAGAGTTGAGACACAACTGAGTGATGACAGAGATGGAAATAGGCTGATGGAGCTACTGATTTACTGCCGCTCTTTGGCCCCTCCTTTTCATCTGAGAATTGGCTGAATGGGAAATACAAAATCAAGCCAGCGTATGGGTGGAGTAGCTATTGGGAAGCTGATGTCTACTTATGTAATTGCAAAACTATTTTAAAGGGTAACAATTGTGTCAATGCATATAAAGTGCTTCTCTCCCCACCCTTTATTTTGCTCCTTGTCTCTAAGCAATAATTCGCCAGGACGCGGGCTTACAGCACGTTCTAGAACAGCTCTAGCATCTCCCTCCATTCCCCCTATGGTGGTAAAAAGCCTCAGGACACTCTTTAAGCTGTGCCTTCCCTACATGGAAATAGTCTGTCTCTTGCCGTGGAGTTCTGTGAGCTTAAACTTTCTTCTCTGGTCTCCTACTGCAAACAGGTCAAGATTCAGCTTCCCAAGAGTAATAATTCCTCCCTCGCGGACTATTTCTGTTCAGGTAGCATGCAATTTTTCTTCTTTACTAAACGTTCTCAAACACTTTCTCCTGACACTCTGTCTCTTTGGCAGTCTGTTTGCTCTGTTGGAAGCGAGCGCATTCCCTCGCATCTCTTCTAAGGCGTGCTTACGAGGCCCTCTCCGTACTCGAGTACACAACTTTCTTACCCTTGAAGTAAGCAGCCCCAGCAAGGAGAATACTGACATCTGTGGGCATGTCCTTCATAAACCGCATAATCCTTCCCTTTGTCTGCTGTCGTACCCAGTTGTTGATTTCTTGGAGGTCTAGCTGGGTATTGCCACTTAGTGCCCTCAGGCGCATCTTGTAGGACTTCTCTAGTTGGCTGTGAAAACCGGGCTTCACCCGCAGTCCTGGGGAACAAAAACACGGACATTGCAGCTAGCTCCCTTACCAGAACAATCTCAAGGCAGCAGATTGCCATCCAAAGCCCGGCAGCAGCTCTCATGAAGCATCTGTGGCTGCGTGTAGACAGAAACCTGCTTTGAAGAAGAATGACTGAAGGCGCATGGAGGAAACTGATCCAAATGCAACAGGATAACAGCACGGGATAACTCTTCTGAGAAGGAAAGAAAGGAGATAAGAACAGAAGGCTTGGACACAGCTATTCCTACATCAGTCTTTCTTCCTTCTCCTGCTCGCTTTATGAGTACGGCTTACTCAACCTATTGGATTCTTGGAACCAGCAGGTTCCAAAAGATGGCTCTTAGCTTTCTCAGATGTTTATTGCGTGCCGAAAGCAGACATTTCAAATAGTTCTGCAAGGAATTAAACAAAGGAATATACCTGAATGCTATCACAAATAGAAAATGTGATTAGTGGTTCTTGAAGTTAGCAACACCTGCCAGAAAACCTAGAGCGAAGCGAAAATTCTCAGCAAGCTTCTTCTAGGTCTTCCGTGTGTTAGCTGCTCTGTCACCGGAGTCTTTGTGTGCATAAGTCTGGTCTTTTATTTACAAGCACACAAACTTTCCAGGCTTTTTCTGGAGCAGCAGCAGCATTCCAGGCACTCTCTGTGTCCTGGCTCAAGAGTGTCAGGGCCAAAGCTGTTAGTGCGGTGTTACTCGGTGTGTTCTACCTGCTGCTAGTTATTTAGGTAAAATTTGACAGAGGGGAAGCAAGACTTTTACTTTTCTCCAAGATGATACGGGAGGCGCTTTTCATGCTTTTCTCTGGTCCAGTCACGCTGGTCAGTAGGTCCTTGTAGGTGTTGTGGACCTCAGCTTTGTTAAGCAGGTCATAGAAGAGAGCGCGAGAAATCATGTCTTCTGTTCGTTCTCCAGCCCCTGCCGACGAGAAGGACAGCGGTGTGAGGGCAGCGCTGTCGAGCCAAGCGGCACCTGAGGAAAAGGGCAAGAACTCACCAAGCGAGAGAGCAGAAAGTGCAGTAGCCAGGCTGAACGGAGACAGGAGCACGTTGGCAGTGGCCGTCCGGCTGGATTGCTGTCGGTACAGGTCATAGCCAAAGTTGGAGACTGCAGCGGCCAGCTTGTTCACAGGGCTCTTATAGAATGGATCTTCCTCTTCGACCTCGCCAGCGTTCGCTCCATCAGCGGTGGCAGAGTTCTAGCAGGTACAGGGAGCGCTTTGCTTACACTTGCAGTTTACGAGAGTTTACAGTTGTGATAAACATTTCAAAGGCAGGCACTCTACAGATACTCTCCTATCATCTACAGAAATACTGGCTTAATCCTACTGATAGGGAGCGTAGGAACAGTTACTTTATTTTAAAGTGTCCCAGTAAAGCTGAAGGCAGCACTCGGATCGGAATCCACTATTTCTGGCTCACGGTCATCCCCTGATGTAACTGCTGTGGTTTTATCTAGGTAAAGCAGGAGTTAGTCTCATTATGTTGCTAAATAAAATCCTAGTAACTTACGAGGGTAGCGCTTAATCCTTCCGTAAGATTCTCTAAAATTAAATTACCTGCTCCCAGTACCTCTCCCTCACTCTGCATGTTGCCTCCTACTCACCTGCTCAGTAGCCAAGTTCTGGGATCTGCTTGGGACAGTTAAGAGACCCAGGAAAAGGAGAACCACTGGAACCTGCATGCCTGAACCTACAGAGCAAGAACACGGCAGAGGTAGTTGGAGCAACCGAGCAAATACATCCCCACCACCACTATTCGCTGAACCTGGTTGTGCCAGGAGCTGCAGCGGCACATGCTGCTGCTTGTCCTTCCCAATTGTGAAGCGCGCACCTGATCTTAGCGGGTTTTCTTCTTCAGCGTGAGGCATCCAGCCAGCCTGGCCCCAGTGACTTTAGAACTGGGCAAGCGCGCGTGCCTGGGCGTGCCTGAGCACAAAAGCAGATGTGTGTGGCCCAAACCACACTGATGCTGGCAGTTACTGAGTGCCAAGGTCCAGAAAAGCACTAAATCATATCTTCTGAGTTTTAGACTTTAAAAAATTCAGTAACTCATTTATAAAAGGTAGCAAATCCATATTGTTGAATGGGGCAGAAGACAAAACTGACTGGTTACTGCTCTGCTACACGTTACCTGCCTCGGGCAGCAGTTTGTTGCGTTTCTTGTGCCGTCGTGCACCCGGAAGGCTGGAGAGCCCATATGCCTCCTTTGATGCTTATTTGCAATTTGATAAAGTAAAAGTAGAAGAGGTTTCTTAAAAGACAGTAAGGAAAGGGGCTGGGAGTGAATACCTAACGCTGGGCTGGATCTAGAGAAGAACTGAAAGGCAGAGCTTGGCTTATTCAACTTTAATGAAGGTGGGAGGAAAGTACCACACTCCCCAAAGCTGTTCCTTCTGTGGAAACCACTTTTGATCACTCTGGTATCGGCATGTGCGGCCCTTCCAGACAGCTCCGTCTGGTCCAAAGGGCAGCGTGTAACCCGGGCTTTCGCTGCAGGCAAACCAGAGCTGCTGCAGAAGTGTCATGCCCCCGGGAGCAGACGCCACGGAGGCTGCTCTGAAGCAATGTTTATATAGATTCCCAGAAATTAAAGGAGGAGGGTTGTATTTAACTAAGCCCTGTGATCCAGGCACCCAGTGAAGCAGGAGAAAGAACATGTGTTTCAGATTAACTTCAGCTATAAAGAAAACATGCCTGCTGGTAGAAATACAACTTAAAGCCACGTGGCTACCCCAGCCCCAGTTGAGGACCCAGTCTGCTCAGGCAGCGGTTTTACTGCCGTGAAAGGCAGTTCACTGTTTCCCTTTCCTGCCAAACCCCTTTTTTTTCCTGGAGGTAGTTCTGCCTTGGAGAAAAAGGTGTCACAGTGGAGGTTTTAAGCTTTCATCTGTGTTCAGACAGTGTAACACAGAAGCGGCACCCCCTTTTCCCTGGGCACTTGCATCCCGCTGCTCTCCTAGCTGCCCGGCGGACGAGGCATTCTGGTGCAGAAGATGGCTATCGAGAGGATTTACGATACTGGACCAAACCAACGCGTTTGGTGGTACGAGAGTGGGCGCGATGCTGGGATTGCTCATCTCATTGCAGAGTTTTACAATGAACGGCACCGTGCTGCGAGAGAGGTGGCAGAGGCCCTGCGTGAGTCTAAGCTGAACAGGTCTTAGCGAGGGCTTTGTGCGGCTGCCTGCACCAAGCAGTGCTCTTGCAGGCTGAGCAGAAGAGGCTTGGCTCAGTCTAGTTTAGAGATGAAGGTTTTCCATGGATCAGAACCTGTGCTCTGAAAAAAAATAATTGTCTGAACACAACCTCTGCTTCCAACTACACCGAGCTCCTGGGAGCATGAGAGCGGAGATTGGTTTTGCAGATTTGTATTGTTTTTGCCAGTGCTGTCACCAGCTTCATATTTCTCAAACTTTGCCAAAGAGCAATTTCCATTTTAGAAAGACAAAGCCTTTTGCGCCTGAATGGGCCTGAACATCTGGATTCTATTTGCATGTGTCTTAGCGCACAGCCAAAAACGCAGAGAGAAGAATTTGGTCGGAGCAGAGGTGGGCTGGTTTCAGGCATGGTATTAAACTCCGTGGCTGCCTTTCAAGAGAAGAGAAGGAGCAAGGGCATGCAGCGTGCGATGTTACAGCCGGGAAGGCGCAGGACGAAAGCTTTGAGAAGTGAGCTGAGGAGGAGCTCTGTCCGGGGGATGTCTGTCTGTCAGGGCCGGCAGGTGCAGAGGGGGCATTGATACAGATGGCACCTATAGCGGTGCAAGTCCCGCATCGGTTGCGAACGCCCCGGGCCTTAGGGGTGCTCTGAAACGCCACCCGCCAGCTCAGCCCGCGGCTGCCCCCAGACCAGCTCCTTCGGGAGCGCCGTGCCGCCCCGGCCCGGCGGCCCCGGCCCTCGCCACCGCCGCCGCCGTGGCCAGGAGCGGGCGCGGCGCCGGCCCCGGCCCGGGCGCTGCGAGGGCAGAAGCCCCCGGTCCCCAGGCGCGGCTCGGCCCCGGGCCAGGGCCCGCCCGGGGGAAGCCCCCCGCGAAGAGCCGCCCCCCCCCAGCTCCTCCGGGCGCTCCCCGCTCCCCTCGCCGCGGCAGCCGGCGCGGGCGAGCCGCCCCTTACCTCGGGCTCCCGGGCCGCTGCGCTGCAGGCTGCCGGCGGGGCGAGTCGGGGCGAGTGGGGGCCAGCGGCGGCCCGGCGCAGCCTCGGCGGCGCTTTGCCGCTCCCCCGGCCCAGCCTTCGGCTTCAGGTTACAGCGCCCGGGGCTCTTAAAGCGCTCGGCCCCCTTGGCCGCCGCGCCCGGCCACCCCGCGCCGGGCGAGCGCTCGCCCCCGCGCCCGAGCCGGCCCCGGCCCCCGCGGCCCCGCCCGGCGCAGCGGCGGCCGGGGGGTGTCGGGCTCCGTGTCCGGGGCTGGCGGGGGAGCCGCGAAGGGGAAGCGGGGCCCGGTGGCTCTGCGAGCCCGTGGTGGGAGGGCGAGCAGCAGCGGTTCTGCCCGCTGATCGCCGCCGGCTGACGCGGAGCTGCTGCAGAGCTGGCTTAAAGTTTCCGGCTGAAAAGAGAGAGAGTAAAAAGCCAAGGGCTCTTGGTACCAAAGAGGAATTAATGTTGTAGGAGCGTACAGAGCGATAAGTGATCTGGAGAGGGGAAGGGGGCAGAGGGGTGTCGTTACTTTCCGCAGTCGAAGGCTCCGGGGAGCACCCACCAGTGCACACTGAAATCAAGAGAGTGCATTTTTCCTAGGTATTACATTGTAAAACTCACTGTAACTAGATATTGCAGAAGATGAAAGATAAATAGATTTGGGGGGGGGGAAACCAAGCCCAAACCGAATTAGTGGAAGACAGTTGCACTGATGGCTAACAACGCTGGGATGGAGCGTCGGGCTCAGCAGCTGGGCGATGCAACCGGAGGACAGTTGGTTTTCCTTTCCCGGTCGTTCTTGGCTGGTTTTTCCCCCGTCATTTGTCACCGGCTACGGGAAGAGCCAGGGTGCTGGGCTAACTGGACGCATAGCTCGCCTGATCCAGGGCAGCTGCTTGCCTGCTTGGGAACGCCGCAGCGGGATCGTAGCGGGTCACGGCAGCGTGGGGGCCTGGGACATCGCCTTTCGGGCTGCCGGCCTCGCCGCCAGCGGGCCCTGAGGAGCTGCTCGTGCGTGCTGGCACGGGGCTCACACCGTCCCGCAGCAAAGGGGACAGGACGGCTCTAGAGAAGCACTGGCTGCTGGTTTTGCAAGCCGGAAAAGCAGATCAGGTAGTCTGCCCTGGGTAGTCAGCGCTTCGGAGGTGGCCCTTGCTAACACGAGGAGTCACAGCTCCGCTTTCAACCGCTTCTCAGCTTGCGCTGTGAGAAACCCTCTGCAGAGAGGTTCGTGCTTGCTCGTCTCCATCGGCGGCCCCAGGACGGGGGTGTTGGCTGTGGAGAGATCTTGTGGTGGTTTTCGTCTCTTTTTGATACCTTACTTGTGGTATGAAAATGCCCTTTATGGAAAGACCACTAGAGACGTTTTTGCATCTCGTCTGTATCTTCAAATGGCAGCCCAGCTGTTTAACTACAGGTTGGGGCTTAAACCACGTAAATCGGAGTGGCAGTGGTACAGCATGTTATTACCGACCACAGCAAGCTTTATGCCTGTAGGTGAAGGGGACCCCTGAAGCGGTGCGTTGTACCCATCTAACCAGATGCAAGGGCTTAAATCGGTTTTGTTAAATCAATACGAGCGTTTTACTGCTGTTCTGGTTTGTGTTCAGCAGGCAATGTGCTGTCTGAGCAGCGTTCACCTCTGCTATGGAAGTACTGCTCATGTTCGTATGAATTCGCTCTAGTAAGGAAAAAATGCATCTAATATTAAAGATGGTGAGATACATTTGATATTCTCAGCCAGTGGTGCAGCTGAGCTATAGAGCAGACGCCCCGTGCTAGTCGTGTCTTTTCAGAATAGAGCTCAGTCAAAATGAAGGCTTAGCAATGCAAAGGGGAAATTCCTGAG
This sequence comes from Platalea leucorodia, assembly GCF_965183815.1. NCBI lineage: Eukaryota > Metazoa > Chordata > Aves > Pelecaniformes > Threskiornithidae > Platalea > Platalea leucorodia. The sequence goes on along the minus strand of NC_138838.1, from coordinate 13,133,521 downwards.
CGGAGACATTAATATTACTTTGCATTTTACAAACTGCCTCTTCTGGAGAGTCAGTGGAGCGAAAAAGAGTCTTCAGGTTGGTGTAGCTGATAATTTGTTGAGCAAAGCACAGTCATGGAGGGCTGCTGTACTGTCAAATAAGATGAAATGAATAGTTTGACAAGAATAGCTTGGAGGAGGAGGGAGAGCAGGAAGACGGAAAATAGGAAATAAGAAGAACCAAGCTGTTCAGGAAACTGAGAATGAGGGGGAAAAACTTCGTAGGAGAGGGGGAGCTGGAGGGCAGAGGCGCGAGAAGGAGGACTTGCACTTCGGACTGTGCTCAGGTTGCAGCGCGGCGGGGTGGAACCCGGGGAGGTCAGCACCGAGGCCGCGGTAGCCAAAGCGGGCTCACCGAGGGCATGGGGTGGTATTTCTGAACGTTAGAAACGAATCTGTATAAATAAATACGCTAAAATGTTCCCTGTGGGCTAGAGCTATGCCCTCATAGTAGGGCTGAGTTCTTTTGGGTTTACTTGTTAAAATTATATGGCCCCATAATTACACGCTCTTTTTGAAGGGTACGTGTCATTGCATTGGTTAGAGGGGTAGACATTATCTTTAGCCGTTCTTCTCCTTTTAGACTGCGAGAAATGTGTAATTGCAGGTTTCAGCCAGGACTCTTTATTCCCCAAAGTCTCCTGAATCCCCCAAATTCATGGTTAGTGAGTCAGTCCTTCTCTTATTCCAGCAGATGGTGCAGACTATTCAGGGACGGAGGCTCCCAGAAGCACCCTGCTCCTTCCTTTGAGGGAAGGCAGGCTTCCCGAGCGAGGAAACCGCTGCCAGAAGGATGGCCCTCGCGCGCTGTAACTGCTATTTCGCAAAAACAGAGCACCATCCTTTTCACCCAGAAGCTGAGGGAGCTCGGAAGCAGAATCTCCTATGGACAGCAGTTGTTTTGTACAGAAATAGCTGCAGCGTGGCAGGCTACGGTGAGTTAGACTAACATTTTTAAGTGGCAGGATGGCTTGGGTGGGTGAAGGGTTCCCAAGAATTCTTTCATGGTAGCTAATTTCGGACATGCACTGCTACCTCGGAACCAGGACCCGGGGAGCTGTGCCCATCTCGGACAAAAGCGAAGCCGTAGCGGGACATTACCTTTTGCCAAAACAGGGCAAAAGCAGCGGCATTCAGCTACAGGTGTCAAAATCCGCCCCTCCCTCCCCTGGAAGCTGTCCCAGCCACCCATAGCATGGTGCTGTGGGGACAGGAGTATCCCAGTAGAGAAGACATTGCAGATAGCAGATGCCAGCTCAGCACCTTTGAACCTCCCGGTAGGTACCAGGAACGGTCAGGTGTTGCCCAAGAGAAAGGTTACGGACTGTCTCATCACTGCGTTGCTGCTCACAGGCAAGATGATACCCTGCTGTCCCTGTGCCACGGAGCTCCTGCCCTGACTCAGGGAATTCTGCCCCCACGAAGCCGGCTCTGCCCGGGCCAGCGTTCCCCGCACGCGCGGCAGGCGAGATGCCCAAAGCTCGGCGCACCCGGCCCGTGGGCAGTCTTTACAGATCGGCCCTTTCACCTCACAGCCCCTGTTGTCCCCTGCGATGGGGCGCAGCAGAAAGCAGATCCTTTGCAAGAGCCCCTCCTGTCTTTCCATCTGTTGCGCCCAGACTTTTTTCCTCCCCATCTTTGCAATTATTGAAGTTGCGTGCCTTTTTCCTTTCTCAGTTGGGTCTTTCAATGCAACACCTTAAGCAAATATATTCTGCTTTACTCTTTATTATTCTGCCAACATAAAAATTACTAAAAAACACTTTATAAAATATGTCTCAAAAAATCTAGCATTACCCAAGAACCTAGAGTTTCCCAGGAAAAGGGCTGGAGATAAGGACCCAAAGGGGTTTCCCACTGCAGACCCTCCCACATCAGATCCCCATAGCCAAGGAGTGGGAAAAGGGAATCTTTGAAACGAGCCCATGCCTGGAAACGGCTGTGACGCATCCTAGAGAAGGCAACTGGGTGCTAGCTCAGTTGGTCTAGAGGTTGTTTTCTAGGTGGGTACAGACGGTTTTCGGAGGAACAGTTTGAGGGAGACATGTTCACAGGAACTGCGGAAGGAAGAGCCGCATTAATATCTCTGGCTGTTGTCCAAGCTGCCAGATGCTAATGATGATTCCAGGCTATAGGGGACTCTAATAAGAGCTTAATAAAGACTCTAATAAGAGTCTGGGGACAAGGAAGTCTCCCTTCCAGGACTGAGAGCCCTGGAAGGGAAATCCAGGCAGAGCAAGCTTTTCAGGTTCAACAGAGGGGAACCCCAGCCTGGAGAAGCTCGTCAAGGCTGGGATGGGCTATCCCAGGACTGGTCTCTAGGGATCTGTAAAGGAAAACAGCAAGGGATTGCCTCCTGTGGCCTCAGAGGGAGGCCGCCAAGGGCAGGAGGCCTCTCCTAGCTGGTCCAAAGGGTCAGGTAGCAGTCCCAGAACGCTCAGGCTCTGCTCCTCTCCTATTTGGGCATGGGGTACTCATTGGCATCTGTTGCTTCACGCGAGTCCTGTGGCTCTTTTATCTGGGGAGCGGCATTGGGGTTAGGGTTCTGGACATTGCCTATAAAAAGCGGGATGCCTGTTTCGTCTTCAAAGATAAGGAAGACAAAAGGCCGGTCAAGGCTGAAGGCAGAGACCGAGCGTGAAATCGCGATGCTGGTAGCAGCAGATGCTTCCATCCCATCTTCTTTAAGCTCCAGGGTAGACTGATGCTGTATACTGGATACGAAGAGAGGCTCATCTGCGATCTTCTGGAGGTTCGGGCTTGTGAACAGCTCCTGGAGGCCTACAGAGAAAGGAGACGAAGTTAACCTTTCCCAGTTGGTGCCACCAGCTCTGATTTTTCTCAAAGCTGTCCGAAGAGAGCACTTCCCTAGTCTGTTGCTGCATGCGTTGTCCACCATGGGGAACTGGCAGGCAACAGAAACAAAAGCTGCAGTCCAGCCAGGTTCCCGGTCCCTCTCTGTACGAAGAGCTGGGGGTGCCAAAACCAGAACGGTCTTCACAAGCTTTGCCCACCTCTTTTAGAATAGCAGTGTAAGAACTTAAAGCCTTCCCTAAAAAGCAGCAGCAAGTCTGAAGGCTCTTTCTTGCTAGGCTGGAAACACTTTTAGAGAGATTTTTTTTTAAGCAATTCTGCAAAACAAAGCAAACTATTAATTTATCCCCATCTGGAAATGCAGTGCATGGTGTTCTGTTTCAGCAAGCTCTCAGATCCAGGTTCTGTGATCTGCATTCTCTCTTTTGGCAATTTCTGTGTCCTGGACGCTATGTTAAATGACAAAGAGGTGAAGGCTGACGCACGGAAGCTGGCCTTGGCTACAAATAGGGGAATAGGAAGAACTCGTAAAGACTGTGAGGAGCTGTGAATGCTGCCTTCTCTATAGTATCATCTTGTTGGAGCAAAACATTTGGTGCTAGGCAAGCAAAGAGTAAGGAGGAGGAGAGGAATAAGAGATGAAAGCGTTTGGATGTTATCTGGAGCAAGCTGTGAGGCACAGCTTTAGAAACAAGGATGGCAGCTTTTAGTGTCAGCGAACAGATGCCATATTGATTGATCAGCTCCACTTATTCTGTGCAAATCCTGCTGGAGGCCTTACCCATTTGACTGAGAACCTTGTTGAGTTCCAGCTGGTAGTCCAATTTTATTTTGGGGATCTTCACTGTGGTGGGTACCTCTTTGGGGAAAAGCCTGCACAGCTGTTGATAAGGGAAGGTCTCCAGCACGTGAGAGGTATTCCAAGTGTACTGGTTTGGTACGATGACCACAAAACTCGTGTTACTCTTAAAGGGAAACCTGGCCACCTGGAAATAAAACCAACGAGAAGAATTTATGGAAGAGGAAGAGAAGTCCAGAAAGCGATGCTTTTAATTTAGTCTTTTTCTAGTTGGTCTACAGAGCCAGGCTAGCCATCGGAGGAAAACAGCCTGGTGGGAAGGAGGTAGCTCATTTCTTCGGAGGAGAAAGTTTGTTGGAATAACCGCATTAGATTTTAGTATTTAGCCACTGACTGGTGAAGCTTGAGCACATGGCAGAGTAGAAGCCCAGATGCGCAAGCGCTGTACCCGCTCTGGCAGCAGCTGTCTTCTGAAGGCCTCCAACGGTACCTTGGCTGAGGGAATTCCCTTCCGTGTCTCCTCATTTATCTTTAACTCGGGGCTTTAAAACTCCATTAATTCCCACTTAGTGGGAATAGCTGTTTGTGGTTTTTCCTGGGGACTGAGAGTGAAGACTCAACATCCTTGTTAGAAGCAAGGACAAAGGATGCTTATTAAATTTTTGTGTGCTATGCCTGTTAAAAGACATTTGGTTTTTGGAGAGAATACTTGCAGTCAGTAAAATACCACAGCAAGAGGAAATTCCAATCAAAACATGTAGTGCTCCTAATAGAGCCCTACCTGAATGTCCTGGGACTCCAGTGTAAACCAGCTCAGGGAGTACTTCTGGGCTTTCATCATCTCAACTGGGACCATGAACTCATTGTCAAGGTGGAATACATCTGGCCCAGTGAAGCTAGCGTCAAACTTATTCCTCCAAAACCCTATAAAAATAAAAGTTTAGAAAGCAACAAAGTTAAATTTGGGTGGGAAAATAGAAACGGCCCAGCTGACACTCCTCCTGTCACGAGTTCTCCAACAAGGCAGATGATAGCAACCAGGCCAGCAGAAACACAGCGAAGAGAAGCCGGCACCGAGGCTGGGGGAGCCCTAGCAGCAGGAAGCCCTTATCTTCCAGAGAGGGACTCTGGAATAACAAAAAGAGCGAGGATTAATCCTCATGCCTCAGCGTGGGAGATTACTGAAGGCTATGAAGATAAAGTAATGGATGTTTGCACTTTGAAACGTGAAGAGTGTTGCCTTCGTGCTGTGTAGAGTGAAACAGTGCTCCAAGACCAAGCTAAAACGCTTGCAGGTTTACACTGGAAGTGAGTGTTTGGTTTCGATGCACAGCCCTCAGGGAATTAAATGCGGGAGATGTGCCTGACCACCGTGCTGTAGTCAGAAAGAAATCCACAGGAGCTGCTGCCGGGCTCGGCCTGCGGCGAGCGGCGTCCGACCTGGCGAGGATGAGCGGTGACGTGCCGCTGTGCGGGATCCTGAACCGGGAGGCAAAGATACTGCAGGTTCCACCTGCTGCACTCCGGCTCTGCTGTCAAGTGACATTTTTAGCACATGTGAAGCAGTTGGGAATCATTACTGTAAAGAAATCTAAGCAAGAGGAACAGCAGATGTACAAGAAAAGAACAAGCAGATTGACTAGCAGGAAGCAACGAAAGGAGATGCCATTCAGCTACAGCGCTTGCAGAAAACCGGGAGATTTCTAACGATTCCCCTTGAAAAGTAAGGCCTGTGGAGCTCACCGTGGAAATGGATTGCATTGAGCAGGAGCATCACTGTGTTCTCAGGGAGCTGCTGTAGGAAGGCGGGTATTTGCCCATTAGTTGCTTCCTTTACCCACTTGTTTATGGCTACCAGGTCATCCTCACTCATCCCAGAAAGGGTCATGGGCTTTGCTCCGTAGAATCTCTCCGAATCCTCCAGGAACTTCTCTTTCACCTCAAATCCTGGCAGAGGGGAAGAATTCTACATGAAGTCACCAGGCACTGAAAAAAATTTGCTGAGTGGCTCAGCCAGTGGCATGATGCTCCCCAGGAGGGGTGCTCAGGGAAACAGGGGCGTCTCCCAGCGTGGCAACGTGCTTCCATCACTCTCTGTCACCGAGAGTTTTATTCTACACCAGTACGGACCCCCCGGGCCAGCTCTCACCTTTCTGCAGGTACAGACGCGACGCAAGGCTCAGGGTGGATTCTGTGAGCCCTCTGCGAAGGGTGCCCAGCATCTGGTGGAGGCAGGGCACCGACTCCAGATGCATCGCCTCCAGCAAATGCTTCTCCGTCTGATTTGCTGCTCCTAAAATGCAAAGCCAAATTCCTGTTAGGTCATGCCCACGTCGTGGAAAACAGGGACGTTGCTCTAGCTGCCTCCTGGTAGAAACATACTGTGTGCCTTACAAAAGAGGCTGGAGAAACCCGAGAGCAGGAGCCTCAGCAGGGCCACGAAGGGCAGCTTCGATTGCAATCGTGCCTAATGGAAGCTGCAGGAGCCAGGTGAGGTGGAAGGTGCCGTATTTAATCTCGGCATTTTGCACACTGGTTCCTAGTGCCTCCAGGAGCGGGCACGGGGAAGGGCAGGGGACGGTGCTTTTGTAACTAAGAAGTTACCCAGTGCCAGGTGAGACAAGGCGAGGGCGATGCTGAGGGGTGACAGGATCACGTTGGTTCTGTTGGACTCCAGCTGGACCTCTTTCAGGAGACTGATGCTGAACCTCATCAAGCCATCTGCTAGCCTCTGGCTCTTCTTCCAAGTCATCTCACAGCTTTTATCTTCAGCCTCTCCTTCCTCTTCAGAAGAGGTGATTTCCCCAGATGGTTGCTGTTCATGACAGCCCACAGCCCCAGCTACGGCTTCATCTTCTGGGTTCCAGTCGTTCCTCGAGCCTGGCGGGGTGGTGGTGAAAGGCAACGTGGGTCTGTCAATCTCCTGGAAGCTGTCGTAGGTAAAGTCTGCCAGGTCTGCATTCGGCAGGGTCGGGATGGCTCCCAGCGCAGCAGACTCTGCGACTCCAGCGCTTTTCACGTCCTGGGGAGAAACGAGAGGGATAGCACTGGGAAAGCAGGAGCACGGCGCTGCCTTCCCTCGTGGCTTTTACCGCGCACCTAAAGGGGTTGAGAAAACTCTCCAGCTTCTCTGCTCTGGCGGTGTATTTGCTTCAGTTTGCCTTTTAACCTTGAGGTTAAAAGCACCTCAATGAGTACGGAAAGCAGAAGGTTTTGTATCCTGGGAAAACGGGCCGAGGGAGGCTCTGGCAGCGGTTCCTCCCGCGCTGGCTCTGAGGGCCTGCCCCAGGCAAACGAGCCCAACAGGGCGCGTTGAGGGCGAGAGCCACCACCTGCTCACCACGTCCTGTGCTTCACCGTTTGCAGATCCACCGTCCTCAACCTTGATTTCACCACCGCCTCTCACCTATGTTAGGACTGCCGATCTGCCTCGTGCACCGGTCAGCACCCTCTGCTGCCGTCGCAGCCTTCATCCCTTTTGGCTCAGCGCCTCCCCAGGCATCTGTCTCTCCTTGACTCCTCTGTTCTATTCCACCCTTTTTCTCTCCAAATTCCTCATTTTCCAGTTTTCTGAGCTTTAGCCCGTAGCACTGCTGCTACTGTCCTCACATTTGCATGGTCTTAAACACATGCTTTTTTCCTCGGATCTCTCTGTTCCCGCCGGCACCCGGGTGATGATCCTCTGCCGCAGGAGCGCCGCGCTGTCAGAGCCCGGCTCGGCGCGCAGCATCAGCTACGGGTCTCACTCCCCGGCGCCCTCGTAGCTAGTTGTTTTCCTCATCTTCCCTTATCAATCAGAAGTTAAATAATCCACCTGCCAGACCCTGCCCACACCAGCTGCTGCTGCTTACTCCACACCCTGCCCAGTTATTCAGGCTGGGGCTCCCAGCACGAGGGAGCGCAGCGCCGGCAGCAGCAGCGGGCGAGGCGGGGAGGGACGCCGGCACAAAGAGGGACCTTCTCATTGCACTGGCGCTGCTAGATTGCACTGCCTGGACTCAGCCTATCTCGGGACAAACTGGAAAACCATTGCAAATACCACAGCATAACTCCAGTCCCCTTGGGCGGAACCAGGCGTCGCTTACCTTCAGCTCCCCATCTTTGTCTAAGAAGAGATGCTTTTGCTCAATGGCATGTGCTGAATAAAACTGTAGGGAAAAAAACCCAAACAATAAAGAAACAAAGTCAGGTCCCAGATAATTTCCTCTAAATTCCCAGTCTCATTCTCTGCTCCCACTCCCAGCCGGTTGCCCCGGGGCCGGGCCAGAGGCGGGCACAGCCTGGCTGCAGCACGGGCAGGGCGGCCGGAGGCAGACCCGGGGTCCGCCGAGGGGAGGGGGAGGCAGCAGGAGCTGGGGCAGCTGCAGATGCTGGATGTGGTTAGAAAGGGACCCGGCCAGAAGGGCACAAAATGACGTATCCTCTAGAGAGCGAGCAACGCGGTTTTGCAATCTTAGATCTGATGGGGATCCAGATTTAAAATGGGAGGAAAAAAAGCTGTTATTAAACAACCTCCTGTTAACCCCCGGAGGTCATGGCCACTCAATACAGTTGAAGCCAAGTTTCCAAAGGTTTTCTACCGAAATCCACTTGAATAATGAGAATAACCACAGCTATTTTAGCAGGGAAGAAGAAGATTAGAAACCTTGCTGCCCAGGGGCATAGGCTAACCCCACAGCAGGGCAGCAGTGCCCTCCACCCACCTGCCTTCCAGGGCTTCCCGCGCCGAAGCGCCGGCGGCATTTGCCCGGCGCAGGAGAGCCCCCTCGCTCCCCGTGCCCTTTGCGGGCCGGGGCGAGGGCTGCGCTCACGCCGTGGGGGCCCCACCATCGCTGGAGCGAAGCGACTTACCCTTGGGTGGCTGTGCAGAGCAGCTAGGCAGAGCAGCAACGGACCCCAGAGGAACACCATATTTCTGGAACAGAAAGACCAGCCGAGAGAGAAGTTATTTCCAGCTGCCTGGCAGCAGCAGGCTGAGCCTACTCAGGTCTACAGGGAGAAAATTATCAACCTGGCCAAACAGGTTGGCTCAGGAGCTTGCAGAAAGCAACAGGGAGATGAACAATGCTGCAGAGGAACAACACAGGGCTCCTGGGTCCGACGCCAAGGCAGTGAAATCAGAGAGGAACAGGGACCCGCAAGGGAGCAGAGCTGGGACCACAGCCAGGCTCCCGTATGACACCCTCCGGCTCGGATCCTGCATTTCTGACCCCATCGCCCTCGTTTCTCTGGATTGCAAATGGTGTTTCCCTAATCAGCCCTGCACACGCGGTGCCTCTGGAAGAAGACAAGAGCTGCTGCCCCTCTCCTGTGCAAACCGCCAAGGTCCGGGCACCGCATCCTCAGCTGGGCCCCGGGCTCTTGGGCGCAGGGCTACTGACCTGCCTCAGAGGGGCCGCAGGCGCTCGGCAAGGGCTGCGCGGGAGGGACTTTGCAGGTAGAAAATGCAATACCAGAGCAGTTTCTCAGCAATATGTCCTGGAAGAGAGAGTCCTCCCCTTCCCAGCACTCGCCATCCCCCTTTGCTGGCAAACCCAGCCTCTCCCACCCCCGCACTCTGGTTCCCATATGGGACAGCGGGAGCAGGGCTTCCAGGGCCGTGGATGAAACCCCACCCCCTCCCCGGCCACCGCTGCACCCAGCCGCTTTTCCCTTTCAAACAGAAATAACATTTCTTCTTCTTAACGTAAAGCCTCCATGCCAAAGCCCAGCCGCTGGCGCAGCTGCCGTACGCTTTATTCCCGGGGCTGCTTTCCGCTCTCCGAGCAGTCCCCGCTTTCACCCGAAACTGCTGGGCCGCGACCCCCGTCGCCAAGTGGAAGAAGCAAAACTTGAGGCCGTTTCATTCCCCCTCCTCCCTCACCCCAAACCCCGCAGCCACGCGTAACCCCGAATACCCCTTTGGCGGTGCCCGTCCTTTAACCCTCTGCCAAATTCACCCCCCGTTCCCGGAGAGGCATTATTCCGTATTGGAGGAGCCCCCATTTACCGGCAAATCCTCCTGCATTTGCCCCTCACCTGAGGCTGTTCATGTCCACGCCGCAGCGGGCACCTGCTTTGGCCCGGCCGATAGCTCTGCGTGGGGCAGACGCAGCCTCCCGCCAGCCCACCCCTCCTACCCGCCGCAGCGACCTTCGGCACCACCCCCTGTTTGAGAATCGGGCAGGCAAATATTGACAGACAGCATCTGATTAAACATTTCTTTGGGGGACAGGAGTGAATTTGTGGTGCCTTTGGAGATGGGGAGACACTTTGGGCTGCTGTACCTTCAAGACGATGTTAACACCGAGGTTACCAGCTCCAAAACTCCCACCAGCAGAAGCAGCACATGAAGTCAGTCGTCCCTAGTAGCGGCTCCGCTTTCCGTATACTCCCTGGGCAGGGAACGCGCTTTTTTATTCATAACCTTTAGTGAAGGCACAGGGCTTGGTATTTATTGCCACAGGGCTCGCTCTGCTTTTGGAATTTTTTTGCCATGGTGATCCTTCCTGGCTCTGTCCGTGTCCTCGGTGCGGGAGGAGTCCCTAAGGAGCAGCGGGGAACGCTAACGGGATCGCAGCGCTTGCAGCCATCCATTCCCTGCAGCAGCTCTTGGTTCCCAAACTCACTCCAGACACTGGGAAGGAGCGGAAAGGGGACAGGGCTGAGCTCCGCGACCAGAAACTGCTTTGGGACGTGCCGCTGCAACGCGGGGAGCTACTTCCCCTCGGAAAGCAGATCCAGGTCCCTGCGCGGCAGGGACTGCCTTGCACCCAGGGCATCTTCACGGCATCCCTCCTCCACCCGCACCGCGGCCCCTCCGGCACAGAGCTTCCCCACACCCCCGTCTCTGCATCTCTTTCAAAGAGTTTATTAGAAGTAAATATTTACATCTATTGCAAATGGTTAATAGGCAACACGGGACCGAGAGCTCCCCTGGGGTAGGGAAGGATAGCGAGGGCCAGCCGCTCACCTCCCGCCCTCCCTGGGAGCGGAGGGCGGCCTTCCCAGCCGCAGGTGGCTCAGATGAACCGCAGCTGGCTGAAAGCCCTTTCCCCTCCCAGGACAACCCCCAGCAGGCTCCTCCTCTGCCCAAGGCAAGAGCTTCCCGCTCCCGATCCTGGCTGGGACGAGGCTGAAGGGATGGGAAAGGGGCTGCAACAGAAGGGAGGCAACCGCTCCTGCTGCTGGGCCAAAGAGCGGGGTCCTGGCCTCCGGGCTGGGAACAGACGGTGCTGTCCCCAGGGGAAGGTCAGGAGACCGCGCCGGATCACGCCTCCTGGCTCTCACCCTGCGAGGGCAGGCGGGGACAAAACTGAGCACCTTTTTGCTGCCCTGTCTTCCCCAGGAGTCTGACCAGCACAGAGGAGAGGATTACAAGGAGGATTTCTTGAGGAAGACTGCCAGTGCGTGGCACGCAGGGCACGCCGCACCCCTTAGATCCCCCCGGGATGCAGTGCTGCTGGGGCAGGAACCAACAACAGTCCATCCCTACCCTGCTGCTCCAGAAGCCAAAATCCTCATGGAAGCGTCTAGTTCTGGCCTCCCTAGAGGGACACGCTCCCATCCCAAACTGTCCATCTGCAGCAGCCCATTCCTAAACGAACCGCTGGAGCAGACGGGCTTTGCGCCTTGGCCGACTTCCATTCCGGTCTGTGCCCTGGAGCCAGTAAGGCAGCAGAAGTGCTCTAGTTAACCTCTCCTCCTCCCCTGCAGGCTCCAACTCAGCCAGCAGAACCTGAAGTTAACAGAGTACGTCCTCCGGGCTGGGAACACAGACCACAGGAGGGGGAGATGCCCGGCACCACGCAGCTCCGAAGGCGGCAGCTCCCAGGCCCAGCTTACGCTACCCTAGTGAGACTGCTGAGTGGTTCAGGAGTGGAAGTGAAGGGCGAGCGCAGACGGCGGGAGCTATACTGTTGTGTTCTTGTCGCGGGGCACCTCTTACACCTTAACTGAAGGAGGGAGGATACCCGCGGTCCATATTACTCTGGAGGGCAGCTCACAGTCCCCTGGGGATCAGGCACACGTGGTACAGAAAGCTCCAGGCCTCTCTGCAGGGGTGACAGTGACCTACAACGCTCAGTATTTCTCCCAGCAGCAGTGGAGGTTTCTCAGTTATGGCTTTTTTCTTTTTAAAGATACAGAAAGAGGTTAGAGATGCTTTACCGAGTGCTCACTAACAAGCGCACCTCCCCCCTGCATCCTCTCTTCAGAAACATCTAACTCTGCCTCCTCCGTAAGCGACGCTGCCGGCTCTCAGCTCTGCCACCCGCACCGTGGGACAGCCACCCGCTCCCGGGCCGGGGTCGCTACGCCAGGAGGCGTATGACGCCGTTGTCCGAGCCCAGCAGGAGATGGCATTTGGTGGGCAGCACCGCCAGGCTGGTCAGCGTACCCCGAAAATTCTCCGAGCTCAGCTTGGTCGTGCTGGTGGGCAGGGCCGAGGACTCCAGCATGGAGTAGACGCCGATCTTGTTGGCCACAGTCCCAGCGACCACTTCGTTGCCGTAGAGGTCAAACGCGTGGATGGGTTCAGACGCAGATTTGTAGTGGTGCAAAGGTTTCTGCTCCAGTTCCTTCCAGACAGTCAGGGAATGATCCGAAGAGGAGCTGATCAGCACATTGCCCTCCGCAGCCTGCAGGAGAGGAAAGGCCAGTGAACCAACACCGCTGCAGTAAAAACTCCCAATCTCATCCCGCAGATGAGATTAGCGGGCAGCTGCCAGCAGTCCAACAGGGGCAGGGCAATCCCTTGGGACAGTCCCAGCCACTTCCACGCAACTGATGGTCCTGAGCAGTGTTAACAAGGCATCCAGGTGACACCACAGGACTCCCTGGTAGCTGGCAACCTCCCGCAGTGTTATCAAGGCGTCTGAGAGATGGGCTGTGTCTCTTCTCAACAACATCCTGATACTCAACACAACCAATTTATCATGTTACTACTGCAGTGGGTAAAGAGATTATCATGCGGTCTTGCTCTCCATCAAACCACCTGCCAAATTATTTTCCTTCTCAGAAAAAGGAACTTGGAGGCTCTCTCACGGGGCAGGAGAAGCCCGGAGCTGCTTATTAGCAGAGCTAGCGAGAGGGTAAACAACCCACGCCGCTGAACTTTGTTTAACCCGCATTTGGGTCAAGGACACTGGAGCCCCAACGCTGCTCCCTGAGGGCGGGTAAATATGGACAAGAGTTACTCATTAGAGCAACGCTCTCGCAGGGGGCCGAGCGCCCTGCAGAGAAAGCAACACATTCACCTCTTCACGGGAGACGTCTCCTCCCTGCTCGTGCTGCAGACCTGCGCGGCAGGCACTGACACCTGGGAGGGCTGATCTCCATTTAACACAGGCTGGACCAAGAACAGCCACCCGCAGCACGAACCATGGGGCAGGAGAGCTTGAGCAGCCTCTTAGGGACGCAGCGAGGGATGGAGGAAGGCCCAGAGGACGGAGCAGACAAGCCCTGCCGAACCGCGCCTGCCGGAAGGATGCTCCGCGCAACCTCAGAGGATCGATGATGCCCGGGAAGCAGCCCCGCCCCGATCCCAGCTGATCTCACCTTGATCTGCAGGATGTCTCCCTCGTGGGCAGGCCACCCCCGCATGATGAGTCCTGTCCTGGTGTCCAGCAGCACAATGAAACCAGAGGAGAAGCCAGCCATAACGCTGCGCCCGTTAGGACTGACAGCCAAGCAGCGGATGAGCCCAGCGTTCACCCCGCTGGCCAGGCGGAACTCGTGCTGCAAGACAGAGTCCAGCTACTAGGGCGGTGAAGGTCGAGGGGATCCAGCATTTAGGGGACAAGGCCCAGCTGGCTGTCATGCAGGCGTCACGGCTGGCTTCGGGCCAGCCATGATCCCATCTTTAAGGACGCGGATGGAAGAGGGTGGCTCAGAGGGGCAGGCTCCCTACCTGCAGTCCTGGCTTCCTGTGATCGATGAAGCGCAGCACGGAGTCGGCGCTGGCCACAGAGATGCTGTGATAGGGAGGCGGCATCGTGCTCACAGCTGTGATGGGGACTTTGCTGTCTAATTCATCAAAGGTCCGGAGAAGTTTGCCTGTGAAAACACGACGGAGCAGTTACAGCAGTAGACGTATGGAGAAGGTACGCAGCAAATCTCCAGTTCTGCGCTGTTTTTTAACAGGAGCCTTCAAAACTCATTATGGCCCCTCTGTCTTTAGGGACTGGACCCGTTCACTCCAGCCAGCCCTCACCCTTTCCCTTCTTACCTGTGAACTGGTCCCAGATGTGTACGGTCCCATCACAGCTCACCACGTGCTGCGATGCCTCCAGCTGGCTCACGTAGAAAACTGACTTCTTGTGCTCGGCGTACGTGAAGCGCGGTGGCACCTCGCTGGTGCCATCCCCGTAGTTGTACAAGGGCCAAAGGCGGACAGTCTTGTCCTTGCTGCCACTGAGAAAGAAGTCCTCGCTGCTGAGCGGTGCCACGCACTTGATGGCCCCTGAATGCCCTGAGAAACTCTGCAGCTTGATCTGGTGGAAGTGGAAGCGGGGCTCGTGTTGGCTCACCCCAATCTCATACTGCCAGTAGGCCAGCCAGTTCCCACACAGCATGTGGGTGCTGCGAGGAAGGTCATGCTTCAGCGCATTCTCCTCGCTGGATGAGCTGGGAATAAAGGCATCAGTGCCAGCACTGAGGCGAAGCAAGCCAAGACCCTCGCGCTGCGTGTCCACAGGGACCTGGATGCGGTTCCCTACCAGCACGCTCCCAAAAGTACCGGAGTGACTGTCCTCGTGGTGTCTGGAGAAGGGCTCGGCCCCTCGCGTATCCTGGTCTGAGCCCACCGCGCTCGGTGTTTGTTCCAGGCTAACCGCCTGCAGGCTCTTGGGGTTCACGTTCTCCAGGTAGAGGCCAGCCAGCTTCTCAACCAGCGCGTGGTTGGGCACAACCGTCCGGATAACATCACCTGAAGAGAGAGAACGTGGCTTCAAGGGAAGGAATTTCGCCACCAGCGCCCCCCCAGCCCCACCAGAACAAGGGTCAGCACAGGGCTGGGAACGCAACGTCCCCCACGAGCCAGCCACGTCCTGCTCCCAGCCAAAGCCACCTGAAGCCCGGTGGGCTCCTGACCCAACAAGCAGACCAAGCCACAGTGCAGAAGCTGTGGGTTTCCCCCAGCAGCCCTACGCCCTCTGACTCCTCCTGAGTTCAGGTCCAGCACACGCGCGCAAAGCATGGAGCTCTCTCGCAAATCCCAGGAGATGGCGGCCGAGCCGTACCTAGCAAGCAAGAGAAGGGGATGTAGGTGATGTAGGCCATCTCAGGGTTAAACACCTTCTGTAACTCCATCAGCACGGCCAGATCCAGGGCCAGCAGCCTCCCATCTGAGAGGGGCACCTCCATCACCGGCACCTCACAGCCGCTCAGTGACTCCACCGTCAACCCCTGGACAAGAGAAAAGAGGAAGATACCCAAGATCAGATGCTCTCACCACGTAATTAATTACACAAACACAGCCTGGGGTGGGCGCTGCTGACACCAGTACTGGTGTATGCAGGTACGCCCACCGCATTCCTGCGGCTGGGTACTGGGGGGCGGCAGGACCTCTCCCACAGCACTGACCTGGTCTTGCAGCTCCTGCAGCAGGGAGAACGCCCCAAAGAAGTTCCTCACCGTGTCACTCAGATGCTGCTGCACCATCTCCTGCCCAATCCGCAGGCAGATCAAGGCAATTAGGCTGATTGTCTTAACGCACAGGACAATACGGGCCTGGGCTCCGCTGGGGAAACTGAAGAGGACATCCATTACCAGCTTGCCCTCCGCACATCCCTTTTCACCTCCTCCGCTTCGCGCTTTCTGCCTTGTCTGCGTTATCAGAAGGTCTTGAGCAGCACAAGCGCTACGTGCGTGCTGCGCACCAGCGCAAGGAGGTGCGCATCGGGGCAGGAGCAGCCCCACAACCCCAGGAGCGTTAAGACCCTCACAGAACCATTTCCAAGTCCCCAGTTTTGAGCTGTGCCAGCCCTGGCTGAAGGCACGGCAGACTGCAGTGCTTACCCGACAGCCAGCGAGGTGAGGAAGCCCAGCACCGGGAGCAGCACCTCCTGGTTGATCTTGGGGAGAATGTCCATGAGCGTGGTGTCCGAGAGACACACCACGATCTTCTGAGTCAGCGTCACGGCAGCCAGGAGCCCTGCCTCCTTCCGACTGTTCAGCCGGCCGCCACCGGACCCGCCGCCGGGCGCAACCTGCAAAAGGAGCCCTTCAGTGCCAGGGCCACCATCTCCCCAGCAGGACACATCGAGGGTGATCCCAGGACCACCCGAGCTCAGCCTCAAAACCCAGCACGGTCGCAGCTCCTGGGAGAGGAACCTGAGCACTGAGTCTCAGAGCAGCTCACGGCATCAAGGGATGAGCCTGAAAGCTACGAGCCTGGAGAGAGCAGGGCACGGCACCCCCAAGCTCGCGGGCATCCTCTGGAGGGCATCTCCCCGCAGGACGCTCCCACAGCTGGGAAACTCAGAGAGGAGAGAAACAGCCCCGGACTGGCCCACAGCACCACCAGCCCGGACACCGCAGAGCAGCGTTGCCAGCTCAGGAAGAGGGGAAACCTATTACGTACACGCGACAAAGCAAGAAGCAGTGTCTGCATCCCATGCTGTGTTGAGCCTGGATGCACAGACTGCAGAGGAACAGTCCTTGCACGAAACACCCAGGCACAAATTATGGGCAAACCTGCTGCTGACTTCGAGCAATCCAGCTGTTAGTAACTTCATTAAGCAGGAGAGCGCATCCTTTTTTGCTGACAACGTACCGATGCGGGTTACAGCAATGCCAAAGAGTTAACAACATCAGCAGCAACACTAAAAGATTTCTTTCTAGATTGTCCTATTTCCTAACTCCCAGACAAATCAAACACCCAAGAAAAGAGAGCCAATAACAAAACCCACAAACAATTCCCAGTTTCCGCTATATTTCTTGTACACCTGCCATCTTCCAGCTCATCACAGAGGCTCTTCCTCTCCCAAAGTATCCACTCTGCCAAATCCTGCAAGCAGGATTGACTTTATCCTATTTGTGACCCGCGAGTTTCATCGTTTCAATATCAGGTTGCCAAATGCTGTTCACGGGGGTATTAATCCCCCCAGCACCCCAGGCAGTAAGTTTAGTAAAGCAAAGCAGAGCAGCTGGAGCTATGATTGCAACTGGGTGGAGAATGATTTTGCTGAAAAATGGGATTTTTTCCCCTGAAAAATCTCCCTTTCAACATTGGAAAAACTGACAATGCCTTTTTGGTTTTTTTAAATGAACAGCTGTGGCCTCTTTTCCTCTACGTTTAAATTATCAAAAAGCTATTGAAGTTTTCCATTTAAACAAGAATCCATAACCGAAGTGTTTATAACCACTAGAAAGGGAGCAATGTGAAAAATAAGCCTGCTTAAAACATTCGAAAA
Source organism: Platalea leucorodia (assembly GCF_965183815.1). Taxonomy (NCBI): domain Eukaryota; kingdom Metazoa; phylum Chordata; class Aves; order Pelecaniformes; family Threskiornithidae; genus Platalea; species Platalea leucorodia. The sequence continues at coordinate 13,116,475 of NC_138838.1, read as the reverse complement.
CATTTTTTGATGAAAAATTGGTTTGTTTTTCAACCAGCTGCATTACACACATTTTCTTCTTGCTATTCAGCTATGAATTTCAAGCTGAAGAGTTTGTAAGTCTTGCCAGTATTTTTTATACAGTTGAAAAACCTCCTTTAGCCTCTCCCCAGCTCATCCCCTATCGACCCCTGCAGACCTCTACGCTCGCTCCAGCAATCCCACAGCAGCCCAAGCTGCTCCACCTGCCCGTTATCACAATCCCGCCCTTGTGCCAGCCCCGTCTCAGCACGCTCACCCAGCAAAGCGAAAGAAAACCTTTTTCTCTGGCTCGGCGCGCGCCAGCAAAGGGTCTGACAGGGAAAGCGCCCGGCCGAAATGGGGAAGGAGGGGCTGCGGCAGCCCGACACAGGTCCACGGCGGCCGAGGCTTGCTGAAGAGCGAAGCCCACGTACGCAGCCGGGCGCTTCGCTGGGAGCGGAGCGGAGCTTATGGCTGGGGTGAAAGTGCCTCTTTGGCTGCATCAGCACAGCTCTTCCCAGCCAACACAGCAAGAGCTGCTCAGCCCACGCTGGCCCAGATGGAGCTCCACCGAGCACAGGTTTCTGCGCAGGAGGCTCCCGGTCAGGCTGGGCTATTTTCTGTGCATCCTCCTGCGCCTGGAGACAGCTCTCGCCCCAACACGCGCAAGAGGAGAAAAGGCGATACTAACCAGGTAGCTGATGTAGGGCAGGTACTGGTAGGTGAGGACAGGCTCTCCGTACAGGTACGCCACATGCACGAGACAGGCCAGCACGGGCTTGGACACCTGATCTCCCAGCACTGGCCGTTTTTGGTAGATATTTCCTGTACTCAGGGGACTGTTCTCATCGTTGCTTGGTACAAACTGCTGCCTGGTGGGGCCTGCCCGGAGACAACATCATGAGCTGAAGCAGCAGGTTACACCCAAGCCACAAGGCACCCAGCAGAGTGGTTTGGGGCACAGCCCACCCCGGGACCCTGGGGTCCGAGGAGCAGACATTACCGACGTAGCAGGACGTGAGCAGACGGAGCAGGTTCCTGGCGATGAAGCGGGACGTGACGGTAGGGCCCAGCTTGGCCGAGAGCCACCTCACCATCTTACAGGCTGTGTCTGCAAAACAAAAACAGTTGCAAGGACAGAGCCCGGCACGGCGCAGATTAGCTATCACCCAGCTGCTGCCAGACCCTGCCTGCCCCGCAGGCAGCTCCCTGGGTCTCAGATCCACACGTTCAGTGGAAACGTGGCCTTTTACACTGGTTTCATCACTGTCCCCAAGCTGGGACCACAGACACCCCCAAATCTGCACCCACTTCTTCCCAAGCTCTCCCCTTCTCCCGCTCACTGCTCTGCCGGACGCTTGCCGTGCTCGGCAGAAAGGCTCAACGCTAGCAGGGTCTTACCCAGGAGTATTGTCTGCTCTTTGTCACCGGAGTGATCCGGCAGCTCCTCTCCCTCCCCGTCCTCCGGCTCGCTGCTGTCATCAGCCAGGGTGACATCCACGGAGGCACCAGCATCCACGGCCACCGTCAGCTCTGCATCAACTGCAGTGTCATCGTGCTCCTCTTCATCACGCTCCTCTTCCTCCTCCTCCGAGTCCTCGCTCTGTTTCAGGTCCTGGCTGCTGTCCATCGACTTCAAGCTGCTCTTGTCCTTCTGGGAATCCCCGTCCGCAGGTCTGTCCTCTCCCAGGGACACCTCGCTGGCGCTGCTCTTGTCGCTCAGCCGCCCAAGGCTGAGCGATTCCTGCTCCTGAGGCTGCAGGGACTCCCCGACATAGAGGCCGCTCTGGAAGTCCTCGCTCTCGGGCAGGTAGCCTTGGTCGTGGAAGCTGACGCCAGAGGTGTAGTCGAGGAGGTCAAGTGCAGCGGAGCTGTGCTCCACGTCCATTTTGATCTCCTCCCCAAACACGCACGACACCGGGCTTTCCCCTCCACTTTCATCATCTTCGGCCGTGCTGAGGAGGGATTTGCTCTCCTCCCGCGAGCTCTCGATGCCAATGAGAATCTGCAGGATGTGCGGCAGCAGGTTCAGGAGGAAGGACTGCAGCCCCAGGCGCACTATCAACTGGGCGACAAAGCAGTCTGTGTAGAGGTAGAACCTGCCGTGGCGGTAGCAGGGGGTCTCATATGCTCCGATCAGCGGCTTCAGCAGGTATTTATTGGCATTCTTCGGACCTAGGGATTTAGCTATAGGTTCAAAGAGATACCACGCCGCGTAGACAGCAGTGTTCTCCTCGGACATCAGAGATAATATGAAGGGCAGAAGAATCTCCAAGCCTTCGGGAGTGATTTCAGAAAGGATCCCCTCCAGCTGCTGCCACAGCTGGAAAACGAGTTCCCGGCCCTGACCTTCATCCTCTATCTTCTTTGCCTGATAGGTGAAAATGAATTTGTGCAGGGCTGGGAAGTACGTGGGGAAGGGGACAACAGAGCTGAAGGGGCTGAGGAGCTGCGTGGGACAGGGCGGGGGGAGGCCCTGGGAGATGGGTTTGTATTCAAACAACCGCACCGCGCCCTTGCCCAGCCTGGTCTTCAGGAGCTTCTCCACCGGCACGCTCAGCTGCAGCAGGACGTGCAGCACGTGCTGCAGCGGGGCCGGGATCTCCTTGGGATGGTAGCGGCACAGATTGCGCACCATCAGGAACCGCTCCAGCAGGGATGCGTCAGGCTTCGAAGGACGAATCCTTGGTGCAAATATAATCTCCGCTACCAGAATGCCCAGAGCTTGCATGTCCCTCTGGAAGAGGTCCGAGAGACCCAGGGGCGGCTCCTCCCACGGCTGCTCCATTAGCTGCATCTCACTGCTTAAGCCTTTAACCAAGAAATTGTCCAATCTCTCCAGTTCTTCCAGGGCCTGGAGCGGATTGAAGCCTTCGGGAAGCGTGATCTTCATGTCAAGCTGATCCACAGCGCCTGCCTTGCTCCGACGGAGAGGTCGGACACCCAAGGTTTTGCCTTCGGTGGCATAAGCAGGGAGGGTGGAGGGCTGTGCTGAAGGCACAGTGGCACAGGGCTGATCAGCAGTTCTACTAGTAGCAGGAATCGAATCCAGAGCTTCTGTGCCTTGCTCTAAATCATCCTCACCGGCGATGGGTTTCTCCCCAGACCAGGTGGTTTCACTGGGAGTAGCCTCCAGGACCAGACCATTAACCGCATCCGTCACCGGGCCTTGGATATCCTCCAAAAACACAGTCTCCCTGATGTTCTGGAGAAGAGGCCGGGCAATGGCGGGAGCTTCGGCCGGTGTGTAGGCAGGTCCCACCATGCGCCTGGGATGCGGCTGGTCAAAGAGCTGCACAACCCCGTAAGTCGTCAGATGCGTGTGGTTGTCTACTAGATGGAGGCAGACGTTCTTCTCCTTGACGGCATCCTTCCCCAGCAGCTTGTACCCAAAAGTGAGATCAATCCAGTGGTGGAGGTCCTGAGAAACTTCCCGGCTCTCAAGCAGCATGCGGTGGACTTCAATGAACTCCTCGTAGGAGCTACACCAAGATGGCACGTCCAGGTCGGGCATGTCCGGGTGGATGGATCGGAAGATGGAGGGGTCTGTATAGAACTCTGGGATGCACTCATCCGGGGTCCAGCTCTGCATGCGCTCCATGCTGGCTGGGTACTCGTTGGGCTCCCACTGGGACCTCACGTGGCAGCACAGCACTGCCTTGGGCGTCCTCCGAGCCGTGTACACATAGTAGGTGATATCCGAGAGGACATCGGAGATGTGATGGGGGACGTGGAGCTGCTCCCCACTTGACCCCCCAGCAACAAACGCCTGCTTGGTCATCTCATAGGTGAAGTCCAGCTGCTTGTCTCCCTTGTTGAGTCGGAACTTGGATTTCCTTAGGTCCCTGAACTTGCCGTTTTTGGTAGTGAAGTCCACCACCCACGGAAGAACCGGGTGATAATTGGGGTCTCCCATTCTCCTCCCAGCCAGACTGTTTAGACGCATAAGGTAGTCAAAGTTGCTGACCTGCCCGTGCACCCACTGTAACACCAGGTCTCGGAGGTCCTTCTGGCAGGCGGTGCACCTCGCCTCCTGCCCTCGTGCACCAGTGCTGCTCTGCTCGCTCGTTCGTTCCAGACCAGCCTCCAGATTCGATTCCTCCTTCGGTCCCTCGTACTCTCTGAAGTTCACACGAAGCCGGCTGCACAGCTTCTCGTCCACAGACACATCCCGAAGGGAAAAGGCGCCGCACGCCAGGCCCGCCTGGTGACAAGCCTTCATGGCCTGCAGCACGTGGAAGAGGAGGAAGAGGATTTTGGCGTGGCTGTTGGTGAGCTTGGCCGGGCTGAAAGTCACGATGTCGTGCAGACAGTACTGCACGTACGGGTAGACAACGTACAACGTGCTGGCCGACTCCAGCAGAGCTTCTGCCTGCAGCACGTTGGGGCAGGAGGGCAGCCCCTTGGCGGCCGCCACGCTCTCCTTGGCGGGGGAGGCACCGGGCGCGCTCTTGCCCACCTGAAGGACGGGGCAGCCGTAAGCCTTCTGCAGGGCAGCCCGCAGCGCATCCAGGGCCGGCACGGTGGGCGGCGCGTCAGCGTGCCGGTACGGCCGTGCGTAGAGGCGGTGAGCCCGGCACCACAGGTTTCGGTAATTCTGGGAGGCGACGCTCTGCATGAAGCCGTGCAGGGTCTCCGGGCTGCCGCTGCGCTGGTCGGAGGCGGGGGGCTGCGTCCGCAGCGGGTACGCCAGCCGGTCCTTCCGCAGCCCGTGGATCTCCACCCGGGTCCAGCCCGCAGGCAGCTTCTGAACGGAGTGCTGCAGGAACGTCCTTACCTCCACGTCGCTCAGCCCCTCCGGCCGCGGGCACAGGCCGGGCAGCACCCGCCGCTCCTTGAGGCTCACCAGCCATTTCACCGGGACGAAGGCGGTAACGTGGGTCCCCTCGGCAGCGGCGGCCAGCTGCCGGCGGTCGATGCTCAGGTCCTTCTCCACGCGCTGGAGGAAGCCGTCCATATCGGTTTCTGCTGGAAGGAAGACGGCCCAGGGGGGCTGTGAGCCAGCGGACGAGCGCGGCACCGTCCCTGCCCTCCCCGCGGGAGCCCCAGCTCCCCCGCCGAGCGGACGCCACGCAGCAAGTCTCACTTCCCCATTGCTGCCCGGGGGAAAAAACGCTGATTTAGGAGCTTGCTCAGAAGATGCTGTGTCTGGGAGGGGTGAGGGTTGAGAAGGAACCAGCCCTGGCTGGGGCGGGGGGACAAGATGGGACCTCCGCAGCCAAGGAGGGGGACCCGCTGGGACCTCCACAGCCCCAGGGCCAGGGAGGGGACACGGTGGGACCGGAGGGGGGACGTGATGGGACCTGCACAGCCCCAGGGCTGGGGAAGGGGACACGATGGGACCTCTGCGGCCCCAGGGCTAGTAGAAGGGACATGGTGGCACCTCTGCAGCCCCGGGGCCGGGGAAAGGGACATGATGGGACCTCCGCAGCCCCAGGGCCAGGGAGGGGGACACGATGGGACCGGTGGGGGGATACGATGGGACCTCTGCAGCCCCAGGGCTGGGGAAGGGGACACGACAGGACCTCTGCGGCCCCAGGGCCGGTAGAGGGGACATGGTGGCACCTCCGCAGCCTCGGGGCCGGGGAAGGGGACACAATGGCACCTCCGCAGCCCCGGGGCGGGGGCCCGGGCAGCCCCGGGGGGTGCCAGCAGAGGCCGCCCAGCAGCAAGGGGCACGTCCCCAGCCCCAAGCCGGGGGCCGCGGCCGGAGAGGCAGCCGCCGGCACCGCGCCCCAGCCCCGGGCCCCCGCAGGGCCGGCGCTACCGGGGGAGCGGGCCGGGCCCCGGGGCCCATCCCGGGGGGGGGGGGGGGGGCCCTCACCGCGCCGGGCCCCGCGGCCCCGCGTTACCTGGCGGCGGCGGCGGCGGGGGCTCAGCCGCGGCGGGCGGCGGGGGCGGCGCGGGCCCCGGCCATGTTGGTCAGGTGACGGCGGTCACATGCGGCCGCCGCGCCGCCATCTGCCCGGGGGGGGACGCGCCCCCCGCCGAGCCCCGCCGCCCCCGGGAGCCGCCGCTCGGGACGCGGGGCCGGGCTCCCTCCAGCGGCCGCCGGGCCGGGGCGGGGGGCGGGGGGCCGGGGTTGCGCAAGGCCGGGGCGCGGTGCCTATACATGGGCAGGCGGCGGGGCATGACGCGGCGGCGCCGCCGCCGCGGCTGGCTGAGGTCAGCGTGACGTCAAAGGCGCTCGGGGCTGTCAGCTGGAGTCGGGCGAGCCGCGCTGACGAGGCAGCCGGCCTTAAAGGGGTCCCCGCGGCGGGCGGCGGCAGGTGGACCCCACCGGCGGCAGGTGAGTGCCGGGCGGGCCGGCGCAGGGCAGCGGGGCCCGGCCGACCCCGCCGCCCCGGGGCCGCCCCCCCGGGGCCCTCCTCTCCGCGGGGCCCAGCGCAGGCTGCGGGGACGGAGCGGGGCGGAGCGGGGCGGGGCGGCCGGGCGCTGCCCAGCCCCGGTCCCCGTGAGCCGGGCCGGGTCCCGCCGCCGCCGCCCGAGCTCTGCCACCAGGCGCGGGAGCGGCGCTGTCCCGGTGCCCGCCTGCGGCCGGACCCCGCGCGGCCCCTTTAAGGGCGCGGGGGCTCCCGGCGGGCAGCGCCGCATGGCGCGGCGGCGGCGGCGGCGCGTGGGAGTCACGTGGGCGGGACGTGGAGGCAGCCCATTGGCCCCCCCGCCCCCCGCCCGCCGCAATCAGCTGTTACTGGGGCGAAGGGCAGGAAACGTCCTTAAAGGGCCGCCGCCCCCCGCTGCCCTCCCCCCGGCTCGGCCCGCAGCAGCCAGCCGGGCCCGGAGCGGCAGCGGGCCCCTCTCGCCGGGCCGGGCCGCCCCTGCGCCCCGCTCCCCCCTTCCCCCCTTCCCTCCCCGCGGCCGGCGCGGGGGGGCGCGGCCCCTTTAAAGAAGTTGTCCAGTCATCGCGCGGCGCTGCCAAGTCATCGGGGTCACCCGAGTTCCCGCGGCCCCGCCCCCCGCGCCCGCCGATTGGTGCGCCGGGCCAGCGCTCACTTCTGATTGGCCGCCGACTTCGAGCAACTTCTCGGAACCGGGGCTGCGTCCCCGGCCCCGCCGCTGACGGGCGCGGGCGGCGCCGGCCGAGGGCGGGAGGGGGCGGCCCCGCCGCAGCGCCGCGCCCCGCCGGGGGCCCTGCGGGGGGGCCGGGCCCTTTAAGAGCCGCCGCCTCCTGCAGCCGCTGGAAAATGCCAACTCACAGCACGCGGGGCACGCCGGGAGCGCCGCGCCGCACTACAGCTCCCGGCGTGCCCCGCGGCGGGGCGGGCCCGCCCGTTTCCTAGGCAACCGCCGGTCGGCCGGGGGAGAGCCCGCCGCTCCCCCCGCCGGATGGGCGGGGCAGAGCGCCTGCTCTCTCTTCCCATTGGCTGAGCGGCGGGCCGTGCCGGGTCGCCATTGGCGGGAGCGAACAGCAATCGCGGCGGGGGCGGGCGCGGCGGGGCCGGGGCGCGCTCCGCCGGGGCCGGGCGGCGATTGGCCGGGGGCGGGGCCGGTGGGTGGCTGCGTCATGACTCCGCCAGCTGATCCGAGACGGGAGCCGGCGCGCGGCGGCGGGGGGAGGCGGCGGCACCGGGCCGGGCCGCGGCGGGCGACGGCGCCGGGCCGCGCCGCGCAGGTGGGTCCGGCGGGGCGGGCGTTAGGGGCAGCCGAGCCCCCCGCGGGGCTCGCCGGGGGTCGAGGGGCCCGGCACCCCGCCGCGCCTGGTAGTCCCGCCGGGGAAGGTCACCTTTCCCCGGGGCGGGGTGGCGGGGGGGGGGGGCTCGGCCCGGCGCGACCCTCCCGGGGCTCCGCGGGCGCCGCCCGGGCCCGGCGGCCTCGCCCCCGGCGGCGGCGGGGCGGAGGGGGGGGTTGGGGCCGGGGCCGGGGCGCGGCCCCCGCTCCGGGGGGTCCCGGTGGGACGGGCGGGGCCGCGGCCGGGGCCGCCCCGCGACGGGCGGTGGCCGCCCCGGGGGTGACCTTCACTCCGGGGCCGGGCGGGGCAGACTTTGACCCGCGGCCGCTCCCCGCCCTGGGCACGGAGCGGAGCATCCCGGGCGGCGGAGGGGGCGGGCGGGCGGCGGGGTGCCCCGGGGGGGCGGCGGGACCGGCTGGGCGGGGGGGTGCCCCGCTGGGGCGGGGGAATTGGCTTTACCGAGAGGGGAGACGTCGGGAGGGGGGGGTGACCCGGTTAAACCGGGAGGGGGGCTCGGCGGGGCGAGCGCCCGGCGGGGCCCTTCCCAGTGCTGGCGGGGTCTGGCGGCGCCGGGGAGGGGTGGGGGCCGCCCCCGTTACCGGCAGGGCCCCCCCGGGGCCGGCGGCTCGGCGGCGGGTGCTGATTCACGGCCGGCGGGGGTGGAGCAGGGCCGGGACCCGCTCGCTGGAATCCGGACCAGATGTACCCGGCACGCCAGGAATGCTCGGCATCCCCGCCGCCGGCCCCGCGCCCCCGGCCTCCCCGCAGCCTCCCCGGGACCCCAGCCTCCCCCCGCGGGGGCCCGGGCCCGGCCGGGGTCCCCGGGGCCTTGGGGGTGACGCTGGCGGGGGGATGCTGCGGGGCAGCTGTCGTGGGGGCCGTCTGTGTCGTCCCCCCCCGCACCGGGGACGTCTGTCTGTCCCCCCGCACCGGGGCCATCTGTGTCCCCCCCCAGCAGGGCCGTCTGTCCCCCCACACCGGGGCCGTCCGTCTGTCCCCCCGCCGGGGCCGGACGCCTGGGGGTTTCCCAGAACTCAGTCCCCGCGGCCGAAGCGCTGGGCGGTGCGGAAAAGGGTTTCTTTTTTCCCCGAGTGGAAGGGGAAGCAGCGGGGTCCCGCACCAGGCCCCGGGGCTGGCGTCCTCGTCCGCAGACAAAATGACAGAGAAAAAGGCTGCGCTCCCCGAAATTCCCCCGGCGGTGCCTTGGCAGCAGCCGCCTGACAAAGTGTCTTCCCCGGCAGGCGGTGGCTGGCCCCCGGCCAGGTGGGACCTTGCCAGCGCGGATGCCCGAGGTGAGCAGCCGGGGAATGCCTTAACCCCTACCTGCGGTCGCCTCCCCGCCGCCGCCCGTCCCTGCCGGCGCAGGTCGCCTTATCTCTTATTTTCTGGCAGAAACGGCCTTTTTGCCTTTGCCCGTCGCTGAGGTTTTAGGGCCGGCTGCAGGTGCCGGAGCCGAGGCAGCAGCTGCTCGGGGAGAGGGCAGGGATGGGAAGGGTCGAGGTCGGAGCTGCCTCTGGATCCCCTGTGATCCTGTGGGATCGGCCCCGGGGGGGAAGGCCGAGGAGGTGGCTCTGGTGCTGGGGTGGGGGAGAGGAGCAGCTCTGCTGCTTGGGGTGGCTGCTGTGGGCGACGCCGCAGCTCGGCACGGTTCCAGCCTGGCTCTGATGTCTGCGTTCCCTTCCCAGGTGCTGCCCCGCCGCCCCGCTCCTGGCTAACCGGCACCAGTTCTTCAGTGGCAAGCTTTATGTCCTTCTCTAGTAGCTAAAGCTGCCAGTTGAAGAACTGTTGAATGTAGCCACTCTCTTCTCGTCACCGGCACCTCGGATGCCAGCCGGACCCACGCCCCGAGTGACCGGGATGAGCTGGTCTCCAGCGTCCCGTGGATTGGAGGGCTGAGGATGAGCCCCACTGGGATGAAGAAGTCTCCTCGCAGCCTCCAGACAGAGCCTTGGCTGGGTGATTGCCAGGCAGCCCTGGCAGCGGGGCTGCCAAGCGGGGTAGCCCCCGCCGGAGGGGTGGCACTGAGCTGAGACGAGTAGGGAAGACCAGAAGAGGCATTAAACTTTCTGTTTTGCTGAACAGTTCAGTTTTAGGAAGTTTGTTGCCTGTGGGGTGCCCGGATCTGCTGGGTGGGGGGGCTGCGGACCCTGCAGGGTGCTGGGGGGCGGGGGGCCATGGCACCGGAGCTCAGTCCCCGGCCAATGCCGCGTTGGGGTCTGCGGGTGGAGGGTTGGTTGTTCAGGTCCCTTTGGTTTGTCCCAAGCAAAAGAGGTGACCCGAGGCTGGGTGCAGCCCGCAGGACTGACCCGCTGCTGAGCTCAGTCCTGCAGCGTGCCGGGCGGCGGGATGGGGCCAGAGGAGAGGGCCGGCTCCGCACCGATGCTGCCCTGGTGCGGGTCGGGGCTGGGCGCAGTGGGGCTGGGCCGCCGGGAGCGGGTGACTCAGGGCCGAGTCACGCATGGCCCCAGACGTCTGTTCCGGGAACCGCCGTCCTGCGAGGCCGGGCAGCCCTGTCTGCGGCCGGCCCTGGGGCAGCGCCAGGATTCCCAGGTATTTGGAGCCGGCGGCGCTGAGAGGGGCCCGGCTGAACCTTGCTGGGCTCCTCCGTGGTCCAGGCTCTGCCTCGCCGGCGAACAGAAGCAGAAGACTGCCCCGAAGGGGACTTGGAAGCTGCTCTCCGGGGATGGAGACCCCCCTGCCTTGCGGTGGGTGAGGGGGGAGCTGCGTAGCTCTCCTGTGGCTCAGCGCGGGGTGAATGTCTCTGTGTGGACCCAGCAAGGGCTCCTGGAGCCTCTGCACCCCGCAGGCGCCTCTCCCACGGGGCTGCCGGGACCGCCGCCTCCGGGGCTGCCTCGCTGGGGTGTCCGGGCGCTGCTGCTCGGGACCTGCCAGAAAGCTCACGGCTCATCCCGGCTCCAAGGGCGGGCAGGGAGGCACGGCCCTGCGCTGAAATACCTCTGCACGGTCCCAACCAAATCTGCCTGTCCGGGCTCCAGCCGCCCAAGGCAGGGCTGCTACCAAATTTGGCACCCGGCAATGTGCAGAGAGCGGCCTGGTGTCCGTTAAGTGGTAGAAGTGGAGCAAATCCGTTGTCCTGGGGTCCTTTCGTCTTATATAAAGCTGCTCTGCTTGGTGTGTGCTTGCTGACGGCTACAAGAAGCCGAGTTTCTTTGGGGTTGTCATCACCCCGAGAGAGTGGGGCTGCTTGAGCCCCCTCGGATTGCGCTCTCAGCAGAAAGGGCCGCGGGTGAACCCCTCCAGCGCAAGGCAGAGCGGGTCTCCTCCGCTGCAGCTGCCCTGCCGCGAGTCCGTACAAGAGAGCTGGCGCCTGCTCGGTGCTCGACAGCTCCTGGAGAGCAGCGAGGGGGCAGAGTCGGGGGGGGGGGGGGGGCAGGATGCACCAGGGCTCGGGGAGCAGGTCCTGGGCCGTGCTCCCCCCCATGCAGCGCAGCGCTGTCGGTGCTCGATATGGAGGGGAGCTGCGTGCTCCGGCCACCAGTGTCTCGACGCTTGCATGCTCTGGCGTATGGGTAACGCTTAGATTTGCTGCTTCCTCCTGTCGTCGCGAAGGACCGACCTGCTCTGCTGAAAACCAGCTCTTTCCCTGGTAAGATGGGGCTGTTTCAGGCAGAGGGGTGCCCTGAGCAGCAGCACCAAGCCCCTGAGGTCAGGAAATGTAAAATGCCACCTTTAAGGTCAACTTTTCATGGGTGAGAAGGAGCCAGAGCGCAAGTTTGTGTGTTTAACGCAAAGCCAGCGTTGCAGTATCTCACCTGCCGGGCAAACCGGCCGGGGCTCTGGCTAGCCTACGCTTCACGCAGAAGCAGAGGGGTTTTGGGCTGACAAAGCCAGCGTCCCTGCGGGAACTTGCCCGGCTCTCGGGGCTTACCCTTCCTCCTGCAAAGCCCCATGTGACCGGTGAGTAAGTGCAGTGTTTCCTGTAGAAAGCACAGCCTTGCCTGCTGTTGCCTTGCAAAAACCTGGTAACTCTTTCCTCCAGCATCAAGGCTGCGTTTCCTACAGCATCTGGCTGCCCCTCGAAGCACCCAGCACGCAGGGACCCGGTGGGAGAGGGGACGCTGGCGGGAGAGGGGACGCCGGCCGGGGCTGGGATTTCTCTGGCTGCTGTCAGGGGGTGGGAAGCGCTCGCTGCGGCAGCTAATGCGATATTCAGGATGGCTGTAGCAATGCCAGCAGGTGCTGCTGGCTCAGGGGTGGGATGGCAGCCCTCCGTCCTTAGGGGTAGGGTATTCCGTGAGTTCCTGCACACAGACTGTCTAGTTCCCGGCTGGGAGAGCGGCTTGCCTCGGTCACAGCTCCCCTTGCTGGGAAAATGTGCTTTTGCAAAGCAGAAGGTCAGCGTGACCGGCGTGCTGAATGGAAGCTCCCTGCCAACAGCAGCGATAGGAGCAGGAGGGGTTGGCGGACCTGCGAACGCGTGGCTGCTTCTGCCTGCTCAGACCCTCTGCCGAGCGCCGGGACGCGGGCGTCCTCCTCTTACCCGGCCCAGCGGATCCCCTCTAGAAGAGAGGGGCAAGCGCTGCTTCGCTTTGCCCCCGCGTGCAAGCGAGCAGCCAAGGGCTGGCCACAAACACAAAATGCAGGCGCTGGGTTCAGCTTTGCTCGTGGTTTTATTTCTCTTGTGCCAGGACGGGAGGATGTGGGGCTGTTAACGCTTGGTTGACTCCGTGCCCGTCACGGCAGGGCAAGTACCGAGCTTAGGTTTCTGCCAGCGAGGGTATATTGCAGATGTCGCAGGCCCTGCAAGCGAGAGGTACGTTGGGGATTTGCAGTAAATCATCTTGACTCTGTGTCTCTCGGTGGGCTCTGCTGACGTGGGGAACGCAGCGCAGAGCCGCCCACCGGCTTGGTCAGGGCGTCACTTACTCTGCTTCTTCTTTAGAGATTCGTTTCCCCGAGTATAAAACTTCTGCAATCAGAGGCACCAGGGGGTCGCTGCTCAGGCTGGCAGCTGCAGTCACGAAGCCGTCCCTGAAAGGGAAAGCGGAAGAACGTGGATCTCTCCAGTGTACGTAACGGCACGGCAGCATCCCCGCGCGCCCTGGCCGGAGGCCAGCCGCGGTTTGGAGGGCTCGGGGCAGGGCGGCTGGTACGGCAGGCTGCACGGGCACTCGTGGCGGATCGCCTGGCGCTGCTGGGAGCTGGGCACCGAGCCTGGGAGCAGTGGGGCAGAGGGAGAGGAGATGTGTCCCAGGCTCCCTGCCCAGCTGGTGCCTTCATCAGAGCTCATCCTCTTCTTCCCTGCCCTGCTTTGGTTTGCTCTGAAACCATCTCACTGCTGGTGCAACGGCCAGCGGAGCCTGCAGCGCGGCCACGGCGGGTGATGCGGAGCCTCCGCGGGAGCTCTGCGGGCCGTGGGCGCTGCCGTGTCGGGGCACAGACCGGCCACGGATTCGCTCACCTGATGTAAAAGATCAGGAACTTCTGGTGCTCCAGGCTGCCCTTCACGACAGTGTCCGTGTACCCCTGCCCACAGCCTGCAAGAGAGAGCATGGCAGCCTGCTCGGGGAGCAGCAGCGGCCACCCGTCCCACCCCAGTGCCACCGCAGGTAGGGGCAGAGGGGACAGCGACTGCTGGGGCAGGGGTCCGGGCTGGGACAGGGCTGGGGGGCAGGCGTGAAGGCCCTGGGCAAGCAGAGCTGACCCCGAGGTGCAAGACTGCGTCATGACCCCGAGCCTCTCCTTGGCTTGGAGTCCTTCCTCCTTTGTGGCCTCTGAGCCACCGGAGATCAGCCAAGCACAAGAGCGCGGGGTAACCTGCAGGCCCAGCGCTCGGAAACGGGGGTCACAAGCCCACCATGGCAGGCAGCCAGTCCAAAACTTGAGCTGCTTCAGGTAAATCTGCGACCGCTGCGTGTTTACGAGCCCCAGCCCCAGCTGGTGGATGAGCCGGTGAGCTGGGAAGTGGTTGGGCTGGTCCCGTCTCTCTGCCCCCTCCTACCTGCGTAGGAGATCCTTTTCCCAAGCATCACGGTCCAGAAGAAGGGGACAGTGTGCAACTCCTTCTCTTTCTTCAGCATGTTCAAGGCAGCAATGCGACCTGTGATGAACCAGCAGAGGAAATATTTTTGTTTCTTGTAGGTCCTCGAAGAAGTGCCCCCTGCCCCTTATCCTGCTGTCCCTTCTGCCCCGTCCCCTCGATGCCCATCTCGGAGGGGAGCTGGAACGGAGGCGGCTGCGCTGTCTCACCGTGGGCCTCGGCCACCTGCTGGTGACGGACGCTGGACCGGTCCCCGTTGAGCAGCGCTATGGGAAAGGAGACCACATCCCCCGCAGCGAAGACGTTCGGGATGTTGGTTTGCATGCGCTAATGGGACAAAGAGGGATTGGCGCAGTGATGAGAGGGATGGGAGTGGGTGAGGACCAGGGATACCCAGCTGGCACCTACCAGATCCACCAGGATGGCACCGCTGTCATCTCTGGCGATGGAGGTGTCCCGCAGAAATGCCGAGTTGGGGAATACCCCTGCAGAGAGAGGAGCGAGGACAAATGCAGCAAAGCTCTGCAAAGGCGGGGGGAAGCCTGGCCTCGGCCCTACAGCAAGCACGCGCCCTGGTGCCTGTGCAGCCTGTTTGGAGCAGAGCAGCTCGCAGCCGTGACCAGCGCTTGGGCTGGTGCTGAGCTAATCCAGGGCAGCAAAACCGGGGCCCCGAACAAGGCGTGCTCTGCTAACGCGGCAGCGCCCTGCGGAGCTCAGCCAGCCTGCCAAAGTCCTACGGAGCGCGTACGTAGCTCCTTTCCTCCTGCCATTCCTCGCGGGCTGCTGACTTTCTCCGGGTGTTTGGGGCCGAGAGGCAGGGTTGGATGATAACAGTGGGAAAGAGACTGTAGGCAATGGCGTCCTAGGAATGCACTGGGCTGCTCTGGCCTTGCTGGCTGTTCTCCCCATTCCCAAAGCTGCCTCTCTCTCCCAGCTGGGGTCTCCTACCTATTCCCACCACTACCACATCTGCAGGTAGTTTCTCTCCACTGGCAAGAACAGCCTCTGTGACCTAGGAAGGAAGCAAGAATCATTAACAAAGGCTTAGAAACTCTGTCCTAATTCCTGCAGCCTCCCTGCTGCCTCATTCTTTGCTGTCTTTTTTCTTCCCCGGGTCCAGATCACCTTGTCCAACTAACGTGTGTTGCCAAGAATGGGAGAGAAAAATCACGCTGTTGTCCCTGAGATGCAAACACATACTGGTGCCCTTTGAGCCCAGAGTTGTGCTCAACGAAAAGAAATGTGAGGGTCTAGGCGTGGGAGAGGAAAGCCTAGCTGTAGGCACTGGGTTATACCTCAGTTGGGGGTTTTTTCCCCTAAAATGTTCAGGGATCACAATGGCATGACTGACCTTTCCACCCTTTCCTTTCAGCTCACAGAGTTCCGTTTTCATGTAAAACTTCACCCCTTTATTTTGCAGCATCTGAAAAGGAAGAGGAAGCTGGTTTGAGCATTCGCTAGGAGACTCCAGGCTGTGCTGCTGTAAAACCAGCCGGACCCAGCCAAACGCCGGCAGGCAGCCTGGCTGCTGCGCCGGGCTGCAGAGAGGCTTCAGTCGGGTCCCTGGCTGGCGCGGGGTGCCTGGAAGCTGGCTTGGCTCTGCTGACCAGCTCGGGACTGGTGCGGGGTGCCTGGAAGCTGGCTTGGCTCTGCTGACCAGCTCGGGACTGGTGCGGGGTGCCTGGAAGCTGGCTTGGCTCTGCTGACCAGCTCGGGACTGGTGCGGGGTGCCTGGAAGCTGGCTTGGCTCTGCTGACCAGCTCGGGACTGGTGCGGGGTGCCTGGAAGCTGGCTTGGCTCTGCTGACCAGCTCGGGACTGGTGCGGGGTGCCTGGAAGCTGGCTTGGCTCTGCTGACCAGCTCGGGACTGGTGCGTGAGGTGGGTCTAGGACGAAGCAGGGTTCGGGGGCGAAGCTGGGCCGGGGAACGCGACGTGTGCGTGCGGGAGGCTGGGACCGGCCAGGTGTGCGCAGCTCCTGCAGAGAGCTGTAGTGAGCGGGGCTACGGCTGGGCACGCGGGGCTACGGCTGGGCACGCGGGGCTACGGCTGGGCACGTGGGGTTACAGCTCGGCGCGGGGGCTGGATTTCCTGGGCTGCTGCGGATCACAGGGCTGCTTGGCTAGCGCGTGTTCTCCGTCCCAGAAATTAGCACCGGGTTTTCCTCACCTTCATGGTGACACCTCCAACCTGAGGACCCAGCACAGTCTGGAAAGGGAACTCCTTTTTCTCCACCACCGCGATGGCACCAGCCTTGTCTGAGAGGAAGGCAGCTATCTCCATTCCTGCAAGGGAAGGGCATGCTCAAGGTAAGCCTGCTGCAAGCACGAACCCGCACCCTCCTCCTTGGAAACCTTTTCCCCTTCCAGGTGAGGACAACGAATCTGATGTAGTGCCAGTGCTTAACTGCTCTTCTATGCATTTCTGGGCTGAGGTATTTAGCCCCCCCGTTTGTCATTCTCATGCATTACCGACCCAGATATTAGGCAATGCAAAGAACAGCTCCTGGTTGTGTGCACAATAGCTCCCTTTCTCTGCCTTACCCCCTCGCTTTCCCACTGCTCCTCTGAAGGGCAGTGACCTTTTCGTAAGGCACATTTCCCTCTGTCCATGTCCAGGACCTGCTTACAGCTCTCGGAGTTTCTGGCTCTCGGAGGAAAGAGTGCACGCTGCCTGGCGCGTCCCCCCACCAGCTACAGGGCTGTGGGGAGGAACCCAGCCAGGCCCGAACGAACGTCCCTTCCCCGAGGGCCTCTTAATCTGCACGCGCAGCAGGAGCGGCTTCCAAGGCTGTCGCTGATGACTTGATATCCCCTCCAGCCTGGTACCTACGAACGAAGCTCCTACGATCACCAGATTCTTCCCAGTTGCCAGCTCTAAGATCTTGCGAGAGTCTTCTGGGGTTTGGAGAACGCACACGTTCTGCAGGTCTGCTCCGGGGACTTCGAGGGAGCTGGAGCTGAAAGAGGGAGAACCCGGCTGTGTCTCATGATTAGAAATTAAAGAGAAAGAATGAGTAGGGGGAGCACAAACCCGTGCAGTCTCCTGGCTGCGTCATCCCATCCTCCCTCTCACGCACCCCTAGAAGACCGCCAAGCCCTCTGCTCTTGTCTAAGATTTTGTGTGTGGCAAGTGCTTTGTGCGCTCACTGGCTGCCCGTTGCAATGAGCAGCTGATTGTACTTCTGAGAGCACCCGTCCACGAAGCGGACCTTCTGTTTCTGGAAATCCACCGACACTGCCTGCAGGAGAACGGAGGCACGGATCAGCCAGGTCCCTCTAGTGCCCTGGTGCCCTGCCCCACCAACCCATTCTGCCTGCCCGTGACTGCGTGCCCTATTTCTGGACACCCAGGTGAGATCAGGAGCGCTGGAGTCCTCTCTCTCACTTCCTACCGGTCCCAGGCTTTAGGAGCACTAAATGCGACAGCACCAAACCTGGGTTCCTCTAAGGGGTGTGCAGACGGCTAGTTTCAAGGGCCATCCTCTTTGCGTGTGCCGGGGACATCTGTCCATGGGCAGCACAGACCAGCGTTACCCCCAGGGCATGCACACCGTCCCTAGCACTGGCCTTGGAGCGTTGGCCCAGAAGATAATGCGTGTGCTTAGGCAGAGCCCTGATTTCTGTAAATACAGCACTATGCCTGCAGGCACGGGCATCGCCTCCCCGGGGCAGGGCCGGGACCACGGACGGAGGACGGAGCTCAGCTGCTCTTGTACCTCTTTCTCTGTCCAGACCTCTATGCCGTGGGCATCGAGGAATTCAGGTTTCCTCAGGTAGATGTCCTCAGCTTTCAAGTTCATTTTCTGGAAACAAAACAGAAATACGAAATAAAGCAATTCTTGCAGCCAGCAATACTCTTGCAGTGTTTACTGGGAGGTAAGTTTGCATAAGAGGTAAATTTTGCATCAGTAAATCACAGCTCCCACACTGCCCCATCCTCATCATCTTCTTGTCCCCCCGCAGAAAAACCCATCCACGCAAGCTCTAGTGGGAAGAACTCGGTGAAAGGGGATAAAACCATGAGCTTACGGTGGACTCTGATCGAAGGCTTTCTGGGAGGACAAAGTGAGATGTTAGCTGGAAATTATACCCCTTTTCCTTGTGGGTGCCTCAGCACTCCTGCTGCCTTGCCAAAAGGGCTCGCTCGGTTGCTCAGCCTGGTCCCGAGTGCGGGCCGTGTCCCCAGTTCACACGGGGTACCCAGGCACAGCCCTGCCCTTCTCGGGCACGAACCTTGCTCAGTTTGGTCTTGTCATATGGAACATGCTTCTCTTTGGTGGCCATGATGATCCTGCCAGTAAAGCCCTCTTGGCGGAGTGTCTCCGCACACACCAGGGCAGCCGCACCTACAGGAGATGCTCATCTCAGCCCTCTTACAAGCCACCGCGGAGCAGGAGGAAGGCGGCGGCTGACAGCGCCCGTGAGGAGGGCCCGGTACAGGCTGCTTCACTGACCTCCCCCTAGAAGCAGCACCGTGTGCCGGTTGAGAGGGCATCGCTTGCTTGTGTCCTTCACCCTCAGGCCGCTTTCAAGATCCTAGAAGAAAGTGAGTGAGAAATGTTGAAATCATGCCTAGCCCAAGGTGCTGCCTGTGCTGGGTGACAGCAGGTAAGGTCAGTACCTTCTTTTTTGCTGTAACAAACACCTTTCCGTCTTCCACTGTTACCTGCAGGGTGAAAGGAGAGTGCATTGAAGCGCTGCATTCGTGAGGCTGTGGCAGGACCTCTCCTGGGAGGGTCTGCTCCCGTGGGCCATCGGTCTGATGCATCGAGGGAGGCTCGTAGGGATCTGGGATGTCGGATGATGCTGAGGAGCTCGTGAGCTTTTCTCCTCATCCCAAGGGCACTCAGGAAGAGATGTAAATCCTTTTTTCTTTCCAAAAGAGCTGTCCTGGCTGTGATGTGTGCCAGGATGTATGGCATCACCTTTGATGGAAAGGAGCTTTAGGACAAGGAGTTACACCATCCCAAGAAATGCTCCCATGTGTAGCTCTGTGTGACCCGGACCACGGAGCCGTGGCCAGGGCAGGATCCTTTCAGTCGGTGTCGGGAACAGGGAGCTCGTAGGAGTGAATGAATGCAAGTGGTATGGAGGACACAGCCCCAGCTGGGAGGAGGAAGAGGTCAGACGTCACCTTAAAGCAGGGAAGGCAGTCCAGAGAGGGGTACTCCTCGATGTCTCCGGTTTTGATGTTAAAGCAGGCACCGTGCCAGGGGCAGCGCAGCCTCTCCCCTTTCAAGACTCCTGCAACAGAAAAGCCCCCCCAGCCGAGCGGTGAGAGCTGACCTCGCCGACGTGGCTGCTCGCCCTGCCTGGCGCCGGGCGTACCTTTGCTCAGCGGGGCACCATAGTGGGGGCACTTGCTGCCCAGGGCGCTGAACTCCTTCTTGTTCCTCACCAGCAGCACCGGGTAGCCGCCCACCATCACCTCGCACAGCCTGCGGGAGAGGCGGAGAGCTGGGTGCCCCGGGGAGCCGAGGACTGGTGCCCCGCAGCCAACGTGCCGCTCCCTCAACCAACAACATGGCGGCCACCGACGTGGCGGCATTTGCCGTGGCGGTACCACCCCTGCTGCCTGCGGGCTGGGCCTTGGCCTCCCCCCCGCTGGGTACTCACTCTCCGTCCCCAACGTCATCCTCCTTGCAGACCTCGTCGGTTATGGTGTCGTCGCCGTCCATGCTGCGGGTGAGCAGAGGGAGGGGTTGGCCGCCATGGATGCCGCTGCCTGTAGGAGCTGTTTTTCGCCCCTGGCAGATGGTCCTCCCCGCGCGCCCCTGTGCCGCCGCTGCAAAATCCCACCCCAAAACACAGGGCCACCACCGCCCCGGCTGGGAGTGGGTCGGTGCTGTGTGCTCAAGGGGTCCCAAACTCCCGGTACCACAAGAAAAAAACCCACAACTGGTAGAAAACACACATTTCCCTCCCTTTCTTAACCTTGTCTCCAAACCCAAAGCCCATTCCTCCGCCCTTTTTTTCCTCCAGCTTAACCCACTTTTTTGTGTTCAGCCCCTTGTCCCATTAAACCGCGCTGCAGAGCAGGGTGAGCGAGCAAACATGATTAACGACGGCCGTGTTGTAAATCAGTACAATTATTTATGGCGAGGCACTGCCACCGTAGCCAGCAGCTCCCCCAGATCGGGGTCTGAAGAACCGCTTCAGCCTCTCCCAAACCTCTCCAACATTTGCGCAGAATTGTTATTGGCACTAATTGCCCTGAAAGCAGTAATTCCTGCCCAAAATACCTTCCGGGCTAGAAAAGAGCTGAAAACCTTGGTCCTTAGCGCTGTCCCTGCCTTAGCAATCAGCTGAGAGGCTGATTAGAAATCTCCCTCTCTGTTTTGGAGGAAAAAAAGCAAGAAATGGAGCAGAGGAGGGTCGTTCGAGGCAGGTTTCAGTGCAGGGTGGTGACTTGCTCCTGCAAATCCCCACCACGCCGCTGCCCTGCTCCTGGGTCCCTCGGGAGAAGCGGGTACATCAGTGGGTACTCACCCGGTCCCGCCGTGGGGGGCTCTGGCACCCGGCCCCTGCGCCAGAAAGCCACCGCTGTCACCGTCCGCGAGTTTCTCCTCCGCAGAGGTGACACCCTCGCGTCTTATTGCAAGTGCTCTCCCTGCCCCCGGCCCACGGCTGGGTGATGATCTCCCCGTTGCACAACGTCCCCATCCATCAGGAGACTCATCTCCTGGACCCGGCCGCCTGCCAGCGACTCTTATCTGATTTCTGCAACTGGTCTGTGCCTCATTAAGCTTAGAATTGCAAAAGAATTGAGGGCATGTAGGAATTATGGCGCAGGTGTGGTCTAAACACCAGGTGCATTGTGTACAATGTGAACAGGCACTTGAGTGGATGCAGTGATACCCCGCTGCGGCTTCCCATTGCCCCCTTTCTTGATGGAAAGTGCTCTAGCTCAGTGCAATGCGTTTTTGCAGCATTTTGGAATGGTATCACTACTTTTTATGTATTTTTATAACATCTAAAATTATTTAATTTGATCTTTTTGTAAGACAGACCCTCTCCCTCCATTGATTTTAAGGAACATGAAGCATTCGGCACCTCTGCACGTGCCTTAGGTGCCAGCTCTGCTTCTGGTTCGGTCCGCCGATGTCCAGGCACGTGGTCCCGTCGTCGCTTGGTCCGTGAAGGATGGCACAGAGCAGCGTGCTGCTTGTTGTACTATTTTTGCAACAGAGTGGGAGTCGCACAAAACCGGGAGTAACGCCTACGCTGTTTGTGTCTACTCCAGTACTTATCTCTATCTCACAGTCAGTGTGTTTCACAACCTTAAAACATGGCTCAAAACTTAGCGGGGGAAAGTTGCTAGCAGTGTGCTTCCATCATCTCCCTTGCAGAACCGGAGCTTCGCAGGGACCGGCTTTCTGCCCCGCAGCACGTTCCCAAATCCAGCGTCCGGAGGGGATAAAAGCCCTTCGGTGGGCACGGCCTGGAGAAGAGGGGCACACACAGGGATGCTCGGTAAGTGCAAGCTGGTTTATTGGCGAAGCAGCTCACTGTGTCAGACCCGCCGAGCCGCGAGCACCCCTTTCAGCGCCGGGTGCCGGGGCGCTGCTGTGCGAGGAGCCAGCGCGGCCCGCGGGCGACGCACGCCCATGATGGGCGCAGGTGCGAGGCGTTTTCTCACCGTGCCAACGAGCAGCTTTTGGGCTCTGCCTTCCTGGCCAGGAGCCTGAATGTGAAGCAATTTGGCTGCCAAACATCCCTGTTTAAACTCTCCGTAATTATTCCCCAGAAGCGCGTTCCCACGTGGAGAAGCAGCAGCCCTCGTGGAGGCATTCTCTGACTCAGCAGAAATCACTGAAAAACGTTGTTTGCTTACGGATGAAAGCTGCCGAGCACCAGCAAAATGGCAGGTACAAAGGTGTGCGGCTGCGGGAGGCTTCGGGACGAGCCAGGTGGAGCTCGATCCCATGCAGCGGCATTTGCACCGCGGGGCTGAGCAGCTAATGCGGCTGCTGGATGCCGATGGATGCTGCTGGATGCAGCCGAGCACCTGGGGAAGGGCTTTTGTAAAATGAAAAGGGATAAAAGCAGAACAAAATGCCCGTCTCTGGTGGGGCAAAGATGATGGCAAAGGATAGAAAGTTGAAAAGGGCATTGGATGTAAGGGGGAAGGTTTGGGTTAGCTGCAGGGACGCTGCGTTACTGCATCTCTGACACAATATGCCCTGGAGGCGTTCAGGCAATGGGACGGGATTGGAGGCAGGTTTTCGGGAAGATGCTCTGTAAGCATCCTTTGGCCCTTTGTTAGGTAGCCCAGAGGCAGGCACTCAGAGTGGTTAAGACCTTTGCTTGTAAGACATAGCAGGATTAAACATAGGAAGGAAGAGAGCAAAAGGAAGCGGTGCCCTCGAACGCGAACAGAGCGCAGGTAGGCATCGGAAATCTCTGAGCAGACCTGCTGCCCGCGTTGGTGCTGCCTCACATGGGCCGCTGAGCTGCCCTCCTGTTTCATTAGCGTCTTCACTTTTGCTGTGTCTCGCCGGTATGGTCAGCACTCCGGAAAATTCAAGTTTCGAGGTGAAGATTTAATGGGGGTAGCTCTCCTCCCTGCAAGTCCCTACTACCATCAGCCGGTGTAGCACATTTTTCGGTGCCGTAGTGCAGCCGTGGCCGTGGGGAGGTATCCCTGTCCCACCCTTGCTCGCCCCCGGCTCGCTCCGCTCAGGGTCCTTCCCTGCCCTGGCAGGCTTGCTGACTTTAGCCCAGCGGCACCCCGAGTCGAGCGTTATTGAAGGCTGTTCAGGCGCAGGAAGAGGAAGCGAGGTGAAAACTGCAGCACAGCTAAAATGATTAATGGGACACCGCGCTCAGAACAGCTTGGTTTGTGATATTAATAACGAGAGAATTCAGGAGGGAACCTAACCTGTTCCGAGCTGCGGAGCCGGCAGCAGCGGGAGACGCAGTTAGGAAGCTCCTGGGTTTATATTTGTGATGCAGGAGGAATCGAGTGGGCTCGGCAACGTGTGACGCTGCGTGGAGTGGGTGCCGGGGCTGCGACGTGCTTCCACCTTGCAGGGCTCATTCTGAACCCGCCTGAATTGCAAAAAAAGCTTGCGGTCACAAATACATCATGACGTAACCAGAAAGCACATACATGTCCACCAAAAATTGCTTAAGCTTGAGAATGGTGAACTAAACAGGGGAAAAAAATGTTTATAAATGTTTTTTGAGTCTTCACATGGAAAAGGGGATACTTAGTGGGAATGAATTTGCTTACAGGGTAAGAATACTTATACGTGCTGTTTCACATTTTCTTCCTAAGCATTCGTGTCTGGTGGCGGTGAGAGATGGGATACCAGCTGGGCAGGCACCTGGCCCCGTGTTTCCGTGTTCACCACAAGGAAAGAAGGAACCTGAAACGTTACTAACGGCAGCAGGTAGACAACTGAGAAAGTAGAGAAATTTGGGGCATGTCAGCTACTGAAAGCAGGGGAGGAATACAAGAAACTGCCCGTGCTGCTGTGCTTGAAGAGGTTTTGCCGCTCAATGAGCCTGTCAACGGAATTTGTTCTTATCCCACAGCATACCTGTGCAACCGGAGCGAGGAGGAGGGAGCGCATCCTTCGTGCCATCGAATCACGGCAGCCGCTCCAGCCCCAGCCCTTGAGAGACGGCCGAGCCCGCAGCACCCCTGGGGACGCTGCACTGTTGTCACAGGTTTCTCCGACACGGCCCTTTGGCCAAATCCTGAGAAATAAAGACTTCCAGTCCTGGGAAAAAGGAAGAAGGCCAAAAGCAAGAGCATCCGGAGCAACCTGCCACGGGGTTGTTTATCACGCGGGCCAAGCAGGCTCTGCCGGGTGGCTCTGGCTGCGGGGCGGGGGGATTCCTGCACGCCAGGCTGCAGAGCGCAGCGCGCCCTGCCCGGCCGGCAGCTGGCATCAGAGCATCCCGGTGCTGTGAAGCTCCCAGGAGATGCTGTGATATTCAAGGAACGATCTCGGGAAGGATGACCAACCTGGGCGGCAGAACACCTGCAGGCTGGAGGGGAGGGAAGAGTCTCCCTCTCGTGAGGCCGAGCTCGCAGGCTTGAGCAGGGCGAATGGACGGGCTGCAGTGCAAAGCCAGATGATTCCCTCTGCAGAAACCCTTCTCCTGCTCCCCGTGCTCGCAGAGACCGACTTGCCTTTCTCCAGTGGCTACGGCGAGTATATCCCCAGTTCCACCTGGAGAACAGCCAGCTTCCGCATCAGGAGGGTGTTTCTGGCTGGAAGGGGTAGACGCTCCCGTTCGCATTGATTTCAGCTCTCTTCACAGCTCCCTCGGCAATGCCTGGGCACGCTTTGCCGTACACGGCGTGCGTTTGGCACAGTAGATCCTTTCCTAAGCTTGGAGTTACAGGCTTTCTGAATGAAAAAGTGGATATATAGAGTAAAGCTTTCCTATTCTGACCTCCTAGTCTGACCTCCTACGGCCTAGCAGATAGAGCAGTGACACACTTCAGATAGGGATGAAGACGATGGCTAATTAAAGTTTGGAAGTCAAGTTGCTTGATTTGTTTTGAGACCTTGGACTCCTCAAATTATTTTAGGTGTGAGCCAGGTCTGGCATTAGATGAGCAGATGGGCTTTGTGCCTCCGTGGCTGGAGAGAGGCAGATGAAGGGAGCAAGGCTTTCCAAAAAGAGGAGCGGGACTTTGCCAGAAGGACTTTGCCACGTCAGAAGCTCCCACGTCTCTTGGCTATGGCGAGCCCCGGGCAGCGTTCGGGAGCGGAGCAGGCTCCTTCTTGTGCAAGGGATGGCAGAGCTGCGAACGCACCCACGCCCCGTCCAGGAGCAATGAGCATCCAGGGGAGGACGCTGTTTATCTGGCAGAATTCATATGGGGGACTGTCAATAAACTGCTGAACCGTTGTTGTGGAAAACGAGTTACCTCTCCCAGATGTGCTGCAGAGACACTCCAGCCTGCGAGAGGGAGAAAAAAGCCGCTGTCCAGCTATTGAAAAACCTGCTGCACCCTTGATTTACCCCCGGCTGCTGCTGTGAAGCCCCTGCCGTGGGATTAGCTGGGGTCCCCGCAGCGTTACGGGATGGACCCAGGCACGGCCTTGCCGGTACCTGGAAGGAGTCCCCTGCCCGGCCGGGAGCGGGCTCCGGCAGCGGCCCGTCACCAGGCAGAGCCGCCCCCCTGCAGAACACGAGGCCCTTTGGGGACTGTGGGAAACTGCTCGAAATGGGGGTGAAAAAGGCAATATCTCCTCCCGAGGTGTGAATGCGGAGTGCCACCAGCTCGGGCTCTGCGGCCGCCTCTCCGGCGAGCGTGCAGGGACCTCTGGTGGCAGCAGCCCCGGGGCTCCGTCCCGCTCTTCTCCCGCCGCCCCGGGCAAGCCGGGCCCGCGCCCCGGGCTGCTGGCGAGGGACCCGCGGGTGGCCGGGGCGGGGGTCTCCATCCAAGCCATCCCCAGTTAACGCCATCGCTGCAAAGACGACAAGGAGAAAAGGCTGGAAAGAGGCCTTGTGAGAAACCACTGCCCGACGGCAAGTCCTGGTAAAATTAAGTAAAATCTGGGCTAAAATTATCTAAGAAGTAGTATTTATGTAGCTGTTGCTAGTGCTGCAGCAGTGGGATCAAAGCCCCTGAACCAGAGGCTCAATTAATCACGGCTTAAATTCCTCCCATGCGGAAGCGGTCGGGAAAAGCTCTCCAGCGTCCCGAAACATTTTAAGTGTTCCCGGCCCGCGCCCGGCCGAGCGTTCACCGTTAGCAGAACAGCGCGAGCGCAGGAGCCCTGGCACAAACGGGGCCGGGCCTGCGGGCGTTTCGTGGCCGGGACTTCTCCCGCGGGCAGGCGGAAGGGGCAGTCGCGATTTCTGAGTCGTCTGCAGACGATGTTTCATTAGGAATCATCTCTCTGCAATTTTATCCTGCAATTAATTGTTAAATGGTTTTCCTCCTCGGTGCCCTGAGGCACGTCTCCCTTGCCTCGGCGTATCTTATGCTCAACAGAAATGTCTTTGCACTTGGCCTTCTCAGTAACAGATTAGCCTCTGGGATCCTTCAAGTCCTAATACACGAGATTATTTATAATCCCCCGAGCACTCAGGTCTGCCGATTACTTCACGCAGCGTCTCCCCGCCACTTAACCACTATGAAATTACGTTGTCTTTTCCAACTTTCAAGCACAGTTCTGCGGCCTGAACAGATGCTTTTCAGTCGGTCGGGACGCTCTCACCCCTCTCCTTCCCACCTGATTTAATCGCTCCCCTCCCCAGCGTCCCTTCCGTCGGCGTATCGCTTGTTGATGCTGTAGTGTCCATCGCCCCAGCCAGGGCAGTGACTGAGGTTCAGTTTCTGTTTCAGCAAAGAGAAAATAGAAAATTTCATCCAAAATTAATACCTCAAAGGAGAGGCAGTTTGACACTAATGAGCGTGCACACGGTGACTCACCCGTCTGCGGAAGAGACGCAAAGTCTGTGCAGCAGCCACGCTTCTGGTGGAGGCACCAAAAAGCAGCAAGGGAGCGATCAAATTACGGGAAGCTGGAAAAACAGCGGAGGATGGAACTAAAGAAATTGTGGGGACGGGGTCCTGAATTCCCACAAACCCTGGCAGCGGAGCTGGGGTATCCCAGACATCGGGGAGCGCTTCTCGGGACCAGACACGGGACAGAGGGATGGAGGACAAGAGCGCTGCGGGCAGAGCGGGTTTTTTGGCGGGGCAATTGGACTTTCTTGCACGGCGTGGCTGCGTGAGGGCCGGCTCCGGCACCGTGCAACGGTGGAAGAGCACCAGGCGCCGGGGCGGCGTTGGGGCGAAGGCCCGCCAGCCGCAGCACCTGACGGGGAGGCTTCGGCCCCCCGGCGTCACCGCGGCCGCGGAGGCAGCGCAGGGGGACGAGGAAGGCGTCCCCAGCTCCAGCACGGCGACGGGACGCCCAGGCCCTGCTTCGCGCCCCGCTCACAGCCGGCTGCGGGGCTGGCGGCCGCTCCCGCCGTGCGGTGCCCGCGGGGCGCTGGGGGCCCGTCCCCCCCCGAGCCGCAGCTCCCGGGGCAGCGCTGCCCCCGCGGGGGTGCGGGCAGTGCCGGCGGCGGGGCGGCTCCCGGGGCCCGGCCCGGCCCCGCGGGGCCGGGCTCGCTGCCTCCCCCGCGCCGGGGCCGCGCACCCCGGCCGGGGCGGGCCGGGGCCGGGGCCGGGGCCGGGGCGGTGCCGGTGCCGGTGCCGGTGCCCGGGGCGGTGCCGGGGCGGTGCCGGGGCCGGGGCGGGGCCGGTGCCCGGGGCGGTGCCGGGGCCGGGCAGTGCCGGTGCCAGGGCGGTGCGGGGGCCGGGGCGGTGCCGGTGCCCGGGGCGGTGCCGGGGCGGTGCCGGTGCCCGGGGCCGGGGCGGGGCCGGGGCCGGGCAGTGCCGGTGCCAGGGCGGGGCCGGGGCCGGGGCGGTGCCGGTGCCAGGGCGGGGCCGGGGCCGAGGCGGGGCCGGTGCCAGGGCGGTGCCGGTGCGGGGGCCGGGGCGGTGCCGGTGCCCAGGGCGGGCCCCGGGGCCGGGCGAGGCGGAGCCGTCGGGCAGCGCGGCCGGTGCCCATGGGAGCGCGGCGGGCGCTGCGGGCCGGCGGTCGCCCATGGCTCTCAGCCCGGGCTTGCTGCTGGTGGCCGGTTCCTTCGCCGCCTTCCGCCTGCTGAACCGGGGGCTGGAGCGGCTGGTGCCGCCGCCGCCCTCCGCCCGCCGCAACCGCTGGAAGTGGCGCAACATCTGGACGTCGCTGGCGCACAGCCTGCTGAGCGGCGGCGGGGCGCTGGCCGGGTGAGCGGCCCGGGCACCGGCGGGCACCGGCGGCTCCAGGGGGGAGCGGAGGCGTCGAGGGACCCCGACGGCGAGGGGGGCACCGAGGGAGATGGAGCCCACGGCGGGGCGGGGGGGGTGGAGGTGTTGGGGGAGCCTGAGGAGCAGCGGGGAGGGCGTGGAGCTGGGAGCTGGGGGGCTCTGAGCGGCGGCGGAGGCATCAAGGGGCGCAGGGGCCCGAGGGACAGAGCGGCACTGGGGCAGCAGGGGACAGGGAGACTCCGGGGGCACAGGAGGAGAGGGGTGGCCGTGGGGGAACAGGAGGGCTCCCGGAGTCAGCAGCACCGGCTGGGCACCAAGGGCGCTGGAAGGGAACTGGGGACCAGAGGCACTGCCCAGCGCTCACAGCCCCTCTCCCCACAGGTTCTGCCTCCACCCCGGGCTGTCCGAGGACCTGGTGGGCACGCACCCGCCCGGGGCACACAGCCTGGTCGCCGTGTCCGTAGGTGAGGCGGGGGAGTGGGCTGCCCCCTGTTCCACCCCCGGGGGGTCTCCGGGGCTCCTCGGTGCCTGACACCAGCCCCTCCAGCCACGTCGCAGGCAGCGATGTCTCAGGCACCCCAGACAATCGCCCTATTCTTGGCAAAGGACAGTGGCTCCTTTCTGTCCCACGGCACCTGCAAGCAGGAGGTGCTGGGCACCAGGCTGCCCGCCACCGTCCTCGCGGGGCAGCCAGGGCCCGGAGCATCCCCAAAGTGCCCATGACAGGGGGTCGACGCAGATCCCCCCAAAGCCTCGAGCTAAACCTGCCGGCGTGGAGGCCAGGAGCTTTGAGTCCTCTGGCTGTGTGAAGCCTTTCCTCCCCTTGTCACCTTCTGCAGCTCTGTCACCAGCCCTCTGGTCAGTGCGAACAGGGTTCCCGGCATGGCTACAGCTCAGCAAGGAGGGCCGAGTATCTAAAATGCCGATGTGGGGTTGGTTTGGTGGCAGCAAATCCTGCAGCTGTTAAGGGCTCCAGGCTGAAAGGACATGGGGTGGGATCTGATCCCGGGATGGTAACGTGGGTGAGGGTCTGCGTGCTGCCTTCGCTCTCACCCTTCTCCGGGAACAGATCCGAGTGATCCGTTAGTGCCTCTCCTTAGGAGCACGTCCTACGGTGATTGCAGGAGAGCCCCAAAACACAGCAGTTCCCTTCTCCTGCTGCCCGCGGTCCTGCTCCGTGCGTGACTCGCCACCCGCCCAGGGCTGGGGCTGCGCTGTGGCCCTCGCGTCCCCGGAGGGGTGCTCAGCCCAGGCCGGTGCAGGGCCTGCCGGGGGTGTCCCTTGGCACAGCCCTTCCCGGCCCCGCTTCTTTGCTCACGGCCTCTCTGTTCCCAGGTTATTTCCTTGAAGACTTTGTGGACATGCTGTGCAATCAGAAACTTCACCAGTCCTGGGAGCTGCTCTTCCATCACTCGGTGGTGAGTCCACCGGCCACTCTCCGAGGGACAGACCCCAGCACTTGTGCCACCAGGGAGGCTGGGGCTGGGGGACCTGCTGTTGCTAGTGTAGGCGTTTGCTACCTGTTTTGCTACCTGTTACAAAATCTGATTTTATCTGCCTGGAGAGCGGAGCCTGGCAGCCCAAACAGCAGGGCTCGGGGCTCCCCTTGGTCCTGTGGGACTCGCGTACTCTTCCAAGGTCTGCAGAAAGGCACCCAAAGATGGGGTAGGAAAAAACCCCAAGTGTGCACAGAGAAGGGGGCCGGGGGGCTGGTCCGTAACGATGGTGTGGACAGGCAGTGAGTGATCCGGGTGTCCCCGCCGGCACAGGCGAGCGGCTCAGCTCCTGCTGGCTCTCGGCTGCTTGAGCGGCTGCCAGGAAGGGCTGCGCATCGCCTCCCTCCACCTCCCGCTCCCCCGGCGCTTTCCTCTCGTTTGGTCAGAGCTGAGGCCACGGGGCTGGGGTGGCTGGGGCAGCCCTGGTGCAGGAGCCCCACATCAGTGCCCTCTGCCTCCCTTGCTCCTGGCTGCGCCCAGCGTGGGCTTCTCTTTGCTTCCGATGTCCGGATGCCGGAGCTGTCCAGATGCCGGAGCGCTGTGGTGCTGCAGGGCAGGGGGGTGGCACAGCCCGGAGCTGAGCAGCAGAGATGCTGTGGGGTGCAAGGGAGGCACCGGGGCCTGGTGGGGATGGGGGACAGGGACAGCGCTGGGACCTACCTGGGATGAGGCGGGGGAGGCGATGGTCAGACCTGCTGTCTCGCAGAGCCCAGCGAGCCCTGTGACGCGGCCGCTGCTCGCGAGTCAAAAGGTCATCTCCACAATAGAGCTAATTCTGGCCAAGACAGTGACTTAACGAGCAGGGAGCAGATAATCTCATTAAAGAGCCGATACAGAGAACAGCATTAATGGTACAAACTGAAGAAAGGCCTGCGTGTGCTGAAGCGCGGGCAGGCAGAGCCTGTCCTCCTGCCTGGCAGGGAGGGTGCGGGGCAGGAATCGTGCTCTGCCCCCAGCAGCCCCATCCTCTGCATCCAGCAGCCCCAGGGTGCTGCAGGCCAGGCTGGGGGCATCCCACGGGGCTCTCATGCACCAAAGCCGCTTAATCCCTGCAGCATGCCTGTCCTGGGGAGAATCCCTGAGCCAGCAGCAGCCGGAGCCCTGGGCCTCCTGCCCTGTTCAGCCATGTGCTATGTGTGGAAAAACCTGCTGGGCCACAACCGACTGCATTCCCCGGGGCCACAAAGGCAGGGCTGGGCCTGGCTGCGCTGTCTCCTCTGCCAACCTGCAGTTCATAGAAGTGTTTCCCTCTTCTCCCACTGGAAAAAAAACCCAAAGCCCTCAGGCTTCATGCAACGGTGAGGAGACTTTATCTCGTGCCCGAGGCTGCAGCACTGGCTGGAGGCTGCAACGCTGCAGAGATATGTGTGGGGTGATGACCAGCGGTTTGGCACGGGCGTGATAACCGTTTCCATCTCTGCTCCGCACTGCGCCCAAGCGTGGAGGGCTCCGGCTTGCAGCAGCTGAGAGCAACCAGCTCCCAGGCTCAGCCTCTCTTCTTTCTCCTTCCCAGGTGATCGTCTGCTTCGGTATTGCAGTGCTGCTCCACCAGTACGTTGGGTTCGCCCTCGTGGCTTTACTGGTGGAGATTAACTCCATCTTCCTCCACCTGCGGCAGATCCTGCTGATGGCCAACCTGGTGCACACCACCTGCTACCGCCTCAACAGCATCGTCAACCTGGGCACCTACGTGGTGTTCCGCATCGCCACGCTGGCCTGGATGACCCGCTGGCTCTTCCTCAATCGGGAGAACGTGCCCCCGGCAACGTATGCGGTAGGCACGGTGGGCATGGCAATCATGACGCCCATGAACATCATCCTGTTCTACCGCCTGCTGCGTAGTGACTTCTTCAAGTCCAGCCGGGACATGCAGCGGGAGAAGGAGCAATAGCCCCCTTCCCCGTGGGGTCCAGGGGATGAGCCTGTGGAGGAGGACAGCAAAGCGCCGTGGAGAGTGAGCGTGGCCGTTTCAGTACCTTGCGTGCAGGGTCCACACTAACAGAGCGTCTGGGCTTTTCTTGCGGCTGCAGATCCTGGGCCCTGCACAGCAGAGAAGGTGCTCACGGACCAGGCCCCGGGGCTCTGCTCCCCCCGCACCTTTGGATGACGTGGTCAGATGAGCGGGAGCTGCTCAGAGAAGCTTTGGCAGCTCTCGCAGCTCCCCGAGGCACCGCTGAGATGAGAAGGAAGCAGAAGAGCACTGTTTCCCCACTGCTCTTCCGGACATCCAAACACCACCGTGTGTTTCTAACCCCTTCGGTGCTGCAGCCCGCAGCGACCCATCAGCCAGGGGACACCGCGCTCAGCCCTGCGCTCTCTGTGGCACTTCCCGTGGGAGCACCACCAGGCAAGAGAGGATCCAAGGCTTCGCCCTCGAGGCCAGGGCCAGTAAAAGCCAAATCCCGCACTCATGAGTCCTCCCCAAGGAGATTGTCCCAGGTGGGTGATGGAGGGAGAGGCTGAGACCTGCCTGGCTGGGACGCTGCCCACTGCGGGGTCCAGGGCGGGGGCAGAGCACTGGGCAGCGGGCGCTCCGGCGCTGTGCTCGGGGCCGGGCTGCCGGCTTCTCCTGACAACTGGAGCTTTTCCCGTGTTGTTTTGTTCCCAGATATGTTAAGTGCCCATAAATGAGCGTGGGAGAGAGCGAGTCGCTGGCCAGGGTGATGCTGTGCGATGGTCACTTCCCACAGATGTGGAGTTTTCAGGCACAGGCATCTATTGGGGTTTAGGCATCTGTTAGGAATGAACAGTTCTGCAGAGCCCAGTGTAACGCTCTTGCCCAGCAGCAAGAGCTCTTACTAACACGAGCCTTTAATAAATGGCTGCAAGTGAAACGGCTTGAGGGGAAGGGGCTTAGAAGGAGAAAGGGACTCAGCACCCCAGCCTCCTCCGGGGGTGTCACGGCTTAGCACAGCGCTTCTTACCCTGTGTCTCCCCGCCGCAGAGTAAAAATACACTGTATATTGGCACGGTCTACCTCTCGTGGGGTTTCCCCCCTCTCCTTCCTATGGAGGAAGCTGAAGGCTGACGCTCTCCTGCCTTCCTAGGCAAGGGGAGGCTGCGCTTTCCTTGGGGCTGGCAACTGGGAGGCTAAATGGCGGCAGGACTGGTGCCAGCTCCCGCCGTGGCTCTGCCCTTAGCCCTGCTGCACCGAGCCGCTCGCGACCCGCGGGGTTCGGAAAGCGCCAGCTGTGAAATCGGGCGGCTGCAGGCGGAGTGCCCAGCACGTGGCTTCGCTGCTCTCATTCCCCATGCTGGACACCAGCTTGCAGCAAAGCTAGGATCCATGTGGTTTGCGCCGCCTGTCCCCGGAGGCTTCCTGGGACAAGGAGTCAGAATTTTTTAATTTTTTTTAGTCCACATTTCCTTTTCCCCACCGATTCCCACACAGTGTTCCCCAGCAGCCCAGTGCCATGTATTAAAAACAAGATCATCCCACTCAGGGTTATGTGTACCAGTTATGAGAAATCCACTGGATCTGTTGTGCTTCCTGTGTGGCAAATAACCTTTAATTCAAAATCCCTGCTTTGGCTTGAAAAGCCGGGGGACAGGCTGAAACAAGGCAGCGCTCGGAGTGGGTGGCACTTGTTGCGGGAAGGAAAATAAGGGAACAGGCACATTTCTGCCTGGGCAGGGAAAGATGAGCGATACGTGTGGGCAGCGGGAGGCTGGAGGCGACTCCTGGCCAAAGCTGCTTACGTTTCTATTTGCGGAGAGCGCGGGGAAGCTTGCAGGTGCTGGGACACCTACTCTGTGCTTGGGGCGGCCACCTCCAGCGGTGGTTGTGGGCCCGTGCGCCGCTCGCGGCTCCCAGCCGGCGCGGAGCTGGCAGCCAGGGCTTTCTCTTTGGTTTGACCCATTTACGCTCAGTTTTTCAGGAGCTGCTCCGCCGCTCCCTGCCCTCAGCACAGCCTCTGCACCCGCTTAGCAACGCTGGCTCTGTCCCCTGGCCTCTGCCCACACCGGGGCCGTTTCTCAAGGCCTGGATTGTGTTACCGCATTCCTGCCCTCGCGCGGATGTCGAGCACCCGGGCCGTGCGGGGTTGAGGCCAGGGAAGCCTTGTTGGCAGCCTCTGATCAGCTGTGATTTTCCCCCAGTGCTACGGCTTTGCGGCTCGCTGCGGCCGGGCGCGGGGGTACCCTGCGCTTCTCCGTCCGGACGAAAAATGCCACAGCCTTGGCTTGAAGGGCTTCGGGAAGGGACCTGCCCCTCTCAGCCCCCCATACCGGGGTTCAGGGGCTGGAGGGAGCCTCTCCATCAGGGAATTCCTCGCCGGGGCACTACGCCCCCGCCTGCCACCCGCCCGCGCCCCATCGCCCCACACCCCAACAGCCCCGCTCCCACGGGGACGCCCCGGGAGCCCCCACCCTGCCGAGGCCCTAATGCGGGGCCCGCCCGGCGGCGGGGTGGCCCCGGCGAGGCGCTGAGGCCGCGGCCAGCCGGGCCTGGCGTTTCGCAGGGCCGCACAGGCGGCCGGGGGGGCTGCGCGCTGCCGGGGGCGCCGGGAAGGGGGCGGCGAGCGGCGGGCCGCCTGCCGAGGCCTCAGGGGCCGTCGTGGCCGCGGGGGCGGTGCTGGGGGGAGGCGTCGCCCCCGGGGCGCTGGGTTCCCCCGGCCCCGGGCTGCGCGGCGGGCGCAGGCGCGGGGGGCAGCGGGGGGGCAGCGCGGTCCCGCAAGGCCCCACGCGGGCCCCGCAGCGCCCCCGGCAGGTGGCGTGGGCTGATCTGCGCCACACGTTGTCCAATCAGAGCCGGCGCCGAGCTGTCACCGTTGCCCCTCTCCGCCAATCCAAAGCAGTGAAGGGCGGGACCGGAGAAGGCCGGGCACGCCACCGGAAGTGTGCTTCAGGCACAACTTCCTTTCCTCTTCCGCCCTTTGTCTCGCCTTCTTCCCCTCCTCCGCGTTCTGATGGGCTGCGCCTGCTGTCACCGAGGCTGCCCGGAAGCTGATTGGGCAGCCCTCCCGGCTGCGCGCCCCGCCCACATCCGGGTCTCCCAGGCGCGGTGGCGACGGCGCTGGGCCGCCATTGTGGTGGGGAAGCGCGGGGCGTCGCGGCGGCCGGTGAGGGCGGGCGGGGGGCGATGGGGGCCCGGGGGCGGGCGGGCGGTGCCGCTGGGGATGGCGGGGGAGAGGCCGGGGGTGGCCCCGTCCTCGCCCTGAGCCCCTCTCCACCCCCCGCAGGTGCGTCGCCATGGCCGCCGTCTTCCCGTATCGCGGCGGCTGCGCCCCGGTGCCCAGCCCGCTGGCGCCGCTGCCCGACTACATGTCTGAGGAGAAGCTGCAGGAGAAAGGTGGGTAGGGCCGGCCCCTGCGCCCCCCTCCTCCCGAGCGGGACCGGGCCTGACCCCGCCGCCTCTCTGTCCCCGCAGCCCGCAAGTGGCAGCAGCTGCAGGCCAAGCGCTATGCGGAGAAGAGGAAATTCGGCTTCGTGGACGCGCAGAAGGAGGACATGCCCCCCGAGCACGTCCGGAAGATCATCCGCGACCACGGCGACATGACCAACAGGAAGTTCCGTCACGACAAGCGCGTCTACCTGGGGTAAGGGAGCCCCCCGCTCTGTGACACAGGGGGAGCCGAGCTGAGTCCTCCTCTGCGGCCTTGTCAAAGCTCCTCGCTGGTGGCTGAAGGGAGAGCCCCTTCTCCGAAGGGCTTTCCATGTCTGCTGTGCATGGAAAGCAGCATAGCAGCTCGAGGAGGATGGGATGATCAGTTGCGCTGGGGTAGCAGCACAGGCGAGGATAAGCAAAGGAAGTTGTTGCTTTGAATTTATGAGAAAAACATTACCCTGGATCACACATTACCTTAGAAGGAGTCGGGGGAGAGTATGAAGTAGCCAGTGTGCGTTTTTTGTGTGATTATGAAGCACTGTGAGTTCTTCTTTGCTGTTTGGGTTCAGAGAGCCGTCTCATGCACATCACGATCCCTTGCACTAACTTACCGTTACCCATAAAAACTCCGGAAACTCATTTGAAATATTTCGTTTTCCTTTGTAACGTTCTTAATGCGCGCCAGTCTCTCGGAAACCAAAACAGTAGAAAACTTTTTGGTAGCGAGATGCATAAAGCACCAGGATAGAATAGGAGGTTTGTGGATTCATCACTGGAGGCCTTTACGAACAGGTTAGATGAGCAGTTTTCAGGAGTGAAAGGTGTAGAGGTAGTTGGGCTTGTGGCGGATGGACGGCCATTCTCTTGAGATCCCTTCCAACCCTGATTTTCCTTGATTTCTGATTGTAGTGCTCTGAAGTACATGCCGCATGCTGTTCTGAAGCTCTTGGAGAACATGCCCATGCCCTGGGAGCAAATCAGAGACGTTCCGGTCCTGTACCACATCACAGGCGCCATCTCTTTTGTGAACGAGATTCCCTGGGTCATAGAGCCGGTGTACATTGCCCAGTGGGGGTAAGTGCCTTCTGCCTTTGCCCTGGTGGGAACTTGTAAGCAAACACTTGCGCGTCCACAACAAAAGCGATGTTTAACGGTCTCTGGGTTTCTGCCAGGTCGATGTGGATTATGATGAGGCGAGAGAAGAGGGATAGGCGTCACTTCAAGAGGATGAGATTCCCCCCGTTTGATGATGAGGAACCCCCTCTGGATTATGCTGATAACATCCTGGATGTGGAGCCCCTGGAAGCGATTCAGCTTGAGCTGGATCCAGAGGAGGATGCCCCTGTGCTGGACTGGTTCTATGACCACCAGCCGCTGAAAGACAACAAGAAGTACGTCCCTCTCTGGTAGCACAATTCACTGGGAGAGGAGAAAACCATAAATTACCTATGTATAGCAGTATATAACCTTTGGTTGCGTTATGCTGGGCTACATGTGATGTTGGGAGGGAGAGAAAAACCTTCCCTTAAGGGTGGGAGGGAGAACCTGATTGTTGTAAAGCTATACCTCTGGTCTTCAGCATCCAGCAAGGGCGCACAAGGCGTCTCTGTCCAGGAGGGCTCCTGCCCAGTTAACTTCTAAAACTCTGATCTTTCTTACCGTGCCATAAAGATGACAACCTGGGTTGTCTAGTTGGCATTTGCATTGATATTTGTTAAGAGTGCGCAGATGTTCTGTATCAGTTTGGATATGGAGGAGGAGAGAAACTGGAGCAGCTGGTGTTTTCTGGGCAGATGGAGTCCGTAGTGGTCTTTAGCAGTCCTGCAGCCTTTCTTTCTGCCTAGAGGGGCCCATGTGTTAGCTGTCCTTATTATTTTCAGCAAATGATGGATAGCGAAAGGTGTTCGGTTATTTCTGGTCCTTTGGTAAAGGCCCTGTTGTCTTCTGGCTGTGTAGTGAGTGTCTGTGCTTTGTTCTTTTGCAGGTATGTAAACGGCTCAACGTACCAGCGCTGGCAGTTCACTCTCCCGATGATGTCCACGCTGTACCGGCTGGCCAATCAGTTGCTCACTGACCTTGTGGATGACAACTATTTCTATTTGTTTGACCTGAAAGCTTTCTTTACCTCCAAGGCGCTGAACATGGCTATTCCTGGAGGTCCCAAGTTTGAGCCTCTTGTTAGGGACATCAATCTTCAGTAAGTGTTGGGTTTAGGCGGAAAGATAAGTGGTTATCTGGGAAAAGGGCTGGCAGGGTTATCTGTTATCAGGTGTCTTGCCTTGGGCGAGCTGTTCCTGCGTTTGCTCTCTTTAGTTTGTGATGTGCTTGCTGCTTTGGACACGGAATGGTTGTTAGTGTGAAGGCTAAAGGAAAAGCACTGATATCACGTCTTCAGTCAAAAATGTTTGCCTTTCTGTCCCCCTGAATGCTCGTATAACAAATTTTTTATCTCATTTGAGGGATGAAGACTGGAATGAATTTAATGACATCAACAAAATCATCATCAGGCAGCCAATCAGGACAGAGTACAAAATCGCTTTCCCCTACCTGTACAACAACCTGCCACACCATGTCCACCTGACCTGGTATGTGCAGCAGCCTCAAGAGCAGGGAGAGGAGGGGAAGGCTGTTAGGACGCTCTAATACGTATTTTGTGTTGTAGGTATCATACTCCGAACGTCGTTTTCATTAAAACAGAAGATCCTGATCTCCCAGCTTTTTACTTTGACCCGCTGATCAACCCCATTTCACACAGACATTCTGTCAAGGTGAGTCACTGTCCAAGAGCGCCTGTGATAAACCCTACGTGTGGAGGTGATTTGGCTTGTAACCTTGCTTCTGACAGCGGCACACGTGTAGATATTTCGGGAAAAAGCAAAAGCCCTGCCACAAAAAAACCCACAGTTGCTATTTTAGTCTTTTTCTACTTCTGGAGTTGCACAAAGCTGTCTCCTTTGGTCTCTGTAGGATAAAGCGGAATGCATAATTAACAGTGTTATTTTAGAGTCTTCTGATAGGTTATTTATCTTTTTGGTTGCCCTTGGAGAATTCGTGGAGCTCTCCCTTGAGTTACCTCCATAACACCTAGCTCAGGGTCTAGTAGCCAAAGTGATTTCTCAGGCCCACTGGGGCCTTGTAGAGGGCTTTTTGCTTCTCTGATACTCAGCACTGTCACGCTTCTTCCGTGAGAGCAAAGAAGTGATTTTTTACTTGGTTAACTCGGAAAACTGAGCTGAAGCAACCAGGAGACAGACGTTGTGTGGTGTTTCTGCATTTCAGAGTCAGGAGCCGTTGCCTGATGATGATGAAGAGTTTGAGTTGCCAGAGTTTGTGGAACCTTTCCTGAAGGACACCCCGCTCTACACAGATAACACAGCCAACGGCATTGCCCTGCTGTGGGCCCCACGGCCCTTCAACTTGAGGTCTGGGAGGACTCGGAGAGCTCTTGATATCCCGCTGGTCAAGAACTGGTGAGTTCCTTCCTGGGAGAAGGGGTGTTCTAGCGATTGTGACAACGTTATCTTGTTACAATGAAAATAAAATAAAGAGATCCCGTGGTGACTGGTTTCTGGGGATTTTAGGAGACTTTCTGGAGACTCATTGTTTTCTAAGGGATGTGAGTTATCTGAAAATTTGAAATATGGTTTATCCCTAGGTATCGCGAGCACTGCCCAGCAGGCCAGCCAGTGAAAGTGCGAGTCTCCTATCAGAAGCTACTGAAATACTATGTTCTGAATGCGCTCAAGCACAGGCCTCCCAAGGCCCAGAAGAAGAGGTGAGTGGGGGTCTGTTCAGTGGGGAACTGCTGACCTGTGATGAGGATTCAGCTGACGATAGTCTCTGCTCTCTCCAGGTACCTGTTCCGCTCCTTCAAGGCTACAAAGTTTTTCCAGTCGACGAAGCTGGACTGGGTGGAAGTAGGCCTGCAGGTGTGTCGCCAGGGCTACAATATGCTAAACTTGCTGATCCACAGAAAGAACCTGAACTACCTTCACCTGGATTACAACTTCAACCTGAAGCCCGTGAAGACCCTCACCACCAAGGTATTGGTCCATGTGCTGTTTTACTCGAGAGTGAAGTTTACCTGAAGATTTTTAAGTAGCTAGTGTGGTAAGAGAGGCCACAGTGCCTCAGCTGTTCAGCTGTCGTAAAGACTGACCAAATTCGAGCTGTTTCACTCTTATATAACATTGTTACATAAATCCTGGATTTTTGTCTCTTCCAGGAAAGGAAAAAATCTCGTTTCGGTAATGCTTTCCATCTGTGCCGAGAGGTTCTGCGGCTGACTAAGTTGGTGGTGGACAGCCATGTCCAATACAGACTTGGAAATGTGGATGCGTTTCAGGTAGGCTCGATTTTTTATTTTTTTAATTTTTTTAAAGGTGAGGATGGGAAGTGAGAGGAGGAGTGGAATATCTGGGCGGGCTTATAGAGGATGCACAATATGACTGAATGTTGCAGCATGACAGAGAAGAGGGGGAACAACGAAAGCATGCAGCATTGTGTGAAATTCTGCTTTTACCCTAGTTTACAAGACCTGATCATTGTATGAGTCAGTGTTAGGAGCTTTGTATGGCCTAATACGCTTTGCTTCTGGCCGTGAAATAAACCTGGCTTCTTGAGGCAACGTATGCAGTGTGCGTTGTTATCTCTGACTGTGCTCCCTGGGTGTCAGTTGGCAGATGGCTTGCAGTACATCTTTGCCCACGTGGGTCAGCTGACAGGAATGTACCGATACAAGTACAAACTGATGAGGCAGATTCGTATGTGCAAGGACCTGAAACATCTCATCTACTACAGGTTTAACACAGTAAGTTCCACCTTTCCACGTGATGGTGACCCCACGTAAACTGAGCAACAGGGGAGGGATTCTGGAGTGTCAGTAAGTGACCTGCTGTTACCATGTCTCTCTTCTTCCAGGGGCCTGTGGGCAAAGGTCCTGGCTGTGGCTTCTGGGCTCCAGGCTGGAGAGTATGGCTGTTCTTCATGAGGGGCATCACGCCGCTGCTGGAACGCTGGCTGGGGAATCTGCTGGCCAGGCAGTTTGAAGGTCAGCACACTGTGTAAATCTTGGACGTGGGATGAGTGTGTGGTAAAGATTAATACTATTTACTTGCCAGCTCGAACTCCGGTTTTCTGTTCCAAGTGGTAGTCTGTATCCATGCTCCATGTCAATCCCAAGAGCTATTGACCGGTTTAGAACTCTTACGAGTCCAGTGCCCCCAGAATAGATTCCAAATGGCAGTGGGATTCCCTGCTCCGTAGCTCTCTGGGGTCCATAGCCTCCTAATCATCTGCTCCAAACTCATCAGTGATGTTGTGGCAGTGTAATTGCTTCAGACATCCCGCACCTCTGTGCGAGAGACCCCGTATTAGGAGTCCTGCCCAGTAATGTCTTGAACTGCTGAAGTATTTTGCCTTTTCCAGGCCGTCACTCAAAGGGTGTAGCAAAGACGGTCACAAAGCAGCGTGTGGAGTCTCACTTTGACCTGGAGCTGAGGGCAGCCGTTATGCATGACATTCTGGACATGATGCCAGAAGGAATCAAACAGAACAAAGCCAGAACCATCCTGCAGCATCTGAGCGAGGCCTGGCGGTGCTGGAAGGCCAATATCCCCTGGAAGGCAAGTCTCTCGCTTGGCCTTTCGGTTCAGTTTTAACATCTCCCAGGTAGAAATGCTCTTCTCACTCCTGCTCCCCTCACGTTTCTGTCCCTCCCCAGGTGCCAGGGCTGCCAACTCCTATTGAAAACATGATCCTGAGGTACGTGAAGGCAAAAGCTGACTGGTGGACAAATACAGCTCACTACAACAGGGAGCGGATCCGTCGGGGTGCCACTGTGGACAAAACCGTCTGTAAGAAGAATCTGGGTCGGCTGACCAGACTCTACTTAAAAGCTGAGCAGGAACGGCAGCATAATTACTTGAAGGTACTTCTGTCCTGCCTGAGGTTGCCCAAATTGGTGCTGCTTTCATAGGAAAGCTTTCAGTGACTGATGCTCATGTTGTGTTTCTGCAGGATGGGCCTTACATCACTGCGGAAGAGGCTGTTGCTGTGTACACAACCACAGTGCACTGGCTGGAAAGCAGGCGGTTCTCGCCCATTCCCTTCCCCCCGCTGTCCTACAAGCATGACACCAAGTTGCTCATATTAGCCCTGGAGAGGCTGAAGGAAGCTTACAGGTGAGCAGTGGGAAGTGACTGTGTTCTGCCAAGGCGCAGACATCTGCACTGGGAAAGGCTGCTGAAGCTTTTTTGTTATACGTTTTCCTGGAATTGAGTATGCTGTTAAACTTACCCTGAGGGAGCGGTAAGGGCTGTAGGTTGTGGTACTGCCAAGGCCGCCTGGGGGTTCTTCATGGCCTCTGCCGCTTGGGGCAAAAACGGTACCGTGCTTGTAAGGGTCATTGGGCATCTTGGGGATGTGGACTGAGAAGATGTCACGGATCAGTGGTTAGGTCGCTTAAAGAATCACCGTCACAGATGTTGGCAATTAGTGATTCTAATAAAAATTTATAAAAGTGTGATTTAACAAGGTTCAATGGCAAGGTTCACTGTATTACTTATTAAATGAGCGGAATGTATATATAAAAAAATTGAGGTAGAAGAAAATACGAGGCGGGGTAAAGGAGGCCCCACTGTTGAGTCACGAGGTTCAGAATGGACCCCCTTGCTTTCTGAACTCCTCAGAGAGGAGCCTGGGTGCGGCTGGATCCAATCCTAGTCTCAGACTTGGTCAGCGGTTTATGTCTAAGGATTATATGTGTCTAACAGCAGTTGAAGCTTTGTTCAGAGTTAAGAGAGAATCACAGGAATTTAGCAATAACTAATCATTGGTTAATTTAGCATTCGCAAAGTGATTAAATAGGGTTTACTACAATATTTGAATCGATTCACACACACACACAATAGGCCTGTATAAAGGTACATGGTAAAAATTCCCCTCAAGTTTAGTGAAATACTCGCATCAAATGATTGTCTCAGCGGTCGAAGGTTGAGTCTGAAGGAGCAAAAGGCGCCGGAGGTCAGCCCGGGTCCTGTTGTTGGGCCTCTGTATGCAAACTTAAAAGTTCACAGCTCTGAGAGGCGTCCCACTCAGAGGGAGATGCTGGCGCAGCCCGCTGCGGTCCGGGAGAGCTCAAGGGGTCTCCCTTGGTACCGCTGTTTATAGGGTCATGAGATGATTGACTTTCGTCATGAGTAAATTTTTATCCTGTTGTCATGGTCCAGGTCGGTAATTACTGGAGTTCTCAAAAATTCAGTGATGTTGGTACAGATCCACCCATAGTTATCCGCTTGAGTTACGACCCAGACAAAACATGTTCCAAGGCTGTCAGGGGGCGACTGATTATTCCTGGTACGGTCAGTGCTACTCCCACCTTAGCCCTGCAAGAGGTTCTGATGCAGTCAAGGGATGCTTCACCACCAAACTCATTGCACAAAGGCCGAGTCTCGATGGGAATTACTGAGATCGTAAAGCAGCCTAGGAAAGGGGTGGGGGGAGATGCACCTCCACAGAAGAGTTATGGATCTTGTCTTGATCCGCTTGGCTGAACAGCGTCTTTCATCAGTTTAATGCAGTGGCCATGAGTGTGTTCATGCTTGGGTGCGTGAACTGTTCTTTCTCACTTCCAGTGTGAAATCTCGCCTGAATCAATCGCAGAGAGAAGAGTTGGGCTTGATTGAACAGGCTTATGATAATCCTCATGAAGCTCTGTCCAGAATCAAACGACACCTTTTAACTCAGAGAGCCTTCAAGGAGGTAAATATCCTGGTGAAAGCCAGACAGTATTAGAAGTTACGTTGCATTCAGGAACTAACTGGCGCTAAGGGGACTTTGTGTTCTGTGTCAAGCATAAGCCTCAGGTTTGCCTCTTCTTTTTTAGGTGGGTATTGAGTTCATGGATCTGTACAGCCACTTAGTTCCTGTTTATGATGTTGAGCCCTTGGAGAAAATCACAGATGCTTATCTGGATCAGTACTTGTGGTATGAGGCTGATAAGCGACGACTCTTCCCTCCGTGGATCAAACCTGCTGACACTGAACCTCCTCCACTCTTGGTGTACAAGTGGTGCCAAGGTTAGTGGGGTCTTGTATTCCATGCAAAAATGAGTTTTCTTACGGGAGTTTGCTTCCCACAAGTCCCCTTGGGAGCCGAGTTTTCATATTTGCAACTTGCAGTCAATAGTCATTACAATCAGAGGCTGTATTTTGTAGGTTGACATATAGATGTATACACTGGAGGAGGAGAACTTCCATAGCATTTGTGGTTGATTATGTATTTCTGTTCTCATTTCTGCATAGACTGGAAGGACCAGAGGCTGAAAAATCAGGCATTACAGGAAATATGCTGACTTCCCATGCCCAGAAGGGTGCTTCTGCACTCTGATGTGTCAGATAACAACATGACAAGCTTGTTTGTCTCCTCAGGCATTAATAATCTCCAAGATGTTTGGGAAACGAGTGAAGGTGAATGCAACGTGATGCTGGAGTCTCGATTTGAGAAGATGTATGAGAAGATTGACCTGACACTGCTCAACAGGCTGTTGCGTCTTATTGTTGATCACAATATTGCCGACTACATGACAGCCAAGAACAACGTGGTGATCAACTACAAGGTAATGATTGTGGTCAGGAAGGGGAGTGTGCGGACTGTAAAACTGAGAGCTTTTGCACCCATGGGGGAGGAGGGGACAGAAGAGTTGCCAGAGAAAGAAGCAGTGATGGGAGTAAGAAAACCCTTCTGGGTCCTGCTAAAGAGCAACTGCTCAGGTAAAAGGTCTCTCGTGTATTGTGACAGTCGGGTTCTCACAGTTCCCCTTCGTTTCCTCAGGACATGAATCACACAAACTCCTATGGGATTATTCGTGGGCTGCAGTTTGCTTCCTTCATTGTCCAGTATTATGGGCTCGTGATGGACCTGCTGGTGCTGGGTCTGCACCGTGCCAGTGAAATGGCCGGGCCTCCCCAGATGCCAAATGACTTCCTCAGCTTCCAAGACATTGCCACTGAGGTGGCCCATCCCATTCGCCTCTTCTGCAGATACATCGACCGTATTCACATCTTCTTCAGGTGAGAGCTCTCGGGCCCTGCTTTCCTCAGCGGAACTTTTGTTCTGGCATCTTGCAGCAGATGCTGTGAAAGCGGGAATTAGTGTGCTCCTACTCCAGGCTTTTGTTCCCTTGGCTAAGAAAGATCAGGAATATTTAAATGGACAGACTTTCCAGAAGAACTGGGTGTCCAGGTGCCTCCTCTTGCTTTCTCAGTTTGCTAATAGAGGAGAGCTTTTTTACAGCTTCACAAGACCACTAGAAAAGCAATGATGTCACAAGCTCAGTTGTTGCAGATTTTCCACTGGTAAATAAGCCTTTTCTGGCTTCCCAGCAAGCGGACATAAAATTTTATGTCTGTTCATGGAAAACCCAAACAGTCATGGGTTGGACTGTGCTAATGCAACTGAAGTCCCCTTCAGCGGGAAGACAGAGGAATTGGATAGTTACCTCCAAGCATGCCGTGGCGACCCGCTATCCATAAGCAAGTCCTTGTCTCTGTGGGTGTTCAGGGCAGTTCGTCACGTAACTCCGGGTCCTCTTCTGTACATTTCCAGGTTTACAGCAGATGAGGCAAGAGACTTGATTCAGCGGTACCTGACAGAGCATCCAGATCCCAACAACGAGAACATTGTAGGCTACAACAACAAGAAGTGCTGGCCCCGGGATGCTCGGATGCGCCTCATGAAACATGATGTGAACCTGTAAGTGCTGCAACCTGGAAAAAGTGGTGGGAGGGTGGGAAAATTATTTGTAATAAATAACTGTTGGAGACTGATAGGCAGGTGCTCAGGAGGATAAGTAAGAAGAGGTGAGGGGTCTGTGCTATAATGCTCACAGTGAGTGATGGGTGTGAGAGACTGTACTGCTAGGAAAGCACTGAGAACTCGCCCAGTTTCTGTTTCGCTTCAGTAACGGACAGCCTGGCGCTGTGTACATCTTGTTTTTCAGTGGTCGTGCTGTATTCTGGGACATCAAGAACCGCTTGCCTCGATCAGTCACTACAGTGCAGTGGGAGAATAGCTTTGTATCCGTTTACAGCAAGGATAACCCCAATTTGCTGTTCAAC
The DNA here is from genome assembly GCF_965183815.1 of Platalea leucorodia. Lineage (NCBI taxonomy): Eukaryota > Metazoa > Chordata > Aves > Pelecaniformes > Threskiornithidae > Platalea > Platalea leucorodia. The sequence continues at coordinate 13,072,091 of NC_138838.1, read as the reverse complement.
ATGTGTGGTTTTGAGTGCCGCATCTTGCCCAAGTGCCGCACCAGCTATGAGGAGTTCACCCACAAGGATGGTGTCTGGAACCTGCAGAATGAGGTAGGGCGAGGGTTTGACGGGGTGGGAGAGCAGTCCCTGCTTGGCCCGTACCTGGCATCAAAGCAGGGTTTATAGCTGCTGGTGGCGGGGTGCCTAACAGCCTGAGTTTGCCAGCCGTGGAACCGGGACCGCTAGCAGGCAGAGTTAAAATGAACTGGGTATGAACTTTCCTCCCTGAGAGGGATGGGAAGTCCTTGGCTGGGGATGAGTGGGGCACCTGAAACTGCAGAGGTGCTGTTCAGCTGCTTCTCTCCCCGTGTTTCATAAATGCCTGATGGCAAGAGCTCGCCTTACTGTCTGTGGTGGAGAGATGGCTCCCAGGAGGGAACTGATGGCCCTCTGCTCTTGCAGGTCACCAAGGAGCGCACAGCTCAGTGCTTTTTGCGTGTGGATGATGAGTCTATGCAGAGGTTTCACAACAGAGTGAGGCAGATCCTCATGGCATCTGGCTCCACAACCTTCACTAAGGTAAGGTGGGAGGAAGATGTGTGACAGAGCTTTCTGCAGATGCTTGGAGAATGGGCTGAGAACTGATCCTTTGCTTTCCTTCCCAGATTGTCAATAAATGGAATACAGCTCTGATTGGCTTGATGACATATTTCCGGGAAGCTGTTGTAAATACTCAGGAGTTGCTTGATTTGCTGGTGAAGTGTGAAAATAAAATCCAGACTCGAATCAAAATTGGTCTGAATTCCAAAATGCCCAGCCGTTTTCCACCGGTGGTGTTTTACACCCCTAAAGAGCTGGGAGGGCTGGGCATGCTCTCCATGGGCCACGTCCTCATCCCGCAGTCTGACCTGAGGTGAGTTGTGCTGCTCTGACGCCCATGTGAGTTAGGTGTTTTGTTAGATACTCTCTCATGTAAAAATACACGAGAATGCTAAACCATGCCTGATATGTTGCCTTTACAGTAGGTCATGGCAGCGTGACCTGTGAAGTCCTGTCGCTCTTACGTCACTCTTGTGCCTCTTTGCTGCAGGTGGTCCAAGCAGACAGATGTTGGCATCACTCACTTCCGCTCAGGAATGAGTCACGAGGAGGACCAGCTCATCCCAAACTTGTATCGTTACATCCAGCCGTGGGAAAGTGAATTCATTGACTCTCAGAGAGTATGGGCGGAGTACGCCCTGAAGCGGCAGGAGGCTATAGCCCAGAACAGGTGTGTTTCCCAGGGCGGTCAGGTCCGGGTCTGTGTCTGTGTGGGGACAGGCAGCGGTGTGAGGTCTTGCACTGTCTGGGGGTTCTGGAGACCTCGCTGGCCCCGTCATATATGCTACAGGCTGCCTGCAAAGCTGCTGCCTTATCTTTGGAGGAGGTATGGACTCTGCAAGCAGGTAGCACGCCCATGGCACAGTTTGAGGGAAACTGCACGCCAGGTGGTGCCAGGAAAAGCTGACATCGGGCCCGTTTGCAGTTAGTTCTGCGCACTTACAGGGGCAGGCTTTTCTTTTGGCTGTTTGTCATCAGCGCGTTCATAGCGATGGCTGTAGACACTTTGCTGAGCCTCTGAGTGCTTGGCATTTTAGAACCTCTCCTGCCAGAGCCCCGAGGTCTGTATTATTTCTGTGATCTCAGCACCTGAAATAGTCATTCATGCATTGCGGTAAAATTGAGAGGTAACAAAGTGTGGGGATTTTTTTTCTTCAGGCGTCTGACGCTAGAGGATCTGGAGGACTCATGGGACAGGGGAATTCCTCGTATTAACACCCTTTTCCAGAAGGACCGGCATACCCTAGCTTATGATAAAGGCTGGAGAGTCAGGACTGACTTCAAACAGTATCAGGTATTGACTGGGAATTTCTCTGGCTGAGCGTGAGGTTCAGATACATGTTCCAATGTCCGTTCGCTTTGCATTATTGCAGGTGCGCTTCCTTGCCTGTTTGCTGCAGGAAGAACTTGGAGCCGTGGGTTGGGAATAGTAGAGGCTGTTGAGAACCAAATGGTCCAAGATCTGTAGCTAGCCACTGCGGAAGCATTTGGATAGATTGTAGTGTCTTGGGGAACACGACACTTAGGACAGCTGAGTATTAAGAAATCAGTTTTGGAGAGGGGAAAAAGGGTCCCAGAACAAACATTCCAAATATGCTGACTGAACTGTTGTAGATGAGCTGTGTCCTCCGGGACTGAGGGCATGAGGCTTTTTACTTGTTAGCTGACATCATCATCTTGGTTCCTGCAATTAGTGCAGCCGGGTTAAATGACCTGAATACAAAGCTGCTCACTAGTGCGCTGCTGTCTCCAGGTCCTGAAACAGAACCCGTTCTGGTGGACGCATCAGCGCCACGATGGCAAACTCTGGAACCTGAACAACTACCGCACAGACATGATCCAGGCGCTTGGTGGAGTGGAAGGAATCCTGGAGCACACTCTCTTCAAGGGCACTTACTTCCCCACGTGGGAGGGTCTCTTCTGGTAAGAGAAACCTTCACGTGGCCTTGTCTTGCACGCTGGAGCTTAGCGATGCACCAGGAGGAGTCCTCGGCTCAAGCTGTACTGATTCTGTTGAGCCTTTTCTGTTTTTCAGTCATCACTTGAGCACGCTGTATAGTTCAGTGGCGAGGGTGCCCGGGGTTGGGCTATAGCTGAACTTCAGCATGCAAATCCATGGAAATTTCTTTGCATGAAACAATCTTCCCCGCTCCTGGTGTGTGTGTTCCCTGCTTCTATTATACGTGGCGCGTGGCAGTCAGCAGAGATGAGGGACTTCTTATGCAATTGATTGTCTGCCCTTTCTAGGGAGAAGGCCAGTGGTTTTGAGGAGTCCATGAAGTGGAAGAAGCTGACGAATGCCCAGAGATCAGGTTTGAACCAAATTCCAAACAGAAGATTCACCCTGTGGTGGTCCCCTACTATTAACAGAGCCAACGTAAGTATCTGGAGTTTGCACCTGTAGAAACTTCCACTAATTGAGAGCAGTTAATTGATCTAGGTAATTCTTCCAGAACACCTCTTAGAGATGAACTAAACCTCCTTAACAGTAGCCGTTCTGTTTTCTAAGCTTCATCGGTTGTGCTGCTGCATGTTCTCACAGCTGCTTTTCCTTTGCAGGTATATGTTGGGTTTCAGGTGCAGCTGGATTTGACAGGCATCTTTATGCACGGCAAGATCCCCACGCTGAAGATTTCTCTCATTCAGATTTTCCGAGCTCACTTGTGGCAGAAGATCCATGAGAGCATTGTAATGGATTTGTGTCAGGTGAGCAGTATGTTAACTCGGTTTGCTTCTGTGCGATGCCTGCACGCTCCTTGTGTACCAACGGCCTCCTGCTAGCAACAGAGAGATTGCCCCAGGGATCGTAGCAGGGCTACCCCTTCTTCAGCAATTTGACAGGGAAGGGGAGGAAACAGGATTCTCCTGGGTGCCTGTTTTAGCTCTGTGTTGAGGATAGATTCTTTAGCTAGGTTGAACACAACTCATCTTTGACTGCCGTTTCCCCAGGTGTTTGATCAAGAGCTGGATGCTCTGGAGATTGAGACAGTGCAGAAAGAGACGATCCATCCCAGGAAGTCGTACAAGATGAATTCCTCATGTGCAGATATCCTTCTCTTTGCTTCCTATAAGTGGAATGTGTCACGTCCATCATTGCTTGCAGATTCCAAGTGAGTGTTTCCCTTTTCCCTCTCCTCGATCTTGCTGCAGAGCAGAGCTGCTGAGCCTGTCATCCTGAGGCAAAGCCCATATCTCTTGGGCACCTGGGGTTGGTTTTCTTTGGGGACACAGGAGGACGCAATCACGCCTGACAAAGCACAGGGCTCATTTGGGCAGATGGTTGCAGCACCTCCTAGCGCTGCCTTCTGCAAAACATGAAGACTGCTCCTGTTCTCTCCTCTAGTTGACCTTTCCCATGAGCTCAGGAGCTCTGAAGGTTCTTCAGGAAACCCCACAAAGCTGTGCTGTCCTAGGGCCAGGGTCTGGAGTGAATTGGAGACTATCTGCACCCGTGCTGTGTTCAGTTCGACTGAATCCCCACCAGACAGCCCCCGGGGGAGATGACCCTCATGACCACACAGTCGAGGAGTAACTGTGCTGCTTTGGTTAAACCTGCAGCTGAGCTCCACTGGCTGAGGGTTTCTCTGAACAGCTTCTGCATTCAGCTGCTCTTTGAAGAGAGTGGTAGAGTCCCTTTTCAGGACGGTGTGCAGATAGTAGCTGGCTCCAGTGTTCGTGCTTGGTGGCCCTTACTCTCTGTCAAAGACATGCAGCAACTGCAGGAGTTTTGTGCAAGATTAAATTGTTCTGGCTTGCTTTCTCCTTAGAGATGTGATGGACAGCACCACCACGCAGAAGTACTGGATAGATATCCAGCTGCGCTGGGGAGATTACGATTCCCATGATATCGAGCGCTATGCAAGAGCCAAGTTCCTGGACTACACTACAGACAACATGAGTATCTACCCCTCTCCCACTGGTGTGCTCATCGCCATTGATCTGGCCTATAACTTGCACAGGTGAGATCTGCGCCTTCTGTATTTTAACTGTCGTTGGTAGTTCGTGGCTGTGTCCTCGTGCGTCTCCGAACTGGGCTGTATTCTAGGCGGGAGGATGAGGGGAGAAGGCGGAAGCCGGAGGTGTGCAGTGGATGGGATAAGGCATCTCGGCAGTCCTTTCGGTTGCCCACTGTCTGCTCATTCAATAACACTGGTTCAGCTCTCCCAGCTCACTAATCGTTTGTTCTCTTAGGGGATTTCTGTCAGGCTCTTCTTGGAGCTGAAGGGCAGGCCTTGTTTCAAGGCCCCCTACAAGTGAGGACAACTGTTCTTCACTGGAAAACTAGGGGGAAAGTCTCAGCAAGCAGGCCTCTGCTCCAGTGTGCTTGTTAGAGAAGATGCAGCTTTTCTAGCACTGCAGCATGTGTGTGCTGTGGCTTCCCAGAGAGGAGGCGTAGGGACAAGCCATAGGTGAACAGCTCCCAAGGACACCGCAAGAGAAATCATACAGCAGTATTCAGCAGGCAGAAGGGCGCCTGGCTGCTGCATGGAAAGACTTGTGCGTGGCTGTTGTCTCTTCATCTCAGAGCTGGTGGCAACAACTAGGCCTTCTGTTTTTCTTCTTCAGTGCGTATGGGAACTGGTTCCCTGGGAGCAAACCTCTGATCCAGCAGGCCATGGCCAAAATTATGAAAGCAAATCCTGCGCTGTATGTGTTGAGAGAACGAATCCGCAAGGGGTTGCAGCTGTACTCATCTGAGCCCACAGAACCATACCTTTCCTCCCAGAACTATGGAGAGCTCTTCTCCAACCAGATCATCTGGTTTGTGGATGACACCAACGTGTACAGAGTGACCATTCACAAGGTGAGGCCGGAGGTGTATCTGCAGGGGGAACGGACAGGGACTGCAAGTGTCCTGTGCTCAGGGGGGTGGTGGAGGCACGCATGATGGAAAACTAGCAATCAACATGGACCCAAATTTTTGCAGTGTGCACAGAGCAGCTCTTACATTCCCCGTACAGTTCCTGCTCAAAGCACACAGCAAGTGGGCTGTTGTGTAAAGGTGTGGATAGGCTATGTTTGTCTTCCTCTACTTTTCGCTTTCACTTGCTTTCTCAGACTTTTGAAGGGAATTTGACCACAAAACCCATCAACGGAGCCATTTTCATCTTCAACCCCAGAACTGGACAGCTCTTCCTGAAGATCATCCATACGTCCGTGTGGGCAGGACAGAAGCGTCTAGGACAGGTGGGGCCTGGCTGCCTGCTGGGCTTTGGGCCGTGAGCTGGGGATGGGCTCTGACTGCTTGGGACACTCGCTTGAGCAGAAAACATGAGGGTCTTCATCTCCCTGCCTCTTCACAAGTTTGGAGTTCCAACGTCCAGTGCATAACCTGCACTTAGGCAAGCGTTAGCATGTGATATAAAAGTGAAAGAGTGCAGGCATTGATGTTGCAAGGTTTTTGAGGCTCTGAAGTGTAAAGAGCCTACATCTTCCAGCAGGGCTTGCGAAACAGCGCTGTGCTCACTGTTACAGCAAATCACGTTGCACTTGGCCGTACATCCAGTGCAGAGAGAAGCCTCTCAGGTGGCAGAGCCAGGGAGGCGGCGTAGCCAGCTGTTTTTTCTGAGCCAGTCAGGAGTAACTGAACTCCAGGGATGGGAACTGCCCTCTGTGATCAGTAAGAAGGAAATGCTGGGCCTTGTCACTCATCGGGAACAAGGCATAAATTCAAGTTGTATTTTTAGAATTTGGTTTGAGTCTCTCTGACTCCCAAAGGCATGGAGATGCTGCTGTTAGAGTTTTCTCTAACCCTGCTGTCTTTCTGTAGCTGGCCAAGTGGAAGACTGCTGAAGAAGTGGCTGCCTTGATTCGATCACTTCCCGTGGAGGAGCAGCCTAAGCAGATCATAGTGACTCGGAAGGGCATGTTGGACCCACTTGAGGTAACAATGCTCTGTGGGGACACTGTGAAATCTTTGGGAGATTGCAGAACAGTCCTGTGTTCCTGTGAAGGACTTCATCCGGACTGATGTTCTGCAGTAGTTGTGAGCTAATTCCTCTTCTCGGCAAACTCCAGGTGCACTTGCTGGATTTCCCCAATATTGTGATCAAAGGCTCAGAGTTGCAGCTGCCCTTCCAGGCCTGTCTGAAAGTGGAGAAGTTTGGTGACCTCATCCTGAAGGCTACCGAACCCCAAATGGTTCTCTTCAATCTCTACGATGACTGGCTGAAAACCATCTCTTCCTACACGGTGAGCCCAGCGTGCCTAGTCTGCGTTTTGCTTTGCCACTGATGATAAGTGAGGCAGGAGCCAAGGCTTCGGAGATCCCGCACAATTTGTTGCTTGGGAGCACTTGGCTCAGAGTCAGCCTGGGTTTTCCTTTGGATTGATTCCGCTGGCACGTCCTGCGCAGTGTCGGTGTGCCCAAACAGAGGAGTGCTGTACTAGGGCCTTGGACATTTGGCTTCCTTCTTTCTGACTAACTGCATCTTTTTTTTCTTCCCCAAGGCATTCTCTCGACTGATTCTGATTCTCCGGGCACTGCATGTGAATAACGATCGAGCCAAAGTCATTCTGAAACCAGATAAGACAACCATAACGGAGCCTCACCACATCTGGCCAACCCTGACAGACGAGGAGTGGATCAAGGTGGAGGTGCAGCTGAAGGATCTCATCCTTGCTGACTATGGCAAGAAGAACAAGTAAGCCACTGTCCTGTCAGCCTTTCCTTCCTGCTCTAGAGACTGTGCGGGCAGAGTGCTCCGTGGGGAGAGTAGAAGACTTTCAAGGGCCTTTGGCAATGAACTGTCAGCTTTGTAGGGAAACTGGTTCTTATTATTAATTGCTTTCTAGTAAGGCAGATAAAAAGGTCTGCACCAAGCCTCTTCTGATCTGCACATCATGTGATCTGGTCCCTCCTCTTGTCTAAAAAGTTGTGGTTTCATTTTTCATAGCACCTGGAGTGGAAGTTCTGAGCTTGTGCCTTGGTGAGAAGGGCCCAGAACATAGTTTGAAATGCCTGACTTGAGTGGACTTTCTCTTTCAGCGTGAACGTTGCATCCCTGACACAGTCGGAGATCCGAGATATTATCCTGGGCATGGAGATCTCTGCCCCCTCTCAGCAGAGACAGCAGATTGCAGAAATTGAGAAGCAAACCAAGGAGCAGTCACAACTGACCGCAACGCAGACCCGCACCGTTAACAAACACGGGGATGAAATCATCACTTCTACAACCAGCAACTACGAAACCCAGACTTTCTCCTCCAAGACTGAGTGGCGAGTCAGGTAGGAAGGCAGGCAGGGCCCTTGTGCAAGGAAAAGGTCAGTGCTCAGGAAGGGATCTGTGCACCTCTAATCATCGTCTCCTTTTCACAGAGCAATTTCTGCTGCCAACCTCCACCTGCGAACAAACCACATTTACGTTTCATCAGACGATATAAAGGAAACGGGCTATACGTACATTCTTCCCAAGAATGTGTTGAAGAAATTCATCTGCATCTCAGATCTGCGGGCCCAGGTGAGCGTGCAACAAGTCCGTTACATTTTGTACTCCACGCTGCTGGGCACCCCGCGGTCCTGGGCAGTCAGGAACTGGCGGCGAAGGGCTGGGAACTCGCTGCTGTCCGTGTGGAGCCCTCTGTGCTCGAGGCAGACACTGGCAATACGGCTGAGCACACAAGGTCTAGGCAGGTCCTTGTGGCCCAGACTTGGGGAGGAGACTCAGCACTGAACAACACTGCCGTGCTCTCCTCTAGCGAGAACCTGCCGGCCAGGAGATCCTCTCCTCGGGAGCTAAGCGCAGGGCCCACCCACGCTCGCCCGGTTACACGGAGGTCTCTTCTGGGCTTCTAAGGCGGGCGCCTGTGTTCCTAGATTGCAGGTTACCTGTATGGCGTGAGCCCTCCCGATAACCCCCAAGTGAAGGAGATCCGGTGCATTGTAATGGTGCCGCAGTGGGGAACGCACCAGACTGTGCATCTCCCGGGGCAGCTGCCGCAGCACGAATATCTCAAGGTGAGTTCAGCTTCTGCTCCCCCTGCGGCTGGGAGATCACCGTCTCCGGTAACGGGGACCGGAGGTGGCGGGGCAGCTTCCCTCGGTCTGTTGTGGATGCGGGACGTAAAGGGCTCGGCCTGAAGCCAGCCTGGTCTGGGATCAGGTGAAGGGGAGGCCCTTAGTCCCTGCCTGCTTTTTGCCAGGCTCGAAGCGGTCTTGTTTTAAACGTCTTTTGTTTCTCTCTAAAACACTCTCTTTTTGTCAGGAAATGGAGCCTCTGGGGTGGATTCACACCCAGCCAAACGAGTCCCCTCAGCTCTCGCCGCAGGATGTCACCACGCATGCCAAGGTCATGGCTGACAACCCCTCCTGGGACGGGGAGAAGACCATCATCATCACCTGCAGGTGAGAGGCAGGGAGGCTTCTGTGTGCCCCCTCTGCCGAGGGGGCCTGCGGGTGCGGCGCTTGGGAACGCGCTGAGCTCCCCAACTAAAAGCTGGGCGGAAAGGGAGTGTGTGCTCCTTTCTGGTTTCCGCCCCAGCTCAGTCTGACTCGCCCCGTCTCTCCTTTCTTTCAGCTTTACGCCAGGCTCCTGCACGCTGACAGCCTACAAACTGACCCCGAGCGGCTACGAGTGGGGCAGGCAGAACACGGACAAAGGGAACAACCCCAAGGGCTACCTGCCATCCCATTACGAGAGGGTGCAGATGCTGCTGTCGGATCGCTTCCTCGGCTTCTTCATGGTCCCAGCGCAAGGGTCCTGGAATTACAACTTCATGGGTGAGCCGCCCCGGGAAGGAGAATGCGAATGGCCTGGGGAGGAGAGGGGAGCAGCTCCTCAGGGAAGGGCTCCTTACCCTTTCTGAAGCTTGCCCTTCCTTGCAGCGGCTGGCAGGGTTCACCCGCGCTGTGGTCTGACCGTTCCTTGGTACCAGCGCTGGGATGTCAGTTCTCAAGGATTTTTCAGTGGCAGGAGCGCAAACTCTGCTAGACGGGGGAACAGACATCTTGTCTTTCTGGGCTGCGGTGTCTGGTCTGTTGCCACCGAATAATTAATCCCTGTCAGGCACGAGAGGTGATCGTGGAAAGTGCGAGAGAAGAGTTGTGCTGGGTGGGGGTGTAACAGCACGGCGAACCCCAGGCGGCGTCGGGAAAGGAGAGCGGCGGAGAAAACCTTGGCTCTGGGGGCATTGCCCGTCAGTCCCTAGGGCGAGGGACCCGGGGGGGTGATTTTGTGGATTTAGAGCCCCTCTCTTCCCGCGTGGTTTGCTTAAACATTGCTTCGTGAGGGCGGCGGGGGCCGGCGGGGCTCTCGGCGGGGGCCGGCGGGGCTCTCGGCGGGTGACGGGCTCTCTCTTCCAGGTGTTCGCCACGACCCCAACATGAAGTACGAGCTGCAGCTCGCCAACCCCAAGGAGTTCTACCACGAGGTCCATCGCCCCTCTCACTTCCTCAACTTCGCCCTGCTGCAGGAGGGAGAGGTCTACTCTGCCGACCGGGAGGACCTCTACGCCTAGCGCGGCCCTGGCCCCCCCCCCCCCCCCCCCCCCAATAAATGGTTTTTTACGGAGGGGAGCGCTGCCGGTGAGGGCCCGCCCCGGGGGCGGCCCCGGGCGGGGCGGGACGGGGCGGGACGGGGCCGGGCGGCCGCGGGGCCCGGGGCGGCGGCGGCGATGGCGGAGCCGCGGCGGGGAGCGGAGCCGCTGTGGCGGACGCCGCCGGGCCGCCTGGCCCCGCCGCACGTCTACCGCATGGCCGGGGCGCTGGGCGCCGAGCTGCGCCGCCTCTCCGGCCGCTTCGGGCCCGAGGCCGTGGCCGGGCTGGTGCCGCCCGTCGTGCGGCTGCTGGAGCTGCTGGAGGCGCTGGTGGCCCCGGCGGGCGCCGAGGGGGAGGCGCCGGCCCCGGCGGCCGGGCGGCAGCAGGCGGAGGTGAGCGGGGCGGGGGGGGCTCGCCCGGCCCTCGGGGCCCCGCGGCGGCGGCGCCGAGCCGCCCTTGCCCTGGCAGGAGCCCGTGGGGGCGGCGCTGACCCGGCTGTCCCTGTGTCCCCCGGGGTGGCTCTGACCCGGCTGTCCCTGTGTCCCCGGGATGGCGCTGACCCGGCTGTCCCCGTCCCCTGGGGTGGCTCTGACCCGGCTGTCCCTGTCCCCCCGGGATGGCGCTGACCCTGTCCCCCCGGGATGGTGCTCACCCGGCTGTCCCCATCCCCCGGGGTGGCTCTGACCCGGCTGTCCCCGTCCCCCGGGGCGGCGCTGACCCGGCTGTCCCTGTGTCCCCCGGGATGGCGCTGACCCGGCTGTCCCTGTGTCCCCGGGATGGCGCTGACCCTGTCCCCCCGGGATGGTGCTCACCCGGCTGTCCCCGTCCCCCGGGGTGGCGCTGACCCGGCTGTCCCTGTGTCCCCGGGATGGCGCTGACCCTCTCCCCCCGGGATGGCGCTGACCCGGCTGTCCCCGTCCCCCGGGGTGGCTCTGACCCGGCTGTCCCTGTGTCCCCGGGATGGCGCTGACCCTCTCCCCCCGGGATGGTGCTGACCCGGCTGTCCCCATCCCCTGGGGTGGCTCTGACCCGGCTGTCCCTGTGTCCCCCGGGATGGTGCTGACCCTGTCCCCCCGGGATGGTGCTGTCCCTGTCCCCCCGGGATGGTGCTGTCCCTGTCCCCCCGGGATGGCGCTGACCCGGCTGTCCCCGTCCCCTGGGGTGGCTCTGATATGGCTGTCCCTGTGTCCCCGGGATGGTGCTCACCCGGCTGTCCCCATCCCCTGGGGTGGCTCTGATATGGCTGTCCCTGTCTGCCGGGGTGGCACTGATCCGGCTGTTCCTGTCCCCCCGGGGTGGCTCTGACTCGGCTGTCCCTGTGCCCCTGGGGTGGCTCTGATGTGGCTGTCCCCATGCTGTGGGGTGGCTCTGACCTGGCTGTCCCCCCCGGGGTGGCTCTGATATGGCTGTCCCTGTGTCCCCCGGGATGGCACTGATCCAGCTGTCCCCGTCCCCTGGGGTGGCTCTGACCCGGCTGTCCCTGTCCCCCCCAGGACAGCTCTGACCCGGCTGTCCCTGTCCCCCGGGATGGCACTGACCCGGCTGTCCCTGTCCCCCCCAGGACAGCTCTGACCCGGCTGTCCCTGTCCCCCGGGATGGCACTGACCCGGCTGTCCCCGTCCCCCGCGGTGGCTCTGACCCGGCTGTCCCTGTCCCCCGGGATGGCTCTGACCCGGCTGTCCCTGTCCCCCGGGATGGCTCTGACCCGGCTGCCCCCATCCCCCAGGACCCGGAGCAGAGGCTGTGGGAGGCCGAGCGCCGGGAGCGAGCCCTGCGCGGCCGCCTGGCCCGCCTGGAGGAGCAGAACCGGCAGCTGCTGGGGCAGCTTGCGGAGAGCCAGTCCCAGGAAGGTGGGTGTCCTGGCGGGTTCAGGGTCCCCCTGCCACCGTGGGGCGTTCCCACGGGAGACAGCGGGCTGCGTACGGCACCGTCCTCTGTGCTGCCCGGCCCTGCAGACCGTCCCGCCAGGGAGCACGAGCTGTCCTGGTCTGCGGGCCACAGGGGCCCCAAATGCCCAGGGCACCCCGAGCCCCCAGGGGGGTGGGGGGGCAGACACAGGGTGCAGGCTGCTGTTGGAGCACAAGGATGCGTCGGGCACAGCCTAAAGCCCTCAGCTCCCCTCCTTCCGCTGCTCCTACTCTGCCGTCTACCGGAGCAGCGGTAGAGCGATGCCTTGCAGAAGCATCAAGAAACCCCGCAGCGCTGTGGGGTCAGGGGAGTCCTTGGGCCCTGGGGGCCGCTCACGCCTGTCCGCCCGCGTCTGGGCTCAGATAGCATGGCGCGGAAGGAGCGGGAGGTGATGCTGCGGCTGAAGGAGGTGGTGGACAAGCAGCGGGATGAGCTTCGTGCCCGGGCCCATGAGATCGTCTGCAAGAGCCGAGACACGGAGGCGGTGAGCGTGTGGGAGCTGGCGGGTGTGGTGCGCGAAGGGCCTGGGGACCTGCTTTCATGTCACCTGGCCCTGGGGCTGCGGTCGCGGCTGGCGAGCCTGCCGGGGCACATGCCTGTCCCGTGGCGCTGATGTCCCCGGGTGGGGACGCGGAGCTGATGCCGTGCCTCACTGCCCCCTGCCCTGGGCCCTCCAGCTGCAGGAGCAACTGCATCGCTTCATGGCCATGAACGAGGACCTGCGTCACAAGGTGGCCGTGGTGCAGGCTCAGCTGAAGAGCGCGCTGGAGAAGAAGTCAGACCTGGAGGCCGAGATGCTGCAAACCCAGAGGGAAATGAGCAGGAGGAGCAGGACTGCCTCTGAGATCCAGCAGCCAAAGCCCAGCTTAGTGAGTCTGAGCCCGTGGCCCCGCTGCTGCCGGGCATTGCTAATGATCCGACCTTCCCGGCCCTGCGTGGGGCTCCTGGCACGCCCGGACCCGCCGGCTGCCAGCAGAACGCGGGCGCTCGAGTAAGCCCCGCCGCTGAGAATTGAACAGTGTGGTGTCTGCAATGCCGTAAAAATTGGTAGGGGCGGAGGCAGGAGCGAGCAAGGCGAGGTGATGGGAGGAAAAGGCGGGCGGGACTCGGAGGATGAGGAGGGTTTGCCACATGTGGCGATGGGCGGCGGGTGCTGGCTGAGCTGGGGAGGCACCGTGGTCTGTGGCGGGCTGCGGCAGCTCCAGCCCAGCAAACTCATTCCTGAGACTTCTCCATCTCTGCCTGCACGTGGGGCTTCGGTGTCCCCGCTTGCCTGCTGACCCCCTTCTGTCCCTGCAGGAAGGAGCACCGCCGCCCCTGGAGGAGCCGCAGCACCAGGACGCGGGTGCGGGCAGGAGCCCTGCTCACTGCTGCTTCTCCAGGGAAGAGCTGCAGCAGATCCTGCAAGAGCGGAACGAGCTCAAGACCAACCTGTTCTTGGTGCAGGAGGAGCTGGCCTATTACCAGCGGTGAGCTCTGCCGCAGCAGCACGGGGCAGCGAGCCGGGTCCCTCCGGTCCCTGCAGCCACCCGTGGCCCATCGGAGGCTGCTCCTGGCACCGTCAGGGCGGATTTCTTTGCCAGGCTCTTGGTTAACCAGCTGGCTGCTTTTTGCCAGGGAGCTGCTGAACGAAGAGAGAGTTCCCAGCTTCTTCTTGGATGCAATGAAGTCGACTATCAAAAGACAGAGAAAAAAAATCAGAGCCAAAATGCTGGGAACGGCGGAGGAGTCGGCGAGCAGGTGAGTCCTGCTCACCGGGAGGGAGGACGGGGAGCCTCCTGTGCAGGGTGGGTGCTCCGGGGTTCCCGTGTGGTGTGACGCCCTGGAAGGGAGCTCCCCCAGGCCAAGAGCTGCCTCCTCCCTGCCTCCTTCCAAAGATCAAAGGTTTATTGTCTGCAGTTGATGTCTTGCTCTGGTAGCCCTGGGAGCGCCGCAGGGGCTGGGCTCTTCTCTGCTGCCGCTCGCGTGTCCCCGTCACCAGTCACGCACGGCCTGGCCAAACGCCACTCGTCCCTGCGTGGATGTGGCGAAGGGGAGGCGAGGCGGCGGCGCTGGGACCGCCGGACGAGGCAGGCTGGTCCCTGCGCTGTACGGTTGGAGGCTGTCCAGTGGCGAGCCTTTGAAGATGACAGTAGAGATGTTCCCCGGAGGCTCTGCAAGACGTTTGTGGGCAGCGCTGGCTCCACCAGACTTCTCACGATGGGGCGGGGAGGACCCTGCCTGGCACCCGCCCCGGCTCTGCGTGTCTGCCAGCGGCGGGGGGCGAAGCCTGCGCTAAAACCGCTGTACGGCGTGGGGGGAGCTGGATCTCACTGGCTTTTAGGGGCTTTAATAAAGGTCTGAAGGGGGCTGAGCTCTTCTGTGCTGCTGAAACCTGCTGCTTGCTTGCGCTGGGGTCTCTGCTGGCAGCGGGGAGGCCTGGGGGTGTTGGGTCCTGCCTGGCGAGGACAGCCGCTGCCTCGTGGTCACCTCTCGTGTGTCACCCCGCTCCCCCGCGAGGCCTGGCTGGCTGTTCCCCCGCAGCAGGGTGCGTTCACTGCGCGGGGCGAGCTGCCTAAAGGCTTCCCTGCTGTGGCAACCGGGGACACGCCATCTGCTGAGCGGTGCCGGGGGTTTGAAGCTGGTGTCTGACGAGCCTTGTGGCTTGAGGTCACCGAGCCAGGGCTGGGCTCGCCGTGAAACACGGCGCTGTCTGGGACGCGAGCATCGCTACAGCTGGCTGCGGCTTTGGGGCAGGTCGCAGCCCAATGGTGATTCCCGGGGACGGCAGCTCCAGTCCGCGTGCCCCTGGCTCTGCAGGGCACCCTGCTCGGCTCGGGACGCAGCCCCGGGGTGGCTCTGGCACTCGTGGCGAGCCTGTGACTGAGCGCAGGTTTTTCCCCCACTCCTTTGTGCTGCAGCGATGAAGACGAGGGCTCCTGGCTCCCAGCTCGCGGTGCAGACTGCGTGGATGCTCAGCCTCCCGAATCCAAAATTAGGAGCTTGTAAGTTTGCTCCCATGCTGCGGTGCTGCTGGGGACGGGTGGCTTTGCGGGCAGAGAGGAGGTTTGGGGCTCGGCTGGGGACCCGGTGCCCGCTGAGCTTGGTGCCTGCCCTGTCGGGTACGGCGGGGACGGAGCCGGGCTGCCCGGCGTGGGGCTGGCGGGGATGCTGCGGCGGCGGGGATCGCTTGGTTGGGGGGGATCTGCCTTGCAGGCAGGCGAGGGCAGGCCCGGGTGCCCCTCGGGGGTGCTGCACGGTCCCGGGGGCTCGCAGCCGGGCTGCGTCCCGCCGCTGCCACCAAAGGCAGAGGGAGGCTGGGATCTGGCCGCTTCCCTGGGGAGGCTCTGCTCCCCCACGGCCGTTATCTGCTCTCTCTGCAGTTTTGGGCTGTGGTATCAGGGCAGCAGCAAAGACCCCCCCGCATCCAGCTGCTCTGGAGCCTGGGAAATCATCGACTCACTGGACACGCAGCTGGAGCCCAAGGGAGAGCGCGAGCCGGCGGCCGGCTCCCCCGACAGAGCCAGGCCGCCCCTCTGACCCCACCTGAACGGGAGCCGGATCCGGCCTCACGGCAGCGCTTCCCGGCTCCTCTCCTCCTGCCGTTTTCGAGAGCGGCACGGCAGCCCTGGCCGCTTCCCCACGCTGTGGTGATGGCGAAGCCGCGGTGTGGGCAGCCTCCCTGCAAACCCACCGGGACGCTCGGCCGTGGGGTGCTTGCCTGGCACGGGACAGCTCGGCACCTCTGGGCATCTCTACCCGTTGACCACCCTTTCGTTGCGCCCATGGCTTAACTAGGGGGGTCCCGCACAGCCGTGACCCCGCTCCCACTCCTCCATGCTGCTCAGCGTGGCGGGGGTCTGCACCAGCTGCCGCAGCCCAAAGGCCTCTTCCCCGCCGCTGCTGGCTCTTTCCGCCTCTGCTCACAGCCCAGGATCCCCTCGCCGGATCCTGCCCCGCGGGGGTATCGCTTCACCCCTTTCCACTCATACCTCCCCCCCGTCCCTGCAATGTGAAGGTCAAGTTGGGGTGCCCAGGCCGGCTGGCTGGGTGCTGACCCAGGGCCGCCGCGTGGCTGGGAGGGTCTGGGAGCACTGCACCGGGTGTCCGGGTGCTCCCGTGTCGGCGCAGTCAGGATCAGCACCGCCAGTGCCACTCCTGCGCTTTTCAGGCGTGGGGTGAACCAGTTTTGTACGGATTTTTGTCCCTGCTACTGCTGGGAACTGGAAGACTGGAACAATCCTCATGTTCACAGGGCGAGTCGGTCCCCTTGGGTCCGATACTTTCTAGCTTTAGAACTGGCGTCAGAAATAAATGTTTCTTGTTTCTCCTCCAAGGTACCCGCTGCAGCCTCCGCTCTCTCCTTGCTTGGGAAGGGCGGGGTGATGCTGCCAGGCTTCGGTCGCAGCTCTCCAGCGTAGCCGTGGCTTTTCACGCGCCGATGCAAAGGGCTGTGGCCGGCTGTGCCGCGCCAGACCCCAGACCCCCTTTTGGGGGGGCGGCTACGATGGGGAGCGGGGCTATGGGGGCTCCAGCACTGGGTGCAGAGGAGTTAAGTCCCGCGTGGCGGGGGGAGCAGCGCGCTTCCAGCCCAGGGCCCCCCCGGCCGAGCCGGCCTTGGGTAGGAAAAAGGTGTTTCCTGTACATCTGCTGACACAAAGCTCCTGGGGAGATGGCGAGGTGGGACGGCAGCCAGCAGCGGTTCAAAGGCCAGCCTGGGGCACGCTGTGTCCCCGGGAGGGACGTGGGGACCCCTCTCCCCAGCCTCTGCCAGGGGTCAGCAGCCCCATGGGGCAGATCGCAGGGGTCGGGGCGGGGGGAGGCGGCAGACACCTCGAGTGGGTTGGGGGGACGTTGGCTAAAACAGCTTTGGGGGCGATAGAGGATGGCACCGGGGGAGCGGGATGACCGCGGGCGAGGTGTTGGGGTGGGTGCCGAGCCCCGCGTGGCCGTGCCGAGCCTCTGGCCACCCGTTTCTGCTACCAAAGTGACAGCAAGGGCCAAAAATAGCCCGTGCAGCAGCATTCCCTGCCTCCCCTCCCCGCCGCACCCCTGACGTCTGGATCGGGGCGCCTCCTCCCACGTTTCCTCAGGAAGAAACCCAAGGCTGGTGGGAGGAAGAGGCCGCACCACGGGAGGGACGGACAGACGGGACAGACGGACGCCGGCGTGGGACTGGGGAGCCACCAGGACTTGGGCCCTCGTGCCCCGCTGGGATGGGGAGTGCCCGGCCCATCCTCTGCCTCCAGCTGTGGCTGTGGGTGCAGAGCTCTGCCCAGGAGCTCGACCCCGGCGGCAGGAACGTCTGCAGGTAGGTGGCATGGGGGTTTCTGCTTGTGCCGCGCCATCTCCCGGGGCCTCTCAGTAGCCCCAGGGGGTCGTCATCCATCTGTCCTTCCATGGACAGACATCTGCAGCCTGGCATCGCATGGGTGCTGAGACTGGGGTGATGCTGGAGAGCGCGGTTGGGGCACGCACAGGGATTTGGGGCGCCCAGGCCCCTCTCTAGGGGTTATTTCTCATGTGCCCGCAGTGCACGGGGCAGCGGGGGGATGCGGGAGCATTGGCAAAACTTTCGTCGTGCACCAGGTGGGGAAACACAGGCGCAGCAAACCCCAAAGGGCTTTTGGAGCTGCCGTCCCCTCCACTTTGCTGCTACGTTGCCTCTCCCGTTGGCCTCGCCATCAATAGCAGCGCCTTTGGTTGCCTTTGCTCTGGTGCCTTTTTTCTGAGTTGCTGGCGAAGCTCTGAGCTGCTCCCAGAGCGCCGGGGACCCGGCACGGGCTCCGTAGCGGCAGTCGCGGCAGAGCCGGGCAGGCCGGCCCCACCGCCCAGCCCCGCCGCCCGCTCGGGCTGCAGCCTCTTAAATTTCCTTGTATTTTGCTGGTTTCCTTCCGGAGCGATGCCCTCAGGGCCGCGCCGCCTCCCCGCCCGCCGGGCCCAGCGCCCGCGTTCACTTCGCCTTAGCCGAAGCTGCGAAGCCCGGGGTGAACCGTGCCGGCCCCGGCACCCCCGCCCCGGCTGACGGCCCCCGGTCTCTCCCGCAGGCTCCCCGCCGGCCCGGCGTGCTGCCCCGGCTGGAAGCAGGAAGGGCGGGAGTGCACGGCCGGTGAGTGATGAACGGTGACGAAGCCCCAAGCTCGGTCCCGGCGCTTGGCCGGGCGGCTCCTCCAAGGCGCTGGGGGCTGGGGGAAGCCCTACAGCTCTCCCTGAGCAGTGGCGGTGGGGTCCTGCGCCGTGGGGACCCCCGAACGCCCACCGAGCAACCTGCTAATGGTGCCGCGGCTCGGCTGGAGGGATGGAGTGGGAAGCGGGATGGTGGTTTCCCAGGGAAGGCCGCCTCGGCGGGAGGTGGCCGGGTGGCAAGTGGTCCGGCAGATGGGGTGAGCCCGGGGGGGCCGTCGTGCGCTGACGTGCCTGCCCTGCTGCCGACAGCGCTGTGCGAGGGGGAGGACGCCTGCGGGGCGGACGAGGTGTGCGTGAGACCTGGGGTCTGCCTCTGCAAACCCGGCTTCTTCGGAGCAGACTGCAGTTCCCGTGAGTGTTTCCCCAGGGCTCAGCCCTCGCCATCCCCTTTGCCAGCCTGGATGCTCGGGGGGTGCCGGGCTTCCCCGTCACCCCCCATCCTCGCCGTCTCCCTCCCTTCGCAGGCTGCCCCGAGCAGTACTGGGGCCCCGACTGCAAGCGGAGCTGCCCGTGCCACCCCAACGGGCGCTGCGACCCGGCGAGCGGGCGCTGCACCTGCGACCCCAACCACTGGGGAGGGCTCTGCCAGTTCCCTTGCCAGTGCGGCCCCCACGGCCGCTGCGACCCCCTCACCGGCGCCTGCCGCTGCGAGCCGGGCTGGTGGGCGCCCACCTGCAAGAAGCAATGCCAGTGCAACCCCGCCAGTTCCCACTGCGACCCGCTCACTGGCCACTGCCGCTGCCTGCCGGGCTGGTGGGGCAGGAGGTGCAGCTTCAAATGCTCCTGCAACCTCTCGCCCTGCGCCCAGGAGACGGGCAAGTGCGAATGCAAGGCTGGGTTTTGGGGGCCGGCGTGCCAGCGGCGCTGCGACTGCCTGCACGGCTCCTGCAGCCCCCTCAGCGGGCACTGCAGCTGCAGCCCCGGCTACCAGGGCAGGAGCTGCCGGGACCCCTGTCCGGCGGGGAAATACGGGTCTCAGTGTGTGCACAGGTGAGCCGGGGGCAGTGGGAGGTCCTGCAGGTACCCGGGGGCAGTGGGGGGGTCCTGCGGGTACCCAGGGGCTGCAGTGAGA
Source organism: Platalea leucorodia (assembly GCF_965183815.1). Taxonomy (NCBI): domain Eukaryota; kingdom Metazoa; phylum Chordata; class Aves; order Pelecaniformes; family Threskiornithidae; genus Platalea; species Platalea leucorodia. The sequence continues at coordinate 13,052,889 of NC_138838.1, read as the reverse complement.
CCTTGGGGGGGAAAGTCATCACAGTCGTGTCTGTCCCTTTGGCTGGGCAGGGAGACCCATTCTGGGGTTTGAGCATCCCTGGCTGGATGCAACTGCAGTGTTGCCCCAAAAGAAACATCTGCAGAAAGCGCTGGTGTCACCCCAAAACCTGGTCATCCTCGGTACCGCTGCCCGGGGCGATAAAGCAGCATCTCTCCCTGCTTGCCTCCTGCCCTGTCGCCACTACAGCGCGTTGAGTGCTGGAGATATTTCCCTGTGATCCAACCGATGCTGAACGCTGCTGTGGGGTGAAACCTGCATTTCGGGGGGCCGGGGGTGGGCGTCAGGACCTCACCGCCCCTCTGCCCGTGCAGCTGTGGGAGCTGCAAGCGCAGCCAGCCCTGCTCGCCCGTGGACGGCTTCTGCCTGGCCTGCCAGCCCGGCTGGAACGGGACCCTCTGCAAGGAGCCCTGCGCGCCCGGCTTCCACGGCGAGGACTGCCTCCAGCCGTGCCCCCGCTGCCGGCGCGGGGACGTCTGCGACCCAGAGACCGGGTCCTGCCCGCGCTGCGAGCCCGGCTGGATGGGACCCAGGTACGCGCAGGATCAGGCCACTGGTCCTTGTTGGGGGTCCCTGCCCCGGGGTGCAGCGGGCTGATGCTTCGCTCTCTGTCTTGGCAGCTGCAACAGCTCCTGCCCCGCGGGCACCTTCGGCGATGGATGCCAGCTCCTCTGCCCCGAGTGCGTTGCGGGGAGCTGCGACCCCGTGTCAGGAGCTTGCATCTGCCAGGCAGGCTACTGGGGAGCCAGGTAACGCCGGGAGCAGGGCAGGGCCGGGGCCCCGCTCTCCCCGGGGGCATTTCCCCTCCTTTCCTCTCTCTTCCAGCTGCAACGACACCTGCCCAGAGGGGTATTTTGGCGTGAACTGTTCCTCGCCCTGCCAGTGCTCCCGGGGGACCTGCCACCCCGTGCGGGGTGACTGCATGTTGAGTAAGAGCGACCTCAAATCTACTCCTTGGCAGTGGTCAAGGGACCCTAACACCCTTGCTGGGGACAGGGGTGCTGGTTGCCAGCTCCTGCGCTCCCTGTGGGGCAGCGCTACGGGCCCGGCAGCCACGGGACATGCCAACTCAACCCGTCTTCTCCACGCAGGTTTTAAGGATCACGGGGCCCTGGCAGCCGCCATCCTCGTCCCTCTCCTCCTGCTGCTGCTCTGCGTCGCCTGCTGTTGCTGTGGAGCCGGCCCAGCAGATGCTAGAGACAGGTATTTGTTATATTTTGCAACCTTCAATGCAAAACCCTGTCTTCTGCACCCCTTCACACCCCGCTCCCCTGCGCAGGGCAGCCGTGCCGGACGATGACGTGGTGGCCCGGATGAAGCACCACGTGCGGGGGGTGCTGGCAAACCTCAGCGCTATGATGCCTTGCTTTTCCCTGGGCGGCTACAAACTTCCCAAAGTCACAGGTAAAAAAAGCAGAGCTGCCGACAGCCCTTCCAGGGCGTCACCGCCACCCTGTGCTCTTTGCATCGGCGCCGTTTGGGGGGCCTGCTCTCTCCCTCACCCCGCTGCACGGCTCGGGGCAGGTGCTGCTCTCCCACCCCAGCCCCGAGCACCCCGGGGTGCCCGAGCTCAGCTGGGTGTCTTCTCCCCAGTTTCCCACCACGACACGGAAATCCCCTTCAACCCCAGCTTCATCGAGCCGCCGTCGGCCGCGTGGGTTTCAGACAGCTCCTTCTCCTCCTTCGACACCGACAACGAGGGACCCGAGTACTCCGTCCCTCCCAGAGAAGGTGACATCCGCGGCTGCTGCTCCTCTCCCCGGCCACCCGCAGCCCTTCTGGGCTGCCCAGGGTCAATCCTGCCCTGTTTTTAAACTTGGGCATCCCGGGGATGGGTGCAGGCAGCAACCATTTTCATACCCTTGTTCTCCTGTCTGCAAGGACACACCGGGGCCTCGCTTGGTCTTGTGTGATGGGACGTGCGTGGTGTGGGCAACCCCATTTCACAACCTCCTCCCGGGGAAACGCTCCCAAGGACAATCCTATTGCATCAGCCCCTGTCCCGATGTCCCCGAGCGTGTCCCTGGGCAGGGGGAGCTCCGCCAGCCCTAACCCTTGCCCCTTTCTCCCACAGGCATCCCGCTGCTGGGGGGGGCTGAGCTGCAGGACGGGGTGTCCCCCCTTGGCGAGGCGCTCCCGGACCCATCCGCCTTCGACTCCGAGGACGTCTCGCAGCCCTTTGCCATCCCCCGCACCTCCAGCATCGCCAAGGCCAAGCGGCCCTCTGTGTCCTTTGCTGAGGGGACAAAATTTGGGGCGGCGGAGACCCCCAGCCCCGGGCGGAAGCCCAAGACCCCGTGGGGCCCATCCAAGCTGTCCCCACCGCTGGGGGACGTGGCAGCTGAGCCCCCCCCTGAACGACCAGCCAGCGATTGCTACGAGAGCCCCGAGCCCCTCGGCAAGGGGGAGGAAAGCCACCGACCATCGCCCCGGGCCACCCCGGGGGGACGCCGGCGGGTGGTCTCTGGCACCAGGCACGTGGCCCAGAGAGTGGAGGCGCTTGAAGCGGCTGCGAAATCTGGCAGCTGGGAGGCAAAGGGGAAGGAGCCCAACGTCACCACCATCTACATGATGGTGGGAACGGCCGGGCAGGACCCCAAGGCGGAGGGCGGTGGCGAGGGACCGGTCCAGGCCGTGCTCAAGCGGCTGGGCAGCCTGCAGAGGGGCAAGTGGGCTGCAAAGGAGGAGCCCAAGGTGAGGAGGAGCGTGGAGGCCATCCAGAAACCGCCCCGCCGGGCTCTGGCACAGTGCAGAGACTCGGTGAGTAGCTGCAAGCAGAGGGAGAGTGTCCCGGGGGCTCCCACTGAGCCGTCCCCTGGCAAGCACCAGCATCTCCCTGGGAAGAGACACTCCTTCCTTCTCGCATCTCCCTCGCCAAAAAGCACCGGGGCCCAGGATGGGGACAGCGACGCCGTAGGTGCCACGGAGAGGGGCAAAAGCCCTGAGTTAGTCCTCAGCCTCGAAACAGAGGGACAGGCTGCCCCGGAGGAAGAGCCGAAATATGAAAATGTGATCAGCGGCAGTGCCGATTCGCCCCCCGGCCCCGCCAAGGAGCCGCCGGCTGCCCCTGCGGCCACCTGAGCCACCACGGCCTGGGCGGGGGCAGCGGGAGCCCAGGAGGCCCCTCCGACCCCAGCATGGGGGGAGCCGAGGTCCCCCTCCGAGCTGTGAACTGGAGAAGCACCGAGCCTTTCCGCTGACCCCCTTTCCTCTGCGCCGCGTTGCCGGTGCAGCCCCTCGCTGGCTGGCACAGCCGGCACAGCCGGCAGGACGGGTGATGCCGAGAGCCCCAGCGGTGGCAGCCCCACGGCGCTGCGGTGCTTCAGGGCTGTTTTCTGCTCCCCCTGCCCTGTGTGCCCCACTTTGTGTCTGCCACAGCCCGGAGGGACAGCGATGCTCTGGACGCAGTGGTGGCACCTTCCAGTCGCTGTCGGCATTGGGCTTGGGGGGACATCTCCTCAGGAACGGGAGTGGGGCTGCTGGGGCTCAGCTGGGAAACACACGGGCAAAAACCAGTTTCACCCCATCGGCTTGCACCTTTCCCTGTCCCAGCTCTGGTAACGCTGCTCGGAGCTTCTTGCTGTAAAAGTGCTTCTCGCTGGAGGGGATTATTTTGTGGAGCTGGGCTGGGGAGAGACGATGGGCTGTCACAAGCAGCTTCAGCAAAAATTAATTTTAGCTGCTTATCTTGAAGGGTATCTGGGTCTGCAGGGGTTTATCTGTGTGGCTCTGGCTTTCGTGGCAGGCTCTGGCTGCCTTCATTTCTATGTACATGCATAGCACATGGAAAGGCTCGTGGCACGGCACGGGGTTTATCAACGGCCTTTTAAACCCCACGCGATACCAAGCTGCAATTGTGCAGGAGCAAACGTGGCAGCTGGGCCATGACCGTCAACCTGTGCACCCGGCGCTCTGCTGCCCTGATAAGGACGAACGCTGCCTGAGAACGGCCTTTCCGCGGGGGCCCCGAGCGCCTGCCCTCTCCCACCCCTCGGTCCTGCTGCAGCACCGTGTCGCCGCGGGCGGCGGAGAGGCGGCGAAGGTGCTGCAGCACCTCCAGTGCAGCCAGAGGGGCGAAGGTGCTGCAGCACCTCCAGTGCAGCCAGAGGGGCGAAGGTGCTGCAGCACCTGCAGTGCAACCAGAGGACCGCGGGCAGGACGGGCAGGACGGGCAGGAGGGCTCTGCTGCCCACGCAAGGCGGCCGAGATGCCAAAAAGGATTTGCAGCGTGAACTGGTTTTAGATGTAGCTAAGTGGTAGAAGTTTCTTGTATATTTTTCTGTTATTTTGCATGGCACGAAAGCCTCTGAATGAAAATTAAATTTTACCAAAGCCCTTCAGGATCTGGGTTTCCCAGCTGCCCTCTGAATCAAAGACATGGTCAGAAATCCTCTCCAAAGTGTGGAAACTGCTGGCAGCCTTAGGCTTGCTTTTTTTTTTTTTTAATTATCTGGTTCTGTTGAATTCTGAACTCTCACTTACGGAGCTGAGCCCAGAGCAGTGCTGGTGACTGGAGGGCAGAGGGAATGCGGGTGGGCTGTGAGCGCCCGGAGCACCCACGGTGCAGGCTGCATCTCACGCATCGCATGTGGAGCACCCACGGTGCAGGCTGCATCTTGCATGTCGCATGTGGAGCACCCACGGTGCAGGCTGCATCTTGCACGTCGCGTGCGGAGCTCTGCGTGAATCCTTCTGGTCCAGCACTGCTGGGCTGGGGTTTAGGGTTCGGAGTGTTTCAGAAAACAGGGTGGGTTTTGCATTTTCCCTTTGGCTTTTCGCAGGTGCTTCTCCGCAGTGCAAGGCACTGAACCCCCACGGTCCCACATGGGTGAAGCTTCCAGTTTTGCAGAGAGCATGCAGCACTCCTTCCTTCACTGGTATCGCCCACTGCTGTGATTATAACACCAGATATTCTGGTATAGAAATAAAAATGCTCATCCTGGCAAGGCTTGAGCAGCAGCCTGACCAGACCTCTGCTCTGCACGGGCTAGTTTTTGTTTTGACACTATTTTATTACAGTGGCAGGGACAGGACCACATTTTATTTATAAGCAGCCATTTTTTCCTAATTGGTTGGATATTTTCAGCCCGGGAGCTGAGCAGCGTTGTGCCAGAAGAGAACGTCAGATGATTGGGTTTGCCCCGGGTACAGCATGTAAATAGCTGACAGCAACCCCACAGCCTTTCCTGATGCCGAAACAGGCACCCGGCCTTGAGAAAACGCTGCTGCTGCTGCGAGAACCCTTCCCGTTCCGGGGCTGAGCGGTGAGGCTGGGTGTTTCACTGCTTGAAGATGAAGCATCTTCACCCCGTCTGGGCGGCGCAAGGAAAACAAGCGGTGGCTTTTCAGCGCGTGGCTGCCCATGCACACGCCTGCAGCGTGGTCGCGCTGGTGTCTTCTTGTTAGGGATGCTTTGGTCCAGCTTTGCCGTGGGTTTAATTCTGGATGCGGGCGGTCTGCGAGCCAGAGCTGGCGGGTAAGGGGGGGTTAACGTCTTCCCGTGCTGGATCTCTGACTTCCCAAAGCCCCGCAGCGGTCTGAGGCCCGCCAGCGGGACGCGGGGCCCCTGTGCAGGTCCTGTCTGAAGGCAGAGGCGTCCGTGCTCTCTGCTGGGGCAGCTCTTGGCCCCCCCACGGCCACGGGGGTCTGTCCCCTGGCACCACCCCCCGTCCCCTGGCACCACCGCCCTGTCGTCGCCTGTCCCGAACTCCCCGAGCTCTGCCTTTGAAGAGGACCACGTCGTTTATGCCAGCGGCTCTGTCCGAGCCCGCTGAGGAGCTCCCTGCGCGGCTGGGTGGGAGCTGTCACCTCCCTCCCAGCCCAAACTCACTCCTGGCCAGTTTCTAGAAATGGGTCTTTGTGCCAGTGCTGTTATTCAGCTTCGCTTTATTTTTTTTCTCTCCACGATGTTAACCCAGTCCCCGGGTGTATTTATAGATGGCAGCGGATCACCTGATAGCTTTTCTCCTTCTAGGATAGGAAAACCAAGCCCCGCCACGCTCTCGCTGTAGCAAAGGGTTCCCGTGTCCCCAGCCAGCCTCCGAGCCCTCCTCGTGCTCCTTCCCGCCGCGGCTCGTGTTCCTTGGACGCGGCGCCCGGGTCGGGGTGCTGAGGTCTCCCAGGGCCTCGTGCTGTCAGCCTTCCTCTGCCCCTGCTGAAAACAGCGCTGATCCAGGCTGCCTCCTCGTCTTTGGGGTTTTTCGGTTTGTTTGCTTTGGCTTAAATCCACTTTCCAGCTGTTGCAAGGTTTGACCCTTATCCCGCAGCCGAGGAGCTTCCTCTTCCCGCCCGCCCCTTTCTCGGGGTGCAGCGGTGGGTGCACGTCCGTCCGTCCGCCCGTCCGCTTTGCTGAGCGACTCTCAGATGTCTACCTGTCACAAGCACTGTTTGCATCTCCTTCGGCCGAGAAAAAATCCCCTGTCGCGACTTCCAGGGCTCCCTGGCCGCCTCCCCCGGCCCGGGACCTCGCTGCGGGGCGGGGGGCCTGCGGCGGGGCGCTCGGGGAGCAGCCGACCCCCGGAGAGGGCAGAGCTGCGGGGGCCCGGGCGCGGCGCCGCTCTCCGCGCCGCCGGGAGGGCTCGGTCCCGGGGCCGGGGGCAGCCCCGGCTCTGCTGGCTGCCCGCCCCCGGAGCGGATCCGCTGCGGGGCGATGGCTCCCCGCGGTCAGGCGGGCGCTGCCGCCGGCACGGCTGCGGGCGCGGCGGCCGCAGGGGCAGAGGCGGCTCCGCCGGCTGCCGGCGGGGACCGGCACCAAACCCGCGGGGCGTTTCCCGCCGTCCCCGCGGCACCGCGCCGTGCCGGGAGGGGCAGCGGGCGGCCGGGGGCCCCGTCCCGCCCCGCGCCCCCCGCCCCGGCGGGGCCCCCTTTTCCAGCGCTTTCCCGGCAGGCGGCGGGGCCCAGCACCGTCCCCGGCGGCGGGGGGTGCTCGTGTGTTCGCGGTCCCCGCGGGGGGCTCCCGGTCTGCTCCCGGTCTGCCCCCAGCCCGGCCCCGCCGCGGGCTCCGGCCGCGGGAACAACGGGCGTTGGGTCCCGGGTGCGTGCGGCCGCCCCGGCCGGGAGAGCCCAGGTGCAGCCCGGTGCGGGGCTACGGGGGGCACCGGGAGGGGCACCGGGGGCCATGGGGGGGCTATGGGGGGGCACCGGTGCGTGGCTACCGGGGGGACACCGGGGGGGGACCGGGGGGCGCGCGAAGCGGCACGCGCCGCGGCGGCAGCAGCAGCGCGCGGTGCCCGGGGCCCGGCGGCGGGCGCGGTGATTGGCCGAGGCGACAGCCAATCAGCGGCGGCGCCTGTTTGCCCCCGGAGGACGGATAAAAACCCCGGGTGGGAGCGCGGCGGCGCGGAGCGGAGCGGGGTGCGGCGGGGGGTGAGAGAGCGCGGGAGGGGGCCGGGAGCGGGCAGGTTGGGGGGGGGGGGGGGGGGGTTTGCATCGGAGGGGGGCAGCGGGGTGAGGGCGGGGCGCACTGGGGAGGGAGGGGGCGCGCTGGGGGAGCGGGGTGCGGCGGGGGAGGAGGGGGCAGGGTGCGGCGGGGCTGCTGTGGGAGAGCGGGGTGCGGGGGGATTGATGGAGGGGGTGCGGGGTGGGGAGGGGGGGTGCGGGGTGGGGAGGGGGGGCCGCGCCTCTCGCCGCAGAGCGGCTCTGTGCTGGGCAAGGGCGTGCGGTAGTGGGGAGGGGGCGTGCGGGGCGGGGATGAGGAAGAGGAGGCGGCGGTGGGGGGGTGCCCGGGGGGCGGGGGGCCCCCGCAGCGGCTGCTGTGGCTGCAGGGTGGCCCTGTCCTCCTGGCAGCCTTGCGGGGAGCCGGGCCAGGCTCCCGCGCCCCAGAGCAGCCAGGGCTGGGGCCCTGCCCCATGGGGAGCCCGGAGAAGCGGTCTGGGGCCATGGCGTGCAGCCGGCTGGCTTCCCCCCAGTGCCTGGTCGGGGCGTGCTCTGGGCTGGGGAAAGGCTCAGCTTATCTAAAATGGCCACCTGCCTTATGGCCCAGGGTTGGCCCCGGTGCTGCGCACCCCTGGGCCCCCCGCAGCAGCCCCTCGGCCAGCCGGGTCTGCTCCTGAATCAGCCGCTCGCTCTCCGGGGATGGGGAGCTGGAGATGGTTAACCCAGCCGCAGCATCTGCGGGGCTGCCCGGGGATGCCGGGGTGCTGAGGTGGAGCAGAACGGGCCATGGGCTGTCCCGGCCAGCACACCTGGCTGCACAGCTGGGACGGGGCAGGATGCGGTCTGTCCTGTCTCCCAGCTGGGCGGTCCGGCACTTGGCAAAAAGTGCTTCTTGCTGAGCCATCTGTGGTATAAACTGCATCTGTGGGGCCCGGGGCACATACAGACCCATGCTCACCTTGCAGAGCAGATCCGTGCTCCTGCCTGGGGCAGAGCAGAGCTGGGGGGGCACTGAAGCCACCGTCAGGGCTGCGGGGCTGCCTCCCCAGTCCCAGCCTCTGCCTGCAGGCAGCTGGGAGATCGGGGTGCTGGCTGAAGCCCCCCGCTCTGGCACGTGTTTCCTCGCTGCCTTGCAAATGGGCCGCCTGCCTCGTACAGGTGACCGGGGAGTGCGCTCCGGGCAGTTGGTGTTTGCTGCATTTTCATACCTGTTGCTTGGGAAGTGGAACGGAGTCCTTGAACGCTCCTCTGTCGCATGGTGTGTGCGCTGGAGGGGCTGCTCCAAGGGCACCCGTGCTCCCCCATCCCTCCAGGTAACCTGGCAAGCTGGTGCCTGCAAAAATGAGTTTTACACCTGAGTGCCTTACAGTCAGCAGGCAGGTTTGCTTGCGTTCCAGTAGAGAGATCTCTTCTTAAACCATGCTTTTTTGCACTTTTGAGCAGCTTGTGCTGTGTCTGTGGACTCACTGGATGATGTTCTGGTCCCTGCAGGTTGAGACTCTGAACGAGGCCATCTTCCCACGCAGCAATGGCACCCACGCTTGCTACCGCCCATCGCCGGCGCTGGTGGATGGCGTTCACAGCCATCGTTGAGAACCTGCTCTTCTCCGCTGTCCTGCTGGGCTGGGGGTCCCTCCTCATCATGCTGAAAGCAGAAGGGTTTTATTCCTACCTGTGCTACGAGTCAGGTAAGGATGCTCTGGAGACTCATGTGAATAAGTTGCTGCTGAGGTTTGCTGGTGTGGTTCCCTGTCTTCGGGTGGTGTGGAACCGGCTAGAGCAGGGCTGAGCTCCAGGTCCTGGGGTAGAGGGAAGGGATGTGCGCTCCTTCCCAAAACCGATGGCATCCTTGTGATGGTGTGATGTGCCTGTAGTTTGCTGTTGCTTTGCAGAGTGATTGGCAAAGAAGCGTTAAAGGCTGGGTAAAGCTTTTCTGGCCAGCCTTTTCTGCTTGGCCATGAGTTCTTCCTCTGCGTGGTGGCCTGGCTGATCTCTGCAAGGGAAGGCCCGATGGGTTCTGGAAGATGATGATTTGTGGGGAGGGTGTCCTGAGTTTGTAGGAGGAAACTATGGGCGCTCTTTCCTTAGTGGTAGGAAAGAAAAGAGCATGGGTGAAATTGAGATCGGGGGAGTCCAGCGCTGCTGTTGAGGAGAAGCTGCAGAAGTAAATGCTGCTGATGTTTTGTTCCTCTCCCTCGTCAAACACCCAGGCGTGCTCAGACCAGGCTGTGTCTCTATGAGGGCTTGAGATCCGCCTGGCCCAGCCAGAGGAAGCGGTTGTCCGTGTTGCGGACACAGGCGTGCGGGGAAGGAGGCAATCTCGTGGTGTGGGAAGGATGACCCTGGGAAAAACAGCATGCAGGTGGACATATATCCCCAGCCTGGGTATGGAGAGGCTTGTGGTCTGGGGAGTCCCACGGTGTGGTAGGGTGGACAGCGGAGTTAAAAGGAACCTGAGGGTAAAGGGGTGGTGTGGATTTGGAAAGCTGCTTTAGTGACAGAAGGCTTGTGCGTGCTCAGAGAAGGGAATAGCAGAGTGAGGAGAGGCAGGAGCTGGGTGTCTGGCTCTGTCCAGAAATGTGTGGTGGTGGATGAGATGAGAAGGTGGATCAGCCCGTTCAGGGCTGGTGGGCATGGAGATGGAGCGGGAAGCAGTAGGGGAAGAAAGAGGTGGAAATAAGAGCATGGACCCCCAGGGCAATGGCTGAGAAGAGTGGGGGAAATCTGAAACGCGGGGAAACAAAGTCCAAGCAAGCAGTGACTGTGAAGAGTTGTGAGGACACTTTGTTTTTTTCTCATTCATCAGCTGCTTGTTATGGTCTTCTCGCCTGCTTTGTGCGCCCGTGGGCAGCTGCCTCGGTCTTGTAGAGCCTGGGTTGGTGCGCCTGGCAAATGCGCACGTGTTTGAGTCTTCTACCGGCTGTTGCTTGGCTGCTTAATCTCCTTCCTATCCTTTGCTCGCAGCGCAATGCTTCCAAGCGTGTCCGTGCGGCTGGGGTCTCCAGCGGCGCTCCAGGCTGCGTGCGGCGGAGACCTGAGCAGCTGGGCACCCTTTAGGGCTTCTCTTCAGGGCTGCTCTGTTCTTGCCAGGCCGCGGTGACTTCGTCACGGGCCTCTCTAAGAGATGTCATGAAACCTATCAGGTGGAGGCTTTCTGCTACTGAGATAAAACACGCGAGTTGATAAGCAAATGCTGACTGTCTCCGAAAGCAGCAATTTTCTATCTGCTTCCTGAGATGCGCCCTGCTGACGAGAGCCCTGCTTCACTTGGGGCCCACCTCCTACTCTTTGCTTTGATTGCTTTCAATTCATCCGCCTTTGCCCCAGATCAGCAAGATTCGCCTCGGCTTCTCACCCGTGTTTGCCGACCTGTGGTCTGTCTGGCTCTCCCTGCGGGAGTGCCTGTTCCGCAGACCGCAGGGAAGATGCAAATGTTTGGACAGCGGTGAAATTGCTGTCCTGGGGGCAATTTCTTCCTCGCTGTGACCAACCTGTGCCCTGAGGCAGGAGAACTTAATCCCTGGAAAGAAATTTATGTAGTCAAATGTTCTCATTGTCCTCAAATATCTGGCCATCACCGCTAAACTCGGTGATGGCTCGTGATGAGCACTGAGGACCAGTTATGCCGGTTTCCTCGTACGTCCATGCTTACTCGATTTTCTTCCTCTGTTTTTGTCCTCATCGTAATAATCTTGGCGATTTGGTAGGGAAGAGCCCTAGCTCCAAGCGTGGGGAGAGCAGACTCCCTCGCAGCTGCCCTGCGGTGGTCACTGAATGACGGGCACCCAGCTGAGGCTGACCTTTGCCGGGATTAGGATGGCCCGGTGGCTGCCTTTCTCAGCACAACCTATTGAGTCCTGCAGCCTGAGTGGGCACTGGGCTGGAAGGTTGGTGCAAACAAATTATAACTAGTAGCCTTTGGGCACTTGTTGTTCCTAATGCTGCTGTGTGCATAAGTATTGCAAAAAAGACTTTTCCTAATGAGCCAAAGGTTCTTGGCAGGGCTTTTTGTTTGTCAGCAAAAGCTCTTGCACTTTGTGATGCCTTCCAACGAAAGAGAAAACTAGACCTTGTCCCTTCTGCAGGCTCTTCTCTGAAGGTAGCAGCAGCTGCCCAGAAAGTGGCTGCAGTGCATGAAGGGCTCCTTGTCTTCTGGTGAATCCCCCCCTTTCCCTGCCTGCCCTTGGCTTCTGGTATTGGATTTTACTCAGCCGCCATGCAAACATGTGGGGTCCAACGGACTCTTGACTTGGCTGTGTGAGGGCGGAGATGGACACCTAGAAAAAAATCGACATCGAAATAACAAATATTTTTGAAGCGGTTGTGCAACAGGGTTTGAGTGGGGGGTTGTGCCCGTTCTGGGCGGCAGGTTTGGCCACATCCCGAGAGGTATGCTTGAAATTTGCTGACAAGGAGTCTGGTAGTGGCACTTTGTTCCCATTTTAATTTTACTACACTACTACTTGGCCTTTAACCAACTGAAGCAGCATCTTTTATTCGGTACAAGTGCTGATTCCACAGTCTTTATCAGTATTTGGGCCTTATCAGCTGTTGGGGAACTTGATCTGCTCAGGGTCTTGCATTGCTGTGATGTTACTGGGATTGGGAAGCTCAAGGCTTGGGTCTGAGATGTGTTTAAAAAAAAAAAATGTTGAACTTGATGGATAATCTGTTCACAAAGAACAGAGGTAAGGAGCCAGCCGGACAGAGGGCCTTCCTCTGAGACAGGGCTGCAGGAAACCAAAGGGACAATAAGTTAATTCACTTACGGCAGGTTAACGCACCTTAACGCGGGCACAGGAGGAGGGTGCTGCCTTGCAGCTCTTTGCTCTTATTTGTTTGGGGTCTGTGGCGGGGAACTTGCAGTCTGAAGGTCCCTTCCAAGCTGGTAAGATGTGACGACGGTTTGTGGAGAGGCTGCGCACGCGACCCTGTAAACAGGAAAAGAGTAAACGTGGTAAAGGTTCAATTTCTACAGGAAACGCGCTGTGTTGATTAGCAGCTGCCGGTGCTATTGGAGAGCTGCATGGGAAGGTGCCGGCCCCGGGTGAGAATGGCTGCAAAATGAAACGGCAGCTGGGGGGAGAATGTGCGTTTAACTGGAGACTGTGCCTCCGTTAGATGAGGCTTTCGGCTGGGTGCCCAGGGAGGGGGTCCTGGAGGCGCGAGTGGATGGGCAGGCAGAGAGGGAAACCTGAATTCATTGCGTTTGCAGTGGCATAAAGCAAGAACATCTCCTCCCAGTTCCCAGAAGTATGACACCATTCTGAAAAGAGAAAACATGTTCGTATGTGGGCAGACTGCAGATCAGTTGTTTGCACATGTCTTTCACTGTGAGGTTTGTTTTTTAACCAATGCTCCCAGACTCTTTGGCCCTGATTTTTTTTTAACATCTTTTTCTCTTTCCCCCTTTTAAAAAGGGTAAGGTGAGGCTGTGCCCCACAGAGCTATTGCCGGGGCGGCTGGGGGTGTCTCGCCTGCTTGGCTCAGTCTGAGCCATGAAACAAGATGAAAGGAAAGCTCCTCTCTGCCGTCTGAGATGGCAGTCGCTCTTGAAAAAGCCAGACTCATTCCTCTGGTAACGTGGTGTGTGCCTGGGATTTGAAGAGGTCAGCAAAGAGTAGTTAATGATTGACCCTCTGATGAAACCTACAGCACTTAATTTGGGAGAAAGGATGACTTTAAATGTTCCAGTAACAGCCTGAACAAATCCCAGCGATGAGCTTGACATAAATGATTACCAAGGCAGCCTTCCTCTCACCTAAGCTGTCATTCTTTAAATAGTAACTTGAACTACTAATTGGGCAGTAGAAATCCTGCTGCTTGGAGGGGGAGCGCTGTAAAAATAGGCAGTGTGTTCTTGTAATTGCTGATAAAGACTTGCAGCTTCTTCTAGCTTGACAGCGGGACAGCAGTGAGCGTCCGTGGACTGAGCCGGCGCTGCTGGCGTACCCCAGTGGCACTCGTGCATGTCAGACCTGGCATGCTTGCACGCAGGTGGACTTGGCAGGAGAATTTGGGAAGGGCACCACTGTCGGCACAGACAGCCCTTCCCCAAGCACTGTTGCAGATGGAGCCAGGCACGTAGGAGACTTTCCCCAGCAGTGTGGCGTGCACTGATCTGGAACAGGATCTGAGCTGTGATTGAGGGAAACTGCTGTTTGCTGTAACCAGGTGCGTTAGGTAGGTGAGTAGTTAGGCAGGTTCTCTGCCCATTAATCTCCTCCTAGCTGCGTGTCATATGCTGTCACTCGCTCTCCCGTGCTGGTGACCTGCTGGCACATGAATCCGTGCTCCCCAGCGAGACGGCTCTCAGCTGGCCCTCGTGCGTGCTGCACACACCTGCGGCCCCTCCAAAATGTTCTATTTAGGGAGGTGGCTCAAAGGATCAGAGGATGTCAGGGTGCCAAGGGCTGCTTGAATCGTTTCCATTACGCCTCACTGGATCTTCTCCTGTTGCTCAGGGGCTGCTTCTATTTTCACAAACAATTTGTATTTCCACATAGCCCTGTTGCCTGGCCCCTCCTTGGAGCTGGCGATGAGCAGCTGTAAACAAGGTGGTTGGGGCAAGCAGGGACTGAAGGTTGGTGCCCTGTTCCCAGCCTTCCTGGCTGCAGCGAGTCTTCGGAGAGGGCCAAGTTTCCTTGCTGTTTCTGGGCTGTGTCCTCTTCGCCTCCCGGTGTTGCCGCTCATCGTGCGTGCCATCGGAGGGTCTGCTCGCAGGTGTATGCTCTGGAAGCTCCTTGGGGCCACGTTGCAACTGTACGCGTCAATACGTTAGCAGTAATTCATCTACTCCAGCTCTGTGCTGAATATTTCTGGTTTGAGATCTCTTTGTAGGGAGGGTTGTCAGGCTCTTTAACGCGTGCAGCCAGAAGTTATAAGGTCACTGCACTGTCCACGTCCCTCCACCCTTCTGCCACTCCACAGCTGAGCTATCTCTGTAGAGTGCTGACACAGGGAAACCACTACTACTTTGTCACTCTTTTTTTTTCCCCCTGCCTTGTTTTCCTGAGTTTAACCTCTCACCCACATCTGTTTCCTATGAATTTCTTTGTGGAGAGCCCAAAAAGCCTTGATGCTGTGGGTGAAGCTGTGTGCCTGTGCCTGCCTCGTGGAGATGCTGCCAGAAGTCAGTGTTTAAGATCCTGGGCCACACCAGGAGGAGATTGTGAGGAAAAGATGGATAAAAAAGATTGAGATGTAGCGTGAAAAGCGCAGAGAGCCTCCCCAGCCTGTCCAGGGCTGATTTCTAAGGACGTGACTTGGGAGCCTGGGGCTGGAGTGCTGCCCTCCCTGCAGACGGGATGCTGATGGGACGCGTGGCCTCGGGGGTATCTCTGTTGCTTACTCCGGCTGTCCATGGCAAGAGAAGGGACAGGTTAAGTTATCGATCGGGAGCACAAGGCAAAGGGAAAGAACAAAGTCATCGCTGCCCACAGGCGGTTTGAGACCATCCTAGTGAAGGTGTTGGCGAGAGCAATGTAAATGGAGAGGAATGCCACGCGCCTTCCCTGGCGCGCTGGGAGGGGACGGAGGAAGGTTTGCAGGCAGCTCGAAAGCCTCGGATATCAGCGTCTGAATTCCTGCTGATACCTGCTGTCCGGAAGGTGGAGCGTGCTTTGTTTGCAGTGGACACGCAGCTGGGAGGGTTGTTTTGGCCAGCTAGGAGAACTAGGGTGAAACCAGTAACTGAATGGTGCTGAGGCTTGGGTAGAAGGGAGGGAGTTGCAAGACAGGGCCGTGATCTCCAGAGACGCAGGGCGGGCGAGAGCAGCCAAGGGGATCTCCTCCACGAGCCGACCAAGCGGCAAATGTGAAGTCACTTGTACGTGAGGGATTCCTGCTAATTAACTAACTAACCGGGGCTCACTGGGAGCCTCTAGTCTCGCTTCATGCGGATGGTTATGTAGGTGACTTCTCTCCCTGTTCCTCCTTTAATATTGAACTTTGTCGGATCAATTATTAAATATGGAGGAGAGCGCTTTATGTCACTGGCTTGCGGCAGCAGTGGGAAAGCAAGTGCTTTGTCATACCAGCAAAGGTTACTTATAAGTCAGATAAGCCTCGGGAGAAGGAGAGGCGGAATGCACTAGAGCTCTGGGTTAATGAAAGTCTAAAAGCACACGTGCTCGCTTGAGGAGTTGTAAGCTACCTCGGGATAGGCTTGTAACAGGAGCAGAGCTGACATGAGGCAGTAAAACTGCTGCTGCAAAGAAAAGGGAACTACTTCTTTCCTCTTTTTTTTTTTTTTCCCAACTGTCCTGTTTGTCTCTGTTACACAACGTGGGCTCTGTTCAGCGTGGGAGTTTGCATGT
The DNA here is from genome assembly GCF_965183815.1 of Platalea leucorodia. NCBI lineage: Eukaryota > Metazoa > Chordata > Aves > Pelecaniformes > Threskiornithidae > Platalea > Platalea leucorodia. Next base: position 13,037,158 of record NC_138838.1, on the reverse strand, counting down.
GGAGTTCCTCATGTAAGGGCAAGAACAGAAAGCTGGAGATATAATTGATCTGTGTGGCCTAAACCCACTTGGAAAGAATAGAAAATGCTAATTCTGGGGCAGAAGTTAAAGATGCATCAATCCTTTAACAAACGGAGAAGGCAGGTGAGCTGCCAGCCCTCTGGGAACAGGGCAGTTAAACCCAGGAAGGATTTCTCAGAGCCAGGGTGGCTGCTGCAAAGCCGTTCCTCATCCCGATGCCCGCAGTGAGCGTAGGAAGCTTTTCGTTTGAGCAGGCTGCTGCTCTGTGCCAGGCCTTGTCAGCCCAGTGTCGGGACCCGAAATAACTGATTTGGCTGTAGTTATCGCTCCCAGTTTAGTGAGGGAAAAGATCTGTGGGAACATGCCAGTTGCAGATTAGGAGGGCCTTATTTTTGTGTTAGTCCCTTCAGGTTCTGCTGGGTTTAGTCCCCTGTAATTGCCAGGGCCTTGCTGTATAGTTGTTTTCATAAACTAATGAATCTCTGTCCTTAGGTTGTTAGCCTGCTGCTGCCTGGGACACTTGTTCCCTGGGTGCCTCACACCCTTCTCCTGCTCCCAGCTGAGCTCATCAGGTTTCCCTTGTCCTTCTGCTGCTCCTCTTTCCCTTCTCCATTTCTCACTGATTATAATAAAAAATGGAGCGCGGAGGGTGCACGCCCAGTGTGTCGTGGCACCCTGCATGCACGGCTTTGCTCTTCCCTCCTTCCTGCAACGCTGGAAGCCTCATCCTAACGCGCTGCAGTGATGATGCTCTGTCTTCCCATGTAGGAAATGCCACCAGCAGCGCTGAACACGAGAACAGCACGGCCTCGGAGCACAAATGGCCTTCCTGCAACGCCCAGGATGAAATGCTGAACTTGGCCTTCACCATTGGGTCCTTCCTGCTCAGTGCGATCACGCTGCCCCTGGGAATTGTCATGGACAAGTACGGCCCTCGCAAGCTGCGGCTGCTTGGCAGGTTGGTGTCCTGGGCTCCCCGGCTGAGCCGAGGGGCGAATTCATGTGTTTTCTGGGGCAGACGGGTGCTGTTTGGGCGCTGTGCTTGTTGCGGGGTCCCTGCAGCCTCAGGAACTGTATGAGGGCTGGGGCTGGGAGCTGCTGGGAGCTGCTGGCCATGCACAGGGCACCGGAGCGGCTCTGGGATGATTTTGGCCAGCACAGTGAATTGCTCCATAAGGGAAGGGCCTGGGACTCCACGTCCACACTTCAGCTCTCCAGTGTTGCTCCCTGGCCAGATGGAGCCTGGAGGAAGAGCGGGAGTCATCTGTGAGTCACGGAGGGTAGCTGTTTCCTTCGGCTGGGAACTGTGTCCTGGGAGGCACAAAACCAAGATGTTACATCACCGTTTGCAAGCTGGGGAGTTAACTCGGGGACAAGCACGTCCTGCCTGCCTTTTCTGGGGCCCATGTGGTGTACGTGGCTTTCTGCCTCCGATAGCAGGGTCGTTACCGCTTCTGTCGCGGCATGCAGGGATCAGTGGCTCGTTGGGCACAGTGGGCCCCAGCACTGCTGAATTTTAATGCACTGAACCGTACCAGAAACCAAAGTGGCCTGTAGGCAGAGTGGGAAAACCAGGGCAAGTCTCTGACTCCGACCCCACCGGGGAGGAGCAGGTAAAGGCTGCGAGTGCTGTGACCACAGCTGCATCTCGGGACGAAGGCTGCTGCTTGTCTTTGGTCACCTCGAGGTGAGGGCTGGCAAAGCTCTGTGCTGGAAAACCCGTAGGGAATTTGGGTCCAGCAAGAGCTGCATCAGTACTGGGAGAAAAGGCTGCTGCCTCCACCCTTGTGCAAGGTTTGTCTGTAATGTTTGGGTATTTCCCTGGATTTTTCTTTCCAAATGGCCAGCTTCCCTCCCTTAAGAGCAGGAATTATACTGCACTCGCTTAACGAGGTGCTGAGGAGGTAGAAGCATATGTAATTTACTGTGTGTAAGGCTAAGAAACTCATGGCTTTGGTTCCCTTCCAGTGCCTGCTTTGCTGTGTCCTGCGTGTTGATCGCCTATGGTGCCAGTAACCCAGACTGTAAGTAGGCATCTCTCTGCTGAGCTGGGAGGGCTTTGGGTTGTGGCTTGGGTTTTTTGGGGAAGCAGAGAAGCGTGCATGGCACTGCCTGCTCTGACTCACGCCTCCAGTGCTGTCCGGGGGTCTTGCTGGGGACACAAGCCAAGCGTCTGCTGGCCTGTGGGAGCCACGTGGCTCTGGGGAGGGCTGGTGTTTCACAGCCCTACGTGGACAGCGTAGCAAGGGCCAAACACCTGAGATAGCCAGGTCTCTCAGCTCTGCGTTTGGGCAGGGCCAGGTCCTGCGAAGGAGCAATTCCAAACAAGGTAATGGCTTGTTCAGGGTTGGGAAATAGGTAATAGCACACAACGTGTAATCAGCTTTCTCACTGGGCATAGATGGAGCTTGCTCCTCAAGACCAGATAGTGAGATGACACTTTGAATCCAGTTCTTCCAAGTAAACCTTCCTTTTAAGAGCCATTCAGACAAGCTGCATCAGCGAGTCTGTTCCCTAGAGGAAAGAAACCCTTCCGTCCTGGAGAGAGATGATCCCATCCTGGAGAGAGATGATCCCATCCTGAGCTCTGTCCTGGAGGAGAGCCCTGGCCCTCCCCGGTGTGGCTGGCGAGATGGGTGCTGGGTCGGGAACAGCGTGGCACGTCCTGAGGTGGTTGATCCACTGAGGTCTTTATGTGTCAGGACCGAAGCCCTCCGGGCTCTGCCTCCTTTCCCTCTCCGCCCCAGTAAAAGCTAAGGGCGTTTTTTTATTGTTGCAGCTCTGTCTGTGCTGATATTCATTGCGCTGGCTCTGAATGGCTTTGGCGGGATGTGCATGACCTTCACATCGCTTACGGTAAGTGAAGAGTTATTACCTGACTCCGTTTTATTCCTTGCTATGGCTGTGAGCTGGGCTAGCAGGAAAGGACAAAGTGGATCTTTTGCCTGTGGCTTGAATAGCACATGTTCTTGTTTGGTACAAAGTCACTCTTCTACCTGAAAGGCTGAGTACTAGGTGGTTATTCTAAGGCTTTTTTTTTCCCCCAGTCCTTTTTTTTTTTTTACCTGCCCCTTGCATCTCAGGAGAAGGTGGGGGGAAAAAAGGGAAGTGTTTTTGCCCAGGACTCAAATTGTCCTACGCCTGTACACGCAGTGCTCAGCTACCTGGCGGAGGCTGGAGGTGTGTTTGCAGCGGATTTAGCGTTGACGTACTGCAGGAAGAGTCAGCAGGGCCCAAGCCCTCGCAGCTGGGTTTAACCAGCTTTCTGCAAGCGCAGTTTGCATCTCACCCCATGAAAATGGTTGTTCTTGAGCACAAAAGCTTTTGCTCTCAGAAGGGCGAGAACCCCATCCAGGTTCCCTTAGAAATGCTGCGTTGTTGAATGCCCCCAGCTCCACCTGCGCAGCCCGCTTAGATCTGTGTGGTCTGTGGATTGTATTGCAAGCATCGGTCACCAACTGTCAGCTGGATCTCTACATTTTGGGGTTCTTTTTGCCTGGAGACAGAAGCAGTGTTGTCCTCCAAGCAGCTGCTATGTTTTCTCTCTCGTTACCCTGATCCTTGTCAGTGTGGCTGAAGCAGGGCTGGGTGTAAAGTCCCCCAGAAAACAGCCTGGGAAGCACGGATGTTTCTTGAGCTGTCATTGAAAACTTTCAGATTTGGACTGCATCACCTTGAACTTGCTGTTGAAGTCAAACTTTCTGTTAAGGTTACCTCTGATTTAAGAAGGCTCAGGCACTGGCTGAACGCCTGAGACCTAAATTTGGCAGAGGCTGGGTTTATGGATCACTGTGTGTACTCTGCTGTTGCTGCTGTTGCTTTCATATATTCGAAGCTTTCAAAACTCTGTGCAGATGTCAGTCTCTCCTGCGTATATCGTGTTCTTCGCTGGAAGCCTTGGCTGTGGTCCCAAAGAACTATGGGGCAAATGTCGTCCTGCCACGCTTCAAATAAAAGCAAGGAAGAGAGGAGCGCACCAGTACCGCTGTGGGACAGGCGAGGATTCCCATCCTGCTGCTGCCAGCACTGGTCCCTCTCTCTGGGTGGTTATTAAGGGGTCACAGATTGTTTTAGAGCCACTGGTGATGATAGGAGGGAGGGCAAGGATAGGGCAGGAGTATACTGGATGTGCTGTACTGTGGCTTTTAGCACCAGAAGCAGTAAGCAAAGCCACTTATTAGCGCCCTCATTAGCGAGCCGTTCCGCGGCACTAAGGAGGTACGGCGGCAGGAAAAAGGTCAGATCTTCCAAGAAGAAACCCGGGCCTTGAGGAGGTCTGAAGCAAGCAGCGATGCTGCGCGTTCGCACAGGGAGACCTCAGGTGGAGCCCGTCCCCCCAGGCAGCAGCGGCTTCTGTAAGGAGCTGAGGTGGCTTCAGGCCTGACTTAACAAATCCAGGTTCAGATGTGGCTGCTTGTGCCTCCCTGCAGAGCCGCGCAGAGGCATTCCGGTATCCGAGGCATGTGAATGTGATTAAAAATAGTCTAAAGTGGGAGGGAAGCACTTCTTCACCTGCAGCGCAGCATAGCTGTGGTGGCGACTGTTAAAAGCAGGTGTATTTTGCTCATTGGCAGCTTACTGCTTTGTCCCTGCGTGGTTCTGCCTGCAAGCCGGGGTGCCCGCAGTTGGTGTGTCAGGAGCCATCTGCGGTGGCATGGTGGTCTCCTGTGGGTCCCTTTCACCTGTGGCCCACGGAGACCGGGAGTGTGGCAAGGGAGGGACACGGGGATGACGGGTCCACGGCTTGTGGGCTCCGGGCGACGTGGCTTGCATGCGCTGTGCTCTGCACTGTGCCCAGGAGAGGCTAAAGTAAGCGTTGAAAGGGGAAACTCGAAGACCTTTCTAAGGACATTCATTACGCAAAGGCGGTGAGCACTAATCAACTTCTGGTGCCAAGCAGGCTTGTTCTGGCTGGCGCAGGCACCGGCTGCCGAGCGTGCACGTGTGGGCACAAATCGCAGCAAGGTGACTTCCTTCTCCTGCCAGCTGCGAGTGACCTGGAGCGCTCCGGGAAGCGGGTCAGACCCACGGGCGCGTGAGCTGGTCCTCCGCCACCCCAGGCGGGCGGCAGTCGCTGCTCCGTGGCAGGGTGGCCGTCGAAGGGAGCGCCTGCAGCCGGTGGGGTTGGGATGCTCGCCGGGCGCTGCGGCTTGTGGGGCTTCATCGGGTGTCGAAACCTCCTGGGGCACCTGCGTGCGTGGGCACGGTGTGATGGGGCGGGAGACGGGGATCCTCGGTGCCTGTGCAAGGGATAAACGGGATCTCTCAGGATTACAGCCTGGGACAGCACTCCGCAAAGCTTTGCCTCTTGGATTTGAAGTCTTTTTCAGTGACGAGTCCCCAGGGTGTCACGACGGCACATGGCAAGCTGCGGAGCCAAAGCACGCTGCCGTTCCCGGGTGCCTTGCGCGGTGGCTTGGGGAGGAGGGGGAGCGAGCGGTGCTGTTCCCAGTGCTGGGAACAAGGTCAGACTGTGCCTGTTGTTAAAATGCAGAGGGGAGATTTCTGCCTCGTGACTTGGTCTTAGCCAATGTAAGTGAAGATTGGAAATGGAAACAGATCTGTGTTGGTGGCTCTGACAGCAACACAGGAATCTGGCGCTGGTTCTGCTCCGGAGCTATTCCATGCAAAGAAATAAACATGTGTGATAAATTACCACAAAGAGCCTTTTATAGATTGTTTTCTGTCCTGTTTTCCTTTCAAAGAATTACAGCTGCTTTGCTTTTATTTTCTGCTACAAACAGAGCCTTTTAATTGGAGCGGGGGATCTCAGTGTAGGGAATCTTCTCTGCTTGGAAATACTAGGAAAACTTAGGGCTCTGTGATCTTTTGTTTGTTGGAGAATGGGAACGGGAATTTCCATATGCTTTGGACAAAGCGGGCAGTTTGAGGCTTTCATGGAGAATGTATTTTTAGCGTCTGTGTAACTTCCAAATATACCCCCGATGGGGAAAACAAAGTTAGCTTGAACAAAAATACCATTCTCCAGTTCTCAATCCCTTGACTTTTTCCACTGTTCTTTCGAGCAGTCCTTGCAAGAGGAGGGAAACTGGGTTTGGTAATACTGCTGTGGTATCTTCTGTATGTGGATTGTCTCCAGGAAAAAGCTGAAAAAATTACAAAAAATGATCGAAGGTCTTAAACTCACTATAGGGCAGATGAGAAAATAATCTGCAAGAGGAAATCATTTTATCAGTTTAGGATTGCATACCTGTAATAAAGGACTCCAGGAAAAAACAGTTATGCTATGGCAAAATTCAGTTAGTATCTTCCGCGCGGGGCATAAAGTTAATAATACATTGAGTATTATTGACCTTTAAGCAGAAGGCGTAAGAGTTTGTCACTGCAGGTCTTGCAGAATTGGGGCTGCCACACCAGAGCGGGCAGGAGTTGGTGGCGGGGCCCCTTCTGCCCTGCAGGGACAAGGGCAGAACGAGGATCGGATCCTTTCGGTGGCACAAAACCAAAGAGCCCGCTTGCTCTGTGGCTTGGGATTTTTCTCTCGCTATGGTTCATTTTTTCCAATGCTTGCTGCTATAAAGACAGCATGAAAAACGGCGTAGTAAATATGCTGTGTTATTTTAGTAGCTGGTCTTTAGACAAGACCTGCTCAGGCATCGCCAGTGCTGGCACTCGCAGTCTGAGAGTTTTTCTGCCTGGGTATGGACTGCTTCTTCCCTTCGCCTCCCCTCTGCCTCCAGGTAGTCTCAGATTTCTTTTTCTCCCAAGAGCTCAGTGTTTACAGTTTCTGCTTTGATTGGGTTGGATGAGACCTTAAATCTCCTAAGTCCCTTTTCTTTTTTTTTTTTAATCTTGGTGCCAAATAGGATTTTAGGAAATCTCCAGCCTTTCTAGGACTGTTGTCCCCATCGAGGCAGGAGCAGACTTGGGTTTTCCCGGACACGACTGCTTGCTTTCAGGCCTGCTCAATGTCTCCAGTAGCCCTCGGAGCAGGAGGATCCACCTGGGAGTTGCTCGTCTGCTGTATGAAAAAGGCTTTTTGTGATCTCTGGGGCTCTGGGGAAAACCAGCGTGAGCCAAGAAGCAGCTGTGTTTGCGGAGCTCTTGCCCTGCTCCGAGCTCCCCAGCAGGAGCAGCTGCTTGTTGTAATTTCTGGAGATTATTTTAGGTTTGGGGTATTTGAGATTAAATGAGCGCCCTGCCTGGTGACAGCGACGAGCCTTTCTGCAACCTGCAGATACTGTATTCTGCAGATGCTGTTTTCTGGGGTGTGTATTTAGGCCACTGCCTCCAAGGAGAGGTTTTTTGTGCCTGGTAACAGACCTTTGGATCCTCTGCCGTTTCCTGACTGCAGCTCCTGAAAGCAGCCTGTTGGCAGCTCTCCCGCATGCAGGGATCTGGGGATGGGTGTGGGGATCCTCGCCGCAGAGGAGTGCAGCGTTTTCTGCCTCTGCCGGCTGCGTCTGCTCGGGGTTCACCAGCAGCAGCAGGCTCGGCACATCACTGCTGCTCTTCCCTGGCTGGGGTTATCTGAGGACCTGGAGGCTGCACTGCATAGGAAGCTCTGCAGTGAGACAGGGGGATGATAAACAGCCAGATGGATCCTAGAGTGTTCCTGCACAGGAATACTTGGGTTGTAAACACGCTGGTCCTGCCGTGACACAAGCCAGATTTGCTTGCCTTATATGCTACTCCTGGGAAAGATGGATTTGTTTTTCAGCAGTGGAAGGGGAATGTGATGACAGCATTTGCTTGCTCAGACTCGGCCTAATGTTCTCTGAATCATTTTGTTCAGCAGCATCTTTAAACGGATAAAATGCTGGTTATGCTTCCAGTCCTAGAAGGCACCCACAGCGTCCTGCTCTGAGGCCCTCTGGGGCTGGTGTGGCAGGGGTGCTCAAGTGAATTTGGGGAGTAAGTGACCCAAAAAAGGAGGTAGGAGGGAAATCTGCCTGCTGCAGCCGGACCTCTGCCCGGTGACCAGCTTCAGGAGGTATCGGCTGGGCTCTCTGTAGCCTACAACTTCAAAGCTTCTCCCTGTGATTTCCAGTTTGCAGGCCATCATTAGTCAGTGATGGAAACTTGTTCGCTTCTGGTTGTTTAGGAAAACGGGGAGTTCCTCCTTTCCCAGGAGAAGCGGGAAGGTCTCACAGCTCTTTCTGCCTGCTCCGCTCTGCTTTGGGACCCCGAGTGGCAGCAGGGGCTGGGAGCCGGCCGGGGGGGCTTTGGCTGTTGAGGTGGCAGAAGTGGCTGCTGTGAGCTGCTTGGAGCTGCCCCTGCCGAGGGCTTTGCTTCCCCCGCAGATCCTTGCAGAACCAGCCTGGTCTGCTCTCAGCAATGCCATCGCACCGGATAGGAGCCCGGGCAGCGGAGTGGGGTGGGTGGCAGGAATAGCAATGTGAGGGGCTGTTGCCTGCTGCTCGCTGCAGAGCTCGGCAGCTTCGTAGCTGCGCTGGCAATTAAAGCCTTGGATATCTGGTGTTTGCTGTTACCTCCTGCGCCTAGCTCCAAGCTAGTGTGCTTGGGCATCTGAGCCATCCAGCTGATGGAGAAATGACCAGGGTTAGCTCCCCTTGCAGAGAGTCTGCCTTCCCAGCAGGAGCCAGGGACTTCGCTAGAAGTGGAAATGCAAAGAGCAACACAGTTCGTGTTTGTCTGTGTTCCTTCTTGTTATAACAGGAACTTTCTGGTCTACTGCAAAGATTTGGGTGCTGACCCAAGGTGCATAAACAAACCTGGCAGTTCAAGCTGCAGGGTGTGTTGAAGACTGTGCAGCCGTCACAGCCTGCGTCTAACAGCTCTTGACTGAAACGAGGGTGATATGTAGAGACCTTGGGCACGTATTTTTCAGAGAGGGAAAGAGGTGGTGGCTACAAGCTTGGAACTCTTAGAGAAAGCACAAGGGCTGGAGCAAACGCTCCTGTGCTAAAGGTAACCAATGCAAAGTATGCTGTCAGTCTGGAAAGAAGCAGTGTCATTAAGCAGATAAATCTTGGATCGTAGACGGTCCCTGACACTGGCGACACCAATGCAACCTGCAGAGCAATATCCTGAAGAGCTAAGTCGTTCTTGAGTAAAACTGGCTGCTTCAGATTCTGGTATCCAGAAGCCTCAATCCGAAATACCGGATTTATGTCTGCCATTGGCTTTGTCGTCTTAAGAAAGCCTCCTTCCCTCTTCTTCCCTTCTCTTGGCAGCAGCTTGTTTCAACCAATTTTTCTTTCCCTAGCTGCCCAACATGTTTGGTGACCTTCGTTCCACGTTCATTGCCCTGATGATTGGCTCCTATGCTTCCTCTGCTGTGACTTTTCCAGGAATCAAGGTGAGGCCGTGGGATCGTGACTCATGACTGGTGGTGTTACGCGGGAGTTTTGCACCATTTAGCAATAATGTGGCAAGAAAGAGGGACTGTTTGTTAAAGCGCTTGTTCAGAGACGTGCATTTGCAAGATTCAGTTCCCGTCTGTTAAAGACTTCCCAAGTGACTGCCACAGGACTGCAACAGATACTGCAAATAGAACCGTCTGTTTGCTAATAGATGGGAAAATTTTAAAGGTGCTAAGTAAAAGTGAAGAACTGAAGATCTTTTTTTATGAAAGGCTGCTTTTTTAAGCTCTAAGGAGTATAGATATGTATTTTTAATACACGTGTATAATTAATATGTGCGATTGTCACCGATGGTTGGCTTTGAACACAGTTCAGAGCTAGCAAACAGCGCTGAAGACGTCACTTGGGCTGCCTCGGTAGGTCGTTAGCGGGTCCGAACCAGAGGTGTTTCATTGCAGAGTTAGCGTAAGGGGGGACAGCAAAGGTAAGGCAGTCGCAACTCTGCAGGGAGGTTGCTGCTGGCTTTCCAAGGAGAAGGTCCCAGATGGCAGCCTTTGATGGCAGTCATCTGCAATACAGCTGCCGGCTGTTCCAGCTGGCCGGCCTGTTGTCGTGGCTATAGCTGCTGCTAAAGATGTGCACATACGTCTCTTTCCAAGCCTGTCGTCCCAGAACTGTTCTTTGTTACCACCTGAGTTAAACCCATTTTAAATGTGGCATGTTGTTCTTTCCCACAGCTTCCCCTCAGACCTCCTTCAAAGAATCCTGAAGTATCTTTCTGCTTTTATAGCCAAAACCATATTCCCTTGTGATTTCCAGGTTATATACGACTTTGGGGTCTCCTTCATCCTTATTCTGCTTGTCTGGGCAAGCTGTGCAGGACTAGTTTTCCTCAACTGTTTCTTCAATTGGCCTCTGGAGCCTTTCCCAGGACCAGAAGACATGGACTACACGTAAGTGTCCTCTAGACTGGCCTTGAGGGCTAATCCCATTCTTAATCCTCTAGAAAGTGCTGGCACGGCTGATTTAGAGGAATGGACAGGGAACTCCCTTGCATGTTGTTTATTGCTGCCATTCCTTCTTAGGTTGAGGATTTATGTCTGCCATTAGCGTTATGTCTTGACTGGTGAATATCTGTGGAAAGTTGCACTTTCCAAAGTGTAGGAATTACGAAGGAAAATGATCTGTCAGTAGTCATAAGTGTTTCTATATTGACCTGTGCCAAATTGGCCCAGGGGAAGTATCTCTGTGCTCTGGATCCAGACCATTTGTCGTTTGTAGATGGAAAGTAGTGCCTTAAATCCACACAGAGCCTTTCTGACTCCTGCAACTTTGCTGCCTCTGATTCCCCACCCTGTGTTGCAGCTCTCATGCTCTTTACTGCCCAACAGGGTGAAAATAAAGTTCAGCTGGCTGGGATTTGACCACAAAATCACTGGGAAGCAGTTTTACAAGCAAGTAACGACTGTGGGGCGCCGTCTCAGTGTGGGGAGCTCCATGAAGGGCCCCAAGGAGCCGACAGCCTTGCAAGAGAACAACAAGCTCTGTCTGTCTACGGTGGACCTAGAAGTGAAATGCCAGCCTGACAACACAGGTGTGGTTCCACGGGCGCCCCGGGGACGCTCGTGCTGGCACAAGGCTGTCGGCCTCTGCTCTGCTCCAGACCTGTTTATGAGATAGCGATACGTGATCCATGCGTTGCCAGGGCCACGCGCCAGCCGCCATTATTTAAATACAATTTCAGTTATATAAGGAAGCCTGTCCTTGTGTACTTGCCTAAATACAGCACATGTTGTTGCCAGTGGCGGGGACGGCATGGGTAACTGGTATGGCCGTGGAAGGACGGCGCGGTTGGTCACTGCTGTCTCTTAGGTAGAGTGTTGCCATCATGACCAAGCCTTCCTTGCTCAGGGGTATGGCAAAAGCAAAGGGCTTGAAGCTTCCTTTTGCTCTAACCCACAGAATTAGGTGAGTTTTCCTTCCTGTTCCCCTTGCCCCAGCTACTGCCAGCCCAGCTCCCAGCATCTGTAGCTGCTCATTGTGTTCATGCTAACTGAGCTCCCTCAGCTGCCGCGGGCACAGTGCTGAATGACTAGCTAGCTAGGAGACCTAACCCAGAGGCCAAAGCCTCTTCTGAAAGTGTACCTGTTTACAAAGGTATGGTGCCTTCTTCAGAGGCTCTGTTATTCCTTCTGCAGCTTCTCCCTCCTTCATGAAGAGTGTCTTCAGTCCTATTTTGTTGCTCAGCCTTATCACCATGTGTGTCACTCAGCTGCGGCTCATCTTCTACATGGGGGCCATGAATACCATCCTTGAGTTCCTGTCCGGAGATGAAGATCAAGGTAGGGTAACCTGAAGACTTTTATCTGCTTCCTTGGAACTGGTACCTGACCCAGACTCGGTCCTCGCAAGAGGCCAGCGAGCCTGATTGCTCAGCAGATACACCGTGTGTGGCCATTAGTGGTGTCGCAGTGCAGCTGACAGCTGCTGGTAGGGTCTAGTGGAGGGCTGGACCTGGCCCAGGACAGAGGGGCAGCGAGGTAGACACTTGAATGTCAAGCTAATTTTAGCCCAGTGTCTGTTAAATACTATTCTGTGTTATTTCCCCAGATGGGTTGTTGAAAGTAGCCTCTCAGGATGGACCGCGATAATTTTTTTTATTGGAAAACCTATTTCATCAGGTATTTGCTTTGCTTATCCTAAGCAAGCACAAAGTACGGAGCAGCTGACTGCCATGACTAATGGTTGGACTAGGTGTCTCAGCCCGGCAGCCGGGGGTGGGAGAAATGAAGTCATCGCTGTTTTGTGCAGCCTGGTGTGTGCCGGGGAGGCTCGGGGTGCTCGCTGCGCTGGACTCCTGTATTTATAGCTCTGATTCAGTCCATGGAGCAAACAGGAAAGAGTACATTAGTTTACTGTTGTTGAAAATACCCAGGATTGCAAAACAAGACTTCGCTTTTTTTTTCTGTCCTTTGTAGTAAGATCCAGTTTGAACTTGTTAAATATGGATTGCATGAAGCTGATAAATCAAGAGGCACTCCTCTGAAAACAGGAGCGAGCTCTGGGGGAGGGAAGGAGACTCAGGAAACTCCAAGTGCCCTGGCATTCCCTGAATTGCTTTGCTTCTGGAGCCTTTGACAGCCTGCAGCATTCAGCTCTTTATCTCCTGGCTCAAGGGCCAATTTGGACATTAAAGAGTAAACAGGACAAACTTCACACTGCCTACTTTTCCCAACATTTCTTAGTTTTCTGCTTACCTCGTAACTCTTTCACACTGATTTTTTTTTTCTTTCTTTCTTTTTTCCCTGGCTTGCTCTAGTTATTTCTCTTTCATATTTTCCTCTCCTCCCCTCCTTGGTATTTTAGAATTAATATTAACTATATATGCTGCCAGTTCTGTTTAGATCAAGCTCCGTGTTAGAAGGGGATTGCGCCCCGTGGGTGCCTGGCGTTTCCTCTGTGCCACCTTTGAGATCTCTTCCCGTCTCCCCCTCCTGCCCGAACGCCGCCGGGGCTCGCCGCGCAGTCCCCTCGCTGTCTTGGTGTTTCCATGGCATCAGCAAAACCCTGGTATTGTCTGGTCGCAGCAGTGTCAGGCTGCAAGAGCAATTCCAAGACGTGTGCAGCTCTCCAGAAATGTAATCTGTGCGGATCGGGAGAGGTTGGGATGCTGCTCCCTTGGATTCCTCATTCTCCTTGCAGTTATTTACTTAACGTGATTTGTTTAGAGAGCTCCCTCTACCTGCAGCTGTTCTCAGGAGCAGTCAGCAAGGGAAGAAGAGTTGAGTCAATCCTGCAAGTGCTATGGTCAAAGGAAACTTAAATATTCCTGGGAGCAGAACAGGAGAGAAGGATGTGGGGAAATAATTCGGATAGGGAGTAAAGTCTTTAAGTTTATGAGGCACTAAAGTCTTTAAGTGCGCAGTGAGGCACTGTGTCCTTGAAAGTCCTGCTTTCTGTGCAGATTATGGTGACTTAGACCTGTCATGAAACCTAGGGGTGGCAAAAGCAGTCAGCCTGTGGCTTCGTATCTTCTGAAAACCCCCGAAAGATGGGGGAGAAGCTAAGGGGTTCGGTAGCTCTGCAAAGGACTCTGTCATTGTGTCGTAGGAAGGCAGGAGAGAGGAGACGTCTCTAGAACTTGAAATTTGGCTGCATCTTTTGTAAATTATCACCTTGCTTTCAAATGTGGTAATACTTGGAGACCTTGGGTAGAATCAGGGCGGGCTGGAAAACTCAGCTGTGTGAGGTGCTTGCTCAGGAGAGGTTCGAGGGAAGGACGTGTAGAACAGTGGGTGTAAAGGGTTGTGCCCATGTGTGCACCTTTTGTCCGTTTGCTCTGTCCAGGCTTCTCTTTCTGCTGGTATGTGCTAGGTGTTGTTCAGTTTTTTAATTTGTTTTCCCCTTCTCCTCAGGAAAGAATGTGGTTTTTTTTTTTTTTTTAAGATGATAGATAAATTAAGGAGGCCCTGTTTTGTAGCAGCTACTGTCTCTCCTCTTCTCCTGCTGACCCCATAAATCTTATTCCTTGCTTCAAGCTGGCTTCTGCTCTTGCTGCTTAGAGCCCAAGATTAACTGTTCAGAATAGCATGAAGAGGCAAAACATGACAGCGTGGCTTGCTTCTTACCCTCTATTAAAAAATAACCAGACAACAGCAAATCAGCTGCGGGAGTGGCTGCAGAGGGTGATGGCACCTGTCTCTCTTGGCTGCAGCAGTTGCTATAATGAGGTGTGATGCGGGGCCGCTTCGGGGCTTGCCTTTGCAAGGTAATGGGGGCAGGAACGTGGGGCTGGCGCTGGAAGTTCCTCGTGGTTCCCTTGCCAGCAACTGGAGCCAGGAAAGTATCATCAGGTGCCATGCCTGGGCAGAGCAGGCGGCCCTGCTGGGGTTTGCTACAACCGATAGGAGAGGAAGGCTTGTTGGAAACTTCTCTCCATTACCAAGTTGATTTTGGTGTAAGTCCTGGCTGTACGGCTTCGGTTAGATCTAGAAACGTGTTGGGAGGGACAAGCTAAAATTCTTTTTGGTTGTTTTGCTTACAGTGCTGTAACTTGTAAGCACTCTGTGCTGAGATGGGCAATTTCAGAGTTACATCCTTATTTCGGGGCCGCGGTACACCGTGACTCACCAGCCCTTGGGTGATGCCTACAGATCCATCACGTGGGCCGCGGGGAGGAAGCGAAAGAAGCGGCGTGGGGTGGGGGAGCTGCTCGGTGACAGGAGGGGACAGTTTCAGTCTGCTGGCATCAGCTTCCCTTAGCAAGCCATGTAGACGCTTCTCCCAACTTTAACACATGGGGAATTTTCATCACTTTGAGTTTTTAGTGATTGCTCTCAGATGCTGTGTGGTTTTGCTGCTAATCTCCCCTCCCCCTGCCTCCAGACTTGTCTGTTCTGCGCAAAATGGGTTAGTCCTCACCTTCCCGGCCTGCCTTGTCCTTGCTGGAGCTTCCCAGCTGGAAAAGATGCAGCTGGAGCTCCCAGCAAGGCAGGAGAGGAGATGACTAAGGCAGGGTGTATTGCTTGTAAGAGCTTTCCCTGTTGGTCCTAGCCAGAAGAAGCCTCGCTGGCACTGAGCAGCTGCTGGGTCCCATTCCTGGAGCCCGACCTGCTGTTGGGCTGACGCTGCTCAGAACACTACGGCAGGATCAGGACGGCTGAAGCAAGGCGCCCAGTATGCCCACTCTAACGTCATGCCTCTGGGAGGCTGAGTGATGAAGTGGGGCTTTGGCGTCCCAGCTCCTTCGGCCCTGCCTGTTAGCCTGGGGGAACGTGGGGTCTGGGCTCTGAATGAGTGATCAGTGGGGAGGAACACTTTCCTTTCTGTCGTTTTTTCTGTTGCTGCTATGGTACCACTTGGACTGACAACTTTTTAAATCTTGGTTTGTTGTTTTTTTTCCCCTGCAGTGGCTCTCTACACTTCCATTTTTGGGGTACTGCAACTGCTGTGCCTGCTGACAGCGCCTGTGATCGGGTACATCATGGACTGGCGACTGACGGAATGCGATGATGGCTCAGAAGAGAACGAGGAGAGCAACGCTGAGCAGTGCGTAGTGCGTGCCGCACGGGACACGCAGCCGCGTAGCAGGCCCCCTCTGCTCTGCATGATGTGTTTTGTGGTGAAAGACTGAAAAGAATATTGGTTCTTCAGTATAGAAAAGAAAGCCTGAAGGAAGACCTGATAATTGCAGAGGAAAGGACCAAACTATCTTCCATGTCCGCTAAGATGAGTCAAGAAGAGCAAATGTAAACGGTAGCAGGGGAGGCTCAGACTTCCCTTCTAGCCCAACAGTAACAGCACTGAAATAATTGCCCAGGTGTTCCTCAGCCTCCACTGATGGAGATCCCACCACCTCCCTAGACAGACCTGTAGCCAAACCGGTTTAGATAAAGTTGAGGTGATATGCGAGTTCCAGTAGCTGCTGAAAGTGTGTTTTGTAACATAGGTTTTGCTATCCTTCCAGAAGTGACAAGAAAAAGAAAAAACGTGATCGTCAGATCCAGAAAATCACCAATGCCACCAACGCCTTTGCCTTCACAAACGTCCTGCTGGTTGGATTTGGAATCACCTGCCTTATTCCTAATCTACCGTTGCAGGTGAATAGGTCAGATGGATGGGTGTGCTGGAGGGGCTGGCAGTGGGGGTCCTGACACGGTGACAGGCACAACGCTGCCGGCAGGTCCTGCAGGCCAGCAGGAGCAGCCGGTGGCAGGAGGGCGTCCCGGCGCTGCTGGGAGGCTTCTGGGCTGCTTTGGGAACCCCAGTCTTAGAGCTGCAACAAGTGATACCATGCAGGTTACATCTCTTGAGAGAACCTAAAGAAGCAGATATAGTTAAAATGTCAGAGTTGATCCACAATTTATTCGAACTTAGAAGTTTCTGCAGCTGAGCTCTATAGCAACAAATGCTTTCCTGCTGAGATCCCCTCAGCAGTGCCTGTGCACGTAACCTGCGCGTGAGTTAAGCTGCTGGTGGTTGGAAAAGTTGCTGTAAGAAGCATGACACTGATACGTACGGCCGGTTACTTCTGCATCAAACGCTATGGCCAATGGTACCCGTGGGATTATAAACCTGGTGAAATATTTACTTTGTGGCACCACCTGTCTTTGGCAGAGGAGTTTAGTGATTTTATGCTATACTTAAACATGCCTTGATGATGTAGGCAAGCAGATATAGCTTGCTCATACTTTCATATTACCCGCAATAACTTGTGGAAAATTAACTACATTGCCCGCAAGCTCAATGAAGAAGCGTTGTGACCCTGGCCACAGGCTGCTGGGGACGCGTCCTGGCAGCAGTGCCATCTAGAAATGAGATCGGTCTTGTGTGTGGTTAACCTCAGGGGGCACCACGTGTTGGCCTTTGCAAAGTAAGGGAAGCAGCGCTTTTGGAGATGCGTACGAACGTCTGCCCTTGTGCTGATCTTTCATGGTTTGGTTCTGGGTTCCTCAAGCCACCTTTGTAGTAGAAAGGAGAACGGCTTGCAGGAACGGTTGCATGTCAGGGTCTGGCCCACCTGGGGGTTATCTGGGATGTGACATTTTTCTGCTTCTCTTTCCAGATTCTTTCCTTCATTTTGCACACAGTCGTGAGAGGATTCATCCACTCGGCTGTGGGAGGCCTCTATGCAGCTGTGTAAGTCTCTGCTTACCTGTAACGTGCGGCTGGCCAGATAAACTGGTTTGGGGTGATAAGCTGTCCAGGTGAGAGGGAGATCAGGAAGTGAAGTCTTCGTGGTCAGAGGAGAAAAATGATGCAACTCGTTTCCTCAGTCACCACTGGATGTGACAGTAGCTGGACTGAAGTCCTAGCTGATGCTTTCCTTGTTTAGAAACAGCTAACCCCTTTGGCATAGCTACTGCGGAGAGACAGGCACAGCTCTATACGGGCCTCAGGTGAGACCAGGCTATCAACACTAAGGTTATATAGTAAAAACTCAAGGCTTTTTTTTTATCTTTTAATGAGTAGCTATGTGCATGTGTCCAGGTAAAACATTAACATAAATGAATACACTGCTACTGGCCTGCTCTGAAATTACATTGGTAAAGCATTGCTCATTAGTGATGCCTACTCCCTTTCCCAGGACAGATCATCCATCCTGTTTCCAACTTATCAGACTTATCAATAGCTGAATCTGAATACTCTCTTCCTTATTAAGCAATGTTTTTTGGTTTTGAAAACAGATCTGCCCCTCTGTCCTGAGCTGTTGGACAGAGGAACAGAAAGAAGCTGTTGATCTGTCAGAGAATCGCAGAATTGTTGAGGTGGGAAGGGATCTCCTGAGACCATCTAGTCCAGCCCTCAGGCTCAAGCAGCGTTTCCACTAATTTTTCCATTAGTAGTATCTGATATTCAGCACTTTCCAATCAACAGTATTGTTGAGTTTGACATAGGATCAGACTTGTCCTCTAAAAAGGAAAACACATGCTAACCTGTTGTGCAGGTTTCACTCACTTCTAAAGGGAGCAAATTGTTATGACCAGATGAAAAAGATTGCTCAGCCGCAAATGCTGTCATCTGGATAAAGAGGCCCTGCTTTTAACTTGCAAATATCTACACTCTTCTCCCTTTGCAATAGGAACAGCAGTTGTATAAGCACTTCCACCTGCTTACGGTACAGCTGCAAAACAAAACAAGTGCTGGATCTGATGCTGCTTATGTTTGAGAGCTCAGGATGAGAATAATCTGGAGAGGAAGGCTCCAGCCTGGTCGCCAGCTGCAGTCTGCTCTAGAGAGCACTGCGCACCGTCGGGTATAGCTAAATACTCTACAAAATAGAGGCAGCTATACGTATGTCCAGGAGAGACAGGTTCTTCACGTTGTGCCTGTCTTGGGACTGTGCTCTGTTGCGTTAGTTGACTGGGAATGTAATCTGATGTGGGTGATGTGAGCAGTCACGGTGACACCTAATAACGCTGTTGCTTTCTCTGTTGACAGATACCCCTCTACTCAGTTTGGCAGCCTGACAGGGTTGCAGTCGTTGATCAGTGCCCTTTTCGCCCTTCTGCAGCAGCCTCTTTTTATGGCATTGACGGGACCTTTGGAAGGAGATCCTCTCTGGGCAAGTTCTTCTCAAATTTAATGTGAAGGCTTATAGTGGTTAAGATGATTTTGGATCATTTCTTTGAAAACAAAAGGACTGCTGTGCATGGACCAAGGTTAAAAACAGCTGGAATTTTACCTGTCCCTCAGCCTGCTGTTACCTTGGTGCTGTCCAGGAGACCCTTCCCTGTTGAGTAATGATTCCCTGGGAGGGAAAGCCGTTAACCCTTACGCTGGTGTGTGGACGGGGAGGAAGGGAGAGGGCTGCATGAGTGCTTCCTGCTAACAGCTTGTGTGGCGACTCAAAATCGGTCAGGTAAAAGTGAGTGAATCTGCACGGACCTCAAAATGCAGCAGAAATACTCTGTTCCCTTCAGAGCTGTTAGCTCCAATTACCAGTCCATTTTGGTTTGCCGATGCTAATGTCCGAAAAGCCGAGCGGCTGTTGAGGGTAGGGCTAATGTGGTGTCTTGATGAGAGTCTGTCTGGGCAGCTCATTAAAATCATGACACAGGTGGTCCTGGGGAAGAGTCCCTGGTCTCCAGGCTACGTGTGCCCACCCCAGCAGCCTGTTGCTCTTCACTCAGCAAACCTGGTGTAAAAACTGCAGCTTAAACAGCCCTGCCTGTTCGGTGGAACAAGACTCTGCAGCCATGATCCAGAGCAACAAATTCTTGCAGGATTTAGCGTGCGGCGCTCTGGGCACAGGAGTGTTCATGTCAATACGGT
The DNA here is from genome assembly GCF_965183815.1 of Platalea leucorodia. Classification (NCBI taxonomy): domain Eukaryota; kingdom Metazoa; phylum Chordata; class Aves; order Pelecaniformes; family Threskiornithidae; genus Platalea; species Platalea leucorodia. Next base: position 13,018,076 of record NC_138838.1, on the reverse strand, counting down.
GGAGGTTGTTGCCAATGCACTGAGCAGGGCGTCTCCTGGTTTGCCCGCAGCTGGGTGGCGTGGGCCGGGTTCTGACACCTCGGTATGCGTGACGGGGTTGGCGTCCTCCTTGCCTGCCTAACTTTGGTTTGCCTTTCTTCCTGCAGGTGAACGTTGGCTTGCTTGGCGTGAGCTTCCTGGGTTTCTGCCTTCCAATCTACCTGGTCTGCTACAGACGCAGGCTAGAGAGAGAAAAAAAACAGAAGATGGATGATGCCAAACTTTTCTTGAAAATCAATGGCACTCCCAATGAGGAAGCCTTTGTTTAAACTGGTGCTTCAAATACAACCTCCCCTGTACAGGCTCCTACCACCTCCGTGGGTTCTACCTGTGGTGTAAGCCAGGCTTTTTCTCTCCTGGCTCTGCCAGTCTTTACTCATCACTGGAGTGAGGGACAGACATCGTGACTGAGCTTTCCTCACATATGTGGCAGGAGGAGACTTCCCACTCCTTACTCCAGAACATGGGACGCTTTTCCTTTTTATAAAGGCCACGCAGATATTGTGTCTTAAATTATCCTCCGATCACACTCCCCAGCAGCAAAGTCTCTGCATAGGAAATTGGGGAGAGAAGGAATAGAGGGATGGGGGAAGAGGGGAGAAAGACCATAATTTGAGTTCGCAAATGTAACACACTGAAGTCCGTTTTCTCCCCCTCTTCCCCCAGCCTTGGCTGACATTGTCCCAGATGCAAGCTGCACTCTTCTCCCTCCCTGAGGCTCCATAATGGTCTTTCTGCTTGATATGTTGCTGGAGCCACTGGTTTTACTGTCTATCCAGACATACCCCAGACTGTTTCTGAGGCAGGGAAGGGGATTTTATTCCTATGTGTATAAGCACAGCTTCAGTGTATTGCTAAATGTTGGCTGCTAGCACTGACAGCTCCCAAACCTTTTATTACTGCAAATGACACAGACCGTGAGCAATGGATCTGCCTTCCACACGGAAATGAAGAGCCTAGCGGACTGCTTGGTCCTAAGCCAAGCCTTCAGAGGCTTGGAATTCCTCTTCTTCCTGGCCCACAAACCACCTGTACGTGTTTTAAACTGTCTGCAGTCCTGGAACCTCTGAGATAGGAATTGGATCTTGTTTACCGATGAAGTGCTTTGAGACTCGTTGCCTTTTGCCTCTTCTTCCCTCCGACGTGACCCTGGGAGGGGAGCAGCAGCGTGTATTTAGTAAAGTGGAGAAGCTTCTTGAAGCTGAGTTCGGGGGCTCCAAATACCTTGGTGTTTGCATGTCGTGAGCTGACTTGCTGTTGAAAAGAACTAAGAGTGCAGAACACTCCCTTGTGTCTGGTAACTGGATCCTGTGGACGTATGGCAGGGTGACGTGGTGATGTAATTCTTCCTCTAGCCATAGCTCATTTACGTTGTTCCGATAATAGCCCCCAAGCTGCTGAACACCAGGTTACTGTGACTGACCAAAAAGCTGCTGGTTTGGCTGATTAAGAGCCTTCTGCGATGTTGATGCTCTGTCTGGACAGAGTACGCGGTGATTGATTGTATGGTGAAGCCGACCTACAGAGCAATACGTGTGGGTAAAGGTGCCCCGGGCCTGTTCACCGTGGAGGGGAATACAAAGGGAATTCTTAACCTGCTTATTTTTATAGAGGTTTTCCTAAGTCTTGTCTAAAGTCGACTTTTCTGCCCTTAACCTTCTTGTTGAGGTCGGTAGCTCAGCCTCTGTAGCCTTGTGACGGGCGTTACTCACTGCACCATTTGGACCTGCTGGGAGCAGGACCGTGCGGCGCCGAGGACGAGCATCGCCAGCGGGCGCGCAGCAGCACGGGCGCTGCGCTGGCGGCTGCGGGAAGGCTGGGGGCAGAAATAAAACGGTTATGGAGGTGCGGTGGTGGTGCTTTCTGAACTGCCAACTGCATTACTGCAAAGCCTGGCAGGGGGTAAGTCATTCGACTTCTGTGTGTCTGGTCGGAAAAGTACAAGACGCCATCCCTGCCCCACTCGCTCTAAGCTGGGGGTTAAACAGCCGCGCGCTCGGACCTTCCTTTGAGAAGTGACCTGGAAACCGGGTGTTAACTCCTTTCGTGATGGTTTGAAGCCGCAGACGCCCTGCCCAGCCAGCCCCGCGCCCTGCCTCCGCAGCAGCCGGTGACCTTGCCCAGGGCCTGGCCCATCCCGGTGGCCCGGCCAGCGCGGGACCGGGCCGCTCTGTGGGCCAGCAGCGCCATCTCCAGTCGCCGCCTCCCGCCAGCCTCCGCCGGCAGCTCAGATGCTCCTCCACTTCATGGTACCTCTTAGCCTTCCGCCCCTCGTTTGGAAATGACTTGCCACTTGAGTGTTTTACACATTTGTGGAATTTTTTTAATGTGTTGCCTTTATTAAACGTGTTTGTTCCAAGACAGCCTTACTGCCTGCTGTCAACACTTCGCTCTTCTAGGACTTCTTGTCTTTTGTTGGCCTCCAGCTTTTGCGATGATTCCGCGACCTTCCCAGCTTCTCTTTCTTTTGTGTCGAGCAATAATTAAGGGGGCAGAGTTTTGATTCATTTTCCTCTTCACCTGGCATTGTCTTAAGTAGGTTTGGAGACCCCCCCAGCAGTAGTGCAGCTTGCCTAGATTTCCAGAGGGCTTTCTGCAGATTTCTGCATTTCATATTACCATACTTACTCCTAAATAGTTTGAGAAGATTCCTACTCTTGCTCCGAGACATTTGTGACATGACAATGACAGATTAAGTCTCTTTTTCCAGTAAGAGCTCAGACAGGTGACTGTCTGAGCCACAGCCCTTAGACTCAGTGTTATAGTGTGTGTGTGTATATATATCTCTCTATATATATCTCCCTCTTACAAACAGAGAGGGCTGTTGGAGGGTGCCAGTCTGCTAACTCAGCATTGCTTCCACCTCAGTTTCAGAACACCGAGCACGATAGCTTCCACTCTTGTGTCGCTTGGATTCCTGATAGAAATGTTTTTGCAAAATGGTGGAATACAGAGCGGCATATTTTCATGAAGTCGCAGTGGAGATGCTGCTGCCTTTGAAGCATGTGTGGCTAAATGAAACAAAACCCACCCTTTTATTCCTGCCGTCCGCCTCCCTGCTGCAGTTCCAGTCCCTGCCCTTTACCAGGAACATCCCCTAATCCAGTTTCATCTGATAAAATGGGGGAGGTAGGTGGTTGGTGTCTCCGCTGCCGTGCCGCGGTGCGAGAAGCTGCTGGTCAGCTGTGAGGCGTGGAGCTCCTGCCTTTGAGTCACGGTTTGGGGCTGTTTGCAGACTGAGAGCAAAGCACGCCTTTGGCTTGCGATCGCAAGGACTGGTGGTACAGAACGGCGTTGCAGTTGTCCAGGGTTGGACAGACACACGGGAGCGCTTTCTCGTGCAGTGCAAAGTCAAACTGGGGAATTCACTGCTGCAGAATGTAGTGGGGAACAGAAGTATAACTTGTTTAAAAAGGGGCTGGTTAAACCATCGCCTGATGCATCCACTAACTCAGGGAGATTTTAAGTTGCTGTAAATAAGAAAGTTATGCCAAGGAAAGACTACTTTTCTACATGCTCTCTCTCTTAAGAATTGGTCAAAGATGGAGAAAATATGCGCTGGGCTAGGTAAAACACTGGTCTGATCCTGTGGGGTTTAATTTACTCTGACAGTTGCGAACCAAACTAATTTTTAAAGCAGTCTCAAATTCATCTATCAAAAAAGCTGTATCTGCACGCGAGATGGGCAAGCGCGCTCCTGACCGTGGCGTAACTGCCGAAGCGCTGCGCCTCCCGCGGGGCCGGCCCCTCCGAGGACAGCGTTCTGGCCGCAGCCGCTCCCAACGTCGTCTTGCACGGCGCGGAAACAAGCGCTGCTGGGGTGGTCCTGTTGCAGGTGGCTTTCGTGGGCAGTTTGCCTCGTTCTTTGGTGCTCGTGGAAATGCCATTGTGGCTTACGTTCGGAGTGGAAAGCAGCATTGCTGCTTTCTAGCCAAGTGATGCAGGACCAAGAAGCTTCGTGATGCGCTCTTCTGTGTGCATGAGCCACCTTGTGGAAAAAATAAATGGGCTACCAAAGACTAGAGAGCCACAGCAATGTAACTCAAGAATCCTTTTACCTGTATAGCTCACCTATAGCTCAAGTGCTTAACTACTTTCATAATCCCTAAATGCTAGAATTTGCAGGAGGTTTCTCTATGCCCCTCGTACCCCTTTACCCTGCGAGAAGTAGGAGGAGGTTGGTCATGGGAAAGACCTCGCCCGCTCCACAGAAGCACCCCCAACTGCACGTAAGGAAGCAGAAACCCGACCTGTGCGTCCTTGCTGGTGTAGGAGCCCTCGGAGTCAAGGGTGTTGCTGTGTAAAGGTGACTGCACCTTCTGGAAGCCTGCTCCTGGCCTCTACAGACTCTTGTGTGCATTTAATATGCATCTGTATTTAAAAAAATAGATTTAAAATTAACAGAGTGGGGAAGGGCAGGATGACAGCTTTTTCCCTTCACTACTCTGTCAGTACCTAAGCCCCATCGATGCAGTCTTTATAGCACTAATGCAATGATGCTCTCAAGAGTAGCGGAACAAATCTGTGCTCTTTTGCTTAACAGGACACTTATTACTTTATTCAGTTACTGTCAGAGTATCTGGATCCTTGAGATGAAACTGGATGGGGATGTCTGAAAAAAAAAAAAAAGTAAATCTTTCTGAGACTCCAATTTAACAGCAATGCTGCTGCAGCCATTGAAACGTTTAACTCGTGCACCAAAGCCCGGCCTCGTCGTGTTCTGTCCACAAAGGAAAATTGTAGGATAATGAGATTTTAACTAAGTCAGTAAATCACTAAAATGTTTTAAAGTAGGAGATCTCCCTCTTGACAGGCTGATGAATTTGGAAAATATGCCACAAAATATAAAGCAGACACTGTAGGGTAAAAAGAATAAAATCTCTAAAACTACAAGTTTTGTTACTTCCCCCCCTTTGAGTCTTTTCTGCATCTGCAGAGCTTTTGGCATTGCCTACTTTCCAGTTTAGAAGTGCGAAGCATTCATAATGGAAACTAGCATTACTGTAGCATTTCTGATGGGAAGGAACTATTGGGTGTTTTTTTAATTAAAAAAAAGTTCTTTTTTTTATTTAAAATAAAAAAGCCATTTCTGATTTATATTTCACAACGTTATCTTCTCTGGAATAGCTGAAACGATGATGTGTTACGTAGATGCATTCTTACACGTTAATTATAAACCCTACAGGTCCTTGTTTTCCTGCCTGTGCTGCTCGGCCTGTCTCTGCGCAATCTGTTTTTATCAAGCGTCCTGTGCTCCGCGTTGTCGTCCTCCCTACTGCTGCCCGTCGCTTCCTCGTGCCTGGCCCTCCGTCTCTCGCTTTTCAGTCCTGGGACAATCCCCTTTTCCAGAACACCCCCTCTTTCTAACCTGACGGCATCAGCCTCCCCCACCTCCTCCTGGTCGCAAAATTTGTTGGTAGTGTTTGTCAAAGTTGAACTGTAAGCTCCTTGGGGCAGGCCTGTGCCATCTTTTCTGTGTTTGTAAGGTGATGTGCGCTCTTGCGGTACTACCTAAAAATAAACGTGGCGTTAAGTTAATCATTAGTTTTCCTTCTGAGGCTGAACGTAATAAAGGTATTGCTTGGTTCCCAACGAGACTGCGTAAGCATGAATGCTGCTGCACGTTGAATGTTTCCTTGACTTTTTCTTCTCTAGGTTGGGAGCTGACAGCCAGATTTTAATTCATCTGTAGCTGAGAAAGAAAAAAAAATCGTAAATTGATTTTATTTATGCTGACAGCAGGTTGAGAAAGAGACCAAGCTCAGTTAGACAGGGTGAACGGGTAGCAAGCAGCGAAAGATGAACGACCGTGGCCTCGGCGGGGAACGCGACGGAAGGGACGCAGGGCGCCCGCGCGCGAGCTGGGCGACGCCGACGGCATGGCGTTTTAGCTCTCCCATCACGTAACGACAATCCTTGCTCTGCGATTCCAGCGACGAAGTATTAGAACTAGTGCTTTTATGGTGTTTTTTTATTGAGAGCCAGTCACATAAAAGGGGTTTTGTAATTGTCTTTAATAAATATCTGGGGTTATTCTTAGTGCAAAGTACAGCTCGGGTGGCTGCTGCTCCGAGTGAAGGAATGGAAGCCGGCTCGCAAACGCCGTAAGCCGTGACGTGGTGGCAAGGCGGAGCCCCGTTCCCTGCCTTGCCCCGCCGCCCTGCAGCCCGGACCGCTCCCCTCGCTCCCTGCCGTAACGCCCGCGGGGGTCTCGGCCCCCTCCCCGCCCTCCACAAGCGGGGCGCCGGCAGCGGCGCGGGGGTGGGCGCCGCGCCTCGCCTCCGCCGCCGTGAGGGGACGCTGGCGCCCGCCGCCGCGGAAGGCGCGAAGGCCTCGCGCCCGCTCCCCCCCGCCGCGGGCAGCGTCCTGCCGGGGGCGCGCTGCTGAGGTAAGGGCGCCTGCGTGGCGCCGTGACGCAGCCGTTGCCGCAGAAACGCCCCGCCCCTGCTCCCGCCGCCCCGGCCCCCCCGTCCCGGTGCGGCGCGGCGCGGCTCGGCGCGGTCCGGTCCGGCGGAGCGGCGGGAGGCGCCTGTCACCTTCAGCGGGGCCGGCCCGGGCGGGAGGCGCGCGGCGGCGCCGCCATGGTGCTCATCAAGGAATAGTGAGTGCGGGGCGCTGCCCCCTGCGCCCCTCCGCTTCTGCCCCGGTCACCCCCGGCGGCGCCCGCCCGCCCGGGCCTGGCGCGGTGACCGGCCGCGGGGGGCGGCCCGGCCCGGCCCCGCACTGCGGCCGGCGCCGGGCCGCGGGGAGGGAGGGGGGAGCGCTGCGTGCGGGCCGCGGCGCCGGCGGGGGCGGGAGTGAAGGTCACGGCGGCGGCGGGGCGGGGGCGCCCCGGGAGCCGGCGGCACCCCCCGCCTGGGCGGGCACCGGGCCTCCCGCGGCCCCGCTCCGCGCGCCGCCGCTGCGGCTCCCCGGTGCCCGGCCGGCGGCCCGCTCCGCGCCCCCCGTGGCCTCCCCGGCTCCGTGCCCTCGCCGCCGGCTCCGCGCCGTGTGCGTGTGGCGGGGGGTTCCCGGCGGCCGGGGGGACCGACGGCGCCGAGGGCCTTGCCGGAGCCGGGAGCCGGGCTCCCCGCGGCGGGGCCGCCGGGTCGGCGCTCGGCCGGCTCCGCGGGCGGCGGTGGCGTCCTGCCCCGCTCTCCTCTGCCGGGGCGCGGGGCCGGCCCGGCTCCGCTCCGCTCCTCGCCTCGAGCTCTGCGATTTCCAACCGGAGACTCCAGCGGGAGCGAACCGTGCCAGAAACGGGACCGCTCCGATTTATTTTTCGGGGTGGAAGCCTCGCCCTGGAGTTCGTCGCCGTCCCCGAGGCGGCTGCGGTTGCTCGGCCCCGGGAGGGGGGAGCGGGGCGGGGAGCGGGCCGCGGTCTGGCTGCCGTCTGTGGCTGGGGGTCGCCCCGCTCTCCCGGTCCTCCGTTCCGCTGCCCTGGGCTGGCTAACGTGGTGCTCTTTTGGACCCGTGCACTTTGGCTAGGTGTCTTTGGGCTCTGCGTGCTACTGCACGCATTGCTTTCCTGAATTCTTAAGATTAACGTAAGTGCATTCTTAAGTTAAGTGCATTCTATCATTTTAAACTTCTGACTGATGGAAGAGTTTTGTTTTTTTTTTTCTTTTTTCACCCCTCATGGAAGATAGCTGTGATCCCAGTGATAAAGGGGGTTTCCAGCTCTTCGATGACAGTGTCCTCCTTATAGCAATTACTTTGCCAGATCACGGACCGCAGTGTGGATTTAGATATTAAAACTATGTTGAGGGTTGTGCTGATCGTTGTGGTTGTCTTTAATCTCGATTAACTTATTTTTTTCACCAATCCTTAAACACTTGTTATTTTTATCCAACAATAGGGGTGTAGAATTTAAGAGCAGCAGCAGAGCTGGTCTTTGTAACACAGAGGCACCGTTACCTCCTGTAGTGTTAAACTGGATAGCAGACAGAGACCTGGGCTAAGTGCTTCGTTTCAGAAAAGATAATTAGCTTGTTCTTCTCTGACATCTGTTTCATTGATATTTTCCTATTAATTTAGTTGGTTAATGTACTTTTCCTCTTACAGCACCTGTCTGGTTTATTTCTGTTCATGTTCATGTATCTTTTTCATGCTTCTGCTTACAATCTCTTGCCCTGTACTGCAGTAAAGCTCACTTGCCGGTGAGCTGTGCTACCTACAGGGCGCCTCGTAAAGATGGGAACATATGTACTTTGAATTTTCAGATTTCTGAGAGTATGAAAAATTCATTGTGATGAGCATCACTTTCCAAAGTCGTTTTACTTGATATTATCGTTTACCTCACCAAATCAGTTTATCTACTGGTCTTTCGCACTGCCTGTTCCAGAAATAAAATGTGAAGTGCGAATGTTAAGACTAAAGATTAAAAGACCAGAATTACAAAATTTGTTTCTTTTTACACGTTTCCATTTCTATTTTTGGAAGGGTCACCAAACCTTTTAAGTCTTGTCATTAGCTATATCGTCCTGTTTCTTTTCTTCCCTTCTCTGTGCTTTTATTAAGACATATGTGGCTCTGAGGACAGTCAGAGTTGCTACTGTACTTCAGAAATGAGCATTTGTGGTTGACTTCTCGGGATTCCCAGCTAGCTCTACCAATTGCACATTCCGAGTTGTGTCACTCTATTGGTTCTGGTATAAATCTTCCTTGATGTTGCATGTGAAAGTTGCCCATTTTACATGCTATTTGAGATGTTTCTTCGCTAAAGCTCATGTTCCAGGAAGCAGTTGTTTAAGGCATATAGAAACTGCTTGTTTTGGTGTGACCTGGATATTTGAAGTACTTTGCTGTTGTTGTTTTATTTGTTCTGGTTGCCCCAGCACTGCATACAGGTGCCTCACTGCCTGCCTGGTGTAGGTGGTAAAGATGTAAGGGAGCTGTAACTGCATGTCGTCTGCGCAGATTGTTCTTCCATCGCTGTGACCCCTTGTCACATCCTCCCTGCTAAGTCAAATGGGTATTAGTATGTGCTCCATAGGTATTTTAGGAGATGTTACAGAAATAGAGCAATATGACAAAAATCCAATGTCGCATCTTTTATCGTCAGGCAATCTGTATCATCCTTTCTGTACAGTTTCTCGTACTGATGGTTATGCAGTGACAGCTTTAACGTTTTGATTTGATGTCCTATCAGTCTTTCAGACTTACCTTTCATTTCTACCTATCCATGCTACAGATAGGCTGCATGGGTTTTGTTCGTTTGTTTGATTGTATTTTCTTGGTTGCAGGGTTTGTAAATGCTGGTTGAGGTCTTGCTCGCTCTCCCTATTTTGATTTAAACTGCATCGGAAGACCTTGAAGAGAATCAGAGTGTAGAGACTCACTTCCCTTTCCTGTGAAGCGACGATGATGACACCGACCTTCCCTGCAGCTGTACTTCCCTTTGCTGTCATTTGAGGCAGATTTTAATCTGGGAGGGATCTTAAGTGTTCTTCATCCTTTTCAGGCCTTTGATATGGCAGGCAACCACATTGTATAATTTCTCATAAGTTGATCAAGTTGTGTCCCGAAGTTAGGAGGCTTTGTTCCTGTTGCTGCTCCTGCGAAGCTTTTCCTCCGGATCCTCTTGAGCAGTCTTCCCTCCTCCTCCTCCTTTATCACTTGACTACCTAGAAGTTAGTCATCCCCCGCATTCTTTGCTGGGCTAAATGATTGTAAACTGCTTAACTTCTTTGTGTTTCTGTTTCCATTCGTGAACATTGAACTCTAAGATAATATTCAGATCTAGTGTCTTCCGGTTTCCTAAATGGAATTTCATTAGCTTACATCAATCTTTTTATGCCAGGTTTTCTAAAGAAAAAGATTTGAACTCCATTCCAAAGCCGTTGTTTCCTCCCTGTTTCTTGGTCTTTTGCCTTTTCTTGTCATCCTGTCCCTCTTTTCATTCTTACTGCAGTTTTATCCAGCTAACTAACCTAATGTCATACTTGATGGCATGGTCTACCTGTGGAAATCCATTTTCTGTTTTTTGTTCTCCCTTATATAAGGAATGCCATACTGAATTGGACCAAAGGTCCTTTCCCATCCTGTCTTCTAGCAGATATTTTTAGGAAACCATATATAAATAGTGAGTAGAACGATTGTTGCTCAGTATATCCTACCAGTAAGTGGCATACGAACTTCCACGAATTGATCAAATCCCATTTTAAAATTGCTTATGCTTCTTGTGTTTGGCAAGGAATCCCATAACTTAAGTACGCATGATGTAAGGAAGGACGCCTGATTGGTCTTAAATCTGCCGCCTAGTGATTTTTATTCTGTCCTGAGTTGCTCTATGGTAAGACATAGTCATTGTTCCTTCTCCATTCACTTTTTCACATCATTCAAGACTCTCTAATGCTCTACCATATCTTAACCCTTTAACTGTTTTTTCTTCCAAGCTGAAAAGCCTATTCTACTTTCTTCTTACACAGAAGCTTTTTCCCATCTCTGATCATCTTTTTTGCCTTCCTTCGCTTGTTCTGTATCCTCTTTGAGATGAGGTGACCAGAACTATATGCAATATTCAGGATGTTGATGCATGAGAGATTATAGTGGCATAACTGTCTTTTTTTGTGTGGGGGTGTACGTATGGCGTTCCAGTTTCTGAGGTTGTGTTTACTTTTGAACTGCCGCTGAGCTGATGTTTCCAGATGCTTTTCCATAAGGACACCAAGATACTTGCTGGCGATAGCTAATTTGGGGCTCGTTAGCCCCATGTGTTTGGGGAAAACGAGTGCCTATCGTGCATTATTCTGCTTTTATTGATGCTGAACTTCTTCTGCAGTTCTTGGTAGCTCTTTCTGCAGTACTTTGCAGCCAGCATAAAGCATTGCTGTCATAAGTAATCTTGCGTAATCTGTAAACTTTTGCCTCTCTTACAGTTTGTCTTGTGGTGTCTTACCGGTAACATTCCTCTAGCGTAGGAAAAAAAAATCCAATTTTCACCAGTACTGCGTTTTAAAATTATTTTATTAATAAAGAGGACTTTTTTCTGATCCCATTATATCCTGATTTCTTTGAGACTAATTCCCAAAGAACGGGGAATTCTTCCACCCACAGTAGCCATATCCATTTCATATCGGTATCTTGCTTTGGTTCCTTGTTTCAACATCATCCTTACGGAAAGCAGAGGTCAAATACAAGTCTAGTTTTAGAGATATATATAATATTTTTAAAGGCCTTAACATGCATGCATTTTTATCAGCTTTAAATTTAGTTTTATTCTTGTCTTTTTCAAAAAAATCTGTGTGACTTCCGGCAGTTTTGGCTCTGTAGTGTAGTCAGTTGGTTCTAAGAGGCATTGAGGAAACCACAATGTGAAGAAAGTGACTCACGTATAGAAATGGCAACACCTTCCTTCACAGTCAGCTCTGAGAAAGCCTTCCATATAGTTCTCTGCTTAGTGCTGTTTCCTACTGGATAGGACGTATTGACAAATCTTGCAAGGGCTTGTGACTATCACAGATCTCTGCAAAATTGTTGAAGCACTACAACAACTTGACGAGAAATAAGATGTGGCTGTTGAAAGGATGTAGTGAGAAGGAACATGCAACTGTTCTGAGGCTGTGTAGATTTGTAGGCTGATAAGATATTCCCAATAAGGGTCTCTGAGAATTATGCAGTTTTAGTATAGGACTGCAATTATGCTATATCACGTATTGATTCTCTTTGAGGCTGTTGTATAAATAGCCTTGGGACTAAAGAATAAGCGCTAGGGATGCTAGCGCTAGGTGGATGCTGGAATGTTGGGGAAGAGGAGAGAGGGGAGGAACGTGTCATGTAAGTTTTGCAGCTGCAGGGATATTGGTTAACTCTCTGTTTCTGTATTCCCTTCCAGCCGCGTTATCCTGCCTGTGTCTGTGGAGGAGGTAAGTCCTTTTCTTGTTGCTTCCTTTCTTTAGGGCTGTAAATAAACTTGTGATCAAAGCAGTTTGTATGAACAAAAACTGGAAAAGCAAGAGAAGGGTATAGCTGTCTTCAGGAACCCTGTGTGCTGTTACTCATTCACCATCATTTTGACCAAATAATTGAATTTCTTTAAGCCTGAGGGTGTTGATACTCTCTCCTATAGAGTACTTTCAGATGTGTTGATTACAAATCTTGACTTGTCAGACTGTTCTAAAGTGCAGTTTCCTTTTGATTAATGTTATCGTTCTCTCTTTTTTTTTTTTTTTTACATAAAGAGAAAGCTTTAGTACAAATTTAAATTACCCTTTAAACTGTGTTTTGTTGCAACTCTTGTTTTAAACTCTTAGACAAAGAGCAACGATTTCTTCTGATTTGTGAGGCTGGTATAGCAAAAGGAAGGATTGTATATATCTTACTTAGGACTCTTTAAGACCTGTCTTCTTTAGCTTTTGCAGAAAGAAAACTTTCTTTTTGTTTAGATAAAGCTCTAATTGAGAGAAGAAATGTAGTTTATAATGGAGACGGTCATTTTGATTGCCAAACTGGCCATGGAATAGCTGTGCAAAGTCTGTGGCTGGTTCCCTGCGGTTTTCTCTGGGAGCTGCAGCTTACCTTTCCTTCCTCCCTTCTGCACTGAACAGCAATCTTGCAGAGAATCTGACCATATAAATGTTTCCAATTTTTTTAATGTTCATACTAGCAAGGTAGATGAGAAATTGAAATGACTGAGTCTATAGCATTTCTGTAGTAGATTCCTTCCTCTGGATGTATTTTTTTTTTTCCTTGTGATCCTTGGCTGTAAGCCTTCTGTTTGTGAGCTCTGATCAAGGGCTTGTTCTAACTCTTGGGGAGAGCTGCGATAACAGCACTCTTGCTCATTTTTCTTTCCCCTGGATATAGCAGCTACCGTGGCAGAGACAGTGGTGAGCCGGATTGTGGCATCCCTGTTGTAAGCATGTCCCTTTTATAACTCTACTCCTTTGACAGAACACAGTTTAGAACTTGGTGTAGTGTATTCCTGCAGCCATGAGACTGGCTAGTAAAAGAGCAGCAATGTCTGAGCTGAGTTCCTTGTTCCTGTGGATCGGTCTGCTGTGACAGGCACGACACGCTGATGGAAAGCCTAGACCTCCGATCAGAGGGTGGGTTTAGGTCTATGTACTATGTTAATGAGACGGTTAATGCCAAAAGTCTGTCTGTTGCTTACTCCTCACCTGCAGATTATATGCTTTCTGCATGAATCTGTTTCAAGCAGATGTAACAGAAGTCTGACTGAAGTATTAGAGTAGGTATGTTTGGATCTTTTATTGTGCCTGAGTGCTCCTTGCGTGGGGAAGTCCTTGACAAAGAAAGGACTAACATGATAAGCTTTAGCAAGTAAGGAAAGGATCCAGACTTGCAAGCTAGAGAAAGTTGTGGGTAAACGGTAAGGTACTCCAGAGCTCAATAAACAGAAGACTTTAGCGTGAACAGCAGGAGCCCTGCCTCGTAGTGATATGCCTCCTAGGTATCAAGCTGTGTAAAGAGAAAGCCGAAGCATAAGCATACAGATTGTTTCTTTGAGGGGGGTTAGACTGGATGGAACCCAGCACAGGGTTTTTCCGAGTTCTCTGATACTAGGATTAACCTTCATCCAGTTAAAGCGAGTCCCTCGCTATGCTCTTTTCCCTCCCTGGCTGGCTGTTCAGTGCCAGGCATGTTTGAGCCTTGTGTGTAGGCTGCCTGTGTGGAAAACGGAGGTTTCGGGCGGTGTGTAAATCTGTCAGTCTCTAGCAGCCTCCGTCTCTGAGGATGCCCTGGGGTCATCTGTTTGGGAAGGTGTATTCCTCTCCTCTGGGTCGGAGCAGTTCCAGAGAGTTGAGTAACCTACTGAAAAGTCTATAAAGTGAAGAGCAAATAAACATCATTAGAAGAGAAGGAGCGGAAATACTGGAGAGAACACCTTAATGTTCTTGGATTGCGGCTGGACTGCCAACTTGACCAAACTTAATTTCACCCCAGACTTGCGTATTGTCACCACGTGCCCTGAATGATGCCCCTTTTCAAGGTCTGGTGCTTCTCATGTGATAGGCCAGGCTTCAGGAAACAGTTCCCTAAGTAGAAGGAGTTCTAAAGTTCGCGTAGCTTTGCATATGCACTTCTGTGATATGGCAGGTTTAAAGGTATGCTTAAGAAGAAAGGTTATTTCCAGTGTTGACTCAGAGGATGACTACTGCTTTAAGTTTGTGTATTGCTTCATCCCCCTTCCTGTGTGGAAAGATGCTGACACATCTGTGCATCGCTTGGTCACTACGCTGCTGTCGGTACCACAGAACAGCTGTCACATTCATTGCTTTCAAGGATTTCCTTGTGCACAGAACTCTTAAATAGGGCTCCGGAGGCTTGTTGTGGCTCTTGACTGTGGGATTGGTCATTAAGCACCTCTGGCTAGCAAGAGGACTTCTGATGTCACTTTAATACAGGGAATTTTTGCTCGAAAGACTTAGGAGTTCACGACTTCAGCATGTAAATTGCTGCCTAAAGTCTAATGCCAATGCATAAGATAGATATGAGGCATTGTAATAGGGCCGAGGGAGTCTTCTGTGTAGGTCTGTGATACGCCGGGGATTCTGTGTGCAGTCCCCTCACCCCTAACAAATGGAGCTTAACCAAGAGTAGGGTATTCAAGAGAAAACCGGTGGTCAGGAAGACACTGGGGAGACGTGACGTGATGAATAAAGAGACCAACGCTGAATAGTTAGCCAAGAGACTGCTAAGATGGGAACAAAACGGTGGAGGAGAAGCCCTGGCGATGACTAAAACTTGAAGGCTGGGATGTAGGAGTTAGACTGTAGCAGACCGTCTTCTGTAGGAAACTCTGCCAAAATGTGGTCCTGCTCCAGTGCAAGCTGCACTCCTGTGTTGTTTAATACATAGTCACGCGGCAGGGAGCAAAAAGAAAAAAAACCTTGTTATATCTTAGGTGCTGACCTTTACTCTTGTACTCTGACCGACGTCGCATTGCACAGTGCCAACTTCGAGAGCGCGGACCTGAGCGGCTGTGTGGGTGTCTTGCCAGCTGCCGCTTTGAAATGCTGGTATGGATTAGAGCTGTGTGTACACATTCTGTGCTGCCTCTTTGTTCCTCTCACATGGGAAGGAGCTTGCCAAACACAAAGGACTCTTATTTATTAGTGGTGTTCAAAGCTGCTTTCAGGAGAATAACTGTTCTTGAAGATGGCTACATTGAGATCAGGCCTTCTGAAGGAAATTTGGTGTAATGAAGACAAGCTGTCAGCTGTATAAGAGGTGGTGTGGCACAGATCAAGAGGGATAACTTTCTGCAGAAGGGAAGAAGGTTTTGGGGAGCTGTCAGATCTGCAAGGATGGGCCTGCCTGATGCTTTGGACTTCATGGAGCCAGAACCTGTTTTTCTGTTAACGTTTGCAGGCAGATGCTGTGGGATTTGTTCATTGGGACAGTTTTGTTTTGGGCCTTTTCCTCTTTTATCAATGTGATTAAAGGATCAGAAATAACAGGGGAGATTAAATGGTGAAGATGCCAAACCAAAGGGCTTATCTTCTTATCGTCTGAGCTTTGACCCACGTATTTAAAAGGGAGAAGGAATGAATGAGAGGCTGTTACTAAGAGGAATTAGTTTGTGCCCCTGGAGACCTGTCCTGAGACTTGCTGCAAAGCAGTCAAAGCCATTCAGTCCTCCCTCTAATGCTGTAGTTGCCAAACTCATGATAAGTTCTCTTCTTTATGAGTGTGCATGTGGCTCTTACTCTGCTAAATCAACCTGCTTCTAAGATTTCACAACTCTCATGTTTTGCTCTTCTGGAGGGAGGTGAGTAGTCTGTTTTGTATGGGTCATCTGTAGGGCGTCATAAGGAAAGCAAGGTGGCGTATGAAATGTCAGAAGGCAGAGAGTTGTATTGCAGCCCAAAATCCAGGCTGAAACCCAATCTGCTGGTGGCGGTGCAGGAACCGTCCAGCCAAGTGGGGGGTCCTTGTGTAACCTGGGCCCGTACCTTCTGGAGGGGACCAGCAGAGCTGTTGCTCTTAGCTCAAAAGTGGGCTGTACGTGGCTTTTCTTATAGATTACTTTTACTGGATGGCTGTTTGTTTTGGTTTGTTTTCCGGGGTAGTCTTAACAGGTAGTCGGGCTTACTTAATGTGCCCGTATGTTGAACTTGAGACTGTATAGAGCACTTGTTTAAATCCCTCTCGTATGCTTTTTGCCCCGCCCCAGATTATCCGAGGCCAGGACATCTAGCCTGATTACTTTGGCTTACCACCTCCTACTCTTCCAATAGGAATAAATGTTTTCTTGGTCTTTGTTGGCACCAGATGGTACAAAACACCACAGAGCTTGGGTAGCGTTTTTATTTTGGATGCTCTGACAACAAAATTTAACTACTGTAGAAATCTTCCTTCGTTGCAGAAGATGTACCAGCCCAGTGAAGTATTTCTGGGATGTCAGCTCTGAGCAGTATTCCGCTTTTCCAGCCTGGGTTTCAGTGCAGGGAGTGGTGAGTGAGAGCACTTACAATCTTATCCCGATGCTGATGCACAGCCCTATGCTGGGGAAAAGGACCAGGCCTAAACAGTGTTCCGTTACTTTGTAGTTATGTTTTGGAGTTATTTGGGGTTTTGGTGTTCTGTTTTTTTTTTTTTTTAATCATGGCACTTCTGATGCCTAACACTTTGTGGATTACCCTTTCAGACTGCCTCTGCCTACTGCCTTTGGCAACAGTTGCTGTTTTGCTCGCTTTCAGTTCTGAAGACTTGACTCTGTTAAGTTTGAGCACGTCCTTTTGCTTTAGTGCTTTAGCTGCTTTGTCCTCAAACCTCATCTAACTTTGTGAATTTTCTTCATTTGATCATATTTCTTTTGAGCTCCGCATCCTCTTTCTTAGTTACCAGAGGCAAGAGTGTATTAGTCTTCACATCTTCTGCAGAGAAGAACGTTTGGTTTTGCTCATATTTTTGATTTTCCTCTGCTCTTTCCTGTGAAACATTTGGGTATGCTTCTTATGAAAGAGATCGCATAGTATGAAGTAGTTTGTGTGATTCCTGGGAAATAATGCTGCCATTTTGTCAAAAAACTTAATATGAAGTTCTTTGGGATTCTTCTGGATAAAGTACTGTACGCTTATTAGTTTAGGACTGGCGGTGCGTTATTCTCCATTTGACCTGAACAATCGGGGCACTTGTGTGCCAAAAAGATTGAAGAACAATGGATTTTGCTACTGTATGCCTGCGGCCTCCTGCGTTTTCTTTAAATGTTGACCTGACACTCCTTTAATCTGTTTTACTTTCCCCTCAATTTGTGTTGGTTTGGAGATTGAGGTTTAAGGGTTAAAGGTAGCTATCCTGTTGGCAGTGCTTTCCTCCGAACTACCACTCAAGCTTTCTATATCAAAATTAAGTTAAATGAGCTGCTTATCTGGACACACAAGTGGATGTCCTTTTCTCTGCATTCTCCCCAGATAATAATTTATCCTTGGCTGCTTCTGGTAAAGTTACTCCTTCTGCTAAATTATAGCTATCACAAGAATGTGTCTTTAACTTCTTTAGTATCAAGTGGGACAGCTGTATTCTGTGGCAGAAGCCAGTAAAAATGAAACCGGTGGAGGCGAAGGAGTGGAGGTCCTGGTGAACGAACCCTACGAAAGAGATGGAGAGCGTGGGCAGTACACGCACAAGATCTACCACTTACAGAGGTATGTGAAACGTTTTATTCCCAGAGTCGGGCAAGGTTCCTCGGGCAAGAGGAGCTGGAGGAAGATGCAACAGGGTTGCAGTGACTGGGTAAATCACAGATTATGGGAAGGCTGAAAGACATGAACGTAAGGCAGGAGTATAACAGCAGCTGGCACGTGGTACCGCTGGAAGTGAGCATCACTGGTACACCTATCCGCCCCCGTAAGCGTGGCTGTTGTCCCAAGAAAATCTGGCTCTGAGCTTTTCAAAGCAAATATGATCCTGCTGCCCAGTATTTTCATACTTGAATTTGGCTAAAGAACAAAATGCCTCCTAGATTTCAACCTGTTTTCAGCCTCCTTTTTTTTGTTTCCCCTTCTTTTTTTCTTTCCTTTCACTACGTAAAGCAGGTTTAGATTAACCTGTCCAATTCAGCAGTGTCTAGAAATCATCGTACTGGGAGTGGGGACAACCCCACCAATTCCACCAGTGTGCACGTGTGCCAGACTCTAGCGTCTGCATTTCAGGTGATATTCTGCCTGTCTCGGAGTGTCTGGGCCGTAGCTCTCGTTACATGTCGTTCTTATCAACGCCTGCCTTCCTATTCTTGCAGCAAAGTGCCAACATTTGTGAGAATGCTGGCCCCTGAAGGAGCTCTGAATATACACGAAAAAGCATGGAATGCCTATCCCTACTGCAGAACCGGTGAGTGCGTGGGGAAGGGCTGTGGATTGCGGGCTTTTTGGTTTCTTGGGGGCGGGTGGGAGGGGATAATGAAGAAGGCAACCAGTAGGGAAGCTGTTTCAGCTGTTACCTTAGATTTCTGTTCTCTAAGCCCTTTCTGTGGTCAGGAAAATCAAAATGTAGCGCTGTGGAGTTAAAAGAAATGCTCGTCTGATGGGCTGCTAATGAACGACAGTGGAAAAGAACAGACCAAGAAACGGATTTTAGTCCTGCTAAAGGAACAGATATGTAACACTAGTGAAATGAATGTATGAGGGATGATTTTATGTACTCAAGCGCAGCATATCCTGGTGGGGAAAAAAATGGAAGATGCAAGAGGGGGACAGGGAGGATCTTGGTTGCCTCTTGCTTAGCGCGGTTTGATGGGAGCAGCGGTGTTACGCGATTGATACTTGCTCAGTTGCAGCAGCCAAGGTTACGAAGGCTGAACAGAGAACGCTACAGCTGCTGGGCTGGGGGCTTGACACAGATACCCAAATCTCATCCAACAAGTGTAAAGTGAATCCATCTGTAAAGTCTGGGGTGAGGCTCTGGACGCTGTGCAGAGCGGTGAAATAACGTCAAACTCATTTTCTACAGGAGCGTTCAGTACCTTACTCACTGAAGTTATCTGCCACAGTGTTCAACCACTGCTGTTTTTCTGGTCTTTGTTGCTGTAGGAACTGCAAATTTGACTTTGCCTCCAAACTTATGTAGTATTTTTGGCTGTGTTTTATGCTGTTTGTATCTTTGAAGGATACATTTTCTGCTATTTGGTAGTGGTACAGTTGCTATGGGAACAGTAAACTTAAAAATTCCAACTGTTCTTGAAACTCAATATAGAAAAACTTATTTTTCAACAGTTTACTTAAGAGAATTTTAAAGTGTTTTAAAAGAAGGAAAAAGCTTTGCAGTGGGGGAAGATGATGTTACTTCAGTACGTGAAATTACATGCAGCAGTCTAGTGGAATGGATATTTCAAATACAAAAATCAGATACTGTCATCATCAACTGCAGAATAAGTTTTTAATGTGTCACATAATTCAAGATGCTGAAACAAAGTTATTTACAACTTCTCTTTCTCATTTCTATGCGGTTTTCTTGCTGCGTATTACTTGAATTAGCTAGTAAATGTCTAGTTTATTTCTGTTTTAAGTACACTGAACTGGTTTAAATGCAAACAGTTCTTTCTTTAGTTCTTTAAATTGTGGAAACAGATCTGACTAAGTTGACTCCAGTAGGTTTTGTTAGACGTAGTGCCTAGCTGTATCCTCCTCCTCCTCTTTTTCTTCTCCACCAATTGCTGAAGCAAAGGTATGGAGTTAGCTTGCTTTGTCACTCTTAGCTTTGTCACTCTTAGCTTATTATGTAGCAGTTACATGCTGCTAACATTCTACTTAAGTGGGAAAAATGTGATACTAAAATCAAGTACAAGACTTTCCAACACAAAGAAATTTCAGATTTTGGTATGCTAGAAATGATACCATAACAAAAAAAAAATCCTCGACTGTAATAAACACCAATATAATATGAGATAGAAAGTGCTTTGTTGTGGGGGCTGGAGCAGAAGGCAGTTTTTATGCGGAGGCTGAAAAATCTGTTTAGAGAATCTGCCAGCCTGACGTGAATCAAGAAAAGCTCAGAAAAATTGCTGAAACCTTCACTTGCTAGTACTGGGCAGGAGGGAAGAACCCGTGTACGTGGTGTAGGCTGCCTTGCGCGTTGCCGTTTTACTTGGGGACACGCTCGGATATTTTGGTTGTACGTGAGAAGACTTGGATGGCCTCATCTGAATCTTTGTGCAACACAAACTGCCATGCTGGCTTTCGGTCCTCTCACCAGGCTTTGAAACTTGAGAGCCAGGGACACAGTAAGAGCTAACCCCGGTTTGACTGTGTAGGAGTTAGCGGTGCTTCTGCCTGTGCCCTCCTGCACCAAGGCGATTTTGGCGTGCTGCTCTCGGGAGCACCGCTTACTTCCATATCGGCTATCACATAGAGCCTTTTAAGTCTGAATAAAGCGGTACTTTCAGTTAGTTGTGCATCATGGTATTTATTTTTAATTATGCGAGATTATCCTTCTTCCATTTCCCTATTTCTCCTCTGAAAAGCTCAATTATTACTTTAATATGTGTATTATATACCGTTATCAAAGAAGTACTGAAGGTTGAGGGAATTTAAATGCCCAGCTTATAACTTCCTGCAATTCTGCACACTTGTTTGTGCTGTAGTATGTTGGGTTTATGTACTTTGAATGGAAGCCTTGCTTTGCTCCTTTGAGAGCATGAACTGTAAATGAGCTTGTCGTTGTATGCATTTACAACTTCTACAGTAAAATCGAAGTGAGGATTGCCTAATAGTTATAACTGTGGGCTGGTGCCAAGGAGAGCAGTGTTCTTGGTTCTTTTCTGCAGTCTGACTTAAATATTAATGTCGCTTAAATGTTTTTAGATAAGCAATTTGCTGTGTGTTCCACTCCTCTGGGTGTCAGCATGAGATGCCTGTGGCCAAATGTCAAGAAATTGAGAAGTTATAACTGCAGCTGCAATGTGTAGGAGTTGCTGCTGTAACGCCTCCAGTGCAGGCCGTAATTTGTAGCAAGCTGAGCATCTACGTTTTAATGGACGTTTCTAAAGAGATTAATTTGTTTGCTTTACAAGTGAGGAGTCTTCCCCACAGAGAAGAAATTAGGAAGGTGACGGAACCTGTTTTAAGGCAGCTGCCTAGTCACGGTGCATAGTCAGGGAGAAGCGGTTTGTCATGGGAAGGTGGGAAGGCTCTGATTTATAATTACTGCTGGTTTATTCAGTATTTTGGGTGGACTAGCAGGAAAAACCTCCTTCTTGCAGAAATAATGAAATGTTCTTTGAGATGAAATTCAGCCTTTTAAAAATTAGCCTCAGCTCTGCTTCCTTGTTCTCTCCCTTCACCCCAACATGTCAGTCTAAATAATTAGCCTCCTGTAAATTGCTGTAAAAAGCAATTTTCAAATTGTTAGGGGTTCAGAGCAGCCCAGGGCCCGGCAGTAGGCAATTAAGGTAGCTGGACGTGCATGGTAGGTGATAAGGGATGGTACTGCCTACGGGGGGGTGGGTTGGAAACTCACAAATTGTAATAGTCCTGTGAAAACAAAACTGCGTCTTAGTAAAGCCCTCATGTTAAACTTCAGAACAAACTGGCAAAGTTCAACTCTGGCTTCAGACATCCTTATTCTTAGAGTAGAATTGCTAACGTACTCCGATGGCTCAGGTAGAACAGATGCTGACTGTTACAGGATCTTTAATTGCTTTTCTGTGTTGAATAATTGAGCCTTACTATCCAGGGAGTTCAGTTACCACGAGCAGTAGAGATGCAGAGGGTCTGGTTACTGCGTGCAGGAGAGACGAGGTCTGCACTGGCCTGAAATCCAGCATGTGTTTGCTTCACAGCTACGGAGAGGTTTCTTATCTGCAAGCTGAGAAAGGATTGGTAAAATGCCGTCAGCTGAACATACTTATTCCATCTTCTCATCCAGCTGGCGGGAGTCCAGAGAGCAGAAGTGGCAGCACATAATTAATTGCTGCTCCTCTGGGTTTCTCCAAGGCTGAGAATTTCCAGAGGAGAAGGGGTGAAGTTAGCTGGTTTCTGTTGCCTTACAGGGTTTTTTCCTCAGTAGTATCAGCAGCCCCCGGGAAGCTGAAGTTGTCCCTGTTTGGCTAATAGGGGGGAGAGGGCGATGGTTGCTGTACGTTCTTTTTTCACTAAAGTACTGTATCTCTTTCTTTTCATGTGTTGATTTCTTGGACCAGTTATTACAGTAAGTACTGTTTTTACTGACCATCTATGGAAGCATGTGTAATGTCTGAAATGAAGTGTTCTGGGTATAAGAAGCTCTCCAGCCTGAGCTAAAGGCACTTTAGCTTTTGCCATTGGAAGATCACGTAGATTAAACTCCCTTACCAACGGTGGCATATCCACAAGCCCTTTGTAACTAGGGACCGAGATCTTTCTTTACTGCAGCAATGCTCACCTTTACACATGGGAATGTGCCATTGCCTAGATAAACTGATGAAAAGAAAGTTAGCCCACACCATTATGTCCCTTTGAGTAATCCGTCTTCTGAATTTGATATTTCCTTTTTACATGCTGAGTGTTTCGCTGGCTTGTGCTTTTGTTTCTGCTCCCTTGAGGGAGGGTAAGGTTACCTTTGGAAGTCCTTTTCTACTCACAGTAATAATGAGAAATGGAAAGTTTTGCTTACTTGGCAGAACTGTGCTTCTTGTCCCTTCCCTTTCCAGTGTCGAACGCTCTCAACACATCAGTTTAGTATTGTTGTTCATTTGAAGAGTTGCATCCAAATATGTACTCGGTGCAAGATCAATCATCTCTCTGAAAAGACAATTTCTGCCTAGTTAACTTGTTACCCCTTCTAAACTCTAAATAGAGTGGCAGCTATTGTCCTTTAAAGAAAAAGCTATTTGTAAACTCCAAATGTTTCACTAAAACAATGGAACTTGTGGGTTTTTTCAGTGAACAGGTGGTGGTTTATTTGATCTTACATATTTAGTGATCAAACAATTTTTCTAAAAGCAACGATGTGTTTACAGATAATTCGGAAGTTCCCTAAGTCAAACCCCAGTCAAGTTATAATTCTTTGAGTTGACTTTCCTGCTGCTTATCTAGCTAATAAGAAGACAAGTTATATATCCAAAGAATAACAAGAAGCTTTATTTTGATGACAGAATGAGTATATGAAGGATGACTTCCTGATCAAAATTGAAACCTGGCATAAATCAGATCTTGGAACACAAGAGAATGTAAGTACTTGTGTCGTGTGTTTTATTCATATCTTCAATGTCACAGTGCTGCTTTCCGTGCTAGATTAGAGAATTGCTGTGTGGAACTGTCTATTTGCTGTGTTCCTGGATTTGAAATGCTTATTGCACCAGCAAGGCAGAGACTCCCTCCCACCGGCTCCTCCTGTGCTGAATAAAATTGTCCCCCAAACACTTGTTCTGTGTGAGCACCTTTGCTTCTTTAGCAGATCTGGTATTGTGTGTTGGCCATGGTGTCCTCTCTGTACGTGGACGGGGAACACTCGGCGTCCGCACCTCCATCTGTTTTTTTTTTTACGATCTTAGAATGGGAGTGTTCAGTAGTTGAATCAGTTACGTTAGTCTTGTACTTTCACTGCAGGTTCATAAACTGGAGCCAGATGTATGGAAGAATGTAGAAGCTATTTATATAGACATTGCTGATCGGAGTCAAGTGCTTCCCAAGGTATGGTAGGTGGGTAAGAGCTCCCTGGTGTGGGAGGCCTTGTGCTAAAAGAGGGATAATGTACGAATTGTGTTACCAGGGATGGTCACCGGTAACAGGACGAGGCATTCCTTAGAAGTCTTTAAGCAAGCTAGAGGAAGAGCTCTTTTAAAAGCTACGTCAGTACTGTCTGTAAGATGTGTTGCCTAGCCGTACAGTGCATGTAACGGTGTACATGCAGTTCTGCAGCACTGCAGCTGATCATAGTGCTTGAGTAACGAGAAATGGCACTGCCCTTTCCATGCAGGATCTTCTTTAAGCTGCCTCCTTTTGAAACTGAGCCATGGCTTCACAAGTGTATCGTGAAGTCATGTAGCTAATACTTTGTTCTGAAAATCACTGCGGTTACTGTAAGAAACTAAGGGATGTTTCTGTACTGTACTGGGAAAAAACCCAACTATATAAAAATGAATGTTCTTTTGAGTTTCCCCCCTTAGTATTTCTGGTACCACTCAAATATGGCTAATTTACCTGTTCTCAAACGTGGCCTTGGGTATTAAATCAGAAAGATTACTTATTTTAGCTTTTCTTTCCAATAAAGATGAATTGGTAGAACACGAGTAGCATCTGATTCCGATAGGTTAGGCAGGTACTAAGCTGTGCCTGCAAATGCAAGCTACTCTGAATTACATGCTGCCCAGACAGCAAGGAGAATTCCCCTGGAGCAGAAGGCTCCTGAAGAAGATGCCACCAGTTGATCACTTTGGCACCGAACTGATGACGGTTTGAGTTTGTTTTCATTTTAATTGAATTGGGGGCAGGAGTAGAGTACACACCCCGGTCTTAATCCAGCGTGCAGGAAGGGAATGCTGCAAATCACTTGCTGTGCAATAGGGGGCATAACTAATGCCTCTTTCTTTTCGGTGGTATTGCGAGTTTGACTGTACTTTTTTCTAGCGTGCAATACGTGAGCATCATGCTGATAGACTGCCGTGGAAAATACTAGATCCCACAGCTGCAGAGACATGGCTGTTGCCTGCAGCAGCAGTGCTCGGCTCCCAAAGAACGAGTGATTATAGGAAACCTTTCCTGAGGGTTTCTGATCGCCTTACCCCAAAGGAGTCCTTACAAAGGTCACATCAGTTTGTTACCACTTCTTCATATAGGTCTAGGGCACAGCACAGGGGGGAGAAATATGTTTCCTTGAAGAGTGCCTGACCTAATGATGAAGTCTGAAAACAGTAGCTCTTGAGAAGGCAGTTAGAGGTTAGTCTTTGCCCACCAGAAAAAATAAATCCTTTGTGAGAGTGAGCAGCTGGGTAACAGTAGGATAATTTGTGTTTAATCTTGCGTGTCTGTCCAATAGGATTACAAGGCAGAAGAAGATCCAGCCAAATTTAAATCTGTCAAGACTGGACGTGGACCTCTGGGTCCCAACTGGAAGGTGTGTATTGCGCGAGTTCAGGAACTATCAGCTTGCACGACTGAAGTGTAGCTGTTGGGGCTTGAAGCCACAGATATATATGTAAAACATTTGATTTGCTTCTGTGGAAGGAAATGCAGAACTCGGCTGGTGATGTGTTCTGAAGTTAAAAGAAATGGAAGAGTTTGGTACAAATAGATAGAATGGGTTCCAAGAAATCGCCATAGCTGTCTGGTGTTCAGCCCAAGGGTTCACCCAAGAGAATTCAAGGATGAAATAGCTGAGTTACGAGCAGCAGTGTTTGACCTTTCACTTAAATCCTTGGAATCTGAAGACTCTAGAAGTGGAAATATGATACCAGTCTTTAAAAGGGACCCCGAATGAGATCTGGGGAGCTACGGGTGTGCAAGTCTGATCTCTGGCAGGCAAACTTAGAAGCTGAGGTTGATATGATCCACTTGGGAAGAGCGGATATGGCTCCTGTAAAAGGAAGTAGGAAAGTCCACCTTAGAAACCTTGTGGAGTTTTCTTTAAGGCTTGATAATTATGTGGATGATTCAGATGATATAATCTATTTCCAAAATGTTTTAGATAGGGACTTTGTCAAAAGACTTTTAAGGAAACTAAGTAGCCATGGCATAACAGCGAAGATACTGAAAAACATAAATTTAATGGAAGGAAAAAAGGAGAAGAGGGGAGAGGAAGGAATGGTGCGTTCTCAAAATGGAGGGAAGGCCACCTGTGGAGGAAACTACGGTCTGTTTTCATCACGGTCTTAAATACCCTGGAAAAGGGGTGAGCAAAGATGTAACAAAACTTGTCGATAAAAGATAGGCAAGGTGTAAGGATGCAAGATGATTGTGAGGAATTGTGGAAAGACTTCATAATTATGACTGAAGGAGCTGCTTTCCTGGAGACGTTTGACCCGAGTCCTGATGTGAATACCTTTTGTGTCTTTGCAGAAGGAGCTGGGGAAACAGACAGATTGTCCGTACATGTGTGCTTACAAACTGGTAACAGTCAAGTTCAAGTGGTGGGGTCTGCAGAACAAAGTGGAGAACTTTATACAGAAGGTAAGTGAACTCTCTGATGGGGAGAGATGTGGAAATGAGGCGTGTTTCATCTCCCATCTGCTTTAGCACCTCAGCTTCTTTAATAGCGTATCCTGCCTGGAGGTATTAACTTGCAGCCCAGTCGTGTCACCTCAGGCAGTACAGTCAAGGCCTCTGCTGGTACACTGCAGCCAGTTAAAGTTGGATTCAATCTGCTGCTAATCAAAGGGCAGGGCTGGCTGATCGTTCTTTGAATTGGCTATTGAACTTTTCACTCTAATGTAGGAAGGTAAACTGTCTGTTTTGCTTTGTTTAATAGATCGGCCTGAGAATTCCAGTCATTTGGTAGTTGATTTGTGAATGATGAGATGATGCCTGTGTACTAGAGTTATTCTGGTCAGGCGCAAGACCTGGTTTTGTGGGGAGATGGCTACAGCTTCAGTTATCTGGTCCCGATCAGCTGAGGATCTTTCTGGCAGGTCCTAGAGCTCTAGTCATGTTTTCCTCTCCCAGTCTGCTGCTTGAAAAACCTGTGTTCAAAAGTAAGCAGATGGTGGAAAACTTCATTAACTTAAAACATGAGTAACTGGTATCCTGAAAAGAGCTTTTTCTGCGGCAGAGTTCATAACCCATGAACTGCAGCAGGATGCTAGACCTCGGAATCGGTACGTGCAATCTTCCAGGCAGTGCCATGTTTGTAAAATGCCTGTGACTTCAGATCATGGAGACTTCTCCGGGGTTAATATTGATAAACTACAGCGCTGCTTCTGCAAAAGCAATTCTCTGGTGATGCAATCTAAAGAGAGCTCCAAGGGGGAACGACCATGCTGCTGCAGGATTTCAAATACCTGTAACAAAAGCCCTGAGCACAGCAGTGTCTTGAATCCCTTTCTCTTCGTGAGTGTCTCTTCAGCTATACATTTGCATCAAAGTAGTTGAGCTGCTTTTGATGAGAGCAAGTTATCAGATGTGAAACCATAATTGGTAAAACTGAAGTGTCCTTCCTTAATGAGAACTTGCCAGGAGGCATTGTATACCCCTGTCTAATATAATGATTTTGTCCAGCTTATCGCCTATAAAATGGAAGTAAATTGCTCCTAACTTGAAGTAGCTTGTGCGCATTAGTTACCTCTGCTGAAAGGTTTTCAGCTGTGGAAAACAAGTTTAGGCTTTTTTTAGGTCACTGCAAAAGAAAAAAGTCAGATAGGTGCATGTCAACGCTTTACACTTGCTAACCTCCAGTCTTTAGCAAGTCAAGGATTATTTTTAAAATACTTTTATTCTATTTCACCTTTTTTCTGCACCTTCAGGCCAAGTATTGTGCTCTAAGTAAATCCAACCTGGAGCACTTTATTCAGTCAGAACAATACTGTCAAATCAAAGGAAATTACTAAAGCATTCACTAATTCTTTCAATGCGCTGTGCAGGCTGCGGTCTAGGCTTGAAAAAAAAATGCATTTCTCTGGGGATTCAAGGCTCTAGATATTCTGTTAAAAGAACAAAAATTAGCTAGCTCCAGTTTCCAATTGTGGCAGCTATATAGAAAGGTGGGTGCGGGAGCTGGTTCCTCAGTGTACGCATCTCTGAAAACTGTTATGATCGGGTTAGCTCCATGTTAATTGCCCTATGAGTAAGCTCGCTTGTATGTTTGATTCCTCCTCCTTTTGCAGCAAGAAAAGCGTCTCTTCACAAACTTCCATCGGCAGCTCTTTTGCTGGCTCGATAAGTGGGTTGATCTGACTATGGAGGACATTCGTAGGATGGAGGAGGAGACCAAGAGACAGCTGGATGAGGTCAGTGGGAAAGCAGGGCAGGTGTGGGTTGTGTGAGGAACTGTTTCTGCCCCGGGGAGAGGAGAGGCTGCTGCTTTGTCACAGCCTAGTGTGTATTGTCCTCCTGCTATGTAGGTCATGCTGCTTGTGGTTTGAATGCTTGGCTATGACTCCGTTGTGCTGGCATCTCCTTCTAATCATTATGGACTTCTCTTTGTTGTTGAGCCAGTAAATGTATTGAACCACAGGTAATGAGGGTATGAGTGGCAACGATTCATTTACTGCTTTAATATCTTCTATTAGCTTTTACCCAAAGCTGAATGGTCGTCTTTGTCCTCATTAGTTTCCAAAAACCAGTTCAGTAAAGGGATTTTTAGCTCTAAGTATTGTAAGCAGGTAGTGGGGATATGTAACAGGGTGCTTACCATGAGAAACACGAATTTGGTAACAGTGAGTACATTGTTCCACGGTTTGTGTCCTGCACTGCACCCTTCTCTTCCTTCATGCCTCACGATATTTCACTATAGTTTCATGTACGCTCTGCCCTTTGGTAACGGTTCCAGATCCCTCGCAGACCTGCAGCTTAACCAGAAATGGTGCCTGCATGTGCATGTTCACAAACACCGATTTGGGATGCTCGGATACAATCAGTGTCTTACATAAAGGAGGTAGCTTAACGTGGTCCATACTGGTAAATTTTGAGATAACATCATTTGAGAATCAGTACTTGAATGGTGTTTTCTCTTTCAGATGAGAGAAAAAGATCCAGTGAAAGGAATGACGGCTGCAGATGACTAACGTGACTTCTTCCTTGTGCACTGTAGGTATTGAGAGTTTGACAAAACTCTGTACTGCTCTATTTAGGAGAAAAAATACATTTGGGTAAGAAATGATCCTGGTCATAGTTTCTGGCAGGCAAATCTGTGGTATTGTTTGTATAGTGAACCTGTTTCACTGACAGGTTGACGAGTAAGATTACTGTCTTGTTTCAGAACTATTCCAACGAAATGTCGGAGTGAAAAGTGTAAGAAAAATGTGTTACAACATTTTGTAGACTTCACTGCTATTCTTATTTTTGTAATGCATGTGTTACTTTCCATGACTTGCAGAGGAACTTTTGTCAGTCCCAAAAGAATAAGTTGGACCTGCAAATACTTAGAATACATTCAGAAATTGAAAATTCCTTGCAGATATGCTTGGAATGTACTTCTTGCGTTGTTCGTTAACAGTATTTACTAATGGGCCAAGGCCTGGAGCAACACTTGCACATTGCAGGAGAAGCAGCAATGACAATTTTAGTTTTTGACTTGGTTTTCATCTGTTCCGTTATAAGTATGCTACCTGGGCAGGGGAGGGACTCTCATACTGGAGAGCATCTATGAATTTGCCTTTGTTGGCCAAATCCCTAGCCTGTATTCCAGACAGCGTGCTGGACGATAACCTGCGAGCAGTGCTGAGAATGTTGGACCTTACTCTGTTAAATTGCGTAATCATTTTGGGCTTTGGTTTTGGTGGGTTTTTCTTAGACACTGTGCAAAAACGTGGTGTAGTATTAGGGGAGTAAGAAGGTGAGGAGAGAGAAGTAATTGTCCATTTACGTAGAGAAGTCCAAGTTGCACACAACTTTCCTAGGGCAGTAAAACGCCATCCTAGCTGTCCGTGGGACGAATGGGGTGGGGCAGAACCACGGCCTTATCAAGCACTGGCTGTTTGCCTCTGCTTGTCCTCTGTTATCTGCTGGTTGTTTGGTGGTAAGTGGGGAACAGGAGGTCAGGGAGTGTCTGAAGGGGTGTCTTCTGATAGATATGTTTTAATTTTTTAATGCAACTTAAACCTTTTTAGTTTCCTTTTCATTCACGTTTGTTCTAGTTCTTAGAGAAAATGAGTTGGTGATCTTCTCAATTGTATCGTAGCCTCTGGACTTGTTGGATTGTTTAAATTGCAACTTCTGTCTGTAACTTTTAGGCTATGTTGGAAATTCTGCTCTGGATCGGTGCTGAAGTGTAATGGTGCAGCGGTGCGTTGCCACTGTCTGCACTGGTGACAGCGTGTCTCACATTTGCTTTCTGAAGGTTCAGGCTGACACTTCTTTCGGCACACTGCTCCTCCAAAGTGGTTCTAAAATGTTTTCCTGTTGTCTCTTTATTTTAGTTTGCAAGACAGTCATCAGGAAGGCCCGGGGAATCCACACTCTTGACTGACGGACCATCTCTGGATCCAGCCTTTCTATATCCAATCGGCAGGCGATTTTAAATCTCCCATAGCTAATTCTAGATGCCCCTTAATATTGTGAGCAAATAGACCGTCTGGTACTAAGCACTCCAATGTTAGCACGTACATGAAGGAGGTAGCTCCTTGGAGACGTGTGACTTAGAGATCGCTGTATTTACGACTCCTCCCTCCTTTTTTTTCATTGTGTTCAGACCAATTTCCATGTGGCCCTGTTTGATTTCCAGGTGACATTTTTAGCTAAAATAGTCTTGTGATGTGGTGACTTAGATTTTTTTTTTTTTCCCCCCCTTTTTTTTTTTTTTCCAAGTGGGATAAACTGCCACCTTTGTTCCCGCCCAGCCCTTCACCATTCTTTGAATGTCTGTTTGGAGAGGGAAACTGTCAGTGTTTTAGAGTGCAAAACTATTCCACAAAATGCTATGCTCTGACCCTTGCTCCCAGGGTAAGAAATTTAATGGCATGTAATCTGAGTACATAATCAGGAGTAGCCAGATGTAGTTCTTGGTCTGTGATGAATTGTGATACGTGGCTTCTGCACGGCATTACCCTGTTCTGTCTTAGCACACACGAATTAAAGACTGCACAGAAGCTGCGTTCAGCATCCCCGTGCGAGGGCCTTCAGCACCGAACTGGTGAGGTTCAGTTCAGTGGTAGCTGGGTTTTCCTTCAGCGGCGTGTGTCAGTCTGACAAAATCATTATGAAAAGTTGCTTGACCTATGTTGCAACTTCCCGGTTTTTTATTTACTGAGACTTCCCGTAACTTACAAAGCTAAAATTATTTTGACTGATAATAATGTGATTCCTCCTGGACAAATTGGGATGTAGGAAAAGCTGGTGTACAAGTCAAGTCTTGGTATCTGGTTACATCCAGGTGCCTGGGTCGGTGGTTCTGCTCAGCAATAATATTCTTCCCATTGCAAGACTGACTAAAATATCTCCTTTCATGCTATAAAAAAGCCACTTACGAAGACCTGCAGTTGTTTTCTAGTGTATCTGTCGGTTACTATAAATCACAAAAGATACTGTTAAACAATGTAAAGAGCTCTGGTTATTTAATGAATTCAAATACTTACTGTAACTATCCTTATGTTGATATCAGCTTTAGACAATCAAATAAGCAGAACAGAATCAAAGAAATGCTGCTTTATTAAATACATATGAGAAAAAAACCCAATTTCTTTGCTTATGCCTAAGGCCCAATGTTTGATTTTTCTTTTTTTTTTTTTTTTCCTAGTAGTAATCACTTTATTTTCCACATCTGTATTTGGCGGCACTAACACGAAATACTGAATGCCAAACACAGTCGTGGGTGTATTGCCACTTCCGAGGAGTCTTTTTGGCCTTCTGTAATGCATCCGACTCCTTCAGCCCTTCACATTCCTGCAAGCAGGAGATGCTGAAATGATCCCATGCCACGCCGAACAAGCGTCTGCTGGGATCGGGACCGTTTTCAGTGCGAGGGCAGACGAGGCATGCTCTGGAGGGAGAGGATGGCGTTTGGGTTCTGGGGAGGGGGCAGTTTATCCCTTTATTTTTAGTTTGTTATTTTGCCTTACTCATGTCTAAGTGCAATAAGCTCTGAATTGTACCAGTAACTCTGGCAGGCTCTTCTCAGTGACCTCAGACGGTTTTGCGGGGTGGGGATTGAGGGATTTTTAGCAATCTCACCAGGCTGAAGTAAAACAAATTTATTGTAAAATAGGTGAAGAAACTAAATTTTAATCTGCAAGGCTATTTGGGACCAGGATGTTTCGTGGCATCTTCTATAGCTGTTCAAGAAGTATTCTAGGAGCGTAGGCCCCACTTATAGTTCTTTCAGTTTAAAGTGTTTTTAACTGAGAATTTATGCACTGACTTCCGTTCGTGTTTGTCGGTTACGTTTTGAGGGATTCTTACGCTTGAGGACAACCTGAGAATGCACATGGCACACTTGTTCTTTCAGTTTGTGTTATCCAAGAGGCTTTCTACCCGATGACACTAATCGCTGTGGAAGCAGATTGTAACATTCCACCATGCAATCCTTTTTTGATCCTCTGATTTCAGAGTAAGAGCTTTTACACAAAGCTTTCCTGATTAGTGGAAAAACTGGAGGGGGGGGAAGCAGGAACTCCGGCCTGAGTACTTCCCCCTTCCCTGCCCCTTGCTTGCTTTCCTTCCAATTTAATGCAAAGTGAAAGCATCCCTCAGCCTTGGGGTAGACAAATCCTGTGAAGCCCTTCCAGTCCCGACGCTTGGTTCCCGCGAGCGAGGCTGGCGCGGCGTTGCCGCGCCGCAGCCGCTCGCTGGCTTTGGGCAGACGCCTGGGCCTGCGCTGTGCCCCCGACCCGGGCGCCTTCGGGGCTCCGCACAGCAGCCTCGCCGCAGCCCGCGTCAGGCCGGCTTCTGGCGGGGCCGCCTGCCCCCCGACGCTGCACCCCTCTGGGTTCATCCCCGCTGGGCCTCCCCGACCCCCTCTGGCGAGTTCATCGTGCTCTTTCCTTTGGCAACACACACTTTGTAGAATGGGTTAGATTATCTCGTTGTTTCTTTAATGTGAGTTTGTGCCTTTTTTTGTCTCCTAATCTTCCAATACAGGCATATTGGAAACGAAATCTAATAAAATACTAGACAGAGCTTCACGCCTCCGCCTCCTTTGTCTGGGTGCAGCCCGGGGGTGCAAAGGCCGCGCTGCTGCTGCTGCTGCTGCTGCTGCACGCGCCGCCGCGGTCCTCCCGCGCGCCGGGCGGCGTCCCCGCGCGCCGCCGGCCTCGCGCCGCCCCGCCCCGCCCGCGTCACGCGGCCAACGGGCGCGGAGCCGCTGAGGCGAGCGGGGAGGCGCCGGGCCGCGCCGGGCCGCGCCGGGCGAGGGGAGGCCGGGCCGGGGCCTCCGCCGTCCCCTTCGCAGCGCTTCCCCCGACCGGAGGCCCGGGGATGGAGCCCGCGGGCCCGGCGCAGCGCGGCGCCGTCAGGGAGCTGAGGTGAGCGGGGGGGGGGGGCGGCGGGGCGCGGGTCTGAGGGCGGCTTCGGCGAGTGCGGGAGAAAAGTAGCTCAGTCGTTACGTCATTAGCTGAGAATTAGCGAAACGTGTGTTCCTGCTTATTGCCAGGGAGTTCTACTAATTGGCGACGTTACGTAGTCATATGGAAGAGAGGAGGAAAGCTGATTTTCTGCTTCGAAGGCGTCGGTACCGGGGGCGCGTCGGGAGGCTCGCGGAGCGTTGCTCGGGTCCTTGGGGCTTCCCAGAGACCTGCTTAGGTTTA
This sequence comes from Platalea leucorodia, assembly GCF_965183815.1. Taxonomy (NCBI): domain Eukaryota; kingdom Metazoa; phylum Chordata; class Aves; order Pelecaniformes; family Threskiornithidae; genus Platalea; species Platalea leucorodia. The sequence continues at coordinate 12,984,784 of NC_138838.1, read as the reverse complement.
ACGAGGGCGAGATCTGCTGCGCCTGCTGTTGCGGTGTCCAGAGCCTCAAATTCCCCGCTCGTCGTGAGGAAGGAGCTTGAATAAATGCTTCACTTCTGCTTTTACGGTGTTTATGTATTGCATCTTCGCGTTGCGTCTTCTGTGGTGATAAGTTGCGGTGTCACGCGCTGTGAGCTTGGGTCACTGGAGAAATCTCCTTAAAGGGTAGTCGAGTTCTAGAACAGGAAAAATAAAAAAAAAAAACACCCACAACAAACACTAACATTTACTCAAAAATCTTAAAAGTCGTCTTTTTTATGTTTATATAGTATTACAAACACTATGACCCTAAAAAATTCTCTGCTGTTGAATCATTTCAGGGCTCAGTGACGCTAAATAATGTCTTCATTAGTTTGCTTGTATTGAGCAATGTGTTTGCAGAAAGCGTACCTGAGACCGTGCTCTAGTGGCACTGAAAGCCTCCAGAATAGTTTGAGCATCCTCCTCCTCCCTCCGGTGAAGGCTGGCTTTGTGGCGTCCGGTGAAAATCGGTATGGCTCTACTCTCCCCTCCTTGCTGCGGGCAGCACTTGCACGGCCATGAATCGTAGAATCATAGAACCGTTTAGGTTGTAGAGACCTGAGCATCAGTACACCTTTGGGACTGCGTAACGCTGGAGGTTATTTGCTTTGCAGATGCCCGTACGTTCCTCACTATGAAGTTTTTCCTGCAGACGTAGTCATAACCTACAGTGAAACTGAATTATTAAGGATGCTCTTGAAATTTTTACAAGTATTTTTTCTTTTGGTGTGAATTCTAGCACTGCAGTCTTTCCTGGGTTCTTATCAGTAGTGTGGATACTGGGCACTTTGAGGAATTTAATTTCTGTCAGTAATGACTGAAGACTTCAATATTATTTCAGTTTTGTTTAATCAGATAATTATCTTACAAAATTAGTAACTGGAGACTGTTCCCAAGTGATACGTTGCTGATGGCAGAATTAGGTCTGCAGCACACATACCTTTTTTTCTTCCCCCTAGAAATTTGGTTTAGAATAGCTTTTGGCTGACTTCAGTGTAGTCTTATAAACTATTCGTGAGAGAAATTATGGATCATTTTAGTCTGGTATGCAAGGTCACTTTCCAGCTCTTCCACATACATTGTGTGTCACCTCGAGCAGGCAGCTGATTGGGGATAAAAATATGGCCCTAATAATGGCTGTATTGGTAGGAGTCACTATTTAACTATCAGTGTTTATAAGGTCCTTATAGGACCCTAAGATGGATGGAAAATTAACAGCTTACTGTTTTTTAAGTTTGTCTGACACGTAACAAGACTGACGGTAAAGTGAATCCCTTTTTCGAAGCTCTGATACTGAGGTTACCATCTTATAAAGAACCAATAGACAAGCCCTGCGGCACGCGACTGTGTCTGACAGTGCTCGAGAGGAGCAGTAGCTTTGCTTGCTTTTGGTCAGAACTGTGCATTTGCAGGTTTGGGAGCTGGAGATTATTTTCCTGCTAGCCTACAGATGGAGGCACATGATTGAATCAAATCAACAATAAGTTCTTTTAAATCTTGAGCTTATAGAATTAACCACATTAAATCTATTGTGAAGAAACAATTCCCTGTGTGAGGTGGGATGTGATTGCGGCTTTTGTAACAGCCCATTGAGCGTGGTGGTAGTGCTACAGTTTTTTTCAGTGTTGCCGCACGTACGTTTGTCCTTTCGCGTTAGAAGCAATGCTGAATTTCACACGAGTGAAAACTTGATCTGGAAGACCCTTAGCCATCTGTTCCTTTTGCACTTTGGATTTTAATGGGCTACTCCTTCAGAGCGTAGTTATTCTTTTCTTTTGAGCAAATGGCATCCTTCAGTCGTGAAGATGCATTTCAAGATTCAGCAGCCCTCTCCCTAAGCGATTTAGAAAGCCTGCACAACTTCCGCAGCCGTTCTGCAAGTTTCAGCAGCGCAGGGTCCAGCGGCCGCTTGCAGCTCCGTCAGCGGGTAGCCCAGCTCATGGCTTGTGTGGAGGACATCAGTTCGGATGATGAAATTCATGAAGAAGTGTCTCGCACGCTAGATGAAGCTTTCCTTATCTGGGGGAAAAAGCTGAAGGATAAGTGGCGAGAATTCAGGTTTTGTTCCCTCTAGTTGATTGGTTTTGTGTTGTTGGGGTTTTTTTTTTAATGCTAGCTAATAAATAGATTTCTGACTGATGAAAAGTGACAGAAAATCTTTGTTTTCTGTAGATAAAAATTCTGTGGGGAAATTAGATGCTCTTAGGGTTGGTTACCTGTTCACGGTTCAGTTTTAGCATTGGTTTTGTGTGATTTTTGTTTGTTTGTTTGCAGACTGCACTTAGTTACCTGGAACGTGGGCACAGCTTCTCCGCCTCCTGAGGTCACTAGTTTACTTCAGCTCAATTCACCGGGCCCAACTATGGATATGTATGTTATAGGGTAAGTATATGTTAGAGAACTTGCTTTGTCAGTTTATTGCAAAACTGCCAAGTCTCAGCAGCTTACTGTCTGTTTTGGGAGGACTGTGCTGTGTGAATCACTGCCTAGGAGGTGGTTTGACATTATTGCTAACAGAAGGTAAAGGCTAGAGTTGGTGACTTAGAACCGAGACGATTTATAGCAAGAGAATCTTCTCTCCTTTCCGCTGTTGTTTGTGGCAAAATCCAGAGTATCTTTTTTCTAAACACACAAAAAGTTTTTGGCTGCTGTTTTCTTTGTTGGCACGTAGAGGCGTATTCATTTTGATATGAAAGTTATCCAAAATTCAGCATGTTTTAAAGAAATTAGTGCAAGCTTATTAGGCACAATCTGCCGTCGTGTTTTCCAAACTTTCTTGAAAGTTTAAAGACCTGACAGTCACGTTACTTGTCATAACATGTCTCGAGTCTAGCAGTCTTAACCTCCGTCTTCAGGTGTATGTAAGCTCCTTTAACTTTGCTTTTCTCGGGGTTAGGTGCGTTAGACCTGTGGATGGGTTAAGCTGCTTGCAAATGAGAAACTGACCAGCACGAAATTTCTGACTTAGCTGCGAGAGGTCTGTTAGGGTGTTGCGGTCTGTGCTCTGAACAGGTTATGTGATTCTGTCCAAACCAGGTGATACAGCGTGAGTAATCTTGATGTATTCAGCTTACAGGAGGTGAACTCGAGAATCACAAATTTTCTGTCTGACTTGGCATTTGATGATCCATGGAGCATTTTTTTCATGACTGTGTTGTCTCCATTGGGATATATCAAGGTAATTGTTTACATCTCTTAAGTGTCACAGCAGTGAAGGAAAATGTCTTCCCCAGCTCCATTCAGATTTCTTTCCCCCTCAAACTCTCCATAAAAGATAAGTTGATGGTGTTTCTTGCAGGTGTCAGTCACTTCCATAGGTACGCTTATGTTAGAAGTGATTCTTCATCACACTTGGGTTTCCTGGTTTGTTGATAAAGGCAATTGGATAATTTTTCTCTATTAATAATAATGTCCTTAATTTTAGCAGTAAAAATTGGACATGTGGTTTTTCATTTCTCATTTGGAATAGCTGGGTGGTTTTTAAGCTTCTGCAGCTCAGATGACAAACAGCAAGAGGTTGCTCCGATATACTGGCAGTGGCCTGTGTAGGTGCTGCAGAGCCGTGTGATGAACGGAAGAATGCTCCTGTCGTAATAAGAATGCATTCTCAAGGAGCAGAGTAATGAGATTATTTAAAATGAAATGTGATGTAAACTTACACTCAACAGCGTATTTCTTGTGGCCACAATATCTTTATCTCTCTCTTGTTTGTAGAAAATTTTTTTGCTCTGTGCAATATTGGGGAACTGTATTGTGATGCTTCTAATGTAGTCTGCTTAAGTACCTGCTTTCACTATAAATGTCCCAAGCAATGGCAGTGATTTTCGTTAAGGTTGGTAAGGTTTCTTTTTCTTTTTTTTTTCCAACTTGTTTGCAGGTGAAAATAAATGGCATATATGTAAAACAGGATTTTAGCATGTATATATATTTTTCTGAGGACTTTATTTTTGATTGAAGGCCTAGAATTTGTATGGTAGTTTAAATGACAAGATTTTTGGTAATATCTGGGGCATAAGATCAGCTAAAGTACTAGCTTAATGCAAACAATAAACATAGGAGGATATCCTGAATTTCTGTAATAAAGAGATATTAAAAGCCTTTTGGATGTTGTATTGGTTTTCTAAATCAGGCATTACTTCAGGGTGACTTTGCTGAGATGATTGTATTTTCTGCGTGCTAATCAGACTCAGTAGTGGTGCCATTCTTTTAACTGTAATTAAACAAAACAAAGGACCCATTGGGAATTATAAAAAGGAAAAAACCCATTGTTCATTCTAGTGTAAGTCACTGCTGACAAACATTCAAAATCTGACTGCGGGCTGACATTCAGGCCCTGTATACAGGCAGTTAAAAAGAATTCTAGCGGTATGCATGGTTGATTTTGAAGTCTCCTTTATAAATGTGGCCCTTTGGACACACTAATGAATGGATGCTGCCACCTAATGGTTTTCAGCAGGACTTGATTAGCTCTAATAATAAGAGGGGACTGTCAGGCCAGGCAAAATCAAAACAGGCGGCCAGGAGAGCTCGTGCTAGGACTTACCTGGGGCGCTGGCTGAGGAGGGGAGGAACGGTTACCCCTTCCTCGCTGACCTGCCACGCGGTTGGGTGCAGAGGGGCAGTTGCCATCCTTGGGGCGTTCTGACCCTTCAAGGACAGGGTCTGGTTTCAGAGTGTTAAGCTGATTGGAGTCAGTCGATTCTTCCCCCATAACCAGAATCACGTCCCCTCTATGAAGGGTCTTTGCTTGATTTGGCACTGCGTATTGGTGGGACTAGGGCTAGTTCCAGCAGAGGAGGGATCCATTGTGTTTTGGTGTTCAGGATCTACAGAGAGAAGAGGTTTCATATGGATCTTGAGAAATGTCTGGGGACTGGCCCACAGCAGAATGAAATGTAGCAAATAGTAAAGGGACTGAAAGATTTTGCTATCTCGTGAACGTAATTATGGAAAGGAGAATCCCGGTTGCACCCAATGTCTGATCAGATACAAATATTTAGGCATTATCTAGTAATTGCCATCCATCATTTCAGTATACTGTTTAGTACTTTGTTGGCTTCAAGGACAATGAAAACATTAACATATATTCTGAAATCATTTAGTTGTGTAGACGTGGAGGCAAAGAAAGGAGAAATTCTGTTTTAAATTTTGGGCTGAGTTTGTGTACTTCTCCGGCAGTTGTATAGTCAGTGTTACTCTTAATATCAGGTTTTATTCTAATGTAGTCTTTCTCTAAGTTCATCCAGCATAAAATTGAACTACAATTAATGTATTTCAATATCTGTATTTTAAATTGAATCATTATCATTAAAACAAACACTTAAAATGAGTTTTGTGTCTCATGCCAGGAACATTGTAAAGTTCATAAATTTTTAATGAAGAGCATCTTTGTTAGACTATTTCCACACACACACACCCAAAAACCCAAACCACAAAAAAACCCTGATATCTTAAAGCTTAAACAGTATCTTACGTGCTCCCTAAGCACCTTTGCTTTGGAAGTATTCGGTAAATCAGTTTTTACAGGCATTGCAGGCAAGAGTTACTGCTGTTTGCAGCTCATTGTTTTTGCAAATGCCTAGGAGGAACTGCTGTGCTTTTTAGGCATTTTAATGGGGTTTAGAATGATTAGTTATATGCTGCAGGATGTTTCAGTTTGAAAAACTTGCTCCTGTTGGAGGACAGTCTACAGTCGCAGTCTACAGCTTCCTCACGAGGGAAGAGGAGGGGCAGGCACTGATCTCTTCTCCCTGACCACCACCGACAGGAGACCCGAGGGAATGGCGGGAAGACATGCCAGGGGGGTTTAGGTTGGACATTAGGAAAAGGTTCTTCCCCCAGAGGGTGGTGGAGCGCTGGAACAGGCTCCCCCGGGAGGCAGTCACGGCGCCAAGCCTGGCAACATTGAAGAAGCGATTGGCCAATGCCCTCAGACATAGGGTGTGATTTTTGGGGTTGTCCTGGGCAGGGACAGGAGTTGGACTCGATGGTCCTCAGGGGTCCCTTCCAACTCAGGATATTCCGTGATTCCATGATTCTATGACTTGTAGGTGGCACTATTAAGATTATAGGTGAAAAATCAAGGATTTGGTTCTTCATGAACAGAATGCTTGAAGGTAGAAACAAGAGGCTGGTGAGGCAGCAGAAAGGTCTTTGAAGATGTTCGGGCAAATACACGTTTTGAGGTCAACTTCAGATTTGTAATAAAATGTTATAACTAATGTTAATTAGTTGAGAGATTCATCAGAGTTGTTTATAAGCAAGGCTACAGTAAGAATGTATTCTGTACAGCACTGAAACGCATCCGCATTTACTGGTCACAGTATTGAAGCCAGGCTTGGCGAGGGAATTGCATGACTTCTGCTATGGCATCCTTCACCTAAAAGCTCCTATGAAGTAGCCCCAAGGCATGCCAGATACCTCCCTGGAAATGACCATTCCCTCTTCCGTATCTCTTCCAGCTCTCCTCCGTTCGCATGCAGGGATTACTACTTCTGATCTTTGTGAAGCATGCCCACCTTCCTTTCATACGGGACGTTCACACCCACTACACACGCACGGGCCTGTATGGATACTGGGTAAGGAAGCGTCTGAGACTTGATTGCCTTGGTCACTTCTGCTCACGGTGGTGTGTGCCTCTGGATGCTTTCACGATGCGAGAGAGTGTCTAGGGTTTACTTAAATATGAATAAACTGGCGAGCAGCGAGACTCGCTTGTTTGAACCTTGTATGCAGCACAGACCGTAATTTTACCAGTTTATTAGCTGATATACAACAACTTATGTAGGAAGAAATGGTATTCATTTAAATCTAAATAGCAAGATTTAAAAATTTATAGGTGGTGGTAATAGTTGCGCCTGCAGGTGTTGACTGCAGTTTCAGAGAACGTTGTTAATCTTCCACACCAGGGGAACAAAGGAGGAGTCACCATTCGCATGTCCCTCTACGGTCATACAGTTTGTTTCATGAACTGCCACTTGCCAGCTCACATGGAGAACACAGAGCAGCGACTGGATGACTTTGAGAAAATTCTGGAAATGCAGTTTGAAGGAGAGGATGTTCCAAGTACCTTGGATCATGAGTGAGTTGTTCACTCGTTGTTTGGGCCCCGGATTGCGCTGTTGTTCCTTAATTCTGCAGGAGTTGTTTCTATGTTCCGTTGTTTTCATGTGCTGGGGTCTAAAGATGGTGATAGAACCGCTTAGAAAAAGGTTGAGAAAAGCATTTTAGTTTGGTAATTTTTTTATACCCATAAAACTGCCAGGACAGATAAATCCAGAATAGATATGTATTATCACTTTAATTGTTAATGAGTTCATTAAAATTAGGTAAAAATGTATGACACGTGAGTTTCAAAATCATTACTTTTCCTACCTTAGTATAAGTGTTTGATATTTCAATTTAATGTGTTTAATTTTCTTGATTATGTGCATGGGCATGTACCAAATCACCTACTGTCATCTTCTAAGAAGAAATAACAAATGGCATTAAAATAAAAGTTTTCTTTCCATAAGATGAAGTTTGGGGTACCCACCCCTGAACAAAACGTTGAAAGTAGGGATTTTCAGAGAGAAGTGAGTTTACTTGAAGAGACAGCTTTCCTGTTGTGTAAAGCATTGCTGACGATACACTCCAGTGCTCCGCGATAATAACTCTCTTTCCTAATAACGATAGAACACCCAGTATGTATCCCTGCTTTCCCGAGGCACTAAACCAGAGCCCTCATAGGTCATGAATTCTGTGAATTATTTTACCTACTGTTGAAATTTAATTCTAAATGTGTCTCTAAGAGAGATGTAAGTCGTTAGGAGACTCGGGAGAAGTTAATACCCAGGCAGTAATGAGCAAGCGACAAGAATGCAAGGGACTTAATTTACTATTTCAATTCCTTTAAATTTTCTGTTTAGCAGCAGGTTATCCCTGTGTAAGCCTATCTGTAACTACTTAATGTTTGTGTTTAAGCTGTTTAGATTAAATAATACAAGTGATTAGAGCGCCTAATTAGCGTAATGGCTTAGATTGTATTGAATTCTTCCCTCATGTTAATAGATTCCTATAAATCTTCCCTGGTTTTTCGCTCTTCTATTTTTTTTTTCTTTTTTTTTTTTTTAGTGTTCTCTTCTGGTTTGGAGATCTAAACTTCCGGATAGCAGATTATGGCATACATTTTGTCCGAGAATCAATAAATAATAAGCGTTACAATCTGCTGTGGGAAAAGGACCAGGTGTGTTGTCTTAATCTGTTTGGGGGTTTTGTTTGTTTGTTTTGTTTTTAATGCATACAAATGCAACAGGGTTGTTAACGTTACCTCTTGAGTTTCTGGTTTTTATTAAAGAACACAAATTCAGAGTAGTCATGAGGTGGAACAGATCTCGCTGTTCGCTCTCTCACTTCTCAGTCATAAGCCTCAATTAATTGCAAACTTTTTCTGCTTTTGTTTAGTTTCTTACTCGTTTGAAATACTCACGTTTGACTGAAGCTTTCTTTGAACCTCATGGCTTGTGAATTTTTCTTCACCTTAATTTCTCCTCCTTTTTTCTTCTCCCAAAAATGATTTTTAAGAGAAGCTTATTCTGGAATTTGTGTTGAGTAGAACCGCTACAAAACTTTTAAAGAGATCGTGTCAAGAGTTCTGGCAGTAACAGAGAGGCACTTTGAATTTACCTTTCCAAATATGTTGTACTGACTGAGATTTTTAATTCTTCTTGGAAGATGCTTTCTCAGCTCCTTTCCCAATTGCCCTTTAAGCTCTGATTTTTAAACATAATCTTAAAAAGTTACTTTTTATTTCTGCAGTTAAATATGGCAAAAAAGAAGGAAGCATTTCTTCAGGAATTCATAGAGGGTCCTCTGCAGTTTAAACCCACCTACAAGTTTGACCTTTATTCAGACGTATATGATACAAGGTAAAAGCATGATAAGATGAGTTTAGGCATGGAATATTAAAGTGAATGGGTGCTTGACTAAATAGTACTGTAGTAAGCAAACCTGAATTTCCTGAACGTACTGGTTAGCTGGGGCTCTTGCGCTATTCTGTTAGGCTCCTTCAGTGGTCAAGTCTGAATAAGTGAATATTTCTGACTGAAGAAGCCTGAGTCTGCTGATCGCATGAGGAAAGCAGTGAAACAACCCAGCTTTCGTTTTGGAAAGACTAGATTAACAGAATAAACCAGGGCTTGTTCGAGCCACTTCTTTTTTGTTCTTTAATACTAAAAGTGCCCATTGGTTCTCAGAAGTGAGCAAAAGGAAAAAAGTAATTGCAGTTTTTGTTTTCCTTTTCTATTTAAGCATTCCATTTGATAGTGCTTGTATTTGAAAATAAATGTAAATGTGTCTTAATAATGTTCTTTAAGTTGAAAATGGAGTAGCTTATGTTTCCAAAGTTTTTCTCCAACACTAAAGTTTATTGTTAAGTATTAGTCTTATGTTTTAACAGAAGGATAAGTTCCTGTCCAAACGGGTTTTGTACTGATCTTTTTCTTTACTTCCAGAGAGCAGAAGTCCCTGTTTTGGTTTAAGTAAGAAGAGAACTTTCTGGATTTCATAGATTTGTAAATATTTCAGAATCAAAACAATGCTCATTCCCGAGCTTTTGATTTGATTTTTGTGAAATATTTGAAAATCAGATGACAGCTGATTTTCTTCAGGGATTTTCTGAACCTGTCTGAAAGCTGTAGTGTTACCTACTCTGCTGTTGCACTTAATATTGGAAGTTTGTTTATTTGGATCCAAAGACATTTTGCTCCCTAATTGAGTGTGAAGAGATATAATGGGACCAGCAGTAAATCCAGTTAACAGAAAATACTTCTAATAATCCAAACCTAGACATTCTAAGAATGATTCATAGCCTAATAGTCTGTATTGGCTCATTTAAAGAACAGAAAGTATGCTTACGCGTACTGTGTGCATTCTGCTGCTGTTACAGCTAGCAGAGATACTCTGGTTGGATGGGGGGTGGTCAGCAGACCTCAAGGCACACGCCCTTGAAAAGTATGCTTTATATGAAGCACACGGTATTTTGTTATCTTTGATCCTTTTTCAATGTGGATTTTGAGGTTTTGTTTCCCATCCGATAGGCCATTTTCTCTAAAATAGCGAGTGTATTAACTTCAGCTGTTCTTTTGGTATTTTCTTGCACAGCAGAGCAGAGATACGGCAGCTCGTAAAGATTTCTGTTGGTTTATGTAATTATGGAGTAAGTGGGATATGTCCCCGTAGTCATTTAAAATCTTTCCACCTTCTTAAAGGTGAGCCAGACTTTTACGTGGGAAGGGGTGAAACAAAAGTATGTTGAATATTGAACTAAATGGCATTTCCAGTTCATGATGATTTTCATATTCAAAGTTATTAAACTGACAGTTTTCCTTACACATCCTGCTCATTAACTTTTATAATTCAATCCAGTCCGTTCTAATTCCTCTTCCATAGGGTATGATCTTTTCTCCATTTCAATTTGAAGTGATACATCCATACAGAGAGTTGCTGTTAAGTCTTCCTCCCACTACAGAGAGAACCACGAAAGGCTCATGTCTTCTGTTGTTATTGATATGGTATAAAAGGAAACTCTGAATTATGATTACAGTTCGATGTATTGCACACTTGCAGGTTGCAGACGCAACTTTCTTGATTATGGAATCTTTAAAGCCTTTTTTTATGAGACAGCAATAGCTTACAGACTTGAAATACAGGCTAGTAACAAGTTAGAGGAGCTTTAAATAAAAGCATTGCTGTGTCACCTGTGATGAGTATAAGCTGCCTAAGTCTGTCTGTTTTTTGTTGTTAAAAGAAACTTGTTCTCGAATGTTTTGAATAATTTCAGACATCATTCAGACTATTCCTACATCTTCCTTAAGTTTATGCCCCTTTTCTCAGAATGACTATACTTTTGAAGCTTGGGGCAGTTGCTCTATTATCTCAATTTTCTTGCATGTTTTCGTGGAGTGTTTTAGGAGAAAGTATCATTTCCTGTACGAAGCTGACTAACCCATCGAAATGCCCTTCTCCCCTTCATTTTACTCCTCTCTCAGAAACGCATGAAACTTACCTGTGGTCAATGGAGTTGAGTTCAAATTCAGGAAACCTTGGTTGTAAAGCATATTGAACAGAGCTGTAAAATGAAGCTTGGATGTGATTGCCTTCTTTTATTAATATGTATCTGACAGTCTTTCGACTTTGAGTAGATTTTGCACAGTAATCTTAGCTTTTGGCAACTGATTTTCTTCTCATTTCACTTTTCTCTTACACTTTTGCAGTGAGAAGAAAAGAAAGCCAGCGTGGACTGATAGAATTCTTTGGAGAGTGAAAAATCTCTGCCAGCATGCATCAAAAGAAGGCGAATTCTCTGAAGAAGAACAGACAATTTCTGTTACTTTGAGTAACTATATCAGTCACATGAGCTATGGCATCAGTGATCACAAACCTGTTACAGGAACTTTTGGGCTTGAGGTGCTGTCCCAGTTATGTTGTTAAGAAAAAGTTTGTTTTACTGAGTCTTGCCTTACAGAAGCTGGTTTTTTAAACTGTGTAAGTCATAATCTCTGTTTCATTCTGATTATAGTGAAGGCAGCAAATTGCTTTCAGGTTATTTCCATTCAGTCAGGAGTCCCAAGCAGGTGTGGCAGAGAATAACTTGAAAAGAATACCTGAAAGAATGACACACTTGACTGACTTCAAATTCTGTTCTTTTGTCTAGTTGAAGCCTCTTCTGTCAGATCCTTTGGTCACGCTGAATCCCGAGGGTGAGTGGAGTGCGGAACACGATGTTCTAATCAGCTATTCCGCAGTGCCTGAATTCCCAAGCAGTGCTTGGGACTGGATCGGACTCTTCAAGGTAATGTTACTGCGTCATGGCTCTTCACTCTAACGAAGATGGTGAATGTGTCTGGAGGAGGTAGTTGATACTCTTCTGTCATAGGACATCGTGATTCTTGCTAGTGCAAAACTCTGAACTATTTGTGTATCCTTGATTGCCGTTAGTTTCTGTATGCCGACAGTTTAGTTGCATAGATGTGAGCTCTTTCGCACCCTTTAAATTCTCTGCTAAGATAACGTGGCGATTTATTTAACTAAAATGGCACAGAAGCTGTGAAAAGGAATTGTGCTCCCCTAATGCCTGCAGTTCAAAAGATTTATGCAGCAAAGAAAGAGCAAAAATAAAAAGTCAGTGGAAGGGTGAGAGAACAGAGCACTCGCACCTTCTCAGAAACAAAAGATTTGTGCATGCCCTCGAATTGTTTTGATCCTAAAAGTGTTTTAATGACTTCAGTGAAGTAGCCCACATCTCTCTCACAGCTTCGAGTGTTCCACGTAGTACGGTTTTCGTTTCCTTCAGAAGGCTGATGGTTTGCATCTTCCCTTGCAGGTGGCTTTCAGGCATGTGAATGACTATGTTACTTACGCTTGGGTAGAAGATGATGAAATTTCTTCTAACAAAGACAGTAAACAAGTAAGCCAATTGTATTTCTTTCTAATGTAGTTTTCCATAGAGTAGCATTCAAGGTCTGTTTGTTCCATACTCTTTTCCTCTTATGGGTTCTGTATCCTCTTTCCCAGTCGAAGCTCATGGAGAGTGATGATATTGTTTAAAATCCCTCTTCCTAATTCTTACTAATTTTCAGGTAGTCTAGCACACCTTCTCAGGTGTGATCATATTGCTTAGGGGAATTGATGGAAAAGCAATTTATTCCCCTGGTGTCTTTTCATTGTATTAAAAACTACTATCATTTTATATTTTGGTCTGTTTCTGCCACTGAAATAAGTAACTGGCCATTTTTTCATCTGATTGCCAAAGTTGCCGAATGTATCCTAAATATTTATTGCGTGATTGTTGTTACAGGTGTAAGTACCTCATGTTCCTAACACAAGCAGTTCCAGATATCTAATACAGCTGCAGATTAGGGCTGCTTCGACTTTTCTTCATTGTGACTACTGAGTGTTTTGGTCCCTCTTTAGAAACTGCTGTTTGTTACATAGCTTTCTAGTAGCGATTACCTGAAATTACTGCAGACAAACAAACAAACAAAACTTATTTTGAATACAAATGATCTGTTTCCAGAAGTATTTATCTGAACAAACAGAAATTCACATTTAATGTTGGAGAGACAGTGAGTGAAAGGATGGATGAGATTTTCCAGACAACAGTGGAAAGCAGTTATTTCTTGTTAGAGGTTTTGTAAGTTAGCATTGAGTTTACAACAGAAGCCCAAATTGTATTGTATCAATATTCTGATTGTATCAAAATTGCTCTAATGTCATGCTTTCCTATTGCTAAGCTTAAAAATCTAAGCGCTATGAGCGTCGTTTCAGCAGGATGCTGTGGGCTGCGGTTTAGGATCTTTCGGTAGTGCCAAAGGGAGGTGGGTTTGCTCTGCCGTTTCATGCCGTCCGTCTCCCTCCCTGCTGCCTGGGCGGCCCTGCCCCTCCCTCCCCGCAGCGCTGGCTCTCTCCTCCCTCCTCGCTGAACCAAGTCAGCTTGCTAACACGGGGAAGGACATTCGCTTTTCCTCCCTGACTTAGTTTTCGGATGGTTTCATGAGTTAGTTCTGTCCTCGTCCTTTTTAGCTTATGTTTAAAAACTTGCTTATAAATGGTAAATACTGATTTTTATGGTGTCCTAAATGGATGACGCTGCTTTTTTGTAAGCTTCTTTCTCTGTGGAAATTGCCCATTGCCTATTCTTATTCTTTTGACAGGTTTACATGAGTGCTGCGGAAATACCTGATATGGGAGGAGAATTTTTGCTTTGTTATTATAGCAATAATTTGCAGTCAATAGTTGGTATCAGCCAGCCTTTTCAGGTAATATATTTGGAAGCTTTGATTAACGTTGATGGGATTTTTATTTCTTTTGCTTTCATATGCATCTGAACATAGGTGTGTGCAGCTCTATTAATCCTGGGGGAGATGGCAGCAGAAGTAATTGCAAAAAGGATGTGTGCTGGCTAACATCCCGTAAAAGAATTTGCTGATATGCTTAAAGACCCTGAGTAGCTATTTTTGCAACACACTGTTGTAATGAAATTAGACAGGTTTCTCTCTCTCAGCTTTCATTTTTGGAACTTCAGGCTCTGTCAGTTAGGTCCCTAAGTTTCTGTAAAGACGAGAACTCAACTCAACTTAAATGCTGCCAAGTTTCTGACAGATTGTAAGTGAGCTCTTTGTGCTCCGTTCTGTGGTAGGCTGGCCCTGCGCTGGGCACTGGTGAGGCCGCCCCTCGAATGCTGTGCTCAGCGCTGGGCCCCGCACCCCAAGGCGGCCATGGAGGGGCTGGAGCGTGGCCAGAGCAGGGCAGCGAGGCTGGGGCAGGGGCTGGAGCACAAGGCTGCGGAGGAGCGGCTGGGGGAGCTGGGGGGGCTCAGCCTGGAGAAGAGGAGGCTGAGGGGAGCCCTCATCGCTCTCTGCAACGGCCTGAAAGGAGGCTGGAGCCGGGGGGGTCGGTCTCTGCTCCCCAGGAACAAGCAACAGGACAATTTCTTCCCCGAAAGGGCTGCCAGGCCCTGGCCCAGGCTGCTCAGGGCAGGGGCTGAGTCCCCATCCCTGGGGGGATTTAAAAGCCGGGAGATGTGGTGCTGAGGGACATGGTTTAGTGGTGGCCTTGGCAGTGCTGGGTTAGCGGTTGGACTCGATGATCTTAAGGGTCTTTTCCAGCCTTAACGATTCTATGATTTACACAGAAGTGTTTCCTGTATATTTAGTCGCTTGAGTTTGGGAAAGACAGGACAACTGGAACTCAAGTTATTTGTTTAACAGGCTTCTTTGTTTAATTTCTGAAAGATTGAGATACGAGATAACTGGCACAGACTAGATGAAGCGACCAAGCATTGCTGCTTCTACACAAGCACTTGTTGCCAAAATCATTTTGTTTGTGTATAATTTTCCATGCTGTCGTGGCTGTGCTAATGTGTTGTAGAATGGTTGAAGTGGAAGCTCTGCATTGTTGTTGGATGAAGCGGTTTTAGAAGACTGTGAAACTCCATTACCTTAGGGGGTACAGTAGTGGAAGTTGCTGGGCTGGCTGGTGTATCTCAGCGATACTGTTCATATTTTTCTCTCTACATTGGTGAGAAACATTGCAGAGTCCAGTATTTCAGTTGTCTCTGAGCTTAATATCTGCCACAAACTCTGCAGGATGGTTGTCAGTTGTATCTGGATACAACACACCATCTGCCTTTCTTTTTGCATGACAATGTTTTGATATCAGTTTAGTGGGGTTTTTCTACTTTTTTTTCATTTCATAATTGCTGCATAGATGCATTGCTGCTAATTTTCTCAGTATCTAGCAAGTATGTAAGGCATCTTTATATAACGGTGTATTGATAGCATAGAGCAACACAGTGTTTCTGAATGCGTTAATTTGTTTTTTAACTACTGTCTGTCTTCTAGATTCAGCCTAACAGAACATTGCTAGAAAAGGATCTGACACAGGAAGAGAACAGTTGGATGCAGAAACCTGACAATCTGGAATCGCATGAGGAGTTCTGAAGGCAGAAAGAGCATTTAGCGGTCCTGACTCAGGAGTCAGATGATTCTTTATGTCTTAGTGGTTATAAGCTTTTACTCTTAGAAGTGCAAGTAAGACAGGTAGGATTGTTCAGAAACTTTGTAAGCTCATAGAAGATAATTTATTGTGGAAACAGATATTTTTATTGTTACGGGGAGAGTAACTCTCTTGCACTGGATGAGAACCGTAAAAATAGCACCTAATGAATTCTGTATGCTTTAAGGTGACAGAGATTTCTAATACAATGATTTGACCTAAGTAAGTTGTGTTCTGTGATAGATTTTTAGGCTTGCTCCTTTTTTGTAGAGGATATTTTATTTACAATACAATATTTACTATGCTGTAACCACTTAATCATTGATTTCCAAATTCAGAGTTTAAATGAAGTTATTTAAAAAATTATTTATTAGATACAGCTAGTTAGCTTGTTTTAAAATTTTATTTGACTTTCAAATGTAAGCTAATTACCTTTTGGGAAACAGGTGTGGCAACAAGTCACATGAAAACAACATCTTTGGGGTGTATAAATTCTCCTTTGGTAGTAGATCCCTTTTCTTCCTGCCTTACTGATAACTGTTTGTAGGATTTTCCATTTCTGATTTTTCCACCTTGAGATACGTTTATCAAAACACACTTTTCCTGATTTTTTTTTTATTCTTCTTTTATAAATCAATTCAGCAATTTGCCTATTGCGTTTGTCCCTCTGATTTAAAAAAGTAAAATAAACCCACTTGTACACTAGTCCCTGGCTCAGAGTTGACCGGGATCCCACCATTTCTGAAAGAAATTGCTTAAGTTGAGAAATGCTTTAGCACAGGTGAGCAGACCGTAGTTCCTGAAGCACTTGTTGGCAGTGATCGTGGTGCTAACCCCCATTGTTTTCTGTTGTCATATTGGATTTAGAAAGCTAAAGCCATATTTAAGTACTTCCTGATACCATCCTGGCACGGAATTGCTACGCTTGCTGCAGAGATGATGGGAATTACAAACGGGGAATTTCCGTGGAACAAGTTCGTTCTTATGGCATAATTCGTGCTACCAAAATTGTAAATCTCTTCAATTTATAGCAATTGGTCTGCAAAATTTCTGCTTTTCTAGAGGTGCTTAGACCTTAATGTATCCTGTGCACTTGATGGCGGAGATGGAGTAAGAAACATCATGTACCTTTAAAAACCTGAAAGGTAGTTAGCTTCAGAAATGGTTTTGTTTCTTGATGAGGAAATGGAGATGTTTGGAAAGGATTGGAAGAGGCACCAACATTCCGCAGAATCTCAGACTGCAGTGCCGGAAAAGAGCACTTGTGAGTCTCCCATGTTCTAGATACACAGCTCGGAGCTCCCTACTGTGTCTGGTAAGTGAAGTTACTTACTAACCGCTGTCATGTTGGTTACGGATGGAAAGAGAAACTTTGGGGCAAGTGGAAGAGCAAAGCAAAGGATGCTGGTGTGTTGATGCTGGAATACTGCCTCAGAACAGAATGGGTTCCTTTTTGCTCTTTTTCTCAAAGCCTTAGTTTTTTCAGGATTCTCTTGAGACAGAAAGTTAACACCATATGAGATTTGGTTTGCAGTTGCTTATATCATTCACTGTATAAAATCTTCTGGGGTCCAGGCATCTTTGTGTACTGTGGAAACTATAACATAGGTTAGCTGGTTAGATAGTTGCAGATGGTGTTTAAGAACACCTAGCCTCTGTAAATTTATTTAGTTGTATCTCAGCTTAATGCTTGGCGTTGGGAACTGCTTCCAGTTGTAAGTAGTGAGGGCAGGTTCAGAGGGCACTGTGTTCATTGCATGGATTCAGACTCCCTCGAGGTTCACAGTTTGTACATTCCTATGACACTTTGGAACAATATTAGAAACAGTTTTCACATTTGTACCAGTCTTACCAGAATTTGTTTTGCACTAAATCTTTGGGATATGTGACTTTTCACGGCAATTAGGGCATCAGACAAATCCCTACCGAATTGCAAAGAGCTTGCAGTTCTAGAGTTGTACTCCGTTTCTGATTTTACTTGTGTAACTGCGTTGCCGTGCTCCATGCAAGGAGATTCTGTGGAGAGCTCAAAGAACAGTGGTCTTTGAATTCCGGACCACAGCTGACGATTTATTGTGGACCAAGATCCAGTTTCTTCTAATCAGGGTGCATCTGCTGTTCATGAGCAGCTCAGAGGGGGAGCCATACAGCCGCTTTGCACCGGCAAGAAACTCAAGATCCTTGATGCTGTGCGCGAGCTGATAACCCTCTCAACCACTGGACGTAGCAGCTGTGTTTTGTAAACTAAGCCTTTGAATCGCAGGACTTCACTGAAAATGCCCACAGCAGCTGTGATTGAATCTGCTTGTGTGTGAGTAGGCTGCTGCACAGAACTCTGTACTTCTTTCTTAAGTATTACGCACACAGTAGCACTTTTGTTTACTACTGTTACCTATGGTAGCTTTTCAAACTATTCCATGACCTGTAATGATACAATTTCTGATGAAATTTATCTTTCTTAAAGCACCTTTAATTGGATGTTAGAATCACTGGAAATGGTTTTATACTCATGTGTTTTCTTTTCATGTACCACTAAAATAAATCCTGGCAGTGAAGCGTTCTACGTGGCCTCTATTAATTTGAGAACAAACACATCAGTTTGGGCGGGGAGGATTAATTCGTGCATGGTAACCTTTCTCCGAGGAACTTTGGTCATGTTTAATGTGCAGATACAATGGTATTTTAGAATGGAGATACGTCAGTGATAACACATGCGGTAGGGCTTCGGACTGCAAAAGAAGGGCAAGGACAAATCCTGTTTTTCTTTTGGACAAAGCAGATGGACCTACTATTTTTTTTCCATTTGAATGACTCCAGTATTAAATGGCTGCTGGTGGGGATTTTCTGTCCCCCCTCCCCCTCTGAGGAGGTTTTGATATTTTCCTTGTAAAAATGCTCAAGCCACTGAAATTGCTTTCTTAATTTTTAGGAACAGGTTCTTCTAAATTCACTTGTTCACAGGAGGATTTGAGATGTCTTTTTTGTCTTTGTGAAAGATCTGCTTCATTGTACTTGTGTTTTAACATAAATTTGCTGTCAAATCATTTCCATCTAAGGGTAACTTTTCATAATTCCCTGCTGTTAGAGAATTTATTTTAAAATAGGAAATATGTCTCCCAAGGAATGTTGTCCGGTATAGCCTTATTTAACTCCCCTGTGTTTCTGATTCCTAGCTAACCTCAGGATGTGCAGTGTATCATTGCACATAGATAGTACAGCTCCTGTAAACAGGAAATATTTCTAAGCTGTCTTGCGTGTTTGTTAGACCCTAAAAATACGTTCTGATAAAGACTATTGTTTCTACTACCACTACTTCCTTCTCTGCTCTCGGACACTGAGTGACACTCAGATGAACTTGTCTTAATTAATGTACTGCAGTGGAAAGGCCAGTTGAACAGAGCTTGAACTAGGTTTTCCTTGAGAGAGGAAACGATACCTTTTTTTGAGAACTCTGCATTACTAACAGGAATATTTCCGACGGCCCTTTCTGTCCTTGGATATAGGGATTCGCTACTTGAAAGCGATTGAAATGAAGCAATTTCTTTTGTAATAACAAGACGTAGAGAGCACAGAAAGTTCCCGGTACTCATCACTGCATGAATGCCGATGTTATTTAACTTTATAACTCATGCGTTCAGCAGATAATATCCTAGTTTCCTTATACCTGTTTTTTCTTTATACCGATCTTGAAAGAATGGAGAAAAAGATTTCTGTGTAAAGATGGCAGCGTTGGAGGCCAGTTGTCCGTATGCACAGCTTGCTTTCTTTTATCTTTAACGCGAACACTAGAGTTGTGTAGTACACGGTCGTGCAGAGGAAGGTGTTCTGTGTGAGGCCGCTTCGTTCAGCCGCGGCGGCGGCGCTTCACCCGCTGAAGCTGTGCGCTCCTCCTCGGGTGCCTCTGGCAGCGCACCCACCGGGGAGCTGTGCTGAGCTGCTCTGTTCCACTGCTGCGCCTTCAGCACGGTCACCTATCTGTGTGCGCACGTCCCGCCTCCCTGGGTTACCTGGAACCGCCGTCTTCCCTTGACGAGGTCTCTGCAATTAAAAGGAAGAACATCGCATGTGTGCAGCCTAGAAAGCAGCAGGAGAACCTGTGTGGGAGCTTCTGAAGCGCAGGCTGGAAGAGTCACTGGGGGGGAACAGTGAAGTGGGAGGAGGTGTGAGCTCTGGGAACGCAAACTGCCAGCAGGAAAGGCAGAGGTGTGGGAAGAATTCAGAAAATAAGAATTTACTAGCGCCACAAAAAGAAGAAAAAGACAAGAGCGAACATTTTAACCTGTTAACATACTTTGTGTGAAACAGCCAGCTATCAAATACAGACATCAGCCCTAGCAGGGAAGGTTGCAGCATTGCTTATCAAACATGAGCTTCGCTCTAACTGTGGTTTTAAAGCGTACTGCTTGTGTTCCTCTCTTCCCTCTTCTATTTTGTTCTCTCTTTCATATATCTGTTTCTTCTTCAGCCTCTTTCCACTTTCTTTATCCTTTTCTTTTTCCCTCTTTTTCCTCACTTACTTGCAGTCCATTTTCAGAAGTTTTTTTGCACATAATTCTGGTATCTGCATCACAGAAATCATTCCAGTTAAGCAGCCCTCATGTTCTAGACTACTAATCTTTGTAATTTCTCTGTGTAGGAAGGGTAGCTAAGATAGGCTAGGTCTTGCTCCATGTTACTGAGTGGGGCGGTTTTGTTTGTGGAAGTGACAGTGATGGGTTTTTTAAAGTGATAAAATCTCTTTCAGTAGAACCCTGTATTGGGAAGTGAGTGGTCAAGGAAGGAATTGTTGGACTGGAACAGTCTCGTCTATGACAGCTAAGGGAAGTATACGAATAATTGCAGATGTGAAAACGAACAGTGACGGGCCATTTCTTTTCAGTTACCGAACAGAATGGTGTTCTCCGTATCTGCTCTTGAATGGCCAGGTCCTTGTTAATCGTAACGTCTAGGTAGTGTTTTGACAAGAGGTATCATCGGGAATTAGTTGGTAGTAAAGCTGAAAATTCAAATGTGGCTATTCTAAGGAGACAGAAGGAATTGTCCCCTAACAGCAAGTCTTGGAATACCCGATGGTTAGACTGATCTTTTTTCCCCCGTCGCTGGCGGGATGTCGGCATCTGCTGGGGGTGCAGGGGGGTCATAGCTCAGGAGACTGCAGTAACGGATGATGCGGCTGTGGTAAAGCTCTGTAATTGCACTTAAACCAGTGCTCACCGGATTGTTTTTCTCACATTCATAGTAGGAATTTTTGTGCAGTAACGTGTGCAAGTTAATTTCCCCTGTCATGATGAGTTAGCTACTCGAGGATTCATTTAATAACGATTAGGTCTGCAGCAATTTGAAGAACTTCCTGTAGTTACCAGGGGAGCAGTCGGTATTTTCTGTTGCTCTGATCTCTAAACCAAGTATCCTGGAGGCCAAGGTGAAGAATCTTTTCTACATAAAATCTCTTGGTAGATTTGTAAACTCTCCCGTGCGATTGTTTCGTGCTAATACCTACGGAACGGCATCCGCAGCGACTTGACTTTCCTACGTCCGCGGGGACTAAAATGGAACATCAACGAAGTTCACGGCCATAAACACGAACATAAATTTAGGCTTCTTGGAACTGTCTTGACACATTGTAACTAGGGGAAACTAGTCTTGAACTTAATTGTTGTTTCAGCTCACACCTACGCTTAGTATAAATACAGAGGTTCATCTCTTCCTCTCGCAACAGGGCTCTGAACCAGAGACTGCAGTTAGCCAAGGTCTTCTCCCAGGCTACTCGGGGAGTTGTGCTGCTGTGCTTTGAAATTGGAACGATCCGTAAAGAATAGAGGGATTTACTGACCTACCTTGGAAAAATGGAACTGCAAATCGAACGTGTTCCTACCGGAGAAATCATCCGCGTGGTTAGTCGCAATGGAGAACGCAAGACTGTAAGCCTGTTCTTTATTGTTCTTTTCTCCCTCCTCGCAGTGTTAGCTACGCGATAACCAGCTTAGTGAACTGAGACGTGCGAAAATAGGAGGCTTCTGCAAGACCGGCTGCTCATGGGAGTGACTGTAGCTGTCTTGTGAACAGCTTTCTCTCACTAGGATGAAATTAGGCGCCATGAATGGCAATATTAAGCGACTGGGAGTTTAGAAAATCATTAAAGTGTATTTGCTGTGGGAATACCTCGGCGTACCGAGGTCGGTGTGACTGGCAGTTGGTGTTTGGCCTGGCCGCATTCGTTCTCTCAGAATTCTGGAAGCACTTTCAAACTACAAAGGAAGGGAAACGGCTTTGAAAAGAGTGTTTGGATCCTCTGGTATCGATTGGTCGCGTTGTCGCTGGATTCATGCCCTGAATGTTATAGGAAGGTTCACCCATCAGAATGCAGTGGTAGAGGAACACGGTAACGGACTGTTATTAGTGCCTCGAGGAGCTGCGTATTCTGTTAACTCGTGACTTTCGTTGAGCTGGGTTCAGGGTTGGTGGGGAAGCAGGTGGGGAATCCGTGAGCCGATTATTTCTGGTTTGACGCGGTAGGTGTAGATAGTTAAGAAAGACGCAGTACTTTTCTAAGAATAATTTTTAGTTTTCGGTACTTGGAATGAATGGCCATTCGGCGTGTTTTGCTTCAGCATATTTTCTAACTGGATTTGTGCACTTGCTAATTAAAGGAGTCTAAAGAGAAAGAACTCTGTAAAAAAGTTTTTGAAATCCTCCTTATGTTTAAACGTTCATAAATGCGACTGTGAATTTATATCTCGTCGTCATAGGCACTCAAACTGTTTAATGTGCCTCAGTTCCGGCAGCAGATTGCTCTGGGCAGAGCCACCGGGTACTGAAGTACCCATCTGTGCGCGTTGCTCCCGTTTCCCAGCATTGTCCTTCTAGTGAGTAATCTGAAACTCCATCTGAAAATGAGCAAAGACATTTACTGCGTGCGTTACACAGGGCTTAGGTAGAGTTGTTTTACTTCAGAAAAACCTGAGAGCTCTGCCTTGTGGGAAGAGGAGATAGTGGCCATTCTGGTCTTCTCTGGTTTCCAGTACGTGGTCGGGGAAGGTCACTGATGCCTCGTAGCGACAGCAGGGGCCCCGGGCTGGACTGAATTGTCTTTCCCAGGGGAACTGTTCCTTTAAACCTCATCCCGGATAGCATGTGCCAGGATCCTGGGGGAGACGACAGAGAGAGCTGCTAGTTCAGCTGTCTAAAAAGTTTTAAATGCTCATTAACAGTCCATAAAACTGTAATTTGCTGCTTTGGGAACGGCAGTCTGTGTTTGTCAAGTACTGTTGGTGCTGCGGGAACGGCCCGAGACAAGCGGCTCCTGATGGACTGTGGGAGCTTCCAGGTGAGGACGCCTGAAGCTGCTGCGGGCAGGGACGTGCGGAGCTTCGCAGCTCAGCTCAGGGCGCTGCGGCCCGTTGGGGTTCAGTCGCAGGCAGAGCTGCTGGTGGGCCGCGGCCCGGCTGCCCCCGTCCTTCGCCGCGGGGCCGGGCGGGCGGGGGGTCGCTGCCCGCGCTCGCCCTGGCTGCGGGTTCCGCTCCCGAGGGGCTTCGCCCCGCGTCCTCCCGCGGAGACGCGGTTCGGGGACTCCCCCCGCAGGGGCGGCAGCGCGATCCGCGGCGCCGAGCTCTGTCCGTCCTGCGCCCGGCGGGGGCAGGCGCGCCGCAGACCCGCTCCGGTAGGGGCTTCTCCGCGGGATGCTCCCGTCCCGCACCGGGCGGCGGGGGCGAGCGGTTCCTGCCGGCGGGGCCCGGCGGCGCCCAGCGCTCCCCGCCGGCCGGGGGCCGGGAGCGGGGCCCGGAGCGGGGCCGGCGGGGCCCTTGGCCGCGGCCCGCCCCGCTGAGCCGGGGCAGGTGAGGGCGGAGGCAGGGCCGCGGCCTCGCCGCCCGCACTCCGCATGCCCGGCGCTCGGACATGCTCACTAGCGGCGCGGCGCGGGCTCCCGTGGGCAGCCGGCGCCGAGGCGCTCCCGGAACCGCCGCAGGGCCCCGGGTCCCCGGCGGGGCGCGGAGCGCAGGTGAGCGGGGCCGGGGCCGGGGCCGGGGGCAGCGGCGCGGCCGCCGCAGGGCAGGGCCGGGCCGGGCAGGGCCGGCCGCAGCCCGGGGCGGGGGTGACCGCGGCCGCCATCCGCCGCGCCGTGCCCGCCGAAAGGCGCCGGGGCTCGGCCACATGGCCGCGGGCTGCCGGGAGGCGCGGAGGGGCGCGGGGGCGGGCGGCCGCGGCTCGGCCGTTCCTTCCCGGGCACTCCGGCGTTTCCACGGGGGAAAGAAACCAGCGGTGCCCGGCCGGCGGCATCCCCTCCCGTAGCGCTGCTGGCGGGGCCGGGGCGCGGGGGGCCGGGGCGGGCGGGGGCCGGGCCCCGGAGGCGGCCGCGCACACCGACCTGCTGCGCTGCGCTTACCGGCGACGCGTCCCGCCGCGGGGAGCGCTTGGCTCTGCGCTGGGGTCGTTCTTCCCGGTGTGCCAGCGCTTGCGCGGGTGCCTAAAAGCACTTCACGAAGAAAGGTCGGTGTTTCCAGTCCTCTCTTACAGGTGGGGATGTGGTCAAACAGCGGAACTTCTCCAGCGCAGGCCACAGCTCTGCGTCCCCCTCAGGCTCAAGGGTCCCCCTCTGTTGTGCTGCTTTCTGTGCCAGTTTTTCCCTTTCCTAATATACCTGGCGTTAGTGGCTGTAGGTGACAGTGATTTATGGAAGGAATCTGACTCTGCGCCGAATGAACGTCTCATTCCAGTAACTTGAACTTTCCAAGTAAGCCGGCTTGATCTGCGTCCTCGTATTTGGGGGGATTACAGAAGAAAAATGACTCTGAGATACAATACAGAGATTATTCTGGTGTTTATTCTTTCTGTGACAGTTGCTCGAGGTGGAAGGCTTCTCCAGAAGTACTGGTAGGCGGCAGCTGCCTAGCTTTAGAAAGCGACAAAGGAGAAGATGTGCTTGGTCGGTGGGACAAGCCGTGAAAGCAGAGCCACATCTTAGAGTAACTGGGAAGAAAGGCGTTTCTCTTTCATCTCCCTTTGGAGCAATAGACAATTACCAGCTGTCAGCACCTTTTCAGAACTCTTTCAGAAACTGCCTAAGGCTTACGGAACTGATGAGTTCTTAATTTTTACGGTAGGCCCTGGTATGGCAACCACTGTCATAACACTTAGGGATTTTCAGTTTTGATGCTGGATATAATCCTGTGTTTTAGGGAGGGCCTGTGTCAATATAAATCTTCCCTTCTGCATGGCAGGGAGCAGTGGAGTGCCAGACTGTATGCGCGCTATCCTGATTTATCATGACATAGATTTTTTTTTTTTTTTTTTTACAGAAAACAAAAAAAGTCTGAATCATAGTATGCGAAGGGAGTGAGAGATCCCATGTGACTCAGGACCCAGTGTGCAATTTCTGTTCCCTTTTGCATAACTAATAGCAAAGAAGCTTGTGATGTATGATACATCTTCAGAATTTATAATATTTGTAAGAGGAATTATACAGGTCCTGACAAAATTATTCAAGCCAGGTAGAAGACTTTTCTTCTTTTTTCTTTTTTCTTTTTTTTTTTTTTAAATTTGCTCTAAGCCCACTGGAGGAAGGACAGTAAAAACCTGGGGGCCAAGAAAGCTTAATAACAGACTAAATACAGTGTTTTTTTCCATGAATAAGCTCAAACGCTGCGGATGCCTTTATGCAAAGGTGAGGTAGTATCAGCCTTGTTCCAGCAGTATTCAGACATGGGGGGTTTTCCTGTTGTTCGTAGCGTCGTGTTGCTCAGAGGACTTGGCCCTCTCGTGTTGGGAACTGCCGCTTTCTAGGAGCTGTGCAAATGCCTTTGCGCCTGTCAGGACGGACAGTCCGCAGCAAGTGCGGGAGCGGCCACGGCACAGCTGGCCGCAGGTGCCGTCACAGTCAGGTATCGCAGCGATGGCTCCCGCGCGTCGCGGGCCGCTGCCGCCCCCCCAGCCCAGCGCTCTCACCTGCTGCTTCTCAGTAGCTCCAGCACGCAAAATGTTGGGGATCGCTGGGCGAGAGCGCTTTGCCTCCCAGTTTGAAGGAGTAACGGGGGAGGACTGTTCACAGGGTGCTTTCGAGTAACCGATGCCTTCTGTAGGACAGACTTACATGTGGGAAAATGCAATGTGTTACTGGTGCTGCAGGAAAGGAGGTGGGGAGAACTTAAATACGGTGGGTTTTCCTAAGGATGGTGTGTCCTTCTGCCCCTTGTAAGCGATGCAAATGTAACCAAATCACTTCTCCTTTCGTGCAGGCTAAAGCACCGTTTCGAAAGGTGTGTTTCTATGTTTCTGAAACGTCGCTGTGGGAAAAACCGTTTGTGTTGTGCTTCGGCTTACCTGTATCAATGACGGCCAAAGAACTGATCCAAATTAAAACTGAGTAGGCCAAGCAAATCGGTAATTTGTCTGGAGCAGTTTCCCAGCTCAGCTCGCTGCGTGAGCCCGTGAACGTCTCCACCTGCGCAAAGAATACGATGGGGCAGGCGGAGATGGCCGGGATGGGGCGGGGGCTGCTCCGGTGGCAGCAGCCGGGCTTTGCACTGGGGTGAAGCGATGGCAATTGCAGCCCGTGCTTGTCCTCCGTCAGGGACCTTACTGCGTTGTGTGCTGCTTTACTGCTTTATAACCAACTCGTGAGTGATGTGGTTGGCTTTGACGAGGATTACTATCCCCGCCTTCGACAGAAACCATACATCTAGCCTTCTGTTGTCTTTTCTAGTGGATGAGGTTTGCATGGGTTGTCTTTCTCCGAGATTGTCACACGGTTATTTTTCTGCCCGGAGGGAGCCACTTTTACTGTGCCTCTGTCTGGACTGAATGATCTCTCTGCTGGAAAATATCCTTTTGTGCCCTCCTCTGCATACTTGACTCCTTGTTGATGCATCAGTGGGGTAGGCGGCCAGCTCTTCCCAGCAAGCATTAATAAAGATGTAGCAAGTGGTATAAGTAAATGTGAAAAGCTAACAAAGTTTGTTATGACAGGAGGTTCTGAGTGGACAAATCCCACGTAATTTGTTGCAACTCAGTCATGTTCTGTGGGGGTGGAAGGTCTGGTATTCTTTAAAGCCCTGCCCTGCATTATTTAAATACTCCTCAATACATGAAGGAGCAGCAGGGCCAGTACCTTTTCTGTTTAATATATATATTCAGTGCAGTCTGTCCGGTATTAAATTCCTGTACTGGAAGGCAATAAAGGTTAGTATTTAGAACTGCTGTGGCATGCGTGCATGGATAGCTCTCCCTGGCAGCTTTTTTTCTGTAGGAAGGCGCTGGTCACGCGTGAATGACCGGCGAGCTGCTCTTCGCGGGGACACTTGCAGCCCTTTAACCGGCACGTTGACCTTGGTCCGGCCTGGCCACCGCCCTTCCTGTAATTCAGTTCAGCAGCTGATAATAAATGGACATGGGTTTTTAGCATTTGGCAGTACCTCCGGAGCGCTGCAGCGTTTGCCTCCTAGGCAGTAGGGCCCTGGAGCTGGGCGATACGGCCGCCTGCAGTCATCGGAAAGTGTTGTGACCGAATGGGCAGTGTAATTGTTGGTGGCAAAGAGTGTTAGGCCAAAACGTGTTCTCATTTCTGCCAGGAAATGCATAGTCTATGAATGACAAAAAAATCCTCCCTCCACGCTGTCCCAAAAAGAATTTTTTTTTTCCTCCTTCTCCATAAAAGAGCTTTCTGAAATCACTGCTAGGCAAAAAGATGGCACATGGACAAAAAGACAATTACGATGGCATTCAGCCTGCTGTTTGGATGCAGAGTGGACCTCGTAAGCTGTAGTTGCTTTAAAAGGATGTGCCTGTCAATTATGATTTCAGTAATTGCTTTTGGAGGCACTTTTCTGGCAAAAGTTTACCGTGGATGTTTCAGTCTCTTTCCCTGTAGTGTTCTCATACCTGAGCAGAGATTTCGCCCTTACAAAAGGCAGTACAGCTCTTTGAGACAGCGTGCGCTCGCAGCCGGAGAGCAGCCTCCGTAGGGGTCTGAAGCCTGCAGGGGAACCTTTGTGTCTCGGCAGCTGAGGCTGCGTTTCGTTCGTTCGAGTGATCGGTGGGGCCGTATGCCAGCTGCCGGTGCCAGGTGGACTTGGCCATTGCACTAATGAAGAGGAGGATTATCGAAGGAGCTGTAATTCAACTAGGGACCAGGGTTTGTCGGAGGATTGCGGTGAGCTTACGGTTGCATTTTTTTCTTCATTACCATACACTCAATATTTTGCGATTGTCTTTATGTCTGTTTTCGTTACCGCCTGCTGCCTGGTCTAGATGGGAAATTCCTGTCCAGGAAAGAATCGGCTTCACTTCAGTGTTACAACGACAAACTGAGAACAGCAAAGAGGGTCAACCCAGCTCTCTGGCCCCGCTTATTGTTCATGGCCGAAGGGTCCAGTTAAGTCGATGTTCAGGCGTATAATAAGGAGATAGTGATCTGATTAGCTTTCTAGAAAATTAAATTCCACTGAAACAGTGTAACTGGAACCGTAGAAGTAGGAGGAAAACTATTTTCCGTTCTGAAGTATGTCTTTGTGTAGTGTTGGGAGTTGGGCTTTTGAAACTTGCTAACAGTAACTAATAACGTCTACATTATGCAGTCCGCACTGAGTCATTGTTTGCTCAGGGAAATGACTTTCAACAGCCAGACTTGTTTGCTAACTTTAATAACTAAAATATGCAGTTCCACGCATTATAAGGCAGCACACTATAATCAGCATTTTTTCAAAACAAAAATTGATACGTATTTGCAACACCACGCTGCTGCATTAGAAGTAGTATTTCTGCGGTTCAGGTTTGGGTCTGCAGCAAAGGCAATGGCGCAGTTTTCAGAAGGGGAAAGATCATTGCACAAAATTAGTGTTGGTTTTTTCTAGAGTTTTATTGAACTTTCCAAATTAGAGACCAGAAAGCCTTGTTCTCTGTCCACACATCTTGTTGTTTTAAATAACAGGTTGTCTTACGCTCTTAGGATTTTGGAGTCTGTTCAGAATTGCCTCTTCTGCATCTTGGGAGGGAAGCCACACCTTTGCACCAGGAAGCCAGGAATTCTCCTTCTGACAGAACTGGAACTTAGGTAGCAAACCAGATGTTTCTTTTGCCTTATTTTAAGCAAGCACTTAAAATATTTTTTTATTTTGTGCTATTTTGCGTTAGCACATTATTTTCTCACCAATATTACAGGCAGCTTTCCTACCCACCCATTACAGCTATCAAGACTATAATAACAAGCAGGGTTTGTGTACCCGATTGGTTTTTGGTGTACGGAACAAATGATGCCAGGTGCACGCAATGCAATCTAACGGGTTCTCCATCGGTTTCTTCATGCGGGAATGAAGTGGGGGCAGCTAAGCGTGCCTGACTCCCGTGGGAAGGGTGTTTGGACCGTTAAAATGTAACTTTTGAAGATATTTCAGATCTCCCTTTTGAATTTATGCATTTCTGAATTTTGTGGTCAGTTCTCTTTGCTTTTCCTTCAGAGCTACTAAGTACCATGTAATTAGAAAAATATTGCAACTTGGAAGAGAAGATTCAGAGCAATATGTTTACTGGAAAAGCATAGCAGTGTATAATGAAGAACTGCTTTTGTATCTGTTGCACCTTTCCAAAAACAACAAACAACAAAAAGTACCTATCACATTTCTCAAGTAAACCAAACACTGCATTTTGAGTAGTGTATTCAAATGTATATTTTTGATTTCTCCTAAAGTCACAAGCTTTTTTGGCCACAATGTTGTTTGAAAATAGAAAGGAAAACTTAAGGTCTCATTTGAAAATGAGGGCAAATATAAAATATGTGACTTCCCAGATCCCCATTTTATTTGTGCATGGATTTGTTGGTCTTAAAGTTGGAGGAGGGGATCAAAAGCAAATTCTGCAGAGAAGTACGGAGTGCGTTTTTGCGTGCCTGATGATAGCACTCTGCAGGAATGCAGGTGATTTTTAACTTTAATCTTGCTGACCTTCTGTCCGGAAAGCTGGTGGATAGGGACTGGGAACAGCAGCTTACGGAGCCATTAGCAAAGCTGGAACATCTATATTTGTTTAAACAAGCGTAGTGGGGATTTGCATCACCCCTAAACCTTAGGAAAGCGTTGCTCTGAAACTCTGATTTTTACCATCTCAGAATTTCTCATGTTTTACTTTTGTACCTCCATTAACACAAGTAACTGTGCAGTGCTATGAGAGTCCTAGCAGGATTTGGAGTCACTGAGAGAGCCAGCACGTTTCCGTGGCCATAAAATCGTGCTGCTGTGACTGCAGGGTGTCTGGGTGGAAGCTGGCTTGTTTCTGGTCAGCTGGGGTCAAAGTACGGATGCGCTTGGATAGGGAACTTACATATCCATAACCTTAGGGGGATCTGAATATTTTGCGCAAAGTATTTGTCCAAAAGAAAAGTAGAGGCCAAAAACGTGTGGGAGGCTGGAAAGGGCTGGGAAGCCAGAAGGAAAAGTAGGGACCGAAAAGGAGCGGGAGGCCAAAATGGTGTGGGAGGTCAGCAAGGAAAGTAGAGGCCAAGAAGAAGGGGCGGCTGGAAACGTTTGGGAGGATAAAAAGGTACGGGAGGCAGAAAAGGTTGGGAGGCCAAAATAAGCCTGTATCATAGATCCAGCCAACCTTATTTTGCTCTCCTTTTTCATCTCTGCGTCCTCCTGAAGTAGTGGATCCACGGATAATTAGCAGAGCTGAAGAAAATTAGAGCTCGGCCTTATGAAATAACTTAAGGACAAATCCCTATTATTTTGGCTCTCTTCTTTTTTCAGTTGGTGCTTAGTTTTAGCACTTACAATTTTGGTTTCCAGCAGAAAGCATTTCGTTAAACTGTTTGAAATCTCGGTTGTTACAGAAGTACAGATGAGCAGTAGCGCTGCCTGTCAGTTAGATGTTGTCCTTTAAGATGACCAAAAAGATGTCTCCTCAATCCCCAGAAGAAACAGTGCTGCCACGGCTGCTTATGCAGGGACTGGAGAAAGCTAGGAGCAATTTGGGATAACAGGAGGGATAGTTTGTGCGCTTTTATGAGGTATGTCTAAAACAGGTGTGTTAAGAGTCCCTAGAACATTTAAGAAAAACCTGTGACGACGTAATGATGCGAGCACAGTATCTTTTCTTTTTGCCTGATAGAATTAAAGAATACATGGGTTGGTGGTTATGGGCCATTTATATATTTGGGTAAAGCTTTCAGGCGTTATTTGTCTCAAGTATAAACTAAGCTGATTTGAGATAATTGTGTCCTGATACAAGGGAGAAGTATAAAGGAAAAAAGAGTCAAAGATGAGCAGCTCTGCCTGGAGGCTAGCGCCGACAGTGACCGCCTTGCAGCCTCCCTCTGCGGGGGGGTGAGAGCCACCGGAGCGGGGTGCCTGGTGCGGGGAGCCCGGCAGGTCGGGAGCGAGGGCTTCTGTGCTGCTCTGCCGGCTGGGGCAGGAGGGCACCCTGCGAAGAGGAAATGTTGCAAGAGATGTAAAGTGCTGTATGCAAAAAACTCGCTGAGCGAAGGTGGGTGTTTGATCTCTGTCTTTAAACTGAAACCTGATGGGTTGCCGAGCGTCTGTTTCTGCTCCGATGAGTCCGGGTCTAGGTGGGGACAGAGGGCAGCTCCTTCCAGCCTTGAGCCTGGAATATATTCACCTGGCAGCTGCTGCTATCCCAACCACTTTCTGAGCTCAGCTTGCAATGGGAGGAAAATTCCTCAGAGTGGCTCCGTGTAGGATGAGAATGTGAACTATGTCCAGGCTGAAGTCCATGGAACTCAAAAGCTGCGCTCATGTAGCCGTTTCCTTTTTTTCTAGAGGCTTCACTTAAGTTGGCTATTTGTCATTGAATGCATTTTTGCCTGAAATGCTGATTGTCTGCCATCAGAAATAGGGAGCCTCTGTGAAAGGCTCATGTTGCCACCTGAGTGAAAGAAAATCAGTGTTACCGCAGGTTGAGTGCACGTGTCCAGAACAAAAATCTTTTCCGAGCATTGTACAAGCAAGCTATTACTTTCCAAGGAGAAGTTTTGTTGTGACAAATCTTGCTTTTTATTTTGGATAGGCTGGAAAGATAAATTCTGGTATAAAGATCTAAAAGTAGCTGTCAGCTTGGTACCTGGCCTTCTGTCCTGAGCAGTGAATTTCTCTGGTTAATCTCTCTAGCACTGTGCTGAACTCTTGAAAGTGCTTTTCAGGCTGTACTTTCACTGGCCCCAAACCAAATTATCTTAGCTGCAAACCATTTATCTGAACTGATGGTTAGTCAGCAGAAGGGTGACAGAGTGCTTATTAGAGTAGAAAAATCAATCAGTGTTTAGTGTGGGCTGGGTTGAGATTTGCAGGTTGATAGGGAACGGGAGGGTTCATTTGGGTCAGTAACTGGCACGGCGACGAGTGTGCGAAGCGAGCGGGCGAGTCCAGCATCATCAGCCGCCCGTCCCACGGCACCTGCCAGTAACTGCTCGCACTCCTGCGGAACAGCAGACCGGTGTGTTGGCTAGGATGCTTCTGCTGGCGAGTTTGGTGTGACATAGGTAGCCACGTGCGTCAAGTCAGGTAGTTTATATGGTTGGTTTCCTGATTGTGGAACGCTGCAGCTGACGGTCCTGTAGCCTCTGGTGTCATTCTTGGCCTTGTCCTGGAGGCTGCTAGTGGTGATGATATACGTGCGTTGCTTCTCAAGGTTTTAAACATTTGGAGGCGTGTGTATGTGTAAAGGCCCAGGGACGAAGCGAGCAGCCAGAGCCTCAGAGCTTCACCCGTGTCACTCGGTGAAATGCCCTTCCTTCACTTGCCTGCCAGCGGGATGTATTCCCCCCGCTATCCAGGGTAAGCTTATACTGACATGAAGTTTTATTTAAATTGGTTTTGCTGTAGTTTTCCGCTCCCTGCCTCGTTCCTGCACTAGCATCCATTTGACCCTTTGGTGAATCAATTGAAACAAAGTTTGGAGAACAATGATGAAGAAGAAAAAAGAAAAAAAAAAGTTTTCTGTTTGTTTAGTTCCCTGAACCGTTTCACCCCAGAGCTGAACAGATATCGGTCCCAGTACAGAGAGGGAGAGGGCCAGGACAAACACAGCTGGGGACAGGGGACGGACCGCAACAGCAGTGCCGGCCGTGGGTGAGCTTACAGCAGCCTGGGGCTGCGCTCTGCCCCCTCGGAGGACACTTTCCGTGCTCTTCACCTTGGAGAAGCGTCTGTAACGTAACGCTGGGGGAATGATGGCTTGTGTAGCCGTTCTCTTCTTACGCTACTGTTTTTTTCATTCCTTGAAGGCAGTGGTAGTGAGGAGAAGTTTGAGTTTGCTAGAAGGTTCTGCAGTCGCACTGGGGGACTTGTGTGCCCTGGTGTGTGGGCCGATTGGCACTAAAACCTCCCAGCCTGTTGATATGGAGCTAGGCCAGCTGTTTGGGACATAAATGGTAATTAGCTGTCTTCTAAATGTTGGCTTTATTAAGATTTACAAATAGAAAACACTATCTCCACTCCACTTCATGTAATGGGGATTCCCCAGCTGTAACACTTAGGATAGCTGCTCAGCAGTGCAGCGACCGTCTGCCCGCGGGCGCCTGCGTCGCTCGGCCCATTCGCCCGGGACCAGGTCAGAGCAGAGCCGCGCCGATCAGCGCTGCCGCAGCCAGCCAGGGTGAGCGCGCTTCGACGCCGGGTCGGGAGAAGCCGGTGCCTGCTCTGCCTCTGCCGAAGGAGCGCGCCGAGTGGCCGGGGTTCGGGGCAGGGAGCGCGGCCCCGGGCAGCGGGGTCCCGCGGGGCGCGGGTGCCCGGTGCGTGTGGCCCTCTCTGGAGCAGGCAGGCCTCTGCCGCTTCCTGGGGCAGCGCCCTTTGCGGAGGGAGGCTGGGAGAGCCGGCGCAGTGGGGGGACGCCCTGCCCAGCTGGGGACGCAGGGATGCCCGCTCTTGCACGGCTCTTCAACAGGTCTGAAGGTTCAAAGGGCCCCGTGGGACTCCGTAGCAAGGTGTACGTGTGGGGTGGTAGGACGAGGTTACCGCGTTGTGGTATCCGAGCGTGACGTTGTGATCGGCGCAGGCATAAAGGGTAATAAGGGAGAAGGAATTCATCCTGCTGCCAAAACCTTTCGTGCGAGAGGTTGGATCTGGACGTGCGCCCTTTCTGGGCAGGCATGCAGGTTCCTGCAATGCATAGCTGCTGTTGCTGTCACCACCAGGAGTGGCACCCAAGTAAACAAAATTTGGGAACGCCATCCTGCAACAGAAGCTTGCAGAGGCTATTTCTAGATGGAATGGAAGCCCCATGTGACTGAATGGACTGTAGCCTCTTTGTGAGGGTAGAAGGCAACCAAAAGTGGTTTGAACTGGAATTCTTTAGAGTATTGTTGCTAACGCAGTAGTGGGCAGCTGGATGGAACTATTTTGGAGCTTTACTCCTTTTTGATACCATACTAGCACTCTTGTTAAAGAGGCTTCATAACAAGCTCAAAAAGCTTGGCAATTTCTAGTGCAAGCCCATATTTTTAGATGCTCTATTGCTCCCCACCCCCGAAGAGAGATATTCTGGCAAAAGGCAGTGAAAGAACAACTTTAAAATGTGTATACTAAACACAAAGGTTATCATGCAGCAGGCAAGCTGGAGCAGCAGAGGCAGTAACGGGTTAGCACTTGGATTAGTGAATTTTGGAACAGTGGGGTTCAGCTTTGCAGGGAAGGGTCGTACCTGCACGTAGCTACTCCTGTGACCCATCAGCTGTTCCAGGAATTCTCCAGAACGTGGAATTTGTCAGCTCACCAGACAAGTGTGTGCTGCCTATCACAGACACCAGGAATCCTGAGAATGTGAAGGATTCCCAAACTCCAGTTCTCCCTCCTCCTCGAGGGGCTGGTGGAAGTGGGAAGGGAGGTCAGGCTTGAAATACAAAGTCAAAGAAGAGGGATCTGTGAATATGCAGCAGATAACGCCCATCGCTCGCTCGCTGTACTTTGCCACTCCCCCCCATTGTGGAAAGTATGATTAAAGTCAGCCGCTCCGCCCTGTCTGAACCATACATACATGCACAAATGCCAGATTCTCTTCATTCCAGGCTGCTGACTTCAAGAAGGACTTGCTCTGACAAGCTGGAAATGAGGGCTGGCAGCTTTGTCTGCAACTCAAAGGCTTTATCTCCCTTAGACGCTCTCCCTAACGTTGCCCACAAATACTGTTCTGCTGGTAGGAGCTGCTGTACACACAGGACGCCATCGGGCACTTTAATAAAGCCTCACGTTGTGTAACCCTCCTTAGACCAGGCAAGGAAGACTTCATAGAGCAACTGGCATCGGGCCCAGAGGAGAGCTTGCTCTCCTTGCGCTTCAGCCTCGTTATTTGGGAGCGGTAGGGAGAGTCAGCTCAGCCTGCCGATTCATTGTCCTCCTACCGAGAGCCGGTGTTCTTTCCTCCACAAACTTTCTGCTGTCCAGCCTTCGTCTCCCGCTTTGACTGTTCCCATCAGCTGGTGCTGCGTTCATCTCCAGCTTCCACGGCGTGTTCCTGTGGTTCATCACCTTGGCCCCTCTCTTTCCTCTCTGAACTGACTCCCACCTGGCTGTCCCGTCCCGTCTTCCCCACTTCACCATGGCAAGCACAACTTGTGTGACTTCTAGGATCGTTCTGGCTCCACCAGCAGCTTCTGTTTCCCTGATCTTGCCTCCTAGCGTTATTGCTTCGCTGCTGCTCCTGCTCAGCGAAGGATGCCGGCTGCGTCCACCTCTTAGGGATTTTTGCATGCGCTTTTAAGCTGTCTGCTTATGCTGCATATGCAGTCTTTCACTTAGAGTATTTATACGCCCTGACCTATCTCAATCAATCAATGAACTCAGCCTTCAATAAATGCTTTCCCGTAGTGAAACCTATTTGAGAGATGTAATAATGGTTGTAGAGAGCGTTTGTGCCAGTAACTGCAGGATGGCCAAGCTCTTCTTTGGATGTTGTTTTTATTTCAAAATGAGCATTAGAGCAAGTATATTTTTACATTCATATAATATTTAAGACGTGAAATTGAGATAACTTTAAGCTTGATGCAGTAAGGCATGCACCCTGATATAAAAATTTATCATAAATCAAAATTGAGTAGTCATTATGGTTGTGACACGATTTCTGCTTAAAAGGGTATCTTTGATGCCATCACCAGCTTGCTCCCGAAGCAGCTTGCCAGTGTTATTTCAGGTTGTGGAGGGTGTGTGCGTGTATGTATTTTCTAATAACCATAAGACCTCCCAGTACGAAATGTCTGCCCAGTACTTCACAGATTTCACAACTGACTGTCCGTAGACAAAACCTCTTTTTTGGGGCTGATTTTTGAGGGAGGGCTGTTTTCACAGGGGCTGTGGCCTTGACTTGTGGCCGCATAACTAATCCTGCTGAGCAGCAAAGGGATCCCACTAGTCTCAGCTCCAGATCTTCCCTCCCGACCATGGGACTGTGCTTTCTGGACATTGTGTGAAAAAGACTGGTGAAACAAAACCCCTGATTTCCCCTTATCTAGCTTAATATGTGCAAAGAGCATGCGGCTCTGAAGCAGCGATGTAAGAGAATTGGAATCGGCGTTGTAGTGAGGATTTTGGACAAGAAGCCGGCATGAAGAAGCACCCATAGCATTTAGCCTCTGTGTTTTATTCATCCTGGAGCAAGTGTAATTTAAAGTGACACCTCTATAATTGATGAAGTATCTTTTTACCATTTGTTTAATTACCAGTTTCAATGTCTAGAAAGCAGTGGATCAATAATTTACAGTGATGAACCTCCCTGTGTCCCTCTGTTTTTCTAGTTCAGCTATACAAACAACAGCTCCTGAAACAAACCCTCGAGTTTTGATGCTTTTCTTTTTCTTTAGGTGATTTGAAAGAGCTGAACCTTTTTTCCCCACCACAGGTGTACTGCAGCACGAGCGAAGCTGATGGCAGAGCTCCTGCTGACCTCCGCGAAGCGTGGTTAATCTGGGGCTTGCCCTGCACTGTATCAGCTCTCATCTTTTTGCAGTCTCATTATCGCAGAGCGGCTAAGGCTGGGCTCATGTTGTTGCTACAATGCGAGTGATGCTGCTCTGGCAATATCTAACAGCTGTTGGAACAGAAAATTTAAGCAAAGGAACCAAAGCTGCTGCCTGCATTTTGTATGTGTTTCTTACACGATAGTCTTTGATAACATGTACTGATTTTCTCTGGGAGATACCTATTCTTGAGACTTTTGGACCTTTCTTTCAGGTTAGGGCTCAGATTCCCTCATGGCCCTGGATCCCTCGCTTTCCCAAAGGGCACCTATGCCTGTCAAATCAGAGGGAAGAAAGTGTTTACTTCCCAGCGGGATGAGACTTCTGACAGTTTCTGTCGTCATCCTGGCTGCCGTGGGCCGTAGGGTTTGCTCAGACGGCGTCAGAACAAACGATGAAAAGATGTCTCACTTCCATGAGACTTCCAAACCCGTGCCCTTCTAGCAGGATGCGGCCTTAGGGGGAAGGGGCTCGCAGCAGCGCGCGGGTAGCCTCGAGGCAGAAGGACGCCTTTCGCTTTCTCGAGGATGCGCTCGTTATCTGCACCAGCACAAGTGGATGCTTCCCCTTCCCTGTCTCTGACCCTTCGGGGTGCCGGTCCTCACCCCCTGCTGGAGAACAGAACGCTGCGGGACAGCTGGTATTTCTGGTAACGTCACGACTGTCACAACCAGCTGATGATACCCGAGTAACAGGAGCTGTGGGGATTCCTTCAGGATCTCTCGTTTGAGTTGGAGATCACAGCCCAGAAGTTTTTGGTTATGTGGTAGATGTAAAGGGTCAATAGGAAGACTGCTGGGCCTGCCTGTGACCGCCTGTTCTGTCTGCCTCAGCAGGATTTGTGCAGTTTTTCAGCCAGCCAACGTAGGACTGTAAGTAAATCAGAGAGAGAGAGAAAGGAAGGATTTGGACCTACCCACAGCTGGGCAATGAACGTGTTCACTGCACAGGCCCACATTTACCCAGATGTGGAACACGCGTTCCTGAGAACCACAAAGGAATGGGCTCCCTGATTATTCCTTAGTGTGTATTTTGTCTTTGTTCTTGATTAAATCTACGTCCCTGATAATGCGGGAAATCTTGAAAACGCTGTGAGCGGGATAGTGTAGTTCTGCGTGAGCAGGGCGTTGAAACCGTGTCTTGGAGAGGAGATATTCCGTGCACTTCCAAGGGTGCTTGCTAAGTTGCAAGCCAATGATTTTTTTTTTTAACATCAATGTGATCCCTTCTTCTTTTACTTTAAAAAAAAAAAAATCTTGATTTAACGTAGTTTTGATTCAATAGGAGTATCAATTTTTGAAATGTTGGAAAACAATATTCTGGATCATTTGAGGAGTGCAAGCTGATGCCAGTGGATGTGGGATGTCCTTCTGAAACGACGTCTGTATTTTCCAGGCATCCTGGAATACTTTTGCCAACACGATGGCAGCTCATCATTCCCTGTTACTGTTAACTGAGGATGTATCTATTTTAGGATAAGAACGTTTGCAATTCACAGAACCATGGAAGGCTTTGTTCACTGTGGGATCTTTGGGGTAGTGTCCGGCTGGTCAGAAGGAGATCACCCCAGGCAATACCCTTCGTCTGGTGGCTTTTACCCTCCTTTCCAGCAGCAGCGGCGCAGGCAGGGTAAAGGGAAGCGGCTCAGACGCCAGGCAGCTGCAATATCATCTGCCCACGTGCTCCTCGGGGTTGCCAGGCCTCGAGTCCGACGCGCTGCCAGAGAGCCAGCCCGCACCCTGCGCCTGCTCCTTCCTCTGCTGTCGGGAACTGCCTAGGCCATTTCTTTTAGCATGATCTGGGATTTCTACAGATCCCTGGATATTCTTATTTTGGGTTCGTGATCTAGTTTTACTCCAGACTGTTGTTGAAACCCTTTCCTTAAACTTTTCATAGGGGACTTATGCCGTCACAATAAATGTAAAATGCTCTTTGTTCCCTTACAAAGAAGGGTTTGAAAGAAGTTCAATACCATATGTGTTCCTAATAGTTTTATTAGAACTTATTTATAGCTTTTCACTGTCCCAGAATAACTGCCTGCCTTAGGCCAACACAGTCAGTTTGGGACAGAGGAAAAAAAAGTGGTGGAAGTACAAATTGTGCCTGTAAACTCTACACTTACAAATCATCAAATTAAAAACTGCTGCACTTGTTGGAATGTCTAAAGCATTGAATGTGGCCTTTTTCTGGGCTGACAGAACTTGGCTCCACTTGGTAGTCTGTAGTTTGCTTACAGCATCGCTAAGTTTGCATTAAAAAAGTGTCACACCCAGAAGGAAAATAAGAGCTCGTTTCTCGCAGGTATCACCCGCTCCTGGCGTCAGAAGGAGATGTCGCAAGAATACTCGCAGGCTGGCGGGTTGGGTTTTTTCCTTAAGGGACCCGTAGCCGTGACATGGAACGAACCTGTGACAGATGCCATTGCACCGATACGAAATGTTGCTCGTAGCAACATTTCCCTAACTTTGGGGTACAAATTATACAGACATATACATCTTTACGCTACTATAAACTTTCCATACTAGGAATTTTGTTACACTGACAGGAGTGGGGAGTAGAAGTAGTTGTTGGGGCATCGCTCACGTACAAGCTATTTTATTA
Organism: Platalea leucorodia; assembly: GCF_965183815.1. NCBI lineage: Eukaryota > Metazoa > Chordata > Aves > Pelecaniformes > Threskiornithidae > Platalea > Platalea leucorodia. The sequence goes on along the minus strand of NC_138838.1, from coordinate 12,945,642 downwards.
AAAACCCTATAATTTCAGGAAATATCTTCCATACGTGATCCTCTCTCCTGTGCTCTTCAGGAAAGTTTTAGCCTTTTGGCCTTTATTTTTCTGACACTGGAAGCTTGAACATTCTCATATAATCGAGATATTACCTGTGCTCCAGTCTCCACATGGCAGAAAAGGCCATGATTTTGACAGCAAAGTAGGAGCTCAACAATAGCTTTATTCGGGCTTTACGAAAAGGAAAAGCTGCATGTTAGCTAAAAGAAACAATGTCATTTGGCTCTTTTGGAGGGAGGTATTTCCTTTTTAAACTATTTTTCACAGTACCAAATGGTCTGGTTTTGGGTGTGGTTTGCTTTAATGCAAAACTGCATTGATGAAAGTTGTCAATTAAAAGAAAAAAGGACAGCATAAGACAAGTCAGTCAAGTTTCGTTGTTTCCTATAAAGCAGTCTGATAGAGTAGATAAATCTGTTATTTGGATTTCTGTAAAATGATATGTGTTGACATAATTAAGATTAATGTCATTCAGATAGCCTTCCCTAGGTTTTGGATTTGACCCACTAAAGAAAAGAAAGCAGCTTACACTTACTGTTTTGGTGTCAGCAGTTCTAAACAGACAATTCCTGTATTTAGAGAAGAATTTCAGTTATCATCGGTGGCATGGGGGAAACGTGGGATCCTATCAGTGTAGCATTAGTAGGGATGGCTGATCTCTGCTTCCAGACTCCTCGTCTCATACCTGCGATTCTGCTCACTTTTTAGAGCCAAGACAAATATCTCATTTCTCCTGGAGCAGACTTTCTGAAACTGAACAAACAACGCTGACTGCATCCTTTGACTCGGCATGAAAAATAAGTAGAGAAGAGAACAGCGTTAGGGTCCAGGCTTAAAGTTGAGACTTCATCCTGACTTAAATGCACAGGGAACTAGTTCCCAAAACGTCGTTTTTTCCAAAATTAGTTAACTTTCAGATACCACTGACCACAAGCAATACCAGCACAGGCCATCTTTCTGAACTGCTTTATAATCGTTATGGAGCAGTTATTACATGAGATAAGAGGCAAAAGCGTGTTTAATATAAATGCTTGCTTGTAGTTGATTTTCTCCAAGAGTCATAACCACTTATGTTTACTGCTTCTGAAAAAAACCTGCCTGTTGCCTGCACTTGTTTTCCCTCTCACTGTGCAGGCAAGAATGTGAAGTATTTAACCGGACAAAAATTAAAGGTCAGTTTAAAAATCTTCAGAAATCAAGATGTCCCTAAAGATAAGTCAAATACGAAACATCCTCTTGGGACAGAGTTGCTGTGTGCCCTGGAAAGCTTGACACAGCCTGGAACGCGCACCCTTTTCTGGCCAGGTAGGATGGGGACAAGGGCAAGGGATGAGCGACTGGTGAGGAACGTACCTGGGAGCCTGGTTACACTGGGGCGATCCTCTGGAACAGCACAGGGAAGTGTAAATCTCAGCCCTGTTCTCATCGGGACTGCGAGGCTCCTGGCGCTGCGGTGTAGGAGGGTGCTGCTGCTGTCAAACCCCATCTCGCTGTCTCGTCAACGAGCCTTTCATAAGGGTAGCCTGGCTTGCTTTTTTAAGGCTCTTAGCCTAACTTTGCTGTGGCAAACTGACTGCTTCAGCTCAAGGAGGTCTTACCAGCTAACACGTTGGAAATCTTGGCTGGGATTTGGCCTCAAGTTCCTCTAGAAGCTGTGCAGCGCTGCAGGGGCTGCGTTTGCAGACAGGAGAGAGAGAGAGGATGTCGCGGGGCTACAGATACAAAATCATTTGTACGTTTTGTCACAAATCTCTGTTGCCGTCAGGAAAAAAGTCTGGGTGATAAACCTGTCTAGGAATGTATATTGTACTCATTTCCGCGGCAGCTGTGGGACTGTGTCAGCCTGTTTGCTCAGCAAGCTGCTCTGCGCTGGGAGAGGAGAGCTGCTGGCCTCATCCAAAGACAAAGCAGAGATGGAAAGATACCCTCACCGGGGATGGCAGGGAAACGTTCCAGTTATATCACTTCATCCAGACGAGCTCTTTGTGAGCATTGTTGTAGGAACTCCCTTTTATTTGTATAAGAAGAAGGAAAATCTGTCTTTAGCTGGGCTTGCAGGTTTTGTGCCTGCTGAAGCGACAGTGAAAAGCGTGCGTTGGCGCTGCAGTTACGGCTCGGCAGCAGTCAGCCTGACGGTTTCGCCGAGACGCGCACGGCGTGGCGGAGCCACGTGCAGCCGCGTGCTGCTGGACCTGCTGGCCTGCGAGACGCTAATGCGTACGCTTATGTGGGAACGCTTTGAAAATGAAGTTAAATGGCTCCTTCCGCAGGTGCCCAACATCTTTACAGCGTAAAACAAAACGAGCAAGAGCGCGCCGTCCAGTTCGTGAAACGCAGCCGCGAGCTCTTGTGCTCCGTGATCTCCTGCCTGGGAAGGGCGGCCGGGGAGCTGTCGGCCTGCCCCCCGCGCTAGCGCCGGCCGCGCCGTGGACGTGCCCGTGTCCTTTCCTGCCCTTCCCCTATCGGAGATGGGCTCAGCCTTGCTTTGCAGGCGCTATTGCGTAGATTTGAAAGTCTATCCGCCTGGCTTTTCCTCCCGTGAAGAAAAGCAAGGGCATGATAGAAAAAGGAGACAGCAGCTCTAATGCGTACATTTAATGGTTTTCTGCTTTGGGCTGTGGGAGAGGCCCCTCTCTGCTCCGGAGGAAGAGCCACAGGTTAAACGCTGTGCATCTACGGAGGGGAACCTCGGGCTACTCGTGCTGCCTTCGCGGGGAACACCGATGTGTGAAGAGCCCTGCTCCGCCGTTGGGTCCCTCCCCGGTGCTCCCGTCTGTTCCTCGTTTCCAGACTGCAAACAGTTTGGTGCTGCTCTGGCCTTATATAGTAATTTCCTATTATTAGAAACATTTCCTTGGGATCTTGCTCAGGGAGTAGCAGAGGGAAATCCTGTTTCCTTCATCTAACATGCAGGCAAAGCACTGTTCACTCTTTCCTTATCTAGTGTCGATAGAAAAAGAAGTTTTTGTTATGATATGCTTTCCAGTCTTAATCCCTTTCTAACACTAAGCCTCTTTTCAGAAATGCAGGAAAAGAAATTTGAAGGGATAGGAACTGTCGGCCACCAACGTGAGCTGTAGAGCGCTGCCTACAGCCTGTAAGTTCTGCCCGGCCTTTCTCGGCCATGTTTTTCTCTCTCAGATTTAGTCATCCTAATGCTTTGGAAAAGCAATTCTCTCTGTTGTGTTGGCTTGTGTGAAAAACAGTATGATAGGGTGTTTCACCGGAGCCTGCCGCGGTATCGACAGAAAGCTAGTGGCTGTGCTAAAAAAGAGGAACGACTTTATGTTAAGGAGGGAGAAGTTTTTGTTCTGCGTGCAGTGAGAACGTGTTTTTAAAGGAGAGACTGGTCACTGAAATATGCACAGGCTTGGAGCACTTAATTTTTCCTGTGAAAACATTTTTTCCCCTTAAAAGGAAGATGTAGGTCCTGCCACTGGGAGTGACTGTTTAGAAAGTCAGCTGGGAGGAATGCGCAGCAGCGGAGCGGGGTCGGGCTGTTTGTATTAGCAGCTCCCTCGGAGCGGCCGCTCGTGGGTTTGCTGCAGGCTGCAGGGGAGCTGCTTGAAGTGACGGTATCAAAGTAAGGGCAAAGCAATCAAACGGAATTAACTGTTGTTTTTAAACTCTTTGCTATTGAAGTTAGTTCAACAATTACTTGTTTGTAAAGTCAGCTGAAGCGGCGACTGTCTTGCAGTCTGTAAAGCAACCAGCAGAGCCCTCGCGCGTGAGCTCTGACCCCGACCCTCCCGGGGGAGCAGCCACATGCGTGAGGCAAACGGGCATCACGTTAAGGGCATCTGGTAATCGTAAAGTGGGACTTTGTTCCGATGGTCACCGTCAAAGCCAGTCATCCGCTTCTGGTTCACTGGTTCGGCAGAGAGCAACAAGGAGGAAAATTTATCTTAATTTGTTAGATTAACCCAGTTTTGGTTTTCACTCACGTCAGAGACCCAGAATTATTGTGTGTGTGCGGGAGCCATAACTAAATACGACTGCTGCGTATGTGCTATTTAATCTGCCGTTTCTCAAATGCATCTATCGTCAGAGGTATCAAAACAGTGAATAGCGCTTACAGAGAAAGCGGAGGAGTCCAAGGAGGGGTGTGCATCTCCATCTTCATTTTTTGTAATATTCCATTTTGTTGTAATATTCTTGTTTATTTGTGAAAGACTGAGCTTGGGAAGAAAAGCACTTCACTGTTCTCACTGTTGAAGCTTTCTTGAAACAAACAAAACCAGTATTGACAGTTTTAGGCATTACAAAGCATAAATTAGAATCCAAAATAATAATTTAAATATTCTTTGTCTTCTGGTTTTTGAACCCTTTTGGCCACACCTAACATATTTTTAGGCTTTTGTCTATAATCGTGCAAACACATTCACACAGAATCGGAGAATTCGGAGGACTCATGTCATGAAGTCTGCAGTAGAATTAAGGAACTTTACCATCTTGAGACACCTTTTGAGTGAGTATAACGGGCTTTTGGTTTAACCTTTATATCTCTGCAGTTTCACAGCTGGCCGGGAACGCTGTGTCTCCAGCCCAGGGTCCTGTGTCCAGGCTGCTGTTCCCAACGACTCGTCTGGGGAACAGCGGGCTACTGCATGGGGAAAGAGGCGACGCATTGGTACCGACAAAGAGAGGGCAGAAACAGGCAATTCTTAGCAGAGCTAATGGCGTGGGGAAGAGGCTCTGCCCCGTCATCAAGCCTGTTACAATATCGGCTGCTGGTGCTTTGGCAGGGCGTTGGTTGATCCAGTTATCATGCAGTCAAACGTTCATCCTCTGCTGGAGCAGGGCTTTTTTCCGAAGCAATGGGCCAAATGTCCCTCAGAACCCCCAGTTTCTGCTATCGGGTGTCTCAGGAATGCAAGGCATTTTAATCAGTTTTAGATCAGTGTAGTCTGGACAGCAGGACACGTGATAGGTTAAGGAAATTTCTATTTTTCGTTTAAGACGTTCCTCTGACCTGCAAGAGGAAGGGCTCTCAAATTCCTGGCCTGTTGAGGGTGGTTTGTTTCCCATGGTATCTTTGCCAAGTGCTTTCTAATTATGGAATGCGTGTTATTCTGTAGTTCTTTTGCAAGGCAGAAATAATGAATATTATAAAAATCCAGAAAAAAAGATATGCATTGACAGATGAACTTGACCTCTTTTGCTTTTGGAATAATGTAGATGTGATCCACGTTGATTTTTGAACAGCGTAAGCGCAAGCCAGCATCCCTTGCCTCCAGATTTATATTGTGGAGGGGAATCTGCACAGCAGAGGGGAAGGCTGGTTTGCTGACGCCGGTTTCACGGGGCCAAACTCTTTTTTTCCAGTAGAGCCGCTGCTTGCGGGTGCAGCTCGGCGAGTGGGGCACCGCTCCGCGAGCCGCCAGAGCAGGGCCGGCAGGAAAGGTTTCCAGTCCCCTTGCTTTGAATGTGGAATTGTATGCAGGGAGTCAGCTGCTTATCAGCAACGAGCAGAGCAATCCCAGAGCTCTAATCCAGGGTTTATATGAGTCACTTCTAACTGGTGAGGCCTGGAAAACTTGATTCATCCCTCTGCCTGTAGTTGCCTGTAGTAGTGACACAGACCCAGCCAGCCCTCCTCAGCAGAAGTCACAGACAAGGGCTGGGCTCTCTTGCTGAAAAGGAGGAGCCTGGTTTTATCACCTTAATGCTCCGTGATCAAGATCTTTTAAATCAAAATTATGTTGGTTATCTCTGCTTTCCAATTATTTTTTTTTTCCTCCTAATTTAGGTTAATCCACAGGCAGGACTGTTTTCTCTGCCAACAAGAGCTGGGCAGTAGTTTGCCTACAGAAAAAAAAAACCAACGTTTTGAGTAAAGGTCTTCCCAGTGAATAAATACATAAAAGGCTTCTCCTGCATAAAAGAGCCAAGGGAAATCTGTAAAAAATGTACTTCTGAATATAGGGCTCTTGTGTATTCTCCTCCTACGTGGCAATTTCAGTGATGAGATGTGTTTTGAGAAGTGTTAGGAGGTGTAAACTACAGGAAAGGTGAAGTTGTTCACGTGAAGATAACTCTATGCTAATACTTGACTTAAAATTTTAACCTGAGTTTTACTGTCTCTGTTGTTTGACAACAACTAGATCGATCTGAGAAATCATGATGGAGAACTGACATTCTCCTGAAGAATTAGAGCTGCCAGGCTACGGCTCTAATTATACTTGGAAAACAACTGGCTCAGGGCTTGCTGTTGTGATTAGCCATGGCAAACGTGGCTCGGTTTGGGAAATGTAGCTTAGGTTACCTTTGATCTTACCCGTGCTCCCGCGCTGAGCAGGCCTTGGGAGCATGGTCCAGTTCTTCAGTGCTCCAGAACAGACCAATGCTAAACCCGCCTGGGCCGCGTCCCGAGGCTGCCTCCGTTAATAATTCACCTAACTCCTCAGTTGGTTGATGATAAGAAGCAACTAAAAATCATGCCAAATAGTTGTGCAGGAGTTGAGAGGTACTACGGGTAATTTTTCAAAATGGGATCTAACGGGGGCAGAAGAGCTGGTGGCACCACAGCTCTCTCCAGAAGCGCTATCCAAGCTTCATCACGAATCCTCGTAACCGCCGGCACCTTCTGCCCGTGCCGAATGACATCCCCCACAGCGCAGGATCCCGGGGATCAAGGCCTTGGTCAGAGGTAATTAGAGAGGAGTGCTGCTGGCACCGCTGACAACATCTGCCACATCGCTTGGGTTTTAAATAGCCTCCTATCGGAGTAGCGGCCGTGCACAGTCTTGTTTTTAAAGTTTTACTTTAAAAAGCCTTAAAGTAAAGCAAGAAGCTTTTTGATTGAAATCTTTTTACTTTAAAGCTTGACTTTACCCTTTCTGTAATAGAATTTGAAAAGTATGCATTTTTGATAAGAAAACCCCCAAAACCAACAACCGTCTTTAAGCAGAGCTGACTCCCAATAGTCCCAGTCATGAAATACCAGCAGTCAAGCTTGGGAATGGTTTCATGGTTCTGCGTGTTCAGTGGTTACAAAACCCAAGTTTTGCCTTTTGGTGCTGCAAAACTTGGGCGACGACTGCCACGAGGGACCGCGTTAAATGGGTTCCAACACCCGAGACGCTTGTCAGTGCCGGTTCTCGGCAGACACGTAGCGCAGGGCTTTCTCGGTCGTGCTGCCTGGGGTCCTGCACTCCCATCCGATCGGAGACTAGCGCACCTAAAAAGGCTCGCTGGCCCTTAGAGGAAGAGAATTGGGTTATTTCCGCTTTCTTCTGTTATCCTGTGGTCGCAAGGAACGCCTTCCCCACTTAAGGAAAGAAAAATAATATCCCCCAAAAGAGTTTTGTGATGACAAAGGGGCATTATTCAGTCTGCCACCTCTGTTCACCTGCATATGGTGGTGAACTGGCGATGAGAGCCGACATTCAGCGCGACGGTGACTTCAGCGTGATACCTAAATTTCAGAAGCATTTGAACAGATGCGAGCGAGTCTGCAGGAGTCTCTTTTCAGAAGATGATGCACAGAAGGAAAGATTATGCTCCCATTAATTTTGATAAGGTTCTTGTGGAAAATTAGGTGCTGTTTGGATCAGGCTGATGTTTGCTCAGTGCAGATGTGGCTGTATGCGTTTAGAGCGAATGACCTCTGAAAATTCAGCTGAGTTTGGAGTGTTAGACTAAGTTTGAGACCTCCTAACGGCGGGCGCAAGTTTTGCTTGCGTGTGTGGGCAGGGCCTTGTACGCGGTGGATAACCCTGCGCCCAGTTTGTAGCCCTTCGCGTGCTCTGGGCTAGTTGCGGCGTCCCACGTTACGCATCGCTCGGAGGGGTCCGTTCGGAGGGTGCTATGAAGGAGGAGTGGGTGGCAGCGGGCTCCGTGCAGACGGCGATGGCCTGTGGTGGGACAGACAGAAACCTGTCCTCGTTAGCTGATACAAGCCAGAGCAAATGGCTGACTAATTTTTTAGTCCCTGATGCTTGGCAATAGGAGGTCCTCTGGCTGAGGGCAGAATTCGTCTCCTTCGGGGCTCTGCCTGGCCGCCTGTGCCGCTGCCAGACAGCAGCTCCCCGCGCGCGCTGCGTGTGACCCGAAAGGCCCGCAGGGTGGCATGCGTTGGCCGGGCCCCGTGCCCCGGCAGCGTGCCGTCTCTAACAGACCTAGAGCTTTATTTGCTATACCTGTAGTTCGTTTTAGGATGGACACGTAGCTTAGACCATCGAGGAGCAAAATAATTAATAGAATCATAGAATAATTTTAGGTTGGAAGGAGCTGTGGAGATCTCTGGTCCAACCCCACCTCCAGGCAGGGCCGAGTTAGATCAGGTTGCTCAGGCGTTGTCTGGTTGAGTCTTAAACATCTCCAAGGATGGAGTTTCACAACTTCTTGGGGCTCCTGCTCCAGTATTTGACAGCACTTATTGTGAAAAAAAATTTCCCAATATCTCCTTGGAATTTCCCTTCTTCTAGCTGGCGTCCATTGCCTCTCGTCCGTTCCCTTTCCACCTAATGCTCGCAAAGGCTGCACGTACATTTTGATTGTTGTCCCAACGCCCTTATCTCTGGGTGGTGGTGGTTTTTCACGCTCTTGGTGTAGCCATGGCCATTTTTTGGTGGGAGACCACCCCCTGATGGCCTCAGAGACAGCTCAACGTGCTCCTTCTGTTTGCAGGGGCTGGAGACTAAGGGCAACGGTGGCTTGACGGTGTCCTGCTAGGAAGGGCGCTGCTTGGCAGTGCAGGTTAGCGTGTGATGAGGACCTCGGAGGCCTCCATGTAGAGCGGGCGTTAGCCGACACGCTAAGTCCTTGCGAGGGCAGACAAGGCAACCTGTCTTACCCCTGGGCTCTTTGTGGTCCTTCGATCTGCTGAGAGCGAGCACAAGTGTAATTGTAAGCCCAGGAGATTTTGCTGAGGTTGGGGTGGGTTGGGAGCGGGCCCGGGGAGCCCCTCGATGCTGCTGCTGTTCAGTGCAACAGCTCGCCGTAACGGAGCGTATCGCTGCCTGTCCCGTTTGCTGTGGCTTCGCCTGTCGGGCTCTGCACCAGGTTTTCCAGTGCCTGTGATTGCTTTTCTTTCCGCTTTTCCCTGTCGCGGGGCAGCGGGGACTCGGCAGGCAGGCTGCAGGCGCGGGACAGCTGACTGCTTTTCTCTTGGACTGCCTCTCCGGAGCCGCGCACGTCCGTCTCTCCTCTTTGGGAGGGGAGGAGAGTTCCTCTCCCTCTCCCTGGAAAACGCCCTCTCCAGGATGCTCCAGTGGGAAGTGGTGGGAGGGAGGGAGTTCTGACTGCACCGAAAATGTCATGAAAAAAAAAAAAGGCAACTGACAGAAGAGAGAACTTGTCCTCAGATTCCTGCTTTTTGCAGCAGCTTAAACTAAGTCTCCGCAAGTGCTGCGGGAGCTGGCAGGAGGCAGAGATGAAGTTCAGAGGCGCGGTAAGATTTATTCAGCTGTTTTGGTGGTTTTGCAGCTTTCAGTTGTGTATCGAGTCTGAGAAGAAGGGAGGTAAATTTTCAGGGTTTCAGCAGGAGAGTGAAATGCTTCAGCCTGCTTTGCGAAAGACCCCTTCATCGGAACGTTATGTGACAGGGGCTGAAATAGGCTAAAACGCCCGGGAGGTGCGTGCTCGGAGGAGGAAGCCAAGGTGGGAGTTGAGAGGGTGGGAAGGAGAGGGGGAAAGCCGCGCACTGAGTTAGGGGAGAAGAAAGGGTGGAGCTTTTGCTTGGGTGGAAGGGGCATGAGGAGGTGATGTCCGTGCTGGTGCTGGGCTCTGCTCCCGTCCTTCCCAGGGACGGGGGCTGCTTTCCCTGGGACTCCCACCCTCGGGAACGGCAGGAAATCCCTGCTTAAGCACTCATTGCCAGTCGGTTCCTCCAGGGCGTGTTTACTTTAGCAAAACTTCGTCCGTGTTTTAGTGGCAACCAGAAAGCCTGGGTCTGCGTACTGCGTTGCAGGACAGCCACCCGGAGCTTCGGAAAATGAGTATGTGGCAAAAGATTGAGGAGACGAGGATTGTTACCTGGAAAAAGAGATGAGTAAGAGAGGAGGGGGAAAAAAAATATATATACAGTAGTGCCACAGAGGAGGCAAACCGTGAGCTCCCTTCTTCTGTGTGGTAACATAGGAAGAGGGACATTCAGTTAAGTTAAAAGTTGCGAAAGAGATGCAAGGATTATTTTCATACAATGCATAATTGGGCCATGGAATTCACTGACACTGGGAGATGTTGAGGTCAAGAATGAGGGAACGTTATACAAAAGAGCGTACGTGGGCTTTTGTCTGGATCAGAACGTTCAAGGCTTTAACTGGTAAACTTACCAAATTTAGGAAGAGAGGGACTGAAAACGTCATGTCTGTAGATTTAAGCATTCTGACCGTTGAAGAAGCGTTAGGATGGGACCGGAGCATCCCACACCTGCTCAATCTAGAGATCCTTGCCTGCTTTCCCGAGTAGTCTAGTGTTGACCACTGTCTGAGAAAGGGGCTCAGCAATGAAGGGAGGCGCAGAGCTCCTGCAGGACCTGCCTGGTGCCTGCCTGCGGCACGCGTTTCAAGGTGGAACAGATGGTGCTCGAGAGGCTTCTGCTTGGACATCTGCTGGCGTGGAGGACTGCAGAAGCCAGCAGACCTCTGTGCAGCCTCAGATAGAGAGAAAGGGTTTTAGGTGTGATACACGTGAGCGTGATAAGCAGTGATGTTGTCTAGGGTGGTGCTTGATATTCTCCGAGAGAACATGTGGGTGTGGAAGTGCCCTTCACGTGCCCCGGGAATGCACTGGCTGCTTGTTGTGTTTGGAAAGTTGACTATCTTTGAAAGCCGTAATGGTCTGAAATGGTTGTGTGGGGCGTGTGGAATCCAGCGGAGAAGGTGGGAACGTGGGGTGCGGGGAAGGGCAGGGTGCCGCAAGAGCAAGCGTGAGACCCGCGGTGCGCGTAGTCAGCGAGGCGAAAGGACGCGTGCCTGTAGCAGGGAACCTGCAGGCCAGCGATTGAGTTTCTGCTCCCCTCCCACCTCCTCGGTCTGATCTGGAAGTCCATGGCAAAATTGACTTGGCAGGGCAGCGATCCGAGTTTTTGCTCCTTATGCCATCTGTTTGTCCTCCGAAGCTACTGTGGGATGCCCAGGCCGGTGGCCTGAGGTCACAGGTAGTACTGCTATGGATACTGTGCTCAGCAACAGCTTTGGTCATCTGTTCAGGAGCAAAAATGTCAGCTCCCTAAATATAGAAATTCAGTGTATTTACTTTTCCAGCCTTGGTGATCTTTCTGGTTTGCCTAGTGCATTTTTCTTCCTGCTACTTTATACTTTTCTTGTTGATTGAAATATCAGCATCCCCTCAGGGCTAAACATTTTTCTTCTCCTTCAAATCAGTTCTTATAACTACTTTTTTCTTTTCACTACTAACCGCTTGTCTTTTTTCATAACTTACCACCCCCACCCTCCCAGGAAAGTAAAGTCCAGAAAACACAATTATGTTCTATAAACATTGAACCAATGGCACACCTGCTTGCCATACAGATCTCCATGGCTTGCTTTGGTTTCTGGTCATCATAATTTGCATTTCTAATTTACATTTGAGCTCCTTAGATATGGATTCTTACTATTCTAAATGTTGCAAGTGTCAAATGTCATTGATTAGTACATTAAGAGTCGTAATTAATTGCAGCAACCTCCACACCCTGCATTATTGTTTTTCAAAAGATTAAAGTTTTGCTTTCACAGTTCTAACTCCCCACGACCTACGTGCATTTAATAGATACTTAAAATAATGCACACGCTGTGATACATTGCTCACATTTCCCATTCTGCTTTGCATTTTAGGGCGGGAGATTGAATGGTTCTGGAGCTTGGAGAGGGAGAGAGGCAGAGCTTTAACTTCTAGGCAGTTTGCTGGTGGGGACATAGCAAATCTTTGTGAGAGCGGAATAAGCTTGCTCACCCTGTATTTCTGATTATTGTGTGTTCTAATGTGTTCCGGCTTCTCCCTACTTAAAATATGGAAGACTTCAAAATAAATTGTTTATAGGAATTAGTTAAGGAAGTGGCAATTCTCTCTCCTTAATACCATTTTTTGAATAGTGTATTCTATAGTTAAATCCATTTAACGCGTGTTAGGATCGGGAGGGGAAGTATCAGACGGGGAGAACCAGGTTCTGAGCACGGGCAAGTGCTCCCTGGCTCCAGACATTCCTTTGCTGGCGATGTAGCGCTCTAAAAGGAGCAAGAATAAAAACTGATTCTGCTATAAATGGTCCTTGAGTGGCAGCTGCTGACATGGTAACTTTTTTTGCAAATTGAAGTTGTTCCCTTTAACTCCGCTAGTCTGTGTCACCAGAATTGTTACCTGGTTTTGATCCCGTTTGATCTGACAGATCTGATTTTTCTCAAGTTGTCTGCTCAGAACAGCTTGCCGCCTGGTGGGAAACACTGCGCTCTTCATCGGGCTGACATAATTAAAAGCAAAATAAACCGTTTCATTTTGTTATGACATTTTTTCATTAAACAAGTCCAATACATGAGATTCGGGTCGTATAAATTATTGTCTGTATTACAGACGGCTTCAGAAAGCGCAGGTAAATCCGTGTGGTTGGTTGCCGAGGGTGTTTACGGGAGATGGGGAGCTGCCTCCCAGGGAACCCTCTTTCCAACCCAGCTGTTGGCTAAGTTTTCCGTGTCCAAAATGCGCAGCTAGCTTTCGGTGTGGCAAAAGGGAGGGGGATCCCAAGTGGCTGCACTTCAAGCTGTCAGGGATTCGCTGGCAGGCAGCGAGGGCTTGACTAACATCCCTTGGTCCAGGTCCACCTCGGTTGTTTTCATTCTTGCTTTCTCCATGTCACAGGAAAGAAGAGCTATCCCGTTCTGCACCTCAGGAACTGAGGCCCTGGGTAAAAGCTGATTTTTGTCTGCTCTGCTGTCTAGCCCATGCCGTGTCCAAACCCTTTCCCAGGCTGTAGAGCGGAGTAGAAACCGGAGGATTTTTTTTTCCTTCCTGCAGCTTTGGCATGGCAGTGAAGAATGTCATACTGTCCAGGAGACAAATGTGGTTTAACTGCCACCTCCCCACAAGAAGTTCATTCTTGGTTCGGACTTCTTATTGTCTTCCAGAATCTAATCTGAATTTCCCTTCCCACTCACATTTGGTTCTTGCCTGTTCTTCCGTTCCCGGCTTTGTAACTATTTCTGGAACCCGCAGATCAATCATCCTTCGCTTGGTACCCAGATAAAGATGCTCTGTCCATACGGCACCTGCTTCCTGCGGCCGCTGGAGTGCAAGTGTCCTGGTCTGCTGAATGCATGCGAGCTAATTTGTACAAATGCATTGTCAGAGGAAGATGTTAAAACATACGTTTTTAGATGTTGAAGCGGAAATATTGTTTACATCGTGTGACTTTTCTTTCTAAATCAGATGATTATAAGGCTTCCCTGCTCCATGTAAGACCAAGCACTCTGGGAGCTCCAGGTGTTTCCAGGTGCATGGCTCATGGATGCTCCAGGAGGGAGGGAGAGTTGCCTGGGCGGCCCGGCGCTGCCTGTTCTCCCAGGGTCAGCAGCGCTGGTGTGTCTGGAATTGCTGTGCCAACGCTGACCGTTCAGTTGCCCCTCTGGGAAAATCAGGCTGGGAAATTTTGGTGTAAAAGACTCCTTCCTACACACGTGTTGGGCTAGTGGGTATTGCACAGCCATAGAGCAGCTGAGGGACAAAGCAGTTTCTTGCTCAGTTCCCCCCATCCCTGAGCTCCTGCGCTCATGGCAGAGTTGCCCTCCATCTTCCTTCACAAAAGAAAATTTCCCCGAGGTACTCCGAGTGACTCAAGCACTTTGGATTTTGTTGTGCAGAGCAAAAGGCCTTGGTTTTCATTTGTGAGGTGTGTTAGATCTCCAAGTCCTAAGCAAAGTCTTTATCGTACTTTGGCATTTAGCATCATTTAAAAGAAAAGCGTTTCTTTACACCTTCGCAATAACGTGTCAGAGACTTACTAGTTCAGTTTAGGAAACTCTTCGGTATAGCCCTGAGTGCTTTTGTACTCCCAGGAGGTGTTTGTGAAGGGTATTTTCTGGTCTTGTTGACTGTTGTATGAACACAAAGAAAGGCTGGAAGCTCAGCCAACATAAACCTGGCTCTGCAGGCTGCTTTGAGCAGCACCAGTTCACACCAGCTGAAAGTCTTTCCCCAAATTTAATCACACGGAAGAAAAACGCATGTGGCAGTAGTACTGCTTTGGTAATTGCACTGGCGTGGTCCCCACCATTCAGGAGTGACGGCTTTTCCTTGCCTGGCAGCGAGCCACTGTTGTGCTGAGGGCCCTGGAGAAGAGATTAAAAGCAAAGAGTGGGTTAAAATAGTGTGGGAATGAGTCCCTTGGAACCGTACCTCGGGGTGGGTTTGAGAAACACGGTGGCAAAAGTCAGCTTGTACTCTCTCAGGCAGGAGTGACCGTCAGGACAGGGGTTTTTAGTATGGGATAAAAGGCCGGTTTGAGAGAAGACCCAGGCGCTCCTAAGCCCACAGGCACCAAGATCCGATGGAGATTGCTCAGATTTTTGCCGTTCCCTGTGTGCAGCCCGTGCTGGGTGTGGCATTAGCCATACAAAGGTTGGGATTCTGAGCCTGGTCCTCCTTTGTTTCCTATGGGCAGGGTGAAGTTGCGCACGGCTGAGCTAACCCGACTGCCTGCTGCCGTCGGAAGGGCGCCTGGGCTCCCTCCCCTCCTTGCCCCGGGCCTGACGTTCACCTTGGTCCCGTGCTAAGGTGCTTCAGCTCGCTGGGTCGACAGAAAACTGCCTGCTGCTGTCTTCCCGGTCTTTGCTTTGCTGATTTGCGTTGGTCTGGCTTAGAGACAGGTAATGGCTTGCATTAGCACGTGCCAGGGTGGCAAAGTCAGAGGAGGGGATGTGTTCGGTTTGGTGGCGGTGAGCACCTAACTTGCCTCTTGGGTGGAAGTTTCATAAGCACTTGGAGAAACAGCAGGACCTGGCCCTGCTGCTGAAATGCTTGCTCCCGCCTGTCTCCGCTGCGGTTCCCAACCTGGTGCTACGGTATCTGTTGGCCATTGCGAGTGAGTACGTGAGGAGCCAGTGTGGGAAAATGACCTGGATTAATAGGAAAAAAAATCTGAGTTCGTTTTAATCCATGTCGGCTTTCCAGTCTAGCTTATTGCAGAAGCGCTAGAGCCGGTGCAAGCCAGAGGGCAGAGGGCCGGAGGGACGGCCCTTCCGCCTGCGTTCTCGCTGTCGGAGCGGCTCGTCCTCCGCTGTCCTCCCTCAGCAGCTCAAGGAAAGCTCCTTTTCCCACAGAAGGGTCTCGTCAGACCCTCACAGCCTGCTTCTCCTGATTATCTGGGGTATGTACTCCCTGCCACGGCGCTTTCAGAGTTGTCCAAGCTGATCTCTTGCATAGCGCGGAGCAGAGGACGTTGTAAATGAACCGTGCGTCGGCCGGAGGCGTTTTGGCGGAGATAAACCTATTCACTGCAGAGAGCTAAGGGAGCCGGTCCTGTCCATAGGCAAACTGCTTTAATGGTTAATTAGCTTCACTGTAACATAACCCCCCAGACTGGGTTTTCTACCATTAATTTACAGCCACCAGATCTGATGTCTGCCTGCTAGCATAACCTAACTAACATTTTAGTTATTTTAATTTATTCAGTGCCTTACTGTCACAGTCATCGTTCAGTAGGAACATATGGTCATCATTGTGATTATTTTTTCTAAATAGTGTCTTCTTTCCCCATTTTCTTCCTTCTGCGTTACTGTTCGATTTCCATTTTGCAAAAAGGATTTATGTTCACCTCCTTTTGCATTGCATCTGAAGTTATTGGCAGTCAGATAGTTAATGTTGACATTTTAAGTTGGTGGTAGACTTGGACATAAGCAGCAAAGCAAATGAGCAAATGCTGGCGCAGAGAAGCGCATGTTGCTGAGCTGCGGTTTATGACTGACGTTTATATTTGCATTGAACTAAGGCTTGGGAGCATGCAACGCTGTGATTAAAGTTTATGTGCTGGAGAATCTGACTGCGTGACGTTGGCTGGGTAACCTGGTCACATTTAATTATTGCTGAAAAGTTGCGTTTGGTTTGGGTTTGGTTGTTTTTTTTTTAAACTGACTGAAAATTTCAGGTAGTTATTTTGTTCTCACGGAGAGAGGTTGGAGTTGAATGAGGAGAAAAAAGCATGGAGGAAGCTGAAAGCTACTTAGCCTTAAATGCCTGTCCCGGAGGAGGCGCGCAGCGCGCTGCTGTAAGTGGGATGGATCGCTGCTTCCGCAGCCTGGACGCGTCCAGCTGGGATCGGTCTGTCCTGGGCTGGAGGGAGTGGCTGATGAAGGAGCTGCTGAAACTGCTAAGGGACGTTTTCTGTGAAAGTCTGCAGGATTATATAAACTTGGATTAACTGTGCAAGCGTGGAAGTTCCTCCTCAGTCATTTTGGAGGCAGCTGTGTTTTAAAACTGTATTCATAAGCTTACCCACTTGACAACTGGTTATTTTCTCTTGGGTTTTGCCTTTGTTCCCATTGCCTTGTCCAAAAGCTGCTCCAGCATTGCGCTGCTCTGATAGAAGGATTCTGATTTCTAGGCAGAGTTTATTTCTGTGTGATTTATCCCTGTTTCTTTTGCCAGCGTTGTCCTTCATCTCACCACCTTTCTTCTCCGGGGGTCATCCCTTTCCTCTGCACCTTGGCAAATAGGGTAGAAGACGCCAACAAAGCGCTTTGCTGAAGGTGTGGAGGAATTGGCTTGGAAGCTTTGGGGCATTGTAAAGATTACTTACGACAGTATCTGCAGAATTCCTCCCAAACTGGGTCTTTCAAAGCTTAGAAATCAGGGAGACTAATGAAACGAGACTAATGGGAAAAAACACAAATAAAAAGGGAAATGAACGTGATGTTTCTTTGTGGTGTTTGAGCCATTAGAGTGGCTCTGGATTTGAGATTTCCTAGTAGCAAGTTGTAGGAACGAGGTTTTTTTTCTGAAAGCTGCAGGTTTTGTGCAATCACTTATGCCCCGGCGCTGGGCTTTCAGGAAGGGAGCCAATTATATCTTGCAGAAACAGGCAAAACTACATTTGTAAATGATTGGTAAGACTAAACAACTGCAGACTGAGGGAATTTGCACCCGTTTGGGCCCAAATTTATACTTCGTGGGTCTTGCCTTTATTACTACTTAACAAAACTTAAGGCAAATTTTCCTCTGACCAAGGTTGTTTTTATTTTTTTCCCTGCACGCCATCAGTCCCTGTGCTCTGACCACTATTATATCTTGAGAAGGAGCAGAAAGGAGCTACCTGACAACGTGAGTCAGCAAAAATCATCTACGTCATTGTGCAGGGTTTGGGGCTGGACGGCAGCGTTGCAGCAGGGCTCCGGCATTCCCGGTTTGCAGCACCAATACAGGAGAGGGTGCCTGGGTGTTGCTATCCGCATGAGCCCGTTCGGGAGCAAGCTCCGGTGGCGTTTGTGCCAGCGATGGCAACATCCCAGAATATAACAACAGATTCTCTGAAATGCCTTAGTGCTTTAGGGAAGTGATTTAGGAGAAGGGTGCTTGCTGTGAGGCGTTTGCAAAGTAAGAAGGGTTTAAGAATGTGATAAGGAAGTGCAGACGGATGTGAGGCACGTTGTTTAAAACGTTCTGTCTCTGATTTCTGTAGTGTCCGTTGTCTTCTATGCCTTGTGCGTCGTCTGTCCGTCGCGTCTAATGGCCTTTAGTAGAAGTTTTCCCTGCAAGCAGCAGCTGAGTCACACGCTGGACATTTCCTCTCCCTCTTTTAGTACGTGAGGTTGAGTGAAGTAAGAAGTCAGCAGACCTGTGTTTTCCGAAGGCGGTTGTGTCTGAAGCACATCACGTTGAAAATGTAACCTTTAAAAGAGGGTCAGGGAACAGAAGTTGCCTGATGCATGGGATAGATGTTGGTGTCACCGTAAATTCAGTGGCATGGGATGCAGAAATGCCCGTTTCTCATTAGTTCCGAATTTTCCCATTGGGTATCTTGCTAAAGCTTTTAAATTGGTCAGCAATGTGAAGCTGTTTGCTCATGAGATGAATCATCATTAGTCATAAAAGATTCCTTACCTCGAAACGACTTCCCGTTGTGAAATGAGGGAGAAAAGGAGAGAGAACATATTGCAGTCTCGCTCCTGCTAAAGGATGCCTGGGAAAGGAAATCCAAGTTTTATTCTCTTTATGAAATGCATGTTTGATTGATTGAGTCCTTTAAAGTGATTGGCAATTCAGCAATAACTTTTCCTTAATGCTGGCTTGTCTTCCCTCAAAGCAATTAGTATAAACCAATTGATAAAGCGTTCGTATACATTGACTAGCGTTTTCAACAGTAGTGGGGTTATTCTAATATCCTCTCCTGTTCATAGGTTGTCCATGGGTAATTCTGCTTAATCGTTCTTGTGGGCTCAGCGAGCCGCACACAAAACCACAGATCTCCCAACCTTCCTCTGCTTTTGGTTGCAGGGAGCGGGGACTAACGGCATTCGGCTGACCATGGAGAGCGCTCTGACGGCCCGCGACCGGGTGGGCGTGCAGGATTTTGTCCTGCTTGAGAACTTCACCAGCGAAGCAGCGTTTATTGAAAATCTGCGTAAGCGCTTCAAGGAGAATCTGATCTATGTGAGTAGCAGAGTGACAGATGCCAAAGTGTTCATCAGTGACCTGAATTTGGGTGTTTGCTGCGGAAGACGTGCCGTAGCTTTGCTCTGCAGTTGGATTTGGAGATGGTAGTATCAACTTCAATAGACCATGGTTGCTTGTGTCAGAACGAGTCTGGGATGCTGTTGTGTTAACAGACATAGGCACTCATTGCAGCGCTCCAGTTGAGGTCTGCTGGCATTTACAGGTCTTGCCAGCACTGAAAATCCAACTCTCACCACATTCTTCCATTTCATGAATTCACTCTGCGGTGGGCTTTCAGCAACGCCAGGCTTGAACTTGATCCCAAATGGTACATCAGAAATAATCCGGTGTTGTTGCTTGTTACAACCGTTCGTAGGTGCTCTTTTTTCAGCAAGGATAACGTGTCTGGCGTAACTCCTGCAAAGCCGTTCTCGCTGCGCTGAGAGGTCGCTTCTTCAGCACCCTCGGCCTCGTTGGAAGCCCTCAGCAGCGTCCCCGGTGCACCGCTGCGGGCAGCCCTTGCCAGCAGCGTACGGCCTTCAGAGCAGCCTGGGCTCTCGGAGGATCTGCTGCCAGACCTTCTGTAACCTCTCTGCTTTGTGTGCTTTTTTTCAGACGTACATTGGCTCAGTTCTGGTATCTGTTAATCCATACAAGGAACTGGAAATCTACAGCAAACAGAACATGGAGCGATACCGTGGTGTCAGCTTCTATGAAGTTTCTCCTCACCTGTGAGTGGCCTGTGGGTAAACAGTGCAGTTGGTGCCCTTCCCACACGGGCGTGTGCAATAACGGCATGTGAAAACAAGCAAATAGGACTGTTCGTGTCCCAGGTGCAGCACTAAAAATCATAGCGATATGAAGGATCCTTCGGAGGGTGTGGTGTACGGCTCTTTCTATTCCTGTTCCTCTCTCCGAAGAGGATAAGTTGCCTTTGCAAGAGCAGTATTTGGGAAGGGAGTTGGTTCCTTCCTGGCTGGAGGAACAGCGCTGCTTACCCAGGAGTTCATTGTTCCAGGGTTACTCGGGGTCTGCGCGTCCGGGCCGCGAGTTTCCCCTGCCGCTGCATCGCCCGTTCAGCACAGGGCTAACGGGGGGAAAGAGTGCGTCTGTCCGTGGGGTGGTTGCTTTCCTACCTCTGCTGCTGCTGCCGACCAATATTTATCTGGTATTTCCCTTGTTGCTAAGAGACGTCAGCCTGTTGGAACAAGGAGCGTATTTATTTACATGGTCTGGCCTGGTGAGCATTCCCAATTTCCCATTTAAAAAAAAAAAAAAAAGTTTGAGGTTTAAAGTTATTTTTGAAAGCATTTGAATTTTTTTGTCAGACTGAAAGAGGAAGATGACTGAGAGCTGAGGACATTTGGCTCCAAAATGCTTTCTTTTGGGGCCAAGAGCCAAATTCTGAGCACCTCTTGGAGGTTTTTTGTGGTGATTTTTTTTTTTTAGTTTTTTTTTTTTAAGAGATCTTGGAAGAGTAAGTGATATTATTTTTGAGCAAACTATTTGGATTGTTTCTTATTACTGGCACATAGCCCAGGAGAGTAAGCAAAACAGAATGCGCTGCAAGCACAGCGAAGGAGAGGAGCACCATTATTTGGGAAAGTCTGAACACTTGAAGTTGTATTTGTTATGATAAAAATGTGATTTTTATAGTGTTTCAGCTTCTTGTGTGGACTTATATGGGGACGATTAAACCTGAAAACCCCTGCGTGCAAACCTGCGAAGCGCTCCCCTTGATCTAGGTGGGTCAGTGCATCGGGTCTGCGTGCAGGTGCCCCAAGGAACAGATCTGCCCCAAGGAGGTGCCTGGCAGTGGCTTCAGTCGGCATCAGGCGGTTCCCGGTGGAGCAGCCGAGAGGGCTGGAGGGAGCCGCGCCGGCCGCGGGGTGGCCAGCATCCCCCGGCCGTGGCTCCGCTCTCCGCTCTGGCTTGCGGGCTGTTGTTGCCGCAGGGGTTGCCTTCAGCCCTGCCTTCCAGGCAGAGGCCTGGCCTGGGCGCAGCCGCTTCTGCCTGCGGTCGGGGCGCTCTCAAGGGCTGCTCTGTTCCTTAGGTGAGGACGTTGTGACTCCCTGGAAAATCGCTGGGAATGCGGCTGCCTTTTTATTTGTGTGCAGTAGGTACAGGAGTGAGCGTGGTGGCGATGCTCAGGTCTAACGTGGCGTGCTAAGCAGCTCTAATGCCTGTACGTACTACACAAAGTGACTTAAATGATGGAGTAGCTGATTATTACTTAGGCTGTTCTCTTTCTTGTTTTAACTAGAAACTGTAAAACGTGCAGCTCATAAGTAAACCCTTGAGAGCTGCAGTACTGAATACCAGTGCTGCTCCAACTGGGAAAACGGTATTTTTTTGTTAACTGTTTTTATCGTTCCATTGCAAAACATTACATTTATGCATTTTTAAATGCTCTGAGGAGCACTGAAATGCTCTGTGCTGTAGTACTCCGTGCTTTTCTTTTTACAGTATTTCAGATGTCTTTTTTTCCTCTTTCTCTTATTCTAAACTGATTCTAGAAAGCCAAAATACTTCAATATTGCTATTCCAGTGTCAAAATTAGTTGAAGGCTAGGTCTGAGCAGTGGGTTCTCTGGCAAGTGCGTCACACGTAGTCATTCGAAGGAGAAAGGTTATCCCCATGGGCCTGAAACACGGCGTACTTCCCCGAGCGATCTGTCGCGTCCTGCCCCGTTGGTACCCTGCCGGGGGCTCGGAGACGGCGACTGCAAATGGGACCATAAACATCTTGAAGTGATTCTGTATGTGATATGCATGACTGCTAGCTTTCTGCTTGAATGTAGAGTACTGCAAAATCACCCAATAAAGGCACGCAGTCTAGAGGCAGTTCTTAAAATTTAAATTAAATTTACATTTATTCAACTGTTTTCAAAATACTCCAGAGACAGAATTTGGATGGGGAGAGAAGGGCTTGATGACTTAGTGGGGTAAGCGTGCAGTTGTGTTGCTAGGTAGCTCGTTGGTGTTGCCTTAGCACCAAGTATTAATAGACTGGAGAAGGCCACGGCTGTTATTTTGGTGTGATTATTTCTAATTAATTTCACAGCATGAGAGTTGGGGGGGGAAGCAAAGCTACTAAAAGGTTGTCAAGTGTATGAAGACAGGATATCTGCTTGATCACCGCATGTAAGACAGCTGAAAATGTTGTTACGGAGGTCGTCTTATATGAGTGCGTTGTGACGGGCTAATGCTCCTCTTTTCTCTTATCCTCTTCCATTGCATCTGCCTGGTCCTTCTTTCCCTCTCTCCCTCTGTCCTCCCGCTCTCTGGTGGTGCAAAAGTGCGTGTGATTCTTGGTCTAAGGTCCTGTCTGGTCTGTCGCGGGGAGGAAGAGAGCAGAGGAAGAAGAGCAGCAGAGGAAGAAGCTGGGGTCCAGAGCCAGAGCAATAAACCCTGGCCGCATGCAGGCAGGAGGAACGGTCTGGTATTTCGGGTAGCGTTGGGCCTCAGCTGGATGGTAGCTTAAGTAGCCTGCAGGACGCTTATCAGCCGGTGCTGGCTTATCCCATGCTTTCCACAATCCAAGAGAAGCTGCGAGAGGCTGGGCTATTCTGGAGCCACGTTATAGGAGCCACCCAGATAGCAAAGTGCAGTTGTGACCTTCTGAGTGTGTCATGACTTAAAAGATAAGCTAGAATAAAGATTGATGGAAAACGAGACGTTTCCTGCATGCAAAGCTTTTTTGTCCTGTGGGACCAATGTTGAGAGATCACGTATATTTAGAAAAGTAAGTTTATCAGCACCATTTAGTCATCTTGTACAGAAACTCTTCTCGTCAGAGAGAGTCAAAAGAGCAGTTTTTAAAGGAATTTGATAATTTGTGCTGTCACCTTGCAGAAACTTGGCTCAGTGGTTGTGTTTAGAGATGTTAGTGCTCTCCTGTGTCGTCAGCAGCGTGCAGAAGCAATACGCTCTTACCCGGCCCACGGGCACGTACTTCTTTTTGAGGCGTCTCTGCTAGGAGTTCGCACTGTGGGATGGTCTTAGCCGAGGAGTCTGTGCCCTTCGCTTGTGGAAACAAACTAATGCCTGCTTATCGTTGTCCCTTAGCTACGCTATTGCGGACAATTCCTATCGCTCCCTGCGCACGGAGAGGAAGGATCAGTGTATTCTGATCTCTGGGGAGAGCGGGGCTGGCAAAACGGAGGCCACCAAGAAGATCCTGCAGTACTACGCCGTGACCTGTCCGGCCAGCCAGCAGGTCGAAACCGTGAAGGACCGCCTGCTACAATCCAACCCCGTCCTGGAGGTAACCCTCGAGCCTGCGGCACGGCAGCTTGACGTTGAGCCATACCAGCAGCACTCACGTTTTCCAGCTGAGGGGGTGGGGGCAGCTGGACCCCGCTGGGCATGACCGAGCTGTGCAGAGCGGATGGCGTGTCCTGGGAACGCTGGTTCACGGCACGTGGGCAGATCGTGTGCACTGCACACGGGGGAATCCCCGTCTGCTTCCAAGCCAAAGGAATGGCCATCTGCTGCTGAACTCGCTTGGCCCTTTCATAGAATCATAGAGCCATAGAATCGTTAAGGTTGGAAAAGACCTTTAAGATCATCGAGTCCAACTGTTAACCTGTCACTGCCAAGTCCACCACTAAACCATGTCCTCAAATGTCCAGTCCACCAGGAGCAATTCTGGAGTGGGCAGGCTGCGGGGAGAGAGAGGCGCGCGGTGTGGGAAGAGTTCTGGCGCGCTGCGTAAGTTTGCAAAGCCAGGAGCAGACACCTCTGCTGTGGGCAGCGTTGCCCTCTGATAAATGCATTTGTGGGTGCATTTTCTGGTGCCGTGGTGTCCTCTAGTGTCCAGCCCCGAGTGTCTTTGTGGGACAGTTCCGCTCTGTGCTCCGGCGCGTGCGGGGGAAAGGTGTGCTCCCCGAGAGAGGGGAGCGCCTGGCAGGCCGCGGCCCGTCGGGTAGTGCCCGCTGCGAGCGGAGCTGCGGGTAGCTGCCATGAAAGAGGAAGCTTTGAAAAGACTGTCAGACGTGACATATGCTGTCAGCAGTGAACTGGCATTAAAATAAGCTTGCTAGGGGGGGTGGAAGTGTTTTCAGAGGCATGCTCCATCTGCGATGCTTGCGCTGGGTATAAAGATCAACATTAGAATTTGGGTAGCAATCTGTTTCCTTCTTGGTTTCCCTCGCTGAAAGGAAAAACCTAGGCTTTGATGGCTGTAAATAAACAACTGGCAGCTTCACCAAAGTGTTTATAAATAATCTTATTTGATGCTTATTTATTTTTCTCTAATCGTTTTCATTTCAGGCCTTTGGAAATGCAAAAACCCTTCGGAATGACAACTCCAGCCGATTTGGGAAATACATGGATGTGCAGTTTGATTACAGGGTAATTTATCTGTTTTAAACTTCAGAACTGGTCCCAGTCCTGGCAGGTCTCTGTCGCCTGTGCTTTCTTGTACTGATGCGTGCGTGGAGCGATGGTTTTGCATTCCCTTGACGATGGCGTAAGCGGAGTCGGTGGTAGCAAAGTTAGGTTCCGGAGGATTTTGTAGTACACGCTTTCCTTTCTTTCTTCCCTCATTTCTGTATATAAGGAGACAGTGAGATTAAATCCTCTTATTTCTAGGCTATATGTGCACCGTGCAAATGGACACTTCCAAACTAAATCCACATAAGCCAGCTGTGATCGGAAGATAATCTCTGTCCTGTGCAACTTTGCATAGTGTTTGTTTCGCTTCTGATCCAAGTTGCCGCACACTGTGAGGATGCGCACAGTGCGAGAGCCGAGTGGCTCAGCATACCGCAGTCGCTTAAAGGGCTCAGTACGTAATCCCTCCACACTCACAGTTCTATGCTTTTCCTTTTTTTCCTTCTGGGAAGGAGTTTTACTCAAGTCAGGATCCCATTCAGTAGGTGCTGTAGCCATGATCTCTATAATGGCATGTTATTTCATTTGATAGCTCATTTTGCATACACTTCAAAACTCAGATTGCCCCTATGGTTTAGCTGAAATAGAGATCGTGGTACAAAATGACAGATAATTTTCTGTCTTTTTGTAGGCTATCATTTGGTATCCTATTTGCCTTTGAACAGACCACCAAGAAACAGAAATGTTTTCCTCTGTGTTGATGACCCATTTCCATGTATCTGGTTTGGTTTAGGGGGCTCCTGTTGGGGGCCACATCTTGAACTACCTCCTGGAGAAGTCCCGAGTTGTGCACCAGAACCACGGGGAGAGGAACTTCCACATTTTCTACCAGCTGCTAGAAGGAGGGGAAGAGGACTTACTGCGAAGGCTGGGCCTCGAAAAGAGCCCGCAACAGTATCACTATTTAGTAAAGGTGTGCGTTAAGTAGTAATTCTTATAATATCGTTATATTATAGGACCGATATATTCTCAGTGGACTTTGTAGTTTCCTTCCCTCACTTCAGAAATAACACTGAGGTGACTGCTATAAAAAGAAACACGTAGCAGAAGCGCATTGAGCATGAGTAATCCATCTTTGACAATTATTTCTTATTTATATCAAACTGTGTCTTTTTAGGGTCACTGTGCAAGGGTGAGTTCCATAAATGATAAAAACGAGTGGAAGATTGTGCGAAGAGCCCTGTCCGTTATAAGCTTCAATGACAGCGAGGTGGAGGTAAGACATGTTTAACAGCACAGCTGATTTTCCTACTCTTAAGGAATTTTTCAGCTTTGATTTGTTATTTCTGACCAAAGGCAGCCTTCAGAATGAATGTATTCTCTGAAAAAATCCTGGAAAAAAAATAAAAAATGTTCTCATAAAATGTTAATTAACACAAAAATCTCACTGCCTTTTCTCATTGTGCATTCATTTCATCGTCCCGGTTTTTGCCTGTTGCTTCCATCCTAGGATTTGCTGAGCATTGTGGCTAGTGTTCTGCATCTGGGGAACGTGCAGTTTGCTGCTGATGAGCAGGGCAATGCTCAGGTCACTACAGAGAACCAGATTAAATACCTGGCTAGGGTGAGTATCACCAGTTAGAGATATATTACATTAAAGATGAATTAGAGAGGTTTCCTTATTTTGAACTTGGTCCCATGATATCATATCATTTTAGAATATGGTTTAGAAGTTGTCATAAGCTACTTTTAGTTGACTTAAATAAAGTGCAAATATTAACCCTTTAACTGACAGCTTCTCCATTTACCATTTGATGCACCACTGACTTGAGGTTTTCGCCTTCAGGAAGTGGGATGGGAATAGAGCTACTCTGGAGAAGAGTTTTAAAGAAAGAAGAACCCTGGTGGCTTCGCTAAGCCCCTTCTTGGTGCCAGAACAATCAAGGCAGTTCGTTTGTTAGGTCGTAGCCCTGGCAGAAGGGAGGGGGCGTGCGGGAGGAAAGGGAAGGACTGACGTTGCAAAAAGTCTTGCGGTGTGAATGGGAAATGAAGGGTCGTCCTTCCACGGGACCGTGATTTTGGGGACTAGGCTTTTGATCTCTCAAAACTAGAACTGATAAATTGAACATACTGCTTCATCAATTAATTTAATATTCTACTGCTGCTTCATCAATTAATTTAATATTCTACTGCTTTGCAGCTTCTGGCAGTTGAGGGCTCTGTTCTTCGAGATGCATTGATCCACAAGAAGATCATAGCAAAAGGGGAAGAGGTAAGAACATGAACTGGGGATCTGGGAGGTGCATGGAATTAAATCAAGCTAGCGATACACTGTCAGCTCTCGTACCACCATGGAACGGTTCACTTCCCGCCTGTCCAAGGAGGCTGTCAGCACCAAGAGCCCCAGAGCCTTACGGTGACTTGCAGCCCGTACGGCTGTGAGACGGCGACGTGAGCGGGGCCCAGACAGGATGCCCTTAAGTGCCTGTTTATTAACAATGAACGAGGGAAACGTAATCTCTCAGTGCAGTGGCTGTTGAATGGCTTTTTTCTCCTTTTCATGCAGCTCATCAGTCCTCTGAACCTGGAGCAGGCAGCCTACGCGAGGGACGCGCTTGCTAAGGCAATATACGGACGCACTTTCTCCTGGCTGGTGAACAAGGTTAACAAGTCTCTTGCTTACAAGGTAAATGACCCTTTCATTTGTTGATGTCCAACCAAGCGTGAAAGGAAGTTACAAATCTTTTAGCTGCAAAGCAGAGAAATGGCAAGCTTCATGCTGTACAGTGATTTCTAAATGAATTTGTTTTCCATTAAGAAGAGGGTAAGGAGTAAATGCTGTAACTGGGTAAGATCCAGTGAGGGATTGTAGCTGTGAGCACATATCAACATTTATTTTTTGCCCTATTGCAGGAAGGAGAGTTTCCGGGCTGGAGAAGTACAACGGTTCTAGGATTGCTTGATATCTATGGATTTGAGGTTTTTCAGCACAACAGGTTTGTTTCAGTCGGTGTCTTTGAGTTTTGAGTAAACTCTGCATGACTTCATTCGTTAGAGTGTTTTCTCTCCATTGTGAAATAAGACATTATTCCATCTCTGGCTCTCTTAGCAAGAGAGAAAGATGACGTTTAAACTTCAGGAAATCAGCTGAATAACTGATAATGACAGGGCTTCTAACACTTGGGGCACCCAGCTGACACTTGGCACTTACAGCTGTTAATGTTCCTGGTATTTCAAAGAGACTGTTGCCTTTTTGGGGCGTATTCATGCGATAGCTTGAACTCTGCCTTTGCCCAGCTCTCTGGCACAGTGCTGGCTGTTGTGGCATCTTTCCGTGGTGGCGTGAATGGGAAAAAAACAGCTATAAGGCGTTGTCTGGGACTACGTCAGGGTCGGGAACCTGGCTCTGGCAGGTAGCAATGAACTGAGACTCTCAAATTTGCAGTGTTATTGGGCCCTTCTTAAAAGTTTTTGTGTTCCACCCTTCATGTCTGTTTTTCCCTCCT
This sequence comes from Platalea leucorodia, assembly GCF_965183815.1. Classification (NCBI taxonomy): domain Eukaryota; kingdom Metazoa; phylum Chordata; class Aves; order Pelecaniformes; family Threskiornithidae; genus Platalea; species Platalea leucorodia. The sequence continues at coordinate 12,918,176 of NC_138838.1, read as the reverse complement.
TCTGGAACTCTCTCATGAGATTCACTAAACTTACTAAATTGATACACTCAGTAAAGAAACATTTCACTGAATCTCTTCTGTTTCTCTTGATTTACACAGAGATACATCCATGCTGCTGCCCACTGATTATAGCTTCTTTTATTTGTGGTACAGTGTTAGTGATTATTTTTCTGATTTTTCTTTGCAGCTTTGAGCAATTTTGTATTAATTATTGTAACGAAAAATTGCAGCAGCTCTTCATAGAGCTCACGTTAAAGTCGGAACAAGAGGAATACGAGTCGGAAGGCATTGCGGTAAGAGCCAACATCCTCGCTTCCACTGTCTCCTTCGGAGCACCTCCTGCAGGCCAGAGGACAGACTGGAAAAGGAGCTGCCAGAAATGGTCTGCGGAGTAAAGGAAGGCAGAGCTTGCCTTTTTCCTTTCTTTTTGAAACGCTTGGGTAACTGTGTGATACAGCTAGAAGTCAGTAATGCCATTCCAATCTTTTACTCTGATTAAAAAAAAAGCTTTTTAAAGGGAACGTTAGGAAAACAAATTTGATGAATGAAAAAGCTTTGTTTCAAATTTGACAGAAAGATTATTTAAGTAAGGTGCTGCCTGAAATGTTCTGAAATTTTCGTGTTTTTTTCCAGTCTAGAATTGTTTTCACCCAAGTGTGGTTTCTTCTCTTTGTAGTGGGAACCAGTTCAGTACTTCAATAACAAAATAATTTGTGATTTGGTGGAAGAGAAATTCAAAGGCATCATTTCTATTCTGGTGAGTTGATGACACCTTTTTAAATTAAAAATTTGGGGCAGTGTAGTGGAAAACATGGGGAAGAACACAGGAAAAAAAGGTCTCGGCTTATATTAGGATTATTTGGGCAGGTGGGAAGAGCTACGATACACTGAACAGTGACACCATTAAAAGTCGTATTGTATCGCCTCCGTCTGCTCTCAGAACAGAAGCTGCCAATCCAGGCAGTCTGGAAGGAGGAAAGCGTTTTCCTTTTCAGCTCAACAGTTCTTCATTTGGTGAACTAAGAGCTGGCCTGCCTGTTTAAAGGCCAAGGGCTCAAACTGGGGCAGTGTTTCAGTGAGAGAGAATCAGAGAATTAGCTGGCCTGTGCGCTGACGAGGACAGTAAGAATGAATACTGGAATGTGTGTGTTTGTAGGATGAAGAGTGTCTGAGACCCGGGGATGCCACAGATACAACGTTCTTGGAGAAACTGGAGGAAACTGTGAAGAACCACCCTCATTTTCTCACGTGAGTGTTCACATAGATGAGGGCCGTTGTACTGGTAGGATCCAAGTGTGTGACAGAGCCCAGAGCTTTAGTTATTCCTAGATGACATTATAACTCGTTGTGTGTATGGCAGTAGCATCCTAGGTATACCGGGTCCCACATAAGAGATGATCGCGTTTTCTTTTGCAAAGAGATTAGATTGTGAGTTAAGGTAATACAGAATAAGCTGTCAACAGAAACTGCCTTGCTCTTCTCCAGACTATGCTTCACAATACAATAGGGGCAACAAAACTCTTGGTACTGACTTGCCTCTTCACCAGTCTCTTCCTGGCATCCTGCGGCTAATATGCGCAAGGAATCTGCAGCCTTGCAGCTTCTTGGCTCTTCCAAGATCCAGCCCAGTACTTCAGGTGTGACAGACTTTCTGGTTTGGAGTATTAGGCCAGATCATCCCCCAGCGTTGATGACTCAAGTCAGGCTTAGGAATAACTAGAATATGGAGCAGAATTTTACTGGTACGAATAGCGTTCAGAGGTGTATGTGCATTAGAATGATTTAAGCAGTGTTAGTGCTTTTGAAATTGAGAGGTTTGTATTGCACTAACTCGCCTTTGTGCCCAGCTGCTTCCCGGACGAGGTGGATACCCTCGGGCTTTGGTAACCTATCCGTACTGCCGCCACTCCAGTTCAAGTTCTGAATTCCATGTTTCACCTTCCCAGTTGTTTACTTCGGTTTTGAGCTCCGAATGCCTTTCTGTTCTTACTGAATGTTCTGCTTATGCTCAGATTAGGATCTGTACGGCACCTCACGAGTAAGCCAGCCTGCTGGCAGCGTCTCCCCTGCCCTCTTGCCTGCTGCCTCTGCTCTAATTTCCTGGGCACACAGAGCCTCGCTGCAGCCTTGCCAGGAAGCTGAAAGTTCATCCATTTGAAATAAACATAAATACGTTTTATGACATTTTTATGATTTGCTGGTTGATAACTCTTTATTTACTTTTAGTCTTAAAAATCAGCAAGTCAGATTTATTCCCTCCCCTTCTGTGTTCCCATAGTCCCACTCTGGGATCAAAAGCCGTAGTGCTTTTTGAAGCGAATCCCCCCGTGAAACAAATGTTTGTTTCTCATGAAGCTTTTTCACCTTCTCACCAGGCACAAGCTCGCCGACCAAAAGACTCGCAAGTCACTGGGGCGGGAGGAGTTTCGGCTTTTGCACTATGCTGGAGAGGTCACCTACAGCGTTGCAGGTAAGCGTGTGCATCATCTCCGCTGTCTCTCACTCTTTTCTCCTCCTCCCGTCCTCTGCCCTTTGAATTAAAACAGCTTCGCTATATAGTAAAGAAAAATCTGGGCATAGAATACGTCCACACATCATTTGATTAACCAGATTAATTTCCCATCTCAAATTCCTGCCTTGTTGTGAAGTTCCTGTGGAACAGCGGTGGCAGCCTGAGCGGTTTCTTTTTCTTCCAGGTTTTCTAGATAAAAACAATGACCTTCTCTTTCGGAACCTGAAGGAGGTGAGTGTGGATAGAGGACGTTTCCAATACGCAGCAGAACGAGGAGTCGGGTTTAAAATGGGGTGGCACCTGAGGGAAAAGATTCTTCTAGACTCCACCTGGAGGATGTGTGTTCATAGGGCTGCACTATGAAAAGACAAATTGAGGTGCCCAAAGTTCATTTAATTATGAAAAAGCAAAATAAACCAAAACAACCTCCAGTTTTGTCCCATGTTTCTTTGATAGTTCTCTGAAGAATACTCTGTACTTTATCTCTGAAAACGTCTCTCTCTGCAGACCATGTGCAACTCTGAGAATCCTATCATAAATCAGTGTTTTGACAGGACGGAGCTGACAGACAAAAAGAGACCTGAAACGGTAAGAACACGAGAGCTGGACGGAAGCGTGGCTGTTTCCTCTTTTTAAAAGCCGAGCCCTGTCTAATGTGGTAATGCAAGCTCTTGCATTTAAAGCTGGGGAGGCTGAGGTGCGTTCTGCAGCCACACGTGCTAGCTCTAAGTCCGTGCTTCATACATAGTTTTCTTTCTTTTCTCGTAGGCAGCAACTCAGTTTAAAAACAGCCTCTCCAAACTCATGGAAATTCTGATGTCCAAAGAACCCTCCTACATTCGTTGCATTAAACCCAACGATGCTAAACAGGCTGGTACGACCCTGCTGACTCTTCCTCTTTTCTACGACAGCTCTGCAGAGACCGCTGGGTCCCAGTAGGGAGGCACAGAAAGGCGCTCAAATGACAAAGTCCTGCGAGGTTTTTTCATTTTGGGTCTGTGCCAGAGCTTCCTGCAGGGAGGTGGGGGCAGTGCCAGCAGCCAGGGATCGGAGTGGGAGCGCTGCTCTTGGGTGGAGTAGGGTCAGGTTTAAAGTGAAGAATTATTAACCTGCGTAACTTCCTTTTAATGACCTGTATTCTCCCTCATTTCTTCCTCCTGTATGCATAGAGCATCCTAAAGGAGAACTTTGTTTTGGAACTAAATGTATATTAAAGGTGGGGGGGACAGGAGACACAAAGTAAGTTGTGTGGGACTCGCGCTGCGAGGATGGGTTAGAGGTTAAAGATAATTGCGTAAGATATGACCAAGAAGGGAACATTCCCCTTCTCCAGATGAAGGAACATACATTGATCACGTTTCTCTATTTTCATGCTCGCTCAAGATCGATTTGATGAAGTTCTAATCCGACATCAAGTGAAATACCTAGGATTGATGGAGAACCTCAGAGTGCGCAGAGCTGGGTTTGCGTATCGAAGAAAATACGAAGTTTTCCTGCAGAGGTAGGCTTACCCTGGCCTGCTCTCTCCTGCTGCTCCCTCCCCCTGGTCTCGCTCCCGCAGATACGGAGCCTGGGGAGCTGTTCTGAACAGCAGAGGCAGCCCTTACACCTGAAAGACTTATTTTCTTGAGGGAGCGAGAAGCATGGCCTCTCTCCCTTTCCATTGCCCTGTACGGGTTGGGCTCCTCTCCCTAAGATTTCTTCTGCTGTCGATTTACAGGTACAAGTCGCTTTGTCCAGAAACGTGGCCTACATGGGACGGCCGGCCCCACGACGGGGTGGCTGTGCTGGTGAAGCATCTTGGCTACAAGCAGGAAGAATACAAAATGGGACGGTTAGTTCTTCTGTTTTCTTAAATAGATTATGAATCATTGGACGTCCATGTCATTGCTTTTAAATAAGGCTTCTTTATCTAATGGGTGAGGAAAAGATTAGAGATCCCAAAGGGGATGCTATGGGCAGGAAACAAACTTCTTCGGCATGTTAAACATAATTCTGCATTTCTATTTCTAGAACAAAGATTTTTATCCGCTTTCCCAAGACCTTGTTTGCAACGGAAGATGCTCTGGAAGTGAGGAAGCAGAGTCTGGGTGAGTCACACGCTGCAGTAGCTTCATGGACAGTTAGCTCTCCGTTTTCTGTTTGTTTTGTGGGGGGGATTTTTCTTTAAAAAGTTGACCCTTCTTCTACCAAAACGTGCTCGGTCACAATTTCTAATTGCTGCTTTCCTTTCAATTTCAGCAACAAAAATGCAGGCCACATGGAGAGGTTTCTACCGTCGAAAGAAATTCCTGCACATGAAACACTCAGGTAGGGGACAGAGAGGGGAAACTGCAGTGCTGCGTAATTGTGTGGTTGGAAGGGGCCGTTGGTGTCAGAGAGGACTTGAGTTCGACGTGCGAGAAGGAACGTTCCCCAGGCCTTGCTGGAAGCAGACTGGAAGATGTTGGTGCGGTACCCAGTCCTTCCACCTTCCGTCTGTGAGACTCGGAGCAAGAGCAGCAGACTTACCTCGCGCTCACCCAGCAGCCCCCATGCAGCAGTTCCCATCTGCCGGTGCTTTTTATTGCCATTTAACCGTGATACCATATTGTTCAGAATTTAAATTCTGTTCTTTCCCGTATGGCACGTTGACGGGTGGTTACTTACACAGCGGGCTTTCTTGAGCGCTCGCTGTTGCCAGCTTTGTTAGGGAGTCGATATTGGTATGAAGGAGCTCACTTAATACAAAGATTTTGCACTGTTTTTAGCAATCGTGATCCAGTCCTGGTGGCGGGGAACCCTGGGACGCCGAAAAGCTGCCAAGAAGAAGTGGGCAGTAGAGACTATCAGAAGGTGCGTAAAGAATAACCCAAGCCATCAACTGGGTACTTATGTCTTAACAATAGGATGAGAAGAATAAACTTTCTTGTCACTACAGCATCAGTGGGTTTTTTTAATAAATTAAAACTATTAAGTGAATCCCAGAAAAGGGTTTGGTTGGAAGACACCTCTAAATACCTCTAACTTTGATCACCTTTCTAATTTTCTAATAAAATTTTCTTCTTCCTCAGGTTCATTAAAGGTTTTATTTACCGGAACCACCCTCGCTGCCCAGAGAATGAGTATTTCCTTGATTACATCCGCTTCTCCTTCCTGATGAACCTCAAGCGTAATTTACCAAAAAACGTGTTGGACAAATCCTGGCCGACTCCGCCGCCGTCGCTCTGCGAGGTAGGCACAGCTGCGCCGGGGCAGATGGAGGAGACGTGGGATGGAGGAGACCAATGGCCGCGTTGACGACCGCGGGCCACCGAAGGCCTGAGGGGACCCTCCTGCTACCCGAGCAAGAGCGAGCCAGCTTCTCGCTCACCTTCCACGTGGCGTTAGCATCTCTACTAGTAGAATTAATCCACGTGTCATCACATGGGTGGGATTACAGCATATCGGTAAAATTATTAGAGCGATAGTATTGAAAGCTCTTGAGCGTGTGGTGCTGTTGCGACACCTTTTTCTACTGGTTTTCTCATCTGTTTCTGAAATTTTCTTCCCTTTTTCTCTGAACAAATGAAGTTCCCTCTGGACAGCTAAATTGGCTGTAATGACAACGTGGTTGCCTGTGAAGAACATATTAAACTTCCTCTATTGCCATTATTATTCTGCATCTGGCAGAATTTGTGTTTTATCTGACCAAAGCAAAATACTGCAGAAAGTCCCCGTCCCCTTATCCACAGGCCCTTGCGTGTTTGGGGCGCAGGTGCAGCTGGAAGCAAGGAAGGGCAGAGCGGTGCGAAGGGGAGAGCCCTGCTGGTCATTCTCCAGTCTAAAGCAGCTGGAGAACGTGGTGGGGCGAACGCTTAGGTGGAAAACAAACCTCCTATTATTTAATTTTAGAAGCGGCTCTCAGTAATGAAGCGGTATTTTCGTCCAGCAATGCATTTTGTGCAGTTGCTTCTCATCTGCCTTCGCTGTTTGAACTGGTTTGTCAGGCATTTGGGGCTATTTTCAGTCATTGTGTGATTTCTTCTTCAGGCATCCCAGCTCCTGCGACAGCTCTGTATGCAGAACATGGTCTGGACCTACTGCAAGAGAATCAGCCCAGAGTGGAAGCAGCAGGTACGAGACAACTTCACCTTATCTCACAAACCACGCTGATGTTCCCAACAACAGGAGGGGTTCTCGGCGTAACGGGCTGCGAGACGTGAAGGGGCGAGCAGCTGGGTGGGAGGGACACGGGTGCTGCTACCGAGGGAGGCACAGAGCGGGGGGGCGATGGAGCGGCTCGTGAGGCACCGCGTTCTTCGGTGGCTGGTAACAGTTCACTCTGGGTTTTTTGTTTTTTTTTTTTGAGACAAAAACCTAAAAGACCAGAACGTGTATAAAATGAAAGAAAAACCATTATATACATATTTCAATGCATATTATTTAAACAGTGTTGTATACCCATGCACCTATATAGTTTCTATACTGAAAGGCCCTGTTATTCTTCCCCTGGAGGATAAAAATGGGAGAAGCCGCATTATTCTGCTTGTACCACTGTCGTGGTTTAACCCCAGCCGGCACCTCGGCCCCCGCAGCCGCTCGCTCGGCCCCACAGTGGGATGGGGGGACTCGAAGCGCGGAAGTGTTGCCACCACCATCCGCATCCCAAACCCAGACCACAGCGCTAGGCCAGCTGCTAGGGAGAAAATTCCCTCTACCCCAGCCAGCCATGGAAAGTAGAGAGCAAGGATGCTGCAGCCGCCCAACCAGTCATTTTCCAAACAGAGGCGGCAGATGAACAGTTACAGCTGCTGTGCGAGCTAAAAAGAATAAGAAAGATACTGAAATTTGATTTGTCTTAGTCATGGAAAGGTAAGGGGAGGGAATTTTTTTTTTATATTAAAAAAAAAAGCTCACTGAAGGGACAGCGTAGGAAATGCATACGTTGAACAGGTTAGATGTAACTGTTTGATAGTAATGGCTGCCATTGTTTTTATTGCCTGGTATATCACACTGCTTACGAACGCCTGCAGAGTATTAAGCACATGTAATGAAATGCCGTGGATTAGGTAGTGGCCGAGCTGTGATTAAGGACGCAGGATTAACACCCGCCGTTACCAGGCTGGAGGTGGAGGCTCAGCAGAACACTTCCCTTTCCCCAGCAGACCAGCCTCTCCCCCACGGAGTATCTTTCATCCACATTTTTGCCAGTAAATCATCTCGGGTGCTTTATCAAAATCCAGAGAGTAGGTGCCATGCCAGATGAATTCAAACCAGCAGTATGATGCACACTTCTGAGATGAAGGAGAAAGGGGAAAAAAAAAGAAAAAAAAAAAGGGGCAGGGGGGGAGTAGGAAATTCCTTTTCTGCCCTAAAGATTGGTGGGTAGCTGTTGAAAAAGGGATGTATGGAATATTTTGTGTCATTTTTTGACTAGTACGATTCAGGTCAGAACTAGATGACAACTGCTAAAAAACCCAAACGGATAACATCTCTTTTAAGACAAATTTGTCTTTTTATTTAAGTAGACATTTTATACAAAACAAGACTACATCTTTTGTCCTTGCAGTTGGAACAAAAAGTAATCGCCAGTGAGATTTTCAAGGGTAAAAAAGACAACTACCCTCAGAGCGTGCCTCGGCTCTTCATCAACACGCGACTCGGTGAGTAGGTGGTGGGAAGTTTAACAGAAAGAAGAAAGGGATTTAGCTACTCTTGCTAGGAATTCCTCTTTCTGACCTCACCTCTTTGGTTTTAATACAGGTAATGAAGAGATAAACGCTAAAGTCCTTCAGGCTTTAGAAAGTGAAGCAATTAAGGTGAGATGTGTCTCCTAATACTTCTGTCAAGCTTCTAGACTGACTCAGCAGAATATCAGATTCGATTCCTGAAGAGAATATAGCAAGAATTTTACATTATCCTAAGCTTGTAATACCTTAGAAGACAGTCTGGGGGAAGAGCTGATGGCTCGGAAATACAATTTTGAGATCTGGGCAAGTTTATGTCAGTTAAGAATTGAAGGGGTTGCAGCCGGCGTGGCCGGAGAGGAAAGGAGCGAGGAAGAAGCCTACACAGCCTGAAGCCAAACCGGGATTTTTCAAGCCCACCGTCAGGCAGCTGCAGCCATCAGGCTCTGGTTCAGAGCTCCTCCAGGTCAACGAGGGAGGCTGGGGCAGAGACAGAACAGGGGACACAGGGGTTGCCTCCAGTCCCGGTTCACCCGCCACCGGTCAGGACCTCCTGCAGGCTCCCTGGGCTAGAGGGAAGGTAGCTGACGCTTAAACCAGGTGCATTTTTAGCGCTCTTAACACTTATTTCAGTATGCAGTTCCTGTGATAAAGTACGACCGGAAGGGATACAAAGCAAGAGCGCGGCAGCTGCTTCTTACCCAGAGCGCAGTCGTCATCGTGGAGGAATCCAAAATCAAGCAGCGAATCGACTACGCCAATCTGACAGGTGAGAACAGCCACACGGGTTTGGCTCACTCGACTGAAGTCGGGCTTCACCTTGGCCACGGTTAACGAAGTAATAACAACAGAACCAGTTTGTCCTTCTCCTGGACAGGAGTGGAATTATCCGATACTGACAAGCATTTTAAGTCCATAATATCTTGAAACTGAGTTTTTCTAAAATTAAACTCCATAAAGCATCACAAAAATTACTCGGTTCACCTCCCCCAAGCCCCTTTCCCAGCTGCACATCTCTACCCCAGGGGAGCTGCGCCATTATCACGCCGCAGCAGCCTGGGACCCGCTCCAGCTTTCGGCCTCCTCGGTATTTGACACAGACTTGAGACTGGGTCAGAGAAAACGGCCGAGTCCGGTGCGTTGCGGTCCTTACGGGGCTTTGTCCGAAACCTCGCCCTTCACAGCCTCGGCTCTGCTATGGCTCCTCTTTCCAGCCAGTTTTGGTGCTCGTCACCAGCGTCAGCCTGATGCAGCTCGGGCATCCGCTGCATTCGTAGCTGTCTCCCTTTGAAGCGGTTTCCAAGGGCAACGCTAATTTGGGGCTCTGCGACTCCGTAAGGCGCTCTCGCGGCAGAGATGGATGTTTGTCTCTGCTAGGGTCGGGCTGGCTCAATTGAAACAGCTAATCCGGTTTGCATCTAGCGTCAAGATATTAAACAAAGTCCAAAAATACACTATGAAGACAGACACTCCTGAGAGCCAGCGCGGTGCTCCTCAGCCCCTGCCCCAGGGAGAGGGTTTTTCCACGTAGCAAGCGCGAGCGGCTCACGGCAGAGGCTCGGCCTCTCGCGTGCTGCGCGGTCGGCGGGCGCCGCCTTCGCTGTCGACGGCCGTTCTCTGTTGCAGGCATCTCCGTCAGCAGCCTGAGCGATAACTTGTTTGTGCTGCACGTGCGCTGCGAGGACAACAAACAGAAGGTAGGGGCTCAGCCACTTCTCCAGCCACCTCTAGAAATTTTAAAGGCACAAAGAGAAGATGCAGCTGGGGGAGGGCGCGCGTGGCCACGCGTACGTAACTCGCGTTGTGCCAGCGCTACGCAGCGTTTCACTTACAGTTACTCGTGCTCACCAGTGCCTTGTTCACCGGCAGGATTGGTGCTGTCCCTTCCCCATTGCTGATGCCAGGTCGCTGCCAGCGGTGCAGCGAGGCCCCCGAGGCCCCCGAGGTCTCCCCGCCTGGCCCCCTGGGAGCCGTGTTCTCCCGGGCTGGCCTCCGGAGATGGTTCTCTCCCCGTTAATCACAGCGCGATCGTTTTGGTGACCCTTGTCTCGTCCCTCCCAGGGCGACGTCGTGCTTCAAAGCGACCACGTGATCGAGACCCTAACGAAAACGGCCATGCAGGCGGACAGGGTCAACAACGTCAACATCAACCAGGGCAGGTGAGCGACGCCTCCGTTTCCTCCTGTTGGTTCTGGAGGCAGCTCTGCTTCAGCATTGAAGGGCTACAGAAAACCACCCCCAGACAGCAGAACGTACCCACTGCACCTTAGCCTTCCTCCCTTCCTCCGACGGCCAATCTGTTGCAGCCAGGCGTCCGTACGAGCCAGCCTCTGACCGAGGAAAAGGGTAACGCGGAGCTAGTGGAGAGGTCACAAATACTCATCAAATCGGTTCTCACCTTTCTCTCTGCAGCATAAAATTCACCGTTGGGCAAGGCAAAGAAGGCATCATCGACTTCGTATCGGGATCCGAGCTGCTCATAGCCAAGGCCAAGAACGGCCATCTAACCGTGGTGAGTGCAGGCCGCGGCGGGGAGGGCTGGCAGCTCGCTTGCTGTGGATCCAAACCCAGCTTTTGGCAGCGAGCGTTGGCAGCAGACGGACACGCGCCCCGGCCACCCCTGCCGGACGCGCTGCCCTGCTCTGCCCGCCTCCTCCCAGCTGGAGCTGGGCCTTGTTCTCTGCAGTCTCCAGAGGCCAGGCTTACGCAGACCCGGCGACTGTCCTATCGATCAGCTTGGGCTTTGGCGTTTTCCCTCCCCAAGGTTCAGGCTTTCATGCTCTACTCTGTTGCAAATCAAGTTTTAGAGAAACATTTAAAAATGCAGGAAGCAAAAAACAAACCTCCTCTTCCCTTCTCAGAGTGTTTGTAGCCTTCCTGCTGGCCAGGTAGAGTCACGCCACCGATTGACGCGCTGTCGGATTAAAGGTTATTGAGAAATAAACGCAGAGCGCCTTCGGGCTGCGCTCCCTCCCCGTCCCGCATCAGAGCCGAGCCCCCGTCCAGAGCAGCCCTCGGCCCCTCGCTCCGCTGCCAGGCATCGCCCCGCTCTCCGGAGCGCCCGGGCTGCAGGGGCAGAGGAGGTTTGCCAAGCGTGCCGATGCGAGGGGGGGGCTGCTTTACGGGCTGTCGGGAGCAGCCAGGCAAGCGGCTGCTCAGGCGATGAAGCATTTCTGAAGATGTTTAGGCGCTAGAACGGTTGCGGCACCTTTGCTTTCAGCACGCTTTCTAGCTTCTCCTCCTTCTCCCGCAGGTCGCTCCTCGCCTGAACTCTCGATGATGGAAGGTGCCAGCGCGAGAGGACCTTTCCCTCCGTCAGGCTGCGCCCTACAGAACCGGCCCGACGCCGTTCCCAGCAACCCCCCGCCTCGCTTTGCTCATTTTGTTTATCGTTACCAAAGACCTGCACTTTCAGACAACCCACAAAATCCGTCTCGCTTTCTTGTCTTAATAGGACGGTTGCAAAAGAAAGGCCTTCTCCTCCCTACCTTAGCAGCAACCGCATGGGTCCAAGGCAGCGCCTGCGAAACCGTGCCTCATGAAACGCCGGGCCGGGCTTCGAGGGAGAGGTAGCCCTGACTCCGTTAGGGAGTTTTTGACCAAAATTTGTGCTTGTCGTCATCAAAAAGCACAATCAGAAAACAAATAATTCTGCTGCTTTGTCAGCCAAATCAATGAAATGCCAAACTTTATATTCAGAAAGAATGTTTTATGAAGAATTTTGCTCCGAGACGTTTTGATGCTTTGTGTTACAATATATTAAAGCCATATTGTGTAAATGAGTGAAACCCTGTAAATACTTTATAGCTGAGTATGAGAGATGCACTACAAGAAACGGAGTTGATGTGGAAACTTCTGTTTTAGATTTGGGATTTGTGTTGGTTTTAGTTTATGATAAGGTGTTAACCTGAGCTACCCGTCACCTAACTAACTAACTTCTTCGCTGATCTGGATCCAGAGACACTTGCCTTTTTTTGAAGTCGCCTCTCCCACTTCTTGCTCTGTAGCGATATTTTTATACCATAGGAACATTTTCATATCCACACATCCGAAGTGCAGAGGCCACCGCTTCTCTACGCCACCCCAGGCTGGCGATGAGCCCTGCAGCCCTCGGCTGCGGGCTGCGTGAGCTTCCCCTCCTCCCCGCACCTCTGCGGGGCCGCCGCTGCCCCTTCCCCCACAGCTCGCCAGGCTCAGAGCAGCACCTTCAGAAAAAGTTGCTTTTCCTCTTGGTTTTAGCAATAACTGGAAGTTTGAGTTCCCACCGCAAAGCTCCACAGTGCTTCTATAAACGCCTCTCGGTACTGCCTTAAGAGGGAGGGGAGGGCGGCCCCGGCGGGCTGCCTCGCTTCGTTTCTGACCTCGCGCCAGCAGGTCTCGGACTGGGGCACAGCGGCTAACGCCAAGCGCCTTCATTGAGCAAAGAACCAAACAGCTACAGGGTGGGCAGCGAGCTGTCAACTACTGCCGGCTGCAAATCCCCCTCCAGCTCCCCTCTCCCAAGTTTAGGCCTCCAACGGTGCATTTTGCACTCCACTTGCCTTAGGAATCCTTCACGGTCCGCCTCTATCCTGCGGCGGTACCAACAGCCACAGCAAGCCCCGAATAAAACACGAGCAAACACGCTGCCGCTCGCCCACCCTCGGCTCGGTCTCCCGCTTTTGGTTTCTGGCATTCTGCAGTTATCCGACACCGTCCCAGGCCTGGAATACGCTGTAGTGCATACACACCGGACCGCTGTATATGCTAGAGTGTATATACTAGACAGTGCTGTGTACGCTATTCTATAACCTCTTCGAGGCTACGCTCAATAAATTTTTAGAAAAAAAACCCTTGTCTGTTGTAGAAACCGTTTCGTGGCATTTGTTAATTCTCTGAGGGGCAGGGTATGATTTTGTCACACGGCCCCGCTGAAGCCCCGGTTCTTGGGCCCCACCTGCCTACACCGGGGCAGCCCTCCAGCGTCTCTTGCACGGAGCAGGTTACGCCCAGCGAGTTGTTTAGGGCATCAGCTAAGCAGGGCGGAGAGGAAGAAACCGCGTCCCCCTTCTCTCCGTCCACGAACGCGGACCAGCGGAGGAGCGCTGTAAGGGCAAGCGAGAGGAGCGCGCCAGCCAGGCCAGGGCTTTTTGTGCCGTCAGGCAGGGAAGGACTGCCGCCATGGCGCGGAAGAGCCGCCGCCGCCTGCGGCGCAGCGGGAGGCCTGCCTCGAGGCCGTACTACTTACGCGTACGACTGGGACCTCACTTTATCTCGTGCCTGAAGAACAATGCTGTTCCTTCTCTCTCTCTCTCCCTCCAAATGTTCCTACTACAAGCAACAAAGGAAAGTTACTCTTGCTGAAATAACTAAAATATAAAAGAAAGTCATAGTAATATTTGGCATTTTTAATTTAGGTCTGTTTTATTTAAGTTTAATTGTTAATTCCATGCTGTGTTTCAGTAAGAACAATACAGATTCTGTATCTGTGGCTCCAGTCAGATATCCAGTAGTACAAATTAGCTTCAAGTTACACATACTGAACAAAAGAGGTTGAGCGAGCGAAGGGAGATGGGGAAAGGGGAGGGAGAAAGAAAAAATATTGAACACGCATGCAGGCTTATCAATGCCACCTTCAATGCTAACCTGCTTTGAGGAAAAGTAAAGAACAGGCAAGAATGAGCAGCCACGGATTGTTGAACTGTTACCAGCACCATGATTTTCAGCAACATTTCAGCAGTCTGGAAACTTTTGTGTTCGTACAGTAAAACCACTACAATATATGTCCCAATGCAACCTGTAACTTCAAGCTAAACACCCAATTAAGTTTCAACATTGGTATAAAATTCAGTTTAAACAGTTATAAAAAAAAGAAAAATGCCACCACATGCGCACTACCTTGCCATAACGAATCTCCCCCCTACAAGTCTAAGGGTCTTCAGGTGTAACATCTGCTTCTAGTGGCAATCTGGCCACATCTGGCAGGAGACAATACAGTAATGCTGAAAGAGCCTTTACGCAGTCCTGTTAGTGTCTTAAAGAACCTAAAAGCTGGCACCAGTAAAATCCACAGAAATTCACTCTTGCCTTTAAGAACTTTTAAACTGTGTAAAAAAAATAAAGAAGCCCAACAGGGCAGGAACCTAAATTCTGAGACCCAATGTAAAAGTCAGATTTGGTGGTTCTCAGAGTGACACTGAGGGTTTTTGTGGGGAAGGGGAAGGGTGGTCAGAGATGGGTTCTCTTGTTGGCCTTTGTGTCTCACTGGTTTTCATCTTCCACATCCTGCAGCGCTTCTTTATTCTGTTCTTCACCTATGAAAGCGTTTAAAAGTAAGGAAGACGTTAACTTTGAAAAACGAGACCTGCGGAATGGCTTAACAAGCATCTAGAGATTAATAGTTCCATGCAAGCACACACGCTCACTCCCACGCTTGCATGAATGACGCGCGCGCGCTCCACAGCCAGCTCCGGAGTGAAGCATTCCCATGGAAATGAAGCCTTATAACCCCCTTGTCGCGCCTCACACAGAACGGCAGCGCAGGCTATTAGAAGACGTACTCTGTCGTAAGGACAAACGACACACCGCCCTGAAAACTGCCACGGCACCTGACCGGTCCTGTCGATCAAGAGGCGAACAGCCACGACTACAGTCATCAGAACGGCTGCAGATCAGCGTCCCCACATCAGAACGTGCCTTCCCCGAAACCTCTCCGCTACCCGCGGAGCGCGAAGGACATCTACGCTCTAGCTACAGAAGTGAGACCAAACCAGTTTTTAGAAATTAAACTTTTTTCTGCCCAAGTCCACTCAAGTCTCAACAACAGCGAAGTACTGCAGCCCGTTTTATAAAGTGACACTGATGGCATGTCTTACTAAAGGTACCAAAAGAAGTATGAAAACACATCCCTACTTCAAACCCAATGTGACAAGAAAGCCTAGGCTTGAGGGTGTTAAAGGAAGACTTTTTGTGGAAATTAATTTCTCTTGGAAAACGGCCCGTTTGGACCTATTCAACCAGGCTGCGACATGCAGGGAAATGGAGTCTGGCCCCAGAGACTCTCGCAGAAGTGATTCTACCCCGGTTGCGATGCATGCAACGCCTTCCGCACGCCTCGGCCCGATCTCTACTGCAACAGGAAAGGGTTCATCGTACTTCAGCTAGTGCCACAACACATGCACAATTAAGTTAACTGATGAGAGAAACAACAAAAGAAAATGTTTTCTTTACAATTATCCTTAACCACGCGAGATGGTACTCTCTTAAGGGCAATAAACAAACTACCCAGTCAAAAAAATTGATTTGCAGTAAAATCCAATCGAATGAGACTAATGACTTTCAGCATATCATCAGAATGCCTGCTCAGAGCATGTCCAGATTCAGGATTATCACCAGGTACAATACAGGCAGATTTTGGAAGAGGTGGCCTAGGAACACAAGACACCTGACGTTCAACAACAATAAAATTTACATTTAAAGTTACATAACATCCTTTAGGGGAGGAAAGCAGAGGCCCTAACCCACAAAGATGATGATTAAAAGAAGATCTGAGCATGCTCTAGCCAACACACATAAGCAAATACTCCTGTAACAGGCGGCTGTGAAAGTACTTTTCATGCCCAAATATTCTTAATATCCATCCAGGTACGCAGCTCAATTCCCAAACGTGTAAGTTACTTTGGATCTTAGTCAAGCGTATCGGACCTGGGCAGGGGTAACAGGTCACAAATTGGTAGAACATTGCTTAGCCCTGGAATGGAGTCAAAGATACAAGCCATTTATCAGCAGCAAGGGAGTGACAGAGGCAAGCACGATTAGTGATCGGAAGAAAACTGGCGCTGAAAAGTTCATTAAGCCATGACGAAGACTTACAAGGTAGAGTTTTTAGGAAATGAACAGTTGGACTTTCCTTTAGGAATCTATACAGCAGGAAAGAAGGGGAAAACAGGAATCATGAAGACGACATTACAAGCGTGAAAATAAACTAAACAGCTCGTCTATGACATGGTTAAAAGATACAGTAAATGAGATGGGCAGGTGTAGCAGCTGAGTAACACCTGACTTTAGGAAGTCATTCCCTACAACCTACACACTGCAATCAAAACAGGCAAAAGCTTAACAGAAGAACAAGCCTTTTCCACGTCTCCCCCGCCCCTTAGGAAACTGGTAATTGCAATGATCCTTCTCAGTGCCACTATCAACTTTTAGCGATCTTGAAAGGCTCTACGCATTTGGAAATACGGAGTTCTGGAAGCAACAGTTTTAAATGCACTCAGTCAGCGTACGAGCATGGTATGAGGAAATGATTAAAGTTAACTTTGCACCTATGTCTGAACTTTATGCTAAACACCATATTTTTTGTGGACCTGAAGAAGTGCACCATGATTTTAAGTAGTTCTGCAGTATTTTAAATTTTGTAATCATTATCTTTCTGGCATGCATCATAAACAGTAACTAGGATAATGTGAAATACTTCAGGAAGAACACAAATATCTATTTTCTATGCTATGGAGCTAATTATGAAACAAGAAATTTGAATCTAGATTATGCAAAAAGAAATCTAAAGAGCCTCTGTAAATAATCTTGTTGAACTTCTATGATATACAAGATACATGAGACATGTTAGTCAGCTTACATGCAAATAGAGATAGCTTTTGGAAGATGTTCTAATGCTACTATCTCGCAACAGCAATCCAGCCTTGTTACTTCACCGAAATGGCTTCCTCAGTGTTCCCACAGAGCACCAGGATACTTGGCTCCATTAAAAAAATAAAATAAGAGGTCATATCTTAATTGTGGGAATTGGGAACAGATTTTTCTCCAATGCCTAACAAGGCAAGGAAGGCATCTAGCACTGCCTGCAGTATTTAGAGCAGAGTCTGTACTGCTCCATCCAGGGTACGCACATACGCTTCGGCACCATTAGGTAATCTTACATCGTTGAAAGCAAGGTGCGGTCCCTTGCAAGAGACTTAAGCGCTAGGATGTAGGGTAACCTAGGAGCCAAGACCCTGCACATTCACTTTTCCCACTTCTGTCAAAAGCCCAAAGAAACGGGTAAAACATGACCTCACGATCTATGCAAAGAGCTAGAAGCTACCAAGTAACAATACTTCTTTAACACAAACCCATCAATCCTACACAAAAACAGGTCGTCAGTAAAAACTTAAAAACACTACACCGATAAAGTACTGCGAAGTAATGCTATACGGCTATCACCATGCTCCAAGTAACATCTTCCAAAAAAATTCAAGACACTCATTTGTTTATCTGAAGTTAAGCAGCAATGATGTTGTTTCACACCTCTGTGCGTTTCTAAGTACCTAACATACTTTAAACAGGACTGACTTTTTCCCCCCCTCTCCAAGTTAAAAGTAAAGAAAGTCAGCTCTTCCCACTTGTCTCTCCAGGACATAATTTTTTCAGAAGAAAACACAAGTGTAATCTTTCTAGATAGACAATATGATCCATTCGCTCCCCATAATCAGTGAAACAGAAGGCATACCTCAAACTAAAGAGGAGTACATTTATACTTAGCATTGTATGCAAAAGGTAAGAGGAAAAAGTCCATTCAGTACGGCAAAACAACCCACCGCTTCTAAAAATTTAAATAACTACCAGATGTCAGATGCAATCTGTCCCACCCTCTGGTACTGCCAGGGGGTATGTCCAGTATTTGCTCTGG
Source organism: Platalea leucorodia (assembly GCF_965183815.1). Lineage (NCBI taxonomy): Eukaryota > Metazoa > Chordata > Aves > Pelecaniformes > Threskiornithidae > Platalea > Platalea leucorodia. The sequence goes on along the minus strand of NC_138838.1, from coordinate 12,900,352 downwards.
CCATAGCCCGCTTCAGGAGTTGCAGCCTAGCATTTTTGGGAATATTAAAGGAAGTACTTCAAACATCTCAAATAGCAATTTAGATTTCCCCAAGCTTCCCCCCCCGGTAACAAAGTATTTTACAAAATCCCTCTTCCTTTTTCCTCTTCTCTTTGTACTCAATTCTTCATAAGAAGAGTATAAAAGATATGGAAAGTGCTGTAAGGTGAAGTGATTAGTATGATGGCAGTAGACCTTCCACTAACATGCCAACAGAAATATTGAGTGACCTGAAAAAAAAAAGGGGGGGGGGGGGGACGGACGACTACATCCTTTGCAATACTTCCTCCTGCGCTGGAAATTCACATCTGGTTGGAATGACAACCACAGATGAACATGACAAGCCATAAGAAAGAAAAGCTGAATTAAATGAAGTCACTGCTTTTAAAGTAATCACAGATGCCTAAACAGCCAGGTGGGGAGGAAAAAAAAAAAAAAAAATTATGTTACTAATTCCATACCTCCTTCCTTCAAGTGAGAGCTGAAAAGCTTCTCCAAAAAGCTAGTGTCACTTCTATCAACTTAGCCAGTGTTAAGAAAGGACAGAAGTGCAGGAAGGTCAATTATTATGAAAGACAGAAGTAAAACACCAAACCCATCTACATTTCCATGCTCTGTTTTCATGGCACAGCAGCATTTTAGAGCAGAGTTTACTTACCATCACCCTGCATGTCTGAAGTCCATAGTGTCAGATTATCACGTAACAACTGCATGATAAGTGTAGAGTCCTTATAGCTTTCTTCACTCAGTGTATCCAGTTCTGCAATAGCATCATCGAAAGCTGCTTTTGCCAACCTATGAGCACAGAATAAATCAGATTTAACATATATTGCTAAACAGAATCCAGAAGTTAAACCGGTGTCTCGGAACACCTCTCTTCTAGTTTGGCTACGTAACATCCATAGCATCTCTAACAAATTTTTATATTATTTAACAGTGTTTATATGTTCATCCAAGTATCTCCCATCTTCAAAACCAGTCACTTTGTGTGCTTAAGAACAGTGTCTCTTTACTCAAGAACATTGGTTTTATTAAACTTTCTACATCTTGCGGTACAACTGATCAAGGTCTGCTAAAAGCTTATAACAAAGCATATTACATAACCTGCAATGACAGGAATAGAAGACAAACGATATTTGCTTCAGTCCTCACTTTTATGCTCATTGAGCTGAACCCCTACGGACAGATGAGCTACTGTCATTCTACACATGCTCACAGTTCACAGAAATTAGTAACGTGACCCCTCTTTACCTTGTGTAATAGCCAACAGCAAGAGAGGCAAGTTAAATCACCTCACACTTTTTGCAGGATAAAGGCATGCAGAGTTAACATGGCAAGCTGTTAAGCTGCCATCAGTTGATCAATCCAAGGTTATTACTATTCTGCTTCTCATACACGATCCACTCCCAGATAAACAAATGGGTCTGGACTCAGAAGGAAATGGCAAAGTTGAAAAACGTTCTGATGAATTGACCTCAAACAGAGCAAGTCATCAACTACCAGCAGGAAGAAAGGCAGCCCAGAGTTTCTGTTGAGGAAAAGCAGTTACCCAAGTAGCAAGCACTTCTGGCTCGCTTGGTATTCACGTAAGTTTTCTCCATCTTCCTAGTCACTACCTACCTGCAGGCACGATCAGGAGAATTAAGAATTTCATAGTAGAATACAGAGAAGTTGAGCGCAAGTCCTAAGCGGATAGGATGTGTTGGCGGGAGTTCTGTCATTGCAATATCACTAGCAGCTTTATAAGCCACCAAGCTATTCTCTGCAGCCTCCTTCCTGTCATTTCCTGTGGCGAACTCAGCCAGATACCTATGGTAGTCCCCCTTCCTGCAAACAGAAACAGAACGTACAGTAAGTCAGGAGTCCTTCACTTCCCCACCGGCCACCTCACAAACGGCTCAGTTCTGAAACTGATGTTTATAGAATCACACACCAAGGACACTGCTGCTGAATTACTGTCTAGACAGCAGTGCATTAGTACTTAAGGGAATTTTAAACTCTCAGGCAGGAAAAAGGTTGGGTTCACTTATTTTCTTGCATTAGTACATGAAATCATAGTATTACCTTCTCCATCACCCGACTGTTTCTCTGTACAACTGCATCTCATCTGAACTAGACAAGTTTTTGATCTAAAGGACAGAGAACTTAACTAGAGAGGAAAACACACTCTGATCATTTCAAGATTTAAACTATGCTTCAGAAAGTACAAAATATGCATTGAACTAGTGACTACAGGAACGCACTCCAAGGCCAAGTTTCAATTGATCATGCAATTTTGAAGTTGACACTACATGACAGTTATCTGTCCACCTAATTTTCTGCTCTTTACGAGGAGCGTACAGCTCAGGCAAGAAAACACTGAAGCAGGGATGTGGTCTCTACATTATTAGCTCAATTAAAGAAAATGGTTGTTTCTTACATTTAAGAGGTGCACAACACAGTTCGCATGACCTTATTCCAAACAACATCATCCATCTGAAACCACACGATCGGGACACTAACACCTCAAAGGCAGCCAAAAAGGGATACTGGTTAGACATGACTGAACTGCCCTCTTTCTAGAAGACGTTACTCTGGTTGAGTGGGCAGAAAACACACGTATAGCCACTTTATTTCTGTCTCTAGTTCAGATACAGTAAGAGGTCCTTGCCTCACAAGAAGATACTTACATTTTGTAATAGAAAACCTTGGACTCGCCAGTGTTAGCTGCTGGAATGAGGTGTTTGTCCAGTACATCCAGAATGTCACAACAAATTAACTTCAGTTCAGTCTCAACCTATTAAAAAAAACAGAACAAGAAGAGGTGAGGTTAGCACATAAGACTAAGCTATTTCAAAAATATCCAAATTATCAAACAGGCAACATCATAAAAATCCAAGGAGGGGGAGGACAGAAGAAAAAAAAATTCAGCTGCTCCACAGGTACATCAAGCAAAACAGTTCTGCATTAATTAGCCGGCACACAAAAGAGGCAAGAACTGACATATGACGAAATGCATAACTGAATAATGGAATTATAAACTCCCTGAAGACATCTTGCTAGACAGTTGCATTAAGTCTGTCTTAGGATATAATTCCTTACTGCAAGGCTTGCACAACTCCTGATTCCTTAAGTTTTTGATCCTGGAAGGCTGCCCTAGAAGTGGCAGTGGTGAAGTGGACAATTTGAAGGTAATGAACGCAAATCGGCTAAACTCCATTCCACCCCAGAGTTAAATGGCACCTTCAGAACAAGCTTCTAGTGACTACTTGGGAGGCAAAGCTCTAACAGAAGAGCCTTAAGACAAAAATTCATGGAGTATCAGAACAGAATAAAGATGTGCCACACAAACAAAAAGGTCAGATACAAGAGGAAAACAAACTCCAGAAGATGCAAACTTCAGAAGCAGGCAAAAAAAAAAAAAAGCAAAGAGTGGCAACTCAGAGAAAAAGCAGAAATCATCAGCACTAACAGTGACATCTGTGGCCAAAGAAAACCAATATATAAAGCCTTATTTAAAAACAGATACTGGATTTTAATAGCCAAAGTTGAAAATATGGTCACATCACCTTTTTTTTTTTCTAATTTAAAATATAAAGCAAGGTCTATGAGGTTAGGTTTTACCACAGAAAGTTTCACACCTGAAAGCAAAGAAATGAAGCATACCCAAAAAAGCTACAAACTGTCTCTTGACATCAGCACTGCCAAAACCAGACTTGCTCTGAGCAGCCCATGTCATTCACAGTAGGAGTGGTTGGTTACATGCAGATAGTAACCTATTGCTCTTTTTCATGATTTTGCAGTAACTTTCATAGCTGTAGCTGAAGACAACTCTGGCTGAAGCGGCTTTTATGTACTACAGAGGTTTTCAAGCAAAGGCATCAACATTAGTTACAAGAAACTACCTGTAACTGCATGCCTTGGATCACGAGAGCAGCCCCGCTCAGTCCACTATCCCTTCCTATCCTCCCACCCCTGCAGTTTTCTTTCCTTCCTTCTTTAAGCATTTTTCTTGCCATGTAGTATTTTTATCACCATATAGCTCCCAAACTGTTAGGATTTGTCACCACAACATCTATCCTCAAAAGCTGTTAAAGTTATAGATACAAAATAAATGTTAAACTGGCACACACATACACATACTGATTTATACAAAATGACTTAACAGATTTGCAGAAGTTCCTTCAGAAAAATTAATCTACAGCAAATTTAACACACAAACAATGTCAGAATGCCCTGACATTCAGAGGAAGAGTTAGATGCTATACTTAAAGTTATGTGACAAATGCTTAAGGAAGTTGCTGAAATATGGTCACTTGAGAAGAATCTACTTTATATTCTTGGGCTACAAAAGCTATAAAACCTTTGGCCAGCAGTCAGTTCCTGCAAACTTCTTTCCTCTTGATCCTCTTTTTCAATGACTTCTTTTGCAGAGAGATCTTCAGCAAAACTGCAAAGAATTAAATCAGTTTCTAATCCTCTTTTGTTAAATAACCATACACGTACAAACTTCTATTTCATCTCAAACAGACCTTTTTCAGCTTTGCTTAAAGGATCAGTCACACAAGTTATCAGAGATCAGCCACTGTCCAGGGCAACGTAAATGTCCTGACCAAGCTTAGTTTAAAAAGATTTAATACAAATCGAGTTGACCAAGAACAATACCCCCACAACAAAACCCTAAAAGCTCTTTTACAAAAAGGATCTGCTCTAGACAGAGTGGCTCAATGAGCTCTGCAGCACAAGAGCCTGCACTAAGCCTGCTCAGAGCATTCAGAAAAGGTAGGTTTAGGCTCTATCACCATTCCAGCTCCAAATACGAGTACTACAGGCTCTGACCAGCAAGGAAAGACTGCTCACGCCGATGGGTGTGTAGAAGCCCCCACAATCCACCATCCATCTCTTTGTTTTAGTGGTAGTGCTGGCTTAATCAGATTCCAGACTGTGTTCTTAGCTCTGCAGATACAAAAGCTTGTAAGCCACCTGGTGATCTAAATAAGGAAACTCATTAGAAGCAACCAGGGGAAGGGGAGCCTGTACTAGTTCTTCGGCCTGTTTTAATATGTAGCCCCCAAAATAGCTGCACCTCACAACTGAGATGCAACATGAAACTAGAATGGTAGGAAACAGTTGCTAAAGCCTGTAACCTCCCTCCCTCCCTTCCACCCCTGCCAAAACAAACAGACCGACCACTCACATTTATGCCGATTCATAGCCTAACCTTTCTAAGAAGAGGGGAAGGAGAAGAGAGCCCTGCAGCTGCCCCCGAATACAACCCAGGCTGTAAGCCAGAGCACTAGAAACACACGTTCTCATATGCCACAACTACAGACCAGTAAGAGGAAGGTGTACACTTGTCCTATGCTATTGGGGAAGGGATTTGGTTTTACTGCAAGGAAGTGAACTGATTATGTGCAGACATACACCACTTCATCCTCTCAAGGATGAAGAACGCAAGCTTCAGGGTGTTCTCATCTACAGAGATGCAGTCAGAGGAGAAAGCCAGGGGCTCCACTTTTGTGTGCCCAAATGGCCACAGGACCACAAAAGCAGCCTGCCTACAAAGGAAGGAAGTGGCACTTTCCCCCATGGCTATGTATGGGGTTTGCTACGTTTATCTTAAGTGGCTTGCCACAGCCTGGCCTCTTCCATCGCCTCTCAGTGTTGCAGTGACAGCAAGGAACAGCATCCAAACCTTTGCAATATGTTCTTCAGGCCCTTATTGCTCCCACACCACCTTGCCAAACCCATTAACACTCTCCTTATAGCAGATGCTAACTCACAGCAAGTCTTCCAGCAGCTACAAACAGGACTTGGTCTTCAGCTACAGACAATACATAGAAGCCTCCTGGAAAACTCAGGCTGGAGTTGAGTAGACACATCTGGTCTTTCTCCAGTACGGAACTACGTTACAGTTCTCCACAGCACTCCTCCACCTGAAGCAGCTGTGATAGCTATTCCCTGTAAGGATTTAACAGCTGAAGATACTGTTGGCATGGTACTGCACTTCATGTGGCCCCTCTCTCTCTCGATAAGATACCTCAAGGACTACATGCATTTATTTCTTGCACACCATGTTCTGCATGGTACTTGCTCTCTTTACAAGGAGAGATGCAGAACACCACCTTTTTTACAGTCCTTTCAAAAACAAGAAAAAAAAGTCTTTTCATGACTAAAGGATCTTTGGCAGAAGACAGGAACCGCCCGCAAAACATTGTGCAAAAAGAACTGGAAGCACACAGTGTTAAGACAAATTTAAACCATCATCAGACAAGCTATTGTCTTATTTCATATGTTCTGTTAGAAAGATTTTAGACACCCATCAAGAAATGGTATTTGGGACTGTATGCAACTGGCAGAGCCTCATCCCATCAGCATGCCAGCATAAAATTAGAAACTCACAACTTAAACAATTCCATGGAGCAACCGAAACCCTATGAGTCAACAGAAAGTAGTCCAGAGCCATTCCTGAGAAGAGATTTCCAAGCCAACATCATTTCCATTGGTGGTATATGAATCAGTGCCAGGTGATATAATACACTCCACTGTTTCTCTGGAAGTGAAGATCTGAACCACGTGGAGGCACTTGTCCTCAAATAATGGAGATTAAGTCTCTGCAGAAACGTGTGGGATTTAAATAGTATGGGAGCATGCCTGCTCCGTGCTAATCCATCATTCACGGAAGGGGGGAGGAGGGGAACAACAACTCACTGTTCTAATAGCTGAAAGTTTCATTAGCCCTTACCGATGTAAGTCAAAGCTTGCTCCAAGTTCTCCATTTTAGGTAAAGTTGCACAGACTGACTAGACTCAGCATGAAGTTATGTGCATCAATTTCTCCCCCTCTCAAGAGAGAGAAAATAGCAAGGCCCTAGAGGTTATTACACATGCAAGTTTCACAGTTGAGATGACCATGGCATCTTAGCATCCCCCATCCCCAGGAACAGAGTGCTTTATCCCAAATTTATTGCTTTAACTGCTATCAGTTTAACTGACCAGCTTAGGGCAACAAAAATAAAAAATAAAAAAATAAAAAATCTATATTTTAAGAATCAGATGCTGTCAGAGAAGCCATACTATCTCAGCACTCATTTCAACGCAGGCATAGCTGTCTGAGCTAGTCTGCCAGTTCAATTGTACAAGACTAACTAGGCAACTATTCTTCGCTGTCACCCAACTGCTAAGCACTTAGTTTACAGCAACTCCTGTCAAGTCTTCATCTGGGGGAAAGAGGAACAACACAAGGCCAATGTGTATGAAATGCAACTAGCACAGTGATAAAAGACAAGGTACAGGAGGCAAAGAAAGTGGCCGTTTTGCTTACACTGCCTGTCTTTATGCCCAGAACAGCACCAAAGATCCCTCCCCATTGGCATTTCCATCAACAGTGTCAATATTTTGAGCTCTGTAGGACAGAGTACTGCAATAGCACCCAGTGTCGAAGTCTGTACGAACAAAAGCAACTTTTACCAGAAGCAGACACTTAACAGCCAAACACCTCCTTTGACATGGTTAACCTTCCAAAGACAGTTGCTTGGGATAAGTCAGGTTGGAGGGGAAAGGGTTCGGCCTCCTGAGCACGTGCAGCCTCACACTTGAGTAAGCAGGGAACAAAGTGCCAGCACCATTCAAATACTTAGCAGATATGTAGACGCACTGAAGGAAAAGCCCTCCTTTTCTCCTTCCAGTCTACTGTCCTTTTGAGCGTTTACACAGAAACACCCAACCTTTCCCTTCACCAAGTATATTTATTCTCCAGACAAGGAACAAACTTCATCCTTTCAAGACCGTCACCTTATTACAGCTCACCACACTGCAGGCAATCTAGAATACCAGGGCAGTTTATGGCAAGGCTAACAAAAGTGGCATTATGCCACCACACCAACTACATCTTACCATTTGCCGATATTCCCGAATCATTTTTAATTTATCTTCTCCACCTTTGTTTTCTTCTTTCTGTTCAATGCTGCTGATTATTCTCCAGGAAGCTCTTCTGGCTCCAATCACGTTTTTATATGCAACAGAAAGCAGGTTTCTTTCTTCCACTGTCAACTCCACATCCATTCCAGCCACTTTCTTCATTGATTCAACCATTTCTAGGAGGAAAAGGTCAGACCATTATTCTCATAGCTAAAGCATCTTTCAAACCATTCAACAGAAGCTGTATGTTAATGACAGCTTATGAAAATAGGCTCCCTCCTCCTTTCATACACAGTTATTCCTCATTTTTATGCTGAAGTGTTCCAAACAAATCAATAAGCACATACACAAAGGAAGTATCTGATGTTCTTTTAAATGCATTTGACAAGGGTCCCCAAAAAATTCTCTAAAGATAGTTTGGTTTGAGGGGTTTTTTGTTTGGTGGTTTTTTTTTTTTAGGCTTTTCTTTTTTTTTTTTTAAAGAGACAGGCAAAAAAAGGATTTAGCATTAGGAGCAAACATGTTTTCCACAGCAGATTATAGCCATCAGTACAATCCTACAGGAACGCATGTTCTTCAAAGCGCTTCAGAAAAGGCAGTGAAGAGTGAAAAAAGCATGAGCAAACTGTACCTTTCAGCACAGTAAGGATAAACCGAAGAATAACAGAACGCTACACTGGTTTGTCAACTGGAATACAGTGTGGTCATTAACCAAAAAATAAATTCCAGATTTGAACAGATGTAGAGAAGTACACGTACTGTTATTAGGGACGCAAGTCCAAGTTCCAAGAGGAAACCACCCCCCCAAAAAATTAGGTTCTTGGAGAAGTAACAAAAAAGTCATCCTGAGGATAACCAGAGCAACCATATCCACCCATGCCAAGCAGCTATTTATATTTTGTGTGATACTTTTCAGTGTAAATTAATATTTGTAGTTTAAACCTTTTGAAAAAGGCTTCTAAGCCTGAGGTTAAGAAAATTATTACTAAATATAGCCTTCCTATACTCAAGTGGAAGTAAAAGCTTGAACTACTTAGGAAGGCTATAATCCTTTCATTACCTAACCACATTATGATTGCTCGTGACATATTAGAAAAGTGAAAGCTGACCATGTTAAATATACACTAATCAAGAGCCTAGCATGAGACATCCAGGAATCACAGGTTTTGTCCTGCCACATAGCGCTTCAGTTCATTCACCATTTACCTCCCAGCTTCTAGAACTGGTGGGAATCCCACAGACAGAAAAGACGACCATTGATGAATGAGGCTAAGCCCCAACTATCCCATCTACTCCACAGGACAACTGTTTCATAGCTATCTGCCAGGTAGAGGGACATTAGAATGACACAGAATCCATTTAGGGTGGAAAAGACCCTTAAGACTGAGTCCAACATGTTTAGCTTCTGCCAATTACATGATGATGCGATTAGGCTATGCCTCCCATAATACGATGCTTTACTGTTCTGTGGCCTATTGACCTTGCCCACTCCTCATCCCCCCCCCCGTCATTTCACCTCCTTATGTTCTGCTGTGTCATGGCAGCACGAGCAATGGGAAACTAATGAAGCTTAACTGCCAATTTTTTCCTCGGGTGCCAAAACTCAATCTTAACAGGCATAAGCTATTTCAGCAATGGAAACTGTAGGCTCAATCTTTTTTCCCTGGCAGGAACAATGTTATCCATCTTCAACAGGTCTCCACGTGTGTAGGACAACATTTTACAGTGGCTCTATTCTTACCAGAAGTGGAAAAAACATCCCTACCTCTACCAATAGATTTTGCTTCTCCAAATCACAGACAGGAACAAAAAAAATCCACCAAGGGTTTGATAAAACTTTTACAAAACACCATCCTACTATTGCAAAATGGTGAACTGTTTTTGCTGAAGACTTCAAGAGTTGCCCTAAAACACTCCACATATATACAGTCAACATTAAATTACAAGACTGCATGCTTATGTTAAGCTAGCCAAGTTAAAGGCAATATGATATAGTCACAATATGCAACTTAAGTCATACATAGTGCTTGCATTATTTATTTCCTGAAGGATGTGACCCTGCCATCTATACAAAGAATTTACTTCAAAGCTGTGAATTTTTTAAGTTATGCGAGGTAAGTCATCTCATATTTTGAAGTTTCTTAAGATTGCAGAGCTACACCCAAGATCACTGTGCTCGTTTCGGCTGGGGTACAGTTAATTTTCTTCACCATAGCTGGTACGGGGCTGTGTTTTGGATTTGTGCTGGAAACTGTTGATAACGCAGGGATGTTTTCATCGTTGCTGAGCAGTGCTGACACAGAGTCAAGGCCTTTTCTGCCTCCCCCCCACCCCAGCAGCGAGCAGGCTGGGGGCACAGGGCGCTGGGAGGGGACACGGCCGGGACAGCTGCCCCCAGCTGCCCCCAGGGCTGTCCCCCACCACAGGACGCCATGCTCGGCAGGGAGAGCTGGGGAAGAAGGAGGAAGGGGGGGACGCTCGGAGCGATGGCGTTTGTCTTCCCAAGTCACCGCTAGGCGCGATGGAGCCCTGCTTTCCTGGGGATGGCTGAGCACCTGCCTCCCACCGGGAAGGAGGGAACAAATTCCTTGGTTTGCCTTGCTTGCGTGCGCGGCTTTTGCTTTACCTATTAAACTGTCTTTATCTCAACCCACGAGTTTTCTCACTTTTACTCTTCCGATTCTCTCCCCCATCCCACCACGGGGGAGTGAGCGAGCGGCTGCGTGGTGCTTAGTTGCCAGCTGGGGTTAAACCACGACAACAACAAGCCTGACAGTGTTAATTTTGGTGAACAAGATGACAAACAGGAATTAAGGCTTGCAGTCTCTGCTACGTGGGTACTTTTGCCAAGCTCCAGCAAGAAACACAGGGCTTGTCTTTAAGCTTAATGTTTAACCGCCCTCAGGTAAGAGGAGCAATTGAAACTGCACTGCATCTGCAGTTAAGAAATTAACCTGTATTTGTGAATGCACAGCCCTCCCTTCAACCATCAGTTGTAGAAGTTCATGAGCTGAAGAGATATCCTCTATGTAAATACAAATAATTTAAGTGTAGAAAAAGGAGGGGATAGTCATGCCATACTATTCACCTACGATGCTCATTCTCAGGCATCCGCCATCACTCTGAAGATCTTTAGTCTGACCCAGTATGACTACTACGCTTTAATCAAACACGCATGGTTTTAGATACGTGGCAAGCTTAACTAACCAAGACCACATTAACTTTATCCCATTAGATCTTCTCTGAAGTTACGAAAGCTAGAGGCAAGTGAGCAACACTAACACCTTCTCTGGAAGTGGCCGGTTTCTGAAGTACACCCTCTCTTTTTCAATTACACTTGCAACCTTGTGCACCCTACCGGTAGTGTCTAGCAGTCATAGAGCAACGCACAGACTACAGAAGATCTAGCTTTTCTTTGAAATAGAATTTATACTCTTCTGTGCTTTACCAATTGGTATTACTACAGAGCATTTCAGTCATACTAAGGGATGTGCTACGACACTTTTATAGAAATCCTGCCTCTCAATGAAGTAAATAACTATTCGCGTTTATCTCTTATATAATAAACACTGATACATAGGTGATAATTACTGCAGAAGCGTGGAGGTGAGAAACATGTACAGTATCAGTTTCCAAGATCTCCTGGCCTGTATCAGGGAATTGCAACAACTGGGGGAAAAAAATGGACAAGTTTTATCAACTGTGCTACAGGTTTCCTTCACAATCTCTTCCCTATAAGCAGATTTGCCTAACATGGAAATTTAAAAGAAAAAAAAAAAAACTATACACAAGACTTGCTGTTCCCTGTAAATGAGTATCTGATTCTCAGAGCACACTCAAACACATCATTACAAATGTAATCAATTGCTTAGCTTCTGCAGGATTTTATCCATTGCTAGCCTAAACATCTACAAGCCCTTGAAACAGAGATCCAACATCTCTGTGCACTGGAGGAGAAATCAAATTTAAGCTGAGCAATAGCTTTTACAGAGGCATACCTAGGACGCAGCCCTACAAGAAGCACAGCCTCCATCACTACATATTAGCCTTGTTGCATCTCTTCAGTCTTCTGCAAAGAAGGTCATTAACTATCATCTTGTAGAACCATGACAACCACAACAACGGTGCCAAAAGAACAGTCAAATGCTCAGAACTACTACCAGAAAACAGGCCTTGTCACCCCAAGATTTTTACAACCCGAGTTGTTAATAAGCCAAATAGACTTTTTGCTAAGCAATAGCCATCAAGAATGAGATCCTGGGGGGAGCACCTGAGGTTTTCTTCATTTGTGCTGGAACACAAAACCCTCAAGCTTCACCAACTCTTCATACTAGGTACATAGCCTCTCTTAATACACTGATGAAGGGAACTGAAAGGTCTTTTTTTCATCCTGTTACTACTTAAATACACAACCACACCTTAAAATCCCAGCCATAAACAAGTGTCTTACCCAAAGGGAAAAGATTTATCAGCCTACCCACAAAGCTGATGGAGAAAAAGGTTTCTTTAGTGAAGAGCCCAATTTTACTTACAATACAAAAATCTGGGCTGGTATTTCAACAAGACAAAATAATATTATGTGGTCTTCCACAGTAAAGCCATAATCCAGCCCTGAAAGTTTAAGCCTGATGAGTAACCTTAAGAACTCAGGCAATACAAAAGCAAGAGGACAGCATATCTATATCTTCTCCAATAGAAAACTAATTCTATACAAAAATAAAGCCATAAATGCCTGCCAACAGAACAAATATTTTATATTCTAAGTGCAGCTTTACCCATCTGGAAGATTCCACAAGGAGGTGAAAAGCTCAGAGACCATTCGAGACAAAATACAAGTCTGAAATTACATTTCGGTAAGAAGGATTACTGCAGTAATGACAACTCATTGCACATACAATCCAGAGACGCTTACACTGCATTACAGAAAAAGTAGTGTTATGCAGATTCAAAAAACCAAAGATTGTAGTTTAAGTGGTTAAGTTCCAGCCTTTCACTTGACCATAGCTGTCACCTTATCGTGCTACCGTCGGATCATGCCACCATCAGAGCAGGAAATCCCAAAAGTGCAAGATGTGGAAGGATAGGGGAATATTCTGGAGAATGACAGGCTTGCCCTAGATTTAGATCCTTCCCCAGGCATTTGCTGTTGGCCGTTGTAAGAAATATCACAATAGACAGACAGGTGGTCTGATCAGGTTTGTATATTCTTACAGAAAAAAGGCTTAACTGAGACTCAAAACAACTGCCTAAGATACTACAAAACTATAATAGTGCCCATACCATTTTTTAAGTTCCTACATTCTACAACTACGATTAAGATGCTTGGCTCCTCATTGCAAACACTGCTGACTCACCTCCAGCCACTGCAGAGTAACAGCAGGGACACACATGCATAGCTCAAAACACAAAGGATATGGACCCTGGTTGCCACTACAGAGTGATACATACAAAAGATTTTTAAACCAGGCTGGTACATGGCTTGGGATTGAGCTTTTTTGTTTTAATATGAAAGACAAAGATTATGCCTTACTCTCAGCTAAAAAGTAATGGGAAAGTTCACAAGTGTTGAGAAGGACACATTTGATAACCATCTACTAGGAGCCAGCTCACAGAACCTGCAGGAAGGGCACGGCTGCTAGTGAAACTTAACTAGGCCACAAAATCCTGAATGCCTCCTTACCAGGTAAAGAGCACAGACTCATTCCGTTGTTTGGGTTGGAAGAGACCCTTAAGATCATCAAGTCCAACCGTTAACGCAGCACTGCCAAGTCCACTAAACCATGTCCCTAAGCACCACATCCACGTCTTTTAAATACCTCCAGGGATGGGGACCTAACCCCTGCCCTGGGCAGCCTGGGCCAGGGCCTGACAGCCCTTTCGGGAAAGAAATTTTTCCTAACATCCAATCGAAACCTCTCCTGGCACAACTTGAGGCCATCTCCTCTTGTCCTATCCCTTGCCACTTGGCAGAAGAGACCAACACCCACTCCACTACAGCCTCCTTTCAGGCAGTTGTAGAGAGCGATAAGGTCTCCCCTCAGCCTCCTTTTCTCCGGGCTAAACAATGCCGGCTCCCTCAGCCGCTCCTCATAAGACTTGTGCTCCAGACGCTTCACCAGCCTTGCCGCCCTTCTTTGGACACGCTCCAGAACCTCAACGTCTTTCTTGTAGATGAGAAACTAAGTATTTGTTGCTTCTCAAATGCTACAAATCCAAGCAACTCAGGGGAACTGGAATGTCCCTGTGTAAGGAAATATGGAAACAGGTGACGTACAGCGAATTTAGTGGAAAGACTAAAAACCTTTCTAATACAGGATACAAAACTTAAGAAACAGTAGACCATACCAAAGGAGTAGCACCATGTATCAAACATCAGTATCGGACAGTTCTATCGAAGTCTGTGCTTGTAACAGAAACCACTTGGCCTAAACAAGGGCTGATGCACTAAAGAAGAGAACCTGTTGGGGCGAAGCTACAGTATTTGCAACCTCTAGTTCAGGTATCATATAGTGCTTAAGTCTCACACTAAGCATGACACTACAGTGTCCGATTTTGTTTGTTTTATGAAGCATCTAGTTATGTAGTGTAAGACAGGGCACTCCTAATCTGATTTTCAACAATACATAGAATCTACTTCAACCTTACTACTGAAGTAACTAACCTTTGCCACAGCACACACTCGTTCAACACTACCATGGGAAGAACAAGAGCTAGAAAACCTATTAGTGGTGTGCTTAACTTCCGAAAGAGGAACTACTTAAGTTAGAAACCTTGTTAGAATAAGAACAGAAAAAGAGCTTGCTGAGTAAAGGTGGGATGGAGATGACTTGATGGTCATCATACTGAAGGCTTAAATCAAAATGAGCCTTAGGAAAACCCAGAAGGTGGCATTCTTAAATACTATGAAGTTAACAGTAGCAGAAGCACTGCACTCCAGAAGCTAAAGTTGTGGTTTAAGTTTAATCCTTTCTATTCCCCTTATCTAAGAGGAATAAAGCAGACCAAGATCTCCAAGCTTCTAAGCTGCTGCTCAGTTATCTATTCCAGCATTTCAGGAGCTAAAAACTGCAAATGAGCATCCAGCGTGATGTGAGGATGTGAAGGATACAGCAGAAAAAACAAGTCTTCCCACATGTGTTCACCACAGAAGATCGTGCACCATAACCAGTATTCAGAGAAGAACAAGTACTAGTCTTCTACTTGGTCATTCTTGGAATGAACAAAAGATGACCAGTAACAAGTCACAAGAACTCAAAACAAAGTATCTGATCCTGAAGTGTTGTGTATAGCCTCTCAGTTAAGATTTCAGCAGCAGCAGCAAACACAAAGTGACTAACGCTACGTCAATTTTTAAGAAGGGTTCCAGCAGACACCCAAGAGGAACTACAGACCCATTAACCTAACACTCACAAGGGGTCAAGTTAACAGGAACTATATAAAAAACCCTGAATGAGTGAGTATATGCATAAACACTATATTGTAGAGTATGGCCTTCTGTAAACGCACGTAACACCTCACAAATCTACTGGGATACTTTGAATGAGTCAAGTATATGGCCAAGGAAGACACGATTGATATAGGCTACCTGAATTTCCCAAAGGCACTGACAAGGTCCCTCACCCAAGGCTCTTTAGGGAACTCAACTGCCATGGGATAAGAAGGAAAGTCCTCGCATGGATAAGCACTTGGCTGAAAGACAGGAAACAGGGTATGAATATAAGACTCAAGTGTTCAGAATGGAGAAAGATCACCAGTGGAATCACAGAGTGATCTGTGCTGGGAAGCATGCTAACATTTGTAAGCGATCCAGAAAAATGGAAGCAAGTAATAAGTATTAACTTAACACTAGCAGCAAACTGCTAAGAACAAACACAAAGACAAAAAGGAGCCAAAGAAATAGGGGTAAGCATATTTTCTTCATTAAGTGATGAGTGTAACTGTGAAGATTAGTGCCCATAGATTGCATTTTCCCTAGAACTGCAGGCCTCCACCTGGCATCAGCGGGCACCATCCTATACACTACAATGATTAGCTCCAAATTCAAGCCAGGAGAAGGTCGGGTTTATCTTTTCATCCATTAGCAACTCTTCTTCTGAACACACTATTACACTGCCCGCATTAGATTTTTCTGTTCTCTTAAGTAATCCTGCATTTGGCAATTAAGACTGAAGAGATGGCTAAACCAGTCCAGCAGCTTGCGGGGAAGTGGGCGGGCGGCTTTCCCATCTATCCCTATCAATTCCATCATGCCAGCTCAACACTCCTCTGACCTCTCAACTGGCTGATTCAGGTCACCAGCTCAGAAAACAACTACTCAGAATTAAAAAAAAAAAAAAAATTACTCCTAATTTAGAGAACTGAACTGGCTCTAAGGGTCAGACTAGAACCCAAGTAAACATGAGAAACGGCCAGGGAAGAGAGGACATCCCTCTTTCAACAGTGAGCTGTCAGATTAGCTCACCCCACTTTGCAGCACTGCACCTTTAGTTTCTAAAAGCATAAAATGATTGCAACATTTACCCTTACACACTACATAAATGTTTGCGATTTTTCTTCAAAGGTTTTCATGTGCTTGAAGCACTCCGAGTAGATTATTACAGGCAATTAAGAGCAGGGTGCAACTACTGAGATACTAAAAATTGATAATCCTATCTTAAGCTCCCTATCTAGAGCATGCCACACTTACCACCACGTACGAGTTTTATACAAACGCGCATAAAAACCTAACAACTATATTCCCAGAAATGAAGACAACCAACAGGCAGAGGGGGGGAAAAAAATACCGAAGAATATCCATCCTGCACAGTGGCTTAGACTATGATTTTGTGGAGAAAGCAGGAGGTTATACAGCTATTCCCTGTATAAGGTGTATAACGGCTGGTGCAGCCAAGACACTTCCAACACCTGATCGCGTGACTCTGCAATATACAGTTCCACAAAGCATATCTGTACTTTTAGGCACTTGGAGATACAGATGGGTTAAGGCCAAATTATCCAAGCAACAGTGGTATCTTCTGCATAATCAATCCTACAGACTATCACAAGTCTTTTTTGCAACAAGAACACGATTTCCAAGTCATCACTATTATCTCCTCAAGCTGTGAACATATGCTTTACTTAAGAGCATTTCTCCAGTATTTGTAACAAAAATTTTAGTACGAAAGCAAACATAAGCAAATCTAAAGACTGAGTCTCATCATACATTTCTCTGCTTGATTGAGATCTGCTACTAAGTAATCTTCTAATACAAGTACTGAAATAACTTCATTAATGGACACCAACTCAGCTTCTGGCCTCCCTACCAAGAACCAAACCACCTAACTGTAGAGCTCTGTCCCCTTGGTTGCTCTTGGTACCTCAGGAGATTCAAGGCCTTTATAGAAAAAGGCCCTCTCTCAAACAACTCTTCATGATCAGAAGTTAATTTTTACAGCCCAGTATGTAAACAATTATCACTTAAAAAAATTAACCCTCTAATTCCTCCAACATTGTCTTCGCCATACTCTATCTACCTCTTAGACGCCTACATTTCTTAGGAATATACTGAGATTTTTCTGCCTTTTAGCACTTTCACATTACCCAATTCGGAGAGAAAGACAGCAGTCATACCCCACGTCACTGGAACAGTAAGACCTTTGACAGACAGGTATAAGTACTCACCATTAATGTGGGGGGAAGGGAAAAAAAACACAAACTCAAAAAACACTTAAGTGTGCTTGACATTTGCTCGAAAGAGACAGGTCCTCTGCAGGCTGAAATTATCATGCAACTTAAATTCTAATTTGTGACTTAGTTTATTGATTGATTCATCAAGCTGTAAGTTCAAGACTTGTTACTAGGAGACAATTTTTTCTAAAATGGGTTCAAATCTTGAATTGAGTCCACTGTTGCACACCTTACTGCCTTCATAATAAATACATATTTCCCTGATAGACAATTTATAAAAACATAGGAGTCAGCTGTTGGCTTGCTGTATTGGGAGTCAGGAGAGCTGTCAAATAGGTGGGTTTTTTTTTTTTTTTTTCTTTTCCTTCTTCTTCTTCCTACCTGTACCTTGACCTATTACTTGGCTTTGGGGGAAAAAAAACCCAACACCTATTTCACCTCACCTCAGTTATACCATATGTGAATTTCAAGTCATATGCTTCAACACTTGCAGTACAAAACTGCTGTTTAGAGTTTAAGTATCTGCTTACAGCCTACCTTCTGTCATAGCATGTTTCTCACCTGATTAAAAGAAAGAAACCTAGCTTCCACAATGAAGAACTGGTTTTGACATTCGGCAGCAGTCTACAGCAATGCAGATACACACATTCTCTTGATATAAATAACTCAAGTATTAGTAAGGTAATTTCACAAACCAACACAATATTACCCACTCCAATTGTTTTAAAAAAAAACCCACCAGACAATTTATATTTATATATTATTCTATTAATAATAGTCTTTGAAGAAAAAGCGGTAAGTGAGATTTCTCACAAAGCTTTTGTACTCTAAGTAAGCTTCCTAACATTTTGTGATTGGTCATGACACGCCTAAGCAGATCTATGAAGATAGTCAGACACCCAAATCTCTTTAATATCTCTAGAGATCAGGGCTTAAGTGCTACTTACACTGCAGAAGTACCTAGAAAGTTGTCCCCTTAATCTGGGCCAACAGACTGAAGACAGTACAGATACAGGACTACATTTCCAGCAATTCCCAAGTACAGCTCCCAAGACTTCGTAAATTCCCTAAGTGGGTCAGGTAAGTAACACCAAAGCAGCAGGATGCCCACCATAAGGGCTGCTATAAATGCCATGAACCATACGTAAAACAACCCACCACACAACACTCTCATCAAGTCTCAAGAAGAAAGAAGATGGGACAGAACACTATCCTAACATTAAACATGAAAAATTGTCATTTCACACTCATATTCGAGTTACACAAGAGATTTGTATTCCATGTATTTGTAGACAGTACTTACCATCACACTGTTTTATATGCACCGATTTGTAACTGTGACCTTATGATCACGTATCTCAAAGATCAAGCTGAAGAGCAAAATTAAGACTAACTTACACTTCCACCATACTGCTTCCCAAACAATTTTGTTCACGGAATTATTTAGCAGTCTCGGCTATGATCTTGGCAGAACTGCACTTTTCATATAAACAAGAACAAATTATGCCAATAATTTTTAATTGCTTCAGCTGAACAAGAATACGAAATTAGATGCTAAACCAGTATCTACAATCCATATTCTCCCAGGCCATGATGTGACAGACAAGAAGATACATTTAGAAGAGCTAGCAGAATTAGAAGGTGCACCTTAGTTCTGTTCACCCAACTGGATTCCAACAAACTCTGGGAGTCTAAAAACCACAGCACCGATTTAAACACGACAACTTTAAGTTTAGTGTTCCCTCCCACATGATAACAGTCTCATTACCATTCAGAAGCAAAATATGGCATAAGAAGTCTCTCACATTTTGATCTAGCCAGCTTGTTTTGCAATCATCCACGATACTGGTAGAATAGAAAGTCCATCGAGGGAAATGCTGCACCAAGGCAATCCGTACTAATCAATTTTTATTAGTTGACAGGAAGCCTGATTGTTTTGCATCACAGATCTCTACAATGGGGTAGAGTCTGATAACTTTCTAAAGAACTGATTTACCGCCGACTTAAGAAAACACCAGAAAGACAGTCATGCCTAAAAAGCTCCCAAAGCTGATGAATCCTCCAGGACACGGGCCGAGCATCCAACCTGGGTTTCCACTCAAACCAAAGCCAATGCTTCCAGCTGCACTGACTCATCCATACCAGGCAGAGAACCCCTTCCTCCCTACTCACCCAACCAACTCCAGAAATGCTGCTGGAATTGGGACTGGGGGTCAGGGGGGAGGAAATGCATCTTCCCATCTCACACCCTTTAGGGTAGGCAATAGGATACTGAAAAAACCAAAACCCCCAGCAGAAGTTGCACGCTTACTGTGGAATATGGAATTGAGTGCTCCCCTCTGCCCAAGTCAATAATTTGTACCCCAATACCTGGTTTTTTTTGGGGGCCATTTTTTTCTCTAAGTCCTCACAGTTATTGGGGAGACTCCTGTCTAACTCTTTTCATTTAGTGGAATTCTTAGTTCTACCCCATTTCCCTACTAGAATGGTCACAGAAGGGGGTCTTATTTAGGCCTTTCTTTTTTGTTGTAGCTTCTATTTTCCTCCCCAAAACAGGCGTTTTTCAGGTGTTTTCCAATAGTGCTATCAGAAGCTTCCTAAGCACAACTCAGTAAAAATATGTCATTTGGTGAGAACTTGGTCACACTGTCTATGAAAATTACGAACAGAAAGCATCTGGGGTGTCTTCCTACCTCTAAATGAAGTGCAACTGCATTCACGCTTTTTACATACAAGGGTATTTATTTCACTTTAAATGAATAAACATAGGGTCTTATGGCAGAAGTAACAGTCCCAGAAGAGTAACACCATTGAGAAAATTAAAGGCCCTTTCTATTATATGCAAGGGAAACATGTTTAAAGAAACAGTTGCAAGACAGACATTTTTGGAGCAAGAGACACCATCCAGGACTGCCAGTTCCTCCCCTCTGCCACTTTTTCCCCAGATATGAAAGGGCCAGGCATAGCACACAAACTTACAGGTGAATAAGGACGAAAAGACGATGCTGGAAAAGTAAAATGATCTGTAATAATTTCTACCACATAATGAAAGCATATACGTTTTCTTTAGGCAATGAAGTATCATGTACTCGATCCCTCCAGGGCGAGAGCTCGCTCTCTCTGGGTTTGCCAGGGGCAGCAGCGTCTCCAACCGAAGGCAAAGGAGGAGAAAGAAAAGCGCTGGCCCCCTCCCCCGGGGCCCAATACGGCGAGCAAGGCTCTCCCCACCATCGCCTCCCGAGGGGCGAGCGCCGGGCGCCCACCTTCCGGAGCGCGGGGCACTGGGCGTTGTCTGCGGCGAGGCGACCTCAGCCCCACGCCGCCGAGCCCCGCGAGGCCCGGCCCGAAGGGGAGCAAGGCCCGGGCCGAGCAGAACCGCCCCAAGCCGCGCCAGTCAGCGGCACGATGAGGGGGAGCGGGGTCTCTTTGTCGGGCCCCCCGAGGCGGGGGCGGCTCCCCTGCGCCCCCCGGGACTCGCCCTTCGCGGCCGCCATTTTATTCCCGGCTTCTGCCGCCACCGCCCCCCGAACCGGGCCCCGCCCAGGCCCAAGCCACCCACTCGTTCAGGCCCCCCATCCCCAGCTCCAGCAGCCCCTCGGGGCGCTCCCAGTCGCCATTTTGTCTGTGCCCCCCTCCTCCGCCCCTGCCCCCCCTTCCCCGCCCAGCCGCCATTTTGTGGCCGCTCCCTCCCTCCCTCTCCCCTTGGCCTTGCACGGCCTTCCTAGCCAGCGCTCACCATCGTAGCGCTCAGCCTGCTCAGCCAACTTGGCCTGATAGACGAGGTCCTCCCGATCGTCCATGTCCTGCAGGCGGGGCGGCGTCGGGGACTGCACGGGGCGGATGGAAGCCGATGGGTCCGGGGGGCTCAGCGGCTACCAGCTCGCTGCTCTCCGGGCAAATATGGCGGCAGCACCGCCTCCCGCTGCATCCGGGCACTTCCGCAAGTGTGCGCATGCGCGCTGCGGCCTCCCATGGCAACGGCGGCTCCTTGGCAACGGGCGGGAGGCGGGGGCCGGAGCCGCGGCGGGAGGCGGCAGCCCGGGGGCGCCGGGGCCGGGGCCGGGGCCGGGGCCGGGGCCGGGGCCGCCCGCTCCCCCGGCCGCTTGTGGCGGGGCCGCTGCCGAGAGGGCGCCGTTGTCGTGGGGAGGCGGAGGGGGAGGCGCGGGGCCGGGCCGGGCCGCTGGCGGGGGGCCCTGCCTCGCGTGAGGGCGGGGGCGCGCGGAGGACGGCGCCTCCCTCAGGGCGGCTCTCCCGGGGCGCGCCTTTCTGCTGCCCTCAGACGCCGGCCGTGCTCTTCCAGCACCTCACTATTCCTGTGCAAATCACCGGTGCGCTCCGTACGTACCTAACGTGAATCTAGAAAGGAATGAAAAGCAGAAGGTCCGATTTAGCGGGTTTCTGCAATCTCCCTGGGTGCTTACTCAAGCGAAGTATCACCTCCAATGCCATGTCTAAGGTAGGACACGATAATTTCACAGTTTTAAGAGGCTAGAAGAACTCGAACTTAAAATTGAATGTTTCACAAGTTCCTCACAGAATACTTCTGAAAAAATGGAGCATACACTTAAATAATTGAGATAACGCCTCGATTTCCAAAATGAGAATGGTGTGACAAAACTGAAACGGATTATGCTTGGCTGGCATAAATTTAATCTTCCAAGATTCGCCCAGGGTAGCTGCGAATGAAGCCTCGGATCCCTTTTCCAGCGTCCCCCGGAGCAGCAGGCTGCTTGCTACGCCGGGTACCCTTCCATTTACCCTTCTGTATTGCGCCCACTGAAACGGGCTCCTGATGTGGGTCTGAGCACACCTAGAGCACAATTTAAAGCACATTTTTTAAAAATAGTTTATTGTTTCCTGATTTGTTCTAACATACATTATTTCAGCTGGTGAACAAGAGCTTTAGGGTATGTCAAATTAACGTAACCTTATGGTTGTCTTACAAATAAATCTAAAAATATAACCATGATTTTTATACCGCTGTTTGCCTACCCAGAAAATCAATGGTCTGTTTACATGGGACGTTGTGGGCCCCAGCTCTTTTTCAAATCTCAGGATTATCTAGTTAGAATTTCATAAAAGAAAAAACACAGACATTAGCGTGTCTGGACTATGGTGCAAATTAGATGCCAAGTCCAGAAAAAAAGTTCCTATTTTCAATTTAGACCAAATATGATCAGAAAATGCAGATTTTGTTGAAACTGGGAACAATTATATACCTTTACCTCTAAATTGTTTGTAAATACATGGTACCATCACCAAGGCAGTTCTGGCGGGCACGCAAAAGATCCCAGCAGTATACGGAGCCACCATGTATTTGGGTAAATATACTAAAACTCGTTGCGAGACTTGCAAATCACCTCTGCGCTTCATAAATCTTGAGCATAAAAGTCTGTTTTTCAGCAACTGAGACTTAGTTTTATATGGGAGCTGTGCACAATTAATTAGATTTGCATCAATTTAGGAACTTTTCTGTGATCCTCGTGTTCAGCAGGTACTCAAGTTGTAGAGAGCTCAGTGATGTAAGTAATCCAGGTCACTTTAAGCATAGTTATTTGCCCAAAGTGAGGTGCATGCTTGATATACTTGCTGCATTATAGAGTATTGTCTAAATACTTCAAGTATTTTTGAACGCAGTTGTTACAGATGGCATGCAATATTTGGAAACTGGTCAGGGATTTGGCGAAGCATGAGGAGTAAAGAGTCTAATGCAGGGAAATCCTCAAAGCGGAATTTGCTGATGTAATCCTTGCTTGTCTCTTGCACCTTCAGCATTTACATGAGTTGATTCAACCACTGCTGCAGCCGAAAACCATTGTTGGAAGGAGGGTGAAAGGAAAGGAGGGGCAGTAGTTTTCTGCACGAGCCCTGCGTTGCATCAGCTCACGGAGGAGTTCTGCAAACACCAGTCTGAGGGTACGCAGCAGGAGGGCACGGCTGGCAGGGCAGCGTGGAAAGGCGTACGGAACCTCTTCCGTTTGGCTGCCGTGAGCTCTTAAATTATCTCAGGTAATCTCATTAAAAGGCGCTCTTGGATCGCAGCTCTGCTGCAGCCAAGCTGTATGAACACTGGAGCAAAGCTGGGGGCAGTACTTTCACCTGGAAAATTTAATTTTTTTCCATCTGAAGCTGATAGAATAATCTTTATTGCGTGGAGACACAACAGGAAAACTTGGCTGGCATCTCAGTACACTCAAATGCAAAGTCACTCCTTTAACAAGTGATGTCCCACTTGAAGACTCCACCGTACAGCGTGACTGGGAAAGTTAGCAGCAGCAGCCAGCCAGCTGAACACCAATCAACTAAAATCTGAGGAGCCCTCGCTGTAACGCAGTGACTGAGGAAGCAAATGCTGTCCTTGCCCTTACCAGCGAGGAAGATGAATGATTACGGCAGTACTAACGTGAAGAGACTGGTCCTTGCGTGCTTTCAGGAACAACGGACAGTTAAGCAGTGTCCTAATGGGGACAAGAACGTTTTCCAGCAGCGCGAGCCTGTGGAAGCAGGCGGCACGCCAGGAGCCAATGCTTTGAGGGATTTTGAGTGCCTCAAGGTTCTGGTCCGTGACCACGGCACACCAGGCTAAGGAACCCCCCGGCGCGGAGCTGGAACTGTTCTCTGGTGCCCACCCCAAATTAAACCCTCTGGCTTTAGATCTAGTACTGCCATCGAGATTCTTATCCTTGGGGGCCCGGAGGCCACTTCCCCTTGCAGCTTTTAAGGATTACAACGGAAAACGCAGGTCTAATGCAGATTCACGGTACAACTGTTCTCCCACAGGGGATACAGGCACTCTGGTCCTCGTTTTCCGTGCTCCATCCCTCGACAGTGCACTGCACAGCTTCCTCTTCCATCGAAGCTGCGCTCTCCCACTACCGCACGTAAAAGTCCTTCTGAACCCTTAGCAGACTCTTGTACAAGATTCTTGCTGGTTATGAATTTGTATACTCAATGTACATTTTTACTGACAATTCTAGGAACGAATAACGAGCTGTTTATCTTCCCAGAGAGACACACATCACCCAGAGAACCCCCAAACTACTTCCCGATGCCCCTGTGCAGGCAGAAGCGAGACCAACAGCTACGAAGTCTCACCTTAACATTCCTCATGGTGCCCTTCCGCGGTGAGCACATACTCTTCTCCCCACCCCCTAGCCTCAAGGAACTCATTGGATTACAGAAAGTCGCCTTGTTTCAAAAAGGCCATAATATTTGACTGGTCAATAAGTTATTTTAGTTACTTCAGTTTGTCTTAAGTCTGCAGGTGTTATGTTTAATCATTTTCATATGAATACGGCCAATTAAAAACAGCCATACCCGCAGTTCTATTTTTAGATTATTAAATGCAAGTATTCCAATGACAGCTGATGGAAAATGACACCGAGTCAAAGTTTTGGCTATACTTTTATTTACTTCACATACTATGAACATATACATTACATGCTACAAAAAAAATAAAAAAAGACTTTAACTGTCAAGAAAGTGATTAGTGTTATAATACAATGGCACATGTTCATATTTTTCTTCAAACGGGTTTGGTTAGAATCCTTCCCCAAAACCATTAACAAAAATGAAGTGTTTTAAGATGATTAGAAATATTTGCATTATTAACAAATACAATTCAAACAGATTAACAAGATTTAACCAGGTCAAATATTAGTAAAAAGGCTGGGGTTTACCAAAATGAAATATATATTAAAAAACCATAGCAGCCAGTTGTACTTTTTAGTGTGATATAATGTGTAAATGCACCAGAAGAACACAGTGTAATCGAGCATTCTGCTTTGACGGTGTGTTTCTAGAAATGATTATCCTAGTTCTAACACCTGCCTATGCACAAGAGACCAAAACCACAGCCGAGTAGAGACGAGAGATTGTGACCAACGTTCTTAGCAATGATTTTTTTGCACGCACCGGGGAGAAGGGAGGGAACAAATAGAAGAGGATAAACAAAGGCCACAAAAGGATTTAATCTACATGTTCATGAACATATGTGCTACCTATTTTCCTTGAAGAGCTTGGTAAGTTGAAATGTCTATTTCGTCCAAAAGCAACATACTCATTTCTACCACCTATGAAACAAAATCACATTTCGGCTTAGAACTGAATAGTGGAAAACAGTTGCATTAATGTATCAGTTTACTAAGAAAAACGGCTTGACAAGAACTTAGGATTCTAGTGCAACAGCAGCTATTAAGACTCCTCTAGTTTCTTTTTTTTTTCTGCTCTTTCAAAGTGTACAAATATTCGCAGTTTATACAGTCTTAACAAAAACACGTCTACAAAGTCTGCAGGGTATCTTCTAGTTAATTCAATTTATGTCTTTCATATTAAAAAGGCAAGATTTGCATAATAAAATTCCTTTCAGAAAAAAGTTCTTTTGGTATCTTAAAATAATTGCTGATTGGAAAGGTACAAACATACGGGCTTTCATTAACTGCAATTGGAAGAAATACTTCAGAACAAACTGCGTTACTCTAAGAACACACAGTTCATTATGTTTCTTTTGCAATACCTGAAGAAAAATATAAGCATATATGGGCAACTGATAAACTCAGTATTAAGTCTGTTATTTAGAGTGCAGCTGTTGAGAAAAATCAGTCATATTAAATATCAAGGTCAGAGGAAAAATACGAATTAGCCTTAAAGAAACCAACGTGTTACAGAACCTAGAGTTAGTTTCTCAATTTTTTCCCTCAAAGGAGATTTCGTACTAAGCTCGAAGAGATGCCACAATCGCTGGCCTACCGCCCTAACCAGAAGGGCCATCCGAGCTGGAACAGCACCGCCACCCCTCTGTTAGGGTTCTTCCTACACCACTGTCACAACGGTCAGTTTTCCAACAACCTTCCCTAGCGCTCACGAGAGCGGCGACGGGAAAGTATAACGAATGCACGTCGGCATTAGTCTACAGAATTAATGAGTGCCCGTTACCTGAAAATTAGTCAGACTTGCTGATGGATTAGCTTTGAAGTAAAACAGCTAGTACTTAAATATAACAGAAATATTATCGTTTCCAGCATGTTACACGGTTCTGAGGTAAAGTGTTACCAGTATTCTGCTGTACGGGTCGGTGCCTTGCAGCAACAGCCCTTGCAGCGGGAACTAGCCCTCACAGCATTTACAACCAACGAGCCCTTCTCGTCACGTGGCTCCTATCATCCGAAATAACGTTTTCAGTTCGATACTATTTAGAAAAAACGTTCTGTATGGATTACGCTGCCGTTAAAAGTTACAAGATTCGTTTGCTTAAGTTTGGTCACTAGAGTGCTGTGTTTGGAAAACGATCCAGGGTACAGGCAAGGGATAGTTACTTCAGTGTTTAATTTCAGTTTACAAAACTTACTGAATCCATTCTGATTTATGTTAGAGAAAACCAGATCATTAGAAGAACAGACTAAAAAAAAAAAAAAAATCAAGCAGTGCATAATACTGCCTATTCAATGCACTGGTTTGCATTCTGAGCTCTGAAGCCATATTTACTCTATTATGCCTTTTGAGAATCAATCCAGAAGCACACGAGTATTTTCCATTAGTTTATTAAAAATAAAATCCTCATGAATTCACTATCAAATATTTTACAGATGGGAATTAGACCAGAAGAGTCCCCAGAGTAACTTGAAAATAAAAATAGTATTTGGTTTGTCAGTTCACCATGTTTGACACTGATTTGTACTGTAAGAGTATTGTACAATAGGAGTATTGAAGAATTCTAGAAAAGTTAAACTGGCCCTATATAATTTAATTTTATTGGAAAGCAGTGTCAGTATTTTAGTATATTTAGTGAATCAAACACTGCTTTAAAGCTATGCATTAAAGTGCTACGCACATATTTTTCAGCACTGATGTGGATGTTTACGCTTCCATAAGCCTTATGTTTGTGGATAAAAGAGAGAGATTGGTGTGTTAATAGAAATCTGAATTTAAAATCAGCTGCTATGTTTGAAGCATCAACAGTACTGAAGAAATCAATCTAGTGTCCACAAAATTCTAGAATTCCGAGGCTGATTTGATCTGTCATTTACCATTAAAATGGTAAGCATCTGTAAATCATAAGGCTGTCCCCAACGGGCTCTACGTAAATCCGTACTGTGCAGAGTTAACTGACCATACAAGTACGACACAGCCTTTCTAGGACAGAGAATTCAGGATGGAAAAAAAAAAAAAACACGGAGAAAGCTCCAGGATAAATTTGTGAAATTTCTATCTATATATTGAATTGTCTAAGGTTGACGTTCATCGCCTGAGGAAGAAGCAACATAAGCAATAGGACCAGAGAGAGCTATAGACGTTATCGGAACACCTACGTTACTGCTTTCTCCAACTGCTGCTGCTGGCAAGGTCCAGTCTGCTGTGCACGTGGACATAAGCAGGCATTACAACCTATAATCATGTACTAGTTCTGCCACTTGACACACGAGTTATCTACTGTCGTACCCTGAATTACATGACCCTTGATTAAGGAATGGTGGTGTTCAGTCCCAGGGGTTTGCAGGTTATCAGAATGCTTGAACAAGCAATACTGCTTTCAACATCTGTCGGAACATAGTCTTGATGGCATCTGCAATAAAAACAAGTTGAGATTGTTCCCATCTGTAAGCGCAACTGTTGAGCCACACTCAGCTGAAGTCCTCGTCGGGATTCTGTTGATCCAGCAGGCGGACGTGCGTGAATGGAAAGTGCCCGCGTCTGCCGTTACATTCTCCTTCCCACTGACCGCTCACGTTAATCTTTGTGACCTTTACCAGCTCACCGACCTGCAGGATGAGAAACAGGGAGGCGTTACCATGCATAAAAACGCACAGGATGAGCTGCTACCCCTCCCTTCGGTGTCAGTCACCCCAGTGTACCAGATACATTTCTACAAAACACAGTTTCAGTTTGACCATTTTTGACACACCAGCCTACCACCCAATGTCATTCACTCCTGAGGAAGGTATAGAGAGAAAGAAGCACCTCGATCAGGTGAGAACCACCTCCACTGAAGAGCCTGCAGCCCAACACCCGTCCTTCAGAGCGCTCTCGGGCCTTGACATCACCCCGATAACCGCACCTCCCCGAACGGAGCGGCCCGCGCTCCGCCGCATCAGCGGCCTCGTCAAGGGAGGGGAGGCCTGCAGGGTACGAAGCGCACACGGATCTGCAAGCTAAACGGCTCCGTAATTCTGAAATTCCACTAAGTGCTTTTCAGGTAGTATTGAAAAAGCTCTGGATAAGTGGGGGATATAGATAGATAGATAGATAGATACAGCCACAGATTATAAAACACTGGGAGCATACGAGGGGGAATAAGTAGTGCCGTAAGGCTGCTCTGCTCTCACTCTGAGCATCCACAACTAGCCACTCCTAGAGGCAAGGCAGATGATATTTCGGTCTTGCCCACCATGGATTTCTTGCATAAATAAATTCCATGGGTTTAGTAAAGACAACTGATGCCTCTCCCTCTTATACCCGAATTGTTTGGCTAGAAAAATAAAAGAATGATTACTGTGGACCAACGAAACAATACACTCTAGTTTAAAAGTACCCAGTTGTAATGTACTACGCTAAATAAAAGCACAGTAACGTATCTCATATTCTCATCTCCAACCTAATACTCACATAACCAACGCTAAAGGCGTTCTCCCCCTTTGACAAAGGTGCAACGCTGCAGAGCAGCCGCTTTCCCAAGGCTGTGCAGTCACGTAGCTCAAGCCGGGGCCACAAGGCTAGGCCTAACCAGTCCCCAGCTCTGCTGTGTCTTGAAGGGTACTTTTATTAAGTGGCGCTTATACGACCTAAGCAAGCACAATTTACATTGTAAAGACAGTCACTGGAGAGATAACAACTGCAACATTGAAAAACCGTCTACCCATTTCTACCCCTCTGTGTAGAATTTTATCAATAATATTATTTACAAGTAACACACAATGGTTTTCAGAGTTTTTCCCGGGTCCCAGATGGGGAATGCTTTGGGACAGATACATTCTATTTTCTGTCACTAACACTGTAAATAAACTCGCAAGGCATGGCCACAAGCCTTACTGCATCCATCCAGAAATTCACTGAATCTACAGTTACTAGTTTACACAGATGCTCATCACCGTGTTCCAAATTCATCCAAACTAGAACCTCGTTATTCTCACTTTCCAGGCAGTGAAGGAAGAACAAGGAAAACAATTTAAGATGTTACCAACCTCCATTAGCTTTACAGGTTTTAATCACTTGCAATCTTTTGCCAGAACAGCTTTTAACAGTTCATAAATTCAAACCAGTACATGGACATTTAATTAAGCTTCCCATACCTCGGATGATTACTTATCCGGTAATGAGAGGCACGCTTGGGACTCTGTCTGTAGCTCTATTTTTTCCTTTTGTAGTCATTAGTATAGACATTTTAATGAATCATATTTTGAAGAAGATCCTCTTATGTATTTGCTACAGGCAAAAAGGAAACCTTCCTCGACTACTGAATCCTAGTGTCAGCTCTTTAGGAACTTAATCATGCAGCATGTATAATTTTGCTACTGCTAATAATCACTGGGGGGTTGTACCAATAATACTCTGTTGACCAAAACAAAACATCAGCTATAATTTAACACGGATAAGATTAAACGTGACAATACTAGAAGCAGAAAATCCTATTTCCTAATCACAACCATTACAAGAACGCTACCCGAGATAACTTTGAATTGCTTCGTACCTGGACACAATCTACCTATCAGCCTTCAACAGAAGGTATATAACCTCCAACCCACTAGGAAAGAAAAAGCACAAGTTGCACTTAAGCTTGCTATCGCTAAGGTATTTTTCTTGGACTGCTGGCCTCTGTGCTCTTACTGAATATCACCCGCTACTTTATGTTCATGCAGAGTTTCTCTTGGATACCTTATGGCAAACTCACCTGCAAAAGGTGGGTTCGACAGTGCAATGGCAGTGAGAGAGAGTACGGGATGCTTGCGACACTCCCTCGCTCCCAGAAGCATCCTGTAGCCGTTTGTTTGGGTTTCAGGGGTGTTTCAGGGTCATTGCCGCAAAGGGATACCCATTTATAAGTTCTCCTTACTATAAGAAGCTACACCCGAAATTTGCATTTCAATAATCGTTAGAAGAGGAAAGACCTCTGAGCTTAAATATTCCTTTTTTACCATTACGGTCATTTCGTTTAGCGACCACCCTTGCTTTCCGATACAGCCTTTCATTCACATTTCATTTATACTTATCTTCTCATTTCATTTATATATACATATCTTTACACCTATCAAAGCAGGACTGACTTTAACTAAGCATGGGTCAGTTCACAAATGCTAGCTTAATAAAATGGGTCCATTAGTTCCTTAACAACTTATAGATCTTTCTAGATCTGCTTTGAAACTCTGCATATTAATCTATAGTTCAAATACTCTCCTGAAGACAATGCAGAGAACCTTTAAAAAGAAAATTACTCATTATTACAAGTGCCGGAATTTTAAAACATTTAGACTAGAAGTGGACTCTCAATTCTCCTTGCTTTTACCGTTGACTTATGGTATTATCAGTCGTATCGTGCATCACCCACCAAGCACAGCACCTCAAGAACAACACTGTACCCTGCTATAAAGCCAGATTTCTCTCAGTCTTCATCAGAAGTTTTAAAAATAAATATATCCCATATGCGTCAAAGCAAAACTGACGGGTCATGTGAAGACTTCTGTATGCTGTGGTTTTATTCCAAGTACTCCTCTTTGGTAAGGTCAAAATGGCAGAGTTCTGCTACTGTTACAAAGAAAAAAAATACATTGATCGATCTCGGAGTCATTCACCACAAAGATCTTCCCTTTTTCTCCTCTCTCTTCTCTTAATTAATACAGACTGACAACTCCTTGAATAGGTGCAGTTACAAGCAAAATAAAAGTCATCTTCTCCTGCTGAATCTTTTTTCCACAATACAGCACAGCCTTTATTAGAACATCGTTTGCTCTGATCCTCCTTCCTTGAGCTCCTCAAAACCACGTCAGTTTTAAAATAATAGAACAGTACAGATACTCTGTTTGCAGTTTGGGCCAAAAATGTTTGATGTTAAGAATCTATTTTCCTAAGAGAAACAGTGGGATCCACCCCCAGCCATGAATCTTGCCAGATTTAAGGATAAGAGTTTTCATTTGGAAAGAATCCCACTTTCTATATTTATAGTTATTAAGAGGTCTGGGCAAAAATGGACTGGTAAGATTTACATAATGCTTTCTACTAAGTTATCTAAGAAAGAGATCTCTAAATAAACAGAGAAGGAACACCATGAAGTGAAAGGGAATGTGGAAAAAGGAGACAACGAGAAACAGTACTTTGATAGACAGGATGAAGAAAAACTTGCAGAAAGTGAAGAGCATGTTGCTATTTTTTCCTGTACAGACATTGACAGCAACTCAGCAACACTGTGATTTGAAATTATAAAAGCTGCGAAGAAGCAAGGAAGGCCTACTAGAAGCAGTGATAAATGGCTCACATTTTAAAACTAAAATTTCCCAATATTATATACAGAATAAAGAACCACCACTATGATTGCATTTCTTAAATGTAGAGCTGTAGCGAGACAGGAATACACCACCCTAACCAAGAGATTCAACATGTTAACTGGTAAGTACTTAAAGAAGTTTACAAGGCCTACAAAGGCCGTTGTTCTCACACAAAGGTAGAAAGACGCTATAAATCTGCCTTACATCCTTCCACAGCTGGGCAGAGCCTACACACGTCTCAATTCCCCCCTCCCAAACACGTCAGCTATCTGGCCTGTTATCACCAGTCAGTAAAAGACACCGTGGTGCAAGCCAGCTCAGAACAGAGGTGCTCTCCACGAAACGACACTAAGCACAGCACACTCGGCAGATCACCTGAGTTTCAGCGAAGAGGACTGAACTAACAGATCAGCCACGGCACTCACGGGCTGTTCCTTAGTGCGCAAAGGATTTGGGCTTTCACTCAAAGTCCCTTGTGATGGCCTGGATTATTTTCTCACTCTCTCTATTTCACTCCATGCTACCAAACTGTGAGCTGGGCAGCGTTGGGTTCTGCTTTAAGTGAAATAAAATGTAAAGTTAAGCTTAAGAGGACACGAGTAGCACACTAATAAATAAAAGCTCAAGAACAAAATCCAGAAGGAAAACCAAAAGGTTTTGATAAATATGCCACAACATAATATCCAGTGGCTCAAAGAACATCTAACATCTGGTAACCGCAACAGTTCACAACGACATTCGGGAGGATTTCCAAGCTCCAGGAGGTGGCTGGGTGGAAAGAGTGAGAAAAAGAGGGAAAGAGACGGCATTTTAGGCTGTATGAAAGTCTGAAGGTTAAAATCTTCACGTTTCCCCAAAACGTGGTGAGTTGGCATAAATTTCTATACCTGCTTCTCAACCCAAAAATTTACATTCTGTATCCTGGCTCTCTTGATTCAGAAACACAACAGAACGTATAGTGACTCGGAGTATATTTACATTGCTTCCCTAGACAAATTTTTACCTACAAGGGGGAAAAATCTGACACCTCCCAGGTTGTACATCAATGAGCGCATCTGTAGAATGTGCTGCGCTTGCCAGTTCTGTACTGAAGACACATACCTAGAGTTGCCACATCACTGAAGTACTGAAGTGCTTTTGTGCTATGCACGATTAAACCAAGTATTTGAGAGTGAAGAGGAGATGCTCTGACTCAGCACAGAAACTGTTTTTTCCCAAGTACTTAAAATGTTATATAAACAGGAAGTCAATTAGGTATCAGGAAATTCCAGAGCCTTTAGCTCAAAGAAAGCCTAGATTAAAGGATACAATTTACATATCATCCTAAGGCAAAGGTCTGCCGCTGAGAATACCTTCGTCTCAATTTCCTCAAATGTAACTTGGGGGATAACTATCTGATGTGTAGAGATAGAGCACTCTCGTCTCCTTTTGAAGGGGGGGTGGAAATCAAAAAGGGCATGTACAAGTACTTGATCCTATCAGGAAGTGAATCAACCTTAGGGAAACTCACCGCTTTACTACAAATCATACTCCATCAATCCCTGCTTTACACGAGACCTCCCTAATGAATTGTAATGTATGTTCCTGCTTCACAAACTAAAAACCAAAGTAATCTGCTTGAGGTCAAGATGTTACGATAAAACCCTATGTGTGATCATCATCATCATCTCAGCCAGTGTCATTTTAAGGTGACAATCAATGTTTCCACTGATTGCTTTTAAGCTGCTGACAGACTGAAAAAAAAAACCCAAACCCAAACAACCCAGCACATGTTTTAAAGATTGGGGTGAGGCAAGCAACAGCGAACACAGGTTCAGACACACAACTTATGAACTGCTCCCGCTCCCTCCCCCCGAAAATAAAGACTTCAGAAGTGAAAACACGGATGGGGAAACACTTATGTTAGTGATGTTCGACAAAAGACATGATATTGGTTCAGTAACCTAAACATGCTACAATAATCAAACTCTAGTCTACAAGTGACTCTAGTCACTTATTAATTTAAAAAAAAAAGCCTTTATCCATAACTTATTAATCATGATGTAAAACCAATATTACAATGCTTTTCCCTTTCGTATTCCTACAAAACTATAATGTGATTGAAAGGGAAATCCCTTGAACAGATCTCTTCTTTCTAAGTTTTGCCCATTATGTACCTCCAAAGCCAAGGCTGTCTTGTCGTAGGCATTAGGGACTCGCTTCTGGATAACCCGGGCATAAATAGGGCCATTCTGAAGGTTAGGGAGCGGAGTGTTGATGCTGGGCTGGGCATAGGGCCCTGGCTCCGGCCCACCCAGTGGTTGTGGGTGGGAACTATCCTGGTTACCTCCAATCAGAGTAGATACTGAAGCAGAGGAAGGTCTATACTTCTCGACGTAAGGAACAGGTATCATTCCCCTCTTTCCTTCGCTGTCTTCTGCATTCCACCATTGCTCTTCAGGTTTATCCCGGATTCTCAGTATGTCTCCTTTCTTAAATGGAAGATCTTCTTCATCGTTTCCATTAAAGTCAAAGAGAGCTCGCACATATTCAGCTTCCTCCTGCCTGAGGATAACACCACTATTCTGCCTGGATCGGGAAACCGGTTCTATCAAGGTTGTAGTGTCCAAATAGTGTATTTTGTAGAATTCCAGTAAAGATGGCAAAGAATCAAACTCTTGGTCACCTATTCGAAATCTGGTGGGATTCAACCCTGAAAGAAGAAGGCAATATGTCAAAGAGAGCATACAACAGTTACAACTGTAAATTACACATCTGAGGAGACGAATACATTTACAGATAAGTAATTTGATATTGAATTCGGTCATCTTTAGATCAACATTCATCATATTCGGCTCTTCTCTGTGCTTCTAATCAAAGGCAGCACTACTGTCATCATGTGGATAGAGTTTTATTTTTAAAGATTTTGTCAAAGACGGAAAAAAACAATTGTTTGGCACTGCCAAACTTCCCAAATTAGGATAGAAATATCTTGTTTCCTCGAACGTTGTATGGGCCCAACAGATAAAAATGTTCAGTACATCTGAGTTTCTCAGGAGCTTACACCATTTTCAGTAACAGACAATTCCCTTTTTCCTGTTTTACACTCTAATCTAGAAAGCAAATGAAATTTTGATACTATTTCAAGGAAGTGATTTTTTTTTTTAACTGTCTTTGCAGCTCTAAGTCGTTTCAAAAGGACAACACTGCAATAATGGTTACTAACCTGTTGCAATGTATCTCAGGTTAAAGGCATGGACACTACAGAAAATGGCTGAGCACAGCAGCAAACAATTCATGTGAATGAGCAAATGAAGTTATTTTTCATTTTGATACAAGGTACCATTAGAGAGAATTGTGTACAGTTTATGCAATGCAAAGCAACAACATATGTTTTCATAATGGCTATAATTCAGTCCTTTAATCTCAAGTCTTGTAGTTTGCTGTATTTGTCAGATGGAGCCTAAGCTATAAATCTGAACCTCAAATACATTAAAATACAGATGATGTTCATATTCAAGTCATTAGAAGTATCAAAGTGGAGCTATCCATTTCAGTTTTCAATCTGTGTGCTGCACTTTTTTTTCCATTTTACGTTCTCCAGGCTCAGCTGGGGAAAAACATACACATGATGTTCTATTTCCACCATGCACCATGCACCGTGTAATCAGTTATGGGAAGAATTGTGGAAGGCTGGGGGAGGGCAGGGGAGAGAAAAAGATTTATGCTTTAATGAGTAACTCTTAGCAAGAAGAGATGCTTACTTTGCAAGTCTGTGTCTCTGCAGGGAATATCTAACAGTTCCGAGACTTAGCTCTCGAGTACAAAGCTAGCAGAATTCTTCAAGCTGTCACTGATCCAAAACCCCCTTCAAAGTAGCACTGTCAGCACGGAAAGCTAACATTAGAAGTTCTTTCAAGAGACCAAAAAGGGGTTCTAATAGAGAAAAGGGCAGATTCAATAAGATCAACATAGACAAACACCCGATAAATAAGTTTTGAAGTATCCTGAAGGAACATAAACATCATGAAGCTAGTTAAAGGAAATTCAAAGAAGCAGAACTAAGTCATCGGAAAATGCACATTTGCATGCATTAACAGCCCTGAAAGACTCTCAAAAGAAATCTATACAAATGCAATGAGCCAAAACCCAAAAGCAATACCCTCAAAAAATTACCAAAAAAAACCCCAAAACACAAACTGGCATCACCAAGAGATAAGGAAGCTAACGTAAACATAAGTAAGAAATATGAACCCAGCACGGAAAGAGAAGATTCCATCTTATTCTCCCGAAGCATAGTGCTGAAAAGATGGAAAACCCTCTCGACTTACAGCTCTAGACTAGGTTTGTCAAAAGAAAAAGTCACAGACATTTTAAGAGGACCAGGGCAAAGATCTTTGAAGTCATACAGAGAAGACTGAATCTCAGGTAAGTTCACTGACGTGGGACTTATTTCACATGACAGAAATCTAGAGCCTGGAACAATAATTTACCTTTGTAAAACCTGCTACAAACTGACTCAGTCAGGAGGCCGAGATCTGTCTCCAGTAAGTGTAAGTATGTGTACACAGAAGAATCATAAACTCATCGGAAATGAGCAGTTCACCAGTAACATTCATCAGCCTTGTCAGCACCTAAATCATCACTAGGATGAACAAGGTTTTTTGTAGTGTCTCTCTTTTTTTTTTTTCTTCTGAACAGGTTCACCCTCTTGAATTAATGCATAACAGCCTCAAACAGCCGCCAAATGTACCTGAATAAAACCAAAGCTGGACTCTAAGAGGAAAGTCCGCTGGAACCTTATGTATGGGGAAGGAGTGACTGAAATCAGTGTACTCTATCCTGGAAAATCATAGTCTAAAAGACATTTTTCATAAGTGAAGAAGAGTGAGAGAACACAGACCCTCCAAATACGTTCTAGGATCAGAAAGATGAATGCAATCCTTGACGGGACAGATAAGCAGCAGAAAGGAGAGACATTATCTTCACAAAGAGAACGCTCCCAGAACACCACATGCACTTCTGATGCTTTTGTTTTAAAAAAAACTGAAGGCAGCTACAAAAATGGAAGGCCTGGGAAACCTCTTTGCAACAAGAAATCTACGAGCTTAATCCAAATTAATTACCAAAGAATATAAAGGCAGCAACCTGGTCACTGTCTAGAGAATTTACATAGAAGACTTCTAAATTCAGCTAAAATAGGCAAAAAAAGGACAAAATAGTTGCAAGTCGCAGGTCGGAAATAAAATACAACTACACCTTGCCAAGCACGTGGTAAACTTTCCATCAGTTTAAGTCTTTTGTGTCTACTCTTGTTCAGCTCCAAGGTAATGAGCTGAATGATGCTCACTAATGTAGCAGGGAAACAATTCTATTCACTATGGGCTTCGAAGTTTTGTCATTCCCTGGTACAATGAAATTCAAAGATTAACAGATTTCAGGCTCACAGGAATTCTTCAGCTTCTTGTTCGAACCGCAACACTTCTCAGACCCGTAGGCCAATAGAAAAATTAAGGCAAGATCTACCACAGGAAGAAGTTCCAGCAACAAGGCAAGTGTTTTTTGGAGGAGCAGAGATGTTTTTCTTCATAATTCTGGGACAGTTTTCTTGAAAGCACAAGTTTGAGCAGCACATTGTTCGCATCTTCTGAGGGCTCTCAGGAAGAGGAGAAGGCGTATAAAGGTAAGCCGAGCTACTGGAGGAACTTTAGTCACTTCCTATTAAAGCTGGACAACCGGAGTACCAGAAATTCTCTTCCCTTCTCCCCAGCTCTGCACGGCCGAAGGACGAAGAGCTGCTCAGCTCACACCTCTACCAGCAGCACTACTCAGCTCTGTAAGACGACCCCTTTGAATGAGAAGCACAAAGGGCTGAGTATCATCTTTCTTACTTATGCCATCCTAGCTCCCTCTGTGCTAGGACTTAACCTGACTCCAGCCGTTTCAGCATGTCAGAACAGCTAGCGAAATCTCTGCGCTCAGGAGGGTGAGTAAAGAGTTAAAAGCCAAAGCGTCCCAGAATTAAAGAAAGTTGCAAACCTGGACCCTGTCAGTTCTCTGTTGATGACACACATTCCCTCCTGAAAAAAACACTTTTACACTGTATCGGCTTCACATCAGTCTGGAAAATATTGCTTATATGTTTTAAATATTGTACAGATACTGGGGAAGCAGAGGTATAAAACACCTATGTTCCACTTCTTGAGAGTGCGGGCAGGTGGCATAACCACAAAGCAACTTCTCAGTTTCTCAGACGTCTCGGGGGTTTTACATTTCTCTCTTCACTCCAGTTGTGTTAGTGCCACTCGGCAGTTTTCTCTTTATTCCCGAGCTTTGGTAGCTTTTCTTTTCAGTGCAAGGAATACCTCGCAGAAATACAGGTTTTCATTTTTGTTTCTAGATCTAGTCTGTAAGGGTGCCTCCGCCAGTTTATAAAGCATGTTTTGGGCAAGAAAAGCTGTTCTTATCATGCAGGGTACCGAGACACAAGGCTCTCATTTCAAAGTAAGACATCACAGTGATGTAAGCCAGTTTCCTCCTGCAGCATATGGGAACTCCGCTGTGAAGGCATCGCATTCCAGCCTGTGTGTTTCCCCCACCCCCATAGGAACACCTTTTTTCCTGTTCTTAAGTACCTCCCTACTCCTGCCTGAGCAAAACAAGTAAGTACCCATGAACGCTCCATAAAACCAGTAAAACCCCATTCGCTGGCTCCTGAGAAGAGCTCTAAGCACACCAGGAGAATATTCTTACAGGAGTTACACGTTGTCATTTCTGCAGGTAATCAGAGGATGAGAGGAAAAGTAGATGCCTAGTGCACACACTTCCCAGGCTTCCAATAGCTTGCATTTTAAGACCTTAATATAAAAAAACCCGAACCCCAAGTGTCAGAGTTAGGTCATACCGCTCACACAAATCTAAAGCCATTTCATATAGAGCTGAGTATGGATATCATTATGTAAATATTATACTACTCCAGGAAGTAGAGTCTGAATTTTTTAAAATCACAATGGAAGTGATTGAGAAGCGTAGGTTAAACAGCATGTTCTTAAAATGCATACTCGGTGAAAACACCACCTTCCACACTGTATCTGTCATACCTTCCTTCTTCAGAGAGACAAATTTTACAACTCAAAGGGTTCTGGCGTTATTACATTGTACTTCAATAGAAAGCACATCTTTCTTTAGATATGTGAGGCATTTTGTTTTCGTGCATATCATACCTTTCTACCCCAGACTCACTGCAAAGATATGATGTATTTAAATATTTCCTCTATTGTCCGTTACCGTGCTAATGCCTGCATCGAGTACTTTGTCTTGTTTGGGATTTCTTTAGCCTGAGACTGCGATATTTGATCACAAATAGATACCCTAATTCTGATTCAGTTGTTAATCTCCATCTCCACTGGAAACAGAAAGTTTTCCTTTCCCATAATTCAGTGACATATCCAATTTTCTTTTGATGGCCTTAAAACATTTCAGGAAGACGTAGCTATTTTGAGAAATTCTGTTAAATTCTTTTTTCTTTATGCTGAAAAATCACCTGCAAGAAGTTAGAAACTGCAGCACATCAGGCAAAAGGTGAAAGTAACAAAAAGTTAGCAAGTTTTATACTTTAGAAATGGAAGAAAGTATCACGTTTTTGTGACACTATGGCTTTTTATATTAGGGAAGCCAAAGCTCCTCATCTCATTCATTCTGTACTGAAGCTAGGTTCCTAGGATCATCTGCACACAGCAGTGTCAAGCAGTCATGAACTGCACGCACACTTACCGAGACAAACAAAAATCAACCTAACAACCTGATCTGGCATATTTAGATTTCCCAGGGAGAAGTGTGCGTTTGCCAATCAATTGCTAAAAGAACCTATACCATACAATTAACATAGTAAAGTTGTTCTTCCTAATGTTTTAGCTTGACCAGAATAAATAAACATCACAATTTGCAAACATCTACCTCATTTTACTGCATTACCTTCCCTATCCAAACGTGAAATCATCTTCTATCTTCTACCAATGTTTCCATCTCCCTCCCATTGCAGAACATCCCCCCACTTACTTTTTTCTGAAAGAAAAACTTAATTACACTTTCAGTGTAATTTAATACGCACACCACCCATGCCTTCTTTCTTTGGTTTGAGTGTGAAAAGAGAGCATTATCAGCATGGAGGCATGATTTATTTAAAACTACTAAAATCTCGGCATAGAAGTATCTGTGGTGCAGGAGTGATGTATCACCTGTCCTCAGAACATCCAGGGGGGAAAAAAACCCCAACCAAAACATAATTATACTTTTTAACATATATCAAGCCCACTGTGCCAACAGTCTACACAGCTACAATAGCAGCTACTCTTCTAAAACAGATAAAGATTTAAATCAGAAGAGAATACCTAAGAGGCATTGAGTGATTTTTAAAAAGAGCACCAGAACTCCAGAGTGTTTTAACACCCATAACATAAGCCAGCCCATAGAATGCCACGAAATGTTACTAAGCTTAGGAATGTAACACAATAAAAAAAAAAAGTTAGGATAGCTATGTGCTAAAGTGATACCACAATAACGTAAAAATACTGTTTTTCCAGAGATGAGTTGCTCTCTGGAAAACAACTGCCCAGAAGCGAGAGGCACACACACTCTAGTGTTTTTTTATCACTACTGTCTTTAAAATCCAAATAGGCTGGATTCCCTAACAAACCATCCTGGTAACTGCTCTACATAACACCAGTCATGCATTTCCACAATCCCCGCATCAAGCCTCCGCAAACCTATGGCAATAAACCTCTGTCTTCGCAGACACGACACAACAGGGAACCCACCACATCTTGTGGCAAACCATTTCATTTTACTACCCGCGGCAGTAGTGGCTTCCGCTTTACTGCCAGCTGAATTCAGCCACCTTTAACTTCTACCTCGTGGAGCTTTTTGTGACTTGAGTGCACCCTGCAGCTGTACGAGGTTCCCGGGATAAGCACGATGACTTCAGGCTTTCCCAAATTTGCCAATTTGAAACGTTCCCCTGAACAGGGGAAATTACTGTATAACGGTGAAAACCTACTGGCAACAGTTTTGTTTTTTCTTAGATTATCTCCTCCTTAGTCAACTAGTCTGTGCAGAACCTCAAAAATCCTTTCCATAACAAGTATTGTTGCATCTTCCCAATACAGGTCTCTTATCCCAACCCTAGATCTACATCAGAAAGTGACTGTCTCTGTAGCAACTGTTTACTTTCTGCCAAATAAGTTCGCCAAATCTCTTACTACATCGGTTTACTACACTTCAAAATCAGGTAGCGGTTCCTTTCTGAGATGCTAGCAAAACACCCACATCGTTTTGCAAGCGTTAATACCCAAGCTTGAGCAGTTCCGCTACCAATTCCAGTAATGCCCCCAGCAGGGATACGGCTGCCTTTGTATTGCGTGTTCTCGCACATCTAAGGACACTGCATTGCTGGGGGCTCTTGTCCATTTAGTTACGCTTGTACTTGCGGAAATGCTGCTTCTCGCAGCGCGGTTTTCCGTCTGACACAATCCGTATCTTCTGCTCTGTAAGTGTGACGCTTAAACACGTTGTTTTCATATCAGATGTTAGGTTTATGAGAAATAATATCAAACTTTCGTTTTCAACACACGGGGGGGGAAAATTAAACTTCACATGTGATTTAAAGGAACAATTGCCTTTGCATTCCTGAAGAGTTCCTACTACTTAAACTACCCACACAATACTTTGATTCGTGACTTGAAATTTAGCCTCCCAGTCTGCCTTGCAACGCAAAACTCTCTTGTCAGAATTCAGACTTTTAGATGACAGTCCCGCAGAACCGTCCCCCAGCCGAGATGGCACG
This sequence comes from Platalea leucorodia, assembly GCF_965183815.1. Classification (NCBI taxonomy): domain Eukaryota; kingdom Metazoa; phylum Chordata; class Aves; order Pelecaniformes; family Threskiornithidae; genus Platalea; species Platalea leucorodia. Next base: position 12,858,458 of record NC_138838.1, on the reverse strand, counting down.
CAAAATCCATCAACTACGGCTGACCGGTTCATGAAAACAAAGGAACGTGCGAGCGCTACGGCTGCAGGATCCTTCAGGAGGGCTGCAGTCACTCCGAGTATCTTTAACCACGCTCCGAGGTCGTCGGAAGGCAGGTGCAGACGGCTCGGCTCGGCCAGCAGCCCCAGCTGCAAAACGCGACTTAACTCCGCCACAAAGAGCGTCGCGACTTGAAACGCCGCCCGGGGGGGAGCGGAGCCGCCCGCGGGGAGGCGCAGGCCCGGGCCCGGCTGCCCCCGCCGCCCTCCCCGGGGCGGCAGGGGCTGGGGGGGGGCACCGCCAGCCCTGGGGGTCACTCACCCGGGGCCCCAGGGCCCTCGCCGCCGGCCCGCCGGCCTCCCGCCGGCCCCAGGCTGTTGACGATGTAGTGCGAGACGCGGGAGCTCTCGGACACCGAGAGCACGAAGTCGCCGGGGATGGTGCCCGAGTCGCGCACCAGGAAGGTCCCGTGGCGCTGCCCCTGCAGCAGCGACACCGCCTCGGCCCGGCTCAGCCGCCCCCAGTACCAGCTCGCCCGGTCCTCGGAGTCGAACTGCCCGGCCATGGGGGCCGCCCGCCCGCAGGCCGCACTCGCTGCCCCCCCGCCGCCGTGCCCCGCTCCGCGCCCAGCCCTGCCACCCAAAATGGCGGCCCCTGCCCTGACCTCACCTACCGGATGTGACCGCACGCGGGAGACGTGAGGAAGTGTATGGCGTCATCTCCCCGCGCGGAACGGTAGGCGGGGGGGGGTGGTTGGCGCGCGGCGCACGCGCCGTGAGGGGGTGCGCGGGTGCGCGCGCGCAGGGCGGGCTGCGGCGGGAGGCGGGAAGGCGGCGCTGAGGGCAGCGGCGGGAAGGCGGCGCTGCGGGCGTCTTCGCTCGCTGCCTCGGTACCGGCGAGGGCTGCCCGCCGCCGGGATGGCCCGCTCTGGGTACCTGAGAGCGGCAGCCACCGCCTCCAGGGCCGGTCTCTCCTGACGCCCTGCCGGTGCTCTCACATCGGCTTCTCTGTCAGGGGCCGGCCGGAGGAGGGGTCAGGGGCGCCGGTGTAGCCCGGCCCTTGCCCCAGGAGGGCGGCTAGCACTTGTCTCTGCCGTCGGTACGTTCCGTTAGGAGGGCTGCAGGGTGCCCCCCTGAGTGTCCCCGTTCCCCGGTGGCTTCCCGGCTTCTGCAGCTCGCTGTGGGAGCTCCCGTGAAGCCGGGCTCGTCCCCACGCTGAGGCTGCAGCTCACCCTGCTTTTTCCTGCAGAGCTGTGGCAGCAGCTCCTGCCCTCGCCTTCCCTGCCAGCTGCGCGTTCCCAGCACAGCTGTTTTCATGGGACTACATGCTGAACTGGGCCAATGAGCTGTTCTGGGTTAAAAATAGCCCTGCAAAAGAAAAAGTTTATTTTTATGCACCGCAGTTCACTGACCATGTTACCACGGGGGCCTGCAAACAGGGAAGAGCTTAAGTTCCACTGGTACCACACAGGAATGTGCGTGTGTCTGCGCATGCACAAATCAAGAGTGATGTCTATAAGAAGGGAGCAATCATTACCGCTTTTAGATCGTTTTCCAAGATCTCTTAAATTCCAGAGTTAGGTCTATAGAGCCTGGATAAATGTGTATTGCATTCTGTTCCAGCTCTCCTCAATTCTGTGAGCTTTTTCCAGAAAGGAATGCGCTTTTTCAACTGTGTGGTCTCCATGTGGCAGCGCTTGCATAAACACAACGTTAGAGCACAGCCGTCCTTAACCGTGCTGCGTTCCCGCCCGGCTGACAGCACCTCTGTTTCTCGCAGGGCACTTTGGAGCCCTGTGACCGCCTCCTGATGGGACCCTGGCATTGCGTCCGGTAACCGGGGCTGTGTTAACCTTCACAATATCCCAGGGGGGAAATATTCTGTCTTACAGGTGGGAGCCTGGGGTTCACCAAATGTATAAGAAAACACCAGGTGCTTGATTTCAGCTTATCTGGTGGTTTAACAAACGAACATCCTTCCTCCGCTGATCCTGTTGGCTCTCCAGATGGACTGTAGGTAGGAGCCAGGCATTATCTGGAAGCTAGAGGCCCAGTTTCCCTGGTGACATGTGGCGCTCGCTAGCCAGTTGCAGAAGTAGCACGCTTCCATGCCCAGGTTTTTTACAGATTTGAAAAGCTGCAGATCCTTGTTGAGAGCCCAGGACACTGGGGGAGTTAAATCACAGCAGCAAGAAAAGATGTCCATTCCGTTCAGTCGTTCACAGACTTCGAACAAACCAGGACTATCTTAACAATGGCCAAATTCACCATTTTTCTGGCTCCTGCCAGACCGCTGTAAAATAATTCTCCTTTTCACTGAGGGCCCATAAACTGCCCCTTTCCCCCTCCCTTCCCAGTCCCCACCCTTGTACCCCATCTCCCCGTTTTCATGCGAAGCCACAGGAGCCGGGGGGGTTGTCACCAGGTTTGGTTTCTCGGCGGGAGCCCCGCTGCAAGAGTTCCCTCTGGCGGTCGGTGACGGGGCACGGAGCAACGCCTCCCTCTCCTAAGATGCTACTTTTACGCTGGAATTGTTTCTTGTTCGGTCACTCTCTGGCCGTCGTTATTCCTAACAGCCTTTCCTTCTTAGGGCTTCTCCAGAGAACGGCTGGTAACCTTTTCCACATTCCCTCCTCCTCCCGTAGTTAACCCCCGCGCTCCTCGGCAGTTTGCTGCCCTTGACCCACCCTTTCTGCGCGAAGGCGACGAGAAAGGCGCAGCCCTTCCGCCCAAAGCGGCTTCCCACGCCGGCCTTCCGCAGGCAGAGGGACTGCAGCCCGAGATGAATGCGAAGGAAAAACAAAGCTCTTGGCCACAGTCTCAGAAGAATAAAACTAAATCAGCTTGTCATTCTGAAGAATTCACTGTTAATAACCATTCTGAAAGAAGCTGTAAAATACCAAGAGAATGTTCCGTTCACCTGCTTGGCAGTAAAAGCCCCACCGGCACCCAGGCCTGGTTTTCCTCTCTCACAGCCCGATTTTCCTCTCTGATTTGGTTGTCCCTGCCCGTCAGCCTAGGGATGATTTTTTCCTAAGGAGCTCTAAAACTTCGGCAACCGATCTAAAGCCCCAGTTAATCGGCAGAAAGCTTCTTGCCGAGTTCAGTGAGCGAGGCTTGAAACTGTGCCAAGCGGAGAGCGCTGTATATAGCGACGTTCTGTCCTCGGTGACGTTCACGGACGTTAAAACAAACTAAGGGAGCATCTGGGTTAACCGAAGGCTTCGTCTGCTCGCGACAGCGGTGCGAGGCAGCCTGGCGTCGCGCAGGCCTGCCCTAACTGTCCCTTGGGGGTTAGGCTTTGTCAGTCTGGCCTAGGTGGCCTCTATCAACACCGTGTCCTACTTACAAAATTAAAGCGAAAGGAGGAAAAGGTGCATCTTTTGGTTTCTTTTCCCTGTGACCTCAAGAAATAGCATTTCTGCCACAGAAATCTATTCCCTCTTGCAATTATTTCTGAGCCCGCTCCTCGCAGGAGGCGCCTGTGTCCCCTTTACTACCGGCGTCCACCTTACGCGCGCCCGGCCTCTGCCGCAACCGCTCACACCTGCCTCGGGAGCGACACCGGCGCCGGAGGTTCCTGCCAGACGCTGGCTACGCGATGTCACCACCAAACGTGGCGCTGCTGGTGGACGCAGGTGACGTTCGCTGCTGTGCACAGACCTCCGCGCAGAGAGAAATAAATAAGCTGGGAGCGTGTGAGGGGTGGCAAAAAGGTAGCTTGGTCCCGCTGGATTATGTGTACGGGGAGGAGCGTTTTTGTTGCCAGCTGCAAAATTTCTTCATGATGACGTCAAAATTTGCTACGGAGTTTTGCTGGGAAGTACCGTCAGTTTGGGGGGAGGGCGACAGCGTGGGGGACGGGCTGGAGGGCTGTGGTAAAACGTGCAGAACTGGGGAACGGAGCAGTCCGAAACGGAGCAGGACGGGAGGGTCCCGCAGCCGGAGAAATATTGGGAATTCTCACGGGAATCGGCTGGGTGACGGAAGGGGGTGACCGTTCACGGCGGCGAGACACACGGCCCGGCAGCGCGTGGAACCACAGAACCGTTGAGGTTGGAAGCGACCCTTAAGATCGAGTCCAACCGTAAACCCAGCGCTGCCACGTCCACCACCGCACCGCGTCCCCAAGCACCGCGTCTCCCCGTCGGCGTGACGTCACGGCAAACGACGACGGCGAGGCCGGAGCAGCCCTCGGCTGGGATCCGGCTCCATCGTGCGAGGGGGCAGAGCGGGCAGCGCCACCAGGGGACGCAGAACTCGCGGGGGCAGATTAAACCGTCTGGTTATGGAGGCCGAGAGGAGACGGGGCCCGGGCCCCGACACAGAGGACAGCCCGGCCCGGCAGCAGGAGGGCGCAGGCTCGCTGCCGAGCGCTGCGAATCAGCTTCCTTCTGTCAGAGGCGCCGGGGGCGCCTGGGGAAAATGGCGGCGCGGCCCTCGGCCTCGCCGTAGCCCTGGAGGACCGGGGGCGGCGCGCTCTCCCCGCCCTCCGCGCCTCTCTATGGCCGCGCTCTGCGCCTGAGCGTGTAGGTGTGTCGTCCCGTTCCCCGCCCCGCTCCCGGCTCTGGCTTCGGGTGGCGCTCTATCCGCCCCGGCGGCTCGGTGGTGGTTCTGGGCGGCGGCGCTCTGTGCCGCGGCGGAGCCGTCTCGCTGGCCGGGCGGAGGGCGGGCTTGGCGGAGCCATGGCGGCCGTGCGGGGCCTGCGGATCTCGGTGAAGGCGGAGGCAACGGCGACAACGGCGGAGCCTCGCGGCCCGGAGCCTGAGCCTATGGAAGTGGAAGAGGGCGAGCTGGAGACCATCCCTGTGAGGCGCTCGCTGCGGGAGCTCATTCCGGTGAGGGGCGTGCGGAGGGGTCACGGGCAGGGGGGACGAAGGAGGGACCGGCTCCTGAGGGGGTGAGGGTGGCGGGGAGGGGGTCTGTAAGGGCGGTTGGAGGTGCCTTGGTGGGAAAAGGGGCGACATGGGGTGCATGAGGGGAAGCGGTAGGGTGAGGGTGGCGGGGACTGGGGCCGTGAGGGGGCTTGGAGGTGTCTGAGGGGAGTTTGGGGGCAGGCTGCAAGGGGGGGCGGCCAGGATGTGCTCGGGAGCGAAGGGAATAAAGGAGGTGGTGGAAAAGAGGGTTTGGGGTGCAGTGATGGGCTGTAGAGGAAGGCTGCGGATAGGAGAGTGTAAAAGGAGCGCCTGAGACGAGAAATGTAGGGGACACCTGGAGCAGGGAGGTGACGGCGGGAGACCCGAGTCGGAGGCGCTGGGGATCTGGGCTCTGGTGGGTGGGTTTTGAAGATTTTCTTCCCCCCCCCCCGCCTCATTTTTGCTATTTGTTCCTGTATAAGTTTTAGTAGCGTCAGGTTTAACACCTAAAAATGGGTCAGAGTTCTTCTAACCTCCTAAGTCGTCTTTTGCTCTCAAAACTTCTGTGGAAATTACTTGAGAAACTAATCTCTAATTAGCTGATTTACCAACGTGCTCGAGCTTCGACCAAATACGTGGCCTAAGAGACAGCACCCTGTTGTACTTCCCTGTGCTCCATGAGTCAACCTTAGACAGTGGGTTTTTTTAACTTCAAAAATAATGCTTATTTTGCTTTTCTTTTTCTTTTTAATAGCTCTAAACATTTGGCAGCTTTAGACAAACTTTGATGCTGTTACTAAGAAAAGCAGTTAGATTGTGTGTACTTTGGTATTTCTAAACTGAGGCTGGCCTACTTTCTAGAAAAAGTCCTTTAGCCAAAATAATTATTGCAGCACAAGTATAAAGAACACGTTTTCTCCTGAAAAAAGCAAGACTTTCTTCCAGCTGGTTCTTCCAGCTCCAGACTTTTGCCAGGTGATGGTCCTGAGGGTGCTGGAATGAAGAGGTGCCATTTTTACATATGCATACAATGGAAGGGACAGAATTGGGTCATTGGTGCAGGGTCTGTGTGGTTTAGTGCAGTCTTGTGAGTTCAGCAGTCCTGACCGATGGAAACGAAACTTGTAATTTTTTTCCCACGTCATTCTCCGTTTTTACTCTTTATCGGTAGGATCGTATCAAAACAGTAATGTTTCATCTGGCTGGTATTTGGAAGATGGGTTTGAAATAATGATAGGAATAAAAAAGTTACTTGTTTAATTGTGGATATAGCTTGGTGTTCTGACTTCTGAGACTAAAAGCTGCAAGCTGGCAGTTCAGGAATCAGGTATCGCTGTCAAATCTGTTCATGTTTTATAAGGAAATTATACCCGAAACCAAAATTGTGGAAGTTGATAGTTAGGAAAGGTGTTCGATGACTTCCCCTGTATTGCTGAGAGAGAGTAAAGAAAAACCTTAGCAGTGGCAGAGACAGAAACTAAATTTTGCCAAAGGAAAGAATCCTTGTAGTAAAGGAAGTTTGGTTCAGTTCGTATGCTTTTACCTTCACTGACATCAGCGAGAGTTATTGCTTGTGTACCTGTCTACCTAGGGATGTAGCTTGGAGTAAGGATCGAGGGAAAGAGGATGTATGTGTTGTAGGAATGGCCAGATTTTTTTTCAGCATAGCAAGCGTGTTGCTTTTGGTGTTCATTGAGATTTCACCACCATTTTTCTTTGTTTCAGGACACGAGTAGGAGATATGAAAACAAAGCTGGAAGTTTCATTACTGGAATAGATGTAACTTCCAAGGTAATTTTTGCACTGTGGTTCTTCAACATGTTCTAATTATTGCTACTGGAAAGGAGGAACTGTTTCATTTATTTCTTCCCCAGCATGCACAGAAGCTTGGCCCCGTGTTCAGATAGCTGGCATTTTTCAGCAACTAGTGAATTCTCCTTTTGTTGGTTGTGGCCTGCATCAGGACCTGATATTTCTTGTAAACTGTGAGAATTAGCATTTTTAAGTTACAAAAATTTGTGTGCCAAAAGCTGCAAATGTTTCTATTGAAATTGCCGTGATGCCACTCAATATTGCACAACAAAGCCCTTTGAGACAAGTCAGCTGCGGGTTTTCCTCTTAGGTGAGTGACAGAAGGAACAACGAGCGCTTGGCAGGAAAATCTAGTTTCGTTGCCTTGTATCTTCCAAGGGCACCTTATTGTTTAATTATTTAAGGCATAGTTTGGAGAATGTGAACAGCAGTTGCATTTAAATAACTTAAAGTTACATAATTCTGTGGAACTTCAGAAATTTAATCCCACAGCTCATCTCTGTACATTTGATACCAAATTGGCAGTTGTTTCATATTGTACAATTGACCACTGTATCCAGCATTTGGTAGCAGAGAAAAAGCATTCAGTCATATACTTTATAGGCCTGATACAATTTTACGTGTTCTCACAAATATGAATCCCCACCACAACAGTGTGTTGACAAATGACATGAATTCCCGTTGTGTGTTACTGAAGCTCAGAAGATTGTGCTTATCAAAGGGTACAAAAAGGATTCCAGATGAAGACTGAAAATCAGCTTTTTGGCTTCAATATCTACCTTGTGTTACTGTAATCCGGTAAAGAATTTGAAGTTTCCCTAGTTAGGGGAAAGCTGTCATCTTCTGTAACGTTCTTTAATGATGCAGCTCTGAAAAACTTTAAGAAATGTGGTCAAAGATGTTTTGGCAATCTTTACAAACTAGTAAAAAGCCCATGCTTATTTGGATATCATTGCTGGCAGTTTTTGCCTAATCACAGTTTGTGTTCCAGATTTGACTTTGGTTAGGAACATCCAAAAATCTATAATTCTTCCTAATAAATTCTGTAGAATAAGGAGCTTCTCAGTCCGTTTCAAAAATTGCACAAGATCCACATAAGCTGTTGCTCATGAGCTACCTAAAAGCAGCTTGAATTGCCAGTCTAAGTGAGATCTCTAGAGTCAGCACTCCAGGTAGTGCTGTTAAAGTCATGCTCGGAGAGACAAATTTACATTTTTGTACATATTTAAAAAACAGATGGGGAAAAATCTCTTAAAAGACTAATTTTCCATGTGGTAGAAATGCTTGTTCTAAGAGAGGTTTTTTTGAGCACGGCCTCTGTACGTTTGTTAGGAAGGAAAAGATAATGTTACTGTTCCATCGTGGAGTCTGAGCTTGTTTTCCATGCATCTTCATTCCCGTTGTGTTGCTGGACCTACGTGAAAACTGTTACATGGCACAGAAATGTTTCAATGAATTATTTCTGCATTCTGAAAGATACAGGTCTGTTTAGAATTAATAGAATTATTAATATAGATTGTTGCCATCTAGTGAATTTTATTTTAAATCTCTTGTTGGGAATGCTGCTGTGATTCCTGTTTTGAGTGCATTGTTTTGCATTTTGCAGGAAGCGATTGAGAAAAAGGAACAAAGAGCAAAACGCTTTCATTTTCGAGCTGAAGTGAATCTCGCCCAAAGGAATGTGGCGCTGGATCGGGACATGATGAAGAAAGGTACAAGTTTATCCCACAGTCAAGAAGAAAAGATCCCTTTGTTTACTTCCTCACAGTTCCGTTACTTGATTTATTCTATAAGATTTCCTGCATCCCAGAGGCTTTCCCAGGTCACTGCCAAAAGAAATCAGTTTGTTTGTTTGTTTGGTTTTTTCCACATTTTTCTTTTAATGTCATTACTTCTTAAACTACTTGACAGTTACCATTTTGCTCCTTGTTTTACCAACTCCAGAAAGAAGAAAATATTTTTCGTGTACCTTATTTACTGTTTGGCAATGGCACCTAGTGCTGCGTGTCCAAGATCCATCTTCTGGATCAGTGCTGCTTTAAGAATCTTTAAATTCTTTGAAAAGGCCTGGGTCGCTGTTTGTGTATGAGCGGAGGACTCTGTGCTGTACGCACAGCGGAGCTGGACTGACTGCGCATGTGCTCCTAGGTGGCAAGCTGGGCATGGTGGAGTGTAAGCAGCTCAGCCAGGAGATGTGTGCACAACAGATTGGCGCTTTTGGCATCCAGTTAGTTCTCGAGGCTTTTTTTTTTTCCAACTGGCAGCTTGGACCCCCTAAGCCGTGGCCTGTAGCAGCTCTCCGTCAGCTGTTGCAAGGGGAAGTGCTTTGTACACGTGTCCTGGTCGCAGGCCTCGTTGGTATTCTGGCTCTCTAGTACTCAATGGTAGTACTTTGGCAGCATTTAAAAAAAAAAAAAACAAAAACGTTTTTAAGGCAGTTTGATTGCTTTGCAGTACCTACATCTACCAATGGTTGTAATGTTACCTCTTTTTAATTTTCAATTTATTAAAGTTTTGCATTGTGGAATAATAGGTCAAGTTATGGTGTTTTAGAATGGTGTACATCATAATTTGCTCTCATTAGCTTCCCTTTAGCTTATTTAAAATGTTTGCTTTCTAAACCCATATGTTACTAATATAAAAGCTTGCTCTACAGAAATAAGTACCAGTTTTGTATCTCTTCCTCTTTATAGCAATTCCTAAAGTGAGACTGGACACAATTTACATTTGTGGGGTGGATGAGATGAGTACGCAGGACATCTTTGCCTACTTCAAGGAGTATCCTCCTGCTCATATTGAGTGGTTAGATGATACATCATGTAAGTAACGGAGTCTTTTGTCGGTAGTTCTTACTCTTTTTTTTTTCTTTTAATATCGGTCGTAGCTGTACCTCAGATGTCTTAGTGGCTTTCAAAGTCACTGATCTTTGTCTCAGTTTCCCTGTCATTTGCCTTAGTCAAAAGAGATTTAGAAGGAAAGAATTAATAACATGGGGAAAATCAAACCCACTATCTGGCTGAGTATTTATTATTGGAAAGAGATAGCACAGAATAACTTTCAGGTCTCTAAGTGGGGGGGAAAAAAAAAGTCTAAAATTTTGTGCTGCTTACATCCTGACATGAATCGTATACCTGCTTGTGAGTGTCACAAAAGATGACGTTCTGAGAGAAGGTGATTGAGCTGTGGCGGTCAGGCAGGTTGGTATGGTTTTGTGCTGTGAAGGAGCAGACTTGTTGCCATAATTGTTTAGTGCATTCTCCAGGAGAAATTAGTGGGTGGAAGAAGGTAGCAGCTGAATGTGATTTACATAGATTGGAAAAGGAATGTGAATTCACATTGCAAGGGCTGTTTTGCGGAGCGAGCATGCAGTGAGATTGCCAGAACGATATAAGGTTGTTGACAGTCATGCCTTCTTCAGTGATACAACAGACTGTACAAGAGCTGTTTGCTACGGTTGGGCACTGGGTCATGGAGCTGGAAGGCTCCAAGATTGTCATGCGGCTAGAAATCCTGTGGCAGAAATCATAGAAAAAGAAGGAGCCAGTGCAGGTTTTCCAATTGGATTGGGATTGCTGGAAACTGGTTTATTGACGAGCATGGTTGAGACCTGAGAATTAGTAGCATGGTTCCCTGGAACGACCCTGAAGGAATTACGTTCGCGTGCCAGGTATGCTACAAAATACTGGAAACCTTGAAGTCGCTGTGTGTGACGGCTTGATACGCAGCCACAAGCTGACAGAAAATTTGAAACGCAGTGAGCCCTGGGCGGGCAGTTGCAGTGAAGAGCTGCTAGATGAACCGGTGGTGATGCGTAAGCTAGCAAGCGCACAGCTTGACCTGTATCTGAGGCTGCGTTTCTAAAATTGTCTGATTATCCTTTTTCTTAAGTGTTACATGCGTGAATTTGGCATGGAAAGAGAGTGAACTCGCAGTGCAAAAACGCAGGCTTCAGAATAGTAAGAGCACTTTACCCAATTATAGTTAAAACACATCTTTTTTTAGTGATTAATTTTCATGCTCTGAGTTAACGTGCCAACTACATTTGGTGAAAATTCAAAAAAAAGGCATTGTGTTTTCAGCATAAATTTGCATCGCAGCATGGTAAAAGTGTTAACATTCCCAACTGAATTACATCTCACGATGTCTTAGTGCAAAGGTGAATTTAGGCTGTGTTCTGTGTTTGAAACTGATGAACATGAAATGATAAAGGCTTTGAAAATCTGGATATGTGAAGAGCAGGTAGGCATACATAAATGAAAGGTTATTAGCTAGCCAATCGTTGCAGTCAGTATCTGGGTGTTCTTCACCTTGCAAATCTTGTCTGTTCAAGTAATTTAAGAGAGAATCTTTTATTTTCGGACACTGTATAGTTTTCTTGATATCTGAATACACTCTGCTTAACAGCAGAGCAATAAATGGCATTTGTTGCTCTGTTTGCACTGAATGCATCCGTGCAGAAAGCTTTTGTTCAAAACCTGTTTATAAGCACTTTTAGCTCTTTCAATTTTGGCATCTATAAAATGCTTTTAATTGGCCTCAGAAGTTATATTTTAGTACCATCTGCTGATACTTAGGGCGTGTACTGAATCATATTGTTGACCTGTGTATGCTATAATCTGTGCTCAAGCAGTCTCTCCTATTTTCCCCTATTTTCCTGCTTTTCGGAAAAGATTAACAGAATTCTGCAACAAGGTCCAAGGTTCTGTTAAATTGCCAAAGGGAAAAAAAATCGAGGCTTCTTTCTCTCCCCTCCCCCCCCCCCCCCCCCCGCTTTTTTCCCCCTCCTTTTTTTTCTCTGTTTTTCCCCCCTTTAATCGCATTTGTGTGCTAACACGTTCATGAAATACACTGACCTTGGTTCAGTGTCCTAATTTCTGTGCTCAGGAAGCAGTCTCTAATATATATGGTTGTGCTTTTCAATGATTTTGGGTTTGATCAGTTGTGTGTTTGTTGACATGTGATGAAAGCTGTGTGTTCTCCAGCTTAGCAAGTGTGTTAAAGAACAACTTCCCCTGCAGAAGTATATCTGATTACTGTGCTGTTGTGTCACTATATAAGAGTGTTTCTGAACTTTTGTTAGTAATTCCTCTCCAGAAAGGCAATGTATGTGACTCTTTGATTATACAAACTGCATTTTGTTTTTGTATGTGTTTATATATGTCACAGGTAATGTGGTCTGGCTTGATGAAGTAACAGCAACACGGGCTCTAATAAATATGAGTTCCTTGCCTGATCAGGAGAAAACAAAAAGCAGAGAAAACAATGAAGAGAAGACAGCTGAAAAAGCCAAGAAAGGTAGATTGAGATATGCATATATAGACATCATCTAGTTAAATCAACGGAACTTTAAACTTGTGCTTGGGTACTGCATAATCTAAATTACTGAAGGAGCTTCTATCATATAGTTTCAGGTAAATGTATTCTGCCACTTTAAAAAAGGCTTTCATCTTGGAAACCTTTTGAAGAAGCTGCTTCTTAAAAGGTGGGTTGGAGCTAGACCAAAAGCAGTAACTCAGTCGATACTGAACATGTTAGATGCAGGGTCATATTCAGCTATGCTATTTATAGTGGTACGTGTTGCACAGAACACACACAGTCTGTGTGATGTGCGTACAAAGGCAGTAAAAGGATGGCTTCTAAGTGTGGAAAAAGCAGATGTAAGAAAATGTCTTACTTTTGAAATACCACAGTTGATTCCTTTCTTCATACACCACCATCCTTCAAGCGTGCCGTTCGCACTGATGTGAGCGTATCGCCTCACCACTGTGGGTATCGTCTGTAAATTTGGCTATTATAATTTCAAGAAAGAAGCACACTGAAAGGTCAGCTATAAAAGAGCAAAGCAGGGAAAGTACATATAATGTTGTGATAAATCTGGTACCTGAATGCCTTAATTGTAAACTTATTTTACGGGTGTAAATTAAAAATCTTTTTCTACCTTAGGACTGTTTTGCTGTTAGGCTGGTGTGATAAATTGCTGTGGTTCCAAGTACTGTACCACACAGCACAAAGCAGAGAGAGATGTTGTATTTATTAAGTCTCCCATAGATTTTGCTTAAACATGCTAGATGAACAAAATGCAAATAGCCAATCTCTCTCTTAGATATTTGCAGTGCTACCAAAAGCCCTTCTGGGAAGTTTGGGCTTTAGAGCTTTGTTAAGCTTGTGGATCCTTCTAACTCATCCCCTTTTCTTCTTGTTGCTTTTCTCCACAATGTGGTAGCTCCTCAACAGTCCGTGTGACTTTAATTTTTGGGCAAATGTTGATAATGCTTCAAGTAAGACTTGTTATGAAGTTTTTGGAGATAAATGACTGTCTTGTTTAAGTGGAGCATAAATATATGTATTTAATCTTGTTGGCTATAAATTACATATTGCGTCATCATTGCACCACATCTTAAAATAAAAATGTCATCTAAATTACTCCTGTTCATCTGGAAAAGCGGGATATTAGATAAAGTGCAAACTGTTCAATTACACCTTAAGGTGTGAGATGCATACAGATACACTGGAGTAATCTGGCTTAGTTGCATTCCTTCTTCAGATAAGAATTTGAGGGCTATTTAGGCATTCAGGGAAGCAAGAGACTAGTTTTTACTGTGAGAAGTGTGACGAGCTTATCATTTGGGGGGAAAAAGTGCTTAAATGCTGTCCCTAATGGAACTTAATTATTCAGGCTTGAATTTGGCTCATTCGTTTACCTGAATTCTCTCTTTGGTCTCAGTTTGGTTAATTGTGCTTTACGCTTTTCTTTTAACTGGGGTATGTCTTCAGGATCTTTTGAACAGCTACTGCTCTCTATTTTAAGTTTTCAAGTCTGTTGTTGGATGAGATTAAGACAAGGAACCCTGAAATAGAAAAGAGGTTTTATTTTAGTCTTATGGCTATGAAGTATTTTGAGATCTTTGCAAATGATATTGGTATATGTTGATAGTGGTCCGTATTCATTACTTGGGTTTTTTTTTCCTTTTTCCTGAGGACTGTTTGGAGAAAAAAAAATAATTCCAATGTCAATTTTCTTACCTTGAGCTAAAAAGAACCCTGAAAAATCTATGCAAGCATCTCACAATTTTAGTAGTTCTGGAAGCGTGCATTCTTATGTTAGTTATGTGTTAGTTATTTCACTTCAAAATTAAGTCACTAAGGTTTTTTTTTTCTCTCTCAGAAGCTTCTGTGCTTTTGAATAATAACCTGTTTTACATCGTTAGTATTGGATACTTGCAGGTACTTGCAGCATTTTAAAGGGAGGCTGAAGGAAATAGACTTTTATATGCCTTTTACAGTCTTGCCTTTGCTGATCTCTGTCATACCCTGAAATGCAGTGCAATTTCATTTGCTTTCAAAGAATTAATAATCCATGTGTGCTGCCACAGGCAGTTATCTGCACAGAGGCTGTCTAGTTAATGTTATTCTGTGCTCATGCGTGCTTCAAATTTCTGTAGACATTTACCGTTTTGATTATTCTCTAGGCTGCACAGAAGAAAGGATAACACCTTCAGTTTCATTTCAGAGAATGTAGGTAATAATAATCAAATGTGACTGACACACTAAAATGGAGGTTATTTCCCCCCCCCAATTATTTTCCTTCTTAGAAAAACAGGAGGAAAGTTCTGATGATGAGACAGAAGAAGGCGAGGTTGAGGATGACAATCCAAGTGACGTTGAGGTCAGTACAGAAGGAAAGTGAAAACACGATTACAGAAGTTTTGCTCTGACTGGTGTAAAATCTTTATAACATTATAGTTTTAACCATATATATTTGCAACTCACAATTTAATTATCAAAGTAAATGAGGTGGGGAAATGACATGAAGTGCAGATACGCTGTTGGTGAGAATAGCTACGTAAGAGTGTTTTGTGAAAGTAGATTTTTGAAGAGCGCTAGGGCATCCAGCACGTCAGAGCTAGGCTGGCAGCTCCGCTCTGCGGAGAGGAGGCAATGAAAGAGCAACAATGGAAGGCAACGGCCTTTCAGCAGCGAAGGCAGCGCTTAGAGACAAATAGGATTTAGGCTGTCCGCAGAGACGTGTGGGAATCGGCATACGCACTGATGTTTTGTAAGCGATTTAATCTTCACTGGCTGAATATATAATAGGTGTGATTAGTATTTTCTTTAGGAATGGCTCAGTGAACACTCGTACATCATGGAAGTCTGAATTTTAGTTTCTGTAAAGCAGATATAAATGAAAAAAAAAAAGCCTTTTAGTCATTGTGTGAGGGCATGAGAACCTGTTAGTAAAACCATTTAGATATGAAACAAGCAAAAAAATCAAATAGTTGTTTTTCAGTGTCCAAGTTGTGCTATTTATTTTCTGCATTTCAGTCGGTAATATAGTGTTATTTGGCAATTATTGGATTTAATAATCTGAGATAAGGTTAAGAAGGAAGAGAAGGAAATATTTTAAATCTTTAGGGCAAGTTACTTTAAAAATTCACATTAGTTTGTCAAGAAAAAAAGCAGAGTTCATTTGAACATAATTTGAAAAGTAACTTAATAATCAGTTGATTGCTTCTCTGTAAGAAATCCATTTTTGTTCAACAGTAATTTCATTTTTGAGTCCAAAATACCTTTTTTGCCCCCCAAAGTTGGATGCCCTCTCCCAGGTAGAAGAGGATTCTCTCCTGCGTAATGATCTTCGCCCTGCCAATAAACTGGCTAAAGGAAACAAGCTATTCATGAGATTTGCTACTAAAGGTAAATGAACAGCTTAACAAGCATAATGAGTTAATCACTTGTTGTAATTTTATTTGTTGACTAATTAATGACTTGAAGTACCTAATTTTTATTTGCAAAATTGTTAGGTTTTTTTGCTAATCATTAGGTATTAAGATTTTGCAATAAATCCCCATTTACTCTGTGAATTAAATTCAGTGCAAGTTGTATGAAAATTATTGTACATAAAAATTTTACATTGGGCTCGGCATTCTTCCCAGTACCGTAGAACAGGCTGTATGGTGCCCTTCTCCACAGAGGTGAATTTCACTTTTTAGAAATACGAAAATTATTGGAGATGCTGATGAGGTATTAGTGGAAATTTATTGCTAAATACAGTTGAGATATTAAATTATATTTATGAGTAAAATGAAATTCCATCTGATTTCTGGGCCATGTGGGAAGTGACACATAAAGAACAGAAAGGTCATGAGTAAGCTAAGTACAGCCTCCAGCAGTTGCAGTGGGATGTAGTGCTCTCTTAAGCTGCTATGTAGAAACTCAGTCTCTCTAGAATTAAGTTTCTAGACACAAATAAAACCGTGGTGGTAGGAGAAATTTCAGAGGTGTCAGCAAAATGGTATCCTTTGTGAAGGAGACGGAAGTAATGCTGATCTGTAAGACATATTCAGTCTTACTTTCACTCTCTGTGTCTTTGACTGGACAGTTATTTATTTTTGTGCTGGTGTTGTATATTCTAAGAGGGAAATATTCCTTTAATTTATGTTTTTTTCAGATGACAAAAAAGAGCTGGGAGCTGCAAGGCGAAGCCAGTATTACATGAAATACGGCAATCCCAATTACGGAGGCATGAAGGGGATTCTTAGCAATTCTTGGTGAGTATTGGATAGAGGAATTGGAACGTTGCAGGTAATTGGACAAGATAGTCTAAAACTTTTAATTTGTGGATTTTCTTTCTATTCAGTTTATGTAGATGCTTCTTATGCGTAAATAATGTTTTTGCAATGTGACTATGAATTTGCAAGGGGAGTATTTTCTCATGGAAATAAAGAATGTTTATATTCAAAACATTCAGCACAGATCTCCGACATAGGCGTACGTCTGCTGTTAAAGCGAGCGATAATTGCACATGCTTAATGCAGGACTGAATGTGGCTCAGTCGTGATGCCTTTTCTGTGACAGGAGTGTCATTCTTTTTATGGTCATTCAGGAAACGAAGATACCATTCACGTCGAATCCATCGGGATGTGATAAAGAAAAGGACACTTATCGGGGATGATGTTGGCTTGACTCCTCCTTACAAACATCGTCATTCAGGTAATTGATGCCAATATGTCAACCCTGTAAGAAGACAGCTGGGGAGTGGAGGGCTGGAAAGGACCTGAAACAGTGCCTCGTGTAATCCCCTGCCGTGCGTGGAAGTGAAGTGTACTTTTAAAAAAAAAAAATCTATAACTTGAATCACATTTTAAGAGTTTGCAGGGAACAACTGAGGCAGAAGCTTCACGCTGCTCATTGGCTTACCAAGATAGCTGCTGCTTTTTATGTGGCATTTTTGTCTTACAAATTTAGGACATAGGGGCTGTAGCATCAAGGGCAACAAGACGACATAACTTCTTTAAACGTCTTGGCAGTTTGTCATACTTGCTGTGTCAATTCTTCCATTCTGTGAAAAAGCAAGCTGTAGATGTAGAACAATAAAGATTAGAAAATTCTATTAATTAGGCTTGAATATCTTCAGCTACTCCCTAAGGTGGGGGGTGTGCATTAGAAAAAGAATTAGTGTAAAAGCCTTTGACGTGAGACAAATACAGTGTCAAAGTTTCATATGAGTGGCGTGTTAAAAATACAGCCATGGATGTATCAAATCTCATGGAAGATTTTGCATGTTGATAAGGTACTGCTTTCTGAAAAGATACTTGCACGCTGCTGTTGACTAAATTTAAGTTGTTGATTTATATTTAAGTCAGTATGCGTGTCATGGTTTAACCCCAGCTGGCAACTAAGCACCACGCAGCCGCTCGCTCACTCCCCCGTGGTGGGATGGGGGAGAGAATCGGAAGAGTAAAAGTGAGAAAACTCGTGGGCTGAGATAAAGACAGTTTAATAGGTAAAGCAAAAGCCGCGCACGCAAGCAAGGCAAACCAAGGAATTTGTTCCCTCCTTCCCGGTGGGAGGCAGGTGCTCAGCCATCCCCAGGAAAGCAGGGCTCCATCGCGCCTAGCGGTGACTTGGGAAGACAAACGCCATCGCTCCGAGCGTCCCCCCCTTCCTCCTTCTTCCCCAGCTCTCCCTGCCGAGCATGGCGTCCTGTGGTGGGGGACAGCCCTGGGGGCAGCTGGGGGCAGCTGTCCCGGCCGTGTCCCCTCCCAGCGCCTTGTGCCCCCAGCCTGCTCGCTGCTGGGGTGGGGGGGAGGCAGAAAAGGCCTTGACTCTGTTTCAGCACTGCTCAGCAACGATGAAAACATCCCTGCGTTATCAACACCGTTTCCAGCACAAATCCAAAACACAGCCCCATACCAGCTATGGTGAAGAAAATTAACTGTACCCCAGCTGCAACCAGCACAACGTGATAAATTCATACCAAAAAGCACGCACGTATCTTTAGTATCGCTGCTCACAGGACTTGAAAGGATTATCGCGGAGCCAGCGGTTGTCACATTAAGCCCTGCAAGATCGTAGGAATTGTTATCCTTGGTTCAGGAAGCATGAACTGCACCTACTCCGGGAGGCAGCTGTACCTTACATACTCAGGTCAGCTTTATGCCTGAGCAGGCTGCTGAGATAGGGAACACCATGGGCTATTTTTCTCCTGTGGCAATTTTCTTCCACTTAGGCTGTTCTGTAGTATGGATTCCACTTAGAATATTTTGCAAAATATTCTCTCTTTAGCCTTAGAGAACTACAAAGACTCGTTTGTAGTGGGTCATTTTTCCCCCCTTGGTTTTAAGGTACCTTATATGAATGATAAACTTCAGTTTATCAGAATCAGTTTGTCTTGCTACAGGCTTAGTAAATGTTCCTGAGGAGCCTATTGAGGAGGAAGAAGAGGAGGAGGAAGATCAGGATATGGATGAAGATGACAGAGTTGTGGTAGAGTACCGTGATGAACTGCAAGCGTTCAAACAGTCCCGAGACCGCAGTGCAGCACGGCGATCCAGTGCTAGCGCGTCTGATTCTGATGAAATGGACTATGACCTTGAACTGAAAATGATATCAACACCCTCTCCCAAAAAGAGCATGAAAATGACGATGTACGCAGATGAGGTGGAATCACAACTGAAAAATATTAGGTAAAAGTTTCTTATTTACAAGTATCAGTGAAAAGGCATTCTAAATTCTAGTTAGTGACAGAGCTGTCAAAGCTTAAAGACAAACCATTGAAGCTACTTTTTCAATTCTTAACATAATTTTGTAGTAGATACTTTAAAAAGAAATACAAAATGCAGAAACCAGTGATACAGGCTTTTAATTACAATTAACATTCTTAAAATATAGCTTCCTTTGCGGATTTCTGTAACCCTCCTTGTTGATAATAACGAAGCTCACAGTGGAATCAATGGAAATGTATGCGAGCACAATTAACTTCTTGCATTTCATAGCTAGGCCAGGGAGAAAGAACTCCTTTCTCTTTTCCCTTTACCCTTTCCTCTTTTCTCAGAAAGAATAATAACCCTTAAGTGTTGATGACAAAAAGGAACTTATGTTCATTATGGGCATATTAACCAAAATCGCTTATATTGTAGGTTATTTTAATAACTTTAACATGCGTCCTTTCAGTAGTATGATTATACTTCATTATAATGTCAAGGCCTTTAACAATTTTGAGGTTGTTTATCTGCTCTGAATTTTGACCCAGAGGCACAGCCCTAAGGAAACAAACCCGATGCTTGCCTTGAAATGGATACTGAGGTATTGATGGGATTATTGCTGAACTTAGGATTCTGACTGGAACACGTGCTCTTCTCAGTAATGTTTTTACCTCTGTTTCTCAGTAAAGAAATCCTGATATTACGGTTTTCTATGATGTAGTTTTACATACAAGCAGACTTAAGAACTATACTAGATTTCATTTCATTTAAGGGACATTAAATCTATTATTATTTTATTTAGGAATTCCATGCGAGCAGATAGCATAGCAACCAGTAACATCAAAAATCGGATTGGCAGTAAAGGATCATCAGAGAAAGTTGCAGATGTAAGACTACTGCTAGAAGAAAAACGTCAGAATAATACTGGGCCACGTCAGCCAAACAGCACTGTAAAATCAGGTAATTTTAAACTCTTAGGTTGTGCAGAACTGTGACTGGCTCGTTACAATGGATATATACACTTCACACTGCAGCTGAAGAACCTGAGGGAATTCTGTTCAGCAGCAGTTTCTGCATCCATACAGTTAATTTTTCCTCACTAAGAGACTGCATTGGGGATTGCTTTGGGGAAAAATGACGTACATTTGAGTGAGAGAGTGACATTTATTTTTATCCAATTCATTTGCCTGTTTCTATTTCCCCCCACTTTTTTGATTTGCTCACTCCTTGAGGCAGAGATTCTGTATGACTCTGAGAAATGTAGCATGGGGGGGAAGCTCATACAAAGTGAAACGTCAAACGCTAGCTACTTACATGAAAGAACGTGTATTGCATGAATATGGACGTGTTTTTCAATTGACAGGGTTTATTTCGGGGCTTAATTGACTTGCTTTTTTGACTCAGGTGTGTGTAATTTCAGCTACTTCTGATGTACGTAGTGTCCAGAGGATTATCTGACTGATAAGTGAAAGATACTTTCCTGTATCAATGTAACGTAGAAGTTACGTTAGTATATTTTACCCCTCTGGCACATTTTGGGGTTCTGACAAGTTGACACACAAATCCTGTGACTTCCTTTGTATGTTTTTGTTTGACCCCTCTTTAAGGCTAGGAATATCTAGCTAAACCAGACAAACTTCAGAATGCAAGACTCGCATCATGAGTTAAATATCAATATATTTAGGATTCTTATATTCTGGTTTTCATTTTATTCTGCAAAATATCAAGCAGTATTAGAATTCTAAAGCGAGGTATCTATTAAGAATCGTGGAAGGCATACCAATTTTTGTATAATCATACCTCATGCCAGATGCATACACGCTGCGCTGCTAAAAGAGAAATGCAGCAAGCCACGGAATAACTTACTTTTTCGATCTTCTGGACATAGCACAACCTGAAAACATTAAATGTCAAATTTATTGCCAAAAAAATAAGAAAAATGTAATCTGGATAAATTTTATTGCAGACATTGCCAGGACTGAGATCTGAGTGTGAAAGACTTAACGAAAAGGCTACAGAAAAGATAAAACCAGAGAATCTGTCTAGTTTCAAGTTCTTCAAATTGTGCAATTAGCTGGCAGAACTAAAGTAAATGCATCATGATTTTTGTCATTTTAATCACTGAAAATATCCCTAGATGTGCGGCAAAGACTGGGAAAAAGACCACATTCTCCAGAAATGAAGCCTCCAAGTAGTACCTCTGCTCCTCGTCGAGAGCCAATATCAGATGTGCATAGCCGGTTAGGAATCCCCAAACAAGATGTAAAAGGCCTCTACTCTGATACCAGAGAGAAGAAATCAGGTTAGTTTTATGGAGAAAGTGTAATACTGCAATGCCTTTGATTTTAGAGTAGAAGAGAAATTTCAGCAGAAAATCATGAAGGCTGTTCAGTTGAGTGAAATTAAAGAGGAATTAGGAAACGTTCGTTCAGAGCTTTGAAATCTAAGTACATGTATCGTATCCTAGAATGGTTTGGGCTGGAAGGGACCTTAAAGACCATCTGGTTCCAACCCCCCGCCGCGGGCAGGGGCACCTTCCACCAGACCAGGCTGCTCAGAGCCCCATCCAGCCTGGCCTTGAGCACTGCCAGCGAGGGGGCATCCACGTAGGTAGGCTGAGCTGAGTATTTTTGTCCGCTTAAAAGTAGAGGTCCGCTTTAAAACTGCGGTCAAAACAGGGCACTAAAACAAGTGTATTGAACGCAGCGGCACTTCGGACCTGTGTGTAGCATTCTCTGGAAATGGGAAACAGTGAACAGGACTGCACTGAGCCTCCCATGTTTGAATTTCAACTACTGCTTCAAAGCGTAGCAAGTTCCGTGCCAAATGTTAAGGTGGGAGGAGTTTAAAGAGATGCAGTGAATTTAAGGCTAGGTTCCTCAGACTTCCTCCAGAATTCCTCTTAGTCCTGTCTTTTTTTAAAAAATGTTTGTTTTTCACCTAATTAGGTAATTTATGGACCCGATTAGGGTCTGCTCCGAAGACACAAGAAAAGACTTCAGATAAACCTGAAAACTCTGTGGCATCTCCAGAGGAAGATGATTCAGAGCTCCAGCGGGTTTGGGGTGCTCTCATTAAGGAAAAAGAACAGTCTCGGCAAAAAAAGAGTCGATTGGATAATTTACCATCTCTACAAATTGAAATCAGCCGAGAAAGCAGTTCTGGATCAGACACTGAATCATGATTGTTTGTACTTTCTGGTCCTCAAGATTGTGACTCTGCAGTGTGGCGAGATTTCCTTTGCCCAAAAGCTGGACACCGGCAAAGGCTCTGCAGCGAAGGTTCCAGAAGCGTCTCTGTTCCTTTTATACAAAAATAGACGCGCATACCACTTGAAACCTGAAGCAATCACGTTTGTCTGGAGTCTGTGGTCGGCCCTGGGTTATGTAGGGCATTGTCATATATGTTTATTACAGCAAACCTGTAGTTAATTCTAGCAAAACACTTCTCCCCAAGCTTTGAACTTAAGAGAAGAGGCAGAAATGCTCTGTATTTTTAAGATGACCATTTTTAACATGGAGCCTTTTAACAAAATATTTTTCACAGTTCATCCAAAGAACAGGGCATTTCATAATCAACAGCATGGCCTTGCCCTTCTGGCTCTTACCAGCGTCTTTCCTTTCCTCTTGGAGTAATAACAGTAATGCTTCCTGGGTAGGCAGCCAGCAAGGATAAAGCGTGAAGGGAATACCGTGTGCCCTTCCTCCAAAATACTGAATGTAAATCGAAGTTACGTGTTTCAGTACAGTGAAATTTCACATAGGATCCACGTAGCATCACTGCTCTCGAGGAATTCTGCTCGTTTATGGTGGTGATACTATGTCCTGCTGTAGTAGGGATCGAGATGTTCAAGACTGCAAAGTTGGATGTTTGAGAATTGTGTAAATTCCCAAGGGTTTAATTTTTTTTTTTTTGTTACATGATGAGAAATTATATTTCTTTCATTTTATCTGTATTATGTTTTGAAGAAATCTAACAATTGAAAGGCGTACACTTTTATATTTGTGAGAATTTTCCTGTTGGCCACGGTGAAAGCTATAGTGGTGTTTTCCTATGTGCTGTTTAACTATATATATATATATAATATATATTAACTATATATATATATATAACTGAAAGAGAAAAGGAAAACTATAGGATCACTGTCTCATGTCAATATTTTTGAATGTTCTTACTGTATAGTACATGTGGATGTGCACATGGTTGACTTGTTACATTCAGCTTTTTTGCCCGCATACCCTCTCTGAGTAGGAAAAAGGTTTGATCAGTGTGCAACTGCAGTTTTTTCTTGTTGCCTATGGCGTTTATTTTGATCGCCAAGAATTCTAAATAAGGAATAACGCTAGCACATCGCATTCTGGTAAACCGAACAGGTAGCAAAAACATTGTCTGCTCCCTTTTGATAGTCTGAAAATTTGTTGGCGTTGTCCCTATTTCCTAGGTTCTGTCAGTCCAAACCGCCTGTGAATATCTCTTCCCCTTTCTGCTTTCTAACAAACAAATGTTTTATCTTTTTTCCCCCCCTATTTTTGTACTAAGTTGAAGTAGGTTTGAGGCTTCACAAAAGCAAGGAATCTGCAATTAACTTTTCTTATTGCTTTATTATGTGTAAGAATAGCAGCATGTTTAAAGGTAAAACTGAAAGGTACAGTGACTAGAAGGGTAATCTGGGGCCCGACTGGGCTTCGAGCCTTATTATTTCCTTGTTTTGTGACACTCATCCTTGATTTTATATTTAATTATTGGATATATAAATATGTCTCATAAAAGTACTGTTGAGAGTAAATGACTGCAATGTCTGATCACTGTAATAATTCATTTTAAGGTGTGCTTTCATTAATACCCCTTCCAAAGCCTTCAAACAGAGTCATACCCCTGCCATACTCATTTCTCAAGATCCTGATAAAATTTATTTAACCGGTGTCTTTTTGCCAGTGAACCTTTGTATTGTGTTACTGCTTTGGATCCGTTCTGACCTTTCCTTCTTCTGAAAGGAGATGGTAGATACCAATCGTGCACCTGGTCTATGAAGACAGGCTTCTGCACCGCTGTGAATCTCTGCATGTTTTTAAGCTCGGCCGCTGGTTGTGGCCTGCTGTTAACGTCGCTGATAACCACTGTGTTTCCGTGTACGTACGAGGGGCAGGCTGGCTGGCGCGAGGGGCGGAACGGGAACAGAGGATCTCTTCAACCGATAGAAAAGATCTGAACTAATGGATGCGTGAAGTCGAGAAAAGCGGCTTCCAGGCAGTCAGAAATACTTCCAGGCAGTCAGAAATACTTCCAGGCAGTCAGAAACACGCCTTAGCAATGCCTCCCGTTAGCCGGGTCTGTCACCGTTATGGTTTGGGGGGGGCTATGTGTGGTAATGAGACCGTGGTAGCTTAGCTGCAGGAAAAATAGAGGTTTACTGTTGAAGGGACCTGTAGAGTTGTTTGTGATTGAGCGCGTGCCTGGTTTTGCTTTTGCTGATGGACAGAGAAGCCTTGAAAAGTGTTGGCTGGTGTCGGGAATTCTAGCTTTGGTCTTGGTTACCTGAATGTGAGCTGCTGGGGTTTGAGAATTAAAAATAGGCACTGAATCTTTAGTGAATGCTTTTTCCTCAACATGGTTAATTTAAGTGCTATTTGACCTAGAGCGAGATTGCATAGAGAATTTTGTTTTAAGTCCCCTTCTCTTTGTGGTCAGCCGTTTTGCCCTTAGCTACCGTGTTCTTGATCTTTCACGGGACTCCCAGATATTGTCACCTTCAAGGAATTTGATGCAGAAATTAACGTTCTGATACTGAGACGTGCGACCTGTGTGTTTTACTGAAATGAACTTACCTTGAAAATTGCAAGAAGGAGAAGTTTGGCTTTGGCTTTTGCTGGAGGATCTAGGTCTTGGAGGGAAAAAACGTTTCTGAATTGTAGGTGACTCGTTACAGGACTGCTACTAGTCCTTCTTCTAGAAAGTTTTGCTGTTTTAAAAAGGTATTTTTTGGTAAATAGTTCTGGTGACTGTTACGCTGTGCAAAAGAAATCATCGTGGGGGCTGCAGGCTGTGCCGCAGCCGTCCTCGGGCAGGCCCTGGGCGCGTGGCGTTTATGAGGGTGTGGGGTTGGGTTTTGGTTTTGAGGATGATGGCTGATGTGTTTGACAGGGAGAAGGAAAGCAAAAGACCTTTTCCGTTCAAGATGACATTATAATGTGAAAATAATGAAACTTTTATTTAAAACAGCTGTTCTGTTCCAAATAAAAGTGGTCTGAAATCGCACTGACCTACCCAGTTTTGCTGGAAAACACATCACAAGGGGCAGCGCTGCACCTCTTCAGGGTGCAGGGCCTGCGGCCGCTCCCTCGGCTGCCCTGAGGGGACTGGGCATCCCGGCTGCAAGATGAGGGGCCCTGCTTCGAGGTGTCGCCCGTCCCAGCCCAGGCTGAAGGAACCCACTTTCCTGCTGCCAGCCGAGTAGGGGGGTGCCTAAAATCAGGGTCCTGCCGGCCCAGCGAGGCTGCGCGGAGCCCGCCCGGGCCGCGCTGCAGAAAATGGACGCCTCGCCCTCCCCCCCCGCCTTGCTGGAGCAGTGGTACGTCCGGTCCCGCCCGCCGCGGCGTGGTACGTGCTGCCCCCCCCCCCCCGCCGCGGGGTGGTACGTCTGGCCCCCCCCCGCCGCGGCGTGGTACGTGCTGCTCCCCCGCCGCCGCGGGGTGGTACGTCCCAAGCCTTTATAGGCGGCCGCCGCCGCCATTCCCGCCCTTTCGTCCTGCGCGGCTGGCGGTGGTAAGGTGCGCTGCGCCGGGACGGGGCGGTTGGGCGTCGTGGAAGGCGGGCAGGGGGGAGGCGGAGGCCCGGCTTGCGGGGCGAGGCGCCCTCACCGCTTAGCAGGCTGAGGTGAGGGCCCTCCCCGCCGGCAGCGGTGGCGTCCGCCGTGCCTGCGGGGCCGCTGGGGCCGGGCCCAACCACTGGAGGGAGCGAGGGGGGGCGCTGGTGGCGCGCGGGGTGTGGCTCGGAGCGCGCGGCGCCTGACTCGCTTCTCCCCGCAGGGCGGCCATGGAGGCGGGCGGCGGCGCCCCGCGGGCCGGGCTGCGGCGGCGGCGGCCGGGCGAGGTGAGCGGGGCTCGCCGGGGTCGGGAGGCCCGCGTCTGGGGTGGCGGCGGGCATTGCTGCTGCCGGCTGCCCGAGCCGCAGCCGCGGGGTGCTTGCGGGGAGCGGCGTGGGAGGGCAGAGCCCGCGGACATCGCTTGCCGCCTCCTCCCGAGGCTGTGGGGGTGAGGCCTGTGTGGTTGGTGCTTGCCGTTCGCATGCCTGCTGTGCATTTCTACTTTTACGACGCTGTATTTAGCGAAGAGGGCGCTTTTTTTGTTTGTTCGATGTGCCGGACCCTTTCTGTGCAGTGAACGTTGCAACCCAGAATTGATGCTGTGTGGAGTTTAAATTTAAAACCCGCCCTTGTGGGGAATGCAATTGGCAAGCTGCGTAAGGGAGATTTCAAAGTTTCCTGATTAAAAACAGTTTAGAGAGAATTGTTGACTACTAAAAGCAATCTGATTTTTATACAATAAATAAAAATTTTGGTGCTTCGTGATACAAACACGAACGTGAGTGGAATTACAAGCAGACCGTTCGTGGTGAGGTTCTGGGTTTTTTGTTTTTCTGGATAAACCTACTTTATTTTTTAAAATTGCTGCTGAAGAATATTCTAGTAATGCTTCTTTTGCTTTTATTCCCACAGCAGAAAGATGTCCTGAAGTAAAGAGTAAGTTAAAGTTTATTTTGTACTAAGGTGCACAAAGTTGTTAAGGAAGTTCCAGGCCTTTACTTACATGCTAATGATGTAAAGCAGTTAAATACAGGACTGTTAGTCGAAAATAACCTGTAACAATTGCATCTTAAAAAGAGAGAGAAAACCGAATTTAAACTAATTTTACGTACCATTAAGTTAACAGAGCTAATGCCTCTTATAAATGAAGGGGAAAACGTACAGCTGTTGGTTCAAGATGAAACAATGACTGCGTTTTAAGTAATCAAATACAAAAGTTGTTGGCTGTTGATGATGATAACCCTGAATAGGAAGTGCCGTCAGATGCGAGAACTGACGATAACCTTCTTATTTGTCTGAAATACAGCTACATGCACGCAGAGTTTGAGTTCTAGAAATTTGTCTTCTAGAACTAATACGGCAACTTTTATGTACACTTGCTTTCTGTGAAGAGTGCTCTTGTAATAGCTAACATAGCTTCACGTCCGTCTGTTTGGCTTTATCTGCAGAGCCTGGTCTTTCCAGATCAATGTGACAGAGTTAGGACTGGCAGCGGGTCGCTCTTCGGAGGTGGCCCTAATGTGAAGGTAAGTGGGGAGTTTCACTGGACCGTGTTGAGCTTTATACCTGGTGGAATCTAAGTTGAGAATAAATCAGGCTGCCAAAAACTTGAGAGGCACATTTTGTACATTCAAACTTTCTAGCTCAAATCAATCTGCTTTCCCTCCTCTCTTCCTCAAAATTTAAAGCCCCGTGATACTTAATTTCCTGGTGTCTGTATTTAGGTATAGCTTGCAGGTCTCGGCTGCCATGTACTGATTGCTACTGATGTCTACTAATTGATGTTACGGCTCTTCACAGGTCCTGTGGAAGGCAGTGAGATGGCAAGAGCAGCAGATTGTCCTGGGTGAGTTTAATATTTGGTGTGCTGTTAGTTCAATGATGGTTTTTTGGCTACAGTCTCAGAAACGTTACCTAGTTGAGAAAGTTCTCATTGGCTGTGTTTCTATCTCTGTATATTCTTAGCTCTAAAAGTATAATTAATGAAGTTCTAGGCAAAGAAAATACTTTTATTAGACTGAAATATGGACAGTAAATGTCTAAGCAGCTGTCTTCTGCGCTGCAGTTTTGCCGACAGCGCTGTAGAGCGAAGGGATAAGGGCCTTGCTTCTGCTAGGAATGTATGAGCTTACCTAAAGATATCACGTGATGAAACTAACCGAAAATTGCTGGAATTACCGGCAGATTGACTGGTGGTGAGCAAAGGTTTTTCTGATGATATCCCTTCCGCTAACAAGCGGGTCAGTACTTGGCGTGGAACGGGTAACTTATCCGTGCTGTTGTATTGCAGGTGCTTACGCTGAAAATGTCTGATGAAGAAGGCATCCAGTAAAAGGTGCGCAGGAGCCTGGGGACTAGCGTTTGTAAACACTACGTATTTTTCTGCACAAAGATGTTAAAAAATGGTAACATGTACAGTTTTGATTACACATCTATTAAAATTCTCTCAAAAAAACCCCAACCGGGTCTGGTTTTGTCACTTCACTGCCTTAAGGAATGACTTGCTGTTACACAACACGTTTTTAATAAATATGCTGAGCACTCCTAGAATTTGCTGTATGATAAAGTAGGTGTATGTGCACTGCGGTGTAATTACTGCAGGTAACGTGAATGGATTTTGGCTGTGCAAGCGTTCTGTCTGGTGTTGGTAATTTGCTTGCTTTGAACAGTTTAAACAAGTGATACTAATACTGCTGCTCTAATTACTGGAGAGATTAGGCCTTAAATACCCCAACAGCAAGAAGAGCAAATGCAACCTTCTGTAGCTTGTTCCAGGCTTGCTATTTCTTCATTCTTTTGGCCTCAGCCTTTGTAAAGTCTGCTACAGAGGTAACAGAATCTGTTCTGCAGCAGTAGCGTTCTAGCCGGTGTTCTGAATCTCTTCTACATAATGGTCCAAATGTGCAAATCTACAATTAATTGCTAGATGTGGAAAAAGGGAAGAGAGACTCGTGCTCTGCGACTTGTCAGCATTCTTCAGTGTCGCTAGCAAGAGTGAAAAAGGCCGCTTCT
The DNA here is from genome assembly GCF_965183815.1 of Platalea leucorodia. NCBI lineage: Eukaryota > Metazoa > Chordata > Aves > Pelecaniformes > Threskiornithidae > Platalea > Platalea leucorodia. The sequence goes on along the minus strand of NC_138838.1, from coordinate 12,829,975 downwards.
GTGGCGATTGCTCGTTCTAAGGTTGGTCTATGATAAACAGAAGGTAACAAGTTTTGGGGGAATCTTGGGGACTTAAAACAGAGGTACCTGAAGGAGAAAAACAGCAGCTGAAGCCAAAACTTTGACAATTAATAACTGGCAGCTGTAACGCTTCAGTGCTCTTTTTATATTTATAGGAGGTTTGGAAGGTAAGAGTCTTCAAATTTGGCTAGAGCGGCTGAGCGTGTCCACGGAGACAGTTCAGTGCAGGTGTTGCTGATCGGGTTGCCCACTTGGTGTCAGCAGGTGAAAGGTTTTTGTAGTCCTCTTTAGCGTCTGCTTTTTGAAAAAGGTAAACACCGTTAACAAACTGATTCCTTGGGAGTGCCTGCTCATTCTGTGCAACAAGGATCAGGGTAACGTTAACTGTACAGCTCCGAGTAGAAGGTACCTTGGTGCTGCTTCTGGAAGTGAGGAAACTTTCACCCAGTTGGAAGTTTTGCCAGAGGGGGTGTGGCTAGGAAAAAGCCGTTCAGGACGGCTGACAAAACGGTCAACACGGTGGTTTGTGACGAGGACTATTTTTACTGTAGCAATTTAGGTGAGCAGTTCGTGGTTGTCGTAAAATACAGAGCAGGGATATGGCTTTACCCAGGGGCCGTAGTCCACAGAACCCCTGTCGCAGTGCGAGCCTGCTCGTTTTCGTGATGGGACAAGGGAAGAAGCGGTGGTGGCAGCGGGGCGTCAATGTTACACCAGCCCTGGGTCACAGGCGAGGCTCCAGGGCTGCCCCAGCCCGGAGTGCCCTTCCCTGTGCAGCGCAGGGAGACCCGAGGCTGTTTCTGGGCCGTGTCAGCTGGCTGATCGCCCGAAGGAGAGGTGCCGCGGCTTGCTGCTGCCCTTCTGGCATCACGGGTCGGCTCCCCGTCCCTCTGGCGCAGCGGGGAGCCCCGACGGCCGTGGAACCGGCGGGACTAGTGCGTCTCTGCGCTCGGGGCGTAAATCGTGCGAGATGCGGGATTTCGCGGAGGAGTGGGGTGCGTACTTCAGCCGTGGAAGAACAGGTTTAGCGTTTGTCAGAGACACGTCAGAAAGGGATAGCGCGCCTGGTGCTGTGACGCGCGGGTCAGCTAGGCTGGGTTTTCCTAGGAACATCACTGCCGTACACGCAGGGTTTAACGGAGACGTTCAGCTGGGTAATGGAGCAGGCAAAACTTGTTTGGAACCAATTCCTTTCTTTTTATCTCGATGTGTATTTGAGCAGTATGAAGAACAGGCTGCTCCAAGGTTTATTTTAATTAAAATTTTAAAGTAGAGGTACGTTCTGTTCCGAGTGTTTAATGAAACAAAACTATTTTTGCCAGATGTTAAGAGCTCGTGTGTTAGAATGTGTTGACAGAGGACATTTCTTAGCCGATACGATACGCGTTGGAAATAAAAGTGGTTTTAAAGGTTTCAGAAAGAGCACAAGGCATCCGCCCGCTGTTTTTAAACGCGATGCTGTACGCCGTGGGTGATAGCGGCGGTACGCATAGCCACGTGCCCTCGGGAAACAGAAACAGCTCCGCAAAGTTCTGCTCGACTGTTCAACGTGCTGTTTAATTTGCTCAAGATAGGTTTGCTGCACCTTGGTTTTGTAATTGTTCTTTCTTTCTGGTACGTATCAGAATTCTCCCATTAAAACAGGAATTGATTTGGGAATACTTACGTAGGCAGGGCGCGGTTTATCTGGGTTTACTGAGGGTGCGGGTTGGTGGGATCTCTTACAGTTACCTGTCCGCGAGTTTCACTGCAGTATTGCTTGTTTATTGTTTGCGTCAAAACCAAAGCTCCTCAGCAGGGATCCTCTAGCAGGCTGGGTTTTGCTAAGATGAATGAATGTTATTCCTACTAGAACAGGGTGCCTTTCGAATGAAATCGGTGTCCTAAACGTAGCGCTGCGATCTTACGTGGGAGCATATATAATCTTACTGTTTATCTTGCAGTGCTTGGGGGGTGAGGAAATAAAATCATTCTGGTTTGATTACATTTGGAGCACGTCAACTTTACAGTGTTGGGGAATAAGCAACAGAAAAAATCCAGATTTTAAAATACAATTATTTTGGGTTTTCTAAAGGTTTAAGAGAACAGTTGGCAGGGGTCCCTGGAACTTAACAACAGCCACCAGCCACGGATAAATCTAAAACAGATGAAAGGATTACAGCAGAAAGAAAAAAAATCTTAGGCAGTGAAGCTAAGAAGGGCCGAGTGCCAGCTTTTAGCGATGAGGGAGATGGCAGTGCCCCGCAGTAATTAATTTGTGAGGGCAAAGCCAGTGATGAGGTATTCTCCACAAAACGGGTGCTGTGACCGCTGACCTGATGGAGGGCGGCTGCTCCGGGCAACGGTCTCCCCGCTGGCGTCCGTCCTTCTGTACCGAGATGGCGCAGAGGATGCTGGAAATGCTATAAATGCTGGTTATCATCATTATTTCTTGATTAGTATTATAAAGCAATCATATCTACATCAGCATTAAAATAATCACTCGTGCAAAACCATAAATTACTGTAATTAATATATCCCAGCTATTAACTAGAACCTAAAGATGTGTTTGTTCTTGCCTTGGTAGCTGCTGTTTCAGTGGGATTGCTTTTAGCTGGCTGTACCCGCTTAATGAGAAGCGGAAGGGATGTGCTGCATATTTTACCTTTTCAGAATGAAATCGGTCCTGAATTGTGAAGCTTTGCTCCTTTTCTCTTGAAGGCAGATGGAAAAGCAGTTCATTTTTCAGCTCTTCTCCCCCTCATTTCAAATTAGCGAAAGGGAAGCAAAGCACTGTCGAAGGAGTTGCTGTTTTCTAGCACGGAACAACTGAGATGATATTAGCGTTGTGCAAGGAAAATGGATGGGTTTGTTGTCTTCAGCTGCCGCATTAGCAAATGCTTTGTCTGTTACAACTCCTCGGATGCTACGGGCAGCGACTGAGCTGCTCTGAGCAAAGGGCGAAGGCTCAAACTAGCCGGGGGGCGTTTGGCCTTTCTCAGGCTCAGCAATGTTCCTAGCACCCGAGTGACTCCGTGCTGCTACGGTTTCATCCCACCTCACGTGTTCCTGTACAGAAGGACAAGGTCGACACACCACCGAGTGGTCTGGTAGGACAAACACGCACCTTATTTTTTCAGTTCGTGTCATTTAGCGTCTCAATTTTATGCTTAAAATCAATTTTAGCCTAAATGTTATGAACTGATCCTAACACTGCTTAAAATTGTAAGAATTCAACAGGTGGAATTTGATTTAGAGCAAGCAAGGAGGACGCATTTAAGAAACAGTAAGCGTTTTGTGCTCCTGCGCTCTACTCCAGGCAGAGGGAGAATAACGTTACCCGGTTTGTCTCCCGGTGCTCGAGCCCACAAGATGGTGCAGCGATCAAGTTCGGGGCGTTCGTTGTAGAGAAGGAGATTCTGCAGCCTTGGGAGATGCTTGTTTGGGAAACGAGGGTTTACTGCCGGGTCCTTCCCGGCTGTCTGATGAGATTTGCAACTCTTAGGAACACGCAGAGAATCCCCCGCACAGTGAAAGTGTCGCTCTGTAATCGGCTGCTAACGACATTTCCTAGCGTGGGACCAGCAAAGGCCGAGCCTCCGTTTTCTGTGGCGCCGCGCAAACCCATCGCAGTAACGGTCCCGGCCCCAGAGCGTCTGCGCTCCGAGCAGACAGTGGTGACGCAAGACTGCCTGAATAAACCGTGAGATGAGGGGCTAAAGGAGTTAAAATTGACTTTTCTTTAATAATAAAATCCCACACGAAGAACTGTTTGCCCGCCGTTACCTTTCGCTCCGCTGCGCGCGGCCGCAGGACTTGCAAGCGCGGCGGCGTGCCGGGGCCCCGCTGGGCCTCCCCGGTGGCGGGCGCTGCGCCCCGGCCCCGCCGGAGTCGGCGAACGCCTCGCAGCGCTGCACCCGGGCGCGGGGCCCGGAGCCTGAACAAGCCGCAAATGAGAACATCATTCACAGGATGGCGGCCGAATCCGAAATCCCTGCTGTTTTAATCAGCTTGAAATGTTGGAAGTTTCATCTCCAATAATTAAGACCTTTCCTGTACGTGCTTTTTTTTTGTTTGTTTTTGTTAGACTCCTGTTAGTTTTTGCAAGTCAATACTTGGATTTTTTTTCATAAGAGGGTTTTTATTTGTAATGGTTTGTGGTAAAATAATCGCATAGCATAGCTGCAACGTGAACTCTCTAAACAAATGAAATAATGGTCCATGTTTCTAAAGCTGCCTATGGCTTTCTGGGGGGCTGTCCTTGGGGTTTTTTTACCATTTTAATTTATTTTCTAGATTTTTGAATGACTTCCTTGCTTGTGCTTTTCCAGATCCTGTAGGAGGATAGTTTCTTCAGCTTTGGTTGTTTTTCTAGTATTCTGTACGCGTGCTAACCGCATTTGCCGATTTGTTTGGGTTGGCTGTGGGTTTGCATTGTTATTAACAATAAATGCTGTTATTAACTGGACGGTGGATTAGGTTTGATAGCACATTCAGAGACGAGCTTCCTAGCTAAGAGGCGAAGTCTAAGCTTATCCCCCAGATAATAAATTTTCCTGAACAGCTTAAACTTTATCGATAAATACCTGGGTCACGATGCTAATGCTTCCTGCAGTCATTTGGCCGTCGCAGCCCTTGCCCGATGGCAGGTGCGGTACTGGCGTCCAGGGGATCGCACGTCCGGCCGTTGGACGCGGCCCGCAGCGACAGCAGATGAGATGCCTGGTACAACGCTCTACGTCTCTCGCGCCTCCATCTGACGATCTTGAAGCCGTCTGCCCCGGCGTTCTGCGCCGCCACGTTCCCTCCTTACGGACGACGGAACTGGAGATCAGAGCCTCGCTGGGTGAGTGAGGGGAGGGCCAGCTTGGTCAGTGGTTGGATAAAGCAATTTTACCTAACTGTGCCAAATCGGATATTTATTACCTTCAACCGTAGCAGTAAACAAAACCCTTGTGCCGAGTGCTCCTCGGGATGTGAAATGCGCAGGATACCTGCTGCGAGGGGGGTGAGAACTGTTTCAATGCAAGGTGCGAACTGGGAGCTTTGCCACGCAGGGCGATTTCAGAAGGCACCGGGGAGACGCCGTGCCGAGGCGCGTGCGCTTTGGTTTGACACGTACCCGGTCTCCCTAAGGCAGCCCGTACGCTTCGGGACGGGGGAGGAAGAGGCTCTGTGTGTGCAGGAGGTGATATAAAGCTTTTGTGTCGGCGCCAGGCTGTTTGGTCGCCCAAAACGGGAGACCACATTAAGGGGAAAGTATTTCAAAGGTACTGCTTTTAAGCTTCAAAAGGATCTTTGGAGATGAGAGTGACACCGTGTCACTTGGCAGCGTATCAGCAGCTCGGAGGCTAAAGCTGAGGAAGAAGAAGGATTTCGGGGAGGAGAGCAGGACCGAGGTGACAGCAGTGCCATCAAAATTGGGCGAAGAGCTGATGCGGCACCCGGAGCTGGTCCCATGGATGAAGGGACAGCTCTGCTCTGATGGCCGCCCCTGCCCTGGGCAGCTGTTGGTAAAGCTCAGCCCGTTTGGGGGCTGGTTTCTCTGGTGGTTGTGTCAAAACTTGTCAGCTTGTGTCTGGGGAGAGTTTCTGGTACAGAGGGAGGCGAAGGCGGCTCCGCTTGCAGGGAAGCGCCCGCCACCAAGCCCGCCGCAGGCTCGGCGCTGGGGTGTGCAGATGGGGTGCTGCGAAGGACGGGTGAGGTACGCGGGGGAAACCTGAGATTGTCCAAGTTAGAGGAAACATAGAAAGAAAGTAGAGAGTGGCAGTGACGTTACACCGCACTTGGGGAAACTTTCCCCCCTCGGCTCCTCTGGAGAGCACGTTCAGGAGCCCATCGCTGTGGGTGCGGAGTTTTGGTCGGGTCGGGGAGCATATTTGTGCAGAGCTCTAACCACAAAATAAGATTTGAACTGTCAGATGCAGCGGAGGCTTTTTCACCAAAGCCCGTAGGTTCATCCTTCCCAGGCAGGTCTTGTTCCCGATCTGGGGCATTAAAATTACATCCAGGCAGCCTGGCAGTTTCCCTCATCCCCCCTCCAGCCCCCGAAAATCTGATCACCTCTTAAACAGCAAGGTCTGCAGGTCGTTGCAAGAAGGGGTGGCCCAGTCTGTGTTGAACAATCTTAGAGCTTGAAAAATCTTATTAAAAGCCTCAAAGCTGCTCGCAGACGGATGCAGGGCTTGGCTTGAACAAGGTCAGGAGGTTTGCTGGCCCTCACTGATGACACGGCTGGTGCTCGTTGGGGCCCCAGGTGAGGCTGCTTACCTCCCTTGTGTTTTAAATGCCCCCTCCCGTTTAACGCTCCCCCGATAGCTCAGGCACAGGGCAAGGATTTGGGGTTTTCTGTCTGTCTTTCTGTCTGTCTTCCCTTGGCAGAATCCAATTCTTTATAAAAACAATACCACGCTTACCTCATTTCTCCTGCTGCTCGCAGGGTGGCAAGCTCCAGGGACGAAGCCGCAAACTTCTGGGCAGCGCGGGGTGGCTTTGGAGGCGGGTGAGGAGGGGAAGCTGTGCTGAAGCAAGAAGCCTTTGGAGTTGTAGATGAACAGGCAGAAGGTCACAGCTGCAAGAGGAAGAAGAGGTGGTGCCTACATCCATTTGAAGAAGAAATTAAAGCAGGTAGGAAAAATTATGGTTTCCCAGAGAAGCTGGTGTCTAATTGCACCCTTCCGATTTTCCCAGAAATGAAGGAAGGAGAGGGAAATAATTGGTGGTTGTGGGAAAATACTGATCCTGGTGCATGGAGGGACGTCGAGAGGAGGCCGTGGGTGTCTGTTAGTCTGGAAGAAGTTTTGGTGGGCTAGGAGGGAAAGGGAGAAGAAGCGGATGATTTGGAGGAGCACGCAGATTAAAATAAGCACAAGATAACAGAGACCTCTAGACACTTAAATGTGTAGGAGTTGTACAGCAAGGCAATGGGTTTTTGTGAGTGCATGGCATTGCTTCAGAAATGGTTAGTGGTGGCCTTGGCAGCGCTGGGTTAACGGTTGGACTCGATGATCTTAAGGGTCTTTTCCAACCTTAACGATTCTATGATTCTATGAAATGCCCTGGTCTGAAGTTTATTTCCTACCGGGTATTACCAACGGCTTGACCCTTGCTCGGCGGTTATCAGAGAATGCTGGTTTAACCCTTTCACGCGAGCTGTGCTGAATTTGTGTGGGACTAACTTTTAAACGAGGCTTGCTCGGCACGTGTGGAGTTGGAGCAGGCTTTGCCCATCAGATGGGTGATTGTGCCGGCGTGCGAATCTGAGCTGCTCAGATCAGCCTGCAAGATGTAGTTTGTAGGAAAAGCACCACCTCAGTTACAGCCGCAGTTCCATGGTGCGCGTGTACCGCCTGTTGCGTAGGCGTGGGGAAATAGCTCTTGCCTTCTACCACTTCCCAACTAGTATTACCGCTTAAAGAAGCAACGTCCACTCAGGTTAATGAGCTAGAACGAGGGCAGTTTCAGCAGCGAGCGACGTGCAGAAGACTGAGTTAACTACCTCTGAGAGGGGAAGCCGGGTTTTCTCCCAGCGACGCGGGGGACTCGGTTCATTTAGCACATGGCAAACGCCTTCCTGTGCCGCCGCCGAGCCGCTCGGGCCGGCACACCGCTGGCCTGAGCTGGGCTTCGGACCCACGCTCCAGGAATGAGCAGTAGCGAGATACAGCTCGTACCTCCTCGGTGTTGCAATGCTTTAAGCTGTTCTGCTGCTTTTGTTATTTTTTTTTTTTCTTCCCTGGCTGAACACTGGAGTGATTTTTACAGTGACTTTTGCCAGTTTTTGGGAAAATGCGTATCACCCGCTTGGCTTTAAGCGCGCTTGTGAAGCCTCTCTTCTCCAGCTGCTCGGAAGGGAGAAGTAGGTGCTTTGTTCTTTTGAAAATCTCCCCCTTATAATTTGCCTGATTATCTTTTTCTTTCCATCTCTTGCAAAGAACCTGAAGATAGCTGGCAGGTTGTCGTGGCAAAGGGAGGCACTGAGGGGCACAAAGAAGGGCTCGGTTTTGCCTTTTAGCCTGCAGCTCTGTGCAAAGCCGTTCCCAGTGCAGGTGGTGGAGGGGAGCTCTGAGCGCGCAAGAAAGCACAGCTTCCCCCAGAGCGGCTGGAAAAATACTTAGCCTTTAAATTCATGATTTAACAAGCAGGTGCGTACAGTGAAGGAGATGAAATAAAACAAGAAAATAATGGTGATGTTCTATTGGAAAGCGATGTGTGAAGGCACGCGGTCTGGAGCAGATGCCTTGTATCTTGTGTGTTTGAAAACGTGTCCGCCTCTGAGGTTTTCTGCCTGTGTTTCTACACGCAGGACGCAGCAGGAGTTTGTTTGGGAAGAGCCGGGTTAGCGTGCGCCCGGAGCACGATGCGCGTGGTGCTCGGGGGGCGATTCTTCACCGCCGCCTTACATACGTGAAATGTAAGACGAGCTGGAATTGCAGGTCTTACCTGCGGGTAGCAGCAAGACAAGAGGCAGCTGCAAAAGAGGAAAAGGGAGGCTCATTCCCAAGGTGACGTGGCTGGATTTTCCATATTTGTTATAGCCAATGTCCCTTCCTTTATTTTGCAGTTTTCCGTATAAATTCTTGTTGTTTTCCATACATACGGGGACTCGGATATATCCCTTCCAGGAGGTTACACCTGTAGGACAGGCATGCCTGTAATAAGGTGCTCTGAGGTCTAATCACGTAGCTGTGGCTTTCACGTTGCGCTTAGCACGTCTGTCTCTGTCGCTTGTGGGCCTGCTGCTGGCGGAGACCTTCGGCTGCTGCTTGCAATGCAAAATCCTCGTTGCAGAGCACCTCCGCAAAGGCTCGCACGAGCCAAGGTAGCACGGGGACCCGCTGGGACAGCCAGAAGCAGAGCGGCCTCACCTAGGAAAAACAACAGTGATAAATGCATGGGCCAAATCTGCAGTGAGTTATATATTGATTTTTCTCCTCTTCTTGGCACAGCACAAGGCAGTGGCCCTATGCTTCTCTTTTCTAAACCTCAAATGCTATTTCTGCTTCCACTAACAACTCGGAGAGGGATGCGGCATGCAACAGGCTTACTGAAGAGCCGTGCTGGCAACTGGTTGCCCAGCCAAACCCGCTGGATGCAGCTGAGCAAACCCATCTTGAAGGGTGCTATGTAGGCTCCACAGGTTTACTTTCTCCTCAGACTGAATGAATAAAATAGCAAAGAAGGATGAAAGATGGCACAAAAGTCACAGAATCAATAAGCTATTAGGAGGCAGAAAACCTGGGGAATGAATTTAGAAATCTGCACAAATAATTAAAGGTGGTGGTGAGCAGATTGCATCTTTTCTGGCTTGACTAAATCAGATCTCCAATTTTCTGTAAAACCATAAACTAAGCCAGAGGTAAAAAGAGCTGTCTCCTCTGCGTATTTACAGAAGAGAAGATGGAAGACGCAAGCCCAAAACTGCCAGGGGGGACTGTAAACAAGGCACCTCCAGTTCCCCGTCCCTCGGGAGCAGCGCAGCCATGGGCTTGTGCAGTTTTCATGCAAAAAGCTGGCACTGCGTTCCTAAACGCCTGTCCCGCGGAGCCGGCTGGGGAGCCGGGCTTCCTCCCGTCCTTTCCAGTTAGCAAAGCTCTTGCAGTTCGTCCTCGTGAACAAATTCTGCGCTAACGTTTGTTGACGGTAATGCACAAGCAAAGTAGATCGAATGCTTTCTTTCCCCACCAGCAGATTGTGGCTGCTCGAAGAAATAAGCTAACATCCACATTTTATTTCCAGCAAGCCTTCAGCTCAATATAAATCACGTATTTTGGATGTACAGCTCTTTTTTGCCATTCTTTCACGATGTTGCTTGGAGGCGTTGGTTATTGCAACGTCTGAAAAAGGAGGTTGGTAAGTTTGGTTGTAAGCACGACCGTGCAGAAGAGCAGCAGTTGCCGCCGCCTGGCCAATTGCCACCCCCCTTCTCCGTGGTAAAGCTTCCCGTGCGTGATCTGCTGTTAATGAACCGGTCGTCCATCACGCAGCAGCTTTCCGCTTGGCAGGCAATTAATGGCAGCATCAATGAGGTGACTCGGTTTAGCCGTGACCCCTGAAGGCTGATCTGCCAAAACACCGGGAGGCTGAGGCCACTAAGGGAGCCTGGCAGGCTTTCCCGGTGCTCTTACCGGGGCAGGGCACGTGGATTGTGTAGCAAAATCCGCGAGGTGTTTCCAAGGCCAACGTTAATCCTGATGGTTTAGGAAAACCGGTCTTCAAATCCATCTTATTTAAAGAAGTCACCGGGGAGTCGCTTTTGCTGGCTGTTGGCTTTTGAGCGCGGGCTGGGAGGGTGCTGCGCTGCCCGCGGGCCGGGCAGGCGGCTGTCGGGTTTGCGCAGCGGCTGCTGCCGCAGAGCCCCGGCCCAGGCCTGCAGCCTTGGCATAAGCATCAAAACCATAGCATACGTCCGGTTTTTGGTTTTTTTTTTTTTTTTTTTTTTTTTTTTTAATTGTGGTTGTAGTGAAAGGGAAATTTCACAATTGGGCGGAATATTTGCTCACGGGAATGTAGGAGATCGTTGATGGGCTGGAAGGGGAGCGTGGTCTGATCCATCCATCCCTGCTTGCGGGGGGCTGGTCCTCCCGGTGCTCGATCCTTGCCGTCTGGCACCTTTTTTGTGAGCCCTGAAGTATTTTGGCGTTGGCCTTATCGCTCCACCAAGGAAAACGATTCCAACAAGAACTGCACACATCTGAACTGCAATGTAATTTTGGTTCAGAGCTCCTTGATCAGCAAGAGCTAAAGCCCCTCTGGTTTCTGACTGTGCTTGCTCGGTGTTTTGTATGTAAAACGGTAGTCCTTGAGGGATAATACGTAGTTGCTTTTCCAGATGCCACTATATACATTTTCCCCCGTCAGCTGAGCTGGAGCAGACTATTTGCTGTCTCCAGGACCAGCGTTAAACACACCAGCATGAGCTGCCAATAAATAATGCAAAAGATTCCCCGAGCTAGGATGTTTTCTTCTATTCGTAAGGGGAAAAAATAGCAGGCTTCAGGTAGCATGGGAGCCGCTGAAAGTTTTGGCCTAACCTCCTCTGGGGTTTTTATGCAGATGTTTTTTAATCCCAGATACTGTGGGTGAGACTTTCCCAGGTCTCAACCTCCTCCCTTTTTGCGTCCATTGCAACCCCATCGGAGTCGCCTTTCCCTGGGAAAGCTGCATCCTGCAAGCGTCCCCCTCGCTGCTCCTGCTGTCTTCTCTGTCCATCCCGCTGCAGCACGCCCGCAAGAGCTCGTTTCCCTCGCAGCACCCAGCGTATTCACGTAGGTTTTGTATGGCCTGGCTCGCAGCCTTCAAAAGCGCTCCCTAGCTCGAGTTCTGGGTTAGGTGGAAAAGGCCTGATTTTGCGTGTGGCCTGACTCATGATTTTGGAAAGAGAGCCCCTGGGGTGTACGTAGGGCTGGTAGCTCTCCTCCGCTCTTGCCTGCTCGGGAAAATGGCAGCCCAGCATTCCAAAATTTTGGATATTGGGATTTCCACTGAGATTTTGACGTAGCTCTGCTCCGGGCAGCTCGGCGCGCTCCTGCCTTCGCGGGCTCGGCTGTGTCCGCAGCCGGGAACAGCAGCGCCTGCTCGGAGGGCGCTCGCGGGCATCGGAATCCCTCTCGGCTCCCGTGGAAGCTCTACACGCTCCCCAAGCACTGCCTTTTCCAATAAATATTTGTAACGATGACAGACGTCAGCCAACCTGCTGCTCTCGGGGTTTTCAACTAGGTCAGCTTGTTCTTGTTTGAAAAACATGTTTTTCACATGGAAAACCCACCTTCTTTTGCAGCAGTTGTGATTATTTTTGGTTCACCTATTCCCCATAAACAGCCATTTCCTATGAAATTGCTTCTTTACAACCCAGAGGCTGCAAAATACAGATGTAAGAAAAAAAACCCAGCCGCCCCCTCCAGTTTAATTACGATTTCAGCTCTCCCCTGCAGTGCTGTGCGTTCCCGGGGAGCACGCGGGAAACCCGCCATGCGCTGCAGCGCTGCAGGTATCTATTTCTTTCTTAAAGCTTGGAAGGGAATGAAAATAAATACAACTCAAGTTGTGTTTTGCTATGGCAGAGAGGAGGCTGCAGCAGGGAAACCCCGGCCCTTTAGCGAGTGCAGACAAAACCGCTGCCTGCCCTGCGCCGACCCCTCCTGCGTACCTGGCCCTCGGTTTTTCCTCTGAATAAAGAACAGGAAAGATGCAGAAGAAAAAAAAGATGGTTTGTCCTGAAGGTGGGTGTGATGGGGGTACGTAAAATGGGCGAGAACAAAGGGTGCGTTGGGCTGTGTGCTCAGGGAGAGGGGCCTCGATCCCCCAGGGCTGGGTCCTGGGGGGGAAGGGATGGCACCTGCGGGGATCTGGAGGAGCCTCTGGCACAAGCAGTGGATCGCAGTGGGGCAAAATAAGTGGCAGCCTCGCAGCCAGCCTTGTGCTAAAATTTCCCCTTCTCTCTTCTGCCCATCTCCCAGCTGGGAACCTTCCCGCCCGCAGCCGCTAGCTGCAGATATTTGCATTTATAACGCCTGTGGGTTTGCAGCTCAGCGTGGCCTTGCCCAGGCTATTGCGCTGGGCTCAAAGTGGAGCGTCCGGCTGTGGTCGGTGCAGGGAGATGGTGTTTGCTCCTCGCTTTGCCTTCCTCCCGCACCGGCTGTCCTTGACCACGCACGTGTAAATACACAGTAGGACCCAAACCTGTTGCATTTCTTATTTTCTTGTTTTTTGTGTGATAAGCAGCAGTCACGATGTGCTGCCTGGGTGTGTGCAAACCAATGTCTTGAAGTGTGCAATTGCTGATCGTGGGGTGCTGCAAGGGAGGGAGCGATCCCCACCCAGGCTTCAATGCCACTTCATCATCTTAGAGGACATCTCTTCCTCCAAGGCACGGAAAGGAACGGCTGAATCTCCAAAGCCTGGCGGGTTCTGGTACTGCAGGGTCATCAGCTCTTCTGCTTACGGCTGTTGAACATTTGAGATTATTTCTTGAAGATGGGGCCCGCTTGTATGAAGCGGTGAGACTCGCATCGCTGGAGGCTGCCGGAGGACTGTGAGTGACGGATCTCCTTTCCCGTTTGTCCTTCAGAATTTAACATTAAGACATTTAATAGAGCTGGAAAGATCACGTACTCTTGCTGTGTGTAATCTGCTGGTGGCATGTGGCCCCCAGGCAGACAGAAACTCAACCGCCCCCGGAGCAAAGGACGAGTGGGATCACTGCGCAATGTCTGCAGGACGACACCTGCGTCCCAAAGAGGTCGGGAAGGGATTAAATCTGTTGCTCCCCTCAGTACATTACACTGGAGAGGTTAGGTTAGTTGTTTTTTCCCTTTTCTCATAAGCATTAATACATGAATACTGCTAATAAGGTCAATCGGTTTCCTTGGCAATAGCGGCTACCAGCGATGCGCTCCCCGGTAATGGACCATGGGAGCCTTTGTGTTTCTGAGGACACGAGCGGTCCCTGCGCGGGCTCAGGAGCCTCCTCCTCCACCGCTGCTGAAACGAGGTGTGCTGGACCGTAGGAAAGCCCTGAAATGTTTGTGCCCGAGCGCAACGTAAGCCGCAGCGTGATAACCCGGTGTGGCCTCGTTGCCTGGGGCAGCCCTCTCCCCCGCTGCCTCCCCCGCTGTCCCCTTCGTCCCTTGGGTCACTCTTTTGCCTCTCCTCCACGGCAGTTTGGGCAGTTTGGGTGGGCGTTTGCAGTCTTCTGCTCCTCTCCGAAGGACTGGTGAGCAGCAAGCAATGCATTTGCCCAAAGTGGTTTTGAGCTTCTTGATGTCCTCATCAGCGCTTTCTGTGCCTTCCTGGCTTTCCAGCACAGTCCCTGCTTGGGGGTGGCCATCACCAGCCCTCTGGCCCGCTCCCAGCCCCCCCCGGAATGTAACCCTCATTTAATAATTAATAATCACCTTCAAAACGCAAATGGGGCTTGTGCAAACCCTTGCGACCAAGATAACCCAGCTGGCACGAGCCCTCCAGAGCGTGGGGCATCAGCCCTTTCCTGCCGCTCCCTCCTCACCCGCTGGTTTGATTCCCCTCGCTTTGGGCTCTTCAACCCGCGCAGAACGATTTCCAATTACGTTTTTGTTGCTGAAGGCATAAATCTTCTCCCACAGCCTGGCTGCTTTCCTGCACAGGCAGAGCTGTGTGGTGCTGGTGGAGACAGCTGACGAAACCGGGCCTGGGTGTTTTATGGACTTTTTTATTTTATGGTGGACATTTCCTCCCCCCTTTGACAACAAATGACCTCAGTCAACTTTAATATTCTAACAGCAGTGATTTTCAGTACTTGAATCCTTCTTCCAGGGCCATTTAAAGCTTCTGAGCAGAACAAGTAGCCCAGGGAACATTGGTTATATATGGAGTGAGCTCCAAGGTTGTTTTGATGCTGCTGGGCTGGGAAGGGAAGCAATCTCATGCTGCTTTCTTAAAAAACCCCGCTCTTTACTGAGCCCACAGGATCATCGTCTTCCTGAAGTGCAGTAAGTGGCTAATTGACCTAATCCACACTGCGAGGAAGAGACTGATTAGCTAAAGCCTTCTTGTTTTTATAACCGAGTAATGGTCTCTACCAGAGCTGGGCTTTTTTTTCTTTTCCTATGAAAGCCGGTAATTTGGTGCAAGCTTCAGCATGCACAAATATGTCGATAAAAGGCCCTTTCTAGTTACGTCCCATTCCCAGAAGGGCTCAGTCCTCCCTGGGCGCAGGGATGCTGGCGCAGCCTGCCCGTGCCGGCGGGGCAGAGCCGGCCGACGCAGCGCAGCGTCCGCCCGGGCCAGGGCTGAGGGACGCGGGCTCCTTCTCCAGAGGCTCGTCCTCTGCGGCGTGGTCCTGCGCGCTCGCGCGAGGGACCCAACCGCAGCGTTTCGCGGCGGCGGCGGGCGGCTGGGACCAGGTGCTCCCGATTCGCAGCAAACCCGCGGCAGCGCTGGGCGCAGAGCCTTGCCGTTAGCCCTCTGGGGCCGACAGTTGAGCCGGGGGGCTGCTGGTAGCCCCTTGCAGAGAGCCTGATGGATTCAGAACAGCTCCCAGTTGACAGATGTTTCACAGCAGGTAGAAGCTTGGCTGGAGGGGAAATGCGGCAGGAGCAGCCTCCTGGGTGGTTTGTGTCGGTGAGGGGATTGAGCGTGCAAAGCATCCATAAATGATGCAGCGCTCTAAATGCAATGTTTATGAATTTGCCTGGCCAAACTGGGGGGTCCAGACGGGTGCTGAGGTCCAGGACGGCTGGCTCCTGCACAAATACTTAGCAGAAAATAAAAACCTTGCAGCAAGGAGCTTGTGATTGAAATAATTCAGAGAGAGAGGCCGGAGCCGTGCATAGGAAGGAGGGGAGCCCAGTTCTGAGTACTGAGGTACGGAGCAAACCATGCCTGACCTCTTATAGAAGAAATTGCCGGAATACCTTTTTTTCAAGGAGAAATCTTGTTCTTGATGAAATCCCCATATGCCGAGTTAAATCTCCGTGAGGGGTGTAGTGCTGGCACACCAGCGTGGTGCGTGCACGTGGTGGATGGAGGAGTGATGGTGGATTTGCTGCCTGTGTCTCGTTGCCTGCCCTGGGCGTAGGCACAGGCTCCACGTGCTGCCTGTCAGCCTGTCCGTAGGAGCAAGACATACGTGCCGTGGGCTCCGTGCCGTGGGCTCTGTGCCGCAGCCCACCCCCGGCAAGGAGATCCCTGTGTGTGGCTCCTGGGGAGGGGGAGAGGTGCAGCCTCCCCCAGGGATGGGCTGGTGGTCAGGGATCCAGCTGGGACCTGGCCACCCTGGCGTATCCCACCCTGCTTCACTTACACCTCTGCTAAAGGTGCCTTACTGAAGTTGCAGTAATGCTGGAAACGGTCCCCGAGCGCTGCAGGGAAGGTCGGTTAGGACAAACCTGGCTGCCGCGTCCTGGGCGAGCCCCCGCCGTGGTTCGGCTGCTGGAACAAACATCATCCAAAGAGTCCTTGCTGCAAATACAAAGCCGTTTCCTTCAGTGCACGGAGAGCAGCGCTGGAGGTGAATACGCTGCGGCGCAGCGTGCCGTTCTCGGTATTCCTTCCTCGCACCTTAGTTTTGCAGACTGGCGACAGTTAAAACGTGACAGATGCTTTTGTGATGCTTCTGTGTCCACCTTGCGCCCACCCTGCAGAACCCAGCCCATAAACCGGGCTATTTATTTCTCCACCCAGCTACAACGACCCTTTTTTAAAGCACCCTGGCGAACCGGGACCTGCAGCGCTTGGCACCGCTTTCTCCTCCGGCCGCAGTTTTTGCTGGGGTGCTCTGGGCTGCCGGGGGGCATTCAACCTGTACAGAGGAAAAATTCAACGCTGGATCTTTATTAAACATTATCTTTTATTTTGATTACGGAGAGCTCCTTTATTTCAAACAGAACAGTTTATTCACTGCAAATTTTTTCATGCCTGTTGAAAGGGTTAGCATAAAAAAAAGGGAAAAAGGCTTGGATACATGCAAATCATACTGAATGTTGCCAACGTATTAAAACGAGTAGCAGAGTTTCTTCTAAGTTATCTACTTGCGTACGGAGGAGAAACGACCACCGAGAGCGTGAAGCCCCTCTGGAAAAAGCTTCCCGCTGCGGTGATGTTGAACGAACGGAGCCAAAGAGACGACCAAAGTCTGACTGCGTTTGCACCCCGAAAAAGCAAAGCCAGAGAGTCGCTGCTGCGAGCCAGGAAAGCGATGCCGCAAAGCTGGGCAGGGGAAGGGCTTTGAACAGAGAGAAAGGGGCTCCCTCCTAGCACAGGGAGTCACGTCTGGTCCTTGGGCCGTACGGGAGAAGATGTTTTTCACACTTTCCTGCCCTCCCCCAGTTTAGGATCAAATGAAATTCTGGTTCAAAAGCCAAAGTGCACGTTCCAGCGCTGCTGCTCTGGGCTGATCTATTTTCCATCAAAAATAAAATAAAATCAAACCCATGTCTCTTAGAAAAAGGCCAAAACAACATTTTAGAAACAAAGCACTTCTGGCCCAGGGGCCGATGGGCACAGCCAAGTGGCCCAGCAGCCTTTCCCAGGCCTTAACTCTCCAGCTGGCTGTGCCCGCCCGGCCCCCGGTGGCAGTGATACAGGGATGAACCCCAGCTTTATTTTTTCTTTTATAAACCTTCAGTATTGTGGTCTCTTTTGTCAGCAACAGCAGCGAACCCGAGCTGAGCCCCGGCTCCAGGTTTTGCGGATCGCTCCCCAAAACGGATCAAATACTCAGCGCTGCTGGCGCAAGCTCCAGGTACCACGGTAAAAGCTCTGGAGTTGTTACAGCAGCACGGCTGGCGGGAAACTGGATTTCACGTCTGAATAAACACCGGGCAGGCACAAGCGCCAGCCTGACTTCGGTAAGGCTGGAGGGCGGGAGCGGCGTCCGGGCACGCTGCGGGCTGGGATTTAGCTCCGCACCAGGAAAGCAAGGCTCGCCCTTCGGGCCGGCTCACAACATGAAGGGAAACAGCCCCGCTCAGGGTGCGATCAGACCTCTGTTGTACCGCAGCAGATACGCTATTCATCAGCAGCTCCTGGAGTCAGGGCTGGAAAGGATTTCAGGTTTATCTCGGCAGCAGCCCTCTTTGGGGTGACTGCTGCCCGTCCATCAGGTGCGGGAGAGCAGCCGGGGCCTGGCGAGATCCAGCGCCGAGGAAGGGGAGCCCTTCCCTGCAGCGGCTGGGCACCTTTCTTCTCCCCTTTTGTGCTCCTCCGAGGGCCTCGTGTTACACCACCTTGGAGCCGCATTTTGAGAGGTTAAAAAGCATAGCACATCACTAATGTTTAAAAATACCTGGCCAGCTTTTATAAAATACAAGTATTCAATGCAATCACCTTTATGTATTCTTTGAAAAGACAAAAGTTGACATTCATCGTACGGGAGGAAGGCAGCAGTCTGGACTCCCGAAGCATCCCCCCGTGTGAATCGACCCTCCGCCGGGACCTCCGATGCTGAGGACCTGGTTTTAAGTCATCCTTGCTCAAGGCGCCCACCCAAGAGCCACGGAGCCGGACATCATGTCCGTGGCGTCGCAGCACCTTGCTCCGAGGTGGGGAGCTCCCCAGCCTCAACTGTTCTGTCCGTCTGCTGCAAGCCTATGTTGTCAGTCTTGCCTGCTCCAGCTTGCAGGTCTTCCTGGCTCTCGGCCAGGCCATCTTGGCTCTCCAAATCGCTCACCTGACCCTCGCCGAACTCCAGAATGGTTGGCAAGTTGCCTTGCTTTGGGCATCGTCTCTTCAGGCTGACCAAGAAGGGCTGCGGCAAGGAGAAGATGTCCACGTTGTTGCCAAGGTCGATCCAGGTGACGCTGGGGAACTTCTTGGGGTCCTTCAGGGTTTCGGTGAGGTCCCGTAGGATGGCTTTGGTGAGCCGGTTGCCGTTGAGGGAGAGGGTGGTGAGGTGGGGCAGCACGCAGAGCGCCGGCAGCAGCTGCAGCAGCATGTCGTCCGTCAGCTCCGTGAAGCATAGCTCCACCGTGTCGATGTGCTCCGAGCTGTGCTGGAGGTAGGACGTGACACGGTCCAAGTCTTTCAGCGTCAGTGGGATGCCCGACAAGTCCACTGTGTTGTCCTGAGGCTTCCCCATCAGGACAGCTTTCAAGCTGTGGGGGAGGAAAAGGAGAGGGAGGTTAATGTGGGGGCATGTCTGCTTGGTGGCATCGCTTTGGGCTCCCCGGCCCCTCTCGGAGGGGCCAAGAACATGAGTTATTTAGGTAGGATGTTCAACTGGGGCTAACCATCTCTTCTGTAGAGGCCAGGAGTGTGTCTGTGCAGTTGGGGGGCAGAGAGACGTTTCAAGGCTGTTTATTGACAGAAGGTGGCCAGAAACAAGGAGACCATATTCAAAAACCATAATTCAGAAAGAGTGTAGGGTTCTCTTCTACAGCCACTGCAAAACCCTGGGATGAAGAGGCTATCCTACTGCTTTTAAAGGTGCAAAAAAGGGTGAGGAAGCCCTTGATTAGATGGAGAGGAATTGCTGGTGCCAGGGTAACACTTCTCACCCTGCCGCTTATGAAGCTCTTTGAGCAGGACACGTGTTTGTCCTCTCGGCTGCACAGGTGGGAAACCGAGACCCCAAGCCAGAATGGCCGTAGCCCAAGACAGCAAACGTAGGATAGACACCTCCAGGGTTGGGTGATTTGATCTAGTATTTCCAGTGCGTTAGACCTATGATGTCTCTTCAGTCTAGCTGCCGAGGAGATGAGCACTATGGAGAAATCCTTAGATAAATAAATTAATTCTCATGATGGCCCTACAGAGACTCATTAGCATGAGCTAGACTGGAGTTTCACAGGTCAATTTATCTTCTAAAGTGAATCAAAGAACACATCTACAATGAGGACCTGTCGGCAGACTCGTGCTGCTGAGGACTTTTTGCTAATGAATTATTCTGAGTGAATTAGGAGGTGGAAGGAGCCTCATGCATGTTAATTGCTCACGTCAACTTGGTGAGCTTACACGTCTCATCTGCTCGGTGGCACACGCGTTAGCCTCACGCCAAACCAGCCAGCTGCAGAAGTGCTTTTGCCTTCCACTACAGCCCGAGACGGGGACCGGTTCTGCCCAGCACCTGCTGTTTTTTTCTAGCTGAAAAGGCGAACCAGCACCAACACTGCTTTTCTTAGCCGCTGCGCAATGCCCACCGCTGAGCAAGCCCTCCACTGCGCAGACGCTCAAGTGCATCCGCTCCAGTGCCAACGCGCCTCGTTTGAAACCTGTCGTGCGCGGCACAGTAAGATGTTTTTCGGCTCGTCCCGGAACACGCGCCCCAAGCCTCGAGCCCTTTGGCATCTGGGGTGGGTGCAGGCAGCTGGTAAAGGTCGGGCTTTCCCCTGAGGAGGTCCAGAAGTAACACAGCTAGAGAGCTGTAAATCGTGCTGAGCTTTATGCGGTAAAAAACGCACGCAGGCAGACGGCCTTGCAAGGTGGTGTGAGCTCCCACTAGGCTGGGGAGAAGAACTTGGAATAGAGGCAGGGTGGAAGGAAATGAAGGTTATTTGTAAGTACCAAAGCATTTTATTGTTGGCTGATCAATACCTGCGTTTGCCACTGGGGTATGAGGAGTTTGCCATGGCCACTTGAGGTACTGGAGACCTGCAAGCCAGGGAGGAGCAAAATTCCTGCAGTTCCTATGGAAATAACCCCCAAAATATGCATGGGGGGTGTGTACTTTCCAAAAATCATCAACACCAGAATAACTTTCCTAAATAATCACAGGAAGGCTGAAATTGCAACGACCTACAGTCGTCGTGCCCCGCAACTGCTCTCTTGACCAGCACAAAAGCCAGGTACTGGGTGCCGATGGCCACAGGTTGGCTATGGAGGCCTGGCTATGACCCAGCCCAGCCGGGGAGGGAGCAGGCAAACTCCTGCGTGCTGGTTTTAGACCAGAAACATGTCACAAATCCCAAGCAGGTTGTAATGGGGAGGCTGGGAGGGGTGAAAGATCTCTTGGAGAGTCCCCTTGGTGATGCTGGATGATGCTCCGCGGTCTGTTTAGCAGTACTTTGTTCCTGCTCCTCCACCGAAGATCTTATTACAAGGAAGAACTGGATGCAGATAAGTACTGGGATTAACGTCAGCTTCCATCTGGAGGCTTGGCTAAACACTAGGAAAACAAGCTCTCTTCCTGGTTTCAATGTGCACTTAAGCCGTGGCTTTCGGATATTGCGGGCGGTAATTTCACAGAGCCGCCTCGGCCGGAGCAGGCACCAAAACCGGGGCTGGCTGCAACAACTGTGCAAAAGGCCTTGACCATCTCCTGGCTCTCGGATCGCAGTCGTTTCACATCAGCTATCTGTTTGCAGGGAACACCCCATAGGAAAGAATTAAATGTGTTTGTTTATTTGTGGTTCCCTGAGCCTTTTATGGGCTCGTGTGGCCCAGCGCATCCCTCCTGCTCTAACAGAAGGGCACCTGCCTGCTGTGCTGCGAGCAAAATGACTGACTTTCACCTAAACTAGGCTATGCAACGTTAAGGTCTCCTTAAGGAAATCACTTTTCCCCCACTCTTCATGCCCAGGAGCTGCTCAGCTGCTGTGTCTGTGTTATTCAGGGATTTTCTGTTTGGAGAGGAGCTTGTCCCGGCTGCGGTCGCTGCTGCTGGGCCGTTGCTGGGGGCTGGAGCAGACTCGAGCCCGGCGGGAGGGGAGCGACCAGGAAGGGCACTGTGGGGTCTGGGAAGACAACGCGGCCTCCCAAAAAAATGCTCGAATGGCACTAGCCCAAACGGCAGCTGCCTGAATTAATTTCTTGTCCTTAAAAACATGGGTTTGTGCAGCAGTTGGCCAATTTCTTTACCGCCATTAAGAAGAGTGATTGACTTCTTATTAACCTTCTAATTCTGAGTACCTGGGATACCTGAGGGTAACTTTGATCCATCATCCTGACTGCAGCCCTGGCACAAAGGAGGCGTTGGGATAGGGGATGGGGCGAGCCGGGGCAGCTCAGCAAGCGCGACCTGCTGCGACCACGCTTGTGCCACCGGCTGGGCCCTGGGCTGTGGGAGCTCATCGCTGCACAGCAACCCCAGGGAGCTCGATAGGACGCCAGGGGAGATGGGGAGAACGACAAACATCTGGGATGTCTTGCAGAAATAGCAGCTGTTTCTTAATTTGACCCGTAGCCCTACCTACGAGGCTGTGCCAGGCCATGAGAAATGTCTTGTCCATTGGTGGGGGGGAGAAGAAAATCCATAATGGAGTCTCAAGAATAGGAATCAGGAGCAAAGGGACGTATCCAGCACGGTTAGGTAGGACCCCAAGGAGATGGGTGATCGCGGGAGGGGCGAGAGCTGCAGCAGCAAAACCAACACAGCTGGAGGCAGAGGGAAAGCCCTTTCCTTCTGCGTACGGCACCGGGAGCAGAGAAACCAGAGAGCGGCGGCACGCTGGGCTTTTATGGGTGTATTATTCATTTAATATGTGGTTTCGCTTCTCCTGCTTGGATGAAATCCAAGAGGGTCATTCCTTTGGCTTTGCGGGAACAGCTTTAGCCGATAATAAACTGAAGCCCTGGCACAGAGCTGTGCTCCTGCAGGGTCCTACGCAGCCAAGTGGGATTTTGGGGTTAAAACACAGCATCCCTACACGGGCACAAGCAATCCAGTGGGACCCGTAAGCACAGCTGGGTGCTCCAAGCCTCTGCACTTGCTTCGGGCATCCTAGCAGGAGAGCTGTGAGCTGAAGAAACCAAATCAGCCTGATGGATGAGCCGCCCTTCGCTAAGTGTTTTTACTGTGGGCTGGGGCTTTACCAACAAAGACAAGCCCCAGCCTATAATCACCCCCAGCAGGCTCTGGACCTGTGATTTAGGCCCATTCAAAGGCACACAAATCTGACTGGAAACCTTTTTTTTAAACAAATCTTGGATCATTAAGTGTGCGCCTGTGCCTTATTGTACACATCAGCCACCGGCCGGGGTGGGGTGGGAGGAAAGGCTAACGAGAGCTGCTGCTACCGTTTATTATTATCTGCATGGTTCAGTTGCTGGTTTGCCCTGGGAAAGATTATTCACGCAGGCTGCTTAGGCTGGCCAGACAATTTCTATATTTTTAATCTTTTCTTTAATTTTGGTGCCTTGGTGCAATTAGCACTTTCCCCTCTGGGCTCCTCTCAGCCGCAAGACGCGGTGAAGCTGGGATGCATCTGCTGCCCCCCTCTCCGCCACCGTAAACCTCACTAACCGTGTTACCCAACCTGCGGTGCGAAGCGGAGGGGAGCGATGGAGAACGCCACCGGTTAGCGAACGTATGCCGTGCTGTGAGCTGGGCTGTGCAAGGGGCTGGAGGAAGGGTCAGAGCCGGGGCTCGCTCCCTCGTCCTCTGCCCTGCCAGCGGCAGCAAGCCTGGCTTTGCAAGGCTCACGCTGGTAGCCCAGGCTGCTCAGTCTAACCAGGGCAATTACTAACCTGGTCTTTGGTGTTCATGCAGGTGCAGCTGTAGGCAAACGGGTACCCAGCCTCAACCCAGCCAGAGCAAAGTTATGTCAGTGAACTGATGCACATCCCCTTCGCCTTAGGCAAGACCCTGATCTGCTCCTCCACGGGAATGTGTTTTAAATCAAAATTGCCAGGCTCAATCTATCTAAGCTTCGATCATCCAAAGAGTTGTGGCCTCACTTTAACAGTGTTAGGTCAGTCTTAAAGCTTATTTAACACAAGAAAATAGCTCAAAATTTCTAGCAGCAAACAGCTCTGGAAGCTCTGGTAGAACTAACTTACCTCGGTGGGGCTCAGTCCCCGAGCACACCTTGGCAGCAGGAGAACAAGAGGGATTTTAAAAAAGTTACAAAACTACTGATGTTTTTCCTTGTTTAATATAGGAGGTAGGGTTGTGGGCTTTTTTTCTTATGGCCAGACAGATCATACAGTGCAAAGAGTATTATTAACTGATGCGGTGCCGAGCTCCAGCGGGTACGGCAGTAATACCCGGTGCTCAACACGTCGGGACTTGCACCAGCTCCCCTGTGCCTCGGGGATGCGTTTCACTGCTGCAGTCGCACTTCTATCAGCGACAGTGCGCGGTTTGCTGGGTTAGCTGGAACCTCAAGCACACCTCCGCAGTAATTTAGCAAGCTCTATACTTATCCCGTTACAAGGTCTCATTTAACCTGTATGTGGGCAGCAAGACAGCTGCTAATGTGACGTGGTTCTCTCTACTGATATTTTTTTTGGCAACACTGGGAAAGAAAACAATGAAATAGTATATTTATTATTTAAAAAAAAATTGGTGTTCATATGTTGGCAGCTACTTCCCTCCCATAGGTACCTCCGCATCATTTTTTGGAAGCAGCCCTGGTGAGCGAGGTGTAGTGAGGCCGGGGCCGGGGCGATGCCCCGGTAACACGCTCTTCCCACCTAAAAACCCTAAATTACTCTTGTCTTGCAGTCTTGGAGCATCAAAGCTGGTTATAGCGGGATCTCGCTGTCAAATAAAGCACATAGTATCCCTGCAAATAAGTGATAACCAGTTAAAAGCATGGCTAAAATAAGCATTCAGGGCTTGATCCTTGTTTTATCCAGCATGGAAATCCCTTGCACGGAGCGATGCTGCCCGCCTGCCTTCGTGTAACTTCTTGTGGGACTTCTCGTGTGGCTTTAATTTAAAAATCTATAACCAAGACGATAACAAAGGGGGAGTGGGGATAACTTAAGGGCAGCCTTTTTTTTGTTGTTGTTGTTTTGAGCTGCTGTCAGTATTGCTTCACATTTAGGGTTTTTCCTTGGAGCACGCATACAATTTCTGCCAGCAAGTAAAAGAGAATTTCTCTCTAGGGCTTTATCCTTTTCCCCTTGCATGGGATTTAGCTGATACCGACTGAAGCGGATTGATTATCGTGTACAAATAGCCTTTTCACCCTGGAGAGCTGCAGTCTACGTCAAAGGCAGAGGAGCTCTGCAGCTCACCGGGTCGGGGCAGCCCCGTGCCCGTGCTGCGGGACGGCTTGCTGGTTTGCAGCAGCCTACGCTCAGCCTGTCCCTCGGGAACCAAACCAACCCCAAACACGATTTAATAAAAATAGTTCTGTGGATATGCTGAACCATCTCATGGAAATGAGGAGGATATTATGTTAACAAACAGCTGTAAAAACTTTTATCCCTGCTATAAAGTTTGCCACAGAATGGCCCCCAATCTCTGTAGGCAGATCTTACCATTAAACAAATCCCTACGAGCTTTAGCGGAGGATCAGTTACACCCACTCGGCTTCATCCTCACATTTTATGAGGATATTCCGTAGGGGAAGACACAGATTTTTTTCCCAGCTGGAACCAGAATGTGGGGTTTTGACCAATGTAATGATAGGCTTGGGCATACAACCACGCACTACACCCCGCTAATGCTTTGGCAGGATGCTGATTTATATACACTCACGCTGAACTGAAAGCTGTTTTGCATGCAGTACTGAATCAGATCAGAAAACGTTCACATGAACAAGAATATTGATGTTTAGATCAAAGAGGATTAAAAGAAAGGGATTTCCTCTGGATTTAAATTCACGATGTTTCTCTAAAGCCCTGCACGATCGGGACACGAGATGCTGATGTGCCATGTAGGAACGCGTAATTGGGCTACTGAGCCACCACTGCCTTGGAGGGCAAAGGAACAGCTCCAGCGAAATGAAGAAGAGGCGGCCCCAGAGAGTGAAGCACTACTGCACGAAATTTATACGATAGCACTGGTGAGAAAACTATTTATGAAAATTGTCAGCAAAAAAATTATTGAACATAATGAATCATCAGAACCAAAGAAAAGTGTTGAGGTAAAAGACTTGTCCTGAAATACTGGTGGCATCAAGGATAAGTATTAAGCAGCTTTTTCAAAGTCCCTGCTCCTACTTCAAATGCCGACAGCCAAACACTGGAATAGATATTTTGGAAACGGAGGGAAGGAATACAAACAAATGCATGTACTCTGTTAGTAATAATGTTGACAAAAGGGTTAAGCCCCCCTAGCCTGAAAGGAGGAACGGAGCCAAGAAAAGATAATTGTTTAGCTTAAATGAAGAATGCGACTGAGGTGTATATAATAATATATTACGTATATTATATAATTATATATTATATGCTATGTATATAATGTATAGATAATAATAAGGATGAATAAAACAGACGATGAGAACAGACTGCTCTTTCTTTGCCTCCCATCGCGTGAGCCAAGGGACAGCCACCGACGCCGACAGACAAAACTCCCGGCGGATAAAAGGCAGGCGCGCGCACACAGAGCTCAGCTTAACCTCCCGGCTTCGGCCGCGGGATGTCACGGAGATCAAGGGCTTTCTGGGAGGTCCAAAGCGGACACGGCACTGCTGTGGCCGATAACATCAAAAGTCATGTTAGGAATTAAAAAAAGAAACAAATTGGCTGGGTCTATGTCCTGGAGTGTAATTTTAGAACTTCTATAATTCAGCAAAATGGGGCCCTTTTGCTTCATCGCCCCGGGCCTGGACAGGGACGGATGGGCGGCTCCTGTGTGAGCAGCCTGTTGCCGACCAGCGATGGCCGTGGGACCCTGAACGGCTGGTCCAAAGGCTTTCTCGGGAGACTGGGGATATAAAAATATACACGCATGTGCCGCTGGCGCTGTGTTTTGCAGCTGCTCCTTGTTTAATCTAGGGAGAGGCATTACGGTCCCAGAGCAAAAATGCTTCTACTTACGCCAGTGGCAAGGAAAGGACTGTATCCCAAGGTAAGCTAAAAAAAAAACAAAACCCCTTTTAACAGGTTTGTGATGCTGCCTGGTTGAATACTTTCCTTTTTTCCTCTTTCTTTTGTTTTAAAAAAAACCCAACACTCATCAAAACATGAAAGATGAAATCCAAAATTAACATAGACAGAGCCCAGACCAGAACCAGAGTTGCCACATTCTCCAAAGCGCGGAGCCAGGCGCGTCCTAGGCTGGCCCAGCCCAGCTCACGCTCCCCCGTTACCGCACGCTCAACTTCTGCCCATCGACGCTCCAGCACGCGCGTGCTGCTGCGGTGAGCCGGCAGCTGGCTCAGCTCGTGCTTTACTGCCACAGAAGGGTTTAGGGGTTTACTAGCAGCCTAGTTTAAAGTCTCTGTTTTTCACCGCCTTTATAAATGAATAGCTTGGAAAGATTTCACTCCTCTCTTTAGAGAGATGCAGGGTAAAGAGGATTTTTAAATATACAGATATGTAACGTTAAAGCCCCTTTAGAGCTTACCAATAAACACATAGGAAATTCCTAAGTCTTTACGGTTAAGAGGGAAAGTACCAGTGGGGATTGGTTACTTTGGTCTCTTCTTGTTCCAAGAGCCTTCCCAGTTTTGCTAAGGTTTGCAGCTTTCCCGTCACACAGCCTAGGCCTCCCCGCGTGAGCCTCCCTCCCCGCGACCAAAATCCCAGGGCGCTGCTCCAGCGAGCGCCGTCGGACCGGGGGTAGGAAGGGCAGAGCGCTCAGCCTGGGGCTCGTCATCGGGGGGCTTTGCTCCTAATTTTGGCCCCGATATGTGACATCAAAATTAACTTTATTATGGCCACTTATAAAATAATTGTGGCTGATGGGAACGCTTGGTGGGACTCACATTCCCTAACGTCCCTAAAGAGGATCTGCTATTGCCATTGCAAGACCAAACACTGGGCTATTTCTCGGATCCAGCACAGCATTTTTTTAAGCATCTTAAGAGCGTACCTGGAGGGAATGCTACAATTTTCTCTTAATTTTCCTCTTGCAGCAGCATCCCCAGCGTCGCATGCTGCTGGTCGCTGCGTCTGTGATGCTTGCAGCAATACCTCCCCTGTGTGCCCAAGTGCGCGGGCTGCTCCAGGAATAACTCTTTGTTTACACGCCTTTCCTTTCCAAATCCCACTGAATTTTCTTTGGCCCCAGACCAAGATACACAGGCCTGTTCCTCCCCTATTGCAGGCACAAAGCTCGGTAAGTGCATGGGGTGTTTGATGGGAAGAGTAATTTCTGCGCACCCAAGAGCATCCCCTGCACCAGGCGAACTGACACGGGTCTCGTGGCTGCAGCCACCCTGTGGTAGCGGAAGGACCGCTGGCATCAGAAAGATCTTGATCAATAAATCCTTCCCGTCATGGTTAGATAAAGTCAAGCATCTCTGATTTATATTTCTTTACTAAATTACTCCAGGCCTATGTAATGTCTCCATGGACATGTATTAAACTCTAGAAGCTTGTAATATAAATAACAAGAAAAAGTAATTTTTACCCCTGGATGAGTGCTGACCATTTCCATCAGCCTCAACTCCTTCATCTCGACGCGCCTGATGAAGAGCCATCCACTAGAGAGCAGTGTCACCCAGCCCTCGGTGCCTAAAAGCCAGCACCTCACCCCAAACCCAGATCAGGAGGGACACAGCCCACGAACTGCGCCTTGCCCATGGGTTCCCACCTTGCCCATGGGTTCCCACCTTGCCCATGGGTTCCCACCTTGCCCATGGGTTCCCACCTTGCCGATGGGTTCCCACCTTGCCGGGGACGGGACGCTGCCTCATCCCTGGGGCGGTGAAGGGGTGAGATGTCGCCGTGCCATCGGATGTCCTACTTGCGGCACAGCCCCCAGCTCTCCTGCCGGGTATGTCGCAGGGGCTGTTACCTGAGAGCTGACGGTGGCTTTGACAGCGGCACTCAGGCTTTGAAGACCCAGATTGGGCTCTAAACACACCTAGGCATCCTAATATTCAAAATAACGTGCATGTGGAGGAAGGAATCTGATATTTTGGGAGCAGCATCTCTTTGGGGAGAAACAGTGCAGAAGAAGAGAATGGAGGGCAGAAGAAACAGAGAAGAGTCTCTGTTTGGGGCTGGGTGGATTAATTTAGTTTAACATCTCCCAAAATGCCTCTAATTCCACCCTAGAGCATCTTTCTGAGGAAGGGAAATAAAGGACAGAAATTTTCTTTGCATTAAGTATTTTGGCAATGCGATATTTAGTCCCCTTCTGAGGCTGATATGCCTCAATCTTGTGCTAGCACAGAGGAGAAGGGAAACCAAGGGGAAGGAAAGTCAGGCAGCTCAGGCAAAAACTGCAGGCAGGGACCGGCTTCTGCCCTGTCTTTCATGGGCACGTGGGCTGCGGGAAGTGCAGAGACTGCATTGATTTTGGAAGCTGAGGAGGAAAATATCAGTATACGAAAAGGAACCAGATACATTGAACAAGTTATTGAAATGAATTTGAAAGGGGAAAAAACGTGGCATGGTTTTGGTTTTCAGTCCAAACCACATAAATTTGACCCGCTAATGCTGGCCAAGTGGAAGTCACGGATCCATCACCCAGGAACTCAAGGAACTCCAGTTTGGACTTGATGGTCTTAAAGGTCTTTTCCAACCTTAACAATTCCATGAAAGTCCATCCGGGCCCGATTGCCGGGGCTCACGCCCAGGCTGCTGGAGACGCAGCTGCACGTGGTGGGTATTTGGTGACCTATAGCCACTGGTGGGGCCCTACGATGGTAACCCCTAGAGAAGGTCCAGTGGTAAGGTTAAACCAAATAAAACGTCTGGGATGGACCAAAACAGCACCCACGCCTTCCCATGGCCGAGCTCCATCAGCGAACCGCTCTTCCCTCCAGCTTTCACCACTCTACAGCTGCGAGGTTACTGCTGCGTCGTAATTTCAAAGCATCTCTGTGGTATTTAGTAAAAGGACCCAATTAAACCTTTAAAAGCAACCAGCTTCTTGCTAAATGAAGTACTGTTATCCAGAGAAACAACTTGATAAATATCTCCAGCAGGGATAATTAAGCAGAAGAACTGCTCTCATTTGCACGCCGCGCTGCCAGCGCCGCGTCATGCTCCAGAGCCGAGGAGGCTGGATCCAAACGTTTAGTGAAGCGATGGTCTTTTGCTCTGTATGAGAACCACCATTATGTGTTACAAGAACAGGGATTTTTCCCAACTTGTTTTTAATTCCCTGTAAACAACATTCTAAAAATAATCATTTGGGATCCATCAAAATGCTTTGCTATAACTATATTTAACTTATTGAAAAAACCTGTAAATATCCTGCTGTTGGAGCACTCCATTTTTCTTTCCCCATCCTCCCCGAGATGAAATGTATTTATATACTCCCTCCCATGACACATTTTGCTCCCAAGAAACCTGCATTTTTCTATAGAGAAACTGTGCTGGAATGTGTCCAACGAACTCCACTCCAGCGTAATAAGAAACTGCAGCTGACGCCCCGTTAATAACATGCATTTGCAGAAAAGGCAATTTGCTCAAGTGCCAACAGAAAAACAATCAAGAATTTAAAAGAAAACACCATGTTGGGATTGTTGCTTCTGTAAATGACCTCCTGGAAGAGAACTGGATCAGAATAAGAAATTGTTCAAGTTTGCAATAAAATAAACAACATTTTCTTTAAATTCTAACACAGGAAAAAAAAAAAAAAGGCTGAAAAGACTCTTGGAAAGGGACTTTTATGATTGAGTATATAAAAAATACCCAAGTAACTATTGGATTTACATGAGCAACTCCCCAGTAGAGAGAAAGGAAGCTGATGTGCTCTGGTTTGACTGGGAAAAGGACCTTTGAGTTGAGCTGTAGTCCTCAGTGTCCAAAGGGAAGAGGCCATAGGAAATCACTAGTAAATTGCTCATAAAAACATGCAATTTGCTGCCAATACGTTTAAAACAGTTCCAAACCGGTGAGCTGAAAGGAAGAGGAAGAAAAGGGTGGGGGGGTGGGCAGGAGGAAGGGGCTGCGATGGTGGGGGCTGGGAGATGCGTGGGGATGGATGGAGCACGGCAAGGCAGTGCTGGCTGGGGCTCCAGCCCCTCCGGCGAAACCGGGACGGATGGTTGCTTGAAATCCTTCATTGCAGCCTCTCCCTTGGGGTTTCGCTACCGCTTTGTCTCATCATTGCAAGGAACGGCCCCGCAAGCAGGCTGGCTGCGACCCCCAAGGTGGGGTGGGGAGCGTGGCTGCTCCCTCTCCATCCCCCTCGCCACAAATTTTAGAGAAAAAGAGATGAGTTTCGGCACATCTTGTCTACTTGCAGATGAAAGGGGCTGTTGTTAATTATCTCCATCCCTTTCTGGGGCCGGGGAGCTTTGGGGTGGGGGACACACGGCCAGGCAGGGCGACTTGAGAGGCATCGGCTCCGGTCTACTTCTGCCCACCGAAGTCCCCTCCCAGCCCGCAGACCTGCCCCTGGTGCTGTCAAACAACAAAAAAACCCAAGGAAAAGCTTGCAGAGAACTGCGTGTATCAAACTGACCAGGCTTTCGCTGAAGGTTTGAGGTTCACATGTTGTGGAGGCTGTTTGTGTTTCCCGTTCCTTGCAATAAGTTGAATTCCATTAATACAAAGGGGAAGAAACCAGAATTTTTGCTGGGGGAGGGTGAGGGGAGAGAAGCTTCAACTCCGATCCTCCAGCCCAGTTTTCTCATCAGAAACCAGCCCAAAGAAGAAAAAAAACCCTCTCCCAACTGCTCTTCCTGCAATTACGGAGTGATCAGCTGCCAAAGTGTGTGCCTGGGGCTTCGCTTTCCCTACGCTGTTTATTTTAGTGGAGCACAGATCACATTTGGAAGAGTTTAGGCAGGCAGAGGTCCCCTATTGCCTGTGCCGCTCTGATGAGAGCCAGAGCACGGGACGCAGCCGCCAGCGCGGCTCCCGGGGTCCCTGCTTGTCCCCCACGCTGTTTGGGAAGAGGTTTTCTGCAGGGCCAGGAGCTGATACCACCCCTCGTTTTCCCCCTGCCACCCCCGATCCTTGGCCCATCTTCCATTTCAAGCCAAATCCCTGCCCTTCCCACCACCATCCCGACTGCCCCGGTGTCCGAAGAGAGGGTTTGAATCCCGACACGGGTCCCGGTGCACTCACAGGTGGATCAAAGGGAAGCCACCTACCCCAACCCGACCGCGGACACGTTTCAGACCGCTGGGTTTGGGGGCACACGTACCGCTCCCCCCCAGGGCGGAGGACGGCCGAGCCTGCAGCCGTCCCATCGCTGGCGTCCTCCGACCGCGTCCCCCCCGCTCTCCCTGCGAGCTCCCTGCCCACGGGCCACAGGGCACCCGGGCGTTCGCGGCAGCAGGAGCTACGCAGGGCTCGGCTGCAAGAGAAACTGGCTGCTAAATGAATTGGAGACGGGCAAATTGAGACAGCCAAGGTGAATGCCTTTCACCTGATGTTTGGCCTTGCTATCAGTTTTTAACTGTAATTTGCACATCTACTGAGCCAAAAAAGTTCTGTTGTGCATGATTTTCAATAAACAGACGTTCCGTTGGCCAAGAAAGCCCCTGTACTCTCACCGGCCTGCTTCCCTGCAGGGGCATACGATGCTCGGGGAGGGACGAGACCCCGGGGATTAGGCAGCGTCAAGCTAATGAGACCTGGCGGGTGCGCGACTGCTCCCCCGAGCCCTCCCCGCGCCGGGAGGTGCAATCGGCTCCGCATCAACGTGCACCGGGAAGAACGGGTCCCCCTCAGCCCAGCAGGACAGAGCGACCGCTGCAACCTCAGCTTTCATCAAATGCGGAATAACGCTATACAACCTGATCCACTACCAATTCCCTCCTCGCGTCTTCAAAAGAAAAAGGGATTTTTTTTTGGTAGCTTTTCCATATTCTGTTCCAATGAGAAGATTTCATAGTACCCCTGTCCTCCTCTCTTTGTAAGTACAGCAAAAAGTTGCTCGCTGGGGCGGGGGGTTGAACCTGCTCTATTTGCATCCCACAGGTTCCTTTTCCTGCTGGGCACGGTTTCTCGCGCAGCTTTGCCACCCGCCCACAAAGCGATTTCATTTTCACAGACCCCTTCCGTCAGCAGAAAGCAGCCGCTGCCATCTCTGGGGCTGCAAAGCCAAGCAAAAGGGAACAGGCGACGACGAGTGTCCTTAACCGCCCAAAGAAAACCCCCTCCTCCCCCAGCACTTCATTGCTTTTGGCAGATTATTTCCCCGCTAACGTGGGGGATTTCAGCATTCATCTCCCCTGAAAAGATGAAAACCGAGCTAATATCGGCGGTGAAGCTGGCTGCCAAGGCTGCCTTTTCAGCTGGGCGTAACAGAAAAGCCATTTGATATGCTGCTCTTCACAGCAGAACATCAGTGCTGCCCAGCTCCCCGCGCCCCTGCCGCACGGCAAATCCTGCCGGACAAGCAGGAAAACCGCAAAGACCTTCCCTGGCTTGTCCCTGACCGGCTGTGCAACCTCCTTGCTTTTTGGCTAACAGACAGGCCCTGTTACCAGCTGCATCAGTAAAACTACAACCCGATCGCCCCTCCCGTTCAGCTTTCCGAACGCAAACATTTTGCCCTTTTCTCTGTGTTCTGCACCCATCAGTGATGAGGTTTCGTGTCGCTGTGCTCCGAGCTGGCTATTAGAGGGGAAATGAGGGATGCCGGAGAGATCAGCCCAACAACAAATCTTCCCAAGGCAAGCAATTTGTCCGTATTATGTGAACACACACACATATATATTTTTTTTCCAAGTCTCCAACTCATCATCTTTGGGATAATGAGCCACATTTTAGCACTCAGTGGCCAGCATGACCCCACAGCTGATTAAACCAGGGAACGCAGGAGAGGACTCACTCCAGATGGGCATTTCTCTTAGCCAAGATGCTGCCGAGGAATAATCCTCATCCCCAAAAGCAAGGTGAGAAGCGACCTTCACGACAGACTGAGCACACAGGGAGGCAGCACACGAGGATGGCTTCCTCCCAAAAACCCCCAGATCCCAGTCTGGTGCTAACCCTGGATAAGGGGAGGGCGAAACCCCTGAAGAGCATACTGCCACCCTGGGCTACACGCTGCTGGACAAAAGAAATCAGCCTCGGGGCTGAATGCCCTGTTTCTCGGGGACTGGGATGTGTCAAAACACGGGCTGCCGTGTGTTGGCAAGCTCTGCAAAAGGCAAAGCTGAGCACTGAACACGGGCAGGGTCTGCACTCCGCAGTTTGGTCTCCCTTTTCTTGGCGGTGCCAACCAGCCCCTTCTGAGATGCAAAAGATCCTTCTGCCCTTTCCTGCGCGCTGGCAGGATGCTCGGCCCCTGGCCAAAGAGGGCTTTTTACTCCACCCCATCGCCCATGAGCCGAGGGACTACACCGCGTCTAATGACGAAGTGACAAACTGGAAGGGGACGAGTCAAGTCTCACCCATGGGGTGAGCGGGGACCTCAGGGCCGGGCTCCCAGGGGACAGATGGACGCACCTGGTTATGAGCAACCGGAGCAACCAGGGCTGCAGGCAGGCTGGGCTGGAGACGCCGGAGCCCGTGCCAGGAAAGCTCCAGCCGTGCCGGCTGCTGGTGGGCTCGCACGCTTCATCGCAGCCCCGCTGCGACCTGCACCCCGCGGCTCCCATCTCCTCCTGCACGGCTCGCAGCCCTCTCCGGTCCAACCCTCCCCACGGGGGCTCTCCCGCTCCTGCCAGCCCCACAGCAACGCACAAGAAAAAAGAAACAACCCAGATCCAGCCCAAATAGACCTCGGTGCCCCTTCGAAACGCTTGATGCCCAGCTGCCACCATCCAAAACCTTCCTGCTGGAAACCTGGGTCCAGCCCCTCTCCTCCCCACGGCAGCGCCTTTGCACCGCGATTTTAAAGCGTTATTTTCATTCAAAGAGAGCAGCAGTGGGCGCGGGAGGTGGAAACTCGCCCCGACAACGAGTCGGAGCCTCGAGTCGAAATGATGGATGAGCTCACTAAACACCTTCATTTACCACTGCTAACGATGCACGATGTGAAAGGGCTTGAAAAAAAATTTTAAAAGCCTCTATCAAAGCTTCATCATAAAGCTTGATTCTCCTAATTGGGAATATAGCCGGGGGTGACAGCCAGGCGGGGCGGGCTGGCAAGGAGACGGGCACCGCTGCTCGGGGCAGCCGTGGCACGGTGGCAGGGGACCGGCCCGGCGCGGGAGCAGCAGCCGGCCCCGGGCGAGGGAGCCCACTGCCCCTCACCAGCTAAAAAGGGACCGAGGCAGCGGCTGTTGTAGACAAGACAAATAACCATGGGGCGTTTGGAGGACTTCCAAGGCGGGGAGGAAGCGCGCGTGTGTGGGGATTAATTATTTCACCAGCTGATTCCCTCTTTTAATAACAATTTCTACTAGTTGATTCCCGGCTCCGCAGCACATGTTGTGAGGACAGATTTAAATAATCGCCGCCATGTGTCAAAAGCAAATCTAATTTCCACTCCCTCCAGAAGCAGAGGAAGTGGAGGAGTAATTATTTAAAAAATAAATTAAAAAATCACACTTTTCACAGTCAAAGGCCTTTTC
Source organism: Platalea leucorodia (assembly GCF_965183815.1). Lineage (NCBI taxonomy): Eukaryota > Metazoa > Chordata > Aves > Pelecaniformes > Threskiornithidae > Platalea > Platalea leucorodia. Next base: position 12,795,287 of record NC_138838.1, on the reverse strand, counting down.
TAATCAGGCACAGGACTAGAAAACATATTTACGGGACCACAAGCACCTAAGTGCAAGGAGGCAGGATGGATGTTCCCTCCAAGGGGAGGAAAACTACGGGGTTACTCCTTAGTCGGGCAGCAGGAGGGAGAGGAAGGAGGAGGAGGAGGGTGGCGTGAAATGGAGGTCTGAAATCACAGGTAGTGCCCGAGAGTGCCTGAAGCTTTTGAGGCTGCAGCGAGAGCATGAGCAAGCTCCGAAAAGCACGGAGGCAGGACGGGATGTCCCGCCGCTGCGAATCACCTCGTCCCAGCCCCGCTGCCACATTTCTTTCTACTTTAGGATATGTGCTAGTACTTCTGGCTGTCAGCTCATTTGCTCAACGAGGGAGCAGCAAAGGCAATTCAAGCATTTGGTCAATAATCATCAGTGGGGAAAAACATGGTACTCTGTGGTTTGGGTTGTTTTATATTCTGGAGCAACCCAGACGACTTGCGGAGGGCAACGAACAGCGTAAGGGCTCATTTTACAGAGTCAATGGAAAACCTGAAGCCCCTTCCAACGCAACAGCTTGCCCTGTAGCACTTACCCGGGTGGCATTTCAATATGCATGCATTATTTACAGTTTAGCTCCAACAGCTTAAAAAGTAGGTCTTTGCTAACAGCAACTCCTTCCGACCGAGCAAGGCGCGATGGGGCTGGCACGGCAGCTCGGCCGGCGCACGGCGAGGAGATAACCTTGCCATCAGCAAAACAGCAGCCACGAGATGACATCTGCCCCACCAGCAACTACCCTTCAGCTGCACGGAGGAGGCGGACAGACCGACGGAGCCGGGACGCGCTGATGCTGGATGGCGTGGGCGAAGGCAGGGAGGCAGCCGGTTACGCACCGCAAGGTTCAGTAGGTCGGATGTGTCACAGGAACAGAGGCCAGAACCAACGCAGGGCAGAAACCTGGCTCATAACTGGGAAGCCTGACTTGCGACGTGTCTCATTTGAATCTGCTGAACGCAGGGATAACAACGCCACGTTTGCACTCCCTGCGCTCCGGAACGCTGTACATGAGCGATCCCTAACGCTGCCCAGCAAAGCCCCCAAACCCCGGGGATACCAACCCAAGGGCAACGAGCCCCACGGCGCGGCATGACTCTGACCATCCCAGTGATGCTTTACAGCTGGCGGGGGACACGTAACCCACGTCCCAGCCAAAATCAGCGCTGGCTGATGCCTTCTTTCAAAACATCCCTGCCAGGAGTTATTTCAGGCAGGAGAACTTCCCCTGAAGAGGCACTTGCTGTTGGTAAGGAAAGGGGCGCTGCCTCCAGCAGCGAGCTCTCGGTGGCTGAGGCAAATTCCCTATTTCCAAGTCAAATTACACCAACTCCAGCCCCATGCGTCCGAGATGCCAGAACCAGACTTTGCTGCTGAGCCACGCTCTCCCAAATGGCCAAACCTGACTGCTCCCCCCGCCAGCGACCGGCAGCCCCAAACCTCCAGCTGACTTCTTCAGATCAGGCAGCCGCTCATCCCACCTCGCGTGTACAAAGCCTCTCTTCCTTTGCAGCCGCGGTCTCTGGCTCTCGTGCTTGAAGTGCCGCATCATCGCACTTGCCTACGTTTTGTTTTCCCCAGATGTGCTGAAAGCTTGCAAATTCACAGCCAGGCTCAGCCCCTAATAATCTGTTTGCATACCTGTGCCCTGAGGTCTCGAAAGAGTCCCAAGGCAGCCTCGGTACTTTCCGATAAAGCAAGGACACCGTGCTCCCTTCCCATGGTTATGAACCTCTGCAAGCAGAAGCACTCTCAGTGCCTCTTTCTCAGCTGCCAAAAAGGCTTTTCTGGACATGCAGTGTTGGGATGTGGCCTGTTTAATCACCGAGTCATCTGCCCTAAATATCATCGGCCCAACTATCATCGGAGCCAAAGCAGCGAGCGAATGCCCAGCCTTCCCCTGCTCCCTTGCTTCTGCAGAGCGATGCTTGCTGCTAACACCCAGGAGACTTCAGGAGAAGCACGGCTGTGGTTGCCCGTGGCTCTCAGCCCCGTGCTGCTTAGGAAGCTGTGCTGGGTCAGCAGCAAACCAACCCCGGACATCAAACCTCGCGGCTGCCCTCTTACCTCCTGCGGTTTATCAGCACCGGTGGCAGCGGCTGGGGCTCAAGGCTTGATGCTGCAAAGCATGAGCATGCTATAAACGCCCTCGGTGCGGGGGCTGGGATGCACCTTTCTTCAGACAACTCCACTGGATGTCGATGGGATGGGATGGGATGGGATGGGATGGGATGGAGGAGAGGAGAGGAGAGGAGAGGAGAGGAGAGGAGAGGAGAGGAGAGGAGAGGAGAGGAGAGGAGAGGAGAGGAGAGGAGAGGAGAGGAGAGGAGGAATAGAATATTTCAGTTGGAAGGGACCTACGACGATCATCTCGTCTGACCGCCTGACCAAACGCTAAAGCTTGGTGTTAAGGGCACTGCCCAAATGCCTCTCAAACGCTGCCAGGCTCGGGGCATCGGCCACCTCGCCGGGGAGCCCGTTCCAGGGTTTGAATGCACTGATCTGGTGCGCGAAGGGGCGCAGCACCCCTCGCTCACGCACGCAGGTAGGAGCAGCCGTGCCTTGTCCCAGCAAACCCCTCCTGTGCAGTACGGCCGCAGCACTGCGCTCTCCGGAGCCGTGCCAGCCCGTCAGTAAGCCACTGCTCTGCAGCAAACAGCCTGATGATTTCAACTCGCTGAGCATCTGGGCAATTTAACCAGTACTTCATCTCTGTTGCACAAACAGGGCCCCACGGCCAGCAGCCCTGGCTGGGAAGACTTCAGGCAGTGCCCAGCAACAGTCCCACCTTCCAGATGCTGCTGCAATATTCAGCAAAAATAACTCATTTCCATCCCGAACTTGCCGATCTGGTGGCCAGATAACTCTCAGTGGAAATGAAGAGCAAAATGAGTGATTTCACCACCTGCTTACCCTCCCTACGTGGCGCGTTTCGGGGTGTGCAAAATGCCCGTGTTCCCCAGCAATGCGGGGAGCAGACCCGACAGCTCTCACTCCGACAGGCGCAGGAGAAATCAAATTTCCCCTGAATATCAGCAACAAGCAAACAGGATGGCAGCTTCTTTAACTGCCACGAACAGCACGTTGCAGAATTGTTTCTTAATCACAGCCCTCATAAATATTTGCTTCCCCAGATTTGCAGTGCTTCACCTTTCCCCCCACAAGAGGCGTTTAATTTGCTCGCCATTTAGCCCTGTTTTCATCGCGCCAAAGGTCGTTCCAGTGTCTCTGACTCTTTAAGTTCAACCACAACCATCGCAGCACTTCCCTTTCAAGCCTCTCGGCTTCCCCCGGGAAAGGCAGGTCACCCTGTCGCCTGGTGCCGACACGTCGGGGACCCTGGCAGGGGGACGCCCCCGGCTCGCTGGCACGGGAGCGCTTCTCCTCCCTGCAAGGCATCAAATGGCTTCGTCTCCCAGGCCGGATCCCGCCTCAGCTCAGTCTCCGCACAGATTTCCTCTGGGGACTGCACTTCTAACTCCTGAGGGCTCTCCAAAGCCCGCGAGCAAGCAGAAATAGGTCTGCCCCGCTGGAGACAGATGAAGTGGGCAGAAAAATGCCAGCGATGGAAGGGCAGGCTCGGGACTCGGCACCGGTTGTATTTGGGCTCTCCCTTGAAAGGGAGAACGGTTTCCGACCCACGCAGAGGAAGCGGTGCAAGCCCAAGCCAAGGAATGACCAGTTCAGCCTCGCCACCGCGCTATGCTGTTTAACACGTTCCCGCGTTGTTCACTGGTTTTCCTACTAAGACAGAGGGGCAGGGACGCGCCGGGTGCCGGACCGCCCGGAGGCAGCCTCCGCAGGTGGACGGCAGGCTGCTGCGGACCCCGGAAAATCTCACCTCCGCCCTGCACTAATGCTGCTAAGCTTCAGTGCAAAAGAATAACCGTTCTGGGTCACACCAAGGTCCACCATGGCCAGAGCCCATGTCTGGATGTGAGTTAATGTTTAGGTGAAGGATCTAGAGCTTTATTCAGTTACTCGTCCCTGGCAAACCCTCCCAGCTCCCCGTGCTTTAGAGCCTTCTTGAGCCAGAGGTTGAGCCTAAACTACGGTGTTTAACGGCCACTGATGAAGCTGTCCTTAATTCCCTTCCGAACTCTCTGGGCTTTTGGGCCCTTCAACATCGTTCGACAGGGAGAGCTGGGTGAAAAAGCAATTCCTTCGGTTTGTTTCCAGCTGGCTACCTGCTGATGTTGGAGCTCTGCTCTAAGGACGGCGCGCTCGTTCAGCTGCTCAGCTGGGGGGAGCCGGGAGCCGGCTCGGAGCATCCTGAGCACCGTCAGGTTCGGCCCTCCGTTCACGCACACCCGCGGATTCGGGGGTAAAGGGACAACCTAACGCCCTGGTATTTATACCCCACTAGCCTTAAAAGAGCATTATTTAAAGCAAAAGCCGCTTAGTGCTGTACATTATTGACTTTAAAATGACTTAGTTGATTTTTTTCATTCCTCTCTCATTCAGCAGCCATAGATCTTTCTCCAACTGGATGAAACCCTTCCCCTCTTCCCACCCGGCTCAGCCTGCGCTGCTGACCTGCGGTGGATGATCGCTGGCCTGTCCAGCAGCCGTTCCCACAGGAAGGACAAAACGTTTCGCTAAGGTTCTGCCTGGTCACAGAACGTCGGACCCGCCAGACAGGATGTCCTCGCGTTAAACAGCATTTTTTGAGAAGACATTCATCAGATTTTCTACATAGCAAGGGGAGCGCTGCGATGCACGCCTGGCTGTAGATAGCTGCATCTCGGCGGGGTGTCCGCAAAGGCTGGTGGTTTCCCAGGGATAAGCCGGCTCCCGACAGCCCGGCTGGCGCCGGTGGGGACGGGGCAGCTGCCCCGCGCCGCGCGGGGCCAGGGCGCAGCCACTGCCGCTCGCCAGCATCTCCCTCTTTTCTGGGAAGGGGCTTAGCCACGTTCAACCCCAGGCTTAACCTGCCCACGCCGCTCGCTCACAGCCACCCGTTGGGGTGCCAGCGTGGAGCAAAAAATTCTGGCCAGCTACCTCGGTGCATGCAAATAAACAGCCCCAAAAGGTTGCTCCGGATCAGCTATCTTGGAAAATGGACTCTCCGCAAACAAAGCAGCCCCTGACCGGGCAGTTTTGAAGCCACATAGACCAGTGGAGAGCAAAAATACAGAAGGCACTGTACGTCCAGCCAGAGGGAATAAATTTAAGAGGCAGGAGCCCAGAAGCATCATGCAGAGGAGCACTGAGAACAGAACAACTGACAGGTCAAACCATGGTTGTTTCAATCCCAGCTATAAGAGATGTAAATCATCTCTTGAGTAACTTTTAAAAGTCCAAAGAGTCCCAGGCCGGTGGATGTAGGAAATGCCCGTGGCCACGAAGGAGACGGAGGTGGGAAGGACAGAGGCGATGAAAAATGCACTCCTGTGACACACGCTGTAAACCCACCCACACCCGAACATTTCTCCCAACTCCTTATTGTCTCCTGGTACCTCGCAAGGTTTCTTTTTTTTCCTTTTTGCTTTGCCGGGGTGTATGCTTGAACCACAGCAAACCTGCTCGTTCGCTGTACGTGGCCAAGAGCCACATCACCCAGCCGATGGCAGCGCACAGCCCCCTCCCACGCGGTCCTCTTCAGTGTTGCAGCCGTTTCCAAACATTTCTGCCAAAGTATAGAAAATACTTTGGTTTTACGTACATTGGCCGAGTGCTGCGCGTACCAGAGCAAACCTAGGGCGGGTGTCTCCCCGGGGAGCTGCTGGAGGCGATACCCGCGCGCCAGGCACCCCCAGCACTGCGCGACGCTGGTGCTGCCCGCGGGCGCACCCGGGATTTGCTGCCAGGGCCAAGCCGGCTCCCTCTGTCCCATACGGGGTTAGTGCCACACCTCATCCCGCTGTCGCTCTCCTTACTGGGGCAATTCATTAATAACGCTGAGCAAAGTGCTTTAGCAGTCCGAGAGCAATGCCTTTGAAGAAAGGCCAAGCAAAAAGACAAAATGAGATAAGCGGGCGGCCGAACGCGGGGCGGGCAGGACGCCGCTTGCGGCGGGGGCACCGCTGAGCGCGGCCGCTGGGCAGCCCCACAGCAGCGCCGGGGCAGACCGGCCGCGGCCTCGAGCTGCAAACGCACTCGGCACATCCCCGCCAGCAGCCACGGGAGAGGGCCTTTTGTCTTGCTCCTCCTCCCCTTGTCTTCCACTCTCTCTCCCAAAATCTTAGCTCCCTTCTGACTTCTGTGTCACTCCAGGTTTTCCCATCACATGAAGTCATCCTTCTATTACGGGAGGATTGCTCAATCCCCGTGGTTAACCCTCGCCACTCCCAGTGCTCACGCAGGGACACCCTTCAGATCAGGCGGATCTGCAGGGCCTGCTGCCCGGGGACGCCCTCCTGCACGGCCAACAACTGGCACGGTGACGAGGGACAACCGGACACCAGACTCTTTTGGTGGTCATTTAATATTTCCAGAGGAAAGTCTGGTCTGCCGCAGCCAGGCTGGGATTTGAATGCTGAACCATAGCAATATGCAGAGATTAAATTCTAATTTCCAACCCTCTTGGTACAGACAATCACAAAAGTAGGGTACGATAAGCTTGGAGACGGCCTCTCTTGTGCTCTTAGGGTAATTAAGAGAAAAAACATAGTACATGACCACAATATTTCTAATGCTGCAGGGTACACACAGGGAAAAGCTCCGCTCCGCCCCGGTAGAGCTCTTATTAACAACTGCCACGCGCGGGCAGGCAGCGGTTGGTATTTAGTGCCTACCCTGGGAAATGAATTGCTGTCCAGACTGCAATCGTCTCGGAGACACACAGAGCTCTGTGCTGCAGCCGCAGCCAACGCACGGGCAGCCGGAGCTGGCTGGGAGCTTTGCAACGCCGCAGCCTCCTGCCGCGGAGGGTCCCAGGCCGCCCCGGCCCGGGGGGGATGCATCTTTTTGAGCCACCACCAAATCGCAGCCACCGCGGCAGGTATTTAACTCCCGAGATGGATGCCAGCACAAGGATTTATAGACACAGTGGCCCCACAGGTGCACGAGGCTGCAGACCTCGGTCACTGTGATGTGATCCAGCAAAGGTCAGAAGATCCACCATGGCCAGGAGCACCTCTGTCCCTCACCCATCTCCTCCTGCCAGATGCAGGACCCTACCTGTAAGCCAGGGCCAAGCATCCCACTGACGAAGCCCGACGGCCTCAGTTCCCAACCCCAGGCAGCCTGAAGAACCACCAAGAACCAGAGTTTGGCTCTTCTCCATCCCAAACACATGCACCAAGTCCCAGGCTATGCAGGGAAGAGCAGAGAGGTTTGGAAATTGCCTGCTTTCCACTGCAAAAGCCGAGTGGTCTGCAACACACCCTGAAATTACAGCAGCAGGCAATATCCCAGTCTGGCTTTTGCAGCATTTGCTCCATGCGCCGGAAAGCACTTTGCTGCTCTGTCCCTTTTGATCCTGGGACAGTCATGTAACAGGGCAAAATAAAGTCCCTTTGACACAGACAGAAGAGATCGCCCACTCATGGGTCCCAAAGCTCACAAATTCTCCGCTCTTCTGCAGCAGCTACCAGCACGCCCGCCGTGCGTGCGCGCACACACACGCATAGATGGGATTTTAAGGAAGAGGAGAGACGGCATAATCCCTGCTCCAGCCGCCTCCCACCGCCCGCGGATTTGCGTCGCATGCTCTGAAGAGACCGTTTGTTGCAGGAGCTACGACTTCTCCCATGGCTCGCCCACAAGCTGCCGGCAGCAGCGGAGGATTCTCATCCACAAACATTCATTCTCTTTCTGTTTTCAAAAGGAAGGGCACATTATTCATGCACCAGGCTTCCCCCCTGCGAAGACTCCCTCTTTTTTGCTTCACAAAGGCTTTATAAAGAAATGCAAGCAGGCACTGCAAACAAGTATGAAAAATCAGCACCCAGCATTCCTCCCGGACAGAAATGTTTTGTGCCCCTGATGAAATTACGAGTGGGATGCTAAAAAGATCATTCCTACCAACAAAATAAGGCTGCTTAACCCTGTAAGTCCATCACTAAATCAAAACACCCTTCTCTTCTGTTTTAACAGGTCTCTCTACCTGTTAACCAAACGCAATGGAGAACATCCAAACCACAGGTAAGCACGGGTTAAAAACTGCTGCAGCCTGCTGGAGCCTCCTGCCTTCCCAAAGCTGTCCCGAGCTACTCGCTTGCACTCTCAGCCGGGTGTTTTCGAGGTTATTTCTAAGGATTCCACATCAGAGGGTGGTAGGAGAGCCAAGGGGAGTTCAGGCTGACTCCCAGGTGTAAAGGAGGACGCCGAAGCGTTCTGCCTCGGTGAAACGCGTTTCCCTGGCGTGTTTGCACACCTCCTGTAACACCATGGAAAACAGAGCAATACCAAGGAAAACCAAGCAAGCAGCGGTGCCACGGTTGGAGGGGTGAACTGGTTTGGGAAGCGCCAGGGTGAGCAGCCCTTGGCGTTTGGGTGCTACAGTCAAACAGGAGCTGGGAGCTCTGCATCCCACGGAGGTGAAACACCTCCAAATTATTGCTATGCTGACCCTGAAAAGAAGGGAGAAAAGCACGTTTCCAGCTGCCCCCAGCAGCAAGGGACCATGCCAGAGCCTCGCGGGGCTCCGCTCAAACCCCATCAGCGTGCCGTCTTGGGGACGACGCCTGCCAAACCTTCCCTATTGCCGCTCCTGGCGGATATTTGGGCAGGCTTCCGCAGCGTCGTGCGTGAGGCTCCGGTGATGCCTTTTGCAAAGCGCTGGGCAAAATCCCGGGGTGGCACGGGGGGAGGCAGACTCCCGCATCCCACCGCGGCGGGAGGCAGAGGCAACGGGAGATGCGTACCAGCGAGGAACGAGGGGTCCAGGAGAGGTGTTTGCGCTTCCCCTTTCAGGGTTAAAAAGCAGCACGTTGCTTTTATAACCGACTAGGGTCTTGCTCAGCAAAAGGCAACTTGTCACACTCTTCCACTCTGAAGCAAAGGGGGTTTAGCTTTCCGTGCAGACAGGGAGCAAGGTGGCCTCATCCCAGGCACACAGCACTCTTCTGCAGGGAAAATCTATCTGGGGAAAACCTATTCTCTGCATTTCCCCTTGTGAAGCCGATTCCTGCCTCCATAAAGCAGCAGACACGGCTCCGTCCTCCTCTCTGGGACAGCTGCTTTGGCAGTACCTGTTTTCCCAGCTCAACAGATCCAACCTGCGGATGCATAAACCCAAGCTCAAACCCCAAATGTCCCCAGTCCCAAACGTGCCATGGGCCTGAGGGCCGGGGACAAGGCGGGAGCCCGAGGCAGGGCTGGAGCAGGATGAATCAAGCAGGATTTTTGCCCTCGGCAGCAGTATTTTACACCACGCTGATGGAGCTGGCACACGGTGGATGTGGCACGCTATGGCCGCTGGGCCAAACCCTGCGATACCGGGGGCTGGAGGTATCAGCCCTTAAAGCCAACGCCAGGAGGGTTTGTCTTCCACCCTGGGCTACCAACTGTCCTCCTTGGCTTGCTGCAAAACAACGTCTCACAGGGCTAAACTCGGGCTTGTTCCTGCCCAGGCGCTGCCGGCACGAAGGGATGCAGAAAGCGGGAGGAAACGGCCGCTGCGTTTTCAGCCCTGCTTAGGCTGGGAAAATCAAAGAAAACAAACACGAGATTCTGTCTTGCTTTATCATGCATAGCCCTGTAATTTGCACATATTACATGGAGAAGTACCTATTATGCAGGGGCTTTTACACCCCCAGCGCGGTTCCCATTGAGGCAGGGCCACAGGCAGTAATTTCCCCGCAGAAATATATGGCAACAGAAAAAAGCCCTGTTTGCTGCTTCCACCCTATTCACACCAACCCTCGCAGAGAGACAGAAATGACAGCTACTGTCGGACACCTTTATGGTTAAATAGATCCTCCATCTCAGAGAATTACAACCCATTCGAGACAACTTTCCTAACCTGTCGCCAAAGAAAAATGATGGCTTTTGAGCTGCAAAACTGTTTGAGACGGAGAAAAATCAACGCTGCCCAAGTGGCGAGCCACGAGCCAAAGCGTGCGAGGCTGCCAGACCCCCCGTGCTGAGGGACCGGGGCTCACCCTTCGCACGGGCAATGATGTGCCGAGGTTATGCACGAGCAGAGCATCCCCGTGGGTGCTTGGTTCAGTCCCTTAGGCGTGTTAAGAAAACAACAAAATAGAAAATGAGGCTTAAACAAGAGAGTGAAGAAAATAAGTACCTAATATTTGGGTCCTAAATCCATATGCAGGCTCCTGAGAAGAGACCTGACTTTTCCAAACGCAAAGACCTCAGTGGTTCCCGGTGCGCTCGTGCCACCCTGCAAACTCTGCAGCTCTACCTTCCCTTCAGTCACCTTGTCCCTGCTGCCACAGTTACCTTAAGAACCCAATGGCTATTGTGGTAAAACACAATAAATGAGTATAAACAAGAATGCTCCTCGAGTGGCTTAGGAGCAATGTCATTTTTCTGCAGACTGACATGTTAGAGTAATGCATAACAAAGCAGGAACGTGGTTTAGCACTGACAAGCGCTGCTTGTCGAGCGGAGATGAAAGAATACTGTTTAAACTGGAATTTAGCTGAACAAGATCTAGTGCAACCAAGCCATAAAGGTGCTTTTGGACTGGAATGAAGGAGAGAGACAGCTCAGAAAGCCCATAAACGAGGTTGCTGCTGCTAAGGGGCAGGGGAAATGCAGTGGGGAAAATCATAGCAGCAGAGATGCAAGAAAGCGCAAGAAGAAAACTGAACGATGCGGCATCTCTTTGAAGAATGTGACATCCCATCGAACGCCGTGACACCCCATCGAACGCCGTGACACCCCATCGAACGCCGTGACACCCCACGGCAGCGAGGCAGCGACCGCTCTAGCTCCGACCCACTTCGGAGCCCCAGGCTGGGCAGCGCAGAGCGACCGTGCCCACTCCTCGCATCGGGAGGTTGGTGTTAACAGGAGGTGACGACATCTCCATTTCACCACGAAATTCAGCTGGATAAAGGTACGTATCTGCTCCGCAGTCCATAACCGAAAGCTCCCTACTCTACCTGGGTACCTACAGAAGTTGCGTTTGCGTTACTGCTACAGGATTTGGCCCGTAGGTTTCAAGTGATCTGTGTTCACCAGCTAAATATGAAAAATCCTATGAAGCTATGCCCTGCGTGCACAGCGGCCACAGGCAGCAGGCAACGTGTGGGCAGAGCTGGTTTCCACGCCAGCATGTACGTCTCAAAGAAGGGCAGCTCTTGGATTTATGAACAAAATACAAATAAATTATATTCCTGCTGTTACCAGAGCCAGCAAAGAATGTTGCCCTTGTTTAAGACCTTGTTTAGACCAACTATGGGCATGATTCATCCTTTATGTACATAAATACTTGGGAAATAATTAAGATTCTCCATCAGCCATAGGAATGGTCTCATGCGGGGCTGTGGGAAAGCCGGCCGGCTGCTCCGCCGCGCTCCCTGCAAAGAGCAACAGCGAGCGGCCCCTCTCCCTGCGAATCCTCACCGGGCGCGTTCCTGGGGCGGCCGCGGAGCCGCTCTCACAGCGGGGTGACGGCCCCTCACCCTCGCGCTGGGCCACGCGCTCCCAGCTGCTGCCCACACCTGCACCGCGCCCGAGCCCCGCAGCCAGGCCGGCCCCGCCGCCAGCAAAAAGGACAAGAGGCAAAGAAAAGAGAGCTGCATGGAGCTAAGTAAAACTACCTGAAAAACCCCACGTGAACTGAGAAAAAAAAATCAGATTCTTGCTCTTCACATGTCCCAGCACTGGGGGGAGGACTGGCACGAGCGAGTGCCGGGAGCTCTGAAACATAAAATGGTTTTAGAAAGGGAAGAAAGCGCCACGTTGGCTCACGCCGGTGCGGACCCCCCCATAAGCTCTGTACTCATAGGCTCAGGGCAGGCACGGGCTTCTTTTGGGGGGTTTCTCTGCTTATTGCGGATCAACAACAGAGTTAAAAAATCCACAGATTTAGGTCCAGATTGACCCCATTTAATTCCAGTGCTCAGACTGAGCTGCTTCACCCTAAATTCCTCCATGCTTCGCACTCCAGCGGCATCAACAGGAACTGTGTGTGAGAAAGGGTTTCACCTGATGGAAACCGCCGTCACGATATGACTAATCGATATTCCTCCAGCGGCTGCCACCGCCCAGCCCGGCGGGGCACCACCGCTCCATCCCCTCCCGGCTGCGGCCCTGCCTCATCGCTATCGCTCCCGGGCACAGCGGCAACACGGGCGGCAAACGAAGGTACCGCACTGGCCACGACTCCCCGGGGATGGGAAAGCCACGGCAAAGCCACGGCGGCCGTTTCCCCTGGGAAACACCTCCTCCCTGCCCACGAAGCGTCCCAGCCCGCGCTCCAAAGCAATTACGGACGCACGGAGCTTTGATTACCAGTTTTGCTTTTGTGACACTGAAGGCAAGCGCTTGGCAGCTGGAGGAGCAGGGAGATTCCAGGATCTAATGCAACACTTGCTAGTTAAACGCTGGCCTGTAACCATGTCCCTAGGCAGAGCCAGAGACATACAAATTACTTTAGCAGGCTGGTTTCATCCTCCTGCTGTTGGCTACCGTCCCAGGCAAAACGCTGATTTTCATCCTGGATGTTTAATATAAATATATGTGATGCAGAGGGAGGCACAGAGGGGAGACAGCGAGTGAAAGACAGACAGATTTCTAATATGCAAAAAAAATAAGGTCATTTGGCACAGGTTTGGGCGCTCCGGTGCCAGGCAGCACGGCAGAGCGGGGCAGCCAGCGCCAAGAGCTTATCCCTCGATTTGGCTCTTTCCATGCGCACACCGAATGCGATGCCCGGGGCGAGATGGCAACGGAAAGCGCCAGCCTCCCCCTCTGCCTACGCGGCAGGCTGCCTGGCCGTAGCACGACCGACCAAAAAGATCAGCTCCAGTTCTTCCTATCATCTGTCCCCGTCCTCCTCCTCCGGCTGCTCTGCTTCCGATTATCAGCTGTAACGAATACAGCAGTTGCAGAATAAAGAAAAGCAATTTCCCCTTGTAATTATTTTGCCACATTTCTGGTGAGACCAATTACAGCTATTTGGCTTTGCTCAGCGCTCGGTCGAGCTGCGCCCACGTGCAGGGCTCTCGCTCACCGCGCCGGCGAGACCTCGGCAGAGGTGCCGGGGGCCCCAGGACGGGCTGGTCCAGGAGGGACCGATCCACCCCGCTGCTGGTGGCTACGTCCCCCGACGCCTGCTGGAAATGCCAGGCATTTAGTGAAGAAGGGATACTAGCCCACTAATAATTTGGCTGTGGGCATGGGAGGAGGTGGCAATACGATGACACCCAGAGGCCACCAGCCCTTCGCTAGCCCTGAGCAAGAAGAGGGAAGCACCCCACTAGTGCCTGCGGTGCCTGGATCCCACAACTGGGGAAACCTGTGAATCAAAGAGAGGGATCAGCACTGCGCTAACGCAGCCGATGAGACTGCATACCAGCCTCCGTTTCCCACAAATGTGCTCCCAATAATTAGGGATAATTAAACTCCAATTCCTTCCCAAACCCTTCCAGCATGTCTAACCTAGCTGCAGGGGATGAGGGACTGTGAGCATCAGGAGACGGGCGCAGCCGTGAGCCTGGAGAAATGCTGCCTCTTAATGAAGCCACGGCCCAGGTTACGATGCTTGTTTCTGCTTGTTACGAGTCAGCGTGCTAACGAGCGTGCCTCTGGCAGGCGGGACCCGGGAGCACAATGCATCCCAAAGATACACATTTCTAATTAACAAAGTATTTCTGAGTAACTCCACAGCTCCGGACCGGGAGCTCTCCACGACGGGCTCCGCCAACCCCTGCCGTTGTGCTGCAATCCCTAATTATCAGCAGGAAACGAGGGACAGAGCCAAAACACTCATTACAAGGTCAAGAATCACCGTGCAGGGGACAAGAGACCAGGTTTCCACAGCCAAAGCACACGGTGACGTGCTTCCCGCAGAGGGATCCTCCAGTCAGGTTGCAACACAGGACAGCGGATGACTCCAAATTGTCCCTTTCTGACCCCAAAGTTGTCTTGCAGGAGAGTCGGAAAAGAAAGAGCAAAGAAAGAAAGAATCATAGAATCACAGAATAGTTTGGGTTGGAAGGGACCTCCAAAGATCATCTAGTCCCCAGAGCAAGCACCTCTTCCTACCTACGACCTCCCGCTGGGGGCTGCTGCCGTAGAGAGGAGCCACCGTACGCTGGGCTCTCCTGGGACCTTACCGACCTCGCTGCAAAGCAAGAGTAATTCCAGGGAAGCTGAGGGATTTTGGAGTCTATAAAAAAGCAGTCAGAGGAGACTTGAGCCCCAAACATGACTGATATCACCACGACAGGCAGGATAAAACAGGCTTTGAACAATAAACCCCCCTGCTGTGAGCGAGGCTCCATCTGTGCTGCCCACGCTTTCAGCTTTAGTTTTCATCCCCGCAAAGAAGAGCCCGGGCAGAGGGGGCGAACGCTTGCAAGGCACCCATGAGCCTGCGTTCAGGGCCACCGGGGACCGCGGGCTGGACCACGGGGCTGCGCGGGCACCCAGCCTGCGGGAGCTGCAGCCCGGGCTGTCCCTCCCGCCACCGGCGCAGGCAGGCTCGTGGGCCGGTTGCTGCGCTTTTTGCCAATAAGTCACTATCAAATCGCTGTTGCAACACAACGGCACGCACAACCCACAACAGCATGCATTTTCCAATGCTTTCCCCCTAATAACCCAGGATGGCAAGCACTGACGGAGCCCCCTGCGCTCTGGCCATGTGATGAGCAAAGGCTCACTGTCACCGTTGTGAATTTAAGCCAGTTTCCCCCCAAAAACAAGGAAAGGGCTTTTCCTTTTCAAATGACGGCTGTGACACCCGATCTCTGCCCCAGACTGGCCGCTGGCTTCGCAGTGCCGGGGGCCACCGAGGAACGTGTCTGAGCATCAAGGAGAGAGAGCAAGCCAGCCCCGGGCTCCAAAGAGGAGCAGTTAATCCACAGACTGGTGGGATCCATGCCACAGGTCCCAGACTTCCCAGGCACCGGGCTGCACTGCTCCTGAGCCTGCGCAAACAGGGATTTTACAGGGGTAGCCTCCAATAAATCAAAACAAACCATATCCTAATTGCAAGGGTCATCCATAGCTCCTTACCAAACACCTTCCCGAGGGCACAGCCAGACCCCCCCAAAAACCAGCACACAAGGAGGGAGAGGAATGGGAGGAATGGGAACTTTGAAGAAAGCCCAGGAATCGCTTGATTTATTGGCTCTGTTTAGTTTCAAAACAAAAAGCAACCAGCAAAGGAACAGGACAAGATGTGGCCTGATAAAACCAGCTACAGAAAGAGCTGGGAAAGTATTCCCACAGGCTTCGTTTTTATTTCTCATCTGTCTCTGTCCTCTCCTACTCCACCAGCGGGGACCAGGGTCCCTCTGCTATCCCCGCACCAAGCTGAGGCTCTTTTCCTTGCGAGGAGACGGATGCAAAGATGGGCTCTGTAGTCCCTGGTCATTAGAGCCAGCTGCTAATTACCCCCTGGAGCAGAGCACTGATGGTTGTGGGTGGCCAACAGATACGCTAAAAAGTGTGTAAAATTAATATTTAAAAGTTCCTGCAACATTTGGCAGCAGGGCTGGGTCAAGCCAACACCGACACCTGGGAACAAGACCCCAATACTCCCTCGGAGGCATCGCAGGGCACTTGCAAACCCCAGCCCAGGGCAGGGGGCTCTGGGGAAGCACCCGCCGGTCGTCGGCTGGGGAAGGAATCACCCTCCAACTAACACACGCCCGAGAGCGGGAGCGTCCCCGAGAGGGTAAGGTAACTGCTGGCACACAAATCACAGCATCACAGAATCGTTAAGGTTGGAAAAGACCCTTAAGATCATTGAGTCCAACCGTTAAAACAAAGCAGTGGGTGTTCAAGCGCAGGGAAGACAGATGTTCTCTCTATTCTTTATATATTCTCTCTATTAAGGCATTTAGACCTTAGCAAAGGGTCGGCTTCAACTTCTAGCAAAGGGTCGGCTTCAACTTCTAGCAAAGGGTTGGCTTCAACTTCTAGCAAAGGGTTGGCTTCAACTAGCCAGCAGCCAGTGCCACGTGTTGGCAGCCCCGGGGTTGCTGCCCTGTGGTCAGGGCTTGTTACGGCCAAAACCTCATCCCTGCTATTAAAACCATGAAAAACCTCAGCTATTTCCCGGCTCTTCCAAGGACAGGGAAGCATTACGGCAGGCTTGTAAGATAAAGCCTCGCAGATCCCCGGCACGCAGACACGTTCGCACAACCGCTCCAAGCTGAGAATTAAGGACAGGGATTGGTAATTAAAGACAGAGTGGCACAAAGCACTGCTTTAATTTTTTTCATTTTCAAGAATTTCTTGTCTTTTGGGCTCTGAAGAGCTCCGTGCTGCCATATCAGTGTAACTTCAATAAAGCCTTGATGGGATGACGAGGGCTGTGCATTTCCTAGTCTGTTTAAGAACAAAACCCACGAGGGTAACGGAGCTCCCGGCTCCTCACCCGGCCCCGCGGGCCGAGCCAGCCCGCGGGGTACGGCCTCACGGCACGCAGCCCCACCGTACTCCCTCCACTTCTGCCGCTCCATGGCAAAGAGCAAATTTTAGTCACCAGTACACCTTAAAAACGCTCAACGCACAGAAGTAGTGTTACCGCTGCTGATGGAAGGGAGGCGTTTCTCCACGTTTGGGTCTCTCAGGACAACTGGGTGCAAGGGATGCCGAGCCAGATCTCTGGGAGAAGCGGTCCTAACCCTATTTGGCCATGCAGTCCTTTATTCCCTCAGGTCTGTCCTCCTCTTGCGCCCATTTTCCTCCCCTCTCCTCTATTCAGACTAAGTTTTTTCACAGGATTAGTCCCCACTATGGCTACACACAGCGTGTACTACAACAGGAACCAAAACTCTCTTGGGACCACGAGCAAGCACCTGGATGCAAATCCTGACTCTGCCAGATTGTGGCTTCTTTTGTATTTCTCACTTCCTTAAACAAAAATAATAAATTAAATATGTAATGCATAACATCACGGAAAACAAGGAGCCCTTTTTGTTCCCATCAGCCTCATCCACAGGTTTTTTGGCTCCATGGATCCAGGACGTCGGCAGCTGGGACGCTTTGCTGAGGACCCGGGCGAGGAGGGGACCGGGGTCATTTACTCCCGATTTTTAATCGAACGGTTCCTTTTGTGTAAACACGCGGCAAGCCATGGAGTACGCGGTGACACGTTGGCACATTAATTACCGGCTAATTAGGACACCTTGGAGCAGTTTGTTTCCTGCTCTCCAATGCCCAGCACGGGGATGTTTGGAGGATGGATGGCTCGGGATTTCCAGGCTGTTCCCCCTCCCTGGACACCACCCTGCTGCTCTCCTCTGCAACCGCAATGCAACAGGGAAAGGAAAACGGAAAAGGAGGAAAGCACCTCTGCGTGAGCATGGAGCAACCTGGTAACACAACCTTGCATGGGGGAAACACCGGTCAGACCGGAGACAACCGAGGATTTTGGAGGCTGTGGCAAGCTCGGAAGGTTTTGACCTCCTGGCTCCCTCGCAGCCCTGGCTAACGGTTTTAAGCACTTTCCTTCATCGTGATGGATTTGTTCCTCCCATTGCTGCAGGTGTGCAACAGGCAGCTCCCACCAGCACCCCCATTTGCACACCGTGGCCAGAAGCATCGTGGAGAAACCCCCTTCCCACTGCCCTGAGCCTGCGGGTGCTCCCAAGGCCTGAAGGGCCAGGGAGGGGACGGACGCACGGGGGTGACCGTGGCTTTCGAAAGCCGACTCACCAGGACTGGGGTTTCCTCTTCATGATGCCCTGGCGTCTCCACTGCGAGTGGGGGCTGAGGTGGTAGGTGAGCTGCCGGCAAAGCTTCTCCATGGCCCCGAGCGAGTCCCCCTCCTGTGAAGACAAGGGAAGGGTGCCAGGTAAGGTGTCTGCAGCATTACCGTGACGCCCGTGGGATGCTCCGACCCTGGAGCGGCTCCCTGCTAGGAGCTGGCGAGTCCTAAGGAACCACACTAAAACTTGTATAGGAAGGGAGGAAAAAAAAACCAAACCAAACCACTGATTGCCCAGATGCTGCAGGGACGGGGCGTTTCACCAAGGGCGGCGCGGACGCTGCTGCTGCAGAGCGAAGGCAGGGGCGCGCGAGCCCTGCCCGGTGAAGGGTGGCCGGCTCCCTTCTCGGCTGCTGCGCGGGGCTCGGGGGATCCCCACGCCGGCGCTCTGCCGTTCATTCAGCAGCAGCGTTGTTATCGTTTGACACTACAGAACAGCTTTCGGCACTAAAGAGATTGATTAAATAAACCAAACAACCCACCTGTTACCGTCAAAACTGCTTTACAAAAGAGCAAACACCAAGAGGCTTTGTGAGCTGACGGAGATCTCGGGAACTGCGCTCACCTGAAACTCTCAAAACGTGTATTTGTTAGGAAAAAAAACGCTTCAAGGAAAACCGGGACTTTGGTGGAGTCTTCTCAATTCTGATTAAAATTTCCACCCAAAAGGACAGTGGCTTGGAAAACTTCAACTCTGAAAGTTTCTAAGAATTTGGTTCTAGAAATTTTGGCTCCTAAAAATAAAATAAAATACAAATACCAGTATCTGGACTGTTGAATCAATATTTCATTTCAAGATCTTTATATACAATGCATGCTATGACATCCAATAATGTAAACCACCCGTCCTGCCCTGCCTGGCTTGCTCTCTGAAAGGCCACAAGCAGAGATTAACCTGACCTAAAGAACAATAATGATTAAAAAAATCAAGATGTGACAATTGGCAGCATCTGCCTGCTTTTATGAAAAGGCTGCATCATGAAACATCTTAGCGAAGACACAGAAACTGAATAGGAAGCCCTAAACTAAGCAACTGGCCCGGGCTCGGCTCGCTGCTGCTCTTCATTCACGCCGATCGCTCGGGGTTTCGCTGGGCGCTGGGACGCGCTGGGACGCGCTGGGCAGGGTCTGAGCTGCCGCTTCCCTGCCTGGACACCCGGCTGCTGCCGCCCTCGCGTCCTCCCGTCGGGCCCCCGCGCCCCGGCGGGGCCGCGCGGTTCCTGCAGCCTACCTCAGCCTCCACGGCAGCAGAGCGGGACCAGCCTTACAAAGACATTATAAATATTGAATTAACCAAGGAGCAATAGCGATTTTGACAAATTGCCCCTGAGTGTGCAGGGAAACAATTACAGCAGGCTTTTGCAGGGTAAAAAAACCCCACAAAACCAGGACAGAAAGGGCATATCTGCAGACGGCTGGAGCTGAAATATCAGCCTAGGACTTGCGGTCTTCAGCTTTTCTGTTCAATCCACTCTGCAAGGTACAAAGCCTTGAACAGAAATCAGGGTAGTTTATTCCCAGACATGTCCAAGGGCCTGTGCGGCGACTAACACGAAGCAAAAGCGGATTTAATTCAGGGCGATGCTTGCCCCGCTCCAGCTGCGCAGACGGGCAGGGAAGCGACGGCACCGGCGCTCACCCCCTCCATCAGGCGCGCGGCGGCGGGCGGTCGCGGCAGCTCCGCGGACACCAGCAGGGCACGGCGCACCCCGGGTCCGCGCTCCGAGTCGGGAGCCGTCTCGCATCTGAGCTCCGTGAGCGTTTGCGGCCGCACCTCCTGTTTCCCAGTTTGCAGAGGAGGAAATATGGGTTTAAGAGCATATTTAAACCCATACTTTTCAACACCTCATTTATCACCACGCTTAACTTGAAATAAGGGTTTTAATCCCGCAAATTTCAACGGGACGCCAGCCTACGCTAAACCTCAGGCACGCCGAAATCCCCCCTCCTGCTGGCGACGCTGCGGCAAGAAATACCTAGCGCTCTAGGCCTGGGGATGGATGGACCCTAGGAGACCCAGCCTGTCAAATTAACACAGAAAAAATAATGAAGAGAAGGTTTTATTTCATGTTTTCCACTGGAAGGTCTGGAAACACATTGCAGCCATTCTTTAATTAAAGCCTCAGAACGTTTTGGGAAGGCGACAGCATGTGCTGCTCCCTCTCACCGCTCTCCCTTTGCTCTCTGCCAGCAACACCTTCCTCGCTGTGTAACCAGCGCCCCTAATGCGAGAAGAAAACACCATGAATTTTGACACCTACCCTCTTTTTTTTAACTCTGCGTAATATCCACAGCAAGCTGCCTAGTGCCATCAGCTTTCATTTCATCTGTTTTCTTCAGCTGTTCCCCTTGCAAAGCATTGGGAAGAACAGCGTCCCCCCTCAGCGCTGCGCGGGGGTTTCCACCTCCGAGCCCTCACTGCGTCGCGTGGAAAAACTCTTGTCGAAACGGAAACAACCAGCTAAACCGCGGTGGGGTAAGCAGCCACCGTGTTGCAATTCAGCACTGCAAAATGCCTCCAATATAACCCCGAAAGAGAGAATTAGAATTGTCTCCAGTATCACCCCAACGGCTAAACTGTCGGGGAAGTGAAACGATTCACAGGAGTAATGTGGCAAAAAAGCAGAGAAAGTAAAAGGAAGAAGTTTTTGCTGGTACCAGTGTGCAGGACCATCTTCTCTCCCCGAAAAGAGATTTTTTCCCCAAGCAGCGTGCAGCCGCCAGACGTGGCACGTCCCGGCGGCTGCTGGAAGCTCAGACCTCAACTTCACATAAAGCCAATTTCTGAGGAATTCAGCCCAAAGAAATCCCCTCTACAGAACGCAGCAAATCGGCCATCAACGCCGATACAGCACATCGGGGGCTCCGAGGGAAGATGCTAGCGGAGGGCAAAGCATGTTTTAATCCTTATCTCCCTCCGTCGGTGGCCGCAGCCAGCTCCCCCTTCACACGGTCGTCCCCACCAGCCCACTCGGTCAGCCCTTTTTTCTTCACAAGCAAGCTCGACCCCCAAGCCCTGCAGGCACCGGGCTACTTCTGTTTGGGGGTTTAAAAACGTGATTTAGAGAACATGACTTCTGCACACAGCAACTCATGCATCTCCTTCTGGTCTCGGCACCGTGCAAGGGTGTAAGCCAGCCACAACAGCATGGTCTTTTCCACACCGGTCTGTAGTGGTCTGTAGGTAAATGCCCCAGTTTAGCACTGGGATAAATAAACAGCCCATTTCAGAGCCTTCGTAAGACATGCTGATTTTGGGGTCGGGCTCCTTGCTTCTGCACATCTCATTCCCATCACTGCGCTTCACCTGCCCACGAGGGAGACACAAACCTCTGCTTCAGGAACCCGCTTTTTTTAGGTCCCTTCCTAAACCTCTGCCGTTCCTCCCGAGAGCTTTGCGGGAGGCTCCGGAGCCGCCCCGGCCTGACTGCCGGCACACGAGAGCTGCCCTGGGTCGCACAAAACACGTGCGCAGAAGAAGGGGTTTAGCTGACGCGGCGCCAAAGGCAGAGCTGGACACTCGTCTGACGGCCTAAACGAAGGCTTTTTCGTTGTTTATGATCCAAGCCTAGCAGGAAATAATTGAAGCTGACACACACCCTGGTGGGACTGAGCCCAAGAGCTTGTTTGAAAACTGAGTCAGCTTAAAAATCAGCCCAGCTCGCTCGTGTTGATGAAGTTTTAATCTTGCTGCCCGGCGAACGGGGAGAGCACTGCATGCGGGGCTGCCGGGGGAGCCGGGGGCTGGCGCACTGCTGCAGCAGGGGCGGCGATGCCGAGCACTGTCCCCACGGGCAGCCGTCGGCTCCCTGACGCCAGGCCAGCACGACACCACGATGCCCACCCTCCCTTTGATGCAAGGTGGCACTCCTGCTCTCCGTCCAGCACGATCCCCTCTGCTCCGTACCACCAGCATCCCCCGGCGGGATGCCAGAGACGGCACAAACCCCATGGGGTGGGCGGCTGCTGCCCCCCTTGCTGCTTCCAGTGATTAACCACTTCCCCCAAAACCAAAGGCACTGGCCAAGGGCTTTCTGCCCCACCTGCATCGCATCACTTATCGAACAGCTCCTCCGCTACAGCCGTAAGGTCAATATAAGCCTGGATTTTTTTGCGGTCAGAGGGTGCATGATTGGCAAGGCAGACTTACCTCAACCTGCAGAAATTCAAACCCGCAGCACGGGCTTTTGGCAAACACCACGCGCCCTTTCCGTAGAAGGGACAATAATCAAGCGCAACGCATGTACAACGAGAGCTGCCGTTTTCGCTAAGCGTCTTGTCTTACCACCAGAACCAAACTGCAGCAGTAATCATTCCTGAAATAACACATAGGGGTGAATCTCCAGCAAAGGCATCGCCAGCGATACCATGGGAGACCCGGCTCCTTCGAGCATCAGGCGTTCACGGTGCACGCGCGTGGGAAGGTGCAGTTGTTACTCTGGTTTCCAACCTCTGGGAGGAAAACCGCAAAGCATCTCAGGGGTGGGGAGATGGGGAAGACCACACAGCGAGTTCAGCTTTCCCAGCTGATGATGCTGCCAGGAACAAGCCTGTTTCGTAGAGCTGGGATATGCCCTTTCTGTTAGCACCACACTCGCAGGCCAGCTGATCAATGCTGATCAATGCTGGTAAGACGCTGGCGATGAGCTATGCCCCTGCAGATCCATCAGCCCCACACCTGGAAACATCTGCGAGTTTGCAAAAGCTCTCGGCGCTGTGATCTCGCACACGCCTGTACAGCCCCTGCGTCAACCTGTGCCACGCACGCAGAAAAACTGCTTTGAGCAGCACCCCGACGGGGAGCAAAGCCTCTGTACAAGGAGCAAGAAAGCCGTACGGCACCCTCTTTCCTTTTAATTTATCTTGGCTGCTCAGCTGGAAAGTTTTCAGGAGAAGACGTGCCTCGCAGAGCCCGTTTATGCAGCATCCCAGCTCTCAGCAGGACTCACGGGCAGCCGCGGAGCCCACAAAGAGCAAGCGCAGGTGGAGCAAGCATCGGCTCAGATAAGCCGTTTTTGGGCAATGTCTGGGCTCCTACTCGACCGTGTCCCCTCCGAGCTGGCAGAGACCCAGTGCAGTTCCTGGCCATCAGACGCGATGCTGAGCACGGGACGGAGGAGGGATGAGGGGAAAGCTGAGAGCAGAGGCTCTTCCCTGCAAAGGGCCCCTTTCCCCGTCGTTCCTCCTCCATCCTCGCCTGCCTCCAGCCCTCTGGAGAAGGCGGCGGCTGCTTGCTGCCAGGAGGAGCCCAAAGATTCATGAGATTTTAATCCCTTAACAGATTTCAGCTGGGAGAGGGATTCATGCCGCATGCCCCATCTGTGATCCGCAACGAGTCCCGTGCCACCAGGATCTCGTTCTACTGGAAAACGAGGGGGAGAGGCACGAGCCGAGCCCAGCCCCGTCTGTCCCCACGGCAGAGGGGGTTCCCAGGCACGTGCCGGGGACCACCAGGCTCCTGAGCCTGGCTCCAGCCCCGAGGGGAGAGCTCTGGATGAAGGGATGGAGCAACAGCACTTGAAACGGGACTCCCTTACAGCCCAGGGATAAATGAGAGCAGGTAGAGGCTAGGAGCCAGGCTCGCCCCCGTTGCGTCCTGCTAAACCTGCCCTGGTTTCTGCAGCGGGACCTGTTTTATCCTCACTGATGGTCTCACCTGCGGCACAGGAGAGAAACTGTTCGGCCTCTACCAGCACCGCGCACCGACAGATCCCGTACGGCCCCTCGGTGAGGTATCGCCCAGCATCTGCTCACCACGTTCAACCACAAATAAGCGATCCTTGGACGCGTTCCTCGCCGCTCTGCCGGGGGAGGGAGGGGGTAATTGGAAACAGAGGGATGACACCATGGGAAAGCAAACATGGGGTGAACAGGCCCGCGTTTTCACTGGGGATAAGCAACCACAGTGTCACTGCCTGCCCTCCTTGCATCACCGTGCGGCACCGACACCGGGGCGATGCAAGGAGGTCAGAGTTGTATTCATAACCCGAATTTCAGGGTTGCTCCAAAAGAAGCAGCCAGAGAGCTCGGAGGAGGATGCAAAGCATATGAAAGCCTTGTGATAAAGATGTTATTGCAAATTAATTTGTTGTCATTAAGAAATTAATCACCCACTCCTCCCTCAGCAGCAGAATCCCTGGTGGCGTGCAGAGCCCGGGGGGGTTGCACCGGGGCCAAACAGCATGTTAAATAGGCCAACACTAATGATTAAGGAGCCCTGGTAAAGAATTCCTGCTGCAGCACAGCAGGGGACTGACCCAAATTAGAACAATTAGCCATTGTCTCGGGGTGGAGGAAGCGACAGGTTTTTGCTCACATTATTACACAGTCCCATGTTTCTGTCGCTTGCAGTCAGCCTCCGGGCAAAAAAAAGGTGCTGTACTGCAAATCTTAACATGCAAAAAGTCCCAAATTGACTGTCCAAAACCATGATTTTGACTTAATTAGAATTTAATTTTTTTGTTTCCCTTTTCTGTTTCTTTTAAAAAGCTTTTCAAACTTGCATCATTCCTTTCTGGATGCTGCAGGATTTGCAGTTGGTGCACACAAACCCTTGCAGCCACAGGCCAGGGAAACTGCACTCATCCTGGGAGCACCATTCCCTGCATACGGAATATTTGGTGTGGAGACCCCTCAGCCAAGATGTTTGCTTTCCATACAGTTCAGTGGACCGTCACCCTTAAAACACGACCTATTTCATACCCAGAAAATACAGAGAATGATAGATTGCTTTCCAAATCCTGCTCCTTGTTTCATTTGTCTTGGGCAATTAGCTAGGACAATAGGATAATGGTTTGGACTATTAAGCAAAAAAAAAAACCAACCAACAGTTGAAAGAAAAAACCTATATTCAACAATGGTAAACAGAGTTATTACACAGGAAAACAAAGACATAAAATAGTGAGAGATGCTCTAGGAAGCCCTAGGACAGATCATCCTCAATGGTTTTGACATGCCTCAAATCAGTTATTACAAATTAGCATGAAGCAAAGGAGAAGAGATCCATGCTGATGTAGGGATAACCTCTGGGGTTTGGAAAGGATGGCAACAAAATGGAGAGGAAACGTGATCTCAGCACGTGAAATGTCCCCACGTGCAAAGCTTTCACAAGGCCAGGAGATCCCTAACGCGTGCCAGAGCTGAGGGGCCCAGGGACCTCCAAATACCCGCTAGGAAGGTGGCAAGAGAAGGCACAGGGACACATCTCGGCAATTAGTAAGGGAAAGCCACGTCCACCATCCTCCAGCGCAGAGCGGCTGAACCCAACCCAGGTCAACGCAGCAGCCGGGAAAAAGCTCTGCCCACCCAAAACCTGCGGCCGCTCCTGCGCCCGCCCAGGGCTTTCCCCGGCCCCTGGCACCAGAACGGCCTCCTGCTCCCCGCCGCTGGGGCCCTGGGATTTAATAGAAACTGAATTTACGACGCCTTCCCTTTTGATGTAGTCACGCGGAGCTGAAGTCATCTAATGGCTTTCTGGTTTTCTTTTTTTCTTTCCTTTCTTCTTTTTTCTCCCTCCCCCCCTTGCTTTCAAAGCATGGGGCTAAATTGCAGCCTATTGTTGCATGCAGACATCTGCGCTGCAGCCAGCCCCGGCCCCAGCAAGCCACCGCCGGGCTTTCCTTTTGAAGCCCTAACGGAGTTTTCTCCAGCAAACCGTCCTCCTCCTGCGAGACCAGGAGCCGAGGAGGTAGGAAAGGCTTTAAATCCACCGTTCCCCTCTCACCGAAGGCCGAAACGTGCCAACACCCAGCCGGCAGCGAGCACTCAGGTTGGATGAGATCGTCCCACCGCAGGAGCCTCGGTGGTTGCTCCTACCTACAACCCCGTGCAGGGGAGGACCCACGCCAGCAGCAAACCCCTCTTGCTGCACGGCTGGCGGCTCACGGAGCGCCGTGGGCAAGCCATGAAAACGCACGTGGGAGAATCCCTGTTGTGCTGGAGGGAAGAGCTCTCCACTGAGGTGTCCTTAAAACACCGCTGGAAGGATATTGGAATTCCCTCCCCATCATTTCAGACTCCTCTGGGAAAGAGACCCCAGTGTGTGGGGAATGAGTGATGAGGTGGATGATGCCCAGAGGCAAGCAGATATGGGCACGGTGGATGTAAGTGATATATCTTGTCCACGCAGAGGAAAACAAAATCCAAATAAAGTGACAATCTGGCTTTAAATGGGTCCATTTGACCACCCAATACCCCTGGGGCAGAAATTCTTTCGAAAATAAATCAAGGCCATTTTAATTCAAATTAGAGAAGAAATGGAAAAAATTTAATAAAGGCCAGTTTAATAAGAATCAGGATGCTGCCAGCAGGGTTCACTGCAACCGATCTAATCCACTTGATCTTTCCCGAGTTTCGGCAGGTACGCAGCCACGGGGCCAAACACCGCCCGGGCCTCCCCCTGCTCGCGGCTGGGGCCAAGCCCTCGCTGGCAGCAGAGCCACTCCGACGGCTGTCGTAAGGGAAGGACGTGCCCCAGAGTGAATTCACGTTATGACACGGCCAAGAAAAGACCAGCTGGTCCTGGAAGAGAATCTTATGTGACAAGAGGCATTTGGCTTCTCGCAGGAAAAAATGCATTTTTTTGGCATGGGAAATTCAGCTTTGGGCTTGGTGACCCCCTGTCAGCACGGCTCCAGCAGCGAGCTCGCTGCGAGTCCTCCCGAAGCTCTGCTTACGTCCCCTCTCCAGCCATCCACGTAGCAGCAGGAGACTTGAAAAGACAACAAAACCAAACCAGCTCCCGATTTCCCACTGCGGAAGGGCACTTGGTGGTGGAGCTGGGTCCATGGGGTGCAGGATTCGGGTCACAGACCTGGGAGCAGCCAGCAAGACCCTGGCAGAGCAGTCGAATTACCATGTACCGCCGGCTCCCTTTCTCGGATGCTCTCTGCCAGGAGAGGAGCATCTCCACCTCGGACAAACCACTCATTTCTCTCCGGCAATGTCGTATTTTACTGTCGGTGGGTCCACAGGAACTCAACAGGTCTTACAGAGTGTCAAAGCCTAGCATCAAATAGGGTACTATATCTTATTTCAAAGCACCTAACATAGGGGTATTTTCATATAAAACTATCTCAAATATTAGGAAGCGGTTTGTGGGAAATTCTACTGAGAGCATGTTAAAAGATACACAGAAATAGAAATGAATAGACATAGAAGTTGCACCGAAATGCAACGCAAACCCACCAAACACAGCTCCAGATGCTGTTTGGATAAGGGACGTTGTTCATGCGGGAAACCTTACTCCATTCCTGATGGTTTGCTAGGATATAGGCTTTGCCATCAAAAATTCCCACTTAAAGAAGGGCAGAGGTAAAAGCAGCAGTCTAAAGCAGCGTAAATAAAAGGCAGAGAAAAAGATGGCTTTTTTTTGAAGAGGAGAAGGACCAGTCTTCTATCAAGCAATAAACTATGCTTGGATAAAAGCTTTCCAGAAAGTAAAACTTCCCATCCAGCAGCAACCCTTCTGTACAGGAAGGAGCACTTTTGAGATCTTGCAAGGAATGAGAAGAGGAACCACTTCTCATCAGCGTTTCTGATCAGAAAACCCGTCCCATTACCTGGCCAAACCCAAACCCAGCAACCAAACCATCCAGTACAGTCTCAAACCCCGTGCCCAGGCCCGCAGCCATCAGGCCAGGAACGCAGAAACAAGAACGACAGCCCCAGCTACTGCACAACAAGCTGAAAATGCTTTTGCATAAGACTAATTGAAGGTTGGGGCCGTGATTAGCTGCAAGCGCCGGGCTGAGAGCACGTAGCTTAAGCAGCACTTCTGGCCTTCACCAGCTGATTGGGGAAGCCTGACACGCTGGCAGGAGCAGCGGCTGAAGGTGTCCCTGAGCAGATGGCGGGTACTCCGTGCCAGGGCAGACAGCATCAGCTCTGGCAGCAAGCACGGCAAAATTAACATTTTGTGGAGTCCTGGCCAACGGCAGCATAAAACTCAATGAGGGGGAAAGTCGGCAGCTGGTGCAAACCATAAGTGGCCTCAACGCGAGGACTGCTGGGCAGGAGGTGCCCGCAGGGATAGCCAGGCTCTCGGCTGAGGGTAACTGCCTGACCCATCGCTCCTCGCCACGCGCATTGCAGTCCATCTCCAGAAGGTCCCGTTAACTCCGTGGTCCAAAAGGAGCAACCGGCTTTGATCAAATTAACCAAATACTCAGCCATCGAGCATGGCGCAAGCATTAACTTCTTGGTTCAAAAAACCCCAAATCCTCTTCTTCCAGGCAGATCTAGCAATGGTGCAAACCCTCTCCCCAGCTCAGCCCAAACCACCAAGGCACGGGATCACCATGTCTTGCCATCACATGCCGGTTGCAGAGATGGGAATGGACGCTAACCTCCTTGAGATGACCAGCAAGGGACTGAG
Organism: Platalea leucorodia; assembly: GCF_965183815.1. Taxonomy (NCBI): domain Eukaryota; kingdom Metazoa; phylum Chordata; class Aves; order Pelecaniformes; family Threskiornithidae; genus Platalea; species Platalea leucorodia. Next base: position 12,767,082 of record NC_138838.1, on the reverse strand, counting down.
CACCGGCAAGGTTCATTCTTTCGCTCTCAGTAAGGGATGTGCTCCTGTTCAACTCTTACACAAACCAGCCAGACCAGTCCAGCTCTGGACTGGCCTGACACCACAAAGCCACTGCCAAACCTGGGAAACCCATGGCTGAGGACATCTACACTGGGCATGCTGGGCCTCCCGACACAGTACTGAGTGCTCACCTAGGACGATCCCAGAGTACCAAGGACCCTGGCAATTAAACCCTGCCTTGAACTAGCCCAAATTAGGAGCTGGCGAAGCTGCAGCAGCAGCAGAACATGGAAAGAGGAAATTTGTGGAAACAAAGAAAAGAAACGGAAACCAATTCTGCAACTCAGATACCGCTAGAAGAAGAGCTCATCATCCGCTTTGACGAAAGGCCAAAGTGCGACGCATTAGATTCAGTGTTGACACACCAAAATGAAAAGCAACGTACAATAGGGCTTATCAAGAGAGCCAGAAGTACAAGATGAATGGGGTTGCAGCAACTCAGGAAGTTATTCAGAAGGATCCTGGAGTAATATTACACTTGGACTTCAGAGAAGCAATTAAAGAAGGCAATAAAATTCGAGGTGATAGATGGCCCTGAGGGGAGCATGTAAGATACAGGGAAATTGCAAAAAAGAATATAAAAATCTTTTGTGAGAGCTTCTGGAGGGTACCCAGCTTTGCTTCCGCAGCAGAGGGTAAATGAGCAGCAGTCAAACCCAGGTGGGGAACGGCAGGGGATCTGCGTGCAGCTTTGCACCCATTAGCGGCACCGCCCCGGGCTGCGACGCCTAATGCCACTGACTGCATCCTCAGTTGAGATGTGCACAGCAAAACTGCGACTGCGGAGGAGGCTTTTGAGCATCACCGCTCCAACATGTGCTCCTGATATACACAGTAAGACCCTCAGCCAAATAAACTGGACACACGTCAGTGCTATAAACAAAGTCAGTAATGGGAAGGCCGTTGAGATGCCAGTGCTCACTCCTGGAGGGGTCACTGGACCAACCTTTTAATGCCAAATGCATCTGTATCCTTCTGACAGACAGTGTCTGCAGCGGATGGTGGCACTCGCCATCCTCCCACACGCAGACGCAGGGAGGATTCGTCCTGGGGCCTTGGGGGACGCAGAGCCCCTGGCAGCTCCTCCCCAGCGGGGTTCAGCCGCTCCCCATCGCTCCCTGCCGCTGCCCAAACGCAGTTTGCAGGCAAAGCTCCCCTGTGTTTTGGCAAACAGCACTGTCCATCCCCTCAGACCTGATGTCTCTGCTTACCCGCGCGGCCCCAGGCTGCAGCCAGCTCTGCATCTCCGGGGGGGCTCCTCTGTTTGCTTTGCAGGCTCTCGGGCCCTGCTCGGGGGCGATGCACGCAGGACGGAGGTGGCTGCTGGAGAGTGAGGGGTGCACGGAGCTTTGCACGGTGTCCGCGATACCTCCCGCCATCCTGCCTTGAGCAAACGTGGCTCTTCGGCCAGCCCCTGCCCTGGCCGCTCTCTCTGCAGGAGCCGGCATTTCTCAGGGGGGCATCCCATTGGGAACCACAGGTCGGAGCCCAGCACCTGCCTTTGCTGATAAATACAGGAACCGCCCGCCATTCTTTGCACCCCTCTCACCCTGGGGTCAAACCAGAAGCAGATTATTTGGTTATTTACGTCCCAGATGTAGGAGAGCACGTAGAGATTTTCCCAGCCCAACAAGTCTCCTACGGAGCCTGTGTCTCAGCTGCACCGCACCGGATCCCACGGGAAGCAAACCCCAGCCCAGTCCGTTATTGCTTTGGAGGAGAGCAGGAGCGTCCCCAGGATACCACTGCAAATATTTATGTCATTCCGTGGGAGCTCTCAGCCCCTCGCCACAACCCCTGGGAGTCTCGTGACGCGCACGAGAGCCTGGGAAGGGGCGGCAGCGACCCCCTCGCATCAGTCCCCATTGCTCCCCGCTGCAGGCGGGCACGGAAAGGTGAATCCCAGGGCAAGGGCATAACCCTCAGAGCAACGCTCGCCTTCAGCTCATTAACCACTGTGGGGCCCTCGTAGGCACACGGGAACTGGGAATTTTCTTTTTTTAAAGAAAAAAGATATGGCCACAGTAACGGAGCAGCAGCAGCCAAGCTCTGCCAGCCACAGCTCCGGGACGCAGCGAGGCTTGAGGGAGCGGCGTCACCTCACCAAGTGCTCCAAGCGGACGCGAAACCACGAAGGCAGGCACAAGCGCTGTGCTGGGGATTTCCTGGAAAGCTGGATGGAAAGGAGAAAAGGGAAAGTGACAGAGCAATCGGGAGGATTAGCAAATTACCTAATGACTGCAAAAGTCTTTGAAGATGGAAAGGGTGGGATAAAGCTCTTACCCAAATCCCCCAATATCCCAAACTGAGATAATCACTTGCTGGACTTTGGCCAGAAATCGCAGTCCTTGTCATCTCGGAAGAGCAATCGCTGAAAATCCTGCTGGCAACTTCCCTATCTGCAAGACCTGGGCTCTTTGCATTTCTTTACTGCTTTTTGCCCAACAGAGACAGCGCAGCTGCATCCCCTGGGAAGGAGCAACCGCCTGGTGACTCCCAGGGGAAGGAGGACACATCGTGCGCCGGGGGTGAACCAGGCAGAGGGGCTCCCCTCGCCTCATCAGCACCCCGTGGGGTCCTGACCCACCCCAAATCCGCAGTGCTGCTCACCGATACGTCTCCTCTAGTTGGCTGGGTGAAAGCATCTCGGAGACCTGGCACAGCCAAGCCCCCGAGGGGCTGCAGAGCTGCCCCGGCGAGGTGACTCTGTGCGGGGGGCTGCAAAGGCAGAGCTTGGAGATCAGCAGCAGAAGGCGAAGCTTCTCCCTGCTCCAAGAAACAGCCTGAAGCATACATTGAGACAGCTGTGATGCTGCAGATGGGCTAAACGCGAGTAACTCCTCAAATTCCCGGGTGAGCGCTGGAAATGCAAGTGCTTCCAAGACCCAGAGGTGTTTTGGTTCAGCCCTGACGAGTGCAGTGTTGTGCACAGCCCTTCCCAACTCCAAGCATCGCTTTCCCCTACTGTGAAATGCTGACAATCCTCTTTCCCTTCTTCATACAGGGCTTGAGGAACCAGCAAGGACAGGGCACGGAGAGCTGCTTGGCACTAACAGGGTTTTATCCTCAAGGGCTTTCAGCTCACCCTGAAGCATCGCGGGTACTCAGCACCTCTGAACCCCCTGCAAAGGCTGACCACGCTACCCAGCAAAGAAGCTGAAATCTGGGGTACAGGCAAAACAATGGCTTTTTCTTCAAGCCCACGGCACGGGGCAAGGGCAGGATTCGGGGCAGGCGATTGCACCATCGCGTAGGACCCGTACCTACATCGCTCAGTGCCGCTAAGCTCCATGTGCTCCTCAGCAGGGCTCCCCTCGCTGCCCTTCCAGAGGCTCTGGACACGTCACCATCTCCCTCCCTTCCCCCAGACGCTGGGGAACTGCCCCTGCTTTGCAGGAGAGCAGCAGGCTCACCGGGATGCAACAGGGCTAACCAAAACGTGCCCTGGGCACTGACTGCCTTCGGTGGTCAGGGCTGAGAAACGGGGCACCAGGTGCTTGCAGCCCCAGAACAGCTGAGATCGCGTCCTAACATCTATTAGAGCTTCTTTCACCATCTTGACAAACGGTGAGCAGGACTTTTCTGCCTGAACCGAGCCAGACGTGGCCATAATCTGTGGCTGGGCAATCCCTCAGCCATCAGCAGCGGTCTATCAATAGAGAAGAAACCCCTCCTTATTAAAACCCTCAAACTCTCCTTATTAAACCATTCATTTCTGCAAATCCACATTGCCAGCGGACCATTTGCTTGCTTAGTATTCGCACACCCATGAGTCAGGCTGGAAACAGATATTAAAATACCCAGCTAAGTGCCCAAGTCACCCAGGTCTCCCCTCCAGCCGTGCCACGGGAGAGGTCCCCACCGCGCGCTCTCAGAGCTTGCGGTAAATAAACAGCGCTCCCGCGAGGAGGCGGGGAATCAATATGCTCCCTTCCTTTGCGGTAAATTATACTCTGATTAAAAGCTAAACGAGCTGAACTCAATCATCAATTACCATCAGAAAACATCAATAAAATATATTGTTACTGTTAATGAAGTACCTGTTTCCTCATCTGTCATCTCCCTCGAGGACGCTTGCTCGACGTTACCGGCGAGGCTCCAGGTGAAGCCCGCGTCCGGGACGCTCAGCTCGGGATGGCGCTGGGAACCTGCCTTGGCACCGGCACTTCTGTGCCATGACACACAACTCCCGGCTGCCAGAGCCGTGCCAGAAGGGTCCTTAGAAAAGATTTAAATTTAACCAGGGCAACTACAGCCCTTGCCAGCTCTAGTGAAAGCAGCTCAGCTTCAGTGCTTCGTCCTTCTTCATCACAGTTTTTCCTAGCGATATTCCCCATCTTGTGGTTCTCTGGGAGCAAGGGACAAGATCAGCCAAAGTCTGCTTGACCCAAATTAGTTTTGTGGCGTGGATTGCATGCAAGTCGCTCTTCAATGTGGGTGACATTTTTGGAGGGGAGCAACGCATTGAGTGAGACCAGGGACTCGGTTCAGATGCTCTCGACATTCATTTGCTTTCATTATGCTCTAGCACATCGACAGGGCTGAGCAGCGAACCCTTCCCCTGTATTAACAGATTGACTTTTCTAGAATTGCAGAGCATTTTCATCCAGAGACTGAAAAACGCTGCCTCTGACAACCCATTTGGAAAGCCGGTACCAGTCTGCAGCCTCATTTAAAGATGCAGTTTCTTCTTTTATGTCAAGGCAGAGCTGCGGAGCCCCAGGTGCTGCCACAATACAAATATCAGAGCCTTCTCCAAGAGACTCCGCCGACACTGGAGGCGAGCCTTGCTCGTCCTGACCAACAGCGGAGTATCTCTTATGGCTCTTTTTCTTGCCCACCGTGAAGGGGAGGCCACCGAGAAGCAAGGTGAGAGAAGCCCCTTCTCTGTCCAGCCACAGAGCAGCAGTGGGAGAGGCACGAGCAGGGCCAGCGGGGGTCTATGTCATCTCCTATGGGTTTTTTTTCTCTAGAGGAGAAGAAATTGGGAAGAGAAACAAGGAGGCAGGGAAGAAACAACTGACCCAAGGATTTGGCAGATCCTTCCAAAATGCAGCCCCAGACCTTCTCCTTCTCTTTTTGGCATTAAAATCCTTGTGCTGACCTGCCCCCTTCTCCCTCTTCTTCAGCTTTGGATTCGGCTCTAAAGTTTACCTTGGGTGCTGAGCAACTGCTGCCTTTGGAGAAAAGATGGGGCCACCACGAAATGTCTTTTCCTGCTCCCAGTTCTTTTTTTAATCTTCTTCTCCAACTCCGGCCTGCGTGACGATGCCCATCACCGACAACTGGTGTCACCCAAGACGCTCTCGACTGCTTGGCAGAAGAGGGGAAGCTGGGCACGCAGCGCTTCGCGCATCACTCGCCGGCTCGTGTGGCACCTGGCATTTTGGAGGCATTGCAAAATCCGCCTCCAAGCCGACAAAATCCACCCTGCGGCATTTAGGAGGGTTTGCAGATGGTTACGCAGTGGTTAGGAAAGGTCGTCTTATTATTATGGGAACTGAGTGAGGAGCCTGGCAATTCTGCCAGCTGGCGTTGAGATTTTGGGTTTAAGCAACCCAAAAGAGATAAAGAGATAAAAGTTTGATAAAGGTCACCCTGGCCACACTGGACTTTTTTTTTTTTTTTTTTCCTTTTTTGAAAAGCCTCAGTCAGGTCATCCAATAACCATTTGTGTTCATACAGCCTCTTTCATCCCAAATTGCACTGCAGCATTCAGAGACTTCCAAATCCCAGATTCTCTTTCATTGACCCCCACACGGTACCGGTTTGGTAGCTGGGAACGTGAGAAAGACTTCTTTGTCTCTCCACGCTGCAGTATGAGTTGCACACGCTGTCATGCCTTAGCCCAATCCCACAAAAAACTCAGTACTTTTTAATCCAAGGGAATTTGTTATGTCACTGATAGCAGGGTGTGCGGGGTGGGCTTCCCCAGGCTGTTCCCCCACGCCTGCCTCTTCTGCACCGACCAGGCTCACCTCCCACCGCAAGCTGCATTTCCCTCAGAGACATAACTGGTGTAAAAGCCTGTAAAGAAACACCTAATTTTCATAAATAGCCCAAAATGTTCATAAATCAGCCCAGGTGCCCAAGGGAGACACTAGCTAGCCAGAAAGGGGGGTTACCCCATCACACACAGAGAGGGGAAAATAAAGCAGCCCAGGGCTAAGGGCAGGCAAACCCTACGCACGCCTGCCCCCAACAAAATATCACGGTCTCTTGCGCAAAGAGAGGCCAGTTCGTCCTATAGCCGTGACACTGGTGCTGGGGGGATACAGATTTAGCATCTTTTATAAGGTGCTGTTGCTTGAAATAGAGCTAACCTACCTGACATTTTAATGTGTTTTTTTTTAAAGGGCAGGAACTCCCTCCCTGGGTTCCTGCGCCACGAAGTGTGCTTAAACAAGGCTTGCATCCTGCCGCTTCCCCGCTGATGCTGGCAAGGTGTGTTTTTTTAAAAAGAAAAACAGACGCCAGCAGAACAGCACCTCGGCTCAGACTGCGATTAATTGCTCAGCATCTCCACGTGCAAACGGGCCGCGTGCCGGGGAGCACCTTCGTCAGGCCGGGAGGGACGAGGGCGGCGGGGGCTCCCTCGCATCGCACCGGCTTTGGACAAGGAGGCCGCGGCAGGGCTCGTCCCCTCTCCCTCCGCAGTCCCACTTCAACACGAAACCAGTAATTTGCCAGTAGTGGTACCATCGCAGTCCATCTAGACCTCACCGTTATTCCCTTTTAGCCTTAATATTTTAAAAAAACGGCAAAGTGCAATTTTCCCCTGTTTCCAAGGCACTCGGCTCAGCTTTAGCTCACGCGCAGGGGCTTTGGAGAACGCCTCTCTTTTTGCAAAGAAAAGACGAGCAGAGGGCATGACACGTTCAGTTCGGAAAGAACCAGAGCTGTCATCAGGGGGGTCTGAGCTTCGCAGCCTGTTTCATACTGCAGGATATTTTAATGTATTGCAGATGGCTTAAATACCCATAAAGAACGATCTTCACACTTGGAGCAAGACCAGCAAAAAAAAAAAAAAAAAAAAAAAGAGGAGCCATTAATACAGAATACAATTGACTTAGTTGAATCCCCATCATCCCCTTTGCTTTTGTATCAGGTATTTGGGGTCTTAGAGGGTTTTCATTCATAAATCAGCTTCTTTTTATGATCTTTCTTAGAGCAAAGAACAAATACCACTTAGCGCTCTCGTAGCGCTTTGCATCCGGAGTCTGAGCGCTTTGCAAGAAGGTGCGCGAGATGCGTTTTCCTTGCACATCTCACAGCAAAAGGGAAAGGTAAGAACCGGTCGAGGCTGACGAGCTGACAGACTGCGCCTGAGCGTCCCTCAGCGTGTCGTCCCTCCAACCTACACTGTCAGCTCACGCTGCTGTAAAAATGAGTCTGATGTCAGGAACTTGGAATGATAATTTGAATTCAAGATCAAATAATAACACGCGTGGTGGAGGAGCTGGATTATGTGCTTGGTTTGGGGATAAAGGCACCGAGCTGGTGGTCACTATCCTGATCCTATTCGTCCTGTGTACACTGAGTTTATTAATACAGTTCTAGCCACATGTCACAGCACGCAGGATAGCAAATAAGAGGAAAAATGCCCATTTTAGCTTCAACGCAGCTCCATCAGAAATAACACATTTTTAAAATGCAGGGCATAAAAACCCATCATCATCTGTAAGTTAAACCCTTATACCATGGGGCTGAAGAAGGATTAGAAATAGATTATTTCATCCAGATCACAATAACCACTTTTTCTTTCTATGTTTTCTTGTCTTCACGGGTGACAATTCATGTAATCAAACCCGTACTGCAAATTTGATCAATTTAGAGCTCGTGCAGGAAAAGACGGCTGAGCCAGGGACGCAGCTAAGCATATATTTCTCAAATGACGCAGAAGCAAACAAGAAAATAGATCTTCACTCCATCCGGAGCTACACGGGCAGAATCCATTTTGCTTCCAGTCCCAGACTCCAGCTACACCAATTTATTACAAGAGTTTTTCAACGCCCTCCCTAACACATTGCTGTCACCATGTATCTTGAAACGCTCCGACCTGTGGTGAGGAAGCGGAGGACCACGTTATCTGCTGCAGGCAGCTTTCCCGGCGAGATGTCTGCCCGTATCTAGCACCCCCCAGGGACACAGGATTTCATCGTTCACCTGTCTGCTTAGCGGAGCTGCAGCCTAAGAGGTCCTGGCACCGACAGAAGAACGGACACGCAAAGCTGGACTTTGCGATGGGGTTTTGCTAAGCTGCTCTGCCAGCCCTTCCCTGGCCACCCACCAGCAGAAAAGCCTTCCTCCGTGGAAAACAGCAGGATGGGGATCAGCAAAGCCAAAATCTCATTTGGGATTTATTCTGGGCAGCCTTCAGGGGCTGGAGGAGCTTCCACGGTACCTCCCCAGGCCGGTAAGAGCTGGTGCAATCAAACACCCCAGGGTCACAAGGGAAAAAAGCAGCCTTTGCCCACTTTCTCCTCTCAGCTCTGCTCAGCGCTTATCCACGTTCAACAAGTCCTCAAACTGGAGGAAAGCCTGACTCACTCCCTATCACGGTCATCAGTCATCCATACATGTGGCTTTGGTCTGTGGAAAAAGAAACCCGTTTAATTTTCCAATAGTTTATGGCCAGATATTCCTGCTGGCAAAAGGAGCTGCGAATTTTTTACAGGGGCCCTTTGCTCCTTATGCGTTTGTGTTTTCAGCTTCTTTGCCTGGAACAACTCCCACTGGAAACCTGAGCGGCTGCAGGAAAGGTATGGGGCATCAGGGCAGCTCTGTCCCACGCCACGCGGCTTTGCCAAAGCAGTTTGTCCCCTTTCCCCATTCCTGGGGACAGACAGACATCAGCCCGGGGGCTGAGAGCACCCGCAGCACCGGCTGCCTCCTTGCCCTGCCCCGTGTTTTGGAAAGGGGCGGCTGCGGGCTGTGCCGGGAGCTGAGCCTGGCACCTTCCCACGGGCACCGGGGTTGGAGAGAGGCAGGAAGGTAAAAGACTGCCCCAAGGTCATGGCTATGGGGAAGAAAACACTTGTTCAAACGTCTTCAATCCTATGCAAACACCCCGCTGGAAAAGCATTGCTGTACAATTTGTTTGAGGGTTTCCTAAAGAGCAAAACTGCCTCTTCTAACGCACAATAAACACCCAAGGTTTACAATAGCTGCACAAGGCGATAAATAGGGAGCACAACATCTGCGGGCACCACTCAACACAACCTGCACGTGCAACGGCAGCATTTATTCGATCTGAAAGCTTCCCCACCAGACAGCAACCCGGCAAGCCACAGCCAGAGCCGGGCGGCTGCCCTCGCACGGCTCCGTTGGCATTTCTGGAGGCACCGCGCGATCACGTCCCGGCCCCTCGGGGAAGGGGCACTCAAAGACACCTGGTTTCGGTTGAACTGCATTATAGGTTTGTAACTAGGGATGGGACCAAATCCAAACCCTGACTTCCAAGTGATCTGGAAAAGAGCTTTCACTTGGCTCCTTTAGCAAAATCACCCGAACACAAGCGCCTCGGGGAAGGCCGGGATCTCATCGGGGTCTGGAGAGACACAGCCTTTGCATGACATACCCCAGCATCCATACGAAAGCTCACCCAAACAATTTCCACGCTCAGGGTCATTCAAAGCCCTCCTGGCTCCTCCAGCACAAGTTACGTTTCTTGCCTTGCTGCTGGTTTGAATTTACTTGCTGGAATAAGCATCCACTGAGCTGTGCTGAGCCACAGCCACGTCGGAGAGCCCAGGCCAACTTTTTTCTGGCCATACAGACCAGGACGTGTTTACCCAGAGCTCGGAAAAACGATTCAACTTTTATTTTAGCTCAGAGGAGAGACCAAGGGGTCACCTTTAAGCTAAGGGTGGTATAAATAAAGGCTGAGTGAAAAAAGCCAGAGAAGTGCTCTCTCCGGGAGGGAGGAGGAAAGCAAGACCCCATAACCCTGAGCAGACACGTATTTAATAGAGCAGGTTAATAGGGACCAAGGTCCAGGTCAGCCCCATTCTTCAGCCCCATCTGTCCCACCTCCGTACGGATGCGGGCAAGTTCGCAGGGGCCTCAGCTTACACATTCATGTCCATTCGTGCCACGGGATGCAAGAGCATACCTTCGGCAGGCAGAGCAAAAGCCAAAACTTCTGCAACGCTCCTGGCCCTGAGCTTTCTCCTGCTCTCGTATGTGGCTGCCAAGTCTCTGTGAAAGCAACTGCGGGGAGGGAAAGAGGTCTGGGGGAAAGGAGGATTGGATGCTGGAAAAGAACCCAGGTGACTACGGCATGCAGGTTTTGGGGGACATAAAGAAAATCAGTGTCTCAGAAAATCACAACCAAACACTGGGATGAAATTACTTTTCACCCAGCACCCTCAGCTGCCAAAAAAAAGAGGGTTTAAAGCACAGCTGGTGGCACCTAAAGCCCGAGCAAGGCTAAGTCATGGACCAGAAGCCACAGCACGGTCCTGCTCTTGCTGGACTTGTTGCCTGCGCGGTCCCTGCTTTCCTCTCCAAGGCAACACCCATCGATCTCCCCGGGATGCTCCAGGGCTTAGCAACCGCCTGCGAGCCCCTGAGGACCCTGACGGAGCGCCTCGCTGCACGGCGGAATATGGTGGTATTTTCTTTGCCGTATTAAATACAGCTGTCGCCGCTCTCAGGCGACCACTTGCCACCATTTGCCGCAGCAGCCGCATAAGGGACGGCTGGCCAGGAGAAGCTGTCCCTTGCTCCAGCACCAAAGCAACTGCATGGTGTGGTGCAAACCCCGAGCTGCGCAAAGGAGGGGGAGAGGACCGAGTACATCCACCGAGCAGCATCTCATGCAGAAGAAGAGCCTCAGTGCTGCACGGGTTGGATTTATTCGGGTTTGCTATTGCATGTTTTACCACCACGGTTTGCTAGAAGCCCATGATTCAGTATTAGGAGTTTGCATCTCTATGATTACACTGGCACTACCTTCTTCGCAGCACGTAGTGCCAAAACAAACGTGCAGGGAGACATGCGAACGCAGGTATTCGGCAGTGGAGCAGTTCGCCGTTGCATCAGCGGCCTCGGGTTATTTTTACGAGGAGCGCAGAGCGCACACTTGGCCGCGGCTCACCGTTAGTCTCCCAGGGCAAAACGTGGAGGAGAAACCAGCTTAGTCACGATGCTTTGGAAAAGGGTAACCTCGGCAGGGGAACGGGGCCTCTCTGCCTGGAAACACGCCCGTCAAAATAGGTTTCTCCACTTTCCCATCTCATTGCCCCATGGGGGAGGAGAGAGGAAAGGATCTTAGTCTCCATAAGAAAAGGGGAAGGGATACATTGGCATCCTTGCAGGGGTTTAGCTACGCAGCACAGGGATGTGTCTGTATCTTGAGCTCACGCTGTAGGACATGGCACATCCCTCCTCGGTCTAGAGATGGAGATTTGGGTCCCCGACGTCCCTGAGCCATGTCTGCACGCGGCTGCACTCGCTCCACCCTTCCCAACACAGTTTATTGAGTGTAGAGAGTTTTATGAAGCACTTCCCGAGCCAGTTTCACACCGTAGCCCAGACAGACACACCCCAAGCATCACCACAGCTTTTCCTCAGCAAAATTAAAGGAATCTTTAAATATTTCAAAAAAGCAATTTCCCTCATTTTTAAATAGCGGTGGCGGCTATTATTAAGTAAAACATCCACAAGAAACAGCAATGAATGACTCTGTCCCTTCACACACTCTTACAGGAAATTAAAGACCCATTTTTAGCAGTAAGCACGGGCGAGCGATGCCTCCAGGCCCCAGCTCGGACCCCTGCCCTATCGCACCGGGCGCATCATACCCATGGACGATCCCTTCCCAAGGAGAGCTTAACAATGCCATGTGCAAAGGAGGCATGAGGTGGGTAAACACCTTGTAGTTCAGCAGCAGAATGAGAACAGATGAGCTAGCTCCGAGTTTGCTGTCTCCAGGAGGGAAAAACGAACAAACCACCCCCCGCTCCAACAAAACCCAAGGATACAGAGTGCAACAAGCGTGTTCTTGGCAGAAATTCAGAGGCCTGATGGGCTCGCTGGGATCTGCTGGGAGATGCACACATCCCCTCCAGGAACACCCAGAAAATACCTGGGGTTACCCACGGGGGCCGGGTCTTGCTCAGGTGTCCCCCCCGAGACGCGGCTGGGACACTGGTGGTGCTGCCCTCCAGGAGGGCTGCAGGCAGGGCTGCACCCCTCTGCATCGCAGGGGTGGACCCACAGACACCAGGTACGCACCCTGCCTGGGGCGTCTGCACCTCTCCTCCCCGCTCCGGGTTACGTCAGCCTACGAAGTCTTACATGCAGTAACGAACCTGGATGATTGATGCCATGGCACTGCTCCAGGCAGCTCTTTTTCCCAAGGACAAAAAGGCACGGGAAGGGTTTGGAGGTTGGGGAAGGAGAGTGTTGGGAATAACATGGCCTGGGAGGTGGTTCCTGGTGGCCCTCAAACAGAGCTCCATCACATCTGCAAGCATGACCAGAGCCGAACACAGTTTACGGGGGTGGAAGGGCTTCTTTTTTCTCAAAGTGAACTTTTTGGTAGCTTATTGGTTCCAGACAGCGAGTTCAGGGAAGCCACGCAGCTCCCACACTCCCAGGGAAGCTGTTACAATGAAGACGTCCCGTCAGGAAGCTCTGCAGCCCTCCTTCGGCCTTACCGGAAAACATCACTCAGCCTCTTCCCACAACTCGCATCATTTGTTTTAAACGCAACCTTAATTCCTGACAAGCAATGTGCAGGGGAGAAGAAAAACGCAACCGTGATAGCTGAGCCTTCGTCTCCCCCACCGCACTCTGACCTGTACCAGACAAGGCGAAACACGGACAGAAATGTCTCTTTAGGAGGAAGCCCGTTCCGGGGAGTTTCAGGAGGATTCAAGGGAGCATCACCAACCACAGCTCCCGCTCCCCCGCAGCCTGCAGTGCTCTGCAGAAGAGAAGTATTTCCTCGGAAAGGTGCCTCTCTTAGATGCTTGCAACCGATTCATCTTTGGTGCACGACATGTCACCATGACTGCAGTGCCAGGACACATCGCACCGAATTAGCAGAGCTGTGCCATCCTCCCAGATTACAGGTGGGGAACTGCAGCACAGGAGGACTAAGAGCTCAAAACCCCCCAGAGATCCGATGCCACCTACATCTCCTGCGATCGCCCTCGGGTAGCTTTTGGTCTTCTCTCTTACCCATCTGCCTCCTCATCCAGCGCGCTTTGAGAGACCAGACATTTCATACCTTTCTAAGCCTAGGCTGCTCTGCAAATCAGACACCAACAATATTGCTTGTTTAAAAGAAAGCCTGGGGAAAGAAACCTTAATTATCCAAACAGCCAGCGGCCACCACGCAAAGTCTCATTTACCAGGAAGGGAAGGGAGCCAGCCTGGGATTTTCAAAAGCCCTTACGCTGCTACGGCTGCCAGCGAGCAAATGGGGCTGAGAGTTTTAAAAGCCCACGTCTGCCTGGGGCTGCGCTCACAGGGAAACCTGCTTATGCCCAAGCCCAAACAGCAGCCCACGGAGGCTGCGCTTTTTTGGGAACCTGGCCTTGAAGGCACAGCCAAGGACTCTCTCGTCATTTGGGGTCGCAATAAATATCGCAGAAGGGCGAGGAACGGTCTGTTATCCTTGCAAGGCAGAAAGTGTTCCTGATGGGGTAAGGTCTTTAACACAGGAAAAAAAAAAAAGTGGCAGAAAGCAGAAATCATTTGCAGAACAAAGTGCTAACAGCCAAAGTACTAGCGTTAGGTGAACGTCACTTGGTCAGCTGGAAAGCCCGACACTGTGCAATCAAACCACGATTTCCGAGCAGGTCCTCTCTGTCCAAAGACACACAAGCACCGTGGTAACCAGCAGGCTTTTTCCCCCAAACTCAGAGGTAAGCTCCATGCTCCCAGCAGAACAGTTTCCCAAGTCAGCACAGTTATGGAGGTGTGATGAGACCACGGTACCTACCGGTTTGGGGCAGTGGATGTATCTAGCAAGGCTGATGATCAAGTCATGAGTGATTGGATCCACCAGGTTTCGAAAGCTGGCATATCGATAGAGGACATCATCCAGAGAGGTCGACTCCATTCCCAAATCCTGCAGAAAACAGCGTAAAGGAGCAATATGAGATGTGCTACAAAAGCCAGCGCTAGTGTGGATCTTAAAATTAGCCCACATTGGTGGTCCCCACGAAGAAGCCAAGAAGACAGCAATCCCCACCACCACCCAACACAAGGAAGGGACGCGTGAGCATGTCACCCCGGGGAAAGCTCACTCCTGTGCCTAATCTGCTCTGCAAAGGGGCGTTAGGGCTGCAGGATGAACGCCCTCATGCCGCTCACAAGCCATAAATCCACCGAGCAAACAGTACGCTGGCAACAAGGTAAAATCAAAACCGACTCCAGTGAACACGACAGCTCGATCAGCATGAAACTGGAATTGGAGAATAAACATAGCATAGATGTGCTCTGGGTCTGCTGTGCATAGGGAGGAAGGAACGAGCCTAAAATTGCAGCAAGAGAAACAGGAGGATAAATTGGTGGTTTGGGAAGAGCGAAGTGCTGGACTAGATTGCCTGGGGAAGGGGTGGAGGCTCCGCCGTTGGCGACTGGACAAGGATGTGTCAGGAACCGTTCAGATTGAGCTGATCCTGCCCTAGGGATGGATCAGGCCTCCTGAGGTCCCCTCCAAGATTATTTTCTAAGATTTTCAATCCTTAGACATAATAATTTGAGGAATTTTGGCAGAGAACTCATAATTGTATTAAATACGTTAGTGCACAGGGACAAGGAGGGGAAGGGCTATATATAGTGTACTCCTTTTGCTTCAAATATTTTATCTCCACTATGGCTGTTCCTCGGCAGCAGCCGATCAGGGGACAGGACAGCCGTCCTCTCAGGCGCTGCAGCGAGGTCCACCAGCCACCCCATAGGCAAACCCTGCGCCAGGGTGGCTCCTCCGAGGAGATGTGCCTCACGGGTCGCGTCCAACGCCGGAGCCCCAGGAGAGCTGGGCTCATTTTCCAGCCCTGCCTTACTGGCTGAGCTTGAGCAAGCCACTTCCCTTTTGCCTTTTATTTTTGACAGGAATAAGATGGTTTGTATTTCTCTTCAAAGGCCTGCTTTCGCTTTTAAAGTGTGAAGCCCAGAAGCAGCCTCCTCTACTCGGTACGGATGGGATTTAGGAAAATGAAGACCCCTGGGTCCTACTGCATTTCAGAAAACTCCTCTCTCCTTTGGGTAACGCATCCACTTTCCCGTAGCAGAGACACCACCACACCTAACCCACGGCATTTACTTTCCAGATGACCGCTACAAGACCCGCTGGGCAGGGACATATCCACGCTGAGACCTGCCTGCCACCCTGCCATGCCTTTTGGCAAGACAGAGCCCCTACACCGCCAAAACAACGTGAAAGCGGTTGTTTGACAGCCAACACTGAATAGTGGAGATGTAACTTGGTAAGGAAGGACGGACCACCAGCATTGCATCACTGCAAACACTTGCGTAGGCAGCCACAGCCTCTGGTCCTTCAAGCCCTCGCTGGCAACGGGAGCTGGGTTTGTAAGCTGGTGGGCTGGCCCGGCTCTGAGGGTCCGCTCCTGCTTCTTGAACCAAAACACAGCAGAAATTAGGAATCATTTCAACTATCCACTAAAAAGCAGGCAATGATTAATTCCTCTTATCTGTATCTCCACCAGCACTGAGGAAAATGACTGCTGAGCCCCGAGAACAGCCACGCTGGAGACAGAGACTTGTCCACGACTGGGCCAAATGCCGAGGCCTCCTCCCACGCAGCCGGTGGCATCTGGCATGAAGAATTCCATGAGTTTCATGCAAACACACGTGTCTCTGGGGCTGAAAAGGCCTGCTGCCCAGCAACGCCAGCGCTCCCAGGGATTAACTGTGGTGCCATCAAACCAAGCCAGCCCAGGTCTACAAAGAATTTGAGGCTGAAAAGAGCTGAGCTGCAAAAATGAGATGGAAGTTTCAGGTGAAGAAGGAATGAGCAACGCAAGAAATGCATAAAGGGGAAAGCATTTGGTGCTCTGGTCCTCTTCTTAGGGAAAACCAACCGGCTACAGGGATGAAATACAGGAGGGGAGCCCGAGGGCAGGGGGTGCTGCCGTGCGGCGCTGGGAAAAGTGGAACACAGAAGTTATGTGTAAGGTGCCAGTAATAGGAAGGTGCTACTTGGCCACGTGGGAGTCTCAGTCTGGCCAAGTGACTCAATTAAAAAAAAAAAAAAAATTTAAAAGTGTCAGACACACAGCACAGGGCAGGCACAACCTTATTCACCATCATCTTGCAAAAAGCAGTCCTTCCTGACTCTCTTTTTATTTATCGTTTCGATTAATAACTTACTTATTGAACATTTTGCACATCTGCAGAAGTTGGCATGTGAGGACATTAGAGCATCTTGAATGCAAATTGCACTCCTCACCCACAACCGCAAGTCCTTACGCTTAGAAGCGATGCATTTGAGAGGCAGGCTCACCCAGAGGCATCGCCTCCTCAGGAGCCGAGCGGAGCGGCTGGGTGGGACGGCAAGGCCTGCAGGCGCGAGACAGGAGCCCGTCTCAAACCCGCGCTACGGCCAGCGCACCCCAGCGCTCGCACTCTAGATGCGGTTTTTGCCCAAACAAGTAGAAGTGCAGTAGGGTTGGATACAGCTGCTGTTGTAGGAAATAAAAAAATCGACACGGCAGTAAGAAAACAGCTTTACACGGTCTAAAAATTAAAAAAAAAAAAATAAAAAAAAAGAGGAAAAAGGAGATAATTCACAGACCTGAGTAACCTCCCTTTGTATAGGTACACATGGATAAAGACCAGGCAGAAAAGCAGAAATACAATTCAGGAGCTTCAACTATCAGAAATTCATGATCCCTGTCAGAGCCAGGCACAGACGGGGACAGAACCCCGCGGCTGGGGGTGGGGACCGTCCCCTAAATCCTGGCAGCACTTTGCAGTTCGATCGGCTTAGGTGTGTGTTGAACCCCCCGAGACCACGGTCCCCTGGCTGATGCCCCCGCGCTCGGCTGCGCCAGGGTCGCCGTCTGCAGCTCGCTGCTGACAGCCGCACACGCAATCTGTTAATAATTTACACGAAAAAGTTCCCTGTCTCCTGCCCCCGGTGTTTTCATACAGCAAATCCAAGGCAATAACACCTGGGCGCCCTGCAATAAATCGGAGCCTGTCCTGAGCTCGGAGACGCTCCGGCCCCGGTGAACCGCGGGGCAAGGCAAGTTGTTTGTACATGCTGATGCTCTGTGACTTCGGGCAGGCTGGAAATGATCAGCTTCACTTAAAAAAAAAATAAATCATTTCCACCTTAAGACACTGGCTGTAGCAGTCAGAGGGTGCAATTCCAGCTCATGCCACAGACGAGGTGACAAGTCCTCAGCGTACTGGTTTCCTTGTTATTTTTAGGGGCATCACCACAGCACCGGCTTTGCTGACGCTTTGACTGCAAACATGTCATTTAGTAAAAAAGAGCCGAGGCAGTTAAAAAACCACACGTATGGGGCTGTTCTGCCTTGCCGGGAGCACCAAAAAAGCCCCAAAACAACAAATCCAACCAGCCACAAAACCCAACCAGCCAGCGCTCCCACTGATTGCAAACATGCCTAGTTTGAACAATAAGGAGGCTGAAACAATTTCTGATCTATCCCACATCTTCTGCCAAGTCGGCACTTAAAGAAAAACCAGAATTAATCTCAGCATCGAGATCTGGAGCCAAGATGAGGGCGTGCGCTGGGCTCCCCAGGAGCAGCACGGGGATGGCCAGGCCTGCCCACCAAGGCTGCTCGGACGTCGTTGGGTTTAATTAGGCTGAAAAAACAAATTCCGTTGTTCAGGACAGTCTTCCTCCTCAGTCTTCCTCCTCAGGCATTTCGGCACCGCATGGACCCACAGGCGACTGCGCAGAACCAGATGGGTTCAGGAGCTCGGGCTCCTTTGCAAGAAGGAAAAAAGGGAGAAGGAGAAGTTGTGCAGATAACGTAGGGCAGGGAGAGCCTCAAAGCAAACCCCCGCTCTTTCAGGGAGAGAAACACCTCGCCTAACGGCAGCACGGATGTTCCCTTCCCAGTCTGGTAGAGCCCAACATTAGGATTAAGAAAACATCGAGCAGAAGCTGGATTTGGCCCACGGCCACACGGCATCGCTGGCAAACACCACGCGCTACCGAAGGAGCTGGTTTGGGGGCTTGGCAGAAGTAATCCTGCACACGCAGCTCTCAACACGCTGGGATCTTTGGGGACCAAACCAGGCTTCGCATCCTGCCACTTCCCTTCAAACATCTCAAAAGTCTGACCATTTTCGCTTAAGCTACAATTAAAATGTAGAACCAATAATCCGGAGAAGTTCTCCTCTCTTCTGGGAGAGCTTACA
This sequence comes from Platalea leucorodia, assembly GCF_965183815.1. Lineage (NCBI taxonomy): Eukaryota > Metazoa > Chordata > Aves > Pelecaniformes > Threskiornithidae > Platalea > Platalea leucorodia. Next base: position 12,748,641 of record NC_138838.1, on the reverse strand, counting down.
TTTTTCACACGAAGTATTCCCCCTCCCTCCCGGTACGCACTTTTTACGCACAGATGTCTTTCTCAGCTGCTCCCTAAATCTCTCTGCCACACCAGCATTGTCTCTTTTCCACCCCATGTAATATTTTAAAGCCACTCAAAGCTGAAACTTGTTTGAGGCCAAGTGATGAGCTCATCTGCAATTTAATAACTTAACACCAGTTCATGCTGTCAGCAGCAAACCACGAATCGCTAGCTTCGGAGAAAACGCCCAGCATCTGGCTCGAGTCCCTTGGGGTTTTTTTCAGCACGCTCCCTTTTCCCAGGGGATCTTTACCTGAGCAGCGAGTGCAACTCTCAATAGGTAGGGCATAAGGGTTTAAAATGATGGTATTTATGAGGCAGGCAGGACCACGGCTTTCTTGGTGTGGGCTGGAGGGGTGTGCGCCCAACGCCCCGCGCAGCGCCGAGATGGTTTGGGAAGGTTTGCGCGCGTGCGGCAGGAGAAGGGGAACATCTCCGCATCCCTGAGCCACCTCGAGTCCCGACGTCCCCGCGGGCGCTGGCAGGAGGAGGCCGGGAGGACGTTTCAGAGCAGCACGTCCAACAGCACATCTACGCCCGTGAGGCAGCCGTCCCCAACGCCCAGCTCGAGCAGGACTTGGGATTAACGACCCAAAACAAGCAGAGAAAGTCAGGAACGCAGAAGTGACTGAAAGCAACCCAAAGGCTGCGAGTGGGTCAAAAAGCACCGGGGAAGAAGCTGCCGACCCTGACGTCAGGCAGCTCCCCGCAACTCGAGCTGCTGCCCCGGAGTCTGTCTTACCAAACCGTGCCTACTGCTGAGCACGTCCGCTAAAGTCCTGCTTTGCCAGGGAGAGGAGATCGCTTTGGGACTAAGTAGAAAAGCAAGAGTCTTGCTCAATTCGTTTTGCTGCACCGCCACCCGTGCCCACGGCTCCCTGCCGTCACCCGTGCCCTCCCTGCAATTCATCTGCCCGGGTTCCAGCTTTAGGAGGCCAAGAGAGCGCCAAACCGCTCGGCAGCCCTTGGGGGTGGCTCACCCACTGGATGGAAAGCTTCCTACCACTGACTAGTTGCATCCAGTCTCCACAGGAGGAGTCTTCTGCAAATGTAGCAATGCAAAGCTATTAGATTAAAAAAAAAAAAAACCAAACAAAACCCCAAAACCAACCCAAACAAAAAAACTGTGAAGGAATTAGAAATTTAAATCAAAGTAGTCCAGCAGAAAACTGTAACGCCTCCCTCCACGGCAGCCAGCAATAGAAACTTCCCAGCTACAGCCATGAAAGGCATAAGAGAACCCGATTATTTTGGAAAAACACGACGACAAGTGGGAGCGCAGGCACGGCCGGTCCCGCTGCCCCGCAGAGCTGATGCCGTGCTAGGTGCTCTCTTCAACCTGGGTCCCTTTTGCAAGCAACGACCACAGAAACAGCCCTTCCACCCAAAAACCAGCCCCAACTAAGAGCTCACCGTTGGCTTCCCCAGGCCAACGCTACACAAGCAACGCCATTTACCCAGTGAAAAAGGAAAAATAAATGCAAGCAAGGCACTTGGGAGCTGTACCCCGAGCTTATCCTTCCTTAGTGCCCCATAAAACAACTTGTTATTCCCCTTCTGCTGCCTGTCAGAAATTGCAGCACGACAACAGCTAACCGTTGAGCAACCGGCTTCTGAAGCTCCCGGTCGTGTTTCCATGAGACGCAGCATCGTGCAATACTCCCCTAAGCCACAAGGAGCCATAAACAACAGAAGTCAAGCCCATTTTCGCTTATTAAACTATTTATCACTGCAAATTGCAATTAGAGGAAAATTCAGCAGGTCCACGTGAGAAGTCATACGAGAAAGCAGGTTATGCTGTTGCTGCTTCCATTAATACATACAGAATGCAGTTACCGGCTGCTCAAATGAGGTTAATGTGTAAAATATCACCCCGAGCTCCTGCAATCACGGCTGCTCATAAATATCCTGATAGCTGCTATTTTGGCCAGCACCTCTTCCAAAACTGTTTCTTATCTCCACTAATAGCCGGGGCAGCATAACGAATTTCCAAGCGGAGAGGTTGGTATTATAAACGAGGGTCGGGCATGAAGGAAGAGAAGGATTAATATTGTGTGCAATCAATCATGTGCAGCAACCTATCTGGGAAAAATGATTTCATGAGGTGAGCGTTAGCAATGCGGTAAGGTCAGCTCCGAGCGAGGCATGCGAGATGTGACTCAACAGCCAGCACAGCGTGGGTTGCTCAAAGGCTACGGGGTTGGTTTTCTCGGTGGAGGACATATTTAGCTGCTCAACCCCCATGCCTTGTGAAGTATCCCCTTGAAAACAAGCAAACAAAATACTTCTTGCCTTTGATCTTTAGGATGTTCGACTCCATCGCAAATCCCCCGATGTCTGGTTGACTTATGAGGTTAGTAAGCCACCATAAAACTTGGTATTTATGGATTTGCCAGCTGCAATCAGCCATGGCTGGCCACAGCCTCTAGGATCAGCCTCCACCTGCTTTGCACGTGAGGAGCCCTCCGGCATTTGCTTCACAACCAGTAAGTCTGATGCTGCTTTACTTTCCTATGAGATAAGGCCAAGCAATGTGGAAGTGCATTGCTGGAAAGATTATCTGCCTGGTGCATTTACTGTAGCCCACCAGCTCCCGTCATCCGCGTACACCCCCTATAAACCATGCATTTATACATCGCAATAAGGTGTTTCACACGTGCTATAAGCAGCTTAATTTCTAACCGGGTATCCTAAGGAAACAAGGCTGAAATAGTCACACTGTCCATCCATCTCCTCCTCCTCTTCCCCAAACAGCTTTTTAACACAGGAACCAATGTCATGGGTTGAGAGCGGAGTAAAGCATCTGAAAGGTAATGACGTTCCAACAGGGTTTGGGAAAGAACAGACCTCAGCAATGCAAAGATGCCCAGGTTTGCACCTTTGAAGAGGGCAGGCAGCATTTAGCAGCCACACGTGGCTCGGCTGCGACTGGCCAGCCGGCGGTGGGACCAGCACGTCTGCATGGGCCATCGCAGAAGGCACCCTGGGAACCTCCACACGAACCAGCAACTGCTGCTGCACCTTTCTATGTCTAATCCACCAGAACGGTGCAAAAATGGAGTTTAAATATGTGGGATATTTTCTGTTTAAGAGAGTAAATACTGGTTTGGAACCACCGATTGCTCATTCAAGCCTCAAGCGAGGGTGCAGTTAGAGAAGAGAGTCAATGCTTCAGGGATGAAGTAAACATCTCCCTGGCAGATTGACTCAAATAATAAATGGTGGCAGCTTGAACCCCCTTCCAGGAGGCTGAAATTATAGAAACTCAGAGAGATGGATTAATGGGCAGAGATATGATGCTGCCATCCAGATCATAAACAACTGTGAATAAGAGATTTGCAGAAGAATGTGCTGCGTTTATTTTAAACTGCGAGGCAAATGCAATTACCCCAATTGGAGTCTGGCCAGACCACAGCTAACAGACTTCTTCAGGAAAGTGCCTGTGGATATTTAATGAGAATAGATAGCCTCAGCTCCCCATCCCAGCTTGATTTACAGAGCCACTGGGATCCCAGTATAGAAAACGCTTAGAAACACTACCTGGGGAAGGTGACTCCAGAATTTGCTTTGGACAATTCAAACAATTTAGATCCAACACTGCCTTTAACACAAGCATTTGTCTTAAGCTCACAAAATATCATCCAGTCATCCCTTCTAAACCAGCGGGAGCTGCCCGCATCCCGGTTTCCCATCCAACCCAGTGCATCAATCTGGGGCTCCAGCCCCAAGCCAGGATCCTGCTGGCCACGCAGAGCCTGCACCAGATGGCTTCTGCTGGGACTTGTCACCTCTTCCTCCTGCTCCCCAGACGGATGGGTGACAGCAGCCACCTCCCAGCAACGCGCCCCAGCCAGTCGCAGCCCTAAGGTGGAAGAGCCTCTTTTGCTCTGCCCTAAAACGCTCCCCAGGAGAGCGATCCCCCAAGGTCGTCCTCCTGCAAAGGGAAAGACGGGGGCAGAAGAAGCCGCAGGTCTAAGGGCAAGACGTGGAGGAGGCCGTGAGCAAACACACCCGTCTCTCCAGTTTGCCGACAGCTGAGTGCTAACACCGACGGGCCACTCTCATGGCCTCCTCGCCTCCTGCTAGCCAACTCCCCCCAGAGCCCACCACATTACATGGCTAAAGTTCAAAGAAAAAGGTTAATGCATGAACCCTGCAAGACACCCGCCCTATTAACTCTGCTGTTGCTGCGGGAACTCCCATTAACAACTCCGCAGTGAAGCATTAGAAGGAAATACGACAAATTTAATCAAGCATCTGCCATTTCCATCCCCGTGTGTCTGCTAAAAGAGCTTGCTGGAGCAACCCAGATGCCGACTGCAGTGTCCAAACCACAGGTCAGAAGCAGAACTTCAATTTATCATTCCTTTTGCTCTGTGACCAGTACCTTTCACTAGTAAAGGCAGCAGGGGTTGCAGAGGGCCTCCTGCCCCAGCACGGGTCAGTGCCTGATCCCCAGGATGAAGGCTATGCACCAGCCCCAGCCCTGACTGCACCGTGCTGCCGGCTCCTAACTGCACCTCTCCTCCCTGCCACCCCACGTGCAAAAAACCGCGTATTTTCCCTTGCAAAAATCTCTGAGATCTCTGTCAGAAAACGGACTTACAGGCCAGGGTGCATCTCATCTCCCATCAGGTAAGGATCCAGACTTGTCACCTAAGCTCCGTCTACTGTCAATTCACATGAAGATGGTGATTCATCCTATTCTAAGGCAGCTGGGCTGAGTCAGTCTCTGGATGTGGCTGTCTCTATCAGTTATCTGCCAAGAAAAGCCCCTCTAATTAGCTTATCCTAGACATTCAATGTTTAGGCAACTGGAGCCGGAAAATCCCACTCGTACTCTTCCCACCTTTGTTTTCCAGCACAGCACGCGCAGAGCTCTGCATGGCTTTCGTGCCCACTCTTCCAGCCAAAGAACAGCCCCATCTGTTTTGCAGCTGATTGCCCATCAATAATATTTACTTTTAAGTTTTGCTTTAGGCCCCCACTGTTTTGTTGGAGATAACCGGGAGCTCAAACAACTCCTGTCCTTGGAAGGTGACAGTAGATGCCTTATGAGCACTGAAGACTTTTATTTGTGCGTGTGGATATTGTACCACGTTGTGTTCACACACACCAAATACACACGCACGTCTTTACCGTAAGTATTTATGGGAACAAAAAAAAAAAAAAAGGCAGAACTGAGATCCTTGCAGGAAAGGGGAAGAGATTTCCAAACAGAAGACAACACTGTCAGATGGGGAGGAATCACTCGTCTTCATAATTTCCACTGCCCGTTAGAGACGGCCCCAGTGCCGGGGCATACAGTAAGTGAATGATTCCGGATACAAGAGCAGCATTCACAATCACGCACCTTTCCCTGTTTGAAATTACAGCCGAGTCTCCCTGCACGCACTACAACTGATGAGAGTTCTTGGAGCAACACCGAGTCTACAAGCACTTCGTGCAATCTGCTCCTTGTCCCCCACCTGCACGTACTGCGCTGCACTAACAGCAACGAGCCAAACACCCTTGCTTTACCCATCCCTGCAAATATCTCTGCTAAGGGATACGCTGAGAAGAGAGCCCAAAAATCTTGACTCAGATGGCCCAACCTTAATGATGAATCAAACAGGCAACAAGGCTTGAGCGACTGTGCTGTCTGTCCATCCTGCCACCTCTCTGTCCCTCCCCAGGTAACTGCGTGTCAGCCAGTCTCATTAAAATACGGGAAAGGGGCAAAAGTCTCAAAGGTCCTGGAAGTTTTGGGGAATCGGTGTCAGGGGAAGGAAGAGACCCCAGCAAGGGAAGGACCAGGACTTGGCTGTGGTACACCCTGCATGGCAGCAGATGGATGGACAGGAGGACAGATGGTCTGCAACTGGGCCAGATGGTCCATAGCTGCCGTCAGGGTGGCCCAGCCGGGACCTCAAGGAGGACACTGGGAGCAGCTGGGTTTTCCCAGAGCTGAGGTGTGGCTGATGTGATGGACAATCAAGATAAGCCTGCAGGAAAGGCAGCCTCACCCGGCCCTGCACCGGGGACCACCCTCCTTTCTACACAAAGGATGAGAGAACAGGAGCCCTCACCTCTGGCTCCTCCCTGCTCTAATCCAGCCGCTTTCTCCAGGTTGCCCTCACTTCACAGATTAACACAACACAGCATGAGCTGCCTGGCTCTGGCATTAATTCTGTTGAACCAGCCCCCGGTTAGCGGGAAAGCAGGATTTATTGCCTTGGCCCACTTGAGCCCCATCTCCTGTTTCCAGCAGCTGCCACCGTAGGAGATTTCAGGAGGTCAGCGCGGGTCTCGCTCTGATGTACAACGATGCAATCCTGCCCGCCGGCTGAAGAGTCCTCTCTGAGCACAGCATAAGCAGCTGCTCCCAGGAGAAGGCCATCCCAATACAGCCAAGCACAGAAGGAATTGCAAATCATGGCTGAAAAGTCACATTTGCTTTTCTACCCATTCAAAATGCTGCTTTCTGGACATCTCCCCTCCTCTGCTCAGCCAGGAGAGCCACTGCAATCCAACGATGGAAAAAGAAACTTGATAATTGGGGGGATCAATCAGGTCTGTGTTAGCAGTGCTGCCAAAAATGCTGAGATGGGGATTACCCACACCTATCCGATACGGGGTTTTGTTTTGATGTACAGCTCTGCCAAGCAGCGAGCACGCAGCACCATCTGAGCCGCCGGGAAACGCTCCCGCACCATCCCCAAGTACTGAAGTTCCCAGGCACCTCGCGCTGAACCCGCAGCACTGATAATGACGACACCGTACCACCGGGAAGCCTCCCGGACCCCCCCAGCGCCCGAAAGAAATCAATCCCTTACTGCACATACAATAAGAGCTTGCAATCCAATAACTGCTATCTAACACCTGGTTTCAGTTCCAAGCCCTGGGTTGATTATTATTGCATTAGCTATGGAGGGACGTATTGTTACTGCTCAATGAATGCTAAGCTCTACTTCAAAGGGACTGAATTTCGGCCGTGGAAGACTATACAAACGCTTCAACAATTGCTTTGGGATCCTTCAAAGCAGATAGGTGCTAGAATAAAACCTAAGATCTTAGTGATACAGGCGCTAGTAAAAATAAGCGTCAATGATTCCTCAACACAGCTCTTTTCCAGAGTAGGTTATTCAAGAGAAGTAATTTAAGACATCTTTGAGAGAGAGAAATATTCAATTAACTCTTTAAACCAGCAGCCGCAGAATGATGCGAACATTACAAAAAGATCATTTAAATGAACAAATTGCAGCTGACTCCAATAAAAGCATGTCACGCTTTTTTTTGTGCCATTTGTACCACTGCAGAAGGCTGGGTGAGAGGAGAGCAGGGACAGCAATGGGTTTGGATAGATAGTGGCGAGGGAAGAGCCAGACACCACAACGTGCACCACCGGCACTACCCAAAGCACCAGATACGTCTCCAGTGCGCTGCCGCGCTCTTGGGCTGCCATCGGTACCCCCGGGAAGCAAACACACAGCTGAACCAGAAGGCGAAATGTTTTGCCATAGCCAAAGCCATGCCCCGGTAGGCAAGGCAATGGATATGCTCCTCTCCCATCTTAGCCTGAGCACCCCATCCTCTACAGAGGTACCCATGGGTGCATCCCGCAGGAGAAATGGGAGCGTGTGCATGTCCCGCAACGCGCACGGCGCCGCTGCCCTTCCCCAAGCACCCCACGCTGATCCTGCCGCTGCCCCGCGACGCCACTCCCTACCTCATTCCTCCCCAAAAGAGTTCTGTCCTCTTCTCTTCCCCCCACCCAAATGTGCACCAAAGGAACCGCGCTGGCGGCTCCACGTTGGCCAGACCTAAGCATCAACCACCTGAATGCGGCCGAAGGAGCAATCTGGACTCCCTGATCCACCACAGGTCTCCTTATCCCAGCCTTGGGCTGCAGGCACACGGACATCCAGGTATATCACTGGTTTTCTACCAGCAAGCAGAGCGGAGCCACTCTTTACAGCTACCCTGCTGCGCTTAACACGAGAGTCTGGCTATATATCGCTGCAAGACGGCACGTCTTAGATTTTGCACTGTAAAACCTTAGAGGGAACAAGACGCAGGTAGATTTTACCTCAAAACAAAAGATGAGAAAATAGGGTTGAACTTGACATTGAAATAAAACCTCCCTGCCCCTTTTCTGCACTAAGGCTTATCCTGAGCTAACGGCAGCCTATCCCACACCAAGGATGAAGCCTCTTTCTACGCTTGGTACCTTCTCAACAGTTAAAAGAGGCTTCCAGCAAAGGAGCAAAACAAACAAATCCCACAGCACCAAACTCATTTTCTTAGTTAAGACAGAGCAACGGGAATGGAATAAAAATAAAGGCTTCCACAGCTTCTAACGGCTTGCCAAGGCGGCCAGCATCGCACAAGTAATTAATATGGACAACATGAATTTCAATTCTTTCATTTGCAAATCCAGCATCACAGTTAATCTCGAGCATGGACAAAGTCCATTAATAAAGCAGATTCATGTAATGGGATTCAAAGTAATGGCAAATCAATACATAACACACTTCTATGCTAGAATAATCTATGCTTTGCATAATAATCACGGTAACTATAATGCTGTGTATTTATACGGAGACATATTCAAGACCGGCCCGGGCCACCGAACGAGCCTGGCGAGGTCTGCTTCTCCTGCAGCGGGATGCAGCCGGCACCAGGAACGAACGGCCGCCAAAGAGCCACCCAGCAAGGAAACCAGAACAACGCGTGGCTGCAGCGGCTGCTGCTGGGAGAGGAATCAGGGAGGATGCTATTCAACACAGAGGGCTGGCACGCCTAACCTCACCTGGAAAAAGGGAAAGGGATATGTTATTCGCCATCATCTCCTTGTGATTATGATAAAAAAAGGCTTCCATCGCTGAACAGAGGCGCACACCCATGGTTACCATCCACCGTGTTCCCAGAAGCCACGCGAGGGGCAGGGCTTGCCTGAGCAGCGCAGGGAAGGGACAAACTCCTCAGCAATCCCATCTCATGAATTAGACTGGGAGCTTGCAGCTGGTTTCTCTCCAGAGGCTGACAGCAGGCGGTGCAGAGGCAGTTTCATCAAACACCCACCACACGCGCTTTTGCACACAGATACCCACCGCGCCGAGCCGGCGGGCTATCCCCCTAATTACGGGATGGTAACAGACACACTCGGAAACCAGCCACATCCACGCCGCTCCAGCCTAGGGAAAAGCAGGGGTATCACCCGCTTCTCCGATTAACTCCCAATCAAGCCTGTGAAATGCCTTTTTTGCAGGAGCTGTGCCTAAAAGTATGTGATGCCAAGGTGATAGGTAGCACGAGAGCTAAAGCTGCACCCGGCAAGGCAGAGCACGGCTGTACAGCCGAAGCCCCAGAGGATGCCTGGCACCAACGCCACTGGCGGCGAGGGTTTCCCACTGGCGCTGCTTTGCCTGTGGTGCTCCGACCACCGCCGAGCTCCGCATCGGCCTAAAAAGATGCTGCAAAGGCGTCGGAGCTGACACCAAACAGAGAGGTAGAGCAGGAGCCAGGGAGAGCTGCTACCCGCTGTCCCCACCTCTTCCTTCTGCTTTCAGGCAGCTTCTTAAGTGACTTTCCCGATATTTCACAGGGGAAGGAGAAGATCAAAGACGCCCTAAGTCTCACAAATGACGGAGCTATTCTGGTTTTGGGGAGGTCCCCCCAGCCCTGTTCGTTATCAGCAGTGGGAGTCAGGCCTCTCCACGTTAGTGGCGGAATTGCTGCAGAGTCTTGGGCAAATAACTTAATTTCTCTTTTCTTCAGCTTCCCCAGAAGCAAGGTGGAGGAGAAAACGGTGGAAAACTGAGCAGCTCTACAGTGGTGCAAAGGTGCCTGAAGATGAAGGCAGCTCCCTCCGCATTTTGGAAAGCCTGGTCCCCAGCCCTGGGGCAGTGTGAGCTTATTGAATTAATCCTGATAACCACGCTGCTTAGTCCCTCCGGGGTGAAATCAGGGAGGGAAGGGAAAGTATTTCTTACACCCCCGAGTGAGCACTGCGTTAGCCTCCCCTGTGCAGCCCTACTGAACAGCCGACGAGAGCCTCACGCTCCGCAGCTTTTCAAGGTGCGAGATGAGATGATTTCCCTTAAAATCCCTCCTCGAGCCCCTCCGGTCTCGCCCTGGGCGCCTGGCAGAGCCCTGCTCTCCCGGAGGGGCCTGCCCTGGAGCTCATCAGCCGCTGGTGGGACCTCTCCTCCGTCCTCCGCTGCAGGCTCAGGTGCATTTACCACAACACCCATCCCAGCTCCTCTCCTCTTTCACTTAACCACTGCCCTTCTCGTCATCTTTGATGCCTCAGAGCCCCCGTGGGGTACGCAGAGAGCCTTCCCCGACCAAACCGGAGAAACTGAGTCCAAGCAAGGTCAGCCCATGTCCCCAGGCTCACACATGGCCACCTTCTGCCCTGACCGTCCACATTGCAAACACCTTCAGTTGGGAGGCCACGGTTCTGCTCTCCTCCTTCTCCTTTGGGATGTCTTATCTCATGCTTGCCAAGTTAGAAAACCACTTAAATACCTGATTAACTACAAGCACATGTTTAAGTCCCTCTAAAGCCAAAGGGCTTTGATTAGCAGAGCACTTAATACAGGTTTTTGCTAAGCAAAACTTCTCTGCTGCTGCCCTCTCCGCCCCAGTCCCTTCATGGCAGCACAGGGTACGACTCGAGAAGCAATGGCCAGGACACACCACGAACATCAGCTCACCAGGACGAAATGCAGCTTAAGTGATCAGTGGAAGAGCATTTTGCACAAAATCAGGCAATGAGATCCCAGGAGACGCAGGCAATTTGCAGGCCGGGCTGGGTCCGAGAAGCGCTCTGTCCTGCGAGAGCCAGCACACTAACTCGCCAGAAAACATTTCCAGTAAGTGCTATTAGCATCCTCCTCTCCATTTCACCACACATCGCTGCAGAAGGGCTCGAGGGTGGTGGCTGCCAGGGATGCGACAGATTAACCCCCATGGGGCCAGAGACCCCTGCACTTGGCCAAGAAGAGAAATTCCTCCAGGTTTCATTAGTGGGGCTGAACAGACACAGAAAATAAACAGCCTCTCCGCTGTGCTCCATGCCTCTCGCCCTGTTTGCAGGCTCTGGGTCCTCTGCAAGGGGGAGGAGGTGCTCTCTGCACCCCCACACCAGCACCCCAAGCCAGGCAGGCTGCGGGGCGCGGGGAGAAGCGAGCACATCCCCTCCCGCCCGCCCGGGGGCTGCCGCCTGCTCGGCCGGGCAGCAGTACATCTTGCTCAGCAATAAGAGTTGTCAAAGTCCCCTCCCACAATTAAAAATGAGAATATTCCTGCTTTGTTTGACAGTCAGGGCCATTAAGCTGCTCTTGTTGATATTTCATTTCCCAGCAAAGATGCCGGCAGCGTGCGCCAAATGAACTCGGGACGACCTAGACAGAAAACATACCTTTGCCCAGAGAGCTTCTGCGAAGGCAATTCAGCACGTGATGGATTTGTGGCGGTGCAACGCCCGGCAGACGATAGCACGCTATTAGCCGACACTTGTGCGTGACAACAACCCCGGCTAAAGCTCACTTTGCAGGAGGCAGCTTCACGGAGAACCTGCTGCTTCCGCTGCTGAGTCACGCCAGGGCTCGTGCGCTTCTGGCTGATGCAATGCAGATTTCAGCACAGGCTTTTGCTTCTCGTCGCTCCCAACCCCATTAGGAGTTTCCTTCCACCAGTGGCTTCTACCAGCCTCCACTGTTGGGGTCCGAGACGAGGACCAGAAGGGCCAGTCAGTCCCAGTAACAAGGCAGGAGGCAGCTCTAGAAGAGGTTTACACTGGAGAGCACAATTTCTGCGTCAGCTCCTATTCTGTGTTATCACACCCATGGAAGCACGGCCGAGCTCCATGCCCTGGTGCTCCGGATAAAAGCTTGGACTTCCACAGTTGGTTCTCACAAGTTTAGCATGGTCAGAGAGGCCAAGACGCAAGCAAGCAGAAATTGGGGCCGGCAGCGAGCTGTGGCTCACGGTGCTCCGCTGAGCTGCACCGAGCGAGGGCTGCGGTGCCCTGCATGCCACCGTGCCTCCTCCTCCTCTGAAGGTAGAGCCTGTGCAGCAGCAGAGTCGCTGCTGGCACAGAACAGGCACCGCTGACTCAACCGTTAGCTATCCCCTCTGGAAGCAGCCAAAGCAGGAGTTTCCACTGGGGGATGGAGGTGCCCAACAGGCTCCAGGGGTTTCCTTCTTGGAGAGCGACAGTGAGGGACAAAAGGATGAACTGACAGCTGGTGCTTCTCTCTCTGATTTTTGGCACTGGTTTTCTTTCAGACAGAAGAGCCTGCGCTTCCAACGAAGACACTGACATGAACCTCCACGGGATGGTTCTGGGATGAAGGCTTGCAGCATCCAGCATGTTAGCCGGTCAGGGCAACCCCCAGGTCCTGCATCTTAACACTCGGCAGTCTTCATCCACAGAGAAGCAAAGCAATTTTTCAGTTAACATGTTGCCTTCCCTCCCCACCTTGTCCCAACCTGGCAAAGCCCCCAAAACCACACTGAACTGGACCTGAGTGTTGAGGTCTCCCTGAAGTGTTATTTCAAGCACATCTTTCCAGGCTTCCTCTTCAACTGGGCCCTAGATAAACCCTTCAGCTGCATCTTCTGAGCTAGAGCAGCCATCCCAGCTCCAAATGGCTGCTCAGCTGCCCAAGACCCGCAGCCTGCACCTCCGGCACCAAGGCACAGGTCACCCCAGGGGCTGGCTCCCCTCACCTCCAGCCCCGCGAGGTCCCGGCTGTCAGCCACACACCGACATCTTCATGCACCACGTTGGAGAAACCACGGCCTCTGCCACAGTGATCCAGCACAAGCATGGGCTGATCTCTCCCTCAACACAGGGCTGGCAAGTCAGCTCAGCCCCTCCACCCCATCCCTAACAGCTTTAGGTTGTTATCAGTACATGCTGTTGTCTTTTCCTTCATTTACCCTACTGCAGATCCTTCCTTCTCCAGTAATTCCTGGCATCCTTTTGAATTTCACCCCCCAGACCTGGCTGCTGACCCCCAACACTGCTGCCCACGCCGGCAGGGTCCAACACACGCCAGCCTCCGGGGCAGGCGTCCCCGCGCCTCACCCCGCGTTTTGCTCGGTCGCTACGAGGAGCCAATTTCTGGAGCGGTTTTTGCGCCTGGGAAACCTGCCTACGAGTTCTGCTCGTGCAGTCTGCAGGGACAGCCCGAACCTCCCGACACTAACCTCGGAGGAACATCAGCAAAGCACCCAGCAAGGAAAGCCTCTGTCTCCGTGCCCTGTTTCCCTACAACCTCACACCACCCCCGGCAGCGTCCCCAGCCAGACGCAGAGGCCTGAAATGCCGGCGGTAACAGAGCACCCTGCTAATCCCTTGTGCCCCTCCGCGGGTGGCTGAGCCTTCCTGGGAAAAATAAACTAGACCCCATGAAATGCTATGGCCAAAGAGTATTTTCACAGGTGCTAGAACAAAGTCTTTGGCTTGAAATTCCCACCACAGCTCTGGCATTACAAGCCAGGAACATTTATTTTCCGACTTCAAAATAGCCAACACTAATATTTTCGACCACCAGTTTCTCCTGAAGTTAACAGCAGAGAAAGAAGAACCCTAGAAACCTTCAGGACGCAGGACCAACTTCTTAATATCGTTCTCCAGATACAACCGCAGGGCTGAATAATCGCTGAAACCTGATGCAAGACGATGAGCCGAGCAAGAGCAAAGCCAGGATGAGCTCACTGCGCAGCCCCGTCTGCCGGCGAGCCGAGCGCTCCCTTCCCCGCTACGGTCCCACCGAGACATCCACAACCCTGGGCTGCAATTCCTCAACTGGCCATGAAACAGCTGACTTCAATATCAAGGCAGCACCGAGACGTGACTGATACGGTCGTTGGGCTGGTTTCTAAGTGTAGAAGCAACTGGGCTGTGGCGAACCAGACGCCTACAGCCTTACACACACGAGACGTGGGTAAACCACGGCGTTCGTGATGGGCTGGGGTGGCATTTAACAGAGTCACACCAAACAAGTCTTGGGACCTTCTTCCCCCCAGGAAGCACCAGGGAATCATGCCTGAAGGAAGGACTCCTTTTGCAAGACATTAAACGAGAAGAAAAAGCCTTGTTTCTCTCTGAAGATGCCACAGGCTGATCCAAAATCACCACTGACAAGTGGAAAGGGTTGGAAAAACCTGCTTCTGAGGGCCAGCAGGCTGACAAGCAGATGCAACTAGCGTTATCGCTTTCCTTTTTTCCCCCTTATCTTTCTCAACATGCACATTCAGGAAGAGATAAAGAGCAGCTGCCCCGAGCCCTGCTCGTGGCTCCGCCACCTCTGGACACCACCGTCCCCGTCCTTGGGACCATCCCTGCTCCAGAAGACGCTCCCTTTCCCCTTTGCCAGGAGGACGCTCAGCCCTTCTGCCCCTCCATTCCCTCTGCAAAGCGAGTAGGACAGACGCTTTCCCCCATTACGTGGGTTTTGAAGGGGTGATGAAGGCAAAGCCTGCGAAGCACCCAGCTGCTGCAAGAGGGGAGCCACGAGACCCCGTCTGCCCGCTTCCCCAGGGCGATACACCTTGCCTCTTCACCCACGAGCACTCAGCCCTTGCAAACCCTTTTGGCCAAGCTGATCTCACCCACGAACCAGCCCCTTTCGGTTTGCCAAGGGCTTTCTCTGCTCCGGGCTGAGCACAGCCCACCAGCGTCGGGCAGCGAAGCCACGTCTCTCCCCGTGCACCGCACTCCTGCTGCAACCTGCTGCTGCTGCTGCTGCTTGCTCCCTCCGTACCGCCGCCTCTGTTCTGCATTTAGCTGCCGTAACGGTAAAAGTTGGGTCAGGCCAAAAAAGCACGCGTCCACACGTGCAGTGCACAAACACACACAGCAGCAGCTCAGGTCCTACCCCAGGACCCAACCACAAAACCAACTTCTCCCAACACTTGCTTTTGCTTTGTGCAGCTCTCTCGAGACGGTTCCGCTCAGTTTAACTAGCGGCACGGCCTGGAGCGCCTGAGCTGCAAACCCGCCCTGCGGCACCCCGCCGGCTCGTGGACCGGTCGGGCAGAGATGAAGTATCCAGAGACGGAGCTTGGTCAGCGCTGGGTCCCACCAGGACTTTGCATGTGGTGCTCAGCAGCAGGGTGTCATTCTCATCCTTCTGCAATCAACGGAGGCAGCACTGTGAAATGACCTAAACCTGCAGGAATGGCGCTTTATCCCTGCCTCTGGGATTATTTCAGGCTTCCATATTTTTGCTCTGGCACTGTCTCCTCCGAAGGGAGGTCACGTAAGCAAACACGAGTCCTTCTAGAAAATACAGTGGATTTACAGGATGCAGCAACACTAAAAGAGAATTTTATAAAAATGGCTTGCAGGAGAGGAGTTTAGCTTATTTATTTTCCTTGTGTTGGTGGAGAATAACAGCTGATGGGCAAGAGATGAAAGCATCCCAAGCAGAGACTTCTTACCACATTTTGGGGAGTTAATCTCATCAGAGAACTGCTTTACATCTGTTTGAACGGGGATGAAGCAGTTCAGCGGAGCCAAACTTTGTGCTGATACAGAGGGGCTGACCCTGTCGCCTGCACCGTGCCAAATTCTCCACCCTCCTTCTCTGGCCAGCAACAGGGTGGGAAGGGAAACAGGGGAAAGACCAACCAGCCCCAAGCCTACGGACTCAAAAAGGAGGCGTCGGAAAGCAGATGTCGTGCACGTACAGTTCAAAGACACCTTTTCCCCCTGCTCAAGCCACATCACTGAAATAACTCAGCTGAATGCTTAAAGCGTGCTTGCGCTGGCGAGGCTCGGGGAAGAGGAGCCTTCCCTACAGCGGCTCCCCGCGCAGCCCGGCAGATGCGGTTCCAGAGCACGCTCCGACCTTACACACGGGGAAACGGAGCCACGAAGGGCCCGATGGAACACCGCAGCGCCGGCCGGGGCTACGCCACCCTGCCGCCAACAGCGCCAGCCACGGCGCCTTCGGCACGCCGCTGCCTCTCATTTGGGGCAGAAATAGGGCTTTCACCTATGTCCATCAAGCGCTCGCTTGGGTCGGGGTCTTTCCCAAGCCCATTGCAACAGGACATCACAGCCCAGGCACAAGTAACACCGCAGAGACATGGAAGGGCCCTGTTCGCACCACCCACGCTGCTGTTTTTAAGGGCACTTTGGTATTTGGCTAAGAGCTACACTTGTAATCTGAAGAGAGGACAAAAAGCACAGCGTCGCGCTCAGCGACGGCGAGCACAGGAGGCGGGGGCAGCGGGCACGGCTCCGTACCCGCAACGAACAGGCCCACGCCGAGGGCTCTTAATTCCCCTCCAAAGCTATCAGCGCAGCCCGCCGTCCAGACCGGCTGTATAAATTGCAGCCCTCCGCCCCGCTCGCCGGGCAGGCGGCCCGTAATGCCCATTATAGGGCCCGACAGGCTGGTAATGGCGCACAAAATAATATATTGATTTTGTCTGCTGTATGAGAGGCTGCCCGGCAGCCCGAGGAAGGGATGAGGCTTTCCTTGCAAAACACCCACAGACAAACGGGATGCTGATTGGGAAGGTAACGGGTGAGACCATCAGCTGGGGCAAATTAACTCCACTTTTCTCAGGGTGCTTCAAAAGCCTCCCGTCTTCCCACCCCAAGGCTCAATCAGCCCTGTGATTTACACCACGGAGAACTGGGAACCTTGCCCCTAACTTACAGAATATACCATTGAAGGCAAGTCAGTAGGTTTGGGGGGTTAAGGGATGAAATGAAGCCTTTCCCATGTTTCATCCCACGCTTGTGTGTTTTTATTTCCAGCATAAGACTTTTAACCATCAGGTAGAGCGGAGGCTGTTCTGAGTTGGGATCTGGTCAGAGGTACTTGGTACTTGGCTCAGAGGGAAGAAGCTTGGAAAGTAAAATCTTTCTTGAAGACTTCCATAGTAGCTTCCCTCTCTGGCGCCAGGGAATCTGGATGCTTCTCTGAGGATCCGCTTTGGCAGGTGCCTCCAAACTGGGGCTAAGCTGGGCACGGCAGCCCCAGGGGTGGGATCCTCCCCGATCTGACACGGACAAAGACGGCATCTTCGTTGTGGTTAATTCACCCAGCCCAGCTCAACGCCTAACTTCACCGAGTCAATGAACAAATCAGGAGTACAACGCAGAAACGCACGTTTTCCAATCTGCAAGTAAAACTGCAACCTGAGCGGCCAAGATTGCTAATCGCGGTGACCAGAGCGTAATTCGTTAGGTACAATTAATACTCTAGGTAACGAATCAACTAGTTTTAGATGTAAAATGTGTTTTGAGACATTTACTTTGCCTGCCCTACATATCCAGCATATTTTGAGTTTATTAACTGATCAAATAACATTTAAATACCAGTTTTCTGCACTTTAAACTCATTTGCATCTCCATGTAACTTGAGTCAGAAAGACAAAAAAATAAATCAATCACGTAAACCCCAAATTCACCATTTCCCACCAGAATAAAACCACACAAAACTATCACCTCGCTGAAGAGCTGCCTGAATAAAGGCCCCAGCCCCACCAGGCTCCTTGCTCAGAGAAGGAAGCCTCCGATTACACCAGGCAGAAGCAGCTTTTCACAACCAAGCAGGAAAACATCCTCTTTCTTACAGAATGACCAAAATAAAAGCCTGCCCACAAAAACAGACCGCCTAAATCAAGATTCCCTCCTTGCTGATCTTGGCTGCGGTCACCGCCATGGATGCAGGTCATTCACACGCGCATCCCAAACTGCTTCGCACTTTCTCCCTTCGCCCTGGCAGCCCACAGCAGCCATCGGGAGCGAGATTTGCCCCAGATCCCCTCTTCTTCCAGTCCTGGAGTGGGGAGAGCTGTATCCAAATAGATGGGATACATGGAAATGTATGAAGGAATGCCAGAATGAACGAAAGCTTTGTTAGCTCTGTCCACGTGCCACCACGGGTCAACAGGGACCTTCAGAGAAGAGACCATCGAGGATGGGCTGTTCGGACAGGTCTGAGTCCTGCTTCTGCAGAGATCTGTGCTCTGCCATCCTGATTTCGGTGAGCTCCGGCTGGACCAGGGCCTGGGCCTTATTCATCACGAGCAAAACCCAGGGCAGATGCTGCAGCAGGTACCACGCATCCCTTGTGCGCGGGAGTTGGGGCTCTGCCCCGATGTCCTCTTTTACCTTTTGGGGCTTGCACCCCTCAGGTCCAGCCTGAGGCTCTTGCCATCTCACAGGACCCCCAACCTCCTGCTTTCCACTTCCCACCGGAGGCGAGGGCCCCCCAGACCATGGTCGGGGAGGTGGCACCAGTCCCCACCACAGGCACCGTGCTCCATGGGACCGGCTCTGCCGGCACGGGAGAGAGGTGTCCCAGCAAAACCCTCAGCCCAGCCCTGGCTAAAATAACCATTTCCCACCGTAGACTGCAAAAGGCTGAGGGCTCATCTGCTCTCCCTCCTCAGCAGATTTTGCTTTCCCCTGCTGGGATTTAATTGTTGTGCCAAGATCTGCCTGGCCTTGGGGAGGATGGGGGCGAAGGAACGGCTCTGCAGAACCAGACAGTAATTAATCGCTCGCCAGCTCCCAGCCATCCCCCGAGGGGGCTCAGTTTAAGCATCCCCAGAGACGGAGGAAGAGTCAGCTCGGGGAGCGTTTCCCAGCGTGGTACCCAGCCACAGGACCAGGGGCTCCCAGGCACAGATGTGGCTAAAGCCCCGTGCCCTTTGGTCATGCAAACACGGGGAATCTCTGCCTTTGCACAAAGAAGATTGCTGCCTGCGAGAGACGAAGACACGAGAGCCATTAAAGGCATGATTGTTGGGTTTTAATATCATGTTTTCTGAGCTCATCACGCCTCGGAGGGGGAGGAAGGGACAGACAGCACTCACTTGCCTTGGCGCGCTCTGCACGCTGAGGTTTACGGAACGGCGCTTCGCCTCCCGCGTAGCTGGAGGTCCCGACCCGGCGGCTGCCGCAGCGACCCCCGGCCGGGCGAAGGCAGGGGCCAGCGCCTGCCCCGTCCCCCCAGCTTGGACGAGCTGCTCTGCACCCTACGGCCCGCGCTGGTGGCTCACCTTTTCTAACCCAGCATACTTTTGCTTTCCCAGCTAGCGTTCATTTTCTGTGGCTAAATGTAAAGCAAGGAGCTGGGAAACCCAGCACGCGCTTCCCCATCCTCCAAAGAAACACACGCTGCCAGCCCCTGCCCGAGGGCCCTGCTCAGAGCGCAGGCGGGTCGGTCGGGCTCTTCTTCAACTAATTAACGATCATTTTAACTCCATTACTATTAGAAGTTTAGGGACAGTGCCTTAGAAATAATCTCTTGTGCAACACAAGAACGCAATCCCGCGCCCTCCGTGAGCACACCCGCAAGCGCTGCGGAGCCTCGCGGGGACGGGCAGGCGGAGCAGCGCCAGCGGCAGGCAGGAGCAGCTCTGCAGCCAAGCAGCCCTGGAAACGCTGCTGCTATTTCCCAGAAACCAGCCTCAAAGGCAAAGGGGACGTTAAGGGACCGAAAGCAGCAGCCCGATCCGCTGCCCCTGGGTAGCAGACCTCCAGGGGCTAACAGGGACGCACAGGCTGTAGGAACCCACCCAAACCCAGAAACGTCGCGTAAAGGAATTCTTCCAGCGATATCAAACCTGAGTCCTGCTCTGTAATGGCAAGACAGCCAGGCCTCTAGGAAAATATCAGATAAAGAGGCCTCAGGAATGAGACCCACTGAGACACCCAAAGGCGTGAGGAAGGAGGCGGCTCCCTCCCCTCGGCTCCGGCGCGTGTCCGAGGCTCTCCCTCGAGCCGGCGATGCCAGGGGCCCAAACCCTCGCACAGGAAAGTGCTGCTGACTTGGAAAGATGAGAAGTCTGAAAGGTAAAGGGTCTTGAAAAGATCTGAGAAAACCAGAAAGCTCGAAGCAGCTCCTGCTCGCAAAGCAGCAAGGTTAGAGCCAGGAGTAACTGGAGCTGAAACCTTCTGCTTGGGGAGGAATGGAAGGGACAATTTACTTTTGCTTTTAGAGGCAAGATTAAATATACCATTCACTGGTGTTTTCTCCAAAATTTGGAGGAGAAAGAAGCCGAGATACACAAAAGAGAGAAAGGGAATGAGGCATTAAATCACATTAGGCTTTTGGCTGGGACTTGCAGAAGAAGTTAAATGCTAAAAAAATCATGTACTTCTTTGTACAAGAATAAAATTAATATGAATATATAACCATCTCCCTTACCTAAGAGGAGGCCACGGTCACCAACCCCCCCAACACATGGAATATTATTATTGATCTAAAACTCTCAAGAAGCTACAATATACCGAATTTCAAGCGCATCCCCCTGTGCCCCTGTCCCCCGAGGGCACGCCCAGGCACACCGGCCCAGCGCCGCGACCCGCAGGCAGGTCTCTCCCCGCACAGCCGTCACACCCACGCTGCCAGGGGAGAGGAGGCATCCGCAGAGACAGGGCTTTTACAGTTTGAAGCAAGATAAAAAGAAAAAGGAAAAAAAAAAAGGTGCGTGCCAGCCCGCCCGAGGGCTGGAGCCCCGAGCCGCCTGCGTTTCACATCAGCTGCGAAAGCCGCAGCAGCCCGGCGCGGGGGAGACCCGTTCCTGCTGTTCTAGGAACAGATGAACTGGCTTGCCAACTGCGACCAGTAACCTCTCCCAGCTTGGAGCGTCTGGCTCTGGAGAGGGCACAGCCAGGACCTCCTCATCCGTTCAGAGCAGCCAGCTGCCCACTGCCCCGGCCAGCAGCAGGCAGGCCAGCCCAGCCTAACCCAGCCCAGCCTAACCCAGCCCAGCCTAACCCAGCCCAGCCCTGCAGGTCCAGAGGAAGGAAACCAAGGTCCGGCCCAGCAGTTCCATCTCTGACCCTGTCAGACGAGGCAGCCCCATGCCGCATCACCTCCTGGATCCCCAGCTATGGCACATGTGGGAGCCACCGCCTCCCCGGGCACGCAGCCCTCGAGCCAGCAGCGCTTCCAGAAAGGCTGAGCCGCGGACCCTTGGAAAGCTGGCCGCGGAGGAGCTCATCCAGGACGTGCTCCTCATGCACGCGGGTATACGAACGGATATATCTCACCCCTCCTCAGGCTCTCTCACTGCCATCCCTGCAGGGGCTCAGTCCCCATCCCTGGAGGTATTTAAAAGAAGGGCAGACGTGGTGCTCGAGGACATGGTTTAGTGGTGGCCTTGGCAGCGCTGGGTTAACGGTTGGACTCGATGATCTTAAGGGTCTTTTCCAACCTTAACGACTCTGTGATTCTAAGCAGGGCCTGCCCGGCTGCGCTGCATGCGTTGCATTAATGCATCCACTAGCAACGCTGATTTCTTATGCGCGTGATTCCCCAATCCCAGGGGGGAGATCCCTGCTAGAAGAGAAAACCGGCTCTACTCCGTGCCCGTGGCAGGGGGAGCATCACTGCGGCACAGCGGGGCTCCAGGGGCTGAGCCCACGCTGCTGAGCACGTACCACCTCTGCCCTCCCCGGCGCTGCCTGACCGTCCCCTCCCTCCCTGCCTCTCAGCATCCCCCAAAGACTCATTTTCCTTAGGAGGAGCAGAGGCAGCAACCTTCCAGGGAGTTAATTAAACCCAGGCTGCTCGGATCCCAAGCAGACACCGGGACGCATCCACCTGCAAATCCCACGGGGGAAGGAAAAAGAGCAGAAGGAGCCAGGATGGGAAGCAAGCAGAAAAATGATGCTGCAAGAGAGCAGCTTGCAGCAGGGCAGGGCTAGGGAGCACGGCGAGGAGACCAGAGCCACCCGTTTGGGGCAGAAAACACCCCACCGCTGCCAGGCACACGGTCATTTGCTGTCAACGCCTCCAGCAGCCTAAGGGTTAAAAATAACTGTGGGGAGCGCTGGTGGTTTCATCAGCAACCCAAACCAGAGGAAACGAGTGCTCATCCCAAAGCCGCCCCGCTGGGTTACCCAACTTCCACCGTGCAGCGCCCGGGGGCGCAGGCAGAGCGGGCACCCGGCCTCGGCCCCCGCCCCCGGGGACTCCTGCTTGCAGAAAAACAAGGCCAATGCTGCAAACCTCTTCATCCCTGCCCTCCTGCCCGCAGCTCGCCAAGAAACCCCAGCCCTGGTCACCTCCCATGCATTGGCTAGTCTTAGCGCTCAGGAGGAGGGACCAGGCCTTCGCTTGCGTGGCAGAAACGGTTCCTCCAGCACGCCGGGGCCGCAGGACGGTCTGCACGGGGCCGATGCCCCCCGGCTGGCGCGTGCGGGGCCGACAGCAAGCGGAGAGCGGCACGGTCCAGCCGCCAGGCACCCGCAGGCTGCGGCTAAGCTGCGTCAGATCAAACAGACCGCAGCGCTCCCCAAGGTCCGCTCTGGATGTCAATGAGCAC
Organism: Platalea leucorodia; assembly: GCF_965183815.1. Classification (NCBI taxonomy): domain Eukaryota; kingdom Metazoa; phylum Chordata; class Aves; order Pelecaniformes; family Threskiornithidae; genus Platalea; species Platalea leucorodia. The sequence continues at coordinate 12,726,277 of NC_138838.1, read as the reverse complement.
GTCCGACCGCACGGCTCAGGAGGAACGTTTAAGCAGTTTTGGCACTGGCAGGGCTGAAGCGCGTGCTTCGAGGCTGGTGCAAAGCCGGGGGCCAGCATCCTTCGGGGAGAAAGTTTGAACCTGAGACAAGGCGGCACTGAAAAACATCCCCTCATCCTGATGAGCTGCCAGAGACGGCGCAATCGTTGCAAACTCGCCTGGCAACATATCCACCTCCATGGGGAGCTACTACGCAACAGCATCTCTGTCTCTTAAGTATAGTATGGGGAAATAAATAACCCCGAAGGCACTCCTGACCCACAGCGCGCGCCGTTGTGCAACGCACAAACCAGGCTGATACTGGGCCATGAAATAGTTCAGGAGCTTTTATCGAGCGCACAACGTTTTGCCACGGGGCCAAACTCTGTCTTCACAGGTGACTGCTTTTCGGTGTAACGCTGCCCCGCTGGGCTGAACTCAGGTAAACCTTCCCCTCCCCATCGCAGCACCTCCCAGCACCCACGAGACGCTGGAGCTGCCTTCCCAGGAAGGCTGGGAAACATCCACGTCTCTCTCTTTGAGAGCTCCAGAAGCATTCCTGACCCTCCCCAGGAAGGCTGCCGCCCGTTTGCTGTCTCCTTGCTCCCTCACGGGCTGCCCCAGCCATCGGCCGTGGCTCGCTGCCTTGGCGGCCCCGCGCCCAGCTCTCCCCAGCAGCTCCTGCCTCCCCGGAAAGTGCAAAATCCCGAGCGCTGGGGGAACTGGGGGAAGAAAATGGGGACTGGCGTGATATAAATCACAGGGACAACTGAGATAAATAGACCTCCATCTACATCAGTTGCCATTTAATGCACTTACCAACGTTAATTAAGCAGGACTGCCCCTAAGAATGGCTTTCTAATTTTATCACGCAGCCCTTTGCTGTGGTATAGCAGGGAGAAGGCCACAGGAGCCCAAAGTGAACTGCCTCTACATCAGCTATATATATATATATTTTTTTAAACTCTTCCCCCTGGCCAAGCCCCCTCGTACAATGAAGGTACTCAGCATTTAATTAACAAAGCAGCCCTGCGCCACGCAATCCCCATGGCACCAGGCAGCTGCTCAGAAGTAGCAGGCATTTACTCACCGACCCAGCAGGGCGGACGTCGGGACACGTCGGGACACGTCGGGCCTTGCTCCCCGCAGCCGCTGGCTGCAAAACCCAGGGGTCGGCCGCGGCCGGGGCAGGGAGCCCGCGGCAGGGATGTATTTGGGGGACAGACCACGGGGATCGCAGGCTGCCCGCGGCAAAGGGGCAGCTGCCTGCACCGCGGGCGCAGGGTCCGCGTGGCTCGGTGGGCGTCACAGCACGTTTGCCCCCGGCCCCTCCTTGCAGATCGGAGCTATCGCGGTGTCTCTGCCCTTTTGGGGCCTGCCCCCCTCCCCTGCCCTTCACACCCCGCCACCGCCGGGCGAGGCTGGCGTGAGCAGCGAAGCCACCTTACAGGTCGCGGAGCTTGGCCACACCTCGCACCTTGCCATTTGGCTTCTGGCCATCTTCAGCGCCCAGAGCTTTTATTACAATACTTTGCCGTCTTTTTCCCTTTTTTAATCACTTTAATTCCTGGGACTGCTGTACGCCTCCTGCCCCGCGCAGGTGATGCCCAGAGCCGGCGGATGCCGCCTCCTCCTCCTCCTCCTCCCCTCGCCCCGCTCCGCCGGAGCAGCAGCAACAGCCCAGCGAAACCTCCACGTCGAGCCATAACCAATGGCAAATTCTTCGAGTGAAACGTAATGTGCTGGGAAGCGCCTCACCATTTCACTTGGGAAAACGATCCGTTTGGCAGCGGAGACGAGGAAAACATGCTTTGTTTTACAAATCCTCTCCCCAGCAGGAGAGACACTCCCAGAATTTAATATACTGACAGCGCTTGGCTGCTTTAACTGCTGAAACTCAAGAGTGTATCAGAAAAAAAAAAAAGTAAGAAGTGGTAGGCTATACAACATTAAAGCCTAGCCTGTTCTGCAGCCGGTGGTGACGGCACAGCAATTCCTCGGCACAGAGGAGCCGCAGGTCCCATGACAGCCGGCAGGGTCGCGGGACAGGGTCCCGGGTTCCTCCAAGTGCCGGGCACCCTTAATCAATTCTGGTTTCACCCTCCCTTAGGGTGAGGCCCTACAGCAGCTCCTGGCAGGGAAGCAGAGAAGACGCCAACAGGTAAATCTAGGACATTGCTTTATAGCGGAGAAACAGAATTCAGAGTTATTCAGCACAAGGATTACTTCCATGAAAGGCAACCGGCTCCATCCAGGAGACGAGCAAGCTTCTTGTAACCCCAAACTCTGGCCTCAATAAAACATTAAGTATTTCAGTGTATTTTCACTTATCCTCCAATGCGTTTAACTGCCAAAAGCATCCTGCGGGCAGCATGGGAGAGGACGGCTTATGGGAAAACAGACCTCATCCAAAGAGGGCAGCAGACAGCGCTTTTTTGGGAGGGGATTTTAATTTTGCAGTGTGGGCTTTGGGCTCCAGGCAGTTGACGGCGTTACCAGAGCAGAAGGAAAGAGCAACCGGTATCTCCAGCTAACGAACCTGTCATTAAATTAGGCTGGCTGTGCAAAGGGAGCACATACCCTCTCTGACGGCCGCTGCCAGCCCCTGCACGCAGCAATAACCGCCGTGTTATTTTGAGGGCAGGCAGTGGGATCAGATTGCCTCCGCACCAGAGACCGCTTCTGACCTCTCTGCGGAGCAGCCTCGAAGCAGACACGTCCATCTGCTGTTCACATTTTTACCTTTTAAACAAAAAGAAATCTTCATATCTTAGCGCTTTTACAGTTGCTTGCAACCTCCAAGCATTCTTGGAAATACTAACGAATCCTTAGGAGAGCCGGGAAAGAAAACAGCATTGCTCCCATTTCAGGGGAGGGGAGCAGGGTGGGTAAGTTTGGTGAAATGCAAAAGGCCACGCTGGACGTTGGTGCCAACGTGGACCTGCCCGTGCCCCAGCACAACGCTTAAAATACGGGTTGGCTGCCCTGCCCTCTGGCTGATTATCAAACACGGCTTTTGTGGGGGCCCAGGCAGGCGGGAGGAGAAGCCCCCCGAGCCTGGTCTTGCCGGAGGTGGGTTGGGCAGGACGCTGCGTCGAGGCAAGCTGAAAAGCCGGTCAGCCTCAGCTCCGGCACCATGCTCGTCCTGCTCAGAAGAAAGGACGGAGCACCTCCAAACCACGGGATGCTGCCACCTACCCCCTCGCCAGCGCGCCAGGCTGGCCTCAGAACTTGGTGAAGTCGGTGGAAAGGCTCCCAGTGACCTAAACCGCTGGGGTTTTCAAAAACAAAAAGACTACACAAAACTGAGAGCTGGGCACCAGGTCGCTAGGTTTGCTTGGAAACCCCAGTTTTGCAGCAGCATCGCACGTTACGTTAGCAACTACAGGGACCAGCCAACACCACAGCCCCTCTGCGGTGGGTGCCGCCGTATCAGCAGCTCATGAGAAGAGGTCTCTACCCGCCGTGCTCTCCCGTCCATCCCTCCCTGCAGGGGGAAGCTCGTCCTGCCCCCCAAATCTGCATTTTCAGGCTGGGACGCGGCAGGAGCTCAGCTCTCCGAGACCCCCCCCGCCTCACAGCTCCTCGGGAGCGAACCGAGCATCCCTTACAGCCACCGGCGCACCCCCAAAACGCCACCTCCCAAAAGTCAGCCCATCAAAAACCACAGCACCCGGGATTTGTTCAGTGGGACATCCCACATTCGCTACCCAGAGGCAAGGAACAATACCGTCTCATTAAAAATGTGCTTCGAGTCTATTATAGTATCTAGGACAACGTGTTCCCTATTTTGACACTCCAAGATATATTTTATCAGAGCAAGCTCTTCAGAAACACTCACTCACAAAGACTTATCTGACTGTAATAGGTTCTTTGCTTCCCCCAGCATTTTAAAATTAATTTCTAGCTTTTTTATCCCCCTTAGTCAGATGATGGGATGCCCCCACGGTCAGATCTGTCACTGGGGCAGCCGCTGTGACACGGCCAGCGCGGGGAGGGCGGACGGGCCAGAGCATCGCTGAGGGAAAACAGGATCCGAAGCCAGAGAGAACCTGGGAGCAACTCCCGGTACTGCACAGGCACCAAGATTTATTTTTTTGGGTGGTGTTTGATATAAACACCTTCTAAAATTAGCACCTGCCTTTCTGCCAGCTCCAATGGGCTGCTGGGGCAACGATAAAGCTTTGGCAGGGCTGAGAGGGTGCGACGTTTTGGCAGGGATCTGCTGCCCAGCTCACGGCCACTTCTGCCCACGGGGTTTTCCCCGCCACGCGTTTGACCCGCCGCCGCCGCGCAGGTCCCGCACAGAGAGGTCCCAAAGGGTCGTACCCCAGCTCCCAGGGAGGGGGCACGTTCGTCTCAGAAAAAGCACCTTATCTCCAGGGTGAGAGCAAGTCGCGAGAGCTCTCCGTAAAGGAACGCAAACGCTATGAAACTGCTCAGGTTCCTCAGCTGGGCTGCTCCAGAGACAGTCCCGAGTGACGGGAACCGGCCGGGCGAAGGCACCCTGGCCGACGGGGTCAGCGGAAGCGTGCCTCTGGCTGGGGCGAAGGGGCCAAGGACATGCCCCGAACAACACGTCCACTTGCTAAAAAGTTAACAGGACCAAAAAATGGGGGGAAAAAAGGCAAAAAACAAAATCAAGAAGAAAACCGCGAGCCCCTGGACCAGCTGTTCTCATGTGGACAGGCTGCCACAGAGCAGATCTACGGGGCCAGAAAGCAGCTCCCGATGCCCAGCAAAGATCTGAGCAACTTTTCCCCAGGTGGTAGAACTGGTTACGCCAAACAGCTGGGTGCCTTGCGGGCTCCTTGGGAGAAAAATCAAGCTTGAAGACAGGTCTGGTTTCAGTTTGCATGGAAAACTTGCTGGTTTTCAAAGCCCTGGGTACCCCAGAGCCTTGAAAATGCCCAGCACTTGGGTCTTTTTATCACCGTCTGTCAGTAGAAAAGGTTAAATGCTAATTTGCTGGATGCAGAGCCGTGCTCCTCGGCTGCCTTTCTGTTTGCTCACAGCAACTTTCCGTGGTGTTGCTTCTCAGCTAATGCCCAGCTCAAACAGGCTTGCAAGGGGAAAGGTCTCGGGCTCGGTACAATTAATTCCCCGCTCTTGCACAGCGCCTCGCACGCTCCTTTCTACGAGCCCCAGTCAACACCAGCAAAACTCCACCAAGCGATCGTGCGTCAAAAAGAACAAGATAAAAAGCAAAGCTGCCAACTGCTGGTATTTCTGAGCAGGGAAGAAAAGAGCCGATTCTCAAAAGCTGCTAGCTCAAATTGCCTCAGTGCAGATCTGCTCTAAACACCAAACTTTCTGAAAGTTGAGTGGGAACCTCCTTGAGTGGGCTGCGCATACTGCAAACCCCAGAGCTACCAGCGCGAGCACCGAAGGGAAGGAGAAAAATGCACCCGGCAGGGTTCCCCGCTGCAGACAATGCAAAGCCCGGGGTTATTTTCCCATCTCCAGCACCACGACCACCCTGCCGCTCCTCAGCCACTTCCCCAAAATCCCACCACGGAGGTCAGACCCGCTTTGCCAGCAGGCTGTGGAACCCGGGGTGCGTTGCGCCCCTAGATGACCGCGTCCCCGCCGCAAGCAGGCGGCCCCCAGGAGGAACCTGCCCATCCTCACCTGTCGCAGGTGCCGCAGCAGCTCGGTGGCCTCCTCCTGCTTCCCCTGCTTCACCAGCACCAGCATGTCCTGGATCATGCAGATCCGCCGGTGGTACGGGGGCAAGCTGCTGCCACCGCCCTTCCCAAACTTCTCGCCGGACTTCACCACGAGGGAGGTGAGGAAGTCCCCCCGTTCCCTGGGGGGTGCCTTCTTGCGGTGGTGGGCCGGGGGGCTCTCCGCAGCGCTGCCCGGCTGGCAGCCCTTGGTCTGCTTGGTGCCCATGGCGTGCGGCCCCGCTCCCGCAGCCCCGGGGCTGCATGCAAGGCGGGGGGCTTGGGGCTGGCAGCCGGGGAGGGGGCGCACAGGGGGACGGAGGGGATGCGCGGGGGGTGCGGGAGCGCACAGGGGGATGCGCAAAGGGGTGGGGGAGAGGCGCAAGGGGTCGGGGGGTGCACAGGGGGTCGGGGGGGTGCACGGAGGGATGCGCAAGGGGTCGGGGGGATGCCCGAGGGGTTCGGGGGGTGCCCGAGGGGCGCGGGATGGGGCTCGGAGCCCCCCGGCAGCCTAGCAGGGCGGCCGGTGCCCGGCGGCGGAGCTGCCCCGCTCCCGCGGGCGGAGGAGAGCACGGCTGCGCCCGGCGGAGAGGAGCCGCGCCGCGGCCCCGCCGCCCCGCTCCATCGCTGCGGGCAGGCGAGGAGCCGGGAGCCGAGCGGCTCCTGCTCCCGGCCCCGGACGGCGGCGGGATGGGAGCGGCGGCGCTCAGCGCTGCAGAGCGGCGGCGGCTCCGCGCAGCCCCCGAGCCTCCCCCCGAGCAGCCCCCGCCGCCGCCGCCGCCTCCTCCTCCCCCCGGCGCCGAGGGGGCTCCCCCGGGGCGGGGGCGGCCGCGGGCGGGGGGCAACTGTTGCGCGGCGGCGGGAGCTCCGCGGGGAGGCGGCGCGGCGGCGGCGGGGCGCGGCGGGGGAGGGCGGGGGCGGGCACCGGGCACCGAGGCAGGGCTTGCGGAGGAAGCTGGAGCCGGACGGGGCTCTTCCTTCCTCCGCCGCCGGGGCTCGCCCCGCAGCGCTGGGGATGGCACCGGCGGGGGCGGCTGCATCGGGGGGAGCTGCACCGGGCTTGTGCAGGGGGGTTGCACCCGGGGGGCGGCACCGGGGCTCGGCTGCAGGCAGCCCCCGGGGGCGGCGGGGGCATCCCCGCCGCCGGTTCCCGGCAGGGGCGGGGGGTTGCCGCTGGGCCCGCCCGGGCCCGGGATCCGGCGGGACCCCGCTCCCCCGGGCCGCGGTGCCGCCCCAGCCCCGGCGGCTCCTGCCCCTCGCCGCCTCCCTCGCCTTCAGCCCTGGCAGCAGCCGCGCTGCCGCCCACCTGGAAGCCACCGCTTGTGCCCTGCCGCCCCCTGCCCCAGCCGGAGCCCCCACCGCCACCCTCCCCCGGCGCCGGCAACCGCCGCTCCTTCAGCAGCTCCCCATCCCATGTGCAATCGCTCCTTATCTCCCCGGCGCTCCGCTGGCTGGGCTTAGGGCTCGCACCGAAGCTCTTGGACAAAGATCGTGACGAGCGACTCTGTTCTAGACAGGGACCGCTCACCTGCCGCAGGAGACAGGCTGCTCGAGAAACGCCTGGGAGAAATAAGCTTTGGACTGAGGAGGCCCCAGCAGCAGCCTCAGAGCCTCTCCTGATGCCAGGGGCCGTTTTCCAGCGCGGACGTGCGGCACGCTCGGTGCGTTCGCCCCGTGCCTCTGCCTGACCAGGGCAGAAGCCCCCGCGCAGCCGTTAACGCTGCACGGTGCCCGGGCTGGGGAAGGCATCTCCTCCTGCGGCAGCAACGTGGCACGGGGGCATTTTGCAACTGTGTTAGAAATAACCCCGAAGCAACACATGAGAACTTTTTGCCTCCTCTGCATCCTCTGCAACTGCACATCGACGAACACACACGTATCATGTTATGTTAATGAATAAAAGGCGGCTCTCCTCCACGGCCGAATGGCTGCAGGCCCGGGTAGTTGTTTCTAAAACTCGGAAGGCCAGCCGCTGTAATGCACTTTTGTCCATGGACCCCAAGAACGGTGCAGAGCCCCACGGACTTCAGTAGGGTTTGGCTTCGGTTTACAGAGCCCTACGACACAGGATGCAAACCCAGACCGAACACCAGCGTCTTCCCCCAAGAAGACAGCTCGTGATTGCTGTCATGAGCTAAAAACTACATTTTGCGGGTTCGGCCATGTCAAGTTAAGTCACATGAGGAAACACACAGCCACAGGGGTTTGCAGAAACCACAGGTTTGTGTGAACCAGAGACCTCACCTGGCAGTAAATCTCCCCAGAGAAGTCAGGGAGAGGCAGCCAATTTGCTAACGTCAACAGGAGGCAGCGGAAAGCAAGGCCTGACCCCCCCAGCGGACGCCGTCCTAGGCCCAGCCTCCTCCCTTTAAGAGGATCGCTCCTCTTCGTGCCGTTAGCATACGGTAACACGCAACAACATTAAACAACCAAACGCTGCCGTAACCCTGCAAGACGCTGCACGGGGCCCATGTCTGCAAATCCAACTGTAGGAGCATCATTTCAGACCCGGAGCCTCATTCTGTGCCCCAAAGCCGGGGGGAAGGGGACCGGTCACCTCGCACGTTATTCTGCAAAAGGCAGCTTTCCCGCCTGAGCTGACTGAGCATCATCGGTACTTTCCTGAGCGGCAACCGCGCGCTCGGTCCTGCCGATACGTGCAACCTTGCTGCCTAACGGGAGCTGGCAGACAAGGTGCTTCCAGCCCTAAAATCCTCTGCCTGTCCCCGAGTTTCATCTCGGAGCCCGTTCGTCACACACATCTTAGTCTGTTGCACACCAGGAAGCCAGCAAGATCAGGGCAGTTCACCTCTCCAACAAAAATATTAAATAATGGAAAAGAAGCAGAAAGAGAAACCCCTGCCAGGGCTGGGGTCCCCCGTGCCCCTCGGCCCCTGCAGAGTTTGAGGCCAGGCAGCACACCGTCCTGCCCCGAGCAACAGGGCCTCCTCCGAAGAGACATCACCGTACGAACAGGGCATCTCATCCGAGAAGAAGGGGAAAGCATGCGTCTCCCTTAGGCCAAGAGCCAAGTTCTTACGCCGCCAGCCCAGCCCAGTCACCCGCAGCCCGTCCAGCTGACGGCCGAGACCCCAGAGGCTGCACGAAGCCTTGTCTCTGCCGGGAGCAGGCAGAATGGGTCCTGCGCCCATTACAATCTTCGTGCTGGTCCATACTGGCTCTGGTAGTGGTTTGCAATGCAGACGCTGGTCCTGCAGGAAAAGGGATTTGGACGTGGCCGTCCCGGCTGGGCTGGGCGGAGGATGCTCACCCCCCAGCAGCAGGCTCCTGAGCTCACGTGAGACCCAGCACCCATGGGCACAGCACAAAGCCAGTTTGCAGCACCCTTGCTCACACCAAGAAGCACCGGTGGGAGCTGCTCATCCATGGGATATACAGCCTGGGCTGAGGAGGGAAGCCACTGAGCGGCATGGGGAGAAAACTTAACTACTTTTGATAGTTCAGGATTTGATCTTCTAAGACTCTATCAGGCTAAACGCCTTGTTCCTAGAGGCACGCGGAGAGCCAAATCCAGCCCAGCACTGATTCTTCCCCACTTGAAAACAGGCTGCTTGTGCCAAGCCCCGTGCGATGGGTCAGCTCCATCAGCACGGGCTGCGGGACCGACTGCGCCAGGAAGACACGGCCGCCTCTCCACCCCTCCAGGTCCATTCAGTGGGGCATTTCACATCCGTGGGGAACACCGTCCCCGTCCCCGGGGGATCCCGATGGGATGGGAGCACAGACCCCCTCCTTTCACCGCCCGCTGCCCTGGGGGAGAGGGGAGCTCAGCCCCCGGGGAGCCCAGCCAGGCAGAGCCGCATCCCGGCCAAGGAGGCTGTTTTGCGCAGCAACCGCGGCCCCGAGTAAATAAATAAAACCCAACCTTTGCACTTAAGACACTTTTGTCAACAGGGCAGAGAGTTTATCTGCTGCTCCCGAGCAGGCTTATTTATAGCACACAGGACAAAGCCAGCAAAAAAAAAAAACCCCTAAGAGTGCGGTGTGTACTCTTGTTACACCAACGCAAAGCAAATGCCAAGCGCTGCCGGGTCGGGTTTGTGCTCCCCGTGAGCGCGTGCAAAGGCACCGTGACCGCTCAGGGCAGCACAAGAGTAACCTCCAGGCTCAGCGCCGGTGGCTCGACGGTACAAGACCTGCAGATCCCTCCGCAAGGCTCCATCCCGGGGCGTTACTCACTTCTACACCCACAGAAGGGTCTCACCCAGCTACAGACCCAACCTCATGGCAACGCTCAGCTTTCACAAACACACACAATTTTCCATACACTCTCAAAACACCCGTGTACAAACCAGGCCTGCCCCGCCGCTCTCCACGGGCCAGAGCTCGCTCTGCAGCTCTCCGACCGATGAAATATTCTGCTAAACTCATTAGTGGATCCACAGCCAATATGCATTTTTTTCCTTAGTGCAGATGTGTGCAAACTGCAAATTAGTAGATGTTTGTCTAAGGAAGTTTGCTCCCCCCCCTTCATACTCCTTATGATATCTAATATTAAGGTTATGTTAGAAATGTCCACTGCTTTAAAAAGAAATAACTTCAGATCATGAGACCATGGAAGAAAACCATTGCTCCTCTCCCACAAAACTCAGATTTAAGAACGTTCTCGCTTCTACATCAAAATGAAACTAAGGCTTTTCAATGCATTCTGCAGAAGCCAGGGAACATCCGTACCACATGAGGGAATAACCTGATGGACCAAACTGGTGTGCAGGAGATCCAACATCAAATACCTGAAGACGGAGATATGCAGCCTCAGTTCCCTGACCTCCCCGGCGCGGGCACCCACCACCAACCCGCTTGGCACACGCGTACGCATACACATGTGGTTTCAGATCAGTCACAGATAAAACGAACTTCCCGCTTCCAGGAAGGACTGACTGGTTTTACTGGAAGATCACAATCTAGCTACGCTTCTCTCTTGCCAGCCCACTCGTGTTGTCCTTTGCAATGTGCTTTTCAAGGTGCTGCAGCTAACCCCTCTCTCCACGTACTCACAGGCTTAGGTGGGGGAGATGAATTTTGCAGCTTGCTTAAGGTAGAAAACCCCTTTCTGATCCCAGGGTTTGACCAGAACTCCCACCCTAAACTGGAAAATCCACTCTGGACAAGTACAGTCCAACATGGGATATTCAAAAGAGGGATATTGCTCAAAATGCTTGTAGACCTCCATAAACGGGTGTCTCGCAAGACATCCCCGCCATCGCTTCTGTACTGGAGAGCTCTCATGCTCCACTGGGACACCCAGCCACATGAAACCCCGGTGTTCATGACTCCTCAGCTCGTGCTCTAAACCCCACAGTTACTGTTTCTCTAAGAAACAGAGCAGAAACACCCCCAAAATGAAGGACAGTTGTTCATTTTGCTTGTCAGGGCACCCCCCCAGCTTTTAACCATTTCATCACCCCAAAAATCTTTTCCACAACACAGATCTTGGCAGGACTGAACAAAGCCACGGCAACTGGAAGCACTGGGAGCACCAACCATCTCATCTACGTCTGTCCCTTCCCCAGACGTTCACGGGCGTTCAAACCAGAGACGGAGCTGGGACCGAGCTGGGCTTCTCATCAAACTCTCTTGCTTCGGAGGGCAGCGCAGGACTTGCTGATTTTTCTTCATAGGGATGGAATGATTAGGATTAATTTTAAATGTCAGCATCAGATTCAGGTTAGTGCTACTCGCTATGTGGAAAGGACTAAGCTGACTACAAGACATATTGCTTTCAAGATGGCATTTAAAGGAATCCCAGCGTTAATGTGATTTTTGTCTCTTACTTAAAAAAAAAAAACCAAACCAAAACAGCCTTCCTGTAAGACACCACCAAATCCAGCAAGAGGAGAGCAGTCAGCCTCAACAGACAGTCTCTGGGGAAGAAGGCCAAATTGAAAAATATGATTTTAAAAGAACAAAAGGCTATCCATATCCTAAGCTTGATTCAATTCGGCTTTGACAAGGCATGCAGTCAGACAGGGTTGAAGGGCCCTGTGAAATGCTGCAAGATGTAATTGCGGATGAGCTAAGCTCCAGGATAAACGGGACAATATAATGATGAGAAACATTGCATGTACTGAGAGATGTTTTTAAGGAGAAATGAAAGAATCTCAGGTAGGAGCACTTGTGTTTCCTCCAGGCAATGGATGAAGTCTTCCCATATTCACCTTTGAATTAATTCTCCACATTTGGCCTAAGCTAGAAAAGGCAAGCAAAAAGGATTTAAAAAAATATCCCTGTCTTCATCCTCCAAAGCAAGGCAGAACACAACCTGAGCAGCCAGAGAAATATCGGTGCAACAGAGAGGGAAGCACCTTCCTCCTGCTCGTCCTTGCTGCTGGAAATCTGTCCTGGGCTCGGGCGTCTTTTCAGCAGAGCCCAGGGGAGATGCTCAGAGACGGGCCAGGGACGAGGAAAGCAGAGACGTGTTCATCAGGCCTGGGCACCGGGGGGGGAAAAGTTACTACAGGCAAGAGCACAGAGCTGCCAAAATCCCCATGCCACGATGTGGAAAGCTTTCTTCTTAATTATGAAGTTGCTACGCCTTACCACTTTTATTGCACTAGAATAACTGTACCTACACAGGCGTTTTTAGAAGAAAAGAATTAGCATTCAAATCAAGCCCTAGACCCCTTCCAAGCAATTCTGCTGCGACCGAAGGAAACTGAGATTTTTCACACAACACCGTTGGCCAAACCGTTTCACCTCCAGATGCCCCATTCCCCTCGCAGAGCCGGGCTCGCTGGGGGGCCGCCAAAACGTGCCGTCAGGCCGTTATCCCACCAAAAAAACCCAGCAAAGGCTCTGTTCATCTCCCACAGAAGGCACGGGGGGGTTGGTGGTGTTTTTATTGCTTTAGGTTTTGGGGGGGCTTGGGTGTTTGTTTTTTCTGCCCCGGTGAGCGTTCAATCATTTAGCCCAATCAGAAGAGTAGAAAAATATTTGTTAGACAGCAGCAGCATTTCCTCAATAAAAAGGGCCGGCGCGGAGGGGTGCTTGCCTGCGTTACACCCATGGGTGCTGGGAGGACGAACCCCTCTGCATCCACACTGATCCCTCCGGAGCAGAGGGGAGCAGGGACGGCCCGCCTGCCCCCCGCGCTTCGGTGTCAAATGTGCACGGGGATGGCTGTCCAGAGACGCTTCCGTAACCTCAGATTTTTCCAGATTCAGGTGCTTCCCCCTCCAGTGCCACCTCTCTCTCCTCCCAGATTTCCCATGCAAAATATGTCCAAACTCAAACCCTTAACCCTGAGAGAATATAAAAATACTTAAGCTGTCGGAAGCAATACATCTTCCCTTCACGTGATGCCTTCAGCTTTTTTTCCACTCAACAATCTGGATGCCGTGTTTATAAAACCAGAAGACTGTTTACACACTGTCCAAAAGTTGTTTAGCAAGAGGTTAAAGCTGCCAAATATTTTTCTGGAGTCATCTTGAAAACTACCCTCTGCTTTCCCTCCAGCAGGATTAAACATGCTTGGACAGTTTTCTGCACTTTGGTCCATAGGGAAAAGTTATTGCCTTGAGATGCTTTAGCAGTAAAAAGAGATCAGTGAGCATTTTCATGGAGAATTATCCTTTTGTGCTGTTAGAGTTCCTGCAGGGAAATGGCCAATTCAGATGTGGATTTGGGAGTCAAAACTCCGGGAGCGTGTTCTTGAATTTTTCCCGAAGACGGCTTCGTGCCCCAGAGTCGCACCCCCTCCCGGGCTCCGGTACCCGATCCGTAATGGGATGCGAATGCCCCACAGTGCCGGAGGCGTTAATCCATCAGCAGCCGAGCGAGGTGCCGGGGTGCCTGCATTAGCAGCGAGGGAGGGTGCCAAGGGCTGTGGCACGCAGCCTAAACCAAAGGGCTGGTTCCTAAACCAAAGGGCTGGTTGCTGGGTGAATCGCCGGGAAGGGGAACCCCCCCAGGACCAGCCCCGCGCTCGGGGAGCGCTTTGCCAGGATGGCACCCAGCCCTCCTGGAGCCGCCGGCCGCTCCGCACCATTTCTGCGGCAAGGGAGAAGCGAGCACAGCGCCCGGTCGGAGCCAAGAGCCACGAGTCAGTTTGACTCACGCTCCTGATGCTTTCCAAATGTTTCCCAGCATCCAGCCGGGATGTGAAGACAAATGTTTTGGAGGGGCCGACCCCATCCGTCCCTGCCACAGCCCAACTCTGACCACGTTTGGCCTTGGGAAGAGGGGTCATCAGTCATTTCGGGTGTTTATAATAAAGTCTGTTTTGCACATGCCGGTGCCTCTGGATTAAGCACTCCGGTTCTTTGCTCTCTATTTCTGCTCGGGATTATTGCCTGTTTGGTGAGCTGGCCTGGGGCGACGGATGTGCTGCTGGGAGCACCAGGCTGAGGTGGCTTTTGGGGACAACGTGGGGCCACGAGGACACAAACCAAGCTCGCCGGCCCATTTCACACCACAGGCACTGCCTTTCCAGCCACCACTGCCCGTTCCCAATTCGGATCAGTGGCTTCAAAAGGTGAAAGGTTTCTCCTACCAGGGGCACCAACATCCCCAGCCCTGCGTGCCCCCGAGCCCCTCCATCCCGCCCCTCCTGCTCCATCTGCTGCTTCAGGGTGCGGAGTCCAGCCCCGGAGATCGAGTTGCTGCTCTTTGGCAGCCTCAGCCCCATCAAATCTCAGCGCCGGACGCAGGGGAGGAGCGATGCCAGCCCGGTTACCTTTACAAGTGTGCACAATAAACTGCCAGCCGAGCTCCCGGTGCCTTTTGTTTAGAGGAGGCACAAAATAACCTCTGCCCACCCGAGCTGTTCAGGCTGCGTAGGAGGAGCTGAACTCGGGGGTTGTTTATCAGAAACAAACTGGTGCAAATCCTATTTGTGCAAAGCTGCTTAAACCCCCTTGTTCAGAGCCTTTTCATTTTGCCCAGCGCAGGGCTTGGGCATGTTTGCTGATAAGGGTCAGGGAAAAGCAAGTTTACAGCCTGGGTTTGCCATCGGCCTCGACACCCGAGGGCTGCATTCCAAGCAGGCTAGAAATTTGCAGCTCTCCAGGATTAAAATAAATAACTGAAAAAAAAATCTAGGCTCAGTTACCTGCTGCTCAACACAGCCTGAAAGGAAAATAAGTGCAGACGGGACAGGGAGGGCAACAAATAAATCCTCATCATTTCATCTCCCTTTTGGATTGCGTACGTTCGCTGACTGGATGTCTCCTCGGCCAGCTGTGCTGTCGGCGGGGGCTTTACCTGGGATGAAGGACCTGTTTTCAGTGCATTCAAGAGAGCAGAAAATTTAGGCTTAAACTCTCAGTTATGAGAAGCAAACTCCATCCTGCACAGCACAACAGCCTAGTCTTAGTTTAATTGCAAAATTAAGTTTTACCCTCCTCATTTTAACTTTGTTAAAGCTAAAAAGAATTATATTCTATTTAGAGGAAAGAGAGGCATGGCATGTTTTTCCAAGCAGGAGTAGGACCCCCAGCATGGACTGCACCAAGATCTGGACCTTCCCAGAGTCCAAAGTGATGCTGTGATCCAGCTCGGGCACCTTCTCTATTCATAAAACCAAAAAGAGCCATCTTTTGAGAAGGAATCAGTAGTGTCTTTTGTGTTTGCAGTTCAAATCTCTCAAGCATGGGGTAAAAGTGACCTAAATCCAAGACTTCCCGGCCACAGAGAGGCTTAAACCATGGGTTTCTTTCCAACCTGGAGTAAAAAGTTGATATTTCAAAAAATAATAATTATAAATCAAAGTTTTCATTCACTTGCGCAAGGAAAACTTTCCGATTTTGGAAACACTAATTTTCTTATCGGTTTACTGTGACGAAGTGACTGAAGCAAGGCAGCTGGCATCAACGTTACCCGGCGTTTCTGTTCAATACCGCGTCTCCTCCTGCCGGCGTCCTCCCTCTCGGGGAGGGTCCTGGCCCGGCTGGGCTCCAGGGATCAACCCGGGACGATGCCTCTCTCCGAGCCGACCTAACAGGGCATCTGCCTGGCGCTGCAGGGTTGGGCCTTGCTGGGAAGCCTCGTCCATGGGGTACCATAGGCAAGAAAAAAATAACTTGCATCATGCAATGCGCCAGCAGCAAGATTCAATTCCATTTCATTGAAATACTCAAACATTTTGGGGTCATTTCAGCAAAACAGGGTAACGCGAGTCGGGCTGACCTGATCCAGCACGATACAGTCGCTTGCCGCTCCCCTGGCAGAAGACAGAGCCCTGGGGAGAGGGGAGTTTGCCGAGCAATCCCGAGGGCTCGCGGGGCCACGAGCCTCCACCCCCTCCCACCGCAGCGGGGGAGCAGAGCGGCCGAGAGCTTTGCGAAACCAAGCCTGATTTTAGATTATATCAAAAGGATTTATGCAGGCATTAAAATCCGGACGCTCCCTCGGTCTGGTCCCCGAGCACATCCCCAGGTAAGCAGCCCCAGTTCCCAGCCAAGTTGCCCCAGACCCCCGTCAGCGCAGCAGTGGGTATGGCTCAGACTTTAACCTTGCTGACGAACGCTCCCCTTCCTCCTCCGGTCACCCCCAAGGGTCGGAGGAGTTGACGGAGCTGAGGATTTCCCCTTTTACAACCTGGCAGAGAAGCCCAGACCCAGGTCTCAGCCACCGGAGCTCGCCCAGCTCCAGCTCCCGGGCTTGTCCCGGTCCGACAGCCCCGTCCAGCACCAGGCAATGAGTTATCCAGCACCACAGCAGGGGCCGGCGAAGTCCTTGGCATAAAATACTTGTTTCCCGGGAAGAGGGGGAGGGGAGAGGCAGCTTAAAACATTCCTTGGGATGCCTAAATAATCCAGCCCAGATGGAAAATGTGTTCATAAAAGGAAGATGTTAAATACAAAACAACTCGGGGGGGAATGCAGAAGGGCAGGAATGGAAGGGAAAGAGCCGGGGCAGCGCAATTCGCCGCCTTCACGCTGCAGGTGAAATCCAAAATCTGCTCCTCTCAGTTTCTTTTCTTTTTTTTTCTTTTTTTCAACAGCACAAACAGGATTATTTTTCTCATCATGACAAGGGGAGGTAGGGCCAGGAAATAATAGCACAAACCTTTTGAAGAAGGCAAATAGAAGGAAAGAAACTGCAGCTTTCTTAAGGAAAAATAAGAATGGGGCTAGAGGAAGAGGATGCAGGTGGACAGCCCTCTCCCCTTCGCACGTGGGAGCGTCAAGAGTTTAGGGCACTTTAGCAAGAAAAGACAAGCTGTGCAGATGAGCCACAGCCCAAAATTTAGACCTAAGATCTGAGGAAAATTTAGAAACAGTGTTGAGAAGTGCAGATCTGATTTCCCTTTACTGTAGGGCTCCTTTCGTGGCATCGCTCAGCATCTCCGCGATACCGCGTGCGAGAGCAATGCAAACGCGACAGTACGGTAGGATCAGAACGACGACATTTTTAAACGCAGTCCCTGGACTTAATCTCAGAGCAATTAAAACCAATAGCCACCATCACTTAGCAAAATGAACATTAAAAACCACGACAGAAATCAACCACCGATGGATGGGACCTTCATCGCGCCTCTGCGGAGGCTCAGCACGGAGGCCACCCTCCAAACCCCAGCCAGTGCCAGAGCTCCCCTGCAGAGCCAACGGCTGCCGTGCCCAGAGCGGCGCTTTTAGGGCTCTCTATCATCAGCACAGCGATAACAGCCATCGCTTCGCAGCTCTTCAACGACCCAGAGCCTCTGCTATTACCAGCTGCCATCAGAGGGGCGAGAGCAGCTGGGATGCTGAGACAACCAGTCCAGACACTCACTGATTTCTTTTCCCCCAGCACAACGAGCACAAATTAACCCAAAGCCACAAAAAGATTCAGCAAAGAACAGACAAAGCTCATCCAAGTGCCAGATGGTAGCAGTCCCGACCAAATTCAAAGGCCTCTTCCCTGCTTAGTCTTCTCAGCCCTAATCTAGATAAAAGCCCTCGCTTCTTGAGCAAAGAGCTGATTTCCCGCAGTAAGAAGATGAGGGTGTTAAATCTTGGAGAGCCAGGGGAGCACTGCTCTTTAGAGGAGGTGATGAGACATCCCAAGACCTAACTGTCTCGGATCTTGTACTAAATGTTCCCAATCTTGACCTTCTTTGTAAGTGGGGGCAAATCAGTAGATGACCTGGGATAGCCTACAGCCCCATCAGGAAAGAAGAGCCAAAGCTCTTCAAAGTCATTTCGGTTGGTTGTGACCATGGCTCGGACCCCCGAAATAACAATTTTGCCGACGTGTGTTCGCATTTTCAGACATTTCAGACCCAGGTTTGTAAGGCTATACAGGCTTCCAAATGCTAGAGTAAGCCCACCCGTAAGCAAATCCCTGGGGGAAAGCCAAGCACGTGCCTCTCTGGATCACTCTGAAGGCTGTTTGCAGGGGACGGAGTCTGGATTTCCATACGGCACCTTCAGAAGCAAACCCGTACGAGGACACGTTACCCCAGCGGCACGTCTGGCAGTGGAAGGTCAGCCCATGGATGGGCAACAGACACACCGGGTTTCCCCGTGCTGTTGCGTGGGAAAGCCCTGGCCATAAATAGGAGGAAAAACTCATGAAAGCACGGGGAGACCTCCCCTCTCAGGTACCTCCTAGTCCTCGCTCTTGCTTATCAAGATAGCTGTCAACATAACCAGCCGCATTTCTGCGGCCAAGGACGGGAGAGAAGCCGGGTGCCTGGCAGCTGCAGATAAGGGACGAGCAGATGGACACGGGGTGGATGCTGCGGGGTAGGAGGGAAAGTTACGGCCCTGAAAGTCTTAGAAGGCACAAGAAGAAAGAGAAATCAAACAAAAGTTAAATGCTGCAGCTCTCCCTCTCGCTACGACCTTCAGCATTGAAATAATCCAGGAGCGCTTTGAATTCCTGCAGAGAGGGCTCGGAACATCTGATTTTGGATTCAAGCGGCGGCGCAGAGCAGCGAGCACCGGCAGCGTTAACCCGGCGCGCGGCGGGAAGCACCGAGCCCTGCCTTTCTTCCTGGCTATCCCAGGGAGGCTTGCAGACCTTGCCACCCCCACAAAATCCTTCCAAAATGCAACCTCTCATTTAACAAACATGGATACAGAGATGCGAGACTGCCACCTACGACTACAGCAGCCTCCCGCCGACGCTCTTCCCTGCCGAGTCTATCGATCCGGTCCCAATCCGGGGCTCTTTCCGCCTTCTCAGCCACTGGGGCGGAGGGGTTTTATCCCTGTTGTGCAGATGAGGACATGAAGCAAGAGGCAGACTGGAGCAGGGGCACGAGGTGGGCTCCAGAAGCCAAGGTCAGGGTCTCTCTCGGATTCACTCAAGCTCGTATCTTTGCCACAACAGGAGAGCTGATTTTTTTTTTTTTTTTTTTTTAATTTAAAACCCTACACTGCAGAGGCACGGCTGCGCTTCTTATTCACGCCTGCTTTCTCTTAACGCTCCCCTAGCTCTGTAAAGCATTTCCTGACCAGAAACAGCAGTCTTAAATTCTTCATGAACAGCGGTTAGTCTCGCCACGATTTTTATTGTGCATCATGAATTTTAATAGAAATACACACAAACCCAATCCCTCAGCACCAAGGCATCAAGACAGGCGAGGCTTGTACAAGGTGAGAGGTGCTACTGGTTTTTTTTTTAAACACAGCCACAGCAAATAGTTGTGGTGGGCGAGGGAGAGCCCATCCACGGCGAGCGCGGAGCTGCCTGCAACTTAGGAGTCACCTTGGCCAGGCCCTGCGTCACAGCAGGGTTTCCCGACGCAGGTATCAGCATTTGTCAAAGCTATGACAGCCCCAAAACCACCCCAAAAAACCCAAAATGAAACCAGTGAACCTGCCCACGCCCATCGGACACGCAGCACTTCCCACCCCGCAGGAGGTGACCCCGCGCACCAGCAGCCCGCCCCGCCGCTGACACCGCCCTGGATAAGCAGGGCGAGAAGCCCCAAACACAGACCCAGACCAACCCAGAGCCATCAAAGGGATTCCTGGCTTAAATGATCTTTCTGGCGCTGCCGAGGGGGTGGTTCTCCATCGTGGCTTTGGTAGCAAATCACTCAATCGCTTTGCTTTCTCTCTTTACGTCAGTCTCGAAAGTGCCCCCCTCGTTCCCAGACGCCCGCGCTGGCCTGACGCAGATCCCTGCCTGCCCACACGGAACGGGGCAGCGATTCACCCTCTGGTTTCAGCACCTCTGGAAGCCCAAGAAATTAAACTCCTCTAACACATCCTTGGCACCTTCTCCCGGAAGGTTAAAACAAACAAATAACAGGCAAAACCAAACACTTTCATTTGCTGGAAGGAAAAGCAACCCCTACGAACGCTTGGCATGGAGAAGCGTGGGTGATGTGATGGATGGACAGCCGGTTCAGCGGAGGGTTTCCCATTTCCAGGAGCGGGCTCGCTCACAGGCATGCTGAAGGTTGCAGTCTTCTCGGCAGCTTTCTGCAACAGCAAAAAGCCCAGATGCTTGCGGTTGGAAGCGACCTGTTTTGGGGAAATGAGCAGAACCGTGCTCAGAGCACCCTCTCCCTGCGGAGAGGGCACCATGGAGGGAGGTTTCCCAAAATCTTTCGGCAGCAAGGTACCATCTGGTTTTGCAGTCAATGGCACGCTTATGGGCAAAGCCGTGGCACATGAAATAAGGCTGGGAGGAGGAGGCAGCAGCGTTAGCAGCATTACTAAGAAGCCCCAGAAGAGACAGAGCCCACCGGAGAGACCTCTCCGGCAGAAAGCTGATGGCTCTCCTGGGCTGTCCCATACAGATACAGCAGCTCCTGGAGACATCGTGCTTCCAGCAACGTCAACATTTGCAAGCTGCTCTCAGGAAACTTGGCCACAAATAGGAGGCACGTTGTGCTATCCGCAAGAGTCACAAGCTTTTGGCCCTCACACCATGTGTCACACCATGGGAAGTCGCACCGTGGGACTCGCGTGGAGAGCACCCGTAGCAGCTCCTACTCCATTCACCAGCCTCCTCCGTCACGCCACGGCGAGCTGTCTCAGTGCTAAAAGCTCCTACGGGCCATGCCTGTACCCAGAGAGATGCTCTTTGCTTTGGAAGATCCTCCGAGAGATGCTCTCGGTGGAAAACACGCTACCGTCTTGCCTTCAGCACGGCAGCAAACAAGAACCTGGAGGCGTGAGTGCATCCAAGTCTCACCAACACACAGAGGGAGCGGCGGCTCTGAAGTCACGGCGCTTTCCAAAGTCACCGGCTGCTCAAAGCAGGTTATGAACCTGGAAGGATTCAACACTACCAGAAACATTGATTTCAGCAATTTTCTGTTGCCCATGACCTTAAACACCACCCCTGTTCATACACAGCAGCTCATGCCCTGAAGCAAACCTTCGCCAGACCTGTTCCCACACCGGTCAGCCCCCAAAGGCGAACGCTCCCCACGCCTGGGTAAAGCCCACTCAGCTCTCATCCACGGTTAAGACATTCCCAGGGCGGCCAGATCAGCGCAGCACCAGACGGCCTCACGGGACTTGGGGCTTGCGAGGGTTTAGCAGAGATGCCGGCAGCAGACGGCAGGCAACGGGAGAAGCCCCTCGCCCTCGGCGGCAGGGTGCGAGCACCCTCCCTGCGCAGCGCGCTCCTCCTGGGGAGCATCGCCACCTCCCCCCATCCCATCCCATCCCATCCCATCCCATCCCATCCGGGAACGGCAGCCTCGGCTTCATTGCTGGGCAGCTACGAACTTTAGCTCGAATTTAGCTCTATCTGCTGCGACGATGCCACGAATGACTCGAGGAGATCTTGATGCTGCAGTAGCTGGCACGCGGACCCGAGGCTGTAGCAGTCAGTGCATGCTCACGCTTAGCCCTCCAGTTTTCAGCAGATCGGCTCGGATCCCAGTTCTCAGTGTTCCGAGAAGTGCTCCTCTAAGCATTTTGACTTTGTCAGGGCGACCGTTCCAGGGGGCCATTATCTCCTCCAGCGTATTCAGCTACCCCAGCTGAGCAAGTCCTGGCAGCGCTGGGCTCCAACAACCCTGGACTCCCTCCTCCAGCCAGTCAGCTCAAACACAGCAGCTTTCAAGCTGCTTTAATTGACACTGGGGCCCCTGCCAGCCTCCAGCTGTGCCCGGGCTTTGAGAAGATGACGGCCACCTTGCGTGCCAGGGTACGGGCTCCCCCCCCGCTACGGTCACTTGTTTGTTTTACGCATGTACGGTCATGCCCGGGCAACCAGCTGGTGAAGGGAGCTTTTCTGCTGAAAAACCGCTTTGTATTGGTCTACATCCCTTCTGCACACGAAATGCTGCGGAGGCAGTAATGCCTGCAGAAGGGCCGCGTTGGCACCGGGCAGATCGCGGTGCTCTGGCGACGGCAGAGCATCCTCGTGCGAGCGGCGTGCCCGGGGCAGGCGCTGCTGGGAGATCTCCGGCGATGAAGGCTTCCTGTATTCCTACAAACCATTTTATTCATGCATGATGGAGTATCATAAATAATTACAAGCAGGCTGTGCTCCCGGAGCACCGAGCGCAGCACGGTTCACCGGGAGTTTGCCTTATTTGCTAACAGCCAGCAGGAACCGTGCACGCAGCATCTTCATTCCAGCAAGACCTAAAGCGGTGGGAGAAAGGAGAAGAGTGCCCTCATCCACCACGGCTGGGAAACACGGGGACTGTGGCTTTATTTAAAATAGGAGATGGGGGAAAGCTCAAATCCTCCAAAGAACAATTGGGTACCTAACTCCTGTGGCCTTCAGAGCAAAGTTAGGCACAGGAGGTGGGTCCTGGTCAAGAGATACTGATGTCCTGCTGCCAGCAAGAGTTTGAGCCATCTTCCTGGAAACATTGCCTCTCTCCTCCCCATATCGCTGTTGGTATTAACTCTGAATCAGGACAGACCCTGTGCTTGTTAGCCAGCACCAGCGTCAGACCTGGGGGGCTGAGGTTTATGACTGTCACAACAGAGAAAGGGAGATCTCCTCCGCAATACCTCCTTTAACTGACAGCAGGAACAGGCCTGTCTAATTGCTTTGACCTTTGCTCGGTAAGCCTCCCGCTCACCAGGCTGGGCTGCCGCGGGGGAGATCCACCAGCCCAATTTACTCCTTCCAGATTTCCTGCTGTTCACTTTCCCTGCCTGGGAGCAAGGCCCAGGAAAAATGAACCAATTCCCCAGACCTTCCCCAAGCAACCGCAGGCGTGGAAGGACCTGTGGGAACAGAACCGAGCCGAGGTATCGGGCTGTCTCTGCCGCACCGAACCTGTCGAGGAGCCACGTCTCTCCGATGCTCATCTGGAGCGAGCACCGGTTTGTAGGACCAGCTTTGAGCCAGTCTAAAAGCCCGACAAAGCAGCCCTGGGATGCCGCAGCTCTCCCTGTCCCCAGCAGCACCTTGGCTGGGTCTGGTGGAAGGGGAGATGCCGAGGGGCACAGCCTCGACTGGAAGCTACAGATAAAGCCAACCTCACTGAAAAATCCCCGTCTTTGCTCCTACAGCTGAGCTCGCTGCACAAAACCTGGGCTCTGACCAGGTCCAGGGAGCACATGAACCGAGAGACCACTTGGGAGCACCGGGGGAGAGGGCTGGGGGACTGCTGCTGCTCAGACCATTTTCCATCCCTTCCTCAACGAATCCCCCCTATTTTAGGGGGTCCGGAACATCTGACAAGGACGCCTTTGTCGGGACGGAGGGACGCAGCCTGCCTTTGCTCCGTGGGCTCGTTCAGGAGACGCAGCCACGACGCCCGACAGACGCCGGCCGCCCGTCGGTCCCAAGGGATGCTCCCACCTGCCCGGGGCTCACAGGCACCGGGGGGCTGCGGGGGCCCCGGGCTGCGGCTCTTGGAGACCAACGGGGCCCGCACAGCTGCAGGCGGGGCCACGAGCCCCTGCTGCTGGCCCGCGGCCCCGGGGGCTCCGCCCGAGCTCCGTTCCGAGCGGGGAGGGTGGCGGCACAGACAGACAGACCGACCCCGCCAGCCTGCGTGCCCTGGGCTCGGGGCACCTTGCACCCCGGCTCTGCTGCCGATTCCTTGCCGAGCTTTGCCAGAATCGATTTCCCCCTGCCCTTTCCCCGCAGGATCAAGCGGCAGAAAGGGGTTCGTGTGCCCGGCACCCGCGGCAGGACAGACACCCGCTCCCAGACCCGCACAAGGAGCCGGCCCGGCCCGGCGCTGGGGTGCGGCCGCCCCGCCCGAGGCGCCGCCCCCGCCCCCGCCTGAGGCGCCGCCCCCGCCCCGCCCGAGGCGCCGCCCCCGCCCCGCCCGAGGCGCCGCCCCCGCCCCGCCCGAGGCGCCGCCCCCGCCCCGCCCCTCAGGCACCGCCCCCGCCCCGCCCCTCAGGCGCCGCCCCCGCCCCGCCCCGCCCGAGGCGCCGCCCCCGCCCCGCCCGAGGCGCCGCCCCCGCCCCGCCCGAGGCGCCGCCCCCGCCCCGCCCGAGGCGCCGCCCCCGCCCCGCCCGAGGCGCCGCCCCCGCCCCGCCCGAGGCGCCGCCCCCGCCCCCGCCCGAGGCGCCGCCCCCGCCCCCGCCCGAGGCGCCGCCCCCGCCCCCGCCCGAGGCGCCGCCCCCGCCCCCGCCCGAGGCGCCGCCCCCGCCCCCGCCCGAGGCGCCGCCCCCGAGGCACCGCCCCCGCCCCCGCCCCCGAGGCACCGCCCCCGCCCCCGAGGCACCGCCCCCGCCCCCGAGGCACCGCCCCCGCCCCCGCCCCCGAGGCGCCGCCCCCGCCCCCGAGGCCCCGCCCCCGAGGCCCCGCCCCCGCCCCCGAGGCGCCGCCCCCGGCCCCGAGGCCCCGCCCCCGGCCCAGCGCGGCGGGGCCGCGGCTGAGCGCCCGCCGCCATCTAGCGGCGCGCGGCGGGGGGGGCCCCGCCCGCTCTCCCGCCGCCTCAGCCGGCAGCCGCGCCTCGCCCGCCCGGCGCGGCCCCGGTAGCTGCACCCCCTTCCCCAGCTGCCAGCTCTCGGCTTCTCTCAGCGCTTCAAATCATTGGCTTGCAGGGGTTGCCGGCTGCTTTGCCTGACCCAGAGCAGCTCTCGGTTTCTCCGTGTTCCTGGGCTCTCGGCTCTGACCTGACTGAGGATTTCCTTGGGGACCCTCGTTTCCAAGCTGCCTGCTCCCTCCCCGAGCCCTAGCGAGCACCAGCAGGCTTTCGGGAGGGCGAGGCTCGCAGGTTAGGGGCACGTTCAGCCGCCGCCGTGGCTCTGAGCCCCGTAGCGAGCCCTCAGCCCGCTCCCGCAGCCCCTCTGAGCCCGCTCCGAAGCCCGGTTTGGCCCCAGAACAGCAGAGGGGCGGCTGGAGGCACCCCCGCAGCCCCCGGCCCCGCAGCCCCCGGCCCCGCAGCCCCCGGCCCCGCAGCCCCCCGCCCCGGCACTCACCGGGGCCGGAGGAATCCAGCAGCTCCAGCGCAGCCTGCTCGCTCCCAAGCGGTTACTGGTATCACGCTGAGCCATCGCACCCAAACCACCGATTTACTGCCCGAAATAACCTCTCCAAGGACCCCCGGGGAGACGAGGCACCCCGCCGGCCAGGGTGCAGCAGGGAGAGCCGGGTGCTGGCTGCTCCCGCTGCCCAGCTAAGGAGCAATCAGGGGTAACGAGCATCTCCTGTGGGCAACCCCCGGGCCCCACCTCGCAGCCTCCCCAGCTGCGCCGGGCCAGGGCTCCCGGCCTGCGGCTGAATGCCAGAGCAAAACCCGAGCGGCTCTGCCTCGGTGGCACGCGTGAGATTGCTCACCGTTACTCTGCAAAATGGTGAATCCACCCAGCCGGGACCCTGCAGAGCAGAGCAGGCAGTAACCCGGCGCCCGCCGCTCCGCAGGTGCTGCTGCCAAAGGCGGGAGAGGGTGAGAGCCCAGGGGAAGCAGAATTCAACTCCCGGCTGAAAACCCTGCGCGGGGCGTCGAGCCGCGGCGAGCGCTGCTGGGAGCAGCTGCACGCAGCCACGGCCCCGTCTGCGGGCCACGACATCGCGTTTCTTATCCGTTTGTGCCTGCTAGGAGATGATGGTTTTGTTCATACAGGGCTCTGGGGTGAAATGGGAACGGGACGTAAGGGGTTTACCCACGCTTTCCAGTCACTCGCCTTACCCGAGCGGCTCCTGGGCTCTCGCCCTGTCCCCGCAGGCAGAGCCGCATGGCGTGGTTTATACCAAGAGCGCCGAGAGGACATTGCCATCCTCCGGGCTGTGAAACCCCTCGGGCCAGGTCATTACCAGAAGGCATCTTTTCAAAGCATAAATGATAATGTAGCACATTGCGAAATGTTTTATTCACAAACATTAATAAGGTCTATGAAAAGGCCGGTCAATGGATTGCCCTACTCTTTTTTTTTTTTTGTAGCTACAGATTAAATCTTGTCACTTATTTAATCAAGGTGCAAGACTCACGTTGCAAGGAATAGAGACAACACAAGGAAATCTACGCTTAGGTCCCGCCTGTTTCTTTAGCATCCTGTAAAGAAACCCCTTCGAAAGGTAAATAGGGAATATTGGTTCTGCTGGGAGCCTTGCAGGTGAGGCCACGGCCTCCCCCTCCCCGCGGCAGCACGGTCAATCAGATGCCTTTGCCAGCCGAGGGCAAACTACTTCTATCAGTAAAGGCCACAGCACTTAGCAGAGCTGACAAAGCCCTTTATGAAGGAGAAACCGAGACCTGCAAGCACAAAGCAAGCGCCCAGTCACCCAGCAAGGCGCCCAGATCTCCCGAGAGCGGGTGCAGCGCGCTGAGGGACGGGGACGCGCTTGGCATCGGAGCTGAAGGCAGATCCGCCTCCAGCAAGCTGCACCTTGCTCCTCGGCACCGCTGCTATTTATTCAGCCGAGCTGGTGTCAACGCCGGGTTAATGAGACGCCCCAAGGGCAGGGCCCGGGCTACCTCTGAGGAGCCGGCAGAAGCCACCAGAACGGATCCCCAGCGACGGGCGCCACGAAGGAACCGCTGCGAGCGCGGCCTCCCGGGGCTCGTCCAGGAGCGCGGTGGGGGGCTCAGGAACGAAAACGTCTGAAAGTCACCGAGTCCGCTGGTTAGCAGCAGACCAACAGGTCGCAAGAGTTAAACACGTACTTGGTTTTCTACCTTTAGCTGCAGCTCTATTTGCTTGCTCTGCCAGGCAATTCAACACCAGCAAAATTTTGATTAGAGCTGGAGGGAAAAGGAGAATTTACAATCCGAATTTCAGCAGCCGCCAGCATACTCGTTCCTAGGAACCTTTGAGAACGCCATTTCTTTGCAACGCTCTATTTTGAATAGGCGGCTAAAGAAATTTGCTTGCAGAAGGCAGGCGCTGCTGCGAGAAGACAGATGCTGTTCCTCATTTTCAGCAATACTTCCACGTAATACCAAAATATTTGGCACGAAGCACCCGATTAAAGAAATGCCACCGCTGATGGCAGATGGTGCTTCTCATCCCAATCTGTAGCAGCCTGCTAATGTTAGATGTAATCTGATTGCAAACACAGCGCGGGCGTTTTTTCCAGATGAGCAAGCTTTACATAATTTTTCATTGCCCTTATTTCAGTTTGTTAACAAACATCATTGTTCTGAGCAAACAGCCCGACTGCAGCGCTAACAAATGAGTCCCTCTGCGCACCCCACCCTTCCCAGCACCTGGAAATGTCCTGTTATACCAGCAAAACGGCTTCCCCGCCGCGCTGCACTACCTGCTCGCGGCACCTAGGCGTAAGCTGCTCCTGCCGCCGGGCCAGGAGGCCTTGACAGAACCCGGCTCAAGGCGACGGCACTGAATTACAGCGAGACTTTCCCTATGCAAGAGGCTGGGGAAATAGTCCGGGCAGCAGGCTGCTCACCTTTACTTAGGACAGAATGAATTCAATCGCGTAGGGATGTGCCAAGCGCTTTTTTTTCACGGGAACTCACCATAGATCCCCCTGTAAGCTGACTCAGGCGTAACTCTAGGCAGCAAGAGCTATGAAAACAGGATTTTCTTCAAGGAAGTTGCACTCGTATAAAACTCACTGAACAAAGCCGTGCTCTTGCCAAATAGCGGCTGCTCGAGTTATGAAAGAGAGTTTGTTTAACAGAAAACAAGTGAATACGTGTCCGACGGCCCTGCTCTTCCTCCCAGCTGGCCGAGGGACAGCACCCAGCGGAGGCCCGAGACGGCTGCCGTGCGGACTCAGCGGCAGGCTCGCTCCGAACACAGGGCACCAACGCTGATCCAGGGCGGACGCTTCGGAACCAGCCGGGTTTCCCAGAGCCAGACCAAGGGGATTTGTAAAAACTGTTCTATTGAAATCACTGTTTTCTCCTAATTCTCAGAGTCCCTCTCCCCAGTGGAAGTTATAAAACAACGTCACAGATTTGCTTTCAAACAGCGTTCGCCACCAGATCTGAACAGGCACCGTCTGGATGCTTTGAGCTCTGTCCTTCAGAGAAGCAGGGCAGGCTGGCCTCCTTGCGCTTGTCGAACACGCGGCCCCTCGCTTCCAACAAGCTTCCAAGAGCAAAACGAGGTTGTTTTTCCTCCTCTTCCAAGCGCTGAAAGCGTGCAGGCAACAGGCCCAGTAACCGGAGCTAGAATTTAACAGGTCGCCTTATCTCGATTTCAGCAGCCGCCCGTGCAGGTCCTCCAACCGTCGCCAGCCCCCCGCGGGCCTTCGGAAACACTCGGCGGCTGGGGCGAGGAGGCAGGGGACGGCACCATCACCAGCAAGGAACAGCAACGGCAGAGAGGGATGGAGGCCGCGCGTTCCGCATTTCTCCCGCTGGGCACCAGCTCCGTTCCCCGCCCCGTCACGCAAAGAGGAAAAAGCCGCCGCCGGGTGCTCGCTGCACCACAGGTACAGCCAGGGTTTGAAACCCCCCTCTCTTGCGGACTTTCACTACCAGTCTCCTCCGATGGTCCACACAACGGAGGCGATTTATGAAACCTCCACGGCAACTGGGCCGTAGAAATAAAGACAACGGGATAAACGTCATCGGTTTTATTCTGCAAAGCAATATGCACATCTTACAAACACAAAATTAATCTAGGAGAGAAGTGTCATTTCCAAATCAGCTATTAACCATCATGCAACAAGACAAGTGAAATGTAAGAACAAAACAAAACAAAAGCCATCTTAACCCCACAATCACCTGCAGAGGGTTGAAAACCAAGGCTCAGATTTTCTATGTAATGCCAAAGAAAAACGCAGAAGAAAATGGCAGCTTTCTAAGAACAAGAAAACACATACAAATAGAATCAAAACTGATTCAAGTCATAGTTAAAAAGAAAAAGAAAACAAAAAAGGAAAGATCAATATGATCTGAACTTTAATATTAAGTTTTTACTCTTCTGTTTGGCTGCATTTAACTTTTGTACATCGTGCCTAGGAACAATCCAATATTCCTCAGTATTACAGCATTCCAACCTGATGGACACCCCTACCTCTCCGCTGCAATACAGGGGTGCAAGGCGATAAACTAAGGCCAAAAAGCACAACTCTAACATTTTCCCTTTTGCGTTTGCGGGTTGCAATCCTAGGATTCCTGGGTACTTCGGTACAGTTCGGGACAAGCTGCAAAGCAGGCTCCTCTAATTACCACATAGCAAAACCAGACTAAAAAAGATTTGTTTCCCCCAACAGACCAAATTCCAGTTAGAACATTGGGAGTTTGATTTTTAATTTGCTGAAACAGAAAGACTCAGCTTTGCTTTTTTAAAGGAGTTGCGTTATGTTGGGTGTTCTCTACGCATTTCCAGAATTTGCAACACCAACCCACTCCGTTTCCTACTCCTGCCTTTGGTCCCCAGATCAAGCCACCCTCCTAGGCGACTCCAGCAGTCAGCGCTAACGCAGGAGGCTGGCTATGCGTGAACTGGGAACAGCTCGGACCGTTTTCATGAGAAGCCGCTACCTGTTTGGACTTCACCGATTCATTCCAGCGAGGCAGCGTTAGCCCATAGCAGCATCAGGAGAAAACTGGAAGCTTCATTTTATCCCTAGACTTCAAACTAGGCCATCTCTAAAGCTTTGCCTTAACATCCCCAGAGAAAAACACGTTAGTTAACACCACTGAAGTAACTGAAATTCTATAAAGGAAACATGTTCGGAAGGAAAGCGTGACTGTTTTGCTTCAAACACTCCGAAGACTTGTGAGCTCACTGAAGTCCCGTAGGTGCAGGCCTGCAGACCAGCAGGGTGCCAGTCAATAGTGTCCATCGGTAATAAACGAAGAATCGTATGCCAGCGTAACTGAGAGACTGAGATTTTGACTCGGGGTTCTTCTTTTGTGTAGTTTAGAGCGAAAGGAGGAGGAGAAAAAAAGCGGATGTGTGTGCATGCAGCCCTACAGTGGCACGAGCTGACAAGAAGCTGAAGGACAAGAGGAAAGGTCAGTTAAGGCAACCAGTGAGATTTTAAAAGCGGCGGTGGAAATGTCTGCAGGAAAACCCCGGCGCCTGAACGTTAAGGAGGCTACTCACAAGGAGCCAGAAAGAAAGAGCAAAAGCCAGAATGGGAAAGGGAGCAACGCACGGAATAAAAATCTCTGATTTAAGAACGGACATAGTGAACTGGGTGGCTTCTTTGACCTTAATCAGACAGCCCTCGTCCTCTCCTTGTCATCGTCCCCCGAGTGGGCAGCGCTAAATGGAAATCGGACAAAGCCGATGAAAGTGTCGTCTTCAGCCGCCCTTCAGAGATGGATGGAGCATCCCAAAGCCAGGCTCTCTAACAGACGATGGGATTTCTTTTCCTTTCATTATCTGCGCCTGCCCGAGGCTGTGCAGAGCCCCAACAGACTGTTAATACAACACATCTTTTTATTAAGTTTCACTTTCTAGGAAAAAATGTTTACAGCAAGCTGCTCTGCGGCAGAGACGCACAATCCTGGTTTGAGGGCTGCGGACGGGAGGCCAAGCGGAAAGCTTTCCAGATAGTCTCTATGCTGACTGATTCTCTGCCATTCACCAAGCCAAATGACCAAAAAAAAGAAAAAAATTCAAACTTAGCACTTTTCAATGAGAAACATTTTAAAATGGGACTTCACTTCTTAATGTTTTTACTATGAATAAAAGCACAAGTTTGTCCTAAATACAGCACTATTAAAATGTGAATATGTATTCCTTTTTTCAAAAAAAATCTAAAACGTTGATATCTTTTCTTGCAAGCAAGGAACAAATGGAAGAAAGTATTAGGCCACACAAATACACATTTAATTCATGTAGTAGATTGGTGGCTTTGGAAATGCAGTATTATATCAAAGGTGCATACTGTTTCAAACACACTGTACATATCATTGGGCAAAAAACAAAGATCTGTTGGTTTGTTTGAGACACTTGCAAAGGCATCTTAACCTGCCCAGATGCAGCTAGACAAAAATATCTTGCTCTGACTATATGTAGCCATATCACTAAACATATCTACACAAACATTCGGCTATGTCCACAGGTAAAGACTGAAAGTTTCCGGCCGCACTACAATCCGGAACGAGTGCATCATCTGACCTATTCTGGATATACTTTTATAAATATGTACAAATCAATTACAGGCACTTGAAATGTCTTTGGTTGGAATAAACCAACATTGCAAGATAATGTATTCACAGAGTGTTAAGACCCAGTCTGGGTTCAGCAGGCAATGATTACGGTTCTCAGTCGTTCTCAGTAAAAGGAGACGATGGATTATGCTTCTGACAAAGTAACCTAAAAAAAAGAAAACATTTAATTAAAGTCAGATTCTTAATCCCGTAACAGTGATATTACTTATCTCCATGCAGCTGGCCTATCTGTCCTTGCCTTCTCAAAGAGCCTTGACAAGTCAAACTTGGAAAGGAAATCAAAGTAAGTCTGAAGGTGTTTTGTACTTAGCTTAACCAATTAAAAAAAAAAAAAAGGCGGGGGGCAAAAAACCCCCAAGCCCAAACCAGCTTACACTACAACATATCACTAAGATCAAAAGGTGCCAACATTAGCTTCCTACTTCACAATTAAATATATTCGCATTTAATCCTTCAAGCAAAGTGCAGCTCTCCAAAGCAGTATTGAATAATGACTGTTTCAATAGCTTTGTCATTATTTAATTTAATTTTAATTTAATTTAACCATTGAATAAAACACGATACATAATTCTGAAGTTTTCAGTCTACTGTGATAAAAGAGAAATACAACTGCTCAGTGCTATCTATTCAATGCTTCACACAAACCGGTGCAAGTAGCTTCAGAAGTACGGCAGAGGAGCTGCAGCACAGCACCTACTGAACCGCAGTAACCCGCTTCTGCGGCAGAGAAGCCTGACGCTGAGGACCTACGGACGTGTATTCTGTAGCGCCCGTCTGTACTGCCCACAATGAAACACCCTTGTCTCTCTGAAAGGGAATCTACATCTCCAGAGATAAGAAAAACCAGTCTGCACTATGTAAAAAAAAAAAAGAGGTTTTCTATGTTTTCTTATCAGAGTCAACATTCTGTTATTACACAGACTCACCTTTTCAGAGCAGAATTCTGTATTGCTTTGCCTCAGTTTGCTTGGTCTGCCTTTAATAACTGCATAGCAGAACATTGTGATCACCATCACAAAAAGAAAGTAACTGGTATGCATGAGATGCAGGTTTATTAGAGAGCGATCATCCTGCACAGAGAATTAAAACCATTTACTGACAATGCACCAATAATGGGCGTTTCATATTAAAGCAATAATTATCCGATCAGCACAGAAATGACTTCATGAATCAACCTTCTCCCCTTTGCGCAGCTGGCGCAGTAATGAGAGCGATTCCTAATTGTGGCCCATAAAGAGCAAAAATGTTCCTCGTGTTAAAAATCTGTACTTGAGATCTCTCCCCATATACTGGCAGCGTCTTTGGTCAAAGGCTTTCAAAACAAACGCTCGTTATTAAAGCTGTGAGGCACATGGGGATTCCAGGGAGACCATCACGCCCACCGGGGGCAAAGCGTACCCAACCCTGTCTCAGCCCTTGCGCTACCTAATAAACCAGCGCTGAACAGGACTATTTTAGGACGTGAACAAACTCCTGTTCAATTAAAAGAGAGCTAGGCATTTATCCAACACAACACACAAAACCACCGCGGCACTTACATCTGGAACTATAACAGTTAGTTTGGGATTCAAAGCATGATACACTTTTCCGATTGCTCCTTTGTAACACCAGAAAGGATTATAATCCTGTGCATATTTCGTATTAGAGTCCCTTGCTGTGGTAAAGATCTTGTACCAAAGCGTAGCATTGCTGTATGTTTCAGGAACACAATGTGGTGGCTGACTGCAGAAAAACAGACATAATTAGCACCCCAACTGCCATTCTCCACGTTCGGTGAGGCTAACTTCTACAACTGAGTCAAGCCCAGTCTTCTCAACAGCAGCATAAAACACGGTTTTATTTTGGACCTTCCAAAACAACAACAAAAAACTAAGCTTAACCAAAAGGGTCTACAAAAACCATATGATTCCTATACTAAGATTAGAATTTAACTGCATGTTGTCCCAGTAAGTCAACAACCCACAGCTTAATTAGAAAACCACTGGTTTTCATAAGGCTTCACGCAGTCACGTGAATCTCCCCGGCGGTTCTGCAGGGTATCCAGCCTAGCGTCAGAGAGGCTAGGGAGGCAAAGGGAAGCTACTCCGATGAAAGGTCTGTGTCTGCCGGGCTATGGCAGCAAAGCCGCACCCCGCTTACGCTGGTCTCTCCGCAGGGAAGAGGATAAGAACCTTAGAGGGAAGCTTAGCTCTCACACAAGGTAGGGAAACTAAATTATAGGGTATCTTTCTTAAATATTCACAGATTCTTTTGTTCCCAGTGAAGTTTAAATCACAGGTAGCATGTTGAAAGGCAGGTAGGGGCTATAGTTCAAAACATCCACGGAAAAATCTAGCGTGGCTAAAAGACAGCAAGAGTCGTAAGCCTCAAGACTGGGTTTTTACTGGGGGGGAAGGCAGACAGGTACCTCATCTCCACGTTCGTCAGAAGGAACAACCTCAGGAAGCCGCTGAGGAATTAATCACCCGGTAACCAGGCTATGGAGGAGTGTTTAAAGTGCACTTACACTGTGACAGGAAAAACATTGCTGGCTGCTGTCACAGTCATGCAGGTTGTGAACACAACCTGCTCGCAGTGGCCGTGAAGAACGCAGTCGTCTGAATTCCAGGCAGCCGGCAGGGTGAAGGTAATATTTATCTCCTCGTGGGATTCTCTGCCTTTGAGAAAGAGAGAAGGAAAACGGCTTTCCGTTCACAAAAGTATCTGAGCAACGATCGCTAGGATAAGGACAACACGCAAAGGACTAAGGCAGCAACCATAACCCTGAATCTGTACCTTTGAAGTCATCCGGGATCTTTACTATCAACAAAGAGAGCAAAGAGAAAGTTAAAAACCAAGCCAAACTACAACCCCCCCAGTCTTTCTAATCTCTCCTGCCCCCAGAAGAAGTGGGGTCATCAGGCTCCTTTCAGAAATTAAAAACTCACTATTTATAAGTGAATTATAATATTCATTCTTATTATTCGTTGTTTTCAGGTGAACAATCAGAATAACCTTCAACATAAACTTAGCAAGTTAACTGCTGGCTGCCGCTTCTCTAGAGCGGCGCAGCCCTCGCCACGTACCGTGCATGTTCAGAGAACTTCATTAGAAAGTAAAACCACGGATCTTCAGCCTTTCTCCTCCCAAAGACTTCATTCCACATTTGCTTTTTCTGACACTTACTTTTCAAATTGGAGACATTCATGGAGACAAAAAGGTGCTAGCAGATATTGAACTGCAGAATAAGTAGTCTACGAGAACTCCATGTGGATATATTCATACTGAAAATAAATCCAGGCTACTGGAAATGGAACTTGCATTCGATAGCTCTTAAAGCAGTAACAAAACAACAACATAAGACACAGTAATACAGATTTACAGCTATGACAAATGTCTCTTCACAGGTCTCTGAGGCTGAAGACACCTTCAGGCATTGTTATAAAGTGCAACCCTGGCTAAAAGCTAAAATTCAATGAGGTTCCATTATCAATTTCTACTAATTTTCTACAATCTCCCGTCAAAACGTATTGTCAGGGCAGCCACATAGCAGATCAGTCTCATCACACCACAGAAAGCGTAACCATCAATTTCAACCATATTTGTTGCTGTTTGCGATATTAAAGCTTATTCGTGTATGCATTTTAGATAAACTCGATTTTTTAGACAACGTGCTACTTGATCTCTAATATACGTTAATGCCTTTGAGGTGTGAGTAGAGGACTTCAAGATGTATCAAGTCAGAACTGAAGATAGTCACTGCAGAAGCTTTTGCTGCTTGGAATTTTGTTGGCTTAAAAATGACCTTCCATTGTCGTTAGGTTAATCATTTAAAACTGCAAAGCCTAATCTTGGCAAACCTGCAGGTTCTTTTCCATTCTAAATGCAGGGAGAAGTTTTTCTAGCAAACAAGGAAAGGGGTCTATAGAGGAACAGACTCACAACAAATCTGGAAACACATATATGTTCTAAGCAAAAGATTTCTCTCACCAATAATAAGCTGCTGAGTTTTTATTTGATTATATAGTCATCATTCAAATTTATAAAGGTCAAGTCTTGCATACCTGAGAGTCCGATTTGGTGTCCAAAAATTGTGGAACTTAGATGTGTGACATTGCGAGAATATCCGCCAAACGGTCTGAGCGGGTCCAGCGTCAACGTGATTGTAACAGAGATGTTTATTGGGCCGGAGTCCTCGAGCGCTTGTGGAGACTGTGTAGAAGATCTCGCCTGGCCGCTGGTCACGGTGCTTTCTGGAGTTGTGGTATCGTTGATGAGATGCTTTAAGGTTTCATTCTCCGATATACAGAAGTCCAAATCATTAAACCTCAGAAGGAAAGTATTCCAGTCCTTAAAACAAACGTGAAGGTTTCAACCAGATTAGCACGTTAAGTGTTGGCTGCCGCTTCTCTAGCGCGGCGCAGCCCTTGCCACGTACCATCCCGCCCGCAGTTCCCAGCCATTTGACGGGAGTTACATGGCTCACGAAGCGAGCACAAGTGCCACCGCGGCGCTCTCAGCCACGGGGCAAGTTGTTTACAGGAGTCAGACGCGTTCAATCGCAGTTACCGCCTGACCGCAGCTCAGGACAGCAGCAGAATGTCCTTTACGCTACAGAAGGAACGTCCTAACTTGGGCCGTTCTCACCACGCTGGGGGCGTGAGCCCTTTCTAGCAAGGTTTCCCTCATTACAGAACAGTACTACTAGGTAAGATCAGAAGTTTCACAAACAAGCTAGCTGGCACAAGAGGATAAGGAAAGGAAAGGCTCCTAGCCATAGCAGGGAAGATCCCTGTCTGATGATTCGGCCTGAAACTAATAAAAGACGACTATTCAAACATTCACACCAATAGCCTCTTTCCTTAGGAAGTCAGAGGCGAGCATAAATGAAGAATCTCCCGTAAGACTTTGTGCACTCCCACGAGAGGGTTCTTGGAGGAAAAAAAAAAATAACTCATTAGCTTTGCGCATGTTTTTCAAACTAGTATTCCCACTGTTTAGCTCAGGAACTTCTTGTACCTACCTCTGCCATTTCTGGTGACTTGATCTCCTTGATTTTGAAGAAATAACCCAGTGTCAGAAAAGCTATTGCCATAGCGCTTACGCTGATCATAAAGACCACAAGCGGAGGTCGACTGCTGATGTAAACCTTCAGGTTCTCCAACAGGTTTATGTTGAACATTATTCTGATTGTTCACCTGAAAACAAAGAATATTTCAACAGTGACTGGGCTGTGTGTTCCAGGGTGGGGCTGGCAGATCACGTAAGACAAAAGTGTGACAACAAAAAATGGCATCATATACTAAAATGAGATTCAATTATATGACTCTGTACTGTTCACTGAACACAGACTCAGCACGCCTTAAATAAAGCACAAATCAAAACATGCTTGACTTCACCTTCTCAGCGCCTGAATTGCCAGCTAGGAACAGATTTTAAGAAATGAGGACAACTTCTGGCACAGCCAAATATTGCTGATAAGCAACGAAACCACTTCTTTTCCTTCCCCGCATACCTGGGCAGGATATACACTGCTACACTTTAATTCCAGCAATATTTGAATTCATCAAATTACCGTGCGGATGGAGTTGTAATGCAGCCCACAGGTCAAACCTTGCACATCCCTGCACGTACTTTCAAAACTGAGGCTGAAACCTTGAAGATCCCCCTTTCCCCCGTCCCTAGCCCCGAAGGGCCAGACCTTCAAAACGGGATCCGAAAAGCAGCCCACATCATTTTAGGCTTCTGCATCCAGAATCCTGCGCTCAGAAACACCTAACAACTGCATCAGGGTGGAGGCTGGAAGACTCCTGTCTTTATTTGATTCTTGCAGGATCTAGAGAACTTTCGCTAGAGTCTGTAAACAAAGGCAGGACCTTACACATGCGGAGGAAACGTACCGAATCATTAATTTTTGTCCAAAATATTTTGTCCGATTCCCCGTCTGAATTTTCCTTTCATTTGCAGAGCAGAAGACCCAACCTAAGTTTGCTGTACCAGCTTCCCCACCTCCACTCACCACCAAAAGCCAACAGATGTTGATGTTAAGAGGCAGCCTTGCGGCATTTATTTCAGAAGCTCTGCAAGGAAGGAACTTCAAGCAAACCTCTTATCTTTGCCTTACCTACAATCCTGGCTGAAAAGGCTTTTAACCCCAAATAAACCAGAAGGGCTGTAACTGTTCCTAGCAATGCGTTGCTTATCCCCAAAATCCATAGGAAAAGGCAAGCTTCAAGACTAGTATTTAAAGACCTGAGCACTGCAATGGTTAACGTGTCAGCATTCACACAGATCTGATAACTTTTAATTAAGTCAAGGACTCCGCTCCCTGCAGGTCGGGGTGATTCTCACTGACCCTTATGGGAAGGCAGGTACAACCCAGATGTAGCACGGCTGAAGCCATGGTCTGAGGATGAGAGAGGGACAGGTCTTGACAAAGAGGGCAAGGGAGGGAAACAGCAACCTTTGATCTGATGTACTGATTTCAAAGAAAGCACGACAAGGGGAAAGGACAAGCTTTCAGACAAAGTCTTTTTCAGATCACACAGCATGCAATGATCACAACTTTCTTGCGTATGCTCAAGATTTTACCGGCAGAAATGCTTCTGTTATTCTTTGTAGAAAGAATAGTGACAAAACCTGCAGAACTGCTCCAGAGGGGAAAATCCAGCTCGCTGAGAAGAGACCCGAGATGCCGCGGCAATAACCCAACACCCAGCTGTGCCCGCGGCCTTTCCCCGTCTCCCCCCCCACCTACTTGCTCGCCTCGGTGAAATCTGCGGAAGCAGGGCTCACCCCGGAGCCCAAGATCACGTCCCGGGTTTACTATTTTGCACCGTCGACCAATTTTCATCCACTCTGCAAAGACCAGGAAAGCCAGCAAGAACGACTGGGTGACAAACACCTCGACAAAACCACATAGTGTGTCTGCGAGTGAAAAGCACGGTGCAGAGAAGGGATGGAGAGAAGGAGAAGAGGGGAAAGCAAAGGCGATGACAGATGTGCGCCGTACCAGAACCGCTCTCTTTGGCCAAGAGCAGCTGCGCTATGGCCCAGCAGGCCAGCGGAGGTGTCGGGAGAAGGCAGGAGCGAGGGAAGGGGAGAGCTGGCGTGGGTACGGATCACGCTGGGTGCGATCCCCACTTCTGCAGGCTCTGCTTCCTCTCTTGTCACTGGCAGCAAATTTCTTAAATGAGCCCTAGGTAAAAATCCCAAACACTCCACCTAGAAACATGGGAGACACATGTTGAGATGGAAAAAGATCAAAAGATAAACCAAAAGCAGAGTTGTATTCAGTGTTCCCTTCTGAATTTCCTTTTGAAAATAACACCGCAGATGGAGGCTTTATTACAGCATTTAATCAAAGCTGAATGTCACCCACAGCATATACGGCACTGTCATTCCTTTTTAAAGGGGCTTCCAACAGCGCCATTAGCATGCTTGTTTACCACAGGGTCTAAAATCAGCCGTAAAACTGGATGTGCTGAAAAGCATACATATAAAAATATTTGGGCTAATATTTTTATGTAAGAGATCACCAGCTTTTAAGTGCCAGTTGCTTAATAGGCTCCCACAACTCAGCGGCTTTGAAAGCAATTAGAAAATGCTATAAGCTGCAATTTCTGAAGCGCAATATGCCTTTTGAGCATTTGTGAGAGGAAAGGGAACAACTCTGGATTTCAATACTAGAGCTGACGTGCCAATAGCAATTGGCCACGGTTAGCGCAAACCAGAACGAAGAAGAACGTTTCCACACTGCTGCCTGAACTACCACCAGGTTTTTATGAAATAAAGTGCTTAAATAACAGTAATTATCAAAGAACTTGTGAAACAGATCAGTGCACGTAAGTCAAAATGTCTATTCCCACCAGATTTTAGGGGTTCGGTTAACGGTCCACACACTTAAACTCCTCCTTTCTGTTAGGACCTGCTAGAAACACAACGCAAACACGATTCTTCTACCAGCTCCGGCTGTAACTAACAACTTCCTCTGTGTAAATTAATAACCTAAAGAACATAATTTAAACTTTTATTTCTTTTTCGCCCAGTTAAAAGAAGAAACCGAATGCTATTACCTCCTGGCGGGTCAGGAAAGCAAGATCAGATTTCACTTTTTAGCTAAATAAATAATTTAGAAAGCGGCTCTAATAACTGCTGCCTGCCTCTCTCCGCTCCGGCTAAGCCTTTTAATACTCCTGCAATAAAAATCTCCACAGTCAGCCTTACAAGGAGCTCAAGCGCAACGGGGAGAATGAAAACTGCCAGCCTGGAACATCGGCCACCAACTCCAAAGTAATTGCTCGGCAGTGGGGTGTATCCATCGGGACCAAATGCCGCGTTCGGGCAGAGTTACAGCTGACGGCACGCACCGGGAAACACTCGACAAGCACGGGAGAGATATTGCGCTCTTAAATCAGGCCCTACAAACCCCTGAAATTCTGTTATACAGTTAAAAAGATAAAAATGGTAAAGGATGGAAATACAAAACAGTTAATACTTCACAGTCCCAGGCACACACAGAATTGCGTAGCCATCCAAAAAGCAAGGAAATAGTCATTTATTCTACAGTTTAGGGAGTCTTCCTCCCGTACAGCTCAAGACCATACGCAGCAACCTCAAAGAAGGAACATTTTAAATTCCTCCTTATTTGTATATGAAAGAGTATGGAAAAGGTAACTTCTGAAACAGACCCATGAGGTTTTTCAAGAATA
Organism: Platalea leucorodia; assembly: GCF_965183815.1. Classification (NCBI taxonomy): domain Eukaryota; kingdom Metazoa; phylum Chordata; class Aves; order Pelecaniformes; family Threskiornithidae; genus Platalea; species Platalea leucorodia. Next base: position 12,686,519 of record NC_138838.1, on the reverse strand, counting down.
AATTACAAACAAGGAAAATCTTGAAGTGCATTGCAAAGACCAAAAAGTCAATGAAATGAGTCATAGCAGGAGCATTAAATCCCTGGTTTGGGGCTTAATATTGAAGGAACTGAATTCCTAACAACAATAAAAAAAAAAAAAAAAGCATGCTGTAATAAAGCAGGTATTAAAAGTAAAACTGCAGTCACCAAAAGGAAAAAACCCGAAAATGTGAATTTTACAGAGATCAAAATAAACCTGTGGCAACTTTTACACGTACCTTGCCATAACGTCAACTACCATCTTTCCCCCAGAAAGCTTAAAATCATGTAATTTCCTTGCAAATATTTCCCCCTCTTGTGGTGCATGTAAGATAGTCAGTCCAGAGGAGAAAAACATTTGGAGGGGTTTAAATACTAAAACCACCCCACTGAAATATCTGAAGGAAGAAAACTGTGGGTGGACGAGAAGGGCAGCGCTGGCCCATCCCAACAGCACTCCGTTAAGACCTCGCGTGTTCTCCAAGCCCGAACATCTTATTGCACATAATAGCGTTTAATCTTAACCGTGCAGTTCAGTTTGTTTATAAATCAATTATATTTTCAAAGATGCCCCATTACTAGGGGTACAATGGGGTTTGGAAATGGGTCACATCAGGGTTAACCACTTTGAATGAAAATAACGTTGCGTGCCAGAAAAACAGTCATAAACACAAATCAACCGAAGGCTGATCTTCCTAGCAAACCATCCGTAAATAACATGCAAACAAAGAAACGGTGTTGATCTCCAACTAAAGTGCCTCTCACTTAAGAACAGTAAACAGCAGCAGGTACCAAAAATATCTTTAATTTGTTTTTTTCTCTTCAAACCGAACTTGATGTCTAACACCTAAAACACAAAAATAGTAAAGCAAAATAGATCGGTTGTGTTACCTGTGAAGCTGCCTATTGAAGTTCAAAATATTCAAAACGATCTGTCAAAGCTTTACAAAGACTAATGAATAAGAATGTCTGCATCTCTAATCCACTGCCACCAGCCTATCGAACAGAACCAGCAAAAGTAACCGCAGCTGATCTTACAACTGCAAATAAAGCCTCTGCTGGTTCTCGGAGCAGCAGCAATTATCCCCCCCTCCTTTTTTAAGGGAAAGAAAACAGGATAAAAATTCAAATTAAACAGAAGCTGCGAAACTCACCAGAAGGCTGCCCTTTTATGCCCCGAAATGAACTATTAATTTCTACTACGTAAACTATCAAGAGCTTTTACAGCCAGTTTCTTTCAGGAATTGGGGAAGGCTAATCAAGATTTTTTCTTTTTTTTTTTTTAATTTTAAATCTTCGTTAGAATTTCACAACATAATATTTTTATCACAAAACATGCAGTTGGGAGGAAAAGAAGCGTTTCCGACTAATTTTACAGGAAGACTTACTTTACCATACTGCCATCTGGAACAACGGGGTGCCAGTACCTGCCGCTGCTTCCGTTCATCTTTTTAGGAAGCGTACCAAGGCCCTGCGGGATGGAGTCGTACGGCCCAAAGCTGGCAGCAGCAGCAGGGCAGGCAGGGCTGACTCCTAGGGCGAAGGGAGGGCAATCCTCCCGAGCAGAGCGCTTCTTCTGTCCGGCTGAGCCTCTTCCCCTTCTCCTGTCCTTCAGTGTTAAAAAAACAAACCGAAGGAAACAGACTCATAGTAAATGCCATCGGCCTCCTTCACAAAGTAGAGGAAGAGAAGTAATCAAGATTTGCGGAGGAAGAAAGCTGATGAAAACATCACCTCGGATCCTTCAATCCACTGCAACCAAATACAACCGAAAGCGCAGCAGCCAGATGTGCACAAACACCTCGACTCCCCCGGGAGAAGGCACCCAAGCGGGAGATAACAGTGAATCGGCTCAAACCAGTCAGCGGCTCATCACGGGTTTCTGAGCTGTTTTATCCTGGAAGTCTGTTTACTGATAAAAAACTCATTTTCCTAGAGCCGGGAAGCAGAAAGCGTGGCAGGGAAATGGCCCGGCCCTTTGCACGTGCAAAGAGGGGAGCCGGCAGCCGCCGTGCAGCAGGAACGAGAGGGAGGCCGGGAGCTGCTGGGAAGGGGTCCTGCCTTGCCCGGCCCTGGCCGCGGGGCCGGCCAGGAGGCAGGTCACGCTCGGAAGCCTGAGAGCCCGGGGGCTTGCAAGAACAGAACGAAGCAAAATGCTTCATACTTGCGTGAAATGTTTCTTTTCACCTCTCACAGCCCTTTTCAAAGCATAATTAAGCATTTCAACATCCCCAAGAGCTACATAAACAGCAAACATTTCAGTTTTACCCATAAAACAAAGCCAAGGAAGGGAAGTAATTTGGTCAGAGTTATAGTACACGTTAAGGATCAAATTGGTACTGAATTTCAAACACCCAAGCTCCTGACTATAGCTCTTGTTAAAGACAGAAAACTTACAATAAAAACTAGATGAGTTAAAAAATGAAAAAGGAAATTCCGTGGCCCAGACGTCACTCGGTCTGTGTCTGCAACGCTTCCAGATATTCACAGCCCTTCCCGACAAATGCCTGCTGTAGTTCAAAACGTCTGGGGGGGATTTAAGGCGAGCACCTGAGCAGTATGTCATCTGATGCCCCTGCAACAGCAAAGCTGACTGTAATTCACCACTTAAAGAAAAATTTACGCAGAAACAAACACAGATGCCTTCCCAATACTTTTTTCAAATGCTAAGAGTTTTAAAAAACTGAAGAACCAGAAAAGGGCAGAAAAGCTATAAGCCAGAAAATACAGATGATGCGAGGAAAGCCTTATTTCACTGGTTCAATGAACCCCAAATTCTGACTGTTTTTAAAAGTGAAAACCACAATTTAAAATATACCCAGCTGCAAAGTGAAAGTAAACCTAAGCTTTGGTTGAAAACAGACATGTTGCTGCCAGACTTTAAAAAGGCAGCCCTGTTTGCCAAGCGAGCCCGCGGCAGGGGAAGGAGTACCCTTTCATATACAAGAGTTCTGGCTTCGGCGTTTTTGAAACCTTCCAACTTTTACAAGTCAAAGCCGTGACTACAACGTGACTTGTCACAATCTAGATCCCATGGACTACAGTAAACCATACCATACTAGACTTAAGGGCTTTGAAGGTGTATTAAAAAATGCTATTCTGGTTACTGCTGATTAGCAGGCGAACCTGGGAGAGGACGGCAGGAGTAAAATGATTCCGTTGCATGGGATCTGTCGAAGTCCCATGAGAAATCACATTCTGCATGTACCGTACTGACAACAGCCAAGCAAACGCAGTTCACAGAAGGGCTTTACCCCGGGAGCATGAAAAGTCTCAGTAACAGGTTAATAATCAGAAACTGGTTTAGTGACCAACTGAAGAAGGTTAATCGTTGACTTCATTAAGGCCGCCCATTAAGGAACGCGGGACAGAATTCAGCAGCCGAAGTACAGAAAACAGCCAGAAAAAGGCTCCCGGACTGTTTGTAACGAGGGGCGGTGCTGGTAACGAGCACTGTAAGGCGACGGAGGCGCAGACAGACACACAGCTTGACCCGCAAGCAGAGAGCGACTGGCAAGTTGAGGAAATGGCAGCGTTAGTGGAAATGGCACAGCGGGAGTGCTGGCTGCAGCAGGAAGGTAGCACTGGCTGGGGCAGAGAGGCAGGGCAACAGCCAGCGGCCACCAGCGAAGGAGAGAGCGCAGAGAGCAGCAGGAACGACTGAAGCGGGGAGTGGGGCAATGGCTGGGCTGTCGCCGATACGGCAGCTGTGTTACCGCGTCTCTATACGTCATCCCCACCGGGCAAAAGAAATCCGACTTCAGTTTGCTTAGCCCAAACGCACGTAGGGAAGTTCAGCCTCCATTTTACGGGCAGATAATTAACAAAACCCGACATGCCAAGTTTTCTTTCAAAACAAACCCCGGGAGCTGCGAGTCCTGGGAACCAGCTTTATTCACGGGTCAGAACGGTCTTCTCAAAAAAAATGTAACTCCCAATACAGACACGCTTTTGGCAAGGGGAGATTTGGGAAAAGCAACAAAATTCTGACAGCAGCGGGTTTCATTACTACTTAGTTTAGGGCTCATTTGATAAAACAGCTGCATTTCTACAAAAAAAAATTATGCTATTTAATTAAAAAAAAAAGAAAAAAAAGACGATCACAGCTAAGAGATCTGCAGGAACACTGTCAGGGAGCCGCGCTCCTCTGGTGACATCCACCCGGGCGATGGACGTGCCAGCCTCCCGCCTCTCTCGCGCCGGATGCATCCAGCTCACACAAAGGCCACCGACGTCTGTCTGTCCGTGCCCTCAGATGCTCCTCGCCGCTGACAGAGCCCGCTGTTTTGTATCATCGGGCGGCATTTCAAGTTCTTGTCTTTCAAGTGGAAAAGAAGAATCGCATTCCACCGGCCCTGGGCCACTCCTCAAAACACGAGAAGTAACAAAGCTATAAAGGTGTTAATCCTCTTTGATGGGACTCAACCTGGGGTCAAAGAGCGTTCAGTTCAGTCTCAATTCAGTATTCTCTCGGCTCGCTCTGCCTGCAGACGTTGTCCCCTGTCCTGCGGACACCTGCTGACCAGAAACCGGATTGCAGCCATCGGCTTATTCCCAGGGACCGGAGGGAAAGCAGGGAGGTGGACGTGGCAGCAGCTCACTAGATGAACCTAGAACCACTTTCTATCTCCAGCCTAGAAGCGAAAGGAGTAGTACGTATTTCCTACAACTCAACCGCTTATAAAAACGCATTAATGATTTACCCCAAGAGACAGGCTTTCCCTCCACGACCTACTGCCAGTTGCAGAACTTCTGAGAAGTTCAATGGGGATGTGGAGAGTAATCCTTAACGAACTCTTATCTAGAGTCAAGGTTTGTCTAGCAGGGCAAATTTACCTGTATAATTATACCACGAGAGCTAATCATGCAAACAAATTTCCCCAGAGAAGACAAGCCCTTAAAAAGCAAACAAAGGGAAAGGAGAGAAAAAAAAAGCTGAGATGTAATTTGTTCTTTGCCTTGTCAGGCAGAAACGTTTCCCAGGGTGCCCATATCTGCGATCATGATGTACGGCTCAGATTTAGCGTTAGGGATCTAGCAGCCATGTTCTAGGCATGATGCACCAGAAATTTTATTATTAAAAACATCATGACATCTTTAGATGAGTTTAATTAAAAAAGCAAAAGAGAATAAAATATGGATCTGGAGCGAATAGCGAAGAAACGATGAAGGAATCACTACTCAGGAGCTATTTTGAAATGGAAATGTTTTTAGTGCTACCGGAATTACTCTTTCTCACTATTTTTTCCTGGGACGATGCCACACGTACAAAGTTCAAGCTAAGAAGCCTTTTAAAAAAAAATTTAAAGTAAATAGTAAAGTAAAGCTGACGCTAAAATACACCAGCCAAGCCGAATCCCGCCCGCTTCGCACACCGCCGCGTAGCTCTGAAAACAAACGGCCCGGCGGCAAACCTCGGCGGAGGCCGGGGCAGCGGCGGCAGCAGGCGCCCGGCCCGCCCGCCCCCGCCGGCGGGGCCCAGGCTCCGGCGGGGCCCAGGCTCCGGCGGCCGCTCCCGCCGTTCCGCAGCCGCCGCCGGAGCTCCCCGCCCGCCGCCCCGCTCGGGCCGCCCAGGCCCGGGGCCGCCCCCGCCGCACACCGGCAGGACCCCCCGGGGCGGAGGAGGGCGACGGCGACCCCACGGCCACCGCGCCGCCAGGCTGGCGACGGCCGGGACCCCCGCGGGCCCCGTCAGCCGGAGCCGCCCCCGTCCCCACCTTACCGGCGCCCGAAGCGGGGAAGAGGCCGCCGGGCCGGGCGGGCGGAGGCCCGGAGGCGGCGGCGGGGCTCAGAGGCGGCGGGGCTGCCGTGCGGGCGGGCTCTGCACCATCCTCCTGCCCTGACGGGGGCTGCGGGGCCGCGGCCGGCCGGAGGGAGCGGGGGGAGGCCGCTGCCGGCGCCGCTGCCCGGACACCCGCCTCCGCCTCCCGCTGCTTCCGGGGCCGCGCCGCGCCCTCTCACCCCGGCCGGCGGCGCGGACGGCGGCGCGGGGGGGACAAGCGGCGGCGGCGCCGGCAGCGCGCGGGCGGGGCCGGGCGGCGGGCGGGGCCCCAGCGCCCGGGGACCCCGCGGCCCGGCCCCGGCAGCGGGAACGGGCTCGCAGGCGGCGGCCCGGGGCCCGCGCCTGACCCTCAACATCACCGAGTCCAACCGTAACCCAGCACCGCCAAGGCCACCGCTAACCCACGTCCCTCAGCGCCACATCTCCCGGCTTTCAAATCCCCCAGGGACGGGGACTCAGCCCCTGCCCGGGGCAGCCTGGGCCAGGCCCTGGCAGCCCTTTGGGGGAAGAAGTTTTTCCCCGTACCCAACCCAACCCTGCCCTGGCGCAGCTTGAGGCCGTTCCCTCTCGTCCCATCGCTTGTTCCTGGGGAGCAGAGACCGACCCCCCCGGCTCCAGCCTCCTTTCAGGCCGTTGCAGAGAGCGATGAGGGCTCCCCTCAGCCTCCTCTTCTCCAGGCTGAGCCCCCCCAGCTCCCCCAGCCGCTCCTCCCCAGCCTTGTGCTCCAGCCCCTGCCCCAGCCTCGCTGCCCTGCTCTGGCCACGCTCCAGCCCCTCCGTGTCCTTGTGGTGAAGGGCAATGCATTTCCTAGCCCCTCTTCCCTTTACCCCCTTTCTCACTTTTAGTGAGTTTTACTATCCAAAACACCTCTTTTTTTTTTTTTTTTAAGAGGTGTCCAATACCTAAAAGTGTTCAAGATGAAATCTTTAAAGCAGAGGGCTTAACAGAACAAACCAGAAGAATAACATTTTAATTACAACGATGTTCACAAGGAGAAGGTGAAGCCTCAGCCCTGGGAGGTGTAACGCCGGAGCGGATCCAGCAAAGGGCAACACAGGTGGTGGAGGGATGGGTAAAGAGAACAGGGCCGGGCGCGGAGCCAGGCGCTTCCCTGTGGCATCCCGGGAAGGGACACAGGCAAGGGGCCGCGATGCGGGGGAAGGTGACAGCGGTACCGAGCTGTTTTAGCCAGCTACTCCATCCCAAGCCTGCTGCTCCGAGCCAGGGCCGCGGCAGCACCCTGCCCTTCCCAGCCAGGGCCTGGTGCTGGCCTGTCTCCGACTCCAGCGGCAGCCGTCCGACGAGCTGGAAGGAAAGCAGCCGCAAGGACTTGCGACAGTTGTGGTACTTTGGAAAGGCAAAACGACAGTATTTTCCTGAAGATGAGAAAGGTCAGAAATCGCCCCGTCTTGGAAGGCGTCCAAGGACAGTACTGAATTACTCGCCTTGGTTAACGACCGGCTCCCTCCTTGACTGGGGCTTTTGGAAGGCAGGAGGCAGCAGTGCCAATGCACGTTTGGCAAGCCTCTGCGACGATTAAAGCCAAAACCCTATACGCTCGTTCTGTACACGTCTCTGACAAGAGGAGGGTGGCTGTAGATAAAGCCCAAGGACACCTTCTCCCCTGCCGGATACCTAGATGAAGCAGCAAAACCCTTTTGTCCTGCGTTGCAGCCACTATACACAACATATCAGCCTCCGAGGTTCAGGTCTTTATCGGATGGACCACTGCTCCTCTCCCCGCAACCACTGTAACCCTTTTTTTCAAATTGCTGCTAAACAGCGCTAGCTACATACATCAGCGTTCATCTGTGCCTCCCTGCCTTCCAGCCACGAGAGAATAGACACCAGAGAATTTGTAAACATTGACGATAACTGGGTAGAAGCAGCAATTTAATTTCATAATTCAGTTATGTGAAACCAAAGACGTACAGTTTAATTAACCAGAACTTCCTGTAAAATAGGTTCTCTACTACAGCAAAAGAAATAGGTAGTTCACATGCACAGAAGTATTTACAACTTCCGATTCCTAGGCACGAGCTCAGGGTCCCCATTTTGAGTAACACACAACTAGGAGCGGGCTGCTGAAAAAACCCATTTCTGATACTGCGACTGTCACCAAAGCCCAGCAGCCTGTGCTCCAATTCCCTTCAAGACAGTATTTCAGTTAAACTCTCTGGCTGACCAGTAACTTGTTCGTAGACACCATTTCCTAACTCTTTGCATCCCTGGGGTTTCTCGCTGTATCTCATCCCAAACTCGCGGGTGGGGGCAGAGCAGCTCTGCGCTGCAGCGGTGCCCCGCACCGAGCCCGCAGCCAGTCCCAAGCCGCGGGGACGCTGCTTACCGGGGCTTCCCCGGCTGAGCCAGCGCCGCGGCAGCACCTCGCAGCGCCCTGGGCGCGACGGCCTGCCCAGTCTGAGTTTTTAAACAGCGGGACCTTACTCTGCAGTTATTACTACGGCAACTGAACTACCTTACCTCAAGCAAGACAAAACTATTTACCTGCTTCACCTACAGACAGGTCATTTGCCTAATAAAATACTGACAAGGTCTTAAAGCGCTCAAACGCTAGAACGCGAGCTCCTGCGAGAGCTGCTCCCGGAGCTGTAACCGCTCAGGCTACACCGTGGCTGGGGGCGAACCACTCCTGCTTGCTAACTTTTAGATGGAGCACGGAAACCCATCTTACCTGCCTTGCGGGGGATTCGGAGGATTCGTTTGCTGAAAACACTCCCACCTTAGCGGCTCGATAACAAGATGGCATAGGAATAAGAGATACTTTAGTTACAAACACACCAGCAAGTCGTTCTGAAGTACTTAATCTCTACAGTGACCTTTCTGCAAAGGAAAAGACATTGTCACCTAGACTTGCACTTGAACGGCTCGCAATTCTGTCTCCCACAACACAGAGAATGCAGAAGCAGTCACAATTATATTCGTATTAATCATTAACAGCGTAACAAAACCCAGTGACGAGATCTTTAGGAACTCATTAACAAGGGCATAATGTACACACTTTTATTTAAACATGGCAATTTACACAATAGCTAAAAGTTTGTTTTTTTTTTATTACCCCCTCAGGAAAACCTGTGTACCTGGATATCGGAATTAGCACCTAGTGTTTATAAAGAACATAAAGACTTGGCAGTATTATTTACTGCACGCACTGGTCAGATCCTAAGCAATTTGGGCGCAGTGACACATGGATACGTTAAATAATGTAATTTCTTGTGATCATCCAATTAGCTCATTGCTAAACCTCAGCAGTGGAGTTTTGGGTAACTGGTTCTCTCTGAACCACTGGGAATGCATAGTTCATAAGGCTAACTACCTTTGACAAAGGGGGACAAATCACAGTTGTGGTCTGAAATTATTGCAGTGCAAATTTAAAATAGCAGGGTTTTCAGAGCAGTGGAACGTAATAGAGAGGTAGGTACTTTCCTCCTTAATGCTAGGAATTTAACATTGCTTAAGAATAGTTCGAGCTAAGTAGCTTTCTGTTAGATATCTCAGGTACACAAACAAGTCGTGGCAGACTGGATTCACTGGAAGATATTGAAAATGATATATAAAAATGTTTCACTGGCATAAAAAAGTTATATCGCAAGAGGTTACTTTTTGTGGAATGAGCCATCCTCCTTAACTTGAAATACGCCCGTGACACTTCTAGTGACATACGGCCGTATTTGCCTTGGCGTTCGATACTTAGCAAGGGAACTCCCTCTGCTAAGGGGGGCACTAACCATCAGAAGACTGCCGTTTCATGAAACTAAAGTGCACTTTTCTGCTCAGAGCAATGGCTCATGCTTCTTCCAAAAAGCAGCCCCTAATTATATGAACTTATTTATCTACCAGGATTGTCAAAAAAAAGCAACCGAGACCTAAACCACTGATGGAAATTACTAGGCAATGCCAGAAAAGAACGCCACTTTTGGTGCAACTCTTGCACTCTCTCCTCCCCGCCCCCTTTTTGTGCCACATTATGCAATTTTTAATAAAAATATTTCCTGCCTTTCTGAAGCTTGGCTCAACATCCTCTTCAAAAGCAGTAATATCAGCACTTACGTGCACCACCGACGGCTATCAGGTGTACTGACAAAGCAGAGAGAACGTCTACATGAAGAAATGTCGTATTTTAAATAGCACTTTTTTTTTTTTACAGAGCAGATTACAAGATGAGTGTCAAGTTTTCAAATCACTACAATATCCTCTCTGACTGCAATTCATCAGTTATACCATCTAGCTTACTGAAACATTAACAGTGTACTCGCCTTTATACTGCAACGTGATTTAACTGAAAGGTGCCAAAATGAACACTTTTATATCATTTTCACTCTTACACAAAATGTCATGCACAGTCGAGACATTAGATTTTAAATCTATTTACAATTTTACATATTTTACAATATATATTTCATCTTTACAGCTACAGAATAAATTCAGACTAACATCGGTACCGTTCGAGTTTCTGTTACAACTCGAATTCTTTAAGTTAAACTAATTATTAAAAACAAGTAAGTGCATGCCTAGAAGGAAGCTTTCAGGAAAGATGTCAATGGACTAGTGTTGCTTAAAAATTACACCGGTTTGTGTAGAAAATTTAAATTCAGTTCAAAAACCCACAAAAGCCTAATAGAAATCTACTTGACTAAAATAAATACAATTCATTACACTTAACAAAAAAAATGTACCTTTAAAAATGTACTGATTTAAGCTCATCTGATTTTTAGCCTTAAACTTACTTCCCTTCCCAAGCAGCAGATAGTACTAGGGGAGGAGACGGATGCTTCTCAGAGTTAACACTGACAATTATCCTGCATAAACCTGAGGCTGCAGTGGTGGGGGCAGCTTGTCATTCTCCACATTTTCAGAGTCAATAGCTGCTAAGGCTTGATTTTTTGGTTTTATTTCTAACGGGTATTTCTCAACAATATCTTGGACTTCCTTCGTAATTCCATCAGTCCAATCTATTAGGTCTTTCTCAAGCTTCTTGGCTTCATTGACAATTCTTTCCTGTCTCTCATTCAACTGAGATAGTAGGTCTAAGTTTTTATACATTTGCTTAACACCCAGGCACACATCAGGTGAAAAACTGTCAGATTCCTGCTTCTTCGGGGATGTCTGGCCAGTCATAAAGCGATCGAAATCTTCTTGGCTTAGGTTTAAAGACTGAGCATCCAGTTTTTCAATGAAGGCCACAGCACAGCACTACGAACAAAATAGAGAGTAAGCATCATTGCGAGGTACAGATCGGAACTTAGGCGCTCTATTTTGTTATCCTGCCGTTAGACCAGTAACTGATTATTTTATTTAATGCCTCAACAGATTGCTCCTAAAGAGCTTTTCCAGAAGCTAACTACATCAGACAGGTCACACGCCTCTCTCCTCTCCCCAAAGTCTGAAGAAGTCGAAACCTCGGAGAACGATACAGAAGACACCATTTCAGCTGAACGCTACGGGCTCACTGGATAACGTCCACCACAGACGGCAGGGGCACTGCATTTTGGAGCTGAGAGACCAGAAAGAACAGGACGTGACAACTGGACGGGAGCACTATATTGATATTCAATAATCTGATCAGCAGAGATCTGCTAGGCTCTCTGTTCATTTGCTGAAGGAAGGAATGCCAAATGCCCGTCTTACCTTGTGGAGGCTTTCCTCCTACTGAAAGGAATTTTTAACATTCCGAATATTTCATTCAAGTACATATTTTCTCTCGAGAATTGCTTTACGATGAAATGCAGAGAAGCCAAGTTCATAATCATAATCCCTTCTAATATAAACAAGCACACCAACACACGCCTCTCCTGCAGAAGCTTTAAAAAGCCCGTTTACCTCCACACACCAACGGCCCAGGTCTGCGGTCCCTTCGAGAGAGAAGCTCTCGTGGGCTTAAATGGGGAACTCTGCACCTCTAACACCTGCACAGTCCAAACTCAGGATTTTAGGAATAGAAAGTACTTATGTCCCTACAGAATAAAAATATACCCAAGTCTTAGCATCAGACTGTTCAGATAAAGGCTTTAATATTATAAAGAAAGCAAAGCACTGATTGGTTTGGAAAGCAGAGAAGGAAGAGAGAGGGGATATAAAGCAAAAGAGCTTGCTGTACTCTAAGTAACCTCAACCACTATTTGAAGAGCAGTTTTAATTTCCCTTCTATGTTATGCTGTGTTTGCCTTTACTGGAAATTCCTACATCCAAATAAAAGCCAGTCTTCTTGTATAAAGCGTCAATGCTATTCCTGCACTTACCAGATTGGTAAAATAGTAGCCGTCCTCTCCTGTCATGAGCCTGCTTGGATTACAGAAGCGTGTTATATACTGGATGTTAGACTGCAGGCGGGGTGGGTTTCCCTTCAAAACAATGTATATAAGTGTTGGAAGAAAGTCATCAGCAGAAGCTGGTTCATTTTTTGTGATTTTAATAGCATTAAATATATGCTTGCTGCACTTGGTGATGCATGCTAATTTATCACGAGGGACACGCTTTGAATCCATTTCGATAATGTCTGTAAGATAAAAAAGTTCTCAAATCATTAAAACCATATTAATCAGACACCCGAATGAGTAGGACGCTTACTAGACAACACTAAAATTGCATCATTTTTATCTGTGGTGGATGATGTTCCATAAAAGTATCTGTTTATTCAACTTCTCTTGCTTCAGTCCAAGTATTTCAAATAGATCAGGTAAGCCTAAATGCTTCTGTGATGGAAAAATTATTCCCGCTTCACAGATGATACACTAGTCCAACACCACAGAGACTACTGCGGATCTGAAAGCCTGGACCCCCTTCTGATGACAGCAGAAAATAATTTCTGGGAACAAGAAATCTGAAATTTAAAGCTGTAAATGTAAACTTCTGTCGTTCACAAACCTGTAATTGCTTTTACAACCATATCGGAGACTTCTGGAATTTCTTCATTGACAGGAACACACAGCATTTGTGGAGTTACCCAGTGCAAAGCCCTAGGACAAGAAAAAATGTGAAACCGTTCTGTGCCAGGAACATTCAGGTGTTTGAAACCAGCTGCTTCTTGAATTCAATGCACAAGGAGCGCTTTGTGTAATGAGGCACTAGTCCAGTTATAACCTAGTTTATTCCACTGAAGTAATTTATTTTCAGAAAAAATATTTTCTTTTTTTGCTGTAGTTTAACAAAAGCACACCAATCAGTTTTCCTAGCGTAACAGCTTTCGTTGTTCGTTCTATTAATTCCTTCTGTTTCTTAAATAAAGTGTTTTTAACTTTCTGGTTAAAAAGCTTGTCGTTTTTGTATGTACGGCGAAAGATTTTTAACGTGCTTGATTCAGAGCTCGTTCACAGGACTGTGGATTACGCAACTATTTTTCTTTCAAAGACTTACCTGATTCTCTTTTGGACAGCAAGATCTTTCTTCTCATCGTCAGTTGTTTCAGGGCAAAAGACATATTTATACTGTCGAGTCATAATGTATTTTTCAATCTGATCCATTGCTTTCTCAACTTTTTCAGGGGGCACTGAAAGGTACAAATCCCAGCCCAATACAGTAAATAAAGTGTTCTGTGGCTGTTTGGAAGATTTAACACAGTTTGGTCCCAATAGCACCAAGTCAGGGCTACTGACTTGAGCCAACCGGAGTTACTACAGAATGGATATACTTGGAGTATTTGCACTCTCTACAGCAGAAGTAAAAATATAACGGCGAGAACACCACGGTGACATGCCGAAGTACGTACACGGAACAGAATCACAGAATCGTTTAGGTTGGAAGCACTGCCGAGCCCACCCACGTCCCCAGGCACCACATCTCCCCATCTCTGAAATACCCCCAGGGACGGGGACTCAAGCCCGGCCCTGGGCAGCCTCCACAGGTTCACAACGAAGCACATTCAACACGCGAATCAGGTTCAGCTGCTTGTAGCTTACAAGACTATTTCTCAAAAATAGAGTCTTTGAGAACAAATCCAGTGAGGTCTTCCAAGTCCTCTGTTCCTGTTTATGTCTAAAAAATCCCCTGGGTATGCTTAAGCTGTGCCACTTACAAGCCAGGCACGTAAAAGCAGTCCGCAACAGCAACGCTCCCGTCTCACTGGCTTCTCGTGCATCACCGTGTAACGTAAGGCTCACAGCCCGTTAAGTGGGTTGAGCCTACACATTCAACCTCAGTTTTAAACAAATAGTACTGAATTTAAAACAAGAAATGAAAACAACTGAACCACATTTAATTGAGAGTTTAAGAACAACCCGTAAAAACAAATAATTTGGACTGCAAAACTTTATAGAAGTGATGCAGCTAGGAATAGCTCTAACTATGGCGCTAGAATTTGTTAACAGCATTTCTGAAAGCTGGTTAGGAATGCTTCATTTTTACTGGAAAATGCAAGAGGCTTTATCCTCAAATCATTACTTTCTCAGAGTGATACCTTTCCAACGTGTCTGTAATTTCTCTGCTACATTTTGATAGAAGTCCTGGGCGCATTCAGATTGCTCCTCAATACTTAGGTCCTGTAACAGAAAACCGATTAAGTGTGCATGTGTGGAAGAAATGGCAGCAATGCCTCCGATGTTTTGGTTTTGTTTAAGGAAAGTGTCCAGCTGCAGTAACAGTCTGAGAATGCAAATGTTTCGTCAGAGGTGTTTATGTTGGCTAAATTATATTCAAAAACGTGAGAAGCCAAGACACACTGGCTCTGTAACATGTGAAAGACTTACGTTTACTTGCTGAACAGATGTATATTAGCAATGGAATTGGACAGCTGCAATGCCATTTTCCCCAGACACATTCCTGAGTAACGGTGACAAAAGAATTCAGACTATTAAGCAGAATGCTTGCTCCCAATTTTGTGTCTATAACTTTTAAAAAGATGAAATACAGCATACCAAAAAACCAAGAACATAAATCATGTACGTGAAAGAATATTTATACAGTAAACACTTCTAATGATAAAGTTACTACGAAATATATTCACAATGTTATTTGTGAAACAACATTGTCTTTTGAGCATTAATGGAGCTACTGAAGAGCATAATGGAGGTTTGAAGGGTTAAAATTAACTTTACAGATCAAGTCACGTTTCACCATTAAATGGCACCATAAAACCATACGTTAAAAAAAGGAGAGAGAACTTAGCTTCTGGATTCTCTAAGGCCAAAAACTAGACAGTCACCCTGAACACAGTGTCTCAGCTCTGATGGCAGCGCTGCATTTTAGGCCTGGTTTACATGTGGGAGCAAATTGGTTCTGAGAAAGTTTTTGATTAGCACAAGCTATCAAGGAACCGGGAAACGAGAGTACCTTCGGTGTTTATAAGCAGTAATAACACACGATTGTCACAAACTCAGTGCTCAGAATGATTCAGTTCTAAAAGAAAAAACAACTTCAAGATGTTGTCAAAGTGGAGGGCATGTAAGATTCCATCAGAACCCCTTTAATTTCCAGCCCAACTGGAGGATATAATTTGAGTAACTACCTACTGAATAGGGAAGGGGGGGAGAAAGCGTGCTGAATACTGACTCATTTCAACCATAGGTGGCACTACAGACACATTAATATTTCAAGAACCTTGAATTTTTTATATGGAGAATGAAGATGTAACCCTTATTCCATATTAAAAAAAAACCCACAAAACCCCAACAAACACAGTCAAGTTCTCCTTCCCCAAAGAAAAGGAGACATGTGGTTTGATACTGTATATCTTTATAACTTTTTAGACTTAAGATACCTAAAAACTTGTTATGTAATATATTATAATTTCCACAAGTCATATTTATCTAGAAAATTGTTTGTTCAACAGACGTTTTATCTTTCAGAACTAATTTATCCAGGATGCAAGGAAAGTTCTCCCAAGACGCCCGAGATACCGAGGTTTGAGGGTTTCTTTGGTCATATACCATACCAAAGAGGAAGGCATTCAGAATTTAAGACACCACTAGATCTTCATTTGACTAAGCACATCAGCTGAAGACTCCGGTATACAATACACAAACCCCAAATTGCTGGAAGGAGAGCAGCATTTTCTCCAGCTCTCCTTAATTTCCCCATTTTATTTATGTAAAAAGCATGCAAAACTTACCCTCTTATGATTCATTGTGTCCAAAAACAGTTTACATTGCTTATAGATATCTTGTCCAGGTTTATGATATGTCTTGAGAAACTCTATGAATTCCTTGGACACTCGATCTGTCTCGATGCTAGCCTGCCTGTTGATAGAAGGGCTGGGAGCCTTGGCTTCTTGGATCTCTGCTGGGAAAATTTGGGCATATCAGATTAAAATTTTACACTGATGGATGAATTCAGGAAGCATTTAATGCGTATTAAAATTTCAGGTTGGTTTTTTTCAACTGTGCAGATGAATAAGCATTTATTTCCAAGCTTTACCAGTGAAATGCTGGCTATTATTAAACAGAACTCTAGGAAACGGAGTGTTCCACTGAAGCGAAACACTGATAGCCACACACTCATTTACACTGATGGCCTTTTTATATTAGCAAATTACTGTAACATGGGTTTGTTTTCCGGCTTCTTACACTTTCATTCCCAGGTAAGGCATCTCCATGTAAGGCCAAGGCTTCCAGAGAGGATTCTGCAGCAGTTTAAGATAACGGAGTGGTCCCGTTTCCTTCTCCCTCACCTTTACACTTCTGCTCCTGTGCTTGCAGCAGCTGGCTCACGAACCAGCGCAGGGAGCAGCCGCAGTTCAGGGCAGCCCGAGTCAGAAATGGGTGTTTCTCAGGGGGCTATCGTTCAGCCCGACCAGCTCCCCAGGCCGGCTTCCTCCCAGGTCACAGGAGCAGCACAAGGCAAGGAGCGGGAGCACGAGGCTGGGGCAAGCGCCGCAGCCTCCTTTGGCTGGGCAGCAGATGCCGGCATCGCACCCGCCGTGTAAATGAGAACGTGGCCATTTGTGTTTCAGCCAGAGCAGAAGCACCGCATCTGTTCTGGGAAGAATTTGCTTGGCACTCAAGAAGGAGAGGAAGACAGACTGCACACAGCACTGGATGCAAGTTTATATAGCTGCAACCACCGGGCTTTTCCACACAAACACATCTGCCTTTCCAAGGTGTACGTTGCAACTCAATTGTACTGATCCAATACCTTCACTACCCAAGTTTAGTTCACCCACCTTTCAACTTGCCAGCCAACACTGTTCAAAATGAAGGATTGAATAGAGGTGATGTAAATGAACATGATGAAAAGCAAGCAGCAAAGAGACAGAAAACATGAAAATATTCATGATCAACATGATACAAACGTATCTTTCAATCTGAAAATACTAACATGCACAACAAAAAAGCCTTGTTTCAATGAGCACACATGCAGAACTCCAAAATAGAAGGAAATAAATGGGATTAGTATATTTAAAGTGGTATGTTTCATTTGAACTTGAGGTAGCTTATTGGGGGGGTTTTGTTTGTTGTTATTTGCTTTTAAAGAGCAAATAGCTGCACGATCCAGTGCCTAACAAACACTGATCATCTGGCCAAAGCGCAAGGCTCGTTAGGACCTCTACCCTTCAGCATAACCTTCTCCGGGTAACCTGCTCAGGTGCCACTGGACCATTTATGGTATTTAAGTGATAAGAACGGAAAAGGTTTTACAAATATTTACATTCTAACTGTAGCAATCGACAGCAAGTGCAAGTCAATCTCCTTTCTCGCTACACAAGCCCACTTTTTCCAGAGGGGATTTCCTCCAACCTTCTTTATACCCAAGATTCAACGTAGAACGCCTGTGCAGTGTTCAAGCTGAAGGGCAACCATTACTGCAGATTGAGCTAAATTTGTCACATTTAATATTACATAACCACGAAGAAGAGAGCATAGTTTTGAAATAATAAACAAAGCAAGCAGGTACACTTTTGAAAGGCTAAAATGGTAAGATATTTTTTCCACAATTAATTACTGACTTCATTTCAAAGAACAGCTGAAGATTTATTTACTCATTTCAACATTGTGTTCACTGTATTATAAAAATAACAAACCTCATTCTGCTTAAGGGATATGATTATGATTTTTTCAGTCACAAATTGAAACTAGATTATTTTTTGGTTACTAGAGAGATGTAGTCAACTGAGGCAGGTTAGAATCTTTTTAACGAGTCACACCAGGAACTACATGCGGTCACTCAGAAGTGTTGCAGCTTCATTAATCTCTGCATCAAAATCCTGATTTAAGGACAATGAATCTGTACAATGCGCACTGATTACTAAGGACTGCAGGAACACGTGTACCTTCAGCAACAACATATTTTCAGCTTTGTCATGTACTCTACAAGAATTAAGTCTAACTAAAAAGAAGCTGATTACAGAAAAGAAATTCCATCTGAACAAGTTAAAGAGAACCTAGTAGAGGAGATATGCCAAAACAAAAAGAAAGAGTATGGGAAGAGTTAAGAAAGGATCACCTTTACAAAGAATTAACACTATTAATATTAAAAGCTTTCTCAAGGCATTCTACAAAAATGCTACTTGTCACAGCAGAACATTAGCACTCCAGTGATTCACTATGGTTGTGCCATGGTCATGGATCTGAGTCCAAGGAAAGAATACAAAAAGGTGTTGTCATTAGGTCTACTGCACACACCCATTCATCATCTTCATCTAATTTGCAAAATAAAGAATGGTACATCTTCAAATGTCTTTAGTCAGCAGAACACGTCAGAATTGCAAACAAATAACATAGGACGAGATCCTAAAACTGTTTGCATCACGGGTTTTGGCATCCTTTTGGTTTAAATGAAACCAGTATGTCTTCTCTTGATTTGAAATTGTCTTCTTGACTAATATCATAAACATCTGGAGATGTTTTGAGAATGCACAAGTTCTTGAAGCGTGAACTATTAAACTGAAGTAGTTTCAACTTATAATCAGATTTATAATGGCAACCTGGAATTATTTTTTGATAAAGACACGAAGCAGCACAAGATCTAGCTGCTTCTTCCAAAATTCTTACTTTTTGAAACTGCGTAATCCTTCGGATGTCACGCCAAAGTAGAGCTCAAAGAAGCTTCAGCTTTATTCCTATGCCCTCCCTACCAAAAAGCAAAGAATTGGTTTAGAGATTCAAATTCACTTCAAGACGCTAGACTTGCTTTTTTTGTCATCTTCATATCCAACAGCACAAGTTATAACTGGCACAACCCTAGTTTGTATTTTGCAAAGCCCAGCTAAGAAATAAGCTTACTAAAATCAAGCAGCCAGCCTGCTCAAGCTGTACTGCATTACCTTCAGTAGGGGAAGCCAGTTCCCAGGAGGGAGTAAAAATCTCCTTCAAGTCCCTGAGAATGTTATCAGCATTTCGCTCCCTCCCAAGCTGTCCTTGCTTAACGATTTTCTCTTGAGCCACTGAAATAAATGCAAAAGCAAGCAAGACACCAAGAGCGGGAGCATGTCAGGAGAGACGGTGAATGGGATAAAAAAAGAAAATATGGAAAGTGAGAAGAATGAACGTAAAAAAAATTTCTTCTTAATACATAGCTGAATCCCTCATTTAGCCAGCTGCTGCCCATGCACCAATTCTAAGATGAAATCCAGACATATTTAGAAATTCTTATTAAGGAAATGCATCATCTATAAGGCTAAGACACATTAATGTTGCTTTTTCTTCTGGAATGCCTCCTCCACAGTCTAGCATTTTCCAGTTTCTGCCCGTGTAAGCTATTGCTATGCAAAGGCATCAGTGCCATTAATCATTCTTACTTGTAACACATGCTGTGGAATAAACATTCGGCCAACGACTAACTTGATATTCACAACCCACATACGCATAAACACTACAAGTTTCCTTTCACATTTATTTTCATTTAAAGGCACCCTGCTCACACATTCCATTTTTCTGCTAAAGCTGTTGAAGGGATCCATTATGGCAGCATCATCTGATATTTTATATCAGCATTTCTTTCACAGTGAGACATGCCAGTTTGTCTGAGGTGACTGACAGCCAGTACCTTTTCTCCTGCTTTCTAGGAAGAGTTCCCCTTGTATCACACTATGGCCAACTCATGCATCTAGCAAGAAGGTGCGTCATACGAACAAGATACTTCCACTCACCAGTGCGGTGGCGGACCACCACCAGGAATACGCTCATCCTACAGTTTAGCGGAAGCGCTCCTGTATAACTAACACGAACACGGCCACCGATTTAGAAGTGCACTGTTCTGTTTAAAAGATTGTTTGGCATCACCCAAAAGCTCACGTTTTTCTGTGTTTTCAGTAAGACTTCACATATCGCTCTCCAGAAGCATCATTATTGCAACTTTTTAAAGTCAAGTCACAGAACATTACTCTGCCTCTTCATACAATACATCTATCAAAAATACAACACGTTAAGTTAAAAAGTACAGAACCATTAAGAGCAAAGGAGAAAGTTACCCTTCTTAGCTCCTGTTCTGGAAGAAGCAGTGAAGAACTTCTTCACAGTAGTGACCTTTCGTGTTTTCTCATTGGTTTTCTTTTCTTCAAACTTTGAAAAGGTCAGGGACTGTGCCCCTTGGGTACTCTGACTGCTGGCATACGCTTCTTCCTCCTCACGCTGAAGCCTGGAATTAGAAAAAAGTAGGTCTCATTTAAGTGCTTAAGAGCAGCACAAATAAGCTAATTTGCTGTGCAATAAATTAATTACTCATTTGACATGCTAACTGCCCTCTGCACCCATCTTCATTTCTTGCTTCCTACCACATCTCCCTTCACTACACTAAGTCCACTCTTTCCATGTTGTAACGGTGGAAGCGAGGGAAAGCTCGAGATGGCCAGGGAGGATTAAATAGCAAGGTCAAAAGGGAGGAGACTGAAGTATAATCATGGTCTCCTGCCCCTCATGCCACAGCCCTGAATTCTACAGAGGCAGAGGTGAGGGGAAAGACTGTGGGAGCGCTTCCAACGATGGATTCAGTCGCCTTCCGCCCTGCGTCCTGTTCCGAGGCCCATCACCCATTACCACAGGCAGTCCTTTACCATCTTACTGAAGATAAAAACCATGGCCCGCAGCCGAGCAAGTGAAATACCCCGTCACAATCGCAGAAATATCCTGGGAGACGTTACTGCTGTCATGATTTGTTTTCAAAGTCTTTGGTAATACGCGTGCTTGATTGAACGAACGAGGCAAATCACTTCACTGCAACGTTGATGGGTGCTTTGCAAAGACCGAGCCCATCTTTCAATCTATGTGTACAAAGTAGGGGAGGGCAAACGTACGAATCCTTCAATGGCTACTTTTCTTCCCGTGCAGGAGCATGAAAATAGGTTAAATTATATTGCCCTTCAAGATGCTAAAAGGTTGAGCAATTTTCTTTAAAAATCCATCCAGCTTAGGAGGGACCATAAACGGTCTTGCATTTGTAATCTCTTGAGGCAGGAACTGGGTCTTATCTGTGCTGACAAGCTTGTCCATTCACTACGGCAAACAATCACAGCTTATCTGTTCCTTTAGCATCTCCTACTGCACAGTTACTTATTAAAGAATTCCTTAAATGCACCGTTTTATTGTACATAGATGTTATAAGACAGCATAACTATCTGCTCTAGTAATACTGAAGTCCTTGTTAACTGTTTAAGCCAAATTTATGGCAGATGAAAAAAATGACGTGTCCTCTGTACTGTACTCAACAGCTTACCTGGCACCTTCTGATCAGGCTAGGAAAGGCTTCAAGCACTTCCTTCTACCTGTCTGTGCAGCTCATCTGTTCCAGTGCCAGACAGTAAAGAGAACTTTAAAAACAAACAAACTGCTTCAAGGCCTAAGCTAAGAGGGTCCAGGGTAGTTCAATACCAGAAAACCTGGGGCTTCCAAACCATAACCGTGAGTTTGGACCCAACTCAAGTTCAGAGAGCTTCCACAGACGTCACCTTCTTCAGGCAGGCTGATGTGAACGCTGCACTTAACGCCTCTTTTTTTTCGCCTTCCTTTTTCGCTCCCCAATGACCTTGGTTAACATATCGCTAGGTAAACTCAAGCTCACCCAAGGGTTCCAGACTGGAGTGCAGGCACGCGTCTGTCATTGGCACCCTTTCCTAGAGTTGTGGTATACACCACTAATACGTTAAGGTACGTGTATAGAGCGAATCTGCGTCAATAGGAACAAACATCTTGGCCAGCTCAAGCCAACGGCCAGTCAGCTCTTAATACACAGCTAGATGCTCCTCCATCTCAAGAACTGACGTAACCCTGAAACAGTTAATTCTGAGGGGATGCCGTGTAACTCGGCCTGGAAGCACACAAAGGACAGCTGTAGTACAAAGGAGGATGCTTTGCTCTTTCTCAGGCAGTGGATAACGCTTTTGCTTTCTACCCAAATCCAACAAAAAGCAGTTGTAGCTGCTCTTATTTTCTCACTCAAGCATAGATTTCCTCCAACCCCCATGTTCAGGGTCAAGCATTTATCACACTAGGAAAACTAGACTGTTTTGCAGAAAATACGTGCTTAGAAAAATGACCTGAATTATTAAGGCTAAAGCTTTCATGCTTTTGGGCTTAACCCTGCAGTTTAAAAGAATGACTGCAGACCCAATTTTTTAAACCAGTAGCTGAAATGTAAAACCAGTGTGCTGGCTATATGCAAGACCACAACTGCGGTCTCCAGAGGCAGAGGTACTTTAATCAAAGCTGTCACTTCCACCCTTCCAACTGCTAGTTAGAATTATAGATTGCAGTATGCAAATTAGGTCAGAGTATTTGCTGAGAGGGTGGGGGGGGTGTTTACATTTGTTACTTCTCAGACTTTCTTTTGAAACCTTGTAAATTAGAATGTCATAAATATTCACCTTTGCATCAAAAGGAAGATTTTAATTCCTGCTGGAGAGGTCAAATTTGAGAACTTACAACGCAACTGAGCCAGCGTAAATAGGACCAGAAAACAGGGGACAGGAATAGTGTTCAGTGAAGTCACCCTACTGTAAAAGATGAAGGAATAAAGAGGGCTCTTTACCGCTCTGCCAGTTCCCAATCCTCTTGAATCTGTTTCTGCCTGGCCTTATGGTATTCCTCTCTCCAGCACTTGGAGCAAAATCCCTGCCAAGCAGGATTGCCATAGTAACCACATCCCTTCTTGCACAGTAGCTCTGACTGATCGACATGAATCCCTCTGCGTTCAGATTTCAGGTTCATTTTCTTCCTGTTTAAAGAGAAAAGGGTTAAAGGCAGAAACATGATAACAGCCTGCTAGAAATGATTTCTCTTGAAGGCTTGTCTTTTAGAAAGAAGTCACCTGTTTTAATTATTGAATAGTTCCGTAGTAACAAAATAAAGGCCACAGGAGGAAGGGCACAGTTACACAACCGCACAGCCCCGACAGCCAGCTGCAGCATTAGCATATGTTTGCATAGCTTTGACCTGCAGACGGTACCAGTCACGCAGCTACGCACACACGTGGAAAAAGGCACAGTTCTCCGATCTCACCAGCACATTGCTCTAACAGTCGCAGAGGCACAAAGCAACGGAGGAAAAAAGAAATACAGAAAGTTACAGTCACCACCAAAGAGAAGCAAACTGAGTAAGAGACAAAAGGTAAATAGGTTTGTATTCAGGCTGAGACTGTCTCTGCAAAAATCACACTAGCGAGACTTTAGGTAACATATCCTTGGCCTCAAAGCCTACGTCTGCGCAGCGCAGCATCACGGCTAACTCAGCAGGGGACGTTAACGTGGACGAGGTGCACCTCCATTTCCTTCAGCGCTCAGGCTACTTCAGGGTTAAGTTGGGCATCTGTATAAAGAACAGCTCTATGGAATTTATATATAGTGACTGCAACAAAAAGATTTATTTTCATGCCTACAGTACCGCTGTGCAGAGCCTGTCTTCCAGCGATCCAGCCCTCCCCTTTCCTTTTTTGCTTGACAGAAACCATCCCACGTGCCAGCTTGCTCCCCGGGGCATTTCAACTCCTGCATTCTAATTCTAAATGCTGGATTCATTGTAGAAGAAAAGCAGCACAGGATCACCTGCGCCAACAAGTTTAAGGTCCGCATATTAAAACGTTGACATTTGGATTGCAATACTGACGCACACAGACACTGGAAATATCGCAGCGTGGCAGTGGAAAGCAGGTCTTGGGCCCCAAATCCAGCCCCGTTTTCTTCCTGCGATCCTCAGCACAGAGTGCTTCGCGTAAGCTGAGCAGGCACCTTCGCTGTTTGGTTTCTTGCTCTCACAGTCGTAACCAAAGGCGCGGTGAGGACTTCTTCCCTCTCACGGGAAAGCCAGAAGATTTTTAAACCAACCCTGCCCTCCCCTCCAGCACATTACTTAAGATCACACGCGGAAAACGGAGCACACATTGAGATGCAATGCATGGAAAGCAAGATGAAAAGTGATTTCCTGAAATCAAAGAATGTCAGTAGCTGTCAGAGTAATCTTGTTTTCCCCCGAGATTCATAACGATCCTTAAGTTCGTATGCTCGAGGAACCTGGATCTCTGGTTGCTCACGCTTCTGCCCAGCAAAGGTTCCTCGCCCTGGAAGCTCTTGCGCTCGAGAGGCTCAGGCAGAGCCCCAAACTCTTCCCCGGGCCATCCAGCAAAACAGAGCTGATACGCACCGCGGTCGTGACCAAAGACCGCTTGCCCCCGTCAGAAGTAACAGCTGCTTTGTTCCAAGCTGAATTATACAAGATCAACCATTTTAAAAGACTGATAACGTTTAACATTTCCCATTAATCTAAAGAAGTTATTTTAAGTAATGGAAAACACATATGATTTTCTCTGAGGGGGGAACAAATTAAATATTCCATCTTATCTACCTAAGTATTAAGGCTTCTTCCACTAACATCTTTTCTATCTTTGAAAGAAGTAATGAGTTTCTAAAAATAATCTGAAAACAGTTTCATTGTAAAGACCTGTATATTAAGGGAATCGGTTTCTTAACAGCATACTTTACAAAGACACATTTTCTCATTTATATAGATGGAGAGCAGCTGAATACTCTCTTTTTTTCCCCACAGAAATGTCTGATAGTTAAACAGACACTAATATGCTTCTACAAAGCAAAATGAAAAAACCCTAGATTTTAAATATTTGAGAGCGCTTTACTTCATTCCCCTATGGACAAATTAACGAGGCAAAATAAGTCCATCGCCTTCACAAAAATCCTCTGGTTTCTGTACTATCTTCCTTTTCTGATTCCTCACGTAAGGTCTTTATGTTGACTAGAATGGTACACGGATGTGCTGACGGACAACCTACCCAGCGGACCAGAAACTAAACATCAGGTGCTTGTCAGCTGCACAGCCTGGGACAGAAACAGCACCTTGGCAGGACGCGGAAGCACAGCCCCTTCCCAGGGCATCGCCCGTGCCCTTCATCACCGATTCTGAACAGAATGGGGAAGCAAAAGCTCGAAACCCCTCAGTTACTCCTGATCCAGTTTAAAGACCGCTTCCTAAGAACAGGAGCCGCAGCAGCACTTTGATTAGAGACCGCTATTGCGGGTGCCTGTACTAGGAAAAAAACCACCATGCATAAAATGTTCAATATTGCCATGAATGGGAAAGCTGATCAGCCTGAATGTTTTCATTGTAAACTACAGGGAGCCACAAACACACAACAGGTAAAAACATCTTCATAACACAAACTTCAGAAAAATTTTACACTGACCTCCATCATCCAAGGAAATAAATCCCTGATCCTAACACCCCCGATCCGATCACCCACTACAACGGCGTGAGCCACAACGGTTTGCCCTTGCCATCTGTAGGCCAGTTCCACGAATTCAGGTGCCTGTTATTCAAAAGCACCGTGCTTCGGACACTCAGAGTTTTTGAAAACTAAAGGAGCGGAATGAAATACACGACCTCGCTTCTATCCCACATCAACGCCTTGCTTTCTGAAAGCTGAACAGCATACCAACGATGCGCTTTCACGATCTCCATACAGCCACACAAAAATTAGCTTTCTGGATCCGCAGAGCTTTAACCACACGCTAGTGCCACAGTTACCTCTGGCATCCTGCTAGCCCTTTGTGTACATCAGAACTAAACATACGGTTCTGTTTAGCCGCCAACTTCGGCGGCTTTCCCTGGAGTAAGCAACGCAGGCCTCTTAGTAGCAAGACATTTTTTTTCCCCCGCATTCTTTTGCGAGAGGTTTGCAAAGAGCTGCAAAGCCAAGCCACCAGAAAGCAAGCTGTTCTGCTGCCTCCCCGTCAAGTATTTTCGACTGCAGTTCCATCAGTTTCGGACGCAGGGACAAAAGAGGTCACCCTGAATCAATATGAAGCAATCACATGCTGCACTTAAAGCAGAGGCTCTCCGTTTCCTCTACGGACAGAGGGCCACGACACAAAAAGTTTCACAGCCAGGTTTTGCAGGCCAGCATTTACATTTTAATGAATTGAACAACTCAAGTTTTCATAAACTGAATATGAAAAAATCCACCTCAAGTCAACTTTCTGCAACTAAATCGCTGTGTACTTTATGATCGTTCATTCCTAAAAACGTTTAGTCAGAACTTTTGAGTGTTTGAAATGCTTCCCCTCCCCTTCTTTCCTCCCTTCTCTCCCTCCCTCTCCAGCCAAAGGTATATCGTTCTTCATTCAAAGATCAACTACTCAATGCATTTGCACGGCCACACCTCTTATTTTGCATGGTCAGACCTCTTCTTTTCATTCCTGCCCTGACTGCGTGACCTGTTCAAAGCTCGCTTCCGAGTAACGTAACCCAAAAGAAAGGACAAACGTGCTGTTCTCCTGGAGTCGCGGAGGCAGGCAGCTCTGAGCAGCATCCGTGCTGCCTCACCACTGAGAGGTCAGCAAAACAAGAGTGAGGAAGATAAACTTCCACATTAAAAAAAATAAAAATCACCTAATCAAGAAGGACAAAGTACCAGAAGCTTATAAACAAAATTAACTAGTACGATTTGGAGAGGTGCACTGCACCAAACGTCCTTTTTACATCTCCTGTATCCCAATTAAAACACTTCTCAACAACTCCAAGAGGCACATCTCCCGCCCAGGAGCAAACGCCCGTGATTTAAAGCATACTCATACGCGGCTTTGCTCAGTAAGTGCTTCAAATAGTTCTGCTGCGAGCATCGTCAGGGAAAGCAGAAGTGACGCTTTCTTACGCAGTTCCTCAGAAATACCATGATACAGAATCTGCATTTCTGTACCCGTACTAGACCTCATCAAAGGTTAATATCTATGTTAATTAGTATCACCCCTTTGAAAAGTTTAGAAAAAGAGGCTCCTCAACTTAGTTATTAATTTATAAAAAATCCCTTTACCCTTTTTACTGATTTGCAAGTAAAAGCTTCTTCGCTCCCATTTTCTTTTGAAATGGAAAAAATGGAAAACACCTCTTTCTACGATGACGATCTTTAAACCCCACCTAACACACCGCGTGTGCGGTTGCTCAGAGGATCGCTGCCAACGTGTGCTGTTCCATCATGGCTGCGAAAGCGGGTTTATCCTGGACAACTGCGACACGGAAAGCTGTCCCATTGCTGGCCATCAGCGCCTTTGTACCACAGGAACACAGGACCAGGCTGTATGGACACCAAAGAGCTCCTGGTGTTACTGCCACACACACCCTGGGCCGGTACCCACCCGGCCTGACAGCGTCCTAACTCTGAGCTACGGCATCGGCTGCATCGTTCCACGCTGTTCTAGATGTCGAGCTTTATTCTTCCAAACTGCAGTGATATCAACAGCAGATGAATACTTGTGCACCGTTGGTAGATGAGGCGTACGATACATGTTATGTCAGATATGTTTGAAGGGTGGCACATCAAAGGTCTCTAATGACAGATCAGATCGCCTTCTGAAGCTTTTTCATAAACATCTTAGAATATTTAGTTTTGTTACTATGTCTAGCACGTGGAAAAAAAAACCCACTGTGGTTTAATTAAAAATTAGCTTTTTACTTGCTTTAACGCAATTCATTCTGAAGCTCTTGAATACATCTTCCTATCGACACATTTTTCTTGCTGTACCTAGACTCATTTAAATTTTTCCTTTTTATTCAGTAGTACTTTGAGCACCCGTTTACTTAGAGCAAATACTTTTTAAGAAGTGCAATACCAACTCAGAGGTTCCTCGTCCCTTGCTCACACCCCTTGATTTTTCCTGTCAAGTTTGTCATCCAAGAAGGCTATCCAATAAACCATAGCTCTTGCTTCAGAAAATGGAAATTCACATCATTTTTTTTTAGGAAGGATAAACCAGCTGTCTGCCCAACAGTTCCTCTGCGACTCTGTCAAAGCTGCAGCTGAAGACGTATGTGCAAAGAGCACGGGGTTTCGGTTACCACAGTCGTGGCAGCAGACATCTGAGCCAAAACCAGAAAAACCAACTTTTCTGCAAAATACTGCTGGCGGACAGCCACATCACTTTCCCCGAGTCACATACTTCAATCCCTCTTTGAAGATTTACTAAGGAAAACACAGAAAGAGTTAAGACACAGGAAACACGCGTTTTGTTTCAAGTATTATCAAAGAAAAAGAACCAAAGCGTTCAGGTCGGCCGGAGGGGTCAGGGGAGAGGGGAGGAAAGAGGAAGGGGTGGTTTTTTAAGAAATGTTTTCCATTGACCCGAAGCGCAACAGTATTCATTGAACGCGGGTGCTTAATAAAACCCATATTCTAGTTTTCAAGGATTTTCAGTTTCAGGTCTCAGGAGCCCAAGTTTCTCATGGGAAGCGATAAGGATACACCTAACTCTACAAAGGGATGCCATCAAAGCATTCGGTCTTCAGACGCTTGCAGTCTACAATCTTAACTCCCTACACACCACTGGGAAACAGCTACAGACACCCGAACACGACCCGCAACAGCCACCAAAGCTCAGGCAGCAACACCTTGCCTACATCTCACCGTAGATGCCCACGTTCCTGTACGGGTCTAGGCCCAAGGACATCAGGCTGGACGTCCGACCTCTGGCATCCTGACTGCTCATAGGAAAAGACAGTGAAGCTCACCCCCACCAGTGCAGAACTAACCTGACTGCACCGACACAGAATTAGGCAATCATGCTATTTTACTACTTTTGTTCTCTGATGATCTTCCACTACATTCCCATGGGACTAAAGATAAAGCCTTCAGAATCAGTCCTATTTCACAATTAAAACTATGGGATAAGAAGAGAGCTGAGAAGTTTGCCAACACCGGATGATCACAGGTGGTATCTTGACGTGCAGGCCAGTTACACAAAGCACAAAACTAGCTCTAAGTTTCCAAAAGGCGCTCTCTCCTCCAATTCTAAGTCCATAAACCCTTAGGCCATTTCTGTCAGTATCCCGTAATGGGGACTGAAGTCGCAGCAATTATTGCTCCAGGACATTGTACTTTTCAGATCAGACTCAAAGCTCTCGACAACAGCAAAAGACTATATTCTAATTTTTACACAGACCAGATTACAAAACAGCTGGAAAAATTCATAGTAAACGTATTTAAGGCAGGTATCATAGTCACAGCCAAGAGCAAGCGCATTCTTAGCTTTTACGCAATATGAAAAAGGGGCTCCTTTCATCAAAAATAGGATCTGTCACTAAGGGCTGCTTTAACGCACACATGAAAGACGATTCTTACGTAACACGTTCTTCTCAGCAATAAATCTAAGATCATTTTCATAACACATTAGGGTTTCCAAAGACTGCAGACACAGCTTTGGCTTCAGGAGAAGCACCGCGTGTGAAATAAGGTGTAGAAGTCGTATCGCTTTATCATGAGTTCAGACACCACCGGCTCGTTTTTCTTGTTCCTCTCTGACACGTACCTACCTTACCTCCCAGGGACCGAGTCTGCAAACAGATACCTTTATTGTCCGTGCAGACTGCATCGCTGCCACAACGACAAGATATTGACTTTTTCATAAACTATTTATTAGTCCTGGATTGTTTAGGTCACCTTTGATGGAAGAGCTGGCTGAAAAAGCTCACATATCAAAGCTGAGTAGAAAAGGGTCTCATTTAATCAACCTACAGGCGCCTTTAGTAAGGGGTAATTGCAAGTCAGTTTATAATTATTACAAGCGATGAAAAACAGTTTTTAAATAACTCTGCATGCTAACTCTGGAAACGAAAGCAGTAGCTTTGTAAGACCGTTGTGTAAATCAGTTTCAATATTGGCACCAAATTCATTAACCGTATCTAAAAACAGGAAAAGACTTCACCTTGCAGCTTCGAAACAGGCAGGCTGGCACAAAGGTACGAAACCACCTTTGACTTCTGCGAATCCTATTCCAGCCTTCTACGCTTTTGACCACGAACGAAAAAAACCTGTCTGCTGACATCTGACTCCCTCCGCCTGCTTTTGGTTTGGGTTGGGTTTGTTTTGTGGGTTTTTTTCCCCCCCCCCTCATCTCTTTATCTCACCCTACTTCCTGAAATCAACAGTCGTCTGAAAAAAATCTTGGCACAACTCTTAGCAACAACCTACACCAGTCTTCTCACTGGACTGAAGCAAATGGGATTTGGTTCTTCAAGTTTAAGTCTTCATAGCACTAAATGAACACGGTGCATTAATTCTTCTCATTAAAAAGCATCAAAGAGCGCTCGCAATGTCTGATGCAGGATCACGCACTGAAACTGGTCATTAACGGCCATCCCCAGGCACGGGATTTTAGAGCAGGAAAAGAAGAAAAACCGGGGAAGTCTCCAAACACGCAATTCTTACAGTAGTGGTTGCTGATTCACACTCTGCTGGTGCCTGAACAGTACGCCGTACTCCACATCAAGCGAGTAGCAAGTCCCATCTAAAACCGCAGGCAACTCCCGAGACTGAAAATAAATTTACAAGGTAGACGAGAAAGTGCCTCAGAACAGAGGGGGTGGAAGGATGGGACTGGGTTAAGGTCTCTAAATACAAATTTTGCCAGTGGAAAAACATCCTTAAAATAACATGGATTTATTTCAAAGAGCAACCACTGACCCAAATGCCACAAAATTCTTAAGAGCCATGTAAGCGTTGAAATAGTCGTGATTCATGTGTAACCCTAAACATTCAGGCACGTAATTAGCAGAGAGGTAATTAAACATGAGTTAACTTCCTCCAAAGGAAAGGGTGGGGCAACATGATCCAAGCGACTCATGAACAGAAAACACGAAAGCCATGAGACACCTTCTGAACCAGGAAAGAAAGACGGTAGCTATCTTTGCAGAGTAGATCAGATACATCTTCACAGTTCTAATGGGCATCTTTCTGGCAATTAAGACATTTCAGCTGTAGCGGTTGTTTCCTAGTAGAAACCGTACAAGTTGTTAACTAAGGATCCTGAGAAAAGGAACAGTTGTTAACTGCGATGACAGCCGCACAGTCCGATCAGCCACCTGGAAACAACCGCGCTCCTTGGTACTGTAATTTGGCAGGGGAAATTGCAGCCACTGCTTAAAACCGCTGAAACCTAATGGCCGTGAGGCTTCAACACGCTGCCCGCAGAGCTCACCGCTCACTCCAGCCTGATGCATCTTCCCCCTCCAACGTCAGTACCGACCTTAAGCTACGGTTTTGTTTGTCCGCATCAAATTCTTAACTACCGCCCGCAGCAATGACCGCTCAGCTAGGAGCGTATTCATGAACTAACAGACTGTCTCGCCAGCGACATGTGACTCATAATTGCACTTTTAAATGAAATCACAAGAAACATCTAAAAACTGCTTTGTACTGTTTGACTGGGAATTCGAGTAAGAACATGAAGAAGATGAGCTAAAACTTCTAAAATCTCCTCAGAAACAGCAGCGATCGGCTTCTACACGCTCCGTGGTTTTTGCCAACACGTCAACCGTGCTCACCTGGATACAGGTTAAAACTAAGTTTCCTCTAACCTCAGAGAAAAACTTCTCAGCATCTTATGCGCTTTGTGCCTGACTTGTTACTGACGGCATTTCAACAGGACTTCACAAGCACGATTTTTAGGTCTAGTTTTAGGTCACAAGTAGTCCATCATCAGGAAAAAAAAAAAAAGCATAATTGGGGATTATATAGCAAACATCAGGCAGGGAAGGAGGGAGCTGAGAAAGACTGTTCTAGACTGCAAAACAAAATTAAATACCAGAATCATGGACTATCTTCAAGCTTATAATCATAGTTTGTTGTGTAAAGTGATCTTATAAATTGGTATAATTGGCTTTACGTCCTATTCTTCCCTTCTATGGCATGATGTTTTGGTTTTTTGTCAGCAAAGCATTCCACTGAGCTACCATTCTCTTCCTAGTCCTCCCCCCTGCAACTCACTTGTGTAACCACGTCCAGAAGGCCAACACATCCACTTCCCGAGTAACGCACTGCTCCGGGAAAACACCACGGCCTTCTACGCTGATCCGTCATTAGTCTCAAAGGAGTCTCCGGTAACTGGAAAACCAAGAGCTGCCCAGTTATACAGCCCAGAGTACTGGCACGAGGAGCTGCCAGTACACAGCACCGCTTCGAACACAGCTCCGTGACTATGAGGCCAAACAAGAAAAGCACGGCAAGTCACGCCAATAATGGATTTACATCGCAGCCTCCGTAACGCCGCCCTCTTCCCAAATCTGTGCAGCGCCACTAATCCCCAGCACTGGGCCAGATCAGGGCCCCGCTCAGCCCCAAAAAATGGTTTGAATTTTGCCTGTCACAACCCGCTCCGTTAACCCACCGCCCAAGGGGGGTGCCCCGCCGCAGACCGAGGCGGCCCAGAGCAGCAGGACTGAAGGCAGCGTGGAACCACCCCTCAGAGAGGTTTTTTGTTACTCCGAGTGCGTCATTCATCCTTCTGTACCTCACACCCGCTCTGAAAATACAGCCACTCCCTACTTCAAGGGAACAACCAAACCCCGCGCAGGGTGCTCACGCAGGGACAAACACCCACAAAAGCATCCAAAACGCGCTGCTCAGCATTTTAAATACACTCCAGACTTCGCTTGGCTGGAGTTTAAAGGACTTTGGTCCCCAGCCTTACAATAAGAAGCCACGCAGCGGTAATACTTACAAGCAAAGAGTCAAAACCCCCTTGACCCACAAGGAATTTAGCAGGGAAACAGGCCGAGGGCCAGATTCGCGAAGTTATCGGCGGCACCTTCACCCTGATTAACTCTTGAAAGGTACCCACAGAATTAAAAAGTATTAAAAATACACGTTACAAAACCAGCTTAGTTTTCGGAGCTGCGCAGGGAGGGAAGCGGCTTCCCGAGTTTCTCCGTAGGCCAGCGCGCTGAGCCCGGTTACAGCCCCGCTCCCGGAGCCCGGCGGACCCCTGGCACCGCCGCAGCCCCGCAGGAGAGGCCCGGGGGGGAGCCCCGCGGCGGGGCGCCGGGCGCGGCTTCCGACGCCGCCTCGCCGAGCCTCGAGAACCGTAACGACCGGCGGCGGGGGGACGCCGGCAGCCGCCAGCCCCTGACCGACTGACTGACTGACCGACCGACCGACCGCCCGCCCGGCTGCAGCGCAGGGGGCTCCCGCAGCGGGGATCCCCTTCCCGCGGCCGGGCCCGGCGGCACCGGGCGGCCGCTGACAGGGACCCGGCGGCCCCGCGGCCCCTCAGCGAGCGGCGAGGCGGGTCCGAGCGGCGGCTCACCGGTTGCCCCGGGGCGGCGGGGGCGACCCCCGCTCCGCTCCGCGCTGCTCCGCTCCTGCCGCGGCGGCGCTTCCCTGACGGCGGCCCGGCGCTTCCTCCCCGCGGCGGCGGAAGGGCGTGCCGTCACTTCCGGGGCGGGGCCCTTCCCGGAAGGAAGCGACCGGCTGCCCGGCCGCGGGGCTCCCGGCCGCGGGGCTCGGAGCCTGGTCAGGGGAAGGGGCCGGGGGTCGCCGTGAGCCGCGGCGGGGGCGCAGGGCTGCCGCACGCCTGCCCGAGCGCGGTATCACCGGCGCTGCCCGCGCTCTCCGCACCGCGTCCGGGCTGGGAAGGGGAACAGACGCGGCCTCCTTCCCTTCAGCCTCCGTTTGCGCCCCCGGGCCGCCCGCCGCCGCGCTGTCCCGCAGGCCCCGGCGCTGCTCCGGGAGCTGAGGGCTGGCTGCGCTGCCTGCAGCAGAACCGGAGGCAGCGGCTGCTGTTTAAAACCGATTCCTCTTTCCCTTCCCATTAACACGGTCCTGTCCAGTGCTGGTTTCAGTGTCTTCCCCCCCCAGCTCAACGCAGACACCCAGTTGCGAAAGCAGAGATCGCTTTGGCGAGACAACGGGACGGCAAGGGAAATGTTATTTTAGTGACTTCGGAAACAGAGGGGTAATACTGAGCAGCCAGCCAAGCAAACCCAGACCCTTCCTTTTCCAGCGCTGCACAAGCAGGGCCAGCTCCAGCCCTTCCCGGGCTGTGCCGCAGGGAGGGGAGGCAGGAGACCCGAATGCCGGATACCCGCCCGGAGGCTGCGGGCGCTGCCTAAGCGCCATCGGCGAAGGACGCGATGAGGAGTTAGTGGCTGGCGCGGTTAAACGAAGCCTGGGACAGAGACCGGCGTCTTCAGTTGCAGTCGGGCAAAGCAAACTCCCAGGGAGCGAGGAGGGGGACGGCAGCGGCTGCAGGCCCGATGAGCCAGATTCCGACCGTTTTCAGTATAATCTACTTTTATTGCACAACACAAACTCTATATCCACATTTTCTTCTATGTATTTTAAATAAAAACCAGACTACATATTACCTGAACTGAAAAGCCAAATGTAGTAAGAAACAATACACGACAGTACCGCAGTATTAAACATCGCACATCTGCTTACGTAAAAGCAAAACACATTTGGAGATAATTCCGAACCCTGATCGTTAGCATCCGGGCTGGATTTTCAAAGGCATTACGGGTTACGATGCATAGACACGTACAATTTATAATTCAGCAAAACAATACCCATTTATAAAAGTCACAGTGAAAGTGGAGGTAAACTTATACCAAGCTCGTGTAAGTAAAGTGAGTAACAACTGCTGTGCCGGAAAGCCATTTCCAGTTAGAGCACTACGTACAGAAGATAACAACAGAACAACATTGCCCTCTGCAATCTAACTTATTTGCAGAGACAGCGAAAGACTGGAGGGGTTTTTTCTGTTTGCTAAATGAAATTATGTTTCCAAAACTCGGGACTATCCTGGGTGCTCTCTGCTGTGTCAGCACAACCTGAAAACATTTACAATTGTTTACCTACAAATAACCAGAGCGATCAATACCACTCCAGGGCTCAGTAATGCCAGTCATGACTTAGAGCCAGCGGGGTCTATGAGTTGTCCAGAGTAAAGCAGTTACTGAATGCAGAAAGTGAAAGAAATAGCACGTCCCAGAGATTTGTGATGAGATAAGGGATCATCTTTCTACGGGCTTTGCTCCGAAGTCTTCTCTTACCTGTCAGGCAGGTGCGTCCCAAACTTGGCTACCGTGCTTTGCCACGCGGCAAAGAAAGACCCAGTGCATAAGCTGTGGCATCAAGGTCCTCGGGCCTCTAACCAACGATGCTGAGATGCCAGCAGCGTGACCCCACAGCCACCTCCCCGTCACTGCTGGACTTCCCAGTGCAATCCACAGCCACCGAGTTTTCCCACCCGCTTAACTCGATGCCTCGCGATACCATCAACTCACACAGAGACCGGATGAACACCGTCGAGGTCGGCTGGGCTGCGGGACGGCCTGGATCCTCGGCCTGACCTCACGTCAACGGCGATGAACGTTCCTCTGCCTCACGCAGCACGGGAGTTGAAATAAAGCGCAAAGGCGGCTCCGCAATGCAAACAATCCGCTCTGGCACCAGACTTTCCCTGGGGGCACTCCCACCGCCGTCCTCATCGCGTCACCTGTCCCGCGTCATCTATAAACAAGAACGAGCAGTGAGAATAAAGCTGGGCAGGAAGGGTCCCAGGGCTCGCAAGTGCCAAACGAAGCTAGGAAATCATGATGTTTAATTATACCAGTATTATTTCTTTTTTAAGAAAAAAAGCAAACAGATGAGATCATGCACTTATCCTTCAGCTCACAGCAAGCAATCAACAAGGCCCTCAAACCCCGAGGTACAGGTACAGCCTGAACACGTATTACTATGAAACAGATGTAAGCCTTTAAAAGAAGAGGTTACATCACTTAACAGTCTTTAGAAAAAAATAAAGCAGAAGAGTGAAATTAAAGTGATTATGCTCTAAATATGTTTTTTTAATTCATTTATTCAGGTATTTTTGTCAGTAATAGGATTTTCACTGTTTTTTTAGCAACTATCAGTCACCATATTGTAATATTAAAATAATCCCTTTCGTTTAAAACGGACTAAGTATTCATCTTGCAAACAAACTTGAGGGTGCAACAGAGAGAAGTAAAACCTGTCCTGCACAGGGAGTTGTACGTCTTAAAGGTCAGAGGAAGGGGTGAGGACGAAGGGGGAACCCAGGCAGAGCCGTCATCCCACGGTGAACCTTCAGACCGGACACCTCATCCCCTCGTGCCTCTTGCACGGCATCCAGCAAAGGGAGCTGGGGGGGAGCGGGAGCTCACCGAAGCCCTCCTGCAGAGCCAGCGAGGACTGTCCCGGGGGAATCACGCTGCAGAACTAATTCCCTCCCACTTTCCTATTTGCAAAACCCAGCACATGCTCAGTGCGCAGGATACATCTGAAACGGGCTTTATGCCGTTCTGGGGGGCAGCGATCAGCAACCTCGCTCGGCTGCAGACTTCGCTAGGAAAACACAGATACACCGAGAACCACAAACCAAAGCCCTGGCCAACCTCTCCCTCTTCCACAACACACACATTGGGAGGATCTGGCTCCAAGCAGATCAGGGTTTAACAAAGCTATCGTTTGGAGCAGTTTAAAATACCAACGTCGGTCAGAGTTTGCTGGAATTTTAGCAGTCACTTCAGCAAAGGCCAGATTACGTCCTTACGCACACCAGCACGTCTCTCACATGACAGAAGTCC
This sequence comes from Platalea leucorodia, assembly GCF_965183815.1. Classification (NCBI taxonomy): domain Eukaryota; kingdom Metazoa; phylum Chordata; class Aves; order Pelecaniformes; family Threskiornithidae; genus Platalea; species Platalea leucorodia. Next base: position 12,649,956 of record NC_138838.1, on the reverse strand, counting down.
GACTTTTGCCTTCAAGGGTTTGGGCTGGCCCCAGCCCCGCGACCGCGCTGTTTCGCTGTCGAAGCGACAGGCGTCTCAGCGGGGCAGAAAGGAGACCGCAGCTGGATTAACGAGCACTGATTCTCCAAATGGACGCATTGCCGAGACTCAAGGAAGGTTACTGATTCTCCTGTAACTACAAAAGCCTTTGCTTTTTCATATATTGAACACCTCTGGGATAAGTGATTTTACGAAATGGGGGCAGGGGATATCTAAGGCATAAGCAGGCTTATCAGAAAAGCAATGCTTAACTCAACCCTTAACTCTCGGGCTCGTTTTAGGAAAGAGTGTTACACAACTGAGCAACAGCAACAACAATCTCAAAAATATTCCCGTTAACAAGTTCAGGTATTTGCATATTTACATCATGAGGTGTCTCCCCAGCAGACTTCCTAAAGCTTAAAAAATCCGTCAAAAGGGGCTGTGCAGAACCTTCTGCTGCAGTAACTCACTGCTTTTGCTACACAGGTAACTAAGACCTGAAACCCCCCAAACCAACCAAAGAACCCACACCCTCAGCAATGCAGAAACTGATCCCTCAGTATAGATTCTGGTTAAAATCAGCTTAAAAAAAAAAATCCAGCAGTCTCAGAAGAAAACACGCACCACGAGGACAAAAGAGACCTTGCTAATGGCTCGAAGGCTTCCCAGATCAGAGATGCTAGCACCTTCGCTTTCCTCCAAGGAGGAGGGAAATTCAGCAACGTGCATTTCAGGTTACTACGTATTGTGGTATTCAAGTTCAGAAGCCCGCACCAAGTTGAAAAGTTATGTTCTTTTTAAAATTTTTTTTAACTTTTGAAATCAACAGTCATTAAGTGGATGCTGCGCACAAATATCTTTTCACCTCATTTTTGAGTGCTTTATAGAGACGAGCAGGTATCCTTCCTATTCCGCGAGCGTAAAACAGACGCAGAAACACGTAACGTGCTGTGAAACGGCCCCGTCACTTAACACGGGGCCTGGCAGTAAGACCTGCCTTTGCTTCCTGTTAAAAACCACTAGACAATGCATATATAGAGGGGACGTTAAGGACAAGTCTTGTTATGTTTTTGCTCAGACACACAGCAACCCCCCAAAATAGCTAACAATTCTACTTTTTAAATAACTGTCCCACCATTTCCCCCAGTATTCATAAACCGGAGTAGTCACTGCAATCCAGATGTGCAATCCGCGCTTTGAAAATACCCGAGACTTCTTATTTACACGGGGGGGGAAGAGTTGATTCTAACAGACGTGTTCCCGTATACCGATCTGGAACCAAAAATGGCATGTATCGTCTCAGAACACGAAACAAAAAATGTCTTTCCTTCAAACTGAATGAGCTAAACGGACTGGCATGCATTGTCCTTTTAACGATCTGCAAACACGATATTCATAGCAACATTATACTGATGACATGAGGCCGTTTACTGCGTGGCCAATTTGCCTACGGTGTCAGCTCGCAAACACAGGGTATTTGGGAGCGTGGGGGTGGCAATGTAGCTACGTAGATGATAAAGTGGCAAAAAAACTAAGTAGAAGCACAGAGAAATAGGTAAAGATGTTCTAGCAAACCTCTGGCCTAGCCAGCTAGAAAGAAAAGTCCTAAAGAAAAAAAAAACAAAACAAAACAAACAGTATTACATAGGCATTTAGTTTAATTAGACAATTATAAAGGATTCCTGACATACAAAAACATCAATCATTTTAAACATGGATTTAGTAGATCAGCTACTCACATTTTTGTTGCAAACGCAGAATTTCAAAAATTACGCTATACGCCAAGAAAAGTCAATAACGTTATATAAACCAGTTATTAGATTACACTCCCCTGACATCCGCCTGCACAACTCTTCTGTTTCTGTCAAAAAATGAGTACATATTAGGCAATATCATCTAAATCAATGTAAACAGAGACTGCTTAGAACAAGTGTAGTCAATAACAATACTGTTAACTTGCACAAGTCACAACACAGAACGTATGTGTTTAATGAAAGCACGTTGGCTCAAATTCGCGTTTTCTTTTGCAATATTGCACTTAATGTTTGCTCTCTTCTGGAGGATCTGAAGGATGAAAGCTTCAATTAAGATGCAACTGATACAGACCAAGATCTTAATTTTTATCTTTTTGGTTAGGTAGTCCTCCTTCCTTATTTAAGCAATAAACAGGAAAAAGTTATAAAATATCGGTGTGTGGATATTACGAAATAGCAAACATGACTGAAACAGGAACTTTGTCATCATAGCTTCTCTAGAACAACAGCGGAAAAATTCTTAAAGCCAAACCAAAAAACCTACTGTTACATCAGACTGTGTCCCATCTCTGCAAGGAGTGCTGAAATTCAAACCAGAGTTATGTCCCATGTAAACACGTGTATGGGAAGTGGCAAAAAGCACTGAATAACCCAATAAAACTGCAATTCTCATTGCAGCCTCTAAATAAACTGATGCTGAGAATCCTGAACTTCAATGTCTGAAGTGTACAAGCAGCCAAACCTCTGTAAGCCTCAGCTTTAAGATCTTACGTCACATTATTAGAAACTGTGGTTTGCAGATTAAGATTCCCGGGTGGGGGGGAATTAAGCCAGCAGAGCAGTGAAGAAACCATGCAAGCTTCCTCTCATTTGAGGGAAATTTTACTAGTTTCGGTCTGACTTTTAATTTTGGGTTGTCAAACACAAGTGCAACTTGTAACACAAAGGCCAATATTTAAGAAAACAATTTAAACAAACTTAAAATAAGATCCAAATGCACGTAATTTCCTGCTTCCCTCCATTTCAAAAATTAAGGTCTGGACTTGAAACTCAGCACTTGACAATGATCCTCTGCAAGTAAACATTTGAAAAGAGATCATTAGAGCTATGTGCCCCCACCTCAGAGAGACAATTTACTAAAAATTCCTAATTAAACACATAAAAGTGTGACAGTGCAAACAATTTGCCTCTTTTTTGCAAGACAATTTGATCATAAAGTTCTTCAAATTATTCTAAAAATTACCTCAGGTAACTGAGAATTTTTATCATTGTAATTAACACGTTTCTGAAGTGTTTTGGTCAAAAGCTTAATTAAGCAATATTCTTGGATTAACTAATCCAATGGAATGCAATATGCAGACATTTACTTTCCCCCTTTAAGATTAGTTTGAGGCCACTTCAAGTGGGGTCTTTTAGAAAAAGACTTGAGTTTTCTGTACCTCACAAAACAGGAATATCTTCAGATGTTTACCTGTCCTGTTTTGGACATAACGTAATTCAACTTCGGGCTGTGGTTACTACCGTCAGAAGCACACGTTACCTTCTGAAAAGAACATGATTCCGCAAGGGCTGCCTCTCTCAGTGTGGCAAGACATTCACCACCCAGGTATGCTGGTTTCTAATTGGAGAAATATTTGAATATCAAAGTTGAATTTTTTTTTCCTGATATTACACCAGGAAGGGTCAACACGAATGTTAAAAATGAGGCTTAATTGTCTGAAGAAGGTGAGATGAAGGAAGCGCTTGCCTAGCCTCATCATTTGACTCTAACCCTAGAACAAAGTTTAGTATCACAGAAAGTAAAAACAGTCAGTAATAAAAGAATATACATTAAATATTCCTCTTACTGCTGCTAATAGGAACATACATATAGGGTTTTCTCATTTACCAAAAGCCTTTGTAAATGACCTGATTCTACAGAGCTTCTTTTTTTGTAGATACTGTAAACATTTAGAATTTCTAAGGCTAAAATCAGGCACAAGTCTTCCATGAACAGTTATTATTCCTAAAAGCATTAAGGAACATACTCCAAGTCTGCTATTCCTTTTTGTAACAATGGAAATAATTGAAATATAATATTATAGTTCACAATGTAAATTCTTAATTAAAAAAGAAATATACCTTCATCGTGACAACGATTAATAATATATAGGGAACACTACTTTTTTTTTTTTTTTTTTTAAATGGTCTATTACATCAAAATTACATTTCCAGAATCTCTGTGCTGGGTGTTACTCGACTTTATAAAGTGGTAAGTTTAAGTAGTGACTAAAACATTTCTAAGAGGGTAAAATTCAACCACGTTATGTCAGCATTATTAGCACCCCGGCTTTATAACAACGCAGGCGAGATCTGCAATATCCATTTTGCAGCCCACGACACTGAAGCCACACGGTAGGTGGCACCTTTTAAAAGGTGTTAGACGCTCCTCTCCGTAATTTCCGTGAGGTGATTTTGTTTTGTGCCTCGTTAAGGTACCTGAGCCAACAGTCTTCTTTCAGGCTGGTTTTTGAAGATTTCAGAGGTTTTTCACCCTCTGCAGCAGGTTCCCTTTTGCTGAGCAGCTAAGCGTTAGCCAACGTTTCAGCAGACTGATTCCAATACACGGTAGCAGCAATGCATTTCCAGAGACACGTTGCAAAAATATTAAAAGCAATTGTCGTCTAGAAGTCCTTTTATTCCCTGCACTGTTCTGGACAAAATAACTCACCACCAAGTAATCTTGAATTCATAGATAGGACGCTTGCAGTAATAGTGATTTATCAGGTGTTTATCACACACCCCAATACACTGATGGTCCACAGTTATCCCTCTGTCAGACAGGTCTGTCACAATACAGTGCAGGAGATCGTACACATCAGCTACGGCCTCCCAGGGGCCAAAAGAGACATCTACTTCACAATGGTGTTCAAATAGCTTTGTCTCGCTTTCACTCCTTTCGAAACGCAAAGAATTGAAATGCGGGCATTCGTAGGGAGTGATGGGCATCTCTTCTTTGAAGACACAGACCTTCAATTTTGCAAATCTTGCTTTTCTTTGCATAGCTCTAAGCTTTGCTATTTCGATTATCCGTTCCAAATGATCTAAAAAAAAAGTTGAAAATAACAATGAAGCACCTAGTAAAAGAAAACAAATGCAATTATTTCATGTGAAACATATTACTGCAGCGTTTAACAAGTTATTCTTAACATAATATTAGCAGCAACAGGAAGCTGCATGTAGCTAGATATATAGTAATTAAATCAATCTCAGTTATCTTGTGAGCTTGGTGTTCTCACTATACGCCCAAGTTTATTCAACTGCAGGTCCTAGCGGAACAAATGCAGAGGCAGAAAAACCTTCTCGTTTAATAAGCCTTGCATGTTATGGCCTAGATCTTGCTCCCTTTTAAGACAGCATAAAAATCCACATCCTTGGATACAGCAGGAACAATCTGGCGTGGGGACCTCAAAGATCTAAAGAGCATGGAAGGTACCCAAAAACCTTCTCAAATACAACGGAACTGGTGTGAAAGCTGAAAGCGCCATGGGTACTGCTACAATCATGCTAGAAGAAACAGTCAATACTACGTTGTTTATTTACCTTTGTAATATGGCATTAGGCCCAGGAAAGCTTGTCTAACTTTTTCTCCTTTAAGAGGCTGGATATCCTCTAGATTGTCCAGCAGTGGTCCTATGGAATAATACTGAGCTTCCTTGTAAACTGACCTCACTCGTTCTCTCGGTGGCAGGTCACCAGATCGTAGAAAGTTAAGTATGTCTCTAAAAAAAGGGCAAAAATACTGTTAGGTAACAAGTTTCCACCAGAACTGCTGCAGGTGGGAAAGGAGAGAAAACGCTGGATATTCATTGTGTATTCTATTGAGACGGAAATCCTCACGCTTAGACGGCAACTGAAATAAGTGTGAGCCATGTTTCCAACAGATGTTTTTAAAAGCATTTGCCGTGTTCCAGTTTCCAGGGCATTTCACATTTTGCCTCTGTTAATGTCAAAACTCATTCAAAAAAACACCATCATATTTTAAACAAAAAGTTCAAGGTGGAGTAACCAATTAAAATAGAACAGGACCCAGTATTCCATATATTCCCAGTATGTATATTCCCAGTATTCCATGAGAAAGAGATCATAGTCACTGAATTTCAAATTTAGGTCTGTGACAAAACAATCTTTTCCATTTTCCTGGAGAACCATATCCACGGACATTTTATCCCACACAGAACCAGGATTCTAACTGAACAGATGGTATATTTGCAAAGGAAGTATTCTCTTCACAGGATCAGTGTCATACACACTTGTAGTATATATAATAATAATAATAACAACAACAATAATAATAATAACAATAATAATAATAATAAAGAGAGAACGTTGCCTTGTAGTTCTGCAACACTTAAGCTACAAGATTTTTAACAACAAATCCCTTTATAAGCATTAACCAACAAAATTATTATTGACCATATCAAATAAAACAAGCATTACTGCAATCTTCATTAGAATGTCAACAAATACAGCAAGTGCTAACTTGCCTCTCTGTTCCCCCTCTATTTTCAGTTCAGATTGATAACATCACAAATGAATTGATTTTCCAGCAAAGCGGCAGGCACTTCTAAACCGCCAAATGTAAATAAACAATTATTTTCCAATAAATATAGTGGCTTAATCTATTTCTGTCCCAGATTATGGTACAATCGACCAAATGTGCTTTGAAAATAATTCAATCCTCCTCTGTTGAAGAGATGAAGGAAATGTCTACAAAGGAGAAACAAGAAACGGAAGTTAAACTGCAAAGTGTGCTTTGGGCAAAGACCTTAACCCAAGAACATTCACCCAGAATATTGGTAAGATCATGGTTAGTTTAATTAAAAATGAAACAAAAGCTAAACACATAAGAAGGAACCCTGAAGGTGAAGGAATATGGCACTACCAGCAAAAATAATTTTAAAAAATTTCTTTGAGGCTTGTGCTTTTTTACCAGTTATGTTATATCCTGTTTAAACACTGAACACATCATAGTTTCAACTGTTTAAGAAACCTAGCTGCATTCCTTCCATTTCCTCTTTATCATAAATACTGTCATATCAATTAAAAAAGCGGTCTTGTACAAAAGAACTTCCTATGAAAAGCAATGCCAAATACATTCTTTTTTAAAACATCAAAGGAACTTGATACCGTGAAAGGAGGTACTCTAGAGGAGACAATGCACGAATTCAAAACAGTACTTGTTTTTCTTTTCCCATTGTAAAACTTAAGCCCGTAAGAATAAAACAAATAGTTTTTTAATTGCAATATACTCTTCTCTTGAGACGTTTTGAAGGCGCAGATGCCAGCCAGTCACATTGACCTACTACACAAATACGATTTAACTAGAAGGAAAAAAAAAAAAAGTTAAAACTTATTTTTCTTTGAAAATAATTTTCTTCGGTAACAACTTTGAAAGTGTGCTACTGAGGACACCGTACATACCCAAAGTAGGTGCCATCTCTGTCAATAAAGTATCTGCCTTCAGCATCCGTTGGAATATAGTGTCTTCCACTGAACATAGCCGCCAACATTGTGTCCTCATAACGTCTCAGTGTTGACAGTCTTGTTGTAAAATACATGCCTCCTACGTTTAGTGGAACAACTTCTGGAAACTGCAAAAGCAATCACATCATCAGAAATGAGCCTCCAGTCCTTTGCAGACACATTCAGGCCAAAAGGGTTACAACTTCTAGAAGACAGCAGACAGTCTCTGCCACCGTGACATAATTTGGTCTAACAAATGCTTCTTTCCTGGTCTGCTGCCACAAAACGCTGAGGTTCAAGGGTTAATACCCTGAATACTTCAGCTGGCTTCTGGGTGTAATCAGTGAATGTTTTCCTTTCAGTTGGACATCTGAAACAGCAGTAATCACTCAGCTTTAAAACCAGATATTCATTAAAAGCACGAATGCCTCCTCTTCGCTCTTCTGGGGAAAGAAAAACAAAACAAACACCCCCCTGCCGCCCCTTCCATACACAGACACACCAAAAACACAGGTAGGAAATCTCAGGCCAACCTTGGGACTTGCACTCAGTTGCTACTCTACTGGTTCCTTTACACTACTATACTATACACTGAAAAAAACAGTGATTCTGTATTTACATTAGGTTTACAGCAGGCCTAAAATCTGAGTATCACACCTTAAGATGCCTCGGGACCAGAATAAAAACTTACTTGGGTTTGCCAAGTCCAAACAGGGATGGAAATTCTGAGTAATGCTGCCAAGCTATTGAAGTAAATAGTCAAGAGATTTAGTTTTATTCAACCCTTCAGGTACTAATGGAAACCGAGCTGGACAGCCATAAATACTCCAACAAAGAAATCCTGAATTCTCTGGCACCAGAGCAATACGTGCTACAATAACTGGACCTTATCAGATGAAGAGTACCAGAGCTCTTACCTGCTGAGGCAGCAGAGGTAGTGCTTGTCCTGCCTGGGTTGCAGTAGGAGTGGCTGGCTCTTGGAAATCATCCTCTGCATCTGAGCTCGACATGGCATCATCCGGGTTTCCACTCACTTTGTTCTGCCCTGTAACTACCACCATCCCTCTGGCTCTCGTAAGCAGGTCTGCTGGGTAGGCAGCCGTGGCAATGCTAAATGGGAAACAAGACCCAAATTGCTTAGGCGCTCTCCCCACCAGCTGCAGATCACGCGGCAGGCACGGCACGGCACGGCACTCCCCCGCGTTACGCCGATTATTTACGATGGCATTGTTATTACTGAGGAATGAATCACAGCAAGGATGACTATTGTGCTGAGAGGCAAACTCGGCGAGGGCTGTCTCTGCAGGAATGCAGTTTGCAGAGCCGTGCCAAGGTCCTACAGTCACAGAGCCCTTGCCAGTGGCTGGGTAAGAGACCGGCGGCCATTGGCCGCGCGGTGCAGTGCGTGATTGGCTCCGCCGCGCTTTTGCAGCAAAATGTCATTTGCTGGGCGAATTTGGGTGGCTGCTGTTCCACCCCGTCCGTCGCAATAGGCCGCCTGCAGAAGCACGTCCCGAATGCACGCTGTCATTGGCCGCGCGCGCTGTGCAACACCCTGCGCTGTGCAACACCCCGCGCTCCTGCTCCCGGCCAAGCTCCCAGTCTATCACCTTCAGCTGCAAAAGCGGATCGGAGCCTGCTCTGGTCAACGCCAGGCGCTGCGAAGGCTCTCTTTGGTTCTAGCGTTTCCTCTGAAATGTGAAAACTGAGCTTTCTCACCAGACAGAGAAAACAGGCGTTTTCCCGCCCACTGCATCACACCGTGCTGTACACAAACACACGCATCTGATACGCATGTATTTAACTCCACGTATTATCTGGTGCGTTTACTGCTAATTACCCATTTCCTTTCCTGCACAGACAAAAACGCATAGCAACGCCAACTACAATGCTTTCACAGGCCGTCTTCAACCAGCAGACGGGAAGGACTAACAATAAGCTGCATTATAAAAATAATAATTGAAAGAGCAGAGTAGGAAAGACTAGAAACCCTGCTGTTCTCGTAACGCTGCATTCTTATGTAAAAAGTACCTCTGTTTACAAGATTGCTGGGGTGCCTCCAGTGGCATCACAACACCCTAACAGACACTATACTACCGGGTGCTTTAGCTAGCTCTCTAACCCTGCAAGCTCCTTCTCTCGAATCACTATAAAATGTAAAAAGAGAAGGAACGCTTGCACAAGCGCATCTGGTACATTTATTTATTGACTAAATAAATGTTTCATAAAGGTTGCTTCCAATCAAAATCAACAAGCAGAAATGACATAAACTTTTAATAGCCACGATTAATTATTCTGCCTTACTAATTCTGCTAATACAGTCATTATGCACATCGCCAGGCTGTACCTCTTAGCTCCTAAAGGAAAAGCTGCAAGTTCAAAATGAACCCAGACAGAGGTGGGATGCTCCTGGTCAGAACAGACACTCTCGAGAGCTAACGCGGTCACAACCTCCACATTCCGTGGGACTGTACACAGCCTCCTTTCACCACAATCTGGAGGTGAATTCTAGGTCCTGTTTAACACCCTAATAAACCTAGATAAGTAGGTACCGCAAAGTTCCAAACCTTTCTTTTTAAACGGCAGCTTGTTAAGAGGTTTGTCTCAGCTCGAGATAGGATTTAATTTCTCTTCTCTACAGTTCAAAAGATGGACTTCCACTTCATAATCGTTTTTCCGCCACAGTACAACGCATAGGCAGATTAACAAGGACGGAAGGGCTTCTCAGTGTCCACACCCTATGAACAATTCTAATGTTTGTCCTGAAACAACATTTATTCTGACATCGTCGATTATCAAAACAAGCCAACGATGCCTCACAGATAAAGAACATATACAACATAAATGAAAGATTATTTTGGTAGGGACTCCTTTAAGGAGGTAAACAAATTATCATCAAAAAACAGCTTGCAGAGGCTTAATTTATAAGATGCATAGTCAAAATTGAGTGTGAGCCTGTATTTACTGTGACGATATTATTTATAATGCTGTTACTTGACACCAGTGCTGTGACTGCAATATTTCCAGTTCTCTTAAGACTATTCAAAAGAACTCAAGACTGACCAAAAACGCGATCTTTAATTGTCTACATTTTTCAAGAATGTCCCATAGATTTCACATAAATGGAGCATACTCTGAGGAAACAACATTCAGCTCCATTAAGCGTATCGGAACCACGGACCACAGAATGTGTTGTGGGTACGTTCATCCATTTGGCACCATACCAAAAAGGTCCTCTCTCCCAACAGAAGTAGAGGTTTGAGAAAAAGGAATTCTTCTTCCTCTCTCATAATCCTCCTTCAACATGACACCAAGGTTTAGGAAAAAAACATGGGAGAGCATACATGAACTATGTTATGCTCGTGAGTAATAACCTTCTTTGCCATTGGAACATTCACACAAAACAACCTCCTAAAGACTGAGGCTTAGCTTACAAGACCTCAGCCCATAATTAGTCCAGGATTTCAAGAATAAGATTAGTGGCAGTAAACCGAAGAGACTGATCATTGACAAGTTTAACCTGTTTTCTGACGTTCATTAAAAGGTAAGTGAAGTTCCTCTCTAGGTTTGCTTCACTTCTTGTTCATCCGCGGATAAGTGAAACACCAGTATGCTGACTGGAACAGAGAGTCTCCCTAGAAGAAAAACACAAGCTAATCACCGGCCAGTTTTCTGACATACAATCTTCTGCATTTTGGTTCTCGTCATCTCATGAGGAATATGCATCCATCTGAATATCCTCTTCTTGCCACTTGAAGCGTGCACAATAATTATTATTAACTAGGCACAAAAATATTTCTGTTAAATATCTCATTGAAGTTACAGGGTTTGTTTGGTTTGTTTAAACTAAGTAAATGCATCCATTTCACTTTCAAATATGTCTAGGTCCAGATCGACAGATAATTAATGAGAAAACGTCACCAATAAACAAAATAAGTACTAAATATTTAATGGAACCAGACGTCAGCACCATCCCACTCTACCAGAAGCACCTCCTTCCAGCTCACACGCTACCTGTCGTTTAAACGGCAGAGATTACTTCCCAGAGCTTTATTGTCGACAGCTCGGATGCTGTCGCACGTACACACACCAAAGAAAGCTTACTAAACCAACGGGAGCTGCAAGTTTTGCCTCATTCCCTAGGGAATGATAGCAGCCCTAGAGCTGCATCGCGTTTTACTTGATGCTAAGATTCAAAAAAGCTTTTCAAGGCTCTGCTGTTCCCTCAACTTTTCCATATGGGTTTAAACAACCTCCTCTTAAGATACCTTCTGAGGTTACGTGGGTGTTGGCAAAGTTACATACCTATAAAAAAGTGACATAATGATTACACGGTCAAAGTCTTTTTCATCAAGGTACTGATGTACGACTCTGTCATAGGAGACCTACACAAACTGCTGTTCCAAGCTAACTCATTGGAACACGCTTGTTTTGGGGAGATACAAACCGGATCGTTAGGAAGGCTCTCCCTGCTTCCAGAGAATCTGGGTCCCTGTGAGGACGCAGAACGAGACGTGACTTAGCAGTCTCTCCATGGCATTCTTCAAGAGACTCAGATGGTCAAAGGTTTGTGCGCACAAAGCGGGAAAAGACACGACATCCAGTTAACTCTAAGGAATCCGCGTCAGAATAGAGAAGAAACATCCTGAAAACAGGCAGGGATCCCTGAGCGGCAGTAAACTGTGCTACACGTTTGACTGTAAAATTCTAGACGTGCTCGGCATCTCTGGTCGTTAGCAAAAGACAACACAGAGGATGATGAAGGGATGCTGTAACTTCAGTTTTGTACGAGAGAGCGAAGACACGCTGCAGGGGAGGATACGATGGGATGCTTCATCGCCAGGGACCTTCTTGGGCGGGAACAGGGCGGCAGGGAGGCCTAACGGGAGGCTGCCGAAGGACAGCGGATAAAGGCCACTCGGGCTGTACTCACGGGTTGCAGCGACTGCCGCCTTACGCAGAACTTCACAGCACGGACAAGCTTCCATGAGCGTGAAGCAGCTTTCCAGCCTCACCTCCCTGAGGTGCGGAGGCATCATCCCACTTGTGGACGGGGCGGCGCAGTCCCGAGCCAGCTCAGAAACCGAGCCGGACGCGCGGGTAAGCCAGGTGCCCGGCAAATTACGTTATTAATTAGGCACTGACGCCTATCAGCTGTCGCTCGGTGCTTCCCAGCAGCCCAAAGGCGAGCGGAGCTCACCGGGCAGCGCCGGCCGCCGCGGGAGTTGCGGCAGGCCCAGGCCGCGGTCCCGCCGCCACCGCGGGGAGGGCGGCAGCTCCCCGCTCCCCCCCGACGCCCTCCCGTTCCCGGGGCCGCGCCTCGGCCCGGCGCCGCGGGCCGCCTTCCCGCCCCTCACCTGACAGGCTGCCGGCGGCCGGTCACCGGGGCTCATGCCGCCTGCCGGCCCGCGGGGGAAGCCCCTGCCGCCGCCGCCGCGCCCGGCCCGCCGCCACATCTGCCGGGGGAGGGAGAAGGGCCGTCCCGGGGGCGGCGCCGCCTCTCCCCCGCCCCGGCCCCCGGCTCCCGCCGCCCGGGGGAGGCGCGGGCCCGCCCTCACCTGCTGAGGCGCCGGAGCGCGGCCTCGGGCCCATCCGGGTCCCGCGCGGGCGGGGCCGCCGGGGCGGGGAGCGGGGCCGGGACCGTCCCGCTCGCACCACCACGCCTGGGGCCGGGGTGGGGTTTCTCCCCCTCATTTCTGCTCACCGGTGAGGGGAGACGCCCAAGCTCATCAGTTCGTTACCGCGCCGGGAGCGAACGCTTGTGCCGGGAGAGGGCGGGCGGAGGCGGAGGCGGCGCGGGGCAGCGCTGCCCCGCCGGGGCACCAGGGGAGGCTCCGGCCCTGCGTTTGCATCGAGGCCCTCGGCAAGGAAGGGTAAATCCGTACCCAACCGTACGATTGACTCGGTTCCTGAAGGCACTTAAGCCGCGTTCATTCACTGTTGGTTTTACACATACACGGTCACGATCTCAAGATGCAGTTGTAGCAACAAAAGAAAGGACTACCCACACTGCTTCAAATCCTAAGGCAGAAGTTGTGGAGACACAAACATTTTGGGAAGAACTCCTAAAATCAGCGAAGGCCGAGGCCACCGTCAGGGCGGCGAGCAGAAAGCAAGAGCCAAAAGCCCTCCCAGCCACCCTTACTGGAGCCATCGCCTTCCGCGCTGACCGACGGACGCTCCGACCTTCAGGATACGAATCTCAGAGCAGGGCTTTCGGAAGCAGCTGCACCCAGCAGCACCTGTCTGAACAAACGGGCTTTTGAGGAACAAATTCAACAGGCCAAGAGTTACCTACTTTTTCCTTCAGTAAGCAAATCTCATATTACTTCCTTATCCCTCTCAGAAGGATACTCCAATTTACTTTTTCTCATCACCCAGCTATTAAAAGCAAACTGAACGCATTAAAGAGAGATCCAAACCTATATATGATATTAGATATTAGATCATACTATATTAGATCAGATCTATGATATTAGATCATATCTTGAGTAATACATATCTTGAATTATTTAAATCTTAACTCTGATGCAAACACATTAATAAAAAAATCACATTTAAAGCATTTATTTTGAAAAATAAAATACAAAAGGTCATTGAACTGTAATTATACGTACATTATCACCTTTTTTTTTTAAATAAAAGATACTTAATTTCCACACATGAATAAAACAAACAACTGTTCCACCAAAAATCTTTTAGGGCAAGCACAGACCACTCTTTTGAAAGCTGCACACATTGAAAACCAAACTACTACCGGGGGAAAAAAAAAAAAAAAATCTTCAAAGATGGAGTTTTAGAATTAAGACAGAATAGCAATTTCAAAGACAGGCATTGCTTTGTGTTTTTTAAAACCTTAAAAAAATAGTTGTGCGGGTGTAATACAGTTCTACATTAACATCAGTGGGGTTTTTTTTAAGACAGGTTTACATGCGCTCACAACAACAAAATTTTGAACAAAAACAGTATGAGAGAAACGGGAGAAAATTCTGAAAAAAGCAGGCCATGAGCAGTACACCTCACTGATGTCAGTGGGACAGTCCTTGTCAGGTCACTTCCATTGAAAAGGCAGCAGTCTTTTTTCTAAAGAAGAAGAAAAATAAAAGTTATGTTTGAGCTTTCAATGTAATATTCTGTTTTTATCCCTGACAACATTTTGTAATTAGAAATAATGCATAATTAAGTGTAATCCCCATCATCTCCGTAGGTAAAAAGTCACTGTCAAGACTGACCACAGGCACTAAAAACTTCCCTGTAAGGAACGCGGCTGCCTTTTCCATCATTTATCTTTAGAGTTACTTCTTGGAGCATACTTAATGTAAAAAAAAAAAAAAATCTGAATTTGCACTTACATTCAAAATACCTGTGACAGTGGGCTGTATTTACATGCTGGAAGGGTCTCTTTCATTGCAGTGCACCAGTGGTAGCTACTGCTAGGGAGTTAACAATTTGGTTTCTCAGAAACCGGACAGCAGCTTTAGATAGAAATATTGTAGTTTTAAATACATTTTTCAATGAAGTAGATGTTTCAGTCATTTTAACACTGACTACATTAAAAGGTTATGGTTTCTCTATCGATTTCCGAATGAAGGCCTGCAATTAACCTTTGGAAAACTTTTATATCCATTATTTCTAATTGGTATGATGCTTTTGGTTACATTTAGGGCTAGAGAGCAAGCTATTTTTATGGCCACATAATAAATATCTACGCTAGGTAGATTTGTGTGGCATGCCGCTTTTGGCTATATTTAAACTGGATGCATTTTGCTATCTTTTGTTGTCAAGCTAGATCATTTGATAACGTGGTTGACAAGTAAAAATCCTGGATTAATACAGTAAATCTGGCGCCACTCGTTTGTTGACTAGGCTGGAATTTACCGACTTCCCTGGACAACCTTGCCATTGTTAATTCAACGACTAAAATACAGTTTACTGAAAATACTGGCTATGGGACATACTAAAAGCAAATGATACAAATCAGCTCATCTTCAGCCACTTCCTCTATCTAGAACGGGCAATAGATTTAAAGGAAGAAAACAATGATTAAGAGTCATCTTTAAAGTTTCACTATTCCGTTAAAATGGGGACCGGAATCTGTTGTGCAAGTATGCCACAGTGCTGAAAGACGCACAGACACCAAAGCGAGCAGGAAACTCTGCTGCAGAACGCCTGGACGAAGCACGGTACAGTTTTACGCACTCCTTTCAATTCCAAGCTCTAAAATCGTGCCGACAACCCAGTACTGCGAGTTGTGATTAGCCACGGAGAACTGCAGTGATTCTTAAAGCACACAAACAATGCTTTTGTAACCCTCACCACTAGGACTTACCTCAATGTGATTTTCACAGATTCTGAATCAAGATCCAGATCTTCATATTTTTCTTACCCAGAATCTTACATGGATTTACACAAGTTAAAAAAAAAATCACCTTAACTAAATCAAGAGGAGCAAATGAGCAGGGCTGCTTGCTCTTTTATTACCTTCTGTGCAAGAAATATCCATCGTATCTTCTATTCCATAGGTTCAGTCTGTCAAGTAAATAATTAAAATTAAATTAGCTATTTTACATTAGAGGAAAAAATACCATCATCAGCAACAATGTTTGTACTCAAAACCATCTAGCTGTTTAGTTACATTCATTTTATCTTTAGTATAATACTAAAGGAGAACACTATCAGCATCAATTTCAACTCCAGCATCAGTTGTTGTGCTTTAAGCAATATACTCTCACTATTTCACACAGCTTATTTTTGCTTTTTAGATGAACTTTCTTTACTTTGGATAAATCTGCTCAGAGTTTGGTAAATGCTGTAATCATACCAAGCTGACTGTATAAATCCAGCTCCTGAAATTTAGCAGAGTCCCATTTTGAAACCTCCCTACCGTATGGCCTGCAAGAGGACAGGCGCTAGGCACTGCGGGCCAAGTTCTTTTGACGTATCACAAGGCAGCAGGAAAATACGAACAGCGTAATTTAACAAACGGATCCCGTAGGCAGATCAAGGATCATTAACTTTGCTAGCACACTATCTACACGCAGTGTGCCAAGTTTTAAAGATAGCTCAGCTCCCTGCGTTTTCCAAAAATCCTTATCAGCAATATTTCATCTCCTCCTCTTCTGACACACCCTACGCTTGCAGCCATGTATGCTGCAGCTTTAGCTGTAAGGCCGTAGATAATCTTGCAGTAACCCCTATAATTGCATTTGAAGGCATTAGCAATAACTACAGCACATTTTCTCAATACAATTTGCTGACAGTAACTTTTAAGCAGCACACACTTAAATAGTTGTCTTGCCGCTAAGCTGCATAGACTTTGTGGCCAGCAGTTGAGAGTGAACAATGCTGTGAGCAACAGCACATTGAGCTGCACGCTGCCAGGTTCTTGATGGTTTTCTATTAGCTGAGCACAGCTTGCAAAGCATGAGCACTAACTGTTCAGAGGTGAGAGCAGGCAAACATCCAGGAAAAGAGCAAAGCCCACATTAGAGATCACACAAAGATTTATCAGAAAGATTTGGTGTCCACAGCAGGAAGTTATGTTCTGAAAACATGAAACAGACACTACAGCTATTCGACTTTACTGATCCATGTTCATTTTATCTTGCCACGAGACTTCCTTTCTACCGTCTTCTTTGGCTGGAACAAAAGAAACCAATTTTCCTTTTTAATCAATTCATTTTCGTTTGAATGAACGGAATAAGTCAAATGCTTTGTTTGCATGTGGTAGCTTCTCCTGTGTATTCTTCAATCTCTACATCTAACAAAAGTCATCATCAAAGAGTCTTTTCCTAATACTGGCGATCCAAGGTCAAGAAAGCTTGTGCCCATTAGGTTTTTTTTCCTTTTAAAAGTAAATATATTGCAAATTCTTTTACTTTCGTAAGGCTACTTACACATACATTCTAAATAAACTTCTGTACTGTATGTATTGTTAAGGATGGGAAATAGAGTAGAAATGTAAAGTAATGCAGGCAGAGAGACACGATTCTGGAGGCAAAGTGCCCCTAAAAATGCCTTCTCTCCCCATTTTGCAACGCTGTACTCCTGTAGAGGCAGGAGGAATTGAAAAACACCAAGTGTTTTCCTACTTGGCTTTACCTGAACACCCTGCGACAGTAACAGTGATGAGCCGCTTCTTGCTTTTTCTATCAAAGCACAGTGTAGAGCGCGCTTTAGATGGCACTTAGACATTTAACATCAATTATACAGCCTACAAAACCTGGTACTTTTATAAGCCCAGTTGAGCAGCTCTTCCTCAAGAAAACAAAACCAATTGCTACATGTTCTACTTATATAAAATATTTCATTTAAGCAATAAAATACAAATATTTGTTATTTCTCTGATAAAGGTGAATTAAATTATTTGCTCCATGTCTAGCTCATCTGCTCTGATTTTTCATGGCTAGATTAGCAGAGCTTAGATCTGCAAGGCTATGGGAGGGAGAATTAATTTCACTACACATTGGAGAGGGGGGAAAAAAAAACACCCACACAGAGAGAAGCCCTTCAAGCGAGTGGAAGGGAGCACTCCGGCAGGCAGCTCCATGGAACCGGGCCACCTTCTCTGCTCTGTCACCTTCAGGGGACACGGAAGAGCTGCCCAGCAGCAAGGGATGCCATCCTCCACACCAACGCCTGTGCCTGTGAACGGGCTGGCGGTTACAGCCCACAGCCTCTCCATCATCTCTACAGGAGGCAAGGGCACGAGGCGGGGAGCATGCCTCCCTGGGCACGTGCGCACAGCTGGGGAAGGTACCAGGAGACCCGGCAGTTTGAGAGCGCTCCATGATAAGGATTCGGCTTTTCCAACCGCTATTGCGAAGGTCAGGTCCCTTAGGTAGCTGATGACAGTCAACAGCATTTGAAGGGTGCTCTTGCTCTCCTCTGCTCGCTTCATTATTAAGTCAATACACCATCACTATACATAGCCGAACTGTTTGTTTCGCCCGATACAGCAGTATTTCTTTTTAAAAATCTCTCGTTACTTATCTCTGCTCTCTGTACCATACTTGCTTTAAACCCTTCTATGCAAGGCAACAAAAGAGAAAGCTGCTCTACAAGTAACAAACTTTGCAGTTTGGTCTATACAAGAGTCAAACTTCCCTCGAGCTCCACAGCAACATTCGGTCGCCTCGGCTGGCAGGCACGCACTATTAACGCTGGAGTTACGCACGCACTCAAGCGAGGCTTGGGACTGCCGAGTGCAAGAGCACTGGAGAGTCAGTCTCATGGATAAGCTATTCTCTTATCATCTCTAGTCACATATTCTCTTATGAGCAAAGACACAATCAAATTTACGAAGGCGTGGTTTACAAACACTGGTTGCATGCTGACTTGCTGCTACACCCACAAAAAGGAAACTAATCCAATACTGTACCTGTGGCACTTCTTTAAGAAAGTCAGGAAGCTGAAATTCACCTTTATAGACCTGCAAAAACAAAAAAGAATATACTACTCAAAGCTAGCATTCACTGCTGTTTGAAATGCTGAAGAGCTTGTTGGGGGGGAGGATTCTTTGGGTTATTGCATCCAGTAATGCTAAAACAGCTCTACCTGAGCGGAGCACAACTGATTTGTACACGTACGTTTTATTCATGAGGCTGGTCGTCCGAAGCAGTTCTACGGCTGTACGCTCAGTCCCGGGCTTGCTCTGTACTCACCACTCTGCCCTTGTTTGCATTAAAATGGTAGAACTATGTAACTCATAATAATTTGAGCAAGCTTGAAACGTAATAAGTCCTGCATAATCCATTCACTATGCTTTTAGGAAAAGAATTTTAATAGGATGATTAAACACGCCAAGAGTGAGTTGCTACAATACATACTTCGTTTCAAAGTTCATATAACAAATCTGTTGCTTCACATTTTAGCATCTTCAATAAATGAAGTTCCTTTTGGGCTTAATTACAATTTAGAATTAAAAGAGTCTCCATTTAAAGTCTTCTGAAAGAGCTACCTGTCATGATCTCGGGGACCGCGTCAGAACTGATATACCAGCCAGGCAATGACCAACATTCAGTTCTCAAACTTTTATGTTTTACAGCTTAGAAAATCAACAAGTGTCACATAATACAACATTTTCTGATGCATCATGGTGTTTGTCACGTACAAAATACATATCATTCATGCAAACAGAAGAATCACACCTGAACAACCGACCCCACCTTACTGTGATGGCAAAGGAAAGCTCTGCTAGCTTTCACACAGCTTATGGAGACAACGCAACTACCATCGAAGGCTGGAAGTGCCAGTAACTTAGCTCTCAATTCTGTTAAAACGGTCAATGCTCCAGGAGCATCAGCATCTCCTTCTACCCTATTTTACACGTATCTGTGCCTTCATTCTACCTATCTAGCTGGTGTAATTTTCAGATTATAAGGAAGTTAATATATTTGCTTTAATCCCTAAAGACACACAGATACCATTATAACAGGTACGGATGTATTACTAGCAATTTCCCCCACGTACGCCGTGTCAGGCCGTGAGTCACCTAGCAAACACCGCGCGAGACCAGACCCGTAACTCCTTCCCCTGCAGGCTGTAACCGCACTTCTGAAACCCCCGGCTCCTGGAGGGAGAACACAGGGCTGGATAAGGCTGAACTTTTCCTTTATTTTCATACCATGTAGTCATTAATTTGCTTTTCATCTACAGAAACGTAAAAGAAAACAACCAGTGGGACAATCCTTTCCTATACTAACAGGCATATAGATTTAATAGCTGCACATACGAGTACAGAAGAGTTCCACTTTGTTTCACAAAGTTACAGCCAGCAACTCTTATGATTATGAATTTCTACAATTGTAGCCTCATTACCAGCCTGAGTTCATGAGAATTTGTCATTACCACAGCTTCTGATCTTTTACAGCATAATATTACTTTTAAAACAACACTCTTTGGAGAAAGAGCGAGCAATAAACGTCCTCAAACACTCCAAAAGCCATGCCATCAAGTGTTTGCACTATCGGACCAATTAGGAGATAAATGGGCAACATACTGTCTTCTCTCTAGAGGATACTTCTTAAAAGCTGTTTGCTTCCAAGATTAAACTGGAATATATCCCGGAGGGGTGCGGGGGGGAAGTATTCTGTATTCATTCCCCCCCCCAAAATAAGCATACTCGAAGAGTTTTACTATCTACTGAAAGAAAAAGACCAAACGCCCTCATGTCAGGAGTTCTTTGTAGTCTTGCATAGCTGTAATTGTATAAAAAAATCAAAAGCCACAAACCTAGTTAGAAAAATTCTATAAAGCCATAAAATGGAAACGGGGCTACTCTAAAGCCTCGCTCAGAGTTGCGCTCCCTGGTTTGCAAACTGCGGCAAAGGAAGAAGATTCGGGCAGTGAAGGGATGCTTATTAACAATCTCTATTTTCTCCGCTTTCCTGTGACTAGATAAAGACCAGGATAAAGACGCACTCCTGCTGCCGAGATGCTGCAGCGGCCCAGGGCTGCAGCCGAGGCAGCTCGCGGTTCCTCTCTGCAGGACGCCGCAGCCCAGAAGAGGCCGGCAGCACAAAACCCCGACTCACCTGGAGCGGGCTTGCGAGCCAGCAGTTCTCCTTACTCTATCACCAGGCTAAACATACCCACACAACAAGGCTTCGCTAAGTCCCAACACGAGAGTAGGAGTTGTTGTATACACGCGGCAGAACTCTTCCTTCCGATATTCCATGTTTTAGATAAGGCAGAAAGGCTGATTCCAAATAATAGGCGCAGCGCTCGTTTATATTCAGCCGGGGGTACTGTCATTGCCATGGAAACCTTGATGAAAGCCACACTGGTCAAAAATTCAGCATGTGGCTTACTGGAGCCTAGATATACTATAAATATTTATAAATGAAGGAGAGTATTTCATATTTGCAGCTTTTAACCAAGCCACTAAAATGCAGGCTGTATTCTAGAGAGCAGAAATGGAAGTTACAAATCAACAATATTATCACATCAAAAAATGCCACCGAACAACCCAGGCAAGGTTCACAAGAAAAACCAGAGTCTTCCATTAGACTAGTGCTGATGTTGGAAGAAACAGGCAGACCACGCCACCTGTGCTGGCAAACCACTACAGCCATTCTCTGGGAATTCTTAAAACCAGTTAATACTGGTGATGATGGTACATGGCGACTGGTTCAGAGCCAGAGTGACCAAAGCCATGTTTGTCTCTCCAGAGGCCTGCTTCTTTCCTTCTCCTGCAATTATGACTTGGTCTAATTTTTATCTCCTATATCTACATATACATTTGTCTGCTCTAAAAACCTTACCATTGTAATGCCCTTTGTAGCAACAGCATTTACTCCTAATAAGCATCAAGAGTGGATAGTCAAGGGGATTCACCCATCAGCAATATTAAGAAAAATGACGACTCTAATGTCATAGCCTGGAAAGGTAAGAAAGTGTTTCCGGGCATTTGATATTATGTTCACATTACCTATCACGATTTACACACCACAGTTTACAAAGGCAAATCTAACCAACGACAGGCCCAAGAAGATGTGTCTAGATGAGGTTTAAAACACAAGTGTGCCTCATTTGGGTTCAGAACTGACAATCTAGAATGCTGGTTTTGTCAAGATTGAGACTGTATATAAACTGGTTTAAAGTAGCTCCAAAACCAGTAAGTGGTCCCTTTTGAATCAAAACCCAGGGATCAACTGCAATCCAGAAATTCTAAAAACAATGACTCGATGTGCAGCCAAAGGAATTAAGAGGTTTCAGATTCAAAATTCTTTCCTGACCAATTTCTAAGTCTGAAACACATTCTTCAGAGTGGCAGCAGAGAGGCAGAAGCATAACACTGGAATGATTTCCAGTCTAAGCAAGAATTCAGTAAAATTGAGCAGAAGTGGTGTTTACTATTTCTAAGGGAATTATTTTGCAAGTCCAAATGGATTTCCAAGGGGGGGGGGGGGAATCTGGAGCCTGTGTCAGCTTGTTCAGTGCTGGCAGTATTCAAGCTGTTTTATTAAAAAAAACAAAACAAAGCAATTCTTATAACCAAACTAAATGCATATTATTCTCAAAAAGAGATCAGAAAACACATTTCACATCCAGT
Source organism: Platalea leucorodia (assembly GCF_965183815.1). Classification (NCBI taxonomy): domain Eukaryota; kingdom Metazoa; phylum Chordata; class Aves; order Pelecaniformes; family Threskiornithidae; genus Platalea; species Platalea leucorodia. The sequence continues at coordinate 12,627,621 of NC_138838.1, read as the reverse complement.
TCTCTGAGAAAACCTTTATGAATACACAAGGAAAACGTAAGAACAGAAGTGTAACTCAGAAGTGTAACCTATAATTCATCTTTGGAGAAGATTAAAGCGCTCCTTTTCACCCACTTTCAAGCCTGGTTTAGAAACAGTCACGTTATATTTGGTCAGTTCCAGCACACAGAGATAACGGGTCTTTTTGTCTAAAAGTTAGCCTGCAAGTAAGCGTACTTGGGCTTGCTGGATTTCCAAAACATCAAAGTTGCAGAGTGCAAAGCTATCGATGTTTAATTGTCAAAAAAAAAAAAAAAAAGGCGGGGGGCACTGGCAAAACCAGACCAGAGCCCCTTTTAGAGACAACCCTTTCCTGCACAGTACCTGGAGGCACCCTCATCTTGCTCTTTCAGACTTCCCTTAACTTTTCAGGCAGCTTCCACAATTCTTCACCTCTTTGCTGGAACTGCCAAGACAGGGGACATCCGAGATGTCAATATTTACCCAGTAGGAGCAACAAGAGCAAGATTTTAGACAGGCCTATGAATGTCTGCCAAGAGGCAGCTTGCAAGCATAGCTAATTTTGTATTTTGTTTGTTAATAACTCTGTACACCTTACTAATCATATATATGCATAGTTGGGTTAAAAAAAAAAATATCAGCACCTCTGGAGAAAAACAATGCAGTTGGGAATCCACATGCTGGAAGAAACACCCACTAAAGAGAGTAGTAAACAAATGCAAAGGACACTGAGAAAGTCTGTGCTGTTGGTGGTCACAAGTCAGATGAAATAGAAACCCCCATTTTTGTTTTAAATATCAGAGAAAATGCCCACAAAGACAAATGCCTTTATGCTTAACCAGCATAAAGAGAGATGCACGGCCTTGAGCAGCCTGTCATTGCAGCATACCTCCGCAAGTACACATCTTTGACAACGTAAGTAATTATTCTCATGCATTAGCATAAATGTACTTCGCACCCTTTATCATAGATTGTTTCTGTCTTTAAAACCTCAAATACAAAGTCTTGAAATCGTGATTGTCTTGGAGGTCTTGACTCAACAGCGGGAGACATTTCCTCACAATTTTAAACAGGCACAAACCAGGGGTTAATAGAACTCTGTTTTTTCCTTTAGACGTTACTGCAGAAAGTACCATCAACAGAACACGAAACAGAGATAGAGAACAGCTTTCAGATGGGATTAGAAGAATCCGCACGTATTTAAACAGTCATGATGAAAACCACAGCTTTTCTATAGAATTCTGTACACTTCCGTCTCTCCAGGGCAAGGAACACAACTTCATGAAGAAGTTAGAAGTAGTGACTGGAATATGTATTCCAAGCATACAAATTCATTTAGTGGGAAGTATGTGCCAAAGAAAATCTGATGTAATATGTTACAGATGTGAAAGGAAACCACTTAGCCAATCATAACAACAATAAGCCAGTTTCTGCTGGGCACAAGTCAGTCTGGCAGTGACGAGCTGTTCTCCGCTTTCGGTATATTCTGTTAAACTGCTGACACACACTTTTACACAAACCCCCAATATTGATACGGACATATCAGACATTCTTCTAACGTGGAGCCATTCTGCTTCTGTAATTCATCATACAGGGACTGGGCTACCAGTTCAGACAGCTTAGTTATTTGCATTTTCTGCATCATTTGCAGATGAAAACTCTGTTTAGTTACAGGATGTTATTTTCCTTTATGTTCAGGATGTAGAATTTGTTCCAACTCGGGGGGGGGAGGGGGGGGGCAGTCAGTTACGTATCTATAAGGAAGGGACACTTGCAATCATAGTAAAATGAACAGACCAGCAACAGGTTTGCAAGAAAGCCACAAGACAGCACAACTCCGCAGTCACTGAATAACTGCGGGTTGCCTCTTGAGCAGGTCCCATGCAGAGATCTGCACGCCGCTATTCAGACCTTGGTCCCTCTGCTCTGCCCTCCTTAACCGAGGCAAGGGAAAGTGTCATAAAAGGTAATACTGTTAGGCCTAACAAAACAGATACACAAAAAGTTAATGGCTTTGTTATTGAAAGCATCAGAAAAATCCGTTATACTTGTTAGATTTGTACTTCACGAGTGCAGACACTGTCAGAGAGGTCTTATTTCGTAATGCCACAGAGCACTCGGAGACCAGCACAAGAAGAGATTAAGTTAGCTTCACACTCTGCTACTTCATAAAACAAAACCAGAACTAAGATGACAAACAAAGTACAAACGCTGGTTGCATCTTATTATTTTTGTGCTGTATTACAGGAGCACGGAACATCTTGGTGTCCTAGGCAGGTAACGTTAAAGTGAAAAATCTGAATTCAGCAGAGCATTTTTTCCTTGCATTACCTTCAAACACTTGGAAATTGTAATTCAAGCATTGCACACTGTTAAGCTGGTGAGAATCATCATTTTGTTTCCAGACTGAAGAAAAAGAAATATTTAACCTGTACATATGCAAGTCACCGGCAGGGGGACAGAAAGGAGAAAAGAAAAACAAGAACAGGACTTAACTGCTTCGAAAGCTTGGAGGAAGCCAAGATTTTGCACCACACTAGCCATTCCTGTCCGTTTTTCTCCAGTACTAGCCCTTGTTTCAGGTACCCCGACACCGGCGGTTCTTACCTTTGGGACTAACAGCAGCAGCTGAAGGGTATTTGCACTGTTGAGTATAAGTCTAACGTGTAGTCTCTTCCAAGAAGTGAGAGATTTTGCTCAGTGCAGTTAGTGCAGTGTCGTATAAATGCCGTTCTACAAGCAGCATTTAAGCACATTTTAGAACAAAGACATTGTGCAGTTTAAAGTTTGGAATTTTTAAAAATTCTCTTCTACAATACACAGACTTCAGTCATAAAATACTGAACTGTCTGCATTCAAAAGAGGCTTTCTAGCTACAAGTATGTTTTGCATCCTGACCAATTTTCCTATTTTCATTCCACTTGGCTTTATGATTGTGTGTACCGTACAAAAATGCTTTTACTCATACAAAACAAGAGCTCTTCACAACAACAAGAACCGATTTGTTTGTTTTTTAACATATCTGACAGCAATGAGATAGATGACACAGTGTTGTTCCATCTTTAGGTGGAGCCAGAGCCTCCCCTGCCAGTAATTCCCGCGGTGCTGGGTTTCCACCCTGTTGTTGCAACTTCCCCACTCAGTTTACGCCAGCCTTACATAACCCCCAAAACTGAAAAACTCTCCCCCTCAAAACCACACACAAAAAAAATAGATTCAGTCCTTTCCCCTTACTGTTGCTTTCTGTTTGCCAGACAGGGGCAGCTCCCTTCAGCTGAAGCAGTAGCTCCCACGATTTTAAAACGGACCCAGAAACTCCGATGCTACTGGAGTAGCCAGCGTCAGATAATTCAACATTATTTCAAATCAGTCACTGAGGGGTTATATACTAACACAATACAGGTCAGCTTTAGACATCTAAACTTCATCTGTTTTCAGTGAATAAAATTGAAATTCTGTGCTCAGTTTGAAGTTCTCGGAGACCACAAATACAAACATAATAGAACAGCTTCCAAACACAAAGCATGCGATAAACGGTTACATGCAGGATTTATGTAGATTCTTATTAGGTACTGAAGAGTAACTTTGGGAAGATTTTATTTGGACAGCTTCATCTCCAACAGTATACCCAGTACAAAACTCTGAAAGACTATCCTAGGTGAAGAAATTTTAAAATTTAAAAGAACAAAATCAGTGCTACAGTAATTTGCAAATTCACCAGCTAAGAGTATGCAATAACACACTTAACTTGTCAAGTGCCAGTTCCTAAAGGCTGGAAAAATCTAGATCAAGATTTATTTTTTTTTTTAATAACTGTCCTCTTCTCCAAGCTGTAGCAGCAAGAAATAAATTAGCATAGGTTCATGAAAGAGAAGGGGAAACCCACAGGGCAGCGTATGCTATCCCTGACAGGCAAAACTAACATCACAGCTCCCACTCCCTCCTCCCTGCCCCTCCCGACTTTTCCCAAACACCTTGAAGTGTTTTGAAATATCTGTCCCCCTCCCCAAATAAAACCAAAATAAAGCTGTGGGGAAAACAAAACAAAGCATTTTTCAGAAGTGAGTCAGCTCCCGCGGATCACCAACCAGAACATCGGTTCTTTCAAAGCTCACTTGGTTCAAGGCCAAGCTCGGCAGCCAGCGTTTTGGCAATTCACCAGGCAAGAGGCGCGGTGGCCAGGGGGCCTGGCACCCCCGAGAGGGCAGCGAGCCTCCTGCCCTGAGAGCCAGGCAACCTAAGCAGCAAACTGGTCTGGGAGTTGGGAAGCCTTAAATCTTGAGACCCTAGGAAGGCAGGCCATCAGTGCTTCCATCGTCACCGAGGAAGCCAGGGGACCCGGTGGTCTGAGCAGGGATTTGCGGGGAGCCAGCTGGGAGGACACAAAGCAGAGCGACTGGGGAGGAATTCAAGCCGTCCTAATGCAAACTCGAACACCGACTTGAGCCGTCGTTTTAAATGGCTCCTTGGGGTACACAACATTTTGAAAGCCTCATTCCTTTCTCTGTTTTCAAAAGGAATCTTGTGAGTTTTGAAGATCAGCAGTCTTTAATCCTTTTGCTTTTTTGGATTTTAGTCTTAATTCAGGACATCTCCCTCATTTTATCTATACAAACCATATATGCAAAAGTAATTTTGTTAAAGAACAAGTGACTAGGAAAATATATACTGGGTACTGCAATAAATAACAAAGTTAAAATGCTATCTTGGGCTGTAAGTAAAACTATTAAATTAAAACACAGCAGTCAAAATATTAACAAGTGTTCCATACACTTGCAGTATTTGGATCAGCTATAACAACAGTAACCTCCAGTTTTTCACAGCTGTTTTTAACATTAGTAAACAAACTAATTATGCTTCAAAGTAAACTTGTGAAAAAGTCTCAATGCACTTCAGCCTTTTAAATTAGGCTTTGATTTTTTTAAAGGTATGCTTGTGGCTTTGTTTATTACCTGAATTTCTCTCTTGTGTTTTGAACTGAAATAGATTTCAAGAAGCCACCCAAAAGTAAGCAACTGAAATCCACACAGTTTTTACAACTTGGACTGAGCTTGCCGTGCACAGGTAGAGGCCTCAGAAAGGTCACCATGCTGTAAAAACTTATTGAAGTTGTATCAGTAAGAGATAACCAACCTTCAATTACTGCACTACAATCCAAATTTGAATCTGAGTCACTGTTTAGAATACGTTCAAGTAGGTGCATGAGGATTTTGTTTTCAGGGCTCCATGAAGTAGTACTGAACACTTTTTTTTTTAAAGGGTTCCCGCTGAGTGCAGAAGAGTTTGTTTGTGAGCCTTTTAAAACAGTAAAGTACCAGGAAACCTGTAAGATGCAAACCACTACCCCCACCAGAAGAGGTGGGTTACCTTTCCCATGCTGAGCTAACAACTATGAAAACAGTCAACCTGCCATCCGTTAATACATTGATCAGCTGTTCAATGAAAGTTTCCCAGGGAGGGCTCCTAAAAAGAAATAATGCAAAACATTTACAGACTTCACAAAAAGCGATTTTTTTTTTTTCCATTAGTGTCTAGCCCACCAGCATACCAACCAGTTTTTTTAACATTGGAAGGCTAGTGGAAGACAGTCCTTTTAAATCGTTTAATTCAATTTTTCCAATGATTACTTTGCTGCAGCAGCAAAAGTCACCTTCTTTTAATAAAGTATACGTTCTCAAAAGAACAGAAGTATAGAGTTAATTATTCTTATTTCAAACAATGGTAATTAGCTTTTCAATGGATACCTCCAGGGATAAACAGCTGTATAGCCTAACTACTCAAATTCCAACAACATTAAATTCAGACTAAAATCCTTAAGTTTAGGTTAATCAGCACCAGACCTTCCTCCATCTTTTGTTTGTTCTACAAAGGACAAAGAACTGGAAAAATCTGACATTTTGATCATTTGGGGCCATTTTCCATGGGTCACTTTTCAAATTCTACCAAGGATTTGGGGTGTAATTTTGTGACAGAGCTTCTGCCAACCCTCATGTATAAAAGGCTGAGCTCATCAATCAAGTCTGATGCCCAGGCGAGAAAGCCAGCTTTTTTCCATGCCTAAGTAGTTCCCCAACTATCTGGACAGTTCGAGAGGTTCAGCTACATACACCAAAGAACACAGCTCAAGCCTGGGGTTGGGGTAAAGGAAGATGAACCAAAGTGAAGACAAACAGCAGGAGCCAGACTTTCAGTGTTCAAGGTCCCACAGAATTCTTCCTTCTTCCCCCCACGGCAAGGAAAACATATTGCTAAGTATCAAAAGGTATTAGGAACAGACTTAAAAAACCAAACAAAACAAGACACTTCTGCTCTACAGGTCACATCCATTTGGTCAATAATTAAACACACAAAACCGTCTTACCCTCCTTGTGTTTTCCACAACTTTTTGATCTGGCTTTCCGTAATTTGGTGGATTAGCATACGGATCATAGCCCAGTTTTGCTAGCATGGGTGCAATCACGGGCATATCTTGCAGAACATCAGCAGGTATCTTCCCAACCCACTTTGACAGTGCTTCCACATTGACTGGTTTGATTACTTGGTCAGTAGATCTTTCAACCCTGCAGGGGGAGAAAGAAAGGTTATATTTTGCATTCCAACCAATCCTTGCTTCCTCACTAGCATTAAGACCTTTAGCTTGGTTTGTTTGGGATTTTTTTACCCCCTTCCTCTTCTTTCCCTCTCAAAATTTCATGTTTCTACAGAGCTGATGAGAAGTGAAGTTTTACTACGTAAGGCTAAAATGAGAATAACTAGCACAACATTCACACATGCGTTCTGGTTTAGGCTTTCACACAGAATGTACTGATGCAAGTTCTTTACATAACGACAGCAATGAGAGCCAAAGAGCTGTTAAGTGAAAAGCACGCACACACCTACAATATAAAGCTGTTTTCCCACTGGCATATTCCCACATTTGCCATTTCATTCTCTTAAATGCTCTTGAAAGTTGTATTCTAAATTAAAATCCATGTGCCATTTATCCCCCCCCGACTAATTTTTTTTTTTTATAAAAGAGAAACCTACAGAAATGACAAAGCTATAGATTGCAATAATATTTTTCATAACCATTCATTTTACTGATTGTTTGGTCATTACACAGTTCTTAAAGACAAGCGCATAATTGTAGCAGTGTCGTACGTACTGTATTCAGTAGTTGATTTTTTGCTCATTTAATCAACAGTCCTAACATCATTTTCATTCTTGCACCCTGGTTTTGTTGTGTGTTTTTGTCTTTTTTTTTTTTTAAGGGAAGAAATCTGGCATCACTTTGTTTTCCCACATTCCTTGCTTCTTTTAGATTAGAAGACGTACAACTTCTGTACTGTGTTTATTTCTGAAACAGGCCAGCAGGACTCGGAACAGGCTGAGTAATTTAAAACTCTGCATTTTTACTCCAAGTAATTTAAAACTTTTTTCTGAACTCAGAAAGAGCGCACACGCATTTTGGATGTCAAGGTTTATATTTCTTTTAAGGCAAATTAAAAATCAGGTCTGTATATACGAGCTGCCTAAAGGAATATCTGCATCTGCATTGCAAGTAATACCATACGGCACGCCACTCCGTCAGTAGCTCCTGCCGGCTGGGCGTACCTGCCTCAGCCCCGATGCCAAGCATACGGCTGTCATCCACTTGCGGCTGCCATCCTTCCTGGGCCTCATTTACATCAAAAAGAATTTTGATCTCAAAAAGCTCTACCACTCAGAAAACAAAATTGTTATACTGGAAAGTAACAGTACAAAGTATAGCACCAGTACCTCATCTACACAAGATAAAGAATGAGGACACCGAGATTCAAATTAGTTCTCAAGCAGCTAATTCTTCAGTTATACAGCAGGCAGAATATGAGAAAACATCTTCTGAGAAAAATAAATGGAAGTTTCCTGAAATACTCCTGATAGTTTCCGAGTCCAGAAGCCTGAACTTAAGTCAAATTGCCCCCAAGACTGACATCAGTCACCTTACAAGAGGAACAAGTTTGATTACAATTATCTAATGAACCTCCTGAGTCCAAGAAGAGGCTGGGAATTGTTGCACAGCAAACATTAAATCAATAGCAAGAGGCATCCCATTTAGATGCACGCTGTACTGTGCAATGAAAGCCTTAAATTACGAACTATGCGTGCGTGTCTGCCAGTCATTAACTCAATTTGATCTTAACGCCAGTCTTTACCTTGTTACTCTTTTTTACTTGTCATCATAGCTAAACTTCTTCCAGGACAGAGGAAGGAAGTTAGTCATACAGTACTGGAAGGTCAGTAAGTTAGGTACTTTAAACACAATCAACAAAGAACAAACCAGACAGGGAAATGGTCACCCATGGGAAACGGTCTTGGCAAGCAGGGCCTTCCCAGATTGCTGCAGAAGGTGTCTAATGGAAGCTGATGAGTAAGCACCTGACAAACAAAAATCTGTAAGACAGCCCCCAGGATTTTCAGCCTTGCTCTCTTCAACCATTTTCAGTAGCTCACACCAAAGGCAGGAACTCAGAATGGGATTTTGGGGCCAGAGAGGTGTGACCGAATTTTGGCCTTCCTGAGCGCTCCTGGCCTGAGATCACAAGTCTGTACAGCAAACTAAAAAGTCTGGGCATTGCCTTTTTGATCCTTTTAATTAAAAGATGAGCACCTGACTTCACATCAAATTAGCAAGAAAATAGCTGTTAAGAGTTGAGTTTCCGAAGTTGGAAGTGGCAAGGCAGAGGACAAAGCACCACAACAGTCAGGAGTCCGTAGAACCACGGTGGCTGGGACCCTCAAGAACAATTTACCACTAGGTGTTTGAGAAGTGCAAGATTCACGGTCCTCTCCCTCTCAGAGCCAGCCAAGCCCAAAATCCCTTCACCAGAACTGTAGATTGATTTGATCGTTTAAAATAAGGGTGACACTGTGAGAACCAAGTAATGGGCTTGGCTAAGAGTTTACTGGAACCCCAAAACAATGGGTGCTATACGTCAGTTAGGACCTAAATCAGTACACATACGAATACCTCGTCCTGAAGCAAAGGCATATTTAAAATGTGTATGTTTTGCCCCACTGTCACTTCAGTCTTTGGTAACAATAAGCTCAGCATGAAACATTTCCTGGTGATTTACAGTTGGCAAGAGACAAGCATTTAGCTGCTCCTAGGCACCGATTCAAAAATATACTATACCACATTTGGTCTTCTGTGTAAATCCCTTTCTGTCCTTTGAGTTAAGGTGGGAAGAAAAGTAAAACACAATTCGTGGGAAAGATTCTTCAGACCAAAGAAGATCCGAGGAGTACAGGGGAAGGCAGAGAGGAGATGGGAGGAAAAACACCCCCTGAAATCCAAACAAAGCAAACAAGGGAACATACCAAGTCCTGGCAAATTTGATGATGTGTGCACATGGCAAACGCTGCCTGGTCAGTGCTTCCAGGCTCCGCTGCAACACCGCAGCAACAGTTCCAGCTCTGAAAGCAGCTGGTAGCACGGAACACAGGACTAACCCCAAATCCTTCTACATCTGTACTAGAATCAAATGAAAGGTATGTATTAAAAATAGTATATTCTGAAGTAATTTTGCCTAGACAGCTATTTTCATAATAAGCCTAATAAAAATTGCTATAAGAGGGGTGACATTTCTTTGCATCAGTGGTCACCACAGCTGTTTTCAGTTAGGAGGCAGATGCCAGAGCTGTATTAACAATACTAGTTATAGCATGTAGTCCAGCCATAATACATTCCTTGAACAGCCACGTTGGCACTTACTTCAAACCACAGGTTTCGCACTACTACAAATGCTGTGGTGCACATCCTTAAAACCCTTGCAGTGTTTCTCCTCGCAGCTGGATAAAAAACAAAATTAGAGGTGAAAATACTAATTAAAATAGAACACCAGTGAGGCTAGGGCTGCGTGAGCAACAGAAAAAGCAGGGATTACTAAGCAAACGCAGAAGAGAATAAGGCAGCCAACGGTTTCCTCAAATCAAGCAGCCAGGGGAACAAAGTCAGAATCTTAAATACAGACTGTCTAGTATCTAATATTGCTATTACCAGACTATTGCATAAGACTGAGTCTGGAATAAGAGAAAAATGGAGTCAGCTCGCTGCCTGAAGAACTCCGTAAGCCGCTGGGTGGCTAGCTCACCTCTGGAAGAGAAACAGCCTGCACACAGAATTTAACTCTATATACAATTGAAAACAAAACACCTTACACTGACCTAGAGCCTCGTTCATCTGATACAGATTTCATTTGACAGAGTTAATCTTGATTTCAGATGAGTTAAAAATATATTCTTAAACATTCGCTTTCTGCTACCAGGTAATAACATCATTATAACAATCTTTTAGCAATACTGCTATCTCTTTCTCGAAGTATTTTTAAGTACTCCAAGACAATAAACTCGTGTCAGATTTCTTTTCAAAACCCATTCGACAGTTCAAACACCTCCAGGCATCTTATGCTGGACCCGACTCGAGCAGGCGCCCTGCCTCCGAAGTGGAGGCTGAGTCTGTCTGAAAGTCTTGAAGGCGAGTGGAAGACGATTGAAGCAGGTTTCTCTGCTCATTTTCTTAAGGCTTTACACAGTATCACGGCCTCTGCAGATTATAAATATTGCACATTCTTTGACTTCAGAGGTCTTCCACCCTACCTAATACTTTGCAGACAACTAAGGAACTACTTTTATCTAGATCTTCATACCCTCCCTACTATGCTACAGAGGCTAGGCCTATGTGGCAGTGTCTTTTAAATGAACATCACATTTCAATACAGATGATTTGGTACTTGCGATATCCTGCTCCTGCCAGTAAAAACTGTAATATAATTTGAGTGTTCTGATTTTAATATACTATTATGAAACAGCCTGAAGCACTTGGTACCAGGCATGTGGTAAATTAAAGCTCTGTGAGAAGACAAAGCTGTAATAGACAGTAGTGTTTTAAGTTTCCTTAGATTATCTCTGAAGTGATCTTCAGCACCATCCCTTTCGATAGTCAAGTGGGAGAAAGCTGCTCATCAGAACATGGAGCTCCACTGCTCCAGACTCTGTTGTTTCTGCTGAAAGACGACAGTATTCGCTCTGTGGAGTAAAAAGCACTCTCCTGTAAGCCTGAAGAGGAATTGTAAGTCATAAGAGCGACATTGGTTAGAACCTGACCCAGAACTTAACCGCCACACACACCCGAGGCCATAAAGGATTTTGCTGCAGCTGAGAACAAGCCAAATGCAACTTGATAGAAGGAAAACTAAGTCTAATGCAAGGTATATTTTGTTCAGCTGTCAAAATTTGATAAGCTGTCTGTGGCAGACTAAAATTCTCAGTAAGCCACCTAGCAAGCATCTTTTCAAAGAGTAATTTTTCTGGGCAGTTAGCCCCTGCTCTGGGCAAGGACCCCCCAGGCAGGCAGCAGTCCCCGTCCACAGCACTGCTGCACACGAGAGGGCACCGAGGAGCCAGGAATGCCAAAAGCAGGAGGTTTTAACTGGTACAACGAAATAAAATTGGGAATCTCAAGCTCCCCCTGCACAATTTCAATTAGTATCATATAAATACACAAAACAGACATCCAAGTTAGAGAATGTCATGTTCACTGGTTTTTTCTGCAGCCCTTGAAAGACTGAGTCACTGAAATCATTATCAAATTATAAAGGTCTCTTGCAACTGAAAAACAAATCTCGCCATATATTTCAAGGGTATTTGATTAGATAAACACCACAGACAAACACTAATAAACCATGCTTCTTCCATTATTGCCAAAGCCTTCTGAAATAATAAATTACTTTCACCTATCATCTCATGAGAGATAATAAAAGCATGAAGAATTCCATGACCAGATTGAATTGAAGGTCACAAGAATACTTCCATACTCATTTGTCTGAAATTTGAAAGTTTGATTTAAAAAAATCATGAAGCCACATCTTACCTTCAACAATCCTTTTTCTTAGTTTTGAGAGACATGAACAAGTATTCTCAGCTCCTCACATCCCATTCCACCAGATTTAGCAAGAAATATTACTTGAAACTGTATGAATTCAGTAAGGCTACTGAGTTTCATAGTACACGGGCCCATTAATATTTAAAAATGCTAATCTGGAAGCTGTAAGGTAGTAATATTTCACTAGAAATGGCATTATGCGTGGTTATTTTTAGAGGACACTTAACAAAACGTGGCAACCACCTATTTATATCAGTAAAAGCGAGTTTACTCCCCCCTCAGCCGCCACTGTGAGGCAGTAACATGATACAGATAACGGAAGAGAAGTTCACATACAGATACAGCTTGCAGAGACGTACAACAGTACCCTGCTTCAGGTTAACAGCATCAGGCGGCTTCACTCTGCTAACGAACAATACCACAAAAAAAAAAAAGGCTGAGATGTCTTCTTGATAGCTCTGTGAACACAGTGGTGGTGGCTGTGTTTCTTCAGCGGGAATGGTGAGGCGAAACCTCCAGACTGTAAATTTATAACCATTATCTGAGTTTTAAGTTCCCTTTGTAGCCACTAATAAATCTATGATTTGCTTTAAATCATATTCCCCTACAATATATGAGAAAATCCACGCAGTCGCTTCCCTAGGCATGAAACAAACAAAGTCTCCCAATTGTTATTTCTCAAAACTGTGGTTTTACAAAAAATGAAATCACTCTGTATTTGACAGTTTGACATGTCTCTACCCAGCCTGCATTGCTTGCTGTGCAAGGTGCCTCTGTTACTCAGAAGCACCTGGCCAGTGATGAATATTCAAAAAACAGAAGCCAAGGAATTTCACTGGGCATGCCTTGCTGCTGGAATAGGGCTTTGTAATCGATATTTAAGAACCTTAAACAAGACAATCTGATAGACCTATCTGTCAGAAAAAAAAAAGGAAGAGGAGAGCTTCAAATGTTCACACCTTTCCCCCCATAAAGACTAGTCAGCTTCCATATCTCAGAAGCTCCACTGGAAATAGTGGCCAAGAAACCAAAAAGAGTAGCTTAACTGGAGAATTAATTGGCCTTTTTTTCCCCCCTTTCACAATACCTATCTAGGTTTTCTAAGCAGCACTGGATTTTAGTTTCTGAAAGTAGCTAAGTCAGGCGCACAGATGGCATGATAGAATACCGAGAGATTCGCTTACAACAAGGTTAATTTTATTCAAAATGCTTGTCCTTTTAGGAGCACATGCCAACAGAAGAGCACGCCAATTCTGCTTTCTATTTTGTTGGAACAGTTTCTCAAGTTTCCTGGAAGAGTATGTTCTTGGCAAATACAACTCGAAGGCCATTCTTGCATTGACAACAACACTTCAGTTCCTGAAATCAAACGGGTGATCCTGCTAGGATGAATAACACCAGTCTAGATAAAACAGTCCAGCTTTATTTTGGGGCGCAGGGAAAAGCAAAGCTATATTGGAAGAAAGGCTGACACTAGACATCCAAATTCAAGTTAGACTGACCATTAATTAAAAGTTCGTTCATATGCTCCATACACATATGTTAGCGGGACAGTTGTTCAGCAGGAGCAATCTGAAATTGCAAATTGTTAGTTAATAATCATTCTTACTTTCCAGACAATGTGCATTATAAATCAGCTTCCTGAGACATCGTTAGCTACTTAAAAACTGAAACCAAGTTATGACTAGTCTTTTACATGCAAAATATACTATTTTACCTCTTCGAACAATAGAAGGTAAAGGAGGAATGCTCATACTCACTTTGAAAGAGAAACACCCCCTGCTTTTCCAATCATTTCTTCATGGTGCAGCACTGCTTGGTTCCATGGTATGCGAAGAAACTTTAAGAGAGTTCTCATCCATCTTTCAGGGTGCAATACGAGTTGTTCGTAGTGTACCAGCATGCACCTTTCAAAACCAACCTCCATACACTGGTTGTACATAGTTTCTATAGCACGATTCCACTTGGTCAAGCAGTCCCTGTAGCTGTTAAGGTCAAATCCAGCTATCGTGACTTTTCTAGATATCATGGAATGCACAGATGCACGACCATCCCGCACCATTAGAAGAAATTTGGCATTGGGGAAAATTCTAGCAAGATAAGTTAAGGATTTTAAAGCAAAAGGATCTTTGTTACACAAATATGGAGCAGGCTCTCCATGTTTCACAATGATTTCCAATAGAAATGCTTGCATGGCTGAGTCCAGAACCTCATCTGTGACTCCAGCTTCATCCAGTCGGATCTTCTCTTTGCTTGATCTAGCCCACATCTGCTTAACTGCCAGAATTCGCGGGATTACCCTCGTCTCTTCTCCGCATCGAATATCCGGATGGGCATCAAGCATGGCACGCATTAAGGTAGTGCCACTTCGAGGTACTCCTCCAATAAATATTAAAGGCATGTCTTTGTTGTAAGCAAAGGTTTTGTTTGCATTTACATCGGAAGCAGTTCTTAGTGTGCTTCTCACGCTTTCCATCCTCACAGGCTGGCTGCGTTCTTCTATTCGATGGTGACACTCCATAGCATGCTGGCCCAAATAAAACACTGTCACTGAACTGATCACCAGACATGCCAACAGCAAGTTCTGTTTGAGTTTTCCAACCATTTTGATAAAGACTGTCCCTTCAAAATAAAGAGACCTTCTGTTTCAGATTATCTTCTAGTTCACATGCCATGGGAATCCTAATCCAAAATAAATTAAGGTCTGGTGAGGGAAAAAAAAATTTTAGAACTTTGTTAAGAACTACTATGATAAATCAACAACAGAAATACCTGAGAACATTCACTAAAACTATTATCTCCTGGTGTTATGTTAAGACCAGTAAATGCAAAGTCTAAACACAATCATCCCATAATAAAAAGCCTTTTTGCTTACCCATAGAAGCAACACAAAACAAAACAAGATTCACAACTACAATTACTATTGACATAGAAGTTCTCTGGTACATTTTAACAACGTATTTGAAAGAATTCTACCACTGGATACCTACTGTTAAACTTTACAGTCAAGCAAAGACATCATTTATAGGGGGCTCTATGCATTAAAAAGGTAATTATTAAGAAAACACTTTTCTTTACTTGAGGTTTTACAGCAAAAAAAAGACCAAAAAATTACCTCTCTGAGCCAGAGTCACTTAGATGAAACAAATGAACAAGACACCCCACACAAATCACGTTAGAAATCACAGAAGAATTTAAGTATTAGAATAACTCTGGCTTGCTGAATAGCAGCAGTATCCTGCTCATTGTCACATTTTCACATAACTACATTATCTCCTGTTTTGCTTGAAATGCTCTATTTCCTTCACAGGATACGAGACGATAGTAAAAGATGTTTCACAGTTACATATCAACACTGACAGTGTCCAATTTTTGATCAAGGCCTTTAAGCAGTGAAGAAAAATAGTTTGCAGCAGGTAAGGGAAACTTCCATTTTTACTTCAAGGGAAGCTTTGATTAAAGAAGTGTATAGTCATTAAAAACTACAAACACAATCCAGGATCAAAGTTGACTAAGACCAAAAGTAAGATCAGTCTTGATTTAAATAAGAACAACAACAAAGAATCAACCTGTGCAGACTTAAAAATTTTCATCCATCTCAGTATCCAGATAATACAAAGCAGGATATACAAAAGAAAACTAATTATTTCATCCTAACTTCCTTCTTTATTGCTTTCTTTACCTAAAGTTGGGCCCTTAGAGATATTTCTCTCAAACAGAAACCGCACCCAAACCCAACATAACCAGACTCATTCATTACTCCATTGATTAAAAAACACAAAACAGCCCTCTCCCCACATCTTATCTGGAGTTCAAAACACTGCATAAATGTTAGCTGAAATACTAAAAAACAGAATAAATTAGGAAGAAAGAAAAATAGATCCTGTTCGCAACCAGCACCCCAGGGAAGAGAGTTAAAGCCTTGCATAATTTTGAGTCATGTAATAAAGCATTGCCAGAATAAAGCATATACTGCATTCTACCTTCAAATAAGAAGGTTTGCATTCCTTTTAAGCAGTGCTGGTAAGCTTGCTCTTTCTTTTAGTCTCTTCTACTTCATCTTAGGTAAGTCTGCATTTTTGCTGGTATGGCAGCAAGGGTCTTCCCCCTCCAAGATAAAACATAAGACTTCAGAGTTAGGAATCTGAATACGTGGTTACTACACAGAAAGGTTTATGGCAGGAACCCATGTAGCAAATCCAAAGTCAACTGACAAGAACAGTAAGACAACTATGCTTTATAAAGCATCAAGGCAGCCCACGTTAATGAAGCCTATGGTTATAGTCATTTCGTATTTACAGCCTGGAATAGAAATCTATACTGTAAAAAAATGTAACTTATGTCATAGCATAATCTTCCTTCTGATTCTACAATATCACATTTAAATTAATCAGTCCATTTTAAACCCTTACAACTACTACGAAAAAAAAAAAAGGCTAATCAAGGACAACCACTCATCTATTTTGTGAGGTATCAAGAATATGGCTTTCATTCCACTTTCTAATCTACAATTTAAGCAGTGATGATTACTCTGTGACAGAATGATTTTTCAGTATGACTACTGTTTGAACAAAGTTAATTTTACCACCAAGAGCCACCGCTTTTCTCCTGAAAGTTTTTTTTCAAATAGGTATGGTACTATTCTCTACAATGATAGTATAATTCAGTATTTGAAAACAAATTAGACATTTATTAGAATCAAGGGTTTGCACAGCTAACACATCTACTGCTAAGTATTTTAGAATTGAAAAAAGGGGGTATATAAAAGTTATTTATCCAAGCTGTAATGAGAGATTAAGTCTGAAACTCCAAGATACACAAAATAAAACCAAGGTTTTAATTTTTTTTTTCATTTAGGATTCTTAGAATTGCATTATTTTGAAGTAATTTTCATTTTTACAGATGAGAAGAAAAACAAAGACTATATTAGATGATTTCTAGACACGCATGTGAGTCCGAACAAGACTTGTAGATAGAAAAAAACATCTGTCTGCTGAATTCCAACGTGGACGCTTACAAGAAGGACTAAGAACACGCCATGACTTACAGTGAATACCAGCGAGTTATATTCAACACTGGCTTAGATACATTTGCTGCTCTGCCGCCCAGATGACTTCATCTGTTCACGCCACCCTGTACGCTGTGTCTTTTATTTTTTCAATTCATAACAGTTAGTGTATAGACAATTGTTTTACCCGTATTCTGTAGTTCAATAGCTTTGGATTTTCAGATAAGGTAGGCTGAAAACTGACTCTGCCTCTCAAAATTCAAATGAAATTGGTACTCTCATTGAAATTTTAAATAAGAGCTTGCTTCTCAGAGCTGAAATAACTTACCAAACAGCATGAATCACAGATGCTTCTAATTCAAAAGGAGCTCCGAGTACTGAGGTACCGCCAACATTTTAAATGACTGGCTTCCTCAAAGCTTTTCCATCTCTGTCAGCAATGCATGACACATCCCTGAATGAAGAACATGCTTATGCCTGCTCTCTACCCCCTCTCCAAAGCATTATCCATTTAACCTTTTCCTCCACGCAAATCCAGCCTCCAACTCAGAAATTCTCAAGTCACCATCCGAGCAAGACTCTCCGGGCCTGCCCGGGAGTCCCAAACTGGTCAGCGGTGGCAGGCAGGCTGCCCTGCAGATTCTGCTGCAACTCTGGGCAGGCAGGCAAGTGCCTCGCACTTGGCAGTCCCTGTTTTATGAGGCTGCGCAACCAGACAGCAGCAGCCAGGCAGAGGACAGAATTCCCACTTCGTGCCATAACAGCGCAGGGGCAGAAGGGAGGAAGGGAATTCCTCGTGCAGGCATCTGTCACGGCGGTATTTCTCTTGCACCGCATCCAAGAGAGCCGGTCGCCAAGCTGTGAGAGAACGTCTTGCCCCCTTCACACTAACAAAGCTTATTCCAACCAACGGCTGTCACAATACTACACTCAAAGTTGAGCTTCATAGTTTTTATTTCCAAAATTAAATTGGAATCATAACCTAAGAACTGTAACTCTTACCAGAACACCACTCTGTTATAATCAGTTCATCCTCTGTAACAAGTTTCATTCTACTTACATACCTCTCCTTGCTGAAGAGCTGGCTTTAACTGTACCTAAAATATCTGGACATTAAAAGGAACAAAATCCCAGAAATTTAAGTGCAGGGCATCTGAACAATGCTCCAAAAAAAAAAAAATCATTCAGTAAATACTTCCATAGCACCAAAAAGCAGAGAGCCTCTCCCCTGAACAGATTCCGCATGAACACTTAACTTTCAATTGGGAAACTGCTCTGCTTAAAACTAGCAACTAGTACACAATCTCTTTAAATGCTTTAGGTACAGTAAAGATTTAGTTAAAAGTCAGTACTCATTTGAGAGGAGAGTTAACACAACAGAAACAGTATTTTGCCACAGAGCACATAAGACCTGCAAATATTTACACTTCATACAATCCCTAACCTTATTCAGTTTGAGTAATTCTGTAAAACTCATTTCCTCAAAAAAAAAAAAAAACAACCACCAACCCAAAAAGAACCAAGC
This sequence comes from Platalea leucorodia, assembly GCF_965183815.1. Taxonomy (NCBI): domain Eukaryota; kingdom Metazoa; phylum Chordata; class Aves; order Pelecaniformes; family Threskiornithidae; genus Platalea; species Platalea leucorodia. The sequence goes on along the minus strand of NC_138838.1, from coordinate 12,609,186 downwards.
AAACAAACCAATAAACCCCACAAACCCTCCACAAAAATCTTCACCTTCCAAACTAAAAACTAGTCCTTGAAGACACTGATGTTCTACAGATGCAAGAGTTAGGTAGCTGATCACTAGAGAAAAACATATGAAGACCAAGTGCATCAACTGTTTTACTCTGATCATTTGTATTAGGATAGCACTTTAAAAATCAAACCAAAAACAATAAATGAAAACCAGCACCAGCTTTCCAAACCAAGCTGAAGAACAGGCAGCATCAGAGGAAAGCCTGTTGACTGAAGGCTGAAATCCTCACTTCACGGGTTGGGTAAAGCAGAATGATGACTCACTCTCAGCACAACTCCAGCTGTGAATGCAAATACACTGCAGTCTAAGAGCACGTTTCCTAAGTTGCTGTAAGTATTGATCGCTCATGTACAAAAACAAAAATCCCATCCACATGACTGAAAAACCCCCCACCAATCAACCACAAATACTTTCATTTGATGCAGTAACTTTTTTGAGAAGTTCAAAGATGCCAAAGGCTGAAAGACCATAAGAGCTGGTGTTAAGCTGTCCTACAACCTTCTGCGCTCACTGTTTTCTTGCCTGGAAGCAATACCTGGAGCAGGCAACTGCCATCAACTGTGGCAAGACCAGGGCTCTGTACGTCAGGACACCAACAGAGGAGCGGTCAGAAATAGCACCTCTCAGCAAGCTGATCCTTTCCACAAGCCAGCAAACTCCCTTCTGTGCCTGAAGTTACATGTAAAGCTCTTTGGGACAAGCATGACGCGTGGAGGTTACCGCCCTTCCAGCAGCTTGCAAACAAAACCCACCTTCTCCCTCCTCTACATGAGTAAGCGCTCTGGATCACATCTGTCAACCTGAAGGATTATTACAAGTCATTACTGTTCTGCTGTTAATAGTAACTTAATTGGCAGCATTTAAAAATCACAGCAAGACAATCAGCAATCCCTTGTCAGCATTCACGTAGAGCTTTGAAAAATTGTGTTTTTACCCACTGTAACCTGAGAAGAGCAAACTGCCACTCCACCTAAAACACAGGAAATTCTTAATAAAAAAAATCCGAAACAAAACAACAAAAAATTAAAAAAACTAAAAAAACCCAAGCCACCAAAAAAAACCCACCCAAACATCCAAAACAAACACAGACATCCCCCAGACAACACAGTCAGAAGCTGAAGATGACTACAATGATAGCGAAGGCCTTTAGCAGCAACAGTTTCAAATGACAGACTAAGATGAATTCCTAGAAAAATTCAAGTGCAACTCAAAAAAAGACAGAGTTAGGATCTACAAATTTCACCATGAGAAAGTGCAGCTAAGCAGAAGTGTATGTAACTGAATTTTATTCCCAGAGAAGTCAGACCTATGAGTCAGCCACGAGATGATGTTAGCAAAGCAAAAATGACTGCTTTGTTCCCTCCTTCGGCACACACTGGTTCTCCCTCCCTCCTTCCCTCCCCCTACATGCAGCAGGTCAAGACCTTTTCTCCTCAAGTTCATCCAAAAAATGTTGAAGATTTTTAGCTCAGGCAAAAGGCAATTCATTTGCATTTTATGTTAGAACAGTTTAGGTTTTGTCATTTAAAGCATTCCCTGCCAGGGGAAAAAAGATGATCCATTACCACCCAGTAATAAGCAACCCTCAAACTCGAGAGCTCAGACTTTCACTTCAGAGGCTAGAAAGCATCACCACCTCCCTTCTCATGTTCAACCAGGCAGCTTTTTCCAAGGCTAAATTAACAGGACAGCTACACTGGCATTATCCATCCAAAAAAAAAAAAAAAAAAACAAACAACAAACAAACCAACAACAACAAAAAAACCAAAACCAAACCCAACATATATATAAAAAATATTTTCCAGTGATTAGCTTGTCCTCTGCTTCCATCTCTTGAACTTCTGGCTCAGATTCTGATAACCAGACCTCTTTCTAGAAAGAACAAGCATAGCAGAACAAGCATACTGCTTGGATTTTTGTGGAGTATATCTTGTTCCTGCATCTGCCCAAGTGTTCATTGCAGTGTTTGACCTCAACACTACTGGAGAACTTCGCTGGGAGGAAAGATCACACTCAGCTCTGTGTCAACAGGCCATCAGGCTTCACAGGCATCCTTCTCAAAACGCCGTGCCCTCCCACCTGCGCTGGAAAGCAGGAGCAAGACAGAGGTGAGGGGAAGAGTGCTAGCGTTCATACTATTGGAAAGTTGTCTTTCCCCTCACACTCCTCTTACGGTTTACCCTCATGTCCTCCTACCATGTTCTTATGATTTTCTTCCCCTACTTAGGAGGTCTACTCAATCCCTTAGTCTCTGGGGCTATGACACCCCCCAAAGGCTTTATGCAGCAGACTCCAAAATACGGACTCCAGAAACAGAGGATTCTCACAGTTCAGAGATGCTTTCAGATGCGCAGCCACAATCTGACTCCTGCACCCAAAGCTTGTGGTGTAAATCTGCAGGGGAAATTAATTTTACAGTGGCAAGGTAGCCAAGTTGAATGGTAAAAAATCCTAAACTGTTGCTATCCATTGTCACTCTCTGCTCTTGACTGTAGGAGAAATAAAAATGCTGCTAGGACTTAAAGAAGCAAACATCAACCCTGTCAGTATCTTCCTTGCCTGTTCTTGCACCTCTACTTTTCCTCTGCAAAAATAAATACTGGAAAGGCAGCAGATACCGAGAAGCCTCAAGAATCCTCTTCAAAACAATATACATTTAGAAGACTGGAGACAATGTATTTCTTAGAGGAAGTTCTATATTAAACTCATCAAATAGTCCAAGTAAGAAGCCCTTGCATACAATGTTAGTCTTTCAGCATTCCTAAATTAAAGTTCAAGAAAGGAATTCCGGAAACCCTTTCCTTCAATGAACTGGTTTGTTTCTGGTCGTTTGTGTTTGTTTACCACAAAGAAGATTGCATAGGAAAGCCGACAGTTACATGATAATGGTATAGCACAACACCAAGGAACACGACTGAAATATTCACAGCACGCCACTTCAAGAAGCTATCCAAACCGTCACAGGCTCATTTAGAAGATCATTCCAAAAATCATTTAAGTATTCGGGAAGCATTTTTACGCCTTCAAAGCGGCATTTGCTCAATCACCTTAATGATTTCCCCAAAGACCGGATACCATGTATTACCACCAGTCACGTAACAGAATCTGAGAGAGGAATGCCAAAGTACAGCACAAGCAAGCAAACCCCAAGCAAAACACTCAGCAAAGCTAGAAATAAAAATCAAGAAGCCTCGAGTACCAACTCCATCTTTAGCTTTTTAAGTCGTCATGGCTCTCAAGCCCTGCAGCTGTTTTCTCTAGATTTGTCCCCCCATTAGTTATACAGTAAAAAAGGATGATAAAGCAGAAAGAGCAATTTTTATTCACCTCCACAAAGAAATAAGCAGTAGGTCACCTGGCAGAAAGCATCTGGGATGAAAGAGAGCCAGACCTAGCGAAGCCTATCCTCACGCAGAGACGAAGTTGGACAAAATTAGTATAAGGAAATGCGTACGTGTGAACAACATTCCCTTACAGTTCACACTGTAGGAACTATAGAAACGTTCACACATTTGCATTCCCTTGAACCGACACTTTTTTTTTTTTAATCTAAAGCTCTGAAAAATTGTAAAGGCCAAATTGACCTTCACAGCAATAGACCACTGCTGAACCCAAAAAGCTTCCATGTTGGGGAAGACTGCATACAACTATGTAATAATTGCACAATTTCTAATACAACCACATTACAAGGAATAGAAAAAAAAAGTTCTCATATTTATGCATTTCCCTCATATAATCAATAGGTAAAAGATGAAGCAAGCTGTACCCTTTCCTTTTACCAGTTAACACCCCCCCCCCCCAAAAAGCAGCTTTTTTCATAATCCTATACTAGACAGATATATAGATACACACATGAGAGAGTGTGTGTGTGTGTCTGTCTGTCTGTCTGTGCGTAAAGAGAAATTCAGAAACATTTGTCCTTCCTCTGGATCTACTAATGCTTACAAGCTTTCTTAACAAGTAAAGAAAAAACCATACCAGATCCAAAACAGCTAATGAGGTTACCAAAGCACTCAAAACTCAATACTTCTAGGTTTTTCAACACTTAAGACTTCTACAATGAGTTTGAAGTACAGCTAACTAAAGTGTTCTGCCTCAAATGAAAGCAAAGAACTCCACATATTCTGCTCTACCTACATATATAATACGCACAGCAAATTATCTGGATTTGCATATTGAACGGTCAAAAAAGAGTTACCAGCATGCTACCAGTTATGCAAGAATAGAGTGTTTGTGAAGTACTACAGTTACCGCTGGAGAACAATTCAACAAAAGGAATTTTACTGGCAACACACATAGATTTCTAGCTCTTTAATTTTTTTCTTTCTTTAAGGAAAAACAGAGGAAAAAGTCAGTAGCACACTAATAGCAGATGAGCTACTGTTCTGTGCAGTTTCAGGTGTACTGTGCCTCCTAAGAGGGATTTCAGCACTTTGTACTGCAATAAGGCACTTCAAAGAATCAAACTGCTTAATAACACTAAAAAGGGATGGACCTACAAACAACCGTGCACATCACGTTCACAATAACACATGCAAATGGCTTCTTCCAGCAATACCACCAGCAAAACCCCTTCCAGCTAAGAGACGCCTTAGGTCGACCGCTATAAAACGATTGCTAAGCTGCCTGCGCAGGCCGTGACTATCGCAGGTCGCGACTATCGCAGGTCGCGTTCGCGGCGCCAAAGGCAGCGCTGGGAACCCTGCCGCCAGCCTCCCGACCCATCTCGGCGCTGAACAAAGGCACCAGGAGCGCTGGGAGCTCCTTGAAGCAAGTCAGCCCGCCCGCACGGAAACTTTCCCCTTACCCGGCTCGGATCCGCCTCGCAGCCCGCCACGGCAGCAGCAGCGCGCCGCTCCCGCCGCGCATCCTCGGCCGCTCCCGGCTGCGGCTACGGGACCCGCGGCGGTGCCCGCACAGCCGAGCGCCCCGGGCAGCACGGCCCGGCCCGGCCCGGCCGCCCCGGCGCCTGAGGGGCGCGGGCACCCGACGGCCACAGCGCCGACCCCCTCCCCGCCGCCTCAGGCCGCGGCCGCCCCCCAGCCCGGCCGACAAAAGCAACGGCTCCGGCGGCACCGCAGCCGCCCCAGCGCCGGGCGGGGCAGGGCGGAGCACAGCGGCCGCCGCCGGGGCTGCGCGGGCGGTGAGGGGGGGGAAGAACGGCGGCGGCCCGCCCCGCCCCGCCCCGCCCCGCCGCGGCCCCTCGCCTCAGGTGCGCGGCGCGCAGCGGCTCCTCACCTGCGCTGCCGCCGCCCCCGCGCCGCGGCGGCCGCTGCCAGGGCCGGGCTGGAGCCGCGCAGCAGCAGCACCGCTGCCCCTCCTCCGCCGCGGCTCCCCTCAGGCACCATCGCAGTGGGCCGGGACCGGGACCGGGATCGCGATCGGGATCGCGATCGCGATCGGGGCCGGGACCGGCTGCGCCGCCGCCGCCTCCCCTCAGCCGCGCGGCTGCGGCTGCCATGGAAATCACAACCACGCCCTGATTGGTCGCGGGCCTCGATGTGTCGCGGGACGCGGTTGGGCCGGCGCTGAAGATTGACAGCTGAAGGGGCGGGACCGGACGGCGGGAGTGGGGCCGTTAACCCCTGCGGGCGCGGCGGGAAACAGCTGGAGCGCACAGCTGGCGCGGGCGGGGCGCGCATCTGGGCGGTGGCGCCACGTGAGCATCTGGAGGAGCCCGTGTGCACCCCCGTCTGGACAGCTGTGCCGGACAGATGTTGATAGCCGGGAACAGCTGGATTTTGTCGCGGCTCGCTCCGCACGCACGCCGCCGTTGCTAAGGCAGAAGGGTAACGGCTTGAACTGGAAGAACGTTTTGACAAGAAAACTCTTTGCCGAACGCTGCCCACTGGCTTGGCTTTCGGAGGTCGGCCTTGCGGGTGAAACCATCCAAAACACCTGGGCAAACGGGTTTTAGGTGCGGCGCTGCGAGTGTCCTATAAATTGAGCAAAGCTACAGGTAAACCTTGCCATAGGCGCGAGGCGTGAGAGCGCAGGGCAGCCGGGAGCACCGCCCGGCTCGGGGCGCCGGCGTCCTCTGCCCTCGCGCACCTGCTTTGCGGCAGCGGGGAAGCACAAGCCGTGTGCCCACCCCGTGTGCAGCTGTGGAAACATCTGGAGTAGCGTCAGGCTGGAGCACAAGCCCCCAGCTCCTCTGACCCGCAGCTGGGTGAAGCGAGGGTGATTTGCGCCAGCACTTTGCCCCTGGAGGTGCAGCTGTACCAGGAGACTCCCATCTATAGGTTAACGCCCCTCTAACAAAGACTGGCCCTAGGCCATCCTAACCCCTTCCTTCTCAGTGCTCTATGCAGAAAGACAGCTTTTATCCCTAAGGAGCGGGAAAATAGGTGGGATTTGACTTGTTAACATTAACATACTGATACATAAAGGCTGAATCAAACTGAAAACATACTACTTCTTTCCATACAGGAGCTCTGGCCCAGCTGCCATCACTGCGTGCAGGCAAACAGCCCATGGAAGAGTCGGTGCTGCTTCAGGGTCCTGTCAAAGAGAACAATCCCATGGGACATCCCCAAATTCGTGTTGCTTGCTAAATGGGGGGGAAGGAAATCAGCTAAAGGGATTTATGCCTCTAACATGATGCCACCCAAAATTCAGCCTGGGAAAAGCCGCCTCTGCAACGAGCAGCGGTAATCGGCACTCATCCCTGCTCAGCCCCGAGGGGTGTTTGTGCCCTGTGCCCTCTGCCTCCCAGCCCTGCTGCGGCTGGGGCATCGCCTCCGCCGTCGCTGCAGCACGGCAGCGCGGCACGGGGGCTGGCAGCTAACGAGGGCCACCACCGATTCGGTGCCACCGGCGTCGGTGAGGGCTCGGCTGGCCGGGGACACCGGGCTGGGGGACAGCACCAGCAGTGAGACCTTGGTATAAAAATGATGGAAACCGCTATGTGGGAGAACAACCCCTTTTAATCCCGAAAGCCCTAAAATGGGGTCTGAGTCACTGTCCCATCTCCTGGAGACACGGTACAAATCCTGCGCGGCTGGGGAGATAACCAGCTGGGCTCTGCCGCCGCCCCAGCCTCACGAGATGCGGGGCGACGGTGCCTGAGCTGACAGCGATACCGCCAGGATGCAAGAATTAATCACAGCCCATTACCTCCTGTCTGATAGCCCTTGCAAAGCACCTATCATAAAACTCTTATGAGCCTGTCAGGACGTGGTTTCCACCGATACCGAAGAGCCAACGCTCGCCGCGGCGCTGCCCGGAGAGCCGATACGGACGAGCGCCTGTTCTGCTTCACCGAGGGGACGGAGAAGCGTCGCTATCGAGTGGGGCGAACGTGGTGTGGCTCACGCGTGTTTTATTTGCTAAGAAAATGAAGCGAAAGCAGCCGTGTGAGCAGGTATGTCCTACATGCAGGACAAGTATCTTCATGTCGGGAAAGGCTCTGCCCTGTAAGGCCTGAGCTTGAAGAGTACCTAACGTCTGTACGGCTTTCGGGCGTGCTCAGGGAGCCGCTGGGAGCGCAGAGAAACCAGCAGCTCCTTTCAGATGGTAAAATTCCTTTCAAATTTCTTTTCTCTGACAGCTATTGATGGGGAATAAATGTTATTTGCTCCCAAATGCAGCTGGATTTGAAGTAATGATTTAAAGATGAAACAGTCTGTATCCTGTTTCCAGTAAGTTTGCCTCAATCCATTAAACAGCACTTTTCAGATCGCTTTATTGGTTTTTTCTTTTATGGCTTTAACTGTGACTCACACAGATCTTCCCTTTTAAAGGCTTCCAATCTGTGGCAATCAAACAGTGCCTCCAGGGGGGAAAAAATGCCGTTCTCCAAGGGAAAGGGGAAAAGCACGACGCTGCTGTACGAAGCAGACGGAGCTACTGTGCATAGCGGGTGCCCCACGCTGGGCCCTTCTTTAATCTGCGTTCGTCTGAGAGCCACGGCTCAAATAACCCATCAAATATTGCATCACGCAAAGCCTTGGTACGGGCAGGGCGCAACTCTCAGCTGTGAAGTTGCTGTTGCCGGTGGATAAACACTACCAGAAGCAATAGCATTTAATTGCTCATTATTTGACAGTTGCATTGGCTGCTCCTTGTTGGCTTGTTCCTGTTTTGTTCCTTAAAGCTGGGAAATAATTCCTCCTCGCCGGGGGCTCAGCCGCGCGCGTGGGATGAAGGATGAGCCCAGGCCCGCAGCCGCAGCGCTGGGGGGAGCGGGGCTGCTGCTGCGGGGCCGCAGCCCAGGGCTTGCCGAGCTCTAACAGAAACGGAGCGGGTCCTGGTGGCTGTGCTGCTTTCTGCCTGGTTTTCCCTTGGCAGCGGCACGGCTTGCGGTTGTTCCCGTGCTTTGAGCTCTAGCCGTGCCACACGGTGCGTCTGGGACCACTGGTGGGAGGAGGAGGAGGGAAGAGCAGCCCTGAGTCCTGAAAGCTGGTGCTATTCAGGAGACATTAAAGTTTTTTTCATGTTATTTCCGAATGTGAGCCACAAGATAAACCCAACTTTTTGATCCAAATCACTGCTATGGCAGAGACCAGCCATACGACATCGCCTGGAGGGACCGAGCCCGGTGGCTGTGCCCACGCTCCCTCTGCGCATCGGGTCCAGGCACGTCAGGGGCCAGGGCACGCTGGAGGAGCCAGGAGTCGTCCCGCATAGCCGTGGGCAACGCGGGCTGTCACAGATCCAGCAGCAGTGACAGGCTCTGCCGCCTTACCCTGCCCCACGGCCTGCCGGGCAGCGGCAGCTCTCCTACCGCAGCGCGCGAGTCGCCGGGCCAGCGCGCGAGCGAGTGCAGTCCCCAGCGCGCTGCCCTGGCCTCTGCTAGCTGCAGACCTGGCACGTTCGGGGACAAAAATGGGTCTTCTCTTTTCCCCTCCCTGGACATCCAATACAATGCTTTTCCTGACGCCAACTCCACCCCAAAAGTAGTCCTGAATACAATTCGAGTGTGATGCTTAATAGCAAGAGAAAGCTTGCTGGTCCAGATATCCTGGCCTTCATCCAGGAGTATTTTACCTTAATTCCTCCTAAGAATGTAAAGAATTCCGCTCTGGCTCTGCCCAGCTCACTCCCCGGCCCAGAGCGAGGAGAGCTGCGCTTGCTGGCTTATGCACGTTCTTGCCAGAACTGTTAAATAATATTCTTTTTCCTCGAATGCCTCAGCAGCGATTGCACAACCCGGCTTCTCGCTGGCCATCTCGCACGGGGAGGCTCTCTCCTTCGCTGAGAGGCAGATGGAGGAGGGCTGGTGCTTGTGGCTTTCGTCCCCATGCTCACTAAAGGCGGCTTTGAAAGCCAGCGGGGCGAGAGGCTGCGCTGTCACTTCTGCCTCAAAAAATCTCCCGGTCACCTCCGTTACAGAAGGTTATATATCGATAGATCCATTAGAGAAGGGACTGAGGGAACAGAGGAATTTGGAGGAGGATACTGATTCGATAAAGCACAAAGAAACTCAGTTGGATTTAGCTTGTCCTGTGCATCTGGGAAATTCATTTGGCCTTCAGGTAGAAGTAACTGAGAAATCCCAAGCCCCGCGTGTGCCTGTGAGCAGCACGGCCGGGCACCCTTCCTCCCCAGGCAACCCCGCTTAAGTGCTGAGTTGGCTCTGTGTCAAAGGCACAGATTGCTTAAGGCAATCCTGTTATCTCTGCCTTTATGGATACGAACTGCCCTCTGACTAGGGAAAAGGATGGACTTAACACCTTACCGGCAAAGTAAACTGCTGACAGTTAAACCTGCACGGACGTCAAGCCCTGGGCTGGTGCCTTGGTCGGGGAGGGCTGCGGGGCAGCATCGCCCGCCGCGTCCCGGCCTCTGAGATGCCCTGAGCCTGTCTTGGGCTGGGGCTATTCCAGACCCCAGAAGCAGGGGCAGGGGACAGAAACACCCTGCTCCTGGCTGCACATCGTGGCGGGATGGGGAGCAACGGGGGCAGCTGGCACCCAGCACCACAAAGGGATCCCAGCGGTGTCTGTAAGTGCAGACTGAACCAAAGAAACCTAGCCTAGGCATTCAGGGAAGACTTACGATCCCCAGAGGAGGAGAACATCCAAGGACTGTGTCCACGAGCCTCCGAGTTTAGGGAAAACAAGCCCCACAAGACATTAAGCTGATGACATTCCTCTGCATCCCCTCACAGCAGGAGAATAAGATATTTCTGCTGAATAGATGTTTCTGCATCCAGAATCACGCCTTGCACTTAACGCAGTCTGTCTTATGAGCAGAGCAAACCTGTCAGCTGCGATCCCAGCGAGGACACCCTTTAACTTGGAAGGATGCTAATGTCTCTCTCTGCGTTTCCCAGAGGCACGCTCATTTTTATTGCTTTTCTCTGCTACTGCTATTATTTTTCCGACCCGGCTGCCTCGCGTATCGATCATGTTAGCAGTGCAAAGCTTGCCCCAGGGGATGCCGGAGCAGATGTGGTGCATGCACCAACGTGCTGGGGTCCCGCTGGGCATTTTCAATAGCCCCACAATTTGTATTTCACAGCCAAAGCCAGCAAAACGAAGCCCTGGGAATCACTGCGGGACCAGAAAGGTGCTGTTCTCGGTGTTTGCCTGCAAAAAGCCTCAGCTGCCAGCACAGGGATCCACCAAACCTGCACACACAGCATCATCCCTGTCAGTGGTCTGGGCCCGGTGGCGGAGCCAGACCCTCCCGGCTCCAACCACCCGGGTGCTGCAGCCCGAGAAAGCCACCTCCCCGCCAGCTCCAGCCCCAGCTTTGACCCCTTATTTCCCTAATCCCAGCAGGACCACGCTCCATCGCCAGGCAGGGCTGGTTTTTCTGCTGAAGCACCATTTCAGGAGGGTTTAAACCGAGATTATCGAAGTCAGGAGAACACGGACTTTTCTTTAGGTAGCTGCAACCCGACCTTAACCCGCTTGCAGCTCAAAGAGGACCGAGGCGCTTTCAGCTCCGACCCCGTAAAGCAGCTCTGTGTGATAAATAGCTCCATATTCCCCCGTCTCTGTCTGATCTCGTGTCTGCTGCTTTCTAAATGTGACAGCTCAGAACTGATCTTTCCACGTGCCTGGAGAAATAATTATGGGGCTAGGAATATCTCCATGCAGTCCTCGTCCCTGTTCTTGCAGGCGAGGCATTTTAGGCATCAGATGTATTTATTTCACGGGGAGATTTTTTCCCCAGCTGTAGGAGCCTCTGGAGGTGCAGAGTCTTCGGGTTTTTCCAGCTGGTAGGCAGTCCTAGCCATCCAATAAATATAGAAGTAGCTGTTTTTCCAGTCAGAAAGCAGGAGTGAATACTCTCCTCTTTTACATTTATAGGCATCTTCCCGTGTTCTTGGCTTGCGGACAGCTGCCTATGTGGCACGACGGACGTGTGCAGGCGGAGCGCTCATCTCCGGCACAGGAACATCCGAGAACAAGCCATTGCCTAATTCCTTCCCCTCCTTTAGGTTTCCCTAAAAAAAAAAAACTTAAAAATAATCCGATATCACAGCGACCGGCTAAGCTGGAGCTCTTATAAAGTCTCGTATGATCAGTACCACGCTGCTGAAGGCGCTTGCTTGGAGCGGTGGGCGATGCTCTCGCTGCTTTTGCCGAGCTGCCCTGCGTGGCCGGTCATGGAGGCAGGGAGCAAAGCGCCGGGCTTTCATCCGCCAGCGAGGAGCGATGCTCCTCAGAGCCGCCTTGCGCCCGCACCGCCCGTCCGCAGCACGCTTGTTCATCACCTTCACGGGCGTCTGCGGGGGAAAGGGAGAAAAAGCAGCAGTGAGGCAGCGGTGAAATGCCTTGGCCGCACACGCCGTGCCCGGCGCTCGGCTGCGGCGCGTGTGATGAGTGTCTCCAGAGCAGGGCGGGCGGCACGGCTGGTCTTGCAGGACTCGGCTCTCACAACCGCGGCGGTTCTGAAAACAAAAATATCCCGTCGTCTCAATACGTTGGCATCTCCGTCGCGCGCAAGGCGCGGGCGTTTTGAAAGCCGTGACTGTGCAGCGAGCGCCCAGCGGGCCCGTCACGCGTCCCTTCGTTAGCTGGCCAGCTGGCAAGCAGCTATAGAAGTGTAAACAGTTTTAAAATTACATAAAGCTCTGAAGGAACACCGTTAATGCTGCTAATGAAATCGTGCGTGGTGCAGCCCTTGTCTTTGAGCTTCTTACAAGTGCTGTTAAAATTCACACTATTAAAGATGAGACAAGACACAATTTAAATCCCATCCCCGCCACGGTTTCTTGTTCCAGACTTGCATTATTTTCATCCTCCCCTGCCTCCCTTATGGCTGAGCTTGAGTTGTCAGCTAAGAGAAACGGAATTAAACCCTCATTCTCCCTCCACGGGGGCTGCGTGGGGCCCCGCTGCCCTCAGGCTCATCGCCAGCCAGCGTCGGTTCAGCGGCTGGAGTTTGGCGCCTTACCCGGGGGGATGAGGAGGGTAATGCGAGGCCCTAAAAAAATAATGAATAGAATCCCACTGCTTTGGGGGCCAGGCTCACTTGCGGGATCCAGCACCCTACCCTGGCAGTGTTGGGTTTTTTATCCTCATTGGCAGTAGCTGAAGAGCTCGGCTCGGGCTGTTGCTTGAAAAACCTTGGTTTAGACCTATTTTTTGTTCCCGAGGCCGGATCTTTAGGTCTTGAGCGAGGCACGTTGTGAAACAGGTGAAGGCGGAGCCCCTGGGCCAAAGTCTGGGAGAAGAGCAAACAGGGGAGGAGGAGCGGTCCCTTCTGCAGAGCTCCCCTTCTTGTTTGGTCTCCATCAATCAGTTATTTTTATGGCGGCCTTTCGAAACAGGAACGCGGCATTTAATGCGTTCTCTGAGCTCGCTGAGACGCTGCTGGGTTTGCTACAGGGAGGGGAAATCGCCCTGATGGAAAATAGGAGCGGCACCTTTGCTAGAGAGGTGATGGGAGCGCTGAGACCCCGCTGAGAACCTGAGGGTGTGAAGACATCTGAAATCTGCACCCGCCAAAGAATGGCCTATATGAAACTATAAATTCGTTGTAGACAAGCTACGAAATCCAGACCTCCTTTCTCCCCGTCCCCTGCTCTGATCACCACATAACATCTCTCTCAACCATAGAACAGATGTTAAATTTAAAAAGCAGCACAGGGAATAAAATGCACCAAAGAAATAATCTGCTGCGCTTCTGCACCTTTATGCAAAAAGCCTAGGGCACAAAAAGAACCAATCTCTTTTTCGTAAGAAAACCAAAATTGCACCAGCAGAGGCAAAGAATGACCCCATCTTCCTGCAATAGTGCTTTTAAATCAATAAAGGAGAGCAGCCGTCAATACACCGATTTTCCAGACTGCGACGGAGAGAGAGGGAACAGTGCTTGGCAGTGCTGGGTTAACGGCTGGACGCGATGATCTTAAGGGTCTTTTCCAGCCTTAACGACTCTGTGATTCTATGATTCTATGAACAGAAACGGCAAAATCAGGACTCGCTCGGCCCATCCTGCCTCAACCCCCCCGCACGGCTTCTCCCTTATTTCCAAATACACACACACACACACAGACAATTTACAGTTAATGCTAAATGCTGTTCGACCTATTGCCACAGGAACCTGCTGAATTCTGGAGGTGTCTTCCCTAATATTAACTTCTGCACGTTCTCCTGCATTCAATCCTATAAGAATATTCTATTCCTTGTTTTCCTAAGGAAAAATGAGACTTTCTCTGCCAGAAACGGAGCAAAAAGGGCAGAACTCCCTAGCCAACGTGCTGCTGACGCTTGTAAAATGAAATAAGAAACTTTCTTCACTCGTGTGGCCGGCGAGAAGCTTTTGTCCTTAGATCAGGGCTTTTGATTCCAAATACTTTGGGTTCCTTTGGGCAGAAATCCCTGCCTGGCTCTGCAGACAGCCTCTGACTAACCCGAGATGGGTGGAAAGCAGTCGGTCTGGGGTTTGGTTTTTTGTGGATGCATCCACAGCTCCTTGCACAGACCGGCCGAGAGCCAGCAGGGACAATGGTAGCAAACCAGCGGGGACCCAGATCTGCAAGGTGCCACCTCAAATCAAATGCACCCATATGAACGACGTCCCCGCGCCGCCCGGGGCGAAAGGCAGCTCTCTCCTCCCCGCCGCCTGCGCGCTGCCGGCCCGGCAAAGCGCTGACCTGCAGCCGCCAGCAGCAGCGACACGCAGTCGCGGAGTCGCAGGGGCATGCCCTAAGCAAGGGCGCGAGAACCTCATCCTGCTTTGCCTAAAATGCTGTTACATATATATATAATGCACATACATACGCTGGAAGAGGCTCCCCAGGGAAGTGGCCACGGCACCAAGCCTGTCAGAGTTCAAGGAGCGTCTGGACGATGCTCGTAGTCATCTGGTTTAGTTTTAGGTAGTCCTGTGAGGAGCAGGGAGTTGGACTCGATGATCCTTACGGGTCCCTTCCAACTTGAGATATTCTATGATTCTATATACATATATAGGAGAATTTCTGCCCCAGTCCCTGGTTTTGGTGGGGTAGCCTTGACTGGCTGCCGGGCACCCACCCAGCCGCTCCCTCACTCCCCTCAACAGGACAGGGGAGCAGGTAAGATGACAAAAAGACGGGAGACGGCCCACGTCCCCCAAAGCAGCGCTCCGGCGGCTGGAGGAGCACCCAGCCATGGCGCAGGGGACGCAGCCCCTCCGCCGCCTGCGTTGTCCCGCGCTTTGAGTTTCCAAAAGCGTCGAACACGTGCCTCTTACCAGCACAGGATGGATGCAACCCGGCCGGGACGCAAGCGGGGCAGCTCTGTTTCTCCTCCGGTGACTAAGAAAATGTGACTCTGCGATCAGCCCTCATGAATGCATTTGGGGAAGCCTGCCAGCGCCTGCATTTGATTTCTTGCCTCAACTCCAGCCAGCTTAACGCAACATCAGCTTGGAAGCCGTAAAACATGAGACAAACAATGTAAATCAATGTGACCAGCAAAATTTAACAGGAAACAGGCTGTGCTCTTGATTTTCTGGATCGGAGAGCAGCTGGCCGGCACAGCCACGATTACCTCCGAAAGCCCTTGCACCCATTTGCTTATTTGCAAGCAGAGAAAAGGGAGCTGAAAGCTGATTTCATGGAATGTGGGGTTTGGTATAAATCAATCGTATATGACTTAAAACTGGACAAAAGATGGAAAAGAGGTGGTTGAAATACTACTAAACTAACAGGCTGAAGAAAAAGCAAGTAGCAGGATGGAACTGGGAGATGCTGGGATTTACTGCTTATCTAAGGACTGGCAGCAAGGGCAGCGGTGTGCATCGCTGCAGGAGTAAATATCTGTGCTGTGGAGCTACGAATAACTGCACTTAACACCTCTTTGGGGTATTTTAAGGCAGGCAGCACGGCTGGCAGAAAGCTCAGTGTCACTTCTCCCTCCAGCCGTGCTGGAGGGCCTCAGCTGCGCTCCCCGACAGCGCCCGGCGCGTCGGGCCCGCGGGGCCGCAAGCGGTGACAGGGACGCAGCCGGAACGCGCCAGCGGGAAGGCCGGGAGCGCAGCGCCGAGCTCGCAGGACGTGATTTCAGAGAGCTGTCGGGGTCAGCTCACAAAGCGCCTGGCTGATATAATCCCTCTCACGGGCCGATCAAAGTCCACTAAAATCCATTCCATTCGTTTTTTCTCCCCCTCCATTCCCCTTGCAGAGCTGCTGCAAACCCCCGGCAGCAGCGCCCGCTCGGTGCTGCGTGTCCCCACAGGACAACGCCGTGGTACCGCTGCAAACGCCGTCACATCTCCAAAACTGCAAACCCAAACGGGGTTTCACCAAAACCAGCCGCTGCCGCCGGGTCCGCCCCACCTCGTGGAAGAGCATCCCGCTCACCCCTGACCGGAGCGACACAGCCCCCAACTCACGGCACTGCTGAATTTTACCTTTTTAGACTTAAATGGGCGATTCTGGGCCCCGCTGGCAGCGGAGGAGATGGCGCGGCCCCGAGCGCTGGCTCCGGGCAGACCCCGTCCGTCCCACCGCAGCCACTGACCGCCGAAGGGCTCACCGATATTTGAAGAAGGGCTCAGCCCGGAGCTGGAGCCTGATTTCAGGCAGATGGGAAGGATCTCCGCACGTCGGGAGGCGGCTCAGGACCCGCATCGGGTCTTTGGTGCTCCCTTCCCACCAGCTGCTATTTCTTCCCCACCCGCTTTGATAGGAGCCTGATAGCTCCCCTTGGCTCGAGGCACACTTATTATAGTGACTACTATGACCCATTTAAATTGCATTAAACAATTTCTCAGTTCATTGTCCTGCAGAGATTAGTTACATATAAGCATATTTTAATGATTAACTATTGGGCTCTGCTGAGGCCCCGGCAAAAAATGCAGAATCCGCAGCCTCCCTCCCTCCGCTCCTGCCAGCTCCCCTCTTCATCGCCGGTCTCGCAATATTTTGGTTTTCCTCGGAGCCCCCGCTCCCGGCCCGACACCACCAGCCCAGCACCAGGTCCAGCACCACCAGCCCAGCTGGCACCAGAGGGAAGGCTCCAGCTCCCGGAGCTGCAGAAAGGCTGGGAACAAGGCTGGGAAAAGCTCAAAACTCAGAGTCCAAAGAGGAAGAAGCAACATTTGGAGGTTAAATAATGAAGTAGCAGCGTTGGTAGAGTCGATCATAGGTTTCGGAGTGAATCGCAGGCTTTCTCGGTGCGTTGGGCACTAGAGATGAGCTGGAGCCTGGGGTCGGACCTCGCTCTCCGATGCCCTGACGAAACCCGGAGAGCTGCTGTGGGTGGCAGTGAATTCCCCTGGGACACGGGCCGGCTTAGGGCAGGACCTGCCCCGCTCGTGGCTGGTGCCCGCTGCGGTCCTCGCCCCGGGCAGCTCTTCCCGCACGCGGCCGCGAGGGCCGGGGCGCCGGCCGCAGGGCATTTCGGGGCTGGAGTCGCCTTTTGAGCCACTCCCAGCATCCGTGCACAAGGGAAACAGGTAAGAAAGCAGCAATTGCTCGTCCTTACGCGCGCAGGCCCCCGTCCAAGCAACTCCTGCCCCCGCACCCACATCTGCAGAGCAAAGCTTCGCCTGGGCAAAGCGCATCAACCCTGCGCAACAAGGCTGAACGGGAGAAATGGTATTTCACCAGAATAACACTGGATACTGGTACGCTGCTCATCGCCGCGCGGGATAAGTTACACACCGACCCTGAAACTGCTGCAGGGCTGGGGGCAACATCCCTGCCTCCGGCTTGTGCCGACGGCCGCGGCTCGGTGCCAGGCCCTGGGCAGCTCGGCGCACCGCCACGGCCTGCAGCCGGTCTGAGGCATTAACCGGGACTTTCACCATAAAGCCGCTGCAAGCCTTGCCGAGTGCTACCTCGGTTTCCTCCCAGAAATGGGAAATTCAAGCATTCATCTTACCCTGCAATATTAAAAGAGGAGAGTGATTGCGAGCCAAGCCCACGGCCGTCCCAGGAGCGGGGCTGGAAGACCCCGTGGCCGCCCTCCGCCAGCTTTTTGGAGCAAGAGGAGCATTTTGGGGTCATTTCCAGTGCAAGACCCGCAGCGCTCGAGCCACCTTCTCCGGTGGCTTCAACCGCTGGGGGCTCACCCAAGGCGGCGGCAGGCGGGCGGGGGGTCCCATCCCACCCGGAGCAGCCCCGCAGGGCTGGGAAAGAGGCAGCTTTCCGCTGGGCCCACGCCTGGGGCAGGACGCTGCACAGGAAAAGGGAAAATGTTTAAATTGGCCCAAAGCTGCCCGTTTCCACCCCCGGCCGCTGCGGCGAGGGCAGCTGGAAGCAGCAGCGTCCGGGGTTTTACGGGCTTTGCTGGGCGGCGAAGGAGCAGACCTGCGGGGTGGAGGCGGTTGGGTCCCGCCGGGTTTTGAGTGGGCGTTTTCGGCGCTTCCTTCGCCCTCCCTCCCGGCCGCCCGCTGCCTGCCGCGCCCCGAGGAAGCCTTCAGCGCTGCCTCGCCATGGCGCTCGCTACGGAAATCAGGGAACATTACAAAAGGGGGAAAATAATCCTTTGCAGATGAGTTGCCCAAGCGCCCGAGAAGGCGAGCCCCATTGTGGTGGCACCGACGGCTTTCCCCATGGGACAAGGGACGCCGGGTGCCCAAGGCGTTGGGATGGGGACCGGGATGGCACTTGCAGAGGCACCAAGGTGCTCGTCCTGCCCATTGCCCCAAAGCCCGCCGGCTTTCTGCCCAGCCGTGACATTTCAGAGCTCACCACGCATCACTGTCCCATCCCGGGGCAGTCGGGTAACTGAACACATCTCATTAACAAAAAAATAGCATTTTAAATCTGCTGACAGGCGCCCTCAGCCCGGCGCCGGAGCAGACGCTTGGGCCACAGCTGCTGATAAAAACCCTCGGGTCCCTCCCGCCTGATGCCCTCCCTCCTCCGCGGGGAGCAGCAAACTTGAAGGTCCTTTTAGACTTGGCAAAAATGTCTCTAGTCCAACAGAGCACTTTTTTTACAGCCCTTAGCATGTCTCCAGGGGTTAACTTTCACTCTCTATAAATATATGCATATATAAAGCGTGGGAAGAGTTGGGAGAGACCCCCGCACTCCTTGCTGAGCTGGGTAATGTCAACAGCTCAGACTTCCTACTTTTGGTTGCCTTTCTCTCGACAGCATCTGGTCTGTAACAAAAGGGATTTGCTCCCCCGAGCTGCCATCCCGCGACGGAGGAGGCGCGGGGACCAGCGCGGGGCGAGAGGCGAGGGCAGGGAGCCGGGCTGGCCCTGCCGCCGCCAGGGATCCGCAGCTTTCGGTGGCGGAGCGAAGGGCGAGCGCTTGGGGCGAAGGGGGAGGTTCATCCCGGGGGCTCGCGGATGGGCAGAGCTCTCCGTGGCCGGAGGGCAGCTCCCCGCCGGGGCAGGGGGTTTCATCTCGAGCTTAACATGACCTTCTCCGTCCCCAGCACTCTGCAGCCCCCACGGCCCATCCCTGGGAGAACAGGCTGGGTTAACTGAGGCATCGCCCACTCAGGGATGGCAGACCCCACCCGACGCCCTGACCCCATCATGGAAACCCCTGGGCTAACAAATCTCTGGGTAAAGCGAATATTTACCTTTGATTTCGTGTAAGTGCTGCAGGGGTCAGAGACTGGGGCCGGGCCAAAGCCCAGCGAGAAACCGCTCCTCCGCCGGCTCCTCCGCCGCCAGCACGCGGCAGAGCAAACGCTCCAGAGGCGCCGCAGAAACGCCCCGAGCTCCAGGAGCAGCAGCCGACGCACGCTTCAGTGCCGTAGCTTTTGAAAGGAAAAAGCCAGCCGGCGCGTAAAGAGCAAAACTGGCAGCGGAATCGCCCCGCTGCAGAGATGCCGACGTACCAGGTCCTGACGTGCCGCAGCAACCCAACGCCGACGCAGCGGCGGCGAAGACGCCCGGTTACTCGTTTCCAGCGGGGACTGACGGTGTGCGCTCATCCCCGTCCCCCCCCGCTGCTCTCCCAGGTTAAGCCTCGCTCTGCGGCCCCGCTGCTGCCCCGGCTCACGCTGGACGTCGCGGTCCTGCAGCCGGGGCTGGCTGCGAAGCGACGGGGCGGCTGTGGCCACGCTGCGCCCCTGTCCCCAGCGAGACCAACGGTGGGGATGTTTTGGGGTGAGAGGTGGAGGACTTCGCAAAATAGCTGCGTTGGGTGGTTTTTTTCTTTTTTCTTCTTCCTTTTTTCTTCCCCAATGAACAATGAAGTTTCTGCCTGGCCCCATAAAAGAAAAGGGCCGGGTGATTCTTGCCAGCTTTTCTCTCGCGGCTCGGCAGGGGCCCGAGTGGGAGCCCAGCGGGGCCAAGCACTAAATGCACGCAGCGGTCGGGCAGCGAAGCTCTCCGTTAGCAGGGGACGGGGGGTGGGATGCACAAACAAGGGCTTTAAACCACATCGGCAGAGCAAGCCCTCGCGCTCAGCGCCGAAGCCCATCTGGAGCGACCGAAGGCACCGGTGCCAGCGGCCCGCTCCTGCGCCCAGCGCTGCCTCGCCAGCAGCCTCCAGCACGGCTGGAACAGCCCGGTGCCCAGCCAAGGGAGCAGGGAAAGGCTAAAATAAACCAGGCTATCCAACAGCGCTGCAAAGCCTGCAGGGGCTGGGCGCCAGGCGAGGCGGAACCACGCTGCAGCCGGACCCGGGTGGCTGCATAAAAATGCACCGTCAGCACCGTTTCACAGGTGGCCGCGAGGAGAAGCCCCCGCGGCAGGTTTGGCCATGGGGGAAAGCGCATCTCGGCCAGGGACCTCGGTGCCGGGCGTCTCCGGCGCTCCCGCGAAGCGCGTGCCCCAGCGGCCTTGCCGTGAGGTGGCAGACGCTGGCGAGAGCCGTTGGGGATGCTCTTTGTCCCCCCGTACCGGCCAGCACAGCCGCGGTCCCGCCGGGCGCCCGGCCCCGCTGCGACCGTTTGCGGCGTCCGAGCCCCCCTGCAGCTCCCTTCCCAGCTTTCCTACTCGCATCGAGCCCTTCGCGAGGATTTTTTTGGCTTTCCCTTCTCTTTCAGAGGTTCGCTCATCCCGTTTGGCTGGTTCTCAGGCTGCCTTTGTTTTAATTATCTTTAACAGCATCGCAGCTACCTTTGAGGATTGTTTTTATAAACACTAAAGTTAATAAAATAAAGATCCTTAATGCAAAGAGAAATTAATTTAAGCAACATGTGCGGGGAGACTCTTGCTCGTGGCAAGCGAGGGTTCTTGGGGATAACACATGTTTCCTAAGTGCTCGCTGCATTTTAGTTGTGCTTTGGCCACAGCTCTGATTTTTTCAGCACAAGCATTTCTTTTTGCTCAATAAAAACTTTGCAGCGGGATTTCTTTCTGTGGGAACAGAAAATATTTTCTCTGTCAACATCTTCGGCAGCTCCAACCTAAACAACGCTGCCATCGACTCCCTGCGGGCCGCTGGCTGGGTCCCAACCTGCGCCTCAATAGCAGCCTTTCGGAAGGGGGCCGACACGGCCGGCCTCTCCCCGGGAAGGCTACAAAACATCACTTGTGGTTTTTTAAGGGTGCTTTGGGCTTCTTTAGAGAATTCCCTGGGCTCATCTGGGGTGGGGGTTGGATGCATCCAAGCTGCTGTTGAAATATTCGAAAGAGCTTTAACATCCCAAGGCCAACCTGTCCCCTGCCGGCCGGGGCCCAAACCCCCTCCCCTTTTACAGGATCCCACCCGGGAACAGGGATCCCAATCCCCTATCCCACAGCCCGGCATCGGGAGCGCTGGGTTATCAAGCTGGCGGGGAGGAACCAGCGTCCTTACGGAAGGATCCGATCGCCCCAAGGCATCGCTCTCCCAGGTGAGGAGGAGGCACGATGCTCGTTTTGGTACTCGCTGCTCATTCTCGCGGTGCCTTTCCAGCTGCCTGCTCCCTGCCCCGCTCCTCCCACCTCCCCGCCCAGGGCCCCACATCGGCGCTACCGCGGGGCTCGCTTTGGGGCACAAACCGGCCCTTCCCCGCCGACTCCTCGCGATGCAGAGGCCAGTGGTGGTGTCCCCCCGTCGCCCTTTGCCAGCGCTCTCGCTGGGATGAGGCCGAGCGCTGCCCCCCCCACGCTTTCCTCGCCACGGATGCTCCTGCACACGCTGCCGTTGTGCCACCACGGTCGGGAGAGCAACGTCCGTCTACGCCAGCTCAGCATCTGCCCCCACGACTGCATTTTAAACACAAGAGGAACCTGTGTAATCTAGGTTTCCTGCAGAAACCTCCGTTTGCCATTAAATAATTTAAATTAGCTGCTTCTCTGGAAAGCATGACTTTCCCCTGCTGCAGGGGACGCGGCCGCCGGCCCCGCGACGCTCGGCAGCCCACGCGCAAGGGAATGCTCTCCTTTGGCGTCATGGCTCCGCTCCATCCTCAGACTTGATCTTGTGCCCAAATCAAAAGCGCAGATGTTTTCCTTAGAAAGTCACGGTTCAGGCAGTTCAGCTCCCTCTTATCTCTGCTACAAGCGCCGGGAACGACGTGCAGCACATGCAGGACGTGCCTTCGTGGCGAGGTAAGTCCTGGGCACGCGAGGCTGAGAAGTCTGGCGCTCCTCGTCCCGTGAAATTCCCAACTCGACCCCCTGCAACAAGCAACCTCCAAGGGTTCACTGCAGATACGCAAGTACGCGGTGACGCGGGGACCGCCGCGGGAAGGGGACAGCCCCAGCAGAGCCCGCGAGCATGGCGGACACCCACGCGTCCAGGAGGACGGGGCCGCGGTCACGGCAGCGCGCGGGAAAAGCCGAGGGCTGCAGCCTCCTCAGCAGCTCTGTAGTTATTAGTAGAGAAGGCTCCCTGAGCTGTCAGGACGCACAAAAATCTCCCCCAAGCCCTCGGGCAGCGCTCCTGCTGTCAGCCTCGCCGCAAGCCCCGAGCGACAGCCCTGCCCCTGCCCAGCTGGCCGCTCACCTGAGGGTCCCGAGGCCTTCGGGGAAAAATAATGGCCTTTGGCCGAAGAAGAAATCAGGGCAGAGAGAAGAGAAACGACTTCCCCAAGGCCACGGGCCGGTGGCAGAGCTGGCGCTTGCTGACTGAGCCTGGCTCCAAAGCTACCGTATGGCTCTCCTCTCCTCTCGCTGCTGGGGGTGGGAGAGACCCAAGGGCGAGCGCCCAGGGTGGCCGGCGCCAGCCCTGCGACGCGGCCCCCTCTCCACCTGCACCTCGCGACCCAGCACCCGTCCCCCGGGCATCTCCCGTGGCCGGGACAGAGCCGCCGCTCCCGCCGCGCCGCCGCCCGCTCCGCGCCTTCCACCCAGCGCCGCTCACCTGCCGAAAGGAAACAAATGGCCGAGGACAAAGACCTGACCGCCGGGAACAGCAGGAGCTGAGCTTTACTCCCTGCCCGGTCACCGTCTCCTCCTAAAGGGAGGATAGTTCTTGCTCGGATTTAAATGTAAGGCTTTATTTTTGTGGGTCAGAGCACGACGAGGCAGCTGCTGCTGCCGGCCGGGCGGTTAAGTCGTGAGCATCACTGCCTGCGCGGGAGCGGAGTCGGCTGAGATATTTCCATGAGTCCTTCCCAGCTACCAGGAACATTTCATAGTAACCACAGATGCTCTTATCAGCGAGGCAGAGCTCGCAGGGCCAGGCGCTATCTCTTATTTAGACCGACTGGTACAGTTGCAAAAACCAGGCAAGTTTTCAGGCATGAAAGGTCATCTTCATGCTCCTGCAGTACGTCTTTTGGAGCAGCCTGCCAACGCCTTCGCTCGGGGGGCTGGTACCAGGCACAGGCGGAAAGGGCTGGCCACGGCCCGCGGCTGGAAAACAGCAAAGTGGGAAAAGCCCGGTCTTGGCCGAGCCGAGGTGTGCGCAGGCTCCCCCTCGGCCCTGCCAAAGCCCCGCGCGCTTCAGAAGTCCTCGAACAGCAGCAGCTCCCGGGGGAGAGCAATGCTTCGAAGCCCATGGCCAAAGACGGGGAAGCGGATTTCACGCCTGGGAAGCGAAGCGTTTTCTGGGATACGGAACGCGCTGTTCGTACGGTGCCGTGGCAGAGCTGCCACCCCAGGGAGGCACAGGCAATGAAAAGGTTAATCATAGGAGCTGCAATACAGAAAGACGTGTGCGTTTCAAACCTGGGATCCAGAATAATCCCGGTTTGGGCTGGGTCAATTCACCCGTGGCTTGACTCAGAGGCGCCGAGCGCAGCCAGTGTCAGCGAGTGAATGCTGCTGTATTTTGGGCCAAGTTTAAGACAGCAGAGGCACCATGGATTAATTCAGCCCACGGAGTAACATTAAGCAAAACACAAGAGTAAACAGTGCTTAAGATCCCACTGGAACACCGCCTTAACCCCCGCAGCATCCTGGGACGCATCCTTCAAACCGGAGGAGCCTCTTTGGGAGCAGACTCACCTCGCCGGCGTAGCTCCACCGGGCAGGACGCTGCTAGCGCACAGCAACTTCACAAACTCCCATTTCAGGCTGGGATGAAACCGCAGGCACACCCCAAAACCCTGCTGCGACCCTCGCGAGACCGTCCCCTTCTCTCTGTCAGCATCCCAGAAATAAGGCATCTGCGCCGCGCCAGAGCCCCGAGCACCCGCCTGCGAGGGGGCCGCGCTGCAGCGGGCACGGACGGGCGGGGGGAAGGGAGAAGCCCCCCGTCCGCGGTGCCGCAGCTCGTGACGAGAGCGGCCTTCGCCTCTGCGCTAGCGAGCAAACGAAACGTCCCGAGCCCACGGCAGGAGGAAGGGAAAGCAGACGGACGGGAACAGCGGGGCTGGACAGGAGCTCTGGAGATCACCTCGTCCAGCCCCCCCGGCTCAAGCAGGGTCAACCAGGTCTTGCCCCTTCGGCTATCCGTTGGGAGAAACCCGTATTTCCAAGGGGGTGAAGAGCAAAGCAGGGATTCGGCAGCGGCAGCTCAGCCCGCTCCCTCCGAGCGGGCCCCGGGAGGGTCTGGGGGCAGCAGGGATCTGCGCCGGGGCACAGGCTGGCCGCCCTCCGCCCCGGCTCCCCTGCCTTCTGGTTGCACTTCTCGACTTTCTTTCTCCGGAGGTACGACAGTTTCGAGGATACGTCCAGTTCGGTTATTCTGCATCTGTCCGGGGTCTGCCAGGATTACAGCAGCCGCGGGCGTCCCTCCCCGACGCCGTATCGTGATGGGACGGGTTGATTATCGTAGGGCACGATTCTCAACCCGCGTAAATCGGCCCAGTTTGGTTGACTTCAAAACCAATAGCTTGCCTATGACCGGTAGAGATTTCAGTAAGTGAAGAGTTATACACAGCACTGTTCATGACAGGACCTTTTTAAAAACATTTGGATAAACACTTTTAAAGGTCAAGACACTCTGCAGATGTCAGTTAACCCTTGCAGCACGCTGACGCAGTAGGCTTGGATGCCATTTCAATGTCCTACTTCAAGGTCGTTTAAAGCCCTGCTTCAGAAGAAAACCCGCCCAAAAGAAAACCTGCTTCAGAAGAAAACCAGAACGCCAAACAGTCGGGGTTTGCTGTTTCTAACCAAGGCTCCACACCGTATCCAGCAAACACGCCGCACGCGTACAGGCAAACAGAACGCGCCGCGCTCCCTGCGGGAAAGGGGGGCTTGTCCGATTCCCCACTTCAGCGGCGGGCAGCAGCCTCGCGCGCAGCCCGGCCGCCCGCACGGCCGCCCCGCTCATCGGCGGGGATTGCCCGCGTTCCTACGGCATTCCCTGCGGACACCTCTCCTTCCAGTGCATCGACTCCCCCTTCCCAGCACCAGAGCACCGCCAGGCAGGAGCGGCAGCTCCTTCTCCTCCCATACAACAAAACTTCTTGCCAATAAAACTTCTCCAGCGAGAGAACGATGCCAAACAATCCTAGAGAAAGCTGGCCTTCATGGGCTTGAATTTATGAGCGGAGAAAGCCCAGGTATTTTAAAGCATCAAAACAGCAGAGGAATTCTGGCGGCTCGTTGCCCCTTTCTCCCAGAGCGACGAGCACCAGCGCTGCCACAAGCGGAGCCGCCAATCCGCCAAGATCCAAATGCGCGACACGGAATAAAAGCGAGGAACGCACAAGGAACGCGAAAGCTAAAGATACGCACTTCTTAAACGTTCAGAAAGCGTTGAGTACTCTGCCCTTTTCTTCTCAGAATCAGGGACCGAGCTTTCAAGTGCCCCACGCGCACGTACTTCTTGTACGCAGGGCGCACCCGAGGGCCGCTCTCTCCGTGCCGTCTTGTCTCCTTGAAGAGAACCAGCAGAGTACATGTACTGCATTAGGGACTGATTAGTTAAGAAAACAAAACGCAGCCTTGGGAGACAGGCAGGTCTTTTATGTAATATAGAGGGCACTGGAAAAATGGCATCACATAAGCGAGATGACATTTGCTTTCCATAAATTGTTTGAGTCTCGGGTTTCCAAAGAAGGCGCCCGAGAGTAAACAGCACAAGGCGAAACCTGCTGTGGGCCAGAGCAATCCCTCACCTGCGCTTCCACGGGCAGAGAGCACAGCGGATTTAAACAGGATTTCTTGATGTAACGCAGACGTCGAAATCCTCGAGCCCTTCAAATGTTACTCAGTATTGCAATTTTAGGGAAAATACAGTTTACGTATCTTAATTGAGACTGAACAAGCTATCCCTGCATTTGCACAAGTGTAATATATGTATCCATCTGGAATTGATTTTGATAAAAAGGTTTAATACAATAGCAAGTGAACGGGTTCTTGTATCTGCTACAACATGCGCACACCAGCAGACAACATGGATGCTGGCAGAAATCCATTACGATAACAGATCAGCAACTCCCAGGACGGAACATCCCACTTCAGAGATCTGCTAAAATATTCCTGCTGGCTAAAGAGACTCGCGATCTGCTTCCATCTGCTTTTCATAAGTTTAGAACATGCTTCAGTAACTTAATTTTAGAAAAAGAAGACAGCTAAAAACGTAAACACTTGCAGCCCAAGGCCACAGGACGTCAAACACCACCAGTGACTGCTAAGGGTAAAAATGCTAATTTTAAAATTAATTTCACACCATTCCGTGGTACGATCTACTCATCTCTTTTGTTTTGTTGCCCATTTAGAGAGAAAATGTAGACTGATGGATCACAAAAACCACCAAGGACTTTTCCCCTCTAATACTATACTTACCTGGTCAAAAACACACCTGTAGTCTTCAGCCTTGGAATGCATTTAATGTAAGATAAATTATGTTTAAGAGCTAACAAATGTATTTTTTGGTAATTTCCTTTCCTCTCCAAACATCAAAGAAGCTTAAAACATCACGGAAATGCATATCATAAATCCCCCGACACTGGAAGTTATCACTCCCTTTCGTATAAAGCACAACTAAAGCTCATAAAGTGTAAATTCTTTGTATAAGAACACAAAATAAAGCCATGACAGAAGGGGGGAAGACTTTGAATCAGAGTGTCTGACATCTTGTCTATAAGCCACAAAATTCCCAGGACGTACTCCAAACTTTATTTCTATTTCCATTATAATAATTATAGAAGAATCGTAAAACCAGTGCCATGTGTAACCCATGACTTTATGTATATATCCAAAAGATTTATTATAATCGCCAATGCTTTCAACATTAAACACTTGATCCTGAAATCTTTAATCGGACAAAAAGCTCAGTACGCAGAAAATTCTGCTTCAACCAGGACTGATTCTCATTCTTCTAAACCAGACGGGGACTTCACTTCAGTGTTGCCTCATTCATTTATTCCACGGTCGACGGCACGTTCGCAGGACCGTGCCTCGCCTACACATAAATACGGGAGCAAACGCTCAAAGGGAAAACATACCCCTCACGCCTAACTGTTCTTCTGCTTGTATTACTAAGAGCCTTAACGTTCGAGTCCAGAGCCCCAGCTGCCGTAAGCTGGTCCAGCTCAGCTGATTTCGGTGGCAATATATCGATTTAGCTGATGATCTGGATCTCTCTTTATCAAGTAGGGACCGTCAGACGCCCTTGAGAACAGCTCCGCTGCCAACAGATCCCCTCGCTCCGTGGCGCCAGCAGCCTACCTGAAAGCGTCTGGCCAGGCACCAAGCGGTTCTCGTACGCTCCTCTGCTCCGGCCCCCGAAAACAGCCCTTTTCACAAGCCCTTTTCTGTTCTAGGCCGTACTCTGAAAACCAGTTGGGCAATTCAGAAGCATATGAAAGCAATTATAATTATAGTACTGCTGTGATAATTAAACCATTGTCAGCTGTATATAAGCCTATTCAAATGTACAGCTGTTATATGGGTGATGGAAAAAATACAAAAGCTTCGGATTCCGTGACTCGTAGTTTCTCAGATGGCTACATTACAAACTCTGTTACTACCATTTATGACAAAACGCCAAAACAATAGCGTCCTTTTCCATGCTTTCTTGTAAACAATTGGTTCCCTCATCACCTCTGAGTAATAAAAATTGTAACATATTTACAATGATGTCCAATACAAGATTAAACTGGTAGCAAGTAAAAAACAGAAAATTATTAGCTGATTCGCTTCTGCCGAAATTGTTGCCAGCTTTGGTCTAGATGCCTCCTACGCTTGGTCACCTTTGCCTTCGGTTGCCATTGCCGAGTCTCTCTGTTGTTCTTCTGGATCCCCTGGAAGAATACTGGTGACTGTCTGGAGAAGCGACTCAATCTGCTCTTCTGTCAGCCTTTCCTCGCTTTCTTCTACCATCTGCAGGTCAGAAAACAACCCGTTGTTATCGT
The DNA here is from genome assembly GCF_965183815.1 of Platalea leucorodia. Lineage (NCBI taxonomy): Eukaryota > Metazoa > Chordata > Aves > Pelecaniformes > Threskiornithidae > Platalea > Platalea leucorodia. The sequence continues at coordinate 12,581,137 of NC_138838.1, read as the reverse complement.
TAAATCCGTATTTCCTTCCTCAGCTCCAAACAGAAGGACTCAACTAATTGGGAAATACTGTTTTCAATGGATGCAAGACATAGTCTGAGCTCGTTACAAAAGCATTTTACAAAGTGGAACTCTTACAATATTTAAAAAAAGAAGGAAGAGCTCCATTGTTAACCACAGCAATTGGCACTCCTTGATGAGACCCTGCTTTCTTTACAACAAGGAAAACACGGCACTCAGGCCAGGCTTTCCTCCCTGACTTCTCCTAAAGCCCCTCTCAACCTACGCGTCAGTGTCCTGAGCCAGACTACTCCTTTAGCCCATCTGCAGAGCGGCCTTCCAGAGCGATTTCCCTAAGCTCCTGTGCTTTCCTGCGAGAACTGAAACGACATAGCCTGACAGCGGTTACCTGAACCTTGGTATCTTATCCAGCACCTGGACTACAAGTAATGAGGCCATAAAGGAAGCCATCAATCCTACAGTAGCCATACCTTATTGGAATTTACTTAGATTGCAAGATTCCTGAATATAAAAGCATACAAAAGCTCTGAGCAACACAAAACATGCTGTCACGAATCAACAATAAAATTCCGTAAGATTAATTAGGGACCTGCTCTCACTGCGGAGCTGTGGGAACTCTTGTATCACTGCTACCAGTGAGAACAACTGCCCTACTTTAGAGGCAGCTGTTAAAAGGAAAAGCTTGTCAGAGGCCTGGAAAGGCAAGCCAAATGAACTCTTCAAACGCAAATGAAACCAATTAGGGTTGCGGGGTTTGAGATTTTCTTTTTTATACAAAGTCCTTTAAAATGTCCTTTGAAGAGCGGTGATTTATATTAATTATGCTTCCAAGTCAACACAGGTTTAATCAGTTCTAGCTATCAACTGTCAGATATTCAGATGCATCTTGCCTTCTAAAAAGCAGAGTGGTATATTCAATTAACTTTTCCTTTTTCTTCAATGTCCTATGAGCCCTCTTTGCACAATCCGATCATCCTTCATCAGCCGTTATCCACAGATCCTTGACGAGAGGAAAGCAAGCACGCTAGAATCCACTCGTGTAATGAAGGCAGACAGCAAACATCCATTTGCAAGCGACTGTTTCTGGGGACCATCCTGATCAAAGGATGAAATCCTCTGTGCAGTGGCTTTCCAACTACGGTTACTTCAACAGCTGCTGTAGGACCCTGGCTTGAAAAACAGCCCTGGCTCCCACTACCGCCAGCTGCTCTACCATACACTAGGAGCTAAAACATACTAAAGACCCCCCCAACGTTACCCTTCTGTGTAAGCAACTGCTGCAGCTACTGAAGTGGCATCGGATAATTGCCTGCTAGACTGCATTTTGGCAGTGACGGTCTCAGCAGCTTGATGAGCCTACCTCGGAGCACCAACGCGATACAATAAAGTACGTTACGCTGCGTAAATACACACTTTGCTGCCGATACTGCTGACAAAGCCATTACTCTACAGATGACCTATGCTATTAAGTTTTGTAGATTATCAGCCTGGTTTTTGGACTGGATTATAGTGTTATTAATTATGGTTACATCGAACTTTAAAGGGGACAGTCCCATAGCAGCAGGAACCGTACAAAGAAAAAGCCCGCGTCCTTTGGACAGGCAATATCGCTTAAGGCAGAATGATTTATCTCTCAGCGGCCAACGTCTCCCGCGTTCGCTACCATCCCACTGCTTTCCTGCCTTCAGAAAAATGGCACCTTGCCCGGTTTAGATTTGATTTATTGGATCACATGAAGTCCGCCCCTCTTCCCCATTTCGATTTTATCCCTCCCTATACATCTCTTTTCCCTTTCTTCTCCAAACGCTTTCTCCTTGAGGTGCTTGCTTCAGGTAGCCAGAGTTAAACACAAGGATTCGATCAGAACTTAAAGAGATAATAGAGAGTGACTTCCAGGTCAGCAGCAACTCTTCTCAACTTCTGCATTTAAGGCAGAATACACTTAGCGAGTGTCTAATCACCGCGTCTTACATGGTCCGGAGCAACGCCCTCACTCCCAATACGAACAGTCACGATGCCGTCATTTGTACGGGCTGAGCACGCAAGCCTGCAGGACTGACAAACTGCAGACACGGCTCGGGCCATTGACGGATGAGCTCTGGTGATGGCTCTGGCAGTTCGAGAAATCACACTCTACCAGAAAGCTAACGAAAGAAAAGAGTCTCTCATGTTTCAGATGCATTGGTGCTGTAACCGATGTCTCATTGAACATCTTTATAGATGAAAAGCATCTTTAAAGAAAGATGCCGGATACTGCACCGAGGAGCGGGTAAAGCAGCTCCAAATTCCCTTCTGTTGACAGATCTGTAGTCTCTGCCAGGGAGAAGTGGTAATTCCTTAAACTGTGTAGCAAATTCACCAACGGCTCACCTCTCGGTGCCTCATAGCCGTGCATCCTCACCGCCAGCTCTCACCAGGAATTACCGACAGACAAAAATCTACATTTGGAAGGATGGACAGCTTGTTATTCAAGTTGATGCTTCAGCGCTATTTTGCTGTGATACTATTCAAGAGTTCAGAGGATCAAACGCATAAGCTCTAAAAATCAAATTTTTTCACTCTTCAGGGCAACAGCCCGAGCAGCGACTTATGAAGACGTAAGCAATTACGAAGCAGCAAAGCAGCATACCAAAATGAAAAAATTCAAAAATGAAGCACAGAGAGTATGTAGATAAAGAGACAAATGAAACCACCCTAAGGAAAACAGGTACGAAGGGCAAGAGAAGGTCACTCAGAGGCTCGTTCTAGATTCGGCAGATGTTCGCACAGTCTTCTGATTTACAGCTATAAGACAAAATACCTTTGCTACTGGTAGTACTAGGAAATAATTTTATGATGCTCAGAAGGGAAATTATGTGTAAGAAAAAGCCTAAGAGGCAAAAAGAAACAATTGTATTCAAGTATCTACTTTCCCAGGAAGAATTTTACCAATGTATGAAAAAATATCTATCAAAAAGCCGTGCTAACCCCTAACTCGCAATTGGCTGAAACTGCTCAAGCAACAGATTCAAACCATAAGCAGTCAGGAATGCGAAGTTTACATTAAGGAAAAAAAATGCAAATGTTTTTAATAAGCGTATGACATAAGACGTTTATGTTGGCAGTGCCACACACCCCAAATGGAAGTAGATTATCCTCACAGACGATGCCACGTGCGAAGTGCAGGGTATCGTCAACCAAAGCCCTGCTGAACTGTGCGTTTTCAATATTCAGGGTTTGCGCAAGTAACAGAATTGGACAACGTTACAGTAACACAATTCATAGATGAAAAGCCCCCTGATGTGCAGCAAGACAAGCATGTCTCCTTCGCAGGGCTGAGCACGGGTTTTCTTGAAATGAACACAGAGAAAGGCAGTAAGTCACGTCAGCTGTGCTGCTTCTTGCACTAAATAACTCCTAAATTGTTACCGCTTTTCAGCATTCAAGTCTATGCTATCCCAAAATAACTACCGTGTTTTTGTAGCAAATGTTCCAGCGTATCGATGGCGTTCATGCATGTACACAGTTTGTATTCTCTATGAAATGCAACTACGTGGTCAAGACCAACCCGGTCAAGTCAGGCCTCAGTAATAACTTCTATTTCACTCAAGCTAGTAACAGTTAGTTATTAAACTCTGATTGCAATATATTCCTACAGTAAGCAATTGCCACATTTCATTTCCCCCCCAGCTCACGCTCTAAACTATATAACCTACAAGATGACCAAAGAAGGCATCAAGGAAGGAAGCAGGAAAACTTTATTCGGTAACTTCATTGGCATAAAACTCTTACAGCTAAAAAAAAGGAGGCATGTTCCCCCTGCAGCTAGTATAGACTTTTCAAGCCTGAGTCCGTAGAGTTGCTTCTTACTTTATTGATAAACTTACTGATAAAAACAACCAGATCTTCAGAACTGTGGAATACACACAAATTATTCAGACGGCAGCTGAAGCCACTGCACTGCCCACCTTTGAAAGCAATGCTACCTGTATTTAGAAGTCTAATAATCAATTTTTCACCTGCTTAAGCACCTTGTACCTACAACTGTTAAGCCACAGCTTATGTATTGACTTAATTTCAAGTACTCAAGAGGTTCAACTAACTTAACTGGACTTGAAGCTTAAAATTAGGCAAACATTTACTAAATGGGGAGTACGTCAAGAAAAGGATGCCAGTTCTGTTCTGCCTCTCCAGATACATCCACACATGGGCTTTCTAAACGAAACATGCATCCAACATCCATCACTGAATCTTGCTGCAAGAGAACGAAAAGACAAATCGCTCGTCAACTGCAGAATTAAACACTGGCAGATGCCTTGCTCAGAAACGTAACTGCTGCTGGGAACCAGAGCCGTGCTTATTAAACAAATGTGTATGTGGAATACGTTATTACCATGCAGCCTTTCCCAGCTGCACATTTTAACAGTAGCTTTTTTTAATTGAGCACTATGTATGAATTTCTCAGAGGAACAAAACAACCATAATTGCCAAATCAGAATGTAATAATAGAATTACATTAAGCAGTAAGTCACACTAAAGCCTGATGATAAATTCTCACGGCAGGAAGCCATCTTCAGAAGCTTTTAAAGATTTTATTTATCGAGAAGGCAAATCAGAAAGTAACAGCTAGCTTGACTATCAAGATAATTTCATAGAATCATAGAATCATTTAGGTTGGAAAGGACCTTTAGGATCCTTGAGTCCAACCGTAAACCTAACACTGCCAAGCCCACCACTAAACCACGTCCCTGATCTGTGCTAAACCCACATCTGTGCTTCTTTTAAATCCCCCAGGGATGGGGACTCAGCCCCTGCCCTGGGCAGCCTGGGCCAGGGCCTGACAGCCCTTTGGGGGAAGAAGTTCTCCCTAATACCCAACCCAAACCTGCCCTGGCGCAGCTTGAGGCCGTTCAAAGATTGAAGCGTTTCTTCATAAAATGAATGTGCAAATCTGTATGTCCATAGTACCATGTACACATGTAAGCACAAAATACGAACACAGGCATACATGCATACTTGTCTAGATTTTTTTTTTCACTCACTGAAACAAGTACAAACGTTTTAGGAACGTGCTTTCCCTAATTATAACCATACTTTATCTTTTCTGCTTACCCAAGTAAAAGCAAAGTATAAGAGACTTCATCATCCTCGCTGGGCTTCTCTGAGGCTTTCAGTGCTGAGGTTTATTCATTTAGCCTCCTGAGACATGACAAGACCCTGCAAATGCTGAAGAATAAAATAAAGCCACACTGAAGAACCCTGAAAAGTTCTGAAAGAACTGAGAAACCATCTCAAGGATAAGTAATATTTGATGGGTAACAAACCTCAGCATCACAGAACAGAACAATCCTTGGGCTAAAAGCTATTGTTATTTGAATAATAAGCTAAGAACTCTATGTAAAAAATAATCAGTGAACTACAGCAAAAGGAAATTGGGGTTCTGATCGCTTCCAAAGCTATCAAGCACATAATTTAACTCCAGTGTAGGAGGTACATATTTTATGAGACAATGACTGCTGTTTCCTCCTTTGAGCAGTAATTTGAAATTGTTCAGCACAAACACGCTAATAGAAAAAAAGCCCATGAAAAAGAAATAAAGTAAAAGACCAAATGATTGGATTAATGTCCCTCAGACATAATTAACCAATTATGCAAAGTGGGAAGCAAAATATATTGTTGAGACAATAAAATGTTTAAATCCTCTAACATCGTCCATTTTCCAGAAGAATACTTTACATTATTATTTTCTATTCAATAATAAAAGACAACGTGCAAGGCTGGTTATGCAGATCACACATCACAAGGTACAAAGCTCTCCGAGAAGGAAATCGAGTTTTAAAAAGCACAGAATTAAAATCTACTTTTCCATTCAGAAAGAAGAACGTGGAGCAATTTGTTAATTAGAAAAGACGATGCTTAATCTTCAGACCCCTCACGGTTCAGCATTAAGTAAAGCTGGACCACTGTCATGGTTAGATCAACATCACCGTCTTTTTTTTCCTCCTCTGTGAATGACTGAGCCAGGAACAACACGTGTTAAAGATTAAAACAGGAGGTCAAGAGAGCTGCAATGTGTACAGTGTCTTACCCTGTGGGATACGAATTAGAATTTCATGCTCCTTTTGTTGCTATTGTTGTTTGAAAATAAATCCTGGCACACAGTCCAGAAAGAGAAATATGAATAACTACAGCAATTTATGCATAAAGACTTAGAAAAGAACTTGAGATCAGAAGGCCACAACATAAATTTGCTTTTTAGCTTAAATTTTATCAAAATTGATTTATTGTTTGCGTACAACTAAAGACAGGGAATTTTATGGAGGGCAAGTAAAAAACCAAAAAGCTGGAAAGGCAAAAAAGCAACGTGCAGCAGTAAATACAACCATCCTCTCACAGCGGCTGCTAAAAGCCTATCAGGTAAATTTGACTCCATTCCGTGGACAGGCAACACTGAGTAAAAGTTTGAGACATCAAAACTATCTGAGCAAGTGAGATAGCTTGTTTGGCATTTTGTTTAAAGCTGGCTTTTTTAAAATAAGATTGATTTGCCTACATTATATGAAGTGATCAGAAGTTTTCATCATCATTTATTTCAGATTTCAGTTCCAGGAGTGACTCAAAGCTTTTATCGGCACGGGCAAGCTCAACGAAAAGAAAACGAAGGCAATTTTAGACCTAGTATTCACTTCTCCGGGGGCTGCCTCTCATCCACCAACGGCAGTGAATTGACTTGCCCGCACGAAATCTGCGTATGAATAATCTTCTCCCTGCTGACACGGAAGAAGAAAACGCTGGCAGCCTCCACGGCGCTGCATTATTTTATACTCAAAGATGCTCAGAGAAGGCAGAGGTTTTCTCTGCTCAAAGACATTGCACTGCTGCAATCTCCTTCCCCTGTCATCACCAGAAACCAAAATTATTCAAGACAGCAATCGAACAGCAAAATCATTTCCTTGCTATTGCTCCTAGTCTCTGTATTTCACTAACAAAAACGGCCTGCACTTTCCTAGCAATTATTGAGCTCAAAAGACTTTGATGTGCTTTGATGAAAGAGTAAGTGTACCGCAGTTTTCGGGAGGCTTAATTTAACACAGTGCTAACAATCCAGTCAACCTAGTTCACCGGAGTACTAGTTTTGGAGAAACTTGCCCTGGGAATCACAGGGGTATCGCAAGGGAACAGAAGTAGCTGCATCCCCAGTACTTCCATGATGATACAAATTCAGGCTCGTCCCCAAATGTCTGAATATTACATTTTTCACAGGTTGCTTTTGATCATTAGAGAAGGGTTATGTATCAATACCGGGCTGACACTGAACTCAAGTCTCCTATCTGGATTCTGTAAGTTTTAGCAATGACTTTTATCGAACTTTGACATTACAAACTTTGGTATACCTAAAGTACGACACTACAGAAACCTGACTTCTAATATAAAAGCCCAAATTTCTTACACTTACCTCCTGGACTTCAAACATGACACAGGAGCAAAACTATGTTCAGTATTTTATGGATAGATAAGATAATGAGGAACTAGGTAGGATAATGAGGGGAGGAGGGAAAAGACAGGAAAAAAACCACAGTGTCACCTGAAAGCAGCAAAAGATTATTGCATTTAAAGAAGAAAAGGGAAAAAAAGATAGTATATGGCCTATATGGGAATATAATAAAGCTGTGGCTAAGCACATGAAGCTAACAAAGGTATGAGATGGCTCTACATAATTGCTTATGACTAACTTCCTACGCAAAACTCCTGAAGCCTTAATGCTCTTGGTTGGGTCGATGACTGACACTGATCTCTTCCATCGCAAAACACAGTATTAATTCCTCAGCTAGAAGCATTCTTTTATGAGACGCCGTCAGCATTATAATGTCTACTCCTTGGCTACAAAAGAAAAATAGTCCTACTGCTACCTCTTTAATCCTCCCCTTTTTTGCAGCAAAATACGATCCCGTTACTACATAGTTTGGTTTCAGGATAAGATTGTAAACAGATGTTCTTAATTGAAGATCTTTATTAAAAGAATAGCCTTACTATAATAATCTCTTCATCACCACAGGATTTTGTATTCCTAAGGAGATACTTCAGAGAATACAATCATCTATTTCTATTTTGCGACAATCCCTCTTTACATCAGAATTATGCTTAACAGCTTGATAACGGCTACTTTCCATCAGAAAGGCTGTTTATATCCATTTCCCATTCTGCACCACTGCTCAAAATTCTGTGTCAGTCATTACTCATTCCCTTTTAGCGTGTTTGGTTTTCCTACAACATAAAACCCTGCCATCAAAACAACCATGTCATCACAGCTGTCAAAAAGTGAAGTACTTGATTACAGAGCCGCAGCAAAAAGACTCAGGTTAAAGAGACTCTTGCTTGCAATGCTGTAACTAACCGTTAATGACTGCACTGGGCATGTTCAGTACGTGACACTGAAGCAAAGCGAGGAGGAGAATCTGTCTGAAAGGTGGGCAAGTCTCTAAGGAGGTCTCAGAGAGGAAGCAGAATGGATTTGAAACCATCGATGTAAAGATGTGCATAAAGGGATACATTCAATCACTGACCATGAGAAAGTCATCATTCAATTCATCTTCAAGGTTAAAGCTGCTTTCATTTAGGCTCTGAACAGTCAGGAGCATTGTTACTCACCAGCTGTATTTCAACTGCCGTCACAGGCCTGTGGTTAAGCAACTGGAGCTTTTCTGCCCTGGTTAAAAGAAAAGCGTAAACCAATCCGCATTACTGTATAATTTGAGAATCCCTTCAAATGCCTGGTAAGATGCAGATACATTCCTGATAACTTAGGGATGAAACGCCACTGCCAAGAATAATTCTGGCTGGGTTTGCAGCGAGGTTTAATCACCATGATAATTTGAGATTTTAAATACCGTACTTTCTTGTGTGTTTGGACATACTGCTGTCCCCACCTCTGGTCTAAGGTGGCAAGGCGGAGGCCCTTAGGTCATTACTGTGCAAGCAATAACTAACAGGCACTCTTGCTTTGGTTAACGCTGTACAGAAATGCTAAACAACTTGTCAAAGATCACAGACTCTTTTGCTATGAACACACAACCACAAGAACAATTACCATAGCTAAGAGGTTACAATCCATCAGCCAAATAGCAGTAACTTGTTTATTCTTTTAGCCCACTGCAAATGCCAAAGTTATAAAAAAATCAGCTTGAAACCACTTGGTCACATGTACTCTCTGCAAGCCATATGCTTTAGGCCAATGCATTTTCCCATGCATTATTACAATGAGCTGAGGCCATATTTAAACACGTATCTTTGAGCAAAAATGTATCTTCCTCTCTGTTCCCGTGCAAATCTGCCTTTCCGTTGTGTTTCTACAACTGTTGGGCACCACGCAGCACACCGGGTGGGGACTGAGCAGGGCCGTAAAGACCACCTCTTCTTCCTGGGTTGCTTGTGCCCCGATTCACCGCACAGTCCCACAGAGACCGGCACGACCACCAACAGCAAGGTAGAAAAGACACAGAAAATGCCAAAAACCCCTCACCACCCCCAATCGGTGCCTGAGGTGTGAAAGTACGATCACGTATGGTGGTTCAAAAGGTAAGTGCCAAGTCATTAATTCACAGTAACTCACTTCTGATGACCTGCCCCGTTCCAAGGCAGACAGAAAGCGATGCTGTGCGTTCAGAGTTGCGGTCCTGTGCCTTCAGCACACAAGCGCTTCAACCAGTATTGGCTTTTTTGGTTTGACTTTAGATATGAACCGTGTCGCATCTCTATTTTTAATAGTCCAATTCCATTCTCCTCTACCGACAAGGGGGAGAAGTCAGTGAAACTTGTCTGACGTTGGTACTTAAACAAAAACCACTTTCATATTCAGAGAGACCGTTCAGCACAGTGGCCAAGTTCCGGATACGTTCGGAACCATCGCTGAGCTCACCCCGCCTCCCTGCTGTTCTGGATTAATTTTCACCAAACAGCTACTAGCTCTCCTTTCTCATCAAGAAATCACGAGAGCTCACAAATGTCCACTTAAACACTTTGATCATTAAAAGAGAAAAAAAGGGGTATGAGGGAAAAATGTCATTGACATTTAAAAATATCTTTTTTTTGGGGGGGGGGGAAGATGTGATCAAACAAGTATGTTCATTAAGTTCAAACCACAACATTTAGGCAATAGATCTGCAGCCAAAAATTATTAATTTTACACCCTACTTAAATAGAAATCATTCTAAAAACAAAGTAAAAACCAGCTGTCATATACCAGTAATGCATATTTCATTAATTTCAGAAGCTCAGAACATTAACATTGACCACATAACAGCAGCGTGGCTAACTATCGGAGCCGATCTTTGTGTTTTAGAACAGAAAAGCACGATAATACAACACTCCTGAAGATAAACCAGATGTTTAAAAGGGCATATGAAACAGTGACAAGTGCACTTTTATAATAAAAACATACAATTACAGTGTAATAATAAGAGATATAATGAGTAAAGAAACTTGAACATACATTTTGGGGGGGAATCCCGTACGATTACCACCTGACACACCGCCTCTCCTACAGCCACCCACGTTCACGCTGCACCTCTGCCGCACGCACCCACGCGTTAAGGCCAGAACTGACAGCTAACGTGCACGACTTCCAGTCTGTGATACGGTAAGGAGCCACAATTTTGAAGAATTAAAGCTTGCGATTTATTATTATTTAAAAGGCATCTTTAATGCATATTTAAACTGACTCTGAAGAGTTTCTCCCTGGTTCCTTGGGCCTGTGGGTGGCTTTCAGGAGAACACAGATGCTGTAACGCCCAGCGCCGAGCTCTCCCATGCCTGCGTTTACAACCCACGGGCCAACGTCTGTGCGTCCGCAGGTACTTCCGAGGTACCCTCTCTTTTCAAATGGCCTCTGACACTGGCTGCCCTTGACACCTAACACCAGCTATCAGCTTGTGACATTACAACATATAAGCTATATAAGCTTGTATCCACTTCTAACAGTCAGGCACTTCAATACTTTATCATTCACGTACGTGCACTGGTGCGTGTTCAAAGACCAAGGCGTTTAGCCTTCTCAGGAGAAGCCTTCGACAAGCGATGCGGCTGCCACCCAAAGAGAATAAGGCCCTTCGTTTATCCACGGAACTCACCGAATGAGCAGCGCTGGCATAATATTTTCCTGGCTTATGTCTCCTGAAGGAAAAATCCTGTATTACCACAGACTGGATGATCTAACAGACCCTCTTCAGCTAAAATGCCCATGACCGCAAGCGACTTAGTGATGGGAACAGGACTACGGGAGGCTCTGTGGCTCAGGGAAGACAGCAGCTTTGCCGATACCAAACACTGAGCTTCATCATACCGGAGGGTTTTGCAATGCGTATTCATAGCCCTAAAGAACAGAAAACAGCTTTGAAGAGATGACATGCTGACAGCTGTTTTTAGACCCAGCCTGCTGGTGACAAAACCAAAATCCTAAAAAAGAAAAGTTTTTAATTGTTCCACCTAGTCCCTGAGCCATTCTGCCATCATTTTTACAAAATGCTGGAAAATAATTCTAATCATGACTTTCAACTTCAAAAGAAATCATCAAATTAGTTCCTCGAGCTTGCCTGCACTTACTTGTGCGCCTTGTATAAAGTAGTAAGGATCACTATTCCCATTTTACAGACAGTAAGACTGAGGAGGAACGATTAAGTGGTGACTGCTTTAAAGGCATTGGGTTCTGGAGGTGTAAGAATGGGGAAGAGATGTGGTGTGCGACAAGAGGAAAGGCCCTTGAGACAGTGCATCGCAGCAGGCGTTGCTACGTTCTCTGAAGGCTCCACTAACTAATGCTGACAAGGACTGTGTGGTCGCGGCCCCCGGCGAGACCTCCTCCTTCCTCTTGGAGATTCGGTAGTGCCCTGAAAAGGATCTGTCCTTGCATTCGTGAACTGTACGGAGTATCCAGGCTGCAAAAGCACAGGAGGATGCTGGGGGAAAGGTCCTGTGTGCCAGCTACAGTGTAAATCAGTATTTAAAGGCAAATCCCTCTGCAGTGACTATGCTCTCTCTTTCCTCCTGCAGAATAACTGTTCACATTTTTTCCCCCCTCTCCTGTTAAAAACCCTTGGCAGCGCAGGGTTTGATCTTAAAATTCTGAATATTGTGATTTTACAGATGACACAAAGGAATCAGAATTAGCTTGGTTAGCCAGATTTCCTAGATTGCTTTGGTTTTGGAGAATCAAGGATGAAAGCCACATGTGTTTCCATCGGTGGGAAGCAGTGAATACGCCTCCTTTGTTTTCCCATGCTAATCACTTATATCTATTCAGCAGCTTGATGTTTACAACAAGAGACTATTAAGAGCATGGCTGAATTTAACCCTGAACTGAGAGCTCCACTGTTGGCTGCTTTATTGTCAAAAAGATAAGGGATTTATAACTGCTGCCATTTACTGCTGTCTTAAGTAATGAAAGGACAGAAATAAAACCTTAATATTGACAGGAGACAAGTACTGAAATCATTTAGACCAGAATTAAAATTAAGAGCAGGTCATTTAAGGAATCAATGAGAGAAAAACCCCACCCTTGTAAAACTGTAGCAAAATACATCACTGCCATAGAAGCAGAAGTCCTAACAGAGCTGGGTAAAGAATATTAATAACTTCTTCAGCACACAGAAATCTGGCCAGTTCATCTGAATGAACGTGTGAAAGATTTAGTGCTTTTTCCTCAAGAGCTAGGAAAGCGCCTGGTTCAGTGCCTGGAGCCCTTGGCGGAGACGCAGAAGCTGGCGCTCTGGTCCTGGCTTTCAACGTTATTTGCTTTGTGGTCCCTGGCCAAGCACGGGTCTGCGCCTCAGTTTCCAGACATCTAAACCAGAGACAACATTTGCAACTCTCCCAGGAGAGCCGTGCGGGTATCTCCTTGCAAACCCCTTCCCCCTCCTCCCAGAGCCCTACGCACACAGACAGACCGTCACCTTCGCCGTTTAATGAATTCACACAAGTTTCTCACTGCACTGAACGCTCACACGCCGCTTCGGAGATCAGAGCCTTTCCAAGCAAGTCTCTCTTTACTTTTGCAGCAAGACATGTCCCAGTCCAATCCTACAGCTCCACCACACCTCCAGACAAAACACATTATTTGACTTTTACAAAAGAATACATAAGATACATTTTCTCATAGTCTTGTTTTTCAAAGGAAATTTGTTGCCAACAACACTTCAGAGCCAAATAAACAGGATCAAATAACCAAAGCCGTATCATGCCTGGGCATGAATGCAAATCTTATTTATCCAGAGCTATTTTCACGTTTATCACAGAAGGACTGCTGGCAGAGCAGATAACAACAGAAATAAATTAAAACCAGTTCTACAGCGTGACTACAACAATCGGTTAGTGGAACTGTTTGTGTTTCCTGAAGACAAGAAATACAGGACACAACAAAAAAGGTCACCTCTCCAAGACTTTTTGCCTATAAGCCATTAACATGACTGTAACTCGTTAGGGAATAGATAGAAGTTTTACAGTCAGGACAAACGGATCTCTAAAGCATTATTTCAGCAAAGATGGTATCATTCAGAGTATCTGCGGTTTTTAAAACGTGTACAGAAGAATGAGAGCTAATTTGCAAGTCAGTCATTAAAATGTGTTATCTGCAGAATGTCATGCCTGGTTTGGATCTGCAAAGCTCTCTACTGGAAAACTGACTCAGAACATCAAAAAGGAGCTAGCAGCAGGGTGCAAAAACCCAAAAGCTACATAAATGACATATTTCATCTGAAGGTGCGTGTGTAGTGTTACAGGCCTTTAGAAATTATAAACACCAGTTAACACTAAAAAATAATAAGCTTTAGACACGTTAACGTTATATAATTACGATTTAAGCAATGCATTTATTTACATAGAGATTGAGTCTGAAGACACAGAGAAATAACCAACTATTCAGCGTCACCTGAAAATCGGTACCCAGCTAGTTACTTGCTGATCAGCCTAACCATCATTCTGATAATGAAGATATAAGTTATTTTATTTTGGCAAAATATTGCAAGATGGCAAAGGGATAACTAACTGTAACTAAAGACATTTGGACAAATATGTTGACACTAGTGCGGGTACACTGGATGCCATAGGGGCAGACACGCTCCTCCTGCAATAGAGAACAGTAACGTCGCATCTTTTCTCTTCTGTTCAGTAAATATCCAGCTGCGAAGATCATTTAAGGAACACCGAGCACGCACGTGTGCAAGACACGAACGGTTACCTCTGCCTACTCAGGAGGCCCGCGTTAGCAGCTCTTCCTGCTGCTCGTACAGAATACAAGCATCCACTCCAACTACGAAACTCGGAGACCAGCTCGGGGACCCTTCTGATGCGTCGGTCCCAGCTCTGCTCCCTGCGCCCCATTGCTGACCTTCCCGGCTCGTCACAAGTGGGGTGCCCGGAAGGGTACCGCTCTTGGCATCCCCTTGAAGCACGCACTCACAAAATGCCTCTGAAGTTCAATGCTGCAACAGAAAACTGGATTCCTCAGCCCCCAAGAGCAGCGGTAAGCAGCGTCGCGCTGCACGCAGGGTGAGCTGGAGCTCAGTACCCACTGCACTGGCTTTTTTACACTGATACCAAAAGTTGATCGTTAGGGTCAGAGTCTCTGTGCACCCAGGATTTCTTGCTAGCACGTACACAAATCAGAGCCTGGAGACCCACAGTTCCATCAGAAACAAGCTTTGAGGAAGGCAAATGCTGCAAGCCTGAACACGCCTCAGTATCAGTGCTGGCTGCAGTATTTTGCACGGGCGCAGACATGATAAGCCTGCATTTAGTTCATCTGAAAAATAAAAGGAACTTTTTCCAGCTCAGATAAGTCAATCTTCACACTTTCTACAGCATGCATGTTTACACTCATGCTCATTAAACAAAAAAGATAACTGTCCCATTCAACTAAACAGAGGGTGAAGAATATTTTCAGCTTAATTGCCCCCCAAAAAGTAAGTCTTTGTATTTTCTCTGGATTTTAGTAACACTGTCTGGAACATGAAAGCTGCTCGTTCAAGAGAAGAATACATACAAAAGATGAATGACAGTTGAAAGCCATTTTCTCACATAAAAGCAAGATTCCACTAATCAGAGTTAATCGTCCGTTAGCAGACTCTTACAGGACCTGCCTAGCAAGAAATCCCAAACCGGCAATTGCTGCTGTCAGGCTGAGCAGTGCCGCCCGCTTCCAGGCCGCGGCCAGCAGCAGCTGGGACCCAGCTAGAGCCAAGATCAGCATTTCCAGCTGCGGGCAAAGCGACGCGGAGTGGGCTGCGGGACACGTACAGCTCGGGCTGCGGGAGACAAAAATGCATGCAGTTATGGGAGAAGAAAATGGGGCTGAGGTCTGCGTTTGAGGGGAGAGTGTGTGTTGTAGGAGGTGAGGATGCAGGATTACATTACGTTCACGGTCAAAAAAAAAAAGTTCTCATAGAAGACAGAAAAAAAAAATCACTGTCTTGAGGTCAAGATCACACCGCGTATTTGGGTAGACAGAACGGACAGAACATTGCTCCAGTGCATAATAAACTCACAGATTCTAAAAAATAATAAAACCAGTTACATACTGTTATGTAAATAAAGACAAAATGTATCCTCTTCTGTCAGCGGCTAGCCAAATATTTGCAGCATTTATATTTTAAACAAAACCTGGTATTGAATGTCTTGGTATTGCCTATTTTGTAGCTACTGAACTCCTAGACTGTATGTAAATATATACACACGCACGTTTTGTTTTTCTAGGAAGAGATCTATAGGCATGGGTCAGAAGAGAACAGTATTAGTGCCAAGACACAGCACACAGAGCTAAAAAAAAAAAACCCTAAAACATCTGTGACTGTGCAGAGGCAAATTTATCCTCAGGAATGTATGTTTTCTAGTTGCTAGGAAAACCGTAAAGTAACAGCAGTACCCATAACCACGTCTTTTATTACTAGCTGAAAATACTAAAGAGTGAAATCCTATGGTCTTGAGTCAACCACGGCAAGTCGTGCAAGATGCTGTCTGAATCAAGATCACGGGATTGGGCTCACGGATGAGCAGTCGCGGTCTGCGCGCGGTCCAGGCACGCACACCGGGCCGTATTCTCCGCAGGGGTGACCGCTGTGCTTGGATGTTGGTACATTCGTGCAGGGTGACATCTGAGGTAATCTAATAGTATCTGAATGCAAAGAATTGAGCAACGCTGCTACAGGTCAAAGGGTTCATTTCAAATCAATTCAGTGGGAAACACAATGGTCTTTGAAAAGACTATTAAATGATGCTGCTGTTAAACTAGCACCATCCTGACTTTGGTGTTGAATATTCACTTTGAAAGCTCTGGAGGAGACAAAAATTATAAAGTAAATCATTCGGCCTTTAATATTGTCGAGGTTTGTATTTGTGGTAGTTTTTGGCAATAATGAGGGAAAATACGTTCTAAAAGTACTACTTATTTTCAGCTCAATACTTCCTTGAACGTGTTGATTTAAAGACAAATAGGGCAATATTTATGTCCAATTTTTAAAATTATGACAACATACAGTGATTGGAAATTTGATTATTCCAAAATTGGATCTAAGATAGGCTATCAGTAAAAGGAAGAAGTACAACTTGAGCCAATTTTCTTTTAACCGCAATTACAGAGCGCAAGCTTAATAAATGTTCTTTTCATGCAATGCCATTCACACTACCTTACAAAATATGAAACCATTCCAGGGACTAAAACTGGAAAATTAGCTGCTAGTGGCATACTGTGTTTCCAAGTACAACATGGCTTACTGTACCATAGTGTTAGCCAAAGCTCGAGGCCTCAACAAGGTAACAATAAAATTCACTGAGGTCAGTTCAGAACTTTTAATTTAAAACAATCTCAGTTCTACAGTTTCAGTTTTACCAAAAGAACTGCTGACGAGGAAAAAACTGTGCTTTACCATACTTTACTGACTATGTCAGCGAAATATAGGTTTAGATGTCTCTGAATTTGCTCCATTTAGCAAGGCAGCTATCTGAAATGACTCTGAAAGGTTTAAGTTGTTTTTACACGTTAGTATTTATTTTTAAAATTTGCCTTTTAGGAAAAATTACTTTTTTCTGCCTGTAACACCAATGAGAAAAACCCATCACAAAATTGATGGCTATCAGCAGAAGAGACATGCTGGTCTGCTAACCTGGTATTCTGAGTAGCAAATATCAGCAATAACGGAAAGAAAAGACTTGAGGTGGTTTTACAGGAACGGCACCATTTGCCAGCACAACGCTGTCAGCTCTGTAACTGGAGCCAGAACGTTTTAGGACATCGCGTGCAGCCCGACGAGCAAGGCATTCTGCGTGGTTAGTACTGCAGGTTTGCAGGAGGAGGGCAGGAAAAATGAGAATTCACTTGATTCAAAGCTCCGTTCTTTAAATGAATGTGCCTCAATTCTTGGCGCCTCTCTGGATGGCGTCTGGTCTTTCCTCACTACCTTGACATTCTCAGATACACTGGCACAGCCTAGTGCTTGGGTGCTGCAATAACATGCTGAGCAGGGAAAGTCAGCTCCTCACACTACCTCCCTCCGTCAGGTTTTTAGATAAAGCTGCAAATCCTTCTTATATTCAAAGCCCCGAAGCCCGTGTATTAGAAAAGAAGTTGCTGAGCCTAATTAACAGCAGAAAGACACTGCTTAATTGTTTCCTCCTTGATTAGAGGCAGTCATAACAAGGAATTTGAACAGCAGAGGAAGCAGACTGAGGTGAGGGGGTGTTTCTGACTAGTTGTGCCTCTCCACCAGAACCTCTACTCCTCCTGCAATGAGAAAACAGAAAACGCTGCTGTGCCCTCACTGGGGACAGACACCAACTAATGTATATCTTAAATCGAATCAGCTACCTTCAGGAAACTCTTACCAGCAGAGACAGCATATGACCAGCCAAGAGATTAAGGGAGAGAGCCCCTCTTGGAATGCCTTACCCAGAAAGGAAGCAGCAAAGACTCTGGAGCTCATTACCCTTCGTGGGAGGAAAGGTCATTACAGCGAGATCGTGTAAGCAAGGTCCCGGAAAGCAAATATTGCAGGTTCTTTCTTCTCAAAGGGGAGGAAAGCTCTCTACCAGCTAACTGCAACGAAATCTCTAGTGAAGCCTTTTAAACAAATACCACCTCCATCCCACAGCACGGAAACGATTAAAGCCTTTCGTTTTTAATTCATTTAACAACAGAGCAGTGTTGAAACGATCTTGGTTACGAACCAAAGGGTAGTTCAGAATTTCCTTGGAGGCATTATTATTTTAAGTGGTTTAACATAAAGTGCATTATACAGTAATTGCACACCATATGCTTTCTGTGTTTTGGTGAGAAGAGGCTGCCAGATGGGCTCTGATACTTCTAGCTTGAAGCGTCTGAATGGAAAAGATTAGAAGAAAGAAAAAGTGCCAGGATCACGCTAAACAATTCCGTTTCTTACTTGGTAAAGTACGTGGCAAACGCAGTGCTGGCAAGTTCGTTACCAGATGACAAATTAACTGAAAGTAAAGTTGTGGAGGATGCTCAAGAAACTAAGGCAGCACAGCCCAATCTGAGTTCTGATAAGCCATAAACGTGGTAAATTTGTAACCTAGACTAGTGGACGGCTCTTCACTCTTGTCCTTCTGCCTTCATGCAGATGGAAATGACTTGGGAGTAATTCTCTTATCTCACAGACTCAGATTCAGAGAAAAAGGACAGAGAAGATGATACCTAAAACTAAAGGCACTTCCTAGCATCCATAAAAAGAAGACAAAACAGTCAAAAAGCTCATTTAAAGGTTGTCACTATTTCAACCTTTGCAGCAGTACTGTATTCACGTTCAAAGAACAAGCAGGCTTGGGAAGGCGAATATTTGGGTAGATCTTCTACAAAACAGGTAGGCGGTATGGGAGACCGTGACACATTCTGTAGCTAGAATTCTCTGCGTTACGGCCCATCATCGAGTACTTCAGGCTCGGATACACCACATGGGGGAGCAGATGCGGCCAAGGTAGCGAACCTGCTAACAGAGCTCCCCTGCCTTTTTTGTAAGGGTTAACCCTGAGGTCCTGGTCCAATTCTACCAGAAAGAAGTTTAGAAATGAGCTTTAAAACAAAAAAAGCCCTTTGACTTTTAATGGGACTTTTATACCTAACTCATTCAGCTACTTCTAAAAAATCTTATTCTCCCCCCGGCTTTTTGCTGTGATACAGCATTCTTCTGGTGCTTTCCTACCTGCTGCCCTGCACACGCTGAACAAGCTTATTTCGCTTCAAAGAGGACGACTGTTTCAGGGTACCAGAAATCAGGGATGCTCGCTACTTACTCAAAGAAATAGTTCTTTGCCGATTTTAAGATACTCTTTCATTTCCATGCTATCAGGTCTTTACAGTAAACAGAGTATTTTCTCCATACTTGAAGATCTCAATGTCAAAAAATAACTAGGGTATTCTTGCCCACTACGTAAATTAGTATCCTGCTATATGAAATGAGCTACGGGAGGACTAAACACTGACATACTGACCTGGCAACTTTAGCTCTACAAAAGCAAGCACTACAAGCAAAGTTACAATGCCCATGACAAAGCTTCCAAGTGCTGGCACCCCTGCGTCTGCAGGGACAGCACTACCGTGATCAGAGCTGCTGATGCACTGGATGTGAGCATAACTGTAGAGAGGGGGCACTGAAAGTCAACAAAATAGCTGACAATCTGCTTTCCACTCAAGTTCCTACGCTTTGGACAGGGTAAAAATGTGCCTTGTAGCACTGCACTCTCCAAATGCTCTCACTTTGCATTTCGTTGTATGACATAACCAAAATACTAATAAAAGCCTCGTTCCCAGAGCATGAACTCCTTGGGAGTCCTTCCAGCAGGGAGGAAAAATGCAGTCAGTGTCTACACAGCATAAACTACTCCTTCGCGGTGAAGGGGGAGTCACTTAGAAGCAACTAAATCTTCAGTTTTTCTGCTTTCAAAATCAGATGACTGATTAGGGCTATCCAAGCAAGTAGCCACCTGATTCAATTTCTTCTGGGTCTGATTATTTACAACAGGCTTCGCTCACGCTCTGGCGAGAGGTTCAAGAGGATCATGCGTTTCAAGCACTGTGAACCACTGCCAAAGAGGAAAAATGCCCTTTGAGTCTTCTTGTAACTGTGAAGGAAATCTTTCATTTGCAGGACTTCCAAAGTAAGAAGAATGAACTGTTGTTCACCTTTACTAGAAACTGCGGGGCAGGGGGAAGGTTGAGTGACACAATATTTAGGTAACTGAAATGTACATCTCGGAAATCCTAGCGGGCATAAATATCAGTGGACAAACAGCACAAAAAGAGAAGATGAACATCTTGGTTTGCTAAACGTCGATTAGAGAGCACAACCCTGAAAGATGATCTGTAGCAGCTGGGGTTCACAGATTCACATAAACCAACTTCAGAATAACATTCTCTCTCATACATCTATATTAGGATTTTATTTACTTATTACCTCCCCGCCATACAGTCACCTTTTTCACCTCTTAGGAATGAGTGCATTTTTGCTTAAGGAAGTTCATAAAAATAAGACTGATAATAAACTGACACTGGGTTGGGTTGTGTTTTTTTTGCAGTTCTCTTAATGTGTTCAAAACCCATTGACAACTAACAGCTTCTTCCTCAGAAAACATTTTATGAACTCTACTTTGTGCTTGGACCATGTGAAACCATGCTAAAACCCAACATACTGACAAGAATCTGTTTGAGAAATACACTGGTAAACACAGGCCCACCTAAGGAAATACTCATCCATGTAGGCGTTAACGAGTGAAGGAAAAGATATTTGGATGAGTATTTAAATAATGGGAAAAAAAAGGTTAATCAAAACCAGACAGATTATCATACTGTGCACATGGGGATCAGTTTTTCAACACTGCCATGAGTTTACACTTTTCCTCAAAGGCACACCTCTACTTACTTAGTTAGCTTATGGCCTTTCATCGCTACGAGGAAATCTCTCACAGTCTCAGGGCTCTGGTACCTACAGGGTGTTTTTGAAATGTACTTCAGTGTCTGCAATGGATAGAAAGAAAGTATACATTATTTCACAATTACTATTTGCTTTACCAGTTGTGCATGCAACAAGCCAATTTTGAAAAGTCTCCTCAGAACTACTCAGAAAAATTGGAAAACTCAATTCAGGTTTTGGGGTTTGGCTTTTTACCTTTTTTTTTTTTTTCTTTTTTTAACAGTGGGAAGCGCTGTCATAGGTGACACAGATCACTCACATTATTTCTGTCTTCGGTAAGACTATGCTGATATTTGCCGAGGGAGTAAGAAACAGGCAATACGTAACTCCAACTTTATGTAACGGAAATTACATTAGCACTCACCCAGAAAGCCCCCGTGAATTCGTTCCGTAAAGACATGACCGAGCCAGCTCATTACACACCCAGGTGAGAATCACACCTTCGACTATTCCCTCTGTGGCTTTGGACAGCCGTTTATCTCATCGGTTCAAAGCCCAAAGTTGCATGTTGAAGAGTACAGGAAAGGAGCGAGTTTTAGCTCTGCCTACTAAAAAAACACCTGCTGTTGGTGAAAAACCCTTGCTTTCTTGGTTTGAAATAATCTCAGGTGATGCTAAGACTGTGATCAAGACGTACTTACAGCTGTGCTGAATAGTATCACTCAGATTTACTTCTCTTTTTACAACCAACAAACATTTACAGATTCAAAGCTAATTTAAAAAGGTACCAAGATATGGGGTTTGGGGTTTTTTGGCATGTTTATTTTTTGTTGTTTTGGGGTTTGTTTTTTAAAAGCAGTAACACTTTAGAAAAGTTGAATACTAGTCATCCCTAAAACCATGTTACCTTCTGCCAAGTCTTCCTGTGCTCAGTGCCAGCGATACTCTCGCTGCCAACGCATAAATAACTCATTAAGCTCTCCAATCTATGGTTGTTTTCATCTTTTATATGCATATTTGGCAATGCTTTCTTAAAGTTCATAGAAGCAGGTTAGGTGGGTTGTCATGAAAATCTGCAAGAATACTCTAGTATTAGAAATGTTTATCTGACTTGAGACAATTTATCTTTGCTCCACGTTTTACATGTAACACCTACCAACCTCAGCTAACTTGTGCAGCAGATGTTACATCTGCTTGCTTTATTTAAAACAACACGACGCCCAGCAGACCGGTAATACATAATGTAATTTGACCCAAGTAAAAAAAAAAAAAAAAAAAGAATTGTTGATTAAAAAAGCCACACAAATTCCAGTTCACAGCTGTCTTTTCACTGGAAGTAGCTTAGAATCTTCCTGAATGCTGCTTGTGGCTTGGATCAGACCGCAAAATGAAGAGTTGGAAATAATGAGCATCAGTGAAAAGTCAAGGAAATCCTTCTGTTGTCTGCGTTGTGTGCATCAGCAACGGAAGGGTTCAAAAGAGTATGGGCAATGCTTGTTTTGAATTAAGGAAGAAAACCTTCCTCTGTTGATACTGCGTAGCTACACATAAAGCTTAAAAGTATCAATACAATTGACTCACGATGCACTAACTGGACTGCAAATAGAGACACACGTGTATGGTACGATACCACATCCACAGAGTATCTATAATAATAATAAAAACCCCATAAAATTCTATATGATACTCTTTGAGTTTCTTTCTCAGAAAATCTTTAAACTGAGTATTTATACTTGAAAAGTCAGAAGCCAAAAAGCTGAATCAGCATTCACAGAGCAGAAAACGGCAGATACTGGGGCAAAAATGAGCTACAAGATCAGTATGGCAAATAAGAAAACATGCAAATGTATTTCCATTAAAATCTGTTATCATTTAAAAATTCTAGGTAAAGGAAAACAGATTTCAACAACACAGGATAATTCATCCTACCTAACAGGCAGAGTGTTGATGAAATCTGAATCACTGCTATTCTTAAGGACCAGTTTCACCGGACTACTGAGAAATACATTTAAAAGCACAACAGGGAGTTAGATAACCCTCCTTTCTGTAAACCCTGTCTGACCTTTTCAGATAAAAGGAAATTGTTGTTCACCAATAATGACTCAAGTGCAATCATCATATTGTCATGTAATAAAATTATTTAATAGGAGTAACGTCTTTTCCAGCTTAGTCTTTTTTTTTGGCCATTTCAAATCAATCACAATGCCAGACATACAGCAAAACACAGCTCCAGTTCAGCAAGCTTCACCTTGTTATTTCAGTACCTGTGGATACAAGCCTGCACAGAGCTCAAGAAGACACACTCAGCATGAACAATCCCGTAAGATCAAATTCTGGTTTTCTTTCAGTCAACTATAGAGAAAATACACCTAGAGTTTACACCAGCTTCACTCCATGCACAGAACCGAGCACCCTGTAGGTATTTAACATATAGCAATACAACAAGGCAATTTAAGCCCTAAGGTGCATTCTGACAAAATACACTTGCAGGATCTTTCTCAGCCGTTTCAAAGAGGTACAGAAGAGACTGTTAGTCTCCATGAAGATTTACATTCGATCTTTTGTAAGCCCCTATTTTGTTGAATACGAGGCTTAGGAATTACAACTCTATACCTTTTCAAACAAAGCCAGAACTAGAACAAAAACAAAGCCTAGGCCAAATCTTATTCACATCAGTAGTTCCACTGCTCAACGGGATTACTCACGCAAGCAAGGCAAACTGCTTTCAACGCGCTGCCAGTCGTGGTGCTACTCATGCAATTCTCTGACACAGACACAACAGGTCATGCTGCAAGTCTGATGCGACGTTGCTAATTCAAGATATTTCAACTGTTAATATTTGTATTATACGATTTTGAAAGTTTGTCCTAGCAATAGATTAAACGTTTATTACCAATCTGGCATCCACTGATGGTGCTATCTGTACATATGATTTTGTTATTCTTTTGACAAAAAAAAAAAAATCTATTTTAGTTGGAAATTATTAGTTTAATTCTGGTAATAAAATACCATATGTGATCTGTGCCTCAGCTTTGAAATCATGATTACATGGCATCACCAATTCATCAGATGATAGCAAGTTCTGCCCTGGGTCTTAAAAGGATAGAATATTTGGAATAAACAATCCCTACAAAACTAAACAGGTAAAAAACAGGGTTTTTTAAATTTTTTGTGATAGATTTTAATAAGAACAGCTGCATGCCTCTGCCCTGACAGCACAGTTAACCTACAACCCGAATAAACTGACCACAGAAAAGTGGCACATAAAATATTTTACTGTGCTTTTTAATAGGGGAAATTTGATACCAAATTATTAATATACAGACCTAAGGATGTGAGTTACTCCAGCTTGGGCTAATTTGCAAGGGAATTTCACAGTGCTACTCACTTCATACATGATTGTGTTCAGATTCTGCTGACCAGAGC
Organism: Platalea leucorodia; assembly: GCF_965183815.1. Lineage (NCBI taxonomy): Eukaryota > Metazoa > Chordata > Aves > Pelecaniformes > Threskiornithidae > Platalea > Platalea leucorodia. Next base: position 12,556,817 of record NC_138838.1, on the reverse strand, counting down.
TCTGTTTGGTTTTTCCACTCTCTTTGCGCTGCTGCTTAAGATCAGTAAGTAACTGGAACACCTGGGGAAAAAAATGAAGTGTTTTAGACCATTTGAGAGTATTTTACCTAAAAATATTACATCAGGAAAACACGAATGAACAACGCGAAATCCTATCAACCAAAGAACATCAAAAAGCATGGCTTCTTTGGTGAACGCACCAGCAATTGAAATGAAAAGCGTTTTGGCACCAGAATGATGAACAGCTATGTAAATCGTTTTTTAAAAGTTGTGACGATTTCAAACAGATTTTCAGCACTTGTTAAATGTTATCCAAGAGCCCCAAAGGAGAAGCTGCCAGGATGAATTATCCTACTTGTATGTCTGATCGCATATCCTGAACAGCGTGGGGTCATGCCCTGCTGTACTGGCACAGAGCTCCCATTTAAATATGAGCGATGCTTGAAGCAAAATGTCACACAAGTTTATGGCCCTGCTGGATTTGTTATGACAGATGTACCTATAATATGAAAATGGGTATATATTCTGTCTCACAGAGATGCAATTTTACATTATCTGCAAAAAAAAGTAAACTCTACCACTGTCACACTGCCAGGAACCAACTAAATAAAGGCTTGACCTATAGATGCTCCTGGGATTAGCGATCCTATTGTAAATTCCAGTGGAGTTATTAATAATAGTAAATGTTGCAGTGACCAGCACGGTGTTATGGTATGTTAGGCCACAAAGATCACATTAGCTCCCTATTTCATCACAACAGTGTAATACAAGCGGACATTCCTGAAAAGAATGTAATAAAGGTGTCTTCACATTTGTGACGCAGTGAATATTAACGCAGGAGCAAGATTCAGAGGGTAGGACTGAAGGCAAGGAAGACGTTTTGATTTTTGCAACTGTGCTTTGTCAAATCTGTTGCAACACAACATCTTTATTCATCACAGCTAGATATGCAGCAAAATGCCGAGACAGCATCACAATTACTCTTTTATTCCCATATTAAATCACATTAGATTGAAATTTCTTCAGATGTTTTGCTTCAGGCTTTACGGTATATCCAGAGCCAACAACCACAGCAAAGTAACAGACCACTTCTTACTGTTTATCCCCTAATTTTTAACTAGCTTCACTCGAGATCCAGATCCAATGGCATTATAAACTGACAAGTCCATAAAAATAAAACACAAACATTTCCAGACGGTGAGAAATAGGAACATTACCAGCTACAAATCCTGCAATTACTTTAATCCCGTGTCTTCTATGAAAAAGGAAGACCTTGTTCATCAACCACCAGTAGTCAATCCTCGCTTGAAAGCCAAAACTGAAGCTATGAACTTTTATCTAATAAATATTTGAAGAAAATATAGCCAGTGACAACGAGATACAACATGACAACTCCAAACTCACAGAGTGAAAGTAGGCATAGGACATACAACATGTCAGTCCTAAATACTCCTTTCAAACACCACTTTCTGTGCAAAATATTACCTCGATAAAGAGAATGTTAGATATGGCAGTCAAACTGCAACTGGAAAGAGGAGCAAGCAGAAAGAGATCGGTAGTTTTAGGGGAGTCAGTGCTGCGAAGAGCGGTGAAAAGCCATGCCCCCAAAGCCTGCAGCTGCAGACACTGCAAATCCCTTCCTGCAAAGGATCGAGAGCTGCATGCACGACAACTGCTGCGAAAGGGAAACAAGAAACATGCGCTCTCATCAGCAACTTGGTTCTCCTCTTTCTTTTGCTCTTTTTCAACACACATGGTACATTCACCAACAAGAAGACTCAGCTGAAGAAAGTTCTGACTGAAGAGCATGAGGAACGGCTTCGGCAATTCTCCCTGTTCTGGGCCATACCTTCAGGACACCTATAGATTTTACACAACGTGACTGCCACCACTACTTGAACCTCAGCAGGCAGTGATACCTAGATTGCAACAAATATCGCAGCAAATGAAGAAGAAGGAAGCAGAGATAATTTTGCAATAAATAATCTCGGAAATACTTGCTATTTTGTGTGCTGCGATAGTACGTGTTTTTAACAAACAGACACAACGCTCGTTTGGCTGACACAATCTCATCTCTTTCTTACGCAAGCTGGTTCTTTCCAAGTGCCTCATTAAAGCTCTTCTAACAGTCACCAGCTGGGTGCTCTGCTGTACGCAGACAGACGCAGCTCAAGATAAAACATTTCAAGATTTGTTTTGGAATAGCATGAAACAGCTGTGCAACTTTCAAGCTCCAGCAATAAAACAACATAAACAAAGCACTTGGGTTATTAAAACCATTCAAAAAATTACATTCATAAACAAGCACTGAAATCTTTCCATTACCTGGCTGAAGTTAAATCAAGAACACCACTACATTTCCTTCCACCTCACTAAAAAAATACCTTTACTCAGGAGAGAGGAAAATGATTCAGAACTTATCTACACTAGAAAATAAGGTTATTTTATTTGCATGCCAATATTCATTGCTGGCTACGACAGGGCACTGCAGCTTCCCCATGACACCAGACCAAAGTACATCACCGGCTTCTAGGAGTGTTTATCCCGAGTAACGCATCTCGGATCAGCAAACTGCCTCGTGCTGACTGTAACCCTGCTTCGGAAACACCTCAGGGTCTTTAAAAAAATACTGTCAAGCATTCAGAGGTGTAAGGCTGCATTTCCACGAGCACTGGCTTTATAAAACTGGGCATTAATGAGTTACAGGTTCTCGGATGATACTGCACATCACAAGGTTAAAGTTAAATACGAAACATTGATTCTAGCAGCAGCCATCTGCGAAAAAGGTTTGAAGTTTTCTGCGAGAATTGTTATTTGCAATATTAAAGAGACTCCAGCAATCAGTGTGTCACACACTTTGTGGTATATTGGCTTATCATAAGATAAAACTAAAAAAAAAAAAAAAAAGATATTTTGGACATTGCTGCCAAGTTACAGAGGTGTCAAAATTCCCGATGTGGGATCCGACGCACCATACGTCATACAAAGCACCAGTGAACCCAGTGCACCTGCCCAAACACCCAAGTGTTTAAAGACATGGAGAATCAAATCCTAAATAATAAACCACCACACACGAGGATTCAACAAACTAACCGCACAGCAGTAGTGTAAATACGACAAGGCTGAAGTCAAAAGTTACTGACATTCTGAAGGTCTGCTCCTCATCTATTTGAAAAACACCTATATCTGTTTCTATAGCTTTGGGACCAGCCAAGTAATAACACAGCACCCATTACTAGTGAGAACGAGTAATTTTCTAGAAAACTAGATTTTCTCTAAAAAGTTTTTTTCTTAATAACAAATCAAATGGAGGGGGTGGAAATCCCATACAGGTCTTGCTGATTGCCACGGGCAATTTTCAGCTTCTAAAGCAGTATACGAGTGATTGATGACAGCTTTCAGCTGCTGGTTTAAAACCAGGACGCAGATAAACTTACCTCAAAGTTACTTAGCAATGCGACATTTGCATCTTTCCTAAAAGGAGAAATGAAAATGATTAATTTATGTTCCAAATGAAACTGTCTGAAACTTTGCTGAGTCACGTAGACTCTGTAAGAGCAGACACTACTTTCATAAAGTTTAAAAAAAAAAAAAAAAATCATCAAGAAATCTATTTTTGGTGATTCGACAATTACCAAGTTGTTGCCACCTCTGGAAAATATTTTTCCATGTTGTTAGTAGAATTATTACATAAATATACAGTATATTTTGCACATTTTGCCCCATAAATCATAATACACTTATACAACGTAATCTTTTTACTCAGCCACGCTATTTCATTCACTCACCCTGTTTTACAAACTAAACCCAAATTGCCTTGCCTCTTCCTTACAAAAAAGGGCCTCCAGTGTTATTTGAATAAAGACTGACAGGAAAAATCATTCAGATTACACACGCTATTTATTTATTAGTCACGAGTACAGAAAAAGAAAATACAATTACTATTTCTAGTACAACGTACGTATGTGTGTGTATAGATACAGACACGGCACTATATTTACACATACTGTACTGAGTAAAAAATAAACCTTATCGCCTTTCCTCTTTATTTATTCTTTGGCTCTTTACGTGCCCGCTCCTTTATTAGCGCGTGTCCTGGTTTCCGTCAAGGCCGAGTTTCTCGTTTTCCCCCAGCCAAACGCTTCCCCACTAATTCCGTCTCAATGAAGCAGGAATCGTTACTACCGCTGGTAGGCTGAATGCTCCGAGTCAAGCACATCTTTAGACTAATCACAACTCTATTACTACCAGATATTGTAATTTTGTATTTTAAATTAAAAAAGGACAAAACCTGACACAGAACACCCTCTGTTCCCTGAACAACACATTCTGCTGAGCAGTCGGTAGCCACAACAACAGAAAGTTTCCACACAAAAGGAAAAAAAGGCCTCTCAGGTCTGTGCAGCAGCTTATTAAAAAAGAAAAAGAAAAAAAAGGTACAATGTATTGTTAAGCACCGTCAACTGTTTGAATAGAACTGTCACGTTCATCGCTTTCACACGAGTTAAACGCATCCACAAACTTCCACAGGTTCTACCATTGTTTTTAAATGAAAAGGACCTTCTAAAATACGCTGAGATGAACTTCAACTTCCATTTCGCTGACGCGAGTGAAACTTCAGCAAGTCAGCTCACACACGCATTAGTTTTCATTCATGTTTTACAAACCATATAGCTTTTGTTGTTAGGTAAATGCAATTCTTCAGAATGTTTGCATTCAGGCTACCGCTACAGAAATCCCTACGGATCAAAGACATTCTTTGTTTGAAATAATAACGGTATAGAAGAATTACATAGCGAATTATTCTGTTAAATAAGTGAAAGGGTCATATAGAGTAAATACATTACTATGTAAATGAGTCTGCAAAATCTATCTGAAGTTAAATTATTTAAGACAATTGCTTCTTTTTGAATTCAAAAACACTTTGTCATTCAGAAAAATATTTATTTTTTCTTCTAACAACGGATAGCAAATGAGTTGGTCTCAAATCTTCAACAATTTTTGCTTTGCTGAAATACCAGAATTATAAACTGATAAACGAGAGCAGTTTCAAAAACTTTTGCAGAACTTAGAAAGTAGAAATAGTTTTCTTCAGTCCTCTCATGAATCAACTATCAATTTTACATTCAGAAAACGAGAAATTATAAGTGACGAATTCTAATATATGTTTTTAAATAGTCAACTAAACAGTATGCTTAATTTTTATAAGATTAGGAGTTAAGCAGAAAGGAAAAAAAAAATGTCTTGTTAACACCAATATGTAAACACCTTCTGGAATCTCTAAACAGGCAATATTTGCCCAAATTTTAGTCCAAGCCAAAATATTATTGAGGCCTTCTGCATATATCAAAAAATATCTTAGTATATGGCATCACACCTCTAAAAATATCACTGACACTTCATGTTTTTAAATCTACTGCTTAAAACATGTTGCATATTTAAACCACAATGTTTTCTGGAGGGTTCTTTTTTCTAGTAACAGATACTTCCGACATCCTAAGAACTTAGGAGAGGTTTTCCTAGTCGCAGAGCTTCCCTCTCTGAAGGCCATCAGGCGGGAGATGCAAGATTAGGAAGATGAAATTTCACAGCAATTCAAGTGCAAAATGGACTAAGTTGTTCCATTCCAACGCAAGGGGCACCCGCTCCCAGCTCAGGACTTCAGCCCCCAGCTCCTCCATCTCTGATGCACCTTCCTGTTGGGACTAACAGAGGTAGCACCAGTACAGTAAGTTGGGCTACTCAAGGTAATAAAAAACAAGTGGATGTGTAAGTGGCATCACAGACTTACTAGTAATGGTAGCAAAAGCATCCTTCTCAGCAGGGCAATCCTATCCTTGCTCACGTGCAACAGCAGCTTGGAGGCTGTGTGTGTGTTTCACAGCATTTTTCAGTATACAACAGCAAGAACGGCTCATTTCCCTGCAGGCCGCTACTGGCATTAAGGCTAACGCAATACAAACCCGTACTTCAATGGATGTGTTTTATTTGTTATCTGCTTTTGAATTTTACATATAGAAGATTTAATGATAATATATGTAATAGTATAGAAGATTTAATGATAATAAGGCACCCGTGGATAACAGGAACGGCAATGGCTCAGCTGACTTCGGTGGATGCTGACATACATCCCACGCAACTGGCATCTTCCACGTCCCCGTTCATGGGAAGCCAGCACCACGTACATGTATATAATAACGCAACGAAACAGGCGCCGCAGAACTCACAAGAATGAGTTTCTACGCTCCAAAATAGGTCAAAGCCTATTGTTTTGTGCCCAGGTGATACTAACAAGACAGAAACACAGCTGTCAGCATAGGAAAGCAACAAAGCTTGCTGCCTGGAACGGCAGCCCGGGGGCTGGCTGGTGCAACCGCCATGAAGGATCAGCTAGCCAAAATTCTGACTCGCCTCTTGTGTTTGCAATTGCTATTGCACACTCGTTAGGTTTCCTCCTTCTCCGGCACACTCAGCTCCTACAATGAGCCGCCTACCCGCCGCTCACAGGAGTAACTCTCTCCCAGAAGCTGCGGCAGGGGATTCACCCCTCGCCTCTCCTGGGGCAGAACGGAAAATGGCGTGCGAGGAGACAGGAGGGCAGGGGAGGCGGGGACGGGGAGCGGCATTCAAGCTGAGCCACAACGCCTTTTGCCCAAACAGATGCCTCAGCAAGATTCTTAAAAGAAACAAAAAAAACCCCCTCTATCTCATCAGAATGCCTGAACACACTGCTGGTTATAAGGGCGTTAAAGGCCCAATACAAAGACCCCATACATTGCTGGCAGGCCCATATAGGTAGAGCCCCCCACACACCAGGCAGGCCCATATAAATATATCCCCCCCCACACACACAACCCAGGCAGGCCCATACAGATACAGCCCCACACACACCACAGACAAGCCTATATAAATATATCCCCCCCACACACCCCCCAGGCAGGCCCATATAGCTGTACCCCACCCCCCAGGCAGGCCCATATAGCTGTACCCCACCCCCCAGGCAGGCCCATATAGCTGTACCCCACCCCCCAGGCAGGCCCATATAGCTGTACCCCCCCACACACACACTGCAGGCCGGCCCATATGGATATACCCCCCCACGCCGGCCCTGGAGCCCCCGCTGCCGCCACAGAAGGCCGCGGCCGGGCGGGAGGCGGCAGCGGCCCGTCCCCGCGCCCTCCCGCCGCTCCTTACACCTCCATCTTGTCCGCCCCGGCGCGGCCGGGCGCTGGGGCCGCCGCGGAACTTCCCCTCACAGGCACACGCCCGCAGCCCGCCCGGCGACGGCGAGGTGAGCGCGGGGGAGCCCGGCGCTGAGCTGAAGGAGCTTGTGGTGGCCGGGACGGAAGCGGAAGAGGAAGGAGAAATAAGGAAGAGGAAGGGGAAAAAAAAAAAAGTAAATGTCCCCTGCATTGGCCGGGAATCGAACCCGGGCCTCCCGCGTGGCAGGCGAGAATTCTACCACTGAACCACCAATGCGAGTCATGGCAGTGAGTTTCCCGCCCTCTGCCTTGTAACTGCTCAAGACACAAAACGACAAAACGCTTGCCCCTGGCTACCTGTCCCGAAAGCCCCGGGATCCGCCAGCTAGCCACCGCCACGTACGGCAAGCGTTGCAGAGCTCCTGCCAAACCAAATCGCCAGCCACGTGCCAACAGAACGCTGTAAGGCTGAACGAGCCGGGTAATACTCCCGGCGCGTTAGAGCACCCGTACATACATCCGACCAGGCTCAGCAGCAGCAGATGTCTTTTCCTGCCATCACTGATTCCTGCCCATTTAATCTATGTGCTGCTAAGTTTTGCAAGAGCCCTTTTCATTCTCGAGAAAACTGAAGATGCTTCACTGAGTGCAAATAACGAAAATCCTGTTGGCTGCAGCAAGGAAAATTGTCTGGCTCAGAGACCGAGCGCTAGGGAAACATTAATTCATTTATTTTGCCGTTATCTCTCAGGCAAAAGTTTACCTGCAAAGACACCACCACTGACTCCCTAAGGAGTCACCTACACATGCACTTGCTTGTTTGCAGCGGGGCTCTAAGAGCAGTCGAGGGAACGGGATGGGTTAGACGCGCTCGCAGCCGCGGCCGTGCAACACTAGCACAAAGCCCACCAGCCGCTTTTCTCTCCAGAACGAAGCCCAAAGAAAGCCCACTCCCACTTTTGGGACTTTGCTTCTCCTTGGGGTGTTGCAAATTCTCAACCACTTCTGAACAACACGAGCAAACTGCAGCGCTTCAGGAGCGGTCTTCAGAGCCAGGACAGTGGGCAACAAACAGCGCCCAGCTCTCCAGGAGCATCATCATCGGATACCGAAGCGCCGGGCAAAGTTTAAAAGCCTACTGCAAAGCTTCTTCAGCCCTTTGCAGCTGCAGACCCGTAAGAAAGTTTCGGCGGACATGCGGACCCCATCACACACAGACGGTAGTACAGACAGAAACTCCTGTCTGCTCCAGAATCCTTTGTCATGGAGTCCTACGGAAAAGGAGCCGGGAGAAAGGTCTCCAGACCGCAGCCTGAAAGCCGTCGGCCGGCCTGAGCGGGCAGGCTGTAAGGGACGCTGTCCTGTTTCGTGGCAGGATTCACCGACCCCGTGCGTTGGCCCAACCCGGCACAGCAAACGCTCTGTAACTTCTCTGCCGTGTTCCAAGCCCTGCACGTGGAACTGCCTGCACGCCAGCGCCCAGCCAGGCTGCGGGGAAGAAGAGAAGAGGGGGATGTCAGCTGCCATTTGAGAATGTGCTATTTCCAGATTATCAAATTTTGGGTTTGTTCCAGAAATCTACTAGTCCTTGCCTGCCCCTCATCATCACTCTCTTTAGATATGGGTTCAGGATCTTCAGCATATTCATTTTATTTCTCCTTTGTGTCTCCTCTTTATATTTCTCACCCAGCACCAACTTATCATCTTTATTTTCACTGCTTCTCCAAAAGTTTCATTCCAGACCTTTGCTGATATGCTTTTTTACAGTCCCTGATGATGATGCCTGATCCCAGCAGCTGGGATGAATGAGCATAATACAAATGCCTCTCTCAACAGCTTTCAATTTTTTTTCTAATAGAGCTATTCTTCCTAAATATTTTCCAGTGGAGACATATAGCCCGTTAGGGTGTAAATACACACATGGACCAGCTACAGGTCCACTGACATCGTGCAAGGAGAAGGGAGAGACCTACGAGAACCCATTGCCCGCACCTCCAGCTTTTCAGGAGACGAGGTGATGAGCTCCGTTCACTTTGCTTTTAATCGCTGCACTTAGCTGTTAGACAGCTATGCTACAGCATCCATAGGGAATGCAGACATGGGTTTTTCTAAATGTGCTTAGCATGTCAACATTTTAAGCATTGGCCTGGGATTGTTCCCCCTAAGGCTTGGTGAGCGAGGGGCCTCGGTATTAACTATTGAAAGCAGGGGGCCTAGCAACTGCTATTGAAAGCAGATCTGCAGGGTATTTGTATTCTTTGTCAGGAAAGATGTTTACTGTATTCAGCATTTCGCTGATCACCCTATAGTGTCTTTTTTTCTTTTACGTTCAAAATTCATTAAACAAAGTCGTTTTTTTCCTAACAAAAAATGTCAGCACCGCTTCCCTTCAGTCTAGCTGACGGTGCGTTTGCCTAGCACTTTCAGCCCACAGAGCTTTTTTTCCTTTTCTAAACCAAAATGACAGTTAAAAAAGAATGTTTTTAAAGAAGGTGCACCGTGGCAGTTTATGCCATCCTTTTTCTTCACTGGACTCAGTTATGAAAGTATGGCCTATTATGAAAAGCGTGTTTCTAGAACCCACTAAAGCACTCCTTCAGAGCTGCACTCCCCGAGTATTGCACTCTTCCAACCAAAAATGCGCTCCAAGAGAAATACTAAAGCTGTGACTGATTACAAAAGCAAGGACAAATAAAGTTCAAATCTTTGAGGACATTAAAATATATTTCATTAAGCTTCTCCATGCTGCAAAATGGGCAATTTACTCTCAAGTAAATTTACTCTCCAGTACTGCCTCATTGGACGTCAGCGTGGAAGCGGGCGCAGCTGGGAATATCCCTGCAGGAACGACGAGCCGTTCCTGTGCCAGAAGGGCAAAGAAGTGGCAGGCCTTTCCCTCGGACCTTCCTTGGTGTTTAACTGTGGGGTGGGGATTTGGGGGTTAATACTCCTCTTTCACCAAGCAAATAAAATACTGAAAGATGATGTCGGGAAGTGGAGAGCCATCCAAACCAGAACAAATAGAGAAGACAGTAATGAGAATACGGTTCAGCGTGCATTAGAAACCTAGTTTGCAATGCTATTTCACTGTTTTCCCCTCAAAAAAGTTCAGCTCTCCAGCTCCAAGCATCTTTAAGAAATCCTATTTCTTCAATGTTCATTTTTACGTGAATGGCTTCTACTTGGATTTACAGTTGCACTTCCGTTTTTGTTATGAAAATATTACTCTATATTCTACATTGCTTATTGGACAGAAAGGAGAGTTATTGCCTGTTTCATCTAAAAATGGGAAAAGAGAGAATTAATACTCTCCTAGACACAAACCGGGGCAGGAGTTAAGCAGCGTACCACAAGCAGACTAATCCCTGCGAGGTTCGCCCAACACACAGGGCTGCTGCTGGCAGACCCCATGTGAAGGCACGTGTCCTTGCCACATGTAATATCAGCCCGAGATTAATAAGATCTTACTGACATAGATTCACTCTGGCTATAAATTCGGTGCTTACTATTTTCCCAACACACCAGCGATCTCCTGTCAAAGCCCAGAGTAAGGACAAGGACACTCCTAAAGGGTGAACAAGTCAAGAAAAGTGGTAAAAACGAGGGATTTCAGCGGAGGAAGGAACACGAGCACCAAATGATCAAGCACTGTTTCCTAGTGTAAATGTTCTGGTGTAAAAAGGACGAGGCGATAAGTTGCAGAACAGAGAACAGTAGAAAAGGACGAGAGGGTCAGTTATAGGGAAGAAAATAACCCAACAAAATGTGGACAAGAAAGCTGGAATATGTTTCTTGAGCTTAGTGAAAGGTTTGGACCATGCAGATGGAAAAAGATGATTCTGCCTTAGCGCGCTCAGTAAGGCGAACCGGCCCCCCGCTTTCCGCGGGGCGGCTGCAGAACAGTGCTCTGTGTCCGAGGCGTTCGCGGGGAACTGGTGCTGAGCCCCAGCTTTGTGAATCGCTGCTCCCGAAGCTCTCGGGTATTTTAAAGCGGTTCTTTACGTCCAGGCTATGGAGGGTTTGATGAGTTTAAGATGCGGGCTATTCGCCAAGGCTGCAGAGCAAACCTCAGGCCCCGCAGCCGCAGTCTGAGGCTCACGGGAGCCTCTCGGCGAGGGGGACCCCAGGGCACTGCTGACAGCAGGGGAGCCCCAAAGCGGGCGCTGCAGCAGCCTTACAGGTGGGGAGAAGAGTCCCAGCCACACAGAAATGGGAGAGCGCAACTAGTTCCCATCTATTTTATTCTCGCGTGTTTGCCGGGGCGGCAACGGGGACAGAGCAACGATGATCCGGCCATCATACCAATTACATTCCCATCAAAGACTGCTCGTTAGAGGGCTATGACACAGTGATGGGACTCCGTCAGTACAGGGATATTCCTAGAAAAGGAGCCGCCCTGTCCCCGCACCAGCCCCCAGGCATGCGGCAGCCCCGAGGACTTCAACAAGCGACGTGAGAGCCTCCCTCCCGCCCCTCCTCCTCGCAGCGGCCCTGCCGCCTCCCCGCTCCGCTCCCCCGGCTGCCGGGGGCCGGCAGCGCCCGGGCGGGGCGGGCAGGGCCGAGGGGGCGGCGGGGGCCCGCAGCGGGGCCGGCCCGGGGCCACCCCGCCCCGCCGGGGCGGGCCGAGCCGCCAGCCCCGCGCCCGGGCGGGTAAAAGCGGGGCGGCGGGGCCGGGGGGCAGCGAGGCGGCGGCGGGGCTGCGGAGCGGAGCGGGGCCGGTGAGCGGGGCCGGGCGGGCAGCGGGGCCCGGGCACCGGGGAGCGGGGAGCGGGACTGAGCCGAGCCTCGCCTCACCTCGCCGTTCCGCAGGTTGCACCAGTGGCCGGGATCGCTGCACCCACCAGCAAGACGGCGTCCGAAATGGCAGCCGAGGTGAGGGCTCGGGGGGCGATGGCGCAGGCCCGCGCGCTCGTTCGGGTGCTTCTCGCCACTTCTTTTCTTTTCCCGGGTTTTCAATGGGGAAGGGGAGAGCAAACGTATTTGCGGCAATATTTCTGACAACCCACCTCCGATTCTGGTGAAACCCGCGCTGGCGATGATAGATGCCTCCCAGCTACGCTCAGACGCCTCGTCCCCATCCGTGGCTGCCCGCACTGGCCTTTCGCACCCCGGCCGCTGGCCCGCTCACCCCCGGGGGCTCTGCTTTCCCAGCGCAGAGCTGCAAAACTTTGCTTTTTCAACTGCTGCTTCAAAAAAAGCCCCCCAGCACCGGTGCCCGCACCCCGGCCCCCCGCCGCGCTCCCCGCAGGCCCGCCGGGCCGGCCGCTGCCGCCGCCCGCTGTCCATGGTAGCCCGGGGGGCGACCCGGCCGCGCGCTGCCTCAGCGACCCTCGGGGGCGGGGTGGGGCCGTGGGACTTGTCTGTCCCTCTCATTTTACCCCAACACTTGTCGTACTGAACCTCCCCTTCTGGAGTCTGCACCCTGGCCAGTTTGATGCCAATCTTACGCCAAAGCGTGCAAGAGCATCGTGGCCCCTGGCGACGCTTCCCACGGCGACGCCAGACGCTTCGCCGTTGCAGGGGTGCTGTAGAGGATGTGCCTTGCGCTGACCCACAGCTCTTTGTCAAATGAATATTTTCTTACAGTCTCCCTAAAAGAGTGGGCTTTTAAAATTATCTTTTCAAGTAACAGTAGATCCTAGCTTTCACTATATCCCGGACTCGCTTACTTTTTTTTCCCTGCCAAGAGACTACCAAAGGGTCAGAGACCAGCAGCTGCTTAAAAGAGGGATCTGTGCTGGGCTTGCAGCATGGGCCCTGCTGTGCATTCTCAAGGCCAGGACGCACTCCCTCCAGAGTCTGCAGGAGTAAGGGATCCCGGGGGATTCCTGAGCCAGAGCTGACAGCTCAAGGGCTGAATGCCAGTGACAGTGACAGTTCTCCACCTCCACAACTACCTGCCACAGCTCTTAAAGTGCAGGGCTTCAATGGTACAGCACTGAGAAAACATTCCTGAGTATGTCCTCAGTTTTACTTGGATGAGGAGTGGGATGGACAATAACTGATTTTTGGGGTATACCAGTAAGTCTTTTGAACATGCCTCTTAACTTCATTACTTGCAGGGGGGTAAAATGATGGGAGGAAGGTTTGTCGGAAGCATAGACCCAGTCATGGAGATGCTCAGCGCTTCCATTACCTATGATCAGAGACTGGCTGAAGTTGACGTCCAGGGGAGCATGGCTTATGCCAAAGCCTTGGAGAAGGCTGGGATCCTGTCTAAGACTGAGCTGGAGAAGATCCTGAGTGGCCTGGAAAAGGTATTTCTTTCTTCACATCTGTCACGCGCGCTGAAACGCGTGGCTCCTTTTCCGACAGCATCTGTAGTAGCCTCCCTGAGTTGCTGTTCTAAAAAGCATCTTTAAAGGTCCTCATGTCCTGTTCCTTAGAGGTAGGCATGTGCTGAAGTGCTTTGTGAAAGGGCATGCTCTCCTAAACCATGGCCATGACAGGCCCACGTGTATTGCCCTCAGTACACTTGGAGGCATCGGGGCAGGGGATCGATGCTCAAATCGCACCCCGCTAAAGGCACCAGAGCCCGGCAGTAGTATGAGTTAGGAATAGTCGTCTTCTGCTGGCACTTGGGATCCTTTTGAGCCTGGCTGCCTGAGGTAGTAGGGGGCGATGCACAGCATTGTATAGGGCTGAAGAGAAGTCCGCAGCTAAGCGCTTTTTGAAAATATCCATTGTTGTTGCTCACCCACCGTGGACAATGGCGGGTCTATACGATGTTTGTATAGGGAAATCCTCGTGGACAATGCAAAAGCAATCCCCGACCTTTCAGCTCCCTTCTTCATTGCATTGCTTAAACCCTCCTATAGCCCTGGCACTGCAGGGTCATCGCGGGGAGAGATGGATCCCACCACGTGCAGTACAGAACATCAGGATCTAGCAAGCAGCCAGCCTTGGCCTGACCGAACAGGAACGGCAGAGCTGGCGGGAGGCTTAACACTTTGGTTTCCAGTGGCTGACTGGTGTTTCTGCTGCTGTTTGTAGATCTCTGAGGAATGGTCGAAAGGAGTCTTTGTGGTGACCCAAAGCGATGAGGATATCCACACTGCCAACGAACGCAGACTAAAGGTTTGGGTCCTCCAGCCTCTTGTTCCCGGTGCCCTGTAGCTAGATCTGCCTGACGTGAAGCGCACGCGCCTCTGTCCCACTGTGAAATTCCTCTGCGCCTCGGGCCACAATCGAGTGTCCCCAAGACCCCTTTTGTGGACGAGGCACTGTACAAACATAGAACCCAAACCTGCCCTTCCCCAGAGGAGGCCCCGTGGCTGCTCACAGGATCCTAGAGCCGGGTCCCTTCCAGGCAGGGGGAGGTCTGCTCATGCGGAGCCTCCTCCTCAGAACACAGAGACGCTGACAGAAATCCTCCTCTTGTCCTCAGGAGCTGATTGGAGACGTAGCTGGAAAACTGCACACTGGGAGAAGCAGGAATGACCAGGTATGTACAGAATCTTTTTTTTCCTCTTTGTACACCTCTCCCACTCAATTCAGGAGACCTTGGACCAGAACGGCCTTTGGCTCACTTCCCAGAGAGCAAGATGTAGCGACATTACCACATCAAAATGACGAAATGATGAGAGGAAGATGCACCTTCCCATCACAGAGAAGAAGGAGGGCTTTACTTTGCACTAAAAGTGGCCAGGCACTAAGTACCTCACATTCTGCTTTGCCTGACTGTGGCCAATCTCCTCCAGGTCGTGACTGACTTGAAGCTGTTCATGAAGAATTCCCTCTCTGTCATCTCCACTCACCTCCTGCAGCTCATTAAGACCCTGGTGGAACGCGCTGCCATGTAAGTCCTTTTCCATACCCGCGGCCTTGGCCCTGCCCGGGCTGGAGGCTTCCAGGCTTGCTCTTTGACTGGCACCAGTCAGGGCAGCAGCGGGGTCTTCTGCGGAGGACGTTACAGCCAGGCAGCGAGCGATAGCACGGGGGAGGCCGACGGACCCTCCTTCTCCGCAGTTCCCGTCACAGAGACCTTCCTCTTCCCCCGGTGCACCCCGGCAGAGGAGCTGGGGTGGGAGGTCCAGACGAGACCTTAGAAGGCGCCAGATCCACCTGAAGGAGTGGGGAACTTTAACACGGCTCAAGTTGCTACCTATGAGAAAAGCTGGGCTGTGCTAACTCCCCGGCTAACTGCTCCTCACAAACCACAAATTCCACAGGGAATCCTTGCCTGCCACAGAGGCGCTACTGTACCAGGGAATTTTCCAGGGAGGCCTGGGGCAGACCCACCGCCCGGGCAGATCGGGAGATCTAACCGCAGGGTGCTTAGGGAGCAGGCGACAGGGAGAGGAGGCGAGAGATCCCATTCAGCACAAGCCAGGCGAAAGAAGTTCTCTTTGTGACCTTGCTAGAAAAGCCTGGCGCGGCCCTGCCGCTGCCCCCCATCCTGACGGCTGCTGCTCCCCTCTTTCTCTCCTTTCCCATGCAGAGAAATCGATGTTCTCTTCCCTGGCTACACCCACCTGCAGAAAGCTCAGCCCATCAGATGGAGCCAGTTCTTGCTCAGGTAAGCACCTTTCGCACGTGGCTGGAGGAAGCCTTCTCCACCCTGGGGGCCCTGCTCAGCCAGAGCCTACAAGCGCAGCGTCTCCTGATGGAGAAGGGATCCCAGGCTCCAGGGGTGGCGGCATGCTGCTGGGGAAGGAGAGTGACATCTTCTGGCTTCACATGCTTCATCTCTCACGTCCTTTCCTAGCCATGCTGTTGCACTGACCCGCGATTCTGAGCGCCTGGGAGAGGTGAAGAGGAGGATCAACGTCTTGCCTTTGGGAAGGTAAGGTCTACTGTTTGTGTAGTCACCGGGCCTTGCTTTGCTCTGCAAAGTCTTCAGAGGTGCCGTCCCTGCTTCCTATAGCTCAGTTTTCATTGGGATGTGCTGGGTATCATGCATGACTTCTGTTTCTTTCTCCCCTGGCAGCGGTGCTCTGGCGGGCAACCCACTGGACATCGACAGAGAGTTTCTGCGTAGTGGTAAATGTCTCCCTATGACTGAGAGGCACAGGACTCCTTGTGATATCTAGGAGGGAGGGAAGCATTGATACATGGCTCCCAAAGGCGATGTAACGCACTGTCCTGGAGCCAAAGCCTTACTTTCATAAGGCTTTTTACTGCAATGAGACAGGCAATGCCTGTGAGGCTGGAGCAGGAAGAGCCACCTCTGCGGCACGCTGGCTGCCTGGGGCTACCAACAAAGACCCCAGTCAGTGTAACACTTAGGCATGCTGGTGTTCCCGGGACTACTCAAGGGCTCACGGTCACCCGCGTGCTGGGGCACCCTGCTGCATTCCAGCTCCAGCCATGCCAAGCCTGACCTCCTCTGTCCATCACCTTCCTTACAGAGCTGGACTTTGCCTCCATCAGCTTGAACAGCATGGATGCCGTTAGCGAGAGGGACTTTGTGGGTAAGCACAACTCGATCACTTCTTCCCACCACTGTTCTAGAAGCAGGCTTCTGGGACCTTCCCAGTTGACCTCCTTTAATAAGGGGCCTGAAATCCCCCACTAGGAGGTAACTATACAGAAAATCGGCTTGCTCGTGTTTAAACTCCAGTCAGGGCTCCCTGGGTTGTCAAGCAAACAGGCACCTTTTTCACCTCCTGATGCCCTGCCTTCTCTGCAGTGGAATTCCTCTCTGTTGCCACCCTGCTGATGATCCACCTGAGCAAGATGGCTGAAGATCTCATCATCTACAGTACCAGCGAGTTTGGCTTCCTAACCCTCTCTGATACCTACTGGTAGGTTTCTGGTCTCTGGGGAGTAATTCCGCTCAGCTATGCTCTCCTGCGAGAAGGAGACAGTGGTGGGGGCCTCCCCACTGCACGAGGCTGACACAGCAACAAAAGGCTGGCAGAAAGGCAGCCTTAGGGTGAACATTCCTCAGTCACGACCACTTATTTCTGATTCTGGTAACTCCACAAGCCTGCATTCAGCAGACACTCAGGCTGGCCTGCTGATACCACCTCTGGAGCGGCTTGGGGCAAAGCCTCCTTTTTGCCTCCCCTTTGGGAGGTGGGACTGTCTGGTAGCTCCAGACAAGACCACAAAATCCAAGGTCGTGATGTGGGAAACATGAGAAGCTCAGCACACTCAGTTCACTGCTTTCCTACACCCTAGAAAGGTGTCGGGGGACGGGGGACCTGCCTATCACCTTTGGAGGGCTCGGTCGGGACGCTGCACGAGCTGTGTCTGTAGGGACTGGGGTCTTGCTCACCGGTGCACTCCAAACGCCTTTCTTTCAGCACTGGCAGCAGCCTGATGCCTCAGAAGAAGAACCCCGACAGCCTGGAACTGATCCGCGGCAAAGCGGGACGAGTGTTCGGCCGGGTGAGCCTGCTAACGAAAGAAGTGGGATGGGGAAACCGCTCATAGCGGGGCTGGAGAATCTTGTTTCTTCTTGCCTCTGCGTAAAGAACCGTGCCCAGCCTGAGCTCCGAGCCTCTGCTGGGGCCGTGTGCTTCTCTTCTTAGAGCCAACCGCCTCACCTCTTTCTCCCTGCAGCTGGCTGCTATCCTCATGGTTCTCAAAGGACTTCCGAGCACCTACAACAAGGATCTGCAGGTAAAACAGATGTTAGTTTCCCACCACCTCTCGGAGCAGACACAGCGCTCTCCTGCTCTCGAGCAGCCTCGCGCTACATTTCCCTGGGCAGGCCCTGCTGCGTGCGGGGTGCTGAGGACGGGGCTGAGGCACGGCACGCTGCCGTCGACAGCCCGGCCCCTCGCAGGAGCCCCTGGGATGCCGGCCCTGCTCTGCTGGCCGGGCTGCTCGGGCCGTTGGCTTCTGGGCTGCATCGGGTTGACTTAGAGCCATTTCCATCCCTGTTCCACCGCAGGAGGACAAGGAGGCCGTCTTTGATGTTGTGGACACCCTGAATGCTGTGCTCCAGGTGGCCACCGGAGTGATTTCTACCCTCCAGGTAAGGCTTCAGCCTCTCACCGTTGAACATGGCTGGGGTGCACGTTCTGGGAGCAGCACAGGTCAAGGAGCTCTGGGCTGGTCCTAAGATGAAGGCTCTTCAGTGGCTCACCCATACTCCTCACTATGGCCCCCAGTGTCCGCTGCTCAGGGGGTCAGAGGGCCTTTTAGAGCCAGGTCCCTTCCAGATGAAGTCCCCTCACTGTGACCGCTAACGTGTCCCCAAGGAGGAGCTGACGATAATGTCTCCCTCTGACCATCCTTCTGCAGATCAACAGGGAGAACATGGAGAAGGCTCTGAGCCCTGAGATGCTGTCATCTGATCTGGCTCTCTACTTGGTTCATAAAGGAGTAAGTATCAGAGGGAGAGGTGGAGCTGTGATTTCTTTGGATGCAGAACACTGCTCAGCGAGGGCCTGAGATGAGGCCTCCTGTTCTGTCCCCAGGTGAGGAGCAGTCTGGGCCAACAAACACGAAAGCTGGAAACCCATTGATTACATGTATCCCAAGCAGTGGAACTGCTGCCAGGTGGACTTGATTGTAATTTACAGGTGGAGTTCTACCTCCTAACGCCTCCCCTCTTCACACCCCAGGAAGCCTGGATGCACATGGCATTAAGTGAAAACAAGCCCACCCAAGAAGACAGCACATGCATTTTTTCCTTTGAGGCTGCACCCCAGGTGCCTGGTCACTGACTGCGGCCTCTGCTTCTCCCTGCAGATGCCATTCAGACAAGCCCACGTTGCCTCTGGGAAGGCCGTCCACCTCGCCGAGTCGAAAGGCACCACCATCAATAATCTCAGCCTGGATGACCTGAAGAGCATCAGGTTCGTACCCCCGTGATTCTGCCCTGCCTGCCCTCAGCAGGCAGGTACCAGCCTCCCTTCCTAAGGGCCTGCTTATGGCGCCGCTCCCCCAAACGCCTGGGCCAGGCAGCTCCCCAAAAGCCTCCTGGCCTGAACAGCAGTGCTGCTACTGCTGGGCCGGACAGAGCTGCCGGGGGACGGCATCCCTCCCCTTCAGCTCCAGCGGGGCACGGGCAGCAGCTGCTGGGAGGGACTGGGAGAAACTCAGGCCTTGGCCTGGGGGCACCAGCCCTCCAGAAGAGTCTGGCCGCAAACCTCCTCGCTCTCCCCTTGGAGCCGACTCCCCTGGGGTCTGCCACAAGCGGCTGCTGCCAGGCCCCAGGCGTGCAGAAGCAGGGCTGCAGGAGGCCCTTCCCCCTGGAGAAAGGCTGCGTCTGCGCTCCCTCCCCGGCTCCGCAGGCAGTGAGCAGGTCAGGCCAGCGCACAGCGCCAGCGCTCTCCCCTGACCCCTCTGCTCTTCCCCCCCAGCCCCCTCTTCGGCAGCGACGTCTCCCAGGTCTTCAACGTCGTCAACAGCGTGGAGCAGTACACGGCCATGGGCGGCACCGCCAAGAGCAGCGTGACTGCCCAGATCGAGCAGCTGCGGGAGCTGCTGAAGAGGCATAAGGAGCAAGCTTAGAGTGTGGGGAGAGATCCCGTGGATGCAGCGGTGTGCCTGTCACACTGAGCTGGAGTTAATAAACACTGGGGTGCGTGTAGTTCACTGAAACTCCTGTCTTGCGTCTTTCTTCTCAGGGGCGAGATTGCGCGGGGCTTCCTCAGCCCTGGTGAGGCTTGGGGAAATGTTCGCTGGTGTGAAAGAACGGGGGCTCTCTTCTCCCTGGCAGTGGAGCTGGGCTATGGAGTGTTCAAGCTCTCGGGGGCTGGTGGGTAGAGAGCAGCAGGAGTGTCTGTCTACAAGAAAAGACCTGAAAATTGTTCTTCCTCTTGGAAGGGAGGGTGGTGGACCAGGGCAGGGATCGTCCCCCTGTGCTGGGCACTGGTGAGGCCGCCCCTCGAATGCTGTGCTCAGCGCTGGGCCCCGCACCCCAAGGCGGCCATGGAGGGGCTGGAGCGTGGCCAGAGCAGGGCAGCGAGGCTGGGGCAGGGGCTGGAGCACAAGGCTGGGGAGGGGCGGCTGGGGGAGCTGGGGGGGCTCAGCCTGGAGAAGAGGAGGCTGAGGGGAGCCCTCATCGCTCTCTGCAACGGCCTGAAAGGAGGCTGGAGCCGGGGGGGTCGGTCTCTGCTCCCCAGGAACAAGCGATGGGACGAGAGGGAACGGCCTCAAGCTGCGCCAGGGCAGGGTTGGGTTGGGTATTAGGGAAAATTTCTTCCCGGAAAGGGCTGTCAGGGCCTGGCCCAGGCTGCCCAGGGCAGGGGCTGAGTCCCCATCCCTGGGGGGATTTAAAAGCCGGGGAGATGTGGTGCTGAGGGACATGGTTTAGTGGTGGGCTTGGCAGTGCTGGGTTAGCGGTTGGACTCGGTGATCTTAAGGGTCTCTTCCAACCTCAATGGTTCTGTGATTCCATGCAGCGCAAGGCTGGATCCGGCAGTGCCAGAGCAGGCTACACAACGTGCTGAGGGAGGCTCGTGGGTGTGCACAAAGAGGAACACCTGGCACTGCATCTGCAACGCGTGCCCCATCTCCAGCTGTCACTGCCCTCCTCGCAGGAGGAGGCCGGCCTGCCTGCCTGCCTGCCTGCCCGCTGGCAGGGGGCATTAAGTGGCCAAAAGAAGTCTCCTCACCCCCTGGCACCAAAACTTGCACAGCCTTAGGCAGGACTTGGCCCCAGGTCAGCCCGCAGGTCACTCCAGCCCATCACACACCACCTTTGGCTCTGGTTTCCACCAAAGCACAGGGGCTGTATGGTCCCAAGTCAAGCTTTTTCCTCTGTGTGACCCAGGCCTAGCCAGCTGGGGCGGAATGCTTGAAAAGAGACTGGCGTGGCTGGCTGCCTCTAACAACCTGATACCGTCTTCCTTCTGTCCTTACAAAAATATAATCAGAACAAAGACCAGGAAAAGCCTCATTTGGGGAATGAGAATGCAGCAACCTTGTGTCTTTCACAGGGTGAAAATATTTGATTAAACAAACACTTGCAACATTATTCCCCACTATTGTTCTGCAGTGATTTCGGGACGGAATATGCCTACTACTTGATTCAAAGGGTAGAGAAAGAACAGTTGCCTACAGGCAAGGTGGGGCAATTTTCACTAAACACTAAACCAGCTTGGCCGTGGCACCCACAGCACAGCAGTGCCAGCTTTGTTATGGACAATCTCTTTTCCGTCACAGCGTTTTAAAGCTGGTGTTTTGCTCGGCACCCTGCCCTCCATGCTGATGCAGCAACACCTTATTGACTCAGTACTGCAAGACTCCGTAACCCACGTAGGTAATGGCAGTAACGCAAGCATTGCCTCAGCACGGTAGGTTAAGGCTGTAGCACAGACGGTGCTAACTGCCACGAGCTAAATCTCCTGTCATTAACGAAGTACCCCAGGAGACACAAAGTGCTTTCATCCTACCTTTGTAGCATTTGTGCTTTAAACGCGTGGGAGAACCAGCAACAAAAGTTCCTTTTTTTCAACACCTCCCCGCAGGCTCAGCCTCCCCGCACTCTGGCCCCAAACCTGATCTATTCTCCCGGCGCTTGAAGAACAGCACATTTCAATCACCGCTCCATAAAGCTCCCTTGCGTCTGCTCTGTTCCGTCCTGCTGTGGTTCTCCTTCGGCACTCGCGTCTCACTCTCCAGACAGGTTAGCTGTGGCCGGGGAATCGCTTATGCACACTCAGCGGAGAGGGGAAGAGCAAGAGAGGAAGGGGACACCAATACCCAGCACCAACAGAGTCAGAAGAAGGGATATCTCCTCGTCTCCACCTCGCAGTTCTTTTTTTCCCCTCCCATAAGCCTTCTCCATCTGTGCCACTCCCCTCTCCTTCCGTATTTGTGTCCTCTAGCTCCCGCCCGGTACCTCCAGAGGCCTCAGCTGAACAGATCTTCTCTCGCTCCCACAGCAATGTCCGGCACGGTTCCTTCTGGCCAGGGCCGAGCAACACAGGGCCCTGCCAAACCGAAAGCAAAAGGGAGGCCTTAGCAGACGATCACATCTTGGTTTCCTACTTAAATGAGCAGTTCATCATCAGTGGCACTTCCCACCCACCCACCCTTTTCTTAAAATTGTGAAATAATTTAGATTGGGAGGGACCTGTGGAGGTCTCTGAAGCTCCACAGACATTGCAGGAGTATGTGGGCCACAGCGCCTTCAGACTTTCACCATCACCCTACTATGCCTCACTGTGATTTGGGTTTTTAGAGCCCTGCCCCTTCCCGCAGGAAGATCTGTAGAGACAGAAGCAGCAACGGCTTGGACACTGCTCTGGACTTGGTCTAAAATGCCGGCTCCATTACAGACCACGGGAAGGGACTTCAGCCAAGAATTCACGTAGGCTGATCACGAGCTACCGAAACTCTCAGCACACGGCTATGTAACTCTGATCCGACACCCAAGCAGATCACAAACCTACAGAAGGGCTCCTGAAACATTACAAAAAGCAGCGAACTCTTCACTGGATCCCGTGAAGGAAAAGATCTCTAACCTGCTCTCACACTCTGGAAAAATCCTGCTGAATGTTTTGCCTCCTGAACAAATTGCTGCGCCTGGTCTTTTTATCCCCTAGCTCTCCACTGACGAGGCTGAGCTAACACCGCTTCTCTGCCTGGAAGTAACGGAACAGAAACGGGAGCTTTCACTGTTCTATTTAACCGTGTAACTGTTTAAATACAGGTAATATTTAGAAATCAAAACTGTCACGTATCACGCATACAAAGGGTTAATGATGTGAAAACACAGAGAGCAAAACAGATACAGGGGAACCCTGCGAGTGCCACCGAGATCCCATTCTCCCCTCTGCAGCCCTGGGGTCACAAACGGTGCCCGAGGGCGCGGTGCCGGGACAGCGGGGTGCCCGCCGTCCCCTCCGGGCTGCCGCGCCGCGGGCACCCTCCCCTTCCCCTTTGCACTTTGGGCAATTCCCGTACCGTTTCTTCAGGGAGAAGGAGGTACAGCCTTGGCGTGGGTTGTGCGTGTTCCACGTAGCGGTGTGAGCCCGCAGCACAGCCCCCGGCAGGTAAAGCCTCGCCCCGTGTACGATTCATTCCGGATGGAAATCTAGTCCTTACTGTTTTGCCAAATCCTCGGCAACCTCCTGTCAAAGCCCAGAATAAGGACGAAGACATTCATAAAAGATGAACATGTCAAGAGAAGCTTATTAAAAAGCAAGGACTTGGAAGAGGAAGGAATCTGGCAGCAAAAAGGTTCGAAGCGCTTTCTCAGTGGGGACAGCACGATGCTCCGCGTATCTGCAAGCCCGGACCTCTGAAAGGGAGCAGGGTCGTTTCCCCAGAAAAAACGATCACAAGGGGAAATGTATGAGAAGCGGTGAATTCATAGTTGGCTATGAATCCAGATAGAGAGTTTGAGCCTTGTTCTGGCCTGATACTGGAAACCCAGCTGCAAAAGGTACTTGCTCATTCAGGCTGGGTAGCCAGACGCTGCCTGACGCTAGCCACGTCACTCCGCCTGCGTCCTCCCTGCTACAGAAAGCAGCGTGCCCTAAGCATGCAACCCCACCGTGCCCTAGCCTTCATCTTCACTCAGAAAGGGGATGAACAGTAGGGCAGAGGAGAACATCGGCAAGGCAGCCGGCCTGGGCCCCTTCCTGCCTGGATTATCCCACGGGGCTGTGACAACAGGGAGGTGATGGTGCCCCTGCGCTGGGCACTGGTGAGGCCGCCCCTCGAATGCTGTGCTCAGCGCTGGGCCCCGCACCCCAAGGCGGCCATGGAGGGGCTGGAGCGTGGCCAGAGCAGGGCAGCGAGGCTGGGGCAGGGGCTGGAGCACAAGGCTGGGGAGGAGCGGCTGGGGGAGCTGGGGGGGCTCAGCCTGGAGAAGAGGAGGCTGAGGGGAGCCCTCATCGCTCTCTGCAACGGCCTGAAAGGAGGCTGGAGCCGGGGGGGTCGGTCTCTGCTCCCCAGGAACAAGCGATGGGACGAGAGGGAACGGCCTCAAGCTGCGCCAGGGCAGGGTTGGGTTGGGTATGGGGAAAAACTTCTTCCCCCAAAGGGCTGTCAGGGCCTGGCCCAGGCTGCCCCGGGCAGGGGCTGAGTCCCCATCCCTGGGGGATTTGAAAGCTGGGAGATGTGGCGCTGAGGGACGTGGTTAAGTGGTGGGCTTGGCAGTGCTGGGTTAGCGGTTGGACTCGGTGATCTTCAGGGTCTTTTCCAACCTTAACGATGCTATGGTTGTATGAACAGGGCTGGTTAAAGGGCAGAAAAACCCAGAAGGGGGCGAGAAAACGGGGCTGCGCTTCTCGCCCGGAGATAAAAACGCGCTGCGGCGGCAGGCGAAGGAGCAGCGGCCCCGTGCTGCGGGGGGGCCGGGCGGGGCCGAGGGGGCGGCGGGGGCCCGCAGCGGGGCCGGCCCGGGGCCACCCCGCCCCGCCGGGGCGGGCCGAGCCGCCAGCCCCGCGCCCGGGCGGGTAAAAGCGGGGCGGCGGGGCCGGGGGGCAGCGAGGCGGCGGCGGGGCTGCGGAGCGGAGCGGGGCCGGTGAGCGGGGCCGGGCGGGCAGCGGGGCCCGGGCACCGGGGAGCGGGGAGTGGGACTGAGCCGAGCCTCGCCTCACCTCGCCGTTCCGCAGGTTGCACCAGTGGCCGGGATCGCTGCACCCACCAGCAAGACGGCGTCCGAAATGGCAGCCGAGGTGAGGGCGAACTTTGCCCCCCAGGAGGGGGGTCTCGGGTGCGCTGGCAAAGGCGAGTTCAACCGAGTTAAAATCTCAGCCCCTGCCTTTGCCGTCCGGTTCTTCCCCCCGCCTGGGAGAGACAAATAACCGCTGCGGTCGGTTCCTGCCGGCCTGCGAGTAGGCAGGAGGCACTTTACAGCAGCTTGTGCAAATACCGCTCTGGAGAAAAGCTGCGTTTTCAGTTTCCGTGCGGGTAGGTGCGACGTGAGCAGCCGCCTTGGCGAGTCACGCTTTCTGCCTTCCGGGCGGCTGCCACAGCCCGGGCCTCCTCCGCTCTGGGCTGCGGCCAAGGGTCCAGCAGCCGTCCGACTGTGCCAGCCACTTCTCCAACCAGAGTCCTGTAGCTAAAGTTAATCTTTCAGTTTTGATTTCCCGATTGCAAATGCATCTGTTGCAATGCTTCTGCTGCCCCACTTCTTATTCGGTGGAAACCTGTAGTACTGAAGATACACCTAGATGCCTGTTCCCCATTCAAGCGCTTAGCCTCTGCTGCTGGCCTTGAATTTCGCATCCCTGAGCCACGCTCCCGTGGGCACCAGACGCCTGCGGAGGGCCTCTAACACTTTCCTTTTTCAGTTCTGATCCCCCCCTCTGCCTCCCCTCAGCTCTCCGACAAAGCTGCCTTAAAGATGTCAAAAGACACGTGCCTACGCTCTGACCTCCACAGGCTCTCTCCCGCCGTCCTCTCAGGCACGGTGTTTCCACAGCCATCGGCAGAGATGGGAGACGGTCACCAGGAAAAGCGTTTCTAAGGTTACTCACCAGCGCTTTGCCTGACTGATAAAGCCTGGCACAGATCAGCTTGCGACTGCCCCGCAGCTTCTTGCTGTCCATGGTAGTTAGAGTGCACAGCATGAGAAAGACTGACAGGGGTGATTAAAAAATCAAGTAGATTACTCATTCTTACCCACTCTGTAATGGCGATTGTGTTTAGGCCCTTCCTCTAAGTGCCCTCCCATTTCTTTTTTGTGCCTGCTGGGGCTGGAGAGTTGCTTTTGAACTCTCGGATAAGCTGTAAGGTCTCCGCACAAGTGAAATTCCCGTCCGTGTCAGCGCAAGGTTGCCAGAGGCAGGGTGTCGGGGTGCCCGACCCGGGCAAGCAAAAAGCTGCTGATCAAGCGAGAGAGGCGGCTCGTAGCCAGCGAATCCGCTCAGCTGCCGAATCACTGGGGGAAACAAGCTGGCGCACACCCTGCCGTGATGCACGGCTGGAACTGGGTACCTGTCTTCGGTCACCCGGGGAAGCAGGGAGGCAGATGACGCATTCAAGCGAGTGAGGTCACTGCATGAACCGTGGTTTGGGTGGAAAAACAACTTTTGTTCCTATGTGTTTTAAAAACCCTCTTTTTGTTGATTTATTTTTCTGATGCTGAAAGGTACCCAGACCTCCCCTTCTGGAGTCTGCACCTTAGCCAGTCCTATGCTGATCTTGTGCCAAAGCTTGCAAGCGCGTCATGGACTCTGGAGATGCTTCAAATTGCAACTTTAAACACTTCATAAGGTGGCTTGTGCTGGCCTAGAGCTCTTTGTCAATCAAAGAAAAATCTCCCTATTAGCTCAACAGCACAAAAAGCCTTACAAAATACTAGCCTTCACTATATTCCCTACTGACCGCTTTACTTTCCCCCCCTTTAAAAGGCTATCAGAGGGTTGTTGACCTGCAGCTGCCTCAACAGAGAAATCCATGCTGGTCTTGCAGCCTACGCCCTGCTACCCATCGCAAGGACTCCCTGGAGTCCTGCGGAGGGAAAGCACCGTGGAGGATGCCTGAGCCAGGCCTGACCCCGCGAGGGCCAAGTGCAGGGACAAGTTCTCCACCTCTGCAACTACTTGCCAAAGGTCCTGCAATCCAGGGGCCTTCCTGGTCAGTGCTACCACATGGGAAGGACATAGCTGAACATGGCCTTTGTGTTGGATCGACAGATCCCTGGATGCTCCATGCATAGGGCCATAACTGCCGTTATTAGGCCTCTGTAATTTGCTTCTTCCTCTCTCTCAGGGGGATAAACTTTGGGGAGGAAGATTCAGCGGAAGCACAGACCCAATCATGGAGATGCTCAACGCTTCCATTACCTATGATCAGAGACTGGCTGAAGTTGACGTCCAGGGGAGCATGGCTTATGCCAAAGCCTTGGAGAAGGCTGGGATCCTGTCTAAGACTGAGCTGGAGAAGATCCTGAGTGGCCTGGAAAAGGTATTTCTTTCTTCACATCTGTCACGCGCGCTGGAACGCGTGGCTCCTTTTCCGACAGCATCTGTAGTAGCCTCCCCGAGTTGCCCTCAGTACACTTGGAGGCATCGGGGCAGGGGATCGATGCTCAAATCGCACCCCGCTAAAGGCACCAGAGCCCGGCAGTAGTATGAGTTAGGAATAGTCGTCTTCTGCTGGCACTTGGGATCCTTTTGAGCCTGGCTGCCTGAGGTAGTAGGGGGCGATGCACAGCATTGTATAGGGCTGAAGAGAAGTCCGCAGCTAAGCGCTTTTTGAAAATATCCATTGTTGTTGCTCACCCACCGTGGACAATGGCGGGTCTATACGATGTTTGTATAGGGAAATCCTCGTGGACAATGCAAAAGCAATCCCCGACCTTTCAGCTCCCTTCTTCATTGCATTGCTTAAACCCTCCTATAGCCCTGGCACTGCAGGGTCATCGCGGGGAGAGATGGATCCCACCACGTGCAGTACAGAACATCAGGATCTAGCAAGCAGCCAGCCTTGGCCTGACCGAACAGGAACGGCAGAGCTGGCGGGAGGCTTAACACTTTGGTTTCCAGTGGCTGACTGGTGTTTCTGCTGCTGTTTGTAGATCTCTGAGGAATGGTCGAAAGGAGTCTTTGTGGTGAAACAAAGCGATGAGGATATCCACACTGCCAACGAACGCAGACTAAAGGTTTGGGTCCTCCAACCTCTTGTTCCCGGTGCCCTGTAGCTAGATCTGCCTGACGTGAAGCGCACGCGCCTCTGTCCCACTGTGAAATTCCTCTGCGCCTCGGGCCACAATCGAGTGTCCCCAAGACCCCTTTTGTGGACGAGGCACTGTACAAACATAGAACCCAAACCTGCCCTTCCCCAGAGGAGGCCCCGTGGCTGCTCACAGGATCCTAGAGCCGGGTCCCTTCCAGGCAGGGGGAGGTCTGCTCATGCGGAGCCTCCTCCTCAGAACACAGAGACGCTGACAGAAATCCTCCTCTTGTCCTCAGGAGCTGATTGGAGACGTAGCTGGAAAACTGCACACTGGGAGAAGCAGGAATGACCAGGTATGTACAGAACTGGTTGTGTTTCCTCCTTCTGTATTCCTCCCCCACAGTTCCTTAATCAAATTTCTTCATGTCACCTTTCACGTGCCCTGATGCTCTCCAGCATGTACTCCCCAGGGCTTTAAACTAGTGACACTGCAGTGACAGGGGAGCGGGCTCTGCAGGACTGCTTCCTGGTGGTGTAAGGCCACAGACTTTCCCTGACATCCCTTTGAAAGCCTACAGAAACCATGACTTTGCTGGGTGCCATGCATCTTTCAAGATCAGTCCTTCTGCTGATGACCGACTTGTGTCAGCTGGGGATTTTCTGATCCAAAGTTGACAATACCTGAAAAGTCCACTGAAAAGAATGGGCTTTGATTCTGTTCATGGAAAGCAAGGTACAGTGGCTTTCACAAATCCGTGACCAGGGACACATCTGGTAAGAGGAAGACGTCCCTTCCCATCACAGAGAAGGAGGAGGGGATAACTGCCGAGGCTTTCTGCGGAACACTACTTGGGCACTAAGTACCTCACATTCTGCTTTGCCTGACTGTGGCCAATCTCCTCCAGGTCGTGACTGACTTGAAGCTGTTCATGAAGAATTCCCTCTCTGTCATCTCCACTCACCTCCTGCAGCTCATTAAGACCCTGGTGGAACGTGCTGCCATGTAAGTCCTTTTCCATACCCGCGGCCTTGGCCCTGCCCGGGCTGGAGGCTTCCAGGCTTGCTCTTTGACTGGCACCAGTCAGGGCAGCAGCGGGGTCTTCTGCGGAGGACGTTACAGCCAGGCAGCGAGCGATAGCACGGGGGAGGCCGACGGACCCTCCTTCTCCGCAGTTCCCGTCACAGAGACCTTCCTCTTCCCCCGGTGCACCCCGGCAGAGGAGCTGGGGTGGGAGGTCCAGACGAGACCTTAGAAGGCGCCAGATCCACCTGAAGGAGTGGGGAACTTTAACACGGCTCAAGTTGCTACCTATGAGAAAAGCTGGGCTGTGCTAACTCCCCGGCTAACTGCTCCTCACAAACCACAAATTCCACAGGGAATCCTTGCCTGCCACAGAGGCGCTACTGTACCAGGGAATTTTCCAGGGAGGCCTGGGGCAGACCCACCGCCCGGGCAGATCGGGAGATCTAACCGCAGGGTGCTTAGGGAGCAGGCGACAGGGAGAGGAGGCGAGAGATCCCATTCAGCACAAGCCAGGCGAAAGAAGTTCTCTTTGTGACCTTGCTAGAAAAGCCTGGCGCGGCCCTGCCGCTGCCCCCCATCCTGACGGCTGCTGCTCCCCTCTTTCTCTCCTTTCCCATGCAGAGAAATCGATGTTCTCTTCCCTGGCTACACCCACCTGCAGAAAGCTCAGCCCATCAGATGGAGCCAGTTCTTGCTCAGGTAAGCACCTTTCGCACGTGGCTGGAGGAAGCCTTCTCCACCCTGGGGCCCTGCTCAGCCGGAGCCTACAAGTGCAGCGTCCTCCAAGGGGCGGCCCGGGGTGGTGACAAACCAGAGCGAACCCTGCAAACTGGGACAGGAGCTCCCCGTGTTCCTGCGTGGCTCTGACCAAGCCGGGACTCAAGCGCTGAGTGGGCAGCGGTGCCGACTCCCTGAACGCTCCATCCTTTGGCCACGTTACCTCTTGGTCCTTGGGACGTTTTCTGACTTCAGGTGCTTCATCAGTCGCGATGTTTTTTTCCTAGCCATGCTGTTGCACTGACCCGCGATTCTGAGCGCCTGGGAGAGGTGAAGAGGAGGATCAACGTCTTGCCTTTGGGAAGGTAAGGTCTACTGTTTGTGTAGTCACCGGGCCTTGCTTTGCTCTGTGAAGTGGCTGGGAGGCAGACCTTGCTGTCCCCTGAACCCCCGGGGTTTGTATGCCACGTGCGCTGCAGAGCTGTGAGGGCACAAGCCTTGCTTCTCTCACCAAAGAGAAGACTTCCAAAGGGAAGGCACTCCCCACAGAGATACTGTTCTTCTCCTCCCTTCTTGAAATCAAGGCCTACGAGGCTTTCATCAAGCAAACCTTCCTCTTTGGAAGAGAACTTCTGGTTTAGTTCAGAGTTTGCTGAGCCTCAGGCCACACTGTGTGACACCAGACTGAACTGGGGAGGGAGGCCTTGACGGAGGCGTCATCGCTGCCTGCTAGAGCTCAGTTTTGGCTGGGATATGCTGGGTATCATGCATGACTTCTGCTTCTTTCTCCCCTGGCAGCGGTGCTCTGGCGGGCAACCCACTGGACATCGACAGAGAGCTTCTGCGTAGTGGTAAATGTCTCCCTATGACTGAGAGGCACAGGTCCACTCACAATATCTGGGACCTGGGCAGCATTGTCCTGATGTTATTTTGGATGTATTGCAGCACCTTAACGTAGGGATGGAGGGTAATAAATACAAAAAATGAATATGAGGTGATGCTCAGTGACACAGGTGGGAGGCAGCTCCTAAAGACTCACTAGGCCAGAAAGTTTTTTACTACGAGACAGCAGAGGCCTGTAGGGTGGGAGCATAAACAGGGCCACTCTGCTGCACGCTGGCTGCCTGGGGCTAACGCCGCCGCCCCGCTCAGCGTGTTTGTGTTCCCGGGACTACTCAAGGGCTCACGGTCACCCGCGTGCTGGGGCACCCTGCTGCATTCCAGCTCCAGCCATGCCAAGCCTGACCTCCTCTGTCCATCACCTTCCTTACAGAGCTGGACTTTGCCTCCATCAGCTTGAACAGCATGGATGCCGTTAGCGAGAGGGACTTTGTGGGTAAGCACAACTCGATCACTTCTTCCCACCACTGTTCTAGAAGCAGGCTTCTGGGACCTTCCCAGTTGACCTCCTTTAATAAGGGGCCTGAAATCCCCCACTAGGAGGTAACTATACAGAAAATCGGCTTGCTCGTGTTTAAACTCCAGTCAGGGCTCCCTGGGTTGTCAAGCAAACAAGCACCTTTTTCACCTCCTGATGCCCTGCCTTCTCTGCAGTGGAATTCCTCTCTGTTGCCACCCTGCTGATGATCCACCTGAGCAAGATGGCTGAAGATCTCATCATCTACAGTACCAGCGAGTTTGGCTTCCTAACCCTCTCTGATGCTTACAGGTGGGTCTCTGGGCAGAGAGCCCTTCCCTTAATATCTGCTCCTAAGCGATCCTCTCCTGCGAGAAGGAGACAGTGGTGGGGGCCTCCCCACTGCACGAGGCTGACACAGCAACAAAAGGCTGGCAGAAAGGCAGCCTTAGGGTGAACATTCCTCAGTCACGACCACTTATTTCTGATTCTGGTAACTCCACAAGCCTGCATTCAGCAGACACTCCTCCCCAGCAACTGCTGGCGGAGAGAACTTCCTCCTCTGCTGGGAACGCCTGCCAAAGCCCTTCCTTGACGAGCCGGGTTGGCAATCCTGACAGTCTTCCCGTCTCTCGGGGCGGCACCACCACAGCTCTCCCTCCCTGAGGTCACAGCAACACTCAGGCTGGCCTGCTGATACCACCTCTGGAGCGGCTTGGGGCGAAGTCTCCTTTTTGCCTCCCCTTTGGGAGGTGGGACTGTCTGGTAGCTCCAGACAAGACCACAAAATCCAAGGTCGTGATGTGGGAAACATGAGAAGCTCAGCACACTCAGTTCACTGCTTTCCTACACCCTAGAAAGGTGTCTGGGGACGGGGGACCTGCCTATCACCTGTGGAGGGCTCGGTCGGGACGCTGCACGAGCTGTGTCTGTAGGGACTGGGGTCTTGCTCACCGGTGCACTCCAAACGCCTTTCTTTCAGCACTGGCAGCAGCCTGATGCCTCAGAAGAAGAACCCCGACAGCCTGGAACTGATCCGCGGCAAAGCGGGACGAGTGTTCGGCCGGGTGAGCCTGCTAACGAAAGAAGCGGGATGGGGAAACCGCTCATAGCGGGGCTGGAGAATCTTGTTTCTTCTTGCCTCTGCGTAAAGAACCGTGCCCAGCCTGAGCTCCGGGCCTCTGCTGGGGCCGTGTGCTTCTCTTCTTAGAGCCAACCGCCTCACCTCTTTCTCCCTGCAGCTGGCTGCTATCCTCATGGTTCTCAAAGGACTTCCGAGCACCTACAACAAGGATCTGCAGGTAAAACAGATGTTAGTTTCCCACCACCTCTCGGAGCAGACACAGCGCTCTCCTGCTCTCGAGCAGCCTCGCGCTACATTTCCCTGGGCAGGCCCTGCTGCGTGCGGGGTGCTGAGGACGGGGCTGAGGCACGGCACGCTGCCGTCGACAGCCCGGCCCCTCGCAGGAGCCCCTGGGATGCCGGCCCTGCTCTGCTGGCCGGGCTGCTCGGGCCGTTGGCTTCTGGGCTGCATCAGGTTGACTTAGAGCCATTTCCATCCCTGTTCCACCGCAGGAGGACAAGGAGGCCGTCTTTGATGTTGTGGACACCCTGAATGCTGTGCTCCAGGTGGCCACCGGAGTGATTTCTACCCTCCAGGTAAGGCTTCAGCCTCTCACCGTTGAACATGGCTGGGGTGCACGTTCTGGGAGCAGCACAGGTCAAGGAGCTCTGGGCTGGTCCTAAGATGAAGGCTCTTCAGTGGCTCACCCATACTCCTCACTATGGCCCCCAATGGCAGCTAACGTGTCCCCAAGGAGGAGCTGACGATAATGTCTCCCTCTGACCATCCTTCTGCAGATCAACAAGGAGAACATGGAGAAGGCTCTGAGCCCTGAGATGCTGTCTACTGATCTGGCTCTCTACTTGGTTCGTAAAGGAGTAAGTATCAGAGGGAGACGAGCTGTGATTTCTTTGGATGCAGAACACTGCTCAGCGAGGGCCTGAGATGAGGCCTCCTGTTCTGTCCCCAGGTGAGGAGCAGTCTGGGTCCACGAACCTGGATGCACATGGCATTAAGTGAAAACAAGCCCACCCAAGAAGACAGCACATGCATTTTTTCCTTTGAGGCTGCACCCCAGGTGCCTGGTCACTGACTGCGGCCTCTGCTTCTCCCTGCAGATGCCATTCAGACAAGCCCACGTTGCCTCTGGGAAGGCCGTCCACCTCGCCGAGTCGAAAGGCACCACCATCAATAATCTCAGCCTGGATGACCTGAAGAGCATCAGGTTCGTACCCCCGTGATTCTGCCCTGCCTGCCCTCAGCAGGCAGGTACCAGCCTCCCTTCCTAAGGGCCTGCTTATGGCGCCGCTCCCCCAAACGCCTGGGCCAGGCAGCTCCCCAAAAGCCTCCTGGCCTGAACAGCAGTGCTGCTACTGCTGGGCCGGACAGAGCTGCCGGGGGACGGCATCCCTCCCCTTCAGCTCCAGCGGGGCACGGGCAGCAGCTGCTGGGAGGGACTGGGAGAAACTCAGGCCTTGGCCTGGGGGCACCAGCCCTCCAGAAGAGTCTGGCCGCAAACCTCCTCGCTCTCCCCTTGGAGCCGACTCCCCTGGGGTCTGCCACAAGCGGCTGCTGCCAGGCCCCAGGCGTGCAGAAGCAGGGCTGCAGGAGGCCCTTCCCCCTGGAGAAAGGCTGCGTCTGCGCTCCCTCCCCGGCTCCGCAGGCAGTGAGCAGGTCAGGCCAGCGCACAGCACCAGCGCTCTCCCCTGACCCCTCTGCTCTTCCCCCCCAGCCCCCTCTTCGGCAGCGACGTCTCCCAGGTCTTCAACGTCGTCAACAGCGTGGAGCAGTACACGGCCATGGGCGGCACCGCCAAGAGCAGCGTGACTGCCCAGATCGAGCAGCTGCGGGAGCTGCTGAAGAGGCATAAGGAGCAAGCTTAGAGTGTGGGGAGAGATCCCGTGGATGCAGCGGTGTGCCTGTCACACCGAGCTGGAGTTAATAAACACTGGGGTGCGTGTAGTTCACTGAAACTCCTGTCTTGCGTCTTTCTTCTCAGGGGCGAGATTGCGCGGGGCTTCCTCAGCCCTGGTGAGGCTTGGGGAAATGTTCGCTGGTGTGTGAACCTGGCAGCGGAGCTGGGCTACGGGGCGTTCAAGCTCTCGGGGGCTGGTAGGTAGAGAGCAGCAGGAGTGTCAGTGCACGTGTCTACAAAGAGAGACGCTTCGTACAACACCTGCAACACGTGCCCCATCTCCAGCTATCACTGCCCATCTCACGGGAGCATCTTCCCTGCCTGCGGTCTGGCAGGGAAAATCTCCTCGCCACCTGGCACTGGAACCTGCAGAGCCTTGGGCAGGGCTTGGCCGCAGGTCAGCCCAGTCACTCCAGCCCATCACAAACCGCCTTTGGCTCCGGTGTCCAGCGAAGCGCAGGGCTGCACGCTCCCAGGTCCAGCTCCCTCCTCTGCGTGACACGTACCCCCTTTTGCCTCCAACCTAGCTGGGGCAGAGCGCTTCAAAAAAAAAAAAATGCCCTGGCATTGCATTGCTGTTGCCTCTGACAGAGATCATTTACCATCTTCCCTTCTGTCCTTACAGAAGTAAAATCAGAACAAAGACCAGGAAAAGTCTTACTGGAGGAATGAAATGCTGAGTCCCCTGCTGCTTGCTGCCACGCTTCCCTGGTTTAGTGCATTCGTCTCACCTTGCAGCCAAGATAGCTGTGAGGGAAATCAATTAGGTCCACTTAATTCAGGTGGAGAGGTGACACCAGCAGACCCAGAAGAAGGGATTATCTCCTCCCCCCCAGCTCACCGTTCTTTTCTTTCCTCATGTAAACTTTCTCGCTATT
This sequence comes from Platalea leucorodia, assembly GCF_965183815.1. Lineage (NCBI taxonomy): Eukaryota > Metazoa > Chordata > Aves > Pelecaniformes > Threskiornithidae > Platalea > Platalea leucorodia. The sequence continues at coordinate 12,522,180 of NC_138838.1, read as the reverse complement.
TGTATTTGCTCTCTCCCCATCAGTACCTCCGCAGGCCTCCGCCGACCAGACTTTTGCTTGTTCCCAGCCGCCGCCGTTCAGCATCTCGGGGGGCAGCGCTGAGCGACGGGGGGCCCTGCGGACTGGAAAAAGAAGGCGGTTTTAGCAGATGAGCACATCTCTGCCTCTCGCTTAAATAAAGTGCCTCAGCACCGGTCCTCCCCATTTGACCCTCCACCCTTCTGCCCTCCTCCCGTGTCGGCAGCCCGGTGGCTCCGCGGCGAGCCGAGCGGTTGCTCCTGCAGCCGCCGCGGGTCCGCGGGACCGGCGGCTGCCGGCCGCAGGGGAACGCCGCGTCCCAGCCGGGAAACAGCCACCGGCTGCGAGTAAAAGCGCTGCCAAATGAAAGGGAGGCGTTTCCTCCCCCCTCGGCCCTGCGGTGTTTTCTCCGGGCCGCTTCGTTCCCAGCGGAGCGCTGCGGGACGCGGCTCCACCGGAGACGCTGCCACGGCGGCGGCCGCCCCGCTGCGGCGGCCCGAGGCGCCGCCGGGCCACCGGCGCTCCTCTTTGCATTGCCAACACCTTCTTGGCCTCCCGCTTCAACGCCTGGCTCTGGAAAGAAACAGAAGCAAGCACGTAGATCAATGAAGAGAAGGGAACCGCCCGCGCCAAGGCAGCGATGCCGGCCGCAGCCCGGCTCCCCCGGCGTGCTCACGCCGGAGGGCGGCGGCTTTGGCTGGAGGCGCCCGCAGCCCCGCCCGCCAGCAGCCGGGCCCTGCCCGGGCCCCGCCGCCCCGGGGCGGGACCTGCCCCGCCGCTGCCCCCCCGGGGCGGGACCTGCCCCCCCGGTGCCGCCCCGGTGCCGCCCCGCTGCCGCCCCGCTGCCGCCCCGGTGCCGCCCCGCGGCCGGGCACTGCCCACAGCCAAGATGGCGGCGGGGGCGTCGGGCGGCGGGGCGGGCCGCGGCATGGCGGGGGGCTGCCGCCTGCTCCTGCTGCTGCTGGGGCTGGGGCCGGGCCCGGGGCTGGCGGCGGCCCCGGCCGCGGCGGGCGGCATGCTCTACCCCCGGGAGACCCCCTCCCGCGAGCGGAAGGAGCTCGGCGGCCTCTGGAGCTTCCGCGCCGACCTCTCGCCGCGCAGGGACGCCGGTTTCGTGCATCGCTGGTACGGGCGGCCGCTGCGGCAGGTACGGCGGGGCCGGGCGCGGCGGGGGGCTCCCCTCCCGGGGCAGGGAATCGCCGCACCACGGAAGGCTCTGGGATGGACGGGCCCTTTCCAGCCCATCCAGTGCAGCCCCCTGCGGTGGGCAGGGAGAGCTTCAGCCGGATCCGGCTGCTCGCAGCCCCGGCCAGCCTGGCCTTGGGTGTGTGCAGGGATGGGGCATCCACCGCCGCTCTGGGCAACCTGGGCCAGTGCCTCACCACCCTCAGCGTAAACAATTTCTTCCTTATATCCAGTCTGAATCTACCCTATGTTAGTTTAAAACCATCACCCCTTGTCCTATTGCTTGGCCCTGCTAAAAAGTCTGTCCCCGTCTTTCTTATCAGCCCCCTTTAAGTACTGAAAGGCCGCAGTGAGGTCTCCCCGCAGCCTCCTCCTCCCCAGGCTGAGCACCCCCAGCTCTCAGCCTGCCCTCACAGCAGAGCTGGGCCACCCTCGGAGCATTTCGGTGGCCTCCCCTGGCCCCGCTCCCACAGCTCCATGTCCTTCCCGTGCTGAGGACCCCCGAGCTGGACGCGGGGCTCCAGGGGGTCTCCCCAGAGCGGGGCAGAGGGGCAGCATCCCCTCCCTCGCCCCGCTGCCCACGCTGCGGGGGATGCAGCCCAGGAGACGCTTGGCTTGCTGGGCTGCCAGCGCACATTGCCGGCCCATGGCCAGCTTTCCATCCCCCAGCACCCCCAAGTCCTTCTCCTCAGGGCTGCTCTCCACCCCTCCATCCCCCAGCCTGTGCTGACACCGGGGGTTGCCCCCACCCAGGGGCAGGACCTTGCACTTGGCCTTGTTGAACCCCATGAGGCTCACCCAGGCCCCCCTCTCCAGCCTGCCCAGGTCCCTCGGGATGCCATCCCGTCCCTCCGGCGTGTCAACCGCACCGCTCAGCTTGGTGTCACCTGCAGACTTGCTGAGGGTGCGCTCGGTCCCGGGAGGGCCCCCTGCACAGCGGGCCTCCTTCCTCTCCCGAGAGCAGCCCTCTGCTTCCCCAGCGCTCCTCGCCCCCGCCGAGTGCCGTACCGCCGTGCAGGGGGGTTCGCGGGGGGCTGCCTCGCCACCGAGGCAAAGCGGCGCTCTCCGGTGACCCCGCTTCGGCTCGGGAGCCAGAAAGCATTTGAATGAACTACAGCCTCCTTTAGCTGTCGGAGAAATCCCCACGCTGCAGAAGCAAGGCACAACATTTACCTATGGTCAGCAGCAGGGAATAACCAAAAGCGTGCCTGGAAAGGGCAGGCTTCAGTTATTTATTCCAAAGTAGCCAAGTGCAGATAAACAAGCTCTGGTGTAACTGAAATCTATTATGAAATTAACACCGTTACCTACAAGGCAGAAGTTATGTATTCTGTGCGTAAAACGTACGTGCCCTGCCTCGTTTCTGTTTTAGCCCTTTGGCCAATTTTTTGCCAAATTGTGAAAGTAGAGAAGAGCTGACAGACGCTATGCTGCGAGAAGTTTTGCGAAAAGAGACAGCCAGAGGAGAGGAATCCTGGACTATGCCCCCGCAGCGGGAGGCTAAGACGTGTACGCTCAGCCTACTTGAGACATCGGAGAATCTCCCTGAAGGAGACACACGTTACGGCCATCCCCATCCAAGGTTATCCTGTATCAGATACTAGAAAATCCACTTCACCGTCCAGGGATTTTCTGATGTCTAATACGGGTGCTGGGTTTCTCTGCAGTGCTGGTACAGCTCAGTGCTGAGTCAGCCGCGCACATGATGCTCAGCCCTGGGCGACCAGACCTCCCTCGTTCCGCTCGCCGTGGAAAGGCTTCCGTAAGAAAGGGGAAGCGCGCTGCTGCAGCCCTCGTTTGTGCAACATCACGAGTGCAGCAGGTGCTAAAAATGAACAGCTCTATTTTGCAATAGTGGCCGGTTACCTCAATGTTAAATGAATTATGGCACTGCCTGCCTATAATCCTTATATTAAAAATAAGCGAGTTGACTCCATTGTAATCCTAAGGAATCTATGTTGCTTTCAGGGAGTGAGAAAGGCTGGACTCATCCCAGCCAGTCTCCACGGACCTTCCCTAGGGGATCTGGCCCAAAATAGCCGTCACTCTTGCCACCCTTCTACTACAGCTCTTAGCCTGACAGGCAGCACCCCGCGCCAGTGAGCTGACACCGCACCACCGGCATTGCTCACCAAACAGCGAGAGCCGTGCAGGAGAAACTACAGTTTGTGGGAAATCCCAGGCTGAAACAACAGCCCGAGCATTCATTTTTTTCCCTTCACTTTTCTGATTCTGCAATACCAGAACCATGAATAAAATCAGGAAGGAAAAAAGATAGGAGCAGCTTCTTCCTGTAGGAACAGGCAGGTTCCTGGGCCTGATACCAGGTAGGACTTGTGTAGGACCTGTGACAGACCACACCAGTTTCTAAACAGGTTTTCCCAAGCATTCCCACTTGGCAAAGGGATTGTAAGGCTGTCAGTGGAAGGGGACACCTCCAGCAGTACAGGTTGGACAGCCAAGAGTAAAATTTCTTTTTTTAAATGATCTGTTCCCTCCCTTTCTGTGCAATTCCCGCCAGACTGGTCCTGTGATTGACATGCCAGTGCCTGCCAGCTTCAACGATATCACTCAAGACCCCAGCTTGGAGAACTACATCGGCTGGGTTTGGTACGAGAAAGAGGTGCTGCTTCCTCTCCGCTGGCTTCAGGACGACCTCAACACCAGAGTGGTGCTCCGTTTCGGCAGTGCCCATTACTACTCCATCGTGGTACGTCGCACGGGAAATTGTCCAGGTGTTTCCAAAGTCATGCTGCACTCAAACCTGTCCTATGAAGCAAACGCTTCTCTGCCGAGGTTTTATATCGGTTTGCTATTTTCTTAACTCTTGGCTGTTTTCCTCCAGCCAAGAACTTGGCCGTGCTTCCCAAGCCTCTCTTCTCCGATCCTCCAGGATCAGGACTAGTCACCAAAACATTCCCTTGCTACAGGGTCTGCCCAAAAGAGTGTCTCGCAGCGACACTTGCTTGTACGGGACCCAGGCCTAGCTCCCAGTAAAGGAAGGGCTGCTGGATTGATCCCTCAAGGAGTAAGAGCCCAGAACAAGGTTCAGGGTTACTGGGAATCCCGACTGCCCTTTGCTGGGCTCCTGCCCTTCTCCCTGCTACGCTTGCCACAAAAACCCCGTAACCCTGCCTCCTGGGCTCACGGGTGTCTTCTCTTGCAGTGGGTCAACGGGGTGCAAGTTGTGGAGCACGAAGGGGGGCACCTCCCTTTTGAGGCAGATATCAGCAGCATCGTCCAGGGCAGCCCAGGGATCCCCTGCCGCATCACTGTCGCGCTCAACAACACTCTCACACCCCATACTCTGCCTCCGGGGTCGATTCAGTACATGAATGACAAAACAAGGTGAGTCGCTAAAGCGCTGTAGGGCTGAGCTTGTCCCGGGGATGAGAGTGGGAATTTATTCAGCTCTGGGTCGATAAGAGCCTCCAAGCAACTGACAGAAGCACGGGCTGTATTTGTGCCGAAACTCATCAGCCGAGCAGGGAGCAGTCTAAGCTTTGGTGGCAGGAGGAATCTGCACTGAGTTATTGCATCTGATTTATACACAGGCAACGGATTAAGCGATTTGCCGAGTTGAATCTGGCAGATCTGAGAAGCTTGAATTCAGCTGGAAGCTGCAAGTTCCAGCTATCCTGAAGGATCCAACCTATTCAGTGCATTAGGTGTTCGTTAGCTGGTAGTCCCCTTCAGCGCAGCAGCAGTAGCACTACTGAGAGATAGATCCATCCTTCTGTAAAGACTGTTTTACTAGCCAGCATCTATTTTTACATGACTGTTTTGCATTGCTAGCATCTGTACGCTGCCTTCAGTTCTTGTGTGATGAAACATAACGTAGCCATTTCTCCTGTCTTGCTCACTCAGGTATCCCAAGAACTATTTTGTACAGAACATCAGGTTTGATTTCTTTAATTATGCTGGAATCCATCGCCCGGTTGTGCTTTACACCACTCCTTCTGTCTACATAGATGATATTACTGTGACAACTACTTCATCAGAGAGCGTTGGTAGGTCCAGAACAATTACAGCAGCTAACTCGGGCTCCGCGTGGAGATGACAAGGGCAGCAGAGAAAATATCCTGCAGGAGTCCGATTGAATGTGTTTCATAGTGGCTTTTTCTTGAACCTGAGCTGGTCTACTGCACAGCCCAGCAGCTGCAAGAATATGGTAAAGAGTTCAGAAGCAATAAGAGAAAAAGAAGTGCTTGCAAGAGACTACTGTTAGAGGGAAAGGATGATCAGGTGTTTCTCAAAGCAGAATTTCTCAGTAGGGGCAGTATTCCTGCCACTTAAAGCAGGATTATCTCTAAGTAACAGTTGTGTGATACACAGATCTTGCTGGAAACTTCTGGACCTCAAGACAGACAGGTCATGCTGCTTACATTCAATTCATGCTGCTTACATTCGATTCGTGCCACTCTGTTGTTCTACATCTCCCTCATTTTTTAATGCTCCTGTATGTGAAAACCCTCCAACATCTGGTGCATGCGTTTTTCCTTTCATGGCAGCCTGTGATTGTCTTTTGTTTCCTTTGAACCAGCCGTGGTGCAGTATCGGGTGTCGGTTGTTGGCAGCCCGCTCTATTCCTTGTCCCTGAGTTTACGTGACCAAGAAGGGAAAGTGGTTGCTGCAGGCGACGGGCCAGCTGGAGAGCTAAAAGTCCTGAACCCAAATCTTTGGTGGCCTTACCTGATGCACGAGAACCCCGGATACCGCTACTCCTTAGAGGTAACAGTGACGTTTCTTCCTTTCTGTGTGCGTTTCCTCTGCCTGTCTCATCGGGTTAAGGATCGTGGCCCATCTTCCATACTCATCTTCTCCCATGGAGCCTGTTCACGTGAGCAGAGTGGCATTGCTAATTATAGAGTAATCAAACCAAGCTTTGCCAGCTTCCTGGGTGCTGAACGGAAAGGTCGGCTGGTGATGTGGCGGGTTGACCTTGGCTGGGTGCCAGGTGCCACCAAGCCGCTCTGTCACTGCCCTCCTCAGCAGGACAAGGCGGGGAGAAAATAAGATGGGAAAAAAACCCTTGTGGGTCAAGATAAAGCCAGTTTAACAAAAGCAAAGCAAAGGCCACGTGCAGAAGCAAAAGGAAAACAAAGATTGTATTCTCTGCTTCCCATCAGCAGGCGATGTCCAGCCACTTCCCAGGAAGCAGGGCTTCCGTACACGTGGCGGCTCATGCACTCTCAGATGCTTGCCCTTCACATTTAGGGCCCAATCCATCCCTTGCGAAAGGACCCTTTGAGACAATACAGGGGAGGAGATATCGCAGAAGCGGAGAGTCTCTGAGGGGCAGGCTGCGAACCTCTTCCACATGCTCCTTTGCCATGCAATGAGCTTTCTTCCCACTCTGCAAGATAAGAGTTCAGTGTCAATAGCACGAGCCTGGAAGACTCTGTGTGAGCTAAGGATGAGTAGGGAGGTGCAGATGCCGAAATTAGGGCGGATGAGCTGCTGTGAGTTTCCAGGGGCTCAGGTTCATGTCTCTCGTGAGCAGATGAGGTTTCAGGCGTTGCCTGGTATCAAGGTGCAGGGCAGAAGAGGTGCACTGCTGCCGTGCCTGAGAGGATGGAATGGCCCAGTTGAGTAAGGGGAAAAGAAGCTGAAGCTCCTAGGGTGAACAAGCCCCAAAAGGGTCATCCAGGCTTCATTCTTCATCCTTCAGCTTCCCCAGCTTGGATGTCTGTTCAGTCAGACCTTGCTCCTTCCCTGAGGAGGTACGTGGGGACCGCGGGAATCAGCTGAAGCAGCGGTGAGGAGCAGGCAGCGTGCCGAGGCAGGGCTGGGAAATGGAGGGGAGGCCAGGATAGCCCTTGCAGACGAGGCGGAGGGAGGACAGGGCACCCTTGCGAAGCCCAGCACGTCACTCGCATCTCCCCTTTGGAATCCAGGTGAGAATGCAGGCGCAGGTGGACGGGGCGTTGCTGGAGGACGTCTACACGCTCCCGGTCGGCATCCGCACCGTCCACGTCACCAGCACGCAGTTCCTCATCAACGGCAGGCCCTTCTACTTCCACGGCGTCAACAAGCACGAAGACGCGGACGTAAGTGTGCGGCGCCCATGGCGGGGCACCTAATGGCGCCGCGCTTTGTGCCACTGAGGCAGCGCCTGCTCTCGCCCCCTCTCGCCACCCAAAGGGGCCGTTTCCTCACGCCTCCTCCCAGGCCGGGAGCTGCCGGGGAGCTGGCGTCAGCTTTTTGCCGGCATTGAGGGGACACCGTGCATTGAGGGGACACCGTGCCCAGTCCTGCCATAGTCGTAACATCCCTCTCGGGGTGCGTGGGCAAGCCCGGGGGTGCTGGCAGAGGAGCTAAACCACCTCCCGGCCGCGGCTTCCAGTCGGAAAGAGCGCTCGCGGTTTCCCCACCCCGGGAAGTGCCGGGGACGAAGCCTCCGGCGGGGAGGTCGGAGGAGCCGCGGGCGGCGAGGCGCGGCCCGGCCACAGGGAGGCTCCGCCGCCGCGCCAGAGGCCCCGTCCCCGCCGCTCGCCTCAGGGAGGCGCGGAGCCGCGCCGCTCCGGGGCCCTCCGTCGCCCGGCCCGGCCCGGCCCGGCCCGCCGCACGGGTAGCGCCCGTAGGGAGGGCGAGGGCGGCCCGGGCAGGGCGGCAGCAGTGCCGGCAGCCTGCCTGCAACTTCTCCAGACCCCCGGGGTCTGGGTGTGCGTGTGGCAGTGCCCCTCAGAAGGGCAGACGCTGCACGGAGAGGCGGTGCAGTCAGCTAGAAATGGGAGCTGAGGCTGGAAGCACCCTGGGAGCGAGAAGGAAAAGCGGTGGTGCCCAGCTAAGGCGTGAGGAGAGGCCCCGGCGCGGCAGCGGGACGGGCCGTGATGTCTCTCTCCCCCCCAGATCCGTGGCAAAGGCCTCGACTGGCCCTTGGTCGTGAAGGACTTCAACCTGCTGCGCTGGCTGGGGGCCAACTCCTTCCGCACCAGCCACTACCCCTACGCCGAGGAGATCATGGACCTGTGCGACGCCTACGGCATCGTCGTGATCGACGAGTGCCCGGGAGTGGGGATTAAAATGCCGTAAGCGATCGCTCAAAGGACCCTTCCCCTTCTTTCTGTGCTCATCCCTGCCGCAGCGCCTGTTGTCCTGATAATGGAAGTACTTTGCTCTATTTAGAAATCGGCCCGTTGCGCCACGTGTGCCCAGTGAGGTTGGGCAACCGGAGGGCGTTTTGCCACATGGCCATCGCGTCATTTGGTCTGGCTCGGTTAACGAGCCCCGACCACGGCCCTGAACCGTGCAGCAGGCTTTGGGGAAATAGGGCAGAAGCCATATTCGGTGTCAAGGCTCAGCTGTGCTTAGACAGCCCAGAGGCTTGAGTTTTCACCGGGAAGGGCAGAGGGGATGGATTTTATAGCCTCACCTCACCAGGTCCCGCTTCCTTTTGTCTTTCAGCGAGAGCTTTGGGAACAAGTCCTTGCAGCATCATCTTGTTGTGATGGAGGAGCTGATCCGCAGGGATAAGAACAGGCCGTCGGTCGTGATGTGGTCAGTAGCCAACGAGCCGGCATCGGAGCTGCCCCCAGCAGCTTACTACTTCAAGTAAGTGCGTCTGCTTGCACACAGAGCTGAGGCTTGAATCTTGGCAGATGATGCATCTTCTTCCTTTGGGATGGCACAGAGAAGTAGTAAAGAGAGGGAAGGCATTTTTTTGGGGACCCTGAAACAGTACCCACAGATGCAAACTGAAAGTGTAACTGCTGCATGTGTTGAACTGATGCTCAGAACCCCACAAGTCTCAGCCTGTTGTTTCTGAACCAGTAACGCTCTGCAAAATTACCAGGAGTCCATTTGGTCTGAGCAGCTCTTCTTGACCTAAGGCTGAAGCAAAAGCAGAGCTGATGGGAACAGGGTATTCCTTGTTACCAATGGAAGATGAGGGCTAAATTATTTGAGAATTAGAGCAAAGCTGTAAAATAATTAGCCGTTAATTCTGAAGACAGGGTTCTTCAGTTAGTGCCCGTTATTTGTTCTGCAGGGGACTGTGACACCCCACTTCAAAGCCACTGCTTCAAGTCCCTGCAGACCCCTTGGTTTTATTTTTAAAGAGATTTAAGCTTTGGATAGCCAAGAGTCATCTCTGTAACAGGGTAGCAGACTGTCCCGAGTAGCTGCAGGTACATTAACAGGTAACTGAATTTTCACCACCCTCCTGCACTGTCAAGGCGGCCGCAGAGCTTCACCCGCCCCTTCTGTCTCACCTCCCTCACTCAGGGTTTCCGCAAAAGCAGCCAGCCTTTGAGGGCTCTGCCTGCTGCGCCGTAGGGCTACGGCCTCCGCCTCTGCGGGAACCCGTCCCAAGAGTTGTTCAGAAACTTCCCGCTACCCTTCTCGCATTTTCATGACCAAACTCACGCCCTTCCCCAGCTTGCAAGCTGCTGGCACCGACAGGCAAACGGACGTGCCTGCGTTTGCTGTACTTCCACTCTTTTTTGCAGGTGGGATAGCAACCAGCTTTGTGACAGACACAGGTCTCTGCCATATTTATACTCGTGCAGAACCGGCTAGAATTGCAGGCACTTTATAGCAGATCATCACTAAGTATCCTGCAGTATTTAATTAAAAATACCCTGCCTGCTAAATCAGAAGCAGCTGCAAATGCCTGAGGGGGGTGAAAGGGGCAGAGAGCTCGGGGAAACGGGGCTGGGCTTCTCCACGCTGTTGTTGAACTCTTGCCTTACTGTTTGCAAACAGGACAGTGATAGCTCACACTAAAGCTCTCGATCCCTCCAGACCAGTAACCTTTGTGACAGATGCTAATTACGCTCTTGATCGTGGTGTAAGTTTACTTTATTTTCTAGCCTTTTTTTTTTTAATTCATACATTGAATTTCCTCTTGTCCTTTGTTGTACAGTCCTTTCCCCCCACCTCCCCAAGTTTACTGGAGATATTTAACAGGGAGAGGCAGAAGAAAACTTACATTTTTCTTTCTAGTACAAAGCACCTTATCCTGTAGTTGTAGTCCAGCTGGAAAAAAAAATACCTGTAAGAGAGAAGAAGAGTTCTTTGTCTTGAGTGAAGTATGCAGTGTCCATTAACATAGTCATGCTTTGCTATTCCACTGATGGCGTTTACTAATGCTCAGGATTTTCACTTGCAATTAAACCAAAGCTTAAACCTCTTTAAAATACTAACAGCCCTTCTGGAAGTCTAAAGGAAGGAAGCTTTGCTTTAATTCCTGCTTTAAACTGCTCTAGATCTTCTTTGGCAGGTGTCTGTTCATGTTGAATAATCTAAAAGCTCTTCCAGCTTCATAATTAAAGTCCGTCCTACCGCGGCACAAATAGCCAAAAGGCGCTTTTCTTGGATGCCTGTGCCTTAAGCTGGCCGCAGCATGAACCAAGGATCTTTAACACACATAAATTTGTTTCCAGGGTAGTTCCTATGCCATTTTTAATTTTTCAAGACGGCTTTATACTACTTGTCACTACTGTGCAAGAAACACTTGTAGCAAGTGAGTCTGTAGGTACACGATACTACCACCTATCCCCGCTCCAGGTTACACTCTGTATTGCTTTCAGCCTGCCCTGCAATTAGCAGGGAGGGCTTCTGTGACCGAGAGGTCTGGTCCTCCCCAGCCCGGGAAGACAAAACCGGTGGCCCTGGTTTTGAAGGAGCCCAGCGGGGATCTGCTCTGGGACATGGCTGTTTCATCAGGCACCAACACGGACTCCGCCATCCCAGCCCCGCTGCTCTGACTAGCTTGAGACAACCCAGGAAAACAAACCCAAAGAACAGATCTCATACGCTGATGTGATATTAGAACTTTTTTCCTTTTATTACAAAACACGTTAAGAGAACATTGAACAAGTTACATACAACATCACTTTATCTTTAGTGGGCTTCGTGCCCTTTTATCATACTGTCCACGTGGTAGAAATGGCAGAGAACTTGCAGAGTGCTTAGTCTTAGTATTGCACCATGGATGCACAAATTTAGTTGCTAGTCAAAATATTTGACCGCTAACTCCATCATCACATTCCAATACTCATAAAAGTCCATCGAAATGTACCAGCAAGCCAGAGACATCTGGAAACTCAAAACCTTCTAACAAACCTGAGGATTAAATAGGTTAATCTTGTCTAACTCTTTGCTGTGACTTCCTAAGTCTGTAAGAAAAATGCCAAATTAATATGCTATTCGCTTATTAACGTTATCCTGCTTTTTTTCTGGGAAAAATCATGTTGGGAGGGCCTGAGTGATGGGGGAAAAGACTTAATTCTATGTGTAATAAAACTGGATTCCATGAAGTGAACCAAAGGAGGATTTAGCTTTAGGAGTGACGGTGTCTGCTTTGAGCTCCGTGACAAAACTCTCTCACCTTGTTTTCTGTAGGCTCCTTATGTGGATGTAATTTGCGTAAACAGCTACTTCTCCTGGTATCACGACCCAGGCCACCTGGAAGTTATTCCGCTACAACTCACAACGCAGTTTGAGAACTGGTATAAAACCTACCAAAAACCCATTATCCAGAGTGAATATGGAGCGGACTCGGTTCCCGGACTTCACAGCGTAAGTGTTACAGACGCCCTAGATGGAAAAACGCCCTGCGCTTCTTTCGGGGTCAGAAAAGCTTAGTGAGAAGGGATGGGCACCACTGAGCCTGGCTACTTACTCTGGAGATGCATTAGCTTGTAAGTGTCCGAAAGACGCCAGGACTGAAATCCTCCTCCACGGAAATCAATGAACTTTGCCACTGGCAAAGGTTAGATTCTACCTAACGAGACGTTTTTAGCTTTGAGTAAAAGCACTGAGCACTCTCCAATCTGTCCTTTGGCATTTGTAGAAAATGCTTAACCGGAAGATAGGACGCTGGAGACTGGACATTCATGTCATGATGCTGTCCTGCGTAGAGGGGGTGGCACTCCTGTACCTGTCGGGATAAAGCACCAGCACCGAGCAAAGCCACGGGCTCCCCCCAGGCGTATCTGGCATCACGTTTGTATTTTATGTGCGTTTCCCCTCAGCACTGCGGCAGTTGCTAGTCGTGGCTCGACAGCCATTGTTACCGCAAGGGCAATGAAAAGACGAAGCACTTGTACAGCCCGCCCTCAGGAAGCGGGTCCCCCTCAGTGGGACGTTACCATGCGGAGCCTTTGCGGGGATTAACTTCACCTTCACTCAAGGCCACCTCTTTTTCCCGGCTGTAGGATCCACCTCTTATGTTCAGCGAGGAGTACCAGAAAGCCATGCTAAGCGAGTACCATACCGTTTTTGACAAAAAGAGGAAAGAGTATGTGATTGGGGAGCTCATATGGAATTTTGCCGATTTCATGACTAATCAAGGTAAGCTTGTATTTATATTCTAAACAACTCTCCATCCTCCCTGCAAGTTTTAAATTGTTTATGATACGCAGAGAATACTGCACTGTAGGGTAGGGCGAGAGGGCCCTCTGCTTACCAAGACAGAGCGTAGCTGGGTTCGGTGGCAAAGTCCAGCGTGACCAGAGCCAAGAGAGAAGGTCCTGCCCGTACCTAGCGCACCCTCTCTCTCCAGCCTGAGCTCCGATATGTCCCATCTGCGAAGATGCTACCCAAACGTGACACTGCGCGCCAGCGCAGAGCGCAGGGGAAGCTCGTGAGCAGGCCCAGATGACTTTGTTCCCTGGCCATCCTCAGTTCAGAGCTTCAGTCAGCCGCTAGGGATGTGTCTCGCTTGCTTCACATTTCATCTACAACGGCCCTTAGTAAGAGCACCTTAAATAACGTATGATTCACCTGGTATAGAGGTTTAGCAATAGAGGACCAGATGCCACACTAGTAGACAACTGTCTATCACGACACTCCATCCACTAGTAATACATAAGTGCATTCGCAAGGTATGGGGCACTACTGAACCTACGGCGCAGACAGTCACACGGAAAGGAAACGATTACAACTCGGGAGACCTCGTAAGGAATCGGTTATGCATATTCCACCTGCCGTGAGTCAGGGTGGTGAACAGTCAGTGTTCCTTTCCGGCAGAGAAACACCATTAAGAATAATCTGGAGAGCACCAATATAGAAAGCGAAGTCATCGCAGAGAGGCAGTCAGAAAAGTAGCAATAGTTTCAAATAGAGGATGGAAAAAAATGCAGACAAGTTCACATACACATACGCAGTTCCAGTCTCTCTCTACATGTTGTGATCATCTTTTCTAGTTTCCTATGAAAGCTAAAATAGGCAAAATAGACACCACTAAAGGACAGTACAGTCAAGCAGTTGGTGATCAACGTTTTCAGCATCAAATCTCAAGGTGGAGCTAATGGCAGAAGGAACATCTGCAGTAAATACACTACTGATCAAGTTAATGGGCACGCCTGAATTAACTGTCATCAACTTACCAGTTGTAAATACAATGAATTGCAGCTATATTGCTCAGTTACATCAAGGGATCCTGCCAGGATGACGCAGGTTACATCGGCCGAGTTCCCCGTTGTACCCGACTGGGTGTAGGAGAAAGTGCATAGGTCTCTTCCACCTACCCTGATTTAGTACCTACATCGGAACAGTTCACAGTGGGGGATGTAAGAGCATTTTATATATACCTGCTTTATTTTACAACTTCTCTACAGGGACCACACGTGTTTTGGGGAACAAGAAAGGAATATTCACCCGCCAACGACAGCCCAAATCAGCTGCATTTGTTCTTAGAGAAAGATACTGGAAGATTGCAAATGAATCAAACTGTCTTCCTCCTATAACAAAATCACACACCCTCTTTCTAAAATGAAATCAAAAGGTATAGTGGCTGGGTACTATGCTGAGCTTGTTCATTAAATTTCTGTTTAAATAATATTTATGCCTGACTCAAGTCTTGCAAGTCTAATGCAATTTCTAGTCCCCCTGAAGCAGTCACTACGACACAAAGCAGATCAGAAACACCGGTTTCTTAGGCTTAGCCATGTCTGTAGGCTTCCTGTTTCCAGGTAGTAAAATGGATAGCCAGAGTTTCAAGGGGGTGAAGTTAGAGACCCTGACTGAGGTATCTGTTTATGGCAAAAAAAAAATTTACATGATACAAATCAATGCTGAAGACACTTAAAAAATCCAAGTCACTCCAAGTGACCATCACATCCCTCCAATGCAAATGAGGTTTTCCAGTTCTGCTCCCCTAACAGTTACACCGCTCAGATCGCAGCGAGCTGTCCGCAGGATTACTGAAGAGCACAATTTAGGTAGCTTCTCTTGCTGGACAGAACGTATGCGGCTGCCTGAGAAGTTCTGGGAGCTGACAGCATTCGGGAAGCGCATGAATCACTTCTGTGAGGACACCCAACATACTCCAGTACGGTATGGAATTCATACTGCAGCAGCAAGGTGCAATATGTTAGATGGGTAGGTACTACATGAACTGAACTTTGTTTAAAACTATTTAATTTAGTCACAGTACCAGAACTGCCACTATGAGATGCGGTTTTACCTTCCAGCGTGGAAGAGCATCCTTCATATTAAACTGTCACTATATACTACAGTAATAATAGTATAGAGGGTAAATTTGATCTAAATCTCTTTGATACTGGCCTGAAGCACTCTGGGGTAGGGCGATGTGTAAACTAACGTGCACACGCTACTTGAGACGGCAACGTAGTGTAGGAACGCCCCTTTCAGGCTGCACACCAGTCTTCGAAGACTCCAAAGGCCAGGGTTTAGGCAGGAATAGATTATGCCAATACTCACAGAAGAGCTCAGAACACTTGGCCTGCAACCTTCGTATTGCAGCGTCCCAGGGCTGTCCCGAGAGCAGCATCGCCTGTAGCAGAACCACAAGATTGGAGGCTGCTGACTGAATTTTGGAAGTACGCACAATTCCGTAGTTTCGTTATTCAGATTCACAGATACTGCGTGAAACTGTTGCTATGACTACTTTTTCTGCAACTGGCTCTTCTGCTAGTACCTCGGGAAAGTGACCGAAACATCTGCCAATGTAAAGAAATATTTGCTCTCGTGTGGTGTGGTGGCCAAATTCTCTTTCCTTTAGATGCGATACATTAGAAACCAACACCACGTTCCACACTGCCACGTGCAGAATGAGGACACACATGCTTACTGCAGACTTCAGAACAATTTCTCTTGAGTTTTTAAGGGAAAAGAAGAAACATACTGTCCACATTTCTTACAGTTATACCAGTTTACAGTTTGTATATAGAACTAAAAATGCAGAACAGAAGAGTCTATCCATAGTAAAAAGACACTGGCTCAGATGTACCATGGCATAAGAGTACCGTATTTAAGCCCACTACCAGTGTTCGAAAGTCATTTAACTTCTCGATCTCTAGACATAATTTTTTTAAACCATTTTCTTCCCCATTTCAACAGACATGACAAACCAACAGCTGCCACATCAAAATACAGATAAGACTTGACGTTGTTAACACAGGACAAACCAGGGCTCAGAGCCCCGTAACGCACAGGGCTTGCGGTTGCAGAAGAGAAAGGTCTTACTTCCATTCAGTCCAACGAAACAGATGCAAAGTTTAATACCCACACGTGTGGTAAGCACGCATTTCAGTCTTAGTTCTTAACAGCTCGGTGCGATTGTCACCCCCAGCTGCCTACCCAACCCTTCCCCCCTCCAGAAAAACAGACAGGGGTTTCCAGATCCTTTGCCATCCTGTTGGAGTGGAGTTAAAGCAGACCTACAGAACCAGGGAAAGCAGCAAGTGGTAACAACAGCATAACAGGTTTTTGCATGTTGCTTAGAGAACTGTAAACAGTTAAAGCCTCATGTCAATGCTGCTCAACCTTTACACACCCATGTGCACACAACATTCAGCAAGACACGAGGAAGCTGCAGAAATTCTATCTATAAACAAGTATCTCCAGGCACCCAAGCGCTTTAACCCTTCTACTGCTAACACACAGTGTCTTCGAAAAAAATCACAACTTAGTACAGTTCCAGAAACAGAATTACAGTACTGACTTGAAAAACAGTTTCTAAGGCTCAGACTGAGTCCAAAAAGGCCTCTGATTGGGTTCATTCAAGCTCTTATGTTTGGACTGCATGAGTGCAGCACAAGAATGATTGCAGCAAGACATCCACAGGTAATTTCTACATTTATTTTTTTATACCAAAAAGTTATGTGCAACAAATAGAATTCGTACATATTTACAGTTTTACCTGTTAACAAAATTGTATCCTAAACCTCCACTAGAGAATCTCTCAGCCTATACTGATAAAAGGAACACCTGCCCAATGACTCCATTTCAATGGGTGTTTAATTGGGAGTTTAAAGCACTAGTAATAAATAGTTGATGGAACATACTATACAGAACAAACACCTAATATTTAGGCCATGCTTAATACAGTTTTATGGTAACAGAATACTTATCTTTTCTGGCCCAGTTTTGTCTAGATCCCCTTGAAACGACATTGGCAGAACCAAAGCTATGCGATCTCTTTGACTTTAGCCCGTCTGAATCAGGAGCACCAAGTGCTGCCTGAAGCACCTCACCAATCTGTCTGAGCAACCGAGAGACTCCGGACAGCAGAAGACAAATGCGTACTACGGTATGCAGAAATCTCCTAATAGAGAGATTTATTGTCACTTCAGGTATCAAAGGTGGCAGGGAATGTTTCATTGGCCTTAGCGTTGCAAACACTTTACAGTAAGAGACTTCCAAGAACATTCATTTCCTAAATGAGACTTGAATGCTTCGTTGGCCTTAAGAGTAGCAAGTACCTTACAGTAAGAGGATTTCAGGAATGTTTAATTCCTAAGCAGGTTTTGGGATGAGGTTCTTCTGCCTCTCCAATCCGCCCCTCCCTGCAGGACTTCCGAGGGGAGGAAGAGCCCAAATTCAGAACCACGGTTTGTATATTACAAAAATCACGAGCGTTGAAACCACAGCCAGAATCTGTGTAACGACACTGCCCCCGTCCCTCTGCCAGACCAGGTGTTACTCACTGGCTCTCACCCGTACTCTTGGATCCTCACGATTTCTCAGGATTTGCCTTTGGATTTGTAAGGGTCAAATTAACGTCAACCACATATTTGCCACGACATTTGTTTTGGCTGGGGGCAGTTGCTTGAAGCACTTATCCGATTTCCACCACATTACTAATTGTAACCTGAGCCATTTTACTGGAAGAAATATGCTTTTCTATCATTGGGAGCAATGAGGAAAGAGTCAAAGAACTGGAAGCAAAAAGGTCCAAATTTCTACCGCTAACACTATTTTGCCCTTTATTCAGGCCAACTGCATTTCTGAAGCACAAGAGAGAAAGTAGAAGAGTTAGGGCCATTTCTAGCAAATCACTTCCAGTAAAAAGTAACTGCAAGAAAAGCACACAAGACAAGAGAGTTCACAAGTAAGGATCAGATTCGCAAGTTTGTGCACAAAGCGTAGCTGCAAATTCTTCCAGACCCCAAACGCGGTTTCCATTCGATCCCTACGTGCACACAAACGAGGAACGCAGACACGGCTGCTGAAAATCTGGCCCGAGACAATTTTACTAAACAAACTGAATTAACAGACTATGCCCACACAGACAAGCACAAGACACAGTGAAGTCAGCCAACACCTATGCTTTCAGCTGATGGGGCGCTTCGCCTTCTTTGCGGGGTGCACTGCGCCCAGAAACGGGACCAAGCCATCCTTGATTATCCTTGTCTCCACTGCTGCTTGTTCTGAGATATCAGCACTGCGACTAACCGTTTCGGGCAGCACGTGTCCACCTCCTCCTTGGATGAAAAAGATGCATTCCTGTGATCTACCCTAAGGCATCAAAATAAATCTATACAACATATTAAACAGTGATATTGCCTCGAGGCGTGCGAGAGAACAAAGTAAAGCCTCGAGGGACCAGTTTAAAATCATTCACTCCCCTCGTATCAAAGTTCAAGGCATTTGAGAGACAGAACTAAACATCAAGACAAGCTTTAACTATACTCTGGTCAATACAAAACGCATTTAATGAATTGTTGTCTAAAACTGTTGGACAAGAGGGACAAGTAATTTAGTGTTACATGCAACAGATGTTACTCATACCACAGAATTCTATACATAAAAGCAGTTTCCACCTACATCCTTGATACAAACCAGAAAATCACTTCAGTAGTAATTTAAATACTATTTTGTGAATTCAATCTAAAAATTCTATTTTCTCTACGGAACACCGCATGTTTCACCATCAAGTTTATCCTCAGCAACTTAGTGTTTATAATCCATTTCGGCGTACAACGTAAGTGTCTCTGACATTCACGTTTAAGAAACAAATCCTAAAATTAGTTCAACTAATTCTTTAAATAAATGGGTACGCAGTTGGAATTCTTCATATTTAGAAGCTGACAAGGGCAAAAAGCAGCACAGCACCAATTACAGAAAGCAGCTGAACCTATACATTTTGGTGTCACAGAGTCTGAAACACAAGTATTTTACTTTTGCGAATCGCATCATCGACCTTCTATCGCAGTGATTTAAGTTAACGGAAACAATATTGCTACCACTTCTCAGTCTAAAAACTAAAATAGATCTCTTAATACTCTTCTGTCCCCAGCAAGTTTGCTGGGAAGTTTGTTTGTTTGTTTGTTCATTTTTAAAGCAAGGACACTTCTGCCTGCCAAGTTCAACACAAAGTATTTGGTTCAAGATTTTAAGACAGAAGGCACTTTTAACATTCAGCCTTAGAATACTGAGTGCAGAAACAACATTTACAATTTTGTTCCTTTGCTTACATCTG
This sequence comes from Platalea leucorodia, assembly GCF_965183815.1. Taxonomy (NCBI): domain Eukaryota; kingdom Metazoa; phylum Chordata; class Aves; order Pelecaniformes; family Threskiornithidae; genus Platalea; species Platalea leucorodia. Next base: position 12,503,303 of record NC_138838.1, on the reverse strand, counting down.
CAGTTTAATTTTTTTTTTTTTCCCAATTAGTTATTAGAAAGAGCAATGATAGCACTATATCACATTTCATTTTCAGGAGCACATTTACTTACTTATCCCACTAAACAGGTTGCCCTTCCAAGGGATCTTATGTGTGTCAGGCCTAAAGTTCATTTCCCAATATAGCACAAATCAAAGATCCTGACGGAGATCAATTAAGGAACTGCTTCTTCAGTGCACTACTCGGTTATCCCGCTCCGTCAGTGGTTTCCACTGCAAATTGCAATTCTATACTGCAGCATTCATATAACATCAAACATCAGTAACACTGGCTGGCTGACCGCAGTTTAAAAATGAAACAGCTCTGCATGGAAATTAAGTCCTTTCAAAGACCACTTTGATACACCAACCCCCAATCTGCATATAACATCCCGGTGGCAGCTTTCTATTGACCACGTTAAGCTATTTTCATTCTGTACAGAAATTAATGAAGTTGTGGTTTAATGAACGTACTTCAGGTTTCAGCTTTAATTCCATTTTCGTTACTGGAGACGACAAAAAAAGAAAAAAAAAGGAACAAACCCCAACCATCATTCTTGTGAAAGCACTAGCAGTGAGTGCAGCAACACGGTATTCTCTACAGAGGTCACTTCTTCCGTCCTGTCAGTCGACTGTTAGCTGAACACTCCGACAGCTCCTAGGCTAACGAAACTGATTGTACAGTGAGTTCTCCAGGGATGAAACCAATATTTCTAATTTTATTTACAGTATAAGTCCTAGTCGAATCTAAGTCCATCAGCTAAAAAAAAGTAATACACATACTGTAAACATGGCAACATTAAATATGGTAATGCTAGTCTAGAATATTTAATGTCATGAGCACATCTTGTTATACCTGAATTTATATACAGGGTATTTTATAGCAAGTGTTACCCACTTCACAAGTGGAGGGGGAGGAGAGAGTCTAGGTTTTGCTGTGGCTAAAACTCCTTCAAAGTAAAGTTAAAGCTTGTCTTTGATTGTATTAGAGCTTTCTTTCATAACCACATTTATATTGAAGATTAGCACAAAAAAATTATCTAGGGCCCCTTCGAATTTATAATTAAAAATTCAGTTATGATTCTCAGGGAAAGTGTCTGATATGGAGAATAAAAAATTACTGCAAAATAAACTTAATGGAAGTTGGGTCTTCAGACTGTCAGTCAAGAGTTCAAACAGGCGTTATTCCTGTTTGGGTTGGAGTTGCCGTTTCCAGGCCTCGTTCAAATAAACTAGTCGTTTGTAGTTGATGATAAAGAGAATGAAGTTCAGCAAATATGTGATGACGCAGACAATGCAAAATTCCTTCAGCACGAAGTACAGAATGTATGCCAAGTACAATGACCCTACTACAGACACTATGGAGGATGTCATGAGGATTAGAGCTGCTACTGCACTTGCTGTCATACCTGCAACAAGAGAGAGAGAGTTACTACCGCTGCTCTCGTTCCCCCCCTCCACACAAAGCAAAACGCCTAAGCACTTAATTCAAACCGAAGGCTACTCAGCAAGGTTGTATTACATAAAAAGCTGTTTAAAATACCATGAGTTCAAGATGGCTGACAAATCGCTATTTGGAGGGGAGCTTCTAGGTTCTGTACGACAGTCCTTTGATAGGAAGTATGTGTAGTATTTACCATCTTCCGTATTCCTGAGTTACGGGAAAGTTACAAGTTGGTCAAGTTATGTCTGTCAGCATTAACAGCTTTATAGCAGACCATATAGTTAGGAAGAAATATGTATGTGTTACATTTCATGCACTTTTTTGCCTGCTATCTCTATTACTCCTGCAAAACTTGTATATTCCATTTTATTTTCCTCTCTTTTCTATCATGCAATCCAATGCTAAATATATTTAAGTGAAAATACCAATGCAGCAACTGTCTTGACACTTATATTATTAATAGCATAGTAGGAGAAAATGCAATTGCTCTTGTTATCAGTTGGGTTTTTAAGCCCTTTGGACAGATGTATCATTAGACTGGTGCTAAAAAAAATAAGATAAAAAAATCACATGCATTTATCTGGTCTCTTGCAGATTGCGCAACGTATAACATGCTCCTCTTTCATCACCACAGACCTCTTTTATACTTTAGGCTCTAAACTGAATTAATACTTACCAAGTAGCATTTGTAGTATATAAAACACGAGGCCAAAAACACTGTTTGACTGATTTATTGCACTGTCCTTTCCAAAGATGGAACCCAACAGACCGAATCCTCGACCCCATCTGTAAAACAGGGAAACTAATTAACTTGGATTTAGGCATCTCTTGCTTTACATCAGTATTTTCAATTCATCACTGTTGGGGAAAAAAAAAATAGATGCATATATTCTGACAGGACCACTGCAGTCCTATAGGAAGTTCAGGGTTATTTGGCAAACCAAGCAGCTTGCAAGAGGGAGCGTGCTAGGTACAACGTTATCCCACACATTGCTGGTTGCAGTTATTGGACACGCCAGAAACTACGAAGTTCACCCAGTTGCAACTTCACCGAATACCGTGTCTGCTTCCTAGGGTTCTCGTTTAAAGCTCTTCTGTCAAATAAACACCGCCTTCCTCCAAGGGTAGCTTTAGCCGTTCTCTCCACCGCCGTAAGCAGGACACGTGCTCACTATACAGCTAAGGGCAAGGGGTACAACTGGGCAGCTAGTTGTTACCGGCTCTGCCAGCACTTACCTCGCTGGCATCAGAGCAGGCAGATCAGAACGTACGTTGGCACTTCAGCTGCTCCTGATCAGCCTCAGCACCTCAGGAGGAGCCCAGACAAGCTGGGGATGGGACCATAACAGGATGCACAGACCTGCCCTGTTGGAGCCCTTGCACAGCCTGACATTTTGAACTAGCACCTTAACCACAAAGTGACCTTCAGCTTTCTAGTGATAAGGTAGAAACCGGCACAAGCCCTACAAAACTGCTGCTGCAATAAGAGGGATAAAAGATTAAATTAGCAAATGTATTTGTGCTAGAAACCATTAACTTGATGCCCTACGGCAGATCACACCATTATTTGTAAAAGCAAAGTGAGGACCATACTCATTATCGTCACTTGAAAACATGGAGAAGTTAACACTACTTTGACATGCAACTTAATTCACTGTCAAGAGAACGTTAGGATACGTGCCAGCATGTCTTCGGAGCACCAAGTCGAGCACTACATAAACGTAAGGCTAGGCTCACATTAACTGCCACATAACTATGTAAAAAAAGGGCAACTCCTCCCTGCTGTTGCAGTAGAAAAGGCTAACGTGCTACATTTACGCCAACACAAGTGCAGTTTGCGAGTAGGTTGTTGCACAAGAGGCAATGGTTCTACTAAGCCAAGCACAGGTTTGCTCTCTGCACACTACAGGAACGTTGCTGATACACCTCACCATACGTCCGAGACCCGTGAAAGGCTACCACCACATTACAAGCAGTTTCCTCACACGAGAAAAGTACCACAATAAGTACAATTTAATACCATCTCCAAAATACTTCCTAATCTCATGGCCATTTGTGCAACATTTTCAAAACATATTCAAATTCATCATTTTAAGTCACACTTAGTAACTCTCTGCAATTAACTGTTACACCCAAGTCTTGTGCTCTTCTCCCCAAGAAACTGAGCAGAGAATTAGGTACCGATTCCTAGAAAGCATGTTTACTGCATAAACAGAAAAAACCCAAACATACTTTCAACTAGTTTGGTCTCAAATCTTGTAAATGACTCAAGTGAAACTCGTGTGCAAAGACAAAGCTTCAAGCCAGCACAGGAACGACGGACGCTCGCTGCACCACGGGAACAACGCCTCGCATCCCAGAGCGTCGAGGGGCTGGAAGGACCCAACATGAACTGCTCGGGGGAGCAGGGCAATACGGCCTCGCTCCCCAGTTATCCCAGTGCAAGCCTGGGGCTGTGCTAACCACAGGGGACTGTGGTTACACATCCTCCCTGAAGGCCAACCAATTAGCGTATGGTATCACTTAGTTTATGGGCGAAGCAGTATCAAGGATGGATGGCAAAGATTCGGAAAAGCAGCTGGAGAGATGTGAGCGGAGCACTTCACAGCTACGGGAGCCATGCTTCCAAGAGGAAGGGATTTTAAAAAAAGACCAAACACCATGCAACAATACATAAGCAAACATTATAAAGAATACTGCAAGTTCCAAAGAATCTCAGCTATGACAAGACTCTCCTCCCACACACTGAATGGTAACTGGATTTTAAGTGTTTATTTCTTAGCCTTACTTTGATAAGGTGGCCACAGCACATGTGACAATTGCCTCATGTTGTCCAGGTACCAAATGCAGTATTAGGGAGCCAGACAAATATATTAAAGGTATCATCATTTTGCATTTAACAGTCTTATTTTTATTCTTCTATATTACCACATTTATAGCTGCTTCAGCTTACTATCCACAGGTGCAATTTATTGTTCTAGTCTCCAAGTAAGAATTCTTCGTAGGGTGACATTAAACTCTATTTGAACACGCTCAGGCTTTCCTTAACAAGAGACTAAGCAGCCTAACTCAAAGCGTGCCTAAGCCTGCGGCTCAGCATTAGCCTAACTCAGAGCAGGATGCGAACTCCCACCCTCTCCCTGCCCTAGCTGCGTGCTCTCGCTTCTTCTGGTGCTCATCAGATCCTGTCATGTCCGAGCGTAAAGACGAGCTTAAAACATCAGAAACTTCAGACTACACAATCTGACCCTACAGTCATTCTGCAAGTGAATAAAATGTTGCTAACGGGAAGATAACGAGTTCCAGCCCTTCCTGGCAGTCAGTGTCCCCAGGTGATCTGTTCACAGCTGCAAGGCGGCCAGAGCACGGTGAAAGCTTTCTGCACATGCAATAGTTCATTAAGGATCTTGTTGGCCTTGTAGCAGCTTTAAGGACACGAGGTATTAAATTTCAGTCCATGGGGTACAGCTCTAATCTCGCATCTTATTCCACACGCTCCGAGACAGCCAAGAGGCCTGTGGTTTAAGAGGAAGTACTTTTCCCAGCCTTACAAGGGTTGAAGCGTGAGAAAGTTTTCTGCACCTGTTTCAGTTTGCAAACTGTAAAGCAAAATATTTAGATTTTGTATATTTCTATTTCCATCTACTTTCTCTACTGAAGAGGCTAAATCATCGCCTAATTCCATCAAGGAGGTCCCCAAACCCACTAAAATGCACAATGAACCAAATACTTTTGCAAGCAATTGGAGGAAGGAAGAAGACCGAGTATGATAACCTTCCTTCTCATGCCAAAATCACACCTGAGCTATGATAACTTTGAAAGTTTAAAAACATGTGGCAAACAAATAGCAAGAAGACAGACTGCAGTCCTAACAATAGAATAAACTCCAAGAAACGAAACATCAGTAAAAAGGACTATAAACTGCTCAGAAGTTCTTCAGGGAACCTGCCTTTCTTACAAAGGATATAATTTACAAGAACTATTGTTAACCAGATCAATTTTTCAGATACAGAATGCTAAGAAAAATGAACCGCGCTAATTAAAGAGTTGCTTGCACAGCAAGATAAAAGTTCCAACATCACCAGCTTTTTCCTGGGACTGACTTGGGGCTCCCCACGCCTGCAGCAGTCAAGTGTCCCGTTGTGAAAGTCACGCTGCAGCCGCCCTGCGTGACTCAGAGCGCTGTGACAGCCTCGTGTGGCACACCGGCTTTCGCCACACCCGAGTTTCACTCCTATTTAAAAAAAAAAAAGGCAATCTGAACTAACTTCAAGCAAGTTTTTAAATAAATCTTTACGACATCTTCCTGTATGTTTCAGGTCACTCAGACTCCCTCTCTGTTCAAGATGACGGCCTGCTTCGCTTCTCATCTGCAGGCACAACTTTGAATGTTCTTTAAAAAAGCTTTCAGAATAGTGATTCGAGAAATCCCAGACAAAGTGTTTAGAACTGTTCAGGTAGTTTCCTAACATCTAAAATTGAACGCCACAGTGACCTTTAGTCCAATGTGCACTTCCTTTTATCAAAAGGAGGTCTTGAAAATCATTATCCGCACTCTAAAGAACGTCCCTTTTGGCTTGTGATATTTAACAAAGCTCAGAAGTGTGGCATTTTTAGACGTTTAAAGCAGTATTTACATGCACTTGACACTTCTGAACAGGAAGACAAGAACAACTGAGGTCATTTTGATCCACAAGTGACAAATCTCCAATAAAATCTTATACTGCTAAACCATTACCTCTTTTGCACAATTATGAACATCCTCTGTGTTCCAGAAGAGCGTATTATGGGAGTACACTTTAACCATTTTACCGTAATTTAGCAGAGACAATGCCACTGGCAGGAAGGCAACCAAGAGAACCTAATGCAGTACACTAGTATCTCGGTCATTTTAAAGGACAAGTAAACAACCTCCATGTTTACCAAGGTAAAAGCTGTAAGAGTTACCAGTATTAGCTCAAAAAGGAACAGAATTCCAAGCCTGCCAAACACAACAAGTCAAACAAACAAACAAAAAGTATATATTTAGCCAGGACTCAGATTATTCTCTCATACACTCTCTGCAAGAAATGCTATACTGTTTCTTCTAGCCAAGCACCCCACTTCTGATAGGTACCTGCAGGAGATGTTTTTAAGGGCTTTTGCAGAGAGGTCATTCCCCAAGATGCTCTCCTTGACCTCAATCATCGTGAGGTTAAGAATCAGCTTAAGAAACTTCTGAACTGGGGTTTCACTCACATCAGCATGGTCAGTAGCCGACCTTGAAGCCTTCCTGAATGTACCTAGATGCCTTCTGAACACACGCTGCTGACCTCCACAACATCCCCCAGTAACGACCTCCAGAATCACATCACCCCATTTTCACTCGGCAATCCTTGGTTCTCATGCCAAGGGAAGAACTGACTACTGTATATTCACTTCAACCTGAAAATAACCATACTAGCTCAGGTCCAGCCAGCTTCAGTACGGCGTCCCTGATCAGCGAGCAGCGGATGCCTTGAACAAAGCACACGTACCGTACCTCCCCGTTCACATTCGAGTCTCCTAAACGTCTAGTTGAAAATGCTATCAAATCCTTCAGGAGACCAGATTATTAAATGGCACGTATGATTCAAAATCTGAGAACGCTCTGCATTTGTGCAGCAGCAGGTTTTCCAACACATTTCTCTCTCTCAGTTTTGAGGTTTGCTGCAATGAAAAGGGCAAGCAACAGTAATAAAAAAAGATTGTATCTTCAGAGAACTGTAAGTAAAGAACTCAAGCTCTGTTCTCTGAGTAGCTTAAAGCCCCTAATTTCAGGATTATTTTTCATCCCATAAGCGTTATTTCATTATCACCAGCAAGCATCATTTACCGCTGTGTAACCCTGAGGAAACAATACCTATTTTCTAAAAAAAGCCTACACTTGACAAGCAACATGCATGTTTCCTTAAGCGGCATCTGACTTCTGAGGCAAGTTATGGTACAGAATGAAAGTTCTGAGGAGGGGAGCAAAGCTGGCCTGTGCTCACACATCGCCTTCAGTGAAAAGCTCATATAAAGGTCAAAGGATCTGGAGCACGTTAATCCTTAGCAATGTTAAGAAACTTTTGTTGCAGCTTCTTTACAGCTTCGCTAGAGGATTTTGGATTAAACCTAGTTCATGGTTACAAGGTCGCTTAGGCCACTCTAACAGTCTTAATAAATTAAGTAAAAGCCTTCAATTAGAAGCCACAAGAAAGGAGATTAAAAATTCCCATTGGTAAGCTTGCCAAGAGTGCTCAAAGTTTTTGATTCACTTAATTTCATGTTTAAATCTATTAGCAGAATTTACCATAAACAAATGAGATTTTGTTCTATATATCCTCCAGCTCTACCTCAGAAACAGTCCAAAAAAATCTCGGTGTCTAAATCAGCAAAATCTCAAGCAGACAGTGGTTATTTTATAGCAGCCGTTACAGAAGCACTAGTTATTCAAGCTACAAGCCAACAACATTGTATTCCTTCTAAACAATGTCTTCTATTAAGCTATCATAAATGAAGTCCAAATTTGAACTACAGGCACTTTGTGGAATTTACTTTGCATCAGGCAAAATAATTTTCAGCCCTACTGCAAATTCTAGTCAAGTTAGAAATGATCTATATATGAAAAGCAAAAATACACGTTAGAGATCAGATCACTGTAAGGTTGGGGAAAAAACCTCACGTAGCTAGGGTACTGCTGTATTTTATAAAAGACGTGCCTCAGGCACTACGTATTGTGTCAGTCTGAAGTATTAAGTAATCAATTTTCCATTAAGAAGATGAGACAAAAATCACTTGAACTGTCAGCTTCTGCTGCTTTCAGAACAACCGGCTTTAGAACTAACAAAGCTGGTTTTCTACAAATGTTCCTGAAACCCCTTCCTTGCCCAGCACACAAAATAACCAGACCCCTCCCAGCTCACACCCTCCAGTCTCCGCACCCTGCCTCCCCAGTCAAGTCCATTATCTACCAGCTCCGACTCCTGTTTGCACATGTGCTGCCCGTCTGGCTAGCAGACCAAACGCGACAGATACCTCTGCTGAAGGGAAAAAAACCTGCTGTGTGAGTGCAGGTTATTACTTTGAGTCCCTCTCTCCTCCCCTTTGGCACTGAATCTGTTTCTACAAAACTTTAGTAGCTTGTATCCTTTGTTAAATTTTTCCATTAAAAAGTGAAAAATTATAAAAGAAATTAATACACAACAGCAAAATCTTCTCAGAAACCAGGCTAAAAAAGCAGGATAATACAACCTTTCTTGGCCTCAAGTTGTCTGCGCTTTTTCGGCTCAGGTCCTTAGCTGTAAAAGGGGCATCACCCCCATCCAGCTACAGCGAGGCCAATTCCCCATCACCTTGAACCTGCAGCACTCCGAATCCCGCTGAAGCAAAGTGCTTGACGCACTAGATGGATTCTGTCTACACGGATCTTCCCCTGCCCAGTCAACAGAGATCTTCAAACCTTCCCTCAGATGGCAAAACCAACGAATCCCTGCTACAGAATAACTGAAAAAGCACCATTACACCTGCTGTCTAACAATTCACAGACCTCAGAAATAAACAACCACCAATTTTAAATCACAGGATGGATTTTTATCTTGGTCTCAGGCGACCACATTTTTATGTAAACTATTTTGGTAGCCTAAGAACCACAACTATGATTCCTGTTGAATGACCACCGGCTGCTCCACATACTGCCCTTCAGCTGCTTAATCAGACTTCTATCTTTTCCTATACAGAATCAAAGATGCCTAACAAAACCAGTAACTTAGCTCAGGTTAAAGAAATTACTGACTAGCAAAAAGCAGAGACTAACAAAACTAGTAAAATTTCAAAAAAGCACATGAGCATCATTTGCCTATGCTGGGTCACCAGAAGGGACTAAGCAAGCCTCCCCCTTTATGCTACCTGCATGAAGCTACCTCTACCACGTCCCACCTTACAGCAGCCACGAACAACTGCAGCTGTCCACCTCAAACATATCTGAATGCTTGCTTACAGCAATTAAAAAATGCTGGGACATCAGGAACTTACCATTAATATGAAAGAAAACTGCTATATAATGTTCTTAACCTGGAATCAAGCAAACTTGACAGACATCAAGTTTACAGGAACTGCCCCACAACAGAATCAAATGGGAACCTGCAATATAAACACCAGGTTAGGGAGGGGGTCAGGGAAGTTTTCTCCCATGTCCCGTTTCCTTAGATAATGGGGTGGTTCTCAACTTGGTCTCTGTTACGGTCTGTGCTCTATAAAGATGCACCAGAACAATAGTGCTGGCAAGGTGTGCTCCACTGAAAAAACAGCACTGGTCAAAGTTTTACCTGCAATATCTGATAGCATAACTTCATGCCCACTCTGCAGAGGAATCAGCTCTCCGCCAGCCTAATTATACTCACACAACATAGCACCGAAGTACTACGTCACAAGACTAAGCAATTCAAGCATAACATTTACACGGGTCTAAATTCACTGTGTAAGTTATTTACGAAGGTGAGCAGAACAATACAAACTACTGCAGTTGTCACAGGTCACACTTGGCAAATCCAGTAAAACAACTGCATGTCTGCACAGCTCTGTCCACAACACACACAGAGTTTTACAGATGGACATTTTCAAGAACTCCCAGATGATTACTTTGGTGCACCCACTAGAAGACGTAAGGCTGACATGCATGTTAGACTTTTTCAGAACAGGCGTTTCGGAGTGGCTCAAACACAAGATGACAATCCAAGACCTTGCACATTAGCATAAAGTTCAGAACAGGGAATCCCTAAAATATGTCATCTATCAAATCATATCCAGATGAACACAGATTCTTGAAATCCTATTTTGACTCTAGAACTTCTTCAGTAAGTCAGCTAAAGATGTTAACCTCGATCAATATTGACTATTTCCAAACCTCTTCACTCACGCAGCAGGCCAAAAGCTACAAATATTGCTAAAGATATCCCCTGACATGTGCCCTTTCGTCATTCATGCCAGCAATCTTCAGCCTGTATTAAAGTTGTTACAGCATTAACGGATGCCGGGCTACAAAATTTCCTTCAAAAAGAGCCGTCCGCTAATCTGCTCTGCAGAAACCTTAAATTAATCAAGACAGAAAGCAGAAACATATTAGAAGACCCAGAAGTCTCCCAGGGCACGCAAAAGAACAAAGCAAAGCGCTCTGGGTCTCTGCATTGCGACTTAAATGTCACATTTTATGTCAAGCCATAGCACTATCCGTATTACTTGAAACCTGTCTGTTAGTTGAATTCCCTCTGTGAAACTACGGTAACAGCAAAAACAAAAATATTTTTCAGGAACTGTTATTAGCCAGTTTCATTATAAATAAAGCCATTCTTACCACTTAATTATTCTCAAATACAAGACAGCAATTCACTTAAAAGATCTACAGCAATTGCCAAATGAAAATGTTACGTATTTCCCTCATGCCTTCCCCTATTATACAGTCCTTAGCTGTTTTTCTTTTTAAACTACTTCATGAACTTTCCCCGTAATAAAAGCTTGAAATATGCTGACCATTAATATTTTGAATAAGGGATACTAGGAAGCTATCTTTCCAACATAATCTTCTGCATGAGTCAGTCTCTGATATAAGATTTTCCATGCTCCTCCCTCTGCATGCTGGTAATCTTTGCAACATTTCTGTTCTCATCGTTGTGCCAATACCAGATTTAGCTTAAAAGCAAGACTTGGAAATACTAACAGCTTATTAGTGAAAAAACTCCTCCCCAAAGACCAGAACTTAGTTCCAAAGTAACTCAGCTCAGGGAAGAATACGCTAATTTATTCTGATTATTCTATAGTTATTAAGATTAATCCCAACACCATGATGAGCTTTTCAAAGTTTAGTCCGCTGCTAGAGTCAACACTTGAAATGTGAAGATGGTTACATTCCAAGTTCCATTAGTAAATCTAGCTTAAATAAAAAGCCACACAACTGAATGAACACTCTAGAAGCCAGTAAAAGCCACAAAGTACAAGTTTCTCACCCATTTAACTCTGCAGAGTTAACTCTGCTAATCGGCTAATATAATGTGTGATTGCCAGTGTAATAGCTCAATAAGAAACGGTTGAAAGTTAAATCTGCACTACATGGGAAAGTGCTGGAACACTGTATTTGAAACCCTGCTCCCTCAGTGAAATCTAAGTAGTAGTTAACAGTTCCTTTTAGAAATCAAGTTTCAGAGAAACTTTGGTGACATGCGGTAGTAACAAGGAATATTCAACTGGAGAGGGAGAGAGAATGGCTGACGGATAGGGAGCTGTGGCAACATGGAAAATAAGATTACTTTCTTTCAATGCTATTCTTATTTCAGTTCTTACCAGCTTCCCTCTTCTCCTAGTTTTAAAGCAATACTCCTTTTTTGTCTGTGTCCTGTACAGCATTGAAAGCACATTCTTCTCCAAATGTGGTTTGACTGAACAGAACTCGCACACTCCTTTTACCACCTGCTCTAATTATCATGAGCTATCCTGACATTTGCAACACTTCAGTCTTTAAGCATGATTCTCCTGGCAACTGCTACTGAGATTTTAGTTGATTTTATCCCTAACTGTTCACATTATTATACAGAATTCCTGAAGTAAAGTATTTATAGGTCTTACCATGGTATACTCAACATTTCAGCTGCAGCATTGCTAATGAACACTATAATTACCAAGCATTATTCCATAATTAGAAATACTGAAAGATATAATTGGAATTATTTTACTTCTTCAAAGCGTTTAGTAAACTTGCATTAAAACTATTACTTCAAATTCCCCATCTCAATAGCGGCATTTGCAATAACAATAAAAAGCTCCTGAAGGACCAATTCTACACAAGAATGGACTACTACGGAGGCTACTTAGGTGCTTAAAGCCCTGTTATTCTCTTTTTACCTCTATAGCTGTGGTAAATTTTCAATTACTGATGACACTCACATGGTTTAATCTCAGTAGCCTACGCATAATTTTAATTTATAAGTTTAAGTAATCTGTCAAGTTTATTGAAGTCATCTTCCCATTTAGACTGAAACTTCTCATTTCAGGACACTTCTTAAATAGAGACATGAAAAAGCACCTTCGCAAACTAAAGGTTATCCAATGACAGAAAAGCAGAGTTAAAGCCCTCATTCAATCACAGGAGCCTCCTTTCAGACATCTATACACACACATCCCTCTGTAACATAACACAACCCCACTCCTGTCACCACAGAAGTGGTTTTAAGAGTAAGAGTTCCCTGTATATTTTGCCTAAACAATTTAACCAGCTTCCCCCCTGACAGAGTATGGGCATATTCCCCCCCATTGGCTTGTTACAATAACACAGCAAGTACCTTTATAGAAACTGGACAGCTTTTACACAGGTTACACCGGGGAGGGGGGGCATCTCAAGTACTCATTCAGCTGAAGGCACTACCATGATAATAACAAAATTCTCATTAAAAAAAAGGAGACATTTAACCTATATATTTGCTGAAGAACCAAAACCCTCCCCTTCCCAGCTCCTTACCAGTGGATACCTTTGCATATGTCTTTATATGCCTATGTATACACACACATATATATATATATGCACAGAGCCATTTTGAGATCGCTGACAAATCATCTTATTACTTAGTTGAAATACTTGAGAATATGCTTTTAGGAGAGTTTCTTAGCTAAACTACACCTGAAAGTATTTCCTGCAGCATGTTTATACTGGTAGCACTTGTCACTATACAGCAGGTTAAGTCTTTTCATTATAGTGATTCAATCATGTAGTTACTTGACAAGTCAACCTAGCAGCATATTAAAATTTATACATCAACTCTCCCAACAGAAATAAGAACCATTAACCTTTAGAAAACAACTGCTAAAGTAACTACTGACAGGAAACCAGTAAAATAAATCAAGATTCATCCTGGGCTTTTGCTGCTGAGGCATACAAATCTCTCTCAAATTAAGCACGTCCTGTGTATCATGAAAACAATCTCCTGTGCTGCCAGGTAACATTATAATGAAAAAGCAATTCAGATACTCCCATTAAAACCACCCAAAGCCAGTCATCTACAACCCTATGTGTTTATGTTGGCCTTAACCACTAGTCACACCTACAGCATTTTACTCTAACGTGCATTTGCCACTAAAATGCCTGTCACTCTAGCTAATTACCATTGATTACAACACAGAAATTGCGGGTGCCTCACCCTCCAGCCCGTAGCCATCCCCCCACACCACAGCCCTTCCCACAGCAGCCCTCCGGCGAAGGGGCTGCCTAAACCGGGAGCCCCAACACCCCCTCCTCGGCCTGCCCGTCCTGCGGCCCCGGCACAGGCCCAGCTGCCCAGCCCCCTCTGCGCCTCAGGCAAGCCCTGCCCGGGACGAGCCCCGGCCCGCAGCCGCGGGCTCCTGCCGCCCGTAGGCTCGGCCAAGCCCGCCCGCCGCCGCCGCCCCCCTCGGAGAGCCAGCCCGGACCCCCCGCAGTCCCCGCCTTAGCCCCCGAGGCACCGGAGGCAGCGCTCCGGGGCCCGACCCCGCCGCTCCCCGTGCCCTCAACCCCTTCTCCCCGCGGCGGCCTGAGGCGGCGGCGGGTCCCATCCCCGCCTCACCTGGAGGTGATGGCGGCGGAGCAGCGGACCCGCTCGCTGAGGTCGCACAGGGCCTGGTAGTGGAGGTCGCGGCCCTTCTCCCGCTCCAGGTGGCAGGCGTAGAGGGAGAGCAGGATGCCGGCCGCGCACACCGCGGAGCGGGCCACCCGCTCCCAGCGCGGCACCGACACTCGCAGCAGGACGGGCGCCGCCATCTTACCCCCTCCCTCCGCCTCAGCCCGCGACGCGCGCCCGGCGCCGACGACCCGCGCACGCGCGCCCACACCCTATTGGCTCGCTGGGCGGGCGCGCCCGTCTCGCCCCGCCCCCCCGCCCGCGCCGGACGTGGCGCTCCGCGACGACGTCACGTCAGGCCGGGGCGGGGGAAGAGGGGGGCGTGGCGCGGCGGGCCGTTATGGCGCCGCCTGGCGGCCAGCTGGCGGCACTGCAGGGCGCCCCGCCCGCGCCGCGCCCCCCGCCATTTGAGCGGGAAAAGCGGCTCTTCCCCTCCTCCCTCAGAGCCGGGCCGCTGCGGAGCGCCGCGAAACCCGGCACGGCTGACGCGACCCTCGGGGCCGATGTGCCCCTCTGCCACAGCGAGGGCGGCCGTGGTCCCTCCGACAGGTGCGCCAGGGAGCGCCCCAGGTTCTCCTCCCTGATTTTGGAGAGAATGAGCCAAACCGCCGCAGCCTGCAGCCACGCAAAGCCCACCTGTGCAGAGGGACCTCGCTGAGGGCCTGTTACGGTCCCAAAGTTTACCCTGAGGCTTTCTGGGATGCGAAATTTGGACAAGCGATATAAAAAGCGCATTAAAAGTTTGTTTTTTCTAGCACGCGCCATCGCCTGGTGCTCCGCCTGTCTCTGGAGCAGCTGTCGATGGATTCCCCCAAGCCTCGCTCGGCTGAATCTTTGGAAGAATACACTTCGCACTTGAGCATCGGGATTTCATCATCTGTTTCACAGCTCTAGGATCACATTCGTATCACACCTCTAAATATAGCGGGCAGACCTGTCAGCCAACAGCGCTGGTCAGAATTAGAGGGATACAACCAAAGGCGGTCAGGGCTGGATCTTCTGCCTCTTGTGTGCGTCTGGCTTCTAGCAAAGTAGCACCATAGAATCATTTAGGTTGGAAAAGACCCTTAAGATCATCGAATCCAACCGTGTCCCTAAGCGCCGCGTCTGCAACTGTTAGTGACTGCGCATTCGGAGTGGAGTATTCAGATTACTTGTAACGATATTCATAGTCAACCTGTTGCAGAGTACGTGAGGTGGGGAAAAAGCTGTTTGATCCAGTGCTTTGGATGCTACCTAGCAGTACACCACAGTACCCGTCTGGCTGTAGTTTAAGAAACCAGCTAATACCTCTGGGCTAGCAACACCAAAGTCGAGTAGCTGAAGATCTTTGCTTACTGTGAACACCCGCCGTAACCGCCATTATTGCTTTATTTTGAGGATGGCCACCGGCTACTTGTCCTCCTTCCCTTCCCCGTTTCCTTGTACGCGCATGGTCGCCGGGCATTCGCAGGTGGAAGAGCGAGGCCGTGCAAAACGAAGCTCTGCGAGTTCTCCCAAGGCGGGCAGGATGACAAAACACAATGGCAGCATTCATACCGCCAGTAACGCCATCCGCGCCTCCATTGTTCTGCAAAACAAAACGAATTCAATGGGAGACGCGTTGCAAAACGACTTCAGCAAGAAGAAGGAATCCCTCTGCCAGCAAAAATGGGAAATTGAAAACAATAAAAGGAGTTTGAGAAAACCATTAATTAAGAAATGAGTTGTTTGAACTCTAGCTAGTGTATAAACTGAATTAAAAATCTTCTGCTGTCAACTTTTCTGCTATCAGTGGGAATAAGGGAATAACGGGAAAGGAGCGGAGGTGACCAAGACAGAACGGGCAGCCAAAAAAATAACAGAAGTACTAAAGCTGCAGGAAAAGAAATCACCCTATCTTGCATATTTATAGGTGAGCCCTTAAGTAAGATGCAGTCTAGCCAAAGCTTTTCCTTTTTGTCAGCCATACGGACACGGTGGGAGGCTGGGCCCTGGCGGCACCGCTCGGGCTGGCAGCAGCGGACAGAGGAGTGGGGCCGAGCTCTGCCCTGCCAGGCTCTCAGCGGTCCTGCCGTGCCCCGGGAGTCATCCACCGGGCCGACCGCAGGAGGGAAGGTGCCAAATCTGAAGTGAATTACTTACTGTCTGCCTGGAGTGCAAAACTCGTAATGCTTTCGCAGGCATTTGACAAAACCCCAAACCCAGAGCTGCTGAGGAAGCAGCCAAAATGGAGGGAGGCCAAGAGTAAAAGAGCCGGGGAGAAGCCGCGTGCAGAGATGAGCTCCTGCAGTAACGCCAGCGGTCTGAACCCGCGCGGATGCTGCTGTTCTGAGTTGTGAGATATCGGTTGTATTTATCTCCTGACATTTTTTACACTAACACCAACTGCTTTTCTGACCGGAGCTTTACTTTTGGATTATCAGTGCTATATAAACTCACAATATTCACGCTTCCTTCGTCAGACAATAGCTACATCCCCTTACGTACCAGGCGTTGAAATGACTGGTCTTGCGTAGCTACTTCCCTTACAACCGAATAAATTGTGAACAAGCAATTTTGTGCCACGATAACGGCTTCATAATGAAGCGATGATGTTGCAGGGCGGCAACTGCATTTTGGGGCTGAATGCGTGTATGCGTACTCTAAGGACAAGAAGCGAGGTGCTTGCTTGTAACGGGAAACGGAGTTGTTTGAAATGTCACTTTCTGTTGAGCCTAATTTGAGTTTATTAACTCATTGGGTCTCATCCTCTGTATGTTAGTCATCTCGACCCTTTTCACTACTTTCAGTGGGGTTTAGATGAAGAAAAAACCAAACAACTTGCGTGCTATATTGAGTACGTAGGGATCAGATTTCAGCAGAGCAGTTTTGCCTCTGGTATATCTGGGCTTCGCTGGAAAACTCTAGGGACTATATGTTAATTCTGTTCCAAGGCATACGACATAACTTGTGCCTTTCTCCTGAGCCTGATTAAATGATTCATTCTTTTCTAAAGCTCTAAGGTTCATAACTCATAGCAGATACCAAAACTCATTTGTGTTTTGTCTAAAGAACTCCCTCCATCTAACAAAGCAAGCGCAGCGCCCTTCACGTTATTGTAACAGCTCTGGATCCAGTATCATGACTCACGCAGAAGGCCTGGCGTTCATTCATTCTCTTCCGTTTGCTGTTTTCATTGTGTTCCCCTCCCTCGACTACGCAGTACCAGCCTTTTCAAGCCGCCTTTCACCATCTGCCCCCAAACTTCCCAGCCTTTTTTCTTTTTTTTTTTTTTAAAAATAAGCAGCCACATTCCAACCCCCGATTCGGGGGTGCAGACCCTTCCACCCACAGGGACAGCCCAGACGGGCTCAGCCCTTGCTGGAGCAACCGGCGACCGTGGCGCTGTCACGATGCAGCCTGTGTTAGACCTGCTTGTGTAAAATTAATAAATTAACTAATAAATCAATCAATCAATAAATTTTTAAGACATCCCTCAAAATACGGAGTTTTAAAACAGAATCCTGATGAGCGCATGCCCGCCCGTGCAGATGGCCTCACGCGTGAGGGCGGCAGGAGGTGCCCTCGCTCCTTTTTGGGGCAGACAGCAGCGAGCCCCAGCTTTTGGGTGAAACTCAGCCGTTCTGAGGGGCTGGGGCGCTTCTGGAGGCTCCTTCCCGGGGCCTCGCGGGCCACCTCTGGGCTCCCCGGAGAGAGCCGTTCTCACAGGGCAGGCGCACGTTCAAACGCGCTTCGTTGTTTATTCCTAGAATCACAGAATGCTTTGGCATGGAAGGGACCTTTAAAGGTCACCTAGGCCGTCCCCCTGCGCTTGGCAGGGACATCTTCAACGGGATAAACGCGACACTGCCGCGGAGCCGCCCGCCGCCATCGCCGCCGCCCTTCCCGCCCCGCCGCAGCGCCTCAGGCGGGCGGCGGAGAGGGCGGGGCCGCCGCAAGCCCCGCCTCCCCGCGCGGCGTCCCGGCAGTGACGCAGGCACGCACGGCGGGTGTCGGGTGACCTTCAGAGGCGGCGGCGGGCGGCTGGACTCTCTCTCGTCTCCTCACCTCGCCTCGCCTCAGCAAACCTCGCCCGCCGCGATGCCGAGGGGCGGCCGGAGCCGCACGTCCCGCGTGGCGCCCCCCGCCAGGTGAGGGCCGCTGGGCCCCTTCCCTCCTCTCCTCTCCTTCCCCGCCGCCGTGTAGGCCGCAGGCGGCAAAGGCCTTTCCGCCATTCCGGGCTTGGGTGACGCACCGGGGTGGGGGTGGGGGGGTGGCCTGGCTGCTTTCAGCTCGATTATAGCGAGGTCGGCGCTTTGCGGGGATGGAAGTGGATCTCGGCGCTCACTGGGCTGCAGGGCCCGGCCATCCAGTGCCGGAGCGTTAAGGCCCTATTTAATCGGCCCCTTGTAGGTTATCTCATTTCCCGCCAAATAGCGCAGTCCTTGGGGGGGGGGGGGGGGGCGGCTAGTCTTTAAAACAGCCAAAAAGAAGCCCGTGAACTTTACCCTGTTGTGCATAAATCACTCACCAGAACGTTGAGTTCTTGGCATCGATGTGGAGGGCATAACAAGGAGGAACTGCAAACGCTTGCGCCCTGCACCCAGGTGGCCTCTGCCCGGTGTGAGTGTGGAGCAATGATGTGAGGTTTCTCTTTATATCCTTGCAGTCGGGCACCACAAATGAGAGCTGCATCACCGGCGCCTGCTCCTCGGGCGCCCGTCCCCGCAGCGGCCCCGGCTTCTGCTGTGGCTGCTCCTGCACCGAAGCAGCCTGGTCTGATGGCACAGATGGCTACAACCGCTGCCGGAGTTGCCGTAGGCTCTGCTGTAGGCCATACCATAGGCCATGCGCTTACAGGAGGATTTGGTGGAGGAAGCAGCTCTGAAGCTGCAAGGCCTGATATTACTTACCAGGTAAGAGAGAGCCCAACTGGACACCAGCTAATGAGGCGCAGCTAACGTGGGACATCAGTTACGTATAGGCTGATGTAATTGCTGTTGACGTAAAGGCCACACAAATCATGGCTGGGAAAGCTGGGGTAGCTTCAGGGACTCGGTCTCTGAGGTAACTACCACAGTCACCATGAGCATCTTAAAAGTAGTTCGAAGGGGTGCGGGAGCGGTGTGTGCTTGCGGTAGGGTGTTAGTGTTGTGTTCTGCTGTAGCACCCCTCTGACTCAGACAGGACTTCTGTGTTCCAGGTCTGATGACAGTAAGATCTACTGCAAGACCTTTTTGTGCTGCTCAGACATTAAGATAATGCTGTTACCTTGCCCAGGTGCTGTCCAGAGTTACCTGAGTGTTTGTAACTTACAAAACCGCTCAGGATGCGTCATGCCACTGCAGGAAAACTATTTTGTACTTCAACCCATTATTTGTTTTCCATTTAAAAAGTAACAGGACATTTTGACTAAAACGCAGGGAAGAAATACCCAGCAAGCAGTACTGGGGTGGTGCGGCTTCACGGGCTGGAGCCGGCGAAAGGGCGCTGAGGGGGGTGTCTGCCGTTTCAGGAGCCCCAGGCAGCTCAGCCTGCCCAGCAGCACTCGCAGTTCGCTCCTTGCCAGTACGAAATGAAACAGTTCCTGGAGTGTGCGCAGAACCAGACTGACCTCAAGCTGTGCGAGGGCTTCAGCGAGGTACTGAAGCAGTGCAGGTTTGCTAATGGTAAGTAGACAGTGCTACCGGGCGGCTACTAAATGAGCTAATCAGTACAATTACCGTGGGAATAACATCCTGGTTTTTCCAATCCATCCGGTAAAGAATGGGGATTGACACAGAGCACATACGCTGAGGTCGGTTAAAGCAGTTGCTGTTGTGTTTGGCTCCCTGTTGTGGTCCCGTACGTGTAGCTGGAGGGGACGGGGTGGAGAGAGGATGAATTCCTGCCGCTTTTGCCGGAAGCTCCGGGAGAGCGGTGGCAGCAGGCTTGGAGAAGCAGCGGAGCGTTGCTGGTCACCCAACTGGCACAACTGCCAAAGCGCCCTGAGCCGGGAGAGGGGTGACTGCCTGAGTCTGTGGTTCGAGGGGAGAGGGGACACCCTGACGGACACCTGCCTTACAGCAAGGAAGAGCGCCGGCCGTTCAGGGACTCCGAACTCACTGTGATAACTTCTTCCCTTGCAGGTTTAGCCTAAGCCTTCAGAACAAGGTTGCTGAAGACCATCTTACAACAACTGACCTGTGAATGAAAAAAAGCTTCAGTAATAAAGTCTCAAGCTGTCCGATATCTCGTTAGTTCGTATATTCACACTATTGTCCTCGTGGCTTCATTCCTGCCATAGCCGCTACAGATGTGATACCACTTACAGCAGCAAATTAGCACAAAATGGAAGGATGAGTAATAAAGCAGAATGAGCTGATTTGGGTTACCTGGTTTGCTGATTGTTGTGTTGAATGTACGCGATATGGTGTAAAAATAAACTTCTCTCTAGAAGCGCCTTGCTTTGGTGCTTTGACTTGGGAGTTAGGTCTGAGGGGTGAGCAGGGGAGAACCGATTTTGGCCAGCTGTGCGGCCAGCTGTGCGGGCTGCAGCTGCAGGGGTGCAGGAACACCCGTAGCTCCGTGGTGGCCGGACGCCTCCTGCTTGCGCATTCGAACCCCGCTGCTGATTAAAACGCGTAGTGACGAGGGAGGCCGTGCCTGGCTCCACGCTGCCCCGCGTGCGGTGGGTCCCAGTTCCCCAGCAGCCGCCTGTCGTGCTTCTGAAAATGAGCTCTCTATTCAGATTTGAGAGATTCTGAGAAATCTCTTCCCTCCGCTCAGGGGATTTCGGTGGTGGGGCATCACTTGCGCAAGCCCGTGCGCTCTCCAGCAGCCGTGCGCTTCTAAGACGACGCAGCCTCGCCTCGGACCCGTGGTTCCCAGTACGGAGCGGAGGCTGGAGGGTTTTACTCCTCCACCCCAGGGCAGGAGCTGTGGGCTGGAAGGCGAGAGGTGGAGGTGGCCCGGCCTTGCCTCCTGGGCTTGGGCAAGGGACAAAGCTACCGCTGCCACGCGAAGGACAAACAGAATAGTTCCGTTCAACAAGTGCTTACTGATGCCAAGTGAAAAACCTCCTTTTTCCATCAGAGGGAGCCGCGGGCTGACGCCGGGAGCCTGCGGCCGAGCTCCTCCCGCGGTGCCGGTCAGAAACACTGCCGGGGCACGGCCTGTTTGCCTGGGCTGCTTTGCTGCTGCTGCATGTGCTGCCCGTTCCTGAAAGCCCTCACCTCTGATCGGCAGCTCTCGCACCTGACGCGGGAATCGCTGCAAGACGGGGAGGGCTAACGGCAGCCGCGGCGGCAGGGACGCAGCCCCCGCCCCGGTGTCACGCCTGGGTCGCCAGGTGTTTCGGCGTCCTGGTGATGAGAAAGATAAACCGTTTTGGGCAGGAATGCCCGCGCTGGGCTGCCGAGACGCGTTCCGGCGTGGGGAAAAGCGCGGCGCGGCCGGTAGCGCCGTTTGCAGCGTGCAGCGGCTGAGAAGCAACGCCCCGGCGGGAGAGGCGGGCAGGGGCCCGGCCAGGCGGGGCCCGGGGTCCCCCCGCCGCAGCACGGCCGCCCCGGAGCGGCTCGGAGCCCAACCGGAGGCGCTTTAGCCGCGGCGCCGAGCGCAGCCCCGCGCAGGGCAGGGTTAAGGCCGGCGGCGCGGCCAGGCCGCTCCCCGCGCTCCCCTTCCGCTCCCCGCCGCCGCCGCCCTCCCGGCTCGGGGGCGGCCGGACGGGCTCCCCTGCCGCCCGCAGCCGGAGGGAGCCTCGCTCCGAGCCGTGGCCCAAGACGCCCGCCCGCCCGCCGCGGCTGCCAAGTCGCGTTGCGATTTTATTTTTGGCTCGGCGGCGGCGGGCGGCCCTGAGGCAGCGGGCGGCCCTGAGGCGGCCCTGAGGCAGCGGGCGGCCCTGAGGCGGCGGCGGGCGGCAGCTCCCCGGCGCCCGGGCCCCTCGTCCCCCCCCGGCCGCTGCCCTTCGCCAGCCCCAGCCCCGGGGACGGGATCGGCGGCGGACCCGGGCTGCCTGCAGCGAGCCGAGGCCGGCGGCCCGCCGGGACCCCGCTTGTGGAAGAAACGGGCTTCAGGAGCCGGTGCTTTCCGGGCGGGGAGGATTTCGAAGCCGGTGGGTTTTTAGCTACCCCAGAAAGCTGCTTTCGGTCCTGTTTTCAGCATGACTTCCCTCTTGCTCAGCACCCCGGGGCTGCGGTGCCTCCGTGCTCGCCCTCGCTGCAGAAACCCGGGGGGGGGGGGGGGCTCGGCGGGGGGGGGGTCATTCCGTGCTGGCCTGAAACCTGACTTCAGCTTGGGCTTTCCCGATTGATCTCAATAAATATTTGCCCGTTATTGAATATTTACCAAGGCAAACATTTCAACCCTTGTCTCGCAGCAGCGGGCCGGCCGGCCCCGTCCAGCGCCGTCCCCGTTAGCGGTCCTCCCTCTCTGCCTGAAGACAGAAACCTCTCCCCGACCCCCTTTTTCCCCCCCTTGCACTCCCATGGAGCTCGTACAGCTCCGATAATAAAACCGGCTTATCCTGTTAGTGCTCCGTACCAGCTGCTTACATAGTATAAGGATATTTTAAACAAACTCCTGGGCTTTTTCCTCCCAGAAGGCGGCACAGAGACCCCAGGCAACGCTCCGCAGGTGCTCCCCAGCCTCTAGCCCTTCCCTCAACACCAACCCCCTGGACTTTGATTTTCAGCTTTTTTAAAAAAAACAAACAAACAAACAACAAAGTTGTTGGTTCTCCCCCACCTCAGAGATATTTTCTTTTCCCTACTCCCTGATCCTGCCTCTAATTTATAATTTCAGCCCTCATTTGGTTTGGCATGGCTCACAATATTTCCAACAGCTAAAATTTTATAAATTAAATCGAACTCATGGCTGTTTAGAAATGCTCCAGCCCTCGTTAGACGTCCCTCCCAGCAGCAAACAGCACCAGTCCTTAGAACCAGGTCAGGACAGACACCCTTTGATAATAAGATTTAAATGCACTTAGAGCTGCAAACCTGCCTGGGAGCATCCCGGCAGCGTTACTGCCACCTCAGCGGGAAGGGCAAAGGGAAACCCGCAGTATCGGGGCTCTCCTGCCCACCCACTCTCTCTCCCCCAGCAGCAAGCTGTCACCCCAAGGTGACAATTTTGCTGCCCAAGCTTCTAAGAGCTGCTTTCCACACTAGCTGCTTGGTCTCTGCCTACATTTGCAGAGCAGCTGGACCTGGACAGTCGGGATTTCAGCAATGCCGGGCGCAGGAACAAGCTGAGGACATCCAGTTCCCAGGCCTTAAAGGGAAGCACTGGTGAAAATTAGGGATCAGGGCTACTGGTTATTTCCCCCTCCCCATCAAAATACTGTCACACCGCTCCTCCTCCGGCAATGGCAGCATGTCAAAAACAAAACAAAAAAACAGAACAAAAAAAAAAAAGAAAAAAAGAAATGGGACAAAAGCCTTTCAGGAGCTTTGGAGGCTGCTGGCAGCTGTACGCGCGTGGCCAAGAGAGCTCGCTCAGCCGCTGTCCTCAGGGTGGCTCGGCCCCGGCTGACCCCGCAGCGCTGGCTGTCCCTGGGCCCCTGGTTCCTGCCTGCACCCTGGCCCGCCGAGCCCCCCATGCTGCTTCACCGACCCTTCCCACCCGTTTTCCCTCCTTAACCCTTTTCCCTTCACTTCAAACACTATTTTTTTCCTCCTTGTTCTCAGCTAAACTGTCCCGGACAACTTTGTCATCTTAATCAGGAGAAAAAAGGCAAGGCAGATTTCAGCGCTTGCAGGGGGCTTTGGGTGGTGTCGGCGTGGGGCGACGTTTCTGGAGGCTGCTGCTGCTGGGGATCTTTGGGCCCGTTGTGCCAGCACCGCCTTGCTACTGGGCACCTTTGCGAGCTTAAGGTGCAGCTCAGCCACTGCCTCCCCCACCAGTGCTCTCCCACTGTGAGTCCCAAAAAATTAATTAAATTGCTTTCCCAGGTGGGAGGAACCAGGAGAAGCGTGGCGTAGCCCTTAGCACACGGCAGGAGCTGGAGGACGGTGCCCTGTGATCTGGGTGCTCTGCAGGAAGGGACGAGGTTTTGGGGTGCTGCAGCGCTTCCCAAAGCCTTGGCCCCAGCCAGGCTACGGGGAATCCAGTGGGATTTCTCCTGTTCTCAATGGGATCTCTACAGGGTCTCGAAGGCAAAGCTTTGCTTTTCCAACCAGCAAAACACCTGCTTTGGTCTGTGGTCCAGGATCCTCCTCCTCCTCCCTCCTCCTCAATGTTTTCTCCTCTGGAAGGGATCGGGGCTCCCCGCCCCAGCTGCAGCGAGCGCCCATCCTTGCTCTTTTCTCCTTGCAGCCCCTTTCCGCCGGCAGACGAGCGCAGAGCGCTGCCTGACAGGAGCCAGAGATGACCAAGGAAGAAGACCTACCGGACTGGAACTCGTCCAAGGAGTTTTATGAAAAATATGAGCCGAAGGAGGTTTTGGGCAGGTAAAGCTGTTTTTGTCAGCCGTGGTTTCACATACTCCAGTACCTGATAGGAACAGTGTCTGCTGGGAATCTGATATGAACAGGGCCCATAGCAGCATGGGGTTAAAAATAGCACGAAGCAGCACTTTCCATCAGCTCAAACTCTTCTGTCCCACCAAGACAGGGTAACAGAGCGAGACCCGCTCGTGCATGAAAATACCAGCCAGCCCAGGTGCCGATGGCACGGCCGTGAGGTCGGGCTGGGCAGGGAGGAATGGAAACCCCCAACTTGTTTGTGTTGTTCCTGGCAGGGGGGTGAGCAGCGTCGTCCGTCGGTGCATTCACAAAACCACCCGGCAGGAGTATGCCGTGAAGATTATCGACATCACGGCCGGTAACATATCCCCCAAGGAGGTGCAGGAACTGCGAGAAGCCACCGCTAAAGAGATTGACATTCTCCGGAAAGTCTCGGGCCACCCCAACGTCAGTAAGTCAGGCTCTGAGCATCAGGGCAAGGGGGGTTTCTGCCCCATTTATTCTTTGAGGTGCCCCCAGGAAGGGTTTTTGGGGTGAAATCCCTGGAGGGTCAGACCTCTGATGGTCCTAACGCGACAGAGGGCACCTGCTTAGAGCATCGTTTGCTCTACCTCCGTGCACACGCCAGCAGTGCCCACAATGAATTTGGTTGCCTCCAAACCAAAAACTAGTGAAGATCAACTCCTCATTAATTCAATTAGCAATTAGATCAGCACTTTTTAGTCCATTAGTGGACAGGAACATGCTATACGCTGTGCTCACAGCCCCCGTGTTTTATTGCAGTCCAGCTGAAGGACAGCTATGAATCCAGCACCTTCTTCTTCTTGGTGTTTGACCTGTAAGTACCAGCTTGCCCCTCACCCCAGCACCATCTCCCCAAGCCCATTCCCACTCTGCAGACGGCCACCAGCCAACACTTGCCCCAGCTTTTTATGGCCCAAACAGGGCAAAGCAGGGGGATAACCAGCTCTTGCTTACGGTGGAAACAAGCCTTGATTGCTGTGAGCCAGCTCCTTGCAGCCTCGCCATCAGCAGTGTTTCCCCTCTGTCAGCGGCTCAGCGCTGCTCAGGTTTCCCCGTAACCTTTGGCGGGAGCTGTCATGCCTCCCCGCGGGTTATTTATATGCCCAGCGGGACCGGGGTGCGCATGACACCGCGACTCCTGATGCTGGGGCACTGGGAGAGCCCCGTCCCTGTCCCATCCGAAAGCTGCCCTCTCCAGGGACAGCCTTTCCTCCTCTTGCCTGATGTTTTGCAGCAATATAGAGGCATTTTTACCCCTTTTTATGAAAAAGTTGGCTTGTCATTTTGTGCAATGGGTGCCCTGGGGCTGTTAAGGGGCAGTGACCCCTGGGTGGTCCTCCCCAAGGGCTCGGGGCCAGTTTGCCATTGCAGCTCAGCTGCTGCCTGCCTCCTTTTTCCCTCCTGTGCACAGGATGAAGAGAGGGGAGCTCTTCGACTACCTCACCGAGAAAGTCACCTTGAGCGAGAAGGAAACCAGGTAAGGCCAGATGCAAATGGCTGAAAAGCATGTTGCAAAAGCAGAGCCTGGGTTCGAAGGACGACCTTGCAGCCAGCACGGCACCCATGGGCAAAACAGCACCCCGGGCTGCGCCCTGCGCTCAGACACAGGGGCTGAGCTGCGCGGTCCCTGTCCCCGTCCCCATCCCCGGGAGCGCAGCGCCGGTGGGCGTTTGGGCTAAGAGAGGTGCTGTCACCCATCCCCAGGAAGATCATGCGTGCGCTGCTGGAAGTGATCCAGTACCTCCACTCCATCAACATCGTCCACCGGGACCTGAAGCCGGAGAACATCCTCCTGGATGACGACATGAACATTAAGCTGACGGACTTCGGCTTCTCCTGCCAGCTGCGCGAGAACGAGAAGCTCAAAGGTAGGAGGACGGCGAGGCGGGGGCAATGCCGGGCTGGCCTCTGGCCACCCTGTTGCTGCAGTGCTTGTGGGGAGTTGATGGAGTCTCTCCGGCCCCACTGTCTCCTTGGGGCCGGTCCTGCTGCCGCAGGTGCAAATTAGTGCCTGTTGGCTTGGGGTGCCCCCCTGCTCAGGCACGAGCCCGGCTCTGCCTGCGGCACAGCCTCCACACCTCACTCCTTGCCATGATGAAGTTGCTGCCCATGAGGAAAACCATCCTATTCTTTCCGCTTTTTTCCCCTCCAGTTGACCCTCGTTACCCCATCCATTTACTGCCCAACATTAAGGTTTTTTCCCCACTCCTACGCTGTGAAGAGCCACATAACCAACAACGGGCATCCCCCCCCCGCGGGCATCCCCATCGCTCTCTTCACTCGCATTTTAGCTATCATAATCCACCAAGAAAAGTCACCAGTGAGACGCACACAGGTTGCAGTTACTCCCTGTGAGCACCATTGCTGCGAAGATCCCAGCTGGGATCCAGACCCCCTCATCGCCTGCTTGGGGGTGGGTGGGGACGGCTCAGACGCTCCGGGCGGCTCAGGGGACGCTCTGCCTCGTCTTTGCAGAGATCTGCGGCACGCCTGGCTACCTGGCCCCCGAGATCCTGCAGTGCTCCATGGATGACGAGCACCAAGGCTACGGGAAGGAAGTCGATATGTGAGTGAGGCGTTTGCCTTTTTGCCTCGGGCTGCTCCCAAAACACGCGTGGTTTGAGACACAGCAAGAGTTGTGCAGATAGGAACCAACTGGAGTGTTTGGAAGGAACTAAGTGATGCACCAAAAAACGCCCTCGGGGGCTGTGAGGGGCTATCCTGGCGACCAGGGGGCTCTGGCACAGCGCTGGGGGAGAAGCAGCCTGGGGACGAGCCCGTCTCCCCGCTTTGCCCCGTCAGGGATGGGGGAAAGCAACGCTTTCTGCTCATAAAAATCACCTCAGGGGCTGGAATCCAAGACACAGGGCTTTTTAAACACACCCCATAGTGAGACATGAGCCTGAGGCAGCCCCCAAGAGAGCAGCCAGCTCAGGAAAGCCCATCGGAGCCCAGTCTAAGCCCTGTGGGGACTTTGCCACCATCTCTGGTGTCTTTGGGCTCAGGTCTTTAGTGGTCAGAGCTGTAACCACCCACTTGAGACACACCAGGGCATTTCAGCCCCTTTTCACTTTCAATACCTCCGTTAAGCCCCGCACCAGGACACTGAACACCACAGCCTGAACTGAGACAGCCCCAGAGCATCCAGCCCTGCTGGCACCACCACATCCCACCCTCCTGCACCCTCTCCGTCCCCTAAAAAACCCAGAAAACCCAAGAAAGGCAAACAGCCCCAACTTACAGCTTCCTCCTGCAGCATCCAGGAGAGCGGCTCCACATCAACACAGCTCAAAAACCCCAAGCCCCTCCCCAGCAGCAGGGCAGCCCCTGCTCCTTATTACCCATCAGGGCTAACGAGCCTCAGCAGCGAGCTCAGCCGCCCTTGTTGCACACCACGCAGGGCAGCGTCCTCCTGGTTTTCCAGGGTGGCAAAGCGCAGCGTGCCCCGGCCGGGGGCAGGCACCGAGCCACCCCCGGGGCGCGGATCCAGCCGGGTGCCCCCTGGGTGCTGCTGGGGGCTGGAGGGTCCCGCTGGGCTGCCCGCAGGTGGAGCACCGGGGTGATCATGTACACCTTGCTGGCCGGCTCGCCTCCCTTCTGGCACCGCAAGCAGATGCTGATGCTGCGGATGATCATGAACGGGGACTACCAGTTTGGCTCCCCGGAGTGGGACGACCGCTCGGACACCGTCAAGGACCTGGTAGGCGCTTGGGGATGGGGAAACCTTTGTGGGGGGCGGTTTGCAGACACCTGGGACACCCCGGGTTAATCTGCTGCCCTCGTGCAGATCTCCCGGTTCCTGGTGGTGGACCCGCGGCAGCGGTACACGGCTGACGAGGCGCTGGCCCACCCCTTCTTCCAGCAGTACGACGTGGAGGAGGTGCGGCACTTCAGCCCGTTCCGGAAATTCAAGGTGAGGTTGGATATGGGGGTGTCTCGGTGCCCCAGCCCTGAGCCCGGGAGCTGGAGCAGCCGAGCGGTGGGATGGGTTTTCCAGCTGGGCTGGGAGAAACTGGGAGTTCAAGAAGGCTGATGGAACTGGGCTTTGGGAAGATATGGCAGCCTGGGTGGAGGCCCTTCTCCAGGCACTGGTTTGCTTGCTCCCTGGTCCTTCCTAGGGGCTTTTCACAGAAGAGGATTAAATAAGAAAAGGGAAAAGCCTGCCTCCCCCGCAAATCATTAAAAAAAAAACAAACCCAAAACACTTCTAAGGGGAAATCGATGAGCCTGACATCACACGGGTGCATCAAATGATGCAGAAGTTGGTAAAACAGAGGAATCGTTTCCCTTCCCTCCAGCCAGCCGTTCGGGCGGCTCAGAGGTACCCACAGTGGCATTAGGTGACACACTTAGGACCAACCCGCAGTTTTGACGTTACGGGCACACTTGGAAAAAGCCTGTACCACCCACACGGGACTAAATACCCGTGCCAGCAGCCGGGCTCCCTCCCGACTCCTCCGCACGGGTAGCAGCCACGGGGGATGCGCCAGGGCCGACCCAGTCCCGTGGCAGGACGCGCTCCAGCCCCTTCCCCCTGTGCTGCAGGTGATCTGCCTGACCGTCCTGGCGTCGGTCCGTATTTACTACCAGTACCGGCTGGTCAAGTCGGTCACCAGGGAGCTGGTGGTGCGCGACCCGTACGCCCTGAAGCCCGTCCGCAAGCTGATCGACGCCTGCGCCTTCAGGACCTACCGGCACTGGGTGAAGAAGGGGGAGGCGCAGAACAGAGCCGCCCTCTTTGAGAACACCTGCAAGGCCATTTTGCTGACCCTGGCAGCCGAGGAAGGGCTGTTTTGATCGCGGCTGCGTAAGCCAATGTTTGCTCAGAGCTAAGGCAAGTAAAATCTTTGAAAACCAACCGGTGATTTCTTTCCCTTTTTCTTAAGAGCTGCGGCTGGCCTCGGGTCAGGTGCAAACGCGAGCCCAGCAGACGGCTGCGATTTGCCCCGGGGGCGTCCCGCTGTCAGGGATGGGTTTGGAGAAGCTGCCTCTAACAGAGCCGTAACCAGATGCGCTCGGAGCAGCAGCGCTGCTGCTTGGGGAGGGCTCAGCTCGGCCCCGCGGCAGGACCCTTCTGGGGCAGGTGCAGGTGGAGGAGGGACGAGCAGCGCCCCGAGGGGCGTCCTCGCCCACCCGCGTGCTCGGGGCTTTGGTGGCAGAGCTTGCGCGCAGCCAGTTTGCGGCCCTTGTGCCGGCTGTGGCACCTGGGGGGGGGGTGTGTGTCACTGGTTTGTGTCATCCGTGCACTTCGAAACGAGCACACGTGCGGTTTTGTCGCTGTTTAAGGGTCAATAAAAGCACTTTGTTTCACTTCTGGGAAGGCTCGGAGGCTGGTACGAAGCTGGGATTTCCCAAGGAGACGGGGACCGATGGACGGTTCCCCTTCCAGGGACGTGCCCCCATCGCCCCCCCGCAGCCGCCCCTGAGGGCGGCCCCATGCCAGCAGTCACGGGGGGCTGCGGGTGTTCGCTGCCTGGGGCTGGGGTCCGAGCAGCCCAGGCCCGCTCCCAGACACGCCCCCCTCCGCTTATCTAAAGCAGACACCGAGAGGAGAGCTGCAATAGCTACCACACCAAGCGGACGCTAAGACAAAACGCCCTGCCTGCCATTCCCAGTCGCGGCTCGCGCCCAGGCGTCCCCGTGCGGAAAGGAGTTTCAGCTGAAAGTATTCCTTTTTAATTTTTAAAACCGTCTCGATGAAAGCGACTGCTGGGGGTTACTGTTCGTCTCCACAGGAGAAAATGCCTCCAGGTCTTCCCGAGCGACCTCTTCAGAGCTCAGGTTTGGTCCGGCTTTTCTCGGCCGCGACAGGCGGGATGTCGGCAGCGCAGCGGAAGCTGAGGTTGTCGGAGGCCGAGTCTGGCGTGTTCCCCATTCTCACGGGGGAAAAGAGACCCAAAGTTAGGGATCCTGCCTAGTTAACGCTTACACCCTTTAACGTGACCCTCTGTAACAGAATAGAAACATCTTCCACTTCCCTCGAATAACTTCAAGAAAAGCATTTAATTCTAAATACTTGATGGAAAACACACATGATGTGAGAAGCAATTAGGAATGTATTTATAGCAGGAAAATTTTTAGCAGCATTTGTGGTATGTTTTCCTAACGGCTTCTCAGAAAAATTGCGTAGGAACAAACAAACGTCCTTCAAAATAACCCCCCCTTCCAAAAAAACCCGGCCAGAAGAAACCGCTGCGAGCGGCGCCTGGGCGTTGCCAGACCCTACCTGGTAGCGACGCGAGCTCTGTGATTCGCAGACCCGTCTGCGGTGTCGATCCACGAGGCGCCTCGCAGGACCCGCATGTTCTGAGCGCGCGGCCGCGGCCCCGGCGGCAGGTACTCCGACGCCGTCCACTCCCAGGTGTTTCCCAGCAGGTCGTAGAGCCCTGAGACGCAGGCGGTTTTGCATCAGGATGATGAGAGCACATTTGCCAGGGCTGCAAAAGCGCTTTGGTGTACGGGAGGGGGGCACAAGTTTCAAAGCATCACTGCAAGAGCGTGGTTTAATGGTGAGACTGGGAACCAGCAGCTCGCTATTGCAAACCGGCCCGTTTACAGCTCAGCCTTCACCAAATCTCTCATTTAAACGGCCTCACTGTTTCCCGCCTGCACGAGGCCATGGCACCCGCTGCCCTCAAAACAACGCGCTTGGGATTTTCAGGTAAATCACATGGAAGTGCAAAATAACCGCCTGCTCGGGGACGGTTTGGTGCCTTGAAGCACCCCGGGTGCCCTCAGCCAACGTCAGTACCCACCATCAGCGCTTTCGCTGGGCTCGGTTGTTCTATCGAGATGCTGACGCGACCCTGCGTCCTATCTGCAACCCTGCTACAGTTACGGGATTTCAAAATTAGCGTTGAATGGATATTAGGACGCAGACGCCATCCCCGAAGCCGGGGTGGGGATGCCTGCTCCGTACCATAGTTGTTCTGAGGAGGGAACGCTGCCACCGGCGAGACGCCGTGATAACCGTCCTCAGCCGTGTCGAGCCTCGGGAAGTCGCCCTGTGGGAAGAAAGATCACCCCGCGCAAAGACCCCCGCCGAGACGCCACGAGGTCCTGCTCTGCCCAGGACCGCCCTACGCCCAAATAACAGAACAACTCCATTGCACGCGAACTCTACGCAGCGTTTCTGGCCAAGAGAGGAGTCCAACCCGCCGGGGTTCTCCCAAGACGCCCCCTTTTCAAACAAACTCCTGTATGAGTTTTTGGTTACGTATGAGTTTTTGGAAGCGCTGAAATCCTGGTTTCCCAGGGAAGCTGGGCTGACTCTGCTCCCTCTACGGCTATTTCGGATAACCTCCCCGGAGCGAACTCGGGCACCCTGTGGGTAAGCCTGCATCGCCTCCCCGGCCCGTGCAGCCTGCGCAGGCAGCCCCGCGCGCTCCGTGGGCGCGTTAAACGCCATCAGAAGAGCTCAGCGTCGACAGGATGATTTTTAGGATCTTACCTGCCACAGATTTGTACGGTTCGGCTGAAACTTGTTTCCCCAGGGATACTCCCTTTCTGCCAAAGAGGAAGAGCCGCCCGTTACCCCCGTCTCGCTCCAGCCTCTGCATTTGCCTATTTTTAACCAGGCTTTTACCACCGTCCTTTCCTGCTCAGCTCAGGACACCGCCAGGGGCTGCGTGAACGGGGCCGGTCCCTCTAATCCCTATAGACACTGCCAAGGAGGCGAGGAGAGACGGGAATCGGCAACAGCTTCCCACTCACAGCCCACCGCTCGCGCCAGGGAGGCGCGCGGCCCCGGCAGCGATCCCGGCGGCCGCTTCGTGCCGCCGTCAGCGTGGGGGGCGGGTGGTCGCTCCTGGCCCCAACCCCGAAAAATGGTATTTTTAGCTGGCAGAAGTGCTTTGTTCAGGAAGATACACTAAGCCCATAGATAAGTCACTTCTATAGTAGTAGTAGTAGTAATAATAATAATAATAATGATAATAATAATAATTTGACTCCCAGGCCAAAAGAGGTGGTGCAGCCCCCAGATTAACCTCTGAAAACATCCCTGGACAGAGGTTTAGATCCGGCAGACCTAACATTACTCGATGCCTCGGTTTGGGAAAAGGTCAGAGCTGGCGGTACGTACGCTCCAGTCCTCCCCTGGCAGCAAATTCCCACTCCTCCTCCGTCGGCAGCCGCTTCCCCTTCCAGGCGCAGAACGCCCGCGCGTCGTTCCAGCTCACGTGCAGCACCGGGTAATCCAGCCTGTCCTTGATGCTGGAGCCAGGACCTGAGGGCTGGCAGGAATTGTGCCAAACAGATTTTAATGGATTTTATAAACTTTTCCACTAAAAAGGGACTAAAGGACAGGACAGACCAAGGCAGGGAACGTGCAGCAACCAGAGATGCTATTTTTCCCCCCCGTTTTTGGTCGGTACGGGTCAGCACGCACCAGCACGGAGCGGACTCACCGCCTCGGGCTTTTACTCACCTGTCGCCAAAACGCCTTCTCGACGGGCAGCCACCACGGGGCAGACTGGGAAAAGGAGGGACACCAGATTAAAGACGAACCAGTGCCCCCCCAGCAGCGCGTGTAAAGGGCGCGCGTTAGTCTGGGAACGGTTGAAGGCTGCAGTTTGAGCTGGGCTGCCACGGGCGTTTTGATAGCGCTTCCCAACAGAGTAGAGGCGTCTGCTTTTAAAAGTGAAAACAGACCAAGAAGGCCATGCCGTTCAGTGTTTCTATTTTAAGGTTTGATTAATAAAGTACTTGAAGGCGCTTTGCTCTCTCCCAGCTCACCGGAGCACCCCCCGAGGCCAGCCTGGCACTGTTTGGAGAGGGGGTAGACAGAGGAGCGCCAGAAACCAACCCAGGCTCAACCCTGCTCTTAGTCTTAAAAGCAAAATAACCCAAGACTAAAGAAAAACCACCGAGAACGGCCGGACTCTGCACTGACAGGTGGCTGCTACGCAGTGGAAAAGCAAGGGGCTCCCCGCCCGGGTTTTTTTACTTAAAACGGAGAGGTCGGACAGGGACGCGATCAGAAACACCACCTCCACCATCCCCGCTGAAACTCATCCCCAAGGGATTTAGATTTACCTCCAGCTTTTGGGTGACTTTTTTCTTCAGCTCTTCGGATAAGAAATCCTCAAAGACAAAGCTCCAGCCAAACGCTTCCGCTTCCGTTTTGTATTTCTTTTCTCTAACAAACTCCCTGGCACAAATACAACACGCTCAGGTGGCCGGGGAGGAGTCCTCCGAGGGTCGCGGCGACCCGCGCAGGCGACGAGCTCCGAGCAAGGCAAAGCGCGCAGGGCCCGCAGGCGCCCGCGCGCGGGGAGGCCCGGCCCCGGCCGGTTCCCTGCAGACGCAGCGGATCCGGCCGTCCCGCCTGCAGCCCTTCGCAGACCTGATCGTTTTACCTTACCCACGCAGGTAAACTCACCCCGCAGCCTGGTCTTCCATGAAATGTAACAGTCGCACACCCCAAAAATCCCTTAAAGCCACTAAAACCTCCGGCTGCTGCGAGTTAAATGTCCCCAAACGCAAACCACTGTCAGATAGCGCTGAATAACCTCACCCTGCTTCGGCCCCGTCTGCTTCCCCATCGCCCGAGCTGCAGTGACCGCCGGGACTGGGTGTTGCTGGGCAGTCACTGGTGTGCGCGAGCATCGGCTCTTTTTAAGCGACGGGGGCTCAGGCGGGCGAGCGAAGGCGCTTCCCCAGTGCATTTACTGCTGCCCCGCGCGAGGGCTTCTACCAACCGCCCGGAGGAGCCGTCCCCTACTTACAGATGGGAACCGAACCCGCAGGAACCCGAAATCTCCAAAGCCCCGTTAGCGAGGAAAGGACAGGCGCGCACAAGCAGGTTTGCAAGGAAAAAAGAAAAGAAAAAAGAAAGGAGAAGGAAAAAGAGAAGGGGGGGAAAAAAGGAAAAAGAGAAGGGGGGGGAAAAAGGAAAAAAGGGGAAAAAGGGAAAAAGAGAAGGGGGAGAAGGGGGAAAAAGGGGAAAAGGGGAAAAAGAGAAGGGGGAAAAAGGGAAAAAGGGAAGGGGGGAAAAGGGGGAAAAGGGGGAAAAGGGGGAAGGGAAAATAAAAAAGAAGGGAAAAAAAGGAGAAATAAAAAAGAAGGGGAAAAACGGCAGAAGGGCAGAAAGGCGAGCGCGTTTGCACGCCCGGGGCGGACGCCTCAGCCCGCCCCCGCCGGCGCGGTTCATCACCGGGGACGTTGCTGCCCCCCGAGGCCGGGGCCGCCCCCGCCCCGCCGCCGCCCCGCTCCTACCGGAACTCGGCGTTGGTGACCGGGCGCTTGTCGATGGCGAAGGGCCCCAGCGCCACCTCCCGGGGCCGCCGCTCTTCGCTGCCCGTGCGGAGCCGCCCCCCCGGCAGCCGCACGGCGCCCGCCTCCTCCCCGAGCGCTGCAAGGGAAGGGCGGCGGTGGCGGGACCTTTCCCTTCGGGACGCGGCGTCGGGCGGCGGGGCCCCGGGGCGGCCCTGGGCGAGGCCCGCGCCCCCGGGCACCGAGCCCGAGAGGCTCCGAGGTCGCGTTTTCGGTGCCGTTTTCGGCGCCTGCCCCGGCCCCGCTCAGGTCAGCCCGCGGCCGCTCCCTCCGCGGGCTTCCCCGCCGCCGCCCCGGCCCCGGCCCCGGCCCCGGCGCTCACCCCGCGGGCCGCCGCCCAGCAGCCAGCAGCAGAGCAGCAGCGCCGGCGCCATCCCCGTCCCCATCGCCGTCCCCGGCGGCTCCGGAGCAGGGACGCGAAGGGCGGGCGGAACGGCCGGGCTCTGCCCCGGAAGAGCTGCGGCCGGCGGGGAGGGGCCCCGGGCCCGGCCGCCGCCGGGGCTCAGCGAGCAGCCGCTCGCGTTTTCAGGAAAAGGGACGCTTTGGTGACGTGGCCGTGACGTGCGAAGGGCGGCCAGCACCAAACCCACCGCACCCTGCCGGCATCCACGCGCCTCTCACCCGCAAAAGGAGTTTTCGGGTTTTTGTTTGTCTGGAAGAAGGCCGCTTTGGTGCCCTTGGGTCAGGCAGCCGCGGCAGCAAAGCACAACCGGGACGAAGGAAACTCACCCGAGACCGCGGAGGGGTTCGCTCCACCGCCAAGGCCCGGGACGGCGGTCTCGCCCCGGCGTAGGCCGTAAAGACTTTAACCCAGCCGAAAAAGTGCTAAAACCATCCACCCGCGCGCCACGACGCGGCTGCCAGCACCCACCGGGACCACGGGGGAGCAGGGAAACGCGGCCGGTTCTGTACGAAAGAGGCGGCGATGTCTGAAGGGCTGCACGGGCTCCGCGGGGAAGCGGGGCCCGCAGCCCACCCCCGCTCACAAAGGCCGCAAGCAGCACGTTCACGAGGGAAGTTTTAAATAAGCGGCAGGCCTGAAGCACAGACGTACGAGTTTATTGGGCGAAAAGGGAGGGGAGTGCAGCTGCACACTTCAGTGAGATCGGAAATAAATAGCAACTGTTTAGAGCCAAGCCTTTGAACAGCTGCCCAGGGTCTGAGCGGCCGCGCGTACCGGAGAGCGGCTGCTGGCTCCGGCAGTGACCCGCTGCGGCGGCGCGGGGCCTCTCGGAGGGCGCGGCCCGAGCTGACCGCCGTCGCCAGCAGCAGACCCCGCTCAGCCCTTCAGGGAGGACATTCCAGCTCGCATGATCTCGTCCACCAAGAGAATGTTGCTGGCGATCACCGTGCTACAAACAGAAAAGAAAGGCTGTTAGAATAGCGGGTTTGATGTAGTTTGAAGACAGCTCGGCTTCACTCCCGCCTTTCGAGACCGCTTCCTCCACGTGGGATCCCTCCGTTCCACACCGCTCCAGCACTTTCACCCGCCGAACGCCCAGGGCTCTGTGAAGTGAGAACACCGAGCACCTACCACGAGTGAAGCAGCTGCTTTTTGACGTTGTAATTGTCCCAGATTCCAGCCGCCGCAGCCACCATCGGCTCCCCTGCAAAAGAAGCACAAGCCTTTAACTGACCAGTTCACGTCGTTCAAAGGACGACCTTCCGCTGCCCGACACCCGACATCGCTACATCCAACACCGCGTCGCCGCGCGCTTTATCTTCGCAAAAACCAGAACACACGTAAGCGCCGCGGCACGCCAAGGCCGACCGCGGCAGCTGTGGCGATTCAGATAAAGGATTTATTGTGATCAACCAGGGCGTCCCGCGTAGCTGTCTGTGAAAAAGGAACGGCGCTCTGCATTCAGAGCAGCTTGATTCTTCAGGGAGCTGAGCCATGACGGTTTCCCGTTAGTTTAGGAGGTTCCTACC
This sequence comes from Platalea leucorodia, assembly GCF_965183815.1. Classification (NCBI taxonomy): domain Eukaryota; kingdom Metazoa; phylum Chordata; class Aves; order Pelecaniformes; family Threskiornithidae; genus Platalea; species Platalea leucorodia. The sequence continues at coordinate 12,466,566 of NC_138838.1, read as the reverse complement.
AGTGTTCAGATCAACGCCAGTGAGCTGCCCCGATTCCGCGTGCTCCGTCTGGACCTTCACCAGCGTTTCCTGGGGATCGTAGCCAGAGTTCTGGGCGAGAACCTTTGAGAGAACAGAGACGTTCTTTCGTGCTGTTAATTACGAGACCTCCAGCAGGGAAAGCGATGGGTCTCAGCGTGCTTTAAAGCCACTCTATCCAGGAGCTCCTCGTACCTTGGGGATGATGAGCAGGGCGTCTGCGAAAGCCTGAACCCCCAGCTGGGCTCTTCCTCTCACGTTCGGTTTATGCTTAACAAGAGCACTGGCCACTGCCACCTCTAGAGCACCGGCCCCTGGAACCACACATCCTGCAAGGGAGAACTCGGGACTGAGACGGCGCAATAAGCGCTATTCCAATTTAAACAGTTCCTTTTTAGTCTAGTTTGATCTCTGCCCTCACCCCTAAGAGGACAGCTTGTATCTGGCCAGGAGGTACTTACACAGTTACCAACCACTTGCAAAATACGGGGTGCAAGAACAGTAACTAAAAGCGCTTTGCCCTGGATACACTCAGCTCGGTGCCCGACTGCAGCGGGTACCACGGAAGCTGATGAAGCAGTCACTAATTTGGGGATGAGTTTCAGCAGAAGACCCTTCACATCGCTCAGCGGAGCGGAGACTTACCATCCTCGATAGCGTTCTTAACAGCACGCAGACCATCTCTTACGGCATCCTTGATCTGTGTCAGCGTATGCTTGTTCGGCCCCCTGATCAACAGGGTAACAGAGCGGGGGTTGTCGCACTTCTCAATGAAGGTGTATTTCTCTTCACCCTGTAGAGCAGCGTTACGTGTTCGTGTCATACATCTGCTTAATCAACGTGTATGTGTAATAAAAAAACCTGAACAGACACTTTCAGGTTCAGTTCTGCACTAACAGCACTTCAAGAAGTGATGAGAAGCAGCAGAACCTTCTTTCCGTTGCCTCAGTTTTACAGATATTAAAAGCATAGCATGGCAGTAACAGCAGGAAAACACAGCGCGACGAGAGCCAATACCCAGGTAGATGCTCACGTCCAAGCGCACGCCGGGCTGTGAAACGCCACCAGCCTTTATTCATGCTGGCGCGTAGCTCTCAAAGCACTTCAGAAAAATCCACGCACGGACATACCAAGGCAGAGGAAAGCTGGCGCCAAGCGAGATCGGCCCGGGCGTATTTAGCCCGGCTTCGGCCGAGAGCTCGGTGTACTCACCAGCGTATACTCGTAGACGAGCCCTGCGTGTCCCAGACAGTCAGGAGTGAGATCCTCCACAGAGTTCATGGCAGTGCCGCCGCACGCAAGGGTCAGCCTGGGAGAGAGCACGGGCAGCTTAGCACTTGCTTTGTATTAAGTAAAACCTGAAGTCACGGACGTAACGACAGTATTTCAGCACGCCGACCACCACGCTGGTTACGTGGAAGGCTTGGAACAGCTCGCTTCTGTTCGTGAAAGAACTCTTCACAAAACCAAGCCTGTAGAAGGAAGTCTCCTCTACAGGTGTCTGCGTTTAAAGCATATTGACAGCTCAAGTTCCTACGTCACTCCGCGCGCCGAACTGACGTTTCTGTGGTTTGTAAAACCACCCCGATACAGCAGTCGGAGCCGGACAGACCGAAGGGGACTTTTAGTGCAAGTCCTTGAAGGTGGATTCAAGGCAGACTTGGCCTGAGTTTGGAAGAGCAAGTTGTTTTACCCCCTCCTCTCCCCAGGAACTGACCTTTCCATGTTCCTTCTTTTAGCTCTCCGCAAAGCAACTATTCCTTCTTTCGCAAGTGCATCCAAGGAAAATGGGTCAATTCCCTAGAAACAAAGACAGTGGCCATCAGGATAAAGAAAAAGCTAAACACACCCTCTCTCAGCCTGACACTAATGGGCAAGTTCTTCCTCAGGGCTCAAAGAAGATCTCAAACAGGAACTGTAGGCACATACTCAAAAGTTCAGCCTAAAAATGTAGCTATTTCTGGCTGAAGAACTGTACAAAGTGAGTCAAACCGCACACGGCTTGCCAAGAAAGCCAGCAGTCCCCATTCAGTTTTCTAGTGAGTTACACCCTTCATCTCACCTTCTGGTTGATCACAATGAATCCTTTATCTGAATCGCCACAGACTCTTCGTTTCAAGTCTATGATTTTGTTCACTCTGTCTTCAATGAACTTTCTTTCTGCTTTCACTAGCTTCTCTCTCTCTTCAGCACTTTTATAGAAGAATCCAGAGCTCACCTCTCTGCGGGAGGGGAACAAAAAATAAAGGCAGTAAGAAAACTATCCTCTCTGCTGTAGAAATCAACTTAAGCATAAGGAATCGATCCTTTCAGCAACATTCCAAGAAAATCAAACAAACCAAATGAGACCCCCCCACCCAAACCAGCGTGCAAGGTACAGCTGTCCCTGCTCTCTAGTTCAGAGCTTTTCCACTGCAAGAAAGAAGGCACGCATCCGAAACGGAGCGAGCTCCGGAGGATACTTACGTGTTCGCTCTGCAATATAAAATTATGCCCAAGAAAGGACAGACTTCCAGCCTTTTTTCAATGAAACAACAAAATAAAAACCACTACGAAGCTCTGCCTCACAAAGACATTTTCTCAGCCACCGGCTTCCCTTTTCCAAAAAAGGGCTGCAGAAGGAGCATCACCTCTTCCATTCCACCTTCCGCACTGCCTGCCTCGCTCTAGAGGAGTCTACGCACTCCTGTCGGTTCTTACTTAAGCACACCTTAAATACAAGTCTAACACATGAGCGTTTTCTGCTCTTCACTTTGGTGCTGCGTACTTACGTTTTCTCATATTCTAGGGATACGTTGCAAGTAAGAACATAAGCATCTTCCACTCTTTTCTTCATGTCAGGGTGACGAGCGCCATGATCCAAAACCAGCCCCCTAATCAGCCTGGAAGATTAAAAAGCATTTTGTGTGTCAGCATACTCATACAGAAGATACGCACTTCGTGGAAGCGGGGAGCGGTCAGAACCGACAGTGCGACTGGTCAAACACGAGCTGCCCGTGCGCCTGTCTTGGGAGTGAACAACGATCGTGTATCCCACTTCCAAGGGCGTGCCCATTCTCATATGAACAGCATGCCAATCGGAGTGCGAAAAAGGAATTTATTCTGGCATAGTGTCTGACTGCATTAGCTACTGCGGAAAGCTAGTGCAGAATTCGCCCATGCCCCTGACGTAAATATAAAGCCTACGGAATATCCGCGGATGACCACAACCCAGCTTCCATTTATCGAATGCTATTTGTACTTGTAATGAACAGATACCAGCCTAAAGCAAACACTATTACTAAGAAAAAAAGTATTTATTCGATATTGTGATGTAAAAGCCTAAGCCAGCGTTACTCTGCTATTCAAAAATCTCTTGTCAGGGAATCAAGTTCAGTGACTGGGGGACTTCTGCTGCCTACATCATTTATGGCTGAAATCTGTCCTTCTGCCCCTTCCCTAATCACTTTTCCAGGGGTAGCTTTAGGACACCCAAGTTCTAAAAAGAAAACAAAACCGCATGGACCACTCAAACATCAGGGCACCATTAAACCGAAGCTCAAGGCTACGCGTTACTTACGTTGTGTCAGTTTCTGATTTGTGCTTCATCTCCATGATCTCCACCATGTGGAGGTCAATAGGCTCATCTGGTTTCCTGACTGTCAAAACAGAATCTACTACAGCCTGGAAGAGAGGGGAGGGGAAAAAAGCCCCCAAAACGACCATAAGTCTTCCGAAGTGCAAGGTGACATCTTTCCATCCACCCTTCACTCAAGTAATAATCACAGCGCTTTAAAACCTGGACCTCTTCACACAAAAAGAGGCAGAAGAGGGACAGGCACTTACCTCCGTTAGGATGTCAGCAAGCTCGGTGTGAACTTTAGTACGGAGGGATGTTCTGGCAACATCTATAAGGGTCTCCCTGTCCATTTCCTTGGTTACTTTGACCTGCTCCAAAACTTCAAGTGCTTTTTCCTTTGCAATCTCAAATCCTTCTGCTACTATTCTAGGGTGCAAACCCTAATGCGAGGAAAGAAGGGAAATCATTAGACAACAGAAGACAAAATGGTACTTTTTCACAAACAGGTCCTGTGGTTTCAACATCCCATGTAACGTCACACCATAGGGAATACGCATCCCACAAGAAAATGTACTGTCCTTCTGAATACATATAAAAGGAATGCAAATCCTTCCAATGCAGAGGAAAAGCACAGCTTATTCTAGCACAGAATTGAAACCAAGGGAACTACAAAGCACACTTGGGTGTTCACTGTGCAATACGAATGCCTGCTCTGTACCTTATAGTATCCAAAATACCTAACGTCAGGGAGGATCTCCTTGTTAACGTACAAGTAAAAGGAGTGATTTAACTCACACAGACAGAAGTAACAGCCGGTATCAGAGAAAACCTTATTAACAGCTACAGTATCCACAATAAGCAGTTTTGGTTTTGAACAAGTCTTAAGTCCTCTCCAGCTTTTCCCCATTTTACAAGTTCTGTGATGCACTCATTTTAAGCAGAAATATATATTCATTTCCATGTTTGACTTATGAGCATTAAGCATTAAACACAAACAAGCTGAATGGTCTCAGATGAAGCTTTTACCTTGTCCACCTCCCAAAGAAACACTGCATACGCACCTCAGAAATATAGAGATCTGCCTGCTTTAGGAGCTCTCCAATGATCAAGACATTTGACGTGGTACCATCTCCAGTGATGTCATCTTGCGCTGTCGCTACTTTTGCTATCAAGGAGGCTGTGGGGTGTTGTATTTGCTAAACAAAAGTAAGAAGCTGAGCAGTAAGTCTTACTGCACTGGTACAGGAAGAAAGCAATCTGAAATCAGCTAAACGAAATATTTATGGACTAGCTGGTGTTTTCATGATTCACCTCAATTTAGCAGGTTTCAACACATAACATCAATTACCAAAAATGATCTCTTTGACAACAGGTTGACTGAATTAAGCCACATAATGCTATTTCCCGCCTCAGATTATGCATCTATACACAAACATGTTGAGTGCTAAGAGCCAAAGTAGTCCTCAAGTCATTATGAACCTGACAGAGCCCTTTTCTCCTGTAGGCAAAGGATTCACCATCACAACTGGACCGTGGCAGGCACTAAAACCAGCATGCTCAGAGCTAATTTAGGAATCTCTGCACGACCAGTGCTGTACATCCCCTCACTGGTTTGCTATTTCTTTGGCAGTTTATTTTACTCATTCTCAGGAAACCAAAGAACATTCAACTAGTTTGTTGCTTGTCGGTTCCTCTGCTAAGTAGTACCTTTGGTGTTCCGGCTATGAACATCGTTCCTGTCTGCCCAAACTTCACAACCACCACACATGATCTTACGCTACTTACACAAGTCAGCCTTTTAATTTAAGGAACATGCACATCACTTAGCACCTCCAACGGCTGACTGAAGAGCATTTTAACACAGGTTGAAGCCTATGAACCTACAAAACAGTACCCCCATTTGAAGAGGTTGGTGCTTGGTAACTGTACTAGAGCGAGATAAGATCAAATGGGACCATTCATACTATCGTTTAGCTTTTCACCATTATTTTTTAAAGCACTACCTCTAGTGTGAAGGAACCGACGTAATTAATTTTTCCTGTTTGCCAGACCACCGTGTATATTAACTTAGACACTTTATGCTGAATTACAAGAGCCGGCCAGTGGACTGAAATGCTCCACGCACGGGCTGTGCCCACCCGGGGGATGGGGGCACGCTGCAACCCGACAGCCCCGGGACCCAGGGCCCACGGGTGGGCCCGGCCATGCCACCGGCTCCCAGCGCAGGAGAGCCCGCGGGGTGACATCACCCCACGTGTAACCTTCACCCCTGCGTGGGAAACTGTGATACAACCCCAGGCCCGGCGGGAAGCCGATACGAGCTGCATCCATCACCCAGATTTAAACACTTTCCACGCCCAGGAAGAACTCATGGAGAACTCTGCTGTCTGAGGCCTGCTCAAGTACGACGGAAGCACGTGTTCCGTAAGCAAAAGAGAAGGCGACAAAAATGTCCATTATTTAAACAGCTTATGCTTCCTTTTTAATCGCCAAATTGGCAGGCAAACTTTATTCAGCATCTGCCAAGCTGCACTTATTTACCTTCCTCCCAAGGGAGGGTTTCCCCTCAACGCACAGGGCAAGTGCCCCAGAAACGCAGGCGGGGGCAGCAGGGGACGCGGCCCCCTCCGCCACCGGCACCCTGCGGGAACAGGAGCGGGCTCCGGCTCCCCCCGTCCCCCCACGGCTGCCCAAGGCGCCCACCCCCCGCCGAGGCCCGGCTCACCATCTCCTGCAGCAGCACGTTGCCATCTTTGGTCAGCTTGATGTCTCCAGCCCCCGACACCAGCCTGCGGGCGACAGGAGGCGGGTGAGCAGCGCCCCCCGGCCCCGCCACCCGCAGCGATCCCCCTCCATTCATTCGGCCCCACCCGGCCCCGCCGCCTCCGCCTTTGTTCCCGGCCGCATGGCGGCGGCAGGAGCGGCGTCCCGGCCCCACACCGGCCTCCCCCGGCCCCACACCGGCCTCCCCCGGCCCCACACCGGCCTCCCCCGGCCCCTCTCCTCACGCTTCCCCTCCGGTCGTAACGGCCGCCCGCGCTTTAAGACACCGCCGCCCCCCCCCCCCCCCCCAACCCCGACGGGGGCGCGGGGGGTTCCCTCACATCTTCATGGTGCCCTTGGGGCCCAGGTTGGTCCTCAGCACATCCTGGAGCCCGCGGGCCGCGCTGATGTTCACCGCCAGCGCGGCCTGGGCACGGGCCACCTCCGCCTTGGGGTTGAGGGCCTTCACCGCCATGGCCGCCGCTGCGCTCCGCGCTGGGCCAGGCCGCGCCGGGCGGGAGGAGCCGAGCGCCGCGGCGAGGGGCGGGAACGGGGCAGGCCGCGCCTCCCCGCCCGCCCCTTCTAGAACACTCCGAGGCGCGCGCGCGCCCATTGGCCCGCCGGCGCGTCAGCCGCGTTCCCATTGGCCCGCCGGCGCGTCAGCCGCGTTCCTATTGGCCCGCCGGCGCGTCAGCCGCGTTCCCATTGGCTGCGGCGCCTGGCGCTCCGCCGGCCGCCTCCCGCCCCGCCGCTGAGGCGCCGCCGGGGCGCGGCGGTTGGCAGCCGCGGGCTGTGTGGAGCGGGCGCCGCGGTTAACGGGGAGCGGAGCGTTCACGGGGAGCCCGGCCCCTCGGGGGGGAGCGGCCGGTGGCGGCCGGCGGTCAGGCGGTGCGTGTGGGAACGAGGCCTTTGAACGGGCAGGGTCGCTCGGTCGTTAATCCCACCCACTCATGTGACAGGCACCCCCCTCCCGGCAGGTTCGCAGAACCGTGAGAATAAATAATTAAACCGGTGATTTAACATTAGATCGATGGAATTAATAGTTAAGCGGACCGGATTAATAATCAAAATAGTTCTCGGTAAAAATTCAGAGTTGAGGTTAATCAAAACTCGTCTTAATACAGAAGCTGCTGCGTGGGCCGCCGGGGCCTGCACAGCCACCGCAGCGCAGCCCCGCACACCCAGGCCTTTCCTGAGCCTGAGCCCTTCCCAGGGCTTCCTAAGCACGGGATGAACTCCCCTGAGCCACGCAGAGGTTTCCCGTGGGGCCTGTGGAACAAAACCAGAAATACTGTTAAGGCAACTTTGATGGGTGCTGGAAGTGTTGGGCCTACGTGGCCTGTCGGGGCCCAGGCCCTGAGGCTGCACAATGTTCGTATCTTACCGGCTTCGGGCTCCCGAATGGAGGACAATCGACAGTTTCCCTTGAGAGGAGCTTGAGAAGAGAGCTCCTGCCAGAGCTCCTTACACTCTGCGGGCACAGATTGCACTGAGTTTGGCTCCCACATGGCCCCATCCGGGCTTGTACCCCCAAACCCCCATCTGCTACCTCCGAGCAACTATCAGGCATGGCACAACCTCTTCTTTCAGGGAAGGTGCCGCCCCCAGAATAATCATGGCTGTGGCTGCGGAGGCGTGTCAGGGGGACCCAGGCCGGGTGGGTTTGGTGCTCCTGCAGCCCATCTGCTCCGGAGGGCACTAACCCCCAGCGAACAGGGACAACTGGCCCCGAGGCCAGGATTTCGTCAGTATTTGGTACAGAGAAGACAGCCTCCCCCAACACTCATTCAGCAGGCGTGAGGATGGCACAGGGTTAATCTCCCCCACTCCGTCCCGCTCTTTGCAGCAGGGAGCCCCGGATGCAGCCCTGGGTGCCCGGCTTTGGCACCCCGCCGTGGTGGCGCTGAGCAGCAATGCAACGGGCTGTTCACGCTGTCACGCCGCTTCCAGGCGTGGAGTCTAAGGCTGCTGTTGGGTACAATGTTGTTGCACAAATGTTTTGGGGGAGCTTGACTGAAAGAGTCGGTGAGTGTCAAGTGTCAGGGCAGCCTCGGCAGCCTCGCCGGTTTTGGCAGGAGGCTGTGGCACCTGCTGGGAATCTGCTCTGCTGCTCTGGGCGAGGATCTCGGGTTTCCGGGCAGAACGCCACGCCGTGCAGGAGGCCGTGCATGGCCCGTCAGTCTGCCTTGGCAGCTCTGGAGGGGGCAGCTGCTCATATGCTTGGGTTTCTGGTTTTTAAAGGTTTTAGATGGAGCTGGTGTTTGAGCATAGTACAACACGAGTTTGGAGCCCTTTTGTTTAGCTGAGTGGTAAAATATTTTAACAACGGTGACTTTTCAGTATAGTGGCTGGGCTTTCTGTTCTGTTACTGTAATCATTAGAAATAAACATTAAACATTGCAAAATGCAGGAAATTACACTTGGCATTTCAGAACTGGCTCTGGAACTCTGTTAACGTTTAGTCTTCACTTTTGTTGGGATGCTACCGGCCTGCTGAAACCGTAACAAACCAAACCAAACCACGCCATCCCAGCCCCGAGAGGCCGCAGCGCTGTACCTGAGGTGCCTAGATGCAATGCCCAGTTAAAACACCTGAATCCCCAGCTCTGCCCCGGATTCTGTAGCCAACAGGTCACACACAAAGATTTTGTTGTTCTTTGCTTCTCTGGTTTGTAATATTTTAGCCTTGATCCTCTCCCGGGGCTGCTCTCAGCAGAGGGCAGCCTTGTCCATCCCGTACGCGGGCAGGTTGTATTCGGTGTTTTCCTTGTTCTGTGACCCTCGTGGGTGATGTCCCGCGGAAAGGCAGGAATTATCCGTCCCAGACACCTGCGACGTGCGGGGCTGGCTGCTGACAGCGGCATGGCCGTTCCCCAGGCAGGTTCAGCTTTGTGAGGGGAATTATTGCCGGGAGAAAATAAAGCAGTTGTTCTGGGAAAAAATCAGTTTGAATTTTAGATGGATTTTTTTTGGAAAAAAAAAAAAGGAAAGCCATTTTCAAAGATACTCTAGTCCTTCGTGTAGGTGGTTTCCGCTTTTCGTACAAACGGAGAGGTTTCGTAGTCACGTACAGGAGTTACCTGCTGTGCTTGTGTCGACAGTCACACATCCACGTGAGCTGCGCTTTTCGCTCCTCAACGTCCTCTTCAAGCTCCCAGGCAGAACTCTCCGTGTTTCTTTCCTGGATCACGTGTCTGCGGATAGTTATTTTATGCTGTAGTAGCATTTCTCATTAGTATTTTCACATTAAATCACATTAAATTCCCACATTAAATCCCCATTTTGCAGCATTTTTCAGACATCAGGACAAGCTTTTCTACATTTTTCAGTCTTACCTGTAGTTGCCAAACTGTTCTGCATATTTGTTTTTAATGCATGGTAGAAATACCGGGCAGATGCTTACTAGGCCTAAATCGTCCTTTGAAATCAATGGATTTACAACAAATTACACCAGATTAGAATCAAAATGTTTAACTGAATTACAACCAACGTGTCTGTTAAACTAAGCCAAATAAAGGGAATATCCTTCATGAAATATTCAGCAGCAATTCTCTTAGTCAAATCATGCACTGCTTGTTCTAGCAAAAAAACCTCTGAGATTCCCAGTAAAAGCAGTTTTCTTTCATCTTTATCAAGCTCTGTTTTCATTTAATCTTATTCACAGAAATTCTTTCTAAATCTGTTTTAAAAACATACTGTCCTGTCATGATAAAGCTAGCAAACAGGACCAGGCGGAACAGTGAACCATGTCACCGGTTTTGCAGCAAAGGGGCTTGGTACCAGCTTCTCCCGACACAAGAAGTTACTGATAGATGCTCCCGTTGACAAATGGTCATGTACTGAGGAAGAGACGGGAGGAGAGGCAGGCGAGGCTGTTGATTTTAATTAAGGTATGTCATTTTGAGGGGTAATACTGCCAGAATGGCAAAAGAGATCATGCACAGAATGTGACTGGTGCAGCCAGTGGTGCGGAAACGGTCTTTCAAGACAGGCAGCAGTCATAAGACTCCTATCACAAGCGAATGGAAGAAGCTAAATCAGCTAAACCCGGCTTTCTTGACCTTGAACCAAGCAGGCAGCTTCATCGGTCTGGGCTGGCAGCCCCCCGTTTCCTAACCAGCCTCCACAGGGAAGCTCTTCCGTGGGATGCCAAAGCACGAGCACAGACAGGTTTTGCAATCCTTCCGTTGCTTTTGACAACATTGCATTTGGGGAAACAAAACAGAGCCTTCTCATGAGCAGAAGTTTTAATTTTGCCTTCAAAGCTTTTGATGAATTTTGATTTGATTTTTTGGGGGTGTTACATCGTGCAGTCTGATGTTCCGAGTAACAGCTTAAGCCAAAATACAATATTGCAGTCTTAACTCGCAAAACCTTTCATCTCATCCACAGTGAAAGAAAACAGCGTCCCTGCCTCGCCTCTGATTTCACGCCAAGCGAGAAACTCGTGACTGCTGCTTGTCAGAGCCCCTCCTCGTCCCTCGTCCCTCGCCCTCCCGCGCGGGCGCTCTGCGTGGAGCAAGGTGAGTTTGCTCAGACCCGTCTTGCTCTCCGTGCCTGGCTGACGGGCCAGCAAGCTCCCCATCATCGTGTGCGGCGGCTGCTCCCTGCCAAGCCGTGCCTACCCGAGCTGGGAGCGCCCCAAACTGGGCCCGAGCGGCTCCTCCCCCGGCGTAGGCAAGGTTACACCTCTCTCCCCTACGCCTGTCAGCGAACAGCTGGACTTCTCTGGTTACATGTGTGCAACCATTTAAAAAAAACATCCAGGCTGGCTTACTCAGCAGATTATAAAAGAGTGATTTACAAAATGCGGCTTTCTTCCAGATCAGCCCGTGCCGTTGTATTTATGTGACTGAAGGTCTCAGCTGATCCCTTCTTTTCTTGCCCAGACAAGAGGTTTGCAGCAGCAGCAACAGCCACGGCCAGTACAATACTGTAAGTCACTGGGAACGTTTTTTTCTCTCAGTTTGGAAGGGGTTGGCGTTTGGCGTATCAGATCCATAACACCGTATTTTTCTAGCATAGAAAATGAAGAGTATCTTCCGCTGGGGCTGTGACTGTGCTGCCCTGCAAGATGCAGCAGCAGTGTGGTGCCTGTTTTATAACAGCAGCGTGAATGAATGATGCAATCATGCAGGGGGGAAGCATCATCATTTTGTCAGGGCAGGCAAGAGGGGATTGGAGAGCTGGGAGGTGTATGTCAACACCCGTCAGGTTCCTTCTGCCCCTCTTCAACGACTTTTTAAGGGGTGCTTAAATAAATTCACTGCTAGGCACTGCTGTTCAGGTATTAGTGTATAGCTGCAAACAAGTCATCTCTTGACTTGCATACCGGTTTGTATTACTGCCTTCAAAAACTGAACAGAAACCCAGGAAGTGCTTAGTGCTTAGTGAGGGTAAGGACTGAACCTTTCTATTCTCCCACTGAAAGCCACAGGAACTCTCAAGTATGGATGGATGGGTTGAACTTTTAGAGTAGTACTTGCAGGGAAACAAACAGCAGTCACAATTTGCTTAACTATAACTCATCTGCTTAAATGTATCCCCTTTCCTCTAAAGCTTTCAAAACACATTGCTAATTCTGAGAATGAAACCTCAGCATAGAAAAGCTGCATCGCTATATTATTCCCATTTTACAGACATAGGATGAGAAACGATGAGGATTAAGTGGTTTGTTTAAACTAATACCACGGAAACACTCCTGTGAACACTCTTACAAGCAGGACCACTCCTGTAGTGGGAACAGGTCCTGAGAAAAGTTTCAACAACTATTTTCTCCAAATCCCTTACTCTAAGCAGAAGTTTCCCTTCAATGCAACAGAGACAGTTTAGTGTGGCTGCATTTCTGTTAATCTCACTGCAGGTTCAATGCACCGTTATTCTGCTGCGGGAACCTATCTCGGTGTATCGCAGGGAAGTGCTCGCTCTCACCTTGTGAAACGGGAAAGTGAATCAGAATCAGAAACACCAGAAACTGCAAACTAGAATATTCCGGAGTGATCTGTTTAAAAAGATATTTTAAGTAATATTTCATTAAGATTCACTTAATCTTCATTTTTTCACAGCAATAAATGTGAACATAATGCAAAGTAGCAGCGTAGCAGCACTTCGGAAAGCTGAAATCCGATAACAAGCGAAGTCTAGTCACAGTGAGGACTTTGAGATCTCGTCGAGATCTCATCAAAATACAGCAGCCCCAGAACGCCCAGAGTTCTGCGTACCACCTTCTTGTGCCTTTTGCATTACATGTAGCAGACACTGCGGATGTTTCAGTTTTTCACAGTGTGGCGAGCGTCCTTCTTTGAAGGGTCAGCAAACAGAAAAGATTTCAGTTGTTTTCCTTTGGCACGTGGTCTTACATAATTCCTGTGCTCGCTTCTGTGACTCCACCCTCTCCGTTACAAAACAGAACTATTTCTTGCGGAAACGCCAGGTTTCTTTCCCAACGGCCTCGTGAAGTACTTCATAGTCTGGAGGCAAGGAGATCTCACGGGAATTCCACTTTTCCCTTGTGATTTCCTTTTTCTCCATCGTTCTCTCAAGTTTCACCCTACCTCTCTCCCTCGGTCACTTTTTTCTTATGTCTTCTCTAGTCCCTTCTTTGCCCATTGTTTCCTCTCTTCCCCATTTTCTTCTTTTCAGCTTTTCCCCACAATATTTTATTATCAGACCTGTTGAAATGTTTGCTGCTTGGATGCTTTTCCAGCATGCAAATAATAGGATAGGAGTAGATTACCTATCTGAAATTCAATGGCAGAAAGATCAGAGATTTTCTACACATCTTTCATATGGAGCCAGAACTCATTATTTGTGTGAATTTCTTTTTTCTTACCATCTCATTCAAACATGGATGCATTTAAGCAATCAGATGCCCTGTGTTTCAGAGTAATTAATCTCTGCCAACTCTAGAGGCCTATACCACTCTGGAATAAAACACTGCTGCTCCCTTGCTACAGCTGGTAGAGATTTGTCCATAGAAAGGTTTTACACAGCTTCAATTCTTTTTGCTCACGTTTCCAAGTGACACCTGCCTGTGGACAAGCTACGGTGTCTGTCCTTTCCTATGCGCACTCACCCGGAGGTGAAGCCCAGGCAGCTTCCTGGTGGACAATGTGCCAGGACGGCCCAGTGACAATCTGGAAAACAAGGGAAGGAGCAGAACCTCTCCTGCTTGTATTTTGCCCCACTCCTGTTGCCCATTACTCAACCACTAATAGCCCTTGCCTTATGCTCTCATCTACATCTAGGGCTGGGAAAAAAATGTCACAAGTTACCGAGATTGGCATGTTACCATTTGGAATGGCGTTTGCCAGCCTCTGGAGCTGACGGTGACCCCTGGAGCTCTGTCAACAAGGGCAGAAGAACCTTATTTCACTCCACGTGAATCACCCTTAACTCCTAAAATTTGCTTTTCCCACCAGCAAAATTTTCCCTGCAATAGCTGAAGCTTCCTTCATAGGTCCTCCTCTCTGCTCCTGTATGAGCTTCCCTACTTCACAGTTCCTCACAAGTCCTCCAACGTGTGTGATGATACGTTAGCCACAACCAGGTCTGTGTTCCCCAGGACTCAGTGCCCAGCTACGGCAGAAAGTGGAAAGATTTTAGCAGGTCACAGGACAAGGGAGGTCAGGAACTACTGATGGTTTCTGCATTTCAAAACACAATTCTTCCCTTCCATCCAGCTTGTCATTTCTAGGCACTATAAACCACAGCTTGAAACCCTCTGGAAAGAGTTATTGCATGGAACAAGAGAGGGCAGGGTTAATTCCAACCATGGCTCCACAGCTGGTATCCGTAATTCTTCCTCTAACTCGTCTATTTGTCCACCAAAGTGCAAAGTCCACCACAGCGGTGGTCTCGTCATTGTAAGGAGCATCCAGAGGGGAAATGAGGATACCAGAGAGAAGGAAAAGTTAATGTCTCTTCCTTCCTGCTCCTAACGTGCGTTTCTAGCGATAAAATTTTTCTCAGAGAGATTAAAATTTTGAAGACACGGATCCAGAAATGTATTTCAGGTTCTCGCCAAGAAATCACATCACAGTGCGGTGTCCCCACACAGTGACGTTGCGTCATAATGTGGTAATGTTGCAGTGCAGCCCCAGGTTACCACGAGGCAACGTGATGGCTTTGCATAACAAGGAATCAGTGTTGGAACACCGTGACGCAAATGTCACGCCACAGTGATGCAACAAGTTTGTCCAGTAAAGCAAATCTTTAAAATTGGCACCAAACCCATGGCTGAAATTTTGGTGGACTTTATAATTTCCAGTAGGATGGAAAAAATGAACACCCTGCCGCTTAAAAAAAATGTTAGTGGATGTTTTTTTTTTTAATTCCACTGCACAAATGTATCTAGCGAATGGCTGTCAAGGCCTGCCCTAACATCAGAGCCCTCCTGCTCAGAAAATCAAAATCTTCCACTGAAAATACACAGTGCCGCGGAGCCAATGTCAAGTCAAGGCTAACGCAAAGTAAACCTGGCATTCACGTGTCTCCTGTCCACCCACTGCCAAGTCTCAGCTCAGAACCAGCCTCTGTCAGAGGGAAGTTTTTATACCTGTAGCCACTTGAGAGAGGTTTTTCTTATGTGCCGTGCTGATGGCGTACGACTGTATTTTTTATATGTACGGTGCAGTCTTTATAGAAAAATATAAAAAAAGACGTGCTGTCTGCAGCCAATAATTTTTTAGTGATGCTTCTAAGGCTAGACCAGAGTTTTACAATATGTCCGTGCACGGAACAGCTCTGATGCACCGAGAGCAGAGACCTCTCAAACTATGGTTCAGGCCTTGTTTCTGCCCTTCCCAGAGGTGGAGTTTGTAGAAGCCCTGGTCTGGACTAGCTCCTCTTCACGGCGTACCCCTCGCCTTTGCTTTCTGGCACCCTGCGGGGGCTGAGCCCAGGCTCCGTCCTACCTTCCCACACCTGAACCGCGCGCACGGGAGGGACGCACGGGCAGGGGGATACCCGCTCTCCCATTTCGCTCCCACCTGCGACGCAGATGAGCACTGAGGAAGCTGCCGGTCACCTTCCCGGCCTTGCGCAAAAGCCACGGACCCCCTTTGGTTACCACAGCCGCGTGTTCACACCAAAAAACTCAAGAATAGCTGGAGCGGCCCTGCCAAACAGTCCTGTTTCATGGCTGCCTTTGGGTAGCTTTGCCTTTAATGTGACTTGCTCTGTCTGTCTCTTGCTATTTCGTATCTCCCTGCTAAAGAGAGATTCTCTCTTACCAATATGGTTCTCAGCTGTTCACAACATGTTTCACCCCTTAGGTTTGGTGGCTTCATTTACACAGACTTTTACCTTTCAAGGAAGGACTGGAGTATTCCCTTTTATTCTATACACACGAACAGAGAAAAGATGAGTGTTTGTGTTCTATACGTTTTTCCAGTGATTATGGTAATTTTTCGTAAAGCCTTTTGTATCCCAGTATTCACCATATGGTTACCAGTCATGGGAATAAACCCAAAGGTTCCTGTCCCTGCTTTGACCATTAACTATTTAGCTGTGGTCTCTCAGTGAGCACACAGCAGTCACCTCGGGAAACAGCGCTGGGGCTTACCCTGTGTGATCCCTGGATGACTCCTGCCCTTTTCCACAGCAAGGTACATAGTGGTCATCTTCTCCACCTTCACTGGATGCCTTTGTATCTGGGGATGCAAAGTTTGTCCAAAAAGGGCAAAAAATCAGTGTTTTGTGGGAACTTGTGTAAGACCTCTCACCATCAAAATTTACATGATATATAGGAGAAAAATAAATTAGCTTAGTGAGAGGAAAACAAAAGACGAAGGTATAGAACATGACGAAGGTATAGAACATGACGAAGGTATAGACCATGATGAAGGTATAGAACACGACAAAGGTATAGAACATGACAAAGGTATAGAACATGCTGTTTGATATTTTTTCCCCTATCCCAGAAAAGGAGAGAACCTGCTACCCAGACCAATTACACAAGACGCGTCCTAAGAGAAGTCTAGGAGATTAGAAGAGACAACCAAACAAAAGCTTTTACAAAAATCTGGGAAGTGAGATAGATAGAAAGCTGTATTTGTGTCTAAACGTACGGATTGGTGAATAGTGAGGTCCACGCTGAATTCCCTTCTGAAAGGGTGAAGCACAAGGTGAGCAGGGTAGAGTAAGAAAATACCTGATTAACACCTTGTGCTTCTGATCTGCAGAAGTCGTGCACAACAGCACTTTTAAGTGGACAGATATAAAAAGGAAGAAAATAAACTTTTGTCAGGCACTGTAATGGAAAAAGTTGTGTCACGATGTGATATCTTAAGGCATTGAGTGAAGTTCCTAATGCTAATGGCCAAATCTTCTATGCATTCATAGATGATGAGAATATCGAGTTTATATTAATCAGGACATAGGAAAGGATCTAAACCTTCACGATTTTGGGACAACCGCTCACTGATAGGTTTAAGATGGTTATGTCTGCTGCGGTCAAACGAATCCTCAAGGGCTGGGTATCTTTTACTGTCTGCTGGAGCGACTGATTTGACACACTAGACTGGGTCTGATGAGAAATCAAGATCCATTTGAGCGGTGAGGACAAGATGAGACAGGGAACTGCAAGTCCCACACAGCAGTTGGCAGTCTGATGGTTCAGCAAATGCCAAGTATTACAACCTTGAACCCCCTGTGAACATCAATGGGCCGAGCCTGCAGAGAGCAAATCAGCAGCTGACCAGAGCTCCACAGCCCACCTGTAACGTAAATTGAACATCAGTAGGCAGCAACAGGAGAGAGCAAATCAGCAACCGAGCCAGACCTCCACCACTGCTCACCCTCTTCGATAAAAGCTGGCTACCAGGCTGTGCTCGTCCCTACTCGCGAGAACCAGATCCGTTGCGCCAATGGCTCAAGACGGAGTGCAGTACTGTCACTCAGAGAAAGACTTTATCTTGTCCCCTTACAGTAAGAAGGTTCCTAAAAGGATGGCATCCCTTTTGGAGATGAAAGAAATCTTCCGCAACGCCGATGCAGTATGCTTTGATGTGGACAGTACAGTCATCAGGGAAGAAGGCATTGATGAGCTTGCGAAGTTCTGTGGAGTCGGAGACGCCGTCGCAGAGATGTATGTATATTTGCTGTTTACTTCATAGGAATAGTAGTAAAAAATCAGCATGGATAAGGTTAATCTGTGACAATGAATTTACAATAGGGATTAATGCAACTCTGTCAGAGGAGATTATTAGAGTTTAAAAAGGATTTTAGGAATAAGAAGTGGAATTAATGAAGTAACGTCTTTTGGAATTGTGAAGCCACTCAACAAAACTATACTGACATAAATTCTCTGAAGTAAATTTCTTTGATAGACTAAGGCCAGCCTCATCATTCAACATGGCTAAGCACGAGCAAGCCTTACTGTGAGACGGAGGAAAGGGGACAACTCTCTTAACACTCCTCTGCGGCTGATGTTGTCTCCATTGACACTTGCAGGAAAAGTTCTGTTAAGTTCAGAGCAGGGCACCCGAGCGGCAGTGTAGCAACACTGGTCCCAGTGGCTCAGATGCGCTCACAGAGGGAAGGAAGCAGTTTTCCTTTGCCTCACTGGTTCTCCCGAGAGCTCTGATCTGTGGAGATTTTCTGCCAGTGGTTGCTACCAATCTTTTCAGTGTACCAATCTTCTCCTTTACGATACAGATACGGTTTAACCTAGAACCTACGGACTCTTGCCTTGTTCCTCATCATTCTTCAAGTAACTGTTCTCGGGAGAAACCTCAGCTTGTTAAGTGTCACTGATTTGTTTTCTTTGGATCACAATTTAGGACCCGCAGAGCTATGGGTGGCACGGTGACATTCAAAGCAGCTTTAACAGCACGACTAGGTCTCATACGTCCCTCCTATGAGCAAGTGCAGAAATTAATATCTGACAACCCACCTCAGCTAACACCAGGAATAAGGTAAGATGAATTTCAAATGATCTAATGAAAAAGTCTTCCAAAAGCACATGGTGTAACTCAACAAAATTCTGTGACATTAGTGAGGCTGTAAGGCCACAGCGCTGGTTCAGATTGCCTTCCTGCTCCATCTCCAGGTTGTCTGTGTACAAAGCTTGTATCAGGAGCTTGTACCGGCCCGCGTCCATGTCAAGTGGCTAGGCATCCATGCAAAAAGAAAACAGTCTTAGGTGTCAACTGGCATTTTGGCCAGCAAGCTCAAATGCTCAAATTAAACAGGCATTGAAAATAATCTGTTCAATCACATCTGTTTTTTGACGGGCGATGGAACTGGGAGGAGATTTAATACCCAGTATGAACCACTGGCTTGGACTGTTCCGCAGTTAGATTACCTCTCTCTTACACTTCCGCGCGCAGTCACGCCCCTGGACGCAGCACAGGGGATCCATTGGTCAGAGCCACCCATTCTGTACTGAAGTCCCTAAAAAAGTATTAAAAAATCATTGAGGGGAAATAAATATATATGTGTGTATTCATTCATCTTTGGGTTTGGAATAAACATTAATTATTTAAATGGAAGGTTTTTTTTTCCTATTCAAATTGTTTCAAACAACTGGAAAGAATTTCTTTACTACAAAATCTGGCCATAGCTCCAAGTCTAAAATATTTTTAGCACGTACAGTAGTTTCAGACGATATTGTGCTTGTATTTTCTCCGTGAAATGAAGCACATGCTCAGCTTTTTCTGTAGAAGGCATAGCTAGATGTAACTACAAAGAGAACATTGTTTCCTTGTTTAGAATCACATGATTTTCCTTTTCATTCCTTCCCTTTCTTCCTCCTTTTCTGGGTAGCCTGCTTTAAGCCTCCACTTTGCTTCTTAGTATTTAGCATTTCTGCTGTTACTGCTGCCGCTTCTACTGCTCAGCGTTGCTGCATGCTGATCCTCCTGCTTCTAGAGCCAAATCCCGTAAACCTTTTAACTGCCGTCAAGCCCCGTTGACATTAACTGGGTCCAAAAGCTTCTTTTTTGATTCCTTTTCTGTAGCTGGTGCCCTCTTCTAAAGACAGCATCGATGTCTGGGGAACCAACTCCGAGTTAGAAAATGTTTGCACTTTTCAGCCCACTTTTGCATTTTGGCGCAGTGGCTTTATCTCCCCCACATTCCCTACTTTCTTCTGCATTATAGATTCATTTTCTTGCTGTTGTTTTAATTCAGAAAAAAATCTGAACTGGGTCTGCTCTCATTTGTTCAAGGGTACTAATGCAAACAGTATGAAAGCGTAAAGAAAACATTTCTAGGGAGCGCTTGTTTCTGAGCAACTAAATACCCGTTTGCTCGGGATGCGATGGTTTTCTTCAGCTCTTTTCAAGCAAGGTGTACGCACACACTTGCAAGGGAAGAAGGAAAAGCTTTGGGCGGCAGAGATCGATGGAGCTGGAAAGCAGCACACATCCCAGCTAAACTGGAATACCACAAAGTATGGGCAGCCTGGTTTAGGGAAGATGTATTTTAACTTTCTTGTTATCCCTAGACGCTGCCAGGCGCTCACGCTTGGCGACTGCTCTTTCTTCTCAGGGAGCTGGTGAGCAGGCTTCATCAACGAGGCGTCCAGGTCTTCTTGGTCTCTGGGGGGTTTCAGAGCATCGTGGAGCACGTGGCCTCGCAGCTGAACATTCCAACAGCAAACGTCTTTGCCAACAGGCTGAAGTTTTACTTTAATGGTGAGATTCCCTTAAAAGTCTCTTTTCTCTGCTCCTTAATGCTGCTTTTTTGGTTCAAACTGTCAGATATTGGGCTACAGGTACTGTCCAGCCTACATGACCTCGTTACCAATCCAGCTAGCTCCAAGTAGGAAAACGGCAAGACCTTACCAAAAACATGAGTTCAGGTCATTTTCCAGACATATGAAACAGAGCTGTAGTTACTTTTTAATTGCAAGCTGTGCCAAAGGTGAAGCGAGGTAAAACAAAGGTAAAATTGCTGACAGCAGAGTTTCATTTTCTCTTGCTCCTTCAAGTTCAAGGCGTTTATTACACTTACCTGCTTTCAGAGGCAAACTTTACTTTCAGTGACTCTGAGGTATGTATGGAGACTGATGTACTTTAGTAGAGCTGCTCTGGACTTTACGCTGGTGTAATCAAGCAGAACTGTAGTTAGTGAGGTTGTTTCTTACTCGGTGTTTCATACACTGTCTATACATCATACCAGCTGCTGCTTTTGAACTGCTTACACCAGAATGACTGGACCAGAGGGACTGGGAATGGGCCTGTAACACTACCCCACACAGGGTTTCTACTTTTGTCTTAGCATTTCAGCTCTTTGAAAATATCCCCACTGAAGACTTGGCTCAAATCCTAGTTTTTATGCTTAGTTTCTAACTACTTTTTTGGGATGCTGATATTGCGAGGCTTACAGGACTGCAGGTAATTACCCGTTTCCTGAAGTGAAGACCATAGGCATGTATCTATCTTCATTTACAAGAAAATATGCTGTGTGTCTAACTTCTCCTGCCACTGTGTTCTAGGGGAATACGCAGGATTTGATGAAACACAACCAACAGCTGAATCAGGGGGGAAAGGAAAGGTTATTACTCAGCTGAAGGAACAGTTCCACTTCAAGAAAGTAGTTATGATTGGAGATGGAGCTACAGACATGGAAGCCTGTCCCCCTGCTGTAAGTATTAAAGAACTGGAATTCTAAATTCCTCTTGAGCAAATCCTTTTGGGGGAAAAAAAAGTGCAGTTTGAATTCTTTATAGGACTTCAGGGAAGATCTTTAGCATGTCCCACAGCCTAAAAGAGATCTGTGTAGGTAGTTCTCCTCTAGAAAGCCTGCATCGCGCCATGGTTGACTTCTCTCAGTTCGGACAAGCTCAGCGAGGGTGTCACCCTCTGAGGCAGGGTGCTGGCTGGCTCCAGCAGCGCTGTGTAACAGCCCAGCCGCCTGTCCCAAACCAAGCTGCTATCATCACCTCTGCCTTTCCCCTCTATGTCCCCACAGTAAGCGCTTGCTTCTGGGCAGAGGTCTTACCCTGCCAAGATCCTGGTTCGGAACGCTGATGAATGGTGCTTAGCACGAGGGTCTGGCACAGATCTGGTGCACATTGACCCGACACTGGCCTAGCAAGAGGGTTCATCTCACTGTACAGTGATGGTACCTCTGAAGATACCAGCCCTGACAGGGTGAAATAATAAAAAAATTAATAGAAATGGTCATTTCACAGAGGAGAGATCTTAATTCTGTCTCCCCTTTAGCGCCTTCCTCTACATAAAAGTACCCCAATACCCCTTCTTCGCCAATGCCGAGGGACAGATACCCCGGTGCACGGAAATGCACAGGAGCAAACTCCGAGAGCTACTGCTGATGTGAGCTGTGACACCTGGTCCCTTACTGTTGAACATGTGCACGACCAAAGCAGCTTAGTATTTGCTTAATGCTTTCCACCTAAAGGCAAAAAAGCAGCAGTGGAAATTTTAAACACTGCACTTTCACTGCAGATGGTTTTCCAAGATGTAGAAATTATGATTGTTCCTGGTTAATGATTGAAGACATAGTTAATGTTTACTTTTGGTATCTATCAAATGAGGTAAACAGAGTTAAGATAAACAGTATCGGCATAATTGTGAGATGCTGCATGCATGTTCGAACGTTAACTCATTCTTGAATAGCGGGGCCTTATGTTGCATCACATTTCCATCAGATTTTCAGTAAAATCTCAGATCTGAACAATCTTGAAGTTACGAGGCACTGAGACGCAACTCCCCTACTGGGACAAAACTAATAACCAAAGTGGTGCAAAATTAAATGTCAATGAAGTTCCTGTTAATAAATTTGAAAAATGAACATGCAAAGTAAAATAGGGGAAGAGGCAGGGAGGAATACCATAATTTTAAAATCCAATCTTAAAACCAAACTTAGTTGCTGAGAAGCTCCAGTCCTTACATGGGACTGCAATAATAATGTACGTGCCCACTCTTTCTGTTTTGCCAGGACTGCTTCATTGGATTTGGAGGAAACGTAATCAGAAAGCAAGTGAAGGAGAAAGCTAAATGGTACATTACTCACTTTGACGAACTGCTAAAGGAACTGGAAGAACGATAAGTTATACAGAAAAATAATATATTTAACAACTATAAATCCATTATACAATGCAATTAAACATATATTTGTTTGCAAAGTTGTGTTCTGGATTTTTTAATGATTCTGGGTGTTGGGTACCCTCCTCTCTGGCCTGAACCTCGTGTTGCAAATGGCACCACTCTACTCAAAGATTTTGTAATGAAAATAGTAAGATTTTGTTAAACATCTTTTCCAAGGTGGAAGAAGTCAGTTATTATTCACTCGCAAGTGAAGACCAAAGGTAGGAAATTATCAATAAGTTAAAAACACCTTAATGGATTGGCCCCTGGTCAAAATTGCATATCTATTGTTTCAGAATCACTGAAGCTAATACCTCTACTTATTTTGGGTGGCAAAAGAAGAAGGGGGCGACAAACAAGAAGTTTGTCTAATCAATAATAATAAATAACAATAATATAGTCTAAAAGGTAAACGGTATGGTAAGTACTTTCCATGCCAAATAATCTCAGAAGTAGGTTAAACAGCGAACAGATAGGTAGGAAACATTACGAAGTATCTCTGATTTCATTAAAATACGGCTACAGGAGAACCCGAGACGTCATCTGTTACTCAGCATCACTGTTCCTCAACCTGTAGTCTGACAGACACGAGATGCATGCAAAGCTGCGATATATGCAATATTCATCAGTGTCCCAGAAGCATATTTTAAGGCGAGTGATACAGTGGTTCCCATACCTCATTAAAATACTTTAAACTAAACTCCAAAATGGGGATTTTGTAAAATGGTCACACTGTTTACTTAGCCATTTTATTTATTTAACAATCCCCCCCATCACCTATAACTGGATGGAAGCTGATTCATCAACCTTTAAAAAAAAAAGTCTACTGATTAAGAAAATACTGTGAAACTTATCTAGTCTCTTCCTCTGCCTCAAGTGTGGATCGACCACCTTGAACTGTGCTAGAACTAGGTCTAACCTGTTCTAAGTAGGTACTTCTCTGAGCTTCAGCTAAGGGAATCCTTGTTTCTTAAGGAGTTGTCTTTTGGGGCTGCAGTGTCTGATCCAAGAGGGTCCTTCTAAAGAACACACTGGATAAATGCTGCCTTTTTGTCAGCAAGTGCCTGACAACTCCTCCGAGTACGTCCTTTTAGCCTGCTTTGCTGACACATCATGGTACTTCTATTTCCCTGACTTAGAAGAATCTCACCTCGGATCACGTGAAAAGCTTTATTAATGTTAAAATATACATCACATCTTCCACTTCCTTCCATCCACGTAATGCCATCACAGGAGAAAGATGGGCAGATATGACATGATGTGTCCTGGGAAAAAAATCTCTGCAGGCTCTTATCTTCTGGGTGCTTACAAACAGTCCCAGTATTTTTCTGGAAACTGAAGATGAGGCTGAGTGTGCTCCTTCTCCTCCATCCCACCACGTATTTCAGAGAGAGGAAGAGAAACAAGCGATGTGGCCACCTTCCAAAATCTCACACTGTCTCCACAAGAAAATCACAGATTTTCACAACTTGCACTAGATTTCCTTAATTTAATACGATGAAATCGAGGTGCAGCGAGAGCGCTCCTGTCCAATTGTTTAAGCATCACCAACAATTAGAACAAATACTGGTTCTGTCCATTCTGCGACGTCATCAGAGAGGATACAGGGGAAAGAGGCATTAACAAAGCCCCAGAGAGTGACGAATGGCAGCTCCCACTGATGCCATCTACGTTTTTGACAAATAATCTTGAGGCAGGAACTGCCTGAAGTTACAACAGCATCTAAATACTAGAGAAGTAGAAGGTTTAAAAGAAAACAAATCCAGAAACAAACTTCTGACGGCTTTTTAGAGGAAGGCAGACATATAAACAGCTATACCGAATATCTGTACACAGAGTTTAAAAAACTGCACAAAAGCCAAGACAGACAACAGCTGGCAGGCTGCTCACCGCAGCTCTTCTGGGAGTATTAAACATGATCTCTTTTGAATTCCTCCCGAGGAATATCTCAGCCAGTTCCAAGGGCAGCTCATGTACAATCATGCTTTTGTTCAGTCAAGACTGCATGAGCAGAACAAGTATAGACTCCTGCTCTCATTCACTGTGTTCCTCTGCAATGCTACAGTTATGAAGCAGAAGTGTTTTTATTTGCTGCAGTTTTCTATTGAATTAAGAGGCCACTAAAAAAAGCCCCAACTCTAACATCCAGCTCATCCGCTATAGCTGCGGGCCCTGATCCCACACACTGCGGCAGGCTTCACTTCACGTATACGGCGTTTCACCAACGCCAGAGTCAGAAGACGGTCGCAGGAGCCTCTGTGCCACAGAGATGTTAACATTCACAGCAGTACCCTCTGCCAGTCCGAGTGCTATGGAAACAGGGCGTCGCGCCAATGATTTCACAAGAGCTCCTTAGGTCTGACGGGTTTGAAAAAACTACTCCCCCCCTCCACTGGGCAAATATCAAGCCTGACCTCTAGTCCAGGAGGTACCAGAAGGATTACTTAGCTTAACGAGTGGCTAAGCTCTTTTGTCTGTAAAATACTGGAAAAAAATAGGAAGGAATAAAGCAGTGCGAGGGAAGTTTCAATGTTACAGCCAAGCTGCCGATTTACCTGAACATATCCCATCACAGCAAAGTCTGGAGAGTAGCGCACGTCAGGCAAGTAACACCTGGTCTTTGGGTGGGTCTCCTGCCTAAGAGCACAGGGACGGACGCCACTTCATACAAAGCCTTTTATTTTAATGCGATTATTCAGTGAGGCAGAATTGCTTTAAGTTAGATATTCAATTTGCATGAGGGGACTTCTTAAAAGAACAGTTTGCAGTCTTTTCTAGGAAGACTACAGGACAACTAAACTGGAGTTGTGTCTTCATTAGAGCGGAACAAGAATTGGTAATTACCAGAGACCCTTCCAGGCATCGCTCCCCACTTTCCAACCACTGGAAAGTGACTTCAGTTCTGAACTCTACAAATTCTGCTGAGAAGTGCTGACGTATTGCTAGTCAAAGGAAGAAGGCAGACTGGGCCATGAAATTAAGAGGGAAAATCACAACAGTGTTCACAACAGGGGAAAACCAACTTCAGAAAGGGCTGAGGCAAAGGGAAGCAAGAAGAGATTGGCATTACTTATTATCTGCTGTGTTACGTTTGGTGAGTTTACATAGTTATCTGTAACTAAAATAACAGGAACTAATCTCTCTCTGATGACAGCCAGCGCACGGGTTTGAAGCTCGGAACGACAGAAGGCACATTCACAATGCGTACCACCACCGCTACCGGGAATCCAGCTCTCAGGGAGCGCGTGAAGACTGAAGAGACGCGCGCCCTATGATGTCGCCCCGCGGAACGCGCAGTTATTCCTTAGATTTCTTAGTCATGCAAAACTTCAGGGTCCTTAAACAACAAGAGCTCCGTCTGACTGAATTTAATTCCTAGTGCTCCGGGCCGAAGGTAAGAAACACAGATTGCATCAGGACCCACAAAATCCTCTAACTCCAACGATGGTTTTCGCCTTTTGTCTCTGACTGAGACCGCTGGTTGTGAGGGGCAAGTTACAAGGAGAGTTCTCTAGGAACAAGAAATACAGGAGGATACTGGGAGAAGTAACAAGGACTGGAAGCTGATATTGTCATCCTTTTTTTATCTTTTGCAGCTAAACAGTAGTCCCAGAAGTCTGGAAAAATGACAGCCCCAGATGATAGTACTGCTCGTGACTGATTTACAAGAAGGAACAGCTGAAATGATGTACTCGGCCCACTGAGTAAGCCAAGCTGGGAACTTGAAGCTAATGTAGTACCGAATTTTACTCAGTAAAATCCCCAAATCAGTTGACAACAGGAGGAAAATAAGAAAACAGACAAGAATCAGATCAAATATTGACTTTGTTCAAGACGAAATTCAAGCGAAGGCAAGAGTGCAGTGTATTTCACATGGGGCGAAAAGAAGAAATCAGACCTGAAAAATTAAGCATAATTTGTGGAGAAAAATTGAAAGGAAAAATATGTTGTATTTATCACCACAGCACTTATGACCTCTAGAACGCTTAGCAAAATGGGATGCAATGGAGATATTGTAAATTCATTTTGGAGAAGGAGAGCAGAATACTGCGAAATGCTGTCCCTGACACAGAGAAGTGATCTTGGCTAACTAAGCTGAAATATTCTATGCAATTATTCAAATTTTCCATAATAAACACTGCAAGATGAGAGAAGACACAGGTGGTGCAATACATATAAGGTGCCAGTAAAATGTGAAAATTAAAAGGATTTTATTGACTGATATGTTCTTCCTGAAAACTCATGGAAATGTACAAACTGGACATTCAGTAACTGATTTGTACATTCTGTATGTTACACTGATTCTTGTAGCCACTTTAAAGAGAGAATAGTATTTTCACTTACAGGATGTTCACACCATTGCAGACACCAAAAGTGTTGATATATTCTAGTCTAAAAGTGAAACCAAAATAGAACTGGACATAATGGTACACCGCTTTATGCCAATCCTATTGACTCAACATGCGCCAGTTTCACACATCAGCTCATAAGTACCTACTGTACAGTTAGTGAAACACCCGACCAAGCATATGTCTGAAGTCATGATTGCTTATTAAATTAAACCCCTTTTCCTAGACTTCCAAGTCATTTGTAGAGATAAATGTATTTAACTGAACTTGATTCCCTGCAGAATGTTCAGACAACCACGTCTTGTCAGCATCTCTTTGAAAGCCGTTAGGTCATACTTCACAAAACTCATTTCAGGTGGAGATATCGACACAAATGTGCGATTAGTTTCAACAGGCTTCAGAGTCCTTGCAAAACAGAATGCCCTACTCTCTGTCCACAAGCTATCACCTGACAAACAGCACTGTCCTCAATTAATGACTGCCTATTTGTAAATTTAGAGCTACTTACTGATTTCAGGCCTGCTGGAACAGCTAGGTGCATTTCAGAGCTGCCTGAGGGCTTCAGAGCTCCTAATTTCAGAACTCCCACGTTTGTTTTTAAAATCTGCAGTCGTTACAATGCTACACAAAGGCCACAGCAACTGTAACGCTCCATTCTGTGGCTGTTACCGAACACTGGGCACTGTCTATGTAGCCGAAGATATTAAATACTGTATGCCGTACTTAACCTGAGGAGCTGTCTCACAGAAGAACTCATATATGCCTTTGTACTTGTTTTCAATTAACCAACCTTTTAATTACAGTCCTATATTTCTTTTTTCCTGGTACAATCCTAAGAGCAAAAAGTCATTAGATTCTGAAGAAAAGAGGTCTCTTTTATAAGCTCAATACAGTACTTTTATATTTCAGACTATGATATACAATGTATACCATAAATTAATTTAAGACAAATACTTGTCACTTTATCTATGTAGGCACAAGTAAATCAGTGACTTTACTGAAGCGGAGAAATCTTCAATGGTATCATGATTCTGGACTCCATTTCCTGAATAAGGGGCACTGCAAAAAATTGAGACAGGGTTTAATTTCACTAAGGGAGATCATTAGCAGTTCTGCACACTCAGTTTGAACAGGTATTACTGTCTTCAAATTACTCTGCTAGCTAGCGCATGCCAAGTCATCAGTAACCACCAGCATTCTTGTAACTGAAGCACGGTAGTTTTGAGAACAAGTGATTCTTTAATGTAATATATTTTGTCCTTTGAAGACAAATATTTCTATCCTTTTCACCACAATGAAAGTTATCTTACATTTTTCTGGTATACCTCCTTCGAAATGTACCCTATGGAACCAAAATCTGACATGCTTAGCATACTTTTGTGAGTTTTGTTATGAAAGCTATCTTTGATCTCAAAGATCTCCTGGCTTCTAGTTCCAAAGTCTAAATTCCCTTTTCAAAGGAATGCATTTAACAAGGCTCCCGTGTTTCATGAAATAGTAGAGGTAATTATTTAATATAAAGATAAATTTCACTATTGGTTCCCTACATTTTTGGACACAAACTTAAGCATTTACACAAATCTGTTCTTCTTGCTTGTACAAAAATTTACTATTAACGTGGCCATTTTTTAACAATTAGGCAACATCTCCCAGTTTGTACGATCAACTGCAAAATTCACTTTACAGCTTAATGAAATGTCCCTCCTTTCCCTTACAGCAGAAGAACTGATTACACACACACCAGAGACGCAAAACTTTTTATCATTGTGCAATGTACTGAAGAACAAAAATGGTGGCGTGCACAGAAGTCTACCTCCAGCATTCCAATGAAGTTAATAGGTTACCTGTGTAATAGACTAGTTCATCCCAGCCAGGTTTATGCCAGGCAGCGTTCCTTATATCTTCTCTGGTTTGGAGATCTTTGTAAGCTGGTGAGGGAAAACAACAAGTGCAGAGCTTAGCAGTAACTCCTTTTCCTTCTACACCCGAAAAGCTCCCTTAAAAGTATTCTAGTGCGTCATTAGGAGGCTGCAAACACTGGGAAGGAGAAAAGTCAGAAATTCTTCTCCACAAAAAGGAAAAGCTCCCAAACCAACGCAAGCAGAAGGAACCGGGGAAGAGAGAATGTCTTAGACACAGGTAAGGTAGATAATGCAACAGAGTACAGTTCTACTTGAGTGGTGTCAGATTTCTAATGCTGGAATATAATATTCTGAATTGTCGAGATACGAAGATAATACTGCATATTTTCTAAAATAAATATTAGACAATGAGCTTCTTCCAGTTGAAACAATCCTAACATGTGAAAAGCAGCTAAGCTTTGTGGAGACTAACACACAGAGAAAGCCAAAACACCGTGATGTAAATAAACGCCTGACTTCCCTTTTTGTAGGTGTGATGCTTGAAACTAAACTGTAAAAACCTGACTTCAGCATGAATGGGGATGCAGAAAAGAGATGGCAGGAGACGGCTTGTCATGCTTATGTTATTGAAAGCAAACAAGTAATCCCTAATAAGA
Source organism: Platalea leucorodia (assembly GCF_965183815.1). Lineage (NCBI taxonomy): Eukaryota > Metazoa > Chordata > Aves > Pelecaniformes > Threskiornithidae > Platalea > Platalea leucorodia. The sequence goes on along the minus strand of NC_138838.1, from coordinate 12,437,301 downwards.
AAGGGCCATGAGAAACTGTTGATGGAAACAGAACAAAACATGAAATGTTCACTTCTGCTTGCTTGTTTGAAGAAGAATGTTACCGACACAAAAATTAAGAAAATCAACACTGTTGATGTGAAATCAAAAAACCCTTTTAAGGTATTCCTTTGCCTTTTGTAAAAACTTTGTCTCCTGGGCAAAGTCAACAGTCTGTTGGGGGCTGATTCAGTGAGAAAAAAGCAGAGAACACAAATTTACCCCAAAGGTGATGAACCATATACAGCTGTCCAATTTGTGAGAAAAATCCTCCAACTGCTTCATTATTATCCTGTCGGAAGCGAATTGCACGAGCCCTACAGAAAAGCAAAGCAGCCATTAAGAACAGCAGATCTAGGTAGGAAATAAGCAATAATTGAAAGGGAAACAGAGTTGAAAGGAAGCCGAAATGCTAAACAGTATTTGCAGTATGCATCAGCAATTAAAAATAAGAAAAAAATCTACAATACACTGATTTTCAGCACTAAGTAATTAAAACATACCTATATAGCCTGTTAGAATGAGTTAAAATTGGAGGCCTACAGTTTCACTAGATTGTGCATTAATCATTCTTCAACATTAGATTCAGTATAAAGAAGCTGCTGGAACAGTGTCAAGTGGCAGGCCATCGTTATGGCAGGTTCTTCCGAAATCCTCGAGTTTCAGTCACATCGACTTTGCCACACTCATTTACTGCAGATTTTGTGGTAGTGGAATACAACTTTTTTATTCACATAGACCGTTGTTATGCAGCTCTCCTGTGCAACACTCCGTGACTTGTTGTGCAAACAAGATCAATATTTCTCTTAACTACAGATCTGTTGCATCTTCTAAAACAGACTGGCTACCACTATAGATATGCCTATTTTATAAAAATTCTAAATTCAATTTACTTCATTCAAATTACTGTAATTAAATAAATTATATCAATGACAATGGCAAGTCTAAAAATCCAAGTCCTCACCTTTGTCAAAACAATTGAAAATACTCCAAATTGTTTAACTATCAACCATTAGAATGGCAAGGACAGCAAATGTAAATTGAAAGAAACTTACAGGGGTTTTAAATAAGACAAAATCAGAAGCATATACTCAACAGAAGACTGTCTCAAATGCTTTTAACCTATATATTAAAATACAAATGTGCTGCTCAATAGCTTTTCAAGAAGCAACTTGACTTTTAAAGATTAAAAGAGCCAAGGCGAAGAAGGGGCTAAGGCCCATTTAAACTAAAAGTAAAGTCAGCTTCTAGCGGTCTTGTGAAAGTTGTGAAAGATCAACATAGTCTCAAGGAGTTAACTGCTACCCTTCACTAAGCAGTGCTTTCTGCTGAAAATAAATGGTTTCTGCTATGTTACAGCAAACCAAAAGGGTTATGCGAAGGAAAGCCAAACCACAGAGTCCGCAATGTTGTTTGCACACAGGATTCCTCTTTCTTCCCTCAAAGCATAAGTTAAGGGTCAAAGAACTACCTCACAAGTTGCATAAGTACAGAAGCAGGCCATTAACTGGGTGACCGAAATTCTTTGGTACCATTCTGCCACTTCCACTTCATGAGTTTTAAACATCCACCTCTCAAAGAGGAGAACACAAGTGCTAAAGCCAGACTTACCAGTAATTTCCCCACTCAATCATTGTTCCGGGCTACAAAAACAAAACAGACTGTTAAAACTGTAGTTTAAAGAAAGTTAGAATACTTGGACAGTTTTCACAACATTGACGTATGGAAAACACCATGTATTAACAAAATCACTTCTCTCAAGTGATAAGCATATTATAATCATCTGTAATTACTCTGTTTACTTACTGTATTATTTCTTAGGCATTTGCCTGAAGTTTCCTTCAAATGAAAACTCGGGGTTTTCAGCCCTGCAGATATCAGTATCCTGTTGGAGCCTGCCTTCATTTTGGACCCCACACTTTGAGAGCAACAATGACTCAGACATCAGCTTTGATAAGAACTAGACTTTTAAGATGAGGTCTGTTTTCCATCTACATTGCATAAACATGCTTTGAACATTTTATGACAGCATAGAGCTTAAAAAAAAAAAAGAAAAATTTAAACTTACTCTAAGTTGATAGGATCTCAGTTCATAAATATTAGGCCCCTCTCTGGGAACAGGTTCATTCCAGAAACTAAACTCCAACAATAACTGGTTCTTGCGCGAGAGAAGCATGTTACCTCTTTCTTTGCGAAACTCTGTGAATTCCTAAAAAACAATGTCATCACTGTCAAACTGTGCATTATGTTTCAACAACAAAAAGCAGGATGCCGTATGATGGCTTAGATTTTTTTTTTTTTTTTTTAATGCTATCCTGGGGTTTTGGGATATTGAAATCCTTTAAATTGCAAAGGCATCTAAATTCCCCTGGCATCTTTCAAAATTTGAAGTGGCATGTTTACACAGCACTAAGTGTAAATGTTTCATAAAGTATTCAGGTATTAAACCTCAGTATTTCTGAATATGAGAATAAACCCTTTTCCAAAGAGGCTTCTAAGTTCGTACAGGAAGCGATGAGACATTGCAGTAAAAGCGGGTATCCAAGCGTGCAGTTTTTTTCTCTATTCTTTGTTCTCTTCTGAGAAAAATAACCAATTCTAACAAAATCAATGCATTTTACCTTATTTTGACGGAGTTTACTCATGACCTCATTGAGAGCTGGATAGCCTCCCTCATATCTCCACAGATGAACTGAAACAGAAAAAAGGAAGCTTTTTCGGGGATGCCACAGACCAGTGCTAAATCTTACGGAATATCACAGTATAAAACGCTCTTCATACTACCGAATTATACAAAAATAGAAATCAGGTAACAGATTTAAAAACAGATTTTCATTAAAGAAAGCACTACGCATTTGAACATTTTAAGAATAATGGAATCATCTGCTTTTTGAAAAGGGTTCTCTTGGAAAATTTTGCAATCTACTCTGAAGATAACAGGGGAATTTCTGAAAGGACTTTTTGTTGCCATGCTAGTAAGATGTGATGACTTTACAGGACTGTAGTTGAAACTGAGATTCAATTTAAGAGGATGACTTAATTCCAAAAATGTGTCTTATACCAATTTCATCTAAGGGCAATAGAGGGGTAGACTTTTTAGTTCAGTAAATTACTCAAGCACAATGAGCAACACACTTTCTGTAGGACATGAAAAACGATGCAAGCATTATTTTTGAAGTAAACATGACATTAAAAAAAGCAGAAGATATCTGAACATGCTAGAATTGTTACATTTGCTAGGATTTTCCCCATAAAAACAATTTCGGAACAGTTACGTACATTTGAGTTTTTTCAAAGCATTCTCTCTTTAATAAATCATAATAAATCCCTTTAATAGATCATAACAAGATTTATTTACAAGCACTTAATATAGCAAGGCAACAATCCTTCACCTCAAAGAGTCACAAGAGCTATTTTCTCTCCTCTAAAGCAGCCCTGTGCCTTTTCCAGGGGAGCGAACTGGAGACTAATGTAAGGCACTGCACTACGATAGCAGATTCATCCAGTGCGCCTGCTTCTGCTGTCTTATCCCCAGGGCATATGTGATATATCCGCCTAATATTAACACAGCCTGGGCACAAGTACTGAACAAGTCAAACCCCCATAATCTGCTTTATTACGCTGCTAGAACTGTTGCAATAACGTTTTCAAGGCAGGCTATGGATGCAATTACAGATACGGTCTGTGTTAATATGTTACAGAAGCAACGAATGAAACTTGGCTAAAATATTCTCATTTCAATTATCTTCATTCCCCAATTTCCCTTCAACTTTTAGACTGGTTTCTCAGCCATTGTTTGGTTTATCTACTGCTATTTCTTCCCATTTGTTCAGTGTCAATGTTGCAATATGCTGTGAATGCAGGAAAAATGACTGTGTACATGAGTGTATTTTTCCATAACAAAGCAATGACATTGATACTAGCATAGCTCTAACAACAGAGCTACGTAACAAACTACGTAACAAATATCAGTACACCACTCTACTCGTGGCTTCCCATTCCTTCGATTTCCCAGAGCCTAGGAAATTTTCCAGGTTTTCTCTCTGTCGCAGCTCTTCAGTAATTTCTAGTTCCAATATATTTTCAATATTTTCAATTTGCATAGTTAGGCACAATCCTTATACGAACATGAACAGAAATATTTTTACTTTCCTCCAATAAAGGCCTAGCTCACTGTTGAGTTTACAATGCAATCATTTTTTCAGATGGCGTGAGCGATTTGCATTTCATTATCGTACAGCAATTACAGTATGAAAGTCTGAGTAAAGCTTTTATACTGGCCAAGGCAAGATAAACGCTGTCTTTGTAAGCCTTTGCCTTTGCCCTAAATATTCAGGAACGTGATCTGTGCCCGCAAAATATTACAGGACCACATTTTACAAGCATTTCCCCAAACTGTTAATCTACCACCTAGAAAACATGAAACTGTATTAACGATAGGACAAATTTTAGGAATTAATGCTTTACTGTCAAACTCAACAAGACAAAACGCAAGCACTGTAAATGTTAATATGGCTACTGATAATTGATGCACACACACCCTCACTGTATGCATTGCTAAAGGTTTACTGTCAACAGAGATGATTAAAGAGAAGAAACCTGCCAAGCACACGTTTCACTTGTATGGTTTTACATTCTGTTGTACTTCTATCTCCTACCAGCCTGATCTTGCTCTCCGTACCACGTGTTCCAAGTCCCCACCAGTGCACATGGGTAGTGTTTTTCTTCATGAATCTTTGGCAGCACCTCTTGACTTGAAAACAAGGAATACAGACACTATGTTGCATTTCCTTCAGGGAGGCTACAGTTGATATGTATAACAAATCACCACGCGTTTATCATTATGGTATGAAAATTCACAAGCTCTACTTTTCAGAAGAGAAAGCTGAAATACAAAAATCTGCTATGCAGGGGAAAGATAGCTACAACACTACGAAAAATTACGGTAAGTGTTACCATTTCTTAGACTGTATGACAAATACACAGCATGGTAGAGTTCTTTCGATGCAATAAATTATGTCTATCACCTAAAAGGTCATCCAACACATTAGGAAAACAAATATCAGGATGTCTCACTTACAGAAAATGCAGCCTAATTACATGGGTGACTTGCTTTAGGAAAAGCTTTTCTTTATCAAGGGAGGCAGAATATACAAACCCAGGAAAGGACAGTCTTCTGTATCAGTTACAAGGCTATTGATTCTGTTGAGCCGAACAAATAAAAACAGGTATTTTGACAGATCAAATGATGACTGCACTTCATAGTATGCAGCCCCATTGCTTTCTACCATTTCAGAAAGTGGTCTTGGTTTGAGGCAACTTACGCATTAAAGCACACAGTGAAACTGCCTTTAAAATACCTCCAACACAAAACTTCTGTTTGACTATTCCCGGTATTTCTAACATTTTTTCAAACTTTAGAAGTGCCCTACATTAGCATTAGGAAGTTACGTTTAACCAGTTCCTGACTCGGCTAAGACAGCTTTCCTTGCACTGTACTTTGATGAGTAAGTCAATTAGTCTGGTTGAACTTTGCCTTTTAATATTTTTCCCTGAATAATTCCCCCTCTTACTCAGCTTGGCTCACAGGCAATGAGTCTCTGCACAATATTGAGTAAGAGGAAGTAGGCTCATCTTGGGCTGAGAGTCATCAGATACGAGTTTTCCTCTTGATTCTGCCACTGACTTTCTAGACAACCGTGAGCAAATCTCATTACCAATTTGCACCTCGACTTCTCACTACGTAGTGTAAATAATACGATAGAATGACTCTCCAAGGATGTTTTCAAGGATGTTTCACCATCAGTTCGTTTTTGCAAAGCATAATGAGATCCTAGAAAGGCAGCTTTAAACAGGGATGTGAAATTATTACAATAACCCTAACGTGTATTTTATTGCAAATTATAGAAAAACATGCCCACAGAATACCTTATGAACACCCTCTTTTTCCTTTTTAAAAATAACTGTTCCTAATTCTTCAGAAGGGGTCCTTAACCACAGTGATTCATGAAGTACTCTCATAATCGTCTTCATTACATTATTTCTTTATTAATACATGATGACTAATCCTTATTCTGCTTTGATACAGAATAAGGAATTAACCTGTTCATCTTTAATTTAGGGAGAGGAAGGAGGGAAGTTCAGGGAGGCTTAGTTTTTTTAAATTACTCCATTCTGAAGTTTTCTCCTTTCCTGGAATACTTAAATTTGCTTCGGTTTGGAAAGAATAAATCTAACCACACATATTTCCTCTGATTGCTGTCAGCAGGTTCTTTCTTTGCTGTTGTCTCTTTCCTTGAAAATAAAAGCCTCTGCTTTCGCTCAACATTGAGGCAGCTCATGAGATAACGCGGAGAAGTGGTTCCCTGTCTTCTATAGTTGGACATGTTTAATATTAAGCTTTTAAACAGAAAGCTGGTTAAATGCTAATTGTGCTTCGCTGTATGTTTATTTTTTTAAACAAAAAAAGCTAAAAATACCTTATGATTGAATGTTATTCTAGTGGATTTCTATGTTTGTATAGCAAGGAAAACACTTTTGGGTTATCTAGCCCCATTTCAAAGCTGAACACGTGAAGGCACAGAGATGTTAGATGACCCGCTCATGGCTGTACAGCCAACCAGTAACGGAGTCGAGGACATAAACTGGGAGTTGTGCACTTCCTCCCCACCCTCCAGCCCAGCTGGCGTTCTCACCAACACACCACACTTAAAAAACTGGTTGCAGTAGGGTATCATTACACTAAGAATGTTTTATTTAACTGACAAGATGATCACTGTCAGTGAGAAAGCACTGCTGTTTCAAAAAGTGTGAGGATCACTACATTTCCAAATTTAAACATACAGTTCTTGAAAAGGCAGTTGTTCTGGCTCCAGAGGAGCGATTACGTAGGCAGAACAGGACTAATAGTTCGGCAATTTCATCCTTACAGTAATAAATTTAAAATGTTACTAATTCATACATTTTATAGAGCTGTAACTTTTTGGAAAACCCATAACAGTGTTGCTCCCTTTGGAGGATATCACCCCAATGCAAAGATCCTATCCAAAGATTCGCATAGCTCTTTAAGAGCAGATCTCAGTAACATTACTTTTGTAGAAGGACACAGATGAGCTGAGAGAAAGTCAACCCCTGGATTTTTAAAATCTCCTCAAAGTTATACTTCAATTTAATACTGGCACGTAGTTTTACTTACCGGTGATCTCTCCCTTTCCTTCCTGTATGCAGGCAACAATCACCCTCAACACATTCCCACATGGCCGCCGGAGCGGGACACGCTAGCGTACCGGGATCTACCCGCACGGACCAGCAATTGTAAGACAACTAAGGGAAGGGGGAGAGCTGTTCCCACAAATGTCACTAATGTTTGCACAAAAGGCATCATCCTAAATTGCAGCTTAGGAAAATGACACCTCCAAGAGGGAAGGCAGGGGGTGAACTGAGTAAAGTATCTTTTGCCATTTCCCTCCAAGAATAACATCATCTATTTAACACCATACCCTGAAAGTACAACAAATTTTTTCCACCTCCCCTCTAAATAATGATGATATTTGCCAATTTTCAGACCAGCTTGTGATCAAATCAACATGTCTAAAATGTGAAAACATAATACGCACACTTACCAAAGCTTGTTGTAGGCGTCAAGACATTCTGGTTTTACATTGTGAACTGAAACAACAACATTACATGAGAAATGCAGGAACAGAATAAAGAAATGGTAATGTTAAATATAAAAATATCACTCACTCTGTAGTTTATACAGACTGCTGGTCTCTCTTTTGGCTAGAAGGTTGGAGTGAGCATCTTTCCTTGGATCGACTTTGCGAACAAATAGCGATTTTAACCAACTGTCTTCACGAGGTCTGCTAGCTGAAGATACCAGCCCCCTACATATTAACAAGTACATTATACTGTCACTGAGCGTGTCTTGAAAAAGCCCACAACACAGGGAAGATAGGTACAATCAAGTTTAATTCAAACAGTATCACAACACAGTTACATACATGTCCGTTACTAAAACTTTCCACTGAGCCACTTCCTCGCAAGGTAAAGGCAGTTCTTTCCCCACTGAGATTTACCCTCTCACAAACCATCTGACTAGATACAAAGCTGAGCAGTCAACCATGCACTGCCCGCTTTTATTCTTTGTACCGGTGGCAGGGAATGGGTGGATGGCTGCTTTTGCTGCCTATTTATCTTCTTTTTAATCAAGTGTCTTTGCTCAAGAAGGCTGGGTCTGTCCTGATGTACACAGTGAGGAGTGAAAAAGAGCAAAAAGACAGTGTGCATAAGGAAAAATTTCTACAGTGTAAATAGGAAAGTAACTGCCATATGTTCCTATGTTGCTTAAATATAGCTCTAAAAAAGGAGAAGTTAAATAACGCATCTTTCAAGAGAAAAAATACAATGAAAGCCTAATTTGGGAAAAATTACAAGTGGCATGAAACAAACAGCCTGTGAGTATTTCAACTCCAAATTCTGGCAACTGTACTATGTAGGGGTACAGATCCAGAAGCTTTGTACAACATTCACAGTTTCCCTTTCTTTGAAACAGAAGAATTTCACTGTTTTTTTAATCTAATCTCTATGCCGTTTCTGCAAGTACACTTCCAAAATAATACCACTTCCCTTTACACCACAGAGTACACAGAACATTAGAATTGGTAACTGCGCTCTTTTGAAATGATGAGTTAAAGGAATTATTCTTCTCTTTTCCGACTGACAGAAGGCCCCTCAATCCCCAAAAGTTGTGCAGAAGGACAAGAAAGCCAGTAGAGGTAATCAATTCTCTACAATGTCTGACAGGGGACCCCAAGCTCAGATGTTTTTTCATCTTTCTCATAAGAAGCACTTCCTTCAATTTTCCTCTTTTTGATCTGGGGTTTCTGCTGAAATACTAAAATATTTCTCTGACGTACTGAAAATGTGGCACTACAGCTGGAAATGTAAACCTTTTCCTGCCTCAGAAGTCAACTTTTCACGCTTAATTACTGACTAGGAGATCCAGAAGACAGCTATCAATCTTCTGCTATAAAGCTGTCTTCCAGATATCAAAAGTTTGTGAGTCGTTCAAGGAAAAAAAAATAGAGAAAGAAAATCTCAACTTCCTTTGGGAAAAATATCTTCATGAACATGCCTGCCTGTATTACACAAAAGTAGTTCACAGTAGCAGTGTTTTTCAACAATCAACGTTTTAATCCCAACGTCTGAAAATAACATAATGAACTGGTTCACTCTGTGGAAGCAGGATGGAGGAAAGGAAAAGTATTTCATAGCAGAGAAACAATAACAAGCAGAAGAACAACTGCAGCTGAGATGACCTTCAGTGTTAAGAAAGAATTGGTAAATACCTTCTTGGTGTATTTATTGAAAATGGTGCCTTCTTTGGCCCTACACAAACACGGTACTGTGCTGAAGCAGCTATTCCTGAGCACAAGCATTTAAAAAGGCATTCCAAGATAAGGCTGTTGCTAGAACAGAGGGTACACAGCTGCCGGGAGCAGACGTATCTCTGATCTCCGCTGGAGGAGGCGAGGCGCAGGTGACGGCAGTTGTGTTGTCACACCTACATGGGTGCCACAGAACACAAGCTGTCCCAGATGGTAGGGGGAAATCCCACCTAGTAAATCCAAGCTGTTTTAAAAAGCTCCCTTAAAGTAAGCACTAATCGTCACTGGACAGCAAACGGGGCTCTAGGAGACAGAACTCAATCCCAGTCCTGCAGTGCTCGTTTCTGCAACTCAGATCTGTAAACTATCGCCATTTCCTCCCCTTTATTAAATGGAGTTACCAAACTAATATTTAGAACTCTTCTATGAGGATTATTGTTTGCAGCAAACTCTGACGATGAAAGAGACAAATAATCACGTTGCTTTTTTTGTGAACTAGCTTTATCAGCAGCAAGAGTAAGCTGGAGTTACAGGGATAATACTAAAAAGCAAATTACTTTGCTATTAGGAGAGTCTCATGACTTGAATGTTAAACTGCACCTAAAACTGGAGGTACATTTAATTTTCAATACAATGAAATGAGTAATACTTTACATTTATATAAAATCTTTTACCCAGCAATTGCAAAGTTCCTCACGAACAATGACTAACAAATCATGACGATCCAGCTAAATATACACTTTAGTTATCATAAAGAATGGTAACAGCTGACGTTTATTGAAATGGACAGTCAGCGCACCCGGTCGGAGATGCTATGGCCTTATTTTTAATGCATATCCTTAGAAAAGTCCTACCCTACCAGTGTCATTCTAGACACCCCCAAATCAAGAAGCCCTGAACTGACTACTGGTTCACCTGAGTGGGCAAGATGTACCCACGATTAGCTCTGGAAGAGCAGGGACTAAATTCATGTCTTTGGACTGCAAGTTGTGAGCATCAACCACAAACTAGCTCAAAACTAATCCATCATCCAAAAGATCTACTTTTAACTAACTTCTTAACATTATGCCCCACAATATTATAATACCTGTTCCAAGTAAAACAGATATGGGATCCAAATTGTTCCAAAACCCAAATACCACTAATGAAAATGTGAATAGACACATAGAATGAATGCAGACACACTATAGGGAATTACCATCACACTTCACAATTTTTTATTTTCTGGGAACAATACTGATTAAATAGAGTTTTCATGCAATCTTTTAAGGCACTGCTTGACTCCTAGCGAGTTCTGGTCCTACAAATGTTAACTGTGGGCTTAGCTTTCTTGCTATGAAGATTGGGCTGTGAACACAAAAGCATAACACTGAATAGCTTGCTTAGATTAGATTAAAAATGATGGTGAAAACACTTCTACCCCACTTAGCTTCTGCTTTAGCACAAAATATAAACTGTGTGGGAGATATCAGGTGAAGTATTTAGATTTTGTAGTAACCCATGTCTGCCTGGAAAAGAAAGAAAAACAACTTGTCTATAATTGACAGTTCTTGATCTGTGGTCTAAATAAAGTTTATTTTAAACAAAAAACCCCACCCAAACCATGCACATAAAATCTCACAACATATACTCTCCACAACTCTCCCCGTTCCTGTTTTAAACAGCTGCTTGCAGTAACGCCTTTAGTTGTGCACAGGGGCTGCTGCCCGTTCTGAGGCTTGAGACAGCAGCTTTCCCTGTTTCAAAGAAAGGGTGGAAAAAATGTGTGCAGATCCATCCTGGCTTCTGCGTCTCCAGCACCCAGGGAGCACGTGTGTCTGCTTCCTATACCCAAGACACAGGTGTGCACGTCTGTGCCCTGAGAACGGTCTATGCGTGTGCACGCACCCCTGCAACCCAGGAGGCATGCATGCGTCTGACCCTTCACACGTGGGCATGCAAATGTCTGCACCCCAAAACCTGATGGATGTGTCTGTGCGCGTGCCCTGACACCCAAGGGGCGCACACACATGCTGGGGTCCATGCACAGCTGTGCATGGCGGAGGCAGGGAGATGCTGCATGCGCAGCCGTGCACCCTGACACTGGGGGAAACACGGACGTTGGGCAGGGGTGCAGCCTGGCACCGTGAGCATGCAGCAGCTGTGCGCCCTGACACCAAGGGGTGGTGTTGTGTGTGCAGCCGTGCACCCCGACACCACAGGACATGAGATGCAGGGTGGCCGCGCACCCTGTTGCTTGGTGGAGTTGGGATGTGGAGTTGCTGTACCCCTGCTCCTGGAGAGTGCAGAGCATCCATACACCCAACACCAGAAATACATGTGTGCAGGGCGGCTCTGCACCCCGAAACCCGGCGATACGTGGCCGTGGGGTGCCTGTGCCCCCCGCTGCCTGCCGGGCTGGGGTGTCCGTGGGACAGGCGGCACGGGGCGGCGGGCACCCCGTCCCCGGCGGGGCAGGGCAGGGGCGCGGCGCGGCGGGTCTGCGGCCGGGCCATCATCCCCACCCAGGGGCGGACTCGGGGGAGGGAGGGGAAGGGGCTGGCCTTGGGGCCCATGACCTTGAAGGACACCCCGAGCGGGCCGCACTCCCCGCCCCACAGGAGGGCCGCGGGCCCGGCCCGTCAGCTGCCCCGGCGAGCGGGGCGCCATTTCCAGTCAGGAAAGCGGAGGGGGGGCGGGGGGGGGGGCTCTCCGCGGCGGGGCGGCGTCTGCTCCGTCTCCAGCCTCCCTCGGCGGCCCTCTCCCGCCCGCCTCACCCTCTCAGGGCTCACCTGAGGGCCAGGCCGCCGCCGGGCGGGAGACGCGGCACGGCGCTGGCTCCCGCCAGGCTCCGCCGCAGCAGCACTCGCGCCGCCATCTTGCTCCGGCCGCCTCCCTCCTCGGCCGGGGCGGGGGGCGCTGCAGCGCCGCCGCCGGACGCGAGGGGCGCACGGCCGGGGGGGGGCAGGGGTGCGCATGCGCGGCCCACCCCCCCCCCCCCGCCCCCCCGGGGCGCCCCCAGGAAAACACTGAGAAAAAGCCCAAACATTTTTTTAAATCATGTGCAAAAACTCGTTTCTCATTCCCCAAATTCACCCCCACACAGCTGAAGTGTTTCCTTCGCACTGTTCCAGCTACAGTGGCAGTTAATTTGGCTGAACTGGTGGTGGCCCCTAGCATCACATCCTTAATAACCTTAAATTAAGAATAAGCTTATAATTAGGCTAATAGTTAAAGTACAGCTCTAAAAGCAACTAGCCCATACACACAGAAAACAAGTTAATGAGCAAACCTTGTCTTTCTATATAGCACATGTAAAGTTTATATCATTTCACTGTGCAGTATCCATTGCCATTGTAGTTTTGTTTATACCCAAGGCTAGCACATGCAACGTGCTTTAACATCAGTGACATACAATGTTTGTGGTGCCTCTTTAAAAACCACTTTAACCTACAACTGCCATCATTCTTTTAAAAACGAGTTACACTTCAGACTACGTACATTTAATCACATTTTGATCCGACAGCATTTTGAGCTCTCAAGCAACGCTCTGAGCACGTACCTGTAAACTGAAAAAACCTGACAGCCTTCTGTGATGAATCAATCCTAGGAAAAAATCTGACATTTTCATAGATACTCAAGAAAAATCACAAGAAATACAGGGAAAGAAGATTTACTTCCCCAGCTGGATGTAGATGCAACTCATTAGGCAAACAGGAATCCTTTTCTATTTCTTATAAACGTATGTCCAGTCACTAGAACGCCCCTATCCCAAGCACTAGGGTCGGGCTCCTTTACCACCTGCTCGGCCACAACCTCAGCGTATTTCCTACGGCCCAGGGCCGTGCTCTAGCCTGGGTCTGATCTCTCTCAATCTCGGCTAGGGATGCAGTTTCACATTTTACATTCACTCGAGCAGGAGTCAGAGCCCAGGTTTGCCTCCGCCTCCACGCGGGCCTTGATCAGCCAGCTCCAGTTACTAAGCCATTTACAGAAACCTGAACCACTTCACCAACCCTATCAACAAGGATAACCTACAGTTAAAGACACTTCCTCCAACTCGGAAACCATGTTCACGTAATTGATTTACAGAGAGACATGTGCATCAAGGTGTCTTGGCATCCCAGCTTATTGATCTGACACGCAGGACAGCACTTGAGGACCAGCATTCACAGAGCAGTATTTCTTGGTTTGAAGCACTGAAGAAAATTTAAGTTCTCATTCCTCCCAGCCCAAACAATTTGCTGAGCTCAATTGGACTTTGTTAGCAGTTTGCAGGCAGCTGAAACCGATTTTGTGCAGGTGAAGGAAGTTAAAGGGCAAATTATTTACACCACTGACAATGGAAGAGAACACAACTGATAGCTTACTAGTGTGAGTTGGCTCAGTTTCTTAAAATATTTTAGTAAGATATTTTAAGTCAGAGGAACTCTGTTCAGATACACCTTGTTTAGCTTCTGATCTTAACGACCAATGACATAGGTAGACACTTCAAAAAGGATTTCTCATAGCTTTAATATACCACTCTGCTCTCCATACAGGGAGATGGAATGCTGTCCCCACAAATGCTGGCTTTTGAGAGAGGCCCCTTTAGATCCAAATGAAAAGTCAGCAACACAAGGCTGCTGGAACAGCTGCAGGCTCTTAGTTTGCTTTATGTCCTGGAAGACAGGACACAAGATCCCCAGAGCTGTAGCAGGATAAAGTGATCTTTAATCATTAACTGCTATGGCCTTCTAGTTGCATATTAAAGTATGCAGCAAATCAGTACCCCTCTCTCTCCCAAAATGTTGTTTTAATGACCTTTTCTGACCAGACTCAATCTAACAGTCTACTTTTACATTTTTGGCTTTGTATTCTCATCAGCTTCTACTTCCTGCTGGCAGTTCAGAGATCCCTCTTTCCCAGAACCACATACTTCCTTTGGACAGGTTACAAAGGCAACCATGCTAAGCTACCCAAAGTTTTTATTCTCACCTTCCTGCCATTACAAAGGCAAGTGGCTGTGTTTTTGTTAGAGATTCTGGAAGTTAGAAGATACTGCAGTGTGGTACGAACAACTGTAAGAGCAAATAAGGACACATGCAGGTAGCTGGTTTTAAAATTCTGCACTTCCTTTCAAAAGGTTTAATAACGTTATCTTAAGTAATCCTACAAACCACAAAAGACTGTCTGAAACACAGAACAATCAAATAATATAATGACCCTCCCACCAAACTTAAACATTATACAGTTACATTCTCATCTTCCTCAATACAGAGGAGTCACTCCAAGTGAGCAGCTGGCTTTTGAAAGTGTCAAGGCTTGAGGCAAAACTACATGCAACAAAATGAAATGTTAACACCAAACTCACATTTTCTCTGTATTTTCATTTAAAGATTTGAGGTGCCTATCGATCTGTAACATCTGTTCTTATAAGCAACTATGTTTACTATTTATTTTGACTACAGATTTCACCAAAACATTTACCATTTAACAGCAGGGCCCCAAACACCCCTGACAGAGATAAGCTGAAACCCCCTGTTTAAATATTTTCCCCACTATTTGTCTGTTGAACAAACTTTAAGTTCCTGAAGTTTTTCACTTAGATAGGTAGTATCTGCCTCTGTCAGATTTTCCGAATCTGACAGATTTTCAAGGAATCTGGTTCCCGCACAGGGCTTTCCTGTTATTGGATCTATGACTTTTCCAACCTTGAAAACAATTTCAGCCAGTTCGTGTTTCACATGTTTGCTCCTCCGCTCAGGCAAAGCTTTCAGAAGAACAATGTCTCCAACAACACACTGCTGCAATGGGTCATGGGCAAAATAGGTTTTTCGTTTGTTGAAGAACTGTAGAAGGAAAAAAGGAAACCTTGGCATTAGATTTCCAAATTAAGCAATTGGCAAATATATAGTTAATATAAAACAAACTAAATTTCACTAAGCAGAAGTCTTATGTATTTTTTTAATGAGATTCAGTTTGGATCATGAAGAGAAATGCAACTGCGCACTCTACTGTTTTTCCAAAGGAAGCACAGCACTACCCTTCCCTGACAACCTCTGGATGTTATTGCCACCGAGCCTGCAGAAAAGGAGATGGGGAAGAAAAGGCCAAGTATAAAAAGCTGTTCAGGGTGAACATGTGGATACAGGTACAAATAACAAGCTCTTCACTTAACAGAGATGCCCTTTCCTAGCATCACCACTTTCCACTGACTGCTCTCTAGTTCTGCTGTGTTAACCTTTCTTCTCCTTCTGATGCTTCACATCAACACCGCTTCAGCCATACAGCTGCCTTGGCTCTGCCAAGCTGAATCATTTTCCTGTGCAGTCCACACTTCAAGAACTGATATTAATTCTTATATGCCTTATTCTTATCCTAATATTTCTTATTCTTATCCTAAGATGTCTAAAGTTCATCAGCCCTGAAATCAGTATTTTGAAGTTTGTCATTTGAGAGTTTTCTTGCTCCATTTTTTTTATATAAAAATTCAATATTTATTCTTATTGGAATGACAGAATTCAGAATCTTTCTTTTAATAAAGAAATTAACATGTTCTTCTACTGGATAAAGAATCACACTGGGATCCGCAAGACCCATTATCTAATCCTGACTGTATCCTTAACCTTCTGGTCACCAAAGGCAAGTTATTCCACCTACATGTACCACAGTTTCCTTACCTAAAAATGGAGAAAATACTAATTTTAACCTCCCTGTTTGAAATGCATTGACAAGATGTGATAAATACAAAACTCGTACAGCACATCACAGTACAGATTCAAATACTAAGCACGTTTACAATTATGCATGCAGAAAAACTGCTACAAAATTTATTATAAAAGTAACGAATATAATGTCAAGTTTTCAAAACAAAGCATACTCCAAATCAGTATGAAAAATTAAATCTAAGTGTGAAGCAACAAAAACTTACCTTCTCAACTGAGATCAAATGAGGTACATTAGCAAAGCACTTCAAAGAAATACATTTAGCAGATAATCTGTACAGAAGTACCCACACAATACGCTGCTTTTCATTCTTTGCAGTCATCCCCACAGCCAAATCATTACGCAAGTTCCTTAAGGAGCCTGCATTGTAAAGAGCTATCAAAAATTCTAGGAGTCAAATCAATAGAGCATTCCTCCACACAGCACAAAAATTACCATGCAAGACAAGTTGTTAACCAGCTTTTACCTTTAGTAAGTAAGGATCTAGCACAAGCCTTGTCACTCTCACTTTGGCAGTTTTCTGCATTTTGGTTCCTATTACTTTCCCTACTATCCATTTTGCATGGACAGCTCCACGTGGTACAGACATTGTTTAGTTATGGTCATCCAGCGCCTGGCAACAAGCAAGCAGACATGTTATTTTAACAAAAAAACATAACCAGTTTCTGATCATTACCAAAATCATGATTCCCATTTCAGACTAACAGCTTAATTCAGTCATTTTGTTGGAAAAACAGGGTACACAAAAGCAGTTCAAAGCTCCGTATACTGCACTACCTCAGCCTTGTTTTACAAGATAAGAAAGGACACAAACATGTCCCCATTACCAGGGAGTTACTTCAGGATGGCAGTAAAAATGGACATAACAGAGTGAGGATGAGACCTTATCCCACAAGGTCCACAAAATTCCTTTGAGTCATGCCTGTTGTCACATACACAACATAGGAATATGTAGCTGTGGAAATCATTATGAATTTAACTCACACACCAGCAGCTGGTTTTGCTGGAATAGTTAATCAGGTCTGTATATGACCAGAGCTAAGCCAAACAGGGAACAGCCTAAAACTTCTGGTCAGAAAGTAATTTGCTTCTGTATTATTCTGTATTTTGCTTCATTATTAGTGGAGCTGATGAAACCTAAGAAAGGTAATAAGCTGCTCAAAGCATAAATGACATATCAGAAAGCTGTCTGACCTACCATGAGTTAGTTCTTTCCTGTAAGCAATTATACTCCATTACTATATTTGGTTTTTTTTAAATAGGGAGAGCTTTCTATACCACCCTTACAAGAGTCACAGGCAAAATAGATAACTAAATGTTAGAAGACTTGAACCAGTATTAAAACTGATGAAGACTAATGACCTTTTTCTCTCCCACCCAGCTATGTACTGGTAACCACAACTGACACCTATTGAATTCTCCATCTGTCCATTTTGTAACACTAAATCACGCTTGTTTTGATGTTGCAACACATCAAAAGAAAAGTTTAGGGATACAGAGACACATCCATAGGATGAAAGGCTTCAAGCAGCAATGCTCAGGGTTGCTTTTACCACCCTTGACTCAGCTGTGTGACCCCCAGGCCCGGAGGAGGGAGTCAGTGTGAGAGGCCCTCCTGTAAAACAGGGCTAACCACCACCACACACAGTAACCAGGCCGGGGAGAGGCGAACGTGTACAAAATAAGGGACACCCACAGAGCACAAGGGAGCTACCAGGAAGGCAGGACCCAGACAGCTAGGCTAGGCGTACCTCACGCGGAAGAAGAGACTAAACGAGGAAGTTCAAACAGATGCGGAGCCTTCCCCCCGCCCCGGGTCTCCACAGCCCTCCGCACCAGGCCCAGCCTCAGCAACTTCCCTGTCCCACAGGCGCTGGGCCTCAGCTCAGCGCCTCAGCCACCTCCCGGAGAGCAGCCCCAGCTCACGGAGCGGCCCGGGCCCCGCCACAGCCGCCCCGCAGCCCCGCTCACCGCAACGCCGCCACCGCCGCGCCTCAGGGGCCTTAAAGCAACCGAGCCGGAAGGGGCGGAGCCGCAGCCGGAAGAGCCGCGCGGCGGCGGGCGGGGCCAGCGGCGGGGATGGGAGGAGCCTCCTGAGGGGGATTTAAAGGCGCAGGCCGCCACCCCCGGCCCCCTCAGAGGCGGCTGAGGGGCTGCAGGGCTGGTGTGTTGCATGTGTGCTGCCCCTAGGGTGCCTCGGTACACAGTAGAAGGATAAAGCTGATAGAAATGAGGTTTTTCTTTCTCTCTCAGGTTGAGGGGGGTAGGGGGCCCTGCCTGGGCCTGCAGCCAGGGGAGACTGGGGAGTGGGTGCTGGGTATGGGCCCCAGTTCCTCAAGGGGCTGCTGTCTGTTGGGGGGCCTGCCCTACCTCTGGGCCCTGTAGGCTCACATAGCTGAATCAAGCCTGATTTTTGGTATAAATAACTGATCCGGGTGCTACATTCAGAGCAATGTGCTGTGCTGTGGGGCTGGACACAGTCTGCAGCAGGCCTCGGTCTGGAGGAGCTGGGAAGAGGTGAGGTGTGAGAGCTGAGGTGCCATTTTACACTGAATTTCAGGGGATGAAGTAAATGTCAGCACCGTCTCTTCTTGTGGCTGTGTGGTACTGAGGTCTGCTGGCACAGGAGGCAGTTTTGTGCTCTTCCACCTGCTGCTAAGTTACGTAAATGAGCCAAATCTTGAAGGTTTTCATGTAAATTGGGAATAACTGTTAACATGCATGAAGTGAGAGCTGGCCTGTTCTTGCTTATCCATACCCTGGTAGAAATTCAGTTTCTGTAAATCTGTGTCTAAAATGGAGAGTTAAAAAAACCCCAAAACCTTAGAAACTGAATAATGGCAAAAAAAAGTCCTGTCTGCCATTGCCTTTGAGGTGATGTGCTCCTGGCAGCTCATGGCGCTTGTGGTCTCTGTTCCTGTGACTTCAGGCTGAGGCCATCCCTTTTTTATTTAAATATGTTCATTTATCTTTTTCTGCTGGCAAGTATTTTGGCTGCTGCGCACGTTTCAGGCTTGTTCTCTTTAGGCATTATTGTCCCATCATCTGTCGCCACAGGAAGAGGGCAGGTAGGGAATCCTATTTACTTAACAGGACAAGACCCTGCAGCTTCCCTTTTTAAGGTGGCTGGGTATGGTGAGAACAGGCTATTCTCTGTATGCCTGGAGACACTGTTGAACTAGTTTGATCAAATACTGTCAAAGGAGTTATTTGGAAGCTCCTTATCGGTTCTTACAGATATCTAAGTCAAGATTCACGGGCTTCTCTTATTTTAGTGTCTTACTGCTTGAATTACAGTGCAGAGAAGTTGGGAGGAGTCTTGCTGGCACAGGCAGGAAATGGTTAAGAGCCTTTCATATCACCTGGGAAAGCAATTCTTTGATTTTTCAGAGGGCGCTAACATGCTGCAGTTCATAGGAAACAAAGGAAAGGGGATCAAGTACAAAAGTTGTTCTTGGATTTTATTTTCGGTGGCAGAACTTGAGAGGGCTGGATATTGATGTCTGCTGAAAAATATGGAATTTTGGATTAAAAAGATTTTTTTTCTTCTTGTCTTCGTTCAGAAAATGATCTGTGAGGTAAGTCTTGATTCCAACTGGTGACTTTAGATAAGTTCTTTTGAGAGGTAAGAAAAGCCTTTATATTGCTGACCCATTTTAAAACAGTGAATTCTTTGCTTCAGTTGTTACTTGGGCAGGGCAGGGAGCACAGGCAGGAGCGTGAGTCAACAACTGTAAAAACCCCACAGTGCTTTCCTGTATTGTCTGCATTCAAATTGCTTGCATTAATTTCTGAGCTTTAGTATAGAAATTCAGGAACCAGGAGAAACATAATGAGTCAGGGGAATTTGCGATTGAGAGCTGTAGTAAATATTTCAGCAATGACAGGAGACTTTCAAATTGTAGTAGTATCTATGTTAACGTACTTTTGCAGTTGGTGCTTCAAGCATCTTCTCTTGGTGGCTCTTAAAGTACTTCCCAAGCCTTGTTTCTTTAAACCACACTGCACTCCCGAGGGTTCTGTATTTCCAGCTTGTGTAAGGACTTTGCTGGCGGATGGTACAGTTGCTGCCCCTGTGCATGTGCTGATCCTTAAGGGCAGACTGCTTTTGGGGGCATAAGAGGGGTCTCACAATTGCCATTAATTCCTAGCCTGCCTGCAGCTGAGACTAAGGAGGTCTCACCTTAAAAAGTGCTTCTGGCTTTCTGTGTGTGTGTGAAAATAGCTTTTTCACTTGAGGGTGGCTGACCAAAGTGTGATTGGATGGTAATAGCTGGTGCACAGTTGTCACTGAGAGCAAGTGCCATGTGAAGGGGAATCTTTATATCCTGTGAAGAGCCCTGCGAACCATCCATTCACCCTGGAAATGCTAAGCTGAAAGTAAGCTGTATTCTCACTCTTGGGAAGGTTAATTACAGCTTGTTTGCTGAGGTACTTCTCTGTGTCTCTCTCTAACGTACTGGATTCTGGTGGATTCATTGAGCTTTTTTGGGGGGGAATGCTGATTTCATTTTCATTCTCTTTGTACTTTTCAGTTAACATTGTAAGTAAGTGGTATCTGATGCGTGGGTTATTTCCCCTTTCAATAAAGCGTGCAGCACGGTGGTGTAACACAACTGCCCGGCTAGCGCTGTGATGTAGATAAGCATCAGTCCTTGCAAGAGTCGCCTTGCTAGTTCTTCTTGCTATTGCCTGCTGTTCCCAGTTTCCCTTGCACCCCCACGTTTTGCTCAGGTGCTAGTTTCTCATTTTCAAGAAGGGAGAAGACTATCATAGAATCATTTAGGTTGGAAAAGACCTTTAAGATCGAGTCCAACTGTTAACCCAGCACTGCCAAGTCCACCACTAAACCATGCCTGGACTAGAATCCAGTCAGAGCTGGTGAACATCAATTCTTTCATCTTGGACATGAACATGCTAAAAGGCAGCGTCGGGACCGTTTAGTTCCTGCAAATTATATTCCTCATCACTGCACTTCTGTTCCCCTCATCAGGCAAAGCTTTTTATTATCTTTCTGTTGGTTTTCATAAGCTGCAGGAGAAGCTGTGGACATTCGCAGCTTCTGAACTATCTGTGCCCAGATTCTGGCTGGACAGGAATCTTTTGTCACCCCGCCCTATTTTGGATTAATGTGTTATTTGGTAAGGTTATGATGTGCTCTGATCTATCACATTTCGCTGTTTCTGGGTCTTGAGCTTCGATCCCTGTGGCAACTGCAGAAATAAATCACTGGAGCGCAGTGACAGAAACTCTATCTTGAAACACGTTGCACATGATTCACAGTTAAATGTTGTCATTAGCAGGGATTTAGAGAGTGGATTGCTTTTGCATTTAAACAAAAGATTGCAAACCCAGATTGTCTTATTCGGCAAGATTTCTCTTACTTGAGAAAGTTATTTTTCTAAAAACTTGACTGTTAAGTGCTTTTGCTTATGTTGTCAGTATCTGACATTCATTTAAGCTATTCAGTGTGAAAACCTTTTCTATTTCTTTACTGGTGCTATTGATTAAAATGCAGTTTACATTTCTTGGGAAAATTTGATATTCAAAAATGTCTTTCACTGTGAGTCAGAATGTACTTTTCCATGGAATAAAAATTCTGGAAAGGAAAAAAAAAATGCTATTGGAAATGTTGAACAAATTATATTGTCATTTCAACCAGGTTATACAAGAAAAAAGAAAGAACTTCAAAGTCAAAATGAAGGGCTCTGGTGTTTTTGTCATATTTTCAGAAAATTAGTACATTCTTCTGCAGTCGTTCAATTTTATCTGTTCAGCGTTTTCCATATGAAACTCTTTGAGAATGATCTGTACTGGCCCTAACTCCAAGTTGCTGTTTAATTCAATTGGCCGTTTCAAATTACATATTAAAAATGAATTATGAAGCTTTTTTCTCCTTTGTCTTCAGCCATTGATGTTTCTTCTAGAGCTAATAGAAGAAGGGGTTGTTTCCAGTATTGTATAGTAGTTAGCAATTCTCATGCTTTAACTGCTGTATCCAGTGGTACAATTATTTACAGTAAATCTCTGGTTTTGCAGAAAACTGGACAGGAAAGACCTTTGGAATGTAGCAGGTTAAAATATAATTTTGCTGTTAGCTGTGTTGCAGATTGGAGATCAAAAAACTACTGGAATAATTACTGGTGTTTTGGAGGCCTTCATGTGATGCTCTCCTTGTCAATATTGTTCAATATTATGTCAATATTATTGTTAGTGGGTTTTCCTCAGTGTGCAACCTGTCTGCAATTTAGTTAAGCCCATTATTCCTTGTCCTAACCGTTGTGGTCATGACGAGCAGACATTATAATGTCTCACCACACTTGTCCCTTCTCTGTACTAACCGGTACTTCCATTTTACCACAGATTATTTTCTATAGCCCTTGGATCTCTCCTTTGGATTCTCTCCAGTTCACCCATTATCTTCCCTGAAGTGTGTTGCCCCCAACCGAACAAGACTTCAGCAGAAGCTTCACCGGAGCCAGCTGGAGGGAGAGGACTCCTCAACTAGTCTCAATGGTGTCAGAAAGATGAGTTTCCTCCTGAGCTCTTCTTCCCCACTCTGAGTTGTCTCAAGTACTTGTTCTCAACACTGCTGCTGAAGTCCATATGATTTGGTAACTAACTAAGCTGTTCTCTGCCTCAGCTTCCCTCCAATTTGAAAAGAAAAAACATCCATATACATTTTACCTCCTATTTAGCTACTTGAAATTTTGGATGGGGGCACATACAAAGTAAGTGGAAAATAATCAGTACATTTGCAAGTCAATTGAGAGCTCAGCAGAAGCAAAGAAGGGGACAAGATATTTTATAAAATCCTGGAAGGTACAGACAAATGGAACTTTTCAGTTTAAACTATAACTTTATTTTGGAATTCCTTAAGGAGAGACTGGAAGTCTGCCACGCTGTAATAGTCTTATATTGTAGGAAACCAAGAATGCCTCAGTCTCTTCTTGACCTATATAGTTCACAGATACTAACTAGGTTGTGCAAGTCTGAGCAGTTAATTTTATAAAGTGAAAACAAGAAGCAAACTTTACAGGCTGATTTCATGGCTGTCTCTCACCACTTTTCTTGATGGCATGCAGTAAATTGCATTTAGAATAGAAGATTTCTGTAGGCTTCTGCAAAATTAAATTCATTTCACTTCACAAGAACTTCACTGGAAAAATTTGTGTTCTAAATAGCTTTCATCATTGCGCGTTAGTATGCCCAAGAGAACACGGTAAATTCTGCTTAGTTTCACTGCATATATTCTTGGCATTTGTATCATTTCAGGGAGTTAAGATGTAATTTTGTAAAGAAACTCAATAGGTTAGTTGCTCAAGGAGCCATAACTGACGGAAAAGAATTGAGTTGGATTTGATATAATCAGGTTTTGCTGCATGATGTAACTCTCTACTGTGTTTTACAAGTGGAGCCTCCACTGATGCGTTTGGTGTTGGTATATACCGCAGAGACCTTTCCTGAGAAAGGGAATCTTGCTTGGATATGTAAAAGGGAGGAGGAACGTCACATTTCTGTTGGCATTATTCAAAAGTAGGGTATTACTTTTATGAAACTGTAAACCTTGATCCATTGCAGAGTTTTGTTGCAAGAGACTGCTGCATTGCATGGATGCGGGTGAATGCACGAGGGCTGGAGTGGAGGCTCTCTAGATGTCCTCAGCTGTAGTGAGAGGCAGGCCCCGGGATCTTGCAATGTAAGGTCTGAACAAAGTTCTTTCTAGTGCTGTAGGAACCCAGTGCTTGCCAAAGTCTGAGAGAACAGACAGGAATGACATTTTGGAGCAATTGGTTTTTAAGGAACAAACTGAATGTTTTGTTTCCACATCCTTTCTTACTCTTGCACACAAAAATGCATATTTAAAGGTGACTTTATTCTGCAAGTTTGGACTCATCCTACTTTGGAATCTAGCCAAGAAAACGTTACTGAATTTCCGGCCCTAAACAATGCATGTTTGATTTCAGGTGTGGCTATCCTCGTAAACTAAAAAATATGTCCATCCGAGGCCTGAAGAAGAAACAACCGAAGACTTTTAAAGTCAAAATTATAACGGTGGATGCTGAAATGGAGTTCAGCTGTGAGGTAAGAGTCCTGAGCAGAATGCTAGAAAGATGGAGACTGACCTTCGTATCAGCAAGACATAAATTTGAAAAGTTCAGATTATCAGTTCATGGATGGTCTTAAAACTGATCTGTTATTTTTGTAAACAATGGATTACTTCTGCTCAGATGCATTCTTCTGTTAAACACCTCTGACTATTCAGAATTTAAAGCTGTTTCCATGAAATCCATTTGACTGTGACACTGCTAAATTAGCAGTAGGCCTGCTTTCTTAATAAGCATTCCAGCACGTGATGCAGGCCTTGGTTGTAAGTATACCTACTTCTCCACAAAATTCTTTTTTTGTAAGTGACATGGCTCTTTAAGACACTGTTGGCTTGGATAAAGAAGTCTGGTCAGAGCTGTTCCTAAGATGTTGCTGATAAAATAATTTATAAAATGGTACTTTTGTGCTCAGTTGATCTGGGACGTTCTCTTCAAATGTGATTTGCCACTTGTAAACTCCAGTTTATTTCTTTAGCTACGATGGCTGGGTTACATCTCTGGGCAGAAGAGAAAAAGGATCAAATGAAAAAGCTAGCTTTTCTTCTATTAGTTACGGCTATTTAGTAAATTGGATAGAGAAATCTTGACTGCAGAAAAATATGGAAGAAAACAAATACAGCAAGTGATCGATTGCTAAATTAATTGGGCTGCACTATTGAGGAGACAGAACTGTGCCTGATTAATTCCTAATCATCCAGCAAAAGCGAAGGAAGACATACAGTTATTTTGAGGAGTTAGAAAACCGAGGTCGAATGGGACTGGCAATTCTAA
Organism: Platalea leucorodia; assembly: GCF_965183815.1. Lineage (NCBI taxonomy): Eukaryota > Metazoa > Chordata > Aves > Pelecaniformes > Threskiornithidae > Platalea > Platalea leucorodia. Next base: position 12,412,328 of record NC_138838.1, on the reverse strand, counting down.
TGAGGGACTTGACCGACTTGTGGGGCATTTTGTATTTCACTGGGTCCCTCAGGGACAGAATAGACTAGTCACAAGCAGTGCACTTCTGTGAGTTACTGATCTAGAATACTTGTAGGCAGAGTTGTGAAAATAAAGGATTTGGAAAATTTGATTTAGAGATCAGAGTCCTTGTGATCAAATCCAGCTTGATGTATTCCTTTGCTCTCTCGCCCTTCTCCCCAAATATTGCTCTTTTGCTGGGATGATTTCCTGCTTTCCATCCAAATATTGCCCAAAAGTTGTTTTTTGTTTGCCATTAAGTGTTTAGTGGCTGACCCCTGCAATTAGACAAAATAATCTTCTTAACATGTAGCCAAACAGAAGAAACAGATGTGCTGCCTCTTCAGTGACAAAATGAAATGTTGGATGTTTGTGAATTTCGGGACCTTTAATCACAGTTTCTGTTCTCTATGGAGCCAGGCTAGTAAATTATGCTAGAGGACAGGCTCCTGTTCATTTAAATCAGAGTAGCATAAAGGCTTGGCTTGGTGCCACTGAAATAGCTGAGGTATGTGAAAGATGGATTTGCTTTGATTGTTTGGCGTTTCTACACTGTGCCCTCACACTCTCTTGATTTCCCCTGGCCTTCTCTGTCTCTCCAATTTGTATAAACTATCGAATAAGATTTTTACAAATATTAATAAAGCCTTGCCGTGTCCTAGGAAATCAATAGTACAATCCTCATTCCCTGTGCTCATGAAGTGCATGATGCTGTGGTTACATGACTACAGCTGCTCTGCAAATGTCTCTCTGGAGGAGAGGAGGAGGAGGCAGAGCATTGTAACTACTGCACCTTCGCTGTAAACAGCAGTAGGCATAGTTCATGGAAAAGCGAAAGGTGAAAGAAGAGGTCATAGGAGAAAGGCAAATGGTAGCCTGGTTTGCTTGACTAAAATGTAGCAAATTCATTCACGACATACCTGTTTTTCTTAATTTTCTTTTTCTTTTAGATGAAGTGGAAGGGAAAGGACTTGTTTGATCTGGTGTGCCGAGCACTCGGTTTAAGGGAGACTTGGTTTTTTGGCTTGCAGTACACGATAAAAGGAATGTGCACCTGGTTAAAGATGGACAAAAAGGTATAGGAAACAAAAACAGCATGGCCATTTTCTACTTATAAAAAGATTTACTTATTTTAGCACAGGAGCTAAAGGAATGTGTTACATGACTACTTTAGATACCAATTTTAGATGGTATAATTTTTTAAGACTGAAGTTCATTGTGTAATTTGGTCTGATTGCTTCTATCACACGTGGCCTGACATATCACATACCGATCACCACTATAGGCACTGAGTGCTATTAGGTTAAAGCTCAGCATTGCCCTTCCTTCTAAAATATGGAAAGGCTGCTTTAAGTGGATTATTGGCTGCTTTCTGATTTTCCTCTGGAATATTATTTTGAGACACTTATGTGCTATTTTTGCTGCTGATTTTATTTTATCTTTAAACAGGTTTTAGATCAAGAAATCCCCAAAGAAGATCCCATTAGCTTTCATTTTTTGGCTAAATTCTACCCAGAGAAGGTAGAAGAGGAACTACTACAGGAAATTACCCAGCATTTATTCTTCCTTCAGGTCAGGAACAGTTTTTAACCATGAATTCCTTCTGTATTTACCCCAGTCCTTTTGTATTGTCTTTGATCTTGTTGGCAGCTGTTGGTCTCAGAATGATTCTGCTGGCTTCAGCTCTATCAGTGTCTGTAAAGATCTCATTTTTATGAAATACAAACATCTCTCCTTACTGCTGTGGTTTTGTGTACTGGTAAGCTGAGTGTTGCTTGCCTGCTGCAGGTGTTTGTTCTCTTGATGGCTTCTCTTAATGTTTGTGCTGGGAATGGGAGTTAAATTGCCGAGACCTGTAGTTTCATGTAAAATGACTTTTACACCTAGCAGTTTGGGTGATAATTCCACAGCTGGATATTCCAGACTTGTTTTGCTCCTATAGTATGTGTTTAAAAAAAATAATCCAGAGAGATCTTGAACTGTGAGGCTTTTGCCCTAACTGCTCAGTGCTGAGAAGGATAAAGTGAAGCCATCGTTTTTATCAGCTTCAGAAGTTATCTTGAGGACTGTGTCGTCTGTTCTGCTCTGGCTGCAGCTAAGTTGGATGAAGAGAGGCTCAACAGCTCCTTGTCATTGTTGTCTTAGACCTGCTGGTGTAACCTCTTGTGTAACCATTCCCTAACCTAGTTCTTTCAAAATTAGCAGAATTAGAAGAGACCTGTTATTAGATGTATGCACTGCATGTGGGAGTAGCTACGCAAGCAATTATGGTGGCAGTTGTGAAGGTGGAGAACAGGGAAGGAACGATGATAAGCAGCAGGGGACAATAAGCTTTTTCACCCATATCAGCTGCAGATGGAACAAGCCCTGTGACTACAGCCTATCCCTGAAACTAAAGCATGCGAGTTCCTAAAAATAGACCAGGTGGTTACTGGGAGATCTTGTTGTGTACGACTGTAGAAGGCACAATCACTAGAAAACAAGAACTCCCTAACCTGTCCTTCTGAAATCCTCATTTTTGGCTTGTAGGGAAAAAAAAAAATCATAGAATTTGATAGCCATTCTGAAATATGGGTTTGTTCATCTAGCAAGCTTCAAAAGGAGTGGAGCAGCGTACACAGCTGCGACTCTTGGAAGATTCACCACAATGTGTGATCCTTTCAAAGATAAAGCCTGGAGGCATCATCGCGTTGTCTGATAGGCCCTGGATGAGAGGTGCTGTTCCCTTGGTATGGTGTTGGTGTTCTTCTGAAGTGTCCAGACTTGCACGCACTGACTTCTGCCAGTCAGATTAGCCAGTTTGAGTTGTCTTCCCTACCCCACTGAACTGGGTGCCTGCTACTCATGCTAGCAGAATAAATCTCCAGCCCTGACAAATCTTCATTGCAGGTAACAGAACCCATTTCAGCTCTGCCATAGGAGCAGCTACTGAGGAGCTGCAGGACAGCAGTAGTGTGCTCAAGAGCAGAGTTGTTGGCTGTGTGAACACAGCTTGGTCCGTACACTGTGGTGGTTCTTACAAATTTACAAATTTCCATGAGATGGAAGCCAGTAAAAGTAATAAAGTTAACCCCACAGTGCATTGATGCTAGTACCTTTGCAGAGACAGCTTTCTTATTTGCCACTTGGTTTTCTTTTGTCCCAGAAATTGTTAGGGTTCTCTTAGCTCCGTTAAAAAGGAGCAAATTCTTGGAGTACAACGCTTCATTATCAAAATAAAGATGCATCAACCAGGAAAAGCCATGCCGTGGCTCCATAGCTGCAGCAACAGGCTGTAGCTGTAGCAATAGGTACATAAGCATTGAGTTTTGGATGGTCACTTGTTGGTCAGCTGTTTGTTCCAATGTCTGTGACATCCAGCTTCTCTCCTGAGTTGCTCTCAAGTGCTCTGCAACTTACAGCCTCCTGGGGTGTTGCTTTATTCTGCTAGCTTTCAGCAGTATGTGTCTGTGCAAGTAGATGGGGTTTATGGAATAAATTCAGTCTGCATCTGTAAATAAACACAGTAAATACACTTGTTCCCTGAGGAGGATGTGTTAACGAAGTACTGGGAAAACGCTGCTGTTCTGAGGGTTAATATACTAACTAGAACTTCATCCAGAACCCTTAACCACTTGGCAATTTGTTTCTTAAGCTAATTTTGGAAAGGAATGAGAGGGGCAGAACTTTCTTCCTAGTCTTTTAATCCTGATTTTTTTCACTTTTTCCTTCTCTCCTTGAACCTGCCTTGACTAGCAGATATGCAATTAGCAAATTCTTCTCATTCCAAAGTAGAAAAACAAGACTGAAACAAATTTGAACTTGCAAAGTTTCCTGACTGTAAGAACTTAAGATCACACCTGGATGCTAATAGGAAAAACATGTACGGACATCTGGGTGCCTACAGATTTCAGCTCTACTGACTATTCAGACCTTTACAAGTTAATGTGGCATAACAGCTTTTTGCAAAATGTGTGAATAAATGTAAATGACTAAAACTAAATGTTGTCTGGTTAAAGGTTAGGTAATTTGCTTCTTCATAAAGAAGTATAACAAAATGTCCTTGTAAGAACTGATCAGAAAAAAATGCTCCTGGGGGATTTATCTTAAGTTGTTCTAAATTCTGAAACATATGATTTGCACCATGGAGTACAAAAGCTGGAGCTTTCCAATTTGGAAGAAAAGTCTTTTCAGTCTTTTCATTCTTTCCATTTTAACAGCTTAGAAAGAATTTTCCCTGTGCTATAACTCAGGTTCATATATTGTGCTCACCAGAGACTAAATTTAAAAGAAAAACTTTCTTGATGGTTCATTTCAGTTCACATTACAAATACTCTTTGGCACTGTAGGTAAAGATAGCTCAGTGCTATCTCAAGTCATTTTTCTTTTTGGAAATGTTTAAGATTCTGCCTTATGCAAAATTTTCTTGTCTTGTGCTTGTTAGTAGGCTAAATACATTACACCTGAGAGGAGGATTTGTGAAGATTGATTTCCTTTTCCCTCTTTAGGTTTTCAAGTAAAAATTACTCAACTGGTCAAGCAACATCTTACAAACTGTTACACCTCTGATCTTGGTAGCGCCATAGGTTATTAAGATGACAAGAATGTTAAAAGGCTCTTTACCGTTTATACTGGGCTTTTATTTTTAAGCCGCTATGTTTTTGTTGTGCTTAGACCCCTGTGATTGAATAAATGAAGCGCTCTATTAGTCCGCTCCCCTTTGTGGGGTCTCCTTTATTCTCTCATTCTGGAAAGCCCGAGAACATACTGGTGCGGTTTTCAGTATGTCTCTGTCCTTGGCAGTGTCAGTCAGCTGGACAGCCCTGAGCAATCTGGCCCAGTTGGACCTGCTTTGACTAGATGACCTCTAGAGGTCCCTTCCAACCTAAAATTTGATGTTTTACATGTTGTAAGGCTAACTTTCCAAAGCAGGAAGAAAAAGAAGAATTGTTAAAAGGAATGAAGTGCAGACAATGAAATTCATGTTTTATAACACATTCTTTTTCAGGACTCCTTATATAAATGTGTGGAGATAGCTGACTGACATTTCTATGAACTTAGAATTAAGATACTTTAACTTTCAAAAGTTGGGTTGTTTTTTTTTTCATTAAATGTAATGCTAATTAAAGGCTTCCTGTGTTTCTGAGTGCCATTTTATTGTTGCTGTTATTAACTCATAATGCTGATCTTTGGTGCCAAGTGATAGTCCGGGCATGTCTAGTTTCATTTTAAGCCTGACATAAGTCCTGACTTTGAGCTTCTTTAACTTTCTTCCTTTTTCTCTTGATTTAGGTTAAGAAACAAATACTGGATGAGGAAATCTATTGTTCTCCAGAAGCAACAGTTTTACTGGCTTCTTATGCTGTTCAGGCCAAGGTTTGTGCATAGAAGTGCTCTTTTTTAATTGATTTTTTTTCATTTTTGACACATATACATGGTGGTAAGTAAAACACAGCAGTGTTAAAATTTGCTATTAAAGTAGTAGGTCATCCGGGGAGGTACAGGCATGGCTAGAAAAATAAGCATTAGATGGCACTACGAGGATTTTGGTATTACATACTACACTTTCACAACTTAAGGGATTTCTTTGGACCTAACATTTTAACGTAATCTTTCTCCCAGCTAGAATTATTTCCTGTTGTTTTAAAAAATGTCCATGGATACGGCAGGTGCTGATACCAGAGCTCACAGTGGAAGGACACGATGGATTTTAGTATCTCTCAGAACATAGTTCACTTCGTGCCACCAAGAGCCACACTTACCCAATGGCAGGAGGCAAACACAGATTCTCACAGGGCTGGCCCTCTGCGGCAGCGCAGCCCGTGTGCAGTGGGCCGTAGGAGTAGGGGAGCTTACGCTCCTGAACGTAGCCTGTAGTTCAGAGAGGAGTATGAAGTCATGGGAAATTCCTTCATATCTGCAGTTACCGAGAGCTGCAGGCTAGGGCTGAAGTCCAAGGTTATAGGCCACCTTAGTTGCTGTAGTGGAGCCACGTGCATAGCACAAAGGCCAGAAGTAACTTCCCTGGACAGTCCAGATGAGGGGAGCCTGTTTATTATGTATTACCTTGTATGTAGGAGAACCAAAACAAAATCTCTCTCAAGTGATCACATCAAACTACGCAAGTAACAAGTTCTTCAGCATTCTGCATCTCACAAACTGAAGTATCTTTCCTTTTCTTGGGACAGTATGGTGACTATGACCCAAATTTTCACGAACCAGGCTTTCTAGCCCATGATGAACTTTTACCCAAAAGGGTAAGTCTTTATTCTGTATAAAACCAAATCTTTGAATCTCCTCTTTGCAGCACAGATATTGCTATGGCATTAACCAGAGCAGTAAAAACTGTGTTTGCCCTGAACTTGGCAAAATGACCGAGCTGTGAACTGCATTGCTGCATTCACGTTGCTTGGGAGAGGCAGCACATGTATTTGTATTTTCAGAGGAAACCAAACTCCTTCCTTTCTCTGTAGGTCCTCAGGCAGTATCAGCTGACAGCAGAGATGTGGGAAGAAAAGATTACTGCTTGGTATGCTGAGCACAGGGGTATCGCCAGGTATTGAAATAATTTCATTCTCTGGAAATCCCATACATTTCAGTAACTGGTTATTTGCTGTCTTCAGGGAAATTTGGCTTTTGTGGAGTGAGCAAAGAAATACTGGTTTCCAAGCTGTGATGTTAATAGGTTAATTTAGAACTAAGGATAAAAACCCCACTCATCTGGGGTGAAAAGTGTCTTGTGTAGGGCTCCAGGTGCTTGTAAACTGGACTTGCTTTGAAGTGAACAGAGAAGAGGAGGACTCTTGCAGACTTTCACAACCTAACATATCTAAATTAAGAGTCCTGTCTCATCAGAGTCCATGTGTGCCAGCAGAGAGAAGTTCCTGCAGAAAGTTTGAGCTGTGGTGAATTTGCAGTTAGCCCTGAGAGATTAGTCTTTTCATTTAAGGCCGTTACCTACCTGGAGTTGCTGGCGTCTGCCTTATGTGGCAGCTGCCTTTCTGGAGCCATATCACGCCAGTCTCTCTTTTATTCTAGAGAATCTGATATATTTTATACCTTGTGAAAATCATTGCTCAAAGGGTGTTGACATACTTAGCAAGGAATCAAAACAGTGAAGACATGGCTTCATAGTTCCAGGACTGAGTTTTGGTGCTAGTCCATGTGGACATTCAGCTACTTCTAGCACGTTCAGCATACCTGGAAATTCAATTAAACAAGAAGTAGGAGCTGTTGGCACCCAGAGGCCTTTCCTAATGTTTTGGTTCAGTTTCTCTTTGGCTGTTCTAGATGCATCTTAGCACTCTTTACTGAATATTTTCCTCAAGACTTACTGATGCCTCACCTTGAAGGGAGAAGAACGGTGGGTGGAGAGATTCTCACCCTTCTTTGGCCTCTGCCCAAAGCTCTGTTTAGAATTTGTCCAGGACTCCTTTCTCCATGAACTCTATTTGCTGAAGGAAATACCCTCATGTCACGGGAGACAATGGTAGGGTAGGTCTCCAAGGTGTAATAATGATGGAGTGGCAAAGCTAACACAAGGATAAGACTGGACTTGAATTTTAGTAAAGATTGCACTATGCATGATTCAAAATAGGTACAGCTTTACTGTCTTTATTCTGTAGACGTGCTGTTTTTATTATCCTTTTTCTATTGTTGAGAGTAAGATGGCAAAATTAAAGAAAGTACAAAGAACCAGATTGCCTTTTCTTGTCTAAGTGGGAACTGTGGAGTCAGCTAGGACAGAAAGGTTGGAAAGGGATCTCCAAGTATAATCAGTGTCTTATTCTCTAGGGATGAAGCTGAGATGAACTACCTGAAAATTGCCCAGGACTTGGAAATGTATGGTGTCAATTATTTTCCAATTGCTGTAAGTGCTTTATTTTAGCAGTTTTCAGTTGCTGTAGGTGATGGTACTGTCCTTTTAAAATCCTCCGGGGAGTTTGGAACTGGGACTCCTGGCTTCTGCTTTTCTCTGCTGATGGTGGGCTGTGTACTCATTGTCCTCACTTGGTTCACTTGCATGCTAAATGAGTAGGTGAATAAAACAGTTGAGATCAATGCTTTACAATCTGACAAAGGTCTTGAGTAGCTCTGGGTGTCTAATAGGAAGAAGGAGAAATAAACTAAGAGTTTGAGTGGCTACAGTCCACCTAGGGGACTGGGTTTATTAGCTAGCAGTGACAGCACTCATGATATTTTGTGGAAATATCAATTTTCTAAAAATACAGATAAAAATCAATGTATTAGAATAAGTGTTGTTCTTGTCTGTGGTTGTTTAATGTCAATATAAATGGCTTTTACTGATATCTATTGTTTTTTAGCAAAATAAAAACCATACAGATCTCCTACTTGGAGTTGATGCCAAAGGTATTCATATCTACAGCATTAACAACAGGTTCTCTCCAAACAAGTCATTTGAGTGGAGTGCTATCAGAAACATTTCCTATAGTGAGAAAGAGGTATGATTGCTTTGATATATTATTCTTTTTATATGGGCATGGGTGTGGACTGGGATTCTTGGAACAGGCTGAAAGCTGTCTCTGTTTAAATAATTTGGGGGAGAAGGGGAAAAAAATCCTAGGGAGCTTTGTTACAAAACTGAAAATAACAGACCTGCCTTTCAGATGTGCTGCATAACCTCGGTTCCCCTAGGAGCCAGAGGCTGCTCTGAGCTCTGCAAACTTGTGGAGCCCACTGTTCTGGGTCCTTCCCTGCTGCTTGTCCTTTGCAAAACAAGTGTGTTGATATCTGAAAAAGAGAGATCTTATGAATGCCACCGTGACTAGCTTCTTCAGTTCTCTCAGCAGGAATTAGATGATCTGTAAAGACTTAATGCCATTTTCATATGCAGAAGCTGTCCATGTAGATGAGGTTTGCAGCACGCTGGCAAGAGGAGACATGCAGGGAGATGCATGTGTTTTTCTGCCTGAATTCTGCCAGTTCGTTAGTGCATGATTTCAGTCTTCAGCACAACCCTACCATTGCAATTTCACTGTGATTTCAGAGCCCATCTTTTACTTGTAGAAAGTACAGTGGGGAGTGGGTGAAATTTAGTCTCATTACGAATCATGTGGCTACATGGATGGCTATAATCAGAAAAACTACATTGGTACTGGAATACCTGGGATTTGTCAGCTAAAGGACAGCACAGCCTGTTCCGTTTTCTGTGGGCCTTTTGAAAAACATTGAGGATGAGATTTGCTGTCCAGAGTTAGATATGCATACATTAAGTCAGGCAGGGCAGCCTACAGGAGTTCTGCCTCCAAAAAGTTTTCGGTCCTTACATGACATTAAACTTCTCCTCTGGTCTGTGAATAAACTGCTTTACCTCCCTCTTGTTGGGAAACTGGGCAGCCCTGTATTAAAGCTCCACTGTAGTCAGTGACACATTCACAGCCCTGCTCCTTACAAGGCAACACATTCAACCAGTCATTACCTACAGGGTGTAACAAGCTGTAGGACATTATGATCTTGGTGACTCAGGTGGCCTGAAATTACACATTGCATTGCAAATGAATTATAGGAATAGAGTGCTAGCTAACCCCTGAGTCGCAGAAAACAGGATCTTAAAGAATGGAGCCATATTTTGTTATGCAGCCAAACCAAGTACAACATCCGAAGTGAAACAGCATGTACTGACCTGGCAGCATGAAAGCCCTTCCTGTCCTCTGGAAACAGCTTGGGAGATAGGACTGAAAATGTGAGAAAGCAGGAGCTCCAGGACTGTCATCTGATGGTCAGAAGAACAAGTCCTTCAGGCCCTCGATACGTTTTGGTTACACCTGCAATGATTGGTGTTCAGAGAGGTGTTTGACATCTCCCTGACTTCAGGAACATGACTGCTGCTGGGGATTAGTAATGTGTTCTGTTTTCCTGATAACCAGCGCTTGTTCCAGGGTTCTTAGCATAGTTTGCGATGCACAGGTGGTATTATGAAAGCCACCATCCAAACTGGCACCGGGGTGAGTCTGTGGGAGGCTTTATCTTCTGACAGCCTGCTACGGGAGCAGATGAGGAGCCTGTGTAACAGCAGCCCTGGTTCTGATTCTTTTGAGCAAAACATTTTTGCATCACTCTCCCCACATTTGTGGCATAAATCATTGCTTCCCTGGAGAGAAGTGGAGATGGGCTAAAGTTTGCATTAGTATTAATAGTTTCAGCTTTGTTTTTCCTCCTTCTCACTGTTTCCTTTCTTTTTTTTCTTTTGCCTGTATAGTTAACTATTAAACCTCTTGACAAAAAAGCAGAAGTCTTCAAGTTCTTTTCCTCTCAACTCAAAGTGAACAAATTGGTAAGTGTCCTGCTTTCCTTCTTTAAAACAGCCTGGTAATACTGACTGATATCTGAGTGAGAAGTATGGTTTGTAAAACCTATGGAGAGGCCAGGGAGCATTGAGTTTCTGCATGTGTTTTCCTGAGGGTTGTTCTGGTTGGGAAGTCAGGGTGCATATGTTTGTCCTCTCTGGGAAGGGGAGATGATGGGTGGGAAGCGAGATGTGAAAGAAGGCCCAAATCACAAAGGGAAATCCAGATGCTGGGAGTATGTAGTGTATGGAAAGGTGCAAAGCCACTGCAGCATCTGGTTGCTGTGGGTTCTTAATCAGCAACTGCCTCTCCTTTTCTGGGAGCAGCAACAAGGAAGGGACCTGATCAGCTGGCTAATTGTATCATTACTGATTGCTTCCTAACACAGCCACGGGGGCTGGGTCACTTCTCAGCTTGTGGAGGGGCCATCCCAGGTGCCCATTCCCACAGCTACATCTTGTGTACTCTTGGCCTAGATCTATTGCCTGTTGTTATTCAGGAAAATGGAACCAGAGGGGGATGCAGGACAGAAGGAACCCCTCACCCTGTTATGAACTTTTCTAAACTGTTATGTACTTGGGTATGACCCTCCCCTGGGTGCTGATTTTCTTGGAAGGGAAGCAACTTCCAGCTCTTGTGCAGAGGTCAGAGTTGTCAGCTTCTGTCCTGAGGCCAATGTGGGGCGCTCTGTCCCTGTGGCTGGGACACAAGTACATCAAAATTGCATTTGCTTTGCTTTTCCTATCCAGATTTTGCAGTTGTGCATTGGAAACCATGACCTATTTATGAGGAGAAGAAAAGTGGACTCAATAGAGATCCAGCAAATGAAAGCACAAGCCAGGGAAGAAAAAGCTAGAAAAAAGGTAGATTATTTCTGCTCCTCTATTGTTGAAAACAGTGATTATTCCAGCTGGTGCCCTTGCTGTCCATGCATTGCATCAATATGTGTGTGGGAGGTGAGAACGGGCAGCAGGATTGAATGTGGGAACACCTCTAGTGTGTATGCAGCATCTGAGGATGTAAGTGATGTTTGTGAAACTGAATAGGCGATTGCAAAGATTTGGGCTACAGAACAGATCGATCCAAGTGCTATCTGAAATAACCAGTAGTACCTGTTAGAGGAGTTCAGTGCTGCAAAGTGCAAGCAGCTCCAGCAATGCATCTCTGGTGAATATCTGTCCACCAGCTAGAGAGCAGTCCGTTCTTCATTAGATTCATTTGCTGTGCTGCCTCAGGCCCAGAGGAGGTTCTGCTGCAAACCCACAGATGTGGTATTGCTCATTCTATTTCCAGATGGAGAATCAAAGGCTGGCCAGGGAGAAGCAGCTCCGAGAAGAAGCTGAGCGAGTCAAAGAAGAGCTGGAAAGGCGTCTTTTCCAGCTGGAAGATGAAGCCAGGCAGGCCAATGAGGCCCTGGTGAGTAGCACATTAGTCTGAATGTTATTGTGCTTGATGGGCTTTCTTGGTTTGGAAGCATTTTTTATTTTTTTTCTTATGGCTCCTGTGAGACCCCAGGAATTATGGCTCAGACAAGGCTGGAGAGTTTCTGACCACTGGTGGAGCAGGCATGCTGAGAAAACTCTAATGTGCCATAACCTCCATTTGCTGTGAGCCATTCGCTCCCTGTATTAGGTTCACAGTGCTTTCTTCAGGCAAAGAGGGAAGAAAGGAAGCAACCTTGGAGCTGAAATTGTGAGAAAGGGGCATGGTGCACTGGCAGCTGAAGGGGCCAACTTCAGTTTTTGGTTGATGCCTTTGTCCAGCTCCAAGCAAATGTCTCCTGCTTTGTAGAGGTGAGAGGCAGGAAGGAAGTTAGGCAATTCTGGAGCAGAGAAGGAACACCAGATCCTACAATTATGTTTACTATAGTTTTTATTTTAAGGAATAGTATTTTTATCATTGATCTTTTGGGGAAAGATGTTCTCTTCCTGACTGTCTGCAGGGGTGACTTTGTAGATGCTAGACAGGGAAACTAAGAAAAATTGTTTCCTCTTAGCTCCGATCCCAGGAAGCAGCAGAGTTGCTGGCTGAGAAAGCTCAGATTGCAGAGGAAGAAGCAAAATTGCTGGCCCAGAATGCTGCAGAAGCTGAGCAAGAGCGACAGAGGCTGGAGATCACAGCTCTGAAAACCAAGGAGGAGAAACGCCTGATGGAGCAGAAGATGCGGGAGGCAGAGCTGATAGCAGTGAAGCTGGTGAAGGAGTCTGACCGGAGGTTAGATTTGCTTGAGTGGGGTTGTGTGGTCCCTACTGGGATGCCTGGGTGGAGAGTGTGATGCTTTTCTCAGAGCTAAGCCCGTGAGGGAGGGGTTGTTCCCTAAGCATCGCTTCAGAGTGACTAAGCCTTCTTGAGTCTTGTTTGTTCCACCAAGTGATGGTCTCTTGTGTCCCTTTCAGATCTTTGAGGAGTGCAAACCAGGTAAACTCGTGTGGAATATAAATCACTCTGTAAGTGTTTGCATGTTCCATAACACTGTGCTGCCTGAAGATGCAGAGCAGACCAGTGTGGACAGAGGATGTTTAACCTTGTTATTAAGGGCCTTCTGCTTGTTTTAGGGTACTGCCAAAAAGCTTGCCAAAACAAAGAGCAGATATGTTGCACCTCTCCCCACCTCAGGGAGGATCTCTGACAGCCTGGAGAGTCTGTCAGAACTGAGCCCATGGAAATTAGGAGTAGGAAAAACATGTTAATTCATCCAGTTTGTGCAGGATTGTCTCTGAAAGCATGTGTCATGCTGTGTCCAGTTAGTTCTCCATGTGACCATCATACCACAAGTGTCTTTGGGTAAAGGAATCACTCACAGTAATGGATCTTCTCTGGAAGCTCATGAGGTGCATAGCTCTGAAATCTGTGTTGCTTCATACTGGAAATCATCAGCCATTCACATCAGGATATTTGTCTTACAGAGCCAAGGAAGCAGAGCATCTGAAACAAGATCTGCATGAAGCCAGGGAGGCTGAACGGAAAGCGAAGCAGAAACTCTTAGACATAACCAGGCTTAATTATCCTGTAAGTTGCTGCTTGACCGGGCCCCACTTCATCTTCACAGATAGTCAGATGTTGATTGCATTTCTGTAGCCCCCATCAAGCTGAGTAGTGGCATGTCTGCATCCAGCTGGGGGACAAACAACTATAGGACCAACTGGTGCTTAACCATGGTGTAGGAAGTTGCATTTGTTCAGGGCAGTGAGTCAGGATGATAAGAAAGGTGAGACAAAAGTGAAAAAACAAGACTGGTGTTGGAACTTAGTGAGCAGAGATTGTCTTGCCTGCATTTGTGCCTAATACTGACTCCCTGCCATCTCAGTCAGGCAGCACTTTGTGGAGGTGGTTGTCCTGAGCCAGCTGTGTTGTTCTGGCATGTGAATTGCCCGTGAGTGTCTTTAGGCAAAGCAGATGAAGCTGTCTCCAGCAAGAAGGCAGTGCTAAGGCTGTGTGCCCCAACTCCCTCTTCTGCTCCAGTCTTGCTGAGAATGGATTTCCATTCTCTGCTGAAATAGATAAGAGCGTTGCAGCCAGGATGCTACTCTGCCCTTGGATCTGTGGGTTGTGGACTTCAGCAGTTCATCTGGGGCCACTTGGGTAGAGGGGAAGGCCTGCAGGAGCATCTGTGTCTCAGAATCCATGGGTAACTTATGGAATGGCTCAGCATGGCATGCTTGTGGGAGCTGGGGAGAGCAACTCAAAACCAAACGATGAGATCTTGCTGACAGTGCTTGTTGCCTCTTGCAGCACATGGTCAATTACCCGCACTACTCGCCAGCTGACACCAGAGATGCCAACTTTGACAAAGGATCCATAAAGCTGGATTTGAAGGACATTGACCTCAAGAGACTATCCTTTGAGATAGAGAGAGAGAGGTATCAGTATTCTTATGGTGTAAATAAATGAGAATGTTAATAATGGGAAGTACAGAAAGGAAAAAAAATAATCTCTGGGAATCACAGTTCATCCTTTTAACAACTTAGGATGGCCTCCTACTTGTACGTATGGCTGGAGGCCTTTTACTGAGCTGGTGTGGATTACGTTTGTGTAAGAGTAGCTATTTACACAGAGGAAGAGTGTTCTCGTGGCATCAAGCTATGACAAGTCCAGAACCCTTCCGTCTTGGAGAGCATTATGTCAGGGGCAAAGGGCTTTGCCGGAGTAACAGCATCTTAGAGGACAGAAGTTTCCCTCTAGTGTTTAAACATGATATCGCTTTGATCTCATACATGGAGAGGCTTTTCCTCTCCGTCTGGAAGGAAATGCTTGGTAAAAAGTTAAGTGTGTGAATGCTGAAGGGTGGAAGTGAACCCCCCTCTCACTGGGCCAGGGGAGTCAGGCTGACGTGTGACTTCCTTTTGCCTATCAAAAAACCAAAATGAAACAAAGAACTGCCTCTCTCCTCCTTCCACACACACCTGCTCTAGAGCTATGTTGTGCCAATAAGCTTTTTGTCTCCAATGTGTGGACTGCAGGCTAGACTACTTAGAAAAGAGCAGAAAATTCGAAGATCGGCTGAAAGAACTGAAGTCTGAAATACATGCTTTGAAACTAGAAGAAAAACAGTCTGGGCTTTACTCTCATTGGAATGAAGTACTGGGATCCTTGGATCGCTCTTTAGGAAATGTATGTACCATAAACACCTGCTGCTTTTTTCAGCATGAACCATAAAAGAGAATCGTGTGGGTGTGCCAAAGGTGTTGCTGTATTTCAGTTCAAGGCACATGTTTAGTACTCTTGATAGTAAAATATTAAAAGCGTGAACACAGACAAGGAAAACTAATGTCAAAACAAAATCTAAGAAGTCTTTCCTGGGTGGGATACCAGTACCATAAGAAAAACATAATCATCTTATTTTACAGCTTATGAAATCACAGTGAGGGTTTAAGGTCTTGGAGCAAATGAAATCGTTGTAACAATAACACATTTAAATGTGGTTCCTTGCAGTTTGCATCACATTTTCATTCACGTGCTTTGTGGTTGCTAAAAGTAAGAAGAGTCTTGGTGTATTTTTTTTAAGGTTGTGAGGAACTAAACCCTGATTTTTGTCATAAGTTTCTTGTTACTTATATAAACACTCCAGCCTCTTCCTGAACCAGTGCAAGAATAGGGCTGGCTTTGTCCTTCCAGGTTGTTCCACAGATAGCAAAAATGGCTCCCAGTCAACGGTTTTAGAGAGAGAAGGGAGGCTTGCAAAAACCTTGAGGGAAGATGGCCTTTATTTTCTGACTATGCATCTGATGTTCTTTTTGGCTTAATGAGTGTTGAGATAGAGAGGGCATTGAATTTCCATGTGTTCTTTTCTTTTAAAGACCCCATTGTGGATGAAAACCTTCGAAACTGGAGATTCATTGGATATAAATCTTCGAAGGCCTTTACCTCCTTCCTTGTTAAATACTACAAGCAGCTGGCCTTGTACCAACAAAATTCAACACACAGTGCCAGTGGAAAAGTCATCTTTTCAAGCAAATTCCTTGCTTGCCAACACTGTGGGCACAGGAACCAGAAAACAGATTATAAAGGTAATCAGATTTGTAAAGAATTCCCAAATGTTGACTAAAAGTTTAGAGTTCAGAGAGGTAGGGACTGGCTGGCTTTAGGGACCTGTTTTGTCCAGCTCTGCCACAGCCTCTCAAACGACGAGTCGATGTACGGCTGTTGCACGAGTTTGGAGACCCTGCGCTGGCGCAGCATTTGGGACTGTTCATAACTTGAGGCTGCCTGGTTTTGCCCACTCATGATCTAAGCTGGAATGCAAAGCTGTAACCCTGGTGAATGAAACAGAGATGCCCGTATGCAGTAGGAGGATCTGTGTTAAATTTTATTTGTATCAGCCAGGCTTGGCAATGAGCATGTGCTCCCAGGTATAGAGAGCTTAAAACATACCGTGCCTGCCTTCTGGTTTTAAGGGGCAGGGAGTAAGATACCAATAAATGCCTAGACTTCCAACAGTTCAGTTCTCTTCTAATATGATCCCTGTCAGAAGAGCTAATGAGCTGGGTCTTATGAAAAAACAACCTGCTTTTAAATGCCACTAGAATGGAGAATCTAGTATGCATTCAAGAAGAACTGTAAGGGCATGTGGTCTTGAACAGTGGGAAGGAAATCAGCTTTCTCTAGGCAATGCTGATTGTGCAAGGTATTAGGAATAAAGAAAGCTTGATGTATTTGCTGGTTTATATGAACAAAACTGAGGGTTTTTAGGATCAGTTAGAGGCTCTAGTATTCAAGACCTGAATCTTCAGGGTTGTGTGCTTTGATCTAGAAGGAACACAGCTGAGTGTGGCAACAGATGAGGAAGCAGCTCTTTCTGATGCAAGTAACAGAAGCAACTTTTAAGACTAGCCTAATCCAAGCAGCAGGGGTGAGGCAAATGTGCTTGTTCCAAGAAGGAAGAAAAAACTATTGCAGGGCATCTTGCAAAAGGCTCCAGAGTTGGAGGTGAAGGAAGAACTGGACCAAAGGGCGTTACTTTGTTTTAAGTAGGAGTTCAGGGCAGAACTAATTTTTCCTCTTTGGTTTGCCTGTAGGTTCAGCAGCATGACTCGGATGTCATCTACATTTGAAGCCTCTCCTTTCCTTACCAGACTGGTAGAACCTGCTGGCCATCTTGGCTGCTGCAAAACGCACCTGTACGAGGACACTTGCGCAGCTCTGCTGACAGGCTTCGGCAAAAGAGACGCGGTATTATCGTGAGAGTGGTGCCGCTCGGCTTCCAGGCAGATAACAAACTGGGAGCACTAAAACTGCCCCTGTGAAATGGCTAGTGTCTTTGGGTACAATGGTAAACATACAGACCTGGAGGAGTGTTGTTTACTACTTATGCACTTTTGAAGAAACACTTTATACTTGGCTAAACCTTCCTCCCCCAGGTGTTTTTACACACTGACTTATCAGTATGGTACTCTACTGTTGTAGCAAGGATGCCAGGCAGCAAGTGTCCAGGAGATGTGTTTGGGATGAGAAAAAAATTGCACATGAGCTTGGTGTTTACCTATGCAATAAACTCATTATGTTTCTGGTTCGGTCCGTGGGACGTGACTCCCACAGAGCTGCTCGACATTTTAGTGTTTGCCTGCCAAATATTATCCTTTTCCTCCCCAAACATTTCTTGGTTTGCTTAATTGATTTGCATTTCTCAGTGAGAAATCTCAGCTTTTGATGCCAGATGTAGAAGTGGACATCTTCAAACACCTCTCAGTCCTGGGGGAATCCTTTGTTTGGAATGCAAAGCTTCTGTTCTCTTTCCAGTTTCGAACTAGATCAAGCACTTTCTGTTGCTTTTGCCGCTTCAGCAAACTTTGCATACATTAACTTGTTTCCCAGTTCTGTGTAACACAGCTTCCAAATTAGACAAAGACAAAAGATGCTATTGGTGTCTGCTAAAGTTGGACTTGTTTCTGATGGAGAGGAGCATGCAGCAAAACGCCTGCCTCATTAGTAAAACCTACTTGCATTTTCTGGTTTTGTGTGTGTTTAGGTGTCTGTTTCACCAGAAATCTTGTTTGAGGACTTCTGGGGCAGCAGACGACATGCAGCTGTAGCTAAAGTAGTAGCACAATTGAGGATGTGACATGTGATGTAAAAATGAGTGTTAATGTTGTTAAATACCTTGTTCTGAAAGCTAAGATTAAAAAAAATACATGCAATAAAAAGCTTCAATTTCCACTTGCTAGTAACAGCTTTGAACTGAACGTTGTGTCAATGTTCCAACAACGTTAACAAGGCAGATGCTGAGAACAAACACACAAATCCTGTCTGTACACATCTGCAACAGGCTGTGCGCGCAGCGGGGGGCAGCAGCTGTAGCCAGCTCTGTTCTGGGACTCCGGGCGGTCCTGGCGGTTACGTGGCAAGGTGCGCGTAGCCGCGGTCTGCGGCGCTGTCCTGTGGTCCTCTCAGCCTTGAGAGCAGCTCCTGCCTTCGGTTGGCAGGGGGGTGGTGGTGCGTGTTAATTCTCTTCACAGCTCTGTCTGATACGAGGTGTTTGCAGACTGTTGCATGCCAATTGTTTCTGATCTCGCTGGGAAAAGCTGTGTGAGATGGAGAAGGTGTCAGAGGTGTCAGGCTGGAGAGGCAGATGCTGGCAAGGTCCCAAGGTTGGGTAGGTGGCATTGGCCAGAACTTGGACAGTGGTGAGAGAGGAAATGGTCCTAGAGGAAAACAGTACAAAACGACTCTGAACATGGCATTCTCGGAGTGCTGGGATTTCCCTGGTGGGTCTTTTCCTGTTTCCTCTTTTTTGTGTGTGTGTCTTGCCACAGATAACTAAGCTTGTACCCTTATTCTGTGACGTTGAATCCTAGAATGGTTTGGGCTGGAAGGGACCTTAAAGACAGTCTGGTTCCAACCCCCCACCATGGGCAGGGACACCTTCCACCAGACCAGGCTGCTCAGAGCCCCATCCAGCCTGGCCTTGAGCACTGCCAGGGATGGGGCATCCCCAGCTTCTCTGGGCAACCTGTGCCAGGGCCTTGGCACCCTCGTGACATGTGCTGGGGCTTCCTTTTGCTGTCGTATCTGAGCTGCATCGTGGTATAGGGCATAGAGGAGAACTCCTCCATGTGCACGATGGGTTTATTTCTTTGGACTTGGTCCTGTCTGTCACAATGAAGAAAAGGACAGGGTCACACTGCTGCCAGCTTACAAATGACGCCTCTCTGCACAAGCTGTTTGCAGCCTGCTGGCTCGCAGGTATTCTTGCTGTGCGTTGCTCATGTGCAGCACCGTGTTCCTGCACACTTGTATGGTGTTTGAAAGATTAGATGGGGTAAGAGGAGCTGGGATCTGCTGGAGAAATGTTTGCACAACCACAGGTTGTCAGATGTACTGAGCTGTTCCTGGGAGGGCACTGCAAAGAGAAGTGCCACCTGGGCATCTTTTTGCTTAAAACCTAAATAAATATTTGCAGCAACTAAGCTTTGTATGTTGGTGCTTCTGATGCTCGTACTCACTTGCACTATCGACCACTTCTTAAAACAGGGAGCTGCAGATGGGTTGAGAAGGATATAAGATTGTCTTTCAGTTGAAGAAAGCATGAGAAGCACGAGTCCTGGTTTCCCCCAAAGCAGGGAAGAGAACACGGCTATCTTGGCTTTGACGTGCTCTACAGTAGCGCAGGAAGACCTGGCTCGGAAGCCCTGCATTGCTCCCTGGGAATCTCTGCCAATTGGTATGTTCCCACAGCAGCCTGAACTTGCTCGTGTTCTCTTCCTGGAGTTTAACCTGACATAATTTTTGATGGGGATTCGAAGTGTACAAGCAGTATACTCTGAGAGGTGATTATTGCACAAACAGCTTAGTCCCATGGGTATGAGCTAGCTCCCCATATTACAAAAAAAAATTGTAAAATTTCTGACACATCACTGTCATCATCAGACTGTGAAAATCGCCGTCTGGGTGGACTTCATCCATGACTGCCAGAAGCATGTGGGACCCCGTGGGTCCGGTGTTATGTGATATTTTCATTAATGCTATTTGGAACAAGCATAGGCTTGGGAAATTTGCAGAGCATGGAAGAATTGTGGTGTGTAGTCTAAAGAGGGTGGGAGAGGCCTGAGAGCAGTCTACAAGGGTCACTGCAAGGAGGAAAGAACAAATTCATCCTTTGTTTTCATGCTGGATAAGACGCAATGTTTTGGTCTCAAACTACAGCAAAAAGTGGAAGAAAAAATGTGGCAGCAGTGAGGAAGTGCTAGTAATCACCTGGAGAGCGAGGAGCTCCGTACATGGAGCGACGCAGTGAGTGTTGCTCTTCTGTGTAGAAGTTGATGACTTTCCTCAGGCCAGTTTTCTGTGTTTCTCTGAAAAAAACCACGTGCTCTAACCCCAAGGGCCTCTCCCTGCCCTCATAAAAACCTTAGATGGAAAACGTGTGCAGCAGGGTGCTCCTGATCTGAGCTGTGGGAGTGAGCAAGTGCCGTTTAGCCCTTAGAGCCAGCAGGTCCTCTCCAGGGACCTGTCTCTCAAGGAGACCTGCATCCAGGTTAACCTGGCCCTGGAAGGCGAGTGCCGCAGCGCCTGGGGCTGACCCTCAAGTCATCTGCTCTTGACCTTTTCCTGCCTGCGCTGCTGCCGTTAGGGAGCCCGGCCACCAGCAGCACGATGAGTTCACGTCCTGCCTCCGCGGACTGCTGGTGGAGAGCTGCGCAGAAGCAGGCTGCTTCCTCTTCTTCCTTGCAAACCGGTTGTCATCCCTGCATCTCACTCTGCCGCTGCCTCACTTAAAACCACAGAATTGTGAAGGTTGGAAAGGACCTCTGGGATCATAGAGCCCAACCGTTAACCTGACTGCCTGGTCCACCTCTAAACCATGGCCCTAAGCACCACATCCACACGTTTTTTGAATGCTTCCAGGGACTGTGGTTGTACCACTTCCCTGGGCAGCCTGTGCCAGTGCCTGACCACTCTCTGCGTGAAGAAGTTTTTCCTAATATCTAATCTAAACCTCCCCTGGCACAACGTGAGCCCGTTTCCTCTTGTCCTATCCCTTGTTACTTGGGAGAAGAACTCTAGCCTCGTGCACTCTGAGCCGGCAAGGTCTAGTGTTGTCTCTTGTGCCCAGGATATTTGTTCTCTGTTGCTGGAGGCTGCTGCCACCTTCTTGTGTCCTTCCCAGAGCATCCCTGGCACTTGTGCTCAGACCTCAGGAGCGTGCGTGGGACGCTAGGCTAGCGCCCTTCGTTTGCCATTGTCACACGTGCTCCCAGCCTGCGGCTCCTGGTGATGGGAAGGATGGTGGGGACACAGGCCTGGTGTGGGGACACAGGCCTGGTGTGGGGACAGCTGTGATGAGTCCTTGGTGGCAAAAATCCCAGGTCAAACTGCTTTCACGTGGCTCAATGGGCACAAGACGGGCCCAGATGCAAGACTCAGCTATGTGTTGTTATTTCTGGTTCTCTGCGCTCTTTGGACTCCTTTCCATCTTCCTGCAAGGCATTTTCAGGGGTAGCAGGGTCAGCTTTTTGGAGGGGCCCTGGGCACACAGGGGAGCCCACCCCTGGGGCTGCACTGAGGCATTTAGACCGGGGTACAAAGTAGTTTTCACACCAAAGAGCACTTTGAATCAGGAGGATACCTCTCCTGGCAGGAGGGGGTTTCTCATGCTGAGTTACACCCGGCAGGCTTAAGGTGTTCTCAGACAAGGACAGTAAAGGGCTAACGGTTGCCATTAGTCCAGGCTTGGTCCTAACAGCAAAGCCAAGATGGGACAGCTTGTTGCCTGCTGGCTGTAAACCTCTGTGCTCTCCCTGGGGAATTCACAGAAGGAAAAATCAGCTGGAAAGTGGAAGAGACTGTCCAAAGAGACAGCTTTGTGGCTGGGCCGGGGGGGTGCTGCGGGTGCTGGGGTTCACAGACTGGGGGGGCAGAAGTGAGAGACCGGGAGGGACCATTAAATAATCCTGCCTACAGCGTGATTCAGTCCTACATCCCGTGGCTGAAAGGAGCACGGGGAAAGGGACACAAGCTGACCCCAGAAACTGTCTTGTGCCAGTAAATTCGAAAGGGAGTTTCCAGGGAAAGAGGAAGTCAACAGAAAAAGCCTGAAAATATAAAATAGTGTTATAAAAATCTTTTGACTCAGCAGAGTGGCAGCCCACAAAGCTCAGAGGGACTCGCAGGAGGTGACCAGAGCCAAGTATGCAGAGGAAACCAAAATAAACCCCCCTGGTGATCCCAAAGGAGATGTGATGTGCTTAGGTACCAGCAAGGGTGACCGTGTTCCCGGGGATGTGGCAGCAAGGACGGCGAGCTGGGGTGGGTAAATACAGGGAACGTGAAGAGTAAAAGGTTGCAACTGCAAAACCAAATTCACTCCTGGGGAGCAGAAGCAGCAAGCGGTCAGCGTAGGAGGTGGGGATGTCGGCACTGTGCGCGGCCGCCCCAGCCCCGCTCCTGCAGGGCAGAGGAGGGGCTGCTGGAGACGGGAGTGTCCAAGAAGGATGCTCTGGAGGAGATTTGTACGAAGTGCTATTATTCAGTGATTCCAGACTGCATGCTTGCGCTGAGCGGCCAGAGGGGTTTCAGAGCGAAGCAGCGTCGTGGTTTAACCCCAGCTGGCAACTAAGCACCACGCAGCCGCTCGCTCACTCCCCCCCGGTGGGATGGGGGAGAGAATCAGAAGAGTAAAAGTGAGAAAACTCATGGGCTGAGATAAAGACAGTTTAATAGGTAAAGCAAAAGCCGCGTGCACAAGCAAAGCAAAGCAAGGAATTCATTCCCTCCTTCCCATCAGCAGGCAGGTGCTCAGCCATCCCCAGGAAAGCAGGGCTCCATCGCGCCTAACAGTGACTTGGGAAGACAAACGCCATCGCTCCGAGCGTCCCCCCCTTCCTCCTTCTTCCCCCAGTTTCCATACTGGGCACGATGAGATAGGGTATGGAATAGCCCCGTGGCCAGTCTGGGTCAGCGCCCCTGGCTGTGCCCCCTCCCAGCTTCTTATGCACCGGGCAGAACACGAGAAGCTGGAAAGTCCTTGACCAGTGTAAACTCTGCTCAGCAAGAACCAAAACATCAGTGTGTTATCAACATCATTCTCATCTCAAATCCAAAACACAGCACTATACCAGCTACTAAGAAGAAAATTAACTCTATCCCAGCTGAAACCAGGACAAGCAGTTAATCACACAGCAAAAACCCACAACCGCTGAAACCACCTCCAGTCCCGGAGGGAACAAGTGACTCTGGCGTTTGTCCTGGGAACAAGAGAGCCGGCAGCTGCTGCCCGCCGGGGCGGCGGCGTTTGTACGGCCTTGTGGAGCAGTTGGTTCCAAACCAGCACTGTGGTTAGCGGCACCTCTTAAAACAGGACTCTGAACCGCCTCTATGAATAGGCCCTCGTAAGGACAAACCAGTTCAATTCCGAAGGAAGAGCACACCTCTAACATGGCTGGCTTCTCGAGCATGCTGGTTGCAGGTAGGACTGATACCCATCTGAGCACTGGTGGGTTTTTATCTGCCCTGCTTGGGTCAGAAACCTGCATGAGAAACACACTGCTCTCCCATGGAAACCTGATTTCCCACCTATTTGTATTCCCAGCCCGTTCCTAGCCAGATGTCCTCGTACCAGCAGTGTCCACTACACCCTGGTGTTGACTCCTGCATTCACACAGATCAGTCCCGCGTTCTCCTAACCCCTCAACCCAAGCTCTTTGCATTTGCCTCTTCTTGTGTCGTGTAACAGCAGGGTCTCGTCACAGTCTTGTGGTTCATAGCATGGGTCTGCCGGCCCCAGACATTTCCAGCCGACAGCCTCCCAAACTGGAATGGCTGCTACTGTTATCCCTTCTCCCCAACAGCAGGATCGTACAGCCTGCACCGCTGACTCAAATCACTTCTCCATTACTGCAGACCTCAAGGTCACGGCAATCTTTCTGTGTGATATCCTGGCCTCTTCTAGACTGATGAGAGCATCTCATTTTGCCTCATCAGCCAATTTCCTTTGCTTTTTGTGCCAAGATCATTCATGCAAATGTTAGGCAGAATAATTTTTGAGGCAGAAGCTCAAGGAACTGTACTGGTAAAGCCCCTTCAGCCTAACACATCCCCTTTCAGCTGAAGCAATTCCCATGCCCCTTTCAGCCAGCTCTTTACCCGTTTTACATTTCATATGCCAGTCACATCTTCTTTGGCTTAGCCAATCATTTACCACGTGGCGCCATTTCACATGTCTTACTGAAGCCCCGACGAGTGAGATCTACTGCATTTCCTTCGTCGCAAATATCTATGAACTTATAAAAGGAAGCTGTTAGGTTAGCGTCGGTGTGCGTCAGGACCAATGCTGCGTGATCTACGGCGAGATGTTGTACCTTGTGCGATGCCTGAGGATCTGGAGTTTAGTGGGAGGCATATGTCTGCAAAATACAAGATTATTTACATTAATCAGGGCTGGAGAAGACTGGGGTTTAACAGAGTCGATGGAGAAACACGCTAGCAGATGACACTCACTCAGGAGTCATTTGGAATACTAATTTCTGTCTCTAAGGTCAAATGAACTACAGCCACTTGGGGAAGAAAAAGGCCTGTGGTAATGTTTTTGAGTTAATGGCCAGATTTTAAAGATATTTGGGTCCTGAATATTTGGCCCATGTGACTCAGAAGTCTCTGTTCCGTTCCTCTTCAATAACGTTCAGGTCCCCTAAATGCCATTTTCTTTAGAAAATGAGACTTAACATTGCCTTATTTTCTAGAGTTGATCTTTGGTGCTGCAGGTCCACGGATTAAGCAGAATACCGGGGTGCGTGAAGGATGGGACAGAAGCTAATTCTCCAAATGCCACAATGTTGTTGCAGAAACCGGCGGGACCATCTCCGAAGGCCGCATTCAGCTCTGATCATTTTGACTCAGAGGTGGATAGGGCCGACACAGAAGGCTTTGAGCCAGGTGATGAAAGCATTTAGCGACTTGGAGATGAAAGATTGAAAAGAGTGGGGCAAATAGATGAAGGGAGCTTAAAAATAAACATTCAATATTGATTATTTACCCTTTCATGCAGAAGAAGAAAGGAACATCTATGTGGTTAAAACCATTTAAAGAGAGAAACCATGCACTAGAGAGAAATATTTTGACACAAGGCATAATTAACATGTGAAACTCTCTGCCAGAATGTCTCATCAAGGGCAAAAAGCGGAGAAGAAAGACAGAAGCAATTGCTATGAGAGAACCCCAGCTATGTAAGTCTAGATAATTTTATTTTTAGTCTGTTTTCATGGAAATAGGGCTTATGCAATCAGCTGTCTGGGTGCAGGAGGTAACGATAGTTGGTGTCTGCAAACTCAAAATTGAAATCACTTCTTGCAGCCAGACAACTTCTTTTTAAAGTCCCACCGCTGCAGATCTCTGCAGAGGCAGTAGCCGACAGCCCCTGGCTCTGGCGACTTGCACAGGAGAGCCGTAGGCCAGCACAGCTGGGGGAGCAGAGCCCAACCCGGCCCCGGGAGCACTGGCCACGGGAGCACCGGCCCCGGGGCGTCCCTCCCGTTGGGCGCAGGGCGAGGGACGGGGCTGCAGGCACAGGAGCCAGGGCAGGCTGGGGGCCTGGGCCGGGGGCGAGCACTGCGTGGGACCGGGGGGGCTGTGGGTGCTGTTTGGGGGAGCCAGGGCAGAGCCCAGCTGGGTTCCCAGTGGGGCAAGAAGGTGCCCCCGGGCTGGCAAGGGAGCTCCTAACCCAGGCGTTTCACTGTGCCTTGTGCTCAGTGGGGGAGCGTGGGAGAGGGTGAGAGAAGCTGAGGCTGCAGCCAGCTCTGGGTGAAATGCATCCCCCGGGGTCTCTAAGCTCTCCGGCGTGGAGCTGAGCATCCCTGGGGTCTGGTAGAGCTGTGCTGGGCGGCGGGCGGGCGTCAGGCACATGTTGAGCCCCTGCGCTCACCGAGAGGAAAACCCTGGGGCCGATGCTCCCCAGGGCCGGTTTGGGCTTTGCAAGAGCGCGCGGGCTCTGCCCTCCCAGGCGTGCTGACCTGCAGCTCTGCGGCGCAGTTTGCCAGGCCCTGCAGTGCCAAACTCCCCCCCTTTCGCTGGACCTTACTAATCCCCTCGTGTTTGCCTGTAATGCCGGCACGCGTGGGTGTGGTGCGACCTCCTCCCTGGGCAGAGATTATTTCTGCTCTTACCACTCTCTTTCCCTTCAGCCTGGTGTGGAAGTCACTCAGGCTGGGGGGAGAAGACGTCTGCCTGATCCAGGACCACAGAAAGGTCCCTGTCCTGGGTTGTGGGTCCTTGTGCAGGGCATGGCGCAGGATGCTCTGAGGGGGAAGGGGCCTTCAGGAATTTGAATTAAAAAGGTATCAGTGGGGACTGGTTTAGGAATTCCACTTTGAATGCTGAGCTACTCTCATAAAACAGTATATGCAAGGGTCAGTGCCAGCTCACCGCAGGGTGAGACTGATGGCTGATCTGTGTTTTCCTTGAAACCTCTAGCCACGGGACCCCTTTGCATAATTTTTATCAATGATGAGTGTCGCTTCCCAGACGGATGTTGCATAATGCCCTGTGGTTTTCTCTACACTTGCATGGGATCGTGGTGTTGGCAGTTTCTTTCTTTTCTTTCTGCCTGTGGTTTTCTTCTGGCTTACGCTGGTGCATGGTGAAGGCAGGAGGGCGGCTGTGGTCCCTTCAGTGCTGTGAAGCACAGGGCCCCGCGCGTCTGGCAGCCGCTCCTGAAAGGGGTGCAGAGAGCATCCCTCTGCCCTGCCGCAGGCTCGGAAATACAGCCTGCCTCCGCCAGCCAGCAGGGATTTGCCCTCAGGGTAGACTCTGCAGCTCCGGGAGGCTTTCCTGACGTCGGCTGCAGGCTGAGGCCCTTGTGTCCCAGCTTTCCTTAGCAGGCTGGGGGACCAGAAGCAATGCCGTCCTCTTCCAGTGACCGAGATCGTCCCTCCTCTTCTAGCCTAAATGAATCCCGTGACACTGTCTGGCTGCCCTGTCTGGACACAGGATTTTCTTACTGCTCTTTTCTCGCTCTTCTATCACTTATTTCTTGAAATGCGAGGCCCTAAGGGGCAAGTTCCTCACCAGCAGCAGTGACCCCAGTACTGAGCAAATCTGGGGGTCTGCTCCGACCGCGCTGTCCCGGCTGTTCCTGGCTGCTCTCCCAGTGCAGCTCTTCGCACGTCGCCATGCCTCGGCTTGTCCCCCTCTGCCTTGCCCGCTGCCTGCCCCCAGGCCGGTGACGATGGGATCCCTCTGCTCTTTTAACTCTGCTCTCAGGCCCTGGGGGCAATGTGGTTTTTAGACTTTAACTCCCCTGTTTTCTTAAGGAGACACATGCAATGCCGAAAGCATCTGGTAATGCAATACCAGCGTCATGTTTGCTCACCACTGGCTTTCTAGCACCTCTCCCCCTCCATGTGAGTTTGTCCTGCTGGTCAGCAGTGATTCAGAGATGGCCGCAGCCTGGCTCGGGAGGGAGCTAGGGGAACCTTGGGGGCCTTTTTGTTTGACTACATCTGCCTTATCTCCCTCTTCCTTACTTATTTGTTCTCTTTTCCCTTTTCTCACCTGTGTGCACTAAATTTTGATTGTGTTGAGTACTTGACCATAACCTCTTGTTTTGTTTATGCAAATACAAGCCCAAAAGAGGTGGCATCCTTGGCTACTTGCTCCCCTTCCTAACTAACGGGGTTTTACTTTCTTTGGTTTTTCAAATTTGTAATTGTAAAGCTGGGTTTTCTGGCCTCCTGTGCTTCCTCCCCTTCTCCTCTCCTCCCCCCGCCTTGAATTTCTCTTGTGTTTCTCTGCTGGATTAGAAAGTCATCTGCTTACAAGGCCTGCCACGGCAGGAGAAATAAAACCGTAAGTCATTTCTTCACTCTCCCTTTACATCAGTTCCTGATATTTAATTCCTTAAACACACTTGAACACAAAATATCTATTTTTGCTGAACTGCACTTTTGTGCAATTCATTGAAATATCCTTGATTCCGGTTAGAATGGAAAGTATTTCATCAGCATCCAGTAAGAAGTCCCATCCGGCTCTCATCTGAATGGAGAACTGAAAGCTTGGCCAACCGCTTCTGCAGCAAAGAGGAAACATTTTCGCCGTTTCCATCAGAAATAATCTTTGCAGTTGTGAGATTTTGTGGTTCCTACTGGCTGACAAGCTTTCCTCTGGTAATTGCTAAAGCCAGTGCCCATGGATCATCACGCTTCCGCTTGTCATTGCGATGATCTCAATTTCTAATATTTGCTGGGTGTTGGATATTTCTTATCGCCATCCTGGCATTCGTTGTTTCCTGTTGCTATTCTCTTGCCTATCCCACCCCTTTTCTCGCTGCTTGGGCAGGCAAAGGGGCTCCCCCCAAGCCAGCCTTGCCACTGCCATTGCTCATCCCCATGACTCGGTTCTCCTGCCCAAGCCCAGCTCAACCCTGGCTCAGGGCTGCTCTCCCCAGAAATATCCTGCCCTGGGGTTCGGGTGGCTCAGCGTCTTGTTCCTACAGTTGACCCAGAGAGCTGTTGCTGGTTGCCTTCATTGTAACAGCCTGTTGCATGCCGATGTCCTGCCTCACGCTTCTCCTTGTTAAACAAAGCAAAGCTGGCTCTGGTGAGGGCGGGAGGGCTGCTGGAATGGGGTGGCTGGGGGGCAGAGGCCTGGGGCAGGTCTTTGTGGGAGACACGGGGGTTTGCAGGCAGGGAGGTTCATAAAAACACAAAAGGCTTCTGCTGGCTGACCGCCGAACTTGGGATTCCTCTGCACACAGAGGACGCTTTGAGGTTAAGAGAAACCTCTTAGTGACTCTGCAATGGCATTAACAGAAAAACTCATGCAGATCTTCAGTCCTCTGAGGAACTGAGCCTTTTCCTTCTGCTTTTGTGTATCCAGTGACATTCGTCAAGCAGGAGCATTTACAGCAGGTGCTACCTCTCCTCCAAGCCCTTCTCAAATGCCCCGGATGAAGACCCTGGTCACCATTAATTACAAAGGATTTATTCATTTGTAGCCCCAGGCACAGAGCGGCTGAAGCAGAAATAGCTGAAACATAGGAAGTTGGAGAAGGGAGCTGGAGAGGTGGTTTCTGTTCATGCCACTGCCCTGAGGCCAGAGCAGCGCTGCCCAGCTCCTCCTGAAGGTCTCCAGTGAGATGATTTACACCCCTTCTCACCTCTACCCCATCTTTTCTAAAAGAAGCAATCAATCATAGCCTTTTCTCCTATTCCTACACCCCCTTTCGAACAAGTGCTGGCTCGGAGGGATGCGTCCTTCAGGCAGGGACCTGTTGGCAGGGGAAGGTTTTCTGGGCAAGGCCATTGCAGCCAGCGTGAGGTTTATCCCTGCGCGTGAATGGGGAGCATCGCCCCTGCCACGCGCTGGGGATGGGCGGACGGGCACAACCTTTGCTCAGCGTCCCGGTGAGTTAAACTTTTCCCTTGAATCAGGGCGGCAGGAATTAGTCATACCCGAGCAACGGTCAGGAGGGAGGCGGTGGGAGGCCAGAGGTTTGCATGGCAGCTGGCAGCCGGGTGGCAAACCTTTTGTAACACCACGGGGCAGCATCGGGGCAAGGCCAGAAAAAGGAAAAAAAGGGAGGAAGTAGCAGGACTGGCAGCTCGCTCTTCCTGGGTGTGCACCGGCGGGGGGTTTGGGAATTACCCTGGGGGACTGCAAGTGCTGCCTGCCCCTTTCAGGCATGCCACGATCTCCTCGAGGTTTCCTCTGCGAGGCTGCAATGAGCTGATCTCAGTGGGCACCAGCAGAACCCGCTCCTCCCTCCAGCTCCTGCTCTTAATGCCCTATCATCTCCTGACACAGATGTATTTGCTTTTTGGGGGCTAAGCCAGTAGAGAGAGCTTAAATTGGATGAAATTATCCTGCTTGGGAAGAAGTGGGCAAGCAGTAGTTGCAACAGCTTGACTGTCAAGAGGCTGCAGACTGCAGCCAAAACTAAAATCCTGAGAGAGGTGTCAATCCTCTGTTCACCCTGGGACAGGGAGGGTGGCAGGGTAGGCTGAGCCTGAGCCCACTGCTCCAGCCCTGGACCAGGCCAACAGAGTCCAGTCCCCCCAGGCCATCCAGCCCTCCATGTCTCTGCAACCTTTCCAGCATGAGAATGCTGCTTTTGACTGTATTACCAGCAAAAAGGGACAAATGTGAGAACCCCAGTGGCTTCTAGCTCAACACAACCTGTTGAGCTAGCTCCGGCTGGGGCGTCTGCACCATCTGCCCCAGCAGTGGCCGATGCCCCCACGCAGAGGGAGCTGCTGATGGGAGAGGCCGCGGGGCAGACCTCAGACTGCAGGACGGGCCTGGAAAAGCTGTGCCCGGGCGGAGGAGCCCCTGCAGCGGGTGGCTGAGCTGCGGAGGCGGTGAGAAGGCTGCGTAACATCAGGGAGGCTGAGAAGGAGTTCGATAGCTGGTTCCAAGTGCAGTCTGCAGTGGACCCACAGCCAAAAACTCCCCCGCTGGCACATACAGAAGGGAGGGGAGGCAATAATGCAGGAGAATGGACGGTTGCAATGGCAAGGACCAGCAGGAGGAAGAGACTTCCCCCAAAGCCTGAGGTGCCCTTGCAGAACCGCTTCACCGCTCTGCAGACTGAAGAGGAAAGTCCCAACACACCAGGAGAGATGCCGGAGCTGAGTGGGGCCGCCTGATCTGCTCCCTGTACAACAACCAGTGCAACTAAGAAAAGGCAACGGGTGATAGTAGTAGGCGACTCTCTTCTGAGGAAGAAGGAAGGAAGGAAGGAAGGAAGACCTGGGGAACTACAGGCCAGGCAGCCTCACCTCTGTGCCTGGCAAGATCATGGAGCAGATTCTCCTGGAAACTATGCTAAGGCACATGGAAAATAAGGATGTGATTGGTGACAGCCAACATGGCTTCACTAAGGGCAAATCGTGCCTGACAAATCTGGTGGCCTTCTATGATGGGATTACAGCATTGGTGGATAAGGGAAGAGCAACAGATGGCATCTACCCGGAGGCAGATGTGCAAAGCATTTGACGCTGTCCCACACGACATCCTGGTCTCTAAATTGGAGAGACAGGGATTTGACGGATGGACCACTCGGTGGATAAGGAATTGGCTGGATGGTTGCACTCAGAGTTGCAGTCAACAGCTCAGTGTCCAAGTGGAGATCAGCGATGAGTGGCGTTCCTCGGGGTCGGTATTGGGACTGGCGCTGTTTAACAGCTTTGTCAGGGACAGGGACAGTGGGACTGAGCGCACCCTCAGCAAGTTTGCCGATGACACCAAGCTGTGTGGTGTGGTCAACACGCTGGAGGGCAGGGATGCCATCCAGAGGGACCTTGACAGGCTGGAGAGGTGGGCACACGTGAACCTCATGAAGTTCAACAAAGCCACGTGCAAGGTCCTGCACATGGGTCAGCGCAATCCCAAACACAAATACAGGCTGGGCGGAGAATGGATTAAGAGCAGCCCCAAGGAGAAGGACTTGGGGGTGTTGGTTGAGGAGAAACTCAACATGACCCAGCAATGTGTGCTTGCAGCCCAGAAAGCCAACCATATCCTGGGCTGCATCAAAAGCAGCGTGACCAACAGGTCGAGGGAGGGGATTCTGCCCCTCTACTCAGCTCTCGTGAGACCCCACCTGGAGCACTGCGTCCAGCTTTGCGGCCCCCAACATAAGGAGGACATGGACCTGTTGGAGTGAGTCCAGAGGAGGCCACGAAGATGATCAGAGGGCTGGGGAGCCCTTCTCCTATGAGGACAGGCTGAGAGAGTTGGGGTTCTTCAGCTTGGAGAAGAGAAGGCTCTGGGGAGACCTTATAGCAGCCTTCCAGTGCCTGAAGGGGGCCCACAAGAAAGCCGGAGAGGGACTTTTTACAAGGGCACATAGCGATAGGACAAGGGGTAATGGCTTTAAACTGAAGGAGGGGAGATTTAGATTAGATACAAGGAGGAAATTCTTCACCATGAGGATGGTGAGCCACTGGCACAGGTTTCCCAGAGAAGCTGTAGATGCCCCATCCCTGGAAGTGTCCAAGGCCAGGCTGGATGGGGCTTTGAGCAACCTGGACTGGTGGAAGGTGCCCCTGCCCATGGTGGGGGGGCTGGAACCAGATGGTCTTTAAGGTCCCTTCCAACCCAAACCATTCTAGGATTCTATGTTTGACTCCTGGCAGTGGTTTTTTGCCAGCAATAGTGGCAGTGGCTGGGGATGTCCATGCCATGGCACCTGAGCTGCGCTGGGCTGCCGTCCGCAGTGCAGCTCCGTAGCCCCCCGACACAGGGGTGCTGCTGGGGCCGTTGCAAAGCAAAGCCCTGCCTGGAGCTTGCTGGTGTCGCTTCACGGCTGCCTGCTTGGGATTGCCGTCAGGGCTCTGGCCGTGGGGCTTCGTGCCCCAGCCTGGCTCACGGCCACTGGGGTTCTTGGAGCAGCGGCAGGGTCGGTGTCAGGGGGGTCTGGGCGCTGGCCGGTCCCTGCCAGGCACCCAAATGGAATCTGAAAGTCGCAGCCCCATGGCCGGTGCTTCTGCTTCTGCGGTTTCCTTGCCTTCTTCCAACTCAGCAAAACTGCGGGATCCTGACATCATTTCCTCGGTGTGATGCACTCCTTATTTCTTTCCTTGAAACCCTGTGCCCGCCCAGCGGCTGGGGGATAAAAGGAGGGCATCGCCACCGGGGCCGAGCATCGTGCAGAGGAGAGCCCTGCAGCCCCCAGCTCCAGCCCCGCTTGCAGATCCCTCGGCCCCCGCAGCACCATGAAGGTCCTCGCAGCCGCCCTGGTCGCTCTCCTCCTCGTGGCCACCTGCTCCCCGTCCGAGGCCCATCTCGGTGAGTCCGGTGTCGCTGTGTCCTCCCCAGGGCTGGGGGTGCCATCGCTCCGCCGGGGCAGCTGGAGAGCCCCATCCCCGTCAGCGGGGACCCTCGTGGCTGTGGCGAGGGCTGGGAGCAGGGACCACTGCCAGTGCTTTGACTCTGGCTTGTGGCCAGGGGTCTCCTGGGGGGACCACTGCCAGGGAATATGACATAAGGGGAGGGATGGGAGATGGCAAATCCCTGGGGAACCCCAAGTGCTGGTGGGGACAGAGCCTGTGCTGTAGCCTGGGGTCTCACCAGGGCCATGTGTCTGTCTCTCTGCCCTCACAGACGGCGTCCCCACCACCTGCTGCTTCAGCTACCAGCAACGCCCTGTACCGCGGGGCCTCATCGCCTCCATCTACATCACCAGCAGCAGCTGCACCCAGCCAGGAGTGATGTGAGTACCCACCGCTGCAGGGGGCTCGGGGTGCGATGGCCGGGGCAGTGCCCTGAGGGTGGCCGGGAGGGGGACATGGTCAGGGACACCTGGGGCGCTGCCGGCGGGACCAACGCAGTCACCCCACTGCCCTGGCCGAGCGCCCTAACACGGGTTTTCTCCTGGCAGCCTGGTCACCAAGAAGAAGAAGGAGCTGTGCGCGGACCCCCAGCTGCCCTGGGTGCAGGCGCATCTGAAGTACTTCCAGACCCTGAAGAACTGACCCTTCCCCGCCGCCATCCGCGATGCCCCCAGCGCTACGCCCCGCGGGCTTGGCTTCCAGCCCCAGGCATACAAGACAGTACTTGAACTGCAGCCTTCTTCAACGGGAAAAATTATTCTATTTAACTTATTTAAGTTAAACTAAATATTTTTTGCTAAGAGAAAGGAAAATACAAAACTAATTTAAACTATATCAAAATAATAATTTAAAACAAGATAATTTAAACTGTATCAATATTCCTGTTAACGAAGAGTCAGGAGTTTTGATGCCTAAATAAAGTGTTTGTGCTATCAAACCCTTTGGGTGTCTCTGAAGTCCCTGCTGGAGCCCCGTGGTGGGAGAAGGGACCCACGGGGACCCCCTTGCCCTCCCCACGCCCTGGGTTCGCTGCTCCCCCCTGGGCAGGGCGACCTTGGCCCCACGGCAGCTGCTGCGGTGCTTCCCCCTCCCCAGTCCCCGGGTTCAGCTCCGGTGCCACCCAGCACGTCCCCACGGGGCGACACCAGCATCTCACCTGGGGCTGCCAGTGCTGCTCCTATTTGGGAAATGGCCTGGCAGCACCCGCGGTGCCAACAGCAGGGTTGGGGCCACCGCGGAGGCTCTCGCCCTGCGATGCTCAGGCACATCAGCAAGCCCACGTGTGAAGTTCCAACATTTATTAGTGAGGATCTGCAAGGTTCTGGGATAGGGGCTGGGAGGGCAGCAGGGTGCCAGGGTGTCCTGCAAGGATCCTGGTCTCTTCTTCCTCAGCCAATCTTTCGTTATATTCCCACATTCCAGCCCCTCACTCAAGAGACCACTTCTGCTGGGACTGGCAAAGCCGGAGGTCTCCATTTGGTCTTGTGGGGTGTAGGGCAAGGTAATTTACAGAGGACCACAATAAACATACAGAAAAAGGAATAAACATATCCCTACAATAATGCTTTGAATCAGGCGTCCCACCCATCCTGTCAGGGAATTAAACCACAGCCAGCCGGGCACCACCAGTAGATTGTTTCATTTAACGTATTGTCCTGGAGATCTTGAATGTTGTCCTCTACGCTGGCTGATTCAACACTCGCCTTATGTTGACGCAACACATGCCTTCAAATTCAGAGCAGTGTTTATGGTGTTGAAGAAGGAGATAGTCCACCACCGATGGATTTTATAATATGTTCCTTGGTGTACAGCCATAACCTACTTGGAAAAATAACAATATGAGGAACATTAATATCAAAAGCACTTAGCGTAGTATAATTCTGTAATACAGCTACTGGGGTTGGCACGCCAATGAAACAGGTTGTCAAAAGAGCTGCAGCTGCTAATCCTCCCTCGATACAAAAGGCAGATGAGTTAGTTACAGCAGAGGCCTACCAGATCCAAGTATTTACATGTTGAGCTTGCAGAAACGTATCCAGGGCACGTGCTTGTAGTACAAGGCTACAAAGCACGGTGAGCCAACCCGTGATAAGGGAGGACAACAGGAGTGTCACCTCCTTCCAGTAATACATAGGCCGTTGCTCCAGCTCCTTCAGCTAGTACCACTCCGGGTTTGATAACCTGATGTGGGGTAATTGCCCACACAGATTGAAGAGCTATGGCTCGCGCTGTCTCAGATTGAACTTCAATTCAATGTTGGGTTCGTGACACCAATAACACCGTTCCTCTAGATAAGGCACAGGTGTTTGTCGAAGATACCTGAAATACAAGAACTTGAGAATCTGATATCAACAGAGGATGTAAAATAAGAAGAGAAGTCGGGGTACGGAACCATATGGCTTTCTCAGGGTTATTATATGAATCTTCACATCTAGACTAATAGGTCGTGTCCCACCACACGATCTGTTGGTGTAAACGATTCCGTTTCCCCTGTAGTTAGTATTTTGGGAGAGAGACCATCTGGAAGAATTTCAGTCCTCACCATGTTTTGTACTGGAGGTGGTGTAATACGATCACAGGGTGTTTGATTATGAATATTCTGGCTGTTTAACAAAAAAAACCCCTGCTTTAGAAAGATGTGAACTCCAACGTTGTAAAGTTTTAGTACGGCAGTAGTCGGTGGTGTGACTTCGTTCAGGCCCCAATAGTCTACTGTTAGTCTCTGCTCTCCATTAGACTTTGGCAGTGGCCATATGGGATGTTACGGGGTGAGCGAGCCTTGCTGGTCACTCCTTGGCTCTCCAGTCGATGAATCGGCTTATGGGTGGGAATCAGGGAGTCTCGGTTGGCGCGATGTTGCTGCCAGTGCACTGTTGTCGTAGTGATTGGCACCGGTTGTTCTTTGACCCTCAGCAACCCCACAAGAGAAGGGTCCTTCGAGAGACCGGGCAGGGTAGACAGCTCTTTAATTTCCTCCAAGGCAGCTATGCCAAAAGCCCCCCTGGTACCCTTTTGGGTCCCTGAAATACCCTCTCCGGAGGTAGTCTATGCCGAGGATGCATGGGGCCTCTGGGCCAGTCACAGTGGGGTGCTTCTGCCACTCATTCCCAGTTAAGCTCACTTCAGCCCCCAATGCAGTCAGCTCTTGGGATCCCCCTGTCAACCCAAAAATAGGGATGGGTTCTGCCCCTGTACAGCTTGATGGCATAAGGGTACACTGTGCACCGGTGTCTGCTAAAGCCTGATACTCCTGTGGGGCTGATGTGCCATCGAATCCACGCAGTCCAGTAAAGCCGGGTGTCCCTTTCCTCCACCTGGCTGGAGGCAGGGCCCCTCTAGTCCTGGTCATAGCATTCGTTACTCACATCTTGTAAATGCAAATGAAAAGTCTCTTTATTAAGATCGGAAGCAAAATCATTAACCTTAGACAAAACCAAAACAATATTCCCAAGAAATACAAATAGATGTATCTTAGATATCCAAGGATGTTCAAGATGATAGTGAAAAGTTGTTGTAATGAAGGAGGAAACATCATAGAAGAAGGTAGCGAAGGTGCCAACCTGTATAAAAAACCTCTCAGAGGAAGAGGTGTAATTGCTGAAGGCCTCCATGAGGTGGTACCCGAAGTACAGAAATGGCTTCAGTACAAACCCCCAGTAACCAGCTGCTGCTCAAGGCCAGTGCTTCAGTAACAAATCTCCCAGGCAAAACATCACCAGTCACTGCAGAGCACAGCAAACTGCACAAACCACCACCAGTCTTTAACCCGTACAGCAAAAACAAGAGCATGGTGCAGATCAGGTAAACTAATATCCAGAAGAGAAGGATCAATATTGTGACCGGCAAATGTTAACAGATATAAATTCCTTAATACACTTGGGTTAATCTGTCATTATCCCAAAACCTTCGTGCCCCATGTTGAGCACCAAAAAGGACTGTTGTGGTTTAACCCCAGCCAGCAACTGAGCACCACCCAGCCGCTCGCTCAGTCCCCCCGGTGGGATGGGAGAGAGAATCGGAAGGGTAAAAGTGAGAAAACCCATGGGCTGAGATGAGAACAGTTTAATAACTGAAATAAAATAAAGTAGAATAGTAGTAGTAGTTGGAATAATAATAATAATAATAATAATAATAATAATAATAATAATAATAATAATAATATACAAAGCAAGTGATGCCTGATGCCATTGCTCACCACCCGCCGACCGATGCCCAGCCCGTCCCCAAGCAGCAGTAGCCCCTTGGGGGCCCTTGGCCCTTGGGGTTTCCCTGCCCTCCCAGGGGCTCCTGGACTATTCCCAGGTCCCCGCGGCGATGCCCAGCCCTGCTGGGACCCACGGCTTCTCCCGCAGGTTTGCCCTTGTCTCACTCCAGCTGCAGGTCAGAACAGGGCCTTTTATTAAACCCATCGAGGGATGTAGAGTAGCGTGGCGAGGGCGACAGCAGGGGAGGGGACACAGCCAGCTCCATAACTTAATGAGACGAGAACATACAGACAATTATGGGATGCCAATAAATGGGGCTTATGGAGAAGGCAGCTTCACGTGGAGGCGCTGGTCGGTGCTTCCAGCAGAAGGACTTGTGGGATGGAGATGGCAGTTCAGCCCCAGCCTCGGCAGGCAGCTATGCTCAGTTGAACTCCCCGAAGAGTCCAGGGGCCGGAGTCTGGGCCGGCTGCAGCGGAGGGCACCGCAAGGGGCAGGGAGATGATGACCACAACAAGCCCATGCCGCGCTCCCTCCCTCCCTGGATCACAGCCCCGCGCCTGGCCCCAGGTCCCAGGTGCCGGCAGGTGCTGACTGGGCGTGGGGACGTTTGTGACACGGCTCCGCACACGCGGGACTGTGTTTGTGACCATATGCGTGTGCGGACCTGTGTCACAAACGCCCTGGGCTGGACAAATACCCCCGCGCAACTGCCCCCAGCTCTGTGGCGCGTTTGCCACGGATGCTGGAGGGTGGGAACGGTCTTTGACCACACCGCTGTCCCCACGCCCAGCCACCCCCTTCGCTGCAGCCACTTGCGGAGATGGAGCTGAGGTCACGGCGCTGCAAGGTGCCACAGTCCCGCCGTGCCCAGCGTCGGGCAGCGCCGCCGGAGGAGCAGGCAGGACCCTCCTGTGCGCCTCCCCCGTGCAAAAGGAAGCCTCAGGCCCCCCAGGAGGAAGGTGAGCACAGAGCATCCCCCCGGGCACCTGCCAGAGGGGATTTTGGCCGGTGCCCGGCTGTGCGAGCAGAGGCTCCCATGCCATGGGAAGGTGCTCCGGCCTCTCCCCCATCCCACTCCTGGCGTTACCCCAGCTGGCACCCCGGTGCGGTGCTGGGGGTGACGGTGCTGCTGTCCCCCGGCAGTGTGTGGGCTGTGTCAGCGGGCAGACTGCGACCCCCAAGTCGTTGGGCAGCTGTGCCGTCAGGGTGGGCTATGTGTCCATGAGAACTGCCTGGTGAGTCCCTGGGGCTCGACACCCCCCCGGTCCCCGACACCCCCGGGTCCCTAGCCCCGCACCGCCGGCAGCCCCTGGCACGCGCCTTCTTTTCCCCTCTCGCAGTACCACGCCGGCAGGCTGAGCCAGAGAGGGGCCGATGACGAAGGCTTCTATGGCTTCCTCTTCCCAGACATAGAGGAGGAGCTGAAGCGGGTGGCACAGAAGGTGAGGCCGGGGCGCACGTGTCCCCACCCTGGTCCCCATGCCCCGTGTCCGGCGCTGCACAGCCCAGCAACCCCCCAGGGATGCTCTGGCAGCTGGCTGCAAGCAACCCCCCAGATCCTCCTTCATGCAAGGAGGCCCATTTCTGCAGAAATTGGGGATTTGGAGAGGGCCGGTGGCTTTATAAGCAGCCTGGCGTCACCGGCCAGGCGGCCCACCGAAATGTTGCGGGGCTGTGCTGGGTGAGGGCGAACCAGGGTTCCCGGGGGCGTGCGGCGCTGACGCCGTCCACCTCCGTGCTGTCCCCAGAGGTGCTGTGTCTGCCGGCTGCGGGGCGCCTCGGTCACCTGCCGGGGCCGGCGCTGCTGCCGAGTATTCCACTTTCCCTGCGGCATCGAGCGAGGCTGCGTCTCCCAGTTCTTTGGGGAGTTCAAGTGAGTGTTGCCGCCCTGCGGGGCCGGGGCCGGGGCCGGGGCGGAGGAGGGCTGGGGCTGAACTGTCCCCTCCGTCCCGCAGGTCCTTCTGCTGGAAGCACCGGCCGACACAGCGGGTGCGGGCGGTCCAGCAGGACCAGACCGTCTGCCTCATCTGCCAGGAGGCGGTGGCGGAGCGGCCCTGCTATGGCACCCTGGTCTGTCCCACCTGCAACAGCGCTTGGTTCCACCGCCGCTGCATCCAGGTGGGCAGCATTGCCCCTGGCATGATCACCCCTGTCATCACCCCATTGCCCAGCTCCGGGGGGGGCGAGCGGTACCCCCCGCCGCTGATGCTGGTGCCGATGCCACCTCTGTGCCCCAGGGCCAGGCGTTGTGCTCTGGCCTGCACCACTTCCGCTGCCCGCTGTGCCAGGACATGGCGTCCTTCCAGGAGGAGATGTTTCGCCTGGGCATCAAAATCCCCGACAGGTCGGTGCTCTCCCCCCGCCTCCCTCCCCCTGTACGATGCTCCGGCCGATCCCCTCCTGTCCGCCTGCGTGCCGGCGGGGTGTCCCCCACGCTCCCGGGGCTGAATGCTCCCCGGCTCCCGCAGGGATGCTGCCTGGGAGGAGGAGGGGGCCTTCGCAGACCATTATCAGCGGCACAGCTCCTGTGACGCCAGCCAGTGCCTGTGCCCGGCGGGACGGGAGCAGGCGGAGGTGAATGGGTGAGTGCCAATGACCCTGGTGCCCACAGCCCCGGCGAGGAGACGATGCCTTCGTCTCCTCCTTTGGGCAGGGATGGAGGTTCCCTGGGATGCTGAGCCGGGCACGGAGGGGAGCAGGGTGGAGGTGGGCTCAGCACAGCGCCGGAGCTGGCAGCCCACAGCTCAGGGGCCTTTGGTGGCAGTGGGTCCTGTTGCTCCCCCAGGCCCTGGAGGCTTCTGCTTTGCAGCTCCTGCGGCTCCCGTGGGACGCACCAGCGCTGCTCTGCCCTAGGAGAAGGTGCCAGCTCCTGGGAGTGCAATGACTGCAGCGACACGGGCACTGGTGAGCACTGAGCACTGCAGGGCGAGAGCCTCCGCGGTGGCCCCAACCCTGCTGTTGGCACCGCGGGTGCTGCCAGGCCGTTTCCCAAATAGGAGCAGCACTGGCAGCCCCAGGTGAGATGCTGGTGTCACCCCGTGGGGACGTGCTGGGTGGCACCGGAGCTGAACCCGGGGACTGGGGAGGGGGAAGCACCGCAGCAGCTGCCGTGGGGCCAAGGTCGCCCTGCCCAGGGGGGAGCAGCGAACCCAGGGCGTGGGGAGGGCAAGGGGGTCCCCGTGGGTCCCTTCTCCCACCACGGGGCTCCAGCAGGGACTTCAGAGACACCCAAAGGGTTTGATAGCACAAACACTCTTTAGGCATCAAAACTCCTGACTCTTCATTAACAGGAGTATTGATAGAGTTTAAATTATTTTGTTTTAAATTATTATTTTGGTATAGTTTAAATTAGTTTTGTATTTTCCCTTTTCTTAGCAAAAAAACGCCGTTTAACTTGAATAAGTTAAACAGAATAATTTTTCCCGTTGAAGAAGGCTGCAGTTCAAGTGCTCCCAGCCCTCGCCACAGCCACGAGGGTCCCCGCTGACGGGGATGGGGCTCTCCAGCTGCCCCGGCGGAGCGATGGCACCCCCAGCCCTGGGGAGGACACAGCGACGCCGGCCTCACCGAGATGGGCCTCGGATGGGGAGCAGGTGGCCACGAGGAGGAGAGCGACCAGGGCGGCTGCGAGGACCTTCATGGCGCTGTGGGGGCCGAGGGATCTGCAAGCAGGGCTGGAGCTGGGGGGCTGCAGGGCTCTCCTCTGCACAATGCTCGGCCCCGGTGGCGATGCCCTCCTTTTATCCCCCAGCTGCTGGGCGGGCACAGGGTTTCAAGGAAAGAAATAAGGAGTGCATCACACCGAGGAAATGATGTCAGGATCCCACAGTTTTGCTGAGTTGGAAGAAGGCAAGGAAACCGCAGAAGCAGAAGCACCGGCCATGGGGCTGCGACTTTCAGATTCCATTTGGGTGCCTGGCAGGGACCGGCCAGCGCCCAGACCCCCCTGACACCGACCCTGCCGCTGCTGCAAGAACCCCAGTGGCCGTGAGCCAGGCTGGGGCACGAAGCCCCACGGCCAGAGCCCTGACGGCAATCCCAAGCAGGCAGCCGTGAAGCAACACCAGCAAGCTCCAGGCAGGGCTTTGCTTTGCAACGGCCCCAGCAGCACCCCTGTGTCGGGGGGCTGCGGAGTTGCGCCGTGGACAGGCAACTGTCATGGTTTAACCCCAACCAGCAACTGAGCACCACCCAGCCACTCGCTCAGTCCCCCACGGTGGGATGTGGGACACAATTGGAAGAGTAAAATTGAGAAAACCCGTAGGTTGACAAAGACAGTTTAATAACTGAAATAAAGTAAAATAGTAATAATAATAATACAAAGCAAGTGATGCCTGATGCCATTGCTCACCACCTGCCAACTGATGCCCAGCCCCAAGCAGCACTACCCCCTTCCTGGCCAGCTCCCCCAGTTTCCATACTGGGCACGATGCCATAGGTACGGAATGGCCCCGGGGCCAGGCTGGGTCAGCCCCCCTGGCTGTGCCCCCTCCCAGCTCCGTGTGCCCGGGCAGAGCAGGGGAGGCTGAGGCGGCCTTGACCAGTGTGAGCACTGCTCAGCGACAACTGGAACCTCCGGGGGTGATCAACAGGGTTCTCATCCTAACGCCAAACCACAG
Source organism: Platalea leucorodia (assembly GCF_965183815.1). Taxonomy (NCBI): domain Eukaryota; kingdom Metazoa; phylum Chordata; class Aves; order Pelecaniformes; family Threskiornithidae; genus Platalea; species Platalea leucorodia. The sequence goes on along the minus strand of NC_138838.1, from coordinate 12,370,917 downwards.
CACTAGAGCAGCTACTGGGGAGAAAATTAACTCTGTCCCAGCCGAAACCAGACAGGGATTTGCTTTGCAACAGCCCCAGCAGCATCACTGCGTTGGGGGCTGTGGAGCTGCGCTGTGGATGGGCCGCCCAAGTTTTAGCTCATGTTCAGCTGGAACATCCTGTGTTTCTGTTTGTGCCCGTTGTTCCTTAGCCTGTCGCTGGGCACCACTGAAGAGAGCCTGGCCCCATCCTCCTGACACCCGCCCCTGAGCTGTTTGTAAGCGTTGATAAGGTCCCCTCTCAGTCTCCTCCAGGCTAAAGAGAGCCAGCTCTCTCCGCCTTTCCTCATAAGAGAGGTGCTCCAGTCCCCTAACCATCTTGGTGGGCCTCGCTGGACTCTCTGCAGTAGTTCCTTGTCTTTCTTGAAGTGGGGAGCCCAGAACTGGACACAGCGCTCCAGACAGGGCCTCACCAGGGCAGGGCAGAGCAGAGGGGGAGGATGGCCTCCCTCGGCCTGCTGGCCACGCTCTTCCTGATGCAGCCCAGGATACCGTTGGCCTTCCTGGCGGCAAGGGCACGTTGCCGGCCTGCGGTTAACCTGTTGTCCACCAGGACTCCCAGGTCCTTCTCCACAGAGCTGCTTTCCAGCAGGTCAACCCTAACCTGTACTGGTGCATGGGGTTATTCCTCCCTAGGTGCAGGACCCTGCCCTTGCCTTTGTTGGACTCCATTAGGTTCCTCTCCCCCCAGCTCTCGGGCCTGCCCAGGTCTCGCTGAACAGCAGCACAGCCTTCTGGTGTATCGGCCAGGCCTCCCAGTTTTGCCTCATCAGCGAACTTGCTGAGGGTACGCTCTGTCCCCTTCAATTTCTTCTTGTCTTTAAGGAAATGATTGACACGAGCGAGAGGCCTGGTATGGTCCAATTTCCTTCGTTTGCCATCCCCATTGCTGCTGGACGGGCTCCAGGGCCTGCGTGAGGCTTTTCCCCATGAGACGAGGTGATTCCCGGGGACCTGGAGCCCCCCGGCACCAGCAGGGTCACCCCCATGGGCGCCCATCTCTAGGGTCTGGCCAGGGCTGAAGGACAGTGCTAAACCTCCAAGCACCTCTCCTTCTGCAGCCACCCCTGTTTAACCCCTTGATCCCTCTGGGATAAAAACCAACCCAACCCCCAAAACCCCCCAAACCCAACCTTTCTCCCACTGCAGGGCTGTGCCTGCCTTTATCCCTGCCTCAATCTGCATCCCAGCTGGCGGGCAGCTGCCCAGGCCGTCCTTAAACCCCACGCCCGGGCAGGGGCTGCTTCATCCTGGGGGGGAGCTGGGGGCACCAGCCTTGGCCCTGGGGGGCCGGGGCGCAGGAGGGCTGGGGCTGAACTGTCCCCTCCGTCCCGCAGGTCCTTCTGCTGGAAGCAGCGGGCAGGGAGATGATGACCACAACAAGCCCATGCCGCGCTCCCTCCCTCCCTGGATCACAGCCCCGCGCCTGGCCCCAGGTCCCAGGTGCCGGCAGGTGCTGACTGGGCGTGGGGACGTTTGTGACACGGCTCCGCACATGCGGGACTGTGTTTGTGACCATATGTGTGTGCGGACCTGTGTCACAAACGCCCTGGGCTGGATAAATACCCCCCCGTGCAACTGCCCCCAGCTCTGTGGCGCGTTTGCCACGGACGCTGGAGGGTGGGAACGGTCTTTGACCACACCGCTGTCCCCACGCCCAGCCACCCCCTTCGCTGCAGCCACTTGCGGAGATGGAGCTGAGGTCACGGCGCTGCAAGGTGCCACAGTCCCGCCGTGCCCAGCGTCGGGCAGCGCCGCCGGAGGAGCAGGCAGGACCCTCCTGTGCGCCTCCCCCGTGCAAAAGGAAGCCTCAGGCCCCCCAGGAGGAAGGTGAGCACAGAGCATCCCCCCGGGCACCTGCCAGAGGGGATTTTGGCCGGTGCCCGGCTGTGCGAGCAGAGGCTCCCATGCCATGGGAAGGTGCTCCGGCCTCTCCCCCATCCCGCTCCTGGCGTTACCCCAGCTGGCACCCCGGTGCGGTGCTGGGGGTGACGGTGCTGCTGTCCCCCGGCAGTGTGTGGGCTGTGTCAGCGGGCAGACTGCGACCCCCAAGTCGTTGGGCAGCTGTGCCGTCAGGGTGGGCTATGTGTCCATGAGAACTGCCTGGTGAGTCCCTGGGGCTCGACACCCCCCCGGTCCCCGACACCCCCGGGTCCCTAGCCCCGCACCGCCGGCAGCCCCTGGCACGCGCCTTCTTTTCCCCTCTCGCAGTACCACGCCGGCAGGCTGAGCCAGAGAGGGGCCGATGACGAAGGCTTCTATGGCTTCCTCTTCCCAGACATAGAGGAGGAGCTGAAGCGGGTGGCACAGAAGGTGAGGCCGGGGCGCACGTGTCCCCACCCTGGTCCCCATGCCCTGTGTCCGGCGCTGCACAGCCCAGCAACCCCCCAGGGATGCTCTGGCAGCTGGCTGCAAGCAACCCCCCAGATCCTCCTTCATGCAAGGAGGCCCATTTCTGCAGAAATTGGGGATTTGGAGAGGGCCGGTGGCTTTATAAGCAGCCTGGCGTCACCGGCCAGGCGGCCCACCGAAATGTTGCGGGGCTGTGCTGGGTGAGGGCGAACCAGGGTTCCCGGGGGCGTGCGGCGCTGACGCCGTCCACCTCCGTGCTGTCCCCAGAGGTGCTGTGTCTGCCGGCTGCGGGGCGCCTCGGTCACCTGCCGGGGCCGGCGCTGCCGCCGAGTATTCCACTTTCCCTGCGGCATCGAGCGAGGCTGCGTCTCCCAGTTCTTTGGGGAGTTCAAGTGAGTGTTGCCGCCCTGCGGGGCCGGGGCCGGGGCTGGGGCGGAGGAGGGCTGGGGCTGAACTGTCCCCTCCGTCCCGCAGGTCCTTCTGCTGGAAGCACCGGCCGACGCAGCGGGTGCGGGCGGTCCAGCAGGACCAGACCGTCTGCCTCATCTGCCAGGAGGCGGTGGCGGAGCGGCCCTGCTACGGCACCCTGGTCTGTCCCACCTGCAACAGCGCTTGGTTCCACCGCCGCTGCATCCAGGTGGGCAGCATTGCCCCTGGCATGATCACCCCTGTCATCACCCCATTGCCCAGCTCCGGGGGGGGCGAGCGGTACCCCCCGCCGCTGATGCTGATGCCGATGCCACCTCTGTGCCCCAGGGCCAGGCGTTGTGCTCTGGCCTGCACCACTTCCGCTGCCCGCTGTGCCAGGACATGGCGTCCTTCCAGGAGGAGATGTTTCGCCTGGGCATCAAAATCCCCGACAGGTCGGTGCTCTCCCCCCGCCTCCCTCCCCCTGTACGATGCTCCGGCCGATCCCCTCCTGTCCGCCTGCGTGCCGGCGGGGTGTCCCCCACGCCCCCGGGGCTGAGTGCTCCCCGGCTCCCGCAGGGATGCTGCCTGGGAGGAGGAGGGGGCCTTCGCAGACCATTATCAGCGGCACAGCTCCTGTGACGCCAGCCAGTGCCTGTGCCCGGCGGGACGGGAGCAGGCGGAGGTGAATGGGTGAGTGCCAATGACCCTGGTGCCCACAGCCCCGGCGAGGAGACGATGCCTTCGTCTCCTCCTTTGGGCAGGGATGGAGGTTCCCTGGGATGCTGAGCCGGGCACGGAGGGGAGCAGGGTGGAGGTGGGCTCAGCACAGCGCCGGAGCTGGCAGCCCACAGCTCAGGGGCCTTTGGTGGCAGTGGGTCCTGTTGCTCCCCCAGGCCCTGGAGGCTTCTGCTTTGCAGCTCCTGCGGCTCCCGTGGGACGCACCAGCGCTGCTCTGCCCTAGGAGAAGGTGCCAGCTCCTGGGAGTGCAATGACTGCAGCGACACGGGCACTGGTGAGCACTGAGCACCGCAGGGCGAGAGCCTCCGCGGTGGCCCCAACCCTGCTGTTGGCACCGCGGGTGCTGCCAGGCCGTTTCCCAAATAGGAGCAGCACTGGCAGCCCCAGGTGAGATGCTGGTGTCGCCCCGTGGGGACGTGCTGGGTGGCACCGGAGCTGAACCCGGGGACTGGGGAGGGGGAAGCACCGCAGCAGCTGCCGTGGGGCCAAGGTCGCCCTGCCCAGGGGGGAGCAGCGAACCCAGGGCGTGGGGAGGGCAAGGGGGTCCCCGTGGGTCCCTTCTCCCACCACGGGGCTCCAGCAGGGACTTCAGAGACACCCAAAGGGTTTGATAGCACAAACACTCTTTAGGCATCAAAACTCCTGACTCTTCATTAACAGGAGTATTGATAGAGTTTAAATTATTTTGTTTTAAATTATTATTTTGGTATAGTTTAAATTAGTTTTGTATTTTCCCTTTTCTTAGCAAAAAAACGCCGTTTAACTTGAATAAGTTAAACAGAATAATTTTTCCCGTTGAAGAAGGCTGCAGTTCAAGTGCTCCCAGCCCTCGCCACAGCCACGAGGGTCCCCGCTGACGGGGATGGGGCTCTCCAGCTGCCCCGGCGGAGCGATGGCACCCCCAGCCCTGGGGAGGACACAGCGACGCCGGCCTCACCGAGACGGGCCTCGGACGGGGAGCAGGTGGCCACGAGGAGGAGAGCGACCAGGGCGGCTGCGAGGACCTTCATGGTGCTGCGGGGGCTGAGGGATCTGCAAGCGGGGCTGGAGCTGGGGGCTGCAGGGCTCTCCTCTGCACAATGCTCGGCCCCGGTGGCGATGCCCTCCTTTTATCCCCCAGCTGCTGGGCGGGCACAGGGTTTCAAGGAAAGAAATAAGGAGTGCATCACACCGAGGAAATGATGTCAGGATCCCGCAGTTTTGCTGAGTTGGAAGAAGGCAAGGAAACCGCCACAGAGGAAGCATCGGCCATGGGGCTGCGACTTTCAGATTCCATTTGGGTGCCTGGCAGGGACCGGCCAGCGCCCAGACCCCCCTGACACCGACCCTGCCGCTGCTGCAAGAACCCCAGTGGCCGTGAGCCAGGCTGGGGCACGAAGCCCCACGGCCAGAGCCCTGACGGCAATCCCAAGCAGGCAGCCGTGAAGCAACACCAGCAAGCTCCAGGCAGGGCTTTGCTTTGCAACGGCCCCAGCAGCACCCCTGTGTCGGGGGGCTGCGGAGTTGCGCCGTGGACAGGCAACTGTCATGGTTTAACCCCAACCAGCAACTGAGCACCACCCAGCCGCTCGCTCAGTCCCCCACGGTGGGATGTGGGACACAATTGGAAGAGTAAAATTGAGAAAACCCGTGGGTTGACAAAGACAGTTTAATAACTGAAATAAAGTAAAATAGTAATAATAATAATACAAAGCAAGTGATGCCTGATGCCATTGCTCACCACCTGCCAACTGATGCCCAGCCCCAAGCAGCACTACCCCCTTCCTGGCCAACTCCCCCCAGTTTCCATACTGGGCACGATGCCATAGGTACGGAATGGCCCCGGGGCCAGGCTGGGTCAGCCCCCCTGGCTGTGCCCCCTCCCAGCTCCGTGTGCCCGGGCAGAGCAGGGGAGGCTGAGGCGGCCGTGACCAGTGTGAGCACTGCTCAGCGACAACTGGAACGTCAGGGGGTGATCAACAGGGTTCTCATCCTAACGCCAAACCACAGCACTAGAGCAGCTACTGGGGAGAAAATTAACTCTGTCCCAGCCGAAACCAGACAGGGATTTGCTTTGCAACAGCCCCAGCAGCATCACTGCGTTGGGGGCTGTGGAGCTGCGCTGTGGATGGGCCGCCCAAGTTTTAGCTCATGTTCAGCTGGAACATCCTGTGTTTCTGTTTGTGCCCGTTGTTCCTTAGCCTGTCGCTGGGCACCACTGAAGAGAGCCTGGCCCCATCCTCCTGACACCCGCCCCTGAGCTGTTTGTAAGCGTTGATAAGGTCCCCTCTCAGTCTCCTCCAGGCTAAAGAGAGCCAGCTCTCTCCGCCTTTCCTCATAAGAGAGGTGCTCCAGTCCCCTAACCATCTTGGTGGGCCTCGCTGGACTCTCTGCAGTAGTTCCTTGTCTTTCTTGAAGTGGGGAGCCCAGAACTGGACACAGCGCTCCAGACAGGGCCTCACCAGGGCAGGGCAGAGCAGAGGGGGAGGATGGCCTCCCTCGGCCTGCTGGCCACGCTCTTCCTGATGCAGCCCAGGATACCGTTGGCCTTCCTGGCGGCAAGGGCACGTTGCCGGCCTGCGGTTAACCTGTTGTCCACCAGGACTCCCAGGTCCTTCTCCACAGAGCTGCTTTCCAGCAGGTCAACCCTAACCTGTACTGGTGCATGGGGTTATTCCTCCCTAGGTGCAGGACCCTGCCCTTGCCTTTGTTGGACTCCATTAGGTTCCTCTCCCCCCAGCTCTCGGGCCTGCCCAGGTCTCGCTGAACAGCAGCACAGCCTTCTGGTGTATCGGCCAGGCCTCCCAGTTTTGCCTCATCAGCGAACTTGCTGAGGGTACGCTCTGTCCCCTTCAATTTCTTCTTGTCTTTAAGGAAATGATTGACACGAGCGAGAGGCCTGGTATGGTCCAATTTCCTTCGTTTGCCATCCCCATTGCTGCTGGACGGGCTCCAGGGCCTGCGGGAGGCTTTTCCCCATGAGACGAGGTGATTCCCGGGGACCTGGAGGCCCCCGGCACCAGCAGGGTCACCCCCATGGGCGCCCATCTCTAGGGTCTGGCCAGGGCTGAAGGACAGTGCTAAACCTCCAAGCACCTCTCCTTCTGCAGCCACCCCTGTTTAACCCCTTGATCCCTCTGGGATAAAAACCAACCCAACCCCCAAAACCCCCCAAACCCAACCTTTCTCCCACTGCAGGGCTGTGCCTGCCTTTATCCCTGCCTCAATCTGCATCCCAGCTGGCGGGCAGCTGCCCAGGCCGTCCTTAAACCCCACGCCCGGGCAGGGGCTGCTTCATCCTGGGGGGGAGCTGGGGGCACCAGCCTTGGCCCTGGGGGGCCGGGGCGCAGGAGGGCTGGGGCTGAACTGTCCCCTCCGTCCCGCAGGTCCTTCTGCTGGAAGCAGCGGGCAGGGAGATGATGACCACAACAAGCCCATGCCGCGCTCCCTCCCTCCCTGGATCACAGCCCCGCGCCTGGCCCCAGGTCCCAGGTGCCGGCAGGTGCTGACTGGGCGTGGGGACGTTTGTGACACGGCTCCGCACATGCGGGACTGTGTTTGTGACCATATGCGTGTGCGGACCTGTGTCACAAACGCCCTGGGCTGGACAAATACCCCCCCGTGCAACTGCCCCCAGCTCTGTGGTGCGTTTGCCACGGACGCTGGAGGGTGGGAACGGTCTTTGACCACACCGCTGTCCCCACGCCCAGCCACCCCCTTCGCTGCAGCCACTTGCGGAGATGGAGCTGAGGTCACGGCGCTGCAAGGTGCCACAGTCCCGCCGTGCCCAGCGTCGGGCAGCGCTGCCGGAGGAGCAGGCAGGACCCTCCTGTGCGCCTCCCCCGTGCAAAAGGAAGCCTCAGGCCCCCCAGGAGGAAGGTGAGCACAGAGCATCCCCCCGGGCACCTGCCAGAGGGGATTTTGGCCGGTGCCCGGCTGTGCGAGCAGAGGCTCCCATGCCATGGGAAGGTGCTCCGGCCTCTCCCCCATCCCGCTCCTGGCGTTACCCCAGCTGGCACCCCGGTGCGGTGCTGGGGGTGACGGTGCTGCTGTCCCCCGGCAGTGTGTGGGCTGTGTCAGCGGGCAGACTGCGACCCCCAAGTCGTTGGGCAGCTGTGCCGTCAGGGTGGGCTATGTGTCCATGAGAACTGCCTGGTGAGTCCCTGGGGCTCGACACCCCCCCGGTCCCCGACACCCCCGGGTCCCTAGCCCCGCACCGCCGGCAGCCCCTGGCACGCGCCTTCTTTTCCCCTCTCGCAGTACCACGCCGGCAGGCTGAGCCAGAGAGGGGCCGATGACGAAGGCTTCTATGGCTTCCTCTTCCCAGACATAGAGGAGGAGCTGAAGCGGGTGGCACAGAAGGTGAGGCCGGGGCGCACGTGTCCCCACCCTGGTCCCCATGCCCTGTGTCCGGCGCTGCACAGCCCAGCAACCCCCCAGGGATGCTCTGGCAGCTGGCTGCAAGCAACCCCCCAGATCCTCCTTCATGCAAGGAGGCCCATTTCTGCAGAAATTGGGGATTTGGAGAGGGCCGGTGGCTTTATAAGCAGCCTGGCGTCACCGGCCAGGCGGCCCACCGAAATGTTGCGGGGCTGTGCTGGGTGAGGGCGAACCAGGGTTCCCGGGGGCGTGCGGCGCTGACGCCGTCCACCTCCGTGCTGTCCCCAGAGGTGCTGTGTCTGCCGGCTGCGGGGCGCCTCGGTCACCTGCCGGGGCCGGCGCTGCCGCCGAGTGTTCCACTTTCCCTGCGGCATCGAGCGAGGCTGCGTCTCCCAGTTCTTTGGGGAGTTCAAGTGAGTGTTGCCGCCCTGCGGGGCCGGGGCCGGGGCTGGGGCGGAGGAGGGCTGGGGCTGAACTGTCCCCTCCGTCCCGCAGGTCCTTCTGCTGGAAGCACCGGCCGACGCAGCGGGTGCGGGCGGTCCAGCAGGACCAGACCGTCTGCCTCATCTGCCAGGAGGCGGTGGCGGAGCGGCCCTGCTACGGCACCCTGGTCTGTCCCACCTGCAACAGCGCTTGGTTCCACCGCCGCTGCATCCAGGTGGGCAGCATTGCCCCTGGCATGATCACCCCTGTCATCACCCCATTGCCCAGCTCCGGGGGGGGCGAGCGGTACCCCCCGCCGCTGATGCTGATGCCGATGCCACCTCTGTGCCCCAGGGCCAGGCGTTGTGCTCTGGCCTGCACCACTTCCGCTGCCCGCTGTGCCAGGACATGGCGTCCTTCCAGGAGGAGATGTTTCGCCTGGGCATCAAAATCCCCGACAGGTCGGTGCTCTCCCCCCGCCTCCCTCCCCCTGTACGATGCTCCGGCCGATCCCCTCCTGTCCGCCTGCGTGCCGGCGGGGTGTCCCCCACGCCCCCGGGGCTGAGTGCTCCCCGGCTCCCGCAGGGATGCTGCCTGGGAGGAGGAGGGGGCCTTCGCAGACCATTATCAGCGGCACAGCTCCTGTGACGCCAGCCAGTGCCTGTGCCCGGCGGGACGGGAGCAGGCGGAGGTGAATGGGTGAGTGCCAATGACCCTGGTGCCCACAGCCCCGGCGAGGAGACGATGCCTTCGTCTCCTCCTTTGGGCAGGGATGGAGGTTCCCTGGGATGCTGAGCCGGGCACGGAGGGGAGCAGGGTGGAGGTGGGCTCAGCACAGCGCCGGAGCTGGCAGCCCACAGCTCAGGGGCCTTTGGTGGCAGTGGGTCCTGTTGCTCCCCCAGGCCCTGGAGGCTTCTGCTTTGCAGCTCCTGCGGCTCCCGTGGGACGCACCAGCGCTGCTCTGCCCTAGGAGAAGGTGCCAGCTCCTGGGAGTGCAATGACTGCAGCGACACGGGCACTGGTGAGCACTGAGCACTGCAGGGCGAGAGCCTCCGCGGTGGCCCCAACCCTGCTGTTGGCACCGCGGGTGCTGCCAGGCCGTTTCCCAAATAGGAGCAGCACTGGCAGCCCCAGGTGAGATGCTGGTGTCGCCCCGTGGGGACGTGCTGGGTGGCACCGGAGCTGAACGCGGGGACTGGGGAGGGGGAAGCACCGCAGCAGCTGCCGTGGGGCCAAGGTCGCCCTGCCCAGGGGGGAGCAGCGAACCCAGGGCGTGGGGAGGGCAAGGGGGTCCCCATGGGTCCCTTCTCCCACCACGGGGCTCCAGCAGGGACTTCAGAGACACCCAAAGGGTTTGATAGCACAAACACTCTTTAGGCATCAAAACTCCTGACTCTTCATTAACAGGAGTATTGATAGAGTTTAAATTATTTTGTTTTAAATTATTATTTTGGTATAGTTTAAATTAGTTTTGTATTTTCCCTTTTCTTAGCAAAAAAACGCCGTTTAACTTGAATAAGTTAAACAGAATAATTTTTCCCGTTGAAGAAGGCTGCAGTTCAAGTGCTCCCAGCCCTCGCCACAGCCACGAGGGTCCCCGCTGACGGGGATGGGGCTCTCCAGCTGCCCCGGCGGAGCGATGGCACCCCCAGCCCTGGGGAGGACACAGCGACGCCGGCCTCACCGAGACGGGCCTCGGACGGGGAGCAGGTGGCCACGAGGAGGAGAGCGACCAGGGCGGCTGCGAGGACCTTCATGGTGCTGCGGGGGCTGAGGGATCTGCAAGCGGGGCTGGAGCTGGGGGCTGCAGGGCTCTCCTCTGCACGATGCTCGGCCCCGGTGGCGATGCCCTCCTTTTATCCCCCAGCTGCTGGGCGGGCACAGGGTTTCAAGGAAAGAAATAAGGAGTGCATCACACCGAGGAAATGATGTCAGGATCCCGCAGTTTTGCTGAGTTGGAAGAAGGCAAGGAAACCGCCACAGAGGAAGCATCGGCCATGGGGCTGCGACTTTCAGATTCCATTTGGGTGCCTGGCAGGGACCGGCCAGCGCCCAGACCCCCCTGACACCGACCCTGCCGCTGCTGCAAGAACCCCAGTGGCCGTGAGCCAGGCTGGGGCACGAAGCCCCACGGCCAGAGCCCTGACGGCAATCCCAAGCAGGCAGCCGTGAAGCAACACCAGCAAGCTCCAGGCAGGGCTTTGCTTTGCAACGGCCCCAGCAGCACCCCTGTGTCGGGGGGCTGCGGAGTTGCGCCGTGGACAGGCAACTGTCATGGTTTAACCCCAACCAGCAACTGAGCACCACCCAGCCGCTCGCTCAGTCCCCCACGGTGGGATGTGGGACACAATTGGAAGAGTAAAATTGAGAAAACCCGTGGGTTGACAAAGACAGTTTAATAACTGAAATAAAGTAAAATAGTAATAATAATAATACAAAGCAAGTGATGCCTGATGCCATTGCTCACCACCTGCCAACTGATGCCCAGCCCCAAGCAGCACTACCCCCTTCCTGGCCAACTCCCCCCAGTTTCCATACTGGGCACGATGCCATAGGTACGGAATGGCCCCGGGGCCAGGCTGGGTCAGCCCCCCTGGCTGTGCCCCCTCCCAGCTCCGTGTGCCCGGGCAGAGCAGGGGAGGCTGAGGCGGCCGTGACCAGTGTGAGCACTGCTCAGCGACAACTGGAACCTCCGGGGGTGATCAACAGGGTTCTCATCCTGACGCCAAACCACAGCACTAGAGCAGCTACTGGGGAGAAAATTAACTCTGTCCCAGCCGAAACCAGACAGGGATTTGCTTTGCAACAGCCCCAGCAGCATCACTGCGTTGGGGGCTGTGGAGCTGCGCTGTGGATGGGCCGCCCAAGTTTTAGCTCATGTTCAGCTGGAACATCCTGTGTTTCTGTTTGTGCCCGTTGTTCCTTAGCCTGTCGCTGGGCACCACTGAAGAGAGCCTGGCCCCATCCTCCTGACACCCGCCCCTGAGCTGTTTGTAAGCGTTGATAAGGTCCCCTCTCAGTCTCCTCCAGGCTAAAGAGAGCCAGCTCTCTCCGCCTTTCCTCATAAGAGAGGTGCTCCAGTCCCCTAACCATCTTGGTGGGCCTCGCTGGACTCTCTGCAGTAGTTCCTTGTCTTTCTTGAAGTGGGGAGCCCAGAACTGGACACAGCGCTCCAGACAGGGCCTCACCAGGGCAGGGCAGAGCAGAGGGGGAGGATGGCCTCCCTCGGCCTGCTGGCCACGCTCTTCCTGATGCAGCCCAGGATACCGTTGGCCTTCCTGGCGGCAAGGGCACGTTGCCGGCCTGCGGTTAACCTGTTGTCCACCAGGACTCCCAGGTCCTTCTCCACAGAGCTGCTTTCCAGCAGGTCAACCCTAACCTGTACTGGTGCATGGGGTTATTCCTCCCTAGGTGCAGGACCCTGCCCTTGCCTTTGTTGGACTCCATTAGGTTCCTCTCCCCCCAGCTCTCGGGCCTGCCCAGGTCTCGCTGAACAGCAGCACAGCCTTCTGGTGTATCGGCCAGGCCTCCCAGTTTTGCCTCATCAGCGAACTTGCTGAGGGTACGCTCTGTCCCCTTCAATTTCTTCTTGTCTTTAAGGAAATGATTGACACGAGCGAGAGGCCTGGTATGGTCCAATTTCCTTCGTTTGCCATCCCCATTGCTGCTGGACGGGCTCCAGGGCCTGCGGGAGGCTTTTCCCCATGAGACGAGGTGATTCCCGGGGACCTGGAGGCCCCCGGCACCAGCAGGGTCACCCCCATGGGCGCCCATCTCTAGGGTCTGGCCAGGGCTGAAGGACAGTGCTAAACCTCCAAGCACCTCTCCTTCTGCAGCCACCCCTGTTTAACCCCTTGATCCCTCTGGGATAAAAACCAACCCAACCCCCAAAACCCCCCAAACCCAACCTTTCTCCCACTGCAGGGCTGTGCCTGCCTTTATCCCTGCCTCAATCTGCATCCCAGCTGGCGGGCAGCTGCCCAGGCCGTCCTTAAACCCCACGCCCGGGCAGGGGCTGCTTCATCCTGGGGGGGAGCTGGGGGCACCAGCCTTGGCCCTGGGGGGCCGGGGCGCAGGAGGGCTGGGGCTGAACTGTCCCCTCCGTCCCGCAGGTCCTTCTGCTGGAAGCAGCGGGCAGGGAGATGATGACCACAACAAGCCCATGCCGCGCTCCCTCCCTCCCTGGATCACAGCCCCGCGCCTGGCCCCAGGTCCCAGGTGCCGGCAGGTGCTGACTGGGCGTGGGGACGTTTGTGACACGGCTCCGCACATGCGGGACTGTGTTTGTGACCATATGCGTGTGCGGACCTGTGTCACAAACGCCCTGGGCTGGATAAATACCCCCCCGTGCAACTGCCCCCAGCTCTGTGGCGCGTTTGCCACGGACGCTGGAGGGTGGGAACGGTCTTTGACCACACCGCTGTCCCCACGCCCAGCCACCCCCTTCGCTGCAGCCACTTGCGGAGATGGAGCTGAGGTCACGGCGCTGCAAGGTGCCACAGTCCCGCCGTGCCCAGCGTCGGGCAGCGCCGCCGGAGGAGCAGGCAGGACCCTCCTGTGCGCCTCCCCCGTGCAAAAGGAAGCCTCAGGCCCCCCAGGAGGAAGGTGAGCACAGAGCATCCCCCCGGGCACCTGCCAGAGGGGATTTTGGCCGGTGCCCGGCTGTGCGAGCAGAGGCTCCCATGCCATGGGAAGGTGCTCCGGCCTCTCCCCCATCCCGCTCCTGGCGTTACCCCAGCTGGCACCCCGGTGCGGTGCTGGGGGTGACGGTGCTGCTGTCCCCCGGCAGTGTGTGGGCTGTGTCAGCGGGCAGACTGCGACCCCCAAGTCGTTGGGCAGCTGTGCCGTCAGGGTGGGCTATGTGTCCATGAGAACTGCCTGGTGAGTCCCTGGGGCTCGACACCCCCCCGGTCCCCGACACCCCCGGGTCCCTAGCCCCGCACCGCCGGCAGCCCCTGGCACGCGCCTTCTTTTCCCCTCTCGCAGTACCACGCCGGCAGGCTGAGCCAGAGAGGGGCCGATGACGAAGGCTTCTATGGCTTCCTCTTCCCAGACATAGAGGAGGAGCTGAAGCGGGTGGCACAGAAGGTGAGGCCGGGGCGCACGTGTCCCCACCCTGGTCCCCATGCCCTGTGTCCGGCGCTGCACAGCCCAGCAACCCCCCAGGGATGCTCTGGCAGCTGGCTGCAAGCAACCCCCCAGATCCTCCTTCATGCAAGGAGGCCCATTTCTGCAGAAATTGGGGATTTGGAGAGGGCCGGTGGCTTTATAAGCAGCCTGGCGTCACCGGCCAGGCGGCCCACCGAAATGTTGCGGGGCTGTGCTGGGTGAGGGCGAACCAGGGTTCCCGGGGGCGTGCGGCGCTGACGCCGTCCACCTCCGTGCTGTCCCCAGAGGTGCTGTGTCTGCCGGCTGCGGGGCGCCTCGGTCACCTGCCGGGGCCGGCGCTGCCGCCGAGTGTTCCACTTTCCCTGCGGCATCGAGCGAGGCTGCGTCTCCCAGTTCTTTGGGGAGTTCAAGTGAGTGTTGCCGCCCTGCGGGGCCGGGGCCGGGGCTGGGGCGGAGGAGGGCTGGGGCTGAACTGTCCCCTCCGTCCCGCAGGTCCTTCTGCTGGAAGCACCGGCCGACGCAGCGGGTGCGGGCGGTCCAGCAGGACCAGACCGTCTGCCTCATCTGCCAGGAGGCGGTGGCGGAGCGGCCCTGCTACGGCACCCTGGTCTGTCCCACCTGCAACAGCGCTTGGTTCCACCGCCGCTGCATCCAGGTGGGCAGCATTGCCCCTGGCATGATCACCCCTGTCATCACCCCATTGCCCAGCTCCGGGGGGGGCGAGCGGTACCCCCCGCCGCTGATGCTGGTGCCGATGCCACCTCTGTGCCCCAGGGCCAGGCGTTGTGCTCTGGCCTGCACCACTTCCGCTGCCCGCTGTGCCAGGACATGGCGTCCTTCCAGGAGGAGATGTTTCGCCTGGGCATCAAAATCCCCGACAGGTCGGTGCTCTCCCCCCGCCTCCCTCCCCCTGTACGATGCTCCGGCCGATCCCCTCCTGTCCGCCTGCGTGCCGGCGGGGTGTCCCCCACGCCCCCGGGGCTGAGTGCTCCCCGGCTCCCGCAGGGATGCTGCCTGGGAGGAGGAGGGGGCCTTCGCAGACCATTATCAGCGGCACAGCTCCTGTGACGCCAGCCAGTGCCTGTGCCCGGCGGGACGGGAGCAGGCGGAGGTGAATGGGTGAGTGCCAATGACCCTGGTGCCCACAGCCCCGGCGAGGAGACGATGCCTTCGTCTCCTCCTTTGGGCAGGGATGGAGGTTCCCTGGGATGCTGAGCCGGGCACGGAGGGGAGCAGGGTGGAGGTGGGCTCAGCACAGCGCCGGAGCTGGCAGCCCACAGCTCAGGGGCCTTTGGTGGCAGTGGGTCCTGTTGCTCCCCCAGGCCCTGGAGGCTTCTGCTTTGCAGCTCCTGCGGCTCCCGTGGGACGCACCAGCGCTGCTCTGCCCTAGGAGAAGGTGCCAGCTCCTGGGAGTGCAATGACTGCAGCGACACGGGCACTGGTGAGCACTGAGCACCGCAGGGCGAGAGCCTCCGCGGTGGCCCCAACCCTGCTGTTGGCACCGCGGGTGCTGCCAGGCCGTTTCCCAAATAGGAGCAGCACTGGCAGCCCCAGGTGAGATGCTGGTGTCGCCCCGTGGGGACGTGCTGGGTGGCACCGGAGCTGAACGCGGGGACTGGGGAGGGGGAAGCACCGCAGCAGCTGCCGTGGGGCCAAGGTCGCCCTGCCCAGGGGGGAGCAGCGAACCCAGGGCGTGGGGAGGGCAAGAGGGTCCCCGTGGGTCCCTTCTCCCACCACGGGGCTCCAGCAGGGACTTCAGAGACACCCAAAGGGTTTGATAGCACAAACACTCTTTAGGCATCAAAACTCCTGACTCTTCATTAACAGGAGTATTGATAGAGTTTAAATTATTTTGTTTTAAATTATTATTTTGGTATAGTTTAAATTAGTTTTGTATTTTCCCTTTTCTTAGCAAAAAAACGCCGTTTAACTTGAATAAGTTAAACAGAATAATTTTTCCCGTTGAAGAAGGCTGCAGTTCAAGTGCTCCCAGCCCTCGCCACAGCCACGAGGGTCCCCGCTGACGGGGATGGGGCTCTCCAGCTGCCCCGGCGGAGCGATGGCACCCCCAGCCCTGGGGAGGACACAGCGACGCCGGCCTCACCGAGACGGGCCTCGGACGGGGAGCAGGTGGCCACGAGGAGGAGAGCGACCAGGGCGGCTGCGAGGACCTTCATGGTGCTGCGGGGGCTGAGGGATCTGCAAGCGGGGCTGGAGCTGGGGGCTGCAGGGCTCTCCTCTGCACAATGCTCGGCCCCGGTGGCGATGCCCTCCTTTTATCCCCCAGCTGCTGGGCGGGCACAGGGTTTCAAGGAAAGAAATAAGGAGTGCATCACACCGAGGAAATGATGTCAGGATCCCGCAGTTTTGCTGAGTTGGAAGAAGGCAAGGAAACCGCCACAGAGGAAGCATCGGCCATGGGGCTGCGACTTTCAGATTCCATTTGGGTGCCTGGCAGGGACCGGCCAGCGCCCAGACCCCCCTGACACCGACCCTGCCGCTGCTGCAAGAACCCCAGTGGCCGTGAGCCAGGCTGGGGCACGAAGCCCCACGGCCAGAGCCCTGACGGCAATCCCAAGCAGGCAGCCGTGAAGCAACACCAGCAAGCTCCAGGCAGGGCTTTGCTTTGCAACGGCCCCAGCAGCACCCCTGTGTCGGGGGGCTGCGGAGTTGCGCCGTGGACAGGCAACTGTCATGGTTTAACCCCAACCAGCAACTGAGCACCACCCAGCCGCTCGCTCAGTCCCCCACGGTGGGATGTGGGACACAATTGGAAGAGTAAAATTGAGAAAACCTGTGGGTTGACAAAGACAGTTTAATAACTGAAATAAAGTAAAATAGTAATAATAATAATACAAAGCAAGTGATGCCTGATGCCATTGCTCACCACCTGCCAACTGATGCCCAGCCCCAAGCAGCACTACCCCCTTCCTGGCCAGCTCCCCCCAGTTTCCATACTGGGCACGATGCCATAGGTACGGAATGGCCCCGGGGCCAGGCTGGGTCAGCCCCCCTGGCTGTGCCCCCTCCCAGCTCCGTGTGCCCGGGCAGAGCAGGGGAGGCTGAGGCGGCCTTGACCAGTGTGAGCACTGCTCAGCGACAACTGGAACCTCCGGGGGTGATCAACAGGGTTCTCATCCTAACGCCAAACCACAGCACTAGAGCAGCTACTGGGGAGAAAATTAACTCTGTCCCAGCCGAAACCAGACAGGGATTTGCTTTGCAACAGCCCCAGCAGCATCACTGCGTTGGGGGCTGTGGAGCTGCGCTGTGGATGGGCCGCCCAAGTTTTAGCTCATGTTCAGCTGGAACATCCTGTGTTTCTGTTTGTGCCCGTTGTTCCTTAGCCTGTCGCTGGGCACCACTGAAGAGAGCCTGGCCCCATCCTCCTGACACCCGCCCCTGAGCTGTTTGTAAGCGTTGATAAGGTCCCCTCTCAGTCTCCTCCAGGCTAAAGAGAGCCAGCTCTCTCCGCCTTTCCTCATAAGAGAGGTGCTGCAGTCCCCTAACCATCTTGGTGGGCCTCGCTGGACTCTCTGCAGTAGTTCCTTGTCTTTCTTGAAGTGGGGAGCCCAGAACTGGACACAGCGCTCCAGACAGGGCCTCACCAGGGCAGAGCAGAGGGGGAGGATGGCCTCCCTCGGCCTGCTGGCCACGCTCTTCCTGATGCAGCCCAGGATACCGTTGGCCTTCCTGGCGGCAAGGGCACGTTGCCGGCCTGCGGTTAACCTGTTGTCCACCAGGACTCCCAGGTCCTTCTCCACAGAGCTGCTTTCCAGCAGGTCAACCCTAACCTGTACTGGTGCATGGGGTTATTCCTCCCTAGGTGCAGGACCCTGCCCTTGCCTTTGTTGGACTCCATTAGGTTCCTCTCCCCCCAGCTCTCGGGCCTGCCCAGGTCTCGCTGAACAGCAGCACAGCCTTCTGGTGTATCGGCCAGGCCTCCCAGTTTTGCCTCATCAGCGAACTTGCTGAGGGTACGCTCTGTCCCCTTCAATTTCTTCTTGTCTTTAAGGAAATGATTGACACGAGCGAGAGGCCTGGTATGGTCCAATTTCCTTCGTTTGCCATCCCCATTGCTGCTGGACGGGCTCCAGGGCCTGCGGGAGGCTTTTCCCCATGAGACGAGGTGATTCCCGGGGACCTGGAGCCCCCCGGCACCAGCAGGGTCACCCCCATGGGCGCCCATCTCTAGGGTCTGGCCAGGGCTGAAGGACAGTGCTAAACCTCCAAGCACCTCTCCTTCTGCAGCCACCCCTGTTTAACCCCTTGATCCCTCTGGGATAAAAACCAACCCAACCCCCAAAACCCCCCAAACCCAACCTTTCTCCCACTGCAGGGCTGTGCCTGCCTTTATCCCTGCCTCAATCTGCATCCCAGCTGGCGGGCAGCTGCCCAGGCCGTCCTTAAACCCCACGCCCGGGCAGGGGCTGCTTCATCCTGGGGGGGAGCTGGGGGCACCAGCCTTGGCCCTGGGGGGCCGGGGCGCAGGAGGGCTGGGGCTGAACTGTCCCCTCCGTCCCGCAGGTCCTTCTGCTGGAAGCAGCGGGCAGGGAGATGATGACCACAACAAGCCCATGCCACGCTCCCTCCCTCCCTGGATCACAGCCCCGCGCCTGGCCCCAGGTCCCAGGTGCCGGCAGGTGCTGACTGGGCGTGGGGACGTTTGTGACACGGCTCCGCACACGCGGGACTGTGTTTGTGACCATATGCGTGTGCGGACCTGTGTCACAAACGCCCTGGGCTGGATAAATACCCCCCGTGCAACTGCCCCCAGCTCTGTGGCGCGTTTGCCACGGACGCTGGAGGGTGGGAACGGTCTTTGACCACACCGCTGTCCCCACGCCCAGCCACCCCCTTCGCTGCAGCCACTTGCGGAGATGGAGCTGAGGTCACGGCGCTGCAAGGTGCCACAGTCCCGCCGTGCCCAGCGTCGGGCAGCGCCGCCGGAGGAGCAGGCAGGACCCTCCTGTGCGCCTCCCCCGTGCAAAAGGAAGCCTCAGGCCCCCCAGGAGGAAGGTGAGCACAGAGCATCCCCCCGGGCACCTGCCAGAGGGGATTTTGGCCGGTGCCCGGCTGTGCGAGCAGAGGCTCCCATGCCATGGGAAGGTGCTCCGGCCTCTCCCCCATCCCGCTCCTGGCGTTACCCCAGCTGGCACCCCGGTGCGGTGCTGGGGGTGACGGTGCTGCTGTCCCCCGGCAGTGTGTGGGCTGTGTCAGCGGGCAGACTGCGACCCCCAAGTCGTTGGGCAGCTGTGCCGTCAGGGTGGGCTATGTGTCCATGAGAACTGCCTGGTGAGTCCCTGGGGCTCGACACCCCCCCGGTCCCCGACACCCCCGGGTCCCTAGCCCCGCACCGCCGGCAGCCCCTGGCACGCGCCTTCTTTTCCCCTCTCGCAGTACCACGCCGGCAGGCTGAGCCAGAGAGGGGCCGATGACGAAGGCTTCTATGGCTTCCTCTTCCCAGACATAGAGGAGGAGCTGAAGCGGGTGGCACAGAAGGTGAGGCCGGGGCGCACGTGTCCCCACCCTGGTCCCCATGCCCTGTGTCCGGCGCTGCACAGCCCAGCAACCCCCCAGGGATGCTCTGGCAGCTGGCTGCAAGCAACCCCCCAGATCCTCCTTCATGCAAGGAGGCCCATTTCTGCAGAAATTGGGGATTTGGAGAGGGCCGGTGGCTTTATAAGCAGCCTGGCGTCACCGGCCAGGCGGCCCACCGAAATGTTGCGGGGCTGTGCTGGGTGAGGGCGAACCAGGGTTCCCGGGGGCGTGCGGCGCTGACGCCGTCCACCTCCGTGCTGTCCCCAGAGGTGCTGTGTCTGCCGGCTGCGGGGCGCCTCGGTCACCTGCCGGGGCCGGCGCTGCCGCCGAGTGTTCCACTTTCCCTGCGGCATCGAGCGAGGCTGCGTCTCCCAGTTCTTTGGGGAGTTCAAGTGAGTGTTGCCGCCCTGCGGGGCCGGGGCCGGGGCGGAGGAGGGCTGGGGCTGAACTGTCCCCTCCGTCCCGCAGGTCCTTCTGCTGGAAGCACCGGCCGACGCAGCGGGTGCGGGCGGTCCAGCAGGACCAGACCGTCTGCCTCATCTGCCAGGAGGCGGTGGCGGAGCGGCCCTGCTACGGCACCCTGGTCTGTCCCACCTGCAACAGCGCTTGGTTCCACCGCCGCTGCATCCAGGTGGGCAGCATTGCCCCTGGCATGATCACCCCTGTCATCACCCCATTGCCCAGCTCCGGGGGGGGCGAGCGGTACCCCCCGCCGCTGATGCTGATGCCGATGCCACCTCTGTGCCCCAGGGCCAGGCGTTGTGCTCTGGCCTGCACCACTTCCGCTGCCCGCTGTGCCAGGACATGGCGTCCTTCCAGGAGGAGATGTTTCGCCTGGGCATCAAAATCCCCGACAGGTCGGTGCTCTCCCCCCGCCTCCCTCCCCCTGTACGATGCTCCGGCCGATCCCCTCCTGTCCGCCTGCGTGCCGGCGGGGTGTCCCCCACGCCCCCGGGGCTGAGTGCTCCCCGGCTCCCGCAGGGATGCTGCCTGGGAGGAGGAGGGGGCCTTCGCAGACCATTATCAGCGGCACAGCTCCTGTGACGCCAGCCAGTGCCTGTGCCCGGCGGGACGGGAGCAGGCGGAGGTGAATGGGTGAGTGCCAATGACCCTGGTGCCCACAGCCCCGGCGAGGAGACGATGCCTTCGTCTCCTCCTTTGGGCAGGGATGGAGGTTCCCTGGGATGCTGAGCCGGGCACGGAGGGGAGCAGGGTGGAGGTGGGCTCAGCACAGCGCCGGAGCTGGCAGCCCACAGCTCAGGGGCCTTTGGTGGCAGTGGGTCCTGTTGCTCCCCCAGGCCCTGGAGGCTTCTGCTTTGCAGCTCCTGCGGCTCCCGTGGGACGCACCAGCGCTGCTCTGCCCTAGGAGAAGGTGCCAGCTCCTGGGAGTGCAATGACTGCAGCGACACGGGCACTGGTGAGCACTGAGCACTGCAGGGCGAGAGCCTCCGCGGTGGCCCCAACCCTGCTGTTGGCACCGCGGGTGCTGCCAGGCCGTTTCCCAAATAGGAGCAGCACTGGCAGCCCCAGGTGAGATGCTGGTGTCGCCCCGTGGGGACGTGCTGGGTGGCACCGGAGCTGAACCCGGGGACTGGGGAGGGGGAAGCACCGCAGCAGCTGCCGTGGGGCCAAGGTCGCCCTGCCCAGGGGGGAGCAGCGAACCCAGGGCGTGGGGAGGGCAAGGGGGTCCCCGTGGGTCCCTTCTCCCACCACGGGGCTCCAGCAGGGACTTCAGAGACACCCAAAGGGTTTGATAGCACAAACACTCTTTAGGCATCAAAACTCCTGACTCTTCATTAACAGGAGTATTGATAGAGTTTAAATTATTTTGTTTTAAATTATTATTTTGGTATAGTTTAAATTAGTTTTGTATTTTCCCTTTTCTTAGCAAAAAAACGCCGTTTAACTTGAATAAGTTAAACAGAATAATTTTTCCCGTTGAAGAAGGCTGCAGTTCAAGTGCTCCCAGCCCTCGCCACAGCCACGAGGGTCCCCGCTGACGGGGATGGGGCTCTCCAGCTGCCCCGGCGGAGCGATGGCACCCCCAGCCCTGGGGAGGACACAGCGACGCCGGCCTCACCGAGACGGGCCTCGGACGGGGAGCAGGTGGCCACGAGGAGGAGAGCGACCAGGGCGGCTGCGAGGACCTTCATGGTGCTGCGGGGGCTGAGGGATCTGCAAGCGGGGCTGGAGCTGGGGGCTGCAGGGCTCTCCTCTGCACGATGCTCGGCCCCGGTGGCGATGCCCTCCTTTTATCCCCCAGCTGCTGGGCGGGCACAGGGTTTCAAGGAAAGAAATAAGGAGTGCATCACACCGAGGAAATGATGTCAGGATCCCGCAGTTTTGCTGAGTTGGAAGAAGGCAAGGAAACCGCCACAGAGGAAGCATCGGCCATGGGGCTGCGACTTTCAGATTCCATTTGGGTGCCTGGCAGGGACCGGCCAGCGCCCAGACCCCCCTGACACCGACCCTGCCGCTGCTGCAAGAACCCCAGTGGCCGTGAGCCAGGCTGGGGCACGAAGCCCCACGGCCAGAGCCCTGACGGCAATCCCAAGCAGGCAGCCGTGAAGCAACACCAGCAAGCTCCAGGCAGGGCTTTGCTTTGCAACGGCCCCAGCAGCACCCCTGTGTCGGGGGGCTGCGGAGTTGCGCCGTGGACAGGCAACTGTCATGGTTTAACCCCAACCAGCAACTGAGCACCACCCAGCCGCTCGCTCAGTCCCCCACGGTGGGATGTGGGACACAATTGGAAGAGTAAAATTGAGAAAACCCGTGGGTTGACAAAGACAGTTTAATAACTGAAATAAAGTAAAATAGTAATAATAATAATACAAAGCAAGTGATGCCTGATGCCATTGCTCACCACCTGCCAACTGATGCCCAGCCCCAAGCAGCACTACCCCCTTCCTGGCCAGCTCCCCCCAGTTTCCATACTGGGCACGATGCCATAGGTACGGAATGGCCCCGGGGCCAGTCTGGGTCAGCCCCCCTGGCTGTGCCCCCTCCCAGCTCCGTGTGCCCGGGCAGAGCAGGGGAGGCTGAGGCGGCCGTGACCAGTGTGAGCACTGCTCAGCGACAACTGGAACCTCCGGGGGTGATCAACAGGGTTCTCATCCTAACGCCAAACCACAGCACTAGAGCAGCTACTGGGGAGAAAATTAACTCTGTCCCAGCCGAAACCAGACAGGGATTTGCTTTGCAACAGCCCCAGCAGCATCACTGCGTTGGGGGCTGTGGAGCTGCGCTGTGGATGGGCCGCCCAAGTTTTAGCTCATGTTCAGCTGGAACATCCTGTGTTTCTGTTTGTGCCCGTTGTTCCTTAGCCTGTCGCTGGGCACCACTGAAGAGAGCCTGGCCCCATCCTCCTGACACCCGCCCCTGAGCTGTTTGTAAGCGTTGATAAGGTCCCCTCTCAGTCTCCTCCAGGCTAAAGAGAGCCAGCTCTCTCCGCCTTTCCTCATAAGAGAGGTGCTCCAGTCCCCTAACCATCTTGGTGGGCCTCGCTGGACTCTCTGCAGTAGTTCCTTGTCTTTCTTGAAGTGGGGAGCCCAGAACTGGACACAGCGCTCCAGACAGGGCCTCACCAGGGCAGAGCAGAGGGGGAGGATGGCCTCCCTCGGCCTGCTGGCCACGCTCTTCCTGATGCAGCCCAGGATACCGTTGGCCTTCCTGGCGGCAAGGGCACGTTGCCGGCCTGCGGTTAACCTGTTGTCCACCAGGACTCCCAGGTCCTTCTCCACAGAGCTGCCTTCCAGCAGGTCAACCCTAACCTGTACTGGTGCATGGGGTTATTCCTCCCTAGGTGCAGGACCCTGCCCTTGCCTTTGTTGGACTCCATTAGGTTCCTCTCCCCCCAGCTCTCGGGCCTGCCCAGGTCTCGCTGAACAGCAGCACAGCCTTCTGGTGTATCGGCCAGGCCTCCCAGTTTTGCCTCATCAGCGAACTTGCTGAGGGTACGCTCTGTCCCCTTCAATTTCTTCTTGTCTTTAAGGAAATGATTGACACGAGCGAGAGGCCTGGTATGGTCCAATTTCCTTCGTTTGCCATCCCCATTGCTGCTGGACGGGCTCCAGGGCCTGCGGGAGGCTTTTCCCCATGAGACGAGGTGATTCCCGGGGACCTGGAGCCCCCCGGCACCAGCAGGGTCACCCCCATGGGCGCCCATCTCTAGGGTCTGGCCAGGGCTGAAGGACAGTGCTAAACCTCCAAGCACCTCTCCTTCTGCAGCCACCCCTGTTTAACCCCTTGATCCCTCTGGGATAAAAACCAACCCAACCCCCAAAACCCCCCAAACCCAACCTTTCTCCCACTGCAGGGCTGTGCCTGCCTTTATCCCTGCCTCAATCTGCATCCCAGCTGGCGGGCAGCTGCCCAGGCCGTCCTTAAACCCCACGCCCGGGCAGGGGCTGCTTCATCCTGGGCGGGAGCTGGGGGCACCAGCCTTGGCCCTGGGGGGCCGGGGCGCAGGAGGGCTGGGGCTGAACTGTCCCCTCCGTCCCGCAGGTCCTTCTGCTGGAAGCAGCGGGCAGGGAGATGATGACCACAACAAGCCCATGCCGCGCTCCCTCCCTCCCTGGATCACAGCCCCGCGCCTGGCCCCAGGTCCCAGGTGCCGGCAGGTGCTGACTGGGCGTGGGGACGTTTGTGACACGGCTCCGCACATGCGGGACTGTGTTTGTGACCATATGCGTGTGCGGACCTGTGTCACAAACGCCCTGGGCTGGACAAATACCCCCGCGCAACTGCCCCCAGCTCTGTGGCGCGTTTGCCACGGACGCTGGAGGGTGGGAACGGTCTTTGACCACACCGCTGTCCCCACGCCCAGCCACCCCCTTCGCTGCAGCCACTTGCGGAGATGGAGCTGAGGTCACGGCGCTGCAAGGTGCCACAGTCCCGCCGTGCCCAGCGTCGGGCAGCGCCGCCGGAGGAGCAGGCAGGACCCTCCTGTGCGCCTCCCCCGTGCAAAAGGAAGCCTCAGGCCCCCCAGGAGGAAGGTGAGCACAGAGCATCCCCCCGGGCACCTGCCAGAGGGGATTTTGGCCGGTGCCCGGCTGTGCGAGCAGAGGCTCCCATGCCATGGGAAGGTGCTCCGGCCTCTCCCCCATCCCGCTCCTGGCGTTACCCCAGCTGGCACCCCGGTGCGGTGCTGGGGGTGACGGTGCTGCTGTCCCCCGGCAGTGTGTGGGCTGTGTCAGCGGGCAGACTGCGACCCCCAAGTCGTTGGGCAGCTGTGCCGTCAGGGTGGGCTATGTGTCCATGAGAACTGCCTGGTGAGTCCCTGGGGCTCGACACCCCCCCGGTCCCCGACACCCCCGGGTCCCTAGCCCCGCACCGCCGGCAGCCCCTGGCACGCACCTTCTTTTCCCCTCTTGCAGTACCACGCCGGCAGGCTGAGCCAGAGAGGGGCCGATGACGAAGGCTTCTATGGCTTCCTCTTCCCAGACATAGAGGAGGAGCTGAAGCGGGTGGCACAGAAGGTGAGGCCGGGGCGCACGTGTCCCCACCCTGGTCCCCATGCCCTGTGTCCGGCGCTGCACAGCCCAGCAACCCCCCAGGGATGCTCTGGCAGCTGGCTGCAAGCAACCCCCCAGATCCTCCTTCATGCAAGGAGGCCCATTTCTGCAGAAATTGGGGATTTGGAGAGGGCCGGTGGCTTTATAAGCAGCCTGGCGTCACCGGCCAGGCGGCCCACCGAAATGTTGCGGGGCTGTGCTGGGTGAGGGCGAACCAGGGTTCCCGGGGGCGTGCGGCGCTGACGCCGTCCACCTCTGTGCTGTCCCCAGAGGTGCTGTGTCTGCCGGCTGCGGGGCGCCTCGGTCACCTGCCGGGGCCGGCGCTGCCGCCGAGTGTTCCACTTTCCCTGCGGCATCGAGCGAGGCTGCGTCTCCCAGTTCTTTGGGGAGTTCAAGTGAGTGTTGCCGCCCTGCGGGGCCGGGGCCGGGGCCGGGGCGGAGGAGGGCTGGGGCTGAACTGTCCCCTCCGTCCCGCAGGTCCTTCTGCTGGAAGCACCGGCCGACGCAGCGGGTGCGGGCGGTCCAGCGGGACCAGACCGTCTGCCTCATCTGCCAGGAGGCGGTGGCGGAGCGGCCCTGCTATGGCACCCTGGTCTGTCCCACCTGCAACAGCGCTTGGTTCCACCGCCGCTGCATCCAGGTGGGCAGCATTGCCCCTGGCATGATCACCCCTGTCATCACCCCATTGCCCAGCTCCGGGGGGGGCGAGCGGTACCCCCCGCCGCTGATGCTGATGCCGATGCCACCTCTGTGCCCCAGGGCCAGGCGTTGTGCTCTGGCCTGCACCACTTCCGCTGCCCGCTGTGCCAGGACATGGCGTTACCCCAGCTGGCACCCCGGTGCGGTGCTGGGGGTGACGGTGCTGCTGTCCCCCGGCAGTGTGTGGGCTGTGTCAGCGGGCAGACTGCGACCCCCAAGTCGTTGGGCAGCTGTGCCGTCAGGGTGGGCTATGTGTCCATGAGAACTGCCTGGTGAGTCCCTGGGGCTCGACACCCCCCCGGTCCCCGACACCCCCGGGTCCCTAGCCCCGCACCGCCGGCAGCCCCTGGCACGCACCTTCTTTTCCCCTCTTGCAGTACCACGCCGGCAGGCTGAGCCAGAGAGGGGCCGATGACGAAGGCTTCTATGGCTTCCTCTTCCCAGACATAGAGGAGGAGCTGAAGCGGGTGGCACAGAAGGTGAGGCCGGGGCGCACGTGTCCCCACCCTGGTCCCCATGCCCTGTGTCCGGCGCTGCACAGCCCAGCAACCCCCCAGGGATGCTCTGGCAGCTGGCTGCAAGCAACCCCCCAGATCCTCCTTCATGCAAGGAGGCCCATTTCTGCAGAAATTGGGGATTTGGAGAGGGCCGGTGGCTTTATAAGCAGCCTGGCGTCACCGGCCAGGCGGCCCACCGAAATGTTGCGGGGCTGTGCTGGGTGAGGGCGAACCAGGGTTCCCGGGGGCGTGCGGCGCTGACGCCGTCCACCTCTGTGCTGTCCCCAGAGGTGCTGTGTCTGCCGGCTGCGGGGCGCCTCGGTCACCTGCCGGGGCCGGCGCTGCCGCCGAGTGTTCCACTTTCCCTGCGGCATCGAGCGAGGCTGCGTCTCCCAGTTCTTTGGGGAGTTCAAGTGAGTGTTGCCGCCCTGCGGGGCCGGGGCCGGGGCCGGGGCGGAGGAGGGCTGGGGCTGAACTGTCCCCTCCGTCCCGCAGGTCCTTCTGCTGGAAGCACCGGCCGACGCAGCGGGTGCGGGCGGTCCAGCGGGACCAGACCGTCTGCCTCATCTGCCAGGAGGCGGTGGCGGAGCGGCCCTGCTATGGCACCCTGGTCTGTCCCACCTGCAACAGCGCTTGGTTCCACCGCCGCTGCATCCAGGTGGGCAGCATTGCCCCTGGCATGATCACCCCTGTCATCACCCCATTGCCCAGCTCCGGGGGGGGCGAGCGGTACCCCCCGCCGCTGATGCTGATGCCGATGCCACCTCTGTGCCCCAGGGCCAGGCGTTGTGCTCTGGCCTGCACCACTTCCGCTGCCCGCTGTGCCAGGACATGGCGTCCTTCCAGGAGGAGATGTTTCGCCTGGGCATCAAAATCCCCGACAGGTCGGTGCTCTCCCCCCGCCTCCCTCCCCCTGTACGATGCTCCGGCCGATCCCCTCCTGTCCGCCTGCGTGCCGGCGGGGTGTCCCCCACGCCCCCGGGGCTGAGTGCTCCCCGGCTCCCGCAGGGATGCTGCCTGGGAGGAGGAGGGGGCCTTCGCAGACCATTATCAGCGGCACAGCTCCTGTGACGCCAGCCAGTGCCTGTGCCCGGCGGGACGGGAGCAGGCGGAGGTGAATGGGTGAGTGCCAATGACCCTGGTGCCCACAGCCCCGGCGAGGAGACGATGCCTTCGTCTCCTCCTTTGGGCAGGGATGGAGGTTCCCTGGGATGCTGAGCCGGGCACGGAGGGGAGCAGGGTGGAGGTGGGCTCAGCACAGCGCCGGAGCTGGCAGCCCACAGCTCAGGGGCCTTTGGTGGCAGTGGGTCCTGTTGCTCCCCCAGGCCCTGGAGGCTTCTGCTTTGCAGCTCCTGCGGCTCCCGTGGGACGCACCAGCGCTGCTCTGCCCTAGGAGAAGGTGCCAGCTCCTGGGAGTGCAATGACTGCAGCGACACGGGCACTGGTGAGCACTGAGCACCGCAGGGCGAGAGCCTCCGCGGTGGCCCCAACCCTGCTGTTGGCACCGCGGGTGCTGCCAGGCCGTTTCCCAAATAGGAGCAGCACTGGCAGCCCCAGGTGAGATGCTGGTGTCGCCCCGTGGGGACGTGCTGGGTGGCACCGGAGCTGAACGCGGGGACTGGGGAGGGGGAAGCACCGCAGCAGCTGCCGTGGGGCCAAGGTCGCCCTGCCCAGGGGGGAGCAGCGAACCCAGGGCGTGGGGAGGGCAAGGGGGTCCCCGTGGGTCCCTTCTCCCACCACGGGGCTCCAGCAGGGACTTCAGAGACACCCAAAGGGTTTGATAGCACAAACACTCTTTAGGCATCAAAACTCCTGACTCTTCATTAACAGGAGTATTGATAGAGTTTAAATTATTTTGTTTTAAATTATTATTTTGGTATAGTTTAAATTAGTTTTGTATTTTCCCTTTTCTTAGCAAAAAAACGCCGTTTAACTTGAATAAGTTAAACAGAATAATTTTTCCCGTTGAAGAAGGCTGCAGTTCAAGTGCTCCCAGCCCTCGCCACAGCCACGAGGGTCCCCGCTGACGGGGATGGGGCTCTCCAGCTGCCCTGGTGGAGCGATGGCACCCCCAGCCCTGGGGAGGACACAGCGACGCCGGCCTCACCGAGATGGGCCTCGGACGGGGAGTGGGTGGCCGCGAGGAGGAGAGCGACCAGGGCGGCTGCGAGGACCTTCATGGCGCTGTGGGGGCCGAGGGATCTGCAAGCGGGGCTGGAGCTGGGGGCTGCAGGGCTCTCCTCTGCACAATGCTCGGCCCCGGTGGCGATGCCCTCCTTTTATCCCCCAGCCGCTGGGCGGGCACAGGGTTTCTAGGAAAGAAATAAGGAGTGCATCACACCGAGGAAATGATGTCAGGATCCCGCAGTTTTGCTGAGTTGGAAGAAGGCAAGGAAACCGCAGAAGCAGAAGCACCGGCCATGGGGCTGCGACTTTCAGATTCCATTTGGGTGCCTGGCAGGGACCAGCCAGCGCCCAGACCCCCCTGACACCGACCCTGCCGCTGCTGCAAGGACCCCAGTGGCCGTGAGCCAGGCTGGGGCACGAAGCCCCACGGCCAGAGCCCTGACGGCAATCCCAAGCAGGCAGCCGTGAAGCGACACCAGCAAGCTCCAGGCAGGGCTTTGCTTTGCAACGGCCCCAGCAGCACCCCTGTGTCGGGGGGCTGCGGAGTTGCGCCGTGGACAGGCAACTGTCATGGTTTAACCCCAACCAGCAACTGAGCACCACCCAGCCGCTCGCTCAGTCCCCCACAGTGGGATGTGGGACACAATTGGAAGAGTAAAATTGAGAAAACCCGTGGGTTGACAAAGACAGTTTAATAACTGAAATAAAGTAAAATAGTAATAATAATAATACAAAGCAAGTGATGCCTGATGCCATTGCTCACCACCTGCCAACTGATGCCCAGCCCCAAGCAGCACTACCCCCTTCCTGGCCAACTCCCCCCAGTTTCCATACTGGGCACGATGCCATAGGTACGGAATGGCCCCGGGGCCAGTCTGGGTCAGCCCCCCTGGCTGTGCCCCCTCCCAGCTCCGTGTGCCCGGGCAGAGCAGGGGAGGCTGAGGCGGCCGTGACCAGTGTGAGCACTGCTCAGCGACAACTGGAACCTCCGGGGGTGATCAACAGGGTTCTCATCCTGACGCCAAACCACAGCACTAGAGCAGCTACTGGGGAGAAAATTAACTCTGTCCCAGCCGAAACCAGACAGGGATTTGCTTTGCAACAGCCCCAGCAGCATCACTGCGTTGGGGGCTGTGGAGCTGCGCTGTGGATGGGCCGCCCAAGTTTTAGCTCATGTTCAGCTGGAACGTCCTGTGTTTCTGTTTGTGCCCGTTGTTCCTTAGCCTGTCGCTGGGCACCACTGAAGAGAGCCTGGCCCCATCCTCCTGACACCCGCCCCTGAGCTGTTTGTAAGCGTTGATAAGGTCCCCTCTCAGTCTCCTCCAGGCTAAAGAGAGCCAGCTCTCTCCGCCTTTCCTCATAAGAGAGGTGCTCCAGTCCCCTAACCATCTTGGTGGGCCTCGCTGGACTCTCTGCAGTAGTTCCTTGTCTTTCTTGAAGTGGGGAGCCCAGAACTGGACACAGCGCTCCAGACAGGGCCTCACCAGGGCAGAGCAGAGGGGGAGGATGGCCTCCCTCGGCCTGCTGGCCACGCTCTTCCTGATGCAGCCCAGGATACCGTTGGCCTTCCTGGCGGCAAGGGCACGTTGCCGGCCTGCGGTTAACCTGTTGTCCACCAGGACTCCCAGGTCCTTCTCCACAGAGCTGCTTTCCAGCAGGTCAACCCTAACCTGTACTGGTGCATGGGGTTATTCCTCCCTAGGTGCAGGACCCTGCCCTTGCCTTTGTTGGACTCCATTAGGTTCCTCTCCCCCCAGCTCTCGGGCCTGCCCAGGTCTCGCTGAACAGCAGCACAGCCTTCTGGTGTATCGGCCAGGCCTCCCAGTTTTGCCTCATCAGCGAACTTGCTGAGGGTACGCTCTGTCCCCTTCAATTTCTTCTTGTCTTTAAGGAAATGATTGACACGAGCGAGAGGCCTGGTATGGTCCAATTTCCTTCGTTTGCCATCCCCATTGCTGCTGGACGGGCTCCAGGGCCTGCGGGAGGCTTTTCCCCATGAGACGAGGTGATTCCCGGGGACCTGGAGCCCCCCGGCACCAGCAGGGTCACCCCCATGGGCGCCCATCTCTAGGGTCTGGCCAGGGCTGAAGGACAGTGCTAAACCTCCAAGCACCTCTCCTTCTGCAGCCACCCCTGTTTAACCCCTTGATCCCTCTGGGATAAAAACCAACCCAACCCCCAAAACCCCCCAAACCCAACCTTTCTCCCACTGCAGGGCTGTGCCTGCCTTTATCCCTGCCTCAATCTGCATCCCAGCTGGCGGGCAGCTGCCCAGGCCGTCCTTAAACCCCACGCCCGGGCAGGGGCTGCTTCATCCTGGGCGGGAGCTGGGGGCACCAGCCTTGGCCCTGGGGGGCCGGGGCGCAGGAGGGCTGGGGCTGAACTGTCCCCTCCGTCCCGCAGGTCCTTCTGCTGGAAGCAGCGGGCAGGGAGATGATGACCACAACAAGCCCATGCCGCGCTCCCTCCCTCCCTGGATCACAGCCCCGCGCCTGGCCCCAGGTCCCAGGTGCCGGCAGGTGCTGACTGGGCGTGGGGACGTTTGTGACACGGCTCCGCACATGCGGGACTGTGTTTGTGACCATATGCGTGTGCGGACCTGTGTCACAAACGCCCTGGGCTGGACAAATACCCCCGCGCAACTGCCCCCAGCTCTGTGGCGCGTTTGCCACGGACGCTGGAGGGTGGGAACGGTCTTTGACCACACCGCTGTCCCCACGCCCAGCCACCCCCTTCGCTGCAGCCACTTGCGGAGATGGAGCTGAGGTCACGGCGCTGCAAGGTGCCACAGTCCCGCCGTGCCCAGCGTCGGGCAGCGCCGCCGGAGGAGCAGGCAGGACCCTCCTGTGCGCCTCCCCCGTGCAAAAGGAAGCCTCAGGCCCCCCAGGAGGAAGGTGAGCACAGAGCATCCCCCCGGGCACCTGCCAGAGGGGATTTTGGCCGGTGCCCGGCTGTGCGAGCAGAGGCTCCCATGCCATGGGAAGGTGCTCCGGCCTCTCCCCCATCCCGCTCCTGGCGTTACCCCAGCTGGCACCCCGGTGCGGTGCTGGGGGTGACGGTGCTGCTGTCCCCCGGCAGTGTGTGGGCTGTGTCAGCGGGCAGACTGCGACCCCCAAGTCGTTGGGCAGCTGTGCCGTCAGGGTGGGCTATGTGTCCATGAGAACTGCCTGGTGAGTCCCTGGGGCTCGACACCCCCCCGGTCCCCGACACCCCCGGGTCCCTAGCCCCGCACCGCCGGCAGCCCCTGGCACGCGCCTTCTTTTCCCCTCTCGCAGTACCACGCCGGCAGGCTGAGCCAGAGAGGGGCCGATGACGAAGGCTTCTATGGCTTCCTCTTCCCAGACATAGAGGAGGAGCTGAAGCGGGTGGCACAGAAGGTGAGGCCGGGGCGCACGTGTCCCCACCCTGGTCCCCATGCCCCGTGTCCGGCGCTGCACAGCCCAGCAACCCCCCAGGGATGCTCTGGCAGCTGGCTGCAAGCAACCCCCCAGATCCTCCTTCATGCAAGGAGGCCCATTTCTGCAGAAATTGGGGATTTGGAGAGGGCCGGTGGCTTTATAAGCAGCCTGGCGTCACCGGCCAGGCGGCCCACCGAAATGTTGCGGGGCTGTGCTGGGTGAGGGCGAACCAGGGTTCCCGGGGGCGTGCGGCGCTGACGCCGTCCACCTCCGTGCTGTCCCCAGAGGTGCTGTGTCTGCCGGCTGCGGGGCGCCTCGGTCACCTGCCGGGGCCGGCGCTGCCGCCGAGTGTTCCACTTTCCCTGCGGCATCGAGCGAGGCTGCGTCTCCCAGTTCTTTGGGGAGTTCAAGTGAGTGTTGCCGCCCTGCGGGGCCGGGGCCGGGGCGGAGGAGGGCTGGGGCTGAACTGTCCCCTCCGTCCCGCAGGTCCTTCTGCTGGAAGCACCGGCCGACGCAGCGGGTGCGGGCGGTCCAGCAGGACCAGACCGTCTGCCTCATCTGCCAGGAGGCGGTGGCGGAGCGGCCCTGCTACGGCACCCTGGTCTGTCCCACCTGCAACAGCGCTTGGTTCCACCGCCGCTGCATCCAGGTGGGCAGCATTGCCCCTGGCATGATCACCCCTGTCATCACCCCATTGCCCAGCTCCGGGGGGGGCGAGCGGTACCCCCCGCCGCTGATGCTGATGCCGATGCCACCTCTGTGCCCCAGGGCCAGGCGTTGTGCTCTGGCCTGCACCACTTCCGCTGCCCGCTGTGCCAGGACATGGCGTCCTTCCAGGAGGAGATGTTTCGCCTGGGCATCAAAATCCCCGACAGGTCGGTGCTCTCCCCCCGCCTCCCTCCCCCTGTACGATGCTCCGGCCGATCCCCTCCTGTCCGCCTGCGTGCCGGCGGGGTGTCCCCCACGCCCCCGGGGCTGAGTGCTCCCCGGCTCCCGCAGGGATGCTGCCTGGGAGGAGGAGGGGGCCTTCGCAGACCATTATCAGCGGCACAGCTCCTGTGACGCCAGCCAGTGCCTGTGCCCGGCGGGACGGGAGCAGGCGGAGGTGAATGGGTGA
This sequence comes from Platalea leucorodia, assembly GCF_965183815.1. Classification (NCBI taxonomy): domain Eukaryota; kingdom Metazoa; phylum Chordata; class Aves; order Pelecaniformes; family Threskiornithidae; genus Platalea; species Platalea leucorodia. Next base: position 12,338,594 of record NC_138838.1, on the reverse strand, counting down.
GTGCCAATGACCCTGGTGCCCACAGCCCCGGCGAGGAGACGATGCCTTCGTCTCCTCCTTTGGGCAGGGATGGAGGTTCCCTGGGATGCTGAGCCGGGCACGGAGGGGAGCAGGGTGGAGGTGGGCTCAGCACAGCGCCGGAGCTGGCAGCCCACAGCTCAGGGGCCTTTGGTGGCAGTGGGTCCTGTTGCTCCCCCAGGCCCTGGAGGCTTCTGCTTTGCAGCTCCTGCGGCTCCCGTGGGACGCACCAGCGCTGCTCTGCCCTAGGAGAAGGTGCCAGCTCCTGGGAGTGCAATGACTGCAGCGACACGGGCACTGGTGAGCACTGAGCACCGCAGGGCGAGAGCCTCCGCGGTGGCCCCAACCCTGCTGTTGGCACCGCGGGTGCTGCCAGGCCGTTTCCCAAATAGGAGCAGCACTGGCAGCCCCAGGTGAGATGCTGGTGTCGCCCCGTGGGGACGTGCTGGGTGGCACCGGAGCTGAACCCGGGGACTGGGGAGGGGGAAGCACCGCAGCAGCTGCCGTGGGGCCAAGGTCGCCCTGCCCAGGGGGGAGCAGCGAACCCAGGGCGTGGGGAGGGCAAGGGGGTCCCCGTGGGTCCCTTCTCCCACCACGGGGCTCCAGCAGGGACTTCAGAGACACCCAAAGGGTTTGATAGCACAAACACTCTTTAGGCATCAAAACTCCTGACTCTTCATTAACAGGAGTATTGATAGAGTTTAAATTATTTTGTTTTAAATTATTATTTTGGTATAGTTTAAATTAGTTTTGTATTTTCCCTTTTCTTAGCAAAAAAACGCCGTTTAACTTGAATAAGTTAAACAGAATAATTTTTCCCGTTGAAGAAGGCTGCAGTTCAAGTGCTCCCAGCCCTCGCCACAGCCACGAGGGTCCCCGCTGACGGGGATGGGGCTCTCCAGCTGCCCCGGCGGAGCGATGGCACCCCCAGCCCTGGGGAGGACACAGCGACGCCGGCCTCACCGAGATGGGCCTCGGACGGGGAGTGGGTGGCCGCGAGGAGGAGAGCGACCAGGGCGGCTGCGAGGACCTTCATGGTGCTGCGGGGGCTGAGGGATCTGCAAGCGGGGCTGGAGCTGGGGGCTGCAGGGCTCTCCTCTGCACAATGCTCGGCCCCGGTGGCGATGCCCTCCTTTTATCCCCCAGCCGCTGGGCGGGCACAGGGTTTCTAGGAAAGAAATAAGGAGTGCATCACACCGAGGAAATGATGTCAGGATCCCGCAGTTTTGCTGAGTTGGAAGAAGGCAAGGAAACCGCCACAGAGGAAGCATCGGCCATGGGGCTGCGACTTTCAGATTCCATTTGGGTGCCTGGCAGGGACCAGCCAGCGCCCAGACCTCCCTGACACCGACCCTGCTGCTGCTGCAAGAACCCCAGCGGCCGTGAGCCAGGCTGGGGCACGAAGCCCCACGGCCAGAGCCCTGACGGCAATCCCAAGCAGGCAGCCGTGAAGCAACACCAGCAAGCTCCAGGCAGGGCTTTGCTTTGCAACGGCCCCAGCAGCACCCCTGTGTCGGGGGGCTGCGGAGTTGCGCCGTGGACAGGCAACTGTCATGGTTTAACCCCAACCAGCAACTGAGCACCACCCAGCCGCTCGCTCAGTCCCCCACGGTGGGATGTGGGACACAATTGGAAGAGTAAAATTGAGAAAACCCGTGGGTTGACAAAGACAGTTTAATAACTGAAATAAAGTAAAATAGTAATAATAATAATACAAAGCAAGTGATGCCTGATGCCATTGCTCACCACCTGCCAACTGATGCCCAGCCCCAAGCAGCACTACCCCCTTCCTGGCCAACTCCCCCCAGTTTCCATACTGGGCACGATGCCATAGGTACGGAATGGCCCCGGGGCCAGTCTGGGTCAGCCCCCCTGGCTGTGCCCCCTCCCAGCTCCGTGTGCCCGGGCAGAGCAGGGGAGGCTGAGGCGGCCGTGACCAGTGTGAGCACTGCTCAGCGACAACTGGAACCTCCGGGGGTGATCAACAGGGTTCTCATCCTAACGCCAAACCACAGCACTAGAGCAGCTACTGGGGAGAAAATTAACTCTGTCCCAGCCGAAACCAGACAGGGATTTGCTTTGCAACAGCCCCAGCAGCATCACTGCGTTGGGGGCTGTGGAGCTGCGCTGTGGATGGGCCGCCCAAGTTTTAGCTCATGTTCAGCTGGAACGTCCTGTGTTTCTGTTTGTGCCCGTTGTTCCTTAGCCTGTCGCTGGGCACCACTGAAGAGAGCCTGGCCCCATCCTCCTGACACCCGCCCCTGAGCTGTTTGTAAGCGTTGATAAGGTCCCCTCTCAGTCTCCTCCAGGCTAAAGAGAGCCAGCTCTCTCCGCCTTTCCTCATAAGAGAGGTGCTCCAGTCCCCTAACCATCTTGGTGGGCCTCGCTGGACTCTCTGCAGTAGTTCCTTGTCTTTCTTGAAGTGGGGAGCCCAGAACTGGACACAGCGCTCCAGACAGGGCCTCACCAGGGCAGAGCAGAGGGGGAGGATGGCCTCCCTCGGCCTGCTGGCCACGCTCTTCCTGATGCAGCCCAGGATACCGTTGGCCTTCCTGGCGGCAAGGGCACGTTGCCGGCCTGCGGTTAACCTGTTGTCCACCAGGACTCCCAGGTCCTTCTCCACAGAGCTGCCTTCCAGCAGGTCAACCCTAACCTGTACTGGTGCATGGGGTTATTCCTCCCTAGGTGCAGGACCCTGCCCTTGCCTTTGTTGGACTCCATTAGGTTCCTCTCCCCCCAGCTCTCGGGCCTGCCCAGGTCTCGCTGAACAGCAGCACAGCCTTCTGGTGTATCGGCCAGGCCTCCCAGTTTTGCCTCATCAGCGAACTTGCTGAGGGTACGCTCTGTCCCCTTCAATTTCTTCTTGTCTTTAAGGAAATGATTGACACGAGCGAGAGGCCTGGTATGGTCCAATTTCCTTCGTTTGCCATCCCCATTGCTGCTGGACGGGCTCCAGGGCCTGCGGGAGGCTTTTCCCCATGAGACGAGGTGATTCCCGGGGACCTGGAGCCCCCCGGCACCAGCAGGGTCACCCCCATGGGCGCCCATCTCTAGGGTCTGGCCAGGGCTGAAGGACAGTGCTAAACCTCCAAGCACCTCTCCTTCTGCAGCCACCCCTGTTTAACCCCTTGATCCCTCTGGGATAAAAACCAACCCAACCCCCAAAACCCCCCAAACCCAACCTTTCTCCCACTGCAGGGCTGTGCCTGCCTTTATCCCTGCCTCAATCTGCATCCCAGCTGGCGGGCAGCTGCCCAGGCCGTCCTTAAACCCCACGCCCGGGCAGGGGCTGCTTCATCCTGGGCGGGAGCTGGGGGCACCAGCCTTGGCCCTGGGGGGCCGGGGCGCAGGAGGGCTGGGGCTGAACTGTCCCCTCCGTCCCGCAGGTCCTTCTGCTGGAAGCACCGGCCGACGCAGCGGGTGCGGGCGGTCCAGCAGGACCAGACCGTCTGCCTCATCTGCCAGGAGGCGGTGGCGGAGCGGCCCTGCTATGGCACCCTGGTCTGTCCCACCTGCAACAGCGCTTGGTTCCACCGCCGCTGCATCCAGGTGGGCAGCATTGCCCCTGGCATGATCACCCCTGTCATCACCCCATTGCCCAGCTCTGGGGGGGGCGAGCGGTACCCCCCGCCGCTGATGCTGATGCCACCTCTGTGCCCCAGGGCCAGGCGTTGTGCTCTGGCCTGCACCACTTCTGCTGCCCGCTGTGCCAGGACATGGCGTCCTTCCAGGAGGAGAGTGCAGCTTTCCCATGGTGGAGAGTTCCTCGTGAAAATTTTCTTTTATCATTCTCAAACGTATGATGACAGGATTCCTCATGCTGCATTCTCTCTTAGATACTGATCTAACATCCCTTGGACAAATGCTGAGTATTTTAAATTTTCAGTTTCCTAAAAAATTAGTTCCCTCAGTTTCATGAGGGAAATGTACACTGCTCAGAGGGAGCATTTTCCCCTTAACAACATTACACAGAACCACGTATATAAGATACACAGAAATTTGGGTTTCGAGTGTGACAGGCATCATCCATTTACTGCTGTAGGTAAGGGAATCCCTCCTGTTGGTTTTAAATTAGGAGGTCATATAATATCTGTAGTTTGAAAGAATATTCAGAGATTTCAATATGCAAATAAAAACCCAGACTGAACATAGTACGGGAAAAATTCCTCCCTTTTCAAGTTGCTCTGCTGTCCCGCGGTCTGCTGCAGCTCACTTCAAACTTTCAAGTGGCAGAAGTCAAAAATCAAAGTACTCAGAAATCAAAGTACAAACTCCAGTGTATTTTTAAACGACTAAAGTTCAGTTTTACATTAATCACTTCACTCTGAAAACTTTGCAAGCAAAACAAATGAACCTCTGAAAACTTTACTTACCGCCTTTGTGCAGCAGCCTCCAAAAATCCGCAAGCTTTTGCCATCTGGAAAAAAAAAGTTGCACGTGCAACGCTAGTTCCAATGGGAACAGCGTAGGCATAAAGATAACATCCTTACGACTACGTTTTATAGGCTTGTTTCCTAACAAAAAAAGAATATTCCTCTAACAGTAACGTGGCTGGAAATGTTAGCATTTTGTCCATTTTATCTGCACGTTTTAAACCAGCCACGTGGCCTGTCCTCTGGTAGGCGAGTAAGGAGGACATTTTAAGAGTGCGTTTCTTGGAGTTCTGTACTGCCCCGAAGCAACAGAATTTCTGGAGGAGATCAGTAGATTAAACGTAGCTGATCTTCCAGAAACGATGGACTTGTTATAAAACCGGTGCAGAAGTCTTTTCCAAATGTGGAATCAGTTTGGACTGAGACATTGCACGGTCGGTTGGAGAAGAGCTACTCATTTCAGTAAGCAATTTGGTGCTTATGATATAAAACAAGTACTCTGTACTTCAAAATGAGGCAGAAATGATTATTTGACATTTTGATCTCTTTATGACCTATATTAAGAGGTTGCTGCTTTTCTAACTGTACAAAATATTTTAAATTGAATTCAATATAACTGATTTTAAAAATCACTTTATTAGAGCTAGGATGTGCCAACAGAAATGAAAATAAGACAAGTAAATCCACGAACAGCAGAACTGACGCAGTCTGTTTTTCTGCGGAGGTGTTATAATGTCCAAAGCCCCAGCTGAGCTCACGTTAGAGCCCCTCTCAGTGGGACGGCAGGAGGGTTTGTCTCTAGGCAGCGTCTTTGCCTAGAGAGCAGCTTGCCTTGAACCCACAATTAATACCTCGGGGGAAGAATTTTTCATTCTGCTTACCTGGCGCTGTTATTGCTCGTCTGTGACATGGCTCGAAGGGCTCATTTTTGCCATGGATTTTTGCATTTCTGTTTTTATCATTGCTGCCATCAGTGAGTCATCAATCCTCCAGGTTTCTCAAGACGACCTCATGTTCCAGACCTGAACTGCTCATGCTCCAACATCACAGATTCAGTGATGTACAATGTGAGTAAACAACCTTTTGAAGATAATTAATGGTGAAGCAAGGATTTGTTTTGTCATGTAAGGGAGCTTTTACCATATAGGCAATTCGGTTCCAGTTCCATTAGAAGGTAGCTTTGGGGTCAATGTTCTCATCATGTTTTTTTTCCCCAGATAGACAGATAAATGCTTGAGCTGAGAAGGATAAAAAGAGGATGGTCTTAGAATCATAGAATGATAGAATTGTCAAGGTTGGAAAAGACCCTTAAGACCATCGAGTCCAACTGTCAACCTATCACTGCCAAGTCCATCTGTACCATGTCCTCAAGCACCGTATCTATCCGTTCTTTAAATACCTCCAGGGATGGAGACTCAACCACTTCCCTGGGCAGCCTGTGCCAATGCTTGACCACCCTCTCGGTGAAGAAGTTTTTCCTAATATCCAACCTAAACCTCCCCTGGCACAGCTTGAGGCCGTTTCCTCTCATTCTATCACTCGTTACTAGGGAGAAGAGACCGTCCCCCACCTTGCTACAACCTCCTTTCAGGTAGTCTTGTGTTTGTATTCACAGAACATGCATTTAACTTTGTACTAGATAAGCCGTTGTTGATCACCTCCAGAGCAGAAGGAAATGGAGAGACTCAACCCTAAAATCCTAAACTGCTTTGTTTTTTTTCTTTCTGCATATTGGACCGAGACTAGAGCTTGGACTTTGTTTTGTTTTTCATAGCAACCGTACAATGAGCCAAGTAGGTTTCAGTCAACCTCTGCACCTAATTCTTCATTCATTAAAAAAAAAAAGTTGTATCAGAGTGAAACCAGTTACTGAACACAGGCTCCAGGAGCGCGGCGCCGAGCTGCGCGGTTGCATCAGCACCCTGGAGAGGAGCCCAGCTCCCGCGGCTGCACGTTTCGTCCAGAAGTTGCAGTTCTGCCTGGTGTTACGCGCTGCCTTTTCAGGACGTGGCTGAAACAAAAGCCCCAATGGCTTAGCACTGTCAAGCTAGTTTAGGTTCACTGCTACGACAATTGTATTATTAGGCACTCGCACGACAGCACGCTCTATACGGACTTACCTGAAACCTGACTGATTTTTTTTTCTTTTCCTTTTTTCTTTTTTTTTCTTTTTTTTTTTTTAAGTGATTTGCTATTTTCATTTGTTGAACTATTTTCAGCATCTTAGTTAGCAATTTTCTATAATACTATCTTTTCCTATGCAGTATGATTTTTTTTTTTTTCTTTCCCTGGGAATTGGGTTACAAAAACCATCTAAAAAGGATTTATGCTTAGTTTTTCTTAATAAAATAGGGTTGCTTTTTTTAGACAAGGTTTTAGTGGTTGTGGAATACTACCATTACTATATCAAAACATAACAAGTCACTCCCCGGTAAACACAGACTTTGGGCTAAAAGCAGAGATCAAACAGATCCCACGTGTCTGCATTGCTATTCTGGAATGCGATTTCTCTCCCAAGACTGACTTCAGAGGAGAGAATCCTAAAAAAGGATTGGTCACAGGAATAAATTACTATGTAGGTTTGCCAGAGTTAAGTCAAACATCTCAATTCTTGGCCATCAAAACTAGGAACAAAATTGGAAGTCAGGATTATAGTATAACAACTAAGAACATTCTCTAGGAAAAGTTGGAATTTTTTTCTGCTTTTAAATATCAGGCGAGTCAAACCGTCAGGGTATCAGCGTTAACGTACACGACTGAGCCAGGAATTTTCCGTGCTGTTGTGAAACCAGGCCATCACTGCCTCAGTTTCTCCTTTTATAGGGACCAGGCTGCCGTCGCTGCTCTCGTCTGTCTAAAAACTGTTTCTGGAACCTTATTTTCTTCTGAGACATTTTGACAGTGTGTGCTAAAATTATAGTGGATTTATGTATAAAACACAGATATATTATCTGACAAACAGAAATAGGTGAGATGATGTTTTCTGCCTTAAGCAAATTAAGCTGTTGCAAGTTGAAAATTGCATTAAAAAATGACACATAGCTGCAGTAGTCATTTACAGATAGTAGCTAAGTGACAATAAAATCAACTTTGCGACATGTCTTTGTAAATGCTACATTTAGGAAAGCCACAGACACCAGGATACCAAAAGGTCTTTCCAGGTCCACGGAATAATGTAATGTTTCTGTTATCATCAGTTGTTTAATCTCTATGTCTGGATTTCAACCCCCTTTTCCAACTGCCACAGAGAACTTTGGACTTTTTTTAATATTAAATGAAGTATGCACCATCTTGCCAAAAAAAAAGGTCTCTCCTTTAATCTTTGCGATATTATAAAGGCACTTGATTCTTTGGAGGACTGAGAGATTCCATTTAAAATTGACAACAAGATATCTCCTGTAGATAAAGAACTCGCATGTTCATGTCTATGACTTTATTCAGAGTTGCTTCTGAGGGCTTAAGGGTGGAAACCATCATCTTTTAATTAAAAGTTGTCTATCCCAGTCACCTGTAGTGTTTTCCACACTGGATACCTGTAACCGACAAAAATATAACGTTTAACTGGGTATGTATGTCTTCCACCTACTTAAGCTTTAATTTTACACCCATGGGTTTCAGAGGATACTAGAAGCTATAGGCTGGGTTCTGGCATTTTTAGTCACCTGGATTAGCACTGCACTGGCAATAACGCTTTTTAGAAAGTGGCATGGCTTACAGAGACAGGTACAATATAACATCGTTAGAAGTGGCGTGGAGACACAGCGATTAAATGGAGCTGCTTTGCTGGGACGTGACGGCACCAAGACTCCATTAGACACAGGAGAAAATAAGGCCTTGTCCAAAGCGCCGTTAGGCCTTGAAGGCGGACACTGAGGAAGCGAGGTGCTGCGCAGGGTTTCTCTATGGCACCCCAGTACAGCGCACGGGCATCAGAAAGAAGAGCAGATCCAGCAAGGCTTCACGATTGAAAACCGATCCAGCGGAGCAGTATTTCATACCCAATGCCAGGAACCCAAGACATCCCCTTTTGTTCATCCATTTACCCATCTGCTTTAGAATGGAGTGCAAACTTGTATTGACATGGATAATGACATCTTAAAGGATTTTCCCCGTAGAACGCAAGACAGAATTCTGCAGGCTGGAGAGTATCCTGCTTCAAATACGGTTAAATAACAGAGAACAGAGTATGCATTATGTTATATTTATAACAAGCCAGGACAAAGTCTGCAATTTTTTTACTCCAGTGTTATAATTGTAATTCAATAGAAACAAGATCATAGTTATCAGTGACTGAAACAATTGTCAGAACATATTTAATTAAAGGCTTAACTGTTCACCAAGTTCTATTTTTTGAGGTCAAGAAACTGGCAGTAATGTGCATTTCAAAAGCCAGCCTATGACAGCCGTGGTAGAACAATCTTCATCTGAAAGCTGTCAAACACCATTCAATGGAGCTGTAAATTTGGTGAAATGGTGTAAAAAGACTCAAAATTCTGTGGCTTCTTGCAGGCTCCGGAATGTGTGCTTATGTGACTATGGTACTCCTCTAGCTTCAGACAGCCATGAGAAAGCAAAAGCATTCAAGATTAAATGTCAACTGTCAGAAAGCATTTTATGTTTTTCTTTAATAAGTTGGTTAAAAATACATCAGCCTTCTATTCTTAGGACACCTGGAAGGCAGATGAATTTGAGGTCAGCCATTTGCTGGAGAACCCGAGAACATTGAACCTCAGAACAACGGTCTAGAAGGAAGATCTTCACAAAGGTATTGCTTGCCATTTGAAGCCCTTTTTAAGGTGCTCTAAGGAAAGAACTCTGCAGCGAGCCAGGACGTATGGGGCCTGATCTGAAGGAACTCTTATCTCGTTGCATGCCAAGCAGGCCAAAACCAAACTCATTGCCCAGTAATGAAGCAATGTAAAACTTCCCAAGTCTGAGATCCATAGGCAAGCTTGCAGAACAATAAACTGCATGTTACCTATTTTATAAAGGTTGCAAATATGAATAATTTCACTTATTTTCCATTATATTTTGGATTACCATTACAGTTATTTAATTTTCCAATAATAGTCCAATAATGTAGTTTGATCTCCTTTTAATTTTATTTTTAGGCTCTTCTACTGTGGCACTGAGTAGAAAGGTGTAGGGAAAACACCGGGAAGAATTAGGTATAAAACTAAGGAAATCATTGGCATGAATTTGGAATTAATGAAAAATGTATCCCCTTCATTTTATAATAGGTTTTGACTGTGTTCAGCAAGTAAGAAACAAATAGTTAATTTGGGGCTGAAACTAATACATACGCTCACATAGACTACAGGTGAGGGCATTTTTCTTAAGAAGAATAGACCAACAGCTCTGCCAACTGGCATGGCAGCGTATTCCTTACATAAGAATGTATTTTTTGATTTTGGAAAAAATAGGGAAGCTTCCTGGCACTACAGCTGAGAACAGAGGCTTGAGAAGGCGACCTTTCCCTCCAATATAGCCTAAAGGCTCAAGAGCCAGACGAGCCACACACAGAGGTACTGTGAGTACATTTTTGATGTCTAGGTTTAGTTTGGATTTGTCCATACCAGACGAGCAGGTAGGGTTTTTGCGTAGATTTTGTAACTGGCACAAATGTTAATGCTGCACCTTTTTTTTTTTTTGCTATTTCCAAACACGAGAAGAGACTCAGAGACCGAGTTCTTGTGTAGGGAATGAGGTAAAAACCTCAGGTCTTTCCAGAAGTTTTGAAAGGGGGGGGCTGGCATAACGGTCTAGAGAAAGCAAGCTGATGGCAGACAAGCAAGAGCACGCACCTTGCTCGTCCCTAAAATGCTGAATGGGCCAAATGCTGGAGCCTGAGCTGTAAGCTCAGAGCCGAAGGAGCTTTAGACTTAACCTGGGGCCTTGGCAAACCCGAGTTCTCAAAACCAAGTAATGCTAATGGTGTGGAGAGCCAGACTCCAAATGTTGGGCTTGTAGGTGCTACTTTAATGCTAGCGATACCAGAGCATGAAAATACAGACTGACGTACGATACCGATTCAGCCTCAAGACTCACTTTCTCCAAGTATAAACTGGATGAGCAGCTGAAGTTTATACAAACCTGCCAGTTCACGTCAGCTAAGGATCAAAACTATGAAATCCCAGCAATTAAAGTTCTGATAAAAATGAGTAATGTCAATTAAATCATTTGGGCTAAATAGAAAACCCAAACAATTTCTTTCTAGTTTTTATATCGCCATCTCAACTGCCTGACTTAAGAGAATTGCAGGGGGGGAGGAACCCAAGACATTCTCCTATTCTTGCACAGGATCGTCTAACTATACTAGGAATAGCACTGCAGTTACTTTTATAGATAAAGAAAAGCAAGCTGGAAATGCATGGCCTCCAATAATGAAGATATGATTGGTGAGATTCCTTCCTATGGCAAGTAAAACTCTAAATACTCTGTACACTCACCCACAACCTCACCCAGGCACGATGAAAATAACTTTAATTCTTGGTCATTGCAAAGGTGGTGCACAAATAGTTACAGTTTCATAGATGCCTACATAAATATTTGGCAAGAATATAAACCCTCTCTTTAGCTGCATGCTAGCCAACCTGTCAGTGCTTATAGTCAAGATTATACAGCATTCAGGCAAACAAAAGTGCCGAATTCCTTAGGGAGCAAATCTAAATATACCTCGTGTAGGCAAGGCCCATAACCTTTGAATGCCAGGCCTGTGGCAGGGTATGTTTGAATTATGTCTAACATGCAAAGTTAAGTAATATGAAGTATCCTAGAGCTCATGAATAATTACACAACAGTACAAAGCACACCTTGACATGGTACTTGCATTATATTAAATTTTGGGTTTTTTCTGTATTGCAAAGTTAAAATTTTAATTAAAAGTATTTTGAGACTAATTGCCATAAACCCACAGTTTCTCTGGGATGGTTTCTTCAAGCTCTCTTGGTTCCCTGCTCATATCTTACAATTAATATTATCTCTGTTTGTTAGCTTTTTTCCCTAGCTCAGTGAAAACAGCCTACTGTTTTTTCTAGGCCACTTTATGTGTTAAAAAACAACAACCACCCCCAAACAAACAAAACCCAACAAACAAAAAACCCAAGTTTTTTTTTTTATGTACAGTTTTATATAGAACACTGCAACTAAAAAAAAAGTGAAACTGTAACCCTCACTATAATTATAATTTCTGATGTGCCTGATCTTGCAGTCCTCCAGTTTAACCATTGCAAAAAGAAAAGGGTGAAAAAAGTCTCACAATCTGATCCTAGGTTATTTTTGCTTTCCCATGAGCATATTAAGAACAATATAATACTTTCCATTTCCTTACCTGGGCTTTGGGTCAACCATCACCCCAACTGTAAGATTTGTTTTGGAAATTCAAGAAGGAAAAGCTGAAAATTTTAGCACAAGATGAGCATGCTGGGATGATCACCTAATACGCGATCCCTACACCAAGATCTTTCCAAAGAGAAAGATATGCATATGCTAGCTGAAAAGAAGAATATCTCCACTGGTTTCAATGCTGCTGTAGACATGAAGATCTGGTGATGTTGGAAAGAAAATCCAGCCCAACAATTCTCAACATATATGGTTTTAATGAATCGGCTTCATCCCTTTTCACCAGGACACTGAGGTAATTTTAAAAAAAGAAAGGGAAAAGGGGTACACATTGAAAAAGTGCTGAGCTTACTGGAAGATGCTATGTTGATGCAGTGCGAGCATTAAAGCTAGCAAGACAAAAAAAGAAAGAGGCTTTTAGCCTGGACACTATTTGACCCTAAGCAGCAACGATCTCCATAGCAAACACCCTGTGATGGATATTAATAGACACCTACTCACGAGCACTGCTCATTTCACCGGAGACGTACCTCTCGACTTCACACCCAGCTGAATATCTGGGCGATCTTGCAGGGTATTGCTTACTTTTCTTTCTTGTCCTTATCCCCGCACAAGGGCAAACATCACCCCCAATATCTCTCCCTCCTCCCCACCAGCGGCGCAGGGGGATGGGGAATGGGGGTTGGGGTCAGTTCATCACATGCGGTCTCTGCCGCTCCTTCCTCCCCAGGGGAGGAGGACTCACACTCTGCCCCTGCTCCAGCCTGGGGCCCTCCCAGGGCAGACAGTCCTCCTCCAACTGCTCCAATGTGACTCCTTCCCACGGGCTGCAGTTCTTCACGCACTGCTCCAGCGTGGGTCCCTTCCACGGGTGCAGTCCTTCAGGAGCAGCCTGCTCCAGCGTGGGTTCCCCGTGGGGTCACAAGTCCTGCCAGGACCCTGCTCCAGCCTGGGCTTCCCACAGGGTCACAGCCTCCTTCGGGCATCCCCCTGCTCCGGCGTGGGGTCCTCCAGAGGCTGCAGATGGGTCTCTGCTCCACCGTGGACCTCCATGGGCTGCAGGGCACAGCCTGCCTCACCATGGGCTTCACCACGGTCTTCACCACGGGCTGAAGGAGCCGATTGCTCTCAGATGGTCTAATATTACCACTGGCCATGGTGACACATACGAAAGTATGTCACTTTTGACACCTTGACTTCATCATCTGATAGAGACCAGCACATAAAACATGTTTGTTTGGTTTTTTTTTTTTCCCTTTTACAGCTGTTCAGGGTGTCACCTCATGTGTCTGTGGGCTCATCTCCAAACAAACTGTGCGTCCTTTGTAAATTATCTTCAACAGCCCTTTCATCATAAGGAAGACTTAGAGCTCAAATTCCACAAAGGGGAAAAAACAAACAAACCAACCCCACCAGCATTTTGCTTTATATCTTATAACCATGCAAGAGGAGAGATGGAGCCCCATACCCTCCTGCTCCTCAACTCGAATAGCTAAATGTCTGAGCATTCAGGAGCCGAGCTGCTCCTCAGCAGCATTTACCAAACGCACTGGATTAGCTGGAGCGATGGAGCTACCTTGAACCTGCCCCTAGGATTCACCTCGGAAGCCCACGGTGATTCCTCAGATGCTGGGTTTCCCGAGTGGAAGAGTCATCCCTGCTTCCCTGTGGGTAAACAGGGCAGAACAAGGCCACATTGCTGGGAACAGTATTCAAAGATAGCATTTTCTTTTGCTGGAATTGCCAATGTCATCTCCATTCTTTGCACAGAAAGGCTCATTTTAGCATTTTGGAAAAGAGAGAGGAAGATGAAGAAATCATTGCCAAGCTTTGTCTTAAATCACAGCATACTCATGGCAGCCGCTCTGCAGTTTTCTCGCATGATATCATAGCTGTTCAGCAACAATTTTTCCTATTGTCCTTCACCTACAGTTATCTTAATGAGTGCCACCAAACAGCCCCACTGAATCTTTAATAGCTCCTGCGCAGAACAGTTGAGCAGAGGGAAGATGTTATTCACAGGTTGTTCTTTCCAGTCAGGGAACAGGCATCTCCTACACCAGCAGCATTCAGAAGTGACAAAAAAAGAGAGGAACATGGGTCCTGCCCACACTTCAGACAGCAGTATTCCTGGAATCTATTCCCGTTTCTGGAACAATAGTCAAAACAGTCTTTTTTCCTAAAATTCCTTGCTGCCACCTTCCGAGTGCAAGAATTGCAGTAGTAAGCATTAGCACAGCTGTCCGGACACCATGTACATCTTTGGATAATCTCTCAATTAAGAGGTTTCCAGATTCCTTTATTACAGGCTCTTGCTGCTGGAGCTGTGCTGATGCAGCTCCAGCGCTCCCACTGCTAGAAATTTTTTATGGCGTGCCGTCTTCTCTTCACAGAGTGACCCTGCTACACCGGCTTTATAAACGCTCCACAGAGTGTATGAACTCGGAGCTCTCACCAGCATAACATTAATAAGTATAGACATTCATGCCTCCAAGTATTTATTAGGGTCTTCTTCTGATCTTTTGACCCCTGCTGTTATGGGGCATCAAGATACAACAGAAAAAAAAAACCCCAACCAAACCCCAAAGCACTTACCTTCTGTCATTTCCATTCCTTAAACGTTCCTCAGGAGGCAGAGAATCCTGACTTTCTCCCTGACCTTAATTTATTGTGCAGACTCCAGCCTCCTGATAGACCCAATGTAGTAGCATGAGGCTCCTGCAGCGAGACATCTAAATTAGCCAGGGCCTGAGAGGTGTGTCAGGAAGGACACCTGCACCTAGTTAACTCCCAGAATGTTGGTCATCATCAATTTAAGTCATCCCAAAATAAAAACAAAACAAAACAAAGAGCTGGGCAAAGATTCCCTGCCAAAAAATTCAAGATTTATTTATTTGACCACCCTTCAAACAAGGGTGAAGTTATTCCCCAATATGAGCTCCCAGAGGGTTGGTTTTAACTTGTGTATTTTCAGTGTCCTCGGGTGACATATTCAGATTTGCTCTGTACTGATCTGACTTACATCTGTAGACAGATATGAATGAAAACAGTCAAAGGTGAGCTCCGACGCGAGGCACCAGAAGACAATTGTGTGCGTGGGGAGGCCGCTCCCGGGAAAGTTTGTGTTGTTTTTTCCCCAGCTTTTGTTATTCGAAGAGGAGCTAAAGTGTCCTGCGTGTGCCCCCACCATCCCCACCCCTCTTCTCCAGAGGAAATTCTGTTTTCCCCAGTTGAAGAACAGCTCTTCTTAGTGGTGCACAAAAAAATCCTGGGTGTCTGATTTTTGACTGTATAGCCAAGACAAAATATTGAAGTAAAATAGATACTTGCTCCAGAAATAATCGTTCTTTAATTGAAAGATTTTGTTAACTTTGTTTCTGGTGGAAAACTTGATCTTCGACTGGCTTGCTAAAATATTTGCTAAGACCCAACCCATGTTATTGTTCACAAAGAATAGTTCACAAATGAAATTACAACAAACTAGTTTTAGTATCTGGAACATTCAGTTCTTTCAAGAATATGGTTTGTCTATAAAAATAATGTTTTATGAACACTGTAATGAGGCTCACATTCTGACCTGGAACAGTTTATGAAAATTCATTGAAGAGCTGTGTGCCAAAAAAAGGCTAGCAAGTAATTTCACGTGGGTAAATAAAGTACTGAAGTAAACACGGGAGGGATAGCACCTTTTTCTTACAGAAGAAATAGTCTCTTATGACCAGGATCGACAGTCCACATGTACACTGTAATGAGTGCCCAACTATTGACTTAGTGCTCCAGAAAAACCTAAATGGGCAAAAAATAGTTTCAGTATAGTCAGCTCTATTTTTAAAGAGCTACCGAAGGCCCTGTTAGGCCGTCCCTCGTCGCCTCCTCTCAGCACGGCAGCCTGCCTTTGACTCCGTGGCTCTGAACGGCGAGGGCTGGGCTTACCTCTATTCCATAGCGCACGCAGAAAGCCCTTCGAATTTCCCCCTGGAAGAAGCAGGCTCCCCTTCACCGTGAGAAGCTACCTGTATTAACTAGCCATGCAAGACCACAGGATAAATAGGTATATTATTTTCAGCATATCGAGTTCACAGTTACTACACTGGAATGCTAAACCACCGATTAAATAACAAAGCATTTGAGAGACATCTACTACAAAAAGGTAAAGGAACCATCTGTTGATAAATATAGTTTACTTTTTAGGCTTATATTCATGTGCCAGTACAAGAAACGGTATAGCGGTTTAACAACAAGGGGAAAAGCGGGGAACAACAGACACAAGAGACCCGAAGTGCCACACTCCACCAGCACGGACTCAGTGGTGCTTCGCACCGCAAACTGCTGCACAAAGTCACAAGCCAAGCCCTCAAAATTGCAAGTCTGCATTTAAAACTAAGTAATTCAAAACCAAAACAGTGAGTTCCTATTACTTATCTTCTGGTTTTTTGAGGCTTTAGAGTTGATATTCAAAGACTTTCCTCCCATGCTGTCACAGCTTTAGGGTTACTTATTGCTTCCAAGAAAAGTTGGGCTTCCTATGTGACTCAAAGAGGCAGAACTTCAAAAGTCACAGCAAATTTCATACAGTTTGATTGAACTCACAGACTTTGGCAACATAGTTTATTCATTAGTTAGCCAAATCATTTAATCTTTGTGTTCATGCATGAATTGGCAGGGCATATTTCTAACTAGTTTTACAGGTTGATAAGCATGAAATACAACATTTCAGACCGAAACAGAAAAGTTAAGCAACTTGCTTAAAGTTTGCATAGAGTCCAAAAAAGCCTTAATAAACCAGGTTCTGGTTTCTTGCCTTATGCTCACACTGTCTCCCTTTAATATATATACTTCCACAAGACTTTTCACAGTTTCCCAGACTGATTTACACACTTCTGAGCAATCTAGACTTGCACGAAACACTGAAAACAACTTCCTCCCACTTTATATATATGTGTATAATGCATATATAATACATACATATAAATGTGTAAGCAAAGCCTAGCACACAGAGAACTCGCTGGCATTAGCAGAGCAGTTGGCCTTAATAGCCCAAACGCAATGGTTGTTGGCTGGCTGGAGTCCGTGCAGCCCTACGGAAGAGCTCCTGGACATGAGGATTTCAATAGACCTCAGTCTGAAAAATAAAGGGATGGTTGACCATGGAAACACAACTGTTAGGGGCACAAACAAGCAAAAAGAAAGTCTCACAGAGCACGCCTTCCTGTGCAACAAACTCCATCACCAGAGTTCAATAAAGGGTCGTTTCATGTTGTCATTTCATAGAATCATAGCATCGTTTAGGTTGGAAAAGACCTTTAAGATCACCGAGTCCAACCGCTAACCCAGCACTGCCAAGCCCACCACTAAACCATGTCCCTCAGCACCACATCTCCCCGGCTTTTAAATCCCCCCAGGGATGGGGACTCAGCCCCTGCCCTGGGCAGCCTGGGCCAGGGCCTGGCAGCCCTTTGGGGGAAGAAGTTTTTCCCCGTACCCAACCCAACCCTGCCCTGGCGCAGCTTGAGGCCGTTCCCTCTCGTCCCATCGCTTGTTCCTGGGGAGCAGAGACCGACCCCCCCGGCTCCAGCCTCCTTTCAGGCCGTTGCAGAGAGCGATGAGGGCTCCCCTCAGCCTCCTCTTCTCCAGGCTGAGCCCCCCCAGCTCCCCCAGCCGCTCCTCCCCAGCCTTGTGCTCCAGCCCCTGCCCCAGCCTCGCTGCCCTGCTCTGGCCACGCTCCAGCCCCTCCATGGCCGCCTTGGGGTGCGGGGCCCAGCGCTGAGCACAGCATTCGAGGGGCAGGGGCACTATTTATTAGCTACAAGACAGTGGTGTAAAATGCTGAGTCCATAAAATCTTTAAGCGAACTTTAGGGAACCACTATCTAGATACAAGTCTTCAAAAAATGATCATCAACCTTCTAGGAACGTTCCTGTTTCTTCCTTGAGTGTTCTGTTGATAGCAGAAGCTGGAGTTTAATGGCTGTCCGGCTGAATGCCCATGAAAGAGCCTCCTGCCAGTTTTGCAGGTGAAAAATCTTGGGAGGATCTGAAGTAAGACGAGAGGAGGTATAAAATCTATCCCTAAGAACTCAAACTGGGCAGTAACAGAGTTATACAGGAAATGTTAGAATCAAAATCTTAGTAAAGAGTGAATCTCAGTAATGAATAAAAGAGTAAAACTAACACCCTCCTCTGCAAGACCATTTTTTGACAAATTTCTCCCCTTTTCTGTCATGGTTAATTAAATGAAACTCTGTTATAAGACTAGTTTCCTAAGAAACTATTTTTAGGCTTTGGACAACATCATTGTTATTCATTGTGCTGGTTTTGCCATTAATGTTCACCTGTAGCAACTGGCACTGTCAGGCTGTGGGATTCTGCAAACCCTTCTGTGGAGGTGACAACTGTGCACGACCGCCAGGCCCCGGGAGGCTCCAGGGCTCTGCTCAGGGACAGGACACCTTCAGTCTCGTCTTGCAAAGCAGACGCACTCTGTAGCGCATGCAGAGCCCTCTTTACCCCATGGACCCTTTGCAAAGGGGCCAGCACAGATAAAAGCCCGCGTCAGATCTGAGGCAGGAGAGCTGCCACGGGGATGGCTCTTACGGACCGAGGAAAAGCAGCACCCTGCCGGGAAGTCACGCAGACGAACGCCAAGCCTGGAAGTGCCCAGAAATGGGATGCTGGGATTCTGCTGCAATGCATGAACGTGTTGGAGACCTCACAGTGACGCCGCCGAGCGCTGTGAAGCCACGTGTTTATTCGCCCACACTGGGCAAATATTGTGAAAACTGTCCGTCACTTGATCCAAGTGTTCGGGATCCGTTACTACCCGCTTCTTTCCATATTTTGCCCAGACATTTAGGGAAACAAAAGATGTGCAGTATGTAAAAATGTATACGATATGTCATTACTAAAAAGAAAGAGGTGCTTTGTGTTAAGGAATCACTGCTGGATTGCGGTTAGGACTAATTCAGTGATCTATTTTTTTTCTGGGCTGATTTTTGCCAATTGTCCAATTCCAACACATTGTCAGCAGATGTTTTTTTGGCTACAACCAGGCTATTGCTCTTTCAAGTGGTAACGCACCTGAGCTGGAAAACAAAGGCTGAATAAACCAAAGACTGCGTTCAAGTGAGATCAGAACTCAGCCAGAATGAACCCCCCGCTACTCTGAACCCGTTGCATGACACCAGCCCAAGGGGGGACCTGCAGAACACGGCCCTGCTTCAAACGCAGGGCTCAGACAGAGCTCTACAGTCGGCTGAGGAAGAAGGTACTTGTACTTAAGAGAAAAGGGGACGACTTTTGCATCCACGTTAAGCTTGAGTCTATTTCTGTCTGGGTGCTTTTTTCAGCTTGGTGACTTCTAGATCATATAGTGAATGCTGAAAGGTTTTTCTTCTCCGTTCCACAGATCGACATGTTCAGCACACAGGCACGAAACGCCTTTGTCCTCCCTTTGTATGGTCTCCTGTAGTTTGGTCGTTCGTGAGCTCATGCACACGCATGTAACCGTTCCCAAACAGCCAGTACTTTGTGGGAATATCTGCACACAGATACACGAACCACCAGGAACAAACCCTGTAGAACAGCAGCCCGTATCACGATTCTTCAGGTTTGAGATAGTCAACATTTGCAGAAACAGTATTAGCAACTTGGTATTCTGGGAGAAGAAAGGAAAAGTCAGGGACATTCTGTAGAGAGTGAACAGAACACAGGAAAGCATTAATTTAGCTCCTTACAGGCAGCACTGTTTGCTGTTAGGCCAGTGGGACAGCTGACATACCCATTAGCCACCCATTAGCCACCCATTAGCCACCAGGAATCCCTGCCCACATGTGATAAAGCAGGAACCATCTGCTACTTCAGTCTGGCTGGCCAAACCCGTCCCGACAAAGTCCACGCTGAAGATCCTCCCGTGTTCTCTGCTGGCTCTGCTGGGGCATGCTGTGGAGCGGGGCTCAGAGGGATTCCCCTCTGCCACTGCCTTAGGACCATCACAACTTTTGCACCTAAACCAAAAACCCTTTGATGAGAAGAAAAATAAATGCCATGCAAGATAAGTATCTATCACGATACTTCTGCGGTGCTGGAAGGGGATGTGACCCAGCTCCAGTGACACAGCAATCGTCCTTGCGTTACCCATTGTAAATAACATGTATTTACTTAGGGCACTGGAACAGGACGACATGCACGCTTGACGCTGAAGAAAAGCCTGTTTGTGCCCGTTATACTGGAGAGTTTGTACAAGATTAATCTCAAAAACTAGTTGCGTTTCTTAGATTCTTAGAATCTTTTACTCTGAAATGAATGAGACAGCTTGTAGGGTATGCCACCTGGTCTGGTCCCACCTGAGCGTTTTCAAAGAGGGAAACTTGTGCTATCACTTAGCTGAGGGGAGAGGAGGAACCACTGATGTGTAGGTCTGCAGGTACTTAAAGCAGTATCCAAATCTCTGCTTCGCACTGATTCTCTATGGTGTGTACCCTCCTGGGCTGTGTACCGGGCTCCAGGGGAAGCTCATGGAGAAACAAGTGGTCCACTGTGCTACACAGAAAACAATCCACGCCAGAGAGGAGACACTTCTAGGAATTTTTTATTTGCCAGGCTCTAATTCTGCAACTCACCCATTTAAATTAAATACAAATCAATCACAGGACGTCATAGAAGTTTCTCAGAAAGAAACATTTGCTATTAACAGGACAGAGAGGTGACGCATCAAATACACCACAGTTATAACAAAACCAGATTCTTTCTTACCCCATGCCACGCTCCCCCTGCCCGGCACGCCTGGCAGTAAATCACCCTGTGCGACCATCGGTGAAGATGACATTTGTTTTCTACTCGCACAGCAACAGAGGGAAGCTCTTTCCTAGCTGAGACGAGGGCACTTTTCCAGAACATTCCCTTCTGCAGGCGGGACAGGGAAGTGTCTGTCCTACGGCTTTTAGCTGAAACCAGTTTTAGCGGAGTTGTGATCTGCACGAATTGAGACAGGCGAGCTCCGTGTTACCCGCCCGTGCAAGCTCCGCCGTATGTTACTTGCAACAGTGAAGAGCAAGCACCACGAAGGACCTGGCAGTGGTGAAATGTCCTCATACTGTGAAGTCCATCAGAAGGCAGAAAAAGTCTCTTTCCCAAATGCGTTTAGATACTTACAGATGCAAATCAGCATTAAGTGGTGACTGCCAAAGCACAGAAGGTGCTTAACTGTTCCTGGTTTCAATTTCTTCAAATACTGTGATAAGCTTCAGGTGGTGACAAATGTCTGTGACTAACCACCTCTTGGCACTCGAACGGGCATCTTCCTTGGACAGGCTCTGCAGGTGGAACGGTGTTTATCCACGTGCTCCACCATTCCACGGAAGCGGTGTGAGGCTGCACCGCGCGCAGCCAGCTGGGTTGACGGGGTGCCGTTGGAGGCACCCGGGAACAACAGTCAGTGGAGGGTTTATGGTGCCCAGCACCTTGAAAGAGCACAGAAGATAAAGGCACGAAAATCAAATCATTCTTGAAGTAGTCTTCTGCTCAGAAAAGCACCTGGTCATTTTGTGGATAAATACTCTCCTCACTTTTAAAGGCAAAAATGTGAATATTTTTCCAGTTCTATAAAGAACATTCACGTTAATAACAAAACTATTAAATATCCTACACACACTACTATACTAGAGGACAGATCTTCTGGCCAGCATTCTCTGGCCAGCATTCTCTGATTCTATGATTCTATAACTTCTACCTTGCACCCCTTATCATGAGGTGGGGAATCACCATGGACGCAGAATTTGACCCTTATGCCCTCACAACACCCTTGTGAGGTAGATAGGTACCATGACATCTTCTTCAGGAGGGGAAACTGAGGCAAAAAGAGGTGAACTGACGTGCGTGAGGCTGCACAGCAAGTCTGGGAGCAGAACTCAGGTCATGCCCACAGATCTCTGCACTGTAACACACTGTCCCACCCGACTGCATCTCCAGGGCCGAATGAAAAGCATCCATGTACCACTGACAGAATATCCCAGTCCAACACCATTCTGTAGACTACTTCTGCTTCAGAAATGACATAAACAGATGCTACAAACCACTTTTTTCATGGGACCTGAATTCCAAAGTACACAAGACAACTCCCATTGCTGTCAGCCAGCGCAAGCCCTCATATCTGGGACCCTAAATTTTTACAAGGCCTTCAATTAGAGCCTTTCTCATGCCTTGTCTCCACTCCAAAATTCCAGAGTTAATTAATAAGGCACATCAGGGGCTAATCCAGGAACTTTCACAATCGGTGTGAAGTCCAATAGGCCACCGGTCATTTCCAGGCTGGCACTAACAAAACACTGGTTGGCATGTGAAACCACATCCCGTGGCCGAGAGAGGGAAAGGCTCCTGGCCCTGCCAGTGCCACAGTGCAAGAAACACAAAGCCAGCCTTCACTCATCGCTGCCCAAGACATCAGCTGAATCATGACCAGCATGGAATTACGTTATCTCAACCCTCAATAAGGGTGTCTAAATGCCGTGAGATTTGGGAGTGAAAACAAGGCAATGGAAAATGTGTTGGATGTTGACTTGGAAGGATTCCACCACGTGGCTGAGGCCCGATTAAAACATAATGTAACATACCATACCATACCATACCATACCGTACCATACCCCTTCTTTCACTAGGCAAGTGACAGCAGGGATTTCTCCGTACAGCTGCTGGCTTGTGGATACAAGTAATAGTTAATGAATTTTCAGCCCCTGCCTGAGTGCAGCGTTCAATGCTAAGGATGTACAAGTACGTACCAGTGATACGATAGTTCAAACCACTTGATACAATAGCCTGCCCTCTCTTTATTTAAAAGTACGATAAATTGTAAATCTCGACCTTGATTGGAGGTACGACGGATCACTTGATCATAGTTATGATCCAGACGCATGATCCTTAGGGTTGTGTAATTAAACAGCGCTTTTGGCTCCAGCGCGACTGGAATAAATTTGAGTTGGTTCCTGCCTGAACTGATGTGTGACTCCCAGAAGGTAGCAAACGCTTGACGCTCGATCTGAAGTGGTGATGAGACTCTATACAGGGCTTCGGGCAATAGGGAGTAGTATTAAGGGTCCTTTCCTTGTTTAACACGTGAAGTCTTCACTGTTCACTGGTTAGTTGTGCTGTTTGCCCAGGCTGGGAATGTGTCCAGCTCAAACATAGGTCTTCCCCATGTGTTGATGGCCAGTGTGACACAGAAGACTCCAATGATGTTCATCACTATTCCAGATCTAACCTGTGAGGACAAAAGTCCAAACCAACAACAATAACCAAACACCAGCAGAGCAAGTTGCAGCAAGGCCTGTTTGTACATACACAAGAAAGACACATGATCAAATAAATCACAGAAATAGCCATTGTGCCCGCTGCCCTAGGTTCCTGCTTAGGTGGAGATACCAGGGAACACACTGTGCAAAGCCTTTGAACAATTTGCTATATAACTAGTCTAGGAGCTTTAAGGCATGTACAACAAGTTGCTCTTATTAGTTAAAGAGCAGCTTCTGCCCCCTTCAAGTCTCCAGTTAGAAAACCGATAATGTTTGGGTGTTCGGCACAGAACCTGGCACTGCGTGGTCTGGCAGGCAATCAGAGGACCAGAGCCGAGGGCAACTGATTGTTACCTTCTGCTTTCAGCTCCGGCGGAAACAAGGCTTCAGCTACACTCGCCAAAGCCCCAGAAGACTGGAAAGCACTGACTGCATTTTAACCCTTCAGTGTTTAAGCGACTTATGACTTGTCAGTTTTGAATTTCAATTGGGCTGGGCTGTATGTCTGCCAAAGCCTGTGAGAAAGGTACTGTTACTTCAGAGATGCAAATCTTCACTGTGATATTAACACCGCGTAAGAGAGGGGCATAGGGTGGTAGTTACAGCCCATAAGAGCTTCCTGGTACTTTGGAAATACTCGGCTAAGAAAATCAAACTCTCAGCATATTTCAGGATAAAGGCAAGGGAGAGCTTCAGCTAAGAGACCACGCAATTATCATCTTACCATATCCAAAACACGGATGTGGCCGTAGGAAAACACTATCGCATTTGGCGGTGTTGCAACAGGTAGCATGAAGGCAAAGGAGGCACTGAGAGTACCAGGCAGCATAACATACAAAGGATGGATCTTGACAGATGCAGCCTGCAATGAAATGGAGAGAAGATCACACTGGAGGTGTTCCAAAAGAGAAGCACAAAGAACATTTCCCAGACCATTGAGACACACAGGCTCATTTCGTTCCCTGGCATTTTATCACCAGAGTGATTTACAAGCAGTTTATTCTGAAATCCACACATGCTTAAAGATAACTTTGCTCTCGTTTCCTGTCCCACAATACTTCAAAACAACGCTTGATTCTTTCTTGTTGTTTGTTTTGCTCTATGGTATAATTTGGAGTTCTGGTCAAATTTATCCAACAATCTTTTCTTTGACCTTGGACCACACTTTTGCCAGGGTAACACAGGGATGGGAATATAATTACTAGCCATGTGGAGTAACTCTAGAGATTACATAAACTCTGTGGGACTCAGAACTTAAGTGCCAATTTAAGTCACTAATAGCTCAGCACCTTGATTGGGATACTTTTACTTTGATGAAATGGTCTAGAATAAAGCAGCTGTACTTTCCAAATTAAAGAACAAAAAGTAACCTATTTTTTCCTTTACGCTACAATTTCAATTCTGCTCAGAAAAGGCAGCAAAACTTACCAGGTGTTCCTCCGTAAGTTTTAAAATTGTTCTGGCTTCCTATGAAAAATGACACATTTCTAATAATCAGGCCTACCACTTTCTGTATTCTAGCATAAACCCATGAAGACGAAGGAACCATTCAAAGGGATGAATAGAAAGTGCTGGATTTTGTTTTGGTTTGGCTGTTGTGTGTGTTTTTCCAGTTCTGAATTGGTGGGTCAAATACAAAATGACCAGAAGTAACTTATGTTTGTTGATCTGTATTAAAAAAGTGACTCTCACTTCACTTTCCCCAGGGCCAAGGGACACACCTTACAGAAGCCTTGAACTGCCTTCCTTGTCAGTGAGGGTGCCATGGGACAGGCACCCTGAATTAGCTTCTTCCCCCAAGCAGCTTATTCTCAGGGTTCAGGCACATAGGTAGGGCTGATTGATTGGAGAAAGTTTGCTTTCCCACTTTCTAGCTGCATATGATGCTATAAACGTGGCAGCGAACACCATCTAAAATCACCATCCACTATGGTATACTGTCAGATGGACTGTTTCATTACTGGCTTTCAGATTAACATTGGAGCAACATTCAAGACAATAAATATGATATTGCTTTGCCACTAGAGACTGCCGGTTCAACTCTGATCTCCCAGCTGATAGGATAACAGGGTGGAAGTAATCTTACCATGGATGAAAAGACAGGCAGGAAGAGGGTGGCTGTGGCCACGTTACTGGTGCATTCAGTGAAGACAGCTATAATAAGCGAAAGCACTGTTGCAATGGCCCACGGTGGGATAGATCCTAGTGGAGTCATTTGATGACCCAGCCAAGCTGAGAGCCCAGAATTCTGAGAAGAAAAAAAAAAGTGTTTTTCAGTGAGGCTTTGAACTCCTAGCTCACGAACAGGGAACTCAGGTTAAGTGTAATATTCCTACCAAATAATGCTAAATGACTCCTGAATTATATAAACACCATCGAGGCAAGTACAATGATCTGTCACAAACACTAAAAGAAATTCCTTGCCAACTAGACATAATACCGAGTCCCACTTTCTTGATTTGTCTGGAACCCAAATACTTGCTCACGCTTTGGTTACAAAATTACAGTTTTTTGCTAAACAGAAACAATTATTGCTGGGACTATTGCACATACTTCATGTGTCACTCAGAGGTTTCCTGGCATGTTTTGCTAAGGTTTCTGAAGATACTGATGCTGTATGAATGCTCTGTTGTAGCAACATAGGCAGTGATTGACTCAGCTTACAAAACCTTTGACTTGACAGTGCCTAATGCTCTGGAGCTTTAATAATGTATGGATGATGTATATAGATGAATGTAAGGCACTAGAGCTTTAATTTGCCCCATGGTTTAAAACTACCTAGCCACAAAATTGAGATCTGAATATGAATTTCCCCAAAGCATGGCACAGTTGATAGCTAAGGCTTGCTTTGATTTAGATGCATCTTAGCAGTGATGAAGGAAACAATATGGTTCACCTCAAGATTCCTGTTTTGGGAATTCAGCTGCCTTTTCTGTAAATTTATGAACGCAGGATGAAACCATGGGCTTATGGAATGCATATTGCCTGGCAACAGCCACTGACAAGAAGTTCAAGAAACCCCACTGCACACAATTGTGGAAGATACCTACCACAATGATTTTCTTCCTGACCACTTCAGTAGTGGTTTGGCTTAAATCTGAAGATGTATATCCTTTAAACAAATCTCAAATGGTTCTGAAAATGTTACGAGTATTATCTACAAGTGTTGTGGAGGGTGTCCCTGCCCATGGCAGGGGGGTTGGAACCAGATGATCTTTAAGGTCCCTTCCAACCCAAACTGTTCTATGGTTCTATGATTCTATGATCTACACTTCTACTTTTCTAGCCAGGGCTGGGATCGGGATGATAACAGAAATAAGAAGGAATGCTTTTCTGGTCCGTCCAGCCCGTGAAGATCCCAAACTACTCGGCAGCCTCCAAAAGGTAAGATAAATTGAAGAAACTTGGTCAGAGCACACAAATTCCTGAAAAACAGGCACAAACATTCACCTCTCCTCCCAATTTTTGCTAATTTGGATCTGCCTCCAGATCTGAACATCTCTACTGGGTTTGGCTTTGGGTGCATGCCCAGTAATACGGGACTAGATAACAAACCAGGGAAGTTCGCCTTTGAGTCAGAGAAAAACAGATGTCAGGACATACTGCGCTTGCATCAGCCAAAGCAAAACCTCCTCCCAGCAGCAGCACAATGCTCCAGGGCATCTTCCTCTGAACCACATTCCAGTCTAGCAGCGGGGCTGATAAAAATGGCTTTTTTATATCTGAAGTGAGAAATGAAAAGCAGAACATGTTTTAGGAGAGCGAAGACATTTTGTCTCCTGTTCTATAAGACACTAGGGAAAGACTCAACAGGCAGATGCATATTACTGAGAAACCTGCACAGGGTGAGGGTAGTACACCTGAGCCGGGACCATGCCCCAGCCCTGCCCAAGAAGTGAGGAAGGTGAGCTACCCTGAAGAACTGCATGCAAATCCAGTATATGTTTCTGCCATGTTAGCTGGAGCTGGCCAACTGTTTTACAACATTACAATTCCTCTTTTAAATACCTTCTTCAGTCTGTTCAGGGTCAGACATGCTTGGAGTCCAGCCTATGAATTTGGGTTTATTAGCAGGAAGGATAAACAGTAGCAGGGCAATAAACACAGCAGGAGCAGAATCAGTGATATACCTAAAGAATAAAAGAGAATATAGCTCAGAAAATTGACACCTTTCTCCTAGAAGATGGCTGCCTTCCAGCATTGCAGTCACTGCTCTTTGTCACCCTCTTTGGGGCTTGTACATTAGCACAATGGGTCGTTAGTTCATGATGGAGGTCTCTCAGACCTGCCACAACACAAACACAGTAATAAAAGAAACTAGCTACAATAGATGTGAATAACCAGAGTCACAGATGACAACGGCTCCTGGGAGCAGGGTACTTTCTCTGTCGTGAGGCCAAGATTCAACAGCTGTATCTCAAAGAAAGATGTGTAAAGAAATGGCCTGAATGATAGTCCCATCGTGCATTTTACGTCCTTAATATGCCACAGACATTATGCGAAGAAACCATTCAAAGCACCAAATCCATTTCCCAGTGAGTTCTAAGCTATTGTTTAGAGGTGATATTACCAAATATTCAAATGACACCGCAACTGATTTGAGCTAATACAAAAAAAATACTAATGTGTGCATCAGTGTGACTGAGACCAGCATTACAGAATTTGCTCTTCCTTTAGGAGGTTCAGCTTGCTCCACGTCCCAGTCTCCAGCCCTCATTGCAGTACAAACTGTCAAACAATAGATCAATTGGTGACCCCACGCACAAGTGATAGGATCAAGCCCAGCAAACGTGAATTCAGATAAGGTAGGAACGAATGACCCCACGCTCAAAATGGAATGTAAGAGCAAGGGAATCTGATTCACAACCAAGAGGGTACAGGATGAAAAAAACCCTAAAAACTTACTTTTCTCCTTCTGGGAAGAGCATGGTGGCCCAGCCTTTTACAAAGCCTGGGTGTCTGGAAAACCACAAGAGAACCAGCAAAACAAACATTAGGAGGACATTGAATTCAGCATAAGAGATAGGGCCTAATTTCTTCATTTCTGCCTTCAGCACGTTGTACGCAGCTTTTTCTTTAGCAGTTCTCTCTGTCCCACAGCCCCAGCTTTTTTTAAAGCTTTAAGAAAAAGGGAGAAGAAAATACTGTAAGTATTAACATACTAGAGGGATTTAACATGCTTGCCGCTCTGAAGCTGTCACTCCTGGGGAGAGACACAGACTACAGGAGAGGCCAGGAACAAAGAAATGACAACAGTGTCAAGGTATTTCATGGGGACATGCCAGTTCTCACAGAAGAATGCGGTCTATGAATGGATGTAAGTCTCTGTCCAATTTGGAGCAACCTGGGATGAAAAGCTCAGTTTTGAATCAAGGGTAGCAAAACTGATATGCTAGCTCTCCTAGGGCTGAAATTCACAGATGTGAAATGGAAAAATAAAAACGCAATTCTGTCTGAACATTAAGAATGTGTAAAGCTTTTGCCTTAATGCAACTCCCATGAACACCAAAGGTTTCCAGATCTCCAAAGCTGCTGTGAAATGGAACTGCTCTCTGATACAAAACCAGTAACTTGTCAGTGCATTTGTTTTATCCAGATTTCTCAGTAAGCTGACCTGCATTAGCTGAGGGGTTTACACAATATCATGTAGTTAAATACTCACTTGAGTCCCATGAAGGAGCACTGTAGCCAAAGCCAAGCTAGTACCAACATCAGAATCATGTTTGGGAATGCAAACCCAAACCAGGAAGCAAAATTCACAATATCATTGTTGTTGGGGTATAACCTGAAAAGAAAAAATGCTTTCTGTATGAATGTCAAAACGTTTAGTAATCTACTCTCCCTTTAATATGTGCTAGTGACAATTATACATGTAAATCTAGGACAACCATTGCAAGTAATCATAGGCAACATCCATAGCCTAACTGAAGTCAATAGGAAGGCAGCCTGGATTTCAGAGCAGGACTTAAGCGATCATCAGTTTCCCCTGCATTTTCCCTTAATGCATGTAGGAGCTCATGTTGATATTTTAGGTCTCAGTAAGACAAGCACTGCTGAAAGATCTCCCACACATTCTAGGTACCTTTCACTTCCAACATGCCTGCTCATTTATCCCAAGACAGGACGTTCTTTCTTCCTCCCCATTCATTCCTCTGCCGATTACCAGCAAGTATTTCCAAGTTTCTCAGGAGACCTATAATACCAGCACATAGCTGCCTAAAAAAGGCTGAAGCAGAAAAATGAGGCCCATCACTTCACACACATTCCTCACTCTCAGTTCATCAACTGGTTATTGCTTATAGTTTGCAATTGAAACTGTCATCTAAGATTAGTCAGCTGGTCACAGAAACAGTAAGATAGTAAGTAAAAGAAACAGCGAGAATGACTTACTGGTTCATCTGGCCTTTCAGTACCATGTTTGGTCCTGTTCCAGTGAGTGTTGCAGTTCCTCCAATGCTGGCAGCATAGCATACACAAAGAGTCATTCCCTTACATATACGCTTCCTCATTTTCTTTTCCTCAGAAGATCTGGGGTCATCAGAGACTTGTCTATTGCTTATGACTAGACACAAAGAACACGACTTGCCTCAGGTAAAGTTAGGGAGGCAGAGAGTTCAGGACAGGGTCTGCAGGCTCAGTGCTTCCCGTTTGTGTACGCCATTTATTTTAATGCAGAAAACCACAGATATGTCCCTAAATACTTTGGACTCATGTCCATGAGGAGCTGAAGAGAGAGGCTGACAATCTGTGTCTACATGATCCAAGGATGCTCTTGTCCATATTGGTGCCACAGTTTCTCAGCAATAATTCCCTGTTTCACAGAGAGGCTTACCACCAGCCAGATGTTGTAGTCACTGGAACCATTCCAATACCACAATAAGAACCCAACTAGCTTTAACAGCTGTGAATATGGGCAGAAAAAAACCCCACCCAAAACCAAATTCTTGCCTGGCATAACTGTTAAGATCAATATGTTATGTCAGTTTACATCAACTGTGAAATTTTGCTGCTGTGTCCATTATTCTCTGAGGTTAACAGCCTAATCTTGAAGTCTGACTGGACCAATGGAGCAGGACAATGAATCTGTGGCAATTACAACCAACTCCACAATAGAAAAGGGTATTTTTTGCACACATTTTTTACCTTCACTATACGTTAAAACAAATTAGTCAGCAAAGCTAAGCAGATCCTTCTAAGTGGACAGAAAACCAGCAAAATTATTATTACTGGTCTTAGAGGAGAAGTCTGGTTTTGGGAGTCAAGAATCAACATTAAAAAGAGCATTTGCAAATACGAAAACTTATCTTTAATACAACTGTTAGGAAGCTAGAAATGAGCAACTTTACAGAGCACTCTGCGACCCAGCGGCATTCTTGTGGGCCTGCACACCTGCCATAAACGTGATGCCTGCGCTTTGCACAGTCATAGAGCATTCTCCCTTCACAAGTGAGGTAAGAAGTGAAGGAACCCAAAAGCAGAGATGACGGTTGTATCTAAACTATGCCTCCAAGGTCCAAACAAATATGGCAGTTATGAGTCAATCTCATAACAGAGCAATGTCTGGCACACGTAAACACCCTTCTTCTATACTACGTCTTCATGGACATGTTAGCCAGAAAATGAGCGTGCTGTGTCCCAGGCAGAAGGCTTGAAATGTGGGACACGGTATGCATACCAATATTTGCACTCGTTCTTGCACACAGTCACACAGGGAATCGTGGCAGATCTACTTGCTAATTCAGTGAAATCACATCTCCATGAAAATACCCAAGACAATCCTTCCTCCTCTGAAAGAGAAAGGCACCACAGCTCTGATCTTTAATGGTATTTAATAATATAGCGCTCTGTAACAGCACAGCAGAGCAGTGAAATCAGAGGGACTGAGTTTGTGTACGTGGTTCAAATCAAGTGAAACCTACTGCAGAACCACAGCATTGACAGAAGGACCTTGTGGAGTCAATCATCAGGGTTAAGATCACGCTTTAACGTGTTCCAA
Source organism: Platalea leucorodia (assembly GCF_965183815.1). Lineage (NCBI taxonomy): Eukaryota > Metazoa > Chordata > Aves > Pelecaniformes > Threskiornithidae > Platalea > Platalea leucorodia. The sequence goes on along the minus strand of NC_138838.1, from coordinate 12,307,585 downwards.
AGAGTAGTTTGTCTACTGTGAGTCAAATGACACCGGCTCCTCTTTTCCATGTAGCTTTTTAAGCATTCCTCCTTCTTCTCCCCACCTCCACATACAATCTGGTCAATAAAGAGATATTTATTACCCTAGAACCAAAATAGGTTGCGTTTGCACAAAATTTTTCGAATGTTCCTACATGGCTTAGAAGCCGAATCCCCACTGATAATAACAAGATTTAGAAAGTGGGATGCTGGGGGTTGGATGATATTTCCCACAGGATATGCTCTTCACTTCCCTGAGCAGGCAGTTAAGTCTAGGGAAACTATGGGAGGATGATCCCAGCTTGAAGGAAAGAACATAACAATCTGCATGGGATCTAGCACTAAGCATAACAAAATGGCACCCACCAAAACTGGAAGCCATTTTGTAAAACCTAAATGTCATGCATTTAGGGGTTTTCAGTCAGGTTACCATCCTCTTTCCTTGGAAAAGGTACAGAGAGCTTCTTCTAGGTCAGGGAGCTCTGAGCATAGCAAGTTCAGGAGAATCAACTCACTGCTGAGTAGGCCCTTACCATGCACTGAAGTGGGATCTGATGCATTCTTTTCCTCCAGCTCAATCACTGTATTTGTTTGGCCGGTTGCTTGTTCCATCATGGTCACATCATGCTCTGTGTTGTCCATTTGATCCAGGACAGCCTGGACAATGGGAACCATCATAGCGGTGGTGGCTGTGTTACTTATCCACATGGACAGGAAGGCAGTGACCATCATAAATCCCAGCATGAGGCTAAAAAGAGAGAAACAGGCAGAGGAGAAAGGAGGAAAGAAAACAAACGCTGCTAGGCTTTGTAGTCACTGTAATTTAGAGAGTAGAGCCCAGACAGGGCTGTGTGTAGTGGCCAGTAATACAAAACAGGGCCAGATTCCCGTCTAGGACAGCTCTGCCATCTTCACTGAAGGAATCCTAGAAAGACACTTAGCTCCTTAGTCTGTGCATAAGTCTGTCATCATTTTGTCCCCAATGGCAAGCACCTAGAATTGAGCCAGATGCTGGTTTTGGCTAAAGGACAAACAAACTGTTCCTGCTGCCAGACTTCACCTCTGGAAACGCCGTATAAGTGCAGCTAAAGAGGTCCTTGAAGGTTCCCATCTCTGCTGACTGTTAAACACCAACCCTAGGCCTCTGCTAAATTGACACAGGCAAGGAAGAAGTAATGTAATACTCTTACAGTGCAGGTTTCACCCCAAGAATCAGCAGGACCCTCAGCGCAATCCTTTTGTGAAGATTCCACTGTTCAACAGAAATTGCAACAATCAGCCCTCCAACGAAGAGCATGTTTGTGTCATTTAGGTACTGCAAGCACACCTGAAAGACAGAGAAGGTAGGTCAGGGGCCCAACTGTTGCCTCTTGCTAGCTTCACTAGCACATTTTGCCTTCCGTCCTCTCAAAGCCATTTACTGCACCAGGCCCCATCCCAACACTGGCAGAAGGGGCAGTTGCAGCCTCAGAGCTACCTCCAGTTTCCCAAACCCTTGATCCCGTTTAAGTGCTGAACTGCCTAGTGCAGGGGCTCTTTGTGCATCACGAACCTTGTTTTTGGATCATCAGGAGTTAATAAAGTACAAAATTACAGCAGTTTCCTAAAATGTTGTTAGGGGCTCCAAGTATTGTGTAGGTTCTAGAAACGCTGAGCTCCATGATGGATTTCTCAGCACCTTTAGCAACCACACCTGCGCTTACCAGCTTGTTGGCCAGCAGTGACCCGGGGCTACAGTACCTAAATACAGGCTCTCTCCCTTGGACTAAGGCACGAGCACAAACCGCCAGAATGAGCTCTGGAGGGGACACAGTGTACTTGCTGGCGTCACGCTGTCTACGCTGTCAGAAGTTTGTCCCATGCATTTTGAAATCTCCCAGAGGATATGGCAGCACTGCTCTCTCATGGGATGGGTTATGAACACGCAAGCTGCTGGCACTAGTGGGATGCATTCCAGTGGGATCCGTGCCCAGAAACGGACTTTCCCCTCTACCACCTCAAGCCCCAGACCCTTAACATTTTGGGCAAATGTGTATTTAGTTCAGCATCTTCCCATACAGGAACCCTGACACAGCTCAACGTCGTCAAAACCAGCACCACAGAACTGGAGCGCTTTCCTATCAGCCTTGTTTGCTAAATATTGATTGGGGATCAGAGCAATGGATATCCCTGTATCAGATCTGGATTGAGCGAGTTCCTTACGGATTTAGAGCTCTGGACTCCAAGCAGAGGGAAAAATACCACCGGCATGAGGGAGGTAACAGCCAGTGGGATCACTTCAGTGCACCAGTACACAGCCATGATGATGATGATATATGCACATTTGGCCTCCTGCAACATAATGGAAGAAACGTTTAAGCATAGAAAATTATTCTTAAAGGTAAGAAACACATTGGCAGCTCTTAGAAGGGGCCCAAACACTCCATTGCCTGTAGCTTAAGAAGTTACGCTGAAATAGGTAGCAGAGACATGAGTATTTAAACTTGTACTTTTAAACCTTGTTCTGAAGTCACTTGCATAAAAAGATCTTTTTGACCAGAGTGTTTGTTCTAATGCACCCCCACAAAATGTAGGGTGTGAGAAAAACAAACCTTCCCCAACTAGGTAAGTACACAGTTTGCAGTGTGCAATTACCTCTTGGCAGTCGAGGTAAGCAGATTTCTCATCCAGAAGCCAAGAATTTTTAATAGTGCTTGTAGATTTCGGCATTTCTATTTTGAGTAAATCATTTTTAAGTGGATGGCCAAATTTCCCGGTGTGGACGATTAGCTCGTCTGAAATTCGCAAGCCTTAGGCGTGTGTTCAGTAACACGTCTGAGCCCAGAAACTATATCGCTGAATAATTTAGAAGTTCTTAACTTTTTAAAGTAACACTTAAAGTAAAACTCTTTTACCTTTTTTTTTTTTTTGTGACTAAGCACATTAGAGGTAATTAATTACTTTCCCAAATCATACTATGCTTACCTACTAAGGGGATTCCCTAGATTAGAAACGTTGCAACATGTCTTTTTATACTGTTGATCAGACATTACTGTAACTCAGCCTTCCTTGGTTTGTACTTTCAAAACTGTTAGGAGAAGCAAGCATTCATTAGCCAAGAGTAAACAGTGTTTTAAGGCTTAAGTCAGTGTTCTGTAGTTCAGAATTTGCTCATATTTAGAGTATGTGTTTATAGGATTTTATTCTAATACAACAAATGGGACTTTATGGCAAAAATAAATGGTGTTACAGTGACATTTAAAAATTGCTGTAAGGTGATATTTATAAATAGGGGTGTGTTTTCCTTCATTTTGTCGAGAAGCTTAAGAACCAGAAAACAGCCTTTGTAAGTAATTTGAATTTTTTTTCTTCAGGTTTCCAGGAGATTAATTACAGCACAAGTTTTGAAAAAAATATTTCTTCAGAGACTAAAAGATATCAGACAGATCCTCTTTAAGTCTCTTCCCTTAAGAAATATGAGGTGAGCTCATGATGCAATTTATGCTGTACCACAGTAACTAAGTGCTAGAAGTGACTGTGGTTAATCTGTTGCCACTATGAAAGACAGATAAACAACCCTAACTGAATAAAATTCACAATACAGAAGAAACACTGGTTTTGTAGAGTGGAGAGTAAATAATTTATGTGAAGTTCAAAAATACAACCGTGCTTATAAATTAACTCCAACAACCACAGCCAATTCAAACAACCAAAGATCTGAAATTAAATATATATCTGTACCTAACCTATATCTACCTGTGATTTATGGGAACAGTCACAGAATGTTTCTTTGGTGTTTCTGTAGAGTTGACAGGAAACACAGTGATCTATTTGCCTTCTCAATGAGAGCTGAAAAACCAGCCACTGACGGAAATGTTACCCTCCCATTGTGAAATAGTGTAATTTCCCAGATTAGACTGATGACACAATATTCCTACAAATCCTGGAAAACTGAAGACATACTTATTTTTTTAGGGAAATTATCTTTCCTAATATTGATCAAAGTAGTGCCTAGCAGTGAGGAATTCCCCTTTCTATAAAGCACCAGCATTCAGCTGAAAGCAGGGCTGATTATTACTTAGGTAAACCAGAATGGCTGGCAATTTCGTTTATAAACATGCATGACGTTTGCCTGTGCTTTAAAATACACTGACAGATACAGCTCACTCAGAAGACTGTTTTTAGCATTAGAATAGACTCTAAAGCTCTAGCAGCCTAAAATACTGGAAACTGGGCTTTGACATTTTGCCAAGAAGGCTACAAGACATTAAAGACCAAACTCTTCACTGGGTTATTGCAGTTTTATGCTCCACTGACAGCAAAGGAGTTGTGCCGTCGCCATCACTGGAGTAAGATGGATGGGAACTGGAGGATATTGCATTTGAAACCCTGTTGCAATCACTGCACAGCACACAGCACACAGCTTCCGACTGCACCGCTGCTGCGGAACGCCACTCAGCAACGCTCCTTAAAGTATCTCAGAGCCTCAGCAGCCGAACGAGCCGGAGAGCCCAGAAGTCCTCTCTTTCAGTCCGCTGCCACCATTACTAGATAATGCAAGAGACAGTTCTAAACGTGCAGGCCAGTTATGCATATATTTATCTTTGGCCCAAAAAGAATTGCATCTGATTCACAAGATGGGTTGGGCCCGTGGGAGCCGCAGGTCCTGGCAGCGGCACAACCCTCAGGATGAGCAGGGGTTGGCACAGAGCTCCTTCTGCAAGTTCAGCTCCTAGCACCAGTGCCTGGAGATCGTTTGGGAGCGAAACCTGCAAGACACGTTCCAGATCTGGGACTGAGGAGCTAACTGAGCTGCACAGGAATGCTCCAGGGACGAGGTGGCAGGCGGCATCTGCTTCAGCCCACGGCGGGGAAGCGGAACTGCCTTGGCAGGGGCTGGGCACTGCTCCGGTGGCAAAGGAGATGCTGTGGCCAGGGCGCACGGGGTGGCCAGTGCCGCACGGGGTGGCCAGTGCTGCACGGGGTGGCCAGTGCTGCACGGGGTGCCTGGGGCACGGCCCCACACGAAGCGGGCGAGCAGGCTGGGTGCCCAGCAAGCCTGGCAGGGCCCGGTGTGGCTGGCTGGCACAGGGGCTCCTGGGCAGCAGGGCCCAGACCTGGGGGCCAGGGGGGCCGGCTCCTGCCGGGCAGCACGGGCCGGCCCGGGGGGCGCAGGGCGGGCTCCCGTGGGGCAGCAGGGGCCGGCCGGGGGTCTCTGGTCCCCGCGTGGGCCCCGCAGGCACTTACCCGCGTCGGCACGGCGACCGGCAGCGGCAGCAACAGCAGCGGCGTGAGGAAGAGGATGGCGAAGGACCGGTATCTCAGCAGGGGCCGCAGGCACGTCGGGGCCATCTTCTGTGGGGACACACGGTCAGGGCGCGAGCAGGAGCAGCGCCCGCGGCTGCCGCCTTAAGTACGGGGCGGCGGGGCCGCGGCGGGAGGGACATGGCGGGGGGCGACACGACCCGCCCGCGCCCTGACGGGGGCCGGCCGCTCCCGCCCCGACGGGGCACCGGGCTCGCTCCCGCCCGGAGGGGGCCGGGCCGCCGGGCAGCGGTGCTGACACGGATCGGGAGCCAGCGAGAGGCGGCAGAGCCGGCGGCCGGGTCCCTCCTCCCCGCGGCCGGCCGGCAGCAGCCCTGGAGGGCGCGGTGCCCGCAGCCCCTGCCCGACGCCTGGCAGGTTTCCTCAGCCTGATCCCAAGTCAGAATCCCGCTCCATCGTATGGGCGCCAGGAGATGACATGGGGCGTTTCCCAGTTCCCCATTCCTTACATCCACCTCTGCGCTCCTGCTTCTGCGGACCCTCCACGAACAAGGAAAGCTGGTTAATGGCTGTGTGTCAAGCTATCGCACCGCTCGTGGGAATGTTTTAAGAAAAACCTACAGAAAGTTGCCGGTAAGCACAGATGCTCACACTGCGTATTGTGTGCAGGGAGCAAAGTGCTGACAGGCGGCTTCTCGCAGGTGCTGGGCGCGCAGGAGGTGCTGAGGCCGCCGCGGGAGGCTCATCTCTCACCCGGACGCCCAGCGCTGGGGAAGGACTGAGCTCCTTTAGGGAAACAGAGAGTTAAAACCACAGCGGGGGTCCCCCCAAAACAAAGGTCTGTGCAGGCATGCATGGCTGTGTTTTGTGAGGGATTCTGTCTGCAACCTGGGTTAAAAATAACCCAGAAAGGTTAACTTGAAAGGTTGTTTTTAATGTCCTTCATTTCAGTGATTTGGTCTACAGTGTAGCCACAGAATCAGAAGTGATGGCACTAGTGAAAGGGTGGCAAGCGCTATCAAAATGGCAGAAAGGAACAACTGGAGGGACTGGAAACCAGACTGAAGACAAATAATTTGTTGATATTTTATGTTGTGCTTCTGGGATGTCAACAGCCACCTAAAATTGAAGGCAGCATAAATCATATCTTGACAAATTGATCCTGCAGTCTCTTAGTACAGTCTTACCAAGCAGTTCCCCACAAAAATAAAGAATTTCAGATTCTACAGCAAGTAATGAGGGAGTTCTGACTACAGCCTGCACTATTTGTCCTCTGCTGACCAGAGGCACTTGAGTGACAGAAGTTCAAAACAAGATGCTCCAATGTTAATGTTCTGTTTGTAAAAGCAGTGAATGTCCACTAAGGAAAACAGGAGCCAACCGGATCTGTACAGATTCCAAATCTTCAGCCCTTTAGCAGCAGTCCCTCTGGGTAACTTCCCAACACAGAGGAAACTTCACACCAGCGCAAAGCCTAGCAGAAAGTGGGGAATCGGCCAAAACTCGCATTCCTGTGGACTGTCTCCAATGAAAAAATGGTCCCTAGTCAACAAAGAAAAAGGACTACCAGCTTTTAAATAAGAAAATGCAAAGAGTTAACTTTAAAGGAGTCGTACTAAGGTTCACTTTGATACACCAGTGCAAATATGATTTGCCATCTTCTTGTTTAAATGAGATGCAGTGCAGAAAAGAAAATAAAGGCCATGAACAAGTGTTGATACCTTTAGATGGACTAATCCTGTGAAAGGAGACTTGCTTGCTGTACCTAGGAATGAGATCAGGGACTCCTGTGGGCAGCCCAGTTAGCCAGTCCATGCCTCAGCGTCCTCTTTTGTCAAATACCAAGAAGGGAATCAATCTTTCCTTATTGTGCAGAATTATTGCAAACTTGCCTTCAGTGTGCCATGCAAAGTACTTTCTACGGTATGGAACAAAACAAAAAAAGGACTCACAAAAAAGAACGAGCATCTGAATAATAGGAAATCAGATTGAAAAATACTGGAGTACCCTCTTCTGCTGTTCATATGGCAACTGTCAAGCAGAAGGGTGTACCTTTGGGAGGAGAAGGGGAGGGATGCGAGAAACACAATATTCCCTAGGATTCTTAGGAACAGCTGACTTGGGACAGGGGTGAGAAGACGGTGCAGGCCTCCCAAGAGATTATAGAGCAGAAAGCAAGGAGCAAAGGAGGAAAGCAGGGAGGTGTCAATCAGGACCAGCAAGTACCTGACCCTTGGAGGCAAATACCCACTTCCCACTTCTTCTGGTGGAGCTGCCTGGTCAATACCAGACAAATGAGAGAGGGAGATCTAGGAACAACATTGAGTCCAGATTTGGAAGAAAGTGTGTCTAAATCTCCTTTATCTGGCCATGGTTTCATCTGAGACCCAGGCCCCAACTAAGCAACTGTAATCTTTTCCTGAATCAAGACCAGCACTGATAAACTGAGCTTAGAAACCTCCATTTAAAGGCTGATCCTTCCCAGCACTTTGACTAAAGCAAAAGCTGGGAAAAATCTTAAGCGTGACCATGGAAATGAACAACTTCTATTTCTTTACTTTTTTTGAAAAAGCAGGCTCCTTTTCTAGAGGTTTGCTTCAGGAGGAGAGCAGGTTGGTTTGTTGGGGTGCATGTGAAATATTTCTTCGTGAAAAATGTCTGTGCTGACTCTGCTGAGAAGAAATCGAATCAGTGCCAGCTACGCTTCCTCTGGAGGTCTGCTAGGAATTCAGCTACAACCAAGCGAAGCAGCTGGCTGTTGCAGAGCAGCAAGGACAGAGTCCTGCACTAAACTGAACCTGTAATCTTGAAAGGTAAATTCTGACCTTGTTACCCCCTTGCTCAAGCCATCCTGCCACTGCACACTTCATATTTAAGATACCTCCATCACTATTTTATAAACCATTGGAGGTCTACATGTGGCAATTCATGCTCTACTGTAAGAACCAGGAGGCCGAGCTGACTGAATCCAGATGCTAGAACCACGTATTCACGTATCATCGCAAACAGCAACAACGTGGGCAGGGAGAAGAATACTGAGTGAGGACAAGAGAGAAGATGCCGACATTCAGATAAGGAGGTGGAAAAGCTGTGCAATGCGTAGTCAAGATGCAGAAAGGGCAGAGCACGACTGGATGAAATGGGGGAGGAGAGCGGTTTACAATGCAGGCCAAGGCTGGGCACTGCTCTCTAAGGGACCAGCGTGCACCAACAGAGAGAAGCACAGAGGAGCGTGTTCAGTTTGGCAAGTCTTCCAGCTGTTCCCTGTCTCCCTCAGACTATGCTTACAACTCAGATACATTTGGCACTGACTGGGTATGAGAGTGCTACAGGAATGGCAACTCTTTCACATAATTTGCCCATGAGCTTCCTCTTCACTGTGCCAAGGAGAAGGCGGACAAAGCTTTGGCTGCTTGCTTTACAGAACTAGTCTGACAGCCGGGCGAAAGGAAGCAGCAGAGAGGCCATCGTGCTTGCAAAACCTCCAGCAGGAGGAGTTTTAGATGGTTCAAAGAGAGCATTCAAACAAAAACCTCCCACAGCCTGAAATTCAGCTCATGCTAATTGAGCACTAACTGCAGGCCTTCAAGAAAAAAGAATCCTTTCCTCCAGTCGGTACTGCTCTGAACATAGCAGAGACCAGGGCAGTATTTACAAATATGTATGTGAGATGTGTGGTTTCACGGTCTTTAACTACCGCTTTAAAGACAGTAGGTAAAATTAGCTTTTGGTTGCAGACAGCATTTAGAAGCAGGAGACTGTAGCAGCCTTTGGGCTAAATTTTGATACCCTAACGCTGAATAATATGCTGCTCTTGTTCTTCTTGGTAGTTAGGTTCAAATCAGCTTACAAAGGAACTCAAATCCCTGAGCTACAAAGAGACTTAGGCACGGGTGGTGACATGAAGTGGAACCAGGAGCTGAATCTCTTGTACCTGAATCCCTTTCCCTGGTTACTAGACACCACTGCTCCCATTTGCTGCTGTTCTACCCTAATAAACACAGGTATTTTAAAGCATATCAAGAACCAAGGGTATGATGCAGCGACAGAGCCAAACCCACCCTCATGGCTCACTGCCGCTGACCGCCTGGGCTTGCTTCTGTTACTCAGCTGGTGGCTCTGGGGCTCACTGGAGTTTAACTTGACAAAGAAAGCAGAACATTTTTCTGCTGAGTTAGTGAGCTGAATAGGTTCAATGAAGTGTTCAGTGAGCACCGGAGCCAGCTCAAGACTGGGCCACTTACGGCTGGGAACAGTAACAGCTGGGACAGGAACAGCCGCACCTTTCAAGGCAGCACATTCATAGATGAGCTTGACAGCGTTGTCAAACCACACACAGAGTCTTGCAATCTTCCCTTTTGCACTTCAGATACCAGATTCAATGATGTGAGCCACTGTAAAGAGCTCCGCTCAGAAGCGGGACACTGCTGTGGACTAGTTAACAAAGGCTGACCTGCACTGTTTGGGTTAGTAGGAAGGGACTAGAAATCAAGTCCTCTTGGAAGGCAGGAATTCCAGGGTCATCAGTCCAGGTGGAAAAATTGGAAAATAAAGATTTTAGTATAGTTTAGGTCATTCCCAAGAAGCTGCTTTCCTGATATATCTTATTCACTACAAGCCAATCATCCCAGTTACTCCTGTTATTGCTGGATAGGAATCGTCTGTGGCAAGGATTTGATTCATTTAATTACCGATATACATATTTTCCACCTCTAATTCAAATGCTGTCCAAGCACACAAGTGCAGTTTGCCTGTTTAAAAGCAGTCCATTTGACCTAGATAACTGCTATTCCCTCTCAGGACAAAAACTCTCCTCACATTCTTTTTAAAGTTCTTTCATGTTGCGGGCTCCATCCAACACCCAGAGGTACAAAAGTTTTAACTAAATTATATTAAACAAGGACTATAAGACCTATCGTACTTGACAGTGAGAAACAAAAATGAAAACAACTGACGCTGAGACATTCTAGGACTTAGCAGAAAAAGAAGTGTCTTCTACCCAGGCTTTGGAAAATCACATTTAAAAAACAACCGGCTCAGAACTTACCTCTATGTGATGCTTGACTTAAAAAGATGCCTAGAAGAGGTCTTGTACAATAATGTTACGCACTGGAAGGTTTACACAGAATTTAAATGGAAAGAGTTATTACCGGCATTCAGAGAAAATCACCGTTTCATTACTTTCCATTTTCCCTCCAATCAGTGCTTTCCAGCCACTGCCGGGCCACTGTGTTGCTTTAGGAGTATCTTTCAACTAAGTTCCCAGTGGAGCATCTGATATTTTTCCAAGAAAAGCTTTTGAGACGCTGAACGAACAGTCCTTTCAGTACAATCCCTGTGCCCAACAACTTCCTACATAAAAGCCCTCATTATGAATTTTGAGTCAGTGGGGCTTTCTCAGTCAGCGTGTGTTGCTGATCAGGCTTTCTTGACCTAGAATTGGTATTTCCCGTACAGTTTGTATGAAGCCCTAAAGCACATTTCAAATGCTGTGCAGGCTAATGACTACAAAAGAAAAAAAAACCCAGAAGAAAATCACATTAAAAAATTTGATTCGGAATTGGCAGCTCTGTAACCTCTCCCTTAGCTGCCATCTCATTAACATATTTGTTCAAAAGCCTTTTCTCTGCTTCATTACATAATTTGTGTTACAAAATCCAGATAAACACTCATTATTCCCAGGTCTAAATAAGGGCTTATTGGGCTTCCTTTTTCTTCTTCTCCTTTTATTTTTACCAGAGAAAAACAGGGGACAAAGGGGCTTGTTTGGATGGGAAATTTCTGAGTAACACCTGGGGGACATCTGTTGTGTATGGCATTACAATACATTGTGCAAGCACTAGTGAATGATTCTTCCCAATACCTCTGCAAAGTAGCAGAATTAATATTGTCCCCATCTGACAGACTTAAGAAGGTCAGTTCATGTTTTCTGCATCTCCTGTATCTCCTTGTGCCACACTGCGCAGAGTCTACGACATCAGGGAAGAGCTGCTTGCGTCATACGGCTGTAAGGGATCAGTTGTAATAGCAGGTACAAGAAATGCTAGGCCTTCCATCAGAAAATCCTGAAGATGTTGGTATTGGCATTGAGATGAAAACGTGACGTTCTGTTCCTTTTTCTCTCTAACTTGTATTTCTTCTAAAGTTCCCTATGTAAAAATGTGGAGGTGCGTGAGCCCCAGCTGAGGTCCCATGACGGGCAGGACCTGCGGCACCTGGGGCCTCTAGTGCTGTCGGTCAGTCATGACAGAATATCATGACAGAATATCAGCAGGGAGAAAAGGCAAAGCTGGTTAATGCAGGCTGGAGGTTTCACCTTGCACATACTCAGATACCCTGAAGTGGTCCGTGGGTCACTGGGGAAACAGTGGGGCCTGGGAGTCTGCTGGGGCAAGGCTGAGCAGCCACCTTGTGGGGCTTGGTGAGGTGAGGCTGGAGGACCAATTCTGGGTTTGTCCCCCATGGTGATGGTGGGCAAATATTTCCTCTCCACTAGCTGGCTGGTTTTGTCTGAGTGGGACAGCGTTGCCCCAGGGAGGCCAAGGTGGGTTTGGGAGGCTGGAGAGTACCGTGATGAGCGCTCCAGAGGTGGAGGGGGCTGCAGCATGCCCCTGCCCACCCTGCTCACTGCAAACCAGCTCTGCACCCCGTCAGCCTGGACAGGCTGGGGGAACAACGGCTGTGGTGACATCAGCCGGGCAAGGGCTGCGGCCGAGCGGCCACCAGCCATGGTGGGGCGCAGGGCGGCCGCCAGCAGAGCCCGCTGCCCGAGGCAGCCCTCCGGGGTTCGCACCAGAGCGCTCCAGGGTTTGTTTCATGGTGCTTCCTCTCCGTCTCTGCTGGCTCTTGCCCAGCCCGTGACCTGGTAGACTGCGGCATTATGATTATCAGTAAAATACCATCAAAGGTGAGTGCACAGGCAGGGCTGCCATGCTCCCCGCAGGTTCCTCTGTGGGCAGGTGCTAGTGCTACAGCTGCAGAACACACAGCACGGGTGCTGGGCAGGGCGACGGGGCCCGAGGGCTCCCCACTTCATTGCCACTCCAGGCGTGGAGGGGAGATGGTGGCCAGAGGGCTCCTTGCAGCCTTCTTGGGGAAGCAGTGATGAAGATGGTGTCCCGCTACCTCTCACGTCCCTGAGGCGCTGGCGGGCGGGCGGCCTGCCACAGCCTGCTGCCTCCGTCCTCAGGGAGCCACGGGCTCGCTCGGCTCCTCGGCAGGCGTCTGCAGCGGGCGGGAGAGCGCGGACAGAGAATCACAGAGTGGTTTGGGTGGGAAGGGACCTCCAAAGATCACCTAGTCCGACCCCCCTGCAATGAGCAGGGACATCTTCAACCGGATCAGGTGCTCGGAGCCCCGTCCAACCTGGCGTGCCTGGGTGTGGGGGGCAGAGGCCGGCCAGGGCAGCCAGCCCTGCTGCAGTGGGGCAGAGGAACACCTCTGTCCCCGCCTGCTTCAGGCAGCCCCAGCTGGCAACCCTGCCTGCTGCATAAACAGCTACTCTCAATTAAACTGATTTGGGAAAGGAGGAGACTGACACCCCGTAGTTCCTCGAAGGACTAGCCAGCTAATCTCTGCGTGGAACTTGCACTAAAAACTAATACTTGTCTGGCAATGCTGCTGTTTCTCCTTTAAAGAATTTTTGGCTGAGCAGCTGTTTGGGGTGGAGTTACTGCAACAGAGGCTTTCAGTTTCGTTTTTTTTTCCTCTCTGCTCCTAGGAGAAAGGATATCCAGCAGAATAAAAAGAAAAATCATGACAGAAGAGAGCAGATTCTGCAAAAACTGGTAAGAGATCTTTCTCTCTCTCCACCCCTACAAAGTGTGGGGATTTCAAGAGTTTTCTAGGATTTTCCTTGATGGTATCTAGGTCTCCTGTAACAGGGGGAGAAGAGGAAGAACCACACAACAGGAGGGGTGTATGCCAGCCACTGAGCCGTAAAAGAAAATATTTTGTATGCATTTTCACATTTCCAGGTTGCTGCTTTCTTGATACTTTGCTGTGGAGAGGTTTCTTCCATAGCCTTCGCCTGTGCTGCATGTTCTCTTTTTACATAATATCACTGTGGGTAATTTTGCAGTGTCTGGCAGAGGAGTCAGTGCATGGACCATGCCAAACTCAGCAGCTGCCTCAGTTTCCCCCCATGGCTGATGTTTCTTTCTGTTGTTATATTTGCAGTTAAGTGATAAAATATTCATTTTTTCCAGTGTAATTGGCAATCTCTCATAGAATAGAAGGCTGAAAGGGGCCATGAGGATAGCGTAGCTTCGTGTGTCTCAACTAGTACCTGGGCCATTGGGCAAATTATATGAGTGAAGACTGTGAAGCACTGCAATTAATAAAAAGAGTCAAACTTAGAAATGTTAAACATGAGCTTAGCCTCAATTTTGTTTGGTCACAGAGGAAAACCGATGCTTAGCCTTGCACAGGGAGCCTGTGCATTATGTTCTAAAAGGTGGTAGGGGGTGCTTTGAATGAAGCAGTTGCTGCACACTGATCAGACTCCTTGGCAGACCTACTTCGCCTAAAACTTCTGATGGATGCCTCTAACCAATTCTTAAAAACTCTGGTGACAGAGATGACACATTCCCCAAGGAAATCCATTCCATTGCTTATCCATCATGATCATGAGAAGCTTCTCCTCACGTCTACAGCAGATTTCCTTGAGGCAACTTACCTTCTCTAAGAAACTTAGAAGAGTTCACTGCCCCAGGGCTTTTTTGCTGTGGTGGCTCTGTCTTGGAGCTGGGCTGTTTGTAATTTATATGGCCTCATCCTGGCCATTCTCTCCACATTGAGCAACCAGTAAATATGTTGGGCAGACTGGTTCTGTGGCCCAGACATGATGTCAGAGTTTGAAACAAAGACTAGTGCAGAAAGCCCAGGTGGCATCATCTGGTCTGCCTCACACAGCTCCTCAGAGTAGCAGCGCTGGAAGTCCACATGTCCTTTCAGTCCGTCTTTCTACTCTAGTAGGCCAGAAAGGTTGCATGGGCTTACCTCCAGCTGCCATCTCCTAACGACCATCACTCTCTTGCGTCAGGCATCAGTACCTCCTGCCACAGGGTCCTGGGCCCACTGCAGTAAAGGCTTTGAAACGACAGGGATACCCCTCACCTCCTGTTGCCTGGCGCACTGATGTCTCTGAGCCCGACGGGAGGGCAGTGAGGCAGACATCCTAAGATGGGTCCCGTGGGATTACGGTCCCAGGCCCTGCTGGCAGAGGAAGTCAGAAAATCGGCTGGTGTGCACGTCGGTCATCCCGAGGCTGTTTCAAGGGGAGCAATGGAAGTTTTACACTGCTTAAGGTTTGCACCCAGAAGCTTCTTCAGGAGGTTTTACCCAAGCCCTGTTGAACTGTATCTCAATTCTCGTCCCTAATGTTATGAACACATCAATTATTAAAAGCAAATAAGCGATTTCCCTGATAAAGTTAAGTGGCTCTTCCTGAATGCACTGAGCATGGTGACATCTGTGTGTCTCAGCTCAGGTAGCCTCCATCTGAACAGAGCAGCTGCTTGGCTGGGTCACCTTAAATTGGTCCCCTGGGAGCCAAAGAGCTGTACGTTTTTGATGCCTTAGGTGACAGCCAGAAGAGGGGCCCTTCTTTTCTTTCCGTATCTGTAAACAATGTAAACAACAGCCAGAGCTTCTCCTGAAGCAGTTCTTGGACAAATATACCAGGAGCCTCCAGCAGCTGCCCTGTCCCTTTCAGAAGCGTTCCTGGTAATATGGAGAACAGAATGAGTAACGGAATCTGGTCTCTAAATGCCTTATTAAGATGAATTGGAAAAACAAATACTTATTTCTAGTTTTTAGGGACAAACTAGTTGAATTGTAACCAGTTGTACTGGGTCTGGCTGGGATGGAGTTAATTTTCTTCATGGCCCCACCAGTGCGTAGGCTGGGGGTGAGCAAGAGGCTGGGAGCAGACATAGCCTGGGCAGCTGATCCAGACTGACCAAAGAGATATTCCATGCTCCATAACCTCATGCTCAGCAATAAAAACTGCATTAGAGGAAGAAGAACAGGGTTGGGTTGGTTGTTTTTCTTTTTGCTTCCAAGATGGCTATTGTTCAAAGACTGGCTGGGCATAGGTATGCCTGTGGGAGGTGGTGAGTGATGCCATTTGCTTCACTTGTTCCCCCTCCTTTCCTTCAAGCATTAAACTGTCTTTATCTCAACCTACAAATTTTCTCAGGTCCGTTCTTCCCATCTCCCTCCCCAGTCCCACCGTGTGTGTGGTGGGGTGGCGATGAGTGAGCAGCTCTGTGGGTGCTTGGCTGCTGGCCAGGGCCAACTCACTACACCAGTTCATTGCCTCTTCTCTCTCTTCCATTTATGTGCTCGGTAGTAAACGAGATGTCTCTGCTGCCAATTTCTCCCTCCATGAGGCCCACTGCTTGCGGTTTCTCACTCTCTGTCCAGAATGTGATGAACCAGTTGTCCAAAAGGATATGAAAGACCATCAAACAGAAGCACACAAGCAGGTGAGGAATGCTACACCGTCTTCAGGGTTTTCTTGCAGATAGCAAAAAGCTCTGCCAGCTCTGAAGTAGTATGTTCATGGTACTGAGCTCTATATGAACTGGATTTGAACTTCTGTAATTGTTTGACCAGAAAATCTGTAAGGGTCTGGTTATGGCACCTTTTGATCTTATTGCACACTCAGCTTAAGAGAACAAAGCTTCCGCTGCGGTATCTGTTTCCCCAGCCATACAAATTACAGATCAGGTATGGATACATGCTCCTAGTGCTTGTGAATTAGCCTGAGCAGGCAAGTTAAATGATTTGATTAGAGGAAGACAGACAGTACCTGCTCTGGCATAAACCTTGCTTGTACAAAGCTATGACATCAATGCACTTCCCTAACAAAACTGAACTGGCAGAGTAAATTTATCAGCTCTTCATATATAGTGAGCCAATAGCATTTTTAGTATAGCATTAAGAACCCTGTAGCTAGAGGTACTATGTTGAAGCATGAATACACAGGCATAACTTTTTAGTCTTACTAGTTTTATTGTTTTAGCAGTTCCATTGGTTTCAGTTTCTTAACAGAACACATGAGTAGCTCTTGTGGCGAACCTATAGGGAAGTAGCATACCTCCTATGTTTTCAGAGAGGCTGTTATAATTTAGACTAACTGAATATCAGACCTATACTTTTAAGTTAAACGTCAGTCAAAATTTGGAATACACACTCTTTATTTCACATCACACTTTGCATTTCACATGGGCACCTCTCGGAACTGGATCCTCGCACAGAATGACAGCTTCCTGCAGAATCATCAGGTATCTGTTTTCCTCAAAATCTCGTCAGCCCAGCTCAGGCCTGACAGAAACAAAAATTCACCAACAGCTTGTCGATGATTGGGATGAAAATGACCGGAAGATCATCTCAGCAGCTTGAAGTTGTATTGATGTATGACAGCACTAGCCATCCTCCTGTGCTCCCAATGAACTGCTCTGTGTTTTGCTTGCAGGTCAGATGTAATCTTTGTCACCAAAGCATGCAGCAATACCAGTTGGAGCATCATGAGGTAAGTACGGAGTGCAGTACTTTTTACCATCTAAGCTGACCTTTGACCAGCCACCAAGAGTCACACTAATGGGTTCAGCAGCAAAAACACGTAAATCCCTGACTCCTGTCCTGGACCATGAAGAAACTTAAACCTCTCAACAGTTGCAGTGTTTTGGCATACCTTTTCCCCCTTGTAAAGAAGTATATCCCATGGTGGTTGCCCACCCAGCTGTGATGGGACAGTCTGTTCCAGGAGATAATCTATTACTTTCTCATCCTTGGCACCTCAAGCTGATGTTCTTTGAGGGCTTCTCAAAGACATTTCTGTCCTGCCCCCACACTCGTATTACCTGCTTTTCCAAAGGAGTTGGTTATACAAAGCAAGAGTCAAGGAAACAGCTAAGGAGGAGATACACAAAAGAATTGGCAGAGGCTGGGAAGCGAGAGCAGCCTGTCCGTGCTAGCTATAGTCTAACCATTTCAAGGAACCAAAGCAGTGAAGGCACAGCAGGCTTCCCCTGGTGGTGCTAGCTGAAGTACTGGAATTTTCTAGATGGGCTTGTGCTCTGTTGCTAACCTGTACTGACACAGAACGTCTTCACTGCTATTGATTCCCATTTTGCCTATATTGCTGAAATCATCCTAAATTAAAGATAGCCTAGATAGGCAAACTCCTAATACAGCTAAGCCTGCGTTTGGTTGTGTAGATACCCCTTAGGGAGAGCATTCTTAAACAGTCGCTCATTGCTCTCACCCAATGCCCTCTTTTAGTATTGACAGAAACTTTGCAATAACTTCCTCTATTGATATGCAGACCAAGGAATGCCACAAACGAGCAACGAAATGCAAGATCTGTGAGCTTGAAATGCCCTTCAACAAGCTGCAGGAACACCTGAAGACCTGTGCCAGCCGAACAGAGCGGTGTCGGGAGTGTAACAAATACATCATGTACAAAGACCAGGACAAACACAAAGATATTTGTCAGAACGGTGGTCTGTCATATCATAAGGATGTGAACTTTCAAACCAGTGAAGCATCCACTAATGTGAAATTTATTTGCCCCACTGGTAAGCAAAATTCCTCATTGTCATGGGCTGGGTCAACTCCGTTAAATCTCAGTGAAAATTCTCCTGCCTTCTCTACAATTCTCAGTAGTGCGGGCTGGCGGGGATTGTTGTTTAACCAGCCACAGTGAAAGGGCCAAGTGTTGCTTTCTATTATGCTGGTTATTGTAAAGCCAGAGTGGTTCCACTGACTGGTAGCTCATTGACCGTGTTCTTTTACGCCTCCCTTATATCCTGGAAGTGAAATTCCTTCTGTCAGAAAAGCAGTGGAACTTCTTCCTCTTTCTATTTGTAGCACAGGAGAAAATATGATTTAGAATTTCCTCCAACTTCATATATAAAGCCAGTGATGTATACCTTGATTTCTTGAAGTTGAGAGCAGCTTTATTAGGCCTAAGGTATTGGACAGAGTATGTCAAAACAAAAAATTCATGAATCCTGTCAATGATTCCAGAAAAGAACAGGCATCCGTAGGTGCAGTGGTTGGCAAAATAAACTATAGAGAGCAAAACCCCCTAGCAACAGGACTAGCCAGGGTAGGAGTGAAGCGTCTTGAGCCACAAAACATGAGGCTGGAGCAGAATTTCAAATATCTTGAAGTCTGCGAGAAGGGATGGTGGATTGGTTATGAGTGGTGCCAAAAGCAAAATGTAGTCACAGTTCTGATTCCTTCTTGGCCAGTAGAATCAGCAGTCTGTGTTTCTCTAGAACCAGAGACCATAAGTGGACCTGAGCAGCCTGTCTAGATGACTGGTGTCAGTACTGTGTTTCTCTCCATTTTTTTTCCTTCTGAAGGTACCGATGGCAATCTTTGTCGGAAGTGCAATAAGTCATTCCCAGAAGACCAGTACTCCCAACATCTGGTAAGCACATTTGGAACAGAATAAGAGTATGGTCTGTGCTTAATTTCCAGCCAGGTTATATCTCTGAAAAGCTATATATTAGGTAACAAAAGGCAGCGTTGTCTTGGCTGTTCAAACTATAGTTTCATGATACCATGTATTCAGCTGAAGCATCACTGTGAGGTAGAGTCCACTGTCCCTCCCCATGCCTCATGTCTGTCGCAAATCACAGTGTACCACACAGCTGGGTGTAATGCCAGTCTTCACCTCATTATGCATGTTCTTTTTTAACAGAATAAATGCAGTGCAGCCCATAAGCTGACAGAAGTTCTTGCTGGCCAGTCAACTTCAAAACTCAGCAGTGATCCACCACAGTCTTCCTCTCTGGCTCCCTCTTCCCCCAAGAATGCAATGGTGTGGAAAGATGTCCGTCCCAAAGGGAAAGAAAGGGACCAGCCATCAACCTCCAAAACCTCGCTTAAGCCCCAAAAGAACAAAAAGATTGGTTTTCCCTCTCCCGCAAGAGGCGGACTTCCCACATCGCCTCAAGCTCTTAAAGACACCCAGTCTTTTGACATGCTGGTGACCTGTGCTCATTGCAACATTCTTCTGCCGCTTCCAACCCTTCAGAAACATGAGGTGAGAAGTGACACATTGGACTCGGCCTCCTACATGCAAAGGGCCATACCTACAGAGTCGCTACTTATCTCCACACTGCCTGGGGTCCCAGGGCCCAGTTCTGGATTC
The DNA here is from genome assembly GCF_965183815.1 of Platalea leucorodia. Taxonomy (NCBI): domain Eukaryota; kingdom Metazoa; phylum Chordata; class Aves; order Pelecaniformes; family Threskiornithidae; genus Platalea; species Platalea leucorodia. The sequence goes on along the minus strand of NC_138838.1, from coordinate 12,288,148 downwards.
CATAGCTTCTTGAAATGCTGGCCATAGGTACACTCTCCCTGTAAAGTGTGGAATTTGTTAATTCCATTGACTATTTATGCTCACATCTACACAAACAAGATCCATTCCCTATAGTCTGCTTGAGTTTCAGGAAAATAATAACCATGACTCAAGCCATTAATTTTAAGCTCAAATCCTAGAAAATCTTCAGCAACTTCCCTTATTTGCTGAAGGCTGATCTTGTTCCTGCCAAGCAAATAGTATGATTATATCTCAGCTGCATCAGAGATGGAGCTCTAGATAATTTTCCATAACAACAAAGGAGCCCAGGTGCCTCCCTACTGCATATGATTGCATGTTGAATATAATGTTAAATTATCCTCTGATATGACTGTTACTTACTTTTCTAGATCAAATGTCTACGTTTGACATCTTTGAAAAATGCTGGGATGAAATAAAAATCAAGCCATGGAGAAAAAGGTACTGCAGAGTTCCAGAAATTTAGGATAGAATTCATCATTCAGGATTATTCTACATTGGGTGAATAGGAGCAATGGGATATTTTGCAGAGGAAGTGCGTCTAGAAAAGCTAGTACTCAGAATATCACAAAGCTCTTTAGATTCCAACACACAGTGGGTTCCCATGAGGTTGCATTAAGCAAGCATGGCTTCAGAGCCAGTATGTTTTCACTCTCTTGACTCATAGTAACACGTATTCTGCCTCTCAAATTATGCTACCGTGAGCAGTGCGGTACCTCCCCTACCGTAAGCAGAGATCAGCAAAAAAGATTTCACAGAAGAGACGTTCGGTCCCAGGTCTGCTCCAACACTGAATGGAGACTTACAGAATAGTTTCAGAAGACAAGAAGTAAAATTATTTTTTCTCCATAGTAAAAATTGCATATTCAGTAGAAGCATTGATAGAATTATGCCAGCCAATACCTCCAGTTGAGCTGGCGCTGATCCACAGGCAGTAAGTCTCTTTCCTCACCCTCTCCCAGACAGGCTGTGAATCTTAACGCTTCTCTTTTTGCTAACACCCCCCTCTGCTTTTCAGTTCCTAAGCAGTATCATTTCCTCTCAGTCCAATTAATTAAATGAAACTGAAAGCAGTTGTTCTCAGTCTGTCCTTTTTCTGCTTGGTTCAGTAAATGAGGTATTCTCCCTGTAAAACTTTCCTCTCCTGGTAAATTAAAGAGAGAAAGCACCAAAGTGAGAAATAGGGGGTTTGCCTAGGTTTGAATTACAGGACTCTAGTCTTGAAATAAAAGTAAGTACATGGTAATTACATGGATTATTTGACTTGCATTGTGGCTTTTTTATATTGTTCAACTGAGTGATGACATCGGAAGGCTGTAAAACTGAAACTTTAAAACACTCGTAACTCGGCTTTGTTTTACAGACAAGCACTCATGATCAAATCTGGAAATAGAGGCACGTCTTCAGATTGACGCTTCTGCTCGGCTTTAGCAAAAGGCACTGAAGGTGCGATAGCTTTATCGACAAATAAAAGTGAGTTGCTACTCTGGATCAAGAACAAAGAGTGACTCAGATTTTTATTCCTTATCAAGAGAGGCATTTAAAAGGTTTCACCAGAAAACTGTAAAAGTGATGGGGGCTCAACAGCTGTTGTCATTTCAAATATTTCTCTGTAAGCTTGCCTTAGGAATGTACTTTCTCCACCCACTTCAGCAAGGAGAGAAGCTTATTTAAAAATGTTTGTTCTGAGGGAGAGAAGGAAATAAGGAATTCAGAATCCCTCATCATGTTGAGTGCCACCAATTCCCCTTGCCCCCACCGAGAGTGGGGACCTTAGTGTTTTTCAGGGCATCGCCCAGTGACATTAAAAAACATTAAATCCTGCTCTCCTTCACTTTGGTGAACCACTGAACCTGGGCCTAGCAGAAACAGCTTAGTTTCAGGAGATTGCAGATGCATCCAAGGATAACTGAGGGCGGTCATCTTCTGATATACAATGGGAAACTGATGGAGCCCAATGGTGGAAAAGTTAAACATGAAGAGTGAGTGGATGCTTTATGCTAATGTCTGTGAACCTTTGTGAAGCAGCCTTTGCTTCTTGGCCTCTTACATCAATAAATGCTAAACCATGTTAACAGCACAGTTTTACTACAAGGTGCCATTTTCCTCTCATCCGCCTTTAGCAGTGTTCAGTCTTACCTGCTGATGGCTGGAACTAACGTACATGTGCTGACCTGTAATTTGGGTAACATCTTACTTCTCAGATCCAAACTTGTTGATATCTGCATCACTTATACACACACACACATGGGATGCGAAGTCAGGCTGAGTTCATGAACTCAGTGATTCAGCAAGGGCCCAGGCTCATTTCTGCATATCGTAGGCATGTATGTATGGGCAGGACCGAGCCGAAGTGCACCAGTGGACCTTCCAGGAGGAGACACTTCCAGCCTTGTAACGCTGGGGTAGCGCCGGCGTTGTGAGTGGGACAGCGGCTGGTTGTGTGGCCTGACAAGTGTTAGTGACTTCTGAGGCTCCCTTAACCTTTGCATCACAGAGGCCGTTTGTAACGGTCAACAGCTTCTCCTACGCGCGTTCAGACCTCATTAGTTGGGATCTGAAACTCTGCTACTCAAAGGCCAAGAGTGCACAACTTCACTCATGTCTGTCCCAGACGTTTTGCTGATCACAGTCTAGCGAACTGCATTTGAAAGCTCGCAGGAGCCCTCTGACCACATTTAAGACGGGATTTTCAAACACAATCTAAGACAGTGCTCTCACAGAGGTTTATTTTAAGCTTTTAAAAAATTGTTCTGAACTTCTGGTAAGCAGGTCTAACACTGAACATGGTGCTATGAAACAGATTTTTCTGTATTTGGGGGCAGAGGAAAGGGCTGTGAAAGCATGTCCATGAAAGCCATACCACTCAATGCATATATTTATCCTCTTTTATTCTGCACTCGTTAGACTTTCACATAGTTTAGTATTCTTATTATTCTTTGATACACATCACAGCGATGGACTTGATGGATCGCTGCACAAGCTCGCCCACTCTGTTGTGTATTTTGGGGTCTGTATGGTCTGGGTTTCCCAGGCCTCCGAGGAAATCCGTTGTTCTTCCAGGTCTGTCTGAAGAGGGCTGGTAAACGTAACGTGGTCTGAAGAGAGCCCACAGTAAATGAGTAAAGCCAGTTTGGAGACGAACTGGGCAGGCAGCTCATGCTCCACAATCTAAATCTTTATGCAGAGAAAGAGAGGAAAACATTTTCATCCCTTTTGAAAAGGAACTTTGAAAGCTTTGCTGCCCAAATGCCAAGGAAGATGCTTCGCACCCAGAAACAGCCCAGCCTCCCACCCAGGACAACCAGTGGGCAGGACCAGGCAGGTAAGGGGATCGTGCTGGCACCAGCCCTGCTCCCACCGGGCAGCTGCGGAGCAGCGCCGGGCTCCCTCATCCCTGACCGCACCGGGCAGCCGTGGGGTCACGGCGTGTGCTGCGAGGCAGGAACCAAAGTGGCTGTGTCTGAAAAGCGTCACAAAACGTACGTTAGAGCACAAGGACAGCTCTGTCCTTACAACCCTTTTTTTTTGGGTGGGGAGAAGGCCTAGCTTATTAAAGAAGTGGTATTTCCTTGCTAAGCAGCACAGCAGGGCTTATTTCGAAATTTATGCTGCAGTGTCATCGTGTGGCTGCTGGTGGCACTGGCATGAGCTAAACCGTGTCCTGGCTGGAGACCTGGGCCTTGGAGGGAGGAGGAGAGCCATGTGCCGCCCGGCCAGGGTCTCCGTGCTGCTCCCGCTGCACAGCAGCGCTTCGTGGGAACCCCATCGCTCCGAGGCTACGCAGCCTTCCGCACTCTTACCGTTCCGTAATGAGTAACTTCAGGCTCCCAGCTAGGTTAAAGACAACAGCATCTGGATAACGAGAGCAGCAAGGCAAGCAAGCGTCCAAGGACCGGAGCACTCCCAAAGCCTTCCTGCGGCACGCTTTGGTGCCCTGCGTGCAGGCGTGACAGCTAGCTGCGAGGAGTTGGTCTCAGCAAGAAGAGAGCCACTTGTGAGCCCCCGGAATATGAGCCAAATGGAAACACCTCTCTGAAGGATCCTGAAAACACCTGAAAACAATCATCTGACTCCTTCCTTCGCCCAAGGGGAGGGAATGGCTGCTACAGCTACGTCAAATGTTGTTCTGGTCCTGGAGGGGCTGTGCTTACCCTGTCCAGCAAGGTGACCCCTGGTCCCAAGCTCTGGGAGCTCCTGGGGACAAAACAAGGCTGTTCCTTCCTGCAGAATGACTCTTTCTGGATTGCTGAGCTCCAGAGGGAGGGTAAAGAGACCAAGGACTGTATGAGAGCAGCAGTGGCCTACGCTTACTGCACATCGGAGGTCTGAGGACCCAAAAGGGCTGTGGATAGGGGAGCACAAGTTAAGGGTGAGAAGCAGGCTTCCTTTCTCGTTTGCTCTCGGTTTCAAAGTGCCCCAGATTTGCAGTCCAGCTTGGTGTGACAGTGGACATAGCTTTGGTCACTAGATGGCAATAAAGAATCAATGTGCTCTTCCCTGTTCAACAAGGAAAGTTTGTAAGAGCTTGGCCTAGATTTGCCCTGGGAGAAAGAACTGGAAGATACTAGAGAAACCATGAAAGTAAGTGTGCAATCATTCTGCTTGGTAGTGAGGATTTGTTTTGTTATTGTCTGTTTCTTAAAAAAAATGGGATAGGTTGTATTTACCAAGCAGAAAATGATTGTCAGATTAAAAGTATAATTCTGGGTAAGAAAAGGAAGCTCGGCCTCACCAGGACAGGCACTGAGAGACTATGGCGTCACGCTCCTGAAACGCTGCTGGTGTTCAAATACACTGGGATTTCAGGGTTTTACACGTTTTTATTCTTTAGCAGTGGCAGGAGGCAATCCATTTCTGTATGACCCGCCTTCCCTGGTAAAAACTTACCTACGTGCCTCTCCATACTTTTTTTTTTTTAACAATCTTTTGTCATAGTGAAAACTTTAATACAAATCTATGAGATACCAGTGTGAAGCACACCTTGTATTTGCCCGTTTCCTAGGTGCCGTATGCCGGTGGCTTCTCCTCCGCTACACCGGGTGCTGTGTGTATCATAATTCTGCTTGAAGGTTAATCTAGTTTGAAGGCAGGAGTTTTGTGTGTACAAAAAATTGCAAAGCCAGCTGGCACATCCTACTCCCGTATACTGTTGTGATTTGAAAGCAGTGTTATGGGAAGCAGAAGGAACTAAATGAAGAAATTAAACTGACAATATACCCTGCAGTGAGCTGATGGGGAGAAGCTGAATGACCTATTTTTGGATTTGCCCACTGCTGCTTCTCAGTGGTTCTGTCGCAAAGGACAATGCGGGATCTCAGTGCTTATTGCTGTCGTCTATGGGATGTGGATTTTCAATAATCCAGAGGGTAAAAGTCATCTGTTAAGAGCCCACACGAGGCTCCCATACCACTTCGGCACCTTTAAAGAAAAAATAAGCATTATATTTTTTACAAACCATCCCCAACTCTGGAACTTGCATGGTACCTCATGATTGATAGCTCTTCATTTGCTGTTAAAGGGCTTTCTGGGTTGCTTGAACTGAGTCACACTGGGGTAAAACTTGGCAGAAACTTGAGCCCAACTACTTTTTTGATTATTTAGAAAAAACCCTCAAAACCTAAACAAACTCTTAGATAGATGACCAAGACTGGTCATCTCCTATGGTATATGAACATTTTTCCCAGCAATTCAGGAAGAAATGCAGTAAATGTGCAAGTAAACAGTGGAGGAGATCGAGTGTTAAAAGTAAATGAATTGGGTGACTGCCAGTAATTTCGGAGCCGTGTATTTCCTTGATTCCAGAAAGGCGGGTTTCCCACGGTCCGCAGCCTGGGTGCTCTCTTTGCCTGGATGTGTGCAGAAGCGGTGCAGCTACTTAGATCAGTTCTTATTAATGGCTGTCAAGAACAATCTTGTTCCCTGGAAGATAAAAGAACATGTTAAAAGGAGAGCAGCCTTATATATAGCTCTGCATCCATATGTGTCACGCCATTTCATTCTTGAAGCGGTGCTGGCAGATTCCTGCTTGGATTTAATGCAAACTCTTTAATGCAGGCCCCTTACAAGGTGCGGGTAGGGAGCAGGTTGATAAACATGCCAGTCAGGCAGGCCAACAGCTTGGTTTTAAAAGAAAAATTCAATAACATTTTCTTGGCTTTGTAAAAAGGTGGCATTTCATTTCTACACCGTGATGTATAATGATAACCGTTGTGAGTGATGGTTGCGAAGGCTTGGCAAGCCCGTGGAGGTAGTTATTGGAGAAACATTCAAACTGGCTGCTGGGGAGTTGCGCTGGTACCCATCAGTGTGAGAGGCAGCCGGGGGCTGTGGTCAGTCCTTCAGTGGCTGATGGGACTCAGGCTGTGCTTAGCCCTTCTCAGAGATACCCTCAGACCAAGCCTCAGTGCCGCTTGGGTGGCTCATGGTAGTGCCCGGATCCTGCGGAGACAGGGCTCACCGGCTGGATCACTCCAGCGAGTGGGACTGGGGACTCTGTCCTGCGACTGGGTGTGAGCAGTGCCGTGGTGGGACCTGCTGTGTAGGTGTTCACGTCTGTGGGGAAAGAAAGAGCAAATCAGGCTGCCCTGTCTGAATCAGAGGATGTGACCAGCTCCTAAAAGGCTTTGCAGCGTGTTTGATTCTGCTGCAGTGCACATGTGATCTAGGGAAAAATAGGGAAAGAAACTCATCAGTATTTGCAAATCGGTAGACCACGGTGAGATTAATCTCCTGGAGCTGCAGATGCCTACAGAGGAGATGGCTGCAGTGCTGTCACTGCCCCAGGTCTTTCAGACCCACCAAGGGCCCTGGGATGTGAATCTTTTGGCCCATTTTAGACGTTTACTTCAGGATGAGGCAGACTGTGTCCTGGAAGCGGCTGGTTTTCGCTGTCGACTGCAAAGGGTGTCTCAGTAACAAGCTCAGATGTAGACCTCTGCATGTCTGATGAACCACACCAAAAATACTGCGAACGTTTGGAAGAAGGGAACTGTTCATCTCGGTCATTTCCTAAGACCAGCCCTTTCCACATCAAGGCAGGTGCCGCCTTAGGTGAAGCAAGGACTTATAATTTATCAATTTTAGGCTAATGTGTCAGTAATTATGCTTGTGTGAAGTCTTTATGGCCAGAGTAGGTTTGATGGGTGCTGTTGGAACCATGCTCACCCACAAACGATTACCCGAGGTACACCGTGCAGGGTACCTCCTCCAGGGCAATTGGCAGAGGCTGTGCAGCCAAGTACCATGGCTTTGCTGTTTCTGCTTTACTTCAGCCTCATTCAGGTATGTGCTTCATGAAAGAATTAATGGCAAATTTAGGATATTGGTCTGTGAGGTGCTGTGCACACAACTAATGGGTTGTGCATTTTGCCAGCTTTCTGCGTTCATTATTTGCTTGTGGTGGATCTGACTGAGCAAGGGAATCCCTTCACACAGCTCGGGAGCGTTGGTTTATGCTCACGGATACTTGCAAATTAAGGACAAAGGTCAGAAGAGGAATAACCACCAAATATATTCTATGTGGGCATCATAGCAGAAGCAGGTCTTTTGAAAGGACTTAAATACAGTTGGAGCAGAGATTTTGTAGAGAGGTTGTGGGAGGGGGAAGTTAAATCATGCCTGAAGTGTCACACTGAAATGAGTATGCCAGAATCTGGAGAGGGTCTCGTTTTCCTACATATTTCTTACACGGAGTGTGGACGGTCAGGGAACCCTTCTGATTTCTTTTTCTTTTTCTTCTTAATGAAAGACATAGAAATGATATTCATTTTGGGGACCCTTGAAGCAGGCAGCGGCCGCAGGAGGGATGCTGATGTAGCAGTGCAGGGCAGAGAGGCTCTGATGGACACAGGTGAGTTTGGGGTGACAGCACCCATTGACACCCACCACCCGTGGCATTTTTGGAGCAGAGGTGCTAGTCCTTCCAAGGCAACGAAGCAGCTCACTATCAGGTCACAGTCTTTGTGTCATTTTGCATGGCTACAGTACAAGTCATTTTAGTCACGGCAGTTGGCTGAATTGACCATGTGCTTTGTGAAGGGGGTCCGTTGAGGTGGCTGAGGAGGTCCTTGCTGAGGGACGGCCATCCTTCCCAGTGGACAAGAACCGCATGAGGGAAAAGAGTGAAGATGAGGAGGTCATTAAAGACACGTCATAGCAAGCATGCGCAAGGGACCTGAGTTCAGGAAGCAAGAGCGGCTAAGATAGGCGATTTTCAAACGCTTGTCTCCATAAACGCTGCAAGTTCTCCACACGTAGGCTGAGGGTGTCTACATGTGTGTAATATTTGTGGTTGAGTCTCCATCCCTGGAGGTATTAAAAGAACGGATAGATGTGGTGCTCAAGGACATGGTATAGATGGACTTGGCAGTGTCAGGCAGTGTTAGGTTAATGGTTGGACTCGATGATCTTAAGGGTCCTTTCCAACCTTGACGATTCTATGATTCTATGATTTACAGATGCTTGAAAACACATATACACATCCTCTCACCCATGTATAAAATATACAAATATAGGTGCACAAATAAGTATAAAAGATCATGTTTTACCAGTCTCTAGAGTTTTCCTTTAACTAAAAGATAGGATTTAAGACAAGAGCCTCTTTCAAGCATCTGTCTCAATTTCTGAACTCTCCTCATGTTACCTATATTTTTCTCACTGTTAAGATTTTCATTACCTCATTGTTTAGAAACATAGGTATCTCTTTTACTTCTGGTACCAGTTTGCCCTAGGGCTGATAACGCCCAAGGAGCCTACGGGACCGGGTGGTGCGTGTCTTACCCACTTGCTTTCTGGGGGCTGCTGGGGCAGGTGTGAATTTTGTGGCTGGGATTTTCATGCAACATGGGGTAGCAATTGATGGTGACCACACAGCACGGAGGGATGCTGCTGCTTAGTATTTTAGTATTAGTATTTTTGAAAAATGGAATCCACATGGTTAGGAAAGCTGTAATATACTGATAAAGACCAACCTGAAATACAAGAAGCAGTGGAGGTTTACCTGTGTGCTGCTAAACAAATGGCAGCATTCTCATTCTTGCGGAATTTGTAGGACGAGAGGGAACAGCCTCAAGCTGCGCCAGGGCAGGTTTAGGTTGGATATTAGGAAAAACTTCTTCCCCGAAAGGGCTGTCAGGGCCTGGCCCAGGCTGCCCAGGGCAGGGGCTGAGTCCCCATCCATGGGGGTATTTAAAAGCCAGGGAGATGTGGTGCTGAGGGACATGGTTTAGGGGTGGCCTTGGCAGCGCTGGGATAACAGTTGGACTGGATGATCTTAAGGGTCTTTTCCAACCTTAATGATTCTGTGATTCTATGATTCACAGACTCCAATGTAAGGGAAGCAGCGTAAGAGGCGCCAGCCCAATGCTCTTTGCTGGCAGGCACAGGGTTAACCAGCTCTGTTTGCAGGTGCTGTGGAGGCTGCTCCTGGCTGGGCTCAGCTGGGGCCAGGCCCTTGCCCTGCTGAGATTAGGGGATGTACAAAAGGTGTGAGTGGGCACGGCGTGCTCCTTTGGCATCGCTGCAGAGAGGAGGTGGTCGCCGAGCAAGTTATGGTCTGCGTTCAGGAGAGGGGTGCTGGTGCTGCTGGCGCAGAGCGGGCTGGGAGCTTTCAGACTGAAGCGTTATGGGAAAATGAAAAGCAGTCTCAGGGACTAGATGACCTCTGCTATCTCTCTGCCTCAGCTTCTCTTTCTATGGTCTGTGCTATCGGAGATTTATTACCATGGGCGTGTGAGCTGAAAAGTCATAGATTCAGCGTGCTGAAGGATCCCTGAAGCTAGAAACAGCAGGGGACAGTTTGACTGCTGGGGTCTGCGGTTGCACCTCCTCTTAACCTCAGCGCAATTCTGGGCATCTCTATGCCGCGCATGCAGAACAGTGCGGTGGTGACAGGTTTGTACGTGAGGAATGTGTGGAAATGAGGTTATAACAATGGCAGTAATTACTGCAATTTGCATCAATTCCATCAAGCCCGCTAGCAAGTCGTGGTAGGGGAGGGCAGGAGGAAAGCGAGGCTGCCGAGAGACAGGGCTGGGTGCCGCGGTTCGCGTGAGCAACTTGCTTCATCCTTCACTACTTTCATGCCTCTGCCATAAAAACGAGTGGAGTAAGGTAGGTAAGGATCTCCCTGCAGTGATGGCAAAACTTTCAGAGGCAGCGGAGCAGAAGGCAATTCATCCGTGTGCTGTGGAAATCAGTATCCCGCAACTGCGTAAAATCCCACGGAGACACGTGTCAGAGGCAATGGCACGACGCGCCAGCGCGGCGAGGTTTGCGCCGGCAGGTGATGCGTGGGGATCTGTCTGTCTTCTCTAGTCTTCCGACAGAAAAGTTGTTCTTCTTTCTGTGAAATGGATGCTGCTACTCCCACAGGCCTGCACGAGATATCAAAAACTGGGTTCCCCTGACTGGAGGCAGTGCGAGGAAATGAGATTTTATGCTTTCTGTTATATTCAGAGATCACAGGGGGGAGGACGGGCTTATACCATCATAAACTGCTGTATCAAATTGTGACTGGGGCACAGCTCCCTCTAGTACCTCTAGACATCTCAGAGGAGAAAGGTGGTGAATGGACTTGTTTCCAGTAGCCCATTTGCTGTGCCAAAAATAACTTTTTCTACCAAATATGATGAAACTTTCATATCTCTTCTTGATTCTTAGAGTTTGTTCTGCCTTTACCAGCCAGAAGTTATCCCGAAGGCTCGAACTTCTTGACAGTTTATTGTCATTGCAGGAGGTTGGATCACTCTACCCCATAGGGAATTTTCCACGGAAGCGACTTGCCTGTTGTGCAGAGCTCGGAGCCCAGTGCCAGCACTACCAACACATTAAAGATGCTTTTCAGGAATAGGGAATATACTTTTTATAATGACTTGCAAATGCGAAGAGCTGGCGTGGGTGTTAGAGGAAATATTGAGTAGAGGTGAAGGTGAGGGATGAAAATTGCTCTTTTAAAAGTAATTTGTAATGGTTAGCGAGAGTGGCTGGTACACAGATCCGTCCTGAGCTACGTCTCGTCGTGGGCTGTGAATGTGCACGGTGCCCAGCTGAGCCCGTGCCGCTGCTTGGCAGCGTGACCTGCAGGCACTGCAGCAGCGCCCGCAGGGTTTCTGCTGCGATGCGAGGAAACTTGTTATGTCTAATAACTGTCGTTAGCTTGGAGAACCTTAGCAGTCTTGTTCTTTCCCTCTAATTACTGAGCTCTTCAAGGTGATCTTGGAAGGAAAACCCCTTACTCGAATTACGGGCTACAGCTCAACTGAATGTTATATTTTTGTGCAGAAAGCTTGAATTTCCAGCCACAACACATTAAAAAACATTGGGAGTTTTTCTAGTTGACAATAAAGCTGGTTTTGCCAGTTTGAGAATTCCTGTAGTGAGTAATAGAAAATTGCCATGAAAAATGGGTCTCTGCACAATGTCTCTTTAGGTGAAAATTCAGTTTTCTGGCTGGGCCATCTTGCAAGTACGTTTTCTGATTTGGGAAAGCAGCTTCTGTCGTTAGGTGCTGACACCAGGCACCGAGAACGTGTGTTTTCTGCCCTTGTAAAAGTGCCCGTTGTTGGTCTGTAACGCTGAGCTGTGCTGTTCCGGAGGCAGGGAGAAAACGCGTGCGGACTTGAGTGCGATTTGCTCGTAAGAGCTGCTACAGAAAAGGTTTTCAACATTTGCATGAATTCAAACTGTCTGCCACATAGGTTTTCTCTGCTGTCATTTTTGGATGGAGAGCCTATTACGCCTTTTTGTGACCTGTTAATTTGGTTGAAAAGCTGTATTTTAAGTAAAGGGTAGGCTATTTTTTCCCAGTGCTACTTAGGAAAATGTCACAGGATGATTTAAAAGCCCTAAGATGTGGGCCAAGAGGAATCCTAACAATTGCTTATCCCTGAAATTACTCATGACACTAGCGCGTTCCTATGATGGGCCGAGGTTTCGTGCAGGAAGCCTTGTTGTGGGTGGAGGTAACGCAAGGCACAGAAAAGCAGCGGGGAAGGCTTGGTGGTGCTCTGTGAAAACGCCGATCTCTAGTGCTGAGGAAGAAAACGTTGCGTTTGTCTGTTGTACAGAAGCCTTATGGGTGGAGGAGTAGACTTTAAACGGTCACTTCAAAAGCTGTGGAAGTTTTTTTTTCCACCGTTGTCCTCCCGTTCTCTGAAACCCTCCAGACTCAGGGCAGAGCTGGTTTTAACGGGTCTCGCAGCGCAAGCAGTACCCCGGTGATCGGTGTCCTGCATTGGTGTGCCATCCTCCAGACCAGTGTGGAAGTCCAAGCTCTGGCGAGGGATGGCAGTGTTTTTCCGAGGCCGAGGTGTTTTATTTCTGGGGAGCATTAAGAGCTTTCTGTGACTAAGACAGACGCTGCTTCCAGCGAGGCTTTCTGAATGATGGTGAAGGGCTTCCTTTACACAGGCTGCACTCCCTGCAGGGCAGAAACGGGGTGGTTTTGCCGGTACTTCTCTGACGAGAGGTATGTGAGAAGGAGGAGGTGGTGCCAGCGACATCCAGATTTCAGTGCCAGCTCAGGCCGAGCACAAAGCGAGGCAGGAGAGCAGGGACCTGGGTTTGCTGCGGTGCGGCCCCAGACAGCGAGGGTGGCAGGGACGGGCACCGGGACCCGCTCCCCCTCCTGCACCCACGCTGCCAAAAGCGGGTGCGTTCCCATCGGTGACGGGTTCGGCGCGCCGTGCGAGGAGGAGCGTTTCACCGCTGAGGGTACGTACCGCTGGGTGAGGCTGGGTCTGGGCTGAGCTGCGCTCCTCCGAAGGGGTTTTAGGTACGACTTTCTGCGCTACTTTATGAATCAAAGGAAGCAAGTTGTTCGGACGGGTTCGCTGAGACAGCACCAACGTAACACCAGGAGAGGATGGTTCAATCGCAGCCTTTTCAGACAGGGTAGCTGGAAATCAAAGGGCAAAAGTCATCCTCTTTAAGCAGAAGCATTTTCCAAAGTTCATTGAGGAAGGGTGTGTAGAATATTTTTCCAAAATCTGTTGCAGAAGACCCTTTATTTTAAATACCATTTAGACTTCCTTAAATGACTTTCTCAATCACTGACGCATAGTGAAAATATATAATATATAAGCATATTTTCTGAAATATCAAAACCTGTAGGCATGAATTTCCAGTCTGGAGAGGGCAATGAAATGTGACAAAATAGGATTTTAAACTGAGTTGCCTACACGTTTTTTTTCTTGCAATACCAAGCAGAAAAATGTAAACACACATCATAATACATAAAAATGAATTCCATATTGAATATTTCATTGGAGAAGCAATAAACTGCACTAAAAATTGATGAATGGCAAATATATTTTTATTTAAGCATTTATTTTTATGGCATTAACAAATAGAAAAATATATGGAAGTATGCAAATAATTTCATAGAGACATTAAAATAAAATGAACAATATCAAGTTGCTCATCCTTCATGGAGATTTTGTGCTTCAGTATCTTGGACATTATTAAAGCACATATAACATGGCTGGTAGAAACACTGGAAATAGATCGAATTCTTCAAAAGCCTGAGCTTTCGCTATATTTCCCTGTTGAGAGCTTGAACTTTTAAAATGTTGGAATAAATCTGCTTTATGTTGCTTTCATGACATACCTTTATGCATGCATGTTTTATTATAAGATGTGTAATTGGATCTTCTTTATATATTTTTCTTTAAAGTTTTATTTTAAAAGTCAAAGAAATAGTGTAAACTGTGATAAGTAGAACCTTGTATTAAATAAACTTTACCGAAGGATGATTGTCTATAGCTTGCTGGTTTATTGGCTTTTAATATTCCAGTTGCAATTAGTTCCAATGAGTTTGCTTACATTTGTAGTTTACATTTTGACTCAGTGTGGGGAAAAAAGAAAAAAAATCTCCTCTGTTTTATGAAGGAGCCAATGCAGGAATAAGGCAGATGGAAGAGGCCATCTCTTCTGCTTTTCTTCCATTAATTATCATTTAAATGTAAGGATAACTACTTTGTCCTCTCACACTGTTGGTGGGATTATTTCACAGCTCTCCCCCCTTCCAGTTGCAATAGAGATATAAAATGCTAGCGCTTCCTCATCGGTTGATTTGTGAAAAGAAACTTCACACCCATTTCGGTTTTGCCTTAGATGAATCTTGCCACTTTGCCTCTCTGTGAAATAATCTGTTTGATTTAACATTAGCCTCACATCACTGGATCACACGTAATTTCTTAACGCACTGCGGTGACCCGCAGAGCAAGGCTTGCTCCCGCTGGGCTGTGGATTACGAGCGTCCCAGGTAAAGGAGTCCTAACCTAGGAGACCCTGCGGAGCCCTTGTCATCGGGGAACCTACAGAGGCATCGATATTTATAACGTGTCTGGGAGTCTGGAGAGACGGGAACAGGCCCAGAGCTTTGTCCAGAAGTTCAAAATAATAATTTGTTGCAGAACTATGATATCCCCAGGAAAGAAAGGACAGACGACTATTGCATTGTATTCACATAGAGCCATGTGCAGATGAGATTCAACAAAACCCCTTCATGTAAGTTCCTAGAAATGGCAGATTTTATTCTAGTGTTCTTAATGAACTTTATTTTTTAAACATTGCATATTTCTCCATAAAGGTCAGTTGGTCTGGTTTATATTTAATATTTTTTTTCTTTTTTGAAAGTCTTTTTATATATTCTTTAGTTTATATTTGTTTTATTCACTTATAAAAATAAATGATGCCCAAATCTAACAAAGAAAGGCGGAGGGAAGTCAGGAGGAGAAATAAAGCCTTGGAAAAGAGTCACTTGCTCAGTGACAGAGCTGAAAAGAGCCTGGTTCTCCTGGGCTGCGGGCTGCGTCCCTGCCTTCAGCAAAGACGCTTCTGCGGGTCCCTTCAGTCAAACAGCCTTCGGAGATGTGGGCTCTTTATCTGCCCGCCTTCCCATTTGCTTCCAGCTGATGGACGGGACACCTCTGTTCGTGTCATCTGCGTCGTCTGAGCGAAGGCATCGAGGTGCTGCTCGGCTCTTAGCGGGCGGAGGCACTCAGTTTGAGAGGCGCCCGAGGTCCGAGGACGTGTTTTGGAAGAGCTGTTCCCGCGTGGCGCTGGATCTGACCAGGGACAGTCTGGAAGCATCAGCGTGCGTGTCCGTGAGCAGCGATGGGCTGCCCATCGCTTGGGCACCGGCGATGGGCACCCCGGTGCAGGGCGGTCGGCCAGGCGCACGCGCTGTTTAGCTCGCACCGAGGACTCTACAAAAACGCTTCGGTCCAAACGCGCTCCTTCTGCAGCGTGGCCGAATGCTGCCTGCGCTGCCTCCGGCTCCTGGGGCAAATTGCCCGGTGGCCTTGCAGAAGTCCTATAAATTGGCAAAGAGGCTTCTCACCTTCCTCTAAGTTTGCTTTTTCATTGCTAATAATAATTCCTGGGCTCTATCTTCTGCTTGATGCTCAAGCTGTATTTCTCTTTACGTCACCATAATTAATTTATAAGCTCAGAAGTGACAGATAATGTTTATTATGGAGATGACTTCCTTGAACAAGCTCCCTGAAATAACCTCCAAGGATTTGTAAGGAACCTTACATTTGGTAATTAATTATGCAAACCTGCTTTTAACATATCTTTAGGTAATCAGAACAAAAGAAGACAGTTGTCTTTGTTAATTATAATGAAAATTTACTTATGAATATTGTAATTCTGCACGTTACTGTGTCTGCTGTCACTCATGGCTGGGGCGCCTTTAGGCAGCATTATTTTCCTCCCATTGTCAGTGTAACAAACGGCTAACGAAAAGAAAAGGGCTGAAGTTAGAGGCTCTGTAGTTTCATTTCAGAAAGCGTTATTTGCTGGTTCAGCTCTGGATTGGAAGCTCGGCTGGGCAGGGCCAGGCCCAGGTGTGTGGGCAGGCAGCAGCCCTGATGGCCACCCCTGCCAAGCTTGTGGGGAGGAAGGGGCCGCGCTCCGTGCGTTAGTCCCTGGCAGCGGTAGGAGTGCCATCACACTGGCCATGGGCCACTGATGCTGCTTTGGCACTTTCTGTCCCCTGGATTAAAGCAAAACACCATTTTGGTGTGCAGGTAAAGTAGAACTTTTTTTGTAACCACTTAAAATTGCTTTTAAGTGTTTGAGAGCACCTCCATTTATCTGTGAGATAAAGCTGTATCTACCTGTATCAGCTAAGAATTTACCTACTAAGTTTTACTAAAGTGTGTTCACAGGTCAGGTTTTCTTTAACGTGATGAAGTCACAAATCTGAAGGTCTCCTGGCCAGTTCTTGTGAGCTGGGCGAGTATGACAATTAATTATGGACTCAGATTCAGCTTTCTAGCACTTAACACGGGCAAGTGCTTTGCCCTGCAAAAGCCAATGATCCATCAGAATGTGCCAGCTCCGTCTTTGGCCCTCATTTCTTGTCCTGGTTTCGGCTGGGACAGAGTTAGTTTTCTCCCCAGTAGCTGCTCTAGTGCTGTGGTTTGGCGTCAGGATGAGAACCCTGTTGATCACCCCCTGACGTTCCAGTTGTCGCTGAGCAGTGCTCACAGTGGTCACGGCCGCCTCAGCCTCCCCTGCTCTGCCCGGGCACACGGAGCTGGGAGGGGGCACAGCCAGGGGGGCTGACCCAGCCTGGCCCCGGGGCCATTCCGTACCTATGGTGGTGTGCCCAGTATGGAAACTGGGGGGAGTTGGCCAGGAAGGGGGTACTGCTGCTTGGGGACGGGCTGGGCATCGGTTGGTGGGTGGTGAGCAATGGCATCAGGCATCACTTATTTTATACATTCTATTATTATTATTTTTTCCTTCCTTTTCTGTCCTATTAAACTGTCTTTATCTCAACCCATGAATTTTACTTCCCCCCCTGCAGTTCTCTCGCCCATCCCACTGCGGGGTGGGACGGGTGGAGTGCGCGAAGGGCTGTGTGGTGTTTAGCTGCCTGCTGGGTTAAACCACAACGCTCCTCCAGCAGACAGCTGATAAAAGAAATTGCCATTGAAGTAATTGAAGTTTAAAAGTTCGCTTTATAGTTGCCCTTTATAGCACAGAGAATGTCTTTGAATTTCCATAGCTTGACACTCACCGGAGGTCAATAATGTATCATTAAATATCTTTGTATGTGCTGCTAATACACATTTTCTGCCCTATCTAGCACTGGAAATGTTAAATGGTTCTGATGCCTATTACAGGCATGCCTAAAGATCTGAGCTCCACCTTTAACCTGTGCTTCCAATACCCAATTTTCAAAGATGCTCTTGAGTTAACTTGATTGAACACTGCAGTGAAATAACCCCAACACACTACTGCTTCCCCCCTTGTACTTCTTACCGACGTTATCTCTGTGCGCGTCACTGGTGTTACTGGCTCCTTGAAGCACGCGTCTCTGTTCTACTGGAAGCCCGATGGAAGATGGTGAAATTTTGTTTCTTTTTATTATTTCTATGAGTATTACGCCTTCCGCCCAGCTTTGCTGATGGCCCCATCATTGTCAGGAGTGTGTAAACGCAGGAGGAAAGCGATGCTCTGAAGAGCTTATCCAAATACATGAGGCAGGGAAAAGGTGGGAAGAGGGAAGTTTTCTTCTCCCTCTTGCAGAGACCTGGAGCTGAGAGATGCCAATCTCACGTGCGTTTTCCAAGGTCAGTTGGAGAACCCAGCAGATCCAAGCTTTCGGTTCATCTTTTATGCCAAAGCCAGAAAACAGGATGAAAACATACTTACAATATGACCTTACTCAGACCGTCTTACGGGAACTAGCCTCTCATGCTTTGTGATGAAAACTCTGGCAGTGGGTTTTATTTGAGTGTGTTTGCATCTTATGCTGCAAGATTAGGCCATGACAGTAAGTTTTTTTGATTTTGTTTTTTTTTGGGGAGGGGGGGGCAGGCGGGAAATCTGTTTGCCACCGCTTTCTAAAATCCAGAATGAAACTGGTGAAGAATAGTCATGACTGAGTTCCAAATTTGAAACTTGGAGGATGGAGAAATGGCCTAAATCTCCATAATATTGCTTTGAGGTCTTGTTTTTAAGTCTACCCCCATTCCCCAGATATTTAAAACTGCAGAGAGAGAGAGACACAGAGAGAAAACTGGTGGAAACACAAGAGCTGATGCTGGTCCTTGGTTTCAGAACCCGACCTAAATGACTTTGATCTCTGCAAGCAAACCTGCTTCATAGGTATCTGCAAGTGCTGCTGTCGTTCTGTACCCATCACTTTACTGTCATGCAGTTAGAAGCTACGACTCTGATACCCCTTTGGCTTTGTAGTTTGCCCTTTTAATTTTGTCTGTTGCTATGGTAGCAACAAATGATTGCAATCACCGCTGTTTATATTGCAATCCAAGTCACATCAATAGAGATCTTGGAAACTAAACAGTAAAAATCTGACTTAACTGTGTACTTCATTTGTTGTTGTACATAATACGTTGTTCACAATAATCAGGAATCATTGAAATCTTTTGTTCCTGAAGCATTTAGAAAATTCCTTTAACTAAAGGGCTGGCAAATGATAATTTATTTTCAATACATACTTACCCAGTGCTCTTCACACAGTTGGACAATATTTCTTTTGCACTGTTTCCTGAGTATATCCTTGAAAACAATTATTTTAATAGTCTTGCTTGTTTTGAAGAAAGGCTATTTTTTTTTTTTTACTTTGTACTAATCATAGTAGTATCTTAGGTCTAAAAAATGCATCTTTGAAAAGAGAATTCAGTACTTTCTCCCACGCTTTGTCTGTCTTGTCTGTTTAGATTATCCAGGCTTTTTGAGGAAGAAGTGCTCAAGGCCAGGCTGGATGGGGCTCTGAGCAGCCTGGTCTGGTGGAAGGTGCCCCTGCCCATGGCAGGGGGTTGGAACCAGATGGTCTTTAAGGTCCCTTCCAACCCAAACCATTCTAGGATTCTAGGGTTGTCTTTATTTTGTGGAAAGGCTTGTGTAAAGGAACTTCTATGAGCTACAACATTAATAAACTGAGATTTCTGATTTTGAACATCACCTGCTGAGCTTTGAAGGAGTTGAGAACAGTAGAGGAGGGAGAAGGTGGGCCCATGAGTCTGTCCGGTGGCCCTGAGGGCACCAGCGATGGGGCAGCCGGAGCAGGGAAGCTGGCTGTGCCGTCTGCCTGTGCTCACCCGCCGCAGAGTTCGTTCTGGGGACCTCAGCACTGCCACTTGGAAGGGAGTTTAGCTAATATTGCAGCAAAACACTGTGAAATCCTACGTTCCTGAAGTTTAAGGTCTTTTTGCCGTTAATTTCAGCTGGGAGAGGATTGTTCATTCTGACTTCTTCAGCTGCAGAGGAGGGGAGGCAGGAGGCACGCGGCCGCGGGGCTCAGCCCTCTGCTGCGGCTGGGGATGGAGCATCGCCTCCTGATCCTGTCCGCAGCAACGGGCCAGAGCAGAGCTTGCGGGATGTGAATTTTATTTGCTGTGTCCATAAGCTCCAGTACCTGCTCTTCCTTCCTAGGCAGACCTGGGGCTGCCTGCCCTCCTCAGGTGCCCGATGCCCAGACACAGCGGTCACTGGGGCTGACGTCTGCTCCGAGCCCTGGAAAGGCTGAGGCTCGTCTGCTGGCTGGTGCGTCTTTTCTTACCGAAGGCTGAATCTAGACTGTCTAAATAGGAGGCCAGTAAGGCAATTTGCTGTTTAAATGACCCAATGCACATTAGGCGTATTGAAGAAAAAAGCCATTTCCTAGTGACTAAATCTCATTAAAAAAGCAATTTTCCAATCAATTACAATGCAATTTAGTTGCTAACTGTTTAATTATCAAAAAAGAAGCTATTTTGTTCTCTGTTCCTATATTTATGAACCATGCTTTAAAAATCTCATCTTCAGAGTAGCTGTTTGGAGGAATGTGTCTGCTCTATTGATGCAATTATATTAAAGTTAAAATTTTCAGTTCAATGTATTGTATTAGTTCAAGGAAATATTGCTTGCACAAAAGCTTTTGAAATAGGAGATTCATTGATTTCTACAAAAGCTTGAATCTTTATTGTTATTTCCATGCACTATAAAAATTGTATTATCTTATGTAGGTTTTATTAGAGGAGTTTTTTTTTTTTTTTTAAATTCTGCACAAGAATTTCAGTCCTGGAAACATATGCTGAAAACAGACTAAGGTTCCTCTCGAAAGAAAGACTTCTGTCTCCGAAGAGACTGCAACAGGTAAAACACAGAGGTGTTTTATAGGAGCTGGGATGCTGGCGCCTGGCTGTGACTCCCTGTCTCAGGGCAAGCACCGTGATGGAGGATGCACTTACGGCTCGGTTCTGAGAATAGGAAGACACTGAAGCAGCAGTGCTGCCTCGTCTTGTAATTTTTATTAAGAATCTTGCAATACTTGGTGTTTCTTCTTAAAGCTCCAGCTCCCAGAGTTATCCGAGACTTTCATAATTCCTTTTCCTAATGCTGTTTCAAGTCTTTGTAGTTTAAAGGAAATCTCAAACCCACAAATTTTTCAGCCTTCAATGGTGGATGAAAATGAAAAAGAACGCAAACCTATTGCTTCCTCACAGCTTCTGCTTTTTAATCTACTTTGGGGGTAGGTCCTGCATGGGTGGAACGCATCATCTGACACTATCCTGAGGCCTCTGAAAGCGCTTGATAGCCAGCGTGCATCTAATGTGCTCGGACCATCAGCGTTTGGCCCTTTATTCAGGGACCCAGCTGGGTGCTCTGCTCTGAAAAAGCCTGGGCTCAGTTGAAGGGCAGACCTCAGGGGAGCGATGCGTACTCTTGTGAGCATCGGGCCACGTGAGCTCTGACGGAGGCACCCGAGAGCCCTCCGCTTGCACCAGCTGATGGAGTAGGACCGCATCCCTGAAGGAATTCTGGCCTGTGCGCTGTAACCTGCCCTGGCCATAACGGGCACCGAGTGGTCTCCGCGTCTCGGACTGTAGCTGGGCGCCTTACTCTGTTCTTGTGTGTGATTAGCCTTGTTTTGTACAGTAGGCAAGCTGACGGAGGGCCCGGAGCTGCTCCTCTTCCTCTGAGCCCACGAGCTGAAGGATGGAGGAAAGCCAGGCATGAGTGTCAGCAACATTTCTGGGAACCCCCGAGAGATGTCTGATGAACCCTAACGTGCGCTCACCAGCCCACACCTCTGAGGCTGGAGCAGAGGCATCCTAACCCCTCCTGCTGTCTAAAACAGGTACTTGTTTTCAAAAAGCTGTGAGAACCTATGCGAGATGAAAATGGGAAAGCTGAGACCGCATGGACCACAGGATAGTTTAGCATCAGAGGGTGTGGGTGAGCCCCAGCACTCACTTTGGCGTGTGACAGGCTCTCTGCTTTCGTTGGCCTTGGTGCCTGCTGTCACCCCGCAGAGGATGAGTGAACGCATCGGGGCTGCGTCGCTGCTGAGATGGGTGGCTTTGGCTTGGCCCTTGCTTGCAGTTGCGGGGCTGGCGATGCCCTGTTCCCGGGTGTTGGTGAGCCTTAGCCCTGCAAGTCAGCACAAGTGTCCCCACCCTGGTGAATCTAAAACATTCACTATATCCCCAGTTGAAATAAATCTCCATAATTACTGAAATAATACGTCTCCTGCCCTTGGAAATGCCAATTACTTCTCTGTAAATAGTTCCCAGCACTCAGACATGCTCAGTTTTTTACCAGTTCAGTGACTACCCCTGACCTTTTTCAGAAAGCCTCAGAGACGGCAGTAATAAGCACACATCCAAGTCATTATTCCACATTTTTCCATTTGTCTTCATATAGCGTATTAAGACCCATGAAACCGCATGGCAGAATAAAAGTATTCGGATCATTGACTCCCCGCCTGTCACGAGCACGAGGTGTGTTCCCGCCGTCCAAGCCTGTACGTGGAAGCCGTGTGGCGCATCGCGTTTAGCTGCAATTTACTTCTCTGGAGGAAGATGAGACCGGCCGGGGATACGTGCGGCGTAGGCAGGTCCTTCCAATTACCGGCCCTCAGCGTCTCTGCTGTGCGTCCTCCTCGCCTGAGCACGCCTGGGGCTGCCACCGGCACCGCAGCGGCCCTGCGGCCATCTGCCTCGCCGACGGTGCCGTCGCTTGGGAAGGTGGGGAGCGGCTGGAGGATGCGGCTGGCTCGAGGCTGGGATGGCAAAGCTCCTTGCCAGCGTTACTCAGCAAGGGCAAGTCCTGGCTGCCGCCTCCAGCGCGGGTTTGGGCAGTGGTGCCAACAGACTTGAGCCTGGTGATGCTCTTGAATGAGCAGAAAAGAAAAATGGCTGGTGGGCTTCGTTACTGCTTGTGTAGCTCATCACGTAACCGAGAAGGGGCTCTCTTGTGACGTCCTCTGCAGAGGGGGAATAGAGCCGCGAGGTGAGGGAGTGGGGAGGACTCTTAATTGGGAGATAATTAAATAGGCATTTCTCCAAGATGTCACGTGTGTTAAAATGGAGTTTAATGGTGACGGTGACTGGATGTCTACATTTTGTTCCTCCTTCTCGCACAACTTTTAGATTATTGCAGGAACGTTGTTACCTAAGCAGGTCAAGACCCACGTCACTACAATTTGGCGTATAGCGATCACTTTGCTAATGTTTGCCTGCATGTCCGATCAGTGCGTAAAATTATGGTGCAGAAATAATAGCAGATGAGGTAATTATGAATCTGCTATTGATGCAATAAAATTTTCAAAAGCCTATAGTGGTTTTAGGAAGAAATTATCAGTTTACAGCTCAGGAACAAATCTCACTATTAAGCACTCCGGAAAAAATGTAGTTTTTCTGAGGAACAGCTGTTTTCCCTCTTTCTTGCATGCATGTGTGTGGTTATTGTTTAGTTCCAGTATGTCCAGGTCTGGAAGGTTCTGTTTATGAGCACAGTGGTACAGCACATGTAATTATTTATTGATTTAGCTCAAATGATTAATGATTCAGCTTTAACAGGTCTGTTTTATTGCTGTGCATAAACAGTATTGGGGTAATTAAAATGGTGTGATTGCTTTGCGGGTAAGGTGAGACTCGCCGCACACGCGCGTGCTGCAGCGCCGTCCTCGCAAGAACAACGCCCAAGCCCACCCGCGGTAGAGCCCAGTTACCGAGAAACCCCGCGCCCCCGCAGTGCTTTCAGCACGCCGCGAGAGGCAGGCACCGGCCTTTCGCAGGGGACTTCTGATAGCAGGTTTCCTGGTGAAACTCATTTGCTGAAGTTTAAATATTGAGTGGGAAGACAGAATGCCTTTGGTCACAATCCTATAAAGGCTTTTCCTCGGTTTACAGATTTCAGTGTGTGAGGCATCCTGCCTTGAGAGCGAGATGAGTCCTGTGCTTAACGCAGAGGATCAAGCGCCTGCAAGATCAAAGATGTAGCGATCGAAATATTTGCCTTTCCAGCTGAAAAGCACAACCGCATGCGCTGACTCAATTCGATAGCACCACACCGGTTTCTAAGTGAGAACGGAATTGTGGTGTGCAGGCTCAGGCTCTGGCTCGGATGAATGAGCGCCGCCTCCTTAAGCCTCTGCTTTGCAAATGGCAGGGGCGAGTCCAGACCGTGCCCGAGCCAGGCAGAAGTCGCTGCCCTGGGTGCCCATCGGCTGCCCCGGGTGCCCATCGGCCATTTCTGCCGTCGCTGGCTGCGACGCCTTTGCAGGGGCGACTGCGTCGCGCTCCCCAGCAGCACCAAGCGCCAAAGGGTGCTCTTTGATTCTATCCCATGCCATCCCTGAGGACTGGCAACAAATTTAGAAGATGAAATGAGTCCAGCAAATGAATTTTAACTGTGAAATGAGACTTTTATTTCTGCTAAGCCTATCTATTTAGATTATACAGCTATGGGTTGAAATGGTTTGTTCCAGTTTCTCTGCTACCAAATGCCTGTTTAAATAAAAGAAGGTTGCTGAATAATGTAAGTAAATATTATTCAATAATTGATAAACTTTGTAATAAAGATTGAATCATAACCCAGTAAAAACTCAGTGTGCCTTTATGTTCTTTATTCGGTGATTCTGCTGGAGAAAGGACCGTTTCTGTGTGGAGGTTTTTGTGTTGTTTGTTGTTTTTTTTTTTCCAACTGGCCTAGCAGAAAGCAGGGATTAGAGATTTGGCATCTGGCTCCATTACGAGTGAAGCCATGACTCGCAGAGGCACACGGGGATTTGCTCCATCTCTGCAGGAGAACCACTGTGAGGGCCAGATGTCGTGAGCCCCAGCGCAGGCAGACAGCTCAAGGGCCCTGGTTGGGACCAGCTTCCCTCTCAAATTCTGCGGAAATAAGCCCCTAGGTAAACTATATCTGTGGATAACTGAATAAAAGTGTGTAGGAGGCCGAGATGCTTTTGGCTACAAGAAGGATCTCGGCTCCGTGAAGTCTTGGCCTCTGTGGTGCGGCTGTCCCTGCCAGCTCGTCTCCATCTCCTGCACCACAGCCCTGCAACGAAGGCTTGAGCTGCTCGTGTTGCAGACTGATCCCTGCAGTTCCAGACATGGACACCCTCCGTTCCAGAGCTGCCGCCGTGTCCGAGGCAGCCATCCTTCCCTCCCGGGGGAACGGTCCCACCTTGAGAGGGGCGGTTATCCCAGCTGGAAGCAATAAGGCATCTGAGGCTGCCTTGAAGAAGTGGCCGGTTGCTGCTGGTGCTCCCCAGGAGCAGTGCCCAGTGGGGCTGTCGGGCCCCCGGCCCTGGCTGGGGCTCCCCGGGGAACCCGCCTGGGTGCTGTGCTCATTTCGGCTGTTCGGTGGCCTGGAGGGGGGACTCACCCAGTGCTTGGCTGTTCTGTGGCGGCTTTGGAAAAAGAGGGTAAGTGATTGAGGAGAAAAAGCGTGAGTGAGCCACTTTCCTGCGGTGCGAGAGGGAGGATGGCAAAGAGCTCGAAGTGCCTAGAGCAGGTCGGGAATCCAGGTAAGATTTGGAAAATGGGCAGGAGGGAAAATCATTGCCCTGCAAAGTATCTAGATGCAGGGAGCTGGGAATGGGCTGGAGGTGCTGCAGAGGGAGAACGCAGAGCCTGTCCGCAGTCACCTTCCCGCAGAGAGGAGAGCCTCCTCCAGCAAGAAGCCAAGCCCGGAATTTAGCCCCACAATTTCAGGTGAAATGGATGAGAGATGGGGCTACATCTTCAGTTTGGCTCTGCTGTGTCTTGTTGTTTAGCCATTAGAGCGATGTTTTTTATGGCTGGTACAGGCAGTTTGTCACAGGTGCTAGGACCTCCTGTGTGCTGGCCACCACACTTGTGATCTTTCACCATCTGGTGAATGCTGCAAAGACAACCTCTCACTGTGTGCAGAAGACAGGAGGTCTTGGGAATGGCATACCAAGTGTGCTGCAGCTGTCTAGAAATAAAAAAGAAATCACTAGTGAGTCACACATGCTAATGAAAATCTGCCAATTGATCAAATATTTACCGTGTTGAAGCTGGGATGACTACAGTGTTTTCTGTGGCAAAGCCCGCTCTGGCGGGAGGGCGGCTTGCCTGGGGGAGGACGTGCCAGGGAGTGACCTCCCCTGCCCTATCAACCTAGGAGGTCCATGTCTTCCAGAAGCTGGCTTTGATTTACAGAGAAACCTTTATGATGCCGTGCCCAAGTACGTCAGAGGTGCCCTCGCTCTTTCTCTTACCTGGGAGGATAAAAGCAGTTGAAGCCCCGAGCTCCAAGTTGCTAAAAGTGGGCGTTGAGGAGCAATTCTCAGTGGGCTCCTACACATTTTTTCAGTTGATTTGACAGAACCAAGATTTCCTAGACAGGATGCAAAAGCTTTGAATTCACCAATCTCCGTCTACCTTCCAGTAGGAATGATGGGTCACTCCCATTTATTGAATGGGAAGGGGAGGGAATTTGTGCACTGTGGTTACGGTGCTTGCAGACTGGTTTTATTTCCATTGAAGTGTAAAATACCCGGCAGCTTGAGAAGGAATACTCTGACCTTCAAAACACTGGCTAGGCAAAATAAATAAATAAGAGTTATTTTATTTCTGAAGTGTTAGTGATGCACAAAGACTCTAATTCGTTGTTCGTTAGCTCCAAAGGGCTGTCGCTTAAAGCTGCTTGTGAGTCTAACCACTTGCGAAAAGCAGGCTTTCTGGGGAGAAGGGATATGGAGCTCTGGAAGAGGCTGGCTGATTAATATTTGGTGATGGTAGCTTCAGAGTGATGTTTTAAACACACAAGCATATCATGAATTTGAAACTGATAGCTGTGAGAATGAAGAGAGCTTGGCGTGTATTAATAACTACGTTATGCACCATAACAGATTGGCATTAATAGGTACAGATCAGATATATATCTAGGGAAATAATCTGTTATGCTATTAGATGCCAATAATAAAACGTTGTGCTTCCTCATTGCACTATACAAATCTATTCTACTTCTCACAGTTAAGGGAACCTTTCCCTTCTAAAACTGCCTATAACTCACCGGTACATGTTATCCTAGTATTGAAAGCGTGCTCTCTGGCAATGCAAAAGCAATTTACTTTGATGATAAACTGGTTTTCAAATCTGAAGTCATCACTACAAAAGGAAATGGGGCTGAAGAGCTCAGAGGAATGCAAAAGGCAGGGAGGAAAAGGCAGTATGGGCGGGTGGCTTGTGTACTGGGCTCTGTCCCAAAAAAGAGAACGGCTGGACTTTTCCACCTGATGCACTTTTTCATGCAGGTCTTGGAGGTTCTGTTCCCTTCCTCACCAAGGCCTGCGCTGGTTGGCAGCTCTTTGAGCCGGTAACTGTGTCTTACGGCTTGTACAATGTGATCCGATTCGGGTGGGTCTTTCATCATTGTCCCGCAATAACGCTGCAGTTGCTCCTTAATTGACCTTAGTTGACCAATTTGATTGCAACCAAGATTAATAGTCTTAAATGTGCTACCAGTCTTAGAGTTTTTTGACAATGAAGATAGTCACATGTTTTAAAATGCAGCATGCAATGGAGCTGCAGCATATCGTTATCAGAGAAAGAAGGAATATTGGCTGTCTTCTCATCTTCTGAAGGCGGTTGCTGCGTGCTAGGGATGAAGAAACGTAGCTGGATGCTTATGAGAAGCTTACAGTCTTTGCGCTTGTGCAAAAGTTTCTCTGCGTAACAAAGAACCCTATTGCAGGGTCTCATTAACTTCAAAGAGAGTTGGATTAGGAGGATAATAATAGTAACGATGACAGTAGAACAGTGTACCAAGGTACTTAAGAATATTTACTGGAGCCCTGGAATGAAAGACCATTTCCACAGAATGAAGAATTAACCAATGAATTTTCCCTTCCTCACATCTCTTCCCAAGACTTGCTCAAAGCGCGTGCGCAAGTGCAAGGTTTTCCTCAAGAGGAATGATGAATGGAAAATGGATTTTCAGCTGATGCTGAAATCTGCTGATATAGATGTTCAAAACCAAAGTTACCGTAATATTGATAAGAATAACAGTTTGTTACTGAGTTAGCAAAACAAAAGCAAAAAGAAGGTGCAGCGAGTTAACCCTTCCAACCTATAGGATTTCTTTGGGACAGACTAGAGAGCCATGGGGGTTAGATTTCCAGCTTTGGCGGGTGCATTGTGGTAGGCATGTGTGTGAAGGGGCAGGGAGAAGTCTGTGTATATAAATAAAACATATAAACTCGCGTGTATTCTTATGAATGGAAGTGATGTTTTTTCAAAGCAATCAATTACTAGGCAAAATTTCACTGAAATACCATTCTGGTCAAGTGAGTAATGCAGGAAATATTTGCAGTAATTACATACCTGAGTTGGATTTACAAAAACACGATTACTTTGTACATAGTTTGGGATGACTTTGATAAACTTGCTCATTTTGTGCTATCAATTTAGAGAAGACAGGAACCATTTGTTTATGAAAATTACCATAAATAAACAATGAGACAAGACCTAGATTTATGGCTTAATATTGTAATTGGGTTTTGCTGAAGAAAAAGAAATCTTTTGAAAGAGTGAACTTATAATTACTTGTGTACACAAAGAAGGTGCAGTATATTGTAGACGGCTCATAAACTGCCTGTCAGCCTGTTTATATGGGATTGCATTCAATGCCAAGCGTACTGGGGAGATACAAATCTTAACAAAATCCATTGCAAATGATGTGAAAAGATAAAAAATTTGTGAAGGCTTCTGCGTGCAGCCGCATGCATGCGTCCACGGAGCCAAGGTCTCGAGATTTAGAGCTCCTGCTTTCCTGACCTGGCAACGTGCAGTCAGTTGCCGTCCGGCTGATGAAGGATTTTATTTGTCTTGTTTTAAATGCAAGTGCCCATACAGAGGGGTCCCCGCTTTGATGCTTGAGTTTACCTGGGGGAGCAGAGGTTCAGCCATGGTCAGGCCTTGCTGAGGTCAGCGAAGCTGCTGGTTTTCAGTAAGCTGGGATGGCAGCAGGAGAGGCGTAGAGGTCGGGGTAACGGGATGGGAATTGGTCTTCCAAGGAAATGGTATTAATCTTCTCAGTTATAGCTGAATAAACTCCACTTTTTATCTATTAAACTGTCTTAAGTATCTAGAAGGAAGATATCTCTTGGACTGGCAGAGAAATATTTAATTAAATGTTTAAATCATTACATATACATCTTATAATGAAAACATTTTATCAGGCTGTCTTTTTGAATCTAATGGATTATTTTTTCACTTAAGCAAACCGTACATTATTTGGAACATTAATATCTAGGCAGATTTTTAATCCGTTATCAGAACAGAAAAATAAAATTCCCAAACAAAGATTAATATTTATTTTTAAGGCAATTCATCAGTGATTAATGACCTAATGAATCTATTACATCTATCACTTTACTAGAGCATGAATTCAAAAGACTGCATTAGGTAAACAGATGGTACTGTTTGAATATGGTCAGGAGAAAATGAAAACAACTTTTTTGTAGTTAAACTCTTCTCCTGTATAGAATGTATTAGATGATTTTTTTTTAAGTCTGCCAAGGTGCAACACGTAGAATCATAGAATCGTTTAGGTTGGAAAAGACCCTTAAGATCACCAAGTCCAACCGTTAACCCAGCACTGCCAAGCCCACCACTAAACCATGTCCCTGAGCATCACATCTCCCCGGCTTTTAAACACCTCCAGGGATGGGGACTCTATGTCTGTGTTATGTTTTTTATTTGTTTGTTTGGGGTTTTTTGGGCTTCCTCTCTAGCTATATAAGGCTGTTGCAGCCTCAGCTGGAGATAAGTCCCTCCACAGCCTGGGATGTGGTAGCTGGTGGTGGGAGCACAGTGGAAGCACAGCACGGGTAACAAGGTGCAACGCTTGCTGGCATTAATATGGACAAGGAATGGTCGTGTGCTCAGGTACTGCATCTCGCTGTGAGGTCTGGGGTCTCTCGGGACAGAGACCTTCAGCAGGACCATGCCAAAATGTCAATGAGGATGGGGTCCTCTCTGGGTGATAACGAGCAGCTGATGATTACAGCTTCCTAAGCTGGGCAGCCAGCTCAGTCTGCGTGGCACAAACATAGCTGTCTGCCCGGCAGATGAACATTAATATTAACAGTTTGGATCATAGAACCATAGCATGCTTTGGGATGGAAGGGACATTTAAAGGTCATCTAGTCCAACCCCCCTGCCATGGGCAGGGACATCTACAACCAGATCAGGTTGCTCACAGCCCCATCCAGCCTGGCCTTGAGTGTTTCCAAGGATGGGGCATCTCCCACCTCTCTGGGCAACCCCTGCCAGTGTTTCACCACTCTCATTGTGAAAAATGTCTTCCTTGTGTTTAGTCTAAATCTACCCTCCTTTAGTTTAAAACCATTACCCCTTGTCCTATCATGAACTAATACAAACGGGTGTTGTTCAGAGGAAGTCACTAAAGTTCCGTTGACTTATATGGGGCAAATATTTGGCTTAATATTTGTATTATTGTGGGGGGATTATATTAGTGGAATGGGTACTAGTTGTCCCATGACCTGTGCTGGTGTGGGGACGCTTTTTTCTAAATTCAGCAAGTAATATGTACAATTCACCTTCCTGAACTGAGAATGTGGTCTTATTTTGTGACATGCCAGAAGGACTTAGTGTCCACTGCATGCTATCCTGTCACAAGCCTTTAAATCTTCCTTCATGGACTTCTGTGCAATTACAGCCTACTGGGGAGCTAAGAAAGGAGGAATCTGACAAATAGGCTGTAATCTGTGACTTAGATGAATGAAGTAGAGCCTTTCTCCTCTAGATTTATCCTTTATGAATTTTAATAAGGGCATAATTTGCAATAAAAAGTGTGCTCCGTAATAAAAATCCTGCCCTGGCTTTCATGGGAGGGTGATGTTTCGGAACGGGTAATTTGCAAATGGCAGTAATGACAAGGTGTGCTGCGTCTTAACTTTAGGGTGGCATCAGCATGCGTTGTGTTTCGGGGACAGACAGCATGGGGATCCACTGGGAGCGGGTACAGCCACAGGCTGGCTGCTGGGAGTGCGGGAGCTAGCTGGGTACGATTGTAAAGGCAGGATTCCAAGGGTGCAAAGGTCCTGAAATCAATGCTGATGTCAGGTGAATTTGAGACGTTTCTAATTTTGCGGATTAGTCCTATGTTCATCATATGAATGATGCTTTGTACATAGGTGCCTATATATGATATTTTCTGCTGTGTATTAGGGCTCGATTCTGCGCTGTGCCTCAAAGCCACACAGAAAAAGAGAATTTACCTGGTTTTGTACTGCTAACTCACTCTCTGGTTTCCCGGAGCTGCAGCAGCACTACCTGGACTATTTTCAGGCGTGTGTGTGTGTACATATGTTCCCTGGACACCTGTATTTCATGCAGGGTCACAACAGAGCGGGTGGCTGACACTGAAGAGGGTGTTTCAGAGGGCCCTGTGCAGAGAAGCAGCTGGGGACCACCGCAGCGCCCGGAGCAGAGCCATTGCTGACGCTGTCCTGTCCCTGTTCTGGTGCTCGAGCTGCGCCGTGGCTGCACGGTGTCAGCTGGGCACCTGCCGTGGCAGTGCATGGCCTGGCATGGTGGCAGCCCTGCCCAGCCTGCCGGGGACCGGGGCTCTCCCGTCCAGCCCCTCCGGGCCAGGGCGGTCGCAGGGAGCGAGGCCCTGAGCATCGTTAGCAACTGCATGGCCTCTACTGGTGCAGCCGCTTGCAGCTTTGTGGTCTGGTCCTCTGAGTCACCTCCTCGCCCACGTTTTTATTAGGAATATGTCATCTTTAGAGAGGCTATTATTCGCCGTAATTGCAGAGGGCGGTGTGTCAGACATCAGTTTCAGCTGGTTCCCATCTCCTGTCACCTATTGCTGCCCCTTAGAGAAGAGGTCTTGCTGAGGACAAATTGTCTGAGTGGCCTCGCAGGTTGTTTGTGCTGCTGCGGGAGGACTTTGTGAATGTGAAAAATGGAGCCTCCGCATCCCTGCGGGTGGGAACAACAGAGCAGCTGCTTTGGGTGTTGATCGAGCGTGGCCCAAAGCGCCTGGGCTCCTCGCTGGAGCCTGCGGATGTGCTGGGGAGGCGCTGGATGGGTGCAGGGTCTGGCTGCAGCTCTTACTCTCCACTGTGATGAGACACTTTTCTTCCAGTCAGGTCTTAGAGTATTTTCAAGGCTTTCAGTATGCAGAGACTTGCCAAATGGATTTTTGGAAAGTATCGTGTTGCCTAACAGCTAATTTTGGAGCAGGCGATGTGTCGGAAGGGAGGGCCTGAGCAGGACAGGGGACCGTGGTGGCTGCTTCGGGACTGCTGGGGTGGGCTTTGGCTGACGGCAGGTTCACATCTGCAAGGCTGCGCCTGCAGCGAACCAACGTGGCAACGTGGTCAGCATAGGCATGGGAGTCCAGGTGGAAGCCAATCCTGCTCTAGGGTTAGGTGGTGAACCTAATCCAGCGGAGTCACAGCCCAGAAGCGACTTTCAGTTTCTTGACTACAAGGACCCAAGTGACGTGCTCCCTGGACGAGGGGACAGTGGGGTCGGGTCCACCTCGCAAGCGCCTGGGCCACCTTCACCGAGCTGTGTCTGAGGAGCTGCCCGCGGGAGGACGGACCCTGCCAGACGCAGCTCTCGCGCACAGCGGGGTCTGAGCAGCTGGCGGTGCTCAGAGCATCGCCAGGGAGGGAAGAATCAGCAAAAAGGACTTTGGAAATGTCCTTTAAAATTGGGGGGGGGAATCTGCTCAGAACAAATCCCTACAAAACTTTATAACCTTTCTTGGCGGCTGAACAAAAGCTATTACAGTCTAGTGGTTACTGTATATTACAAAGGTTATTTCCAAACACTTGGCTAGCACCCGGGGAGAAAATATATGCCTTGTGGTTGACTAGCATCTGAGCGCTTCCTTTCAGAGGATGTACGGCTCCAACGTAATGAATACAGCAATCATCAGGTGCTGTGAGAAAAGGACAAATATTATTGTTATGACTAAAGTGTGAAGGTTAAATGAATCATTTGGGAGGGCTGAGGTGTACCGATATTAGACCTACTGGGGAGCGCAGAGGGAGGAAGATGCCTTTGTGAATTCTCTCCCTCTATCTTATTGATAGTGTTTTCTTCCCCAAAGAGAAGGGCCGTTTTATACATTTTGGTACTTTCTTACCCCTCAAAATGAGAACGCTGCTGTTATGCACGTGTTCCTCTGAAGGCTGACATTGCCCATTTGTCCCCGTTACAGATTAGATGAAATGGTGCCATTTTGACTGACCCAGGGCAAAGACACCGTGCCCAGGGCTGGATCTGGGACGTGTTTTCAACAGGAAGGGTCTGGTCAGTCCTGTTGCATGCCATCTTCTGCTGCTCAGGCCCTCACCTCTTTTGCTGTCCAAGTCCAATAAAATGGGAGTGTGGTCTCGTTGTCACTGGGTTTTGGGTCAGCCGCGTCGCAGGGTGTGCGTGCCCCGACTGCCAACGCGTTGTCCTCCTGTGGGTGCCGATGGCCACCCCAGGGGTGGAGGTACCTCGGTGGCTGGTGTGGCTCGTCCGAGCGAAGAGCCCTTGGGCTGGGCTGGGGTGGGCAGGGTGAGTCCTGAGCAGGCCTTCAGGCAACCCACAGAAAGGGAAGGTACTGGAAAGTAAAAGACAAATCGTGCCTTTCAGGAAATAACTGGAAGGAAAGAGTAAATAAAATTCAGCTGCTGCTTGAAAGCATTTCCCTGAGTAGTAGAAAATACTGTCAAAAGCAGCCATTTTCCTTTCTATCTGCAGTAAATAGAAAAGGTGGGCAATGACAAAGAGGAGAATAGCAGCCAGGTAATACAAAGAAGGGCTGTGAAGCAGAAACAGAGGATTACTCTGTTGAGAGAGCAATGAAAAGGAGGCAGACCTCTCCAATCTTGTCAAAAGCTGAGAAAATGCAGAGAAAGACCGTGGCACTCTTCCTGGCGGTGGCTCAGCTGCTGTGGCCTGTGCTGGTGCTGCTGGTACTGGCCCTGTGCAGTGGCCCCACCGCGGGAGGGAAGGCGATACCTGCAGGGACCCGTGCTCCCGCCTGGACAGGGGTGCAGGAACCTGTCTGCAAGGAGCAGAGATGCTCGTGGGGAGACAGCGAGGCCAGGAGAGGCTGTGCTGAGCTCCTGGTCCGAACCATCTGGGACTCGTGCCAGCTGGTTATTACTTCCAGGCTGTTGACAGCACCGCTTTGGAGGCATGAGGAGCTCTCCTCTGGGAGCATGGTTCTGCACATCCTCCACGCTCAGTTCTGAAACCCTTTAAAACTTTCTCAGCACCATTGAACCTACCCATTTCTACTGACTGATGCTCTGGCCCCCAGCCTCCAGAGCCCACCATGGCTCAGGGGTAGTGCTGCTTGCTTGAGCATGCCAGCAAAACGTCTCCAGGACCCCAGCTGCCCAGAAAGGCAGAGGGCAGACTTCTTGCCTCTGCAAAAGAGTCTGAGAAGGCTAGTCCTGGATAAAATCCCTGCCAGGATAGCAAAATAACATCACCTGAAGGTGTATGCTACTAACTCTGTCTTACTGTGTTGCTGTTCAGCCCACATATTCAGTATGTACTGATATTTCAGGCTGCAATTTTGGCTTCCATTGGAATGAAAATTAATGTCTCTACCTTGCCAGTGAAGAAGTGCAGAAAAGCTCATTACTGGCTAGCAAGGAGAGTTTTATTTCAGATGTGCAATAGAGAAAGAAGGAAGACCCTCTATAGGGGCTTGGTGTTGGGTACTTGTATTCTTCTGTAGCTCCTGTACATTTGTTCAGAAAAGCCGAAAATGTAAGAAATCCCTCTCTCCATCTGAGCGAAGACTGGAACATGTTTATGGTTTGGATTTCTAATATGTTCTCCATCACTATCTGCTGGGTTACTTTGGGGAAAGCGTTTTCCTGCTCGTTCCCCAGCTTCCCCAGCTGCAAAATGGAGATACTGAGACTGTTTAGAGCTTAGGGATGTGTAAGTGGAAAGCAATGTAAAAGAACAGCATATTGTGAGATATAAGGTTTCACCACATCATGCAGTAAGGGAAACAGAACTACTAAATGTTCTTATGTTTCCACAGATTTCTCTGAGTTCAGGCTTATCTTTAGCAGAGAAAGTGGCTATTTTACAAGCATGAGTCGCACTCCAGCGCACAGCTGTGCCTCTGAGAAGTAATTGGATTTGGTACTTACCTTCCTTTTGAGCCTCTAGAGTTATTGTCCCAGACATAGACCATTGGGGGGGGAAACTATTTTTAATCAGACTTAATCAGATTTCAGCTGCTTGCATTAAAAATTGTTTCCCTGATCATACCTTGAAGTAAATATGACAAAATCAGCTCTTAATTCTCAGTTACACTGCTGTCAGCAGCAGGAAAACCGAAGCTGGTCTCTCATGCCCTAAGGAAAACCTCTCTGTTTGCCTTGCCGTGGTCGGAGCCTGTATGAGCAAAGCAGGGACAGAAAAATCGTATCTGTTCTGAGATTGCCGTCCCACGTGTGCATTCCAGGCTGTGCTTGAAAGGAAGACCACTGAGGCTCTGGCTGGCTGTTTTTCAGTCTGCACTTCATTTTCTTCTGCCAACTGGCTCCCTGCTGAGTTGCAAACTGTAATCTTCAAATTATCTGGAAAACAAGCACACCCCCCCTCCACACCCACACCCACACCCCCCCCCCCCAATATATATATTGGAATGGAAATACGTGCAGGCTCTGTGTTTTCTGTAGATCAGATCTCTCTCATCTGGAGTCTAAGGTCTACCCTGCAAGGTAGTTTCCCCTCGTGTGAGACGCATCTCGATGTCTGCTGTTTCAGCAGGTGCAATATGGGCAGAGTGCTGTTGCGCTGGGCTCTTGCACTGACGAAGACCATTCTTTCATCCCCTCCCTTTTAGGTGTTGAACAGACTTGGGCATCCCTCTCAACTTTTTCGCTCTTCCCAGTCTGAGCACAGAGTTGTAAACCCAGTGAAATCTTTTTCCTCCAGGTATTCATTTTGGTCTGTGTGGAAGATGTTAAGAAATCACTGAAAGACCTTAGCTTAAGCTAGGATAATTTATGGAGGGCTTTACGCTTGTATTTTCTTAAACTAGTCTCCTTTTTTGGCAGCTGATAAACAGAAATTAAGACGACTGGTGTGCAACCCTTGCACAGGTTCCAGGCATGTTGCTGATTTTTTATTATTAAATTTTGCACGTGAAGGAGTGATCATCACCGTTCTTTTTATGCCAGCCCTGGCCAGCCTGCAGTTGTATGTTGTTGTGTGATGCCTTCACGATGTTACTGATGGTGGAAGCTGAAATCCTGAGCACCTCTCTGTTAGTGAACGCACTGCTGCAGCTGGGTGGTACCTACACCAAAACCTTTTGTCTTCTAGAGGTCTGTGAGTCGGGTTACTTCTGATGTGTTGCAGTAAGTCCTTAACCTCTAGCAGTTCTTGGGGTTTCACTACAAAAATCCCATCTTCCTCGGCTACAGGTGAGCCATGTCTGGGAGAGCTTTACAGCCCAATCCCAACTTGTGCTCCCATCGCATCGTGAACTCGTGCTTGTTTTCCAGCTCCTGCTGCTGCCACGCGATGAGCAGAACCGCCGCGATGCTTGGCAACGAGGCTGTGCCGCGCCAGCCGTGCTCGCGCGGCTGTGGCACAGTGCTGATGCAACTCTAAAATGATCATTTGCAATAAGAAAGCAAGCATGGAAGGTGGGGGAGTACAAAACCCAAGGAATTATATTTGGAAAGCTTTTGGCTGTCTATGCAACTGATGTAAATTGGTTTCAGTGGGGCTCGATTCACTAGCCTCAGCTGAAGACCTGCCTCTGAGTATTTTTGCATTCTTTTTCTTCTTTACCCAGAAAATGCAAGAAGACTTTAAAAAAAAAAAAAAAAAAGGAAAGAAAACATTAAAGAGCCCAGTTTTTCTTATAGCTTTGCTATGACATTTCATAAAACAGATAATTGTAGAGGAGATAAAAACACCTGGCATTTTTGAGCAGAGAGAGCGGAGATAATTTGCATATAGGTCAAGAAATACCAATGTTCATTGTTTAGTTTTTCACTGAAGTGCTTAAATAACATCCAGTTGAATCCAGAAACAAAGCTGAAAGCGTAGAGGACAGAGCTGATTCCTGCTGCAGGTTCAATTAAATCAACATGGCCTCTGGGGAATTTGGCCCAGTATAAATATCCCTACTGGATTATTTTTTTTTTTTTAAATGATGCATTTGAGAAAAATGAAAGCAATTCTGCCAACAATTTTATAGAGACAATCAGACCTTCTCAAAATGCCTCTGATTTTGCTTTCAAAAGAAATTGCTGTGTTGATTAGGGTTGTACTTACTGTGTTGCTTGGGTCTTCCAAAGGGATCCAGAAAACAACGAAAAAGGTCGTAGGCTAACGACACTGGAGGATGTAGACAAATGCTTAATTTCAAGTCCATGCAGGCAGTATTTCCTGACAGAATTAACTGAAGGAGGTGGGCACTGGGAGCCCTATGAGCAGCACAGCATGAAGTGGTGCAACCGGAGATGGTGGCCAGGGATCCGGTGCGATCCAAACTCTTCTGTGCTGTTCCAGATAGTGCTTGAATCATCAAGCAGCTGGGGTGCTTGGTGGGCACCCAAATGTGACTTACGTTGGCAGATTGGCAGGGTCATTTATCATCTCTGTGAATATGAAAGGTCTGTGATGTGGGCCACAGCCTTTTAAAAACGCCTTTTGTGACTTGAAATATCATTTATACCTGTTACGGTCTTATGAAAAGCACTGATGGCTACTCCAATAGCTGTGGCTATAACCATTCAAATCAGGTAAAATTATTAGAAGAATATGTTCCTTTCTTCATTGTGTCATATTCTGTTACAGAATGAGAGGTCTTCCTGATGATTAGTGTCCTGTTAAACAACTGGAAAAGGCTGGAATTAGTAATTTTCATAATGGGGCAATGGTAAGTGAGACCAAATAGATCTGTGAAGGACCTGCTGCTTTACCTGGTCACCATTTCCCTGGAAAAGGGGCCAATAAAATGGTGGCTGTGGTTTTCCAGCTATAAATAAAGCAGACAGAAAAATTTTCTACAGCTACTCAATAAATGCTTGACCAAGAAAAATGTCAAATGAAATTCAATGTCTGTATGCGCACTGGGAAAGAAATAACTCTAGTTATAGGTACATAAGGATAGCTCTAAATTAGCTGAGTCTGCACAGCAGTGCCTCCAGCTCGGAAGGGGTGAAGGACAGCGAGGGAGCACGCGGCCGGCGATGGTGGGGATGATCGCCAGGCCCCAGGAGCAGCTTCTGCCCAGAAGGCAGCAGCAGGGACTGCGGCTCTTCCAGGTGGGAGAGAAGCAGGTAAAAAGGGCTGAAGGTGTGAAAAGCCAGGCACGGGGTGGAGAAACACAAGTGAGGAACGATCTTTCCCTACAGACAATGTGAGAAATGGAAGCAACCTAGAAGATTACTGGGCAGTGGGTTTAAACCTCTGCCCTGGACGAGGCACAATTAAGATAGGATACTCGCTGTCGGAGAGAGCTGTTAGAAATGCACAAAGATTTTCGCAAGATTTCCAGCAAGGGGAAAATTATGGATACTCATTCTCATCCATTGGAGGATTCGGCAATAAATAAAACATCATTCATTTACGTTATCCATGTATTCAACACCTGATATGCAATAAGAGGGCAGGGATGGCTTGTACAGTTGCTTATTACAACTTGTAGAAAAAAACAACAACAAAGGATTAGATTAGAGAACCCAGGAAAAACAGTTTCTGCTGGAACATTATAAAACATTAGGATGCTGTTAAAGCAACTTAAATCAGAAGAAAGGGAAGTCGCAACAGGAAAACAGGACAGCATTGTGTGTCTGTAATCGCGTTAGTTCTAGCTGGCTAATTGAGTTATAAGTTAGAATTCACTTTGGAGAGCTCGAGGCACACATCAATGCAAATCAGCATTATTTAGTCATCGCTAGCTCTTGCAGGCAGAGTAATCTGATAAGAGCAAAGAACTAGTAATGATAGATTTATTGCATTTTTCACCCTACGTGCCTTCCAAGCACTTAATTTGCAAAGTTTGCCAGTTAATACCTCCATCTGTGCTATCAAAAATTCCCTTTCTCTTCCCAAACTTTATTAACCTGGCAAGAACATCCAAGACAGCATCCTGTATCTCAATATATAATCATTGCAGAAACATTTTTTTTCATAAAAAGAAGCGCGTGACCTTTGGCGAGATAGCCTCTGTTTTATTTACAGCCATTAGAGGTGATTTACAGCCATTAGAGGTGATGAGAACAAGCTGCCCTTGCTCCTTTGGCCTCTGGGTAGAGAAATTGCATGGGTTGCCTCAAAAATCACATAGCAGTTAGTCCCAGACCTCTTAAATCCTGATCCAACCTCTTACCAAGAAGTCTAGTCTTTACATTTGAATCAGTGGCAAATAAAGCTGATCAAAAATCCTATTGAAATTCTGATAGAAAAAAATGCTTGCTTTTTTTTTTTTTTTTTTAAATCTTTTTAAGCATCTTTGATGAGGGCAGGAGCCTGTGCACCTGAATTTATGTCAGGAGATTTCCTACCTTGCCTTTAACCACAGCAGTTTCATTGTGCGGACAACAGAACTGAGCCACTGGCATTTCCAGGAGGTTTCAGTTCTTCATTACTGGTGATTTGTCCAAGAATTTGTTGGCAAGGAATTTCTCTTGGATAGGCATGTTTGGGGACAGATTCCCTAGCTGGCCTAAATCAATATGAATTTGCAAAAGCTGAAGAGCTGTACCTGTTCTACATTCATTGGGTTTTTTTGTGGTTTTTTTCTCAGTATTACCAGCCAAAATGAACAAGAAACAGGAAAAAAGGGAAGGAGGGAGGGAGGGAGCATACGTACTGCAGATGCCAGGTGGAAATGGGTGGGCTCCCATTTTAGTTTCCTTGCAGCTTTGGGCTTCAATTTTTGCTTCAAGTTTTGCAAGCATTGTTTGCCTGTATTAGCAACAATACCAACAATATTTCATTCAATTGTTCCTAGGTGTTCTTCTTGTTTAAGGCCTGTGCATAAATTATATGCCAATGTATGAACGCCAGTGTCCCTGATCACAGAAAAAATTGCATTTGGGACCTGTTGTGATTTCTATTTCAAGCTGTCGGGAAATTCCCATTTCCTGAAATGAATCTTTTTCTTGTTCTAGGAAGTGTAGAAGGTGACCTACATTCACAGGCTTATTATCAGCCCTTTGCTGAAAGGATTCCTCCGTGCATGGAGGTTTTTTACGTTTCGAAGTTCTAGGTGCGAAGAAGCTCACAAGGAAATAGAGGGGAAAGGAAATCTGTGCCTGCAAACATAGCGTAAGTGATGATAAACTCAGAGCAAATGCCGCCTACGGCACACCGAGCCTCTCCCATCCTCTTGCAGTATTTAGATAAGCTCCGCACCGCACGCACCTTAGGCACCCGCGAGGAGACCGGGGTAAACCGGGAGACTGCGGCATTAGGATTCCTGGCCGCTCTAGGAGGCTGCTGGATTTCAATATGTTCTCCCATATGTTTTAACACTTTTGCATTTCTTCCATCTGTTTCTGGGAAATGTGAAGGAATTTAATGATCTTTTCTAGGGTTATTAAACCAACAGCTGTTGTCATTAATAGAGGACATTCTTTACGGCAGCGTGCAAATTCCAGTGATAAATCCAGCCCTGCCACCCTGTATTTCTTTTTAATGAATACAGCATTTGTACTGAAACTGAGGTTACGAATACAGTGATTTCTTAAACTATTATTTTATGATATAGCTTTGGCATAAAAATAGGGCTTTTTTTTTTCTCGTCTTGTTCCTGATTGCTTTTGCTATGAAATACATTTTATGCTGGATGAGACAGAATTTTTTTTTTTTTACATTTCCATTTTCCTTCCTTCTCCCCTTTTTGTTCTCCTTGCCAAAAAGCAAACTGAAAAACTGGGAGAAAGTTGCTCAAAAGAATGGAATACATCACAATAGAATAGCCATTATTTGGTGAAGTTTATTTGCAGAAAGAAATTATCTTTTCCTGTTCATTTTAAAGGTTCCTCTGACATGCAGAATTGATGGTGACTTTTATTGTATTTGGAGCATATTTTTGCCTTCAGTGACTTATTGTCCTGCATCATAATGAAGGCTGTAAATATCTGCTTGGATACACTTTATGTCTAATTACACACTATCCTGTTTTTCAATACTTTCACTTAATACTGTGTAGTAAAGAGCTTTTTTGCTGCATCACTCTGATTTTCCTACTATTTTTTTTTAAATAGTCACATAACCCAACATAATAATTACAATTTTGAGCTCAGTGAAATACATAATGTAAGGTAATGATATTTTATGTACTTGCATAGTGGCCCCTTATCTAATCATTTCAGTAACTTTTCTTGAATATTTAATATTCTCCTGAAGGCTGTAAGAGCTGCCTAGCACCTGCAAGTGGGAAGAACAGAATATTCCAGGGCATCGGAATCTTCTTTGGGCAGGCTTGCTTTGCCTGTACGGCTGTCATTCCAGGCTTGTGAAATGCCATAAGATGCGGTGTGCTTAAATCAGATTCAAAACCAGATGCGATTTGAACTTACGTCCCACTTAGTCTGGATTCACAGAGTGTGAATATCTGGCTGCTGTATAGGAGTCAGAATAAATAGGTTTCGACGCATTCATCTTGCTGGGCTGCAAATGTAAGTGATTAAATAGTGGAACTGTAAAATGTACCTGTTTATTGTCAGATACTGTTTGTAACCAACTTAATTTCATTCTGGGGAAGGATAAGTGGAGTTCTGATTTCTGCAGTTTGAGACGCCAGCAGAGACTGCTCTAATCCCCTTCCCGCATCTCGAGGAAGCCTGTTGCAGGGTCTGACCACCCTCTCGGTAAAGAAATGCTTCCTAATGTCCGGTCTGAACATCCCCTGGCGCAGCTTTGAGCCATTCCCAGGCGTCCCGTCCCTGGATCCCAGGGAGAGGAGCTCAGCACCTCCCGACGTCCCCTCCTCGGGAAGCTGCAGAGAGCCAGGAGGTCGCCCCGCAGCCTCCTCCTCCCCAAACCAGCCAAGCCCAGAGAGCTCAGCCGCGGCTCGGAGGCCATGCCTTCCCGCCCCATCACCGGCTTGGTTGCCCTCCTCTGGACGTGTTCACGGACCTTTGCATCCTTCCCAACGGTGGGGCCCAGCACCGCACACAGCGCTCACGGCGAGGCCAGCGCCGGCTGCAGCGGGGCAATGGCGTGCTCCTCTGTGGCTGGTGTTTTACTGGGGGAGGTACTGGAAGGAAAGCAATTAACAGTAGAAAAACATGGTCTTCTAGCATCACTTTCAAAGGATCTGAAGTATCCAACCAGTGTTAAAGTTGTGAATAAACAGCCAGGAGACTTCTGATGAATTTCATTTAGGAGTAATCACTGTATTTGTGTCATTAATAAATGAAAACAAGAAGAAAATGCTTTCCTGTTGTCTTCTGTGGCTTATTCATCCTGCACCTTAAAAAACAAAGCACACAACAAAGTAGTTTTTCATCTTGACTGAAATGCATTTTAAAATTAATTGTTTTACTGGCTTGAAAGCTTCATAAATTGGATTAGAATCCCATATATATACCAGCCACGGGTAATGGGTGATCTGGCCTGTTTGTTATCTTTCTAATGATTTTCTCACCTAGCATTTTAATTAAAATAATCCCTGCACCGACACCGTAAGCAGAAATGGGCAGGAGCTGAAATATTCTCTCTGCCATGGGAGAAGATTTGGGGTGAAATTACCAGTTTAAGGGGGATTTACCAAACCCGCACAAAATGCAGATATTGGAACCTGAATTAATTAGCATGGAAATGATTGAGCACAGTTAAATGCATAGGTCTTCAGCATTGCTACCATGAGAGGAAAGAATAAGAAATGAAAGAGATGGGATAAAATGAGCAAGAACAGGCAGAGAAAAAGCAGATGTTTCTTAATCTCTGGTAGTCCTTCCAATGAATTTACAGACCAGTCCAAGGAAGCCATGCTAATGATTCAGAATAAATAGTTTCATTGTAGGATATCCATGTTCAAGGGCTTCTAGCTGCATTAAAGGTAATTAATACATGATTATGCATCGAAGGGCTGTATGCTGTCACTTGGCACGGCAGTATGTGCCGCCTTTGGGAAACGGAAAGCAATAACTGAAATTTAGGGGTCTTCACAGATTCTTTGATATATATTCTTTTTTTTTTTTTCTGAGCCCAAACTCTGTGTTAAAAGTAGCAATCCTTTTCCCAAAGAGCAGGTGCTCAGATATTACGATTGTGATCATCCTCTAACTTCATGGGTGTATGGATAGTGGGACAGATGTACGGCGACACAGATGGATGGATTAAACACTTGACATTCACCTCTGCGGAGAAAGATCCCGTTTTGAAATGTAAAATGGAACTGAAATAGAAGTGGAGCCTGTGTGAAATTTCAGCCCTGGTGTGCATAGTTACTTTGAACAGAAATATTTGCTACTTTTTTGACAAGCTGGATGCTCAGTCTCCTTCTTTCAAAGGAACGAGAAAGCAAAAGGAAAAATGCAACTCATCTTTAAAGAGCAGCAGGAACTCTGGATCATTTATTCCTTACAGCATTTCCCCTTAAACAGAACTTTCCTGTGCATGCTTCAGGCTGAGTTTTTAGAATTGGTTCTGGGCTTTATTTTCTGCTTCCTAGGGAACTCATTTGGAGGCGAGTTTTCTGCCAAAAGTGGGACCCTC
Source organism: Platalea leucorodia (assembly GCF_965183815.1). NCBI lineage: Eukaryota > Metazoa > Chordata > Aves > Pelecaniformes > Threskiornithidae > Platalea > Platalea leucorodia. Next base: position 12,245,144 of record NC_138838.1, on the reverse strand, counting down.
AGAAAGAGAAGAGGGTTAGAAAGACACTTGTTGCCCAGGAACCAGGGACCCTTCTTCCCTGCCCTGGGTGCCTGTGCCTTCCACCCCTGCGTCGCAGGGGAACCCGGCTGCTGCCGGAGGGAAACGAGCACCTCCAGCCCCAGCTGCTTCCCCTGGGCACGGAGCTGCCTTGGCGCCACGGGCAACACGCTGGGAATTTCCATACTTCTGTCCTCGCCCGCTGAATTTGCCAAAAGGTCTCTGCAACGCTCATCTCGGCACGCGTGCTCGAGCAGTGCTAAGAAGAGCCCTCTCTTCGTGGGGTCCCTCGTGTTTCAGCGACACGGAAACTAATAGCGGTGTTGATGTTTGAGGAGTGGTATTTCTTCGCAGCTGAGCAGCAGTTATAAAAGAAATATCTTTTGCATCACGGAATTAAACAAATATCTTTGTTAAGGGGAAAATACAAGACAGATTAAAACTGTCAGCCCCAATTTGGGAAGAAAAAAGAACGCGTCCACTGGCTGATCTGATTAGAGAAAGGGGATCAATGAAGTGTCAGCCTAATTTTGCTCTCTGATTAAAACCTGAAGTACAGAATATTCTTGAGAAGAGAGTTCAGAGTCTCATCACTTTGAGTTGAACTCTTTTACCCCTTTCGTACTTCTGACATGAGTGTGCAGCTTGTGGAGACAAGGAACATGAGTGATAATCTGAAGGCGGGTGTTTAGAAAAGGAAAAGTAATCAATGCTGCATTTTATCCCTCCTGGCTTGGTGGTAATGTGCTCCAGGTTATAGCCTGCCGGTCCATTTCTGCAGGCCTGGAAAGAGCTTCTGAGTGGTGGGAGAGCTTAGGCAGAAGGCTTGCTGGTGTGGGAAAGCATAGCAGGCAAAGGCATTGCCAGAAGCAAGAGAAGGCAGGTAATGCAGAATATTGCCCTCCCTACCTAAAGCCATCTTTGGAGCAAGGCACCATTACCCAGGGCTCTGAGGAACACCTGAACCTCAAGTTTGCAGAGTTTGTCGTGAAAAAGCCCTAAATTCAGACGGCTTCCATGAAGAAACAGAAGCCAGAACTAGAATTGCCAGCTGCAGGATTAGACCAAAACACGCACCTTTTCTTGTCTATTAAGCTGCTCATTTATGTGGAGTTCCCAGTTAACCCTTAGTTCTGGTCTCTCTCTGCCAGACCAAGGGGCATTAATTGCCCCAACCAGCCTGCCCTGCAACCTCTGCCCATGGCCAAGAGCCCCACTTGCAGTCAGGCCAGTCCAGGTACACCACGTCCAGCCCCGTCCCCTGCTCATCCAGACTCCCTGACTTCTCAGGTTGACCTTGGCTGCGACTCGTTGCCTTGTGCGGTCTGGCGATGCCTGGGCTGTCAGCAGGACCTGTGGCTGTTGCCATCCTGCCTTGCTCCGGTGCCGGGGGACTGTGTCCTGCTGCTGCAGTCACTTCCCAGCCCGTGCTGTGGGTACCCTCCGCTCCGGCTTGTCCTCCCTCCTGGGGCGGCCGTGCTCCTGCTGTTCCCCAACACACTCACAGTCCTCCCCTCTTTAAAGCTAGGCTTAATCTGCAGTATTGTCACCGTTGTGTGGAAAAGTCGCATAAGATATTCACTGCATTTCAGAAATGAAGACTCCATCCTGAAAGGGGAGATTGCATTTGAAATATACCTGGGCTTGGTAATGTTTTAAGTATAATGCCTCCAGCATTTTTCACTTTCAAGGTGACAGTAATTGAAAGATGGATTCCTGCAATTTTGACATTTATAATTCGACTGAGAAAAGGTCAACTTCTTCACGGAATCTTGTTTAAACTGGTAGAACGGCATGGAAATGTCACATTGTCTTTCTGATAGTGGCACCGGTGCTTTGATTAACAATAGGTTCAATCTGTAATGCAGAGTAAAACCCAAATGCCACAAATAGCTCAATAAGAGCCTAGTCCAAGTGCCTGAGAGATCAGTAGATTCCACTAGTTTTGGGATCTGGTCTAACTGAAACGCTGAGATAAAGATAAATTGGTGTCATTATTCAGAAATGCATTATTTAGGCCTTGTTCAGGAGCCCAGTAGCTGGAGAGGAACCCTCCGTGGGACGACCCCACAGGTGTCCTGGCCCTGGGGGTGCTAATGGGCCAGCTGGCCCCAACCAGCCTCACCTGAGACCCCCACGCCTGCCGTGCTATTTAGGCTCAGCTTGGGGCCATGTTGCCTTCCTTGCCTGTGCTGCAGGACCACCAGTCCTGGCTCCACCACAGCCTGGCCATGGCCATCGCGACTGCGTTGCCGGCTCAGTTGGAGGTTTGCAACGGGAGCTTGGTGAGTCGTTTGGGTCTCCCACTGCTCATTTGTCCTGTTTTGGCTGATGCTTTCCCTGATTGTAGTGGGACTGGGAGGTTAAATCTCAAAGTAACTTGCAAAATCCTGTGCTGGAGGCTAAATGGCATAGGTCTAGAAAGCTGGTGTGATGTCTCTTATATGGCCAACCAGCTACAAGGGCTGGGCTTCCCCTGTAGATATTTTCAGTGTTAATTTTATTTCCATTGATTGCTGCCCCCCCTTTCATGTGAAGTTTCAGCCTCTGGTTTTATGAGAGTTCATGGGGTGGAGTGTGCTTACTGCCTAGCACCTGCGTCAAAACAGATTTTTGGCTCTAGAAATGCTTATTCTGGTGTCTCAGGGGGCCTCTCTCCCTTGCAGCTCTTGCTTTGTTTGCATCTTCTATGCCATTGCAGCAGTATGCTAGTCCTGCCTTACGCTGGCTGCAGACTGAAAGTGTGCTTGATTAACTCTTCCAGCACATAATGGCATTTGAAATGTGGCTGTGTGTTACTGGATGAAGAGTGTGGTGATGGTGATAAAGGCTATATTGCTGTCTTTGTGATCAGAGATCTGGATAAAAATCAATTGTTTGGATCTCGTATTGCTTCCGCCGGCACTAGGAAGCGGCACTGCCGGGCAGGCTGAGGAGGGCACCGGAGAACGGGAGAGCTTCTGGTGCAGGGTTGGGCCCTGGGAGCTGGGCCTGGGCAAGGGCTGGAGATGATGTGGGTCAGCAGAGTGTCCACAACACAGACCTGCCCCTGCTGCCCACAGGCACTGGCCCCTGGGCGCTGCGTGGGCTGGGGCTGGTAGACGTGCAAACAGGGCTGCTGTGGCTGTTCTCTGCAGGTTCACGGCTTCAGGACTTGCTCTCCGCTGTTGCTGAAGCGCAGTGTGGGTCCGATGACCCGGACGGTGCCCTGCAAGGCTGTCTGTGAACACAAGGGTTGGGGATGGCTGCTGGAAGCGTGGGGGGATTTGAGTCTTGCTGCTGGTCAGCCCTGTGCATTGGACGCGTAGGGGTGGTTTGTGCGTTTGTTCTTTCCAGGGCATGCGGCAAGGGTCAATTTGATGAGAAATCATAGTGTAGGGGAAGAGCAAAATCTCATCAGAAGTGAGACATGGGAGTGATAAATCTTGGTAGGTTTTTCAGGAAAGGTTTTCTCAGCTTTAGTGAATGAACAGCTGACAGTTTTCTTTGTATTTAATCCAAACAGTTGTTTACATACTCAAAGGAATGGTGCTGAGCTCTGAAGGTGGGGAAAGCTGAAAATTATCTGAAATACAGATTCTTGAACTCAATTGAAGCTGTCTCTGTTGATGGGATAAATTACAGCATCAGCTTTGAGCAGAGATGCTCAGGGAAACTTCCTTTTCTGGGAAAACTGGGGCGTGGGGCCTGCAGCTTCGCTTGCCAGTAGCTTTTGCAGAAGATCTGCTTACTCTTCTATCTGTGGACATTGCAGCTAAAGATCCAGCTTTCCAGCCTGTGCGTGGTCTGAAGCTTTGCTGTTGAACATGGGGATGAATCTGGAGGATGTTCAGTGCCCTGGCTGGTGGTAATGGCCCCTGTGTGCTGCTCCTGCCTGGGGAGGCATGGGCACCACTCTGCTCCCTGTGCTGCGGGGAAACTGGGGTCATGGGGACACACAACCTTCAGTGCCGGTGGCAGTGGAATTTGTGTAATATGAAGTTTGTTTCCCATAAATTTCAGGAAGAGCTGAGCAGTTTGCAAGGGATCTGGCAAAGCAAACGTGGGCATTGCAGAGGATCAGACTATTAAGTTATTGCTGGCTGCACAGACAAAATATCGTGATGCCCGATGACAGCTTATGTTAGGAAAGCGTATAATCTTCTGTACGTGGACCTTCTTTGCTGGAATAACTTTATCTGACAAAAGTCAACCTTCAAGCATGTTTAGGAAAAAAAAGTGAAGTGCTGCCAGATAGAGGAGGCTTCTTGAAATAATCAGTTGATGTAATATTTTTCATCAACTGACTTTTCTGAAAGACAGTCTCTTGTTGCAATAGTTTATCTTCAACTTGCAATTTTCGGAATGGCCGTGAACCAAGTATCACATGTCAGGAAACATTTTCTGCGGACTGACTTAGTGCTGCAAGTTTCTATTTATAGAGTCATTGTTTGTGTTTATTTCCAACACACTTTGCTATGAAATCCTTCCAATAATTCAGGAAAATATAAACAACAGAAGTTGCTGGGCATGTTACAAGTGTGCTGTCAGGGGAAAAATATATCCTGGACCATCAGTCTTGAGGGTTGAAGAGTTTTATAAGGAAAATCCCCTAATAATAGAGTAGAAAAAGCTAAGGTGACACTTTAACAGGCTAGAAATGGATATCTGTAAAGAGCCAGCCTGGTGTGAAGGCAGGCATACGGGTGCGGTACGCAATGTGGGGGAGAAGTTTTTGTATGCAGTCTGCATCTGCCTCGTCTCTCCTTCGGCTTCTTCCGTGGGCTTTGTGCGTCTGGAGCTGAAGTGCTTCTCTTGTATTCACCATGTGTGCGCCTCAGTTTCCCTATCTGTTGCACCTTCTGTGATTTAACAATTTAAGACTGTAAATGGGTTCAAAACTCATGTTGACATTCACAGAAAATCATTGTGGACTCAGAAATGCAAAAATGTCTGACTCAGCCTGAGTGGCAGAGTGGAGGTCCCAAGAACATATTGGAAAAGCATCACTCGAAGCTTATTACAGCTGCATGCTCTTTTTACAGGTATCCTCTGACCCTCAGTGTTGCCAACTTGCTTTTCATGAGTATTTTACTTGCTTGAGTATCTTGGGAATCAGCGGAGTGAATGGATAAGTACAGGTTTGCATGTCATCACCAGATGAGAAGGGCTTTGGGCTTTCGCTTCCTTTGAACTGAAAGGTCTGAGACTTCTTGCTCCTCTACGTGGCAAGGAGGTCTATTAACATTTGACTTTCATACCTACAGCATTATCAGAATGACAAATTTCTTGACAGCTGCTTGCTCAAATTGTCACCCAGCATGTTCCAGTAAATTGTTGAGAGGTACTTGATGTTGAATGTGTAATGAGAATGCCTCTTGGTGCAGGTGGGCATGATCGGTCCCATTTTTCTTCCCATTTACATAAAATGTGGCAGTCCTGCTATTATTCATTTGCATAGACATCACTTGAATTGGAGTTAAGATCCTGAAGTGTAATTTGAATTGCTCTGAATTTAAGTCTGTTTACACAGAAATAAGTGTTTTCTGTGCTTGATGGTGGTCTGAATGTGCTGCCGGCCCTAGGGATGTGCTTAGAGGAAGGACAAGGAGACCTTTCACAGTCTCATTGACTAGCATCACTGCTCCTTGGTGAGACTAGCCATTTTCAAAGACCTGTATTCCTCTCCTCTGTCTTAATCTCTTTAGAATAAACCATTCCGTTGGATTGCCTGTACCGCAGCAGATGCTGCCGAAACTCTGCGTAAGTGGCCATAGACTGGTATTGTACCTGAGAGCAAAGCTGCGCCTCGGCTAACCGCGTGTGTGTCTTTGGTAGGCATCTTGGTTTCCAAGTGTTTCTGAGAGCATGAATGCTCTTACTGACTTCTAATTTTAGGAATCTATGCAGTCTGAATGAAGGCATCTTTATTCAAGATCAGTGTGAAGTGCCACACCGAGTACCAGAAAACCTGTATCCTTACAGGCTTTCTGCCTGAAACCAGTACAACCTGTCAACTCGGCAGCAGCTTGGATAATCGCTACAGTGCCTTTTATCTAGGATCTCTTTTCGTGTGTATTGCCGATTTCCTTATCGCTCCCACTTCAGTTGCTGGATGTTTCTATCTCCTTTTTGTATTCCAGCAGGATTTCTAGTACCCAGAGTGATCCAGGTGACGGGCTGTGTGTGGGGTGGTGGATTCAGGAATCACAAAACTTGATAAGTTTAAACTGGAAACAAATCCTGTGTCCTGCAGCTCAGCCAGCTGGAAACATCTGAGTCTGCTGATTATGAAGTAAACTAATAGCTAAAATGTATCCCTCAAATCACCTGACAAATATATTAATTAGAGCTTTTAAAGAAAAGTAATCCTCTAAATGAGCTGCTGATAGCAAGAACACTTTAAAACAGTGTCTCAGTGGTAGGGGGTTAATCTCTCTCCTGCTCTGATGTTGTCACCTTCTTAAATGGGTAGCACACGTGTGCATCATTACATGCCTCTAGTAGGAAGCTATGAAAATGGACACCATGCAAATATTTATTAAGGCTGAGGGAAAAAGGGACCCTTTCTGTTCCTCGCTGAGCAGTGAGGGATGGATGCAGCCTCAGTTTGCCCGGCAGCGGCACAGGGAAAGGCAATTATGGAGAAATATGCGCCTGCAGTGGAGGAAAAATAGAAGTTTAAGAGGGCTGGAGGAAGGATGCTGAAGCCTGACTAATAAAGTCCCTGGACTACTGCAGCCATGTATCTGAACGCTCAAGTGTTCAGAAGATCCACTGTGGGCAGCGTTTGGCCAAAGCACCTGCTGGCTCTGAATGAGGAAATGGTGATTTAATGACATCACGGTGAGCTTGAACTCTTATCTGAACGGCTGTTCTGCGGCTATGGTTTGGACCAAAGGGATGCCAATCCCCGACTGTTGATAAGTTGATAAGTGCTACAAGAGTAAACACCATTAACCACTAGTGCTTAAAATTTTCCAAAGTGGTAAGCATTACCACTGTTATGGCTAGCTCTTTTCATTCCTTGCTGCTGTTTTAATTATTTGGGCAAATGCAGGATAAAATAATCCATGACTGGTTTCTTTTTTCATAGTAGTTTTGCGCTAAAATGCAATGCTTTGAATGTAGGTAACATAAAGCTTCTAGGGAAAAGTGTCTTTTCATCTACGGGCTGGACTAGTTAAAGATGAAAAGATTTAGGGTACGAAGCAGAGGTAGCAAATCTTCTTTTAAGAGAAGGCTGGGAATGCTTTGTCCTGTGCTAACACTCGAGTACCACGTGCTCTGTCCCGTGGTGGTGTTTAACCTCATCACCTCTCCTCTGGAGAGTAGCTCTCTCTGCTCATTACCTTTCTCCCTAATGCTGTTTCTCCCAAATCATCTGATTAACACAGTGAATTTAAGCACATAAACTGTATTTGAGTTTTGTGGGTTCCATTTGTAACCAGAAGCATGGCTTGAGTACTTGAAAGTCTGTTTTCCCTAAGTGTACCCCTTATAAAAAGATATTTTCTTTCCCAACATGCCTTTCTTGCACCCTGAGAAACCATGCTACTTAAGCCCACGGGCTATAGAGTCGGATATTGAGTCAGGTAATGTCGCGCTGCTGTTGCACCGGTACTCGTGCTGTCCCCTGCGAACTTCTCTGCCTGTGTGAATTGTGCAATCAAACACTGATGGCTATTTAAGTTTTGGGATGCAATTCCTTTATTTACACACATGAAGAGATTGAGTGGAGGCTTGAATTAAAAGCTCATCCAACTAGGACAAACTTGTTTACAGAATGACTATAATGATATATTGTAAATCAACAATTCCAACATATCTAAAATAAATACATGTATGTAGCTCCATTTTAATTTTCATCTCTCATGAATTAGAGCCTTGCTGCAACTCTGCGTGGGGTAAATGACATTTTCCCACTATGTTCAGTAAGAGTGTGATCCAGTGCGGAGTGTGCCACATAATTACCGGGGGAGCAATCATCTTAGCTTTTCCAAGACAGTATTTAAGTGAAAGAAATATGTTCCGTAAGTGTTAGCAAAAAGTGGGGTTTTTGAGATGCTCTACTGATTTGGTAAGTAATCTTAAATTGTACACCCATTTTAAAAACACAATTTGTAGAGCATATTAACAGCACTGAGTGGGGTATGCAACTCCTCCTTTGTGTGGGACCTTCAGGTTTTTGAGAGGTTTATTTTTATCTGGCTTTGGAAACTCTTGGTAGAAAAAAAGCCTCTTGACATGTTCAGATTTGATTTGTTTTTAAGTGTTATGTAATTTGTTTATTATAATACATAGCAAAATGAAGATGTTTTTAACATTTAGCTCTGAAAATGTTAAAACATACCACTTTCAGAGCACTTATGCTTTTTTCCCTAAACTAAATGTCAATAAAAGCATGACACATTTGCAGGGCCTTAGAGGTTTTGATAGAACTGGACTTTTTAGCAGTGCTCCTGACTTGTGGACCTGCTCAAAGAATGAGGTGTACAGATGTCCCACTCCATGTATGGCTAAGGATGTTATTTTTCTTCCTTCAAATGATGTGTCAAAGAAGCACAGTCAGTTTGGAGTTGTGGAAAAATTCTTTCCTAGGTTAGGCAAGAAAAAATTTTTATTAACTGAAATTAGGAAAAGTGAGGAAGATACATAATGCTGAAGACTCTTCCTGTTATTTTGAAGTTATTCTCTTTTCTGAAGGCTGGAAATGTGTAGGTAGAACTAGAGGTGATTTTCTTTTACCCAAATTATTGTGAGTCCATTTCCATAGTGGTTAATGCCTAATTCCCAATGACAATGTCTCCTGCACTTTTCCAGGAAAGATAGTTATGATTATTAGCCAAAAATAACTGCACAGAATGCAAATTCACTGTTTGGTGTCTTAGATGAGTGAGAAAATGAGACTGGCCTTAAAGTGACTTGATGGGTAGTGAGCAATCTGTTCCTGGTGATGTGTCTGAGGGAAGGGCTCGGGTCCTTCGCTCGGGCTCGTCACCCAGCTCAGCCGGACGAGTCAGGATGCGCTGTTGCTGTTCTTTCTGCTGGGTACTTCAGATTTTTGGATTCTGTTTTTAGAGGTGGTCAGCTATCAGGAACAACATCTCACATGAGCCTATATGACATTAAGTAGGACCTTTGTAGATCTCAAACACGTTGAACAAAATCAGCCTGAAATCTTGACATTTACTGAAATGGTGCGGAAAGGAATCATTTACTCAGAAGGTGGCATTTCTGAATTAACAAAAGACACTCCAATAGATATCAGGAATGGGACCAGACTTCAGAGATCAATAGTGTAGAAATCCCAGACCTGAGCCTGATGAATTGATTCACTGAATTTTTAATATCTACAAAGAGAAATGAACTATCTGTCCTGCAGTTCATTGCATCCTAAGGTAGACCTTTAAATTGGTCAAATGACTTATGCTCTAGTGTGCCTGCTTCTACTTACACCATTGATTGGAAAGCAAGTTGAGCTAACCACCTTGCCTGTAGGTTCGTCACTGGTGTTTTGAAGTTGGATTTGAAGTCCCCACTCCAAAAGAGGCTTGATGCAAAACATCTTGGTCAGTGGAAGATTCCCCGGGTGGACCTCTGTTTGCTACAGCTCTCATTCCTGCTCATGAGCTTTTGGAGGTTTGTGGCAACAGCATCAGCAGATAAAAAGTGCAATCTCTCTCTCCAGGATAACTACTTGTACACCCGTTATTCTCGTGGGAGTCTGAGGCTGTGAATCACTGTTAATGGTTTGGAGAATGAAGAAAATTCTTAGCACATACTGACGTGTTATCAGTAAATATGTGCTATTAAAATGATCGGCAGTTGGTACAGCATGTTTGTGTGGATGGGTAAGATTGAACAACTGCAACTGAATAATGCTGAAATATAAACCTGTTTTCCTATAATCCTCTTAATTACCATACATAACTTCTATTACCAAAGAGCGTATAACTCTACATGTGCTATGTAGACATCCCCACATATTTCTGAATGTTTTCTTAAGCGATCAACAAAATAACGGTGTGTTGAGATTAGATACAGGAAGTTTGACCCTTGAAGGTTAATATTTTTTGAATTAATTGAGAAATCCCCAGTGGATCATCCAGAGGAAGGTAATTACGTTTCTTTTTCAGTAAATTGAGTGCTTCACTAGTTTAACAGATTTTTTTTTTTCTGGGGAAATATATGGTAGAATATAATGTTCATTAACTCCTTCAAAGAGCAGAAGCTTGCTCCTTCTATTGAGACGATGCTTCAGAGTTTCTAGGAGAAGCCATTTTCTTGGATGAGCATTTAGACATAATTTAAGGCATGCATTTATTTTCAGTAGCAGACTGACTGTCTCAGAGCATAGTCTTGACACAGTTTGATATTTAGCATCTCTGAATGCCTTCAAGAAGAGCCCTTTAGTGTTAATGTCAGCTGCTTTTTCCCCTCCTTTCCATCTGTACCTGACCTCCTTAGTCTTACCTTCTTTAGATTAAATTGTTCTTCCTCCTGTTTTTCCTAACCAATTTCTTGAGACCTCGGATCATTCCCCTTCAGATTCTTTCCAGTTGATGTTTTGCAGCAGCAGCGTGTTGCTGACTCCCGGTCCATCTATCACCCACAATAATCGCCAGATGCCTTCCTGCACGACTGCTGCCTGCGCAGTTGTTTCTCACCCTGTATTTGTGTGGCTGGTTACTTCTGCCTTTTTCTTATTGACTGCCTGCGGGGGCAACCTGCGAAGCAGAAGAGGCCTTGGTGCTGTGCAAGCGCTGTTCAGCAATAGCTGAAGCACCCCTGTCTCATCCGCACTGTTTTGGTCACAAATCCAGCACGCAGCACCATTTGGTTTTATGCTGTCGATTATCCATGTCTTAAAAAGATCCAGAGGGAATAATGAGCATGATCTTCTATAACCCCTGTGTGGTCCTTTCTGTGACTTGGGTAAAGTATAGAGAGGCTGATACAGTGAAAGTTGTGTTCATCATTGCTAACACATTGAATTTGGGGGCTACAATTCTGCATCTCTTGATAGTGAAAAGACATGAATTCAGTTTCTTCTGAGGTCTGACGTTCCCAGGCACCCTGCTTGTACCATGCAAGATGATGTGACCTCCTGCCTCTTCCTTCTGGTGAACGGGTCTCCTCAAAGAGGGGGGAAGAGTACTGTTCCTAAAATAGCGGTGGCTGAACAATAGTAAGTGGCTTTGATTTTTGATCCTCAAAAGCAAAGAAACACTAGGCGGGGTATCCTTTGTATACAGCACTTATATGCTCACCAAAAAGTTGCTTTCAAGGCTGAGCTTTTAGCTGTGGACCCATCTGCAGCACTGCCATGCAGGTGTGTCAAAGTTGAAAACTAGATAATGCCAGTATTAGCACAGGCAAAATGCTTGATCAATTATAGGTAAATGAACAGGATATTTAATGGTTTTCCACATGAAATTCCCTGTGTTGATGTGCACACAGCTGACAACACTTAGGAGAACTAGCTTCAGTGGGCAAGCCACAGTTGCTCTAGTAAACCCAGAGCTGTTATAGACTTATTGGGCTTTGGGAGGTATAGGGTGGGTTCCTGTAGCAGCTCAACATGTGTCTTGTGTGCCTTCTAGGATGAAGTTAGTAGGGAAACCAGCAAAATCTTTGCCCAGCATGGGGTAACCTAGCAACAGGATAGTGCTGCAGAATTGCTTGGTCCTCCTTAGCATCGCACCTGCTTAATGAGCCATTCGGGGCTGATGCTTTATGCTTTTCTGTATTACCTATTTATAAAGTTTCTTTGAAACACCTTCACATGGGTTTCATGCAGAGCTCTCACTGTGGTGCCTGAGAGTGATGCCTGGTAACTGCGCTCAGCGTTGCTGCTGTGCGTGGGGGAATACATCGCTACGCAGGGAGCTGCACCCCACCTCGCTCCCCACTGTCAAGGCCGGGGAGTTTCCAGGAGCTCGGGCTGCTCTGCCACCTGGGAGAGCTGGTGTCCCCAAACCTGCGTAAGAATTCGTCCTGTGCAATACTCCATCCCAAAAGGCAGCAGTGTCTGGCAGACAAAGTAAACAAAGCGGCTTTGTGTAGAGGAAATCGTGACCCAAAACCTTTCTGGGCTTGCGTTTCCAACGTTGTCCTTTGCTGCGGTGAACTGAGAGCTGATTTGCCATATAGTAGTGAATTTGTATGGGGTCCATGTCCAATACTTTTAAGCCCACATGTGAAAAAGGATAACAGAACAGAGCCCTTGAATGTCTCGGGATTTAAAATGTATGTTTTGGGTTTTTGTATTTGCCTCTTAATTGTTCTCATTTTCAGGCTTTTTTTGTATTAGCTACCAGGCCTACAATTGCATTGTGTTTCTCAGTGGAAAGTTGAGGCTTTGATGTATTCCCAGCACTTCAGGAACCAGGGCTGTAAATGAATTACCAAATATCACCAAGTCAAGATACGTTGCCAAATCAGCAATGTGTGCCAATGGCTACTGAAGTCAGGGGAGTGAGAAATACTGATTAAGAGGGAACTGGTTCAGCGTAGTACATAGAAACAGTACTGTAGTTGCTTTTGTGTGCTAATATTCTGTCCTGTGTTGCATTTTAACATGGGTGAATTGATCAATAGATGAAATAATTGTTTCCATAATGCTAATGGCTGATTTTTAAGGATATTTCTATATGGCTTGTTTTCTGGTTGAATCAGTGAGCTAAGGCAGGACAATAATTGGAGTGCTTGGTATTAATGCCTGGCTGGCACAAACTGTTTTCCCCACTATTTTTTCTCATTGACAATGAAATAAACTGTGTTGCACTTAATTATATAAGTACAGGACTACAGCAAATATAATTCCTACCTCAATCCTTCCTTTATTAAAGAAACTTGCCAAAAAATTGTTCAAATTGCAACTGGGAGGGAGGGATTTTCCAAGAAACCTTAGCTTCCTAATTCCCTTAGAGGGGTGTGTGTAATTAATTAGTGCAGCAAGTAGGAGTAATCCTGTGAAAATGAATCCTTAACTGTCTTTCCACAAACTCTTAATGATGGTATCCACCTCTTATCCCATAGATTGCCTTTGGTTTTAGTCATTAGGTATTAAGCTAGAGAAGTTAAATAACTCTGTTCACTTGAATTGTATTTCTGAAGAAGGCAATAGTGCCATTAAAGCAGAGGAAACATGGAAAGAGGGTTTCTTAGCTTGGTTTAGAGGTAGTTTGTTTCAGCTGAGTTTGAACTCCTTCCCAGCTGACTTGAATTCAGTTGGCTTAAATTCAGCCTAAAGCCAATCTTAAACTACCTTGGGAGTGGGGCATATTTTGGCATCTGGGGGAAAACCATAAATTCAGTTTCTCAGTGAGGAAATCTTGTGTTCAGTGCTAAGAGTAACTCAAATGTATTATTGATATTTTCCAAATTTGTTTATCTGCTCAAAGCCTAAATTGTGACTCCTGCTTTCAAGTGACAGGAAAAAAATTGTTACTTCTGACTTTGTAAAAATTTCCCAGGAGGGAAATAACACCTTGTTAATTCTCCTTCTCCTTTTATATTAAGTACCACTGAGTTCAAATTACACCATTAATACATTGTTCTGTTTTTCAAGGTACAGATAAGATTTTTCCGGCAACAAAACCTGAAAGAAAGCAAACTGGTTGTGACCCCAGCAGATTATAAAATGACATTTTAATCTATAAAGCACATGAAATCCTGCATCATTTGCATGAGATTAACTCTTTGAGTCATGGGCAGTAACAGGATGGTGGTGGGCTGGAGGGCTCCTGGATGTGTGGCCGCCTCGAGGCGAGGTGCTGGGATGCTGCTGTGGTCCATGAAGTGCCGATGCCTACAGGTGTGTTAGAATGGCCCTGCAGTAAACTGCATCAGTGGGATCAGTAGATTAAGCTGCTCCCCAGCGTTGCTGTCACTGCCTGCCGGTGGCTACGGGCTCCTCCTGAGGCATGGTAGCTGCTGGAGCGCTGGCCTGTCCTGTGCCATCTCACAGCCTTGCTGGGACAGAAACGTGCAGCTAAAACTGAGAACAGTGAATTGTCGAGACAGAGTGATGATGTGTGCTTCTTACTGTGGACCTCTCTAATGCACTTGGAGAGGTCTTCATTGACACCAGTTCCTGCATGTGATAAGCATATCTTGATGTTGCTAATGTTGAGAATTGTACCAGTTTAATCTTAAATTTCCTTAAATTAGTTCATAACTCTGCCTAGACATTCTTCATTTGGTTTTAAAGTGGGTTATGCCAATTCAACTCAAATTGATCCTTAGCGATTTAAACGAACTGACGCTTCCATAGTACGTAATACTTTACAACATATTTTAGAGGGGGGGAGGAATCATTAAAGGTGGGATGCAAATGGAAAAAAGTCAATGCACTTTTAACAGAAACAGTGTGCCAGAGTAACCCTGTATGTTTGCTTTTCTTAGACAAAAGAAATGTAACAGTTTTCATCCGTATGGCTTTCACTAAGACACTTGATATGGTATGCAAGAAGGAAATATGGAGAACAAGTTATAAAATGGCTACAAATTGCAGCCATTTTGTGCTGGAAAGGACATAATTAGATTAAGCATTTAAAGATCAGTTTGGGCTAATGCTATGAGGAAAGTTGAGTGCCACAGTAGCCCCTGGTTTGAGCCCATCCTACCGCAGTCAGCATAGCACTGAAGGCAATTTCCATGTTGTAAATGAAAGTTGTAGTATCCAGTGTGACTGAATTGCACATACATCTCCTCTGTTCCTTTCTCCCAGATAACTGATATTCAGTTTTGATTCACAGGTAAGCAGACAAAAACTCTCATTGTGATGCAGAGTTCATTATTACAAATCTCCCCAAGCTTGCAAAGCAGAATAATGTAAGCCCAGGATATATGTCCTGCATACAGCATCATGCATATCAATGAAGCAGTTTAGAAAAAAATAAATAAATTAATGGTGCATAATGCACTTCTGACATCTGGGTTATTGCTGCTTTGCTGTGTTTGATGGCAGTAAGCAATCTGACTATGCTACTGTATGTATGTTTATTCTACAAAGTCAGGGGGCAGTGAAACACCACTTCTCTCGTACCACAGCATCCCTGTGACAACCTTCATGAAGGCAGAAACCGAGATTTGCGATTTGCCTTTTAGGAAGCAGCTTTCCTCTTCTGGCTCCAGAGAAGTGGACTGTTTCTGGGTGACCTGCAGCTTGGGATCTCGCTGTGAAAACAGTCTTGCCAGCCTGAATAAGCAAACCTTCTTTAAGGTTAAGCAATTGCGTTGCTCTTTGCCTGGTAGGCTAATCGTGACAAGCACAGGGGCCACTGGAGCTGTCACTGCTACCTGTGCAAAATGCTTTTGGTGACATTAAGATGAAAGGGGGTAGGGGTGTAGGGTCCCCTGCCTCTGTCCCAGCAGTTTCACGTGTGCAAAATGAGTGTGGCAGTACTACCTGCCGGGAGGCTTGCATCCCTCTGCACTGAGTATCTGTAGAAGAATAAGTTACTCTGCGGACTATGGCACAATTGGGAATTAGGTCCTGATTTCAGCAAGGATAGAGAAAAATAAACAGTGTGGAAGAGATCTTACAGGAGAATAAGGGCCTGGGTTACTACTTTGAGTTTAACTAAGGATTTGCATTTGTGCGCTGGCTGGGGAGCAGTGTGCCAACAAATTGTTCCTGTCTGAACTGCTGGCCTGGAACTGCAGCAATGTACTGGCATCAGGTTCCTTAGTTCAGTGAGCGTGAAACAGGAGAGGAGCACAGCTATCTTCTAGAAAGGTTGATTTATGCATCGAGACCAGAGTAATACACAGGCACTGGAGTTAATCTGTCTGTGGAGTTCCTATTTCCCTGAAGATGAGAAATCTGAGTAAGTCACTTGTGGTCCTGATAGAGAGTTGTGAGCAGCCCAGCTTTGAGTCGCATCCTTGAAGCAGAGGGTCATTAAAATGATGTTGGCATTCCTCTCACAGACCTGTATTTTATATTTAGTGTTTGAAGTCACTATTTCTGGCCTGAGAACTTACTTTGATGTAGGTGGAAAGGGAGACTGTGACCTTTCCCTTCCTTGCTCTGAGCTGGGGCGCTGGCTGGCTGTCAGCAGCGCTGGCCGCGCCGGGGCTGTCCCTGAGCCCGAGGTGGGTGCCTTCACCTGGGCCTGCTTTCCCCTTCCTCCCTGATGGGGCTGCAGAACAAAGCTTGTCAAAGTCTCTTTTGTGGTTTCGGAAACAAATTCAAAACGTTTGGAACGTAGCCAGAGCAGGGCAGCGAGGCTGGGGCAGGGGCTGGAGCACAAGGCTGGGGAGGAGCGGCTGGGGGAGCTGGGGGGGCTCAGCCTGGAGAAGAGGAGGCTGAGGGGAGCCCTCATCGCTCTCTGCAACGGCCTGAAAGGAGGCTGGAGCCGGGGGGGTCGGTCTCTGCTCCCCAGGAACAAGCGATGGGACGAGAGGGAACGGCCTCAAGCTGCGCCAGGGCAGGGTTGGGTTGGGTATTACGGAAAACTTCTTCACTGAAAGGGTGGTCAAGCATTGGCCCAGGCTGCCCAGGGAAGGGCTTGAGTCTCCATCCCTGGAGGTATTTAAAGGACGGATAGATGTGGTGCTCGAGGACATGGTTTAGTGGTGGGCTTGGCAGTGATAGGTTAACGGTTGGACTCGATGATCTTAAGGGTCTCTTCCAACCTTAATGATTCCATGATTCTATGACATAATTATAACCATGGAGACTGACCCCTTAAACACCAAATTTTGTCATAAGAATATATTTATATGGCTTTCCAAAGGCAGAAAAATAAAGTGCTGTGGAAAGTCCGGGCAAATGAAGCCCGGCACTGGTCATGCTGTACAAGCCTGTACCCATACAGCTGGTCAGTAAAGCAGAAGTCGGCACCTCTGCCTCCTCTTTGGGGCTTCCCTTCCACCGTGCTCGCCCAGCAAAGGGAGCGCACCAGCGTGGGAAGTGCCGCTGCCCCGCTCTGCCCTGCGGAGGCTGCTCCGTGTTCACAGGTGCTCCGGGCTCTGCGATCAGTGCAAATGAAAGGATGGGGAAACCCTCGGAGCTGTGCACCAGGAGCAGGATGCTGGTGAAGTCAGAATTTGTGCTTTCCACTGGATGCAAAACATAACAAACTTTTTTGTCCCTGTTACTGCTTTGCACAGTGCCGGCAATCTTTCCCTTTCCTTTACGGCACTGTAAGGAAATTCACCATTAACAGCCACTGATGATGGGGTTTCATGGCCAGCAAAGTCAGCTGCAGCCCGTATTTGCTCTGCAGTAGTGAAATTGTTTCCTTGGGTAAATTAAAGGCCTCCAGCAGTGCATTAATATTGACTGCATAAAGTTTGAATGTCTGAATGAAAATAAATAAGAAAAAGTAATTGAATTTAGAAGCCCCAAAAGGTATAGATCTTGGGTTCCTTATCAAAAAGAAGATACTTCATTTTAATCTATGGCTTAGGCCTCAGTCAATAATCACAAAGTGAGCTGGACATCAAACATTGCTAGTTTTGCCTATTTTATTATGCACAGATGTCTAGTTCCATTTCATACTGTATTATGAGCCAGGTGCTAAATTGCCTTTGGCTGCCTTCATAGGCCTAAGGAGTTCTTGCGGCTATCCCTAATGTAATTAAACATTTACACTCAATTAAATGAAAATTGTGTAGCCACATCGTGCTAAGATCTGATGCTACTTCTGTGTCTGTGTCGTTTAGGCAAGTTTTAAAACAATATTCCACAATGTTCAGGCATTTAGGTGGCAAACCTGTTGAAATATTTATAAACTGAGGGAAAGAATGTAAGTATGCCATCCCTTTCTTAATTGGTATTATTTTTAATGTAACAGTGCCAAGAAAAAATCTTGAGCCAAGGAGACAGTGGCGAATCTCCCCTTCCCAAGTAGCCAGCTAAGCTCTGTGTAACTTATTTCAACCTCTGAGCATCACAACAAAGCTGACAAATTCTCGTAGCCATGTAATGTCTCTTCTCGGCTGAGAGATGGACGCTTCTCTGGCCGCTGTGATGTGGCTGGGACAGCGGCTGGGCCCGGCAGCCCCGGCCGTGCTCCGGAGGCACCAGGTGCTGGCGCTGCCCGCGGCGCTTCGTCCTCCGCCTGCGCTGGTGACGGTGAGAGCACTGGCGCCGTTCGGCTTGGACCTCGTCCAAACCTGAGCTGCGCTGTAGCAGCTACTCTGGCTATGGAGAGAAATGCCTTCAGCTGAATTGGCCCTTTCCCTCCTCTCAAAACCAAAGCATCCAGCCAGGCAGTAAGAGCCTAAGAGGAGCTCAGGCTTTTAAACAAATAGTGTGAGAAAACCGTGACTGGGATGTTAAATCAGGAAAAATATCGGTTTTCTGGCACTTGGTCTCTTAAAGCTGCTTGCAAGTAAGCCTTGTGGGGTTTTTCCTGTGTCCTGAAATATTTCATGTTGCCCTTGATGCTGAGCTCAGGAGAGTGCTGTTGCTTACCTCCCCCAGAGGCAGAAAGACAAAGAGTAGGCAATTAAACTCATTCTCTACAGGAGGCTTTACAAGGATTTGCATGGAAAAAGAGCTAGAAATGAAAAGCAAATGAAAGGGAACAATTGTATCTGGAAAACAAGCTGGCCGAGTCATGTGAAAGGCTAAGAGGATATTAGGGGAGCAGATGTCTTGGATGCAGATCTTCATCCTGGACAGTGGCCTGTGTTTCACGATTTGCCTGTTATGGAGCTGCTTGCACCTGTGCTACCGCAGGGCATGGAAAACCTGCTGAGGCCGGGACGGGGGGCAGGCGGCGGCCGGGGGGGCTTGGTCTGCTCCAGCCTGCCAGCGGCCTCGCGGCACGCGCCGAGGTGACAGGGCAGGCGGCAACCATCTGTGTCTGCCTACAGCTGGTGGGGAGTAATGGGCAACAGTCAGGTCCAGAGGTGGGACATGAGGGATTTGGGAACGATATTATCCCGGCACATGGGTGGCATTTACCTAGATAATAAGATCCTTAGGGGAGATTTCTGTTTACACTTTTGACTGACATAATCTCGGTCCATCTTGGAGTCCCTCAATGTCATGATAAAAACAGTGATAGTTAATCCAAGTCCAAAGAGAAGGATTAGGAATAATTTTTAAGATGATGGGATCAAATAATTCACATCAGAATTAATCATAAATGAAGCTGAGTTGACAGATGGGCTAATTAACTTGGGCTCCTACCTTGGAACTGACAACTTTCTAAAACACCTGAGGCTTCTTCCTAGGTGCTTTCTGCACTTACTTATGGAAGGATGACTGCAGGGTCCCTGCAGCTGGGATGCGAGACTGCAGAACTGGGCTCATGTTTGTCTGAAGGTTTATTTTTAAACTTGACTCCCCTCAGCTCTGAACACTTGTGCAGCTCTGCTACAGACTGTACTGTGTCCTGAACGTGTGGGACCATACAGGCGATGAAGACTCCCGTTGTTTCTAATATCTAGACTATGAAGTCTATAGCATGGGCATCTATGCATCTAGATAATACCTTCATATCTCTAATTTAGAGCTCCTGGCTGACAGCACAAAGTGTTTGCCTGGGCATCTCTGTGTTGTGCTGGACTGTCCCTAAATCAACAGGTTGTAAATGTGTTGTCTCATATCGTACAGATTTTTCTAATAGCCACTGGTATTTTTATGGTTTCTGCTGAACGTTGGCTTAGCTACAGCTTACACGAGCATTTGCAGTGTGTGCTGCTGCATACGGCAGTGACACTGGCGAGTCTGAGCCTCGGAGGGGCCGGTGCTGAGCAAAGGGTGTTGCTGCTGGAGGCTGACGGTGCCGGTTGCCCCCGCAGGAGGAAGGAAGAGTAAATTCTCAGCCATTTGCTGGCTTCTGCAATCAGAGACACTCGGCAGCGAAAAGACAGCCGATAATTATCTTGTCTTCTGTGGATAAAGGCTATTATATAACATTAAATTGTATTCCACAGCAAATCTCACGCAGTTGCTGTGTTAACGAATTGGCAGGCGAGCAGTGCAATGAAGAAAAATCGCTCTGGTAGGTGATGGCTGACCAGTGAAACCCTGTTTCTTCAATAGCAATAACTCTTTAATTAAAGGGGTCCCTGAGCACAGGGGGAGGCAGGCAGCAAGCGTTGGCTGTCCTATGTGACACAGTAGTAAGAGAAAAGGGGGAGAAGAAGGCAAGGCGGAGCTGAGCACAGCAGCCTGGAGTAATGGCAGGGGATGGAGTCTGAAATGGCTTTGTCAGCAGGTTCTAGAGAAGATGCCCAGGCCTGCCCTCAGTGGTACAATGAACAGGGTAACGTGTCCGTGCACCCCTGCCTTGGGGTTCCTTGGCAGGGAAGAACTTTTGGTGAAAGTAGATGAAATGCACTGAAATGGATAAAAATAAGAAGGGTGGTACAACGAGGTGAGATGACTCCTGAAGTCAGTGAGCACATTAGCACCAGTGTCAAATACAAGCCAGGTCTCCTCCAGATCACTTAATAGACAGGTTGCTTTCTCTGGATGGGGTCTGAACGGTGCATGCTAAGACAGATTTTGCTGTTAGCTCAAATGACAGAGGCTTGTTTTTTTAATCTGTGTTAGCTTCGCTGCTGCTGTCAAGGTTTTAGCAGCAATTATATCTACCAGACTAACTGCCATGTTCTACAGTGGACTTCAGACAATACTGCATATTTTTCTAATGTTTTTTTCACTGATGTATTAGTGTGTATTGTCTAATTTCTCTGGACCTCACAGATCTAAGAGACATTCTTCCGTACATATCTACATAGTTTTGAGCACTAAACCACATTTATCTCCAATTGCTCTTTAAATTCACACATAAACATTGTTCAAATGTTAACTGTTAAGGAATAGCTGCAAGTGTGTATGCATTAAAATGTTTAACATACTACATCATGGTTTATTTGCCTATTAAGTGTGAAAGGTTTAGTAGTGTTTCCCTTAAATACACCTCAAAGAATTAAACAAGACCATACATCAGCTGGTAAGATCTAAACAAATGAAGTAGCGCACAGAGATAACTGAATCCTTTTTATTTTGACCAATGCACATTTTGGGATCCTCCGAATAGCACTTCTGAGCGCTGACTTTGTTTAGAGTTGGGTTCATGTTTAGCTTTCTGGCCAGGAAGGATTGGTTTGGTCTTGTTAGACACTTGGCTGTCCTGTGTGACTGTTTCCTAGACATTTGTCTGAGGATATCAAGAAATCTTCCTCTAGGAAAAAAAATATTATTTGCTAATTTTGTTAGCAGAACAAAGCACAGGCAAGGTTTCTATTTTTTTCATAGTCATTACCTACGGTGGTATTGATGCTGCCCTGGTAATTGAAACTCTGTGCTATGCCCTTGTGCTTTGTTGCCTACAGCTGCGTTCCAAGCCTGCAGCCCCATGAACAGATGAGCTGTGATGCTCCCTGCTAAGAGCATCCAATATGGCACCGCAGCGCTTGTGTGCTGCTTCATCATAGCAAGGGTGACCTTAACCGCCTGTGACAAGATTAAGCCCCTCTCCAATATTTGTATCATCAGTATCATATATGAGGAGCGGCTGAGGGAGCTGGGGGTGTTTAGTTTGGAGGAGGCTGAGGGGAGCCCTCATCGCTCTCTGCAACGGCCTGAAAGGAGGCTGGAGCCGGGGGGGTGTGTGTGTGTGTGTGTGTGTTGGTCTCTTCTCCCCAGGAACAAGCAATGGGATGCGAGCCGCGCCAGGGCAGGTTTAGGTCAGATATTAGGGAAAACTTCTTCACCAAAAGGGCTGTCAGGCATTGAAACAGGCTGTCCAGAGAAGTGGCTGAGTCTCCATCCCTGGAGGTATTTAAAGGACGGATAGATGTGGTGCTCGAGGACATGGTATAGTGGTGGACTTGGCAGTGTTAGGTTAACAGTTGGACTGGATGATCTTAAGGGTCTTTTCCAATGTAAATGATCCTATGATTCTACATCTAAGTACTAAAACCTGTTAATATACATCACTCAACTTCTATGCTTTTATCTTATGAGATGAGAAGAATGGATGTGTCCCATTTTGTTGCAGGGTACTGAGGCATAGAGTGGGAGAACAAGATGACACAGGATAGTCTTGTGCGTGCCGCGGCAGGGCTTCGTGTGAGGCTGGCAGGAGGGAGGTGGGGATGGGGGAAGCTTGGCTCTGTGGTATGCTTAAGGGTCAGTCTGGGCTACATGTACCCTCTGCCTTTTGTCTTAGCCGTCGTGATCAGCATGCAGTCATCTGTCCTGCTGACCACAGGGCAATTCCTAGATGAGCCTTGACTTTATGTACAAGAATGAGTTACATACAGGCAGATTTAGCTATGCCATCTGTATTTGTGAGCAGATGTGTGGTGGTTTAACCCCAGCCAGCAACTAAGCACCACCCAGCTGCTTGCTCCCCTCCCCCCCCACTGGTGGGATGGGGGAGACAATCAGAAGGGTAAAAGGGAGAAAACTTGTGGGTTGAGATAAGAACAGTTTAAGAATTGAAGCAAAATAAAATAGAACAGTAGTAATAATAATAAACCCAATAATACAATAATAATAAACAAAGCAAGTGATACACTGTACAATTGTTCACCACCCACTGACCGATGCCCAGCCTGTCCCTGAGCAGTGATTGCTGTCCCCCGGCCAACTGCCCCAGTTTCTATACTGGGCATGATGCTATAAGGTATGGAATAGCCCTGGGGCCAGCCTGGATCAGCTGCCCTGGCTCTGCTCCCTCCCAGCTTTGTGTGCATGGGCAGAGCATGGGAAGCCAGAAAGTCTTGACCAGTGTAAGCACTGCTCAGCAACATCGTAGCACTACTTAGCAAGAACCAAAACATCAGTGTGTTATCGAAATTGTTCTCATCCTAAATGCAAACCACAGCACTAGAGCAGCTACTAAGACAACAATTAACGCTATCCCAGCTGAAACCAGGACAACAGGGCACCAAGCCCCAGGCATCTGGTGTCCTCTTGTATGAAAGCAGGCTTGGAGATGGGTCGATAGAGGTGTAGCCATGGGAATAGTGAAAGGCGGTTGAGGGAGCATGGGAATGAACCTGTGGCTGAGATGTGCTGCGCTCTGCTGAAACAGGACTGTTCTGCCTTGAAACAGCTCTGCACGTGGGTCGGCACCATGCGGAGAGAGAGAAGAGACTGGCATTTTGGGCTCTGTACTGGGAATCTGGAAGAACCTCCAAAGTAGCTGTAGGTATATGAGAAGACTGCAAGCAGGTTTCAGCAGTGAAAAATAAGGGCCTGTCATGTCTTCCACTGTTGTTAAGTATTGAAGTTTGTCCTCTTTCCAGTGCTTAATCAGAATGCATTTCAGTACATCCGTAATGCGGCTGAAGATGCCAAAATGAAATTCATCCAAGCTGCTACTTTAAAGTGCTGTTCCAGCTATGTTATAGTGCACAGAGAAAAGAAAAAGCTATGCAGAAATATTGCCTGATGCTAACATAAAAATGCTGTTTGCAGATCAAGGAAATGTAATATGGCAGATCCCTTGCTTTTAATAATGTAGTGTGACAGGTTCTTCATTCTTTTCCGAATACAGTGAAGAGCTTTACATAATAAAACCTTGCAACCAAATGGCACCACCATTTTCTGATGTCATCATTGGTGGGGTGATGATACTGTTGGAGCTATCCCAGTGTCCCGGTTTCAGCTGGGACAGAGTTAGTTTTCTCCCCAGTAGCTGCTCTAGTGCTGTGGTTTGGCGTTAGGATGAGAACCCTGTTGATCACCCCCGGAGGTTCCAGTTGTCGCTGAGCAGTGCTCACAGTGGTCAAGGCCGCCTCAGCCTCCCCTGCTCTGCCCGGGCACACGGAGCTGGGAGGGGGCACAGCCAGGGGGGCTGACCCAGACTGGCCCCGGGGCCATTCCGTACCTATGGCATCGTGCCCAGTATGGAAACTGGGGGAAGAAGGAAGGGGGGGATGTTCGGCACGATGGCGTTTGTCTTCCCAAGTCACTGTCACACATGATGGAGCCCTGCTTTCCTGGGGATGGCTGAGCACCTGCCTGCTGATGGGAAGGAGGGAATTAATTCCTTGTTTTGCTTTGTTTGTGTGCGCAGCTTTTGCTTTACCTATTAAACTCCTTTATTTTACTTCAATTCTTAAACTGCTCTTATCTCAACCCAGGAGTTTTCTCCCTTTTACCCTTCCGATTCTCTCCCCATCCCGCTGCGGGGGAGTGAGCGAGCGGTTGGGTGGTGCTTAGTTGCTGGCTGGGGTTAAACCACAACACCCAGCTTGACTTTTTTCAGGTTTGGGGGAGCTGAGCCTACACAGGATTAGCAAGTTTAAGAATACTGAATAAGCACCATGAAGCTGCAGTTACTTGGTGACTGAGGGGCTCCTAGGGCATGAAGTGAAGTCATTGAAAGAGGACGTTTCTAAAAACTGTTGAATCATACCCTAAGAGGCTTTGTTCTTGATGCTCTTGCCTCTAATATCACTCTTATAACGTTTTCTTTTTCCTTGTGGTGCTGTCAGCTAAGGGTATTGCTATTTTCTTTCCCCCACCAAGGACTCTGTTCTACCGTGGGATAATGTTCCAGACATGGGCCATTGCACTTCAAATGGCAGAGGGGGGCGTGTGTGAATGTCATATCTGAATATCTGAAACAGCAACTCAGCCAGCATTCTTCCAGTTTTCCAAGCGTGGATGTGAAGAGGCAATGTTTCCTGGGTTCCTCCTTTGCTCTCGGCTTTCTTCCAGAAAGGCTGAGCAGGCTAGGGGAAGGCTCTTAGTTTTTCCATGCCTCTTTTCCTGCCTATGAAAAGGGGAGAACAGGAGCAAGGCATGATGTGCCTTGCAGGTAAGCATTCAGTAGTACTTTGGTAGGCTGCAGATCCCCATTTTTCTGTGCACTATATGGAGAGTAATCAGGAACTCTGACAGCAACTGGAATTTTACTGGCTTTTAGCATAGAAGGATACAGGCCAAAGATGCCTGCCTGCACAAGTTGCACTCTATCTATCATGAACTCAGTGCAATAAATCCATAGTTCAGATTTAAGACAGCTCCCAATGTCAGCTCAGTATTGATCCAGCTGCTAACTTTATTGCCAAAGGAGTGACACTGTAAAGAACCTTTGGGCTGGAGTTTTCTAAGACTTGAAGGACGCATGCCAGATCTCCAAAGCTGTGTGTGTGGTTTAAGGTGCAGATGGGAATTTCCAGGCTTCCTAATGAGTTAGACACTGGTTTCTGGGAGCAATCAGCTGGGAGCTAGGCATGTAATCTGTTTATCGTGAATTTTGTAAAACCTTTTGGGCACAAAGCACTACAGTTAAACTGATTTAGGGAACCTGGTTCCCACTGACTTTTAAAGGAGTTTAGATCCTGTACTGCACTCTCTCATTGTATGTCTTCTGGTTTAACCTTTACTTGTTACAGTCACTGTACATCATTTGTACCGGAGAACCCGGGGCTCCAGAGAAGGATGAGGCTGTTGTGTTAGTCAGCATGTGCACCAGTCAAAAGATGAACCCCTGCCTGAGGGCTTTTCCTACCACTCATACCAAATTTTCTTCTGTGGCATTTGGTATTTCCAAGTATTAGTGTTATTAGTTTAACAAATTAGATGAAACATAATCTGGTTCAAAAGGAATGATTGTCTGACAAGTTAAATAAGATGGCTTTAGATGATACACCTCTTGTGACGTTGGGTCTGGGATTGGAAACCTCACGTGTGGCTTGAGTGAAACACATGCAATGATACCACGATTGCTTTGGAAGCACAGCCGCGTGTGCAGGCAGGAAGAGCTGTTTGCACAGCAGGAATACACTGGTTCAGAACAGCTGGCACAGCAGGGCTCCGAACAGCAGGCTGCAGTCCGTGCCAGGCCTGCGAACGCTCACAGCAGCAGGTCCGCTACTGAGAAGCACAGAAATAGATGTGGCAGCTCTTGGAAACGTCCAAATCTCGGGCAAACAGGGCTTTTTGGTGTTGGTTGCTTTCATTGAGTTTGTTTTTTACTGTGCCAGACTGTAAACCTCACACTGCCCCAGAAGCTAGCGTTTCATCAGAGAGCTGGAAGGAGTCTGGGCACCGGCTGACTGTTCGTTAGCAATGTTACTGGTGCAATGGTGCCATGGGAGAAACATTGCTTCTCCCAGGAAAAGCTGGTTCATGCTGAGGAGTTTTCTTCTGTGAGATCTTGCAGGATATCTGTCCTGGAGAACTGTGGAAACAACATTCAACCCGTGGTAGAGAAGCTGGTCCAAGGAGTAAGTGGTTTGAGTGCTCAACTGCCCTTCTGTAGAAGGCCCATCCCTGAAAAATGCAGTCACTGGGAAGCTCGATAGCAGCAGCTGAACCATGTGACAGTGGCTTTAGTAAATCAGATAGCTGATATAATACTGCAGTATCTTTAATTCTGAATTTAAAGGTATGGGTCGTATCTAATTCTACAAATTGGGAACTGCAGATGAATAATGGGCTGTTATTGGTGGATCCCAAGTTCTGCTCGGGTGGCATTATGAGTAACTGTTTTGCCTCTAAGGCCACTTACTGCAAAAACTGTACTCAAACTAAGTACATTAAACTCGTTTCAGTAACATACTACTTGGTTGGCACGATGGGCCAGAGTATGGTCTTAAATATATCAGTTTCCTCACTTCTTGGCCACTGTTTTGCTATTGAGCAGTCTCCTGTGCTCTTGACTGCCAGCATTATTTCAGCCCAGGTAACATTATCTCATCTCAAACACTTTATCTTCTGATAAAGTATCAAGACTGCCTTTAAAAGAAAAAAATAAAAAAATCCTGTTTTAAGCTCCATCCATTCTTGGTTGAGTCTCTTAAAGCCCAGTTATCACAGATGCAGCAGACAAGCTGGCTCCACAAACCAGAGGTGCTAATTAAAGATAATCCAGCTGTCAATTTTGAATGTTAATCTTGTATGGTTTGGAGATTGTGCACTACTGGAGCGCTGTTTCCCCAGGATAAAATGAGATTGTTGTTTTTAAGTTCTGTTTGCTTTCCTTGTTTTCTTGATGCTCGTCCTCTGCCAGTCTTCCTAGGATGAGGTTCGGCAGCTAGAGCTTACAATTTTAATTGATCATTAGAATGTCCCTGAGGATATGTCAGCTGCTGTAGTTTAACAAAATGTCAGCTGTGGAATAGACAGTCATTAGAAAGGGTACAGTGAGTCATTCATCTTGGTCAGCAATACTGCCTGAAAAGGTGGAGGCAGGGAGGAAGGAAGGCCTGATTTGACTGTGCCTTCTTCCATTCCTGAAAGCTAAAGTCTTGTTTTCTTTCCACGGATGGAAAGTTTGCTGGAGGACGGGAGTCTGCGTGTGTGTGCGTACATTTTTATCCATTGTAGGCATGTAATCAGCTGTGCTCACAATTTCAGATACAGCCTATAACTTCAGCCGGTTCCCCAGCAGGAATGCTCTGACTTTTCTTTCCGTACTTTCACTTCTTGCCTACCGTAATAAGTTAAGAAATCAGCCCTGCTCATGGATTCTCAAGTATATAACTTGCAATAGCAGTAACAAGGATCCTGTCCCCAGAATGACATCTCTGGAGATGTCCCCCCTTTATGCCAACTGACAGCACCTAAAGAAATAGCAGATGTGAGGATTCCTGGCCAGCACCCATCATTTGTCTGTTATGTTTTTAGGACAAATTTAAGATCAAGAGGATTGGGTTGAATACTCTGAAAAATGAAACTTTGGTGTGGAGTAGATTTCCTTAAAATGCTATAAATGAGGGAAAATGCAGCAGTAGGCTGTGTAATTTCATAAACAGTTTCATTCCCCTTGTGTAAAGCCAAGCAGAAGCAACAATAATTACCCTTATGGTTTATGGAAGAAGTTGGATTCTGTTTTTGAACATCTCCTTAATTTTTTTTTGCCTGTGAGTAGGTCAAGAAATGTATTAAATGCTCCTGGTTTAATGGGTTAACTAATTGCTCTTTAAATTTGAATGAAGGCAAGTGGTCAAAAAGTTGATTACATTTTATGCCTATAAAGTAGTTAATCATGTACAGTGTTCCTACTATGAAAACATGCCGGAGCTCTAAATTATCTGTTTTTTATCCTAAAACATGCTCTAAAACCTTTGTTCGCTTTTTGTTTCTCAGCTGGAGCTGTTGCTGGCTCTAGATACGTGCAAAGGACCTGGTAAGGACAGCATGAAATATGCTGGTGACCGGTACAGAAGCGGGCTTGGTGATTCTTGCCAGTTCTTCTGAAAGCGTGGGCTCTCTAGCGGCACGAGCGGGACGGCTGAGCAGCACGCCTGCTGTGTGACTTTGAAAAACGCATAAGTGGGAAGATGATTTCCAACTCTGTAGTGATGATCAAGGGTTTTGGGAAGCCAGGGAGATTCATACGTGATCTTACTTCTCTTTAAGTAGTCACCACTGAGCCTTAAATCCAGAAACTTCAGTAACAGTAGTGTTTTCATTTGGATTAAAATTAGCTGCTAACAGGAACTGCCTCTTACCCTTTCATGCAGGCCAGCCTTCTGGAAGGATGCACCGTATGCATGAAGCTTTTGGGTTAAAAAGGACTTTCCCAACCCAACTTTTCTAAGTAGTGGCAAAAGCTGCTAAGGCATGAAGAATGAGGGTAGAGGTAGTGTGGTGGTACTTCTACTGACTACTATGAATGATAATTTATTATGGTGATGATTTTTTCGTACTTATTTGTTTCTTGATACTGAAAGTGCCAAAAAGTTGCTGAAACTGTCACTTAATTGCTATGATACAATTTATATCAGCTGAAGAACTGGCCAGGATTTCCTGAAACAAGATCTCCTGAGTTGGTGTGGTTTTTGCCAGTTTTGTTTTCTTTGAATTTAATCAATGCTTTGTCTCTAGGGAAAGAAAGAAATCAAAGCATGTCTCTATTGGGTAAGACAAAGTGTGAAAAAGCTGCACAGACTGAGCGGTGGATGAGTTGACGCGTAATTTCCTTCCCCCTTCCTGGTGTGTTACCAGAGCCTGGCCATCGTGACTGTACTCGGAGTCACCCTCTGAACGCTTTAAGTGTCTTTTGGAAAATTGTTTGGGTCAACTGGTTATTTTAGGTAGACATTGGTCAATATGACATTTCACTAATGACAAAAAACATTTTTCTAGGTATGAAGTGTAACTCATAGAGGGCTAGTAAGCGGAGGCACATTAAAAGTTCAGACTCCGTTTCAGAAAGCCCAGTTTTCACTGAGGTGTTTAAATAAGGGACACTTTTTCAGAAGTGCTCAGTGCCCTCCTACTGTGTTAATTGACTTGAAAATTTGGTGGCTTGACTTTGTGCTCAGCTGGGCATTGAGTGGTTCTGAAATCCCAATTTTCCTTTTACCCTTTGAAGCCCTGGGGAACAAAATCACAAAAAGCCCCGTGAATCTTAACATCTTCCTTCCTGCTTTAACAGGCCTTGAACCATTGTGTGCAGCTGCAGCACAGGCAACTCACACCAGCACTGACACCGCTTGTCTTCTGGTGCTGGCACTAAGAGACGCAGAATCTGACTGTGATGGCTGTTATGTGGTTGTCAAGAAAGAGCAAAGATAATTTTCCACTTGCATGTCTGTGTAAGCAGGAGATGCTGGTATCTGCGTTCATGTTTAGGCCATATAAGCCACATCAATGGCAGCAGGCTGCAGCGTGCTTGATGAGATGAGCCCTCCATGGGGGGAGGTGGTGAGGGATGCGAAGATGGCTCCATCCTTCCCATGGCTTGCTTTTCAGACCACTAACTGGTGGTTTGTGGTTGCTATCAGCATAAGCAGAAAGTATCTGAATTTGTCTCAAATACTAATATTTGCAGTAAACTGCAAAACTTACAAAACTGGCTGTGGCTTGCCTTTTCTTCCCCAGTTCCAGTTGCCTATTCTTCCTCTTGCCCAAGGCAGGCAGGGCAGAGTCCCTGGGACAGGGCTGTGTGTACAGAAACCGGTAACTCAGAAGCTGTGTGGAGTGAGCTACCTGGAACTGGACATCTCAGCAAAGCCCAGCGAGGTCCTTGGACTTTCATTGATTTCACTGGTCTTTGATTCAGACTTTTAAAATGTCAAGGACTAAAGGTTGCTTCTATCTGCTCTCCCCCACGTGGCTGCTTTGGCTGATCCTCGGGCCTCATCCTCACTTGTATGAACTAATCTTTATCTCTCACTGAAGTCAGCAGAGCCTGCAGATGATCTGAAGTCTGTATTTGTGTTTGAACAGTTCTGTCAAAAGCATGGAATTTTCTTCTGAGACACTTTGGTTTTTCAGGGAATTTCTGTTAGGTTTCTTTTGTCACAGAGACAGTTCAGTGGTGCTATTGAAATTTGCCCAAGGGAATTAGTAGCTCCTTCCACTGATAGCCATCTATGCTTGGCATCCTTGCATCCATTAAAGTTCTTCATTCCTTTTTTTTGGCATTGGAATAATTTATGAAACACTGCACATCATTAGGTGAATCTGAGGAAGGAATGGTTCCTGCAACTTCATCTTGTTTTCCAGAAAGCTCATTCAAAGACAAAGAAGACACGTTCACGCATATTCCAAGCAACAAATGCCTCCTCCAACCATGGCATGAATTGGAAACATGAGGCAGAGCAATAAATCCTGCACTCTGAGAAGCCAGTTAGTGGGGGTATACCTATGCCCATTTTGTTTCACAAATTGAAAATCCTAACGATCCGAGAGAATAATAAGCCTTATACCTACTAATTTGAACATTATGTCCTCTTTATTATTGGAAGAAGGCTCTACAATGTAGGTATTATCATCACATAATGCCTAGCGTGTGCCATTACGAGATTTAGATGGCCACTGTGGGATAATAATTCACACCTTGCTGGGACTTGAAGCTGAAGTCTAATGTGCAAGTATCTTCTGCGAGGTTTGGAAGCCGATGCCATGTCGAGCTCCTGTGCTTCCCGAGCGCGGTGCGAGAGGCAGGGGGCTGTCTTGGAGAGGCCACGCTCCAGATCAGTGTGTGACCTTGAGCAAGGTGCCTCAGTCCTGCGGTGCATCATTCGGTTCTTGCGCTCGCTGAACGTGGGCTGAGAGGCAGGATGGTCTCCTTTCATCTCTGCTGTGTTGCTGTCCGGGACACAGACTAGCTCTTATAGCACTATTAGGATAGCGGGACCTCACCTAGCTTAAAATCTCCATGTGGTGGCTGACTTCTAACCACCTGGAGAGGGTGATCTAGGCACAAAATAGCATATTGCAAGTTATGCCTTCTGAGCAATGTAAGGGTATAACATCACTTAGTACAAGTGTTTATTTTAGCAAGACATTAGAGAAAAATGATGACTGTGACAGGAATGATTTTCTTTCCTTGCCTGTTGTGTTTTCAAACCGGAGCTGTGAACTTCCTCAGGTACCTAGGGCAGAGCGTACTGCTGAATGCAGCCTCCCAGTGTACCAAGTGCTGAATTGTAGGCTAGGTAATCAACAGTAATATATTTAATTGACTGCTCTAGGCAACAGGTGCATTGCTATGAAAGATGGAAAGGATTGGGCCTTGACTTGCTAGACATCTGTAGTGCTCCCAGACTGTGATAAATAACGAGTTCAAATGTAGCAGCCAGATAATTTGCTGGAGTGAAAGCTCTTGGTCTGAAATGAATGGTTATGAAGTAAGAATTGCTATTAATATTCTCCCACTGATATAATTAACCAGAGTGCAATGCTAAGGTCAGACCCAGAAAGGTTATTTACCAAAAGGGTTTCCAGTATGATACTGGGCACTTTGTGAGCAGCAGAGTACGCTTCCCGAACGAGCCACTTGCGGCGGTTCCCTGGAAGCGGGCTCAGAGGATATGAGGCTGCTTGTGACAGATGGGTAGATACAACATTCAGCTGGAAAGTGGTTTTGACTTGCTCAATTTCTCCTGCTCTCACCTGCAGATTATTTTTGAGTGGTATCAGCTCTAACAATATTGTGACTTTGGCCAGCAAACAAAGACATGGATATTAGGTAGTCTGCTTCCTGCAAATTGGCATTTTTTTAAGATGTAAGGTTAGGAGAGCTCTTATAAGTACCTTATTCATCTTGTATTGACTGAGCAATCAAAACTGGGATGACTTGTTTTCTCAATGTCAGCTAAAGATTAGGTTTTTGCTGTGTATTGCCTCAAAAGTGGCAGGTAAGCCTAGACACTCAGCCCAAAGATATCTGCTCAATACCATGTTACAGCACTGAGATAATGTATATTGGACCACTATCAGGTAAATCTTGACCTTGCTTCTAGTAAACATGACTGACAGTTAATCTTTACCTTAATTAATAACAAAGGATTTTGTTTGCAGAAGTGATTGTAATTGTCCTTTTGCAATTTCCTTTCCCTGAGACAATCAGCACAATTGATTGTAATGTTAAATTCAATTATTTAGGAAAATTCATGAGCATGTTAATTCTTAACTGCTATATAGCATTCAACTTTCTTTTTCACCAAAGCATGGGCCTGAGTTTCAGTAGTTGCTAGTGGCTGGGGAGGCTGAAAGACAAATTACAAGAGAACTACCTGGTTTTCAGGAAGGCAGTAAGGAGGGACATGTTCGTCATGAATTCATGTTGAAGGCTGGAAGAGAACAAAGCCCAAAAAAGCTTTGCTTTGGCAGGAAGGCGCTGAAAAAGGCTGACACAGGGAAAGGTAGGAAATACAACTGTGGTGTGCAAAGCTATTGGCTCGAGTAGTGGTATAAAACCAGAGCAATCTGGGAAGTGAGGGCCAAAATTAACTCTTACAGCCAGATTCTTACACCTTAATTCAAGCTGAATCTAATATTGCTTGATAGTAGACCACAATGAAGCAGTGATACGCCTGAGAAAGCAAAGTGCACTTTATTGCAAGGCATCTTAGAAGCTCCTTGGCCACGATGGTTGGCATGTGGAAGAACTTATTAAACTTTTTTCTGATGTTCCCACCTTGATTTTCTTACCAAGGTTGACGTTTTCTTTAGATGCATGGATGTCTGTGCCTAGAGAGTCTCACGTAGCTTTCTGGCGAAAGTGGGAAAAGTTCCTCTTTCCGTGTTTGATGTCATTCTTACTCATTTCTCTACCGTGGACTCTGACACCAGAGTGAAGAGATGTTAGCGGTCTGTCCTTTTGTTTGATACAGTCTCCTTTTGAAGATTCAAAGAGGAAGAAGCCTTTGAGTATTATCTCCGCAAACAGCGGGTAGATGATAGGGCAGCCAGAATCAAGGAATGTTCCCCAGTTCTTGCGAGGATCATTTGGGGTTAATTTTGAGGGTAGATTTTTGTGTCACTTCAGGAGATAACTGAAGAGGTTCATAATAATGCTCCGTGCTGGTATCAACAATGGCTCCCAACAAAACATGGATAAGCTCAAGCAGAGATGGGGCATCAGCAGTTACTTCTAGGAGTCCTTTGACTTTCATCATTTTTTCCTGACATAAATGAAGAGTGTGAAGGAACACAGTTAAAACAGAAGGTGGTTTCTACCAGTTCTGTGAGTTTAATAGTAGCATTTTTTTTCTGTAGACATTTCCTCCAGTTTCAGCTTTGCTAGTTTCTTTTTTTTTTTTTGTGGAGGAGTGGGGTATTTGGCTTCCCCCACCAGTTCTGGTCATTGTGAGAAGTTTGGGTTTTTCTGAGGAACTTCCCACACTTGCCTACCACCTGATCTGACTGGTTTGCAGGTCATCTACTTCTCTCAGGAACAGATCATTAGTATGGTTTCAGATGTAATCTCTCCATAAGGTAATGCAAACATAGTCAACGTTTTTATAAGATAGTAACTGGTGCTTTCTTTAAAGCAATTTTCCTTTTTGCTGTAGTTGAATGAGTTCTCTACCTGTAAACTGTCTGGGAACAGTGGGTGATACTTGAATAATGGCTGAAACACCATCCTGCTTTTCAGCTATTTGCAATTGCAGCAGCTTGGTAAATCTTTCTGGCTAGAAAGACTAAAGATTTTAAACACTATAGATATGAAATAGGGCCTGGCTGAATTTCTGCTGAGCCATGGATATACAATGCAGAGCTCCAAACTAAGAGTCAAGCAACTTACTATCTGCATTTTATATAAATTCAAATACTACTTGTATTAGTATTGTGACCATGAATAAAAGGAAACAATTATGTAGCATCCATGTAGCTGAAGTGCTTCTACCAGAGGAGCATGTCATTCCACTGAAGGGTAAGCATTATCCTGAAAGGAAAAAAAGACCCAAGATGCGGTATGTTCATACATCGGGCAGTAGATGGACATCTAAAAAGAGAAAAGACATCACTTACACTGACTCATAAAGTACCTGCTTTTAATATCTACAGGGCTATTGCTATATTTAGTACTGCTTTGGAGCTCTGTTCCTTTCCATGAATCACTGCATATGCCTTGAAATGGCAAAGAGTGTGCTTCAACTAAGGATACCTTAGGGCTTTCGTTAACTTTGCCAGCAACATCTCTTCAACAGTAGCTGCTGGTATTGAGAGTTTCAAAAAATAATCCCAAAATCTGTTTTTAATCATGTGGCCAGTAGATGTTGGATCAATACAAGAGTATGTATCTCTCAATGAATTTGAATCAGATCACATCATTCATATCTAAAGTAGGTCCCTTCTTGGAGACAGTGGTGAACAAGAATGTTCATGTCTGCAGCATGGACCTTTAGGTGGCGAGAAGCAAACATCCTCAACTGTCTTCCCAGTTCCCCTGGGGTGTCTGGAACCTGAGGAGCAATGTCCTGGCCCTGCTGATATTGACACCAGAGCTCTTGCGGGCTTGTGAGATGAGGGAGTGTGGAATGATCCAAGCTTTAGATGAGGAAAAGTTTCATAAAGCCATCCAATGTTGCATGATTTTAGTGATTTTTAAGCAGTCTGACAAACTAGGCTGTTAGAACAATTTCACTGTGGGAGGTTGTGCCTTGCGGGAGTTCATAGCTATGTGGCACGTGATCCTAATTCAGCAGTACTGTTAGGAATTAATAGAATAAAGACCAGGAGGCATGTTCTTTTTGCTTTGTGTTGTCTCCTATACCTGTGTACAGAGAGCGTGGTTATAGCTTTGCGTTGAATTTGAAATGCAGCTTGAATAATCATTGATGCAAAACTAAGAATGAATTTTAGGTGATTGTAGAGAGCCAGACCAGATGTACCCCACAGTATGGTATGTATCTTAGGTGCAGGCTCACAAGGACTAGATGGTGTTCTGTCCAGCTATTGGGCAGATGAGGAGGTTTTGAGGGGGGAAAAAACCCACCATAGCCAGGAGAGGTTACTTATTAACACAGGAACAATATGGGCTGACAGCAGTTGACTTAAATGGTACCTTACGTACCTCCTGATGCCAGAAGCCTGAAGCTGACAGCACTGGATGGGCCCCTCTTGTGACGTACAGCATGTTGTGCAGTCCTGATGGAACTGAGCTCAGGCTCAGAGCAGTTTCCCTCTGGTTTTATTCTACCTCCTGCTGTTTTTACATCCCTTCCTCTGTCATGTAAATAGCTTCTGTAACATGCAGCTGCGTTCTGCTCATGCAGAACTAGCTGGCATCAAACATGTTGCCAGAGTTTTGTCCGCTAGCTCCTTGTGCTAACAAGTGTCTTCTGCATTTTCACTGCAGTTGTCTACTTGCATCTTGGGTAAACCAGGTCCCATGCATCAGCTCATCCTTATTCACAAGTCTGTCTGATTTCTAAGATAATTCAGGTAGTTATAGATGATTTCCCCCCCCATCCCACCCCGGGAAATCTTACTCATGCCTCGGTGTTTGTAACGAAGTCAGGACATGAGACATTACAGTAAATACACCTGAAGGTCACGCTGTAGCCGGAGGCAGGGATGCCATCAGTTGCATCAGCTAATGATGCACTGCTTTCCTTTTTTGACCTAAGCCAGCTTCAGGTGTGGAGGAGAGGATGGTGCTGGTGTCAAGTGCTCCTTTGATGGACCTCTGCTTGCTCATGCAGGGTGGGAGTCGAATGAGATGCAAGGTCTCTGCTCACAGGTCCAGCCCATGCTCTGGTCAGTACTCATCTTGGATTTTTCTCCTTTGCTCTTTGCATTTTTTTTTGATGTGATGTTGTCTGTGCTCATTCAGCCTTTCCTGCTACTTCCATGCCATTTGATTTCTTGGCTTTTCTCTGTTTCCTTATACCCTTGTCTTACAGCATAGGAAACTGGTAAGAGATAAGGTACGTCAATGCCCTCTATTACGCTCAATGATCTCAATTATGCTCTCTAACTATGTCCATTAGAGAGCTACAAACCTGGCAGCACTGATAATCTTGGAAACCATACCTTGAATGTGACTTTGCTTTCTACGGCGAGATGTGTCAGTATCTGAGGTGGAGCTGCTGCAGCCATCTGACCCCACTGGAGAGGTGCTCCAACAGAAGGCAGTGGTCACACCTGACACAAAATCCTGTCACCACAAAGGGATGCCAGCTCAGAAAAGGATGCGAACACCAGTTTTACAGTAACCAGATCAGACAGCAGCTTTTCAAATGAAAGGCAAGCATGTGAGCTGTTGGTTTTTGCACCCTCTGCATCATCTCGTGGATGGCAGGTTGTCAGTTTTCTGAACCACATTAATTGTGGAGATAGGCTGTTAGTCATCACTTCCTTCATAACAGATGAATTTTCTTGGCGATGAAGTATGGTGAACTTCAGGGAGATGTAGTCAGTAGGAAAGAATAGGAAACCATATTGTAGTGCGAGTCTGTCAGGACCCTGTGGCCATGGAGGAGCGTAGCAAGTGATAACCCAAGCTCAGCCATGGGAGTGTAGACAGAAACAGGCTTCTGGATTTTAAAATGGCTGAAAGAAGACAGAAATAATTCATCTTGTGGATGCCCTAGGGGGAAAAACACATTTTTCCTGGGATTGCTTGTCTGCCTGGCATGAGGGTTTAAAATACCATTTCAGCTGGGCTAACCACTGGTAGCCTTTGGGCTAGCAGGCGGTGGGGCTGCGGGACAGGGCAGTACCTGCTGCCCACCGACTGGGGAAGGTGAAGTGTCCATGCTTCTGGAGGTCCGATGCCCAGAGACCGGGGATTTGGGCTGGTAAGCAGGGTCCAGTCCTGAGGGAGCACTGGTCACACTTGCATCCCTTCTGATGCCGTCTCTGAGAGGCAAGCTGATCTCCGGTGGGGCTGGGCTTGCAGAGCGGGGGCACAGCAAGCACTGACAGTGCTCTGCTCTGTTGTAGGAATTTCACAGATGCTGAAGAGTAAATAGATAAACTAATCTGAGAAAACTAGGTCTGAGTAAAATCCTTTGCAGAATCATTTTGTATTAGGAGTTTGGCCTTTAGGTAGGTGAAATATTTTTAAGAATTTCTGTACGTCTCCCTGAGCTGCATCAGAAAATGTATTTTTCATCTGGTGTTGCTACTCACCTCATAAGTCACAACATACAGAAAACATTTTTTCTGTTTCTTTTCTTAAAGTGTAAGTAGTTTCCTAGGCTTTTTTTCTTGTATTTTTTCAGGTGAAAAATCTGAGACCCTTTTACTAAGTGGAGTGGCAAGCTGCAGGGATAGTATTTTACTTGGTGATTAAGCCACCAGCCTTGGATTCCATCCCAAATTTTTGTGTTGAACCTTAAAGGATAAAGTGATGTTTCAGCAAGCTCCCAAAATTATAGGAAATTACATTCTGATACAGTCTCTTTAAATACTCAGTGAAAATCTGGTGTGTTAATCTTAAGGCTGAAATGTTTGCAAAGTGCTGACTCGAGGTATTCCATATTGCAGTAGGTACAACGCAGATACTGCCAGGCTAATTGCTTTAAGCAGCTGGAGTGGGGAGGGGGGGACAATTTCATCACACTGTTGTGTGTGTGTTCCTTTCAAACCTCTGAAGTGGCATTGTTGGCTGTGACAACAGGCGGTTGAGGCTATTTGGGAATGCACTATTACTTGTGCGACAGCTGTAGCTGCAGGCCCAATCAAGGTTCATTATCTTGAGCACCTTCTACATGCACACACACACAAAAAAGCAGTCTGTGCCCCAGTGGTTTTGTAGTTATCAGTCCCATTTGTGCATCATAATTGTGCAAATGGCTCCTTTTCATTGAAAACAGTGGGGATCTACACAGTTGACTTTGAGCTTGGTCTTAGGACATCATAAATTTCTCTTGGCACCAGTGCAGTCATGGATAGGTTTGTGTCCTCCTCTCTGCACTTGCCTAGCGCTAATGGGTGTGAGGCTGCAATTCATGGACGTACCCGTGGGGCGTGTGCGTACGGAAAGAGCCTGGATCGGGTTCCTGACAGAAAATTTCTGCATTAATGTGTGCAAGAGAAGCATTCATCTTCACAGGAGGCGATTCTGCTTAGTGCGAATGGCTCTCGTGGTGAATGTCTTCAAACAGAGAACACAAAGCAACTCCACGCTTCATTTGAAAGGGACTGGCTCTTGCTCACCCATAGCAGCTTTTTGAAAGATTTGAAGCTTCATTTTGGCTTAACTTTTCTCTGTTGCCAAGCTAGCACTGGAACTCCCATTGGTTCCAAGGAGAGCAGGGCTAATCCAATGGTGAATGCTCTTAAAAAACCTCACCGCAGAAATTTATTTCGTGAGCTTTCTGCTGGCTTCAAGAGAACAGAAAAAGGACACTGACCAATTAAATTTTTTACCTGAAGGCTATGCAGAAAGCGATCTGGCAGTATTGGGGGGACAGGAATCAAGTTAGCTTCACTTGAAAAACCTTTTCTACCTTTCAGCTGTCTAGGCTGATAGCTGCAAAGGCTTTTTATTTTTCACATTTTTCATAGCAAAGGCAATCCTCTGAGTAGTTTTCCTGTAATTAGGCTTTATAGAATTCTTTAGGTTGGAAAAGACCTGTAAGATCGAGCCCAACTGTTTATCATTCAGTGCTCTGGCTCTGCTTCTTTCCCCAAAGCAAGCCTCTATTCATTTATCATCTTGCAATAGATAATTAGTCTAAAATATTCACATGGGAATATTCAGAAAAGGTTTCTTTTTCACCGAAATAATAGCAATCAGCTACTCATGGCCACTAAAATGTAGAGCAATTCTTGTACTCCCTTATATATCAGAAACAAAGTTTCTTGAGCTGTTTTCTCCAAATCCTTGGTGAATGGCCTTTTGGCACTTGATAGGCAACAACAGCATAACCTCGTAATTTGTTTACCCACATAGTTTTCATTTCTCTTCTTCTTTCTCCCATTAGCATTGTATGAATAGATTGTTTCTACAGGCAGGGAGCTTGTTATTAATATCAGGTGAACCAATTACTGACACAGGAGCCAGTCAAGCTGCTTGAGTGTGGAGAGATAATGAAGCCTGGCATTTCAAACCCAGTGACCTCATTTATCTAAGCTGCAGTGATTCATAATGGAAAAATCCAAGCAACAGGCCGAGGAAATACTTGTCGCCTTTTTAAACATGGCATTTTAAAAAAAAATGCATCATTCTCCTGTGCCCCATCGCTGCTTCTCATATCTCGCTGAGAGACTGGAGACAAAGGCAAATCTATATCGCTAGTTGTGAATAAAATTACCACCACCTGCTGAAGTGAAATGAAACTGCTTGATGCAGTAGAGTGTATATTAAAATTTCTCCACTGCTTT
This sequence comes from Platalea leucorodia, assembly GCF_965183815.1. Lineage (NCBI taxonomy): Eukaryota > Metazoa > Chordata > Aves > Pelecaniformes > Threskiornithidae > Platalea > Platalea leucorodia. The sequence goes on along the minus strand of NC_138838.1, from coordinate 12,205,681 downwards.
AAATGAGAAATCAGGAATTTTTTCAAATTCACTTCTTCCCCTACCAAAAAAAATTTGATGTCTGAATATCTGTTTGCAAAATAGGAAGAATCCTTTCCTTTTAGAGTTTTCTGAACTTGTTGGCCATTGCAAAGATGTTTTTACCTGTATAACAATGCCTGACTTGGGCATAATTTCAATAAATTTTCCCATGATAAGCATGAGGAAATAAGTAGCAAGTGCAAAGGCCCAGTTCTTGGGGGTCAGTGAGCAATCTCCTGTACTTGTGCATGAGGAGCTCTGACCGCAGTAAGCGTGGGTGTAGGTATGCTGTGAATTTTCATTGCTGCCCACTTGATGTCCCCTCTTCAGCTGCGTCCGAAACATCAGCCAACAAGGGATCTGCAAACCTGCTGTGCACCTTTGCATCATGCCCACAAGCAATATCAGCTAACCTGCTTCTATTATCTGCAGTGTTTCAAAGCACTTATTGTTTTGTGCAAAAAAAACCCCAAACCACTGTCTTAATATTTTTTGAAGATTTTAAAAATTAAATGTACACATTGCTTTAAATATTTGTATGCAACAGACTTCTTCATTTTGACCAGAAGAAGTGAATATACTAAACTTTTAATAGTAGGGGAATTCTCAGGGAGGGGAATGCAAGTGCTGTGCAATCTTTGCATTTACATATAATAATTGAAAAACTTTAAAAAAAGCTTCTCTTCCTCAGGTAGGTAGAGCTACAGGGGATCATATCAATCTTCCACATCATTGGGTTTTAATAGTCTTATTTTTTTTTTAACCTGATTACAGGGTTGGTATTTATTGGGGAAAAAACTGTAAAGTTTAAGACGTGAGCATTGCCATGGAGTTCAGTCAAAGATCCATCTAACGCACCGTCCTGTGACTGCAGCGAGCTTCTGCTGAACAGATTTCTGGTGCTTCTGACTGCAGAAAAGCCTGAGAATGCCCTGGGTGCAATCAGAAGGCATCAAAGCCAGAAGGCAAGTTATAATAAACTTCTAAACATTTACTTGCCTGAAATCCCATGTTTTTTTCAGTGACAGTTCATTATTTTTATGTTCCTGGTGTATCAGAAGGTAGAGTAAAATGTAATTAGCAAGTTGGTCTTGAGCTGGATTTGTTCCTGGTGCCTGTTGCTGTACCTGCTGTGCTGCTGTCGGCCCCTTGAGCGTGTCTGAGGGTAAACCACCTCTTTCCCAGCTCAGGCACGCTGCCGCTTGTAAAAGCGTGTTTAATGCCAGCATTATCCGAAAGCTGCGGAGGAGGGGTCCGTGCCTGGGAGTGCTCAAATTCCTCGGCTTTGAGCATCGCCGGGGCTAAGTCTCGGTGCTGCGGGGACCTGGCGACAGCGCGGGGCCATCAGCACTGGCTGCTCGGTGCTGTGCCTCGCCTGCTTCGGATCTCCTTGGCCTTTCAGCTAGAAAGGGCCCTCCTGTGCCATCGCTTGCTCAGGTGTTTCAGGAGTCAGCTCCCAGCACAAGTCAGAGCTGCCAACAGTTAGCAGGGACTAAAGTACAAGCTAAAGCTATTAAACTCAATGCTAAGCTTAGAAGGAGCTTTACCATCCTTACCAGTGCTGGAGCAGAGGTGCTGTGTGTGCACGTGTCCCCCCTGCTTGCACTGAGTTTGTTTTGTGTTAGAATGTCATAAAACTGGAAATGGCTTTTTTATTTATGCGTGTCTGATTTTAATTGCACTATGTTAATGCGAGGATGGGAAAGACAAAGATTGAGGAAAAATGGGATTCTAATTTGTTATAGGTAAGGGGGGAAATATAATTTGTTTCTCAGTGGAGAGAAATCTGGATTTCTTGAGTAGTGGGACACCTCCTGTTGCATACTCTTTGCAATCTAAATAGAAAACAGGTAATTTTGGTAAGGCCATGTGTCATCCTTGTTCTTTCTACTGTACCTTTCCAAAGCTTGCAAACAGCAGTTTGGGAAGATGTGGTAAAAACATTAAAATCTACATCAGCTACTTTTAGGATGCCATCATGTAAATAAAAACGAGCCTGTGTACACCAGTACTCAGATCAGGAGTGAAATTACAAGTGATAAATATCTGCAGGTTAGGTACCATTACACAGGCTTTGTTTAACAAGCCCCTTTCCTTCCTATCTTGCTAAATCTGTCTATTGTGGACTTGACTTGCTAGGAAGCAGTAGCAATTTAAATAAAAAATGGCACAGATTAGGGCTTGGTGCCTTGGAACTTTAACATGCATTGACAGAGCATCATTAAGAAAGTAAGAAAAATATAAAGCCAGAGGAGAATTAATCAGCTTCCCTGGGGTGGTAGGAAATGCATAGCTGCTTTTGAACAAGGGCCTTTGGTTTTTATTTTGGTTCCCTTCTGACCTGCATTCTAAAAAACCAAGTGAAGTCTCTGGAGGCATCTTGAAGCTGCAGAAACTTAATTGTTTGGCTGACTGCAAATGGTATAAAGTAAGGATTTGTTTTCTTGATCAAGCATTGTGTCTCAATACATGTCTTCTAGGAATAAAAAGTTATATTAGAAAATTTGTTAGTTATTTTCTAGTACCTTGGGGGAGCAGGAAGGTGTATGACAGAAGCTCTCCAAAAAATAAAATGCAAGGATTCTTGACACAGAAGACTAAAGGGATTTTGCCTTGCGCTATGTAAAAAGCATTGCATCTGACTGTATCTCCTTGAAAGCATCCTCTTGGGAGAAGCTGCAGCTCCATAAATATATATATTTATATATAAAAAACACTGCTTCAGACACAGACCTCATCATAATGGGATTGGACTCCTTTGGCAACGTGAACTTTTAAAACTTTTGAATGGAAATGGAATTGAAAAGCTTTGCCGAGAAAATGGAATGCAATTTATTTACTGTGTAATGGGGGGAAAATGTCTGATTTTTATGCTGGGTGGCTGCCATGCAACTCTTGTGCTAGATGTCTTAAAATATTGCATCAGAGGGGGAGCTGGGGGATGGTGGGATTTACAGGAAAACTGATCCGAGGAGAGCGGCAGCCGAGTGTTGTGCGCGTGTTGGCTGCCCGTGGCTGGCAGAGCCGCCCCAGGTGGGTCCCGGACCCCTGGGATCGAGCCTCCCCCGCGGGCTCTTGGGCTTTGAGGGGAGGTGGGTGCCCATCCCGAGGCGGGTGCAGGACTTGGCACCGGCTCCGCAGCCGTCTGCCAGCTTGGGCTGGCGTGACAGAGGCTCAGCCTTACCCTCGCTTTGCCTTCTCCGAGTTGGTAACTCCTTAACTCGCTTGTCCAAGTCACTGTGGAAATGAGATGAAACCCTGAGGGTGAGCTGTGGCTGGAACCTGACCCCACCGCGGGCAAGGAGGCCCTGGGGAAACGAAACCGAACGCCAAACCAGCCGCCAAGTAATGCCTGTTCATCACCGAAGGTGCTCCCACACGAACAGAGCTCTAAAATCGTTTCTGTTGTAAAGGCTCATGACTAAGGGCTGGTAGCACCACCTGAAGTGTTATAGGGAGTTATGGGCTGCTCAGGAGTGACGGTATGGACCACAAAACATGGAAATGACTTGAGAAAACCATTTTATAAACTTGAACGAGGAATACGATGATCAAATTTTCAAATGGTTGTAACTCACCTCTGTAATTTGGGAAAGGATTTATTGTAAGTCTTGTATATGTACAATTTTCTCCTTGAATTCCAGTGTGTTCAGGCTTGTGTTTGTTTTTATTAGCAGAGAATATTTCACCTTCTGGCTCCAGTTTAGAGCCAAGAGTAAAATAAAAACTTTACTTTGTATATTAATAGAGTAGAAATTTGACAGTACTTTTTTCTGACTGCTAAAACGAAGTTTACCTCTGGTGTCATGTCCCCCTGCCAAAGAGGCCATTTCAGTGCATTTCATTTTCCTATCTACTATTTTTTTGGTTTTTACCCAAATATGATAATAGAAATAAGATGCCCTCTGTGAATAGTTTCCTGAGTTCAGCCAGACACACCTGATTTCATAGCCTATTAAATTCAGTGGGACCAATCACATTAAATTTAAATATATGGTTAGAATACCTTGGTAAGACATCATCCTTAATGAAAGTAGGGGATATAAATGAACACAATTTTCATTTGCTAAATTCATGGGCAGATGTAGCACAAATAATTCAAAATAGGACTTAACATTGGGTATGTGCATTATATACAGGATGAACTTGAATTTGATGAAAGAAATTTTCCTGTGTTGTCACTCTTCGGAGAGGAGGGAAGCCACCGCTGGCAGTGCAGATGAGATGTAAACCCAGCCTCCCTGGGGGCTGCACGTGTGTTTGTGACTGCCCAGTATCGGGAAAAATATTATGAGCAAAATAGCAAGGATGCCAAGTAAACTTACTACATGAAAATAGAGATGATATTTGCCAAATTGTGATATCTGAAGTTATAAATGTTATATGTTTGAAAATATTCTGTGGCCCATATTTTGATAGCCCGTTGCAAGCTTTAAAATAGTGTGCAGAAAGCATCCTATCATATTTTATTAGTCCCTGGTAATGAGAATTAATTCTTTTAAGATGTGATTTTTGGTGCTACAGAAGGGCACAGTAAGTGTTGTTTTGCAGTGTAATTGGTTTAATTTCCATGTTGATTCTCATGTGAATTTCAGGCACTTAATTATAGCCTAAAGGTTTTTAAAGTCATTGACCCACAAATTCTTGATTAACACAAATATCATCCTGAATAATATGTGTAAAAAATGTTCTGCGGAGGAGTCTCCTCTACTGACTGTCTTGGGGAAAGCCTTAACCTCTTCTGCAAACGAAGCCGAGGTGGTGTTTGGCTCCGAGTCCTACCCGGGGGCAGCGGGCTGCTTTGCTCTTGGCAAATGAGATGAGGATGTCCATCCTCAAGGGCCTCTTGAAGGTCGGGTCCCAGTGGGCTGGTTTCTGTCAGAAGAAATATCCCGAAACACCTAAATATTTCTCCTGCTGCCTCTGCTACTCTTCTGAGTCCCTGTGCATTCACACCAACCTTTTACGTGCCTCTTGCTGCTTTTGGGCGCAGCGGCCAGTGTCAGCGTGGTAGGGGAGCAAGGCAAGGGGCGAGGCGGCTGAGCGTGGGCTGGGGACGGCAGCCGGGCTCGCTCTGTGCCACGGAGGAGCGGCTGGGTCGCTTAAAGAATCGCTGTCAAAGATATTTGCAAGTAGTGATTTTAACAGAAATTTATAAAAGTGTGATTTAACAAAGCTTGTTGGCAAAGTTCACTCTAATACTTATTAAATGAATGGAATATATATACAAAGAGAAAATTGAGTTAGAGGAAAATACAAGGGGGAAGAGGGGGCTGCTATGGGCCCCTCGCACAAGCGGGGTTCAGGCCCACCAGCGACAGCGCTTGCTGTGCGAGCACTGGCCTTTCCCTGCTGAGCAAGGCTGTGAAAATTCACAGGAGGTGGGGGATCCGAGCTCAGCAAAATAAGTACAGGTCGGGGCAATTATCCAAATGTTAAATGCTAGTATCTACACTGAATGCTTTAATCTAGAACATAATTATCTGACTTCACTTTGACTACAAGCCATTGAAAGTGCAATAATACAATAGATAAAACATAAGTCAGAAAACAATTTTAAAAGGAGTCAAATCCAAGTAAGTGAAATTGTAATAAAAACCAGTGCGAAATGGTACAATGTGTCCCACTCCGCTCCCCACAAGCAAACTGTGTAACAATATTACATGGTTCCTTTTAATTCTATTTTGTTGAAGAGCTGTGGCATAATGATTAGTCAATGAGGTGCTAAATGAATTTCCATTTCTGATTAAGTCTGCCACAGGGAAGCATCGCTGACTGTATGTGTGTTAGAGGAAGGGCTGTTCAGCAGGGCTTAATTCCTTTTTGTGTAAAGGTCCAACAGTTATTAAAATACATGCTAATTAGCTGTGGATAAAAAAATTTCAGTTAAAATTAGGTATTCACTATTCTTATCTCCTCCTAAAAAGTGTGTGTGTTTCATGGAAACATCCCCCTCCATCTTGCCTTTTTTTTTTCCCAGTAAAGCTTAGCCCTGTTGAGGGTGTTTTGCTGCAGGATGGAGGCACTTCCCACCACAGAACCTTACCAGTGCTGGTTCCCGACACTCGAAGGCACCCAGAGAGGCCCGGGGACGTGCTCCGTGTTTCCCTGGTGCTGGTAACAACCTGCTCTGGCCGAGCGTGGTTGGGCCAGCACCGGTGCTGTTGGTGCAAAAGAAACCTGAGCCTGTAGAATAGAATCATAGAGTCATTTAGGTTGGAAAAGACCTCTAAGATCAAGTCCAACTGTTAACCCAGTACTGCCATGTCCACCACTAAACCATGCTCCCTTCTGGGACACGACGGGCTTTGGCCTGGAGAGGCATTTCACATCTCCTTTCCCCAGCACTGTTGAAGCTGGGCCGAAGTCTTAAAATATTATGTACCGCTGTGTTCTGCTAAATTCTTAAAGAGAAGTTTTTAATTCAAAGATTAAAGCCTCAGCCTAGTCAAAGTGGGAAATAGTATTTAGCTGTAACAATATCAAAAGTGACAAAAGCAATCCTATTTACTGCATCCTACCTCTTCATAAATTAAATAGCTTGTTTTTTCGCTTGGCCAACTAACGCAGTAAATGGTGCGACTGTCCCCCAGGAGCGGCAGGCAGCAAAGCAGCACAGCCGGGGCCAGGAGAGCCACGACTGCTCTGGCCACTTTGGAGGGCGGCTCTTTGCTGAGGCAGGGGGAGAAAACTGGGCTGGGTTTTAGAGGTTTTTGTGGCTGGTGTGTGGCCTCGGGCTGGTCCCGTCTGTACGGCACCCTTCGTGCTCGGCGTGGGGCTCGCCCAGGGCAGGCCGATGGGGACGGGGCACTGGTGCGAGGCACCAGCTGCTGCTTCCTCCTTCGCTCACCCGCCTGCGGCTGGATGGAACCGCTGTAGCTGTGCGCTGCCTCCTGCCCCTGAGCTCGGGGGCAGAGGATGGTTTGGGGAAACAGCATTGAAACAGAACTTTTCAGTTCTGTTCTGCCAGGCTGGTTTCAGCTCCAGCTGGATAATCACGTCCCCGGTGCTGCAGCGGGGCTCCGAGCCCCTCCAGCAGCTCCCTCGCCAGGGGGACGTGGAGGCAGTGCAGCGCTTTTGACTGCGTTGGGTCTGACTTAGCTAGATGCCTTTCCTCCCTTCTCATCTTAAAACCAACCAAACAAAAACCCACAAAACAAAAAACAAATGGGTTGGCGATGCCATACTTGAGTTTTGCTTCAGATGCACAATGATCTCTGTGGAAAGAACAGTTCTGGAAGAGTTAAATGAATGGCTGGATTACAGCGATAGCAAATTACAGCCTTACTTATGGTTTTGAAGAATTATCAGATGAATGCTTTACGACAGGATCATGTGTTTTCCTTCCAGTGGAGTTAATGTACCTTGGGGCTGTTTATTTACATTGCTTACCTTGCCATGAAGACCGTAGGGAGAAAACAAAGTTCAGCCTAAGAGCCTGTGAAATCAATCGATCAATCGTTATCTCACCGTAGTGGAAGGTCACTCTATGGCCACGCAAGGCTCTTTTGATCTCAGTAGCCAACAGATTTATTCTCCATTGAGAGACATTAACCCAGTTGTTGAAATTGTCATTCTCGCTAATCCTTTATTTTCTCTTTTCTCACTGAAGTGAGCAAGACCTCTGTTACAGGGAGAGCGAGCTGAGTTGCCAGACTCATGGCTTAGGGGGAAACTGGTGCAAATGTCTCTCAGAGCTGGTACAGATCTTGCTTCTGCCAGACATCACTTGTACATGAAAACAGCGCGCTACCTGCAGCCCGACGTTCGCCCTGGGCAGAAGGCACAGCGCACATAACCCGTTTGCCTTCGTTAAATTACTGTTGATCTCCACAACAGTGATTTGTGTTTAATCGCCCCCTCGGAGCACAGCGTGCGCCTGCGATGACTCCAGGGCTCTGCGGAGCTGAGGGCACGCGTCCCCGTGGTGCTCGGCGTGGTGGCACCTCCTGATGCAGGCGGTGATCCTGTCTCGGAGGAAGAGGGGCACTCGCTCCGTGCGGTGCAGCGGGACCGGTGGTGACAGGAGAGCAGAGGAATGGCTCCCGGATGGTTTAGCTCCATCTGCTCATGGTCTGGAGGTGGGGGCTTGCAGGCACAGCGGCTGCCGCTCTGCCTTGCCGAGGCTGGGAGGGTGTGAACTGGTATCTCCTGGCAGCCCTGTGTTTGTAGGTCGCGGACTGAGGCTGTGGAAATAAAAAGTCGGGAAACTTGCGCACCTTGGCTCCTTTGGGTGCTTCTGGAGCGAGGGATTTTTGCTGTTTGCACTAATTGTTTTGAAAAATACTGCTATTTTTATTATTTTCAGAGTCCTTTCCAGGGAGGATGGGGGGAGAGAAGCTTTTAAGGTCTAAACTCTTTATGAAAAGATCATCTCACTGTCACAAATGCAGTACATGGAAATGCACTTTGTGTTTTCCCTGCTTTTCTTGGAAATAATATGACGATAGGTATATTGTGAATTGGATTTTACATGCTAATGAGAGATTTTGAGGTGAGGTGTGTGAGAATCGGATCTGTGGCTGGCGTAGGCAAGGGTGGCCACACTGGCCAGTGGCGGGGCTTTGGTCACAAGCGGGGTTTGGGGCTCTGTTGAGTCCTGACGATTAGCAGAGCCACCTGGGATCAAAGCGTCTCCTTTCGGAGCAGTCACGGTGTGGGACATCCTTTACTCCCAGAAGGATGTTCTCCTGCTTTTGTGCAGGAATGGTCTGCGCTGAGGGAGCGTTGGTGTTAATGCTGCACAGGCTTCACCGGAGCGGGCAGATGCGCAGGGGGCACCTCTCGCTGCTTCTAGGCACGCGTAGCTTTTCTCGGCTCACCAAAGTTGATGAGAAGGCTGGAACAGCTACCCAGCTCACCTCTCCGAAACTGGTGGTTTTTATAGGACCAGATAATGTGTTGTGTGTTCTTGCCCCACCAAAATGAATGTCGAAGACGCTCGTTTCCCTCTGAAAGCCCTTTGGTAGTCCTCAGCTGAGACATGGCTGAGGAGTAGCAGTTGGCTGCAGCATGGAAGAGATTGGTTTTAAACTTCGTTATGAGAACGCGCTTAAGCAAAGCAGTACCGCAGTTCCTCTTGTACCTGCAGGGATCAAGAGATGGCTGCTCACTGCAGGCAGTGTCCCCACCTCCCTCATCTCTCTTAAGGGTTCCCTCTCATTTTCAGTATCATCTCGATGCCTTGGTGACCACCTGGGTAAAGTACTTTGATTTCACATTAAATAAATAAAATTGAATTTGAATCTCCCCTTCTTTAGGTTCCTTTTGTTGCTCTTTGTCTTTAACAGCTAGTACTATGTTGCTCAGGAGCAGACCTGTGCCTGGGTGAAGGGTAACCATAATTTAAGGGAGTTTTAATAGTGCATGAGGGATGCATGCCTTTTCATACATAAGACATTCATGGTAACTAAAAGGAAGTCAAGTGGCATTGATGTTGGCTGGCAATTTCTCCTTTTCCCTCCGTTTTTTGTTTTTTTGTTTTTTGGGTTTTTTTTTTGTTCGTAAGTGGTAATCTCAAGAAGGCTTTAAAGCTGCCTAGTGTTTTATTGAAACAGCTTTGCTAAAAGCCAGATGCTTTCAAGTGCAAATGCATCTTCCTCGAAAGTCAGATGAAACATAAATATGGGCGATTCATAAACCTTCCAGGATGCCAGGGCTGCAGGGAGACTCGCTAGCTGGAGGGCTTCGGAGCAAAAGGCTTGGTGATGGAGACTCTGGTCGCTCCGGGGAGGCAGAGCGGGTGCAGCTTTGCCCGGTTTTCCCAGCTCTGAGGCTGCTCCTGCAGGGTCTGGGTGGGAGGAAAGCGTTCTCAGCGTTGGCTTTCTCCACCCGTTCAGGGCTGCCAGAAAGCTCTTGTCACAGGAATTGCCACCTTGGTCGTCAGCCCTCTAGTTTGTGACTGCTTCCCCTTAACAGTCCTACAGAAGATGCTGACACAGATACTTGCTCTTAGTGGTGATGCATTTTGCTTGGATTTTTAACTGATGGCTCAGCTGTTGTCCATGGGAAGTGCTAATAGGGCTGGCTAATTTTGCTGCTCAGTTGCATTATCTCCTCTGTCTGTTATTCCCTTCTTTTGTTCCCAAGTTTTATTTTATCTGATTTCTTTCTCCTCTTCCCTAATAGTGTGTTTTATCCTGACTGCTTTTAAGAACCTGTTCTGAGCATTTAGTGGATAAATGAGATACGTGGATGTTTCTGGGTTTGTACTATTTGCATGAATCTACTCATTAAAGTTAATGTAAATCGAATGTAAAATTAATGGCAATTGAATACAAAGTGGTAAGCAATGTTTTCTGTGCATCTTTTTTTTTTTTATACACTGTTACTTTTGAACTTAGAAACCTGTGGAAAGTAATAGATTGCAGCAATACTAATATTGAGCACAGAAGATAGAAATCCAAGCGAGGACACCCCGTGATGTGGGTGAGGCAGGGCTGTCCCCTTGCGCGCTGCGTGCGTGCTGTCGCTGCTCGGGCGAGGGGGATCGTGCGGCCCTGGGGCAGCCGGGGGATCGCCACGGTCGGGTTTACCTGCGGTTGTGAACCAGTGCGTGACGGGTGCCTGTCACGCTGCTCGATGAAGCACCTGAAGGGTGCAGACAATAGGATAACGATTCTCTAGCAATAAACTTCTCCTCTGAGACCAAACATAATGCATAAAGTAACAGAGTGTTTTTAAACTTTAAACTTGGTTTGGTTTTGAACCAAATCTGTTTGGTCAATAGCAGGAACACTAATTTGCTGGAGATTACAACACGTTACAACCATGGCAGTTCAAATATAGACTTATCTTCAGCTTTCCAGCGCTTTTCCGCTGTAGAGGTGATTACATTTTGGTGGTTTCTGAATTGGTTGTGAAGTCTTCCGACACCCCTCCCAGCCGGGAAGGAGCTGTGATGTACAGCGACGGGAGTCCTGGATGTCATAAATCAGCGGGATGCTATAGACTTTAGGATTTACAGCAGCTGGCGATGTGGCTTATTCCTTTACTACAAATCAGAATCCAGACGTGTGAAAATACCAACTAACCGATGACCTGTGGTGGGCACGTGGGGTCCGGCGCTTCCCATTTTCTGTTTGTTGGGTGATCTGATGCTGTGCTCGCTTGGTAATGCTGCCTTGTAGCCTCAATTCACGGTAATCCCCACCCCGGAGTACTGTCAAAGCTCTCTGTAAATGTAACTGTGGCGTGTTTACCCTCTTGCCCGCTCCGGTGGCGGCAGCTTCCGCGAGCCCGTGTGTGGCAGGGATGTGCTCAGCGGCGGTGCCGGGCGGTCTCAGCGCTGACGCGCTCTCCGTTTGTCCTGCCGGCAGCCGTGGCGCTGACGGGAGTCTTTGCCAGTCAGTGCGGATGGGGCAGAGGGGTCTCTGGCCCGCCCGGGCTTGCCCCGTCCCGGGGGGTGCCCCTGCACCTCCGCTGCCCGAAGGTGCCAGGGAGCCAGGCAAGGGGTGCCCCCAGTCAGCCACCAGGCCGAGGAGTGGCCAATAGGGCTAGTGAGGAGCAAACCGGGGCAAGTCAACGTGGCTTCCCTCTGTGGCCAGGAGCAGCTGCCGGGCAGCGCCGTGCCCCCGCCTGCCTGGGCCCAGGCTTTCGCTGCGCCTCGCTGCGCGCTCGTGGGGAGCGAGAGGAGCAGCCTGGGTGAAGGTTACTCCCGAGGGTTTTTCTGGGTCAGAAGGAAGCAGACGCGGATGGAGAGGTGGAAGAAATCTCCCTACGTACCAGAGATTTCCCTTTCCGTTATGCAAACTTGGCACGTGGGCCTAGCACACCATTTCTGCTCTGCAAGGTGCATCAGAAACATCTCAAATGCTTTCACTGTTGTTAGTGAATCAAGGCAGACAAAACACCTTGTAAGATAATCGAGTACAAGCAAGCTCAAATTTAACTTGGCCATCTGTGGGTAGTGTGAGACGGGAGGAGTGTAGGGTGGCCGTATGAGGACAAACAGACTGGAGGTCGTCTTTGAGAGCTCCGGAGTCAGCATATGGCAACTAATCTGTCATGTGTGAACGTTTGCAGTCAGTTGCTGAGCTGGGGAATCATCAGGACGATAGCAAAACAGGTTGTACCCTCAGCTGCTGGAAGCCGAGGAGAGTATACTGCAGGTTTGTGGCTGAGAACCTGGTCTGATGGTAATACATCATCTCCCATGCCCCTGGCCAGGGAGCTGCTGGGCAGCTGCAAATCCCATTGCAATTAGTGGCGCTCTGATCCCGGGGGAGTTTAGGCAGCTCCTTTTGATTCCCATGTGTATCCCACTAACAGAAGCGACATACGCATGCATATAAAAGCAAGCATTATCACATTACCTCTGTGAGCTGGGCGAAAGCTATTAAGAATGACAGCTTTACTTATCTGTTGGCTCAGACTTGGAGAAATATGACTTGGTGGGAAAGCTTTTGGATCGTGCTTTGCCCTTGAAGGCACCCTGCCAGGAGACAGGAGGTGCAGAAGGACAACACGATGCCTGTCACGCATCCAGGTCCCACCCTGAAAGAAAAAGAAAAAACCCTTCTGATACTCATAAAATTACAGAAATGGCTTTGGATCCACCCTGTCTAATTTTACTTTATTTCTGTAGCCAGCAGAGGTAGACGGGTACATCGGGGGGTGACTTAGCCTTCCCCGCTGGCCCCCTCGCGACTTCGGGAGGTGTCTGACCCGTTCGCTGCAGAGGGAGCCCGGGGCAGCTTGTTCAGCTCGTGCAGGGAGCCTGAATTTAGGTGGCTCGTGACTCCCATCAGCTCATCCTGAATATCCCAGAACCTTTTGAAACTCTGCTCTGAAGCATGTGATTACAGAAGAATATCAAGTTTTTGTTGAAAGCATCTTTCTTGTTCACACATTGTAGAGAAATTTTGATTCAAGTTACCACCTCAGGCTTAGACCCCAGGACAAAGAAAGAAACATAAACGCTTTTTTTTTTGTCTTTGTGGTCCTTTGCCTCGCTGTCTCCAAGCCTTCACCTGAGCTCTAAACTGCAGAATAGTGATGGCACATCCCGGCTTCAACTCAGTGTATGGGTCTTGGGAGCAAGCAGGCAGCCGAGCAATTTGCATTTTCTTCTATCTTATTCTGTCTCTTTTTCTAATCCTTCTCCCCCCGCCCCCCGTTTTTTTTTTCTTTGTGCAAAAAGACTGCAAGTACTTCTCCTGGCATATTGATCAAGTCTGTCTTTTACTAAGATTTGTCTGTCAGCTCGCCAGACGACTCAGAGACACAGAAGCAATTTAAGGATGAATATTTCAGTCTAAGAACAGCACCAAGGAAAGAGCATGGCCTGGTTTCTACCGTCCTGAAAAGCCCTGTTCGCTGGCGATGCTCCTTTTACCTCAGCGCTCACAGCAAGGCGTAGCTGAGGGCCAGGACCTGTGCTCAGAGGCTGGGAGAGGTAACCTCGGAATCAACAGCCGAATGGAGGTCTTCCAGAAAGACAGTGGATTTGAGGCACTTCGTTTACCGAACCGCCTGCTGCGCCAGTCTGGCCTTCTAGTTGATGATTAAAGCTATAGAGAGTTTTCTGATGGGACATTTTTCCTTTGGGAATTGTTATTTCATTAAAACTGAAAATGAAAGTATATTGATACCAAGGAAACAGTCAGGGACAAACAAAACACATGGCCAAAATATACCTTTCTGAGAGTGAAGTAATATGTCTTCATATTTCACACCGAAGTTTGCTTGCAGTTTGTACTGTAATGAACCAAAACGATATAAAATATCTTGGCATTAAAAAAAAGTAATTTCAGAGTTGTAATATGCTTTTTTTCCCCCATTCTGCCTGGGAATTAGCTGTCGTTTGAAACTGCACAACATTCTGAGAAATGGCAATTCTGATCCCTGCACAGCTTTATTATTTTTACAGCTTAGGTTCTATTTTCCAGGGTTTTTAATTGTAATTGTTTCACCTACGGAATCCCGTTGTACCGGTCCGTGAACGACTCGGGTGTTCTTTTGTGTCAGATATGTGCGGCCTTAGGTAGGTTGAGCTCAGGAATAAATTACTCCCCCACCCCAACAGTTGACGTTGGGAACAAAATCCCACTTCTTGCTTTTCCCTGTGTTGTGTGTGACGCCGCTGATGGGAGCAGAACCATTTCTCGTTCAAGGTGCTAGTAGCTCTGGATTGCACAAAGTAAGGAGAATCTGTCGCCACTTAAATCACGGGTGGGAATGGCACGACTGCGTGGTAGCGCGGGTGTTGGATGGCCGTGGAGCTGGGCTGCACCTAGCTGCGCAATCCGGATAATTTAGATTGGTTTAGAAAGAGGGGAAGAAAATACATCTATCTCGGCTCAAACTCTGCTCCCTGCTATGCAATTTTGGATGTAGGAAGGGCCCTAGGATGCAATGAAGGAATGTAAATACATGCACAGACTGTTGTTTAAAAAAAAAATAAAAATAAAAAATCTTAAATCTTCTCCTTTCCTGTCAGGGCAGCCTCTCCATAATGCGCTCAGCCGGGCACTCCCAACAGAAACAGCAAATGCGCGCTGCGATCATGATGATACTTTTGGAAGTCTCGCAGGAAAGAAATAAGGCTTGCAGAAGGGAATGATTTTAGATAAGACTTTGCTTCATGTTTTGCCAACACTTGCTTCTCTCTCATTCATTTTGGCTCTGTTCTTAATTGTCAGGCTTTCCTCTTGAACTTCCTTGTTGCAATCCAAGGGCTTAGTCCTGCGTTTAATTCTCTGCCTGTAGTACTGGCCAGACTACCTAGTGCACAGAAATAGGAGTATGCTTACACATCAGGCTGAACCACAGCAAGAGGAAAGTAGGAAAAAAAAAAGTGATCTAAAGATACTGTGAGAGATCCACGTTAGTTATCAAAGGGGAGCAGGTTCCCAAATGTGACTTGTGTTGGACTGAAGGTTTTTTTTCAAAGCTTTCCAAATATTTAGATTTAGGGAGCAGGTGCTTCCTTAATCAAAAGGAAGATATGATAAATATTAGTGGAACGGTGTTTGGGAAATGGTGAAGTGAAAGGTACCAAGGAGGTAACGATGTCAATTTTGAGCGAGTTCATGTGATCCCTGCCATTAGCCCTTCCTTTCTCGCCTGCTGAGCGCTTCTCTCCCTCAGCACGCCGGGGTGATCGGTTCTGCATCCCAAGTTCGTGCCTATGGCACAAGATAGAAAAATGGCTCCACTTGTAATTCTGCCTGCAGTTCCTTAGATCATCACTGTACAAAGATCCTATTTAAACACAGCTGAGGGAATATTTGTGTAGCACTCATTGTGTCAAAGGGATCATTTTCCAAGGCATCAAACTGTTTTAACCTGCTAAGAGAGTCCTCTCTCCTTCCCCCTTATTTACAGGAAAAAACAAACAAACAAACAGAAAAGGTCAGAGGAGAATGGAGCTGGATGAGGGGTCAGAAAATGGAAAGAAATGCATTCTTTGAAAAAGCAAGGCACAGCCCTCTGTATATAAAGACACGCACATCAGACCCCATATGCTTATACACGCATGGTGTGAATGGGTTCTGAATGAAATCATGAAAACAAGGACTGTTTCTCTTGATTTTTGTTTTTAAAACATTACAGAGAATGAAGCGCTTGCCTTGAGAGGATGGGCAATGTGTCCCACGCAGGCAGGGTGGGAGCAGCCAGCGAGCTGGGTTCGGCGGGGAAGGGAGGCCTCCCTTGGCTGACTCCCCGGCGCCATGGTGTCCTGGGTGGGATTTGAGCAGAAAGTTCTTGAGTATATATTAAAAACAGGACAGAACTGAGGGAAGCAAGGATCCACCTGGCACAGAGGATAGACGGTTGTCTGAGCTGGGGGTGGGCATCCATCTTCTGATGTGATCAGCCTTCTCGGAGACATCTGTTTGTTCTCTGCCCTCCAAGCAGATGTGCCAGGTCCAATGTCCACCATTTCGGCCAAACCTCAGGACATGTTCCTTCTAGAAGAGCCGTAGGAGGATTCAGTAGGTTGTTAACAAGATAGACTGGAAAATAAATTACTGCTACTGTAAAATACCAATTATTAGACCGTAGGCCCTATTCTTTCTCTCAGAAAGAGCTATTCAGAAAAACATGTGACTCGAGGCTCATCCGGACAAGGCTTCCACTGGACAAGAACCAGAAATTCTTATTCTTTCAATTACCTGTAACTATTGCCATGAATTTCCTGGTCCTTTGAACAGTTATTGGCACTAGTTATCCTTTATGTTGATGTTTATTTGCAACTGTAAATGAAAACCAGTTTACAGCAACTTTTCTGTGTTTCTGTTTTCATAGATTGTGCTTGGGGGTAGACTGTAACTTCGTTGTCAAAGAGGGCTTCCATAAACTATGTCATTGCACCTCTTGTAGGCTTTCAGTACAATGCAATCCGTTTGCTCTCTGTTACTACTAGACTTAATATAAAACTGTATTTAATTCCTACCTTATTAGCAGTATGCATTTGAAAGTTAATTGACATGGGTCTGTTGTTTTTGCCATGAATCTACAGCGGAGGTGTGCCACTGCTGATGCTAATTTCAGGTTTTCTGGGTCTTGTTGAATGAAACTGAAGTCCTAGAAGCAAATCGCAAGTATGACGAGATAATACACAGTTTTGCATTCCAGTCATAACCCTGCAGAAGTTACGGCTGTCAGAATTCATCACTGCAATTCTAACATAATTATTATAAATGTAATCTATTTAGTGCCCCAGGACGTTTGTCCTGATAGGCGGTGAAATGGCCCTATGGACATGCTAGAGATAGCATTTTTGTGCCACTCTTTTTCAGATATTGTTCTACAAAACCAGGATGCCTGTCATTCAAAGCTGGGCTTCTAGGAAGGTACTAAGGGTATAATTTCTCTAAATTAAGCTGCAGCATTTGTACCCGTTAATGGTGAAAAAAACAATCTCCATGTATTCCGAATGCCTAATTGATCATCTCAAATGGATGTGCGCTGCCGTGCTGGCTACATGGAGAAGTTTCTGTGTAAAGCTGTGATCACGATGATACATTTCCTAGCAGGTTTTTATGAACAGACTGTGATCAGTTTTCAGGCAGCACATGATAGTGTTTTTAATTATAGCCAAAAAATGAAGTGCTTGAGATGATATTGGAGAAAGCATCACACAGGCGATACAAGAAAACTTTGAGCTATAGTCTATATTTAGTTGAAGCATTACTGGTACCATTGATTTTCAATTAATATTCAGTATTGACCATTACTATAAAGAAGACAGCAACATACTGTAGCAGATTTATGGATTTTTTTGTAAGCCATTGATTTTTTTCTTACTATGCAGCTGTTGCCATTAGTAAGGCACACATGGAAATATTCTTTAAGAATTTGTTTCTCCCCAGTTCAAGGAGTCAGTGTGTGAGAATTTGTTTTCTCTGGAGATGTCCTCTGCAACGCAAGGCTATTTGTCATCTTTTCATAATGGTGAAGCAGTTGGGCTTTCCAGTCTGAGGTGCTTTCAGGCTGCTGGGGATGTCTGTGCAGAGTGAGAACTCGGCCTTCCTTTTGGCCACTGCCTTTCTCTGGATAGTCCTGAGAAGTTGCTCTGCCTGGAGTAAATCCTTATTATTAATGTGGGAGATTAACAAAAGGCATGTTGTCAGGGGTCAAGCTATAGCTGGCAGATTTACGTAATCTGAAGTAAGGAAACTTCTTGTGCTGCTCAAAGAAGAAATGGCTCCTGAGCAAGTCATGTAAGGCTCTGTTTTGTAAAAGAAAACAGAAAATTTGAGTATCCCCAAATGCTTTTAATCCAATAACAGTAATAAGAAAAACAAACAAACAAACAAACAATAATTGCAATATCAATTAGAAGTGTAAGATGGGGTCAGGAGGAAGGTATTTTTGATTCCTTGCTCAGACTGAACTATCTGTTCTAAAAAAGCATGGTGAAGTGAAGTTGTACAGCTGACTTTTTCGGATGTCTTTGTTCCGTAGAAGGTAGAGCTGCTTTCCACAGGACCGAGTAACCGGTCACAGGAGGGAACCAGAACTGTGACGCTGAAAAGGAAGGGCTAGGTCATGACCTGGCACAGCCAGGTCAAGTGTTTAAATCCATAGTTAACCACCAGGACCATCCTGTTTCCACGTGTCCTGAGCTGCTGCACATTCTGTAGAAATTTCCTAAGTTTCAAATTGTGAAGGAAAAACATTTTCTGGAGAACCCATAAAATTGCAGCCTGCCTATTTTTCTCCCAAGACTATGATTTCTTCCACTGGTTTAGGTTATTAGTAGGTATTTGTCAATCCATTTTCAGCAGCTGACAAGCTAGATGAAATTGGAGCAAGCCTATGTACATGTATCTGCCAATAGTCACTTTTAAATATGGATAGAGCTGTCAGGGCACATCAGGTGTCCCTCCTGAATAGAAGAACAAAGCTAACCATGCAAGCTAATAACAAGCATTGATCTGAAAAATGAATACATGTCAAAGAGGCTTAGTCAGGATAGCCTGCAATAGGCAGAAATCAGGCCCTACGTCTTAATCACATTTCAAGGAATTGGGTTATTCCATCCTTTTGTTACAGAAAAGACTGGTGGAAAGTAATGTAAAATATCAGCTTCAGCTATCCCTGGTACGCCAGTGTCGTGGTGGGTGGAAGCTTTTCCCTCCCTCGCTAGCCCGTGCTGCTGCCTGGCGCTGCCCACCCCGGTACCGGCGTGCGTTTGAGCTAAAGCCAGTAACTTAGAGACGGTGGGAGAGGCTCCCCGACCCTCTCGGGCAGCTCTTCCACCTCCCCAGAGCAGCAATGCCAGCCGTGGGTGCCTTGGGCGCTGATGCTTGGCTTTGCTGATGCCCCGGTGAGGGTCTGCCCCGGGGAAGCTGTGCTCTGGGGAGTTGGTCTTGCCTGGCACTGCTAAAAGGGGAAGATCTTATTTTCCCTCTCCAGAGGTGAAGGTTAGGAAGAATCGGTAGGCAACTGAGGACACCTCGTAGTGTCATCCTCTGTTTGAACACTCGGAGAACACCTGCAAGGCAACTAGAAGTGAGAACGAGCAAATGTCCGGGTTGCTCTCAGTGTTACGCTGCTGACACATTAAGAAGCCAGCTAGGTTTCTTCTGACTAAGATCATACAAATCAACGTATAGTGAAGAAAAGGCTTTATTGAATATGGTACTTTAAATGTTATTACGGGAACAGCTCTGGCAATGACAAATCAGCACTTACTCACACTTTATTGCTAAATGCTGTAGGTCTCACAGTGCTATGTTATAAAAATGATATTATATTAAATGTATTGCAGCGTGTGGCTTTTACAAAGCCCAAGAGTAATTCTTGGAAAAGCAGGCTTGTTCTGTCCCTATAGAGATCACAATTTATGACACTAGAACTGCAATTTTGTAGTGAGGGGGAAAAACCGCACTGTTTATCTTCATCATTTTCAGTTGTTCTGTAGTATTCAGGCTGAGGAAAGCAACAGGGTAAGAAATCTGCAATGTAAAATTATAGCCACTCCCGTACTTCTCGTTATAGATCTACTCCAATTATTGCAACTCAGTTACCCAGGCTGCAGCAGCAAGAAGCTCAGAAAGCTCTTGTTTCATGTACAGGCTTTTTGAAGGGCTGAAATATTTCTATCCTCCCGCAAGCTCGTGCTTTCTGTTTGCTCACCAGTGACCAGTTCTTGATTTCTGTGCTTCCCTACTCCTGAAAATGGCCTGCGGGAATTAATCATTGGTGGTGGACTGCATACTTTGCATGAGATTGTTGCACTGATGTCAGTAGTTTGGCTTTGATTTACTCTAGCTTAGGACCTGGTTTTGTTTTGTTGCTGTCCTGAAGGCATTATGATTTTCTTTCCATTCACCACTGTCCTTGCTATTGAAGTCTACAACTAAATTTTTAAAAGGCTGTAATTTGCTACTATATTATGTAGGTTTTTACAGTAATTTCTATGTCCATTGATTTCAAGTCCTCACAGCTAGAACTCTAAAATAGTTTTGACCTGGAATATATCTTGCTCAAAACTCTGGTTCTGTGCAGATGACTAACAGGAGCCATGCAAATGGATGTGGATGTAAAGAACAAATTCTGTCTGGTTTTCGTGTCTTTCACCATGCAACGTACTTGTCTTGTTTCATCCCTGTCACACCATGGACACATCTTTTGAGTTGACACCTGGATTTGTTGTTTAATTACACAAAGGAACCTTTTTGGCTTTTATTTTTTTGCTTGTCCATCTTACTGAGTGTTTCTATAGCTGGCAGCTGTAATCTGCACGGTGGGGTACTCAGCGTGACATTTCCATCCAGCCAAATCTTTGCATTAGTTTTGCCTCAATGCAGAAGTTCCAGACCAAACCTACCTTCTGTTTTCTGGCTGTCTGGCACTAAAGACTGGGGGTTTGCTTTCTAGTACCCAGAGCAGCGTAAGACTTGCACAGCACCCAGCTGATATAATACCAGACATTAAGTACTCCTCCTTAATTTTGCACTGGGCCTGCATGCCCAGGTGGCTGCTGCGTATGCCTAACATAAGCGAGCAGTTCAGCAGCCAGACCCTTCAGAGAGCCACCAAATATACCTAAAGAACCATTTCAGCCAAAGCCCACTGGTGTTAATAGGAAACTGTTTGCAGGACCGTGCTGTAATTCACTGAAATGGATGAGTATCCAGTGTCTGCTTCATGTTACTGCTCACTCTGCTGCTCTGCCGTGAAGGGGACTTACAAGGTGACACAATATTGGCAGAAAAGTTCATTTATTTGAAAACTATGAAAACTACATGGGAAGGCTTAGACCGTATTTGCTTCCTTTAATGTATGCCCAGCGTGGAATAGTGCATTGAAACGTTTTCATGCACTAGCTTCTAAAAAGCAGATCAAACTTTTAAGCTGTCAGCAGTAATGGGCTAGGAATGATCTACGCGGCCTGTGCAGTGAGATGACAAGCTAATGGCTGCGTTCCCGGCCTTCCTCTCCGGTCTTATTCTCTTAAGTGCACGTACTTCTTACATTAAAAGAAGCAGCGATATTACAGGAGAAATGAATTTACCACCATTTCATTTCCTTTTGGAAACAGAGTACTCCATTTGGCTCTGAAGCCTTTTGCCCTGTTCTGCTGACCTTTGAAAACATTTTGCAAAATTCTCCTTTTCTGTAATCTTAAGTACATGCTTAAGCAGTTTAGCCGTTGTACTCGATGGTAGCACCGTCTGTGCTGACAGAGGCTGGCCCTTACTGGGGCCAGCAAAGCCAAACACTTGATCGTCCTCGCCCACAGCCAGTCCCCCCAGGGAACGAGGGCTTGCGAAGGGCACAACTGTGTCTTCAAAACTGAGCAGGTGCCTATTACTGAGACTGCACTTCAGGGTCTTCTCCGTGGTACGAGGCTGTTAATACATTTTAAGAGATTCCCTGTTAATGTTGCAATAAATTATATATCTTACTGCATTACCATAGCACTAACTGTTCCTAAAATGCTGGGAATAATTTTCTTATTTTTATTACCTAAAGAAACACAGAAAGTGCTTTGAGAGACTACGTGAGTGTTGCTGCTGTGCCGTGCCTTGTATTTATTAGATAAACTGTTTACTGAGATGAAAACATGCTAAATTAAATGCTGAAGAGTAATTTCTCTTCTTGTAAACGGCAGAAATAATGCAATTCTAAAGTTCTCCAAGTATCTACACATGGGATTCTGGTGCCCTTCTAGTTTTGGCGATTTACGGAACTGAGACCAACAAAGAAACCAAGGTGAAAAGTCCTCACAGGCTATTATACTACGTTAGCTTTACTTTAGCCCTTCAGCCCTGGAAGCCTGTGTGCCCCGCGTAAGCAATTCAGTGTCACGATCATAAAACACTGGTGACAAATGGAAATGTTTGGCATTGGTAAACAGCCAAGTGCACGTGGACAGGGGAAGCCTGAGACGGTAGAAAAGGAGTCCTTCCAGTTACAGCCTCACTTTTGCATGAAAAAAAAAAAAAATTCTCTAAAGCATCTTTCTATACATGTGGGACTGATGATTCTGTTCAGAGATGTGTCTGAGTTGAAGGGACTTTGCAGTATGATGGTCAGCAGTTAATAAACCCGGCTGGGAGAAGGGGAAGCGTCTCGGGGGGTTCCATCAAGGGCTGTGAGAGCTCAGCCTGAGGAGGCTGCAGGAAGGATGCCGATGGTCATAGCGGGTTTTGGACCAGGGGATGCTGGGGTTTGGGGTATGTATTGGGCTTGCATGGCAGGGTTTTGGCAGCGGGGGGGCTCTGGAGGTGGTTTGTGTGAGAAGCTGCTAGAAGCTTCCCCTGTGTCTGATAGAGCCAGTGCCGGCCAGCTCCAAGACGGACCCGCTGCTGGCCAAGGCTGAGCCCATCAGTGATGGTGGTAGCGCCCCTGGGATAACATAGTTAAGAAGGGGAAAAAAGTTTCTGTGCAATGGCAATTGCAGCTGGAGAGAGGAGTGAGAATATGTGAGAGGAACAGCTCTGCAGATACCAAGGTCAGTGAAGAAGGAGCAGGAGGAGGTGCTTCGGGCACCGGAGCAGAGATTCCCCTGCAGCCTATGGGGAAGCCCATGGTGAGGCAGGCTGTGCCCTGCAGCCCATGGAGGTCCACGGTGGAGCAGAGACCCACCTGCAGCCCGGGGAGGACCCCACACCGGAGCAGGGGGATGCCCGAAGGAGGCTGTGACCCCATGGGAAGCCTGCGCTGGAGCAGGGTCCTGGCAGGACCTGTGGCCCCGTGGAGAGGAGCTCAGGCTGGAGCAGGTTTGCTGGCAGGACTTGTGATCCCGCGGGGAACCCACGCTGGAGCAGGCTGCTCCTGAAGGACTGCACCCGTGGAAAGGGCCCACGCTGGAGCAGTTTGCGAAGAACTGCAGCCCGTGGGAAGGAGTCACGTTGGAGCAGTCCATGGAGGGCTGCCTGCTGTGGGAGGGCCCCAGGCTGGAGCAGGGGCAGAGTGTGAGTCCTCCTCCCCTGGGGAGGAAGGAGCGGCAGAGACCGCATGTGATGAACTGACCCCAACCCCCATTCCCCGTCCCCCTGTGCTGCTGGTGGGGAGGAGGGAGAGACATTGGGGGTGAAGTTAAGCCCAGGAAGAAGGGAGGGGTGGGGGGAAGGTGTTTTAAGATTTAGGTTTTATTTTCTCATTGTCTTACTCTGATGTGATTGGTAAAAAATTAAACTAATTTCCCCAAGTTGAGTCTGTTTTGCCGGTGATGGCAATGGTGAATGATCTCCCCCGTCCTTATCTCGACCCACGAGCTTTTCATTATATTTTCTCTCCCCAGGTGAGGAGGGGAGTGATAGAGCGGCTTTGGTGGGCACCTGGTGTCCAGCCAGGGTCAACCCACTGCAGCAGTGTAGAAGCAACAGGAAAAAGAAATAGATGCTTTCTAGGGATAACTTAATGCAAAAAAGTGTTCGTTGCTTAGATAGAGAGGTCAGAGAAAATCTGAGAGCAGCTAAAAGCTGTTTAAAATGGAGTGAGACTACAATTAACAACTGTAAGGGAAGTTCTTGTGTGCTGGCCACCAGACGGTGGATGGTCCTGTGCTGCTCTCGGGCTGGGCTCCCTTGGCGTGCTCTCATCCTCCAAAGAAAAGCACGTGGTGGGCTCACGTCATTTGCCCTTGCAACGCTTCCATTAGTCAGACTGAAATAACCAATTCTGCTAGAAACTTAATAAAAAGCTCTTCTATCTGGACTGTGATTTGGGAAACCTCCAAGCTTTTTTCTTCCAAAGTGATAAAGTTGAGGCAGAAATATAATGTGCTTTGTCATGTTTAAATTTAGCAGGCAACAATGACTGAGAAAAAAATTGTCTATCAGCTCTAACTACATTGTCAGCCCTGTTTACTCTGATTCTTATTGTCCGTGTGCGGTAGGACCCCAGGCTCTGGAGAAAGGCACCTCTTTCCAAAGGCTGGAGCCAGGAGGCAGTGCCCGTTGTCCCAGGGCAGGGACGGTCAGCCTTGCTGGGGCTGCTCTGTCCAACTCTGGCTCTGCAGCCGTCTGGGTGGCTCTGGAGGTTGCCGTAACCCCTCTGCGTTCCCAGTCCTCCGTCATTCTGTAGGGAGCGCTGCCAAGTACAAGGTGTGTGCTTAATGAGCTGGACTCGGCACCGCGGGGCTGGGGAACAACCGCCAGGAGAGGATAAAAGCTGAGGACGATGGAAAAGGCAGCGTGGGATTGTGCTGTTTGAGGGCACCTGTGTGAAAGCTTTTTATTTTTCCCTTTCTGTTGATGGAAAAAGACCCTTTATGACAAGACATTTCTGCTTAATTCATAGCTAACAACAATGTGATAAATACCTTTGCCTGCTCATTGAGAACAGGAAGCTTTTTCAGGCACTGCCTGTCATGAACGATGTTTGCCCAGCACCAAACACCAACGGAACCATCAGGATGCCTTAGCCCTTGCTCCCTGCTAGAAGTAATAGCTGGGAGCACGTTCACTGTGTGCTCAAACCCACCCAGACTGGGGGGCCTGGGCAAGACCGAGGAGGGAGGGGGCAGGCAGGGCCGTTTTGGTAGGAAGAGCGCAAGAACGTCTTGGCTCTGGCCTGCGGTTCCAGACGGGCGCAAGGCACCCACCCAAGCAGCACCGGAGGGGCTGGCGGCTCTCCGGTGGCTTCTGCAAAATGAAAGGAGCGGTTTAGAGGTGTGCCTTTTCTCTTCTCGCCTGAAATTCCCCGTGTTTCAAAGCGAGCCCTCTCATCAGCAGCCGTGCCGCAACGTCAACAGGAAAAATAACGATGATATCTAAGGTGACCCTTCCCTTGCAGGCTTAACTCTGGATTGCAGGCAAATCGGCAGATTGGTGTGGTGAAGAAGCTTTGATTAACCCTCTGCACAGACTGTTCTCAGGCACACTAACCCTGGGGTTGTCGAAAGTACCGCAGCCCATTGAAAAAAATCATCAGAATGAAGGAAGCTTGAACTACTTTTAAAATTGAAGATGACTGTTCTCAGGCTATTTTGGTACTAGAGTAGGCATGGAGTTTGAAGGTCAAAGTCTCCCACCATCGTTTCTGTGGAGCAGCAGTTCGATGCCAGCTCTTGGGTTCGGTGAATCAGTTGTTAATCACGGGTGCTAGGACCTCGCCTGTGCAGCAGCAGTTTGGAGGCTGAAACATCTCTCATCTTTGGAGGGAGCTTAGTAGTCCTGCAGCTCTCGGAAGTCTGGCACTTGATGTTATGAATTATATGGTGTTTGTACCTCTCACAATTACATTTGATTTCTTTATGCTCTTTGATAGCTCTGTGCTATGATGATAGCGTTGTTCTTTCCCCTGTCGATGATGATGATGTCTCCCGTTCCCTCAGCTCTAACGCATACAATGTCTGACCTCAAAGTGAGCTGGCATCTTCCAGGTGATGTGTATTTGTGTCAGTCAGGAGGGTGCGGGAGCTCAGCTCACACGTTTATGCTCCATTACTCACCTCTGCATTGTAGGAAGGAAAGTTGCTTCCTTCTCTGCTTTTCTCTGGGCAATTGTAATTCTACAGCTCAATAGCTTTGAATTTATTCAGCCTAGCTGGATATTATCAGTTTATTTTTATGTGTGTGGAGAGACACAGCTAAGGAGAGAAAGGGAGGAGGAAAAAACCCTGTTGCTCTTGTAGGGCTTACAGTGGGATTTATGCTGAAGCATGAAATTCTTCATATAAATATTTTAGGACTCTTATCTCTGCAGAGATTAATCTTGGAAGTACTCCCAGGGGAAACAAGGGCAGCTTGTTCTCAGCTTCTTCCTCGCCTCCCCTTTCTGCACCAAGGGCTGCAGGGAGCTTCCATGGCTCTGGCTGCATCTCTGGAGGCTTTCGCCCCCTTGCACAGAGGGGAGCTGAGCACGAACTGGGGCCAAACCCGGGTCACAGGGGCTGAGTGGTGCCCATGGCCAGGCAGGAGGTCTTGGCTAGGCCAGGAGCGATGGTGGGTCACTGCGCGGAGGTTCCCAGTCTGCAGCTCAGCTTGGCTCGAGTCAGTAGTGACTGTGGTGTCGGGCTTCTGCCATCGCGCCCTTGGCCATGGGGTCTCCTGGTATGTGCTGAGCTTCAGGTGCATCCGCCCTGGCCAGCTGGGACAAAGCCCCTGCCCGCAGGCCTTGGAGATGCTCCGCGGTTGGAGGTCCTGCCAGTCCAGCTGGCACGGCTGTGGCAGAGCCCGCTCTCGATGGAGGCCGCAGCGCTGCAGTCAGCTTGGCCCAACTTCCAGCGAGAGATCAAATGCAGCAGGGAGCAAATCTCTGTGGGTTCGGTTTGGCCAAACAGCATGCAACTTTGAACACTTATTCGTGGCTTAACCGAGCTCCCTGGCCAGCAGGCTGTGCAGATGTCCTGGCCATCTCAGGAAAGCCATTTCCCTGGAGGACGTGCTCGCCCTGTTCAGAGCGTGGCTGTGCCGTGTGTCGGCACTGGTGCCTTTTCCCTGACCCCATCGGCGTGGGGCACTGTCCCTGTGCGACTTGGGACCTCGGATGGGATGCCAAGAGCAGATCCGCTATTGAGCACTGTGCTGCGTGAACGCGGATGCCTTTCTGTGTGGAGCCGCGCTTTAAAGAAAGGCCTGAGGGTCGACGCTTGCCGTGCCGGCGCCTGTGCTCTGGCCCATCTCCGTGCGCCTTTCTGGAGCGGGTCTGCGGCAGCTGCAGCGCTGTTGCTGCCGTTCGCTCCCGCTCTGAGGCGAGCTCCTGTACGTTTTCCTCGCTAGGGAGGGGCTGGGCATCACCAGTAAGCGTCCTCCCACCCCTTACGGCTCCGTGGGGTTGCAAAGGTGCGGGCCAGCCAGCGCATGGACCTGCTCTGGCCTGGCTGATCTCAGGTATTACACGGCTCTTGAGAGCAAAAGTTTTGAAATCACCACAAGCTAATTAACATTTAAAACAGCCAGTATCAGATCTGTGGTTTGCATTGCAGGTAGCGAGAGCTGCGTCTGAGCCGGCGCGACAGTGCTGGGGGGCTCATCGGAGGTGGCTGGCGCATTGACAGAGGAGCTGCGGAGGCTTCTCCCAGGGCTTTGCCCTGCTCACCCCTTTCCTCTGATCTCAAGAGCACCTTTCTGGGGTGCGAGGTGTTTGATGCCTCTTCAAGCCCCAAAGGGTTATTTGTGATGGAATTGTTGGGAAGGAAACCTCCGAGCAGCACTGGTGAGCTGCGCGGCGGTGGCTGGGCTCTCCTCCATCGCTGCTGGTGGATTAACCCCCGGAGGCTCGGAGTCAGCAAGGTCTTTCACATCTGTGGGGGCTCCTTAGGTGTAACCGTGGCGTCGCTGCTATCTGAATTGACATGTTGCCTTCAGGACTTGAATATAGCACGGGAATTTGAAAGGAATCTTTAGCATTTAAACAGGGCCTTGTGAAAGCACCTTTGCATGGAAATTCCACCTCAGGATTATTGATGGGTTCTGATTTATTCATGAGATAAATAATGTTGTCTGGGTCGTGCAATCCATGCAGTCGCACCTCCAAGAATTCATGGTTCGTGGTCGTCTTCCTTCATGCTTTGCAAGAGAAAAATGAGCTGTGTGACAGGGAAATCAGGAATAATATTAGAAATTTTTCAAGGATTTAGTGAGCATTCGGAGCTTCAAACCCTTCTCATTCTATAATAAACTTTTGAGAGGGAAATATAAAATGCATTTTTTGTACTTCACTGTAGAATTAACAACTTGGAGCAAAATTTGGCAGCCAGGCGCTTCATTGTGTTGGTGCTTTTTGTAAGAATTCTATTTGCAAACAAATGGAAAAAATCAAGACTGAAAGGATAAAGAGAGTGAAGAGCAATTAGCAGATAACGGTAGCGTGAGGGTCTGAGGGAGAGGTGTTTATGCAGGGTTGCAACTTAGCAAGTAGGTTGGTAGGAAATGACTCCGCTCGCAGGGGTGTGTTGCAAGTACGCTTAAATTCACCCGGCTCTGAACTATGGCATCGGACCTGATTTAATGCACTATTTTCTCACATTTCATACACCCCACTCCCATGAATATGTCAGAGATGAACATAAAGGTCAATGCAGAGATGTGCCTGTAGCAATACTGGGGCAGGGATGATTTGAAAATGTCATTCCATGGTGAGGCTGGAAAAATGCTATAGCAGGTACAGGCGCCAGGAAAACACAGATGTAAATCTGTTTGGGGCGTGAGCTCCGATCTATTGTACTGCTGTTCCACCCCAGGTCTTCAAAATCTCATCTATTGTGTGTTATTTCCTGATCCAGCAAGTGATATTTGTCCCTGTTCTTGAAAGTTTCCTCTTTCTTTTCTCTGCTACATAACTGTGATTATCGTTAAGCCATCCAAAATAGTTAATTTGCATCCAAAGAAGCAGGCTTGCTACAGACCGCCACGATCACAATTCCAGAGCGTCTGTTACAGACCACGTAAGCGCGTTTGCAGCACCGAAGGAGCCGTAAAACCACTGGTCACAGCAGCTGCCCTCAGAGGAGGCGACGGGAAAGCAGCAAGCGGAACCCAGGCTGGGGCAGATGCAAAGACCTGCTGGCGGCTGTCCCTGCGCCGCGTCCTGCAGCACTCGTACGCAGCTGCGAGGCATCTCCTGTTCTCAGGCCTGGCTCCCAGACAGCCTTGGCAGACAGAACAGATGGAAAACAACCACAAGGCACCCGCAAAATTAATTTGCAAGAGAAAAAAAATGCACTTTCTGGGTGATCGCCCTGGAGCTGGCTCTGTTGCACCTGTAACAGGCAGCACCCAGGCCAGCGCTGCCGCTCCGCAAGCAGCGCGGTGTCAGTGCACAGTCTGCATTCGTGCACCTTTAACTTGCCACAGGAGGGCAGACTTTTTGTGCTTGCATTTATAATAAATAGAAGAATGCAAGGTTTTTCCAAAGTAAAGGGGTGTTTAGATGTTGCTGCTCCTAGGAGAAGCTAATCTGTGCCTTGGGCAAGCTGCTCATCCCCTGGGCGACTCGCTCCTGCCTAGGCCGCGGAGCTGAGCTGCGGAATCGTGCGCGAAGGGTAAGGAGGCGGTGGAGACGCGCGGACGGTGCCGTTAGGGGAGCGCTAACGATCCGTCATGGCATTTCCAATGGAGACGCGCTCCTCTTTGGCTACATTCATGATTTTTTGCTGCCTTCGGAGGAAGCTGGCCAAGCCGAGTCAGTTCACAGCACTCAATTTGCTAAACAGGAGGCAAATAAAAACCCAACCAAAGAACAAGAAGCAAGTATTTAATAAATACGATGCCATTTCTGCACACCAGTTGCTTAGATGGGAAAACATTGCAGTGCAGGTGTTGAGGATTAGCGAGGGTTAAGGGCGTGTTTAGAAAACAGTTACGAATGTTTGGGGAAGTTAGGGGCTGTTTAAGGCAAAAGTTTACCTGACCTCTTTTCCTTGTTGCTCCTCAGCAAACCAGGCTCTTAATTAATTTATAAAACACTTTCACTGCTGGCCCAGTTTGCTCCTCTGTTTGCAACAATGTATCTTCGCTTAGCTCCCAGGGAGCAGAGTGAGCTCCTTCTAAAGAGCCATTTTTGCAAAACATGAATATCGCACGGGAACAAAATTGATTGCTGAAATAAAGGGTGATAGCTGCAATATTTTATATTTATACACTACTTCCAGGAGATCTGGAGAAGAAGTCACAAAACCCAAAAAGCATGTGCAGTTTACTGAAAGATGGATAGTCTTTCAGTGTTTGCAGCACTATTAGTTATTTATAATGTTTTTCATCCATTACGTTGAGAGTTTGCTCGTTGAAAAGCAGCTTGCCTTCTGGAGAGCAGAGCCGTTTGCAAGATGGAATGAAGCTAAGGCTCCAGCAAAGAAATCTTCTCGCATAGCAAACAGAGGGAGAAGAAGGGAGAAATGCTTGACTGGAAACACACAATCCTAACCTGCCCTGCCCCGGTATAAAACGACTGGAAAAAGTACTTTCTGACTAGGAAGCTATACTGTATGAAAGGAAATGTTAACGAACAGCATTCCCTCCAGCTGAGCAGTCAGGGACACGATCCTGTGGTTTAAGATAATCAGCCGTCGGATTTCTGATCGTAGTGGGACTTGCTCTGATGTGTCTTCATCCAGACTGAACGGGCTGATGGGTTCCTTGTGCTGTGCTAGCGGTGCTGCTTTTCTGGGGTAGATATCCATAGCGTACGCATTTCTGAGCACCTTCTTGCCTTGCGTTGTAACACTTTCGAGGTCAAATATGCTCATCTTCATGATACCCCTCTGTTGCAGCCAGAACTGATGTAAAATGTAAGAAGGGAATCCAGGGTACGTGGGCTGCAGGCGCTCTCTCCAATGCGTTTCGGGCTCTGGGTGATTAAGATCCCTCAGCTGACTTCGGTGCCGGATGGCTCCCAGCCCCAGCGTGCTCCCTGCATCCGTGACGGTCCCGCTTGCACCCAGGCACCGTGCCAGTGCCTGACGGCACGCTCAGACCTTGTCTCCGGCAGCTGAAGTCTCGGCTCCGCGCATCCTCATCCCCCTCCGCTCCTGCGGTGTTGGCCATGTCCGAACCCGCGCTGGCCTGACGTGGAGCCATCCGCGAGGCTCTGTGCCACTGTGAAGCCTGTTTGTCAGCAAGCGTATCATCCCCTCGCCGTGCTATCAAAATAGCTGTCTCCTGGGAGCCTTAAATCATTCTGTTTAAAACACAGTATTATCATAATCCCGGCTTGCTCTCTTTTCTTCAATGTCATTTCATTAAAAAGAGCCTGAACAGACGTAAAAGCTGCCATAAATTTTCAGCTGGCCTCCAGGTCTGCTGCCATGCAAGGACAGCAGATGCGTAGGGAATGCCTGAGTCACACAAGGAAAATGCTTGTTTCAGCCATTTGCCAAAGCAGGTGAAATTCAGAGATCCTTGCAGGACCGTCTCAGCACCTGCGGGCCGGGTGCTCGTCCCGTGCCAGCCTGCTGGCCCGGGCCCCTGCCTGCTGGCCCAGGCCCTGGCAGCCATCCCCTCTCTGGGGCTGGCGGGCAGGAGGGGCCCGTCTGTCCACGCAGTAAGAGCGGGCTGTCTAAAGACTGGAGATCCTATAACTATACCTCCAACCCAGCCTGGTGCCCATCTTGTCTGCTGGGCTCCTGCAGCCATGAAGTGTGCATTTCAGTTCATCTTTACTCAACATATGCGCTTAATTTCTATCACGACTTCAAAGAGACTGAAGAACAATAGTAATAGTTTGCTGTAGGGCTGAAATGTCGGGAATATAAACCTTCTCCTACTGCTCTTGCTCTTTCTCCCGTCTCTCATGCATAAACACAGTCTTGCATGCTTTTAAGCATACGCTGAACATGGTGCATTTATCTGCCAGTTACACGTTTTTCTTTGGCTGGCTAACCTAGCTTCCTCAAGCTAAAGCCATCCAGGTTTTTTTTCCCTTCAGAATAATATCTCTTTTCTCGTTGCTATGCTGGGCATATGAATTTTAGGCTATTGGAAATATGGGCTCTATTCCTTGCTGTTTACAGGAAAGAGAATATTTTTTTTCCCCTGAGCGCTAGCTGTGCTGTAGACCCTGTGCGCTGGCTGTTCCAGAGGAGGCAAGGGGGGCACTGGAAGGACCAGTGACCGCCAGCCCGCGTGTGCCTTTGAAGCGTTACAAGAAGCCTCTTCCCAAGCAGTGCGTGGGGGGGATTTCGCTTGGTAGCCGACCTCGGCACCGTGGGGTGACCCGGGCTTGGCAGCGGCAGCCCCCGTCCCTGGGCAGCAGGAGGGGCAGTGGGCTCCTGGCGCGGCCGGCTCCAGGCCCTGGGCTTGCTCGGCTCTCCGTGCCCTGCTCTCCGCCGCATCCCCTGCAGCGGCAGAGCTGGCAGGCTGGACCGGAGCGCCGAGCAGCGTGCCAGCTGGAGCGCCGAGGCACCGGGAGCCTGGCGTTGCAGCCCGTGCAGCCAGCCAAACATTTGAAACCTCCAATTAAAAAAAAAAAAAAATCAATAGGATTTACTCTCCATAGGCAGCATTTACTGGATGTTGACAGCAGCGGTGGAGAAGCACCTGGAAGCTGAGAGCAGTTTAGGAAGCCGTCTGTCCAGAAGAGGAGGGCAGCAGACCCCCAAAGGGGGCAAGTGCTCGGCCTGGAGCAACACATGGTGCCCCGGGCTCTGCGGGAGCCACAAGGCGACCGAAGGAGCCCAGAAGATGTGGTAAGGTTTCATCTAGGAGGGATTACATTTCTTTTCCTGTTCTCTGAAAGAAGAAATTGGAAAGTCTTCGCGAATCTGTACTCTTTCTAATGGAAATGTATGGAATCTCGTTACTGGATTTTAAATAAAACTGTATCTCTTTTCCTCCTTTAAATCTAAACAACTTACTTTCTGAGAAGCTCACATTTGAACAAAGATACTATTTTCTTATTTTTTTTACTTTGGACTTAAGTCCTATTTATTCTAATATTTGGAAGCAGCAGAGACCGTATTCCTAGGGCTACGTAGCTGTCAGACTTGAAGAACTGCGTAAAGTGCAATAGATTCATAAAAATACTCAGAAACCTTATGGCAAAGTGTAAAGAGGGAAGAACCAAGTACAAACCACTAAGATATTTATTAACCTTTTGTGGCAAAGATGCTGGGTGTGCTTTGAACGTTTGCTATCTCTCAGCTGTATCGTTGCTCGTTAATTTAACGAGGGAAGTTGTGTTAAGGAACGAACAAATTGTGAGCTTGTACAACTGTCCTGAGGTGGGATGCTCGGGTTGAAGCCGGGGTGGAAAAATAGCCGAAAGCCTGGTGTTGAGATTAATGGGCTAACATTGCAGGGCCTTGGAAAGAACGGGTGCGTTTGGTACAGCCGTTGTCGGACTGGCACGGCAAGGTGGTAAGATTCCCCCCAGCACACGTGTGCTGTAAAGAGAGGTGACGATTTCCAGGCGCGGGGAGCCGGGGCCACCCGGCTGTGCCCCGTGCCGCCGGGCGCCGTGGGAGAAGCGTGGGCGCTCCTGTCTCCCAGCACCCCGAGGCAGCCTGCAGCCCCCGTCTGCTTAGCAGGCAGCTCCGTAAACAGGGAGGTTAAATGGAATTGCTTAAAGCTCATTTTGTATTTTAATTAAGTGTGTATTAATTTGACTTAGTTACTGAGCACTGACTACTTTATGCATTCCTAATTTAATGAGCTAATGGCGTGGAGACAAATAATACATGATGGAGTATATCTTCATAGTGTTAAATTTTTCTGTTTTACAACAATTTTAATACAGCTGTGTACAAGTCAATTAAATCCACAGTTTATTCCTGATTACGGTGATTATTGGGCTTCTGCACATCATGAAACCTAACAGAAAAGTCACTGTGGCAAACAGCAGGCTAGTGAAAGCCAGCTAACACGAAGGTACGCCCTAGCAGTAGCTCAGATGGCTTGAAGCTCGGTGATTTGTGTGAGCATTGATTTGGTAAATGAAAGTTTCAAAATCAAGCTCTTATTTTTTGGCTCTGCGCTTGAGAAACCTAGAAAGCTTAAGTACAGCTTAGTCTGGAGGTGACGGGTTTGTCTGCTTGTATGTTAAAATGGACAGAGATACTATGGTCTTTGTAATTTTGGACTGAAACTACTTAATGTTGTTCATTGATTTACTGAGGCGAAGGCACAATCCAGGAAGAATAAGGGACAGAACACGTTGGGAAAAACTTGTCTGGATAACCCTCAGATTTCCTTAAACTCTGATAGTTTGCTGTCATGCTGCCATCACAAGGACTAATTTCCATTATGCATCTTTCCCTCCTGCACAGTATATACTTCTTTCTCTCCAGGCAAACCCCTGTGGGTTTCAGCAGGCGTTCCAGGTGCGTTTGGCACTGCGATACCTGCGGTGTCTCCTGGCGCTGGGCAGCACCGCTCCTGCTGAGCTGGCTTTCGTTGTGAAGGCGATGTTTGCTGAGCGGGGACAACCACCTCAAACTGGGCCCGTGCTTACAATCCAATGTGGTGTGCAATCATTAGGGAAAGTCAGCGCTTTGAAATAATTTAAAAATGCTTTAAAAAAACCCAAGAATTTAACTCTTTAACAGGAGACCAATCATTCCTGTGGCAGAAATTTCTGAAGTCCAGAAACCTCCTGTGCAAGTGTCCAGAAAACCACCTTTAAGTGCTTGAATGGTCTTCATTTCTTAACAGCTGATTGCGGTGAGACAGCCTGTTACCGGGGGTCTGATGGACGTTGGGCAGGAGCGTTGTGCGCTCTAGCTTGCCTCACGGTTGAGAAATAAGCCTGAGGCTTTTGGTCCCAGTGCGTTAAACCTGAGCCCTCCCAGGGAGCTCTGCATTTTACATTTGGGGGTTTTGTTGCTATTTGGACTCAAAGGATCCTTGATGCAATGGAAGTGAAGTGACACATGGTACTCTCAAGGCCAGAGGCCTCCAGGATCACTGGTGAGAGAGTTGCTGCTGATAAAGCTGGAAGCGACACGTGCTTCGCGTCCCCTAAGAGAGGGAACGTGTTTCTTTCTCTGCTGCTGCTTAGCCGCTGTGGTGCCTGTAACTTGGTCTCCAAGCCTGCATGGACTAAAACCACTTGGTGGCCGTGAGATGTAGCTGGGTTTAACTGCAGAAATAAGAGGCTAATTTTGAGCTGGCTTGCTCAGGATGAGTGCCCGGATTTCAGTGAAGCGCTGCTGGCTTACTGAGGATGTGAGGATGGGTTTCCTTTGTGCTATTAACACTTCGTCTTTAGAGCTGTACGTTGCGTTCAAGTCTAAGTTCATTGCAAAGCACTGCAGTGCATGACAAATAATCTTATATATCAACCTGTCAAGATGACTTCTTTTAAGTAGTATTAAGAGTTATTCATTCAGAAAGTCAGACATTTCTTCCCCTGGGGCGTATCAGCATACAGCACGACTTGTTATTATTAACTGTGATAATGCTGGTAATAGAGAGAGAAAAACACATGAGTCAGGAGGACCGTGGAGAGGAGGACAGCCATCTCCCAGCAGCACCGTGGACGGGGTGAGTAACCCACACGCGTGTGGGAGACGCTGCCACGTCTGTCTCGTCACGGGCTGCTCACCTTGCTCTCCGTCTTGGTTTAACCACAGTCCCATCAGCTGCAAGTGGTGAATAGGAGGAAAAGAGAAAGAATAAAAGGAGATAAATGAATACGCGGGGGAAATAGAGACATGGGTGGGAGGAGTGTTTAATTCCACTCTGAACAGATGGCGAGTTGTTCAGGTTTAGAGAGTGCTACAAGACAGATATCCTATTGGCAAATATCATTCAATCTTCTTGTCATGTTTTGGGAAGAACTTAATGGATTTTCAAATTTGTACTGATAATTTGAAGATATTCATTAAAATTTTGAATGAAATGAAAAATGGGTGGTTTTTTTCCCCCAAGTCTACTAGCTGTGCTTGGGAAATTGCCTGGCCCTTGTTTTGTACGAGGCTAGAAGGTGCTGTGACAGCTCTTGGTTGCAGTGTTCCAAGCAATTCTGTGCAATGACCAAGCAACTCATGTTGGCTGACACGGGAAATACTGAGACCTACTCTCACCCTGAGGCTGAAATCCTCTCTTTCCAGCTTGCCTCTGGAAAAGCTTTTTACCCCGGGTTCCCAGCAGGTTGCAAGCCAGGTTCGTGTGTCCCCTAGTGACGCTGCTGCAGCAGCGGGAGCGTTAACGTTTGCCGATGGCTTGTGCGATGAGAATGACCGTGTTTCAGTACATAATTTCTCATGGCAGTAGTAATGTTGTTGGATTTGTTTCTATGCTTTGATAAGCCATTAGGCTTTGACAGCTGATGCAAAATGTATTTCCTCTTCTTTCTGTTAAACTGGATACTGCGTTTATTCAGATTATCAGTGCGGTAATAACAAGCTGAAAACTCTGCTGTGCTAGTTGGATGGCCAAGGGAATGGAGATGGTTCCTCAAATTTTAACCAGGTTCCTCACCTAGAAACTAGTCATTTCAGCTCTTGCAGTGGTCCATGGGAATCGATAGGCTCCCTCAGTTTTAGGTGGCCGTTATAGCTCTCTGTGAATCACATCAACAAGCACTGACGCTGCGGGTGTTGGTTTGTGCACTCAGGCTGGGCAGGCTCCCTCTCTCAAGGAGAGCGTGGCACTGAGTTGAGAGCCAGCTGGCGAGCGCTGAACTTGGCGTTTCTTTAACGTTTGCTGTTTCAGCAAGACCACTGAATGTTTTTCGTCTCCGTATGTGAGACCCTATCATTTCAATATTTATGAGAAAACATGGGAACACCGGCACTTTTAAAACGTTGTGGCATTCCATTTTGACATTTTTATTACAAAAAGCTGCTGTCATTTTGTTTGGAAGTGATTTCTTGTTTGAATGCATATTTCATCAGTTGTAAAAACACTTTTATAAACAAAGGGCTGTAAACCAAACAAATATTTTAAATATATGAAAGGTGTTCCTATTAACCCCAAAATGTATTTGAAGCGTCACTGAAATTTTCACTTCTTGAAAACTTGCAATGTTTTTGCTTTCTGGTGTGATTGTGGATATTTTTAAAAAATCTTGTCGTCCAAATGAAATGGGAATCTATTTTCTAGATAGCTAGAGAAGAAAACCAGGGAGGTTGGAAGCTTTAAAGCTCTCTGTTGAAGGAAAAAGACACTGCTGTGCCAGGAATTACTCAACAAAAGATAAAGGACTGTGGTGGTTGTCCTACAAATTCACATTTTTCATAAAACAGAAGTGGTCAACCTCTTTTATATTTGCAATGGTATAAGGGTTGCACTAGTTAGCCGAGATGTCCTTAGTAACATATTAATCCAGTTTAATTCCCAGTTGATGCCCAGTTGATTGTGGGAACCCAATCTTATTGTCAGGTTCAACCCTGATCATGAAGCGAATCAACTTATCCCTTCCCTGTATTCAAGGCACATTTTATCAGTCCAGCATATGCAGTCATTAGTTTCTGAGTGTACTCTTTCCTGTGAAGAATATATATAATAAGTGGTAAATATTATTAACAGTGTAGGAAAGTACGTGCTCAAGATTAAAGTTGAATAGTGCTCAGTGGTTTACAACAGACCCTGGCCCATACGATGGAGAGAATTGTTTTAAATTTGAGTTCCTCATGCAGCAGCAGAGGATCAAGTGCTGGAGAGTTTTTCTGAAGTTAAGTCAACACTATAAATCAAACTGCAGGAGGACCATGATTTAATTCATTAACAGTTAGAAGATTAATTACAGCACTATTAAATATTTGATTAAATTAAAACTAAAGTATTTAAACATTGTTTTTCAAATAATGTTTGCTCATTAATTAGAATGGCTAAATGTTCAAATTAATTAGAAGTGTGGGTTGCTGGTAAGAAATAAGCCCCCGTGCATTTCCCTTCCTGGGGTGCTCTCAGCATTTTCCCACCGCGCTACACAGCAGAGATGAATAATCACGGCTGTTACCTTCCACAGGCAGAGCTGTTGTTTTTCTGGATACGCGTGCACAGCTGGACTGAGAGAGTCTCAGACCAACCGTGCCCCGGGTCTGTCTGCTACCCCAGTCCTCGGGCACCCTATTCCCAGCTCTGTTTGTGAGATTAAACACCTTCCAGAGTTAAAAGCCTATGCTCATCGCTTGAGGAATTCTGTAACGTGCTTATGAAGGGAGGAATCCTGACAGCTGGTGGCACGTTACCATACGCAGAGGACAAGGGAGGAAAGCAAGAGAGGGCAAGCAGCAGCGGGGTGCTGCGAGAGCCCAGCACGCGCCCCTGTGCCGCCGCCTCTCCTCTCCAGCAGCCCTGCGGCACGGCTGCCGCGGGGTGCTCTCCCCACACAGGCTTGCTGGGGTGTTTATGAGCCCAAGGAGGTACGTGGGTGGGGGCTACAAGTCCCCCAGAAGTGCCAGCCGTGACCTTGCCCCGGAGCCTCGCGGCTCCCCCTTGCTTGTGCATGGAGCTGCTCTGAGACCCCTCTGCACACCAGCCTCGTCAAGGAGCCTTAGAGCGTCTTGGGTGCTTTGACTTCTGAAAACGTTTAAAATCAAGGGAGTTCATCATCTCCTATCTGTCTTCATCTCAACAGATGGGCGGGCCTGTTTGCAGTGATGTAAAGACTTCACGGCACTCTAAAGGAGCATAAAAATGGGATTAAATGCCACTTACATCCATTATTACCCACAGGATAAATGAGAGTTCTGTGCATAAGGTCAAGTGCTGGTAAAGTTATGCTAGCGGACATTTTGCCCCATAATTTTTTTAGGAAGGGAGATATTCATCTTTCTCCAGAGATGTGGAATGCCCTGTGGCACAGACCGCTTGTAATGACCGCAGTCAGTAAGCACTGCAGGTGACACAAATAAATGTCAAGCAGAAAGCTTGAATTAAGACAAAAATTTTTAAACAACTCACATGTATTGTTGTATGAAGCAAATAGGATTACTTCAGACTCAGCGCCAGGCTCTTAAAATGTAATTTTCTATGTAAGAAGGTAAGTGTGAAAATCTTAGTGATGGATGCCTTCACAACAATCCAGAGGATGAGCCATTTTCCCCTGCAGAAGTCAAATGCAGGAGGTGGAAAACATTTCACCACTTCCATTGCACCATTTATCATTATTACAACACCCTACATCAAGAGTTAATTAAGACTTGTATCCATTCTGTCTGAGCAGATGATCAAGAGCCAGGCATGCATTTGCACGTTTTGGGCTGGAGCGGTTTTTGTTATCTGTAGCACTCCATGCCTGTTACAGAGATGAAAGGGATAAATCCTCTTAAATTCTTTCCCCTTTTCCATTTACTGCATCCCTTTGCCTCCGTCTCTCCCGTGGCTTGCTGTCATTGCAATAACAGGATAGCTAAGGCAGTCCTCTGCGAGGAGTCGGGGCGATGGAGGTCCTCTCCCCGCTGCCCAAACTCTGCGCCACTGCCCGATGGACACCCCGTGAGATCTGTCTTCCACCCCGTGAGATCTGTCTTCCACCCATCAGGCAAATGTGTTATGCTTTTGTGTCACCAGATGAATAACAAATGACTGGAATTTCTTCCCATATAAATGAGGTCCCTGGGAACAACTCTAAGAGCTAGTGTAAATCTGAGTAAATGAAACCTGAAGTTTAGACCATATGGTATATTTTAATTCTAAATTTATTTTATGACCTACTAAAGATGACTGGAAGCACTGGCTTCATTGAAGCTCGTTCCAAACCTATGTTCGCTGGGTGCGCTGGGTTTGCCAGTGCCCTTCCCATCACTAGTGCTATTTTTTAATCCAATACCAGGAGGACTTGCGGTACCTCGGGTGCATTGCCAGGTCTTACCCTGCGTGGGGCCAGATTCCTTGAGTGAGCTCCTCTGTTCCTGAGCACCAGCCTGGACACAAGGATGGATCTGAAACAGCAGCACACAAGTGTTCTGAAATGCCCGGGGATTCTTCTGCACTTCTGGCTTCTGGTCAGCGGGGGTTTCCTCCTTTAGGCTCCCCTGCCTCAGTCCAGATTGACCTAGTTATGATAGATTCACTCCTAAGGCTTAAACATCTTGAGTTTGTTCACCTCCCACCACTGTGGAAGAGGAATTCCCAGTCTCTTGGCATCTGAAATGTTTTCCTTTTGGCTGTTTTCCCTGTTAGCCTCTGCTGGCGTGAAACTGTATGGTTGCTGCTGTAACTATGTGAAGACAACTTTGAAATAGTGATCAACTGGTGGAATTATAGATTTAACTGAGGATGATGAAGAAATGCATTTGTGCCCAGATTCCCAATCACCTTCTTATCTAGTCTGAAATCAAACCGATCTGCTTAACCGCCTCCTTGCAAAGCAGCAGCTGCTCAAGCTCTCTTCCTATCAAATGCCTCGTGTGAATAACACGTGTTCACGGGAACGCAGGGACTCTTCGTGTGCTCTGTGAAGCAAAAGCAAGAAACCCGAGTTAAGTAGGAGCTGGGGCTACATAGCAGTTTTGAAAACCAGACCACAAACTTTCTTTTTTTTTTTTTTTTAAATTTCATGTGTATGTTTCTAAAGAATAGGTTTTATTGTCCAAAATGGGTTACTGAAGCCCATTAAGGAAGCTGATTTTCATGCGTTTTATGATCTGCCTGCCTGCCAGCAGTACGCTAAAAAAAATAAGAAAGGAAAAAAAAAAAAAGATGTTTGAAAAGCAAAAGGAAGAAAGGCAAGAACACGCTTCGCCATGAAATGTGTCTCTCTCTCCTTTGACCCGTTGTTCCTTCCCTGCTACCGTGAAGTGGTAACGCGAGCTATATTGAGTCGCACCATGTGTCAACAGGCGTTTGATTTTAACAGAATGAATTGTTACCACATCGTTTGGACTTTTCTGCTCTACTAATTTTGCTGCATCTTCTATTTTGGTCATTTGCCCTACATTTTAAAAAGCAAATTAATGTCCCACGTTTCATCTCCGTTGGGTCGAAAGGGTCTGTACTGCTGTTCTCCAGTGCTTCCACCGCAGGCGTTTTATCTTGCTCTGCTCTATTAAGCAGCTAGACTGAGGGTCAAACAATAAACTAGGTGAGGCTAGAATTCAGCTCATTTTCACTTATTTGCTAATTATTATTTACATCTAGTAGTATTTCCAGGCATCTCTTGATTAGTTCTGCCAGCACCCAATGTACTTGGAGAACTGGTGTTGCAGTCTGTAGCTCGGGTCCTTGGCAGCAATTACAACCACATCGGTTATCAGTTCAGTAGCTGCTTCTCTTAAGCATCTCTGGAAATGCCAGCTGGTGAAGGTTGTCTTGAAGAACATGTCTTACAGTGACAGTAAAGAGTCTAAATATTTTGAGCTTTGTCTGTACTGGGGATTTACTGCACTGAAATAACGTAGCTAGCAAACTAGAGCAGGGACAACAACTGCTTTCTCTCTCTTTCCACACTCCCAAATTCAGCAGAAACCAAAACCGTGCCTAAGGAACTTAGCCAGTAGAAGTTTGTGCAGGAAAGGGGTTAATACAGTATTAATTGTAATTGTATTGTGAGATAGTAACCCTAGGGGAAAAAGTCTTTATTTCATTTGTATGCCCTAAACCCAGGATCTTTTTGTGTGCCATATTACGCATCCTTAAGCCTAAACTCTCATGCAGTAATTCCCGTGTCTAGCACTAGAATGTCTGTTTAAACTAAAATGTGTCTTTTCAAAAGATATCTGATCTTTAGAGAGTCAAATGATGAAGAATTTGCCACACCCCCTGCTTGTCTGTTGCTATATTTAATTATTTCACTGCTTAAAATTGGCTTATGTCTATACTTTTGTACATTAGTGATGATGTTCTACATAAATTCTCCGTGAAGAAAAGAGCAGTGTTGTATATTTGTTTCTTTCAATGAGAATCACAAGAAATGGGGGGGTTTGAGTGTAGAAAGATGGAAGACTGTTGTGAGCAGCCGGAACGCGGCTGAGGAGGTGTACGGACACGCTCATCCACAAATGCCTGTCTGAGAGCGTATTAAAATGGCACCCATTTTTCACATACAAAGAAAGGTCCTATGTAATTTCTTCTGATAACTATTAAGACTCTGTACACCTATTTCCCTTCGCCCGCTCCCCCCCGTTTTTAATTAAAAAACGAGAAAGACTGTCTTTTTCCTAGAAAGGTCAGTTCATCCCACGTCACTGAGCTTTCAGAGAATATGTGACACCGGGATGGCAATGTTTTGGTCATGAGATGTCTCAGGCACTTTTTACTGCGCTCTTTTTTAGTAATTACATTTTATTTGTCTTCAGTGTACTTGTACCTAACTCCAAAGTCTGATGAGGGACTCGGGTTTGTCAGATGTCTAAAAGCATCGCAGGTTCTTCTGTGACTTCTCTGATGTGCCCAGGGAGCTCCTGCAGATTTGAGAGGTGCTACTCTCCTTTCCAAAAGCTGTGTTTGTTTACCAGTACCCTTCCAGGCTCAGCTAAACCTCTGTAATCTAGTTCTAATGATCGCTACAGCCCTAGGTGTCCATTCTGCAGGTACTCTTGCTGGTACCCCTGGTTCGCCAAGCACTAGGATGGGTGCTCAAATTCAGATTCTTTGCAGCGCAGTGATCGATAATGTAAAGCCGCTAACGTTTTAGTGCTAGCCAAGAGATGCTCCTGGGTGACGGTGGCTTTGGTGCAGCCGCCTCTGTGCTGACACGCGGGTGAGCGCTGTGGATGGTGAGTGCCCGGTGCCTGCGGAGCCGGCTCTCGCTGGCGGCGGTGGGATTGCAGCGACTGGCAGAGGGGGTCTCGTCTCTTCCGCTCTCGTTTGTGAAATGAGTTAACGAAGAGTGGTTTGGGGGGGAATGGTTGGACTTCAGTTAATAAACGTGTACTTGGCTGAATTTCCTCTTATGATCTGCTATAAATGTAGGCTAATTGGCCACTTAAGCCGGTTTAACAATGGTTTACATGGACAAATCTGTAAAAAGCTGTGGATGGTACCACTGGATTTGGCTTCAATTTCTCACCCTTACAACTTAAATTCAAGTACGGCTGGAGTCCACAGCAACGTAAAGGTGCAATATAGTAATTTTCATTGTTTCTCACATTTGACGAAGCCCCAGAAGCAATCCTCGCAGCTTTAACAGGTTGTGCCCCGGCTGCCTCCCGGTCCTTTCAAGAAAGGCAGAAGTGGAAGCAGAGGAGCAGAGCTGAACGCCCCCCCGTTGCGCAGCACACCTGGGGACAGAGGTGAAGCACAAACCCTGGGATCTTCTTCATTAGCACTGCTTTTTGCCGTACTCTTGGAACATTTTGCAGGATCCAGGGCTTTCTCTTGGTCTACCCCGCGTGCTCTCGCAGGTGAGGAACTGTAGCATAGGTACAGTAAGGTCATCTCTTGAGGAAGTTTATGGGATCGCTGGAAACAGGTTAACCAAGCCAAGTCCTGGCTTTCATGCTCACGAGTAGCCAATTAATTTTTTATCAGGTCTGTGAATTATTTTTCTATCACCTTTCCACGACTGCTGCCTGTGCTGATTTGATGCATTGAGTCAGTTTTTAAGAACCAAACCCAATGCTAAGCGATCTGCGCTGCTAAGGGCTGTAAGGCACCTGGGAAGGGAAGGATTTTTCCAGGCTGGATGAGGGACGGGCATTGCCAGGAGGTGCCAAATCCTCCAGGGACAGCAGCGCTTGCTGCAGCCAGAGCTGCTCTGTGCGCAGCAACTCCTGCCGACGCGATTCACCGGCTCAGTGTCTGAGATCAGATATTGCTTTCTGGAGAAATCCGATAGAAAGTTTCAATAAAAAGCCCTGGAGCCTTCCAATGTTTATTTTACTGCAATTCTTTCAGTTGTCATGAAGGACAGGACAGGACAAGATCCCGTGAGTGTGACTGATATAGCCAGGTAGCTAAAAACCATCTGATTCCTACTGGGAATTTGCTTTTTCCTCAAGTGATTATGTTGATTCATGACTTTTTCCTTTTAATTCAGCATTTTCTCCCCAAAAATCATACTCAGATTGACTGAAATTATTGAAACCTTTGCTGAGAACATTACGTTATTTTGACAGAAACCATCTACGTTTTTTAAAAAGTTAAAACATTTTTTTTTCCACACTTTAAGAAAAAAAAAGTGGTCTCAAGGGTAAACATAATTTTGGTTTCATTTAAAGAAAAACAAACTCTCAAACCTTAGCCAGTAAAAGAGATGGTTCACTCAATTTCAGCTGTGCATTTTCCAACTTTTTGCATTACCTGGAAAAAAATGTTTATTGTTTCTGTTTGGTCAGTGAGCCAAAAAATCAATTATTTGTACAGCTCTGCTCTATCGCTC
Source organism: Platalea leucorodia (assembly GCF_965183815.1). Taxonomy (NCBI): domain Eukaryota; kingdom Metazoa; phylum Chordata; class Aves; order Pelecaniformes; family Threskiornithidae; genus Platalea; species Platalea leucorodia. Next base: position 12,162,103 of record NC_138838.1, on the reverse strand, counting down.
TCTGGGGGGAATTCCAATCTCACAGAAATAATGGGATCAATGAAAAACTATGGCTTTTTGTGGCACGTGTGGTTATTTTTTTGTCATCTTCACTGGTCTGGATTTCTACTGATCCAATTTCACCACCAGCTTTCCCTTAGCAGAGCCCGAGCTGGCGTCCTGGGGGGTGGCGTGGATGTCCCGAGGGGTCCAGAGCTCGGAGGTCCTGCGACGTCTCCTGGTGCCTCCGTGGGAGCCCTGCTCCATCTTAACAAATTGGGCTCTTGTCTGTGTTCATCAGTTTCCCGTGCTCGTTATCTGTCTATCAGGGCTTTAAAAAATGTTACATACTATTTTAATGGTATCTCCCTAAGAAATAATTACTTCACTGTGCCTATAATCCAGTTTGTATTTGATGTGTCACTTCTAATAACCTGCAGAATTTTTCTTTTTCGTACAAGAGACCTTATTTGTCACATTTCTAACAAAGAGCTCATCTCTTTTCATTAAAAACAAACTTTTCAGCTCAGTGATTTAAAAATGGGAAAAATAGAGTCTGTCCTGCACGGCTGTGTTTAATACAGGCGAACTGTACGCGAAGGGGAGGAAAAGCAGCGCCTGATTTCTCCCCAGACAAATGAGCTGCAGTGGAGGAGCTCCCGGTACCCGGGGATGTGCGTGGGCACCGGCGGGGCGGACGGGACCTGCCAGGGCCGCAGAGCCCCCGCAGAAGAGGGGCAGTCTCCTCACCCGCACGGCTCACCCGCCTTCACTGGCTTTATCTTGAAAAACGGGGCGAGAGGACGGAGGGGGAGCGTTCCCGGGGGCAGCAGGCGCACCCCACCGGCAGACCCCGCACTGCCTGGTCAGAATCCAGCTCAGCCCCTCTCTGCGGAGCTCGTGGGGTGACTGCAGGCTCGTGGCTGCCCGGGGTGGTCGGGGGTGACCTGCACATCCACCCCAGTTGCCCGACCGAACCTGGGACCTGCCTGGAGCTCGGGGGCTGCCCCGGCTCCTCCTGGGAACGCGTAGGGAAGGGTCCTGCTCATCGCCCCGCTCCTGCTGGGCGCAGGGCCCCCCTGGGGACAGCAGCCACAGAGCCCTTGGGCGGCAGAGCTCTCCACCTGCCTTACGAGGCCCAGGGGCAGACCGATGAAGTCGGGCAGGTAACCAGATTTGCTTGCCCTGAATACAAGTTTTCCTGAATGCAAGGCAAAAACGCATGCAAGAGGCTGGCTTTGGGCTGTGTTCACCTTTGTTTAAAAACGTCATGCTCAAATGAGTCAGAAGGCTGTTGATGCGAGGGGGAGTATGGAAAAGCACATATGACTAAGCCATTTTTCGTCTGTCCTAGTGTATAACATACTTATGTGCAAAGTAAGTTTCATGAAATAACATCCCGATCGTTTTGTGCAGTCACGGCTTTCAGATTTGTTATTCCTTCTGGGGGTGGGAAAGACTCGTTGATCCATTATAGAAAAATCAAGGGTGAATGTTATGAACAAAAGATCATTAACGTAAGCATTATAAGAGGGGAAGTAGGTTTGGGTTTTGTGCTTACTGTTTTGTTGTGTGGGTTTTTTTTTTCATTAGTGTCACTGAATTTTGAAGGCCCTAAAACACAGCAGTGTCTGCTCTCAGGCTCCAGAGTCCTTAGCATTCCTCTCCTGTGATGGCAGGTGTACTGGGGCCAGTGGTATTGTCCCAGTGCGTGTGAACTCTCTCGCCAATAACAAGGATAAAAGATATTGAAAAAACCCTTACGCATGATGATGCACAGAACTGGGGTACGTTACAGGCAAGGGGACTGCGGACGAGGGGGCAGGATCTGCCCTCAGCTGGTGTAAATGCAGCATTACTGTGTCCAGTTCTGCCTGCTTCTGCACCCAGTAGCCAGTATTTGGTCCTTATTATTTCTGTGTTACTCGCTTATGCCAATGGCTTTTGCACAGAAACAGGAACACCGTATAATCACCTTGTGTTGCGTATATTCCTAGTGGAATAGCTAATCCTTTGCTTTTGACATCATAATTAGCAAGATAGAAATTATCATGTCCTCAAACCAAAGACAATTTCAGAAGAGGGGAAAAAAACCTGTACAAAAAACCTCAGCCAGAACTGATAAACTTCAGATGCAGAAATCTGGTTTTTATGCAAATGCCCTAATTAAAGAAAGAACAAGGCGCAGAATCTGCAGAGAATAAATGCTACACGAGCAGGATTGTTTTCAGGCAAAACAGGTTTTTCCTGAGCTCTCCCCGTGGTACCAGCGGGTCTGGGAGTCCCCCAGGACGCACAGCCTTTCGGAGCTCAGCAAGCAGGCACTGATGTATTCGCGGTGGTAGTGGAACCGGCAGCAACACCACAGTGAGTTGGAAATGTGTCTATCAAAGCTGCAAGAGCTTAAATAGAAATGATGAGAAATCTGTGTGTGGGAAGCTGGCCCAGCTGCTGTGTCCGTATTGGGTCTGTCTCTAATAAATATGCCAGTCCTTAGCTTTCATCAGCATCAAGCGCGTATAAAGGACAAGTGCATATGCTGTGTCTAATTTCTACCAGTCATCTCGATGATTTATTACGCCTTTATTGGAGTCCTGGTGACGTTAATTGCTATGTATGATTGCTGTGATGGTGACGATAGAGTTTAGGGGTGGTGGTTGGGTGTCGGGCCCTTGTGACATAAAGCCTGGACGAAGGCAGAGCCTGCCCAGGGGGCTCGCGGACCAAACTCCTGCCATGCAGAGACCCAAAGGCATCACCTCTGGGCTGAAACGCTGTGGGGCTGCACGCAGCGTGAGGTTTGTCTCATTAAACCTCTGAGGTATCTGAAGGCGAAGCAGTTACCTAAACTAGTTGTCGAGGGCTATCTCCATCGTTAACAGGGAGAGATCCCATTCAGAAGGAGACAGATCTGTTTTGGGATGGGGTGAACGTGCAGCACTTTCTCAGGAGAGGGATCATGAGCTCCAAGATAAGACTGGACACAGGAGAGAGGCATGACAACCTTAAGGGCTTTCAGGGGCCTTTGCTAAGATTTATTTTTGCACTTTTAAATCACTATTCAACGCTCATCCCTTTCCTCTCCCATTTCCAATGAAACTAAAGCAGAAAAGGAATTGCTTTAAAACCTGCGATGTTGAAAAAGACCAAAGGTGCTGCTACTCGATTTTTGTCATTCTGACACCTCAGTAAGTGTTGCAACGCAGAACAGCGAGGCACTGGTACCCCGTGGCTTGCTGGCGGCTGCCGGTAGAGTAATGGTACAGGAGACTGCAGCGGGGAATAGAGCCCCAACACCTCTGTTTCTGTCCTGCATTTTGCAGTAAATTCTCTTCCCCAGTTCAATGGAATTAGTAAAACCAAAAAAGCTCAGAACAGCCCTATTTATGTTCCTTTCCCCCCCCGTTTAGTGAATAACCCCTTGTTCCTTTCAGTTGTACGTCTCAACCTTGCAAACTCCAAGCTCACGTACAGGTGGGAACTTATTTTTCTCTTCCCGCCGTTTGCGAGGCCTGAGGGGCTGCACGGGCGGGGGTCGGCCGCGGGGGCTGCCCTCCCCTGCCTCCGCATCTCGTCTGACCCATCCCCTGCTGGTGCCGAGGCCGTGGATGTCCGCAGCATCCCTGGCCTCCCCTAATCTTGACGCACACGCTTTCGCGGTGTTTGTCCAAGCGGTTTAGGGCGGTGAGAGAGGGGCGGCTCATTTGCGCGCTCAGGGTGGTAGGAGCAGGGAATGCAGCATCTTTGCACCAAACTCTCCACCTTACCGCTGTCCCTGGAGCTACCTGAGGCTTAGGTCCAGCTCTGCCACTTTGGGCAGAGGAAGACCATTTTAGCAATCATCCACCTCTCAGCCACGGCATTTCTGCTGGTTTTGGGGGGCAGCGGGCAGGCCAGGAGGCCGGCTGGCTGCCGTCCTGGAGAGGAGCCGCTGGAGGTGCTGCCAGCCCTGCCAGGAAGGACCCGCTTCTGTCCCTGCCAGCATCGCTCTGCATCGGTGGGAGACACCGATAGCTGCGCGGCGCTCCGGGCCCGGATTAGCAACCAGGCTGAAACAGGACGGCTGTCAAGGTGTCTGTGCGTGCCCGTGGCCCCGGGGTGACGACAGACACCTTGGCCCAAGACGCTTCTGCGGAGCCTGTAAGATCTGGGGCGGGGTTGGGGATGCTTTTGTACCATGTGTTGGGATGAACTTTAAATATCATGTAACCGTCTGTCGTCTGTGTTTAATTTCTCTGTCTTTGGCATTTAGGGCCAGCTTCTCCCTATGCAAATCAGCATAACATCAATTTCTCCCTTCAGAGTAGCAGTAACTGGCAGCATTTCAGAATATGACCTGCATTTGCAGGGACCTGCTGACCCTTTTTTGAGTGTGTATATATTTATTTAAATGATTTGTCTACTGATATATGACAGCTTGGTGAGATGAGTTGTTACCACATTAACCTTTCAAGCACTTAAGTCCAGTTTAAGTGATTATTAGATCAACTTTGACAGAATATTGGCTATTATCATAGCTTATCTCATATCTACTGTAATACAGCATTTCCATTTTTTCCTGGAGCACCACCAACATCCTAGCATTTCAAACAAAACCTCGGTTTTCTCACTCTGGTTTTCAAAATTTCAGTTCTCAAAACAGTGCCATTACTAGACTGCCACCTAAACGTGTGTTTAAAAGCTCCCTGGCTCTAGCAGACCGCAGGCGCTGCCTGCAAAGAGGGGAATCCAAATCTCTTCATTTAAGCTGCTCAGCCCACGGCCGGTGCGTGACTGCCAGCGCTCTCCCCTCCTGCTGCTTGTCCGTGCTCTTTTCTGGAAGCGCTCGTGCTCGCTGTCTGCAAAGTCCCCTGTAAGCGTGCAGCAGCCGACGGACGGCCAGCACGCACCGGGGTCTCTCGTCTGCCACGGCGATGTACAGAAAGCAAGATTTATCACCGAGCGCGGTGTAAATCTGCAAGGGAGGGTCACCCCGCGTCGGCTCCCGGGAGAGCCGGGGGCTCATCCCAGCAGCATCTCGCCCTCCTGCTCCAACGGCGTGCCTGGCAGCCTGCGCGCCACTGATCGCTGTTGCTATTTTCTCTGTTAGATTGAAAGCCATTTAGTCCCTTGGATTTTTCTCCCTGTGAACGTCTTAATACCCTGTAATCAAGTCACCTTTAGCCTTCTTTTTAATAAACTAAACAGACTGAGCTCTTTAATCACTCACTATAGAGCATTTTCTATAGACCTCAATAATTTTTTCAGGTCCTTTCTGAGCTCCCTCCAGTGTTTCAACTATCAGCAAGCCTGAGCCTTGAAAAATATCTGAGTATCATCTGTAAGCTTCAGTCACATTTCATGAACTATGCCTGGTGTTTAAGGGATGAAAAAATAAGAGAGAAAAAGAAATGAAACTCCATGCTTGCGCATAGATAACATTAGCTAAGACATCTGGATGAATATCATCGCTTGAAGCGATTTTCATACAATTGCTTCTGGTATCTGAGGAGCAAATAGCCTCTCATTTAATTTATATTGTAATAAAATCTCCTATTGATTTTAATAAAATTGAAGATGATCATTTTGAGTGAAATCCCTAGGGCAGCTTCTCCATAAAAACTGGCTCTTCTTATTTTCTTTGCACATGTACATTGCAATTCACGTTTGATAACAGTGAACTGTGACTTTGTTTCTGAAAAGCTGGGGAATAGTTTTGAGTAAAGAGCGTGAAGAAACCCTTCATTAGAAAATAGGTGTTTGGAGAGTTCAGCGTGAAGCCCAGCCCTGCTGTTATGTTCAAGTACTCTGCAGCTGATAGCAATACACTGCTTTTCTTCCTGTCCCTGTCATGCTCTTCCTTGAGGGGACAGCATGTGGGTGACAAAAGGTGATGAAGGCACAGGCTACTAGCGAAACCCTGACCCAGCATCGCTCACCTGTAACTGTGTCCCCTCCTCCTCCCGTGCTCAGATGGGGTGAGCGCTGCAAGAAGTTGGATAGCCCTGGTCCTCCCCTCCTCCTCGGGAGGCACCGTCCACCCGCCCGGCACCATGAACGGGCCCCAAAGGGAAGGGAGAGCCCGAACCGGCCGCAGGGTCACAGCAGGCTGCCCTGGAGCAGAACATGGGCAGCAGGACAAGAACCACCCTCGAGGGACATCCCCTGTGTGGAGGCTGCATCCTGAGCTACTGCCCAGGCTTAAAGCTGCTGTCGAAATCAGGATGCCCTGGAGAACCTCTAGGGATTTAGTTGCTGGTTTTATTATTCACTAAACTGTTGTGGACTTTGCATTTTACAAATCTTTAGTATTTGTTATGTGCCCTGCACGTATAAATCTCATCTATGTTATTTTTCTGTTCAGCCTTGGTAATAAGAAGGAATTGGGGGTGTTGGTTGATGAGAATCTCAACATGACGGAGCAATGTGCGCTTGCAGCCCAGAAAGCCAACCATATCCTGGGCTGCATCACAAGAAGCATCAGCAGTAGGTTGAGGGAGGGGATTCTGCCCCTCTGCTCTGTTCTTGTAAGACCCCACCTGGAGCTCTGTGTCCAGCTCTGGGGCACCCAACATAAGGAGGACATGGACCTGTTGGAGTGAGTCCAGAGGAGGCCACGAAGATGATCAGAGGGCTGGGGAGCCCTTCTCCTATGAGGACAGGCTGAGAGAGTTGGGGTTCTTCAGCTTGGAGAAGAGAAGGCTCTGGGGAGACCTTATAGCAGCCTTCCAGTGCCTGAAGGGGGCCCACAAGAAAGCCGGAGAGGGACTTTTTACAAGGGCACATAGCGATAGGACAAGGGGTAATGGCTTTAAACTGAAGGAGGGGAGATTTAGATTAGATATAGGGACGAAGCTCTTCACTCTGAGGGTGCTGAGGCACTGGCACAGGTTTCCCAGAGAAGCTGTGGATGCCCCATCCCTGGCAGTGTTCAAGGCCAGGCTGGATGGGGCTTTGAGCAACCTGGTCTGGTGGAAGGTGTCCCTGCCCATGGTGGGGGGTTGGAACCAGATGATCTTTAAGGTCCCTTCCAGCTCAAACCATTCTAGGATTCTGTGATAACTTGAGTTGTCTATGAGAATTTGCAGAGCTACGACTTAGAAATGAGATCTGCTGAGGAAAAAAAAAAAAAACAGCAGCATAATTAATATTCACCTTGATGTTCAAGTTTCAGTTTGAAATGTACTTCCATGAGATGAACTGCTAAGCAGAATTAGGATTTCATTGTTGAATGAATATTCAATATGCTTTTAATACTGCATCCTTCTACTTCCCCAAACGAAAGCCTCCGGTGAGACATCTCTAATCAATTTTGTTTCTAAAGTGCTAAATAGCAAGGGAAAAAAAAAATGCATTGCAACAAGAGGAAGATGCTGAAAAAGAAATGCAGCCAGAATGCTAGGACCAAAGCTGCTCATGTCTTGTAGAGCTTGTCTTAATCTGCCCGCCTGGAAGTCACAGCCAGAGCTCCCTTTGCAAAACGTCAGGCAGGCAGGGCCAGCTCTGGCCTCCTGCAGAGAGGAACCTCCAAAAGAACAAACCACAATAATCATTTTGATCGCTAATCCTCACGCTCGAGCACTTTATAAACTGATCTTTCCACAGAAAACCTGCAACACGTTCACTAAGGAGCCTTTTATCTCTAAATAATGAGCTGCAGTGTACAAGATACTGAGAATTAGTGTGATGCTTTATAACCTGGCTCTGGAAAGTCCCTGGGTGTGGGATTGTAACTGAAGAGAGGGAAGAGCCAGGGCCGGCTGCGGTGCTGGGGCTGCCCTGGAAGCAGCCAGCGGGTTTAGGCGCAGGACTGGGCACGGGAATTGAGGGAATTGAAATCTCTGGACACGTGCAGTGAATTGCATTAAGTGCTAGGGAGCACCCACATTACTCCTCTCTATTTTCTGCCTCCTCCCCTCTGTGCGTCCGCTTTTTCTCCATGACTTACTGCATTTCTGAAGCTTATTTAAGCAACAGTAAGAGCATGTGAAGCTGGCAATTGTTTCTACCCTTTTCTCCTTCTTGCCCTGCTTTTCTGGTGGAGCCGTGCCGGTCTGCTCTGCCCGGTCAGGGACTGCCCGCGCGGGAGGTGCAGCGCTCCTCCGGACCTACCCGGGGCATTGCCGAGGGCAGATCCATGGTTGGGCAGTGACCTACACCCGAGGAGCTGGCTCTCCCCTGCACCCCAGACGAGCTGGGGCTGGTACAGCGGCATGTAGCTGCTTTGGAGAACATCTGCATCAGCATACCACGTTCCCGAGAAGACAGACACGCCAAAATTATCACTTAAAACTTTTGCAAAGGCTAGCTGTTATACAGGGTGTGCTATTTTGTCATTATATTGCTATCTTAAGGGAAATAAGGAATTATTTTCACATTAGATTTATACAGTCAATAAGACACAAGTTGAATAGTGAATAAGCAGCCCGGAGGAAATTGCCTTGTCACGGTGTATAAGGATCTGATGAGAGCATTGTGTTATCTCTGCTATGCAATTGCAATACAGTGCAAAAAAAGCCGTTCTTATTTTGTCCTGCTTCCTAGCTGTTTTTTTTCTTTCTCAATTTATTTGTTAATTATGAAAAAATACATAATATAGAAACAGGCTATGATCCAATAAAGTATTTAAACACGTGCCTAACTTAGGGTATGGAATTAGGTCAGTTGGTTTCCCTGGAATTGTATTTATTGGAAACCACATTTTCGTTGTGCAAGGTTTAATTAGAGAAAATTCTTAAGTGTTATTTGTGTATACACAAATGAAGAACATCAAAAGATGAGAGAAGACTGATCAGAATAAACGCTCTGTGTGTTTGTTTGCTGTGACTGTAATAGGAAGGAAGGATTGTACCTTAAAATGAAACTCACCTCTCTTGAGAAATGTTAAAATCAGTTTGCGTCTTGCCGCTGTTTTGAAGATTTTTGCTAGAGCCTTCTGCTGGCCTTTACCAAAGGAGGAGACTGAGCCCTAGATAATATCTAAACTTTGGAGCAGGAGATGTAGGTACAACGTTAGCGGATCTGCTAAATATGAGCAAGCAGACCAAGGTCAAAGCAAGCACCTTTTCCCCTCCTCACGAGGAAGGGGTGGGCTCGGGCTTCCCAAAGCGTCCTGCCTCTGCGGGGCCCCTCGCCGTGCCGGTGGGCTCTCGCCTGCAGCAGGAGCCCGCTGGCAGCTATGGCACCAGTGGGCGCGCAGCCGGCACCGTGCTGTGCTGCGCCTCGCTGGCAGGGAAACGTCCCTGCCCCAAAATTATAATTATGGTTAGCATACTTGGGGGGTCAGAAATAGTCTATCTACATGGCTTTAACAAGGTGTTGGCGGCGGGGCAGGAGCGTTGCTGTTCTCCGATGCTATTTTTTAACAGGCAGCCATCAGATACGGCACAGGCACCGGATACGGGGTAGCCATCAGATACAGTACAACCATCAGATACGGCGCAGCTGTCGGACACGGTGCAGCCATCGGACATGGTGCAGTGCTGAATGTGCAGCAGTGCTGGCTGGGCGGTTGTAATACGTGCTCTTATGGTCCAGAGGTAAACAGGGGGAGGACAGCCCTGCCGTGATAAAAGCAGATGAGCGCATTAAAAAATGCCACGCTTTGCCTAGCGCTGCTGGTCAGTGCTGTTTTGTGCCTTGGCAGGAGGAGGGCTGCTCTCTCTCAGCCACGCTGCCGTGGGCCAGGGCCCCGAAAGCTGCCCTCTGCGCCGGAGGGCAAAGCACCAGGAGGGTCTCTCCACACAGGGGGAGGTGTCGTTCCCACCGCTGGCGTGGCAGACCCCGCGGGGCAGCCCCGCGCTGGCTGCGAGCCTGCCAGGGTCTCTTGATGGAAACGCGGCCCCGGTGGAGGTGCGGAAGGGGTAAGCTGGGAGGGAGACTGTGGGACACAGGGAGGCAATGCCAGCTCCTCGCCCGCACAGAGAAGGTGCACAGAAAACGCCAGGCCAAAAGAAAAGATGCCAGTGTTCTTCATTGTAAAGAGCCAGTTCCCTCTTCTGAGAGAAACAAAGGTTTCCTGCCCATGCAATCAAAGACAGGTTGGTTTTTTCTGCCTGTTAACTTCGCTCACAGCATGTTTTTCGAAGCAAGGCTTATTTTGGGTAGATGAAGAGTGGTTCTCTCTGCAGGTGACGTGAAAACAAGCACTCCCCTTGATTGAATTGCTCCTTTACAGCAAGTCCCTTGGGTAGATCTGCTGTCTCTGCGTTGCAATCTGAGTGCACATCAAGCACTCCAAAATTTATCTTCCAGTTTTGTTACTGGAATGGGTACAAATGGAAATGCAGGAAATTACATTTACTATCAGAAAGACCTTCTTTACTGTGAGAGTGGTCAGACCCTGGAACAGGCTGTCCAGAGAGGTTGTGTGATCTCCATCCTTGGAGATATTCAAAACCCGACTGGTGGTGGTCCTGGGCAGCCTGCTCTGGGTGACCTTCTTGAGCAGGGTGATGGAGGCTTTTCATTGGAAATCATGTATTTGGCAATCCTCTTCTCATTCCCACCTCCAAAACTGCCTCAGTCACTTCTGAAAACAGTATTTTGCATTTGGAGTTGCAGGTCTTGGGGGAGGTGTTATGGAGGAAGGACTGAACCTCAGGCTTGTCAAGAAATGGTTCGGGAGGGCTGTGGAGACAAGATACTCAAATGTTGATTGGGAGGAAAAAGCCATGAGATGTGTCCTCTGATTGTGATACCCTACCCAAATGCTGCAGAAGCAAAAGGGCTGTGCTCCTGAAAGGAGATATTAATACCTCTGAGAAAAGTGGGATGAGATTCCCAGTGCTGCAGGAGAGGGGTGACAGCATCCCACAGCGTTCAGACACTGTTCAGTCTCTGTCAGCTAGGCTTAAACCACTAAAAAGGCAAGAAACAAGATGTCTTTGAGTTGCTATAAGAGCAGCTACATTTGTATTATTTACTACTTTAAACAAGAAAGGAAATAAAAAAGAAGATAAACGAGCAGGGAACCGACGGGACCCCTGTTCCGAATGTGGCACACACCAGGGCTGAGTGCAACCCACCCGCCCTGGTGCCCCCTCCCCACTCCCACCGCACGCCGCCAGGTCATGGCGCGGGCCCTGCGTCCTTCTGGAAATGCAGCGTCTTCCCGGGGAGCCTCAGACCACCGCAGCCTTCAAAGCAAAGGGGTACTGGGAAGCCTTCTATTCAAATACATTTCTGGCTTTGGAAGACACAACTTTCCAAGAAAATTACGAGATCAGCCATGCTGAGCCTGGGAATGCTCAAATGCTCTCTAATTAGGCTGCTCTGGCTTTATGCTTCCCAGCAGGGGTATTTCTATAATATAGATGGTAGCCCGTTAGTGATGCAGTCAAGCTGTTCCTATGGTGGGGTGCATCCTCATAATGGTTTTCAAGGAGCGGTACATACCACGGTAATGGGAAGTCTGCTGGGACTCCCCAGGCGCCCCGCTCAGCCCTGCCGGGGACCCCACCTGCCCCATGCTTTTTGTTACTCTCTCACTTCTCTGTGCACCTACAACACCTCGGTGCTCTCTCTTTGGCTGGATGAGTGGGAGTAAATTTTCACAGCAGAGAATTGCTGTGGTTTCAGGAGTTATATTCTGCGTGTGCACCTGTAATACTCACATAAACAGCCCAGCCGCTGGCTGCCCCCCAATTTACCCCTGCGCTGGGCTCAGTGGAGTCGCCCCTCTGCTCCCAGCAAAGTGAGTCCAGCCTGGAGAGAGGTCGCGGAGAGCAAAACGCTTCTTGGGAAGAGAGCAGTGCTGCTGGGGAAAGCGCCTCCGTCAGCAGCAGCACCGGGGAGGGGGATTTCCTTGGACCCAGCGCTGCCAGTCAGCCTGCTCTGCAACCAGCAGGCTGGTTTGGGCTGAAACTTGTCACAACTTTGGCAACTCAGAGACCCTGGAGTTATTGCCAAATTCCTTGGATAAAATACATTAAAAGAAAAAGGGTTTGTGATGGAGGACGCGGAGGTGAGGCTATAAGGTGACCCGCCAGCCAGCACAGTTAAGAAGAATCATTTCCTTAGGAATTCAGGCCAAAAACTTGTAGCATTGAGAATTTGCACGTCCCTCTCACACTCATCAAACCCAGTGAAGCCGCGCTGACGTGCACCCGTGCAGCACCCGCGTCTGAGCCCCCTCCCCGACCAAACCCGCTGCAGCTTCCAGGGTGGACAGCCACCTCATCTTGGCAGCAGGTAAACAGCTTCTACTAATGAAGCCTTGGTTTTCCGAGTCAGGCTTTAATTCCTTGAAAATGTAATATTGGGTTGTTTGTCAGCATGCTGAACACTAAATGGGCAAGGTGATCACGTCCTTGTTCCCTGGGCTGTCGTGTAAATCAGGGAGGTGACATGTCCTCGGTCTCCGGGGGATAGTTTGCAGAACAGATGGAGGTTGTGGAGTGCAGGTGACATTGAAAGACTTGTTTGAAAATCTCCCCCATATGAAGCTGGATGTGGACCCAGAGGCTGGCTGGTTGTGCAGCTGTGGGTGTCCCAGTGACTGAAGATCTTAAATGACAACTTAAAAACGTGGGTATGGAGAATGCTACTTCACTGGGGCTCCTTAGAGACACATTTCCAGAGGTCTGGAGTCACTGGGTAGGACTGTCAGATAGATACTTTAAAAGCCTCATTCACTACCTGCATCATTGTACATCGATGGAGGCATGGCCACAGATGAGAAACATAGCAAGACTTACACTGGAAAATAAAGTCTAAGGTCTGTAGTTACTTACGTGGTCCTGTCCATGCCAGAGGGACTTTCAGCATGGTGAGATACCCGCACCTCTGTTTAGGTGCCTTTACTTCTGCTCACTGCTGAATTGCTCCTCGGGCAGTGTGAAATGGGGCAGCCCCACGGCTCCCGGGGACACCCTGGCTTTCCCCGGCCGAGAGGCCGGCTGTGAAACCGGGGCGTGCTCCCCGCCACGGCTCACGCTGCGCCGCTCGAGGCTCTGCCTGCCCCACGGCGCAGATCCCGCTCTGCCGCACTCAGGTGTTAACACGAGCTTGACATCCGTGTCTGCTGAACAGCAAGTTTCATCACGTTCCTGGAGCCGAAGCTGTTTCATTTCACCGAGATGCTGCACAAGCTGTCTCCTCGAGCCCAGCAGCCCAGCCACCCCCTCAGCCTGCCTCTGTTGCTTCTCTGCACATGTCCGATGTCCTATCTGGGCACGACAAACCCCACTTACTGCCCGCCAACAGGAGCAAGTGCCTTGCCGGAGCTGCAGAGACGCTCCTGCTGCAGACCATGCTCATGGCCATGAAGAGCACAGGGCGGCGGGTTAGGAAGCGCATCTCGGCGGAGCCGCTGAGGGAGCTGGAGAGGGCACAGACGCACCCGGCAGCTCCCAAACATCCACACAGCATCGCCTTCGTCTGTACGGCAAAGGTGCGGCAGGAACAGAAATGGGAATTGATGGCTTAAAAACCACGCACGTAGTTGTAGGGAGAAAGGGAGTGTGAAATGCTGGGCCAAAGAACGTTTATTTTTTTCAGGCAGCTAGCTGCAGCAGGCAGTTCTGCCCTGCATCCATGGAAACGGCCTGCGTGAGATCTCGTCGGTGTTTGTTTTTCACCGGGCTTTGTATGCGCATGACCGTGTTGTCCTCAAATGCTGTGTAATCAGCGTTAATATTCACCGCTCAAATGGCGTGCTCTTCCTTTGGAGACTTCCACGCGCTTTGCCAGAGGGGGGGCGGCAGGCAGGGGACAGGCAGCCGACAGCGGCCGAGCGACCTGCTACGGGTGCCGGCAGGCGGGGAAGGGGCAGAGCTGTGCCTGGGGCGCCCACAGCGAGGGTCTGGCTGCTCCCCTTCTGGGGACGTGGCACAGAGGCTTTCAAGGAGCGCGGGAGGCAGGCAGGGAGGGCGGCGGCTGTCAGCAGAAACCTTTTTCCCCATTGAATCAGTGAAGTTGTTTTAGTCAAACTCCCAAGTGATGCCTCAAACGTCAGAACGCTTTGTGGAGGCATTCTGAGAAGGAAGCACGTGTCCTTTCTGGCTTTTGGATGACACTTAGTTTTAAAATATCCTTGAATTTATATTTTTCAAGCTGTGAACAAGAAATGTTTCTTTGAAATGTGTTGGGGAGATATAAGAGAGCTGAAGAAGATCATTGAGAAATGTTGGACCCCAAAGATTTCTTGCAGAAGTTACCTGAAAACTTCTTTTTAACAGAACTTGCTGTTGCTACATCTGATTTCCCTGAAATATGTTGTTTTATTTTTCTGTAGTTCTAATATAAGTGACCTCATTATGGAGGCAGCTGAAAAAAAAAGTGAGCTTAGGACAGGTACTAATTAGGCTTGTTTTTTTCCTTTGGAAACCAGTTCCCTGGGGCTGGTGGGCATGGGGAATGTGACTGGAAAGGAGCAGCAGCACTGGGGGGACAGGGCTGGGCACCCTGCCCCCGGTGACGCTGCCTGCACCGGGCACAGCAGGAAGGGGAGCTTCCATCTCACGGGAAAGCGTATTTATGAAAGGGAAATAATGTATATGGAGAGAGAGAGCTAGAGAGGTGTGATTGGGAATGATGAACTGGAGTCACACGCAGGGCAGATAATTAAAAAGAGACAATTCTGCCCCAGGAAAAACCAGAGTGTGATTGATCGTGCGATACCCTGGCCCTGCTGTCTCGGGACCACAGGTGCTGCAGCTGTCTGGAAGGGAAGCAGGCTTGCAGGGAAACAAGATAGAATTTAACAAAATTACTCACAGAAAATGCTCCGGAGTCGAGAGGCTGACATTTTCCGATGGAGAAGCGGTCTGTTGGGAAATTTTCACCCTGGGCTGTGCGCGGCACACGTCCTGCTCGGCAAGCGGCAGCAGTGCCATTGCTGGCTGCTCAGCAAGCGGCAGGAGCAGCAACATGGCTCTGTGCTGGGTGGTGGAGCAGGGGACGGGGAGACCGCATCTCCCCCAGCGTCTCTGCAGGTGGTTCCAGGTATCACCCCGACATCTGGAGAAGAGATGGACAGAGACCACCTATCTAAAAATGAGTATTCGTGAAGATTGTTTCTTTTAATTGGTTCTAGCACATGAATTCTCCAAGCACGTGAAATGTGCTTGGGGGACTGCAAGCAAAAAACGTCCTGGAACCCTTCAGGCACCGTTTGCCTTCCTGCAGACACCGCTGCCACCAGAGCTGCAGGGGGACCTGCTGTGACACCCAGCTGTGACACCCAGCTGAGCTTTTAAAGGTCCTGCTGCCTCTTCGTTTCCTTGCACCTGGAGACTGCAGCAAAGATTTGTGCAAGGTTATACCTTGGCAATCTGTGTGGTTTCCATTTAATTTCTTGCCAGGACGACCCCAGCCTGCTGCAGGCGTAGAGGCGTGCCAGAGGTCAGGGAGGCAGCCTGGCGGCTGGGACGGCGGATGCAAGGCTGTTGTAGCACGGCTTCTTTGTGTACCCTCGGACAAGACTCTCATCTCCCTGCCTGTGGGAAGGGGACAGCAGAACGTTCCCTCCCTCGTGGCTTCGGAGGATGAATACGCCAAAGCTGCTGAGATGGGGTGGTCCCTCTGAGGCTGGGGGCTGGGGCTGCTGGGTGCGTATCAGAGGCTCCAGTTCAGTGGCATTGTACATGGCTTGTTCAATTTATTTATGTATTTATTTATTTATTGGAGAGGCTTAATTTTTCAGCAGAATGAGTTAGCTGTTTTGAACATGCCTTTCTAGTGCAGTGACCCTGATGGGGATGCAGGTATCCTGTAAGAAAACCAGAGACACCCAGACTCCTTTCCATTTGTCTTGTCCATGAAGGCCAATTTTCTTCCCTTGCTTTATGTAATTGTCTTGTCCTCAATCTAATATTCCAGGTTTATGAGGAACAACAAATCAATACTCTCTTTTTTGAAAACTGCTGATTAATTAATTGCTGGTGTCTGCCTGCATGCTACAATTGTATTAGATGTCAGCAGTAATTAATATTTGAAGGAAATTGTTCTTGCTGATTTTTGAACACCAGCTCAGATCCCATCTTTACTGCATGTTCACCTGGAAGAACATTGGACTGCTCCTTGCTGGGGCACGTTCCTGACCGACGGGGTGATGAGCGGGCCCAGCTCGTGGGGAAAAGGGGAAGGCGACACATCTGCCCTGCAGCTCTGGGGGGACTCTCACAGCATTTTCAAATTAAATGTTACTTTGGCCTCTGAGAAACTGAAAACGCATGCAGAAAACTGAGACAAAGATATACGTCCCTTTGGAAAAAGAATAAATATTTTTACCAATGTAGAAAAAAAATCTGCAAGGTCCCCTTCTGCTGCTTTACAGGCACGCTTGCTGTTGTCATATGTACTTTGAAGGAAAATCAAACCTCAGCTTTTCTCTCTGGCATACAAATTACTTCTTGTTAAAAACCAAACTGAGCCGAGCTCTCATTATAAGTTTTTAGAGAGGCTCCAGGATAAAGAGGAAGGACACAACCTGCCCTCTCCTCCTCTTTTCCTCGCCGGTGATAAACATTACATGTATTTCTTAAAGTTTTAGTCAGATCAGTTCTCTCCCTTGAAGGTCAAGTGAGGAAGCTCAGTCGCGACTCATCGCCTCCTACCTGCCAGGCCAGCTTGAAAAACGTCTGTCTGTCTGTTCGACATCAAGGGGTATTCAAGACTGAATTCTGGGCTCTTCATGTTGCCTCTCCTTAACATTACTGCTCGGAGCCTTCCCCTCTCTCCATCTGTATAATGGATATACAATGTAATCCTTCCATTTATGTAAGCTTTCATCTTGAAGCATGCACTTAAAAAAAATCTCTAGTGGGTATAGGAATGATATATATGGCCGTCATTTCACCCACCACTGAAACGCAGCCACCCCCGGGGCTGGATGCTGCAGCTGCTCCGCGGCGCAGAGCAAGAGGAGGGCACGGTTACAGAGAGGCAAAGGGAGATCGTCCTCCCCAGCTAACAATGCGGGGGATTTAATTAAACTAGGATATAATTAAACAAACTGGAATTAAGCCAGGACACCAGTGTTAACACAAAGTGTCAAAAACTCTCATATTCTGGGGGGTCCCAATTCACTGCAATTCTGCCAACTTTACAGCTTAATAAATGACACTAACAACTCGGGAGCACGGGTACAACTCCAGCGCGAGCTGCAAGCCAGCGAAACACTTGTGAGCTGGCCTCATTATAAACATGTGCTGAAATCCCATGGACTTTAAACAATGGGGGAAGAGAAGAAAACCTTTTGTCGATTCATTACCATGCTTTAAAAGTGACCCTAAACATTCTAGTGAAACCTCAGCTCTCTTAGTTGTTTCAGTGACTTACTAGTTTAAATATTTTCTTAATCTGATAGGCTTTTTCCTCTCCCTTTACCTGTTGCCTCAGGGTTATTTCTGCGAAATCACTTGAATTTCTTGTTGCATGAACATATTCCGATGTTAGCAGCATCGATTTACTATATTGTACTGAGAATTAAGGGGTCATTTTCCAGTGATACTGACTGTAGTCGGTATCCTTTCCTATCCCAATTTGCTTCTCTGAGGGTTGAGCTTTTTATTTGCAGCTCTGAAATAGCTGGGGGAGGCAGGGGCAGCGCATGGGGGAGAGGTGGTGTTAGCCTTGGCTTCCTGCTTATTTTGCTGTCCTTGCTTTTTGGATACTTTTCCCCACCCTGACCTCTTCGTGCTTTCGGCAGCACCTCTGCCACCCGACGAGGTGAGGCGATGCCAGCTGAGCTGGCAGGTGCCTTTCCTCAGGCTCTGGAAACGGGTACCACCTGCTGCCGGAGCCGGAGCCGGAGCCGGAGCTGGAGCCAGAGCATTCGGATGTTTGACAAATGGGGAGTGAGGTAAGCACAAGTAAATCTGCTCTGAGTTGTGGAAAATTTATAACGAAGGCAACTTGGGCCAAGTTTGTTTTTATACAAACTCTACTTGCAGCTGCCCTTCTACTCAAAGCTTTGCAATGACAGAACTTTGAGTCCCATTACTGCAGGGGAAAATGCAGGATATCGGTGTCTGTGTATCCAACGATGTATGCTGGTGACGGGTCTGTGTTGGTAGACAGTCCTGGTTTGCTGTTGTTCTGCTGGGGGCCACGCAAACATCCCGTAAGGGACTGACATGGGCTCTCCATGTAGCTGCAGGCAAGTTACCTCCTCTGTATCTCCGCTCCCCCTCCAGTTGGGATGATGGTAGCCTAAAATTTGCCCATCCTCTCTGCACTTAAAACCTCTCCAGGGCAGGGTCAAAGCTGGGATGACTGATACTCCAAGTCCCGGTCCAGCCTCTAAGCTCCAAGAATACCTCCTCTGAAAGCTGTAAGGCAGCTCAGCCCTCGGGTGTGCCCGGGGACCCTGCTCAGCCCTACGGCTCCTGTGTCAGCCCGGTCTGCGTGAGATGCTCCAGTACACCTGGGCCAGGGCTGCCAGGGAGCGGCTGGCGCCACGGACCTGCCTTGACAGCAGTGTAGACGTGACCGTGCCGAGCGTGGCGGCTTCGCCCCTACACAATCTCCCCCCATGGTCCTAGAAGACGTTATGCTTTCGAATATCCACACTGCTGCCAGAGCAGCACTTGGCAGGGATGCGGGAGGGCGAAGGAAACGGGCTTTTCTGGCAAACGTATGGCGTAGTTGCAGCTGCATTAAGAACTTCAGGCATAAAGGCATGCAGAAGGTAACTACAGCTCAGGTCTGCGCTGCACGTGTGTGGTAACATCAGCTGGAGATCTGTCTTTCATCAAAACCGTTTTGGACAGAGGAGGAGGATAGAGCCGTGCTAACTCTTCTGACCTCTTGTTTAAAAACATTTGGAGCTGCAACATTCAAACAGTCTGGCAGAATATTTTTCAATAAATCTTGAATGTGGCAGTTACATTTTCTATACCATGCTGGAAAAAGGATTACAGTATTTACTGCAGAGACAGAAAGATTGATTCTCACTTGGAAAATCTGCCAGATTTCTTGATTTAGAGAGCTGGTGATTGGTGGAGTGCTTACACTTGATTTATATCAAGTTTTCTTGCTTGCTTGCTTTCTTTCTCTCTTTTTTACTCCTGCATGTTCTGTTTATGTTAACATGAGCTGGTCTTATTCCGAATGATTCTTTGTTTAAAGAATATTGTTTTCTTTGGATGTTTTTGATATTCAAGTCAAAACACTCTTCTCTAATACCTGCTTGCTTGGAATAATGTGACTAAATTTCACTTGTATGAGGTCTAAATAAAGTCACTGTTCTTACGGTGAGACCACCTACACTTCTCTGTGCCGGGGAGAGAGGTGTGCTATTTCAGAATCATCAGTCCTTCTTGAGGACCTAATCTGAAGTCTTCAAAATTATGTGAGCGATCTAAATTCCTCAGTGCATTCTTCTGAAACACTTTAGACCCCCTTTTACATTAGCGAATAATTTGACCGAAGGAGAGGCAAATAAGTCAGTGGGCACACGGAGGCTTGGGGGTTTTCTACGGCCAAGGCCGCCCTGTGCCGTCCCCGCTGTCACGGCTCACAGCTCAGGAACTCTGAATTCAGCTGAATAATTTAAAACAGAGGTAAGCAAGCAAAGAAAATGAACCCATCAGAGGCAAAGAAACTTAAAAGGATAATTGATGCCCTATCGTTATCATTATGGCAAGCACCTTATATCACAAAAGGAATACATGACACTCCTATATTACAACTAGTTCTGTATCATTAATTATACTACGAGAAGCTTGCTTTCCTGAGCTTTACTTTCTGGCCTAGCCAGCCAGGCTCTTAGTGCCTGTAAATAGCTCGACCCAATGCCCGTCTCTTCCACCCAAAGTCTTCGCTCAGTGGGCCCCCTGTGTGTTCTTTTGTCTTCTCTCCTTCCCCTATTTTCAAGCAATTTTATGATGATTAATTAATAAGATGTGTTACTTTCAAAAATTGATTCACCAAATCAAATAATCATTAAAAAAATACCAGGCAAGAAGCGATAGCTATTCTGTTGTGTAATATTAACAATTAATAGTTTACAAGGGGATGCTCACAGTGATTAGTACAGTTGCAGTTGTATCAACCCAAACTGAGACAAAGTGATACAACTAATTATAAGAGAAAAGAGGAGGGAGAGAAGGATTAAAATCATAGAACATCTGCAGTAAGGCATGGATTTTTTTTTTTTTTTTTGTCTTGTCTTTTTTTTCTTCCCACCCTGTAGAGGAATGCTTTGTGAATGAAAAGATCAAATGCTTTGGGTAAACGACACCATCCTGAATTGGGCTGTGCAGCACTGTGCTGCTCCCTACGCTCGGTACCATTGCACCGAGGCACTTGTACAAACCAGCCCAGCCCAGCAAAACAAGATCTCCTGTCCCACAGACGTTTAAATCCAAGCTTTTAATCTAAAGCATGGGCGGATGCTTATTCCCCTTGTGGAAAAGTCTTCTTGGCCCACAGAGCTCTGCAACAGATTGTCTAGACCTTTAAAAGTCAAGTTAATAACATTTTCTTGGCCTAGCCATGGGCAGAAAGGCAGATCATAGATCTGCGATTCCTCCAGCTCCTGGTCTTGTTTTCAGGACCCTGAGCAAAGTCTGTCTCACACCTAGCAATGTCTGATAAGCCTGATTGCAAATGAACGCGTGCGTGTAAAATGTTTAAAAATGGTCCTCCACAAAATACCCATTAGAATTTAACATTTACATTCATATTTTGAAGGGAAGTTTTGTTTTATTTTCTTCTGTTCAAATGTCATGTAGCTGAACCGCAGCAGTCAACGTGATTAATAGTTGAATGTGCATAATCTTGATCTAATTACATTGGTATTGAATTGCAGGTGAAGCATTAAATTGATTTGGAAAAAATATCTTTGCAAGTATCTAGTATTGATGAAAAGGTCATTATGCATTTACATTGAAGTCTGCTTCTGTGCAATGAGGTCAGATCAAGACCAGCGTAGTACTTGTGCCTCCAGGGTTTGAGTGGAAGTCAAATTCTGCATCGGACTAACACCGACCGGTGCAGGCACGAATTCCACCCTTCATACAGCTCTCAGCTAATTAGAAGACACACGGATTTGTCTCTTATTAAATCTTTAGTGCTCTTTTAACAATAAATTGATATATAATTAACATAGGCAACCTTATTAAATCCATATTAGGGCGCTTATTTGAGACAATTGAAATTTTTAATTGGAGGTGTTACTAAGTGCCTCTCCTTCTTACAATAGCAATTGTGGTTCCTTGCTAAATGCGTAAGACCTGAGGCAGGTAATACCCATCAGGATGTTCCTCGGCTGGCCTGTGGGCTCTGGAACTGAACAAATAATTTAGGCCGAATCACTTAATTTTCAACGACTGTGTGTGGTTTGCCTGCCGATGCACTGGGTGCTTGCAGACCATTTCCTCCTTTTCTGCCGGAATGGCCCAGCGTGGGCAGCGGGCTCAGCACCGGGCTGCCGGTGGGGAGCACCACGGGCACCTCCTGGCAGGTGAAATCCTACTGAGCTCCTTGTGGCTGCATCCATCTTGTCTCTGCTGCTAATGAGGAAAGACTCGCTCCTCTTGCCAGCTTTAGCAGCTCCTCTCGTTTCTCTGGATTTAGACCTTCACCAGACTTCCGAGACCAGAAATCTTGGCGTCATCTTTGCTCTGAGCAGTTTGCTTTTACCCTTTTCTCTTGTATCTAAATCTGCCTCTCTCCATCTTCATTACATTGACAGGAACTCTGACTTTGTTGACCTTGTGCTGGCTGAAATCCTCTTTTTTTTTTTTACCAGATTTTTTGTATCTCATTAAGCTTTCGGGCAACTCCTGCTGAGAGCAGCATGGATCCCAGCCAGTCCTATTAAACATCCCTCTCCCAGCACTGTGTTGTTGTGCACTGGGCCGGATGCTTATGCGCAGTGAAGGGGAGGCAACGCAACCCAAGGTGTTTCGGGTGGCAGGGGCACGGGCGACAGCGGCTGCCGGTCCTGAGATGGGGTCACCTGTGCAGTTGAGTGTCTAGTAGTACTGAAATACAGATGCTAGTAAATCAGTGTGTTAATTAATACTTTCAGAAATGACTTGTGGTTTGTGGTACCCCACCTTTGTGCGGAAGGGAGCATGCCTGGGATACCTTATGTGAACGGTTTGAAAATGGTGGGCACAAACCTTCCTCAGAAGCAATTTCTTTCCCACTGTGGCCCAAGATGCGTTGGCAGGGAAGGGGCAGGCAATGCTCTTGCAGTGCGGCCACCGCCACGCTCTTCGTTCAGCTCAGTGGTGGCTCGGGAGGCAGGACAGCGTGGCAGCGGGGACAGGGTGGCTGCTGGCTGGGACAGGGCTCCTCTGCGTCCCCCGCCATGGATTCTGCTGGTCACGACTTGGAGGGCCCCCAGCAACTTACTAATCTTGGAAATCATCCCCCCGACAGATCCGTGGTGGGATCAGGACTAGGTCCCAAGCTGGTGGCTCGCATCCTGGGCTCC
Source organism: Platalea leucorodia (assembly GCF_965183815.1). Taxonomy (NCBI): domain Eukaryota; kingdom Metazoa; phylum Chordata; class Aves; order Pelecaniformes; family Threskiornithidae; genus Platalea; species Platalea leucorodia. The sequence continues at coordinate 12,139,752 of NC_138838.1, read as the reverse complement.
CCGAGCACTGCCTGCGGCTCGGTGCCCGCGCCAGCCGGAGCAGCCCCCTGCACTGCGGTCAGGGCGGCAGAGCTCAGTGGGGTGTCCTGGGATGCTCTGAACACGCAGAGGAAGCGGGAAGTCAGGAGAAAACAGGAAATACTGAAATAAAGCAAAGAAATGCAAAAGCAGGTGGAAGGAGCTCAAGGTCATTTCTTGTGTTCCTCTGTATTCATTACTCAGACAAGCAAAAAGAAACTTCTTTTTTTTTGGGTACAGCTGCTATCGCTGCCGCTGTCCTTTTTTTCCATCATGTTTTCCTTGATGAATACGTTCAGATTATGTGCCAGAAATAAAAATCAGCCATCATGCTCCTGAAAGTAGAGGTCAAGATAACATCTGCCTTCCCTACTCTGTTCTGCGCTTACCAGTGTAATAATCAGGCACAGGAAACATCTGCTTTGGAAATAACTTCAGCAGCGAAGAAGCCCAGCTCCGTTGAGTCAGAGCATCCTGCGATAACTTGTCATTATGGCCATTTGTTTTTCCTTTGCTGCAGGGAGCCACGCTACCCTTTAAATTTCCCTGTTCAAACTGTTTGCTTTCCTGCAAGACAAGGAGAAGCTCCCAGCCCGCAGCCCAGCCTGCCAAACCAGGGTTCGGAGGCAGAGGGTAGGTGACAGGGCTGTGGTGGTCCATGGCAGGAGCCCTTGGTGCTGCACCCCTCCAGGATGCCCCAGCCTGTGGAGGTGAGGATTTGCAGCTGGTAGCTGACACCCTGGCTCAGGACCGGGCAAGCAGTGTGAGTCACAGGGTGTACACACAGGCATATGTATATATGTGTATATATGTGTGTGTATATGAAATCACATCTCTGGGGTTTATACTTCAGCAACACTTTTTTATGGTTACACTGAAAGGCATCTTCTAGACCCCAAATATTAAAAGCCAGCTATGTTATTTTTAACAGTACACTTTGTGTGAAGTGGCCAGAAACCCCCGCTCCAAGCATGAGAGACCCTTTGGCTGGAGGACTAAATCCTTGCATATTCACACCACTCTAATTGCAAGGAAAAGCAGCAGCAAAAGCAGCAAGGAAAAACAGCAAGGAAAAACAGGCAGGCTGTGCCCGTGGGCTGCGGGAGCGGATCTTCCACTCGGGCTGCTGTAAGGAGAAGTCTAACAGTATGTGTGGAAGTGTTTGCTTTAAAGAAGAAACAGCTGAACGCTCGCCCGTCGCTCAGGTGGAATTGCAGGTCACCTCTGCTGCACGGTGCACTAAAGAACAACTGGGGTTTTTAATTCTTTTCCATGTGCTCCTGTAATCCCTGACGCCTGGGCACAGCACCGAAAGCAGTGAGAAGCTGCTCTTGCCAGAGTGTTTTGACCTGCGTTAGAGTTGGAAATTTCAGCTGGGGGCTGGTTCCCGGGGGACACAAAGGCCAACTTGCATGCCAAGGAGGGCTGCATGGTACAGGCAAGGAAATGACTCTGTGTGCTTTTGCAGAATGAAATACTGAGCTAAACAACAGTGGTGTCAGGGTCTGGCGTTACTTTACAAGGCGGTGTTTCAGCTCTTGTCAGAACCTCCAGAACTACTGTGGTAGCGTGCTCCCTGAAGCCCCTTTAGACACCGGTGTGATGGTCTCAGGTGGTGGGAACGTGAGTCTGAGGACAGGAGAAAAGCAGGGGAAGGGATGGAGCCTGCCCGGAGCAGAGCGATGCTGCGCCGGGAGCGTTGTGTCCTCCCGCGCCCTGGGGGCTGCGTGGGGCTGCACCGCGAGCCCTGCCGGGGTGGCCCTGACCCAGTGCCCTGCGAGCGGAGCTGGGACCTGCTGGCTCCCGGGGCGAGGGGCCGGGGCGATGCCCCCGCACTCTGCAGAGGCACTGGAGCCACGCACCAGCGTTACGTGGCAAATAACTGTGGGAAACCATCGAGAGGAAAGTCGTGACCCTGTTCACGGGCAGCCGGTAGGGCGGATTAGAAGATGTGTTTCCTAGTGAAGTATTAGCTATGAATTATTAATCCCGCAGCAGGCTGAGTTAGCGCTGCCTCTCCCGCAATCAAGGGGCTGAGAGGGACAGGGGGCCCCGAGTCCTGCGCAGCAGAACCTCAGCGAGCCTTTTCCTTTCTTTTCTTTTTTGGTGTCACTTCAGCTTGTGGAGAGGAACATGGAATTTGTACTCCTCCATGGAATTTGTACTCCTCCTACCAAACTTGTCTCATCAGGCCTGGTTACATCCAGTCAGGCCAGCAGCATCATCCCAACTCAAGCAGCCGTTGTCGGGGGCAGATGTAACCCGACGGGGTGGACGTGAAGCATGGCTGCAGCTTCTGCCCTGCTGGTCGCCAAAGCGGCTCTGAGGAGCCGCTCGGCAGCGCGGGGAGCCTCTGCAGCCACCCGGCGTGCAGCACCTCCGAGGGGAAGATCCAGCGGTCGGGGGAGGAGGAGACGACACCCCACCACGCCCCGGCCCCTGCGGCGAGAGTCGGAGGGAGCCGGCATGTGCCTGACTTACAACTGGTGGAAATTACTTTGTAAATCTTGAAGCAGATAATTTAAATAATCCTCATGCTCTTCACAGCCTTTTATTCCTCATTTCCTAGTGGGCGAGTGTGCTGAGTCACTCGGGAGTGACTCTGTGCTGTAATGGGGGCCAGGACCCCACTTTCCTGGGTGCTCTCTAATGCAGCCAGGTCGTCTCCACCCTCGGGGGCAGCCGGACTTAGACCCCCGGCCAGCAAAACACCACGCGTCTCCTTTGCTGTGAGAGTATTCCCTTATTTATGCCCTCAAAGTTAAGTGCACATGTAAATCTCGTTGTTGTTTTGGTGTTTTTTTACTGAGTTAGTAAAAATTTTTGGATTTTCTTTTTTCCCTCCCAAGCAGGAACAATTTTTTTTCTTTCCTTCTTGAAGAAGGACTAATTTTCTGAGCCATTTCTCTGGCAACTTGGAAGCCTGCAATTTATGGAGCTTTTTGTTTTCCCTTCGGGTATGTCGATCAGCGGGGAAAGAATTATGCAATCACAGGAGAAGCCCAAAGACCAAATTCTTCTATGTACAAATTGCATCAATGAACCTTGTGTGCATAGCACTGAGATCAGAAATGGGACTCCACGCCTTGTCTGAAAAAAGGATTAAAAAATCCTTTATTAGCGTGCCATTCTTCTTAGTATTTTCACGTGATTAAAATCAGAGATGGGTCAAACAAGAATCAAATCTAATCAGAAAAAAGGTGTCTAAAATAGGCAGAATGAATGATTCTGTGAATGGTGTCTCACTTTCTCTTTCTGTTGAGTATGAAGGGAGCCCAGGCAATTAAAATAGGGCAAATACATTAATTTATGGATAGCTTGGTGGGGTAAGTTCCTTCCTAAGGACTAGCGAGTGGATTTAGATAACTTGTAAGAGTTTACCCGGTCTTCTACACGTATGAATGCTCCCATCATGTCTGTGATGATGCGGTAGATTTGAAAAACAGGTGATGTTACCCTAAAATGAGTTCCTTTAATCTTTCTTCTGGATTCTGCTTGTGTTTAAGAGTGACAAGGAGAAATGAATCTCACGTGCCAGATGTTAAGGTAAGATTTCTTCTTAGGGATGACTCTTCCCCCTTGTTCGAGGTGCTGGCTCTGTCACCACCACAGGCAGGACGGTGGCTGAAGCCAGCAGCTGGTGAGAGCCACTAAAATCCTCGTGCACTTGGGGGGCAATTTTACTCCGCTCCCTCTTTACCACTTGCGTTCGTCAGCCTGGGGATCGGCTGGTCTCACCCCCCGGGATGAACGTGACTCACTGAAGAACTTCCCCACCGCTTCCTAGGCAAGGGACTGGTAAAGGCAAGGGTTAACTTTCCCAGACAGGCAAGCTTTCGGCTACATTTTTCTCTTCCAATACTGTAGATCTTGCTGCATGATTATTGATTTATTTTTTTAAGCTACTAAACTGCTACATTTACTGACTCATTCAGTCTTTTATCATATCCAATAGCACCACGCACATTTTAGAAATAACATCTTTCCCATTCCTTCACAGCTTGTGCAAATCAAATTTATTTTTGTCACTGAAAATGTCAGAAGGATCCAGCCAAAACAAAGGTTTCTCCTTATCCTGTTGCAAGAGCAAGCACAGGCCATGGTTTTTGAAAAGAGTTAAAAGTCAGGCTTCCAAGCTCATCACTAGAAACTAAGCATCTCCATGCTAGGAAACATCTGGAGAGCCCAGCAGCTCCCTCTGAGCCTGCAGTGGTTTCTGCTGTAAACTCACTACCGGACGGGAGGAGCAAACCCAGATATGCTCAGCTGTAGCTCTAAGTGCCTTATAAAGCAGTCAGAGATTGGTACGCACAGAAAAACAGATGCACAGAGAGGGAAAATGACTTTGCTCAAAGTCAACCACCAGCTCGATGACAGAAGAAGGAACAGACCTATGGAACAAATATCTCTGTGGGGAAAACTGTCTCCCTTACCATCAACCAAACATGTCCTCTCTTGGCATCAAGTTAATGTGCCGAGTGAAGCCGTGCCCGGCAATGGCACGGCCTGAGGACTTGTGCTGCTCCCTTGCCAGGGACACGCAGCATCATTTGCTCCTGGCCGCTGCTGCCTGCGAAGGCCGGGCAGAGAAGACCTGCTGGAGAACAGAAGGATCCTGTTCTCGGCAATGCTTGTGGGCGAGGGCGGGTTTTCCTCTGGCCTCGCCTGTGCCTACAGAAGTTCCTCTGCTTCCTCGGTGGAGCCTGGCTTGGGGCAGCCAGGGCCTCTCTCTGCCAAAAGCGGCACTGTAAGCCGTTTGGGTGACGGCAGGAGCGAGGAAAGTGCTCGGCTGGGGCTGCGCGCAGCTGTCCGCAAAACGCTGCTCGTCGCCTCGGCCAGCGGCACAGCCCTGCCGGCGGCGAGCGGTCGTGGCTGCGTGGCAGCCCCCGTGCATCTCCTGCCCCGTCTCCTGCCCAGCCCCACCTGGGGCTGGACCACGTCCCTGCCTCCAGTGGTCCCTCCCTGGGGCACGGGCGGGTGGGGGGCCCCTGCCGCCGCCTTTGCTCCGCTGCGTTTGCTGCTCTGTCTCTTTTCTTTCACAAACTCTGAAATGAAAAAAGCCTGTCTGAGACTTCAAGTGTTTATTCCAAAAGACTGTTCCACGTTGATTTTTTTTTTTCTTTATGATGGCCATGACTGAAACATTTCACCACTTATTTTTATTGCTGTTGTAGTTGTAATTAATGTAATTTCTTCTGTAAAATATCAGAGTTATTTAGTAAACATGTCTATAGAGATTTGTCCTGAATAACAGTGCTTTATTAGAGATAATCCTTAGCTACTTGGCTCAAACAACTTTTCAGAGCTGGAAATCTCTCACAGAGAAGCCAATTGTGAATATTAAAAGGGATTTGGAGGAGGAGGCAAAAATTACATTTTCAAATATTCCACTGAGTTGAAGATTTAACCTAGCAACATCACTGAATCCCTACACGGGCTCACAACCTCATTTTGTTTCGTATTAAAAGGCTCTTGGCTGCATTTTAATTGTGTACATAGTATTATTGATATTTAGCAATTGTTTCTGTCACCTTCCACCTCAATCAGCATTGCAAAACGCAGCTTGAACTAACTGGAAAGTAATTTCCTGGCTAATATTCCTTCTCATCTCCTGAGAGGAGCTGATATAACAGCTACCAAAGCATGGATCAAACAGCCCCCGTTTCACAGATCTGCTCTCTCTCTAGGCTCCATGTCAGCTCCCGTTGAAGTAAGAGTTATTTTATCTTGCATAATGAGCGGATGGATTCTGAAGTTTCCAAGCTAAGCAGCTCTTAGCAGTTCAAGCGGGGTGTGCAATGCGACTCGTAATTAAGCATGAGAGACGCGTAGGAAGCGCCAGGGCGCTGGTCCAGCTCGAGGAGGGCTCGCTCGTCCCCGTGTTCCTGCTGGGGTCTGGCTGCTCTGCAGTGTCGAGCGTCCTGAGGTCAGACCGGCCGCTGAGCCGCAGGGCTGTGAGCTCCTGCTCTCCGCCGAGGACAGAAAACGCTGGGAGAGTTTGATCTCAGCCCCTCATTTGACAGAATGTGGAGGAAAGACCAGAAGTGCCAGCCCAGACAGACTCCATTGTGCTGAATCCCACTCTCCTCCCATTAAAACACACCAACCCTTAATAAAATATTCCCGAGATTTATATGGCCTTTACCCGTGTCGCTGCCCTGCAGCTCAGAAGCTAATCGTCCTGTACGTAAAGCCCTTACTGCTCGGTCCCTTCTGCTAGTGCCTTATCCTCTTCCCGAAGCAGCCAAACAGCGTGTGAGCTCCTTCAAACACAGATGATGGAACTGCTGTGGAAAACCAGTCTTCCCTCTTGTCAATAATTTTTTGTAATAAGTGTTGTCTTCGCTTTGAATCAAACGCACAGCCTAGCTCCCACTGAAGGATCCCGTTCCACTGCAGAGGCAAGTGTTGAAGCAAACAGCCCCAGCTTTTTCTTAGCTGGTGTTTCTTCCTTGCAGTAGCTACTTATAGCAATTTTTGTAGTTAATACAGTAATTTCATTGTCTGCTGGAATTCCCCACTTGCCATTGATTTAATTGCTTGGTTGGGAGCATGTTAATTGTTTATTGACACTGTTCAGCTCCCATGCTGGGGTTAGACAAATCTTCAGACTGAGCTGTGCCGTGGGCTGAAGTCTCAGATGAGTTTGTGCTCTGCAGACTACGAGAAAGTTGTCCCCATTGCTACCCACCACCAAGGCTCAGCTGTGCTCGCTTGTGGCACTGGATTCACCCAGCTGGCTCGATGCTGATATAGGATAGCACGTAGAAAATGCTCTGTATAATTAGTATAGGTCTATCTATACTTTCTGGGTCCAGTTCGTGTGCTGTGTCCATGAAATCTGTGTGTGCACCATGATGCGCGTTCAGTGCGGATGCTGGCACTGACCCTGATCCACACCCGTGGGCCGTGGAGGCCAGCAAAGAGAGGGAAGGCGTGATTATCCCGCAGGAGACTCACTGTGGTCTTTGCTTTGGACACACAGCAGCCGTACAGCCCTGCTCGTCTCCCTGGGTCGTGTTTTTGGCATCTGCTGCTGTAGGTGCTGTCTGTCATACCGATCTGTGCTTACAGTTATCGGGCAGAGAAGGTGTCCAGCAGAGATGGTTCAAGGTTGGCCCCTGTCCAGTTCTCAAAGACTTTGCTCATTGCCTCGGCTGATGGTGTCATATCCGTGCCGTGAATGGTCCCCATGGTCTGTAACTAAATAGACGTGTCTGGGAGGGCTTTTACTTTTCTCCTGATCGCTAGGCATTAACCAGCATTTTGCCAGCGTTCAGGGATGAGCGCTGCAGGGCTATCTGAAGCCCATTTTCTGATATGAAAAGCATCTTTTCTTCAGTGAGCTTTGAATCAAGCTCTAACAGTTTCAGACTCAGTCAGAAGTGGAAAAGGCAGCCATTTGGAGAGGGGAAGCAGGTCTATGTATTATAATATCTTCATGGTATATATATATAAAATCCGCTTCGCTGTTCTAATTTAAGCGTGCACAGCATGATAACATGGACACTGTGCCTGGCCATCTCCTGATTATGCTGCAGCAGGGAAGTTTTAATTTAACCTTTTGCTATTCTGAATGTCTCAGAAGGACTGTTTCTGCTGGATACTGTAATAGTTTTCATATCACTAAATTTTCCTAACTAGTCTGCACTCTAATAAGGAGCTAAGAGCTTTGGTCCCCCCTGATTTTTAATAAAGTGTATCACTGCAAGTCAATAACCTGTCAAGTGCTACTCACCACGCTCAGCTAAAAGAGCCGATGGAGCCTGTGCTGATACACAGGCAAGGGATGCGCACAGCGAGGTTTGAGCCCAGTCCTGTGCAGAGGGGATTTCAAAACTGCCACGTGTGGAAGGGGAGCGGATGCTGCCTGCGGGCGCGGGGGCTCTCGGGGCCAGGGCTGGGGCCAGCAGCGCTGCTCAGGGCAGCCCCCGCTGCCTCCGGCTCGCCCGCGGCGGCTGACCGGCACTCAGGAGACTCTGCCCTTCTTCGGGCACTCTGTGCTCGCGTTAGTGGTGCAAAAGGAGAAGGGAAATAACAGCCAGGAGAAGAGAGCATCCAGTTCAGAATACCTGCCAGCCCAAGAGGAAATACTGCCCAGCAAAAGGAAATAAAATTAATTTTGAAATTCACCACTGTCAGAATAACTGAGCACTCACTCCAGGACATAATTTAATTGAGATAACTGTAACTGAATAGGCAGTTTTTCTCTTGGAGAATACTTACCTCTTGCAATTCCTTTCCACCAATCTCAGCGTGTTTTGCAAATATGGGGACATGCAGCAGAAGGGAGATCTGTGCAGGAAAGCAAAGGGACGGCACAGATCAGCCCCTGCAAGGCCGGTGACAGCGCCGAGGCTCCGGCCGGCTGGACCGGTGCCGTGTCCGTTGGGCAGGGCCGTCTGATGCATGGCTTCCTACTTGCTTTATGCAAGAAATGATCTCTCGTCGCCCCTAAGTGTAAGGACCATCTGGAAAGAAAAGGCAGCTGTGTTAACAGCGCGTAGCACCATGGTCTGTGAAAGAAGGGCAGCGCAGCAGCTAATTGAAATTGCAGGATAACAAAAACTTCTCTCTCCTCTTCAGGTGTCTTTTAATTCATCAGGAGTGATGAGTGTTTTTGCTTTACCACTCCTGCCCCACCGAGCTTCTCCCTTGGGCTGACTGTCCCCGGCAAATACAGCTGGCTGCCATTTTAAATGTTCTTTGCCTTCTGATAGTTTATTTTTTTTTAACTGTAGTTTACTTTTTTTAACTGAAATTAAAGCTTCTCTGAAATCACAGTTTCAGTGCCTCTTGAAAGGTTCTACCTCTAACATTTCTGACATACAGCTTTTCAGCTTTTTTAACTCTAGAGAGAATTTCCAAAATGTTAACTTTTCCTTCCCACAAGTAGATGTTGAATTGTCTAAATTTCCTGAGGAACTCAGAAATGAGCCCAAAATTAAAGAGACTGTCTTGACTGTATGGTACTGACTGTGCACAGCAAGCTTTGCTGTAAAGGCATACAGATCTGTCTAAAACTGTCCTTTTTTCCCCCATTCTAATTAAAAGGTGTGAGAAGAGCATATTTTCCCGATATTGCTAGAAGCTTTCAAAACAACTTCTTGAGCTGATTGCTTGAAAGAGGGTTGCGAGATAAATTCCTTTAAAACAGTAATAAGAGCTGTGAACTAGGCACATGACAGGTTTGCACAGTTATTTATTGTTACCAACAAACCAATACACCTAATATTTGTTAGCATGAGGAATATTTCTGTGTTCATGATGTGGTGATCAGCTGCATCTGCGATCCTAGCTGCTTTCACCCATTCCGTGTCCTCTTCCCGAAAGACTGAGGCAAAGGGTGGCTGCTTGCCGGGGCAGCAGACGGACGGACAGACTGCCCTGTGAGCTCGACCCACGTCAGGAGGGTTTCTGAGCCTCTGGTTTAGCAGCAGGATTGTGCAGGGGGTCCAATTATAAATCCTTTGGTAATTAAAACAGCAGCTGTTATAATTAAAAGACTCCTCGTCAAATCGCTAATGGCTGGAGCTTAAGGTGGGTTCTCAGTGAAATGACAGCAGTGCAAGGTTTCTGAAGCAAGAAAAGGTATCAGGGAAGAGGCGAATGCTCTTCAACAGAAGATGAAATCTATTTAAAATTTCCTTTTTCCCAGTAGAAATCTATAAAATCTTCCATGGAAAAGTCAGAGCAAGAGCCTTTGCCTTGGGCTGTTAAAGGTCTTGTGGAAGAAGACAGACGCTACAGCCTCTCCTCTTGGCTACTGACCCAGGGGAAAAAGCGCACGAGGCTTCTGCTCGCCCCAGCCTCCACCAGCAGTGACACGCCGGCACAGCCGGCCTGATGGCACCCAGGGCAATGTCAGCTTGGAAACCCACTCAACCATAAGCATTCCCAAAGGGCCAGCAGCAAGGAAAATAATCTAAACGCCCCAAGTTCATTCCCAGACAAGGCAGCCTTGGATGCTACAAAACAAACAAGAAACCCGAACAAACCAAGGGGCAGCGCGGCTGTCACATGCCAGGTACGCACCGTTGCAGGAGCCAGAGAAATGTCCTGAGCGGCCTAATAGGATTTTTTAAGCTCATCCTCCACTTTACAGGTATTTGGCTTTTTTGCTGCTGATGAAACATTTTGCAGGAAGACATGTCACGGATTTTGCACCGGTATCCATGGAAACAATAGAATGTTTCCATCTAACATACATATTAATTTTTCCAAGCTGTTATTAGCTGTTCCTGCCAAAGGGGTTTAAAGCAGCATTAAGAAAGCAAAATAATGTAGCAAAAGATGTGAAACAAAATCACTGTTACAGGAATTACGAGGACAGGAATTTTTCAGATCTTTTTTCAGGCTGTTCCTACCTAAGGTGAATTTTAGACCACATCCTTTAAATTTACAGGAGTGAAGTAATTAGCATAAAAAATTTTCAGTGAGTTAATTCACACCTCTACTGCCAGAAGACCTATTTATGTTGTAAGAAAGACAATCAATAGCAGAGGAATTCACTAAGGTGAACCAGGAAAAAAAATTGTCTGGTTTGATTCCATACATACCCATCATTTACATCTCCATAGTATCAAGTTTTCAATTTTGCCATTAGAAAAAAAAAAAATCAGACTTTTTTTTTGCAAAAACTCGCGTTTCATTTTCTAGTCTGCTCTATGCCTCAGTCACTCTTTCTAATGAACTGTCCTCAATTATCCTTATGCCCAGTGGTTTGTCATCTTCTTCCTACCTATTTTCTCCACTTCACAGAAGTCCATTGCGTGAAGTTCAAAGATCAAGACCGTTCGCTCTTCTGATGGTAAACTCGGAGGGATCAAGTCAATGCCATTTTACAGACTTTAACAGGGGTAGGCAGAAAGAGCTCTAAAAACTTATAGACTTTAACAAAGAGTGGGAGCTCTTTCTCTTGTCGGTCTTTAACCGCATTCTGTAGCAGTGCCAAGAAGACACTTTGCGTGCAGGCCACCAGCGCTGTCCGCTCCTGGGTAGGGGAGGTGTTCAGGAGCTGCAGCCGGCGTGGCAGCAGCTGCGGACGCTGCCAGTGGGTGTTAGCAGCAGCCGGCAGCTCGCTCCAGGCTACGTACCCAGGGAGAAACGGTGAGGAACGGCAGGAGACAGGGCAGGCTTGTGGTCAACAGAGACAAGGCTTCTCTTCTCTTCTCTTCTCTTCTCTTCTCTTCTCTTCTCTTCTCTTCTCTTCTCTTCTCTTCTCTTCTCTTCTCTTCTCTTCTCTTCTTCTCTTCCCTCTCCTCTCCTCTCCTCTCCTCTCCTCTCCTCTCCTCTCCTCTCCTCTCCTCTCCTCTCCTCTCCTCTCCTCTCCTCTCCTCTCCTCTCTTCCCCTAATCTATCTGCATCTGTTGGCCAGTTTTGTTGACACGACAGATCTAAGACCTCAGATGGGACAAGAGGAGCACGCTCATGTGCTGGTTAAGCTTGTGCAAGCTGCTAGCAACCCTCAGGGAGAGAGGGGAAAGACAACAAAATCAACAAATGAAAAAGGCCCCTGAGTGACTTCTCAGCTATTTTGAATTCTGGAAAGATCCTAATTGGCAAAGACTTTAAGCCATACGCTCACAGAAAATCCATGAATGTCTCAAAAAAGTTAGACTTGAGCCGGGATGGTAACAGGAGAACAACGTCACATTGGCAGTGATAATAGCCAGTTCTCTGCTTTTGTAGAAAATAGGAGAGAGACTGAAATTGCAGCGACAGGATTATGGCACAGTTGTAATATCATGATCATTACGTATTCCTTTAGCATTCATTATTGTTAGATGAATCATAATGAACTCACCTGGCATTAATATAAATGTAAAATGCAAATCCATGCACATTCCTGTGTCATTCAGCATCATTTAATGTACCGTTAAACTTCATGAGCTTCCCCTGAGCTGAGGTCTGTCTTTGAAAGAGTCCAGCTATTACTGAAGAATAAAGAAGTGATAACTTGGCTATTGTGCACCTTATGGGACCAGCAGAAGGCAACAGTTAGTTGCCCGTGAGTGACTATTAAGAAGAAAGACTTCTTAACGCAGAAATTAAAACTGAGCAATGTGAGGGCACTGCACAATCCCAGCAGCAATTAAAGGCCATTTATTTTCTTTCACTGCTCAGTAATGTGTCAGATCTGGGCTGTTTTAATTGAAGGTCCATTTTATTGTTTCTCCCACTTCCTCGAGCTGTTGATGCAACGCTGAGCTGCAATGTTTTTAGGAGAAGGAGGCAGAAACTCTTCGGGAACTCTTCCAGCGTTGCAAACCTGCTTTCCAATGCCGCTCCTCTTCCTGGGCAGCCAGGATGCGCTGGCGCTCCGTGTGCCCTGCTCCTGCGGCAGGGAGCTGGGAAAACCAGGCAAGAGCTTGCCAGGGCTAAGAAATGAGCAGCTGAAGCAAGAGACCCTCTCTCGCACCTGCATTTAGCCTGTCTGGTCTTCCCGAAGGTAGTGAATTAGCATTTTATCTATTTTCCAGTTATCTTGCTCTAACAATCCCTCCAAAGGGCTTTGGAAAGCATCCTCTATCATGCTTCCAGAAGGAAACAGGTTCAGTGCTGACTTTTCTGCTTTTATTTCTGGGAATACCTGCACATAATCCTGCCTTGTGTTCCTTTGTAGTTTATCCACTCTTGCATTTTATCGAACTCTGCCTGGTATCGAACTCAAGCAGCCATCCTGGTTTAGCCAACATTCTCGTGAAAGAAAAACCAACAGGCAGTGTCCCGTTTGCAGAAACCCACGAAGTGCCTGCACTGAGAGAGGTGACTGGAGAGAGTTTTTATTCCTTTCCTTTCACAGAGGTACATGGGATACGTTAATAGAAGATGGACGTGTGGTTTCCACCGCTCAGTAAGACTTAGCTGTTAAGAATGGCCTGTATTTGTCTAATTTAAATTCAAAGGAAAACGTAATGTTTTGTTCTTAATTGGAAGAACCTGCTTTAAAATTGTGGAAATGCTTTTGAAATGGAAATTGCAGTTCTCACCCCGAGGTAAAGGTGCACGGAGAACTACTTGGCATTTCTCGCATGATTTAAGATCACTTTCCTGATGAAATCATTCCTGCTTCTTTCATCTCTCAAAATAGCAGAGAGCCACCTGCCTCGGGGGTTCGCCAGAGCCTGTCCCATGCTGCCAGGAGGAGCAGCCCGTTGGCCGGGGAGGGGGCCATAGGGAGGACCTGTCGTTTTCTTGTAGTAATTTGCAAGTCTGTAATAGTGCTGTGATTAATTATTCACTGTCCTTCCAATCAAAAGCGGTAAAGAACAAAGGAATAAACTCTTTCCTTTTAGGAAGCAGTATCTTGGAAATCAAAACCCAACTTACAGCACACACGAGACACCTGCGTGATTATCATAATTAATTTAATTACAAGTATTTGCTCACTTTTAAAAGATGAAGAGCATTAAATACTAGATGTCTCTTCCTTTAACAAAATATCACTAGACAGATTAAAGCAAGACATTTGGAAAGCAGATCAGTTCCCATTTGAGCAGCAGCCTTCATACAGAGTGTGATGAATTCACCTCCTGCGACTTCCACCACATCAGTTTCAATTAATGTAATAAGCAAGACAAAGAGCTGGACATGTGCAAGTGTCTCTGCCTCGGCTGTGGGAAGCTTCCATGACCCGCTGAAGTGGGACAGAGCTTAATATGTCAAATGACTGCGAGCCACATTCAACACGCAAATATAATTTTCTACGTGGAATGCGCAAAATTACAATTTGTAGGTGCTAAGTTCAAAAAGGGAAGATTTTTTTCAGAGTTCTTACAAATAAACCAGCAATTTTTTGCATTACCAGGGCCAAAGTGACTCCTATTACAGAAATGCACTCCTCCGTTTCTTCCCACAGCAGCAGAATATGTGCTTCCTTCTCCTGGGGAGGTATCGAACGGTTACTGCTCCTGGAGTCCCTCCCGTTGTGCCAGCAGGGTTGCAGAATGGGAGCGTAACTGTGCCTTACTTAGACTTTAATTTAATGGCCTTTTTATTTGTTTCATATTCCTGCACTGTTTCAGAACGAGCAAAGCTCCTAAGTGGTGAGCTAAGAATGAAGCGAAGCAAATGTAAATGAGAGAGAGAAGAAGAGCCCCCGGGAAGGGCAGCGGCACGGCACGGCACAACGGGCACGGCGCTCCTGCGACAGGACGTTGTCGCGACGGGGACGGCTGCCACATCCCCCAGCCGCAGCGACCTCTCTTATCCGGAAAAAAAGGCAGGGACCACACAAGGGGGCTGGAGCATGGTGCAGCTTTGTTTCCAGTGATGGGAGCTTTGCCCAGCCCTGCAGTGGACCAGGAGAGAAAAGGGTCTGCTTTGGTCGGTGTCGTGGTATTGATCTCTCCAAGCAGAAATTAATGGAAGTGCTTCCCCTCCTTATTGCTGCTGGGCTGGCTGTCCAGAGGAAAAAAGACTCTGTGATTCTCTTTGCAGTTACTTCTTACAACAATGTGTGCTCAATTTTTTTCTGTCTTCCTTTCTTCCCGTTTTTAAATGTACATGTTTAAAACATTTTGCCTACCGGGTATGGCATGGAAAGGAATCTTCAGTCCTTAATATTGGGCTAGATAATCTGTGATAATATAGATGAGCAGTGAAAGAATAAGGCTTAAATTATCCTGCCTTCCCTCCAAGAAAGGTCACACATTTGCAATAGTAACTAACGAAGGAAAATGATTGCTCTCAATGTCTAGGTTTGGCTCTCACCTGGTCTGTCGTCTTCTGGACTGAAGATGTACATATTCTTTTCTCAACAAGACAGGTTATGAAACTTGTAAGGTTTTGGTGGCTGATTTCTAAATGGAGTGCAACTTTTCATATTTACGTGCTACCTCTATAAATGCGTAGTAAACATCTGGGAATATATAGAGTGAGTGGCTTTCAGATCCGCCCTGGTTTGATACATCAGCAGTTTCTTGGCCTTACTCTATTTCCAGCTTTTGTTTAAATGTTCTCCCCTGATAAATGAATATGTAAAACTCCAGCCTTGTGAGCAGCCAGGGATCAATGAGGGCTGACGTTGAGCACAGCAAATATATGGGCTAATGGCTCCACTTTTATCGAGCCCATTTAACACCCCGTGACAAGGGGCCTGGTCTTCTCCTCACTGGCACCCTGTGAGTAAATCTGTCCCCAGCAAGATGAGCGCGGCTTTAACTTCGGCCATCAGGATGCTTTGTGTGCCTGCTCTTACAGAGTTTGCTGAATCAGGGCCTCATCAAGATGTATATCTAACAGAATCCAGTATTTGGGGAAAAAAGGGATGAAAGGACAGCAGCAGAGGCGTAGGGGATGTAATTGCGTCAGGCCAGCCCGGCTTTGCCAGCTGGATGTGCATGCTGTGGAAAACTCCTTCCCTGCATCCATCCATTTTTCTGAGGTAGCATTAAGTGGAATTGTAATTTGATATTTAGGTTTGTCTGAGTTATGAGTTTGTTCTCTTTTCCACTGCCTGCAAACTTATCACAGCTGAAGGCTTACCTCTCTAAACCCACCTGGCACTGTGCACGCTGTGAGATTCTGGAAACTACTCTTTATTAATGGTATAAATCAAAGCCTAACCTTTATTTCCTAACCCCCAGTGGGGCATACATGCTTCTAATATTTTCCTGGCCATCTCCTCCCCTTCTCAGCCTCTCAACTGCAAGGATAGGGAGGGTGCAGCCACCCTTCGAGGCTGCCCCGTTCCGCAGGGGTGTCGTTAGTGCCTTCGTTGGGCACGAAACTCAGGCTCGCAGTCGTGTGGCACGACAGGCGTTACGGAGCCTTGATTTAGTGAGAACAAGGATGGTCTGCATGTCATGGGCACCAGCAAAAAGAGGCTTCTTTAGGGCTGGCTAAGTGCAGACGTACACAACCATATATTTATAGTCATATTCAGTGAGGGTTTGGTTTCTCTCCGTTTTTTGCAGGCCCCCCTGCCAGCCACCAAATCAAAACTGATGCTTCAGGGTGCTCACGTGTCTGAATGTAGGATTTTTCCAATTGAATAGGGTCCTTAATCATGCAGTAATATTTCTGCTTGTGAATTAGACACCCCTTCTGTGCGTTACTAAAGCATATGTGCAGCTCTCGGCGCGTTGGCAGTACCAGTGCAATCAGCTTTAGGGGTGAGCACGGAGCGTAAGCGGGAAGGAAAGCCGACGTGCATGTGTAAGGAAGGACAAATTTCTCAGGAAGCCAAGTTTCCGCTAAGTTCCTTTTGGACAAATAACAACATCTGTTCTCTTAACTAACTTTAATTCAGTTCTCTTTTTGCCAGTCTGCCAGAGACAATAGTTAATTGATATTAAAGGGGTATGCATGATATTGAGCATGCACTTGAATACTTGGAACAAGGTCTGTCAATATATCACTGATATGTTGATATATCTAACTAACAACTTCGATTTGCAGCTTTTTCATTATGATCTTGGTTTTTCTCAAATGATTAAATACACCCAAGAGAGATGGAAAGCACAACATAGACTATGATTGCATGGGTACTTTGTGCAGATTATTAACAAGGAACGGCACCAGCACATCGAAGCCAAAAAATGTGAGAAAATAGCAAAATTTTCCAAGGCAAAAGCCTATTTAAAATAAACTAATAGGTTCTATTCTCCAGGCTTGCAGAGCCTGATATGTTGACATGTTCAGACTCTGGATGGATGGATGGATGGATGGATGGATGGATGGATGGATGGATGGAAGGACAGAGGATGCTCTTGCTCCTGTCAGTGTTCAAATAGAGCATGTAGAGAGATGGGGGAAACCTCACAGGTTTCCTTGTCTTTTCTTCCCCAAAATGCGTGGGGTTATTTTTTTGTCCCAAGTTTTGCAGAAATTTTGATCAAGTTTTGTATGCCCACGCCATGCGTGTGTGTCTGCGTACACTACCTTGATTTTTCAGAAGTGGTAACTCATTTTGCCTCAGGCACTCAAAACGAGCCACTTCAGGTTTATAAAGGAATCAGAAAAGCAAGCCCCACCTTGTGCTGGCCTTACACAATAAGGTTAATCCATGGTAGGCTGGAGTTTTGGAAACCTTGGATATTGCGACTACTTTTTCCTCTCTAAAATTTTTCTGCCTTTCTTTGTAACCCTTCATTTTCTTTTTTTTTTTTTTTTTAAGTTTCTCTTCTTTTCCATGGGCTCATGTAAGAAGAACATGAATTTCTCACCTACAGTTTTTGGAAGGGGTTTGAAATAAGGCGATATAATTGCTGTCTTTCCTTTTGTGTGTGCATGTTCAAACTACGTTTCACATTTGCTCATTTTTTCCCTTCCCAGCTATTCTTCTGCAGATGTCGGAGTATAATTTTTCAGTAAAGCTGATCATGGACTCTGCCCAAGCCACCAGAAGTCTTCTGAGTACCCCTGGCGACCAGCTAACCTCAGCCAACATTGAGGCTCTTCAAAGACAAGATCACCTTGTTTATTAAAACCATCCGCATGTCTGCGTGCGCAAGTTGAGGGTGCTTGGCTTGCATTTTCTCCATTCGTCGAGAGGCATCAGTCATGGTGAGCTGAGTAATGTTTTCATTCCCAACCCTGCAATTACTGCGTGGCAGTTAAGATCTGGGCATGGGGAATGCACAGCCTGAATCATTTGGTGTGTAGAGGGGCTGTGTGAAACCAGCAGGCTAATAGCAAAGATGCAGGGGATTGGGAAAGCCTGCCTCCCAGTTTTATGCACAAGAAGTGGGAAATTACATGCTTTCTGACTGCAAAAATTTTGAATGGCAAGCGGGTTTCACTGGGAGGTGTTGAGGAAAGCTTTGCATGACTCAAACGTTTTGTCTCTCCAGCACTCACTGTGGCTGAGGATTTCCAGGGGAGCAGGGGAGCAGGCGCTGAGTTCCCATCAGACAGCTAAACCCCAGCTGCTCTGCAGGGGCTGCTCACCCCGCTCCTCAGCAGCCAGCAGCAGCCGGGTCTCAGCTGGTGTGACCTGGCAGAGCTCCCTCGGTTTCGCTGGCACCGTACCGCTGGCTGAACGCTGAAACTGAAATGCTGGCCTTGCCCTGGTCACTCAGGCCAGTCCCCGTTATAGAGCATCATCCATGAGAAACGCCCCGGCGCTCCTCCATCTCCTCCTCTTTCGGACACAGAAAAGTTTTCTGGAGCTAGGTTTTTGTGTTGGGGGAAGTCACCAAAGTCGTTCAGTTTATGACAGAGACATTTTCTCAGGAAGAACCTACAGCATTTACTCCAAGCACTTGTGCTCTGGATTTGCCTGCACAAATTGTGGGGAAATTTGCCCCACGGTATCAAATGAGAATTTTTTTTTAAGCTTTCCTGCTGTCTGCAGGCCCTCCAAGACTTTCAGTTGGCTTCAGGCTTGTTGATCAGGTCTAGCTGCGTCCTGGGCCACTTTGTAAGAAGTTCATATTTGCTCGTCTTTCATTTGAGTTTCTCAAAACTATGTGTAGACATTTGTTTACAAATCCTCAAAACAGGCACAGCAGTAAGTAAAAAAAGAAAATTCTAGCCCTATTTTACAGAAACTGGGATTAAAAACAATACTTTTTTTTTAGCTGCATGGCCATTTAAAGAGGGATCTCAGACCTTTTAGAGATCAGTGATTGGCCTGAGCAGCGCCTGGCTGTTATAAGAACCAGCAGGAGCCAATCTCTGCTGATTTGCAGAGCTGGGAAAAGCTTGAGAGCTGGAGCAGGGTCTGGCCTGGCATCCTCCCTTTCAAGGCTGGGATCAGCTTGGTAGGTCACCTCTGTTTTATGCTATCAGTGATTACAGTCATGTACTCTTGAAGGTCTTATGGCTGGAGTATCATCCTGATTTACTGTGGATTTTTAGTGTCTGAACCAGGAGTCAAAGCTGCTAGCAAGGATGTGCGCAGTGTGAGTGGGCGCTGACTCGGGAGGTCCAGATAAACAGCAGTAAGTGCTGGTTGTATCATGTCATGGCTCCCACCAGCCCGTAGGTGGTTTCCCAGTCTCTTACCAGTTAGCACGGAGTTGTAGAAGCTTTCGGGACCTCTGTTGTCTTGCTCAGCCAGAAGGTGTGCTGGGAGGAACCCGTGAGTCCTGAGGAATCCTGTTATTTTCATATGGACCGGACTGTTGTGAAAGCAACCAAATTAATGGGGTGGGGAAGCCAGACCTGCGTAATGACTGTGCTGTGAAGGGCACAGATCATGTGTAGGTCTTCCCATGTGTTGATTCAGCGTGTTTGAAAGTCAAAATGGCTCTAGGCTAAGGATGGGTGACAGAACAAAAACCAGCCTGTTTTACTGCACTGAAGTGCCTCTGTTTAACTAACACACCGCGCTTCACTGTGGCAGTGGGAGCTGCGAAAAGCCTCGCTGAAGTGCAAGGTGAT
The DNA here is from genome assembly GCF_965183815.1 of Platalea leucorodia. Classification (NCBI taxonomy): domain Eukaryota; kingdom Metazoa; phylum Chordata; class Aves; order Pelecaniformes; family Threskiornithidae; genus Platalea; species Platalea leucorodia. Next base: position 12,120,402 of record NC_138838.1, on the reverse strand, counting down.
GCTGCAGATAGGTACTGGTTTCCAGTAGCATTTAAACAGGTAGTCTTGGGCTTCATGAGCAGGGGTTGAAGGCCTGCCCAGACCTACAAAACCCCTTGAGCTGCTGAGCTTCTTGCGCAGAAGCTGCGTTAGCGCAGGGAAGGCAGCGGCTGAACGACTCCCGCTTGGTTTTGGCTCCGTGGCTGGGATGGGTGAGCACCCGCAGGTTATCAGGCTGACCGGGAGCGATGTGGTAGCAGCCTGGGGTGCCTCTAAATGTAACGTGCCACCGTACCCTGGACTAGATTTCAAGAGTGAAGAATGGGGTTATAGCAGGGCTCAACTTGGTTTTATTTTTTAGACCCCTAAGAAGGGCCTGATATTTCCTGTTAGCAGAGATGTTTGAGAAAACGTGTGCCCTAGTCCTTCATTCAAATCTAAAGCCTGAAACCCTTGAGAAATTCCTGCTCTTTTGTCTTGGCGCTTTTTACCCTCCTCAGGCTGTCTGACACTGAAACACGATGCTCCGGACATTGCCAAATTATAGGCAAAATATGCTGTTCAAACCCTGCCTCTCACAAATAAGGCCGGATCCTCAGCTGCTATAGGCACCCTTTTAAATTATACATGTGGAAACAGTCCCCCAAACTTCATCTGGTTTCCTTCACTTATGTCTAGAAACCTAGAATTATAATCAGCACTAAATTGTAGCTGGGATTGTATTACACAATTGCTTAGATCCTTGTTGCTGTTTTTGAATTTTCATTTTCTACTTTCTTTCCACAGGATGTGATATGTAGTGCTCAAATATATTCCTATAGCTGCAGGGTGAATATCACCTTCTTTAATATAATTTAATGGGACTTTCTTTCCTTTTCTAATCCCATGGAAATAGGAGTTGTACTGGATAAGATCACACATGAATGTTACCGTAATTTTGCTCTGTGTCAAAGATATGATCTCATCAGAGCTTGACTGTATCGCTAATTTGAGAAAAGGGCACAAGCATTAAAGCTGAGATATGCAACCTTTAGCAATCCTTCAGTTTGTATGGAAGGTATCTGGAATGCAAATTGTTGGGCATTATGCTCTGAAACGTTCCAATAACTTTTGAACTGCAAAATTATGTGACTGTCAGAATTGAGGTCACTTCTACCCCTCCTCCTCACCCTGCTCTTCTGTACCAGACTACAAATCTGAAACACTGCTTGTAAGGAAAAGATGAATGCTATTAGTATTCAAATGGATTTCCTTTTCCCTGTGAAAAATGGAAGACTTCATTGCTAAAAGTAATTTTAGTGTTAAGCTACCTATTTATGGTGGGTTCTGCACTCAGCTTGTATGAAGTAGATGTATAAATATTCTTTCTAACCAAGGGCTAAATCTTGGCCCTGGCTCTAGGATGGTGCACAGGGAATAGGTCCATGTGAGTGGATATAATTCCAGCAGAGGAATTACTTCTCTGTTTTGCTGGGTCCTGGGGGTACCTAACTTCTGGGAACTGAGAGGTGGAGCAGTACCAAGCAACCCCTGGTACAGTGTCTGCAGCTGGGCACCCAAAAGCCAAGGGATCTGAAATGACACCTCATTTTAGACAGCCTAGGCCTTAAAATAATTTATTTAGAAGCTTGACCCTAGTGGATAAATCCCTCTTTGGCTGTGGTAGCTGCTGGCAATGCTTGGAGGTCTGCATCTCCAGCCTGTGCTCTGGTCCAAGTTGTTGCACAGCGTGATCCTCCCAGTGACCGCTAAGGCATCTCTCCTAGTTTCCATTCTGGCCAAAGGAGGCTTCAGTTTTTCCCTGCAAAGTTTCAACACCACCCTTAGCTTCGTTGGTACTGCAGGAATGCCAGGGAGAAATGCTTTTGCAAACCGTAACCCATGTTTTTATCATTTATCAGAACCTGTCATTTATTCCACCCTCCTGACATATAAATCTGGCCAGGCACAACATAAAAGCTTGTATTTGCCAGCTGTTCACCACTGCACAAGCATGTTCTGTGCTGCTGTTTCCAATAGTTTGGAAAATGCTAATATTACAATTATTTTATGGTGGGTTTTGACGGGATGGGCTTTAAATGTTGATGCGTTTACCAAGTATAACAGCTCCCTTCATATCCTCAGTGGTCAAATTCAGCTTGCGAAGTGGAAAACAGGGCATAGTCTGTGTGTTTTCTTTAAAAACAAACAAACAATTAAAAAAACCCCAAACAAACACAAAAAAACAACAACCAAAGAACCCCCAAACACTGCAGTCGGTGTCTGCCCTTGGTTTTCAGGTCCCTGTATTGTCCTTGGCCAGAGTGGAGGAGGGTGGCATGGCAGGAGGCTGTTCCCCTCCCGAATGCCAAGAGGCTCGGGGTGCCGTTCGCCGTGCCGTTCGCCGTGCCCTCCAGCAGCACCCTCCCCGCTCCGCCACGTTGCCCCGTCTGTGCGGGGGTGAGACTGGGAGGCGTTTGCCCTTGAGCTCTGTGGGCTCCCACTCATTCTCCACCCGGGCAGGTGCAGTGGCCGCATCCCTCCTGGGCAATAAACCAGGACTTGCAGAAGGGCCTAAAGGACTTAGGATCCTGAATCCTACTGAGTTTTATGGGGGAATTCAGCGCTGATGAAACTGCTGGCAGAAGTTTTCCTGGGCTCCCGATAGCCCTGGGTCTTTGCTCCATGGGAGGCAGGTACCCCATCGCGGCCCCGGACCCTCTGCCTCCCACTCCTGCCCAAAAGGGTGGGAAGGCTTTTTCTGTTTCTCTCTATACACAGAGAAAACAGTGCAAAAAGGCTGTATGGAAATATAAATAGAGTTTATGGATGTGGCTAAACATGATTGAGACAAGGCTTGTAAATGTGGGTAGAACTTGTCAGTGGCTGTTTAAAACTGAGTAATACCATTTTAATTATCCTTACCGCTATAGATCACAATAAGGTTATGTTGATGGAACCATCAAGCATAGTAAACGCTATAAGTACAATATGTTAGTACTAATTATAAAGTAATTTAACAACAATGTATGTGAAAAGGGCAATTTTGCATGCCAATTCACCACAGTAAATTTAATTGTATGGAAGAAGGGGAAAGCAAAATACTTTTAACAAAGGCTAAAATGATAGATACTGGGTTGCTTTTCCAGTGCCGGTGGCATTCCTGACTCCTTTTAAAGGGTCGCTGCCACTTTACCTTACTGAGCATCCCTCTGGTATGTATGCCTTTACAGGGCACAGGAAATTTCAGACTGATTGCCGGACAACAGCTCTGACTCTTCTCTGCCAAAGCAAAAATATGGTGTTTTGTTTTTTTTTTAATTGAGGGAGGTAAGCTGAGAGTTGTAGTGATGTGAAATGTTAATGGAGAACATGCACAGGAACTACACCTATGGAGGGCAATGTGAAAATAGGCCTCTGGTTTTTTTTCTTCTTTTTATCAGGCTGCAAGAAATCGGAAGCTGTTACTCACTGAAATAAATTATCTAATAGCTTTGACCTTTTTTCCTTCCAATTATTGTAATTTACAGACCTGAGAGGGACTGAATTTAAGAGGAGTTTCATTGTTTTGGGTAAAATAACTTCTCTTTCTCTTTACTTCCAGCCTCAAAGATTTTGTTCTTATTTATACTACAGTTGCCTTTGACTGTTCTGGAAACACCAAGGGGTGTTTGGGAGTCTGCAAATGTCACGTCTGTCCCCTTAAGGCCCCTTCTTGCAGTCAGGGTGATCCAGGTTGTCCCAGGGTAAATGAACCATCAGGCTGTGGCTCTTGGGGGGCGATGCGGAGGGGGGAGCTCGCGTCCCTGGGGCTGGCGACTGGCTGAGCCCCTGCTCCTCCCCAGGCACCCTTTCTGTAAATGCTCCAGATTACAAGCAAATGTGTCAAAACCCTTTGTGTGATTTTCCTGCCTATTCTGCAGACTAACTCGGAGAAACGTTTATGTGCAATCTCCGCTGGCTGACTGGCGCGTCCCAGCGAGACGGCCGCGACTCTCCCTTGTCTGATGGTGTCGGCAGGTCCTGGGATGCACCAGGCAGAGCAACCTCTTCTGGCTCAGGGGATTTGGGGCAGGCTCCGCCTTTTCGTCCCACGACTCTAACGCCAGCACAATACAAAGGTGAATTAAAAAACAAATAACTGTGGCACGATGAACAAATGAGTGATCCAGAAAATCCCTGCCAGTTCAGTTTCTTAAGAGTAATTTCCTCCTCCTTGCTTCCTTCAGGCTTCCTCTGTCACAGACAAGAAACCAAATTCACCAGGTGAAGGTGACTCTTGCCGGGTCTGGAAGAAGGCCAAAGTGATTACAAGAGACCAGTGTGGCCCAATAAGTATATTCTTTATTCATCACTAGTTTGGATCTATGTATTTTTCTTCCAGTGCGCTCTTTGTGCCTATGTAAAAATTCAATTTGCATTGTACCGTATGTCGCTATCAAGCCTTTTTTTCTGTGAAGTGAATTTTCTCATCCTCTTGGAAAAATGAAAAGTGAAATAGACTTTTAAATAGTAAAAAATTATTCACATTGTTCGCCTTTCATCAGTTGCATCAATTATAGCACAGGAGTTTTGAAGAATACATTTGTAATTTGTCAAAAACTCTAACATAATTAAATTCTTGTTAAATATGGCACATGGAACATTTATTCATGTGTTTTCTCTCAGCATCAGGTTGAACTCCGCCTATAACAGCATCTGTATTGTAACAGCTGGAGTGTGGGAGGCGCATTGCAGAGTGCCCTGAAAAACATGCGACTCTTGGATCATGCCTCCTCCAAGAGAGAGGAATGGCTCCAGGCCCTGTGCTGGGACCTGGGGGGCTTCTAGGCTGGCTCTGCAATTCTTCAGGCCCTAACGGCCTGAAGCATATTTACATATGCTTCCCAGCAATAACTGTAACTTCCAGGTCTTGTGAAAAGAGGAAATAACTGCACATTGCACAGGGCTGGAGAGAGGCTGGCAGACGCGTCTGCTGCTGGGGAGGATGGAGACCTCTTAGAGCTGCCCTCGAGGAGCACCCGGGGAAGCCTTTACCCCCCTCCCCTTTCTTCTCATCTTAGAAAATGTGAGAATAGAAACCCGTCCATAAGGAAGCTAGCTCAGTGTTCCCAAAGCCCCTCCTTAAAATGATTTCACCCAAGATAGTCTTGGTTATTTGCCCCTTATCTCACAAGTCTCGCCTCCTCCTAGGAGCCATTTGGAAAGAGATTTCCCCAGGGGCTATTAGCTCTGACTGTGATTCCCTATTATGTTTGCTAATTCTTCTCTTGCCTTAAATTGATCCGATACAGATATTGCGGAGATAATGAGTATGGGGTAAAGCCTACTCGGCTGCATCCCCAGTGACTGCAGGTATCCCATGGCCCTAATGGGGCACAGGCTCTACCTGCGCATCAGCTATTGTAAGTATACTGGTTTTCCCCGTTAAGGGTAATTTTATATGCTACCTATTCATTGTAAAGAATGATTACAGAAATGTTGCCTCTGAATAATGCAAGAACTCTGGAGCCTTACAAAATGCAAAAGTGTTGATAAATCTGCTGTAGCTGAAACAAAATTGAAACAAACTTAAAAATATTACTCTAGTCTTTTACCCAAGGTGAGTAAATAATTTTTAGTGGAGGCCAGGTCACATCATAACTGTATTTCCACTGAATGTCTGAGTTAATTTATACAACGGCTACCGTGCCTGGCTAATGGGTCAGGGTGCTGTGGGCTGACCTTGTGCTGGAGCGGCAGAAGAGAGCGTGCAGGCTCCGCTCCTGGGCTGGGAGGGCGACGCTGCAGATGCGCGGCAGCGCTGCCCGGCCGCCGCTGTGGTCAAATGGGGGCCAGCAGGTAACCAAGGCTTCAGGTAGGATTCACCGGCTCCTGCCGTGTGCAGCCCTTCTTTGTTAGTGCTTTTGTTGGATGCTGTATATAATCCTCTTCAGTAAGAGATTAAAACATAACTAAATCTCATTGTTTAAGTTAGATGCACGCTGAAAATCTGGTAACGGAAGTGTTCCTGGAAAAACTTTGAAAATAGAGTTCAAAGGAAGAGTTCTAGTTTTTTGCAAACATGGCAGAAATTTTGCGGGTCTTAGATTCATCTGGAAATGCAGAAGTGTAAGGATGAAGCAATAAACTAATAAATGGAGAAAATCATTCAGTTATTTGTCACAGGTTTCTTTCTCCCTTGTACATACACACATGCACAAAACCACACCCGCTTGTTGTTTCCGCCTTAAGGTTGAAATGCAAGGGTGGTTATTGCCATTAAGAAAATTATAATTTTAATTTAGTAACAAGACAAAAGTGCTCAACCCCACTTTTCAATCAGTGCAGGGTGTCTAATTAGTACATAAATGGGCAGGGGGTTAGGCATCAGTTGGGTGTTGACTGGTGAGGAAGGTGCGTTTGGCTGTTTTCTTTCTCCAGCAATATAGCATTATATCACTAGTAATAATTACCAGCATTCTTCAGAGTTGCAATGGTTAAGCAGAGATATTAATATTCATTGTGTCGTTTATTCCTACAGTTAAAATGAACCAGTTGACAAGCCTGGGAACGCTGCATGGCTTGCATTTCATGGCAGGGCAGTGAGTGCTCCCGTGCTGCTTAGATACTTCAGGAGCACACTGAGACTTAGGCAAAGCTCCTGAAGATCCCTGACACTTGCAAGGTAAAAATAAAACTGACTTTCCGTGGGACCTTTTTACCGACCTGGAAGTGTGCAACTGCGGAGAAGTTCAGGGAGTCTTGGAGGTGCTTTGGGTCATGGTCATTATGTGCCTTGAAGATGGAGACCAATGTCACTTTTTTTTAATGTATGCCAAGACCAAAAACATAAATAAGCTTTGGGTTTTAAGGGTGTGAGAGCTTGTCTGCTGACTGCCCTCACATGCTATATCATGGGGGTGGCGAAGTGACCCTGGTATCCTCCTGTGGTTCAGTGGCCACGGTCCCCCTTTGACCTGGCATCAAGGACATTTCCAGCCCACGCAGCTGTGAGTGATGGCTTTGTCCCTTGGGCTGCAGGCAACGTGTGCAGATATGAGAGCCACGGCTTCCCCTCTAGCAGCCAAGGCTTCAATGGCCCCATGCTGATCTCCAGCACTCGTGTCTGTCCCTCCACAAGACGCAAGGTCCACATTCCCCGCTTGCCCCCCTCCCACTGCAGTCCATCCAAAGCAATGGCCTTGCTGGGGGAGTTGGCTGGTGGCGACCTTGTGCGGCTGCTGGCGCCAGTTCAAATGTGTGAAAAATGCTGATGTTGAAATTAGTGTTTTAAACCCACGCATTGCACTTTGGCAAGGTATTAGAGAATCCACTTCTATGCATGTGATGCTTTTGCTTTTTTATTGGTGTACTATATAAAGATTGGTTCTTTAGATACTAACACCTCAGCAAAATCCGTCTGCAGTCATCTGTGGCCCGAAGGGACCGTTCCCTGGGCAGGAATGCTGTCTTGGAGGAATGAGGAGCTGATTGCTGAGTCTCTGGCAGTGAGTCAGCTGCGCAGGAGAGGCAGAGTGGTCAAAAGCAAGTCTTGGTCTTAAGGGCAAATGTGGCTTCTTTAGTCTTCACCATTCTAATTATATGCTTGTAATAGCTGTACAGGATTATATATGTGTATGCTGAAGAAAAACTGAACCGTTATATATGAGGCAGCAACTTGGAGCTGGCATAGATCACCTGCTGTGGGAGTTTGTGTAGCACCCAGGTGAATTCCAGAGATGTTAGTCCTCTTACCCAGTAAATCACAGAAGTCACCCCTGATGTGACAGCACATGGTGTCAAGTGTTTTTTACAGTATCTCAGTGCTTTAGATTTTAATTTTTTATTTTTCCCTGGGAAAACAGGATGCTCTTTTTACTTACAACTCTAATAGAGTTTTAACAATATATATGTATCTGTTTTATTGATGACAAATGCACAGGAAAAACAACTAATACCAACATTTAAATTGTCATAATTGCATTGCGAAGTAAACATGCCCTTCTGATTAATAGAAGTGGTTTGTTTCTCTGGGAATTATTATTTTAGGCTTTGTCAGTCTGCAGACTGGATATAGCTGGCTTTCATTTGGAAGGTTTCCGAGAGCAATTTAAGAAAAAAAAGGTTTGTTTTCATTTTAAAAGATAGATCTTATTTCTGGGAAGACCTCATGTGGCTGGAAGAATGGGCCACAAACTAAAATGCAAAGCCTCTGAATTTAAGTAATTGCACAACAATTTTCTGTACCTTTCAATTTATAGAGCTTATCTAATGCTAGCTTTCTGCTTCATAGCCAGCACAACTTGAGATAAAAATCTCTGTTCAGTGGCACCAAAGGACAGATCTGCCTTCATTTGGGGTGAAGAGCCTGTAACCATCCATCATGGCACGCCAGTCGCAGGACTCGTCCCACGAGGTTTTGCTTATGCCAATGATGTCGTAGCTCTGGGACTGAGCCAAAGCTTTTTGTTCCTCTTGTTTATGCCTCATAGAATGGTTTGGGTTGGAAGGGACCTTTCAGGGCCGTCTAGTCCAACCCCCCTGCAATGAGCAGGGACATCTTCACCTAGATCAGGTTGCTCAGAGCCCTGTCCAACCTGACTCTGAATGTCTCCAGGGATGGGGCATCTACCACCTCTCTGGGCAACCTGTGCCAGTGTTTCACCATGCTGCACACATTAGTATAAAGATATTTTAAATGTCCTCCAGTGCACTCAGCACATCATGGAGCAGACCAAAGGACCTCTCTAGCACGTTGTCCCTCAAACATTGGCGTGCCACCCCCAAGCTCTAGTTTAAAGCTCTTTTGATGAGCCCTGCTGAGATCCTTTGCCCCCTTTGAGACAGGTGCGCCGTCTGTCGCCGGCAGGCCTGTGGTGTGTAGACCGACCGGTGATCAAAAACCCTGAAGTTCTGTTGGTGACACCAGCCCTGGAGCCCGGTATTGATCTGCTGGCTCTTCTTGTTTCTTCCCTCATCATTCCCTGCAACTGGAAAGGTAGAGGAGAACACTAGCTGTGCTCCTGATCCCTTAACTAGTTGCCCCAAGGCCCTGAAGTCTCTCTTGATCACCCTTGGACTTCTTAGTGCAACTTCATTGCTGCCTACGTGAAAACGCAATGCTGGACAATGATGTGAGGGCTGCGGACTGGCCGCTGCCGCTCCCCAGGGGTTTCTTTTACAGGTGGGGGGGTTCACTGCCGGTCTCCTGGCAGTGCCCCGGTCTCCTCAGCCGCTGTCGTGCCAGCTGCGGGCTCTTGGTGGGTCTCTCTGCTCCCCTGAGGTCCCCCCAGTTCAGGTACCGGAGCTGCTCTCCTCGGTGACTGAGGGCTAGTGTCGGTTGCACCGCGTTCAAATCTGCCGTCGTCGCTCCTGGTCCTGCCCAGGTCTCCTCGGCTGCTGACATCAACTGTGGAATTGCTTGCACTCTAGTTTATTTAGATGGTTCTTTATCTGCCTGGGTTTTGTCTGAAATAGTGCACCCTTGCTGCCAGCAGAACAGCACTGAAGCAGTTGCTAACAAAGGAACCGGTGGCCCCACGCCGGGCAGCGGCTGGTACAGGGTCGTTTGGAAGCAGCGGCCTCTCAGCCCAGCCATGGGAGCCGGTGGCTTGAGCTGAGCTGGCCCTGCGCGACCAAGACCCGGGGTGCGGGGTGTGCGGCGTGGGACGGGGTCTGCTGGGCCCAGCGAGGGTGAGTGTTTTCCGTCCGCCTTGACAATGTCAAAAGCAAGGTGCAGGATTAGCAATAAGGCTCAGGAGAGCTGCTGTGATGGTAACACGGTATGCTTGGATTGAAAACGTGAACGACAGGACAGAAAGGGCAGAGCCCTGCCTGGGGAGCGCATGGGACGCTCATCTGTGCTGCTCAAACTGGCCTTGTCTGGCCAAAACACGTTTGTGGCTTAGTGACAATGTTCTTGGCCTCTCTGGCGTCATCTGTACAAGGAGGTTCCCATAAATGGTGCTTCTGCCAAATCCGTGGCTGATCTAGGTTAACTGGGAATTGGCCTTGAATTTGGCCCAGTCCAGCAGAGCATATTGTTTGCCTCAGGACTGTGAGATCTCTTGACAGCCTTTGAACTTGCATGGCCTGGTATCACCTTGGCCAGCCCGAGCCGTCTGGAGGTGCTGATGCCCATGGCTCCATGGAGCTTTTCAACAGATGCTCCCTCTCCAGCCTCTGTTGCTCAGAGATCCTCTGGGCCCACACTCAGCCCAAAGCGTTGCAATATTGGCTTACTTCCTTTGGTGGGGTTTGGTGGGTTTTTTGTTTTTGTGAAAGCCCAGCTTGTTGCTGTTAAGCCGATGATGCCGAGCTGTTTCGTTGTTTCAGGTGCCAAGACCTTCTCACTCCTGTCACTCTGGCCAAAATACAAATATCAGGGTGACTTTGTGCTGCATATTGAAACAGCAGAATTATTGATGCTTCCTTCTTCAAGGTGGTTACCGATTCTTCTTCCTGATGTCTGGTAGTTGTTTTGGCAGTTGTTATATTATTACTCCCAACAGAGACAGAAGCCTGTGGATATTAATAGACCTTATCATTTGAGGCTTTTCCATGTAAAGCTGCATCCCTGTTTTTGCCAACCTTTTGACAGCCCTGCTCAAACGTGAGGCTAACAGTACAGCATTTACTGATGGGGCTGGTGCCAAACAAGCTGGTGCCTGTACCGCAGAGCTGCGTGATGTGGTGCAGATATGCACTCCGTCTTGGGGAGAACTGTCATTTATGAGACCAAATGCCAAGCACTTGTGAGGACCTTACTGTATGACAACATATTCATAAAAGCAGAAAGCCAGCTGTTTTCAGTGGTGTTCTCCTGTCACTGCTGCCGGTTTCTGACTTGGTGACTACTGACTGCAGGCCAGAAGGGGCGAGTGGTGCGGGCAGTCGGTTGGTATAAACTTATAAACTGAATGGGAACAGCAAATATTTACTCTGAAAAACGGTCACTTCAAAACACAAAGTCTGGAGAAGTGTAAGTGCTATCTTAAAGTAGACGTATAAGGTGCACCAAAGGAATCGTGCAGCAATGGTGCCCATTGCTCTTGACGGACGCAAAGGGTGCATAGCTGTGAGGTTGAAAGGTGGGTGCCTGCACTATAGATGTCTTGGTCCAGACAGACAAGCCCAGCCCACGACTGCTAGCAGAAAATCAGGACTGTGTTCATCCAGAGCAGAGGAAGAAGGTGGGCTGATCCTGTACAATCCCTCAACGTACCCGCGGAGAGCCTTAACAGAAGCATGGGGAGCTTTTGAATTAACGCAAAACTCGGCCCACAGGACACCGACTATTTGTTTTGCAGTAACTTGGGTATTGCATGGTGTAAAGCGGCAAGCAGAAAAAAATAGTCTAACATGTTGCTGCTTCTGGATATTTTTCTAAAGCTCAAGGAAAACGGCATCTTTGACCCTTGCCCGTTGCCAATACGCTAATCCTTGCAAAATGACAATTACCATCTGTGCCTCTGATCAGTGACTGGCTTTTGGGTCTAACTGCTCTGGTGGGTTTGGACGGCATATTGGACAAAGTACATGAATGCATGTTATTTCCATGAATATTTGGTTTATGTTCCTCCATAACATCATTATGTATGACAGCTGGCATATATAATAATTTAACACAGCCTTTTTAATTCTCATTTGTTTCACATAGAGCCAACACGTAGGTCCTCCACTTCCTTCTGCTTGGCCCTCCTGGAAGAGGCAGTGCCTATAATGACTGTGATACTGCGTTTCTCTTGCTAATCTCATTATCATGAAAATCTTCAGAAATCTATGCTACTTCAGTGCAGTGCTTTCCCCTCTATTTGCCCTTTTGTCTATCCAAAACCAAGTCACTTCATGACTCCCTTGTCTGTTTTATTGCACAAATAGCAATATAAAAATATCATTGAGGCATCTCTTCAGACTTACAACTTGCACTTAGAAATCTTTTTTAATGTTTCCTTGCATGGACTGTTTATCAGCTCTAATGGGTTTTTTAAACAACCTTTTTATTACCCTGAAATGGCTGAAGGAGATGATCCTCAGCAGTTGATAAACCAAAAGAAATCTCTTTGAAGTCGACAGAATGGTGCTAACTCTTGCCAGCTCAAGAAATGGTCCTTGACAGCACTAGAACAGCAGGATGACTGACTCCTGAGCCATGGAACTTTATGGCAAAACTCAGGTGAATTCAGTGGGGGTGAGAGCAGAGGATGAGATGCTTTTTATCTGGTCTTTAAAGCAAAAAGCTCTCCAAACTTATTGGCATGCTTCTTTAAAATCTGGTTTCTTTGAGCACCATTTGCTGATAACTTAAATACCGATTTTTTTGCTCTTGGCCTAACTGGAAAGGTTGCTCTCTTGTCCCTTTTCGGGTTTGGGTTCCGTAACCTCGTTGACAGGATGAGTTTCTGGGAAAAGGGGTCTTTGAGGGCTATGTGGTGCAGACGTACTCATCTTCCCAACAGAAAAGGAGCAGAAGTTTTATCTTTTAACAGACCTGATCTTTGCCATAACAAATGTAGATGTCTTTCATAGCACCTTTAGTGGCGGGTAGGGATGTGCGTGGATACCAGCGCTCCGAGGGGGACCACTGCTGTTGAAGGAGATGTTCCCAGCAGCAGCATGGCTGCTTCCTCCCCCCTTCCCTTTCGCTACAAAGCCCATAAAGTAAAAGTACAATAAAAGGATGGAAATCCAAAACAAACGGTCCCATTTCAAAGGTTAAGAAAGTTGCTGTGTAATTTGCTTCCCTAGCACGTGATACTGTACTGTGGCTTGTGAGATTTGCTCCTAGAGACAGATTTAAAAAAAAAAAAAAGCAAAACACACCTTTTTGGCCTGCAGAGGCTTTTGATTAAGACCTAATGCTGTCTGCTCCTTCAGGGATCCCCTGTGTGTCACACAGATGACAGCTCTCCTTGCAGTGAAAGCAAAGTGCTGCCAAAGCGATGACAGGTTGTGCAGGATGGGATTCCCCTCCACCGCTCTCCTCTCTCTTGCTGCCCGACTGGGGCTGGGAGTAAAATGCTTGCTGAGCACTTCTGCCTCAAAGGTTGCTTGTCTCTGACAATTATGGTGACCTTCCTGCTTGTCACCGGCAATTTGGCACGCGTTTCCCGAAGGAGAGCTGCAGGCAGAGCCGCAGCAGGCAGAGCCGCAGCAGGCGAGGGCGGCTGTGGGCAGTGCGGGGTGCACCCCGTGCCCTGGCCCCCCGCTTTGGGATCACCAGTCAAGTACCTGTGCTGGGACCGGAGCCCCTGGGGGCTGGCGTCCTTGAAGGCAGCGTGGGGGAGCGGCCCCTCTCTGCTACCCCTCGTCACCGATCTGGTGTGGTGCCCTTCGTGGGTGCGTGCCTGGCGGGGACCAGGCTCCTGGGGGCACGGCTGGGAAGAGGGCAGAAATGGGCAAGGAGGGAGCAGTGATGGCCCCCGCAGTCCCGGGGCGGTGTGGGGAGCATCCAGCAGTCAGGGCTGTTTGTAAAACCTTATTTTTGTAGGTGGAAAGATTGCCCTTATTTCACTGACTGGGAAGTTAAGGGGCTGGCTTTCTAGACCCCTGCCAGCTTGGCGAATCCCAGCAGTGCTGGGCTGGGCTGTCTGCTACATTTTTGCTGCTTTGCAGAATCCCGGCACCTCTGGTTGCTCCTGGTCTCGTCCTGCAGCATCTTGCTGATGGGCAGATGCTCACAAGCTGGGGCGGGGGGGCTGGAGCCAGTGACCCCGGTGATCCCGGCCTGTGTGGCATCCTTTAAAAGCGTGGCATCCCGAGGGAAGCTCTGTCCCTCTTGCCCATAGACTTGCAGGATGAGACTCCAGCCCAGGTTCTGCAGTCTTTCAGCTTCTGTATCAAACTGTTCCTTTGCAGAAGTTGCTGTTAGGATTCATTGTGAAAACTGCGCTAGCGTGTAAGGTGAAAGCCAAGTTTAAAATTGCCAGATGCAGGATCTGGGGGACAAAAAGCTTATAGAAGCCAAAGGGGAGCTAACAATGGGCTTTTAGTTTAAAATCGAATTCAGAGGAAACCAAAGAGACCATTTTTGGTCCCAAGAAAGTCAGGCTGTGTTGTTGCTTCTTTGGTGTCGCCTCTTAATGGCTGTGAGGTTAATTTAGTTCCATTAATGTCTCAGTGCAGCTCTCGAGCTGGAGACATTTTTCTCAGGACTATTCTTCAAATGTTTTTCCAAATGCCCCGTTTAGCCTTTAGCAACCGTTGGCTGCACCTTTCACGTACCTGGGTGAATATGGAGCATACGGCACCTCCGTGTTACCTTTGGACTAATGGAGTCATCCTTTTGTAAGCTTTCTGGCTTCTTCCCAAGGGCGATTTGCAGACGCAGGATGCTCACAGTGCACGTGCCTGACTCGTAGGGAATCCAGCCTGACCATCTCCTGCGTTTGGAGTCTTCCCATGGTTACAACAAGCTGGTTTTATTGATTTCTGGAGACATGCTCATGACTTTTAAAAACCATTTATGGCTTTTGTTAACAATTACTTAATTCAGGTGTTGACAGGATGGCTCCTGGCAGTATTACCCCAAGCCTAAGCGCTGTGCAGAGAGGGAATAATGGGCGCTTTGGTAATGAAAAGCATCCTGCGAAGGCTTATGTATGTGTGTAACTCGCACAATGTGAACAGTCCCTGCGCTGCTGTGTTGGTGTTTAGCGGGAAAGTGAAGGAGATATAAATCCCCTGATTTTTATCAGGAGGGAGGCTCCCCCCCGCCCCTGCCAGCACTGCCGGGGACGGGGCGCGCGGGCAGCCGCCCCTGCGGCAGCTTGCGGTGGTGACAGCCCTTCCTGCAGCCACCGCCTGCACGGGTTTTGGTCCCAGTTCTTACCAAAAGAAAATACCAAATTGTCCTAAAACTGCTAACTGATGCGGAGAATAATTCGTAGCCCTTTTCACCTTGACAGAAAAATTAAGAGGTGTAAAAATCAAGATTTCACAAAGGAAAAATATGATTTCTTTAAAGCAGCTTTCTCAACTATGTGGTTAATTATGGTTTCCAGATAAAAAAACCCATGATTATTTTTGAAGCTGAAGAGGACAAGCATAGCCTTTTTGGTACAGCCGTGTTTTCTTTATTTTAGTCAATAAACAGACACTCGGAAGATACAAAGCACTACTTTATGAAGAAAACAGCAGGGAAGAAATCTGAATGGGGCCTAGATATAGGGGATGAATGAATTACTAGCTCAATGGAGAAATGCAAAGCATGTACCGATGCTGGCAAGAGACTGAACAGTCCCTTATCTTTAAGCTTGTCAGATAGCAGTGCAGTTATTTCTAGACTGACTTCTTAGAAAGAAAACATTGTGCAGTGACAAAAAAATTTAAAAGGCTGTTTTTAATGTGGGAGAAAATGAGGTGGTATGAGAAAGCTCTGCTTGGCCTAATTAACTAAATTGATATGTTTTCTTTCCTGAGGCTGGGGCTCTATTTTGCTTACATTGCTGTTAAAACCAGGCTGAAACGGAAAGTTGTATTTTGGGTTCATTTCCCAGGTCACCCGGGTCGTGGTGATTTTCACTGCGTGTGAGTTCCTGCACCAGCACGGAGCCGTTCCTCCCTCTCTTTCCCCGGCAGACCCCCGCGGCTCTGGCTACCCCACCGCCAGCACCCTTCCCACCGGCACCCTGGATGCACCCCATCCCTTGGGCGTCAGCGCGCGTCCCAGAACGTCTCTCCTTGCCCCTTGGCAGGACACATCGTGGCTGTGGAGGCAGATAGAGAAAACAAAAAGGAGCAGTAAAAGTGCTTGAGCTACGACCTCCACAAGAGACCGTGGAATTGCCCCCACGCCGATGTTACCGGGGTTTGGTTTTCTGCTGAAATGCTAACAGACTGGGTGGCTGTGCTTTGTTCGGGGGAAGCTTGCTGTAGCCATGGGTTTTCCTTCAGCCTTGGTGCTCACAATCCTCAGGACCAGGACTAAGCTTGGTGTTAGATCCTTCCGAAAAGGGCCACGCAGCCTTAACACAGCACAGTATCAGCAAGAGTTATCCTTAGTAACACCATGCCGAAAAGTTCCCACTCCTGCCTTTAATCAGTCATCACAGGGAGGGAGTATTTCCCTTTCTCTTCCCTATCAGGATTAGCCAACTTACTTTAGAAATGCTTCACCTGTCTTCTGGTACACCAGCTGTTTTTCAGAGGTGAGGATAAGACCAGTGGTCTTCACAGCTTGGGCAGGTCCCCTTCTCCTAGACAAGGTGCTGACTCCTTGGTCCTGCTGCCAAGGGGCCGGGCTGGCCCTCAGGTGCTGCGAGGGGGTGCTGATGGGGTGGAAGGAGATGATGTGGGGGCCAGGTGTGGCTCACTCGTGGCTGAGTGGGTCATTTCACTGCTGGTGTGGGAATGCTGCCGTGGTGTGGGAATGCTGCCGTGGTGTGGGAATGCTGCCGTGGTGTGGGAATGCTGCCGTGGTGTGGGAATGCTGCCGTGGCAGCTGCCGGTTTCTGCCCCTCTCTGGGCAGGGGCTCCTACTGGTGTTTTTGCTGTGCCCTGAGGCTCTTCTTGCCTGGACTGAGACAGAGAGTGGGCACTTTGATGAAGAAACCTCCTGATGAAGTGGGAAATGCTGAAGAACCACAGGACTGCCGGCTGTCGTGGGTTTGTTGGGTCTCTGCTTGGCTCCGTAAGTAAAATGTTCTCGTTTCTTTGGTGCTCAGCTCCGGGAAAGCTTTCAGCCAGAGCAAAGGCTCAGATTCACTAGGGCAGTGTAACAAACCTTTCAATGACTTTGTTAAAAAATAATTAGTGCTTAGAAATTCAGCTGTCTGGGGGAACGCTGTTACTGCACGTGCCGTGTCGGACAATTTCTTGGCTGTTGACTGTAGCTGCTGGGTTGGAGGGACACCGGTCCTTGCTAACGGTGTTGACGAGCTCGGTGTTGCTGGCTTTGGGGAAGCAGAGGGGTCCCTCGGGGCTGGGTCCGGGTGGCCCCTCCTGCACGCCCCTCCCCAGGAGCTGCTCTGGCCTTACCGCCTTGTCCTGGCTTTACGTAAGAACGCACGCAAAGGCTCTGCTTAAACATGCTACAAATGGCACTTCCAGAG
Source organism: Platalea leucorodia (assembly GCF_965183815.1). Classification (NCBI taxonomy): domain Eukaryota; kingdom Metazoa; phylum Chordata; class Aves; order Pelecaniformes; family Threskiornithidae; genus Platalea; species Platalea leucorodia. The sequence goes on along the minus strand of NC_138838.1, from coordinate 12,103,411 downwards.
AAAAACCTCTGCTTTTCACGTGTGTGTTGGTGTTAGTCCTGTTAATGGTGTTGTGTTGGAAGAACATGAAATGTATTTGTTTGGTTAATATTGCACGTTCTCCTTTAAAACGATGAACCAAACATGAGCAAGGCACTGTGCAGCTGGGGCATGCTAATGTTTAAATTGCTTCTCATGTTAATTGAAATATTTACTTCTGGGAAGGTGGAAGATAGAGGTGTTGCTTGCAAACCTTCATGGCGTTGACACAGCCATAGTGGGTGATAAATACCAACTTGCAGAAAAAATAAATATGTAGAAGCATTTTCTCTAGAGGTTCAGCAATGAGAAAATAGCGAGTTAAAATGTTTTAGCTATGTGTTGGAAAAATTAGCAGGAGCCTGCATTAATTGAAATTCAGTTCTTTATGTATATCAGTTCCTTATCCTTCTGGGATTCTTAGCAATGAGAAAGAGACAGAGCAACAGATTAAGCTAAATGTTGGCAACGACAGAGATAAATTGAGGGTTTAAAGCCTGCGTTGAGACAAATTACTACTAAAAACCTGCTTGCTCTTTTTTCTGGACTTCTTATTAAGACCAAATACTTAGTAATACAACAGGCCTGCTGTTTGTAAATCTGGCTATGGCAGGTACAAAGGGGAATTTAAGCTTTGTGGATGTGATCGCGTTAAAGTTTTCTTCCACGACTTGAAAGCAGATGCTGTGGCACCCTTCCACTGTCGCTTCTCAACGGCTGCCCTCAAATTTCCTCTTTGCCACGTTATCTTCTACAAACCGAGACCTGATGGTGTGGAGGGAGCCAGCAGGCAGAGGCGGCTGCCCCTGCCTGTCCCGGGCTGCCCCTGCCTGTCCCGGGCTGCCCCTGCCTGTCCCGGCCAGCCCTTCCAGCCTGGGTGGCCGCTGCCGGCGCAGCCACCGTCCTCTCATTGCCCGTGCAGCGCAATGGGGCCGTGACTCGCAGTGTGGCTCCGGTGCTGCTGTGGTGTCCAGGTTTAGCAGCTAGGTTGAAATTGGGAGAAAGTTTTTTGTCCTCTTTGGGTCATAAAAAAGCCAGTCTTACGGTCTTTGTGGTGTGTTTGAAACAAAATGTGTGTTTTATGCGTAGCTCATGTAGAATAAGCCAATTTGGTATTTTGTGGTATTGTTCTATTAATTTCCAGCCTCTTCTACCTTGCAAGTACTTGTTTAATTTAAAAGTCTGCAATCAGGCTTGGTAATATTAGTAAATTTTAAAACATCATAAATAATACAGAAATTAAAACCTATGAAAGCAGGACTGATTTGAACATGGGTGCTACCAGAGGCTTTAGCTGCCTCCCGAGCTTTCTGCATGTTGCTGACACATTGGAAATTATTTATAGAGCGTGTGTGTGCTATTGTTTCTAATTTCAATATGCGCAGTGACTGTTTTAAGGCCTGGAGGCAGCCCCGCCTGAAGCAGGAAGGCTGCTCTGTGCTCTTGGTAATACTGATCAAAGCGGACACGTAGACCAAATCGTGCTGTTGTGGCAAAGGACAGCTCTCCAGGGTCAGGACTGAAGCGTTTCATGTCGCACACTGAGAAGCAAGTGGAATTTTTTCTCTTGTTGTGTGTGATATATTTTTTTTTTTTCCAGCAAGCTGGTTGTAAAGTGTTTTATCGAATTAGGATAATCAAAATCTTACAGCCCTGAGACTTTGGCACCGATTAAGTTGTAGCTGTGGAATCCAGAAATTGAAGTCCAAAGTGCAGTGGATTCAACAGCCACAAATGGAGGGTAACGAATCTCTGGATATTGTCACTATTTCTGTATGTTTCTTTGATATCAGCTTGGCATCATCGCAGTTCTCGGTGGATCAGCATCCGTGCGTAGCGAGCTGTTTGTGAATCTCTCATTAAACCCGTGGCAAAGCAAACACAAGGTCTGGGTCCGCTCCGGTCTCTGTGCTCGGCCGCCTGGGCGCTGCGGAGGGGAAGGAGCCGCGGGGCAGGACCCCGAGGGGGATGCGGGCAAGGAGCGCGGCGGGGGCCGGGTACCCTGGGAGGCGATGCCGTGCCCTGGATGCCAGCCCTGCTTCTCAGCACACTTGCCTCTGTGGGGCTGAATAATCAACTAAAACACCACCTGGTAGGACAAGGGTTCAGATGATGCGTTTTAGGAAAGGTTGGGCCAAGTCATGTGTTTGCACAGTGAAAAACTGCCCAGGATTAACTAATCACAGGTCTAACCGCTTAAACCTGTGGTTGCACTGGGCCCTCTTTGCCAGTATCTAGAACTTGCCTGTAGACTCATTTCAAATTAAACAATAAACGTCTGCATTTGTAAGTAAACAGTTGTTAAATTTGCTCAAATATTCAATTTGTTCCATCCCAAGGATTTCCAATCAATATTGCATTCTAGCAGAAAAATAATGTAATAAGCCATTATTAGAATAATGTGTTCCTTTGTTGATGCTTGCAACTGACAGCAAATCTTTATTTTAATTAATTCTTAGATTAGTTAAATAAAAGCCATTCTCATTTTTCATTCTGCTTTTTTTAAGTTTTATTGTGCTCCTTGTACAGATAAAATTGGCAGGATTGACCAGAATTTTATGTTCTGATACTACGTAAATTTTATTTCTCGACACTGTTGATGCAGGCCTATTTTTATTTTTGGAAATTAGTTGAGTACAAAGAGCAATATCAGTTTTCATAAAATGGTGTGGAAACAAGTTGTTTTGGAACTTCCACTCTGCAGGGTTCTGATTAAAGGTATTTTGCATATATGCTAATGCTTTAGCAATTTCCAACTTGGCTATATTTACACTTAGCATATATCTTGCAGGGTGTGATAAAATGAAGAATTTTAGCTTTTCTAACTTTAAAGAAGTGTGCTGATAGCGGGTTGTGGTTATCCTATAGACCTAGACTCTTCCGCACACAACTCCCGAGAACATCAGCACGTGGTTCGCATCTTCTGTTCTAATTATGCCTGGCCATGTATTTACAGCCATAGCAAATAAAACATCATTAACAGTCCTCAGTCAAATAATGCAGAAAGTACATTGGAAATAATTTTGTCGTGCCTACTGTACCTGGAGAGCAGATAGAGGCTGTATAAGCGTTTGTAATAAACCTCTGTTTAAAAAAGCTCAGAACTTAATTTTAATGCTGCTGTAGGTATGAGCAGAAGATTTTGTTTCTTGTCCCAGAAGAAATTTAAGATTTCAATTTATTTGCCCTCTTTACTCTCTCGTACTGCTACCACTTTAAATGAGAGACGGAAGGACAATTTGTGTGTGCATGAATGTCATTAGTCTGAGGAAGAAAACAGGCCCAGAAAGGATGTTGCTTCACCTTCAATTGCTTAAAAAACAACCAACCATAAACCGAAATTGTAAAGCTAATGTACTTTGAACTAAAACAAATCTTTTTCAATGAATACTGCTTTGGCAGTTGTAATTTTTTTTTTTCCAAGTCTGTTTTCTTAATTTGGGATGCTTTGAACGTGGCCTTTTTCCGTAAGCAGTTTCTGAGAGAGCAGGAAGAGGATGCAGGACGTTCTCGTCAGCATCGAAGATTTGGTACCCTACCCCACCCCTCGTGCGCCAAAGTGACCTGAATTGGAGACCTGAAAAGTCCATGAAATTCATTAATCTTTCTTAGCAATGTAATTAACTTGTGTACTAGTTATGGGCATCAACACAAAACTCAAAGACAGACTAAACAAAGCACTAGATAATAACCTAGAAGCCCAGGGGGATATCCTGAGCTATCAAATTGCTGGGCTGGATGGCCTAACAGGATCTCTGTCCCTGGCAATTAGGATTAATCCTGTTCACAGCTGGTAAAGAGTCATCAAAGGCAGAAGTTCTTGTCTCTCTCCTTTCTGAATCAACATTAGAAGAAATTAATGCATGCTTAAAGCTCAGGCTTGTTTCATCCTTCAATAAGGAAATCTAATCATGAGCGTGGTGGGTGAAATGATATCTTTGACATTGCCCAAAGAGCACAGAATTTGCAGAGGTATTTTGGGTTTAGAGTAGTTTTTAGTTGGTATCTGAAGGTATGAAGAGGACTGACTTACCCTGATGAGTTTATCTTTTTTTGGTTTGTTTGCTACAATCACATTTGAGAATGCAATTTATTTTAGTTTCCATGAACTTTTGATGGCTCTTTCCCCACTGCATAGCTATTTAGCATTGGGAATTGCTCCATCCGCATCCATGCCAGGGTCTTCAGGGACTCAGCGAGTTGTGCAGCCTGTCATCGTTACTTTGTTCTTCTCTCTGTCTCCCGGTTTGCTTGTGTATAGCAGAAAACACGGACTCTCACATTCAGCACTTTCATGTGTATTGTCCCTTGCAGACCGTGAAGGTTTTAATAGCAAGCTGCTGCTGTCTCTTTTGCGTGCTTCGCATGATTTTCTTGTGCGCGTGTTGGAGACAGCCAGGTGAGAACCAAGCTGCTATAGACAAAATGGGTTAGAAAATGCCCATTAAATTTCATACTGGAACTTGAAAATTAGTTGTGCTTAATTTTAATGTAATCTCACAGTAAGCTCTTCTAGCTGATGCGATTACAAGCGAGTACCTTCACAGAAACCTCCTCTTCCCCCTGTGCGTGTCACACTGCTAATGCTCCGAGGCGTTTTCTGCTGCGTGAGTTACTACAGGGGCCTCAGGCTTAACCGCGGGCGGCTGAACGGAGAGGAGCGGACGCCGGGTTAAGGAAATCCACGTAGGCTAAGGTGGGCTGTCCTGACCGCCGTACGAGTGCGTGCAGCAAACCTGCCCGATCCCGCACCCGTTAGCGCTGATCTGCCGTGATGGGCTCGGTGGTACTGGAGGGTGCTGTGAGCGGTGCTGTGCAGCTCCAATCCTGCAGCGCAGGAGAAACTTGCTCTTGCAGCCTCAAGGTCAAAGCATTAGACAGAGGCTACTCTGAGAAGGTAAGGCAGCAAGGCATGTCCCGTACATCTCCCTCCCTTAAGTATCAAAGCTGGGAAAGGAAAGTGGATGCGCTATTACCTCGTGCATCTCCTGCCCCTTCCTTTCAGGAGATGTTTTACTTGCAAATTTGAAGTGTTGTGCAGACTAAACTCCACTTGCGACGGTGTTTCTCCTTCTCTTCCCTAATGCAGTAGACGCAGATAACTTGAGCTGTTGTTGAAATATCTTTTGCAGGTGAGGTGCTGTGGGAGAGGTTCTCTTGTGCTGAGGATCCTGACGTTATGGGAGAAACTCAGTCTTGCAAATGGATCTTTACTGGCCTTCTGAACTAATACGGCTCAATGTAAACATTCAAAATTGACCTTAGTGGACTGGAAAATGAACAGGCTGGTGCTGCCATTTGGTTTGAAAGTGAATTTCGTCCTTTAAAGTTAACTTTCCCAGTACCTTGAATAGGAAAGACACAATTTTTTCTAATTTATACCAGGTTGACCTTCTCAATAACAAACGCACTAAAAAACAAGTAACATAATGGTCTGTCTACAATCCATATTTTTTTCAGGAATAATATACATAATGCCCTGGGTGGATTGAAAATACGATGTGAGTATCACTATAGCAGTTACTGTTCCCTGATGTAAAACTCGTTAAACTTGGTACAGTCTCCAGAAAGGGGAGTGGGTCTCCCGTGGTTTGGCTGAGCTCGGTGGTGTTTTGCAGAGAGTGCTCGCTCGCTCCGCTCTGGACTTAGAGGAGCACAATGAACTCGAAAGGGTGATTAAATGACATGCTCGTTTGCGAGGGCCTGTCAAAAGGTGCGACCTCTTCTCACTCTCTTTATTCGGGTTACCCAGCTGACTTCTGCAGTTATTCTGGTTTATGCGAGCATGAGCAGACAGAGAATCAGGACCTAGCTTTCAAGACTTCTCAAAACCCAGAGGAGTCAGTGTGATCCAACAGGCATTGAAGTAAGTGAATAATTAAGACTGTCCCTTTTTTGGAGAAGGTCCTTTATATGCAGGAAATGTTTGTGCTTGCCACATCTCTCTCTGCCTGTAGCATAATCTGTTTCAAATAAATAATGTACGTTGCTGCTCTATCAGTTACTATGCTTGCTGCAAAGAGTGGGGATGCTAACCTGAACCCTCTGCCTCCAGCCACCGCTGCTGGAGCACAATTTCCAACACTATATCCAGCAAGATGTAGCATTTTGAGTAATAAGGACTGTGCCCTCGGCTGTGTTGCTTGCCGTGCAGAAGCTGTCCCTCAGCACAGCATCAGGATACGCGCTTGCGGCATGACTTACAGCCGTCGCGCAGCATCGCTGCGCTCTGCGTGGCTGCTCACAACGGCCCTGGATCAGTGCGCGGGGGCAGCGGGTCGTGGCTGTGGGCTGCCGTGCCGGTGGTCTGCGGAGCCGTGAGTCCCCTGGGGGTGTGGGGACAGGCTGGTGTCCCACCAGCCCTGCCCGTCCCCGCTGCTCCCTCCCTCCAGCCTGGCACCAGCGGGTGCATGGGCCAGGGAGCATCCCCCTGGTCCTCCTGCCCCTCCTTGCACTGTGCTGGGGCCATGGGGCGAGCTGGACGGGGATCACTGACACCAGAAGAGTGTTCTAGGAGGGGAAGGAAAAAAAAGACGCAAAATGTGTGGGTCTTTTATAAGAAGACCCAATGATTGTTAAAAAAAGATTACTCCATGAGCTGAACTGCTCCTTGAGACAAGTGTTTTGTCTAAACTTCACAATGTCTCCAGATTTTCCTGTGCTACATAATTGTATGCAAGTTCTGCAGTACAGAAGGACACAGGCTTAAATTATTCCAGACTCGTGTATACTAGGTACACTCCAGGTGCATCTTATTTATTGTCATAGTAATCAAGTACAGACCCTTAATTTATCTTCTAATTGGGGCTAAATTGTCATTATTATTCCTGAAAACGGAAATAATACGGCTTCTCGATCCCCTAAGACTATTACTATGCCAGGAAAATCCTTGCAAATAGACACTTTGACAGACTACATACTTAGTCAATGGCAAACTGGCAGCTACACAGTTTTATGCAAAATTAAAATGCTTAGTTCTTCCCTCCTTTTTGGAAACCCTTATGAACACTTGTAGTCTGCCAGTTTTCTGAGCAATGTGTAGGTGTTCCATACTGAGGAGAAAAGTACATGCTCCTTTTAGGTCACTCTTTTCCCCTATCTGCTGTTTAATATTAACAATGTAAGTTGCTGTGTCAAAATATTAAATAATTGTAACCTGTATAGGAAAGGACTTTTATTTTACCTTTGAAAACTATATTTACATGTTTTAGTATATATGAATAATACATAAAGTTAGGCGCTAAGGTTGTTTTCAAAGTCAGTCATTTCAGGATCAAGCTGTAGAAAACAATAAAAGAGAAGAGTGGTTTCTTTTCTCTTGCTCTCCCCCTTTCTTTAATTTCCCAGGATTCAGGAAATAGCATTGAAGTCTTATGCCACTGGGATTTCTCGCTAAACTTCAAAGCTTAATTTAGTCTCTGCTGGAATGAGGAGAGGCATAAGACAGGCACAGTGGAATCCATTTAAATGAGTGACTGCAAAAGAAATACAGTTTCTAAGAAAACAAATGTTCTGCACAGTCTTTTAACGAAAAATACTCCATTGGAGCGCGGTGGCTAAAATGCAGCCGTCGCCCCGTCCTCCGCGGCGGTGGGTGCTCCGCACGGCGCTGCCCGAGCCGTGCCCTCCCCGGCGCGGGGCGGCGGAGCCTGGCTGGGGGCGCGGGGTGGGGGTCCCGGGGTGGCTCCGGGGGACTCGAGGCAGGGACAAACCTCCTGGCCCCTTCACAAAGGACGCGGGACCGGCTGCCCGTGCAGTCACACGTGCACGTACTTGCATGCATTTGACAATTTTCCAGAACATCATTTTAGTAGGGTAAGTCAGCACGGAAGATTTGGTTTATTTTCCAGCGTATTTGATGCTTCATGAAGGATGCAGTTTTACTTCAGACCGCTCCTTTATAACCCTACTCGTCAAAGAAATGTTCTTGTCATTAGCAAGGTGTTTCCCTTAAATCATTTTCCTATCTGTATTTTTTATCCATTGTGACATGAATTTTCTTCTACGAAATGAGCTGTATAATTTTGCTAAGGCAGTGGTAAGTGCTTTATTTTAGAAGCATTATAGGTTAATGCAGACTTTCGACACATCTTAAAAAACCAAAGGCTATGATCGTTTGTTCTGCCTCTGCAGTGGTTTTATGATAATTGCTTGTAATCCAGTCAATGCGTATCTGCAGGAACTGCTCCAGCTACACAGTATTTCTTCTGACCCACCCCGCTGATGCAGAACTGACCTTGAAAGATCTCTCCACTATGGTCCACACGAGAAAATTAGCCTCCTTTTCAATAATTGTAAGAGCTTGCAATTACATAGCATCTCCAGTCTGCAAACCTCGGTGCTCTACGTTTGGCACCGCTGAAAGGCAGCAGCAGTAACCAGGTGGGCAGCCAGGTGTTATTCATCGCACTGGGCAGGACCGAAGGAGCTCTAGCCAAGGCTTTGGTGAGCCTCGAACCTCAGAAGAATCCTGCCTGGTGTCCCCAGGGTGGGCAGGAGCCAAACTGGTGGCTGCGGACCACCCTGCCCTGGGAAGGAAGGGGACGAGCAGGCTCCAAAAATAGGGGAGAGAGACAGCGCTGTGGGAAAGGGCAGGGGGGAGAGACCGGCTTGATGAAATGAGATTGCATTAATTAGTACTGATTTCATTTTAAAGTCTTTGGGCCTATCACACCATCTTAACTATTGCATAAAACATTTCATTTTAATAATGCACTTTAATTGTATTTCATTTCATTTATGGGAGTGCTTGACACCATTTCATGTGACTAAGAGCAGCCATTCTTCTCTTTGCTCTTAAAGATAGCTTGGTCAAAAGTATGCATCTGTTAATGATGACCATGCCCTGTGTGTAGAAATGACATACCTTCTGACACGTTTCTTGCATTTTCTTGGACACGCATGTGAGTTGCTGTATTTGTAAGAAAAACAGCATTACGGTGCCTGCAGATTGAAACTGGACCACAGTGTTTGGGTGGTAGGCTGAGTACTGCAACAGGAAAAACTTCTGACCTGAGGACCGCTAATTGAAGATAAATAGATGCTGTAAGGAACAAGAACAAATGCCGAGAGATAGATATGTTTGCTGGGCTGAGTATGAAGAAGGCTAAAAAATGCCTTCCTATGAGACATTGTGGTTCAAAGGGCAAGAGCTGATTTACAGTCCATTATAATTTGTACATCTGGAAATTTGTTAGAGTAATTAAATGCTAATATAAAAAGGAGATTCAAAAGGATAGCTTCCTTAAAGATTACTCTCAACTACCCAGGGTCAGAAGTAAATTATAAGTAATGCAGTTGAGAAGTTGGGTCTTTCTGGCTGAATAAATGTCACAACTGAGAAAAGCGGTAACTCAACTTTCTATATTTGAACATTTCATTATATTCTAGGCCATTGAAAGACACATTAGGTTCCAGAGAGGTGACACGTAAGGTCTCATGCTGATAATCCATCCTTTAATTATTTTATGGAGGTTAATGTTGCTGTAGTAGAGTAGTAGCTTGGTCTTAGCAGTGAATAATAGGTTTTAGTAGAAATGAATTTAATGGAAAATTAATAAAGCAGTGCAGAATGGCTGAACTGCATATGAAGGCTGGTGATGACGTTCATGCTTTTATCATATTGCTTTAAAGGCTTTATTTTGCAGTTGGCTTCCAGGCAGCAAAACCTTTTTTCTCTCCTATTATGTCCTCTGTCCCTAGTAAGGTTTACCTCCCCACCCCCCTTCCCCCCCGCCCTGTCTGTCCCCCTCTATAGAAGAGTGCAAGTGCGCTTGAGGAATAAGTAGATCTCTAATTGAGATACCAACCCAGTCTCTCTCTCTAGAGAGGTTGTCTCCCACCTACATGGAGAAGTTTTCCAGGACCTCAGCTTTGACAGGGGGAGAGGGGCTCACTGTTCCTGTCTTCAGGCCAAGTCTGGCAAAACTTGGTTTTCATTCTGTGCCGTTACAGCACGTGTCTGTAGTAAGCTTACGTGCATACGGTGGTTTCATACCTGGCCTGGTTTGTAGGGAAGGTGTCCACCTGTGTCATTACTGCTTGTTGTCTTTGGGCATGTTAGCATTGAGCGACCGGGCTTTTCGGTGTTGGAGCACCCGGGGAACATTGCTCGTTGACGCGATGGACCTTGCGCAGGTTGCAGAGTGGTGGGGAAGGTGTCTGCAAATGTTTTATCCTGTAGGTCCCGGCAGTGGCTACTCTGGAAAGAGAGGAGAAATGCAAAGCGTGAGCAACTTCTTTCTTTAAGAGAAAAGCTGGTCGAGCTTGCTGGTGTGGCTGGAGGTTGGCTTTGAGCTCTTGAGTCAACAGAAGAGCGGGCAGGGTAACCTGCATCCAGATGTGCAGCAGGACAAGATGTAGCTGCAATTTAATGGAGAATCTTGATTCCAACTTGTTTATTGTGACAGTTGTTCGCTTTGAAAAATTCAAGTGTTAAACTCTTCTCCTTTTTCAAGTGCAGCATCTCTGTTTTGTTCTAGCTGCCTGCTTATGACTCATCATAGCCTTAACTTCCTGAAGAAAACTGAAAGCTTGAGGGAATTGCATGCATGTTGCTATTTCTAATATGCTACTACTGAATACAAAATAAGAAGGAAAATGTACATGGAGGGAACATCAACATGGCTTTTAATGGCATGATAGCTTTTTTTTTTTTGACTAAATCATCCATTTAATTAAAGCTCAATGTGATAAACATAGAGCTTGTTGAGTGTAGGAAAACCTGCCTTGCAGGGAAATTGCTTGGGGTTTTTTTTTAGTAGTTTTCTTCATCTGCCCCTATGTTTCATTAAAACGGATGCAGGGGGAGAAATAATTCAATAAAACCTAACATTCACCAATAGGCTTCTATTGCTTGCCAGTCCCAAATGCAACTTAATTTGGCTGATTTTAGTAGGTTTATTGCTAGTGTCACTCCCTGACCTGGCATGAAGCAGAGGAGTCCCAGTAAAATTTGGTCCAAAATCTGTACTGGATACAACAATCTGCTGCTTCAGAGCCTTCTGTCCTCTTGATCCTGGTGGCAGGTTTTGGACTCTGACCATTGCTTCACCTGCCCAGATACATGGAGAGGTTTACCTGGGCAGGTTGCAATGTATGAGGCTCTAAAATGTTATGTTGCTTTGGGATAGTCTCTGTTTAGTGATAACCTGATGGAGAGTGGGAGGGATGAGCAATCTCTAAACCAAGTTCTGGGGAAAATGGGACAAATATAGCTACTTGAGTCGAGTTCTGTGGGTCTTAATCTGCCAGAAGTCCTCCATGGTCAGAGGGAGGTGGCCTTCCAGGAGAGGAAAGCAGACGAAAGCTTTCCTCTCTGACCTGGACAGCCCTGTCACACGTGGCGGTTCACTCTTCCTTCTTTTGCGCGTCCGACCAGAGTGCGTGCTCCCAGCGGCGACGGAAGTGAAACTCGCGCGCTGCTGTTGTAAGAAACGCATATTTCCACGTGCCACGAATGGGTACAATGTCTGTGCAAAATTCGTACGGTGCAGTGCAGCACGCCAACGTCAGTGCCTGCTGCGCCAGCCTGCTGCGCTGCTCCGGGCAGCTGTGGCAGAGAGCCTTGCCTTTCCATTGCCACTGCATTGCTGACTTCGCATGCAAGGCTAAAGCAACACAGATTATTTGCCCTTGCAAGATGGAGCTTGAGAGAGGACATGATCAATGTCTGTGAGCACATCTGGAGGCCAATAAAACCAGCTACTTCAGCTAAAAGACAATGCTGGGGGAAAAAAAAAAAGGGGGGGGAGGGCAGCGTGAGCTCTGTGTTCAGGCTGTCGGTTTGGAGATGGTTCCTAACCATTAGAGGAAAAAGATTCTGCAACCTTCTTCCTAGGAGAGTAAGGGGTAAAAATACTGCAGTTGTTTTTAAGATAGAAGTCCCGCAAAGATATTGATCTTTGTGTGAAGAACTGGCATGTGGGGATGCAGGCAGCAGCAGGGATTGTGTGCGATGGCCCAAGAAGTCCTTGTCTATTCCCACGGTCTTAACTGAACCCTTGCAGAACATATAGCAAGCTGATACGCACGTGTGTGCGTATACGTGTATCTGTATAATGTATATAGCCTGTGTATATATATTTATATTCTATATATATAAAAATAAAGAGGCAGTCCCTGTACCTCATCTATTAAAAACTGGTTAGCTACAATTTCTTTTTTTAAATGAGCTGATTTTTGGCATGCACAGAGCTAATGAATATTCATAATTTTTGCCCGTTCTAATTTTAGCCTCCTAGAGTCTTCATTACAGGACATGCACATAATTAAGTACCCTTCTTGAGAGTTCACAAACTGTCCTTACTCTCACCATTTAAAGGCTTGAAATGATCAAAATATTTTTTAAATGGTCCTATGAAGCTGTACCAGGCTAGAAAGGCACTATAATAAAATGTCATTCTCATAATCTTAACGTTTTGTGGTGGGCCCAAATTCTGGCCTGTGGTCTCATGCATGCGATTCAGCGAGGCCACGAGCAACTTCTTTCTGTGAAGTATTTGTGCACCTTGCATAGGCTGGGCTCAAATTCCAGGGGATGTGACCCACATCCATCAACAGCAACCGCTGCCCAAATGGACCTTCGAAGTGTTTTAATGCCTACTTTCAAAAAGAATCTGCTCTTTACTAAGTCACAGTAAAGATGATGATAGTCCTGTTTTGTAGCATCCTAATTTACCCACTTCATGCATATGTTTCTGTACCTGTGTGTTTGTGTACTACCTGTGGTGTTTGCTACACCTGTCTAGCACAATATTATTTGGTTTTGAGGCTGGCAGGGGACCTGTGGGGACAATATTAAAAACAGACTAATGCGCACAGCAGGGTAGCAGTCCCAGGCCGAACAAGCCTGGCTGTTTGGCATCTCCCCCCCAGCAGGTGCTCTAATGGCCGTATTTGCACCCCTGACTCCCTGATCCCCAGCCCAGGCTGCTGGGAAGCCGTGCTCCTGTGGGATGTGTCCGTGTGTCCGTGTGAGCCGTGCTCCTGCATGGGGGCCGTGCGGCGTCCTGGGGAGGGCTGCGCCCCGTGCCGGCACCGCAGGGTCTCTGGCACGCGGCCTCGTGCACGCCGCACCCCGACGCCCACCCGTGCCCCCTGGCAAGCGCATGCAAACAGCGGCCAAGTGCAAGGGCAGAGAAGGCTCCAGCTCACTGAAATTGGGATTTGTTGATTTGAAGGCAACGTACAGTGCAGTGTGTGTATTGTTTTAGAAATATGACCATTTTTGCTATTTAAAGCAAGTACTTTTTTAAATTTCTTCCTACTTGCCTTTACGTGGAATTGCAGCATCCTATCTTAGTTGCTTTTCTTGCCTAGAAAGGTTGGACCAGATGATCCTTGAGGTCCCTTCCAACCTGGGATTCTATGATTCTATGCTTTTCTTCAAGCTGCGCCACTTGCATAAACAAAAGGGGATTTCAGCTTTCCTTGTGAACCAGCTCAGTCAACCTCAATCCCGCACCGCTTCCCTGCGGCCCCTTGGGCCTTTGCTGCCAGGGGAGGAACCGGGGATTGGAGATGGGGGCAGGAGAGCCCCGCGGCGAGGCCTGCGCCAGCCGGGTGGTCGGGAGCGCAAAGATGAGCCGTGCGCAGGGCGCAAACAGCGAGAGACTCAGGCCAAAGCGTGCTCCCTGTCCTGTATTTTTTTTAAAGCACCAATGATACACACACAGAGGAAGTCCAGCTCCCTTTATATAAACTTCTTGTTTTATTAAAATTAGTATTTTCAGTCAAGTTTTTAAGGAGTCCTTTATTTCACGTGAACAAAAGCCTCTCGCAGCAGGGCAGCCCCTTGGGCTGTGCGGTTTAACCATCTCCGAGCTGCTCCGGCGGCTCCTGCCCGCAGGCAGGACCACGAGGCCGGCCGCCCCCGCGCCGCACCGGGCTCCCTCCGCACAGCACGCGCGGCCCAGCGCGGGATGAAACAAACCCCAGGGAACTGCAGTGAGTTAGAAATAAACCACGCATCTCTGCTGGGGGTGGCTCCAGAGAGCAGCAGTAAGTAGTTTAATGTTTTTCAGGTTGGACTGCCTTGGTCTTCCTCCAGGGATGAGAGGGGAGGTGGGATCCTGCCCATGCTGGGGCAAGCAGGGCTGGGGCTCATCCCCTTTGCCCCTGCTCCCCCGGGTGGTCCGGGCTTACATCAGTGCTGCCCGGCTGCGGCCACTTCTAGCACCAAGTGCACTGAGTGCGGTGACATTTGGTCCCAACGTTTCTCCGGACCCACCGTGACCTCCGGGCACAGGGATGGAGGCGCAGAACCCTGGGCCGAGCCCCTGGCATGGGCAGCAGCCCCTCCTCTCCCACCCCTCTGGGGCCTCCTCCATGGCCCTGGGGCCAGGTCTTGGGTCTGGTTGGAACTGGTGATGCCCAGGGATTTCCACCTTTCTCCTACGGGTCCCCAGCCATGCACCTCACTGTGGGGGGATGCTGCGGCTGCCCGCCTCCCTGCAGGGCTCACGTGGCCCCGGGCCGTGCCGTTCCTGCAGGGAAGCCTGGGGTTGGTCCTGAAGCACATCTCGGCCCAGCATGCGGGTCACCTTCACCTGGTGGTGCTTTTCTCCCCCTGTACCTCTGACACCGCTGTGGCAGGCGACCTGACCAGCAAACCTGGGAGAAGGAAGCTAGTGCGCTCTACAAAGAAGAAAGCAACTGATTTTTCTTAAGTGCTCAGATGAAAATTGTTGATCAGTGTTAAGACTTTTTTTTTTTTTTTCCCTTTTCCCCCTGCCCCTTTACGTATGTCCGTTTCCAACGCAGTCGCTGTGAAACCCCGAGCGGCCCCGGCAGGTCTGCGATGGCAGCGGGGGCGAGAAGGCAGGGTGCCCGCCGCAGAAGCAGGGGTGCTCTGCTGTGAAGTTCTGAGCCGCTTGTGCAGGGAGGGGCACACGCAGGTAGACACTAAGAGCTTTTGCCTTGGTTTATAACCCAATTTCCATCCTTCATTGCTTGCCTTCTGGAGCACTTAGTGCCCTGAAGAACACCCAAGAGTGGAGAGAATTTGCACTGCTCAGCAGACTCCACAAGTATCTTTGCTTTAACTGCTATAAAGCTCTGGGGTTTTTTTCTTTTTTTTTTCTTGTTCTTTTTTTCTTTTTTTTTTAGAAAAAATTATTTTATTTTTAAACACAGCAGAGTGCTACCAGGCTATCATCTTGGCACGTACTCTCTGGGCAGCCCTGTGAAGTTTCTTCCCCTCAGGGCTTCATCCACTGTCAGGATGTATCTGTTGATAAGATCTTTCATTTCCTGGGTGAACGGCTCAAAATCCTTTTGCTTAGCACCAGACCGCTTGAAATTCCCATCCCTGTTGTTCTCGACGCAGAGCAGTCGGTCCTCTGTCACTGTCACATTCAGAAACTCCACCATTTCCCTCAGCTTGGGGATGAGGCTCTGCTTCAGGTCCTCGTAGTGGACGACGAGCAGGCGCTTCCCGTACTTGAGCCAGTCCAGGACGTGGGAGGCCCACCAGGACGCATAGCTGTTCACGAAGTCAGGCCACTCTAGAGGACCGGAAAACCAGGAAAATGAGACAATGTTAGCTATTCTGTGTTCAACAGTTTTCCAAATGCTATCTTGTGCAACAAGGGTGGAGTTGCTGGGCATGGTCTGGCGTTGCTGGATGGGCGCACGCTGGAGAAGCCAGCACAGCTGGCTGCTGGGGTACGGCAGCTCGGCTTTGCAGCTTCTGCCACGGAGACAGATGATGCTGAACCCCGCTGCCACCCCGTCAGCAGGACTGCGCAGGCTTCATGGCCCCTAACAGGGCTGGGAGCGTCACCGAGCTGCCTAGGAGGGCGGGGGACAGGGCACGGCAGCGGCCGGGTGGGCAGAGCTGCAACTTTGCATCTTTACTCTGCCTTATCTGCAGGAGCTGAGCTCTCCGCACGCCAGCGGTGTGCGTGCCGGGCAGGCGGCTCCGCGCAGGGGCTGGGGGAGGACGGGGCGTCCCGGGGAAGAGTTCGACTGAACGCTGGTGAAGGGGTACGAGCAGGGAAGGCAGCAGGTCCCACTCGGATGGTGGCTTAAGCAAGGCTTTGCCCTGTAACTTCAAGCAGATTCTTTTACTTCTGTGGTTTTCCTACCCTTTTACCTCCATTTCAAATGTAGACTGAGAAAGAGACAGGTTTATTTTATATATATATATATAAACAAATAATAATATAGTAAAGTTTTTATTATGTAAATGCAGCATCAAGACACTGATTTTGGCTGGGGCCCAAGATGTTCCTGACTTCTAAATCTGTCAAATAACGTATCTGTCTGCGTGCTTTCCCGCCTGCTTCTGGGGAGTCTGGATAAGGAAATAGGATTAATAGGGAAGATTCTTCTGTTCTGGCACGGGGGAGGGATTTCGGGTCACCTGCCAGGATCACTGGGACAAAATTTACTGAATTATTTTCCCACCTTTGCCTTGGCCGTTAATGGCATCTCAATCTCTATTTGCTGTCTGTGATAACTTAATTTTCAAAGGGTCAAGATAGTCCTAGCTAAAGCTTTTGGGCTGGGTAAAGAGCGTTTGTTGCTGAAGTGTAACAATTTGTAGTTTGCAGTACAGGAAAGCCATTCCTTCCAGACTTTTTCTCTTTTCTAAGGGCTATTTTGTCTGGTTTTTGATGACTAGGTCTTGAGTTGTGACTGATGAAAGCTGATACGTGAACTTGGGAAAGAAATACGCTGTGACAGAGGACGCTTCCCCCAGCCCTGTGCTGCGTGGTTTGCCAAGCCGCAGCTGCAGTGCCTAAAACGCGCACGAGGAGAAATGCAAGCCGAATCTCTTCTCTGCTGCAGAGCCTGAATGCAGCAGTGTCTTCAGTGGGGAAAATGTAGTCATACCACCCAGCTTGCCAGTCAAATGCATGAAGCATGGCAGGCATATTCTGAAGTCTTTTCATGTGTTCAAGGAACACTGCATCTCAAGTCCCCTTATTGCTATTATCCTTATTTATCTGCAGTGCAGTAGCACCTGTGCAGTGCTGTAAAATTTCCTTCAGGAAATGTCATGCTCCATTGAATCCTCCAAATCTTAAATTAGATTTCTCACGGTTATTACATGCTGCAGGGGCAAATTTTCTTCACCTCGCATAGCTTCGCAAATGGGCTGTACGCAGGGGTGTTGTACCCAGACATGTTTTCTCTGCCAAACAGCGTGATGGCAGCAGCGTTGCTGCATGCCTGTGGCCGCAGCACTGGTGCTGCCCTACCCGCCTCTCCATGGCGGTGGATGTACCGCAAGACCACAACTACTCCCAAAGTGCAGGTCTGAGTGCTTTTGGGACTGATCTTGGCTGCGGTGGGACTCGGGTCCCACTGAATTTGTTTGCAGTGCTGACTCAGGTCCCGGTGCATTACCCCCGCCCCAGCATGCCAAGAAGAGAAGTTTCAAACTGTGTCCGAAGCGGCAGCAGGCTCCCTGCCCGCGCCGGGGCGTTGCGTTACCTTTGCTCTTCCAGTTGCGGTCGGTGGCGTACCCCAGGTGCCCGGCGTATTTCCTGTTGAACTCCGCCATCAGCGACTTGTACGGGTTCCTTATCAACAGGATCGCCGAGTCGAACATTTCGATCTCTGTCTTGCCGCTTTCATGTGTTTTCACACAGATGGTCCTTCGACTTCTCCAGTGGTCTTTTTCTCCTTTAAAACCTGTTTTACAAGACAGGATTGTTGGCTTTTTCGCTCGGTTATATGTCTGTGCCTTTTCATGCTCTAAATCATTTCCTACAGTGGTGCAAAACTGTTGTGAAAGTACCAGTCAGTTAAACCCATCACCCAGGACCTGGGACCAGGGCTAAATTTTATTCCTGGCCTGCCACTGGCCTGCAAGGCTTATTGGCTTTATTTGGTTGGGAACTATCTTCTTGTGTGCTTCTCCATGCCTGCTGTACGGAGGACCCGGTCCCTGGCTGGAGCCCCAGCTGCTGAGCGGGGCGTGCGCTGGGAGCCAGGCTTTGCTCTGCTGGGGAGGACCTCATCGGCACCTCGCTGCAAAAGGGCTGTTTTTCTCAGGGCCGGTGCTTGGCGCTTGCGAATATGGTGCCCCCTCAGGACACTGTCCTCCAAGAATAATTAGTAATATTTAAAAATTCACCCCTTGTGTTTCATGTGACCCTACTGAAGGGTCTTACCCTCAGGGTTTAGTCAATTTTTTTCAGTCAACTAGTCTTTTGGACCAGTCTATTAGATGGGAGCTGCACACGTGCATGTGCATGGCAGCACCAATGCAGGCGACATGCAAATTTTGCAAATCGAGAGCCTGGCTGTTGTCTGTGAAAGCAGCCGCCTGTCAGGCTCAGCGCTGCTGGAGCAGTCCCTGCTGCTGTCTGCACCACGTGAGACCGCTCGTTCCAGGCATGTGTTTAAATTTTACCAAACGTGCTGACAGCGCCAGCCTTTGCTGGCTCAATGCAGAAGGTTGCCAGAGCGAGTAAGTAAAGCTTTGTGCCTCGGAAAGGCTTTATGTGTCCCATCCCTCCAGATACGGTACCTTTGTTGTAGAGAGCTCCATCGAAGTAATAGCTTCCCGTGTAGTATCCCGTGGCGTGCTCTATCAAATGGCGAGCCCACGTATTCCCAGCCCCAGGAAAGCTTGACAGAGCAACGAACACTTTGGATTTGGTGGTTAAGAATTTCCTGTCTGTGCAGCGGGTGTCTGTGAGTACAGAAGATATTTCATTGTTAGCATTGTGGCTTTTTAATAATTCCACTGACAGCTCTTGATTACAGGGTTTATTGCTTCTTTCTTCTCTCTCTTACGAATATAGGATATCAATTTGAGTCCAGTTGTGAGTCGGCTACTTCCCAAAATTAATTCAGCCATAAGAGGCCAAAGAGATTATCCTCAGAAGAGGTTTTTGCTGGTTTTGTGTTAGACAACGCTTTTTTGATAGAGCTGTGGCAAACCATTGTACTTGCCAGCAAGTTGTGATAAAAGCCCCTTGATGCCTGTTTGCTAACGGCTATTTGCCTGGCAGGTTGGCTCTTCAATGAAACCCGAAATGTGCCATTATACCTGGAAATTGTGAGTTTTATAATGCAGGAGAACCGCCCCCCTACTGAAAGGAGCTGGCGTTCAATTAAACCCCCAGGCCGTCATTCCTCTCCAAAGGGCCCAAGGCAGCCACGAGCCCACGTTGCGTTAATCTCCCATTGGGGCTAGGCACCTTGTTTCTATACATGCTTTCGTAAATCCTAACCTTATTCTTAGTGTGCCAATAAAAGCAAGGATAGGATGAGAACCAATCTTGACCCTCTGTGATGATTCAACAAGAAGCCAGGAAATAAATTAGAAATTACTCTCTCCATTCTTCAAAGCAGCCTCTAGATGAAGGCATGGCTAGAAATGCCAGTGCAGTCCAGAGGAGGCTGCTACTACTGATCTACACAGATGTGGGAAGTAGTAGCAATTTCATGAAAGCAAGTGTTCTTCTTGCATGATCTTTTCATGTGCTGGTGTCTGCAGTCTACCTCTGAACTGGGAGATGGAGGAGAAAAAAGGGTGTTGGGTTAAAAAAAAGCCCAGCACCAATCCAGAAAAGTACTTAATTTGCTTAATTTTAAGTTTGTGAGAAGTTTCACTGAACTCAGTGCAAGTCATTGCATGGATAAAGTTGCTGGTGCCACCTAAATGGTTTGCTGGATTGGAGCCTTATTCTCTGCTTTATTTTCTGGCTTTGAAACATGTATGCAAATGAATATTTTAGAGGAAGATGGGGAGAGCAAAATTAAAATCTGCAGAGCTGCCTCGGTGGCTGCGTAACCTGGGGGCTGGGTGTGCGTTTAATGAGCAGGACTGGAAGCAGAGTCCCCAGCTGCTCAGGGTGCTGCATGGCTCGGGGTCTGCCTTCCCCAGGCTCTGCCTTGTTCTCTCCACCTGCAAAATAATTATATTTTTCCATGGCAAGGAGAGGCTGTGCTGCTTAATGAAAGAATGGAAAGATGCATATTTACCAGTGCAATTGCAAGGGGGGGATTTAGATAAGGACCGTTTCCTAAATTCCTGTGTTGTGATACCAACCATTGTGGCTAAGCCTGCTGTGAACTCCATCACTCTTACCCACTGCAGAAGGGGCGCAGGGGCTATTTCCAGCAGTGGTGGGTCTGGCCCTGGCACAACAAGGCTGGAGGTCATACCTTGCACAGGTGTCTGATAAACCAGGCAGTATTTTCCCTCGGCGGCGCTGCTGGCGTTGTGCATCCCGCTGCAGAGCAGCCCGTCTGCGCCGTCGTGCAGCGAGAAGCGCCCGGTGGGGTAGCCGCAGTAGCACTCCTGCCCTCGGATGACTGCCAAGGGAAACTCCTACGGAAGAGAGAAAATAGATCAGTGCGTAAATGCCGCGGCATCAACAGCCCGCAGGGAATGCTGCTGCTATACAAAGAAATATAAATCTTCACAAGGCCACTGTGAAGATCAAAGCAGTGTTTGATATATCATTGTAGAGCTCGTGCTTCTTATACTACTACTGTCTTTCATATGGCAATTTCTTAAAAATTGTTTTTCAGACACCAGCCATGTAAAGCTTGAAAATTCACAACATTCTGGTTTTTTTCATTATTCATAAAAATTATTTTATAATATTCCTGCAGCACCTACTATGAAATTCCACCTGCAAAACATCAGTGTGGGAAAAGTTGTTCTTATTTACCCCCAAAACGAGCATTTTGAATTGGATCATCTTTTGAACTTCCATTTATATTCCCCCAAACTGAGGAGTCAGCTGTTAAAAGGTTTGCCTTTTTACCAGAGCTTGTGTGGAGGCAACTTGCCCTTAAACTTAAAGAATTTAAGTGGAGAAGGAAATTTAGACCCACTAACTGCTGCAATCATGTTTAAAAATAGAAAGAAAAAAGTCAAGCCATAGAAGTATGCGTCTTAGTCTGACTTCTTCACAGTTTGCAAAAAATTACGGGGCACAGAGGGGCTGATACAGAATTTGAGAGCTACTGTGTATATTTTTGGAAAAACTCTTTAGAAATACGATACCAAGTAATTTTTGGTACATCTGTTCAGAGGGACTGCACCAGAAAGGGCAGAGGGGGACCTGCAGCGCCCGAGTGCAGCCGTAGCCGTGCCTGGGGCTGGGAGCGAGCTCAGGCTGAGCACGCAGGGTTAGCGCCGCTGCGCCTGGGCTGTCTTCAGCCACGGACACTTCTTGGTTTATGCTACCTTGCTTCTAGATAGGGAAACCTCATGTGGAATCCAGAGTGACCGCTGCAAATGACAGGTATCTCAGCAGAGTGTAAAATGTGCAAATACAAGAAAATTATAGGGAGTGTTCGTTGCAAGGAAACAATTCTCAAGGAAAATTTCTGGCTGTAAGAGGTTTCTTTTCAATGGATTCGATGAAAAGTAATTCAGGTTTTGGTGTACCTGTCTTACCCAAAACAGGCTGCAAAGCAGCGTTGCTGTGTGGTGGCAGAGCAGTGAGGCTGGGCTGATATGGATGAGAATTAAGCGAAGTTTGAGGGAAACGTGCTAATTATTTGCTGAAGAAATTAGCAGTTGCTTATGTGCTCAACAGGAAAGGCACACTTACTACTTTGCTGAAACTGGCCCTAAAATTCAGTCTTTCTCCTCTTTACCAGGAGGACTGGGGTTGCTTTTCCTTGGGTTTCCGAAGTCCCCCGATGGCTCGCTCAGCGGCGCGGGGGTGCATTGGCGTGCAGGGATGGGCTCGGCGCCGCCACAGAATGGCTGAAGGAAGCTCAGGGGTTATTCGAGTGCAGAGCATTCAGTTCCACCTATTTCATATCGATACTTTTTGCCTTTTAAAAGTCTTTTGGAGTCTGGGAGTGCCTGACAGGACTGCTGAGCAGCTTATCTCTCGCTTTTCCCCACGTGTTCATCCTCTGATAAGGAGTCAAATACAACACATGTGCCATCTGTGCCCAAACAGCCAACATTTGCTTAGCGAATGAGATACGACATTGTCAAAAACTATTTACAGATTTGATCCAAGGGCAAAATAGTTCTGTTTCTGCCTGCAAACAGAAATTTTTCCTTTACAATGAGGCAGTGTTTCTCAG
The DNA here is from genome assembly GCF_965183815.1 of Platalea leucorodia. Taxonomy (NCBI): domain Eukaryota; kingdom Metazoa; phylum Chordata; class Aves; order Pelecaniformes; family Threskiornithidae; genus Platalea; species Platalea leucorodia. Next base: position 12,081,370 of record NC_138838.1, on the reverse strand, counting down.
TTTGAGAAATTAGTAAGTGCCCTGGCTGTCAAACACAGCCTGGAATAAAAATGTACCTTGTACCTCGTGCCAAGCGGTACCCACAAGTGATTGACTTTTCTGGAAGGCTGGAGGTTTTGTGAAGAGACCTAAGCAAACGCTTCTCCGTACTTCTGCGTCCACAGAGGCACTGGTCAGTACGGTGCCGCCCTGCAGCCGCTCCGCATGCGGTGCAGGGTACCGGGGGTGCGGGGTGCCCGGGCCCTTCCCCGGCTGTCGGGCTGCCCCGCGCCCGGGCAGCCCTCCTGCTGCTCCGGCAGCAAGTGGTTGGAGGAAGGGGAGAAACGGGGAGCGGGCTTCACAAGTGAGAGTTTCAAAGTTTCAGTGATGGCAGCGCATGCGCTGAAAGAAGCACGACAGTAGTGCTGGGAATCGCACCAGGATCCACAGCGTCGGTGCAAAGCGCTGTAATCAGCCGGCTGATTATTCGGACCGTGCATCTACCTGATGCAGTGCATGAAGTGATTGCAAAGTAACGTATTCAGTCTTCACTTTCCATCAGCATTTAATCAAAACTACAAGCCATCCGCTTTGCTCACCTGTGTATTTAATGTAAGCCCCAAGCTGTGGTTACGGCTTTAAGCAACCATGTAACTTTTAAGTGCAGGACTAGTCCTCAAGCTCAGCACACACAAATCTGTGATGCTTCGCTTTGGTTAAATGCAAAACCTGCAGGTCTATGAATAAGCATTTTTCTGCATTGAGCTTTAGAGCATGCATTGCCAGGCTCAGGTGTCCATCCTGTGAGCTGTAATTCAGTGAGAGCTGATGTCAATGGAATATTTACATAAGAATTTGTTAGATGAACCCTCAACAGGTAGTTTAAGTGCTGTAAGGAAAGCAATCATTCTCCAATAGCAATGCAGATGATGTGATGATTCAATCACTGACTGTTTTTTATTAGATTGTATCCAAATTAAGAATTATGAATAGATTAAAAATACACTTATCTGGTTCTACTCTGATTACTTTGCTAAATTCATTTCTTTTCCAACTTCCTATACTAACTATCCTACCTGATGCAGTTAAATTTTTTCTCTCAATCTACCAAAAAGAATAAGAGATGGGGGGCTAATCATGGAAAGAAATTTGTCTCCCAAGTAAAAATGATGGGTTTGGTTTATTTAAAAATGGGCATGTTCATTTTGCAACAAACCTAGAAGTCATTCTTCAAGTTTTCATTGAACTGGATATTCTAAGAGCAAAGAATAAATACCATAAAGCCAATCACACCCTTGTTTTACACTGTGATCTCTTGAGGCCAGGGGACAATTCCTCAGTGCGCTGTTATACCCAGCGTGACCCTGATTTGAAATATTTCTCTCTCGCAGCTGCAATAAAGTCAGCGAGGCTGTGGTTATCTGTGCCAGCTGAGGTTCTGGCCTACTTATATTTGTTTTAATGTGTTTAAATAAAATCTAAATGAAGGTATGAAAACACTCTGTATGAATTCTACAATGGGTTTTGGATCAAAATCCCAGGAGTCTTTTGTTTATGGGTAAATAATGGCATGTAGCTACATCTGGAATCCAAACTAGCAGGCCTCTTTTTGAAATTAGAAGATTGCTGTATTCTGTATATTGTTGTATAAAGAAAAGAAAAAGCATCTTAGAGCTAGTAGTGTTCAAGTGTGCAAGCTTGCTGGCATGGCTTTTGGATGCATTGAGATGCTGGGGTTCTCTCCTCAATACTTCGTGTTCTTCCAGATTTTATTCGTGTTATCATATATAACTGCATACAGCAGCTGAGTGGTGAAAGGACTGTTTATTTAAAAATATAAATTCAAATGGAGACGGCTCATTTAGTATGCAGCTTGGCTTATACAAGAGCAGATATGAAAATTATGGCTTCTAGCCAAGGGACCTAGCACAGAAACATATTCATGGATCTGTGTTGTGGGGTGATAATGGGTTGCTATTAAGCCATGTCATCACTCTGTTAATTAAGAAAGAAACTGATAATTAAGGGTACTTAGCAGGTTTCATCTGGAGTTGTTACCTCAAATTCATATCTCAAATGCTTCCAAGGGCTGGAGCTACCATTTCAGTTGCACAAAGCAATTTGCAAGGCTAACAAATAAATATGGTATGCCTCAATTTGCTTTTCTTCTAAGTCCCAAAGAGCAAAAGACTTATTCATGTGTTTAACTTCAAGCATCCCACTGGTTCCTTTTAAAAGTTTTTTTCAGGATACATAGAAATTGGTGGGATAATTCTTTTCAGCGTAACAGGCTGGACTAAAATGCCAGTGCCTTCCTGATTTCAGGAGGGCAAAGTTGTTGCTATCGGCTAGGAAGTTGCCTATCCTATTTTGAAAGGAAAGGAACCCAAGTTGGGACAAATGTTTGCAGTGTCGGAATAGGACTTGGTTTGGTATCTAGAGTTAAAGCGCAAATCGGTGTGTAACAACTGGACTTGTGGATATGCAATTGCTGCTGCTTCAGTGGAGGGAGACCTTGCCAGTCTTTGTGTTGGCAAATGTTCTCTAGTAGTCGCTTTCCAAAGGGTAGCATGGTGCCTAGCAGGGCTACAGCAGCGGGGGAAGGATAAGCAAGTTGTTACCTGCACCGTTTTAGGGAAGGAATAAATGGGAGAGGTACCAAACCTTTTCTTTGCCTTCCTTCAGTACCTTTTCCTCTTAATGTTACCCTTTCTGCAGTCCTCTCCATGCCCCCTGTGCAGAAAGCATCTGTTTAGATAATCCTTCACAATATCTGGTTTGCTGATGGCTTTCTCACACAAGCTTCATCAAGGAAATATGCATTGACTCTAACTCTGGAGAGGCACCGGCTGTTCTGCAGAGATGGACAGTTTCCTCCGTCCCGCTGCTCTCCTCTGTCCTAGTCCCGTTCGAATGTCACACTAACGTGGTACGTTTTTGGTTGTTTTTTGTTTTCCTATCCTTCTCGGTCACCGGTAATTTCAGATGCTTCCACTTTTTGGCTGCATGGCCAGAAAACCTTGAAGGAACTACACTCCTGAAAGTGCACTTATTTAGAAAAGTCATCTCCCAAAACCAGAATGGCATGACTGTGCTTAAAAACATTGACCTCATGTTTGAGCACATCTGAAAACAACTTCTCCAGATAGATACTTCATATCGTTCTCCCAGATAGAGAAGCAATAATTAATTGCACTTCATCAGTAAATATTAATACAATGATGCTACATGTGGGTAAACTGACACAGAAAGATCAAGATTTTTCTTTCCACCATTAAACAATAGATTAATGGCAGAGCTTGGAAAGAATTGCTCACGAAGTCCTGCTTTACTGAACATTTATATGCATAGAAGATGTGAGAGCGTGTTTGTATGCATGTTTGTAAGGTGCTATACACAGGGTATGTGGGTGATTCACTGCAATTCGCTGCACGAAGTTAATTCCATGATGCATTCTTAAAACACTGATGAGCTGGTATAGAGGATATGTTGACTGGGAAAAGCTTTCCCACTCTGCCTAGTAATTAAGAAGATTTGTTGTTCATGCCTTAATAGTTTTAATCAATTTTGTGATGCTAGAAAACAAAGTAATTGAATGTTCAGTTTAGTGCATGAGGCTGAATGTGGCTGCAGGCTAAATCTGACCACACAGTGAACCCTCCTCTGTCCAAAAACATAAGCCCCATCGGAGTGGGGAGGAAGGGAGGGAACAAATCACAGCAACAGCCACTAAAGCAAGGGTTGCCCTGGCCAAATGTTCCCTCCTGTGAAGACACCCGAGTCCATCAAAGTCAAACTCCTTCAGTTCTTAAATCCATGGTCTTACTCTGTGACAAGTGTGGAGGATGAGCGAAGGTGATGCTTCAGGCCAAGAGCGTGCACCAGGAGAGCAGATGTTAGCATGCCCTTCTCTCCAAAAGCCAATAAGCACACAACTGACTTTGTTTGTTGCTTTCTTGTAGTCTTGATATATCGGTATGAAATAGTGCAATGATTCCATTTTAAATTAAAATAAACTAGATTTAAATAACATAGGTTATAATGAAAGTGGTATAAATTCTTCTGGTGTGGAAAAAGACACATTTGTATAAAAATACCAGGAAAGTCCACCTGCGTTCAGTGTGCTTATCTGCTAAAATTTTTCTTTGGCAGCTTTTTTTTTTTTATATTTAAGATTGTATCCCATTCCTAGCCAACACGGTTACACACTGGTGTAAAAATTGTGTGTAGCTACCTCAGCATTACATCCTCTTGTTCGCTATGGCAATGCCTGCTGCTGCACCATCAAGGAGCCCAAGACCAAAGGGATTGCTTTGGAGGGGAGCACCCAGGGCTGTGCAAAGTGGAGGGCGCTGGGGCTCGCTTCTCCCTGCCCTGCACACGCGTGGCTCCCCGAGATCTGAGTGGGGACCAGCTCCCCGGAGGGCACTGGAGCCACATTTCAGGTGCTGCCAGCCCACATCCACCCTCTGGCAGCGTGTCTCCCCATGGGCTGCGTCCACCGAGACCTCCCCCGGGTCAGATCTGGCTCTGGGCTTGGTTTGAATGTGACACAGAAATGGTATCGATTTCCTCACGGTCGATATTTGTCACTTAGAACGGCTTTTCTGTGCATCACATTTAGTGGCATCACTCTGACGGCTTTCCCTCCCGCCTTCCCCACTCGAGAGAGCGGATGGACCAGATGCATCACTGGGTATTTACTCTGATGAGTTTTGCCCTTTAGAAACTCATTTACAAATTCAAAGCTCTAAGGCACTAATCTCTGCTATTTCCTTAGTAGATTAAAATTTAAAATAACAAAAAAGAAGAAAGGATGTGAAATGAGAACTGTTCTTACTTTCTTGGAGCAAAATTCAGAGCACATCTCCACCGTCAAATTGGGCTGTATCAAAGAGGCTGGAAAGGTGTCTGTTAAATTTTCTGGAGCTCTAAAACATCCTCGATAGATAACATTCCTCCCTGCAGGGATATGAAATAGGTTTCTCTTGAGAAAACAATGTCCGTAGTATCCTGCCTCTTTCACAAAGAACAATATTAGGTTCAGAAGCTAAAAATAATAAAATAGATCTTATATTCCAAATGCTGTAGAAATAAGAGAAACCATGATATACGCTAGAAAAAATGTGTTGCAAATTCTGTGGTATTGAAAGGAGCACATGCCTTTAGCTTTGTACTAACCACTGAAAGTAGGCCTGCAGCAAAGAGTTTAAATTAAATTCCACCAGTGGAGGGCATTGCTATTGTTTGCAAGTCCCAGTTTTCTTTTGAAGGCATGCTTTCCCCTGAAAGACTTAAAAGCCCCGATAAAGATCTACAAAGCTTCCCGTGATCTGCACCAGAAAAGGAAAGGAATTTCAATGAATCCTGAAAGCCCCCACAGGGACCCACCTTCCTGCACATCTGCTCAGCTGCTGAGCTATCCCTCTCCTCTTCCCACTCTTTTCTTTTCAGGGCAAGGGAGTTTGCTGCAGCCTTCGCCATCTAAACTAGGCTTTTGTAGGCTGTTCAGGGAGAACAGCTTTCTTCAAGCCTTGAGCATCAGCCTCTGATCTCACCTGCTCCTGTATAAATGCCACAGAGTTTGGCAGGATTGCTCCATTTTTTGCATCACTGTGACTGAAGTCAGGATTTGGCCCAAATACTTGTTACAAGCAGCAATACATTTTTCCCTCCTGCTTAAGAGAGAAATGTCCCCTGTCAGACCCAAACAAAAACCCAAAGCTCTCATGGAAACTCACTGCCCCAGGTGAGGCCATGCATTTGCACAGATGAACTAATGGTAATGAAGAAAATAACATTGTGTGGCTGGTTAGAAAAAGAAAAAAGGCTGCATGTTGTACGGCACTTCTGTAATTCTTAGGATTTTGTGGGCTTTACAAAGGTGGAAAATGCGTTTACTTCATTGCTGCGTACTCTCTATTGACAGAATTTGCCTAGCATGACTCAGTAAGGAGAAAGGTGGATTTGGGAACGAATTTGGGTCGTCTGAGTCCTGGTCCGCACCCACTGGCTACCTTAAACAATACTCAGCAGAACCGATGTGGGGAATGTATGGGATGACAGGAGAGATGCAGTGCAGTTTTGAAGGAAATATTTGGTTCTGCATGGATTTTCTGGCAGAAGGGCCCAGCTTCTCCAGCATGAGCCAAGAGCAATCTAAGGAGCGGCTGCTTAAATATTGTTCTAATAACTGTTCAAACCAGTTACTAGAAGCAATGCTATATCTTTCGGATCACTCAGGAGATATGAAAATATAATGACTCTATGCAAGTTTGGGGAAACGGGAGTCTCCCTGAGACCAGATCACTGCAAGCACAGCACCAAAGAATAAAGGAGCAGAAGCTTTTTGGCTTCTCAGAATGCTCATGAAAGACTTCCTACTAAATCTCACACTAATATTTAATCCCTGAAACAAAATGTTTATGAACACGTTTAGAGTTGTCTCAGCAGGTCAGGAAGAAAGCTTGAACTGCCCACGCCGGCTCTGGGGAGGGAGCAGGGTTTGCAGAGGAACCCCGGGTCACACTGGAAATGTGCTGTATTTACGTCGTCTGCCCGCTTTCTGGGGAAGAATGGCTGAATCCTGCCCCGAGGAAAACGGCGCTCTGTGCCCCAGTGATCCCCGGGCTGCAATAGCTGCAGACTTTGAGCTTCGTTGCATTTAATGCGACATGGGGGCACGAGTCCTGCGGCGCAGGAGCTGCGCAGCTCACGGTGCCCGGGGAGCCAGGGTGGGAAGGGGGAGGAACAGAGAGAGGAGCCGGCAGCCAGCAAACCCCCTGTCTAGGAAGGTTTAAATGGAGATGCCGCTGGATCTGCTCTGCATAAGGAGAAGCCTTATGCGAAGTCTGTTTGCTGTATTGCATAGTGTAAATCACGGACGCTGTTACAATTTCAGAGTTACTTTCCAATATACTTGTTCATCGTGATTAATACTTCTGTTGGCCTCTCAGCTAGCTTGTGTCAGTGGGATTCTTCAAACAGTCAAGTATCAGGTATTACTAAGGGCAAACAAAATACAAATCTAGCTCCAGGCTAGACTAGTTTGATGACTAATTCATTAATACTTAAGAAAAAAATAAATGCCGCCTTTTCCTGTGAAATATGTATATATATTTTATGCTGAAGATTTAAACAGTGATGCATGTCCCGGGAAACCTGCCAATGTGCCTGTCAGCCTGACACTAGCAATTTAGGTCTGTGTACCTTTGATATATAATTTATATGTAGCTGGGTGGATTATTGTACAAACCTTGACTTGTCTTTAAGAAGAAATGAAGTACCATCAATACTGGCACAACCTAAGGTCTTGGTGCTTCTTCTCAGCAAATAACATCCGTTAAGGTCTTGTGAGCTTGCCAAAAGTAAAGACTGCTCAGCTGTTTAGATATTATATGTGCTTTGTGTTGCCCCAAAGGTTTATCTATTGTATCTCCTGTGGTAGCTAATTGAATGACAAGTAGAGTAAGTGTTGTCATCTAAAGATGAAACAAAAATCCCAGCCGCCACTAGAACAGAAGTCCTTGGAAGAACAAAACAACGTGGTCTCATTTCTCTCACTTAGGAGAGAGATCGGTGTGCGTCTCTCTCTGGCCTCTACTTATTCTCCTGCTGCAGTCACATAGCAATTATTTTGCTTAGGATCATTTCTGAGCTTAGGGTGGCATCGATACGAGTGCTTTTCTGCCCTTCCCTTGTAAGGCACCCGCTTCCAGGATTGTTTCTTAAACACGTGTGGGTTTCTCCCTCTGCAATGGTTGCGAAAGGGAGTAGCTTTTCAGCTGAAGTTCTGCTGCTGTTGCAATCGCTCTGCACTGTGTTTTGTTTCTTCCCCGGTGACACTAACTTTCTATGTGGCAGCCCTGAGGCAGCCGCGCCAGGCACATCTCACCGCTCCGAGGCAGTGAGCGGAGCTGCTGTTTCAGGGAGGGAGCCGGGGACAGGACCAGCAGCAAATGGACATTGTGCCCCATGGGCACCTTTGTCCTTTGCCGTTTCAAACTCTGGTGACAAACGGAGCGAGAGAGCAGCAGGGACAGCCCACGCGCTCAGCCCGGCCATGGCATCTCTCCCCCGTGGGGCGAGCATCCCTCCTGGGGAGAGCGGCCTCCTCTCTCCCGTCACACAGCCACTTACGTCGTCTCGCTCCTGCCCGCAGCTCCTCCACCCTGTAGACAGAGAGCCGGTTCACCCCTCCGCAGACAGAGCCCTTTTCCCCCTTGCACTCGCTGTTGCACTCCTCAGGCTTCGAGGCGGTCGCTGGGAGCTTGTTCCCGCAGTAGCACTCTGCTCCGTACGCCAGGCCTGCGTAGGTGTAAGCCCTGCGGGGAACAAAAGCAGGCACTGTTGGTACCGGCACCCCATCTATTCCCGAGTTTATACCTAACGAAGGCAGGAGCCTGTCCCCCGCACAGCGTACGCTTCTGCTGCCCTGCTCCAGGGAGGCAGCCGGCCCCGGGGACCAGCATGGCCTCTTTGAGGGGGGCAGCCACCTCACACTGCAGGCGACGGCAGTGGTGGTCAGAGTCAGCCCGGCACAGCCTGCCCGGGCCCGGGGCAGTCCTCGGGAGGGCGAGGTGGGCTTTGCCTCCTGATGTGGGTGTCTGAGCGACAGCCCCGTTGCCAGCTGTGCAGACGTGCTCGTGCTGTTCCCGCGGGAGCACAGCTCGCCTTCACCTGCCCGGTGCTGCGGACGTGATGGCCTTGCCGCTGGGGGTGATGCCGCCCCCACCCAGAGCTACCGCTTCAGGTTTTGATCAGAAATATTTAGGATGGTTTAGAGTAATAGAGAAGAAAAGCCCCTTTCAGGGGTTCTGTTAACTGGCATTTAGAATTGGGCATTTTGGATCCAGTCAGGCAATTTTCAAACACTCAAACCAAGGTGAGGCCATTGCTCGAACAGCAGGCCCAGGGCTCGCTGCCTCTCCCGAGGCGCCCAAGCCATGGCCTGCTTCCCGCCACTGCGCTGGCTCCGGGAACGGTCGCTGCAGGCTGCCAACGCCTCCCACGCCATGTGAAACCACGGTCTTGTCCGGGTGGGCTCACGGCGCGGGAGCCGGCGCTTGCATGGAGGCAGCAGCCTGCGGTCACGGTGTGTGGACCCTTGGGTCCCCTTTGCAGGGCGAAGCGCTCCCTTGGGCCTCTCACACCAAAGGCAAGCGTGCATCGTGCCCACACAGGGTGCGTGAGGGTCCCCCTGGCCAGACCCCACAGCTGACCCCTCTGCTGGCTGCACCAAGCCAGGGCCTGGCTCTGTGTCCTCCAAAAAGTGTCTGACGAGGCCTGACGGTCTGTCCATCTGGGAAGAGGGTATAATTTCCTCCACCAAAGGGACAGCTCCGCCTCGAGCATCTTTGTGTGGCTGCAGGGGTCTGGGTTGGAATGGGAGGGTCTGAAAGCCAGCGACATGAGGTTAAGCTGCAGTCGGGCACCCCTAAAGCAAAGGGCTCCACGTGTACTGCATTGCTCTACGGACCAAAGGAAGAAAATGTCACAGGAATAGCTCTAAATTGCATTGTTTCTTCTGCTTTCTCTTGTGCTTGGGAGCAACACAAAGTCTTTTTCATAAATATTTTCATATAGCCCTGCCCCAGGTACTCATGATAGTCCCTGGCCCTTGCCCTGCCGTGGCTGACCAGGGCAGGCAGCGCGGCGGCAGGAGCTGCGCCTGCCTGTTCCCCCACGACCGGCAGCTCCCAGGCTGCAGTGGGAACAGCCCCGCTCCCTACCGCGCACCCGGTCATCTTGCTCTCTCCTGGTTCTGGGAGTGCTGGTTTGTTCATAGTTTTTTTAATATTTTAGATCAAAGATTTGGGCTAGAGGGCAATATCTAGAAATATCTAACAAAGGTTATCTAACAAAACAGTAATTTTTGACCAGGACAACAGAAAATATATTGTAAGTAGCCATGCTATAATAAAGAGGATAGGCAGCAGTGAAATAGTCCGCTTTAAGCAAGATAGCAGAGCTACACCATGCCTGAAGGTATGAGATAATCACAGTTTTCAGAGATGCTATATGTTTAACATATGCATGCTTTTCCCATTTCAAATTCAGTTCCACTTACTGTCAGAAAAGAGAAAACTTGCAGTGAAAAAATACCACTCACCTCTCAGCACAAGCTTCCTGGCAGTGAGATACTGTCATTTTTCTTAAGTCATAGAACACAGCTCCCTTCAGTGTCCTCTCCCTCGAGTCATCGCTGAAGCATCCCATGTAGGTGCCTGTGTGCATGCAAGACCAGAGTTAGGCAGCGCACACGGGATGGAGACGGGGGAGAGGGAAAAACCCATCCAGCGGCGATTCAGTGCCCTAAGTTGCAAGCAGGGCTGTATTCGATCAAGTCACAACCTGTCTGGGGTCCTGCCTGCTCTGCGGACCTCTCTGCTGGTACCGAACCTTTGGGGGTACTACTGAAGGGGTAAGCTCAGATGGCCAGTGGAAAAGAACAGAAGGGAAATTAGACTCTTGCCTTACCCAGGTTACTTTAAGCAGGCCTGCCTTTGCAGACCCGGTGTCTGCAACCGCCCTGGTGCCGTGGTTCCCATGGGCAGCTGCTGGCTGCTCAACTCCCTTCGGCGAGAAAACATGGCGAATTTCTAAAGTAAAGGAGAAGGTGGGCTTCAAAATGATAAAAGCTTTGAGAAATCTTGTTGGATTTCTCCCAAGTTTTCTTGAAAATCTCTAGTTGAGAATAAGATGGTGCAAGAGAAATATTAAGAAAATCAATTTTCTTTGGGTACATGGAGTATATTAAAGCTATAATGGAAAGATAACTTCAGTCTTAACTAGGCGGCACTGTCTAGCTATCGCATTGAACTATCTCTTTTTCTCTGGCACGAATGAATCTTTTAAAATACGTCTTGCTTTACTTAGCATATGAAAGATAAATATTTCTCTTAGACTGCATCCTATGTTAAGCCTCTTTGTTGTTGTCAGAAACAAAATACTATAAAAATCCAGTCCATGTTTTAATATATGATTGGAAGGATGATGTAGAGTCCCTCTATTATACAATGATTTTGTCTATATAAGTACATTTTATCATTAAAATATGAAGGAAGAAAGGAAATTTGATTTTAGAAGGAGCAGTATTGACATGATAACACAGGGAAATTAAATAACATGAGCTGTTGATAGGAAGAGAATATACGATGAAAAATGAAACTAAAAAGCATTATATTAACAATAAAATAGTCCACAAGAAAAAGAAAGTTCAGGCCACTCTAACAGAGATTTTGGGGCTAGGAATAATAAATCAAACATTTGAATATTGCAAACACAACAGCAGATTCCAAGACCTGCACATTGGTAATTTGCAAACATGCAATTAGAAAATTCACAAGCTGTTAACGAGATGGGCGTCACACACCTGCAATGAGGACGTTCTACATTTTACTGGAGACTTTTGACTTGGGTACTTTGCTTCAAACCAGCAGCAGCAGAAAACTCAGTGTGTGGGGCCAAAGAGCCCGAGTCGGGAGGCACGGGCAGGCCAGGCGACACAGGCAGCGTCTGCCCTCCTCCCTGCCTCCCTCCCACGCTGCCGCCAGCCCGGCAGCGAGATCTCATTCACGTCCTCCTATGAATGAGTCACGGAGAGACTCCGCGGTCTTAGAGCCGAACGGCACGTCAGCGATCCAATCCCTGTCACCTCTGCATCCCGTGCAATGGCGTAACCGGGCCGGGGAAACAGTGCACACCCCATCAGTACACCCAACAGTACACACACAACACCCAACAGTACACACACAACACCCAACAGTACACACACCCGAGGGGAAACAGTGAAACACCCCATCCACTGGAAGTGTTATAACAGAAAACTTTCATTTTTTAGCTAGCAAATTCCTGTTTTCATTTGTTGCACTAATAGTATTTGCCAGTCTCCCTGGCAGGATAAGATGTGGTCCCTGCCCTGAGCCACTTGCAATGTGAGCAGGCAAGATAGCTTGATGTGGAGACGAAAAAAAAAGGACTTGAATTTTCTCACCCAAGGCCACACGATCCTGGGTGGACACAGAGCAAGGCAAAGCGAGCTGGGAGGTGTTCACAGGAGCAGATTGCCATCATTTTTGTCTCAGGTTAAGGGTCTGCCCTGGCGAAGCCCGCTGAGGGCTGGCTTGCAATGCCCCTGTGTGAGCGGGGGCAGAGCGGCCGTGCCGCGTTGGGAAGCACAGGCGTTGTTAGGATGGCACCGATGAGGAATGCGCAAACACAGCCTCCGCAGCAAGGCAAGGTGCCGCTTTACTGAGCGGGAACCACAGGGCAATGCTGAAACTTTAACAAGCATTACAACCACGGAGGAGTTCATTATATCTTGGAAGGGATCCATAATGAAATAACGAGCCAGCAAGTTTACTAGGAGAAGGGGTGGTGGGGGGGGGAAGATAAAATGCCCTACATAGGTAGTTAAATTTTTAATTGATAATAATTTCCAAAGGCATTCCAACGCTTGTTAACAATGCTGTTATTAATAATGTCACTTCATGTTCAGTCAGATATTCAAATGATGCCTATTTGAATCAACATAATTCAGTGGGATGTAGCAATAAATAGTCCTTCTGGCTCCTCTGGGTCAGCAGTTAGAACTTGAGCAAGGCACTAGCTTAACGGCTGATAGGGGCAGTAGCCTTAACTAACTTTATGGATGATTTTCAAAATTAACCTTTTTGGTTTTAATTGAAGTTTTTAAAGGGCAGGTTCATACTCTACCTGGTATTAGAGTAGCTCATAAAGACTCACCACATTTCTCTACTTTTTATCTATTCTTTCACTCATCGAGGCGGGGGGGAAACCACCAAACACAGGGGGAAGTGGAGCAGCCCAGGCAGCTGCAGTCTGTGAAGGGAGAACCAGGCGTGCTGCCTTCACACCGGCAGGGATGGGGAAGAGGCAAAGCCAAAGGGCTCGTGGGCACTCGACGCGTTCAGCGAGCCAGGTTTACTTCACGGAACCCACCGAAACCACCTGTGCTGCCAGAGCACGTGCAGCGTGGAAGCACAAATCACAGGGCATCCCGAGCAAGTGAGCGTAACGTGCTCTATTTTATTGTATTGCTTTTTCTCCTCCCTGGCCCCCTCAGATCTCCCGGCACGGAACAGCAAGCCTGCCCAGGCAGCACCCTGCCTGCGCCCCTCCTGGGTACGTCGTCAGCTTCTGCTGAGCAGCTGAGACCAGGGTGTCTGCTGCTTGCAGAAGAGTGAAAAGGTAATACTTTGTGAATGTTAAATATTGGTTTTATGAGGTACAGGTAGAAAAGCGGTAGCTTGGAGCGTTCATGTGTTTCTTTTCTACAACTGCCTATGAAGAGCATATTAAAGTAGGCAGCAACCAGTGTCAGCGAAAGACGTGTTTGCTGAGGGTGAAGGTGCGTCTTCCCCCCGCAGAGAGCCAGCGGTGTCTGCGTCCAGCCCTTGGGGACAGGGCCCCTCCTCAAAGCTTTCCCCTCCCCTGCGCCAGGCTTGGTCACTGCTGCGCAGGATGGAGTAGCTGCAGCCTCGTGTTTCGTGCTAGTCCAGGGGCTGTCGTTAGGCTCTGAGCACCCAGGCTACGTGCTCGGGGCAAGTCATGAAAGGCAGTGGGGTTCTGTGGGAGACATCTGCGCTTTGCGGCCTCTCTTCTCTGCTACCAAAACCTGCTAGCAACGGGTGTTATGGAGCGCCTGTGGAGCACTCTTGGAAGCTCCAGCGTGGTGCTTCAGGTAGCTCCGGCGGTTACAGTTTGCCTGACTGGCGCTGTGTGACTCATCTCCCATACACCATTACTGTCACCTTCTTGTTCCCATTTCTAACAATTCACTCAGTAGGAGTCAAGAGGTGGCACCCATTTTGTGGGATTTTTGCAGAAGGTACCCCTTTGTTTGGGTAAATTTATTCAGCAAACTAAAGAGCAGTTTAGTAATGTGGTGTCTAGTCATCCAGATCCCGTTCCTTTTTTTATTATCGGTGAAACATCTTCAAGAACAACTAGTTCTAAAAAGCAATGGATCAAAGATTGCAAATGATAATTTGATGCTGTAGCTTTGAGAGCATGGTCGGTCACCTAGCTCGAATCCTGATGCTTTCTGTGTTGGGCTCCTCAAGGGGCCACTCAGCCTTCGGAGGTGACTGCAGAGCTGGGGCTCCAGCTCTGGCTGAGCACCCAGCTTCGCGCACCTCCCTGGAGCGCGTCGCGGGCCCGGCGAGGGGCTGCCGTCCCAAACTCGCCTGGGACGATGCAGCTCTCTGTGGTGGGTCATAAGGCTATAAAGCCATGCAGGAAATGTGAACATCTACAGATTCCTGTTTTGCTTCGTTACGTGGTCTGGATAATTGTTTCTTAAAAGCTTTCCTACTGAACAAACGAAAGCAGTCCATGCGTGTATTTATCAGCAGCAGTTAGGGCAGCAGAATCAGGCTCACACTGAAATGACCTCAGATTTCTGTCAAACCTGAATTAATGGCTTTCCATTTGGATTGGAAAACGTACAGTTTTGTATGCTGTGCTCTGGCCGCTGATGGACTGCACCCGTGCAGCGATGTGAATTCCCCTTGCATTCCCCTTGGCCTGTGGCAAATTTCCAGCAAACTTGCCAAACACCAGGAGTTTGTCTCCAATCCAGGAGTTCTCGTTTCATTGTGGTGGTGGTTTGGCACTCAGTAAGGGAAGAAGGGTTGTACAGCCCACGTCTGGTCCCCTTAAGGACAGTGTGTTTGCAGAGGTGGTCACAGAGCGCAGGTCAGGAGCAGCACATGTTTGCAACAGCAGAATTTAGTATATGCTAGAAAGCTGTGACAGCAAGGAGGCACTTCTAGACTTAAAGTATTGTGTGGTTTTGGATAGTTAATTTAATAAAACCTGCTTTTAAAGTGTTCCCTGTTCTGAGAAAGAAAATCAATTAAACAGTGTTCATCTCTACCTGCTGGAAGAGAAAATAATTTAAATTAGGGAAGCATATTTCACTGTCTGGGCTTCCATTCAATCAATAAAAATACATTTTTGGAGGAAGTTACAGCTCATGACCAGGGACGTCAGGATCATACTTTGGCCTGTGCATACGCTTAAGAACTGGCTTGAAAGTGGTGACGAGCCAGGAGGAAGGCGTTTCTGCAGGCAGACTTTGTGATGCTCACCAGTCTCTGCCCGGGATGGTCCTAGGAGGAGGTGCAGTTTATGTGCGTGACAGAAAATGGGGCAGGGGTACATCCCTTACCTTTGTGTTCAGCAGCGTGCTTCATTGCTTTAAGTCCTGCTGTTTGCATGGGCTCCTGGTCGCTGATGAACCTGTGAAACCACCTTCTTCTCAACTGCCTGAGCTCCGAGTTGCGGGACACAAGCCACCGCGGGCTGTGCCGCTGGTCCAGGGCCGGCTCCTGCAGCGCGTCCATGCCCACCAGCAGCCTGGGACCGGGGCGGGGGTTTTGCAGCATCCTTGGGTCTACGATCCCAACCCCAGCCATCCCGTCTGGCACCGGCAGGGCCTGATTAGTGGAGGTCCCACGTGAACCTTGCTGGATAACCAAGCGGGTCCGCTGCAGCAGCAGGAGGCTGCCAGCCATCAGGTAAGCTGCTGTGAGGAAGAAGAGCAGAAACTGGGTCCGACGGAGAAACTTCTGTAGCCTGAAGAAAGCTTTGGCCATGCCCTTACTGGAACAGGGCCCTTCACACCTCCCGACGGGCCCCTGAATCTCCACCTGGCCGGGCGCTGGTTCCTCCCATAAGTTCAGCCCATCACTTCGGTGCCTTCTCCTGACGAAAAGCCTTCTCCTCGGTCGGCCGTGGTGGAGACAGCAGCCTGGCGCGGCACAGCCGCCGGCCTCAGGCGTCCGGCTGGCCGAGGGGCTCCGCGCATACCTGGGGTGACGCCATCGTCGTGCTCTGCCGAGCTGCCTAACGGCCGATGCTGAAACCTGAAATACCAAGGGGGGAAGGTTGGTCCACGTCCAAAGAGAAAACACCCGTCATCAGGGTGACTTTCCCCCACCCACCCCTTTTTTTTTTTCAGCCAAGCATTTCTCCATCTGTTGTTTATAATTATGCACTTTAAAAACTATAACCCAAAGAGAATGATTGATTAAGCAGAAGCTAGTTTCAGATCTTCAGCCTTACATCTTTTTTTTCTTTTTTCTTTTAACTTGGAATGCACAAGAAATACCTTTATGATGAGGTTATTTCTCTTGGGATCTTTGGAAAAAAAGTTCTTTATTTTCTTTTGTCAATAGCTAACATCTCCATTCTTTGTCACTGGCTGGAACAGGCAGCCACAGTATAGGCATCTTTTTAGGAAGGTATTATCAAATTCCTTCCTTTCAGCGAAACAGTAGCTAAGCTACAAGTGCAGATCAGAAGGAAACAGCAGTGTGGGTGTGTGGGGAAAAAAAGAAGTTGCATCAGCTCACAATAGATAAGATAATAATTATTAATCTCTTTGCAGCACAATAAAGTCAGGCTTTATGCTGGAAGGATCTCTGGGGGTTCTGTACATGCCGAGCTGCCTGAGTTGCTGTGCATGTCTCTCTAAAAAAAAACAGAGATCCTGCTATTTTTTTAGTAGATTCCTAGTGCCAAATATTGACGTGTGGATGCATGGACAAAAACTAGTGAACGTTTGAAAAAAACTAATTTCAAGTTTCACCAGATATCTCTTGACTGCTTCTGAGCTTTGCAGGCTTTAGTTGTGCTGATGTACAGCATGATGGGATTGTCTGGGCAAGAAAAGCTCCTTTGTGCTCTAGGGAACCTTTAACCTCCCGTAGCAAATAAAAGCTGGCATCTCCCCATAAGTTCCTGTTTTCCCAGTCAATCACTTCTCTGTGGAGCCAGGCGAGTGTTGAGAAAAGATGCAGTGTTTTGTAGAAAAGAAAATATTATGGCTTTTGCTTAACTTGCATTTGGGGCACACTCTTGAAATCCACAGTCGTGGCAAAGAAACATCAGTTCACTGTATTTCTTGTTTTTGTATTTGATTTATAGTTTTGTGAATATTCACTAATGCCTCTTTCTTAAATAGATGCTACCAATCAAGTCTCCACCCACTCCCTTTTTCATTTAGTTCTGCAACTTCTTTCTACCTTAAGCAGCAATCAAAAACAAACCCCAAAAACTTCTAGGCCAAAAATATATTAAAGCTCAGAGGAATCTTTAGAATCATAGAATCGTTAAGGTTGGAAAAGACCCTTAAGATCACCGAGTCCAACCGTTAACCCAGCACTGCCAAGCCCACCACTAAACCATGTCCCTCAGCACCACATCCACCCGGCTTTTAAATCCCCCCAGGGATGGGGACTCAACCCCTGCCCTGGGCAGCCTGGGCCAGGGCCTGAACAATGCCTTTCGTCAAATGAGACTGAATTCCTTTTGTGTGACCTTTCAGCCTCAACTGCTAAACGGGGTTGGCACAAGGCAGGAGTCCCTGTCTTCTAATCTTACAAGTCGGGTGGTCTTGAGGACCTGATTTAGATGGGGTTTTAAAACTCTTTTGTTAAAGTTAATGTATTCTCGTCTCAATTGTATAAGGCTGAATAATATAAAAAAATATTCTGTGTTTACCTCTACACTTTCTCCAGGAGCTCAGTCTGGCAAGGACTTACTACTCCCTTTCCATCAGTACCTGTGGATCTGTTAGCAGCCAGTGAACTCGAGAGAGCGAGCAGGTGCAAAGGGCTATGAGGCTGTAACGTGCTGTAGTAAATTAAGAACACTTTCTCCACTGTAAAAGTTACCACAACTCCCTTCTGATCAGCTCCAAAGCCAAAGGAAATGCATTGATTTACACCAGCTGAAGAGCTGACCCTTAAAGTTAAATTATTGAAAATCTCTGATCAACGTTGTGAGTGCTCAAGAATTACAGTAAAAGGGTCAGAAGGACCCAGAGAGATGAACAGGAAATTAGCCATAATTAGATACTGCAGATTGTTACTGCGCTAATTTATCTGAAGAAATACTCTCCATCAGCATAGGTATGATTTGATTCACTAGTTGTTCCTAACATGGGGCTACTGGAAGCTTGAGCTATTCCCAAAAGAGGCTGTCTAATCTAAACGAAAGATGCGTGCATGTATTAGCCATGCGAGATTCTGACCGGGAAATTACCATGCTCCTTACGGCACAGAGGATTTTGAGGTAAGGCTTGGCCAGCGGAGGAGGCAGCCGCATGCTGTGGTGGCTGGTGGCTGAGCAGGCAGCACACGGTTCGAGTTGCCATCTCTAATGCAAAGGGATGGCCCTTCTTAATAAAATGCTGCTGCAAAGCCTCATCGGTGAGATGGTAATGGCTGCAATCACATATGTATTCAAAAGGTTTAAGATTTTTTTTCCCCCTAGCAGCAAGATGAGGCTAGATAAATTTGTCAGACTTGCAATCGTTCTTGCCCAACTGTAATTCAGGGTTGCATAGCTCTTTTGGTTTACTCACAAAGTGATCAAGTTACAATATCAAGAAATGCTTTGAGCCAAAGTTCTCAAGTGTGTCCAAGTCATTTGCATTGGAAAGGCAGTGCTCGCAGCCGGGAGCCTCTAGGCGTTGCTAATGAGCGATGCCGAAAGCGGCACCTCGGCCGGAGAAGGACCATGGAAGCCGGGTAGCTGAGGTCGGGTGTGTTATGCTTGAAACTGCATCAGTGGCCCAAGTTAGTCCTTTTTAATGCCACTGTGCTTGAGTCTTTCAGTGGATTTCAGTTGAGTTTCTCCATGTTTGCAGTGATGTAGAGTGGGGCAGCTGGAAGCTGCACCATCCCCATGACGAGAAGATCTGCCGCTCGTCTGGGCAGCAGGCAGCGATGCCTCCTTGTGCCAGGGGAGACGGGTCCGGCCACCGCTTGCCCAGACAACGCCTGTGCGGGGTGCGATCGCTGCCTCCCACGTTAGCAGGGTGAAAAGCCTACTTTGCATCAGCAGAACTAGGGTAACTGCCCAAGATATTGGACCTAATTTAAGTATGCAGCAAGCTCTGCATTCAAACACCAAGAAACGTTTGGCATTGCTCCTGTTGCTCTGCCTAGTTTGTTTATTTATTTATTTATTTACTAAGGAGAAGCTGCTTCTGGGTTTCAAAAGGCTAACTTTGCCTTTGCCCAGTGGTTGAAAAAGTTTAAATTGTACAAGCCAATTTTACTGCAGTCAATATGACATATATAAATTACCTCCAGATGCATTCGCCCTCAGTACAGTTGCCATGACAGTACATTGTAGTAAAAACCAACCAAATAAATAAGCAGACTCTCCGCCCACAGCAACTGCTGCAAATGTGCAACTCAAAAATTAAATGTTGCTTTTTAGTGGGGAAGTAGCAGAGAGTGCTGCTGACATAAAAAAAAAGTCATTTGATTTTTCCATAAACTGCATAATGCAATATCATCAAAGTATGCCTGAAAGAATTGAAGTGCATCACTTTTGATGATGATATTAAAAAGGAAAGAGTAAGGAGGATATGAACTGGTATCTGGTAACAGAAAATGTATCATTTGTCTTTTTCATACATGTTTCACTTAAAATGAACAAAGTGAAATGGAAGAAAAGTAGTCTTTTGTTCCTATTTATCGGTTCTCACAGCCAAAGGGGTTTTAGGACCATATTAATTGAGAGTTGAGTTAGTCAGTAAAATCATAAAATGATAATTGAAAGGACTTTGAGATGGGCAATGAGAACTGTTAAACAGCAGAGAAGCCCTCCAGGTGAAGAGAACAATGAAAGGGTTAATGCTGCAACAAGAAAAAGGGAAAGAACTGGCACTGGCAAGGATCAGCTTTGGAGATGGTGAGGGGTAGCACAGAAGATCCGCTGGGTGCTGTGCCTCCAGCAAGGAAAGGGTCCCTTGCACCACCAAGAAGGTGGTGCGTCTGGTGGCTGTGGTTTTATAAAATGGATAATTACCTGGTGATTGAGGGCAAGAATTTGATGGGGTTCAGAAGAGCATTGAGTGATCTTATTTTATAAAACATTAATTTATTCTCTTTATTAGTGACAGGTGAATTTTTAACTGTTCAGAAGTCAGATAACCATTTGCTTGTTTGAACAGCATTTTTAGCTGTTTGTGCCTGAGATTTTTTTGTCTGGAAATGTCATTAGAAAAAACAGTTCGAGTGGTTTTTTTTCTGTAAGACCTCTATATATACCAGAGGACTGAATGCAGAGCTGAAAAATGCATCTTCCCTGAAATCCCAGAATCTCAAAACATGAATCTGTTCCGATCTGTTTCCCAAAATGGGCAATGCTGCAATTCTTCTTACTCTCTCTGGGAAAGCCAACATCTTAAAAGAAAGATTCCTCTAAATCTGGCATGACTTGATCACCGGTAGATTTGCTGTCTGGTAGCCAAGTTTTCGGACCCCTGTCTCAGTGCTGGACAATCCTCCCGAGCACTCCTGCAGGTGGGTTACTTGTTTATTCAGGTGCCATCCAGCTTCAGAGTGCGTGGTGCTGGGTGCCAGCTGTAGGAGATGCTCTCCCAAAGGTTTTGCACGAATCTGCAGTGCTCGGACAAGGCATGGTCCTACCAGCACCCACAGAAAAGCTGCTTTGCTTTTCTGCAACTTTCCTGCAAGTCACATTGCTCAGAGCCTGCTCCTGTGGGGTCTTGCCATTGCCCAGAAGAGCGGGGTGGCAGAGGTGGCAGTCCTCGAGGGGACTTTAGTGGCATCCTCCAAAATGAGCTCTGGCAGCCACATAGCGCCCGGCTCCTCTGAATGTGTCCGTCAGCAGGCAGCTGGCCGTTTTGCGGGGATGCGAGCCCCCTGGTTGAACTCACTGCAGACGCTAGCAACAGCCACTGTGTCTGGTCAAGGATATTGTATCTCTCTAGAGCTCTATCAATATTTCATAAAAATAATGTGGTTAACAGGTAGGGGAACACCTGCACCACTGACATGACTGTAGAGAGCTCTTTTTGGAAGGAGGCAGGGAAGGGAGTTGTCCGCGCGTGCTACTCATTTCACACCAGTCTGGAAACGTACCCCTCCCTCGGTGTCTTTGCAACGCTGCGAGGTTATGCACCGTGTTGAGAAATGCCAGAGCACAGATTGTGAACTCAGCATGTTGCGACGGGACTAAGCACGGGACCCGAGGCGTTTCCGATTTAAAGCGCTGGTTTTCTTTTAATCCTTATTTTTCTTTCATTAGACATATAACACCAGATTTATAACTGCCATTAAAAAGTTGCTATAAGGAAAAGCAGGACAGTACCTTGCTTCCACAATGACCTCGCAAAGCATGACAAAAGATGTCACACTAGGCAGCTGCTTTAATATATTTGTAAAGAGAAACAGAAGAAAAATTGTGAAGTTCTTGGCAATTCTACTCTCCTAGCTAAAGGAGTAGTTACAGAATTTTTAAGGGAAGACTGAATACTTTTAGTGATGATGTGAAAGCTGGTAAAGGCTGAAGATGCTAAAGACCAGCCCCAGGCTTGGAGGTGAAGAGTTGCTCAGTTCAGGGCTGTCCCTTAATAGGTTGCTCAATGCAGAAACTTAGGTCGGTTCTGCATTGACGGCTGCAGCTCATCAATAGTTGATCTTGTCTAAAGACCAGCAGGATTTTGCAAATTCAGAGTTCTTGGCAAGGAAGCAAGACTATGTTTTCTATTGTAAACTGAAGGGGATTGGACTCATGAATGCTATTTTTAGAAAAATCCATCCCTCTTCCACGTTTCTCCTCTCTTTTGTCAGCTTTCTTGGAGGACAAATGTAGTCAGTTAGGACCTAGCTGAAGGATTCTGGCTCACAGCCTTTCTTTTAGATACACATTGCCATTTTTTTGAGGCTCTTTGGAAGGTCAAGGCCAACATCGTACTGCGTGAATGCACATAGGAAGAAAAACTCTCGAGAAGCCACAAATTTAATGTTGGGATCCTGTCAAATATTTGCAGTTCCCTTTATTCTGACAGCTAAAAGCACCCTGAGATCTCCCAGTGTCGGTCCTGAGGTGACCAACAGCAAGTGCTTCTTGCAGCTGTACTTTCATACATGGCCAGAGCCGTCTCTTTTGGGTTTTGAGAAAGGGGTTAAAAAGATGACAAAGGTGAGCTGTCCGAGCTCTCCCCTCATGCCTTGAGTGGAATCGACAGAGAAATTCCACATGATCCCCGTTTCCAAATCATGGGATAAGAGAGAAGAATGAAACCGTGGATCACATTTGTGTGGAAAGCAGCACATGCTAAAAGTAAAGCTTAGAAGAAACATCCTGGTACTCTACTCTCTTAAGCCGAAACCCACTCAGATCAAGATCTAGGTTGATGCTGATGGATTGTGGCTCAGGTCCATTGTTACTTTTTCTAGCTCCTTAAGAAAGTGTCATGTGGAATCGTCTCACTAACTTAACAATGTAATTTAGGAATTTATGCAAAGGAAAGAAAAAGAGGCAATTTCATAATTCCATCACATTTCCTAGGATATTCTTTCACCAAAAAGTAAGGAAATTTTCAATGAAGAGTTACGGTAATATTCATTTCCTTCACCAACTTAAACATGTACTTTTCTGTGAGATAAGGTCTATGGGATATAACCTGATCGTTGACCTTTCTGGAAGTTACAATGCAATGCTCAAACAAGACCCATCTGGAATCCAACAACCTGGCCTTCCCGGAGCACGTGGCTTCAGACGGGGAGGCAGAAACACCCTCCAACTCTGGCCCTGGGCAGGCATTCCCCCCGCGCTCTTCCGATAACCCTGCAGATGAGGCTTTTATCACAGCCCCTGGAGCAACCGCAGCCACCGTCCCAGCAGCACGAGCTGTCCTGCATGGGCAGGCCCAGGAGACAGCCCCGGCGCAGCTCGCGCTGCGCCGTGCCACGCGGCTCTAGCAGCCGCTGCAGCTCGCACCGGTTCTGTTGCTCTCCAGTTTTCTCATCCCTGCCCTTCCTGCAAGGCAAGTGGAAAACTCAAGTTCCTTTTCTTCTTTCTTCCAAGGCAGGGTGTCTAGCTCAGGCACGCAAGGCTGAGGATGAGTTAGTGCCCGTGCTTTGCTCGTGCCCATCCTGCATCGCCCTCCGTGTGAAACACACTACATCATTCAAGTTCTGCTGCTGCAGAACTTGCTGAGGGTTTGTATTTAAATATAATAAAAGGGTTTCTTCCCCATCTCTTCCCAAGTCACCTCCAATTGTTTGATTTAGAGAATAATTTGGCTTGTAAATATTTCTAGAAACTAACTCTTCCACCCCCTTCCCACCAAAGTGAAGCTCGTCATCTAGGGATTTTCAGTAATGAGGTGCCCAATGAGACATAAGTGAAGGGACCTTCAGCCTGTTCAAACATTGAAGCTCCCATGTGTCATGCCAGCTTCCCTACCAAAAGATCTGGCCTTACTATCTGGGCTCTCAGAAGCAATAAGCACTTCTTCAACTCACAAAGTTCTACTTGCTAGAGGATGGATCTGTGCTGACTCTACGCACGTGCCCCGCTTGTGTGCAACTCTCTCCTGACACGATGCTGCTTTGGGTGTTACTTCAAGCACAACAGAAGGTCTGTCAACAAACCAGAAATGAGGCAGGGGCAGCACAATTTCCCACACGCTGGAGTGGCAAACGCTGCAGCTCGAGAGGGCTTTCTAGCAAGTTTACCATTCCCTCCCTTCCCCGTCCTCCCTTCCCACGCTGTGTTAGGTGCGCTTGCTACAAGAGGTAATCAGATTGCAAAGTTATCTTTGATGCTGGTATCATGTTAAAACTGTTAAATAATGATGAGCTGTGATAAATAAAGCAGAAAAAAATCTTTATGCAGAGATAGCAGGAAGATGGAGGAAAACTACATAGTCCATAAACTAGTTAAATCAAGTTGAAAATACACAAGTTAAAATACATATGACATCCACTGCATACAATACAGGAGGTGTTTCACAGTTGACAGATAATTCAGCTTTGGAAGCGAAAGGCGATGTCACAGAACAGAGCTGCAGCCTAAGGCTGGAGAGCCAGCGCTAACTTGTGCAAATTTGGTCACAGCAGCTCTTTCACTAGATATTCCACTTTTTTGAGACCGATTTTCTAGCATAGGTGGGTGTAAATCTAGGCAATAATTTTGTTGGTGAATGCAACAGCCTATGGTGAGGGACACTGGAGAGCCTGCAGGAGGCAGCTGGTCCAGGAAGGCTTGTTGTGAGACAGAGTGCTGACTTGGAAAGTGTTCCAGTGACAGCTTGTAACAGAAAGCACACCATGGCGATATGGCATTTTTTTCCATTAATCCAATACTTTTTACCTCGCTCAGTGATGAAGTAATAATCAGGAGGACTGATTCGGTGCCGGTATGGAAAAGATGCAGACATATATATACCTACATTTCATATGTATACATACACACACATACATCTGCATGTGTGTATGCATTCTGTACACAGAGGGATGTGTACTGAAAAGATAACACACAATCTGCTGTCACCATTCACCGATACACTGAGACCTATCAGCAAACAGTATTCTTGAACCTAGAAAGTATTTTGATCAATAATAAACCATTCATGCATAATGTACATCCCTTTGATATTAAGAACTCAAGCACCCAGCAAATGATGCTTTATCTGCAATTTCCAAAACCCCAGTATGGTTCTGTGGCTACAGGCTGAAGTTTTGCAAGAGATTGTTGTAAAAAATGTACCATGTATTGATTTTTGCCTCAGCCCACAGTAGCTAGAGATGAGATCTTTTCCTGTGTGCAAGGAAATGTACTGGAATTAAAATAAGATGCAGATCTGTAACTAAATCATAGGTATTTAAAAAGTGTCTTTCATAAACCCCTCAACATCCGAATTCCTGCAACATCCACCTACTAAAAATTGTTGGTCTATTTATTTAGCACAATGATGCTTCAGAAAGTGTTTAGAGACGCTGAGCATTCGAGCCTGCCTCGCCAGGCTATGTGACACAAACACACACGCGCATTATCTATGCCTACTTTTCAAGTAGAATGTTTCGTGGATGCTCAGAGAAGGGCATCTCGAGAGCAAGCTGCAATCTTTATAAATAATGCAGCTAAGCCTCGTGTACTTAGATGCCATGGATAAATTTAATAAATCAAACAGCCATTCAGACTGCAATGAATGTTAATACCTCAGCCTCTGCAAAAAGTTGTCTGGTTATTACTTGTCTCAAGGCCAGCTGACAAACAGCTTGCAGGAGCAGATAATGCAACTGTATAAGAAAAAGAGGGAAAAACTCACCTTTCTTTTATGGTCGAGGAACTCCTGTTGTAGCCAGGCAAAGTCCTAGACAATCCAGTGAAATATTATAAAAAGCTGTAATGCATATCTGAAAAGCTGATAAATCCTGCTCCCTCTGCCCTTCCCCGCTAATCCTTCTCCTGCCTCCTGCTTCCAGCGCACAGAGCCGTAATCCTCCCGAGCACCCCTCCGCGCCCTGCCTGTGTCTGCGCGGTGCTCCGGTTGCTCCAGCTGTTTATAGCAGTAACTAACCCAGCCGCCACGCAGCCCCGCACATGCTCCCTGCTCACCGCTGCCCGTCGCGGTCCCTCGCCGGGGTCCCTGCGGCTCAGCGGGCCGGGGCGCTGGGGTCCTGCGCCGTGCAGGGGCCGGCGGGAGAGAAACGCTCCATGGCCTCCTGCGCCAACAGGCAGGATCGAAGCAGCCTCAACGCTGCGCTGCCAAAATCCTCAGCCACAGTCGGTACACTCGTGTTTCATAACGCTCCCCCTGTTTGGGGAAACAGAGCCTCTCCTTTACGTCTGCTTCACGGAAGAGCTCTGCAGCCTTCCGCAGCTACAGACGTTTCCAGACCTACCCATACACTCTATCTGCCTATATATTTGTCTAAATGCACAGATGGCTGCATAGGCAGATATCTAAGTGGCAGCAGCAGCAGCGTGAAGACCTAATGCGATCAGCTGAACGGATGCTCCTGTGTTTGTTTCTCGGTGCCTCTTCCCACTAGGGGCAGATCCCTCTGGAGACCCAGACCCCTTCCCAACAGGTCCAGAGGGTCCCGGGAAAGCGAGTCCCTGGCAGCCTCCCAGCACCGGCTCGAAAATTTCAGGCAGCAAATTATTATTCTGGGCACAGGTGGATAGAAGTAAATTATTTATAAATGTGAGAGCTGAAAGGCAGTTTGCTCGGTGTCCTTAGGACTGCCTGCCCTGCTCTGCTGTCTTCACTGCACGTACGGAGTCCTTTCTGCTACTGGTTCACATGGAGATTGATCAGTTTATAATTATTCTTAAAGCATCAGCATTTAAATGGGAGTAGGCTGCACACTTGTAACCGCGTGTGGTTTTGGAGCACCCCATAGTCTTTGCATATTTAAATCAAGCCTGTGGAGATTTGTCTCTTGGAGCCAAAATCGGATGTGGTTGTGGGGACTCTCATTTACTTCCCGCGCTGAGGAGCGCGGGTCGGTCACGTCAGACCGGGCACCTGCCTGGCTGGGAGAAAGCAGCACTCAGGGGTTTTCTTGGATCTGAGAGGAAAGAGGGAATTCGGATGCCACGTGGGGACTGATCCTGTGTCACTTCTGTATGCTGCACAGTACTTAGCGCCACAGGTTTCAGTGATGCTGCCTGCGTGGATCTCTCTCCATACAGCACACCCCGTGAGTGGGATCTGAACTGCCAACGCGATGCTAACGCTACTTAAATTACACTTGGCTTTCCCATCTCCACACAGTTTAGGAGAAGAAGGACCTGGCTGTTCGTTTCAGATCTCTGCACGCATGCTAGCTAATTTCAAACTACTCTAGTTGGGAAGCAGACCTGGATTAGAAACGCACACAAAGACGGGAGCTGTAGACTACAAAGACGGGAGCCATAGACTAATCTCAGTTGTCCACCACCTTGCAAAAAATAGTGCAGTGATGCTGGAAAGGTTCAATCTTTAGTTGGTGCCAGCATCAAGGGATGAATTTTGCCACCTTTGTGTTTGCATTGCCTTAGTTACATGTGTGTTTCTTGTCTTAGACCTGTGTAAGCAAACCATGCTGCGCCTGGCTGCTGGAGTTTGTCGGTTTACTTTTTCTTTCCTTTTTTGAAGGTTGTTTTGCCTTAAAAGCAAAGAAATGCAGGAACTTCTGTTTCTGGCTACAGAACATGGGAAATAATTTGCAGTCATGGCAGACCAAAAAGGACTTTGCAGTTCTGCTCATTGCCTTTAAAGGGCCGGATCCTTGACTCCCCCAAAACCCCCTTTGCAAGCAGCTTTGGCCGGGCGGCGGTCGGGAAGCCTCGGCTGGGCGGGCGGCAGAGCCCCCTCGCCTCGGCAGCGAGCCCGTGCGGGCACTGTGCAGCAGGAGCAGAGCCCAGGCTGCTTCCACCGGCACCCAGCACCTGGCACTTTGTGCCCGGCCCCTTCACGTCCGGCATTTCCAGTCCTCTGCACGTTTCCAAGGGGCGAGGGGAGCGGGCGAGGCAGGCGCCGGGGCGGACGGCTGGGACATGGGGGTCTCCCTCCAGCTCTGCCCCTGAGGTCCCAGCGACCACGGGCGAGCTGCGCGCCTCCCAACTCCGCGCGCCTCGTCCTGCTCTTTGCGTCCCTCGCCGCGTCCGGCTATGCACTGCAGTGCTGTGAGCGTGTACTCCGGGTTTCGTGATAGAATTTTAAAATATAAAATCATAAGGATAATTGCAAATCCATTTAGCCACAAGATATGCCTATCTTTGCCTATGAGAAAAAAATTGCAGTTGCTGGCAGAAGATCCTGCTATGAACAAATTTACAATAGTTGCAAATAGTTTTCAGATACAGAAATCCAGGAAGGATTTCAAGCTGTTACGGCATTCACATAAATCTGACGATCCTTCAGACCCGGCAAGATGCAAAAATGAACAGCTAAAATGCTTTTGCTCTTAACAAATGTTTTCTGGGACCTAATGTATGGATAGGGCTGCAATTGTACAATGATTTTGTGAATTTTGATTAACGGAGAACCCTGAGACTTAGCAATGTAACGTTCAAATTTTAAAATACTGATGGCTGGAGATGTATTCTCACCCCGAGAAGTTGTGCGTCTGTGAGATTGCAACCCATCCAACTTTTATGTGTGTGTACAGCTTTAAGGCTGCAGAAGTCTGAAATTAATTTAATTTTACTGAAATTAAATTAATCTACTGCTTAATATAATGACATTTTTAAATGTTATGCTGGGTTGGGGCCTAAATCAATAGAATTACAGGAATCTGCCCAGGTGAAGCAGTGGCAGGAAATAAAGTTCAGCATTATCAGCGAGAAAAACGATGTTGAAAATGTACCAAACTCCCGATTTGCACTACAGCGTATCAGCAGCAGGCCACGTGCACCCGTGGCGTGGCATTGTGCGGCGCTGTAGCCACGAAAGCGAACCTCCCGTCCCCAACACCTGCACCAGCGAAGGAGCCCTCTCCCTGATGTACCAGTGCGAGCCGAGGGGGTGGCTGAACTCGGCCGGGAGCGACCTGGTGCCGGCGGGAGCCGCGGCTGCGCCGGAGCGCTTCCCCGAGCAGGCACGCCGGCGGCGCGGGCGGCGCGGGCCTCTGAAGGCGCGGGCGGGCGGGAATGGCCACTCGGGACCTTGGCTGCAAGAGTGAGCGCCAGCTCGGGTCTGCAGACCTCTGGCACGCTTCTGAAGGCGTTGGCAAGACCTGCTTGGCATTACAAGTGTATCCCAGGGACGTGCTATCACTTTGACGTACGATCTGTTTTCACAGATTTGACATGAAAACAACCACTATCGTTTGGGGGTCTTGCAGCTGCTCTGCCTTGATTTCTGAATTCAGGCAAAGCCCAGACAAACTGCCAGGTTTTATAAAACATCAGCCCCGCTGCACTGAGCCCAGCTGTTTCCAGGATTTTGTGTACAAAATACCACGTGGGGACGGGATTTGGTGCAGCCGTGGGCAAGACCCCTGCTGCCACAAGGTGACCCGACCGAGGGGGTTACGGGCTGCCAGCAGCAGCATCGTGTCACTGTGTTCAGGGCTCAAACCAGCACCATTTTTGGGGCATCAGCAAGGAAAATAAAGGAAGAGTAGGGTCATATCCCAGGGGAGATGTCAACACTCCTCTCTCCTGAAATCATTGCAGTGGAGTATGTTGGGGTGGGGGCAGGAGGTGCTCTGTGTCCCCTGCTGATGCTGCGTCACACTGTACGTGGCAACCGTGGGAGGTGGCATCGGGGGGCACGGCGGCCCCGGCCCCTCGGAGCGGGCACGGGCAGCGGCAGCACCAGTGTGCATGGTGCTCTGCTCCGCTCGGGCAGAGCGCCCTGCATGGCTAGGCATCTAGTTTTTCTGTACACAAAGTTTCATTGATTTAATTTAACTTAGTTAAAGCATGCAAAAGACAGTTTTAAAGCTTGCTTTATTATTATTTCAGTTTAGTTTGTCTAGTGAGACTAGATAAGAAGTCAGTAAACCGTTTGGACAGGGTGATGTTAATAATCACAGGGAGCTATGAAATCTCAGCTCTGTGAAGAGGGGAATTATAATGTAGTTGCAGTAAACAAAAAGCATTCATAAATTGAAGTAAGGTTGTCCACATAAGGTTTGCAAAGGCTTAATTAAGCCAGCTGAATTAAATGGATGTATACTTTTACAAGGCCACCAGATTAGATGCCATAGTATGGTGCTTTCCTTTTCCTCAGCACTGGTAAAACCTGCATCACACTGAACAGTTTCTTTTTTTAAAAAAAGAGGAGTTACTAGTCTGTGATTAGATAATTAACAAACCTCTAGTAGTACCATCTGGCAACTGACATTAATTTTGCTCTCTTCTCACCCAAGGGTAACAAATAGGGATTAAATCCATGGTAGCTTTGGGGAGGCCATTTTAGCAAGTATGCTTTGCATCTTGTACAAAATACCTATATATCGAATCTGCGAGGTCTCCTCTACCTTTTGGTGTGCTGCTACTCCATTTTTTCTGTACGTTGCAATTATCTTTCATTCCACAGTGCTCATGTCATCTCTGGTTTGTTACTAATATGCTATTACATGGAAAAAATAATAATCAATAGAGTGTCCCCGTTGAGAAAATAGGAGGCCAAATTCTGCTTTTTCTGTGTCCTGATGTAAATCTGAAGTGATTCCCATGAAGGTAGTGGGAACCACTCCAGATCTGCCCCTCTGTAAATGAGAGCAGGACCCTGCCTGGTGAACCTGGGAACATGGAGGTAGATGGCAAAAAACATGACGCTGTTAAAAAAAAAATAATCAGAAGGTTAAATGTAATGAAAGCTTCTGTGAAAATGCCACATTTTTTTGGTAAATGGAAAGGCAGCTGAGATAATCGACCTCTATATGGAAACTGTGATGTGAAAACTAGAGGTGGTCGTAGGAATCTGAAGGTGTTTTGCAAGTGCTCATCAGCAGCACTTTGGTTTTTCTAATCCAAGAATATGCAGGATACCAATTCACCAACATCTGGATTTCAATTAAATCCTGGGAGGCAGTACTGTTTTTAGCATCTTATCCTGCCTGCGCATCTAGCTGAATACTTCATTTCACACGGCTTCAATAAAAGGTAAGAGAGGACTTTCTAGGACTGGGACTAGAGCTCTGACCAGAGAAAAAGAACTGTAGAAACCCTCTGTACCAGGAAAAGCATTTGAATTTTGACGAGGCAGCTGACTGAGGGGGGCCCGTTTCTGCTGTGGGCTGTGCCAAATTCTACTCTCAAACATGGATGAAAAAGAGAAGCGCGGCATTTTGTCTAAGACGGTGGCCATTAACTTGAGGGACCTGGGCTCAGTTCCTACGTTTGCCACGCACTCATCATGTGGTCTTAAGATATGGGGTCTAAAAGCCTTGACAGGGAGACTTCTGCTGCCTTTTACAGGTTCCAAAGAGAGATGGAAGCCTAAATGCCCTTCACGGTCCTGGCCATAATCTCTCCACTCCCCCATTTCCCATCTGGTTAATAATACTACTTTTCTCCCATTCCCTGGGGAATTTTTCCATCCCTCACAAGGAGCAGAGGTTGATCTTGCAGTGCACGCTCTGCCTCAAAGCTGCAAGATGATCACCTCTGTTTAATCCAGCCTGACTGGAGGGGGTGCTTGTTTTAATATTTTGTGCACAGCTGCGGTTCAAATGCCTTAAAGAGAAACACCTGCTCTGTGTTTGAAGCGCTAACACAGTCCTGAGTATGGCAAAGCAAAGCCATCACCCCAAAGGGTGAGCACTGAAAAGGCCACCTGAAAAGCTTTAAGGTGATTGTGAATAATGGGCCCTCAGCACCCATCTTGTGCCACCACCTTCCTCTCCCTCAAATGGGGCGGCTGAGGATGCCTACTGTTTGGAAGGAGGGGTTAAAAATATGATGTGCTGTATGGGAAGAGGCATGACAGGTGTTTATTACGAAGAACGATGTGTGAGATTGTTTCACATGTTTTCAGACTCAGACCTACAGGACATTATTCTTGTTTTACTGGCGCTATTTTCTCATCTGTGTCATCCCATTGTCTACAGAGAAGTCGTACCTTGACAAGACCCATGTAAGTACCTGTTGCGGTTCCCATTAAATTAAGAGGGAAACGGATCAGTTTGTAAATTCAAAGGACAATCTGATGTTTTCCGTGGCAAAAGTAGTGTAAGAATGAGCAAAGAAAAGGAAAACCAGGTAAAAAGCTGAGCAGGATGCAGATGTGGAAAAATGATATCTAATGACACTAAGAGAAAAGGGGCAAAACTAGGAAAATAAAGCATCTATGCATTATGGTCATGTTGTAAAATCAGTCATTTGATGAAATGAGTGGCATCTGGAGGCACTCTGTATTGGAGTAAAATCCTAAGCACTTTCTTTCTCTGCTTGATGGTTCTGCTTGGTTGTTGCACAAAATACAGCGCAGAAATTACAAAATGAGTGGCATTACTTTTAGAATCCTGTTGTGGGAGCAGTTCTTGTGCTAAATGACTCAAACTTTCAGTCACTTCAGAAAATAGGCTCAATTGTAAAAGTAAAGATCGGTTGAGGAAAGTGACAGGTTTTGCTAGTGTGGTTTCAAGAAGAAACATCCAAAAGACTGTGTGGCTTCATAAATGAATGTAATGTAGCAAATAGTTTTCCGATTCTTTTTATTTAATAATCCTAAAAACTCAGGGATTAGGCATTGCATGTAATGCCTACCTACAATTTTCAGTTATTTCATGAAACGACTGAGCAAAACATCTGTTTAGTGCAGTGGTTGACATTGTCATTCTTTTTCCAGAACGACTGGTTTCATAACATAAATGCTATATTATGTCTAACGTAGGGAAAACTATCAGGTCTAATACAATTATTGGCAAAGCTCCCAATGATTTCAGAGCACCCAATATGTCAAATGCCATGCACAGAGCATTGTTGAAGATTGTGCAGATCAGTGAAGAATCTTATGTTCCTCAGACATCTCTCAGAATTTACTTCAGCCGTGAAAAGAAATGCAGATGCTAAAATGGAGCTAATCTGTATAACAACACTGTGTGTTTTATAACAAATGCCGCTGTAGCATAGGGTGTTACGCCGTTGCATCTGATTCGGATAACGATGGAGCGTGGATCAAAATGGCAGGAAGATAGTTTCTTCTTTCCCACTGGCGTTGCTGCTAAGGTGGGTTGTCGTTTTGGAAGCAGCTGATACTGCTTTGCACTTTTGGGGGTCTGAAAGGACAGATGCTGTTCCAATAACGAGTGCTTGAAGAAACAACCCCTTAAAAGATAAATGAACAAAACAAAAAGGATAACATAGATGAGGGTCTCAAACACGTTCCTAGTGCCTAGGTGGAGGTGAAATAACATTTGAAAATATAAGAGATGTAATAAAGGAAAGCCAAGTTAATTTCCAAATTCAGGAGGGATTTGAAAGGCGAAGGTAGACTTTCAGCATAAATAAGGATTGCTGTAACTGTAGCTGTTCCTGTCGCTCAAGCTCCAGTTTGTTAAAGACAAAAGTATGCTGTGAAAAAGGAACAGGTAAATTTGATGCGTTTTGGTCAGGACATTGCTGGCCTAAAGGTCATTAAGATTTTCTTTCTCATCTTTAACATAGCATCACATAAAATGGTGAGAGGAAGCTTCAAAATAACAAAAAGTGGTGGTGGTTCTTTGCACTCTGTGTAATTAAGCTGTGCAGCTCCTTACTGCTTCAGTAACGATCACCTAGCACTAGCACAGAGATGTGGGACTGGTTTGATTCAACTGAAGATGGAAAAGGTTTGTGGAAAGGAGCCACCCTGTGCACATTTTGGGAACCGGCTTGCTTTGAAGCGAGTGGGTGTGGAGGGAGTTCTAGCAAACTGGTGGGAGGGGGGGGGATTGTGTAGCACTTGTGCAGGTTTTTTTTTTTCCCCATTTCAAACATTGCGAACTTGTTGATGTTCCCTTACTCCAGGCGTACATTATGTTGTGTTACGGTTTTTGTCATGTTTCATTTACACTCTTATAAGTTCCACAGATATTTAAATATTTTTTGAAGAAGTGCCAGCTACACAGATGGCAATTACACATACTCCTGCACAAGAAAGTATTGGTGGTGTGGTTCGCATCCCATTCCCATGGGAAAAGAAATGCAACTGGTGGAACAAAAATTAGATGATGACATGGCTTTTCTGTACTGGTGATGAAGAACAAGACAGCTAGGTGTTGGCAGTGGACAGGAGAGGATTCAAGGGAATCAGCTGCAGGCACTGAGCAGAGTAGACAGGCATGTGAACATGAGTTCTGGGATGGAATTTATTGTTAGTTTTGCAGTAAAAATCAACATTTTGCTGATCTCTGCTGGTCTCTCTGCTTGCAGCTTCATGCAAAAACAACTAAGTTGAGGGTATCATTTGACCTGACTGTTAAGAGATGACGGTGATGCAAAGGAATTGTTTCTAAGTGGCTATTAAAGGTAAATTTACTAAAAGCACCACTCAAAGATTCAGACCCAAAGAACATAGTAGCACTTCTGGTTGGTAATGTATTGAGCATATTGCAATATGTGTGTAGAAACAGTTTTATATACCCGTAATCTTTGAGGTGATTTGGTTATGATTTGAGGAATAACAACCTTAGTCATAAGAGATGGTCTCTGGTCTAGCACGACCACAGGACACAGCAATGATGCAAGTTACTGGGCATTTAATGGTCTGTATTCTGTAGGAAGCTGGGCTAAATGGTCTTCGTTCTTTTTAGCCGCAAAATCTGTGCAACACTTCTGGTCACATCTCCTGTAGTCCTCTCTGTTCTGCCCACGTGCTTCTGTTGGTTCGTGATGTCCACCTTCCCTTGCCTCAGTAGAAGTACTTTAACCTGCTGGGGTGGTCACGTGTCGGGGGACCTAGGGGTGCAAACAAGCTGCAACCCCTGCCCCATTTGTTCTGTGGTGTCTCTCCACCAGGGCCAGCAGTGCCAGCCTGCTCGAGCCCGGCAGGACCCACCACTGCTCTGCGGCGCGTGTCCGGGCCCCGGCCATGCTGCATCTCTGTGCTTGGCCCGCTGGTCCCGCCATGGCCTGGGGAACGGAGCAGGGAGCAATGGCAAAATGTGGAGCTTGGCTCATCGGGCGTCCTGGTCTTGAGTGCGTAAACACAAAGGTTTGTGAAGGTACACAGACTAGAAGAAAAGAGCGTATTTGTAATCATGCCACATGAAGCATAGTGCTTCCTGCTATTCAAGTGCCTTGAAATGTAACTCGAATGTGTATTCCTTCCTGGTATTGTGTGTCTAACTGTGGGATCCCTTTGTGCTGAGCTCAAGGGAGATGGACAGTCCTTGGCCAAATCAGCTTCCTATCTTTGTCCTTCCTATTTGAGTGTTTTTCAGCCACAGAAAACACATTTATCTTAAAGTACTGATGTTTTTCTGAGTGGTGCCTTTTGATGTTCTTGACTGGTATTATCTTTTAAATGCAGCTGTTTGTTGAACAGAAGAAAGGCCAAAGTACCTGCAGTTTCACCAGCACCTTGCATCACTGCAGTCTTAGGTACGCAGTGGGTCCTGCACCACACCAAGCTCTTGAGATGTTGCCTCCCCTGCTCCTATTCAGACCCACAGCTGGATTTCAAGGTGTGCTTTATTGGAGCTGTTCAGCCAGGCCCCGTGAAGGAATAATGTGGCTGATAAGACCTTGCATTGCAGTAATCACAAAGCAACACCAGCTAAAGTCTTCAATCAAATAAGTCTGCTTTTGTTTTCTGCTTGAAGGCTTGGTCTTTTGACAAGTGTAAATAATGTCTTGTTCTTTATTTTTAGTGGACCATAATAAACCTGAGTAGATAGAAAGTTACCTGAGCCATAAACGTTTTAATGTCTCCAATGTCTGACCATTTAATAAAATAGCAACACCAGTGCCTCTCAGAAACCTTCATAGCCTCCCTTTCAGATTCTATAGAGAAAAGTGATGTTGTTAGAGCATTAGATCAGGGGGTTCGTCCCATGCTGGCTCAATCATTCATTATCAGGAACTGACAGCAACAATTAGTGAGCCCTGAACACCCAGCACAACGAAGATCACACTGATTCAGAGTTTAAATGAGTCAGTACACCGTACAGTGCTCTTTGCAAGCTGGCCTTACAGTTAACACTCACCACCTTTTCCCAGCTTTGAAAGGAGAAATAGTTGAGTCATGGCAATTAGTCTGCTGTCTTCGGTGCCCATGAATTAGGTTATTGTCTGGCAGCACTACCGAGTTGGCCAATTAGGTTTTCTATGGCAAAAGCTGCCCCCTCCCTCCAGTTTTAAGTCAGGGATCATGAAGGAAGGACAAGGGCAACATCGCAGAGAAATGTAGGAAGACAAATGATAGAGAAACAGTGAACTGGAGGTGCTAAGTTCATTTCTCTTGTAACATCGGAACAAGCAGGTGTTCAGCAATGCTCCAAGTGAGTTTCAAGACTTAGAAAACCTGTTTGCACATTTGCCTGATGGCACACAAAAAGTGTGAAATATGTCTACGTAAGAAAATAATAACAGTCCCATTAGTGATAGTTAACTGAATGGAATAGAGGAGTACAGCAAAACCTTTCTTTTCTCGGTTATCCACAACACAATTTTCTTGTGCACTCAGAAAGTCCGTGCGAGTAGTTGGCATCAGTGACAGGATGCCAAATTGCGTGGACAACTGGTTTATGTCCGCAGTCCTAATGTTTTACGTGATGAACAGAGCAGATGTAGTCGGGCATTTTTGGTATTGGCGTCCTCAGCGGTCTCGTATGACATTTAATCACTGTCTTTCTGCTAATGTTTCAAGCTGAGACGTTTGAACCCAGACCTCAGCTCCAGACGGCTCGGGGGGTTTGGGGACACATGCTGCCAGGGAGATGTTTGGGGCAGCGTGAGGCTGTGAAGTTTCGGGGCCAGTTCTCTTCACCAAATGGATGGAAATAAAACCCCTCAGCTCTTTGTATGGCTTGGATATAAGCTTCGATTTTTGCCAGCTCAACTCATAGCCTAAATTAAGAACATGTTGTGTCTAATTCTCATTTAGAACAGTAATGGAGGTAACAAAACAGCTCGTGGATTAGATAAGTGTAATGATATCCTTGTCTGGGGTTACTGGCATGAAACACCGTGAGCTCCAGACCCAGCCGGAGTTGTGGGTTTTCAGCTGCTCACAGAACCAGCCTTGAGACGCTGGGTCCCAGGAGGATCTTTTCTTCTCTCCATTGTTAGATCCCTGAGCCATACAAAATCCTGCCAAACGCTTCGGTGTGTCCAATGCATGCGAGAACTCTTAACTCTAAATTAGAGTTTTGTTTGCTGTTTCCCTTAGTTTTAGTAATATACCTCAAATGATGCCCATAGCTACACCCACATAGAACTAGAGCTCTTCTGCTGCAGTTACTGGGTTTATTTCAGGTTTTCCTCTTTTCCCTGGTCCTCCATCAGACTCTGTCAAGTGAAATGCATCACTCGGTTTTCCATCCCCGTTAGGTTCAAAGCTTGGGTTTGTTTCTGGAGCAGGGGCTGGGCTGCGGCCGCTCCCTGCGGAGGATCCTCGGCCCCGCGCAGGGCAGCGTGTGCCTGCTCTCCGGAGGGCCCGGCTGCACGAGCTCCCCTGGGGCCGTTTCCAGCATCGGGGGGTACAGCTGTGGGGTTTGCCCCCCGCCCTTCCCTCCCCGAATTCGGAGGCGCTGCTGGCAGCGGAGCAGGGGCTCAGCTGTTGCTTGGTAACCGCAGCCACATTTCAAAAATGTACCCTTTTACAGCCAGCCTCCCAAACTAATGGCTTTGAAAGGAACAGTTGTTCTTTCAGGATCATTTTCATTTTGTTCTTTCTTAAAAAAAATAAAAAAAGAGCCTTTCAGCTCCAGCTTTGCTTTTCTTCTCTGCTCTCTTTCCTCGCATCTGGTCCCACAAAGGGGAGTCGTGTCACATGCCCGGGAGCGAAGCCCTTTCATCCTCCTCTCCTTAGGGTTTAGCCGTTATCATTTCTGAATTTCAGTCTGAGCGGAAGGGAACTGCGAGCGCTTCTCATAACGTCTGCATTTGTCTTCCTTCTGCTCTTTGCTGAGCATAGTTTTCTTCACGAAGAGTTATACGTTTCACCCTCTCCAGGGAGGATGGGTTGGTGTGGTAGGTAGGACCGGTGCCGCAGAAGTGTTCAATGTCTGTTCTCAGCTCTCATCGTGGTTTGCTGGATGTCCCTCTTGGGCAAGTCACTTGCTCTTTCACGCTTTACTGTACCGTCCGCAGACCAGACTCGTCGATCCTCACGCAGCGCCCTGTGCTCTGCGGGCGGCCGAGCTCCGGGCAGCTCAGCCGTGGCGTTTCCATCGTGAACGTGGGGTGAGGTTGTCAGGTCCCGCTGGGGTTATACCTGGAAGAGTTGCATCAGTTGTAGACCACAGGCAAACTAAAAGCTTAACTGCCCTGAAACTAAACTGCTGCTGTTCACCTCATGGCAGCCTTCTGTTCCTCTTTAGCCTAACGGAGAGCCATCTCGGCCCTGCGGGACGCGTCTGTGTAAGTCACTGCATCATTGACTGAGGTCAGCAGAA
Organism: Platalea leucorodia; assembly: GCF_965183815.1. NCBI lineage: Eukaryota > Metazoa > Chordata > Aves > Pelecaniformes > Threskiornithidae > Platalea > Platalea leucorodia. The sequence continues at coordinate 12,043,541 of NC_138838.1, read as the reverse complement.
TTACGCGTAAACCTCCACAGGCACGATCAGTTGGCTTGGCTTTAATCTTCACGTTCCTGCCCATGTAGCACCTCGGTCATGGATGATGCAAGGGCTTTGATCTAGTGGGAAGCTGAACAGCCATCGTATGTCACTCACATTGCAATTATTCCCAAAGACGCTGTACAGAACTGTTGTTAGTAATTAGTTTTTATCCAATCTGAAGTTTTTGCATGGCATCAATATCGGGACATCTTCCACATCATTACTTTTACAATGCTGGTAATAAATACCAGGAAGATGATCACTCTATCCTGATCCCTTGATTAGCAAATTAGAAACTTTGCAAATTGTACACACAAGGGCACAAATTCTCACACCCATTAAATTGCTGGGGATGGAGAAGTGGCTCTGCAAAATAATCAGAGTTCAGTGGTGTAATGAAATATAAACCTTTATCATCAAGCAGTGAGAAGGTCTCCTTGGTATTTTGATGCCAAGGCAGGTTTTTCAGGTTTTAATGATAGTTCCACAAGCTGTAATGTTCTTCGGCTGTCCAAATGGCACTCTTCCTACCTCTGAAAACATCAAAGGCTGTTGCTGTTGTTTTGAATTTCAGTCCAGCCTTTAGAACAGGATGTCACAGAGCAGCAGATGAGAAGGCCAGCCACATTACCAGCAAAAGAAAGTAGTAGCGAGGTATCTTTCTATGCCGCTGGCAGAATACCTTCTAATTGCCTTGGCCAAATTCAAAGAAAGACAAAGCAGGTTGTAAGCATCCTGATGACCTGCAACTTGCCGCAGTACTCTGTGATGAAGGTGTTAGCCATGCAGTCATACGGTTGCTGCAGGCTCTCAAACACCAGTGGGTGAGCCCACGTAGGGATGGGTCAGGTTCTTCATGCAGATTCAATGCTGGGTGAGTGGTGGTCTGAGGAGGCTGGTGGAAGAGCCTAAGGTCATTCCTTGTGTACAGGACCATGCACCGTGCCAAGAAGTACAAGTAGCAGCGGTTCCAGGGTCAGCACTGTGCACCTGAGAGGGCTCCTGAGAGCAGCTGCACAACCCCTTTCCAGCAGTACCCAGATCGCTGACTGACCAGCAGCAGCAGTGGTATGACACCTTAGGTCATCTCTGGTGTTTTTAATGACAGTACTATGTCTTGGGCTCAGAGGTCAGTTCCACCAATCATGCTAACGCCATTTAGTGCATCTGAAGAGCTGCATTCAATTTGTGCCAACTCCATCTGTTTAAAAATTGAAATGACAGCGTCTTAACAACACTGGACATGGACTGTCACTTTTTATTTCACCACTGCTGTCCCATCACTGAGAAACACACACAGCTGCAAAAGAAGCAATGGCTACCAGTGCAGAGAACACATCTCTGAGCCACGTCCCAAATTTGTAGTATCACAGTAAATGCAACAAGCCGGGCACCAAGATCAATTTGGTGCTGGAGCCAGGGATGCCTCCCTTCATGAGTTCAGCCCAGTTCTGGAACCGGAGATAAGGCTGACTTCAGATGTCTCTGTGCTTTCTGAATCTGAGCACCAAGGCAGGTCCTGAAGGATATCCATCATGGCTCAAGACTACCTGTGAGCTGTTTCGAGTGCCTGGAGCTGTCTGGGCTCTTTGGGGACTATTTCAGGGATGAGATGTGAGAGAGCACATCATGCCCCAGCTGTCCTGCAGGATGGTGGCCTCCCTTCGGAAATGCTGGGCTCAATGCTCTGGTATTTGACTGAATGGTGGTGGATCAGGTTTCTGTAGCCTTAGTGGGCAACAGAGTTTATTTTCTGTTTATTGCCTTTCTTTTGCCCTGTTCTTCTCTTAGGAGATACTCTGCTAATGCGTTTGCTCGTGAAATTTGCCTGAAACTCTCAAAGAAGGTGAAGTTGGATGAAGGAAAAGAGATTTTCTGGAATAAATTGTAGGAGAATAAACTTTTTTTTTTTTTTTAACTTTCACTGTGATGAACAACAAATCTATAAAAAGTCTTTATGCATCAAAAAAATGTCAATACATAAAACAAGAACGCTGTTCCATAACAATTAAAAACAGGTATAATTCAAGCAACATCAATATTCTTTCGGAAGGTAGCGCTGCATTACACAAGTAAGCACTACTCACACATTTATAAACATCTGTCAGAATTATTTCCTGAGGCAAGGGAAAGTGACATCCAGCACAATCTCTTGACTGAATTTATCCTAGTTTTCAGAGCTGTGTGTGTAAAAAAAAAAAAAAAAAAAAAAGCTTACAGCAAATACTATCTTGTGCTGTAATGCTTTGGTGGGAATTGGGCTGGAGGAAGGAGGACTGACGTGGTCTTCACCTGTGCCAGGAACTGTGATTAACACCTTGTAGCCCACCCGCCAAATGTATCTTTCTTCATCCACGTCTGTTTTCTTGTGTCCCCTTCAGCTCCCGTTGAAGTCCCCAGGCCCCTTCTGCACTGGCCCTCTCTGGTTCTCCGTCAGACCTGGCTGGGGTATGATTCTTCAGGTAGAGGTGGTCTTTACTTATGCCCCAAGCAGCACCACACCCATACCTGAGACTCTTATTCTTGATAATAATCGTTATCATCACTTAGGTACCCTCACTTGGTTTTATATTACAGGACGGGACAAAAGAATTGAAGATGTCTGAACCCTTGGCACCATTACTGAGTCTTATTTCCACACCAATTAACATCTCTCCCAGAGCAGGCATTCAGGGCATCTGCTCATAGTCCACACTTCGTGGCTACCTTTTGTTCACGTAAAAATTGACCATGGTCAGTTGGGCATGGAAAGAAAAAAATCTTAGTCTGTATTACTCATGTATTGCTGATGCCCTCAGTCAAGCCAACCAAATACTCAGAGTGTCCCTGGAATGTTTAAGAAGAATGAGACAAGAAAATTGTCCATCTTATTTTTAGACTAGCAATTAAAAACATCCAGAGAAACAGGCTGTTTGCACAATGAGAGTATGTGCCACAGAAAGAGCCACAGAAGAAAGCTAGCTGGACAAGCTGGGCGAAATATGGGGACTGCGATAGCTGGGTACGGGAACTGAAAAGCTGTGAGGATGAACATGGTGTGAAAACAGAGCTGGCGGAATTCACAAGGAGAGGAGTCAGCGCTAATAAATATTGCATTAATAACGGAAAAGGATCACTCACACCTCAAGCTGAATGTATGCTCCCCTCCCCTTTTAACAGCGAGTTCAGAACCAAGTGTTCGTTACCGGGTTTTGTTCTGCCTGTTTGCTTTTAATTTCTGGTTCTCTGTTCTGGATGGTTGCAGCCATCTGAACCTTTGGATGCATTAATAGTTTAGCAAGATGGGCAACGGGAGGCTGTGAAGTGTCAGTCATCTTTGAAAAGCAAAAAGGATTTGGAAGTAGATGATGGGCAGGTGGTTGTCTTAATTCAGCATTATAACAGCAGAGATAACACTGCCTCCCTCCTCTGTCTCCTCCTGCTCCCACACACACTCACACTGAAAGAAAAATAAGAGACATTTGCATTCATTGGCAAGCTGGTGATGCACTGAAAAGGATCTTTATCCAGCCCCTAAACACTCATGATTCCCTCCCCTTCCCCAGCACCTGGGTTCATTACTAGTGTCCCTTTGCTTCTCAGATGGATAAGGCTCTCTAAAACATAAGCATCGATGTGATAAATCAGAGAAAGGGGGAAAAAAAAGTGCGCACTCGTACTAACGTATCTCAAAGGGCTTGCTCAAGGCAAGCAAAGATGAAGTCAAATGGCACACTACTCAAAGCTGGCATTTTCAGAAAACTGGAGTCAGACCTTCCAAGTCCACACTTAGTGTCCTTTTAGGAACTACTCATTCATCAGAGTATTTCATATAATCTGACAGGAAATTATATTTACGATGCTTTTAGCTCCATTTGGGACATTTTTTTAATACTACTTCTGGGATGTAAATTATTTAAAAGTCATCATTTAGTTCTTTACATGAAGAGATGAAAGCTTAACCAAAAAGCTTTCCTGTTCGTGGCAGTCTTAAATTTTGCGGGAGATCTATGTATTTTTGCTTAATTGAACACCTAAAGAAAAAAAAGAGCTTGGCCTCATAACATTTTTAGTAGAAGTAAATGTTAGATTTATTTAGCCCCATTGACTTTTGAAATACAACTACTAATAGCATCTGTTTAAATATTGTCCTCCAGAATGGATAAAACGTTTTATCACTAGGCATTAAATTCACTAACGGAGCATTTTATATACCTTTCTGTCCCTTGTATGGCTTTTCTGGCAGCTCCAACCGTGTATTCCCAAGTGATGGGTAAAGACAGGGTCCCCACAGAAAAGGCGTTTTTGGTGCAGCCGCCCGGCTTCGGAGGGGAGGCAGCCCCGAGACCCCTTTCCCTGCAGCAGGGGAGGAGGGGGCGGGGGGGGTACCTCCACCCTTGGGGAAACCTGGGTGGCCAGGGGACGGCTGGGGCTCAGGACAGAGCCCGGGAGCCCTCCTGCTCCACCTTGCCCCTCCGGAGGTAGGGAGGTGCCCGTGGCTTGCTCCAGCCCAGTGGGTGATGCCTTGGCAGAGCAGAGGCTCCAGGACATCGGGGGGGAGAGGCTCCCGACCCCCGTTTCAGCAGCTGGGCACGCCCAACCTTAGGTGTCTGTGAATCGTACTTTCAGCTGTGGCACAGGGCCGTGCTTTGTCCTAGCTCTGTGCACGCTTCTTCTCCGTAGCCAACCTGGTCCGGATGCCAGCAGGGCTTGTCCTGTGGTGTAACCTTCTGGTCACAGAAACTGATATTCCTCTTCCTTAGGTGATATTTTTGGTTGCGTATGATTCCTTTATCTTGGTAATTCTTTTAAGGAAATAATGGGAGCGGTGTTTAAGAAACACTTGAACTCGTGGCAGATATATAGCAGACGTAAACAACCTCAGTGACCAAAGATAAATGTAATTGAAAGGACTCCAAATAAAACATATCTGTGTGAATGCCATTTTCCTCTCTGAACAGTACCAACCTCAAACTAATCCTCAGGAAGTGGGTATGGGATGGAGCCACAAAACTGCCTGCTCCTAGAAAAGGGACTGCTCTAATTGCACAGGAGAATTGTAGTGAATGGTTTTGACATTCTTTTAAATCTAAAATACATCTGTCATGAACAAGAGTGTGAGAACTTGCTAAATATTCATGAATCTGGGTTTTCTTTTGTTCCAGTTATGCATGGGGAGTATGGGATGTTTCCCCCCTACCAATTATTGGCTGTCTGATCCCTGTCAGCGCAAATCTGAGGGCAGATTTCACGTCAAGGTGCTTAAAATCAATATGTGAAGAGTTGGTGGTTGCAGGTGAGTGTCACTATGGATATACTGGAGACACTGGGTTTCCCCATCGTAATTAGCATTGATTCCCCTTTCATGTGGGGGCTTTGTGCCTGTGAACTCATTAAATTGTAACCTGCATGCAAGACTTGCATTTATGCTCTGGAAAAGTCAGCATATTTGCTATAGGTTATTATGCTCCTGAGGCTGGAGTTGTTTAAATGCATGTGATGAGAGGATTGTTTAGAAATATTTCAAGTAAGAACTATAAAAGCAGGTTCCAAGGGTACTTTTTTACAGCCAGAATCTGTTCTCTTGCCTAAGTGTGACATACTAAAAAGGCAGTGCTCTGTTTATAAAACCAGCGTGGAATCTCAATGCCCGCACTCATTGTTCCTGATGAATAGGGGGTGGCAACAGCACTGATGGAGCTTACTTGGAGGTTGATTTGGCTCAGTTATTGCTTTCTTTAGGAGGACTTGACTCCTTTTTTTGTGCTGCATTGACTTCCAAGTGATGCTGGAAAACCCAGATCCAGCACACGATGCAATGCATCCAGCGGGGCTCTGCAGAATCCTGTAGGAGTCTCTGACCATGTGCATCCAGCCTGTCCTCCTTGGCATAGGCCCTCCTCAGACTAAGCTCCTATAAGCAGGTATTTGGGAAGAAGCACTGCTTGATGTAAATAGACAACTTTGTCCAAAAGGAGTGAGAAAAAAAGGTAATTTTCATCCAGGAATGGAGGGAAATAAACTCAGTTCTAAGACAAAGATCAACACGCAACAAATCAACAAATCTTTGGTTTCAGTGTACATTTAGACTAATCTATGATACAAAAAAATAGCGTGGTCTGTGTAATGTGAAAGTCCTGAGTCACAAGTTATATCTGGCAAACACTTTCAAACAACTAATCTTCTGGGCTGGACCCCTGTACGGCTGTGAGACTTCGCTCTCAGCTGTTGATTACCTGCAAGGTTGAGATGACTTGAATTTAGTTTGGTTTGACACATTTGAAGTATTTAGCAGGGCAGTGAGAACCAATGAGCTATTTGCTCTTCCTTGGCAGAGTAAAATAGTACTGGCATACCAGCTAACAGGAACTCATGATAAGTAACTCACGTTGCAAGAGAAGAGCTGGAAAGAACTGCTCCATGTGCGGGTGGCTACCTTCACTTGTAAACAGCTCTCCTAACAAAGGAAAAAGGCTGCAATTTAGGACTAAGCCTAAAAAATAATACATTTTTTGGAGTCCTGTAAGCTTGATTTTCCAAGGCAGACTTCCCCAAGGCATGGGGATACGGCACATTTCCCTAAGGCCATGTATACACCTGAAACCCTCTGTTTGGGGATGACATGGATTTTAAGGGGTGATGAGATTTTCTGTTAGCTCTCTGCAAAGAGATAAATGTCTCCCCTATGTGCTGCCCAAAATTTAGAAGCTCTTCTACACTGTAAGAGACCAGGGGAAATATGTTTATTTTTAGACCACACTCTGCCTGGAAAGATACCCTCAAGTGTACGCTGTAAATAAATACACAAACCGAAAACACATTTGAATGTATCTAGAGATAGAATAGCACATATTGGCATTGTGACGAGAAATTTATGGTCTACCCTGAGCATTTTAAATGATGCAATGGACAGTGATAACCCTGAGAGTAGCTATGGTAACACACAAAAAATTCCTTTGTAGACAAAAACATTTCTGCATTTTTATTGCCATCAGACCACTAATTAAAAGAAGGGATCACAATAGAGAGGTCATGAGAATTTAACACAGTTTTCAGCTCTGGGTGAGGTTTGTTTCCACATTTGAAAGGTGAAGAATTTGTGCGGCGGCTGTAGGACCAGTTCTGTGCAAAAGGTGGAAACGTTGCAACGGAAAGCATCTCCCCTCTCTGCCTGCGGTGTGATGCGGGGCAGGTCACTTCACCTGTCTGCTCTGCTCCATCAAAGCCTTCTTGTTTGCCTGCTGGTTATTCCCCTGGGACTCTGGTCCTGACCAGGGCCGCCTGGAGTGGTAGCAGAAGTCTGCAGTTCGTCATTTCTAGAGCATGGTTTGCAGGGCAGGCATGGGGGTATGTGTAGTCAAAGCACTGAACAGGTATTAGGTTAAAAGACCATGAGTTATAACTATAATGTGCCCCAGGAGAAGAGACACGGAGACGTGGAGAGGATGTCACCACAGGCATCTCCTGGAGGCCCGGGGACAGCGGGCTGGTACCAACACAGGGGAGAGCCCCTGAGGAGCAGCTCGGGGATACCCCATGTCCCACCCCATTCCCTGCAGACAGCGTGGAGTCTCTGGAGCTGAGATTAGCGCCTGATGTAGGGGAGCAACATGTTGTTCCAAAATAAAACAAAACAGAACAAAACAAAAGGTGAGCCTATGTATTCACGCTGCTCTGGCCACCTCGGGAGCCAAGTAATTCTTAGGGCGGTCGGTACTTGGAAAGGAGGTTGACCCAAGATTCTGCGGAGGCGAGGCATGAGCGCGTGTGGTGACCCCTGGGGCTGGGCCTGTCCCGGTGGGCGTCTCTCTGGAGCTACATCTGGTTGTGAGATGAAAGTGCTGAGCACAGTAATGCAGGCGTTAACTAAAACTCTAAATAGAACAGTGCTGGGTGGAGCAAACATGCAAGCATCCTTGTACTTTTCTTTAAGACAAAATTATTTCAGAATTCAGGGGATTTTAAAACTCAGGGGGATTTGTTCCCTGTGTCTAAGGGGCACAAGGAATAAAAAAAGAATTCAAATGCAGAAAAAGACAGCAAACACAACAGGATCATCTTAGAGCAGCAAGATGGCGATTAGGCAGTTGAAAAGTCTCCCCCTGAAAATTAATATGATGTGAAAGTACAAATGACATGCAGAACCATTTCCTAATCCAAAATAAAAAGAAGCCCTTATTACAAAATGAATCTTGTTGTCCTTACGGGTGTTAGACTCCTGGGATGTGTCTGTCCTGTGTCTTCATTACCCTCCTGAACATCTTTATGTATATTCTTAACTTTATCACCAGATGCAGTTCCACTGGGACCATAATTGCGCTGTGCTGTATTATTCTACCCTATTCTCCTTCATCCTTTTCTTCCCTCTTCTCACTTTTAACCCCGGGTATTATGTTATTCTAGGATGGTTTTTTTTTCTTCAGAAGTCCTGCAATTTGTTTCAGTTCATGAATCAAGGACTCAAGCTTCCTTTTAAACACTAATTGGGAACCTGCTTTGTCCTTAAAATGAAAAATGCACTGAACATCCTTGTGCTGCTGACTGGGCTGAGGATATTTGCATGACTTATGGTTCCGTTACTTTATGTAGCTGCAGCACAAGTTTTGACCCCTGTTGTCGGGGAGAGAAAGCAACAGCTATTACACAACCCAGCATAATTTTAAATTAACCAAGTGAAGTTCAGTTTTGGTTGCAGTTGTGGAGCCAGTTCGTTTCCCGATGTCAACAAGCACCACCCCATGGACTGGCTGGGGTGGATCTTTGTTGGTTCGTGCTAGCCGTGTATCCTGTCCATCGTGCAGTCCTTGCAGTGGCCTGGTGCTTTCCTGTAGGATGCTCTCACTCTGCCTCCAGCAAAGAAACAGCCTTTGTAGAAGCTAAAGTAATGCGGTTTCCAAAAATTACTGATATAAAAAAACTGGACTATTTTAGTCTTGAGCTCAAATATTTGGTCACTACTCCTTTTTTTTGACTGCTGAGGTCACTTGAGATTTCCTGCTCATCGCTGTGTGGCAGTTACCAGTGCTATCTAGACACACAGTTGACTTTAAAGTACGGATTCCATTTTCCCTGTGCCTCTGCTAAATATTTTTTACATTTTAAATTAATTCTGAGTTGCAGGGCTGGTGCAGATTTACCTGGTAGATCTAGGATAGCTCCCCTTCGCGCTGTTCAGCAGGCCACGAGTTCTGTCTCACGTAACAGGAATGAAATTGCATTGAAAGTATAACCCTGCAGTAACTGCACCAGCATTGCAAACGGTGCAAGAGAGGAAAGTGTCAATGTACATAAGCCCCCTTTAAGTATTGAGACCTTATTGCAGCCTTTCAGTACTTAAAGGGGGCTGATAAGAAAGATGGGGACAGACTTTTTAGCAGGGCCAGTAGTGATAAGAAAAGGAGTAATGGTTTTAAACAAAAAGAGGTAGATTCAGACTGGATATAAGGAAGAAATTTTTTACAATGAGGGTAGTGAAACACTGGCAGGGGTTGCCCAGAGAGGTGGGAGATGCCCCATCCTTGGAAACATCCAAGGCCAGGCTGGACAGGGCTGTGAGCAACCTGATCTGGTTGTAGATGTCCCTGCCCATGGCAGGGGGATGGACTGGGTGGCCTTGAAAGGTCCCTTCCATCCCAAAGCCTTCTGTGAGTCTATGATACATGCATATGAAAAGTAAGACTGTATCTGTGTCCGTGACCAGAGCCACCTTCCACATGAACACCCGCTGTGGACTACACAGAATCGTGAGCTGACTTCCCCTCCATCAGCAAGGCTGGGAAGCCCATAGCAGTGCAATAGGGACTGTTATATCTCATGGTATTTGATCTCGCCATGGGTGTTTTCCTGCCATACACGAGGCACGTGTACTGTGCCTGTTGTCAAACACTGACATGGGTAAAGAGGACAGTATTTCTACAGCTCAATGGATGCAGCTGCAGAAGTAAAAATGTGAGGAAGATCTAGAACTAGTGTGCAGAACTGGGCTCATGTAAAATTAAAACCACCCCAAAATCTTACAGAGATAAAAAATAGGAATATAGATTTTTTCATAATATTCTAACTGTTAATGAGGAGCTACACTATAGATATGGATTGTTGTAGCCCAAGTTGAGTCATTGCTGCATTGCTGTGCAGACTCATTCATCATCCATGGCACTGACACAGAAACGTCATCGGCAGATGGTGGGTTGTGGCGTAGATTAAGCACCTTTGATGGAATTATGCCATTATCACAGTATCACACATTTTGGTGATACTCACTTCCACTGATACCTCGAACTCATGAGCTTAGATTTAGGTTAGTAGTGCTGGAATGCAGCAGCAGCTGAGCAGAGCATAGATTTGCAACTATGCGGACCACAGCAGGAAAGTAAATAATTCAGCAGCATTTCTTTTCCTATTGTTTTTACATTCTAACAGCAATTAGCTTAGGTTCTGCTGGGATTTCTCTCTTTATGCGATGCCCATGAACTTTGATCTAGATAAATTTTAATCTTCTTTGGTAACAATTTCTTCTTAAGTGCAGTTTGTTGCGTGAGCAAAGCACGGAGCGCAGAATGTGGATCCACCCTAAGGCCAGGTGCTGCAAATGCGGTGAAATTGGGCACCGAAGAGGAATACAGTTATAAATGAGACTGGGGCCAATGCTATCCCGCACTTGTTACATCCGACGTTGATCTGAGCACTTCTGTGGGCAATTTTAGCTTCAGCAAGGCGTAACTGCAGTGATCTTGTAACAGCAAGGGGGGGTTACTACAGCTGTCCGCATGGAAAGCTCACGCTACTGCATAAACTAGTTCATGCAAACAAATTGGGTTTGGTTAATGCCTGGGTCTTGGTGCGGCACCCGGGAATGCCCTGGAATGCCGGCTTCTGCTGGAGCAACAGACCTAATGTTTAAAATAAACATAAGGGCGATGCAACAAGGTTGCCTGCATGAGGCCATGTGTTTTAAACAGCTGACCAAATTCTCAAACAATCCATAACCGGAGTGGTAATGGCTTGTATGTAAAGCGGAGCTTTCATTCAGGTGCAAAAATATGAATTAGTGTGTGTTGCAGATCAAAGTTGGAATAAGAATATTTGGGATGAACTGCAAAAAATCTTTTTCTTCTGTTTTCTAACCTAATCAGAAAACTGAACCAAACATAATTCAGTCGTCTTTGGTCAACTAGTTCTTTCAGCCTGCAACTCAACTTTGTCAAAACCAACCTAGTGATCTCGAAACCTGACTCGAGAACAGCATCGCTTCGTCCTGATTCGGTTCCAGCTGCCCTCTGCATCCCAGGATATTTGACTGTGCCACCTCTGATAGCGTTTTCGCAGTCAAGATCAGAGATGTTAAAATCTCCTGGAATTATACAGTTTCCAATAGCATTTTTTTCCTTTAATAGCATTGTGGCTCTTTCTCTCTGCCTTCCAGTACAACTCTTACTGACTACAGCAGACTCCCAGTATCACTGCATTCACGCATCTTTCAGCAACTTAATCCCTAATAATTTTGATTCAGTTTCTTCTGTTGCTGATCTTCCTTATCTACAGATTGCAGAAAGCATTTTGCCAAACCAGTGGCCTGGGTGCATGACCTGGATTCATCCCACTCTGTACTGGAAGCCACCCCAATATGCTCCTCTTCCCTCTCCTCCCCGTCCCTTTGCACCTGAGGACGACCCTGGCAAACAACCTTTTTCTTACTTGCAAGACTTGCTCAGCTGCAATGGGTGTGATTTCCACGCAGAGCCTGGATCGCCCTGGCTTGTCTTGGAGCTCAACCTCTGCTCCACAAGTGCCAGGATGCCTGAGGAGGACAAGCAACCACTGCCAGTGTGGATGAACCCCCTTTTACTCACCCAGGCTGCAAAAGAAACATTGCTGGTTTGGTGGCATGGAAGTTAACGTTGGAGTTTTTTTGTTTTATTTTGGTTTGGGTTGGGCTTTTTTGGTGGAATTTGAAGCTGAACATCTTCATCTAAACTGGAGCTCTCAGCAACACTTGAATTAATTAGACCTTGCTCATCAAACTCGTCCTTTCAAATAGAAAATGATGAACAACTTCATTTCACTACACGAGCTGTGAGGGCTGCCTGAGTCTGGCGTCGGTGTAGCTGGCAGGCGTCTGAAGAGCTCTCAACAGACCTGGTACTGTCAGCTCTCCCTGCGTGCTCTGAGAGAATATTATGCACTTTGGTGGGTTTTGTGGTTTTCGGGGGCTTTTTTTACTTTGGATTCAAAACAGAAATTTCACACAGTAGAGGCAATTTATTGTCCCTGCTCTTAGGCCAGTATTCATCAGGGGGCCAATTAAAATAGTGCAGTGCTTGTTAATAATGATTCAAAATAACTTTTCAGTTCATTTTTGGTTTACTTAGTGATGCACGCTGGGACATACCCAGCATGCTTCAAAGGACCAAGCGCATTGCATGGACCAGATGTAGCTCAGGTTCTCTACTCGTTTAACCATGACTTACCAGGGCGGCTGAAGGGCAGTTTTACTGATTCTCAGCAGAAGTATTGATAAGTTAAGGAGAAATTAGCACCGGGTTTATATAGTGTTTATGTCCCACTTAACTCCTGGGTGCTGAAGTGGAATTTCATTTAAATGCAGTTTTGCTTCTTTGTTACTCTGATGGACCGCGTCTCTGCATTAGTCATTATACTACGTAATAAAACCATGGCATGATTTACATACTTTAGTAAGTGAATGGACACACATCCATAGGTCTCATAAACTAGTGAAGCTCCAATGATTTCACTCCTACCATTAATGAGCTGCTGGAATTAATTACAAATTTGGCTGATGATGTTCACCTATATATAGCTCTATTTAAACTTCTCCCCTCCAGCAAGTAAGCATGTGCTTACGTTACTTGTCCTCAAGAAAACTCTGACCTGTGTTTTAATTTAGAGTAGATGATTAAATCTTACTAATCTCCATGGGGTCCTTTATTGAAAAGAGGCATTGTCTTTAGATATGCTTTAAGATGTATTCTTAAATGTGGGTGTCTACGTATGGTGATACTTTTGAAGTAACTGTGTAAGATCAGAAATTATGGAAACTTGTGAAGGGGGAAACAGGGTTTTTTTAGGCCTACTGATACAGCTGGCAAATGCAGATGGTTTTGGGGTGCTCCAGTCCCTCCTGACCCAGAGCAGGACCCTAGATGCACTCAATGGAGTTGCATTTTAAGTGCTGCGAAAAGGCTCTGCTGAGACTTCCCAGCTAATTGCATTTCTCTGTAGGGGCTGGGGCTCAAGCATCCTCTCCAAAGCCCCATTGCTGAGGCCTCTCCCAGCTCGTTGGTTGCCCAAGTGGGAGCACTTGGAGCCTGGGAGGGACCCCTGGGCCAGGTGAAGAGGGGCTGGAGGTGGCTGTGCCTAGCTCTTCTGCGGTGGGGTGGCTGGTGGGAGTGCAGGGCATCCTGTGCAGAAGGCTCTGAGCTCACCAGAGTGACTGCAAAGCTCCTGCACTGGAGCAGGGAGGCTTGTTTTCTATTATTCCTTAGTCGCCCGGGTGATGATCCGTTTTCCTTGAGGGTGGAGCAGAGATAGAGGTGAGCTACATCTTCCTGCTGGTGCTTTGCATGGAAATTCCCCGTGGTCTCCCGGGGCAGGGTGGGGGGGCTGTGTCCCTGCTTCTGGCTGATGGCACAGGGGCACCTCACGGAAAACCGTTACAGCTTGTTGTAAAACTTCTGTTTTACATCCTTCCTGCTGGCTATTGTTCATGCACGCACAGTACCTCTGGCCTGGGGATGTGGGGAATTCCTTGGGAACCGCTCATGATAATGGCATCCATCAAGTTGGAGACTGATTTCCTCTCGATCCAATAACGCACCAACCTACGGGATCTTTCTGACTCAGTGCATTCTGATAAAGTAATTGTACAGATTGGGTCCTATGGTTCAGTTAATGATCAATGTATTTCCGCAGGCCTTTTCTTTTCCTAATACTAAGATGAAATAAGTCCAGGATTATCTTTCTTTGATAAAATGAAGCCTGGTAACCAACAGAGTAGAATTAGTGTGCGTGTGGGTGGTACAACACCATGTTTTGTGCAACCTGATTTTTGTTGGTTGTCAGCTCACAAGTCAGAGAGGAGAAATGTTAGGTATAAGGGAGCGCAGGCTGGGCTTGGCTGTGGTTAAATAGCAGCAGAGGAGGGGCAGGGAGAGGACGGACCCCCTGGTGAAGCCGGGGGTGCTGATGGGCTTTACCTGCCTGAGAAATCTGCTGTGCAGTAGAAATTTCACCTTCGCATTAGGTCTGCAATTCAGCTGAAGGCTGTGCCTTCGTTGTGCAGAGCCATGCTTTCCGTGCTTTTGCGCAGAGAAAATATTTGTGCCAGAGGAGTTTTGCTGAGATGGCCTCTCCTGCCTAGTGCTCGGGCAACAGGATTAAGATGTGCAATAACTGGGTTCTGTATTTATGAAATCTTGTGAGAAGAAAACCGAGCTGAATATGTACAATACGTTGAAGTGTAATAAAGCCAACTTGAATGGGTACGTTATTGCAAAGCAGACTGTTTAAATGCATAACATTTGTGCGTTGCCTGACAGTACAGTCCTCTGAGACATACAAGAATCCTAGTCAAATATGACTTGCAAAAAACGTGAATGAATTCCACTGCTCCTAGTCTGAAACCTGTAATGGCTCAAAAAGCTTCCCTCTGTGCCTAAAAGCCTCATGGAAGCAGCAGGTCTCTCCTTGACCAACTCTGTGTAGGTCCACCCATGCTGCAGAACAGAGTTTTGGAGCTGGGTGGCCATGGGGGACAGCGGGCAGAGAGAGCCAGGCCGGCGTGCTGTGCTGCGGGGCAGGAGCCCTGCGATGGCAGGGCACTGCAGGTTTCCACAGCTAGAAATTGTAACGCTTTTGGATGAAATGTCAACTTTTTGCTTTCTCGAAAAAAATGTTGGGTACTGCCGTTCCTCTGCTAAAACCTTCTGTTGTCTCACGGAGCAGAGAAGATCCATCTTGGGAACAGTCTGCTCAGTCTGTATCAGTTCCCATCATTTTCTTTCTCCCCAGGACCAAGAAATGCAGAAACACACATATAAGTGCAATGCTTCCAGCCTGGTCCCACGGAAGAAGCTCACTGTGAGAAGAGCCAGATAACTCCCGAGCACTGAACAAACTCTTACTTAACGGCACGTCGCACTCGGGATGCTGAGTGCTCTGAAATAGCGTGGGCTGTGGTTACGAGGGATAGTCTGTGTGCACTTGCTTTGTAGTCCGACTCTTTAAAAAACACTTGCATCTTCATCTCTTGGACTTAAAATATTTCCTGCCTTTAGCATGGATTTGCGAGTACTTCAGCTTTTCTTGAAACTCTTTTTCAGACATTTTATATTTGTCAAAATACAAGTTTTGCCCATCTCTGTAGCCTAGCCTCCCATCAGCGATGTGATCCAGACCCTTTAGAGGCCTGTCTTCATAAGGCTCATACTGCATTTTCTCTGTGAGCTTGTGTTTAGTTAACTCCATAAGGACATATCATAAACTCTACCATTTTGGTACAATGATAATTTTCTTTAAAAAGTGGCTGTAAGTGTGAATTTAGTCTGCTTATTTTTGATGTCCACTGAAGCTTTAGACAGCAATTTAATCATTATTATTGCTATTGTGCAGCTGCTCTCCAGAGGAGCTTAAACCATGTCAAAAAGGGAACCAACATAATGAGTCTGACAGAATTCAGAGGGAGCGATTAAACTTAGGATAATGAGTTCTGCTGAATTTTTAATGTTATTGTAACAATTCACACCACTGCAGCCTGTTCATCTCTGAGCTCAAAACTGAAATGTGCAATTGGGAATTGGGCTGTGCAGATATGTCCTTCTCCAAGTCTATTCCTCTTCAAAAAAAGAAAAACAAAGACAAAAGGAACCCTACAAGTTCCCCCCCTGCAGTTTTCTCGGATCTTCAGGCTGGGTGGCTGCTTGCCATCCTTCCCAAATGCAGCGTTCGCAAGATGCAGACCTCCAGCCCCAGGTGAGGGTATGGGTATCTCTGTCCCGCTTCTTTCCCGTAGCTGCAGAGAAGGTTCCAGATCAGTTTTCAATTATATCGATTATACTGTTCTTGATATTTGGGGACTGAACGAGCAGAGGTAAATCAAACCTCATTAAATTGGCTATTTTTCACTGGTTCTTTAGAAATGGGTGGCGGGAATTGAAATGCAATTAGTTGCAATGAGAGGAGGACGGTACTGTTTTGCTTGAGTTTTCTTTTGCTCTGATGCATGCTGGGGTTTCTCACACTTGGCTGCAGCTGCTGGAGCTTGCAGATTTGCAGGGAGAAGCTCTGATACCGCGGTACTTACAACACAAAGTGTCATCCAAGTCTTGTTGCTTTTGCTACGCTAGCTGTAGTCTGAAGATTACAGCCAGGGTAAGCTGTGCAGGAGTCGTCTTATGCTGTTGCAATGCAAAATCATTGGTAAGAGGGATTTTGTTCTGGAGGTCAATAGATACTAAAAGACGTACTGATTTTTATATGCTGAAGAGCTGGAAATTAGAGATGTTTTGTGCTGTTTCTGGCTGATGCTGGAAAAAAAAAAAAAAGAAAATGTTTGTCCAACATGGGAACGAGCACTTGAATTCGAGGCTGTCGTGTTCCCCTCTGAGCTCTGCCGCACGCCTTACCGCAGCTGCTGAAGCCGTGCGCCCTTGCAGCTCGCTAACGCACTGTAACATAATGAGCTTCCCTCCAGTGCACGCACGTGGCAGTGGATGTTTGCTGCCGACCACCAGCAGCAAAGCCGGAGCCGGGACCCCTCCGGAGCGAGGCGGGCGAATGCCCACCCTCACCCCGGCCCCCCGCGGGGTGCCACAGCCTCAGCAGGGCTGCAGCCATCTCCCGCTCTTCCAGACACGCGGCAGGTCCCTCGTGCCCCCTTGGCACTGAATCTTTTTTCAGATATATTCTGGTTTCTGTATCTTCTTAGCAGCCTCTGAACAAAACCTTTATCTATTCCTAGTTGGGTTTGAATAAATTCTACCCGCGTGTGAGCTGAGGCAGCCCGTTCTTGCTTTCCTGAATCAGCCACCAACATACAGATTAACTTTAGCTTTGTGAACTCCTCTCTGTGAATTTTTAAAACTCAATGGTGACTTCAGGGATGGGGAAGCAGCGCTGCGTACGCTGACGCTGCAGCGATAAGCGTGTGCGTGGGGGTACTTACACACAACGGGGAAACGCCAGGACAGGAGGGGTGCCTGGGGAGGTGGCTTACTTCCACTGGTAGGGACGCATTATTTTCTTGCAAGGGCTATAAGCAGAGTTCAGAGCTCAGAAGTGCTGATAAAAGGCATCTTTCGCTGGTGAAGCATTACTTCTGGACTTATTTACCTATTCCTCAGTCTCTCACTGCTGACGGGAACAGCATCTCTGTTTGGTGTTGAGAACAGTAATTCCCTTATCTTGGGTGTTGAACAATGTGATATAATTAATAAAAGTAATGACAATTTATGCACTGAATACCAATTAGTGTTCAGCTTGCTAAGGGAACAGAGATTAGGAATGGAAAGCAGATTGAATGATACCACATAAAGAAATTATTTCTTTGATCTAAAAGGCATTAAGAAAGTGTTTCATCCACAACAGGACGAAAAATGAAGGAAGTTTTATGGAAACCATAAATATTTTCATCTCAGTGGTCCATTCTTTAATGGAGATGTGAGGGAGCATCGTTCCACACATAGTTCCTGGTGCTCGTGGCCTTAAATCTCACCGCTTCACTCGCGAGTTAACTCTGTTCTGGGGATGCAGCCGCTGTAAGAGGATTTCTTCCATCTGAAAAGATGCACTGGTGACAGAAAGGAGAAAGCACAAACCAACTCAAACTTATTACAATAAAACAGAAGAAGCAGTCCCAAATTATGTTGTTACTCTGGTTTAATCAGCCCACCCTGCTGCTCCTGCCCGCACAGAACATCAATTGCTAAACCCATCTGTGAAATGTGGCATTTGAGTTGCATTGGCTGAGAATGAACAATATATCTAATGGTTGCTTAATCTGTTGTGTATTTTTTTTATGGTGTGCTGAAATGCTGGGGTGAAATCTGAAATGCCTCATTTATTAGCTCAGTATTAGGAAGAATAAGGATGCAATTAGGATTTGGAAAAATTAGGTTAAATACCCATTTCCCGATACAGAGATATTAAGGCTCCTCCTGTTTCACATTAAGCTCCAAACTGGAGGGCAGACTGGACGGCAGCCCTGTAATTGGTGCAAATGACACAGGACGTGCTTGGAAGCACCTCAAGAGTTTAACTTCAGCTAATCTGACTCATAAAGAGCTGCAGGAGAGTCACATAGCCTCACGCTTCTACTGCAGGCTAAATTGCCTTTGTCCTTGCTTCTTCTTTAGCCAAGTCTGTTTCCAGTTCAAATTTCACCAGTTTCTTGATAAAATGGATGATCTTCACTGCTGCCTCTCCTGCCCTCACTCCTCTGATTCTTCTCCATCCCCTTTCTCAGTCTCTCACTTATCCCTCAAAACTGTTTCTGTTTGACGCCCTGGCACGTGAAAAGAGCTTTATGGTGGCATTAATTGTGAGAGGTGGTAGAGGTGGAAACCTTATCCATAGAGGTATAATGGTACATGCCACCATTATAAGAGGTGGCATACTGCCGAAAACTCGTGGTCATCCAAAGCATGCCCTTCTCCCTACGCTAGGCCAGTTAAACCTATTTCTTTCTGGATGCTTGTATTACCTCTCCTGAAGGACCTGATTTTTGGAGATGCCATAACCTCTCTGAGCAAAGAATTGCATTGCTGGACTCTTAATCTTTGAGCCAGCTTGGAAACGTATAGTCCTGGGATAAACAGAAATGGACAGGGAAGATGTTCTTAAGCTGCTACTACTAATTATACACTGGTATTCCCAAGTGCTGGGATAAAATGAAGCAAACCCTTCCAAATCCAACCGTACCTGTATTGCTGTGCCCCTGCAGAATCACGAAATGACCTTCAATGTGGAGTCAGGAGCTGTCGGTTTGCAGCAAAGTACCATCCTCTGTTAATACATCCCTAGCACTGCCTTGGAAATACTGATGAATTGGCACAGCGTTGCCTCGCTGATGAAATTCAGCAGCTAATTGGTCCCCAGATAAATGGCCTTCCCAGTAAGGCAAAGCCTTTGTCCTCGATAGCACTCGTAGAAAAAACATTTTTTTCTTGAAAAACTGATTTTAAAAATATACTTACTTTCCACTGTGCGTCCCCCTGGTAAATGGAGCATGACGTTGTTTAAATGCTCTTCGAAAAGCATTCTTGAGATAAGATCATTAGTATATAAAAATGGTTTCTTAACAGAGGCAGCTTTTGTTGGAAAACCTTCATTGGCGGTAGACTGGGAGTAATTAAGTGCAATGTAATTTAATGACTCAAAACAACAAACAAGCTTTGGCATAGCTATTTACGAACACGCAGGTCTCCTGGGGAAACCTTCGAATTTGAAATGAGTGCAAAACACGCGTTGTTTTCAGGGGGTTGCCTCTACGGCATGCCAGACAGCCAGGAGGAGCATTCCTGAACTGCGGAGTTGCTTCAGTTCCCTGCAGACAGGGTTCTCTCCCCGGAGACACAAACCCCGCCGCTGCGCTTGCCGCTGGTGAGGTGGTTCGGCGGGGTCCCTTGTCCCACGCGCGGCTGGTGTGATCCTGACCGCGCGGTTCCCGTTCGTCTCTCCTGGTCTGCGAGCTGCTGGGGACAGCGACCTCCAGGTAGCTCTGGTTTTGCATATGGTGGCTGCTCTTGGTTGTTAATCTGAGTTCCTGTTGCCACTAAAATGAATACAGATCCTCTCTGTGCACCTCTTAATCCTTTATGCGCTGCTAAATGCGAGTGGTGGAGTTTCTGGTGGAAAAAAACAAATACAAACGAGAAACAGTCTTTACAAGGATTTATAGAGAAAGTGAATCTCCACTGCATGTATTTTACTTCAGCTAAGTGATGTACAGTAGTGTCCCAGAGGACAGTCAGTCCTGTGGTGGTTTTTAGTACCTCTTAGAGACATATAAAGATCAGAAGTTAATTTTCATGCCTGTTCTATAGCTGCTTTATAATTAATTTCTCTGAACCAGTTTGTTTTGCTGCTGCCAAACACTTCAATGCTTATATGTAAATTATCAACATCTGAAGCCTTCTTTCTTTAGAAAAGAATACAGGGCAATCATCAGATAAAAGTCATTACATATTCAGAGCTATTCTGCTCCACTGATAATAAAACATTCTTAGAGGAAGGTGACCTTTTTACAATAGACTTATTAATGTCAGGACTTCAGAATTGTCTATTCTCATTACAAGTCTTACCAAAAACATTAAAAAGAGTGAAGTTTATGATCTTAAAGATGTGTCAAAGCACAACCGTTAAAGACATTTTCACAGAATGTTATTTATATAACCCATTTTTTGTGTTTTATGTCGCAAGTATTGTGAGTCTTAACAGAACTCTGTGTTCATGACTACGTTCTATTTCTGACCTTATTCTAGAAATTCCAGATAAGGTTTCCAACGCTCATGTTTGTAGGCTTGGAAATCTCCCCAGTTGCCTCTGTGGCGCAGTTGAGCTGGCCTCCAGATGAGATGAACTCACCCAAACTGCTGCACTTCTCTGAGGAGCAAGCATCGGGGGACAATTTTTAGGTAAGGACATACAGAATTATTCTGCCAAGGGGAAAAATGAAAACTCTGTTGTATAATTTAGTACCAACTGTAAACATGGAAGAGGATGTTAACTTCCCTGGGGAAGGGTTAGACAGCTCTTCGAGAGGAATTAAAGCACCCATTACATTAAAAATGTGCATGTGGAATGACAGTCCTTAAGGAGCATAAATTTGAGGGCAGAAGCTAGTAAGAAGAACAGAAAGATGTAGAACATAAAGCTGCAAGTTTAGTAAAATTTTTTGAAAACTATATATTACCAGTATGCCTCCGATGTAACAGGGGGCTGGCTGGGAAGCGTATGAGAAAGAAGGGAGGATGGCCATCGCGAGGTTTAATGGTACGTACTGCACAAGAACTAACGGCTTGCTTGTCAAAAATGTGCAAACATGAGCTAGGCGGGAACCTGGGAGTGAAGATGCTGCAGGGGCTGGCTGTGGGTCAGGAGTGTTTTCCTAAGGGAATTCACTGTTTCTAAATGTGGCAGGGGGTAGATATCCCAGCTGCTGACTGTGCTGAGCCCCTGTAGCTCCTGGCTTCACCTGGGAGTGTTCTTCACATTTAAACATAAAGCTGGGGTGGGTTCAGTTTAGTACAAGTTAAGTTTTGCATCCATCTCCTAGGAAGCAGGATCTCCATGCTGCCAAACCAGCAGGGCAGCAGGCACGTTTGGTCGCAATCCAAGACGACAGCCAGTCATTCTCAGTGCAAAGAGGACACGGACACCTTTTGGTTGTCCTTTGACATTCAGTGGTACTGGGTATTTCATCTTTGTGACTCTGAATACCGCTGTGCCCCCCTCTCTGTCTCTCATCTCTAGCAGTGATCTGTCGCACGGGCCGTGCAGGGGTCTTTTATAAGAACTACCATATATTTTTCATTGCTTTTACAGAGGACGAACGGCAAGTTATCAAAAGGCCACTGCTGTGGTTAATGTTCAGGAAGGGTATTAATATTGAGTACGTGCCCAGCTACAGGCATTTAAGCTTTGAAATCAGATGCCGCTCCATCATAGTTTCTTGCATGTTTTTAAGTAGCCGATGTGCTTGGGTAGACCCTGAATTGCTCTGTCTCGGGCAGAAGATGGATGATGTGTAGAGCCCCGTTGAGAGATGAACATGTGAAAACAGACAGATTTCCTTGTGTTCAATTTCAGATTTTGAACTCGGCAGTTCTGTCACTAGTGCTACCTGCCTGACATGGGCCACTTCACCCCGTTAGCCTGGGCTGAAGTTCTGCCATAACAGTAGAGTCATATTTTCATTGCCTGATACGTGCTGGGAGCTTGTGTCTCCAGAACTGGTCTCAGCGAAGCCCAGAAGGCTCCAAGAGAAAGATGAGCGCGCTTAGTGTCAATGAAAAGCTGATACAAAATGAGTTGGGTTGGTGAGATGGTTTTTTCTTATTTTTTAGTTAAACAAACTGGTTTATGAAACTGTTGTGAAAGTGGAGAAGATGTTTTGAAACATTTTAACTGAAATGTGTGACAGGCTTTAGCAAAGGAAGAAAAAGGTGGAAAAAGAGAAAACTAGGACTTAATTTCCTAAATTTATCTTTGAAAACATTCATAAGATTGAAAGGTGAGCCCATTTATCCAATGAATTACAGTGATATATGCAAGTGACAATTTAATAGGTCTCTGTCGTCAAATATTCCTGTACACATGAGGAGAACATCGACTCCTTCAAATGTGAAAACATTTTTGTGCTGTTCTGAATTTGTGCACCAAGCTGAGGGTAGGTCTGTTACAATGCTAGCCCAGAATTTCCCTCGGCTTTTTCTGATTTCCATCCCGCCCTAGCGTGGCCAGTGATGCTCATCCTTGCGCTGCTGTGACAGCAGGAATTCAGCCCCATACGCCTGCGCTTTGGCACCTTTCCAAGATCAATATTTTAAAGCAGCTGAAATTATTCCTCCTGCTGGAATCATGATTCATGCAATGATAGCATCAATATTAATACAATAATCGAACTTTAATTTCAGTTGCTAAGTGACCTATCATCCCCACAGAGCAAACCGGACTCGAACCAGAATAACTGAAAATGGAGAAAACTTCATGTGAAAAAGGAAATATTAAGTGGGGGGAAACGTCAGTCGAGTACCAGTTTCTGCAGAATCATCCTCTCAGCTCAGCTATAAAAGCTGAGATCTTCCTTTTTTAAATGTTCCCTTTCTGTCTTTTCTCCAGTCCCAAGCTCTCTTGCCCGAGACGCGAGCCTCTCCTTCTCAGTGCCGGGTGCTGATCGTGGGCAGCGCTACTGCACAGGGCTTGCAGGCAGGATTTATAGCAGAGCTGTTTGTTGGCTTTGTGGCTATTCAGATCTCCTGCCACTCGGTATTCAAAAGGTAAGCGTCATAAAGAAAAATGAAGTAAATATAACCCGTGAAGTTCATTCTGCTGTAGGGGTGACATCTGTAAGGTTTTTCTGTTTGAGATGTGGGTTGGTAAGAGTCTGAGTCTCAAAAGGTCAAACAGATTTCTCAGTTCAGGCAGTTTTCATGTCAGAAACGTTCAGCCGCTACCACGCTCATGTCGCCTCTCATGAGCGCTGTGGTTTAAGCACTCGCAGCCGCTGATGCTCCCGGCAAAGGGGGAGGCGCGTGTTTTTGCTAACCCCGGGGTTTGGGCCGTGGTCTCGGTGGCTGTAAGTGCCGTTGCTCAAGCGGCGGGCACTGCTCGGTCGGGTCCAGCCCAGCACTTGGCACCGGCGCAGCGAGGTCTGAGCTGCCTGCGCTCCTCAACTGGCGCTTGGAGCTGCCAGCGACCGGCAGCGCCGGAGCCGCTCCTCAACCACAGCGCTCATCGTCCCATCGCCGGCAGAAAGGGCCACGTTCCGCTCTGTAAAAATTCTGTTGAAATAAAGAATCAAGAAGAAATGGTTAAAGAAAAAAAATCTGATTTTCTTCCTTTTTCTTTTTTCTGCACACTTTTGAAGAAGACTGATTCACTGGTTTTCTTCTGGCAAACTGTTTTGTCAGAGAAATCCCAGAGAGCTCCATTTCTGCCATTTGAAGGTTATCTAATGGATTTCAGTATGGCCAGTTTAGAAAGACGCATCTTGATGTGCAGAGAGCTGGGATTAACAGAAGAGAGAAAAATTACTTATTTCAGTAGCTCTTTAAATAAAAAAGTAAGTGCATTTAAAAGAGGGAAGCCCATGCAGAGTATTTCCATTGTACTGTTTTTTTTCATTAAGCATTATCTTGAGAAACCTGAAGAAGTCTGTTTATCTAGGAAATGAAATTCTGTTTTGGTAGATGATGCAAGTAGAGGTTAGGAAAGGGTATCAGAGCCAGCTGGTGCAGAAGAGAAAAAGAAAAGAGGTCATTCATTATAATTTTTCCTCATGGTTGCCAGCAAAACAGAGGAAGGAACATGTCCTCTGGGATTTCCCAGCTGGCAAGAACATCCTTACAGGCTGACTTCCAAACACACCAGCAAATGGGGGGGGGGGAAGTCACTAGAGTCCTGCATCTTTGTGGATTATATCAGCGCATTGGCTAGCGCCCTGGTTGTTTTAATTTGAAGAGTTGCATGATGATGTGAAGTAGAAAAAAAAATACGATCCCCAACTCTAGGAACATACCCAAATTGCTCTTATTTTTGTTTTTCAGGGCTCATCAGTGTTTCTCTGCCTTTTTTGTCTCTGCCTTGATGTGCTTTCCTCCTAAAAACCAGTTCTGTTTTTTGGCCCTGTGTGATCCCTGTGCAGAGCACGGCGATGGCCACGGAGAGATGCCTGGCAGGTCTTGTCACGGTCAGCAGGATGTTTTTTCATTTTCCAGACATCAGCTACCTCATTTTCCACTGACTGTAATTTCCTTCTTGTCTCTTTAATTAGCTCACCTAATGCATCGGCTGCAAACAGCGACCCAGTCTGCTCTTTCTTCTTTTCACATATCGATACATCATCTGCTGTGACGACTAATTTATGCAGCCCCAGCTGTCCTGCTCCCTTGTCTTTCTACTCGCTTGCTTGTTTATCCACCTGAGGTTTGGCACTGCAGAATGGGCAGCCTTCTGACAACAGGGCTCGCCACCAAATACCCATGTTGAGCTGGACCCAGACCCTGTACAAGTACATTTGTGGATCAAAAGTTGCCGAAGGGCAAGAACTGTCTCTGTGGCATTTATTTGTACAAAAGGCAGCTCAGGCAAGTCTCCGTCACTCTTCCGAGTCTTCTGGTGCTCCTGCAGAATTACTGGTAAATGATCCTCATCTAGTCATTTCTTGGGAATCTTGACCTCACCTGGGTGCGGAGATCAGCAGGCGCTTGGCATTTTTCCCTCACATTTATTGCCGCTGCAAACAGATGAAATCATGTCGAACTCTTTTCTCTCTCTTGTGCCATCACGTAGCTGATTAGCTTCATGGGCAGCTATCAGTTTAAGGCGGACCGTTTTGTGCTAATCATCATCAGATCTCGTGTGATTTTTTCTGAGCGTTGGTAGCCTGTTCACACCATGCAGTCACAGCATGGACATTGGCAGAGGTGCTCAGAGTCATCTCCCAAGTCAGAAAGGACGTCCCACAACACGTGCACATCTGCCCAGAGGCTGTACTCCTATAGACCATTCTCAGGGACGTTGTCCCTCCACGCAATCCTCGTGGGCTCTGCTTAATTACCTCTTAGCTCCCCGGGGGTTTCTCTGTTCTGCTCTGATTTAGTGTCTCTATGGCTCTGCCACAACTGGAGCCCACAGCTCTCATTTGCTAGGTCTGATCTATATTTTTGTTTAAACACATGATATGTGCTTTATCACTGCAGGCACAAGGTCATGAGTAGTCACTCCGAGCCCGCTGTCACCCTCGGGTGGTTAGTTGCTGTGGTACCTGATCTCAGCTGAGTGCCGGTACTTAATTGTAAATCTTAATCCTATTTATAAGATCTGGTCTGAAGAAGTGAGAAAAGCTTGCAGAAATGTATTTGGTTTTTTTAAAAAAAATCATTTTAATGTCTTAAAATTCTGAAATTCAAATTAAAGCAGGAAGGGGGATTAAATCCACTTACTCTGGGAAGTATCTTTGTTTGTTTGTTTGTTTGTTTTCACTTCATTTGGACAGTTTTCTTCCAAGGCATAGTCCAGGAGCACTGAAGT
The DNA here is from genome assembly GCF_965183815.1 of Platalea leucorodia. Lineage (NCBI taxonomy): Eukaryota > Metazoa > Chordata > Aves > Pelecaniformes > Threskiornithidae > Platalea > Platalea leucorodia. The sequence goes on along the minus strand of NC_138838.1, from coordinate 12,017,771 downwards.
CAATGACAATTTTGCTGTTGACTTCAGCTGCAGCGAGATGACACCCTTGAGGCAAATTTGGGTTAGGCAGGGCTGGAATGCAGAACAGGGCTGCTGTAGCGTGGCACGTCCTGCTCGATAGCTGGGGGAGGAATGCACTCACTGGACCTGGAGGGGTTTTGAAGAGCCTGTGTGTTGTGCAGTTTTTTAGGCAGATGAATGGATCCTTCTCCTTGTCAAAGAGGAGTAACTGCTGAAATCGGTGGTGCTGAAGCAGACACCAGCCCACCACTCCTGCTTCATCACCGGTGCCGAACGTATCGCACCTCCGCTTGCAGGAGAGTATCTGCTGTTATCCGAAATGAAAAACTCACCGTCCTGCCGGGTGAGCAGTTTAACTCACTGAGCTTAATGTGATTGTTGTTAATCCCCTGATCGCTATGTTTGTCTTGCAATGATAAATGATGATAAAGTGAGCTGCAGTGCTCGGTCTGTGGTGAGCCCCAGGTAAGCAGGGGTGAGTATCCTTAAGCCACAACACACTGCTTTAAGAAAAAGCCTTGTGTTGTCCCCCGGGACGGGGGGCACGTAAGCCCTTGGGATTCCCAGGGCTCCCTTCTAGAGAAAACAGCCATCACATTTCATGTGATGAAATGGTGCCTGATAAATAATAACAATAATGGGTATATTTGACCTTTACTTTCTGCTGATGAGTGTAGCTAACAGCAAGTTGAGAAGTCTCTGTTTGTACAGACATAACAGCACCAATATGCGCCAGTCACCTCCACTCCTGGTCAGGATGCTGCCCCAGCTGAATCGCGCGCTGCTGAACCACGCTGGGCACGCGGAGACAGCCCTCAGCAAAGTCACCTCCACGGTCCGAGGCGAGGTAATTTGCAACTCGGGAAAACTTGACATTTTAGACTCTGCCGCTTCAGAAAATGCGTGCGGCTGGATGCTGGGGTGGAGCGGTGCAGCCCTGGTGCTGGGATTTCAGTGGAGCCATCTGCCCTTGCAGAACTTGCACACCGTTAGGAAGGGAAACCAGCCACCTTCTGGGCTTTGCAGCAGGGAAGCGACGCTGTGCTTTGTGTTGCTGAGTTTTCCTTAGTCTATGGACAACATTCTCACTAGATAACCCATTAGTCTGGGGTTTCAAAGGAGCTTGGAGTTACCTAGCTCCCCTTGTTTTGCTTTTTCAAAGGTGAAAAGAGAAATTAATCACAAATGCACGAGAGGAGGGAGTGCTACAGCAAGTGAAGGCTTTGAACGTGATGCTTAGTGGAGCTAAATGAGCTGTTGCCTTCAAAAACTGAGCTGAGAGTTGGGGGAGATGGTAAACTTATGCCTGGGCAGTAAGAAAGGCAAGTCTCTGCTAACCCTTTCTTCCAGCCCGCACTGATCTGCACAGGTGAGCGGTTTCCTCCTCCCCAGCGCTGGCAAAGCTGTCCCAAATCAGACCTTGAGTGCCTGTGGGAGTTGAGGAGGCCTGTACAAACATGACATGACAGAGACATCGCTAACCTCTGCCAGAAAGTAGACTTTTTTCTTCCCTCTGCATCTTCTTGTATCAGGAATGGTGTGGCCAGCAGGAGCAGGGAGGGGATGGTGCCCCTGCGCTGGGCACTGGTGAGGCCGCCCCTCGAATGCTGTGCTCAGCGCTGGGCCCCGCACCCCAAGGCGGCCATGGAGGGGCCGGAGCGTGGCCAGAGCAGGGCAGCGAGGCTGGGGCAGGGGCTGGAGCACAAGGCTGGGGAGGAGCGGCTGGGGGAGCTGGGGGGGCTCAGCCTGGAGAAGAGGAGGCTGAGGGGAGCCCTCATCGCTCTCTGCAACGGCCTGAAAGGAGGCTGGAGCCGGGGGGGTCGGTCTCTTTTGCCAAGGAACAGCAATAGGACAAGAGGGAACGGCCTCACATTGCACCAGCAGAGGTTTAGATTGGATATTAGGAAAAATGTCTTCATGGAAGGGGCTGTCAGGCCCTGGCCCAGGCTGCCCAGGGCAGGGGCTGAGTCCCCATCACTGGGGGTATCTAAAAGATAGGTAGATGTGGTGCTCGAGGACATGGTTTAGTGGTGGACTTGGCGGTGCTGGGTTAACGGTTGGACTTGATGATCTTAAAGGTCTTTTCCAACCTAAATAATTCTATGATTCTGGCTTTCCTGAGAGCGTTGCTGACATTTCTTAACAATGTTTCTCCAAAAGGCTCTTCCATTTCACTGATGTAGGATATGTGGAGCCCACTGTACAGTCTTTGTTAATTGGAGTTGTCTTTGTCTTATGGGAGAACACCATTGCCTGGGCATCTGTATCAATATTGCATCCCTCAGCGTGGCATCTGCACTTAAAACCGCTCCATCTGGTTTGTCTGCCATAGGAAATAATTTTAATTATAACTATATAATGCAGTTCTACAATCCAACACATTTTGTAAAGGTATCTTCATGGTTTTCATTTCACAGCAGCCCAAAATACTGCCAAATACTCCCCCAAAACACCGAACAAAAAAAAAAAAAACAATCCAAAACCAACCACAAAGCCCAGCCAACCCACAGCCTGGTAATTGTGCGAGGCTTCTGGCTGGCAGAACGTGCTGCGTGCTGCAGTGGGTGTTGCTGCCGAGGTCCCTCTCACCGGCGAGCTCGGGCGCATGCGATGGACTCGCTCAGCCCCGCGGCTCTGCGCCTCCGGATACACGCCGCTCTGCTGCCTCAAAATCCAGGCGCCTGCCCTCGGCCCTGGGAGAGCCGGAGGGCTCCCCGAGCTGCTGGGCACGCCGCAGGTCTCTCGCCCTTGTGAACACGAAAAGCGTGGCAGTGCCGCAAGGGCTGCGCGAGCGGTTTCAGCACGAGCGCATTCAGCACGAGCTCTTACCTCTGTGCTGCAAACCAAAGCCCCTGGAGCCGTAGGAGGGAGAGAGGTCAAAAGGCAGAAACCACTGTAAAGCACATAAATTTTGCTGGCTTTCAATGGGCATCAGGTCCTCCAGCGCAGTGCCTCTTGCACTTTCAAAAAAATAAAGGACCTTGATTAAAGCAATCACAACAGAGAGTAAGCCGGGACTTCATAATTGTAGGGAGCCTTGACATTGTCTTCTGAATATGTTGAGGGCAAATTATCCATGGCAAATGACTTTGATCACTGCCTCCTTTATTTGGTCTTAATCCTAACTTGATACCTTAGGCTAGATGATAGAATTGTCCCATTGTAAACAAATTATACTTTCTTTTTTTTCCTCCCCTGCTGAGGGCTTCAGTCATTCTTGCCGATATGATTTCTTAGAGATAGGCTTCTGCTTCTTCCCTTCTTCCAAACTATGCATTCTTCATGGTTCTGATTTTTCTGCAGCTATTTATTTTTCCTTTGAAGGAAAGTAGAAATCAGACCTGAATAATCTGTTTGACTTTTATCTGAGGCAGCTGTGCTGGAACAGAACCCATCGTTCAGATCTGTTACCTTTTACAGAACAGAGATAAATTAATTACAGGGCTTTCCCCTGACATCCAGACTCTTGCCTGCAAATGTTCACATAAAAGATGAATGACAATGAGATTCTCATTACAGCTTGATGAATTAGCCTTTTCACTTCAGTTACAGCAAAGTCTACTTCATGGTCAACAGTCTTGTTTAGGCCCAGCCATTTTTTTTTCTCTCTTGGAATTCAAATCAAACGTTTGCTGTCAAACTACTTCTCGTGGTGCGATCCATTATTTCGCACTGCCCATTAGAATTTTTCACTTTTCCCAGGAATTTGCCACACTGATTTGCCAGGAAAAACGTTACTCAGCAACAGCATCTTCCTCCATTTCTTTAGTGCAACGTGTTGCAAACCTAAGGCTGCCTTGAGAAGTGGAAGCTTTCTATAAAACAAAGAAAGGACCAGAAGACCATTGCCTCTGCAATCCTGGGCATAATCCTCTCAATCGAGGTAAGCCAAGCCACTTTGCCATGAACTTTGGTGTCTCAGCAGACAAAGCAGACGAGACGGGGTGGGAGGGGAGGTGGCACGGTGTCCCCGCGGTCAGCGCCGGCCGCAGCAGTGCTCCCGAGGCCTGGGGGTGCGTCCCCGCTGCGGCCGATGCTCTTGGGCCATCAGCCCCGGCCGATGGCTGCTCGCTCCACCTCTGGCGGCGTTGGGGGTTTGGAAAACTTGCGAGTGAGACTGAGCCATGGGGTTTTCAGCTCTACCAAGGTAAAGAGAGACACTCTGAAATCCTGCTCGTATTAATGCAGTTCGTCTCTCTTGTCTTCCCAAACTGTATTTGGGAAACACCCTTCACCGGCTTCAGGAGCCGAGGTCTCTGTTGTGCTTCCTGCCTTTGCTCCTGCACAGTAATGTTTTCATTCTACTCCTATCTATTTATTTTTTTTAAGTAGCAGAAGCTTAAAATAACATAAATATTTTATTTGGCTGGAGTGGATGTTGTAATACAAAAGCTAGAAGGGAAGCAAACCAATTATCCTCCACTAAGGTGAAGTGGGGTAAAAACTGTTGCTAACGGTCCTTCAGGTTTTCCTGATGGAGAAGAGGGGACCCAGCTTCTGCTGGCGTCCCGGTCTGACCAGGCTGCATGAGGAAAGTGCAGCTTCTGTCTGTCTCTTCGGGGCTCTTGGGGCTGTGATTTAATTGCAATATGTGGCACATCGTGAAGCTTTCATCTTCAGGTGGATGTGGGGTAAAGCAGAGGGATTTCAAGGGTCGGAAGGCTGCGTGCACTGGCATTTACCCGCCTGCAGCCTGGTCCTGGAGAGGGCTCATGGCTGAGGGTTTGCTGGTGTAACCGTTTGCTTCTCTCAAAACAGCTGAGCACGGAGGTCTGTAGTGTGAAAACGAACATGCCTGAAACTGTTCACCTCTCCAAACGCAGGCTTCACCTACACAGAGATGTTACAGCAATGCAAATACTTAAATAACGTCCCTGAGAGCCCATTGCATGTGTTCACAGGTTTTCTGGGGGTGGGGGTGGTTACAGCAGCCTCTGAGGCATCTGGCCCTGGCTGCTGTCCCCATCAAGGCGCTGTGGCAACGGGTTGCTTGGCCTCATCCAGGGAATCCAGGCGATTTGTAGGAGCGTTGGGAAGGAGTGCCTGCATCTGCACAGGGATCCGAGGAACCCACGGCTGCTGTAAGGAAAAAGGCACAGGAAGGGAACTGCTGTTTTACAAACGCTCTTTGCAGCACTCCGAGTTAATGATTGGGAAATGGACTCGGAAATATCTATCAGTTCTTTCATACAAACTAGGCATATGCACACAATAAGCTCGCTGAAGTATAATACACAGTTTAGTTAAGACTGAATATAAATGGGGCAGGAGGGAAATGTGCAGAGGTTCCTATGAGGAGTTGCACACGCATTTATTCCTTTCCAGTTTGTAAGAGGGTGGGAGAGCTGAAGACAGAGCCCCCGTGCGCCCCGCATCTCCCTGCAGCAGGGTCAGCCCCGCGCAGGCTGCAGCGCAGGAACGCCTCGTGTTCAAGGGCACAAGTGCCATTTTGCTGACCCGTTCTGCTCTGAGAGGCCAAATAGTTTTCCTGGGTAATTTGAAAAGCTGTTGTCTACACAAAAACAAAGTCAAAATAACCATCCATGCCAGGTGCTATTTTACAAAGAAAGAACATTGTGTTTCTTGCTCGTAGTTCTCGGCAGTTTATCATGTTCATTTGCTTGTATCTTTAAGTGTCAACATCTTGATCAATTTTATTGCATCTGCCTGTGGTCAGAATATTACTAATGGTAGCTCTGATTGGTGTTCAGGGACAGGAATAAGTCATTTACAATGACCATAAGTGAAAACATCAAAATATCAGCAGAGAAATGGTAGCCATAGCGTCAAGCTGTCGTTATTTATGTGGCAATATTTACTTGTACATCTTTTCTATGTATCCTAATGCTTCCCCCGCCACACTTACTTTGCTGTCTCCTCTTGGTTTTAAGAGGTTTCTGTGCTTTTGGAAGTATTATCAGAAGAAGATGCCAAGGCAGAGTGGTGCTGATGGTCACCCAGTGACTTCTGCAGCAGGAGGCGGCGCCGGTTCCGACCCTGTCGGTCCCTCTGGGGCAGGAGGAGAGGTGGGCGTCAGTCCGAACCTCACCAATACACTCACACATCTTTGGGGACTTAAGGTTTTCCAGAGTTTTCCAAGCCCTCTTGTCTGTCTGTTCAACAACTCCCTTTCGCAGAGGAGAAGGCAAACATCTGAAAACATTATTTTTCTACATAACCATAGTGTGAAGAGGTGCGTGCAGAGGTGTCAGAAATAGGGGAACTGGAGGGAAAAGTTCCAAACTCTTCAGCAAGTCTGGGGCCCAGCTGTAGTTTTGAGGGAAAAGATGCTGCGATGTCGTTACTTGTTTGTCATCTTCAGAGACCCTGGTAAGGGTCAGCAGAACTGGACTGCGGTTCATCGTTTGCAGTGATGATCTGGACGAGGACTCCCGTGTTTCACTGCTGGGCTGGACCCAGCGCGGTGATCACTCCCCGGGTTATGCTCCAGGGAGGCACAGGCGCCTCCTGGCCTGGAGTGGTTTGTCTGTCTGTCTGTCTGTCAGCCCCACCTCCCCTAACGGTGTGATTGCTGCTAGATGGACCGTGGCACTGCTGGGTCTGCGGTGTGTCTAAGGCAGCCCGGCATCTGTCTGTACAGCAAAACAGAGCTGCTGAGAAGCGGGTGGTTACGTCCTGCAGTGGGGCTGTCCTAGCCCCGTGGCCCCATGAAATCACCTCCCATGGCACCTGCCGCCTTCCAGCTTGCTGACAATTTCTGAAGTCTCTGTAGGGAACATAGATGAGGGGAAAACACGTTCGATCCTTTGCAAGAAGCGGCAAACCATTCTCCGCACATACAATGACTGCAAGAGATGCAGAGTCTCGGTGTGCGCCGTTGGGTGTTTTTAACCTGCAGCCCCTTTGCTGCAGCTGCTTGTGGAATTGCTCGGTCATTGCTGCCGCTGCTCGCAATGACGTCTCTGTCCGTGTAATCATTATATTAAAGCAAGGCCACAATGGTGATTGGCATAAGTGACTGGTGTGGAAGACAGCTAATGCTATCCATCAACCAAGAAGGAAATTGCTTTGATATCATAGTTTTCTCTGAAAGAGGCATGTGTATAATGCAGTGTCACCAACGTTTTAGGTGTTTGTTCATGGTTCTATTAAAAAGCAAAGGTCTTATGCAACTCAACTGAAAGAACGAGTCATTTCGGTCATAAAAACCCTGAATGGAACTAGTGCAAAACCAGCTGGGGTGGGAGGGAAGGAGGGTGCTACCTCTTTTCCCCGGGTGGTGGGACGAGGCGCCCGGTGGGCAGCTGCTTTCCTGGGGACCCCGTCTGCGGCTCCGCTCAGGGACCTGCTCTCAGGACTGCTGTTATCCCAGCTCTCCTGCCTTCTCACTGATTGAACCTGACTGGATTTGTTTCCTCCAAGTGCTCCTTTGTAAATATATATGAATTCTAAATTTCATTCTAATCTGTTTCAAGCTATTTTATTGCCTTTAAAATGTTGTTTTATTATTTATTTCAGACAATTGCTTGAATTCTTCATTTTAGAAGCCTGTAGACAGTGAAACATGGGGATAGAAGGATGCAAAAAATCATTTGTACTGAGCAATCAAATGTTTTTGGCTTTTAACTTCTCTTAAAAACTCCTGTAAAATAATGCCCTTCCTCCTCAAACACTCACTATTAAACGTAGTTGCTGAAGAAGAGCATAATTATACATTTGAACAAAATACAATGGTTGCACAACATGTAATGAGGGACTTGTGCATTTCCCCATCGTCGTTGTGCCTCGGGGCCCCCTAAGCCTCACAGCTCTGTTGAGGCCATTAATACTTCCACCGCCAAGGCATCGCATCGCCAGCCGTTGCCAGTGGGGGTCTTTTGGTTGATGCTGCTGTGCCACGGATCAGGCTGTAAGGAACGGCTTTTCAGGGGCTTGATGCCTGTGGTCTGGGTCGTGCTCTTGGTGTGGCTCAGCACCCAGAAGAATGCCAAGCTTTCAAAATCTCTCAGCCTGCTTTTTTTTTGTTTTTTGGTCCAGTTTTAGAAATTGTGACCATAAAGTAACCAGAGGGAGCCCGTATATTAAATAAACTAATCTGGGAAATGATGTGTGTTGTAATCACCTTTGCCAGAGGCCCGATGGCACTTCTCTCCTGGCATTCGAAGGGACCTTCACTTGTGTTTGAGGCACAGGATCGTCCCTTCTCGCCGTCGGCGCTGGCATGGGTGCTGTTCTGCAGGGAAGGCACAGCCAAATTTGACGGCTGACCCTGCAGGGGATGTTTTGCTCTGCTCTGGTTCCCAGGGCTGGCTCTCCGGTGATTCCCTTCCCGCTACTCCACCACTTCTTCGAGGAGTTGTCCTCAAACTCCTGCACGAAAGCTCTGTGTCTTGGCACATCGCTGCTGCTGCAGACGGCTCTCATCTGCGAGAGCCCTTGAGGGACTCTTTTCCTTGCAATGAGCTGCCAGAACCGTAAAATCCCTTGGGAATTTTGTCTGCTCTGCCTGCCAGCTTTTCAAGGAAAACTCCGATCTCTCCAACCATAAAACAAAAAAGAGCAAAATATCACTCAGCCATATGGGCACAGAGCAGCGTAACACCCTGATGTAAAGCTCTCCCTGCTGTCTCTGGTGCCGATTATTAACGCAGCTTAGAGCAGAGCTGAGACTTTTAATGCCCCAAGCGTGATGCACTCCTTTGACCTTGTAAATTATTTTTATTGCCACTTTGGCTAGCTGTCTCCTTTGCAGGTTGCAGGGCTATAAGCAGATGCAACAGAAATGGTGGAGACGGCTAATTTCAAAGGTACACAACGTTCTTCCACAGCACATGGGACGTTTTGAAATCTCATTCTTGTGGCACAGGTTAAACTTGGCACTGCAAATGGTACCACAGGAATTCCTTCAGTCACTTGTTCTAACAGAAGTTATACAAATGTCCTTGTTTACATCGTTATGCGGTACCTGTGTTGATACTGCCTGGGCTTCTCTGTGGGACTTCATAGAATTGTGAAGGTTGGAAAGGACCTCTGGGATCATAGAGCCCAACTGTTAACCTGACTGCCTGGTCCACCTCTAAACCATGGCCCTAAGCACCACATCCACACGTTTTTTGAATGCTTCCAGGGACTGTGGTTGTACCACTTCCCTGGGCAGCCTGTGCCAGTGCCTGACCACTCTCTGCGTGAAGAAATTTTTCCTAATATCTAATCTAAACCTCCCCTGGCACAACGTGAGCCCGTTTCCTCTTGTCCTATCCCTTGTTACCTGGGAGAAGAAACGGACCCCCACCTCATTACAACCTCCTTTCAGGTAGTTGTAGACTTTTTCACGGTAGCTGGGATGGATGGAGTATTTTGGCCACGTGAGCACACGGCTGAGCCGAGAGGAGCGCTGCTCTGCCGTGCGGGCGCTGCCGGAGAAGTGCAAGGTGCTCAGCCTGGAAGGGCTCGCCACCCGGGCTTCAGAAACAAGCCATTTGCTTTACTGAAGGTTACTTAGCCTCCAGGCTCTTACACTTCTGTATTTCCTCTTAAATGGATGTTTTCCCCAAAGACAATCTTTTTAAAGCAGTTCTAACAGGTTTCCAATTACTTTTCATCACATTAGTCTTCTGTTCTAAAAATTTCTCTCTGAATGTTGAGTCCATTTGAAGAACTTGGGAAAGAGTTTTTTTCTTCTTGTTCTATTTTTGTAAGGTGAGTGTGTTCGCCAAAGAGCTTTCCCAAACCTCTCTCCTCTCTCCACTAAGAAAACCCCAGTGAATTGGTCAAAAATAGGACCAGCCTCTTCTGCTCTAATAGCAAGGTGCTTTTACCTGCTCCCAGTTTGTACTTGGGAAACTTGCTGATAAATGGCACTCTTGTAACAGGAGACTTGAATGTTGGGGGTTAGGAAAATATTTAAGTACGTGAACTTCAGATATAATGAGAAGTGCCATTTTAAGTCATGTTGAGTAGGTACTTAATCTCTGCTTATGCTGAACTGTATTCCAGACTACATTTAAGCAGGTTTTCTGAGATCGGGGCTAACAGATCAGATATGGTCCATTTAAATCAGAGAAGTTCTCTTCATCAGCGTTACTAGTCCCTGGATCTTCCACAGCTGTAGAGGTGAGTTAACTGTATTATGTTTGGGTATCAGTCAGGCTGTGAAGTAGGATAATAACCATTATATTCCATTGGTTTAAATCCTGAGAGGAGCTAAGGGTAAAACACATTACTGAATATTCATTAAATTTGGGAAACTTCAAGTGAAAAAGCGTATCATAGTATTAAGAATGAACATTTAAGACTGAAGAACGAACCTCGGTCCTTCCCATCAACTGGAGAGCAAGAACTCATGTCAGAAAGATTATTCTCACTACCTGATTGTTCCGAGATTGTTTTGGAAGAGGGCCATGAATAACGACTTCTCGTGTCACGTCCCAGAACAGTCTTTTCCCGTTTCCTCGCCAGCTGAAAGTGCGAGAAGTCGGATGTCGTGGCAGTTCCAGAAAGGCAAGAAAACAGGGGAAGGGGGCTTACAGCACGAGAGCAAGGCGTCCCAGAGTGCTGCTGCTGCTCTCACAACAAAAGAAATGAGTAGCATTGCATAGGAAATACCAAATAATCCTCTACGTCAAATGCAGAAGTGACGCTGGATGAAATTTCCTGGAACAGAGCTAAGCGCTCCCAGAAGCGGTGCTGGCATCCCATCCGAGGCAGGCTGACACATGACTGGCAGAAGTGATTGAATGCTGCTTTGCATGAAATGAAATGTCAATACTATTAATTTTATGGCGCAGCAGCCAAAATGCTTGTACCTGTCAAGGACTTTCATCAAAGTAACATCCTTCCATTTATGGTACTGGAGTGCAGAGGAATTTCAGTTGCTTACTCTTAAAGTCTTCTTTATGTAAAATAATAATAGTAATAATAATTTTCTTAACGGAGTGCTTTCAAAAGCAGTTTTTGACATTTATCAAAATTGGAAGTTTTTACTGAAATAGAAATTATGTAAGAACATTGTTTCCTTCAAAAAGCATATAAAATATTTTAAATGTATCAAAATTATAATTTACATCTGTTATTTAAATTATTCTTGAATATGGCAAAACTAAATGTAGAATGGCATCATAAACGAATAGAGAGGGGTCATCTGCCCCCCTCCCCCCCTTTTTTTTGATTTAGTGGTGTTCTGCTGTATAGTCCTCCGCAACCTGAATTTGGAAATGCTTAGGTTTTGAGAAGCTGAGAGCCAGGGCTAAGACCAGGGAGAAGGGAAACCAAATTCCTTGAAGTCAGGCTACTGAGCCTCGGAAAGCATTTCGTCTTCCCTCCCAAAGATGATAAACATGATAAAATTGGTGAATATTCATTTAGTGTAGCCCATTTATCTTGTCCATATTTGGGGCTCTGTTGTGCTTGTTTATTTGCAGGCCCTGGAGAATTGAGATTTAGCGGCACCAATGTTAATTAGAAGTCAATTTCTGTAATCGCTGAAGAAGTGCTTGTATTCTCATCGACATGGGATGAAATCAGCACCATGTCACTCCGGCAGCCAGTCTCAACAAAGTAATCACCATTCTCACACAGAATAGTCAAAATAATTCCCTAGAGGGGAAAAAAAAAAAGAAAAAAAAAATTGTAATTTGCTGGTGGACTTCACAGAAATTGGAAAATGAGCTGAACTTCAGAAACACCTTATTTTATGTGAAAGACTTGCCTGCATGAAGCATGATAGCCACCAGGGCAGTGTGGCTGTAAGCACGAGCCCCCTGCCCCCGGGTGCACGCTGGGCGCGCAGCTATCCACGCATCCCTGGGCCGGGGCTTCTCCAGGTGAGTCACGGACTGAAAGATGCTTCTCTGGGCCCTTACGCTGCAATCTTTTCTGAAACCTGTTATATGGTTAATATCTGCAAAGCTTGAGATTTCGTTGTTTGATATAATTGTATTCAATAAAGCTGCCTCATTGCATAAAGGTCTTGGTATTTAATATTTAATAGCATAAATCCCACGTGAGTCCTAGGCAAAGGATGAAAATTACATTTTAAATTAATGCACACTCAAAGCCTGCTCTTCTTTCTTTCTGCATTTAAAGGCCAACAGCCATTTTCAAGTATAATACCAGTTTCCAGCAACGATGTCCGTATTCTCCTCTTCAAAAATTGCTAGTTATCATCAAAAGATATGTGGTAGTAACTATTCATGCGCTGAAACAGAGAGCAAGCGGGAAGCCCATTTCTGGCGGCATCGGCAATGTGGAGATGCTGATCCACGCACTGCAGTCGGGGGTTTCTCCTCCCCGGAGCCACGCTGCACAGGGGGGAGCGCCGTGCCCCTGCGTGTCGTGGGCACGCAGCCCGTTGCAAAGCTGCCTCGTTACTAGTAACACAAAGAGCCAATTACTAGGATAACGGCGTGACTGCGGTCCCCGATGAGTGGACTGAGCGCAGAGTCATCTGCAGGAAAGGAGCTTTCCCGGCAGCATCTGAGCAGGAGCGAGGAGTCCCCGGATGGCGCGGTTATCCCCGGGGGAATTGCCCTCCTGGGGACCGGGAGTGGCCAGCTCTGCATCACACCTCACTGGGATTTTTGAGCAAATGAATTTTATCATGAGGTGAATGAAACGTGTTTCAACAGGCTTGTGCCTGCTTTTGCCACTGAGGGCCAGGGAGCTCCTGGGACTGTGGCTTTTGAGTAACGTGGTCCAGCTCTTCAGCAAATCTTCAGCTATTACAAGCGTTATAATGTATGTGACTTTGGTGGAGATATTCAGCTTGCTCTGTTTTGGGGGATAGATCAAACATCAGCACTGAAGTATGGCATTTTTCCTGAAAACGTGGGTCAAAATTTTTCTCCTATACAGGTGAAGACAGTTCCCTCTAGCTGGGTGCCCTGCGTACCACAGTCATTTCAGCACAGACACCTGGGATCCACAGAGTTTTTTATCGCTCCTTCATGCTGGCAGCGTGTGAGAAAGGCTGCCCGCCGCAGTGTCTGCAGTGGTGCCCAGCAGACCCCTCCTGCACGGCTTTGGGGTCTCCCGTGGTGCCTCAGCCCGCCGACACCAGCAGCAGGTTTCGGACATCGCGTATCTCGCCTCCGGGGCAACACCCAGCAGGTCTTGGGCACTTACCCAGTACCGCAGCAGCACGTTTCCCGGCTGGGTTTTCAGAGCATCATCAGCATCCACCAGATTTGGCCGGATTTTCAGAGGATTTCAGGATGTAGCGCATACCTGGTATTTCACATTCTTTTACAGATTTGGCTATTTATATCGCTGCTTTCAGGGGAGCTGAACTCAGCAGTGACTCCTTACATCTGACCCCAGACAGTTACTCATCAAAGCATGCTATACACTTACAAATTAAACAAATGTTATTTTAAAGCCCAGTCTGGCAAACACTCAGCAACGAGTTTGGTACTTATCGCTAGGATTATCCTAAGTACCTTCAAGATCTCTTCCTGAATAAGCTTCATTTATATATTGTGAATAACTATTTGCACCCAGGCCAGGCAGAATTTCTCCTCTTGGTCTCGGCGGCGGGGAGGAGAGGCAGGAACGACTGTACTCTTTCTGTGCTGCTTTGAAAGCCTGAAGTGCTCCAAAAGGAAGGTCAAACAAAGCGTTTCTTCACGTTAATTCCTTTGAGCGGCATTTAGACTTAACCAACTGTGTTACAGACTTTTATTACAATAGCAGAGTCAGTGCTGGGAAGTTTGTGCTCTCGCATGGTTTGTAGCTCTAGCGCTACGGAGACCTTTTAAGAGCAGGGGAGCTGCTGAAGAGAATTACCTCGATGTACTCTGGGGCCTCTTTCTGCTGTAATTCTGCCGTCTCCTCCAGCGGTTGGGATTAACCGCACGGCGTTCCTGCTCTCCGAGCACCGCCGGGTTTGCTGCCGGCTGATGCCGTCTCCCGGCCGGCCGGGAGGTTACAGCACCGGTTAGCTCGTGAGGATGCAAACCCTTGGAAAGGCAATGGGTCGTGACGGCAGGAGATCAAAGCTTCGGCGTACGCCTGGCACAAGTGCAGGAAATGCAGCACGTTCTGCTGCAGCAAAGGCCCCTCTGCAGCTTTCCCAAACCCCTCCAGAGCTGGGTGACACTGGCCTAAAGCATCCTTCTGGGAAAATCGCTGTGCAGCATTACGGTTATAGCTGCGGCTGCAGAACACGAGTCTTGCAAACACTTTATGAAATGAAGTAACGATAATTTCTTTACCTTCTCTCTGATGAGTTTTAGCACAAATTATTTCCTTTTTGTTTCTGCAGGGATAAGGTTTGAGACAGAAATCTGCACCTAAATTTGTGTTCAACTTGTCACAGGGCTTATAGACCCACACCACAACTAGCGATAGGCATTGTCCGCAAGATGTAATTTCCCATAGCCTTGGTGAAATTGATATATAAATATGTATATACATATAGAACATTTCAGATTATGCAATTCCACCATCTGCTGCTTTACATAAACAGTGCTCATGTTCCACCTCTGCTGCTTTACATAATGGTGTCCCCCATACAAATCATTACTTATGTGCAACACGGGGCGGCTGATGAAGGAGGGACTGCACCTTTTGTTCTCCTCTAATGAAATACTCCTTCCTTCTAGTAAGGGAGAGGTGGAGAACTTGCGAAGCAGCAACATCATGTGTTGTGACATTGCCCATTTGTTTCCCACTTACTGTCTTTGTTCTTACATATGCAAAACAGGCAGATTGTGTTTACTTTGATAAGCAACTTTACTGCAGGGTCAAATAGAAAGAGAAGATTGGCAGGAAAGGAGCAAATCTCCCTTAAACAAAAATGTCTGCAATAATTAGGAAATGTGGCAAGAAAGAGTTGATAAACAAGGAAAAGGTGAGAAGTGAAAGGTAAGCTTCAGGGCAATTCATTAAGATGGCAAATGAAGAGAAAACCAAAATTTCTGCAAGCATTTAGCAGATGGGAGGGTATTCTGGGACCATGGCATTTGTTCAAGCCGTGAGTAAAAGCTAGAAATACATGGCTTTTTAAAGGAATCTTTGGTTTATTTCTCAGAGACAAGCCACGAGGAAGGCAAGGCAGCGTTTACATTTTCTTTGCCTGCATTTGCATTTCTGCTGCTCAGGGAGCCTAAAAAAATGAAAGCCGCCTTTTCAAAATTGGAGACCCCACAGCCAACTCTGCTTTTCAATTGCAGGTGCCAACACAGATTTAATTAACCTGCAGTGCAGCACACATGCAGCTGCTGTGGTTGGGATCCCACTTGCATCCTGCTGTGGAGCTGAGTCCCGCTGCCCGTGCCTCCTTCCAGGGGGTGCCTCCCAACCTATCTTCAGCCCCCAGAAGGCAGCCACCTACTCGTGCTGGTGATTTAGGCTCCCTCTGTAGCAGAGAAATTGCGAGGAGCCTCTCGAGGCCAAGCCAGAGCTCAGGTGGGCTCAATCCCCCTCCACAGCTCTCAGGGTGGAGGGGGTAATTGGCTCCGATGAGTCACGCCAGGAGCTGGGTGGATTAGTGGGTGGATAAAAGGTGGGGAGGTGACTCTCTCTTAGCCTCTGTCCTTGTGTGTCCTGGGTTTCTGTGGCTGGCTGAGCCCATGCGAGAGATTTGGGTAACTGCAACTGAAAACTGGCTTCTTAGTGATGAGGGGGCTCTGCTTTGTAGCAGTGGGGGGGTGGGCTGGCTGGCACCATTTAAAGCTCTTCTGAAGACTCCTAAAAGACTCAGCCCTGGGCTGTCTCCAGAGCTTTCTGCTCCTAACTCCAGGAGAAGAGTTGCTTTAATGACTATGTCATCACCCCAATTTATATTCTTTTAAAGACTGAAACATACTTGACTCCTTGGGGCGGGCTGCTTTAGGATAGTTATCGCTAGGGGTTTTTTGGGGGGCAGGGGCTGGAAGTGCTCCCCAGAGACAGGACTGCCTTCCATATGTGCAATTCTTGGTGGTTTTCTTTTTGATTAGGAGCAAGGGACTGATATATATTATAAAGAAGTGATGAACTACCTGGCATGTCTGGAGCACTGGGGATTTTCTCACATCAGGATGATGGTGATTGATTTTTCTTTCCTTTCTCTCTTTTTTTTTTTTTTTTTTTTTTTTTTTAGATCTGCAGCAGAGGAATTTCTCAATGCCTGATTGCAACTGTCAGGTAAGCTGTGGAACTGGCTCGCTGGTGGTTGTGACAGACCTTCCTATCTCCTATCCCCACTAAATTTTAGACTTTAATGGCTTGCTGAAGATATGCTGTCAGGATGATGGAGATCGTGAGATTATTAAATGAGGACATCTTGTACTTGCTAAATTGCTTTAAATCTCACAGGAGGCTATATTAGCTCATATTGGCCACCCCTTTGTAGGGGTTAGAGGAGAAAGCAAAGAAACAAAGAGCAAGGATGGGGACTGCAAAAACCCAGCAGTGTTTTGTTTTCCTGAAAAGCTGTAGCAGAGCGTGGGAAGGAAGGTGGGAATCGCACCTCGCTCTGCCTGCGCTGCTGGCACAGGGCTGGTCAGAGAGGAGGCAGAAGAGGAATTTAATTGATCCCAGCACGTGCTGGTTCCAGAGGACTATTATTAGCTTTGGTGTGTGTGAAGCACAGCACATCTGGTGTCTCGTCCCTTGCTGGCCATGGAAATGATGAAGAAGTTATTCTGTGTCAGGCTGCTTTTTCCTGTACTCCGTTATGCGGGCTTATTATATCCCACACCGAGGGAGAAGAGGGCTGCAGCATGGGGGCTGGAATTTGGATCCTAAACCTGAGTATCTGTTTCTCTGGAAACTAGATTGCAGTTGCAATTTATATAAAATTGCTCTTTTCAAAAGAAATGATGGAACTGGTTTGGACTAATTACAGAGTCGTTCAAATATCTTGGGCGTGATAGCATGACTTGAAATCCCATGCACTCCATTTGTTATCAGCTGGGGAGGTGGAGGGGGAAGGAGGCAGAAAATATCAGAAGGAGCAGAAATTAGGAAGGAAGGAGCTGAAAAAGGAATGAAGGAAAAAACAGGAGAAGGGGGAAGATCCGTGTGAGGAGCAACCAATATAGTAAATGCAGCTGTCCTCAGATAGCATTCGTTATGAACGGGAAGGCGTATCCCTACATTCCCAAAATGAAGTAGGAAATAGTCTGTGAGCTGTTAGTGATTTCTGTTATGTTTATTAGTCGCTTGCTGAATTAAGTTGTCCTGTTGGATGGTGGTAAGAAAGAGCTGTAATTTGGTCGTAAGCATCTAAGGCACGATTGCTGTCCTAGTACATAGGAAAGGTATGCTGGAAGAGAGAAACGTAGGTAGGAGTCACTTTGCAGACCATCCACTTAGGAATGGTCACTTCTCCAGAGATCTGTGTCTATTTTGTAGGGTAAATGCTTTCTTGGGAGTGAAATTCCCTGAGTGGCATAAAAGTAGCAACTGAACAGGGAAATATTCCATGTTAAGGTAAGTCTGTACTGCCGTAATGCTCTGCGAGTGTAATTAGTCCAGCAGTCACTCGCGCAGAGCTGTGAAATGCTGCTTTTCCCAAAGGTGTGTCCTTCCTTGGTATCGTAACCCGCAGAAAGCGAGATATCTCTTCTCAGTCTTATTCAGCACAGCCCCTGGGTCAGTAACGCGCAGCTTGGGCTTCCTGCACGGAGAAACTGCTGGGATGTGTCTGATCGCGCTGACCAGGGACATGCAAAAGCGCAGTGACTTGGTGGATGTTTTTATCTAGCTTGGTGTGCACTGAAGCTTTCCAGTGTGGTTTCCTTGAAATCCAGCATGATTTCCAGGTTTTCTGAATTACCTGTAATTTCTCTTCCTAGCTATGCTGGCAGGGCCATATGCCACCCCCAAACCCCTGTATCCCGGCTGGGGAAAGCAGCTGTGGTTCCTGTCAGAGGGATATCCTAAAACCCCCCTGAGCAGGGCCGCAGCACCCTCCTCGGTCCGGCGTGCTGAGCCGCGGGGCCACATCTGGGTGCGTCAGACTGCCGCTGGCACGGCTTCGGCGCGAGGCCCCGGCTCTGGTCTCCTCCTGCTCGGGGAGCTGTTGGCTCCCAACAAAATAGTTCACAGCCTAAGAACTTGGTGCTGGAGGAAACCAGGGGGGTGACAACCTTTCTTTTCCATTTTATTTATTTTAACTATTTAAGAAAACCTAACTGGATTCAAAGCAGGTATGCCAGGGGCCCACAGATGAAAACGTGGTCCCATCTCTCTTCCTCTTCCCTAGTGTGTATACAATTAAAATAAAAAAAACAACAACAAAAAAAAAAAAAACCCAAACACAACCAAAACAACACAACAAAAACCACAAAAAAACCCACCAAAAATAAACTGCACAACACTGATTAACCTTCTATAACTAGACTGGAGTTAATCAAGCTGAATTTATTAAGAAGATCCTTGCAACCCAGTGAGCTGATTACCAGTAGGAAGAAACTTAGTTTATTATCTGATTTTAAAAGCTTGAATAATTTTAGCCATCGACTTTATTGTCAGCCAAAGAACTATTTCAATTATTATCTCTAATAACTTTGGAGGACATCTTTAAAGTTCTTTTCCATGAATCCTACTTCAAATGCTACTGCAGAGATGAAAGGAACAAGCTTAACCCAATGAATAACTGATAAACCAGAAATATCACTGCCTTGCCTGGAAACATCACAGATCAGAGCTTGTCCCTTGAATATAATCATAGTGTATGCTATCTTCTGGCCTTTATTGGAAGCGAAGCTCTTTTATGATATTCTGTCATTTATGACAGTTCCTCCAGAGAGTTCATTAAGATGAACATTAATGTGGCTGAATCTAGGAAACTGCTTTTCCTGACATAATGCCAACATATATTACAATACTGTGCCAATGCAGTACGGGAGCTTTATGGTTGTTTAATCCGTGTGTGTGTGTTGCAAATTGCACCACTTTTTAACTCTCTCTGTAAAGCAGTATCTTTTTTTCTGAATTGCTACCACTATAAATATATGTAATGGGGTGCCTGAACAGCTGTTTTGTTCAGCAGTTATCTATGATGATTATGTATTCATAGGTTAGAGTTTCCAGCACTGAGAGCTGCAATTAATCTATACTGTGCTTCAAACCATCCGTGAGCACTTGGGTTTTCCCCCTACTTTATTGGTATTTCTTAGAGTTCCTTATACATAAAAATCTGTATTAGGAATTGAGGCAAAGGAAAGCAGTAACGGCGAAGAAATAGCTGATGGCTTCCCCGTCCTCCACTGGTTTCCACACAGCTGCGTTATGCAGGATTAGCGAACTTTGGGTCCAAAGTCAGGCAAAGTCATGGTGGAGTGTGCAAGGCCGGTAGGATCGGTCACTGTGGGTCAACTGCTTCCGTGCAGCGTAGGGCAGGGGGCTGAGTATGTGTTCCAAAACCCCAAGAACCACCCCCCCAACCTGTTGCTGTCAAAGGGTTTCATATATCTTGTTATGAAATGAAACTTAGGTGAATGTCCTTGCTACCAATTTTTTTTTTTTTCCCTCCTTTTAAAAGAAAGCTGTTGCCTTGTCTGGTGACAAAGGACAAAAGGACAGGACAGACATAAGACCTGCACTGAAGGGAGAAAAGGGTAAGATCTAGCTAATATTTTCCAGAGGAGTAAAAGAGCATCATACAAAACTGCTCGAGAAAAATAGGCAACATGGCCAAAAAAGAGGGACTATAAATGTCCACAAGCCAAAGCAATAACATTAAAGGTTTAAAAGAAAAAAAGAAAAGGCAGGCTAAAACATGAGGCAGTTGAAAGGGTGACTGAACATAACAGCCACTTCTGAAATCCCAGCAGCATGACCAGAATACCAGAGACCAGCTCTTTGGAGTGAGGGAAAAACATCTCGTCTTGCTGAGTTCACGCAGGGATGGCCCAAGTCCATTTCTTCTGCTTTTCCACCCTGTTTCCCACTCCAAGCTTGATATGGTGGGATGGGTAAATACAGAGGAGGACTAGTGTCTTAATTGGGGTCACCTGGTGAACATCCATGGGGTCATAATTGTGTTTCCAGGATCTATGCAATGATGCAATATTACATAAGCATATGCTGTAATAGTACTTGACTACTCTGAGGAGGTAGCTGGGAGAGCATTATGAAACGTTGAAAGGGATTAAAAGGTTAATTTTATGATTGTGCATTTTTCTACAAGATATGGGTGTCAAAACAGCAACACAAAAATATTAGAGTATCATGTAGATAATGCAAAGTATGTCACTAATTGCATTCAGGCATCAATTTGGTGGCTTCTCAGTATGACTGACAACTTTATTGCATAGAAGTCTACGTCTGATGTCATCATCCAGTACCGCCAAAACTATCAGACAGTGTGGGGGGGGAGCAACTATATTTATTTTGTATATTGTGTCGTGTGGATGAGTGTATATCCTATATGGTTTGGGACAAATGTTACCTAGATGTAAATATCCAGCACAGGAGATGAATAAGAACACTAGGCTGAACTCTCATGTGTAACAAAGCCTTTTTACATCATTCTCATCCACTGACAAGAGGGGCAAAGTGTTCCTAAAATACCCATAGATTGTATTTAAGGCCAAGCAGCTTAAAGAGCCTGTCCTGTAAATAAGCACCATGCTTTCCGTGTCCAGTTTGTCCTGCAGGGAGGTGTTAGAGGAGAAGGAAGGCTGTCAGTGCAAACTGGGATTTGCCCAATGCGTTGGCTAAACATCATCCCCGTGTGCAGTTAAAACTTACCAGAACTGTGAGGCTGAGGCCAGGCACAACTTCTCTGCTGCTACTGCTGACAGAAGATTAATTTCCACTGGCGGGAGCAAATGAAAAAACTGGAGGTGTGGAGAGCTGCCCCTGCGGGTTATTCCGCTGTTGGCTTTGGTGACTTGCTGGGGCTTTACAGTGGTAGGAGCGAAATTGGGCTGAGGCTTATCACCTATTCCTTGCACACTTAGTTCAGTTGGAGAACACTGAAGCCTTGCTCTAATCTCCTTTCTGGGTCAATTCCCAGGTAAGGGAGCCATGCCGTTGCATTTTTAATTGTTTTCAGCTCAGTCTTCTGAATCGCCAGCGAGGGGCTGGCAGAGCTGACAGGACACGCTGTAATGCATTGTGTACAAGCATCTTATCTGGTTGGCGCTGCCGTGGGTACCGTGCTTAGGAGACTTCCACAAATATGGGCATTTATCTTAGTCAGCCCTAATGAACCGTGTCTGCCAGGCGGGGAGAGGACAGCTGTAGTGGATCCAAATCGGCTCCATCTCTGTCAGTGGCTCCCTGCCCCGTGAGCTGGGATGGAGGGGATCCTAGGGATTCAAGTCAGGAAACTTGGCTAACAGGCAGAAATATGGCTTTGGGGAAAGACCTCCAGGGCTGGTGAGCGAGTTGCTGCGTTCAATGCGAGATGAACTTGGAGCCCCAGTAGCCATGCAGAGGGTGGGGAACCCCAGGAACATCCATGCAAGATTTATCAAGTTCGGATCAAAAAAGCAAGGTGTACGAGCTGCTGATCATTGCTGAGAAACCAGGGTCCCCTCCACCTGTGTGGTGGGAGGAGATCTAGTGCAGAAAGTCACATCGGGTCGCCCAAGAAATGGGATTGGAAGATGGGGTTGGGAGAGAAAACCGATGAATCCTGCTGTGAAGTGTGAACGTGGAGCAACAGGGTCATCCCTGACTGAGATCACAGGGAACACACAGCTTGCAAGGACAGCCCCTGCTTTGAAGTGATTGTGGTTTCAAGGAAGGCAGAGCAGCTGTGAAACTGGAATATTAATAGATGGGAAAGTGAAAATTGGGGACGCTTGGCTTTTCTGCCTGAATTTGGCAGAGCAGGGAGCTGAGGCTTGGTTTCCTGCATCCCACGGCCAGTCTCCGTAGGCAGTCCGCTGTTACCTTGGTTCACAGGGAGATGTCTGGAGGAGAGCCCTGCACATGGACCATTCTTCACAAACGTGCCTTGCTTTGCCAAATGAAAGCCCTCCAGTTGCACATGACTTCAGCCTGCATCTGTCTGGCAGCTCCTTGAGGAGGTCTGTGTATGTCCATCTACTTCAGGTCCAGTGGCCTGACATTTTATTGTCTTCTAACATCTTGATAAACCTTCTGGGCTGGAGCCTGGCTGGCCGTGGGATTCATCACCTGCAGAGCTCTGGGCCACTCTGGTCGGCTGCGCTGTGGGCAAGGGCATCCCGTGGTGATGCTGCTGCTCGGGGCTGGCGTGGAAACCCCGCTGCCCGCACCACCTGCCAGGGCTAACCTTCCCCTCGCTCCCTGCAGCTCCTCGCTTTCAAGAGAGTGTGCGAAGGCCCCCGTGCCCACTTCTGGCCTGTGCCAGCTCCCGGAGCTGGCCGGTGCCCGGCACCAAGGCTGCAGGAGCGGGTGCAGGCATTGCTGCGAGGAATGGTGCTGGGCTGGGGGGCACGGCCAGGACCGTCCCTGTACTGTGGTGCTGGCACGGAGGAAGAAAAGGAAGACAAAGCTTTGTTTCCTAACTGCCCTCTGCAGCACTCCTGAGTTGATAGAATAGATTTTTTTTTTTTTTTTTTTGCTCTTTCAAGTCTAACAAGGCAGCTACGTTATGACTCTATTCTTAATAATTAGGAAGATTGGTATAGGACTGTGGAGAGGTTTCCAAATGATTTTTAACAGCTAGTTATTTCCTTGAACAGCCCAGATTAGTATCCCATATAGCTGATGAATATGCTGGAGTGACTGGATTGATTGATAATAATTTCAGGACGTGATTGGGAATTCAATTAACCTTTAAAAAATGTTTAAATAAACAGCTTAAACAGAGTTGGTTTTGTGGGGGTTTAGCAGCCTTGAAATTTTGTTCCCATTTGGAACAGAACAACAAAAAAATCCCAGGTTTACTGGGCTATTAATGTTTTTAAATGATTTTGCTTTGCTGCAGTAAAATTCTGTTAATCGAGTGAAGCGCTGATTTAGTTTGTATTTTACATGAATATTGATATCTGTACAGCACATAGTACTATTGTGTACCATCTTGCGTTCTCTAACGATTTGAATGATAAATAACAGCACAATTAACTTCAAAATAAGAAACTGTTTCAAAGCCAGCCCCCTCCAATTCCCCTTTCCAATGAAGTCAAATCAGAACAACTCCACAGATTCAAGGTATTGTATTTCTAGGGTTTTTTTCAAAACTCTTTTTTTTTTTATCAGCGCTATCATGGGCAACAGCTTTGTTTCCAGCAAGACAACGTTTTCCAGCAGAAAAACATTGCTTTTCATGATTGCGATCAGCTGTAGCTTGCCTCTTTCGGTGCTGGCACCAGCGACAGCTCGAACACGGGCTGTGCGGGGTTCAGCGCACGCGGTGGCATGGCCAGCGCAGCCCGGCGTGGCCATCGCCTTACAGGGTGCGTAGGGCAGCGCTGGCTGGTGAGTCCTGACCCCCGGCCGGTGCCGCTGACCTCCTGCCCCAGTTGTTGTAGTGTTACAGGGAGTAACCTTCAGCTCTCAGAACAAGCAGGGGTTTCTGGCTTCACGGGCTCAACGCTGGAAAGGCACCTCGCTCGGGGTCCTCTGTGCCGAGCGCTTGGCAACGGTGGCACCGAGGATGCACACGTGTAAGTGTAATTCGCACGCTGTCGGTGCCAACCGCCGAACAGGAGGGAGGAGGAGAGATACAGCCCTGCGCTTCCCAGCATAAATGTCATGCTATCTGCAAACTGAGCCTGCTGCTCGTTGCCCCCGCAGTCCCGGAGGGCTGCTTAAAAGGGGGTGGGGAAGAGGGAGAAGGAGGAAAAAGAAAAGAATAAAGAAACTTTATCACTTAATTGGCGAAAGCCTCTCTCTTTCGCTGACTGTATTTGTTTTGACAAGAGCCTCCCCTTCTTCCCTAGAGTGCTCTGGCAAGTGAAACTCTTGCAAATAAAGCAAAGGATCTGCTGAATGCACAACCATGCATAATTTAGTAATGCTGGAGCCTTCTGCACGTCTCATCACAAACTTGCATTCAGTAAGTGCTAACACAACTCCTTTGTGGGTAGGGATTTCTGTGTGTTTCTTCTTTTTTGGTAAGATTTGGACATCAGACCCCTGCCAGGAATTAAAAATCGACTGTCATGAAGCTTCTTAGCGAGGCTAACATTTAACAGACATATCCATAGATACATACACACATTTAAAATAAAGAAAGGTTTGTGAATTCTTGAGTGCGTTGACTTTGAAGGGTAGGATGAATAAATAATGGAAGACTAGGTTTTCCTTGAATTCACACTATTCACCCATAAGTCATAAAAACAAACATGATGCTAGAGAAAATAGCTCGAGGGGGGAAAAAAAGACAACTCTTCTGTCGTTCTAAGAAAAAAAAAATGTTTTATATCTCTGGACTAGGTGTTTGAGAGGAAAAAGGCATAACTCTAACTTATGTGTGTCTGTCCTTATCAGGTGGGTGTTTCATGCAGGGAAGAAGACAAAAATGATTAAAACTAGTGCTAATATTTACTTGGATGAATAGAATGTTGTGCAACATCACCTGAATTAAAATGAAGATTGTAATTAGTAGGTAGTTCATTCTGTTCTAACAATGCAGAATAATTAATTCTTCTTTTTCACCCCACAAATAGTAATTAAAGAGAAATATTACATAGCTGCACCTGTTTTTCATTATATGGTTGCCACAGTGAGTAAACCAAATCTTTTATTGATGAGAACAGCCATAAGTTTGAAAACTGAGTGAAGAGCATGAAAACCCCTCTGAGGCTCCCTAGAGACATGTGAGAAATCTGAAATTATTAAAACATATGGTGGCACATACTGATTACCAACAGCTGCTGCTGTGGTTGTGAGCCCTGATTTCTCTTTGACTTTCAGCTTTTCTAAGTATTCTTGACTTGGTTATTTCCCCCCTTCCTTTAGTAAATCTCTTGTGACAGGGAATCAACATGACATTGCATAGGTAAAGGCTGTTGTATGTTTTTTCCCATCCACCTTTCTCAACGTTTTCACTTGATAAGATGCTGGTTTTTTGGTTTTTTTTTTTTTTTTTTTTTAAATTTTAGTAGCCTAGGAAATTATGCACTCAGAGAAAATGTGAGCAGCATGGCGATGGCTCCTTTCTTGTGTCCATGCTTATCTGTGAGGTGAGGAGCAGGTCACGGGAGAAGTGGGGAGTAGGTTTGTATTACTGCCTTTTCGAGGGTACACAGCTGCTTGGCAGAAGCAAGTAACAGAAAGGTATTCAAGGACAGAGAAACCGTAGAGTCAAAAAAGGTATTGCTTGTTGTGATGAAAAGAACCTTAAAGTGGGAGTTTGGTGAGTTGAAAGTGCAAAAGGTAAAATTCCTAACGAGGTTGTCACCAGCAGTGTGGAGGGGGGCTGGTGCCCTGCACTATGTCTAAAATATTCCCTTGAACATTAGTTTGAGAGCAAGTAAAGGGAAAGCAACCGTTGAATATCGTTTTAAATAATAGCCACAATAAGTAAAGTGTTTATATTAAGTGGATGACCATTCATTTGCTTTGAAAGAATACAAAAGGTGTTGTTTCAACAGATATCAATACGCGTGGGTCTGCATGCGTTGGTCTACAAGCATCCCTCCTGGCCCAGCCTGGCCACTAATCAAACTTAGCGAGTTTGATTAGTGACTGTGGATGCTGTTACTATTTGTGGAAGTATTAATGGTATTCTGGGAATTTACTAAATACATTTTAGTTTTTAGTTTTACATTTAGTTTTGTTTACATGGTGGCAGTGTCCAGAAGCCACGCGGTGACTCCAGGCGCTGGGATGGCTGTGCTGTGCTATACACCTCTCGTGTGCTGCGCCGGGCCGTGTTGCGATGTTTTGGGACGGGTGACAGACACCCGCTGTCCCCAGCAGCAGTGTCAAGTGCTCTTGTCAGACAAGTACTGAAACTGCTGCATTCCCCACCAAGAACAAATCTGAAATCGTCCAAAAGCAATTTTTATATCACTCCGCCCAGGAGTTTGATAGGAGACGGCACACACGCCTGTGCCAGATGAATGCTGTGCTGTGTGTAAGTGATTATCTCCTCCATGCGGATGGTGGGAGGGCTGCGGCAGCGGGGCCGGGAGAGGAGGGCTGGGGTCCGGCTGCGGAGGGGACGCGGGCCCGGAGCGGTGCTCCTGCTGCTGGAGCTGGTTGGTGGCTCTGCTGCTCTTGCTGGATAAGAGGGACGCAGACCAACTGCTCCCTAGGAAGTCATGGCCAGTTGGGCTGCTGAGCAGCAGGCAGTTATGGAGGTCAAAGTTTGGATTGCTTGAACCTCAGAAATCGTTTCTCCACACTAGTAAAGAGCCTGAAAATGTCATTGTTTATAACTCAGTTCAAAAGGGCTGGACTCATTTAGCTGATGGGTTTCTATATAGGTGGACAAAATTTCAATCTACTGTTCCTTGTTCCCTGTGGCATTTTCTCTTGATGCTGTGGTGTGCAAGTTTAACATAACTCTTCAGCAATTATCGGGGAAAAAGGCCAATCAGTGGATTGGATTACTCCAGTGCCATTGCAGCCTGGGACTGGGACGATACCGATTGAGTACCACCTTGTGACTGCAGTTTATCACCTGGTTTGGAGATTGGAGGAGAGCATCGCTGATATTGGGGTGTGATGCGCCTGAGTAGTGCATCACCTCCCTCCCCTCCTTGTGCAGGAGCAATGTCGTGTTGCTGTTGTCATTAATGACACAGAGACCGCGGCCAGGTTTAGGAGGGCTGTTCTGGGTGCCATCCTGCCCAAAGCGCGGCACTGCATTGTGCAAAGAGGGTGCTCTGAACCACCCTGAGCTTGCACCAGTCCTCAGCAATCGGGCAGTGATGGTTAGAGGCTGGTCCATGCGAGAGGCAGCTCCCCTGGGGTTGCGGATGAACCTCCAGCTGCTTATATAATTTCGAATTGCAGCAAACAAAGAGCAAGAGGTTATACACAAGTAAATATTTTCCATAGGAGGGTAACAGCAGGCAAAAGCACGGTAGGAATTGCACTGCAGACCTCTTGCAAACACTGGCCAAACCTTGCCCCGAGAGCAGTGGTCCAGCGGTGCCCTGCACCCTTTCTGCAGACGAATGCGTCCGGACTGACAGACAGTCCTGCTGCAGAGGACGTTTCTCTGGTGTTCATTCAGCAGCGTCCTCTAAGCCCTGTCCCCATTAGGTGTACGAGGTAGTTTTAAATCCTGTTTGCCTCAACAGCCCCTTGAATCACTAGGCTTTATTTTGCTGTGGTTTTAAAAAAAATGGTGTTGTGCAGCTGATTTTAACACTGAGTGTTTGCACTTGGTATTATATTTGGGCCCTAGAGAGAGTATATTTGTATGTCTGGTTGATGTATTTATACTGTTTTCCAAGTTCCCTGAGTGCAAGGACATACACTACCACTCATTGGCCATTATCTGTTGCTGCTCTCTTTTTATGCATGCATAAATATTTATTAATATTTATTTCTCATAAATAATACATCGCTTTGATTCTGTATACTCCATTGAGAACAATGCAGAAATACACCAATGTGTAACGGTAGTAAAGTTTGCTCAGTACCCTTGGGGAGCTTCCCCAGGACTTCAGGGCCGGTTGACGGCGGCACGGCAGCGCACGAGCGCAGCACATCTCGTGTGACACTCGTATCGGCATCGCTGCCCGGTAAGTTCTGGGTTCAGACCCCAGCTAAGCTGAGTCTGCTGGTTTCTGGGTACTGCTGACACTGCCGCATGCTTTGGGAGGAAAAACTCTTTCCTCTGCCCTGGCTAGAGAAAACCAAGAGGGATCGTGGCAGCAGATCGCTCCATCGGCTGCAGGTGCCCGGTATCAGGCTGCGGGGATGTTAGGGATGAAGTGCTCTCATCCGTGCAGGCAGGCGAGACGGGCACTGCCGTCTCGGTGCCTCACCAAAGCCCATGTCCTACTGGATCCCAGGACTCGGGGCCGCCAGCCTTGGGAGCTCAGCTCGCAGCCAGCCCTTGGCCTCCACCTTTGTATTCAAACCGTTCACCAAGAATGACGGGGAATGGCGGGGGGCCAGGGTTTTGCACACTCAGGTGCGGGCACAGGGGAAGTTTTACCTTCCAGTTGTGCCAGGAGGAGAGCTGGCACACAGGGATGGGAGACCGCCGGGTAGCGTGGCTGAAAGCACATCGCTAACAGCTATTGCCGCTCTGAACAACTTGAGTTATTAGTATTAGTAATTTTTTGCCTCAGTAAAATTGGAAGGGTCTCATCAGATCTCGCAGCCCCATTGTACCAATCACAGCATAAGTAAATAGCATAAAGCTAAGCCCTGAGAGAGCCCAGAGTCCTGGGTTTAGTCAACTCAGACGTGAGGGGAGGAGGAAAATACCATTAGAGGCGAGCACAACTGCAGCTCCTCCGCGGGCAAAAGTAGGTCATTTTGAAGCAGCAAACAGCTGAAACAAAAAACAAATAAACAAAAGAAAGAGAAAAGAAAAAGGAGATGGGATTAGGATAAAAACTGTTCTATCAAATCCCAGCTGAACAACGATATCAATTCTGGGAATGCCCTGTGGCAAGCGGTTGGCAGTGCACCCAGCGCTGGAGCAGGGAAGGGGTCCCCGCTTTCCCCAGTGAGCAGTCAGTAGTGTCAAGCTAGGAAATTCTGGAGAAAACAGGCAGTTGCAAATGGTCTTTCAGAGAGTCCACCTCCTCTTATACTGATGGCTAAAGCCTATGCGTCCCTGGAAAATGCTTAGCTGATTTATTATTTACCAACAAATCACAGTCAGCCAAGTGCAACCCAGTCCTCCACCCCAGCATTTGTTATTGCAGTACAAACCTTGTCATTTGTTGGAAAAGACTGATGCCAGAAAGGTTTGCTTTAGGGAAAAAAAAAAAAAAGCTGTTCCCGTTAAATGGGACTGCCCTCCTTTCAGTACAAAGGTAGGGCACAGGAGGGGCACCAGCCGGAGCCTTTCAGACCGCAGCGGTGGGGAAGGCTGACCTTTTCTGCAGCAGAGCAGGCTTGATTGCAGGTTCTTTTTTTCTACCCTTTCCTTTGGTGAGAAGACAAAAGGGTGGAGGATTATATGCTCGAGCCAGGATGCCAAGCATTGGGGAGTTCTGATTTTGCCCGTGCAGTAATCCTATTGATCTTTTTTTAAACATATGCTTTGATGATCAAAAGGCAATTCTTTTATCAAACAGCGCTTTCCTATCCTAGATCTCCAAGTGCTTTTTAGAGGGGACAAGAACGTGCACTGTGCCTTACAGCAGAGGCTTGGGGAGCTGGATTAATGTGGAAAGTCACAACGCAGACCTGAGGCGAAACGGGGCACTGAGGACCTCCACACTGCAAACACACGAACATCCCTTCTGGACTGGCGAGTAATATGCTATTACAAAAAAGAGTTATTCTTCCAGGCACAGCCCAGGTAGTATTAATACATGGTCATATGCAATAAACAGAGAGGACTGTATGTCCCCGCTTTTGGAAACTTCTGCAGTCCCTGTTCTTGGAAACACCCATAAAGTCAATATATTATTGACAGGCAGTGTCTTATGTTTGTCACATCGGGTTATCTGCCACATCAACAAGGGCTAGGAGTTTTGCCATTATATTCATTGCTTTTGCAATGATTCGTGGTGCTCGATCGAAGTTCATGGAACTAAATCAGTTTGTACCAGCTGAGTATCTGAGCCCCGCTGGCTTTTTGTCTAGGCAAATATAGCCAAAAAACTTTGTTATGTTGAAGAAACGTTGGGCAGTTGTGCTACTGCTAAAAACAAAATAATTGCCATTGAATAGACATTGCTCATCTAAAATAAAATGAAGGTCATCATCTTTTACAGATGATTTTCAGCAGAGTCTGTTCTTTGCAAAAAACCTATTCTAATTAAATACATCGTTTTCCCCCTCCTGGTACCCACTTCGGAGCAGCCCCAGAGGCAACCTGCGGCCAGGCTGGCACCTCCTTCCCCTGGCTTCTCGCCCCAGCCGCTGCGAGCGTGGCTCCGAGGTGGCCTCGGGCAGGCTTTCTGGTAGGGCAGGGAGAAGCTCAGCGAGCCCAGGAGACCTGAGGGCACGCAAGACCCCAACTCTGCTGCCTCTTTTCAAGACAGAGCGGTTGTCCCCTTTTCACAGGTATAAATTCAGCCACCCAGGCTTTCTCTTGGTAATGCTATGATTAAAAGATTTGGTTAGCCTGGATTTCTGCTGTTAATTTATCTCCCCTGGTTTCCTGGCTCTTGTGGGTTCATCCTTGTACATTTGTCTTATGTTTTTATAGTTGTCCTTAGTAACCTGACCTAGTTTCTGCTTTTCGTGTATTTACTCCCTATGGCAAAACCCAGAGTCCACAAGACATCAAAGATGGTGCATATCTTCCTCCAAATTTATCGTGAAATGATTGTCCAGAGGCAAATCATAATTTCCACAAAGACTATGAAAGATTGAGAAAATCTCTGTTCCAGATGACAGCAACCTCAACTCTGGAATAATTGCTTGTTTTGGCTACTCTTTGCACAAGCTCCTAATAGTTTCTGCTCTTGTAGTTTTGCTGAATCACTTGCTAATAGTCGCAGCATGTCTGATTGCATTATTATTTGCCAAAGGAAAAACTGGACGAGACACTTCTGTTTGTGTACAGTGCGTGTATGATCGTGGTGGCATGCCGGGGCAGGTAAGCGATGCTCCAGTTTTGTCTGTCCCGTGGCCACAGTGGGTGGATCCTGCTGTAGGAGAGGTGGGTGCAGAGCCCTCGATGCTCCCTTGCCCAACATGAAAAGCGTTTTAATGGCTGGGTCCAGAAGGGTAACATTGAGTCGAATGAGTAAGAGGAAATTTTATTCCAGTGGGAGTCTCGTTACATATCTGATGTTATTTGGAAAAATATCCAGAGAGAGATTCTCCATCTTTAAATAGAGTTACATATTTTATCAATCAAGAGAGAGAGTCTGGTGTGTAAGAATATGTTAATAACTTTGATATGTTGGGTAGCTCTGAGGCTGGCAGAAGAGACAGTATTAAAAAAGCCAAAGATTTGAATCTCTGGTGGCTTAATATCCTCTTTTGCAGGTCCCTGCCTCCTTATGAAACAAAATATATTGTGTAACATACTTAAAACTATCACAGTTAAATCTAAGTTCAATACCTCTACTGTCATGCCCCTATATGTAATTTGGATGCTATACGTTCTCCTAGTCATTACTTAGGAACGATGCTCTACAACGTCAAGTGGAAAATCAATTGGAAAGTTGACTTTTTGCAACTTCTGCAGCTTTTTTTCTTTTCTTGTTAGTTTAAGTATTTTCCTGCAAGAAAATTGCATTGACTGAATTGCTGTGTTTCTCAGTTATTTCTTGCTTTGAGAATTCATAGCTGTTCCATCTTATCAGAGTGGAAATTTCATTAGGGAAATTTTGAGGGCTTTTCTTTTAATTAAAGGAGATATCATACTTGCTTGGTCAAACTACAGCTGCTAATACCCAGCTGTCATTGTGGCATTTGTTTAATTAAGAGCAAAATTATCTGCACGACTGGAGAACCATGAGATAGGCTCTTTCAGCATTTGCAGGGTAAGAGCTGCAGCTGGGGTAAATCAGTATCGTTCCCCTGCTGTCAGTGGAAAACCAGCACCTTCTGCTGTCTAGGCATAGATTAGAGTAACAGGAGAGGGTGGAAGCAATCGTACGTCTTCCTTGGCTCTGTGCCGCCCATTAAACATCGCTAACGATGCTGAGCAGGATGTTTTCCCACTGATCTCTTCCTGTCCAAGATGCACTGTTCACCTCGCTCCCATCCTTCAAGACAAAAACCAGCCGTCTTGCCTTTCTGCAGATATACTTTGCCATACTTCACATTTTTGCCATAGTTTATGCTTAACTTTTTTTTCTTTTACAAAATTAATATTTAGGGGTTTAGCTTACTTATGCGTCTTCTGCGGAACTAAGCCTCTGTGACTTACCAATCTTGTTCATGTATGTTTGATTGATTTGTAGACATTAAGGGTCCCATCAAAAAATGTATGCGTTATGACCAACTGTAATTTAGTTAATCAGAAAGATAGGCATCGTTATATTAGCTTAGCAAATTGGTATTATGGAGGGGAAAAATCCCCTGATGGAGATAAAACAGATCTCAGACACTAGTCATCATCTTGCTGACCTTCAAATGAGTTTGGAGTCCTAACCTATTATCATCTCAGCATGAATGAAATATCAAAGACCTCTTTTAGCATCAGGTGGAATTAATGATTATCCAGCAAGGAACAATATAAGGAATTTTTTTTTTTAATAGTATGTAAGAATGGGTAATTTGTAAAATGAAGATTAGAATTAGAAAATCCATTATAGTTTGTTACGGTAGTTTTATGATTTAAAAAAAAAAACAACTTTCAACGTTCTGTTTCATGATGCAT
Source organism: Platalea leucorodia (assembly GCF_965183815.1). Lineage (NCBI taxonomy): Eukaryota > Metazoa > Chordata > Aves > Pelecaniformes > Threskiornithidae > Platalea > Platalea leucorodia. Next base: position 11,985,490 of record NC_138838.1, on the reverse strand, counting down.
ATGCACAAAATGAGCAATTGGTTGAAATGGTGAATGTGCGACAAAACACAACAAAAACGTGTGACCTGAAAAATACCCCTTGTGCTTACCTGGCCAGGCGGCTGTGAAATGGAGGCTCCGTGGCGGGGCGAAGGCTCGGAGCCTCTGGAGTCTGTCCTACTCCAATGGTGGCAGAGCGACGGTGGTGGGTGCTAGAGGGCTTTTACCATTTCCTCTTATTTTCACTGCTGAAATGTAGGACTGGCACGCTCCTGTCCCTTTTGTGTGTCTGCTGACGGCTCTGGCAGCAGGACTGGCTGCTCAAGCGTCAGATAAAACGGTGCACAGGAGCTGCGGTGGCCTCGCCTGCGCAGGAGCCGAATCCTTGTCTGCCGGTGACGGTGGCCGTGGCCCAGCCCGGCAGCGAAGGTGCTGCCTGGCAGGGTCCAGGCATCGTGTGCTGCTGCTGGGGAGTGGGCGTGCTGCAACGGGTAGAACAGAAAAACCCTTCCCTGGGTCATGTCAGCAGGGACTGCTGAGATTTACTGATCTTTTCCTCCTGTGGAACATGGGAGATGTTCTGCTTCCTAGAATAATTTGAGACTTCTTAAAAAAAAACAAAAAAACAAAAAAAACAAAAAAAAAAAAAACAAACAACAAAAATCCTCCTTTTGGAGGACTCGGGACATTTTTTGTGCCCTTGTTTTGTCCTGCCAGACATTTTCTTTCTTCATTTCATGGCATCGCCCTTGGAAACTTGTCAGACCACTTCATGCTTGAGCAGGACTGCCACATTGGTTGTAGGATGCCGGCAGAGGTTTGTGCCTTCAATGAGCAGAAACGCAGAGCTTTTTTCACTAAACGTGGATTACACGCTTGCAGCAGTGTGGACACAGCGGCTCAGAAATCCCTTTCTTACAAATAATAATCTGAGATTTTTCTTAAGGAGCAACGGTGAAATGCACCAACGGGGAGCAATGAACAGCGAGTCCCAGTGCTCTAACTCGGCTCGGTCTTTGGTGAAACGGGTTGGGGAGAGACGTGTCTGTTAGTATGTATATAGTTATATGCATATCAAGAGTAATACTCAGGAGAGCAGCTGACCACACCAGGAAAGCCCTACAAAAAGCCAAACAGAACCCCACCGTGGTGGGGGGGCACAGCAGGGGCTGCCTGCGGGGCTGGGGGACCGGCGGCTCCGGCAGCACGTGGTCCTTGCGCTCGTGGGATTAATTCGGGCGCGGGAGCGGCCGGCAGGTTTAGCTGGATTGGTCATGACACCAGGAGAGTCTGAGAAGTTCAGCAAAGCTGAGTTAAATGGGAAATTCATAAATGACCCAAAGTGCTGATTTCCCATAATCTTTTTTTTTATTGAATTGACAAAATGGAAAATTGATGAGTTTAAAACACATTTTTAAGCCTGCTTCTGAGTCGAATGCTAGATCCACTTGATAATATAGTTGATGTATTGAGTTTGCCCAGACCTTCATTCTCTGATGTCTGAATGTATAGTTTGACTTGAAATCCTCTCCAATAAATTCAAGGCTGTAAAACTGTAATAGGACCCCAGAGCAACCTCCAGTTTCTTGAACTAAAACACGTTTTCAGATATTTTGGGGAGGTATTGATCTTCAGTGTGTTTAATGATCATTATTAACCTCAGAATTATGTAGGGGAAAAACAAGGAATGAAAGGGAGGGAGAAAGGGGTGATGTTTGCACTGCTAGAAGAGAAGACTAATTGTTCTTGTAAGGGACTCCCTCGCTGCTCGGCGCCTGCCGCCTGATCCGATGCTGCGTCGTGCGAGCGGGGTCGGCTGCAGCACCAGCGTCCTGCCCCGCTCAGTGCGGCCAGTGCGGGGCTGCTGGGGCAAGGGCTGGGGGGGCACTGGCCAACAGGGATGGCAACCGAGCCACGGGGGCTTCTGCTGCCCTAGAGTCCCCTTCGCCATTCTTTCCTCCCTGAGGTATCACCATCTTGTTTAGAGGCACAGGAATTTCGGTATACTACTTCGTTGTAAGCACTAATGTGATGGAAATAGCACAGCAGTGGGAGCCAGGATCCTTGGGGGGCTGTCTCCTCCTCCCTCAAGGAGTTCTTAAAGCCTGGAAAGGTATCAACCCATTAAAAATCTCATAACAAAAGGTGAAAAATGTGGAGAAAATTTGACCTGTTAATAAAGGATTTAGTCAAACATTTATGTAAATATTTGTACTGCACTATACCATTAGCTTTTCCAGTTAATCTGCTTTCTCTGCTAATGGCTCTGAGCAAAATATGTTCCCAGAGTAGTTTACAATAAAAATTAGTGCTGTATCTGGCCTATTACTCTTCTTCCATAAATGATTAAAAAGGGATAGATGCAAAAATCCATTCATGAGCAGGCTTTTTTCCCCTGACCACTGATCATTCTTTTATCTTATGGAAAATAAAACAATTAAAAGACAACAGAAATTGCCAGTTTCTGGGAAGGCTGCGTGCTTTGCTTGTCATTTGGCAAGGCAACTTTTACTCGCAAATGGAAAAATCTTAAGAATTTAAAATGTCACTTAGAGCATCTGCAATTGCCCTGTAGAAGAGTTTGTTCACCTGTCAGCCCTTTTAAGTGTATGAACATGGATTTCTTTTACTCCTGGGAAATCTTGTCCAATTCTAACACTTTTCAGTGTGGTTGGCGAAGAGGTAGCCTGAAGTTAAACACAAGAATATATTATTGCATTTGACGCTTTTCACAAACATTGTGCTTAGTGTATTTTGAATATTGAACACAAACGACGGGCCCTTCAGCACACTGGATAAACCTGGTTCATGCCAGGAGTCCAAACGCTACCAGCAGAGCAACTTCTGGGTGAAATTCTGCTGAGGACCAGCTCTAGGCTTCTGCGTTTGAATAAGAAGATGCTGCTTCACTTTGCACGTGAAGAAGAGTTGCGGTACTGGATATTTTGACTTTCTGTGCAGTCTATGCTCAGATGCCTTATAAAGCAAGTATTAACAGCCCTTCTGGTTTGCAAACAGCTGTCTCCTACAGCAACACTGAAGATTAAACCTACCGAGGGCCAGTGTAAAACCCTTTCATTTTCCAGATTCTACTCAGTCAGCCGCAATTACTGGTTGAATGGGGGTAAATATTTTTAGAAATGCTGAGACCTGGAAAAAAACCTGCATCACAAAGCAGCTTTAAGTGAAGCATAGTAGATCCCTGGAAGCCAAGGGTGTTCACTGGGAAGACTTGTTTGTGGCCACAGGAGACCAGGTGAGGTGAGCGCAGCTAAGATGGCTGGGGTGGTAGGACACATCTGCATGAGAGAGAGAACCGAGGGTCCCCAAAACAAGACGTGAGGACTTTTCTCCCACTCCCTTGTCAGCTGGAGGGACCACCGGTGTAAATACCATAGCATGGTACAGACCTGGCTGAAAGCAAAAAGTGTCGCTTGGTCTGCCTGGAAATGGAGCATTTGGGGAAGGGGACAAGCAGGGAAGGATGAAGACAGGGAATTTGTGGACCTTCAGATTTTGTTCTAATTTGAAATACTCAATTCTGAAATCTCAAAATATTCTCAGAAATACTGCCTTTCACTCAGCTGTCTCCACAGCCCTTGGGTACCACAGACTCACTCAGCATCAGTTGTGCTGTTGCGACCAAGCCTGGATTTTCCCTACAAACCCCTGCTGCGGACTGAAAGTAGTTTTCAATTAGACCTGTCTTTTCTGCAAAGGTTCAATCCGCAGAGCTTAATAGCAAGAATGTACTAAAACCAAATGCTCAGTTTGAGTAGTTACTGAAAGTGAATGGAGAAGTCTGTATCTGACTGCAAAAAATGCCCTTACGTGCCGTGTTGGAGGCATCCGCTCAGGAGCCAGATAAACACGTAACTTAGCAACAAAGAACAAATTGTGAGGGTTTGCGGTGAAATGTCAGAGCACGATCTTTAGATCAACTCGTACCTGTGTGAGCAAACACCCCGATTTGCCGAGCTGAGCTCTCCTGCGCGCCCCGTGCTTGCTGCTGGCATGGGCTGGCTCCTACGGCCCCTGAGTGTCCGGTGCCGGTAACTTTGCTGGCTCCTGTTTTCCTGGACTCGTTCAATCGATTCCACGTTTCCACGGATCTGATAAAAAGTGATTATGTCCATTTCCTGCCAAAGGGACCCTGTCACGAACAAAAACCTCCGTGTTATTATCCACCTCTTTCTCAAAGTGATAAACAGTATGTTGAGCCTACAGCATTGCGCCATATGTCTGCATGAATTCTTGTAACAGATGTGCTGAGGCTTGGAAAAACTTATTTTAGATAAGCCAAATAATCTTTTCAATTATCTTTTGCTGAAAATATTGTATTTTTGTAGGCATTCAAGAGCATTATGGCATAAAATACTAGCCTAATTATCATTATCTTCTCTATTATGTTTGCTGAAATATTTTTTGGAGTTGTCAAATATGCGTCTATTTTGTTATTTGGGAAGGAGTCTTTAGACAGCTGTATATTTTGTTTCTTGATCATGTAATTTGATCTACGTATTTGATTGCAAGAAGATGTTATCCGAAAGGATAGCAGCAGCAGCTCACGCTTGTTTATCAGGATTATTCTGTTCTGGCAAGAACAGATTCCTCAGATGGCTCCTACGGACCGGCGCTTCCCGACAGCCCGGCTCCCGGGGCTGGCATGGTGGGCGCTGGCGGTGCCGGGGATGGTGTTTGACCCCCGTGGAGCAGGGCGACGCTGGATGCGGTGTCCTACGCGGATCCTGGGGCTCTGCTTAGAGCCAAGCCCGCGATTAGTGAGCGAGGCTGTGCCCTTGCTTCGAAGCGTACGCACGCACCTTCGGCCCCTTTGAGCTAGCGCTCAGCTCTGGCAGAGCTGAGCTGATAATGCTGAAATGCAGTATTTTCCCCGCGAGTTTGGTGATTCGGTACGAGGCTGATGGAAAAGCCCTCCAGCTGCTAATGTTGCAAAACACTATTCGCCTGAAATTAAGAGAAATTTTATTGCAACAGGGAGCCAGCAGAGGGGATACATTTACAATTCATCCTGGTTCCCTCCAGAAAATAAGTTCTTTGGATCTGGCTTGCTGGAGACGTGACAGTGCTCTCTGGCTGCTGAATAACCATGAGATAGGTGCTGCGAGTGCATGTGCTCATAGTCAAGGGGGGGGTAAAGCATTGTGCTGCGAGCATCGGTATATCCATTTACTTAAATTATCGCTAAACCTAATGTCACCCCGTCTACTCCATCGCATGTTATTGAGTGCTCCAGCTGAGTAATCTCATTAGAATTTGTCTCGTTTTCACCTCCGGCAGCAGCCATGTACACAGCTTCTGAAAAGGTTATTCACACAATATTGCATGACCTTGATGAAAGGCTAATTTGATAAGAATTCAATTTAAAATTCCATTTGTACTGACAAACCAGGATTTTATTGATGTCACAAATTTTCAGCAGTGGAAACGACATTAGGAGCGAGACTGCATTGTTTGTAGGCCTGAAGGTGGAAAAGGCAGAGGATTTATAGGGGCTGCTTTATCAAAGGGTCAACATACCTTGCAGCAGTTTAGTCTAAATGCTTCAGTAAAGTGTTCTTAAGTTTTCTTTCCTTTATTATCTTATTTTTCTTTCCGGTTTACTTGAAGAGATCTTTGCAGTGGCAGGGACGAAACAGAGGCTGACAGGTAATGTTGTTTCCCAGCGCATTTCCAAGTGCACTTGCTACTTGCCCTTTCATCCTTTGGTCTCCATGAGGTTGAGACAACAGACCGAATAAAGAAACAGCATGATTTGTTCTCTCTGAACGGCGAGTTCATGCCGTGAGCATTTGGACCCACAATTCTTTAATCCTCTGCTGAAACTGCAAACGTCACTATCTTGTTGTCCTTTTCCATTGCCTTTTGCATTATGAGTAAAAAGATACAAATTGGTGCCATCGAGCACATCTTTGATCTCAGACCTGTTCCAGGGGAAGCCCTCCTTGGGGAGGGGACTTAGAGGGAGCGAGCAAGGGCAGCGAGAGCCAAACCCTCCTGCGCTGCTGCCGCCGGTGTTGGCAGAGCCAGGGCAGCCTGGTATTTTTGGAGGCTGTTTGAACTGTGTTACAGGGGACACCCGTGGGAAGAGAGAGGTGTAATCCGGAGCGTGCCCGACCAGGCAGCAGTGCGAGGAAGTCACAGCGCAGCGGGACAGGTCGGGTGCTGTGGCAAAGGACCGTCTCGGACCGTCTGCTTACTCAGGCTGTGCTCAAAGCCTTGCTCTCTCCAACGCTGCAGCACAGACAGTTTTTCTAAGAGGATGTTCCTCATTCACATTGCCCGATGCCTGTCGTGTTCTGGGAACAGATGGGGAGTAAACAAGAAATACACAGTTTTCCATCCACTTACACTGCCCATCAGTTGCTATATAGTCCACCAGCTTGATGTGATGCTGAGAACCATTTTTAATGCTTCCTGCATGTGATCAAAGTAGCCGCTTAGACTACATCACATCCGTGTCCGTCAGACACTGCCTGCCCATCGCTCGTTAGCCTCTTGTAATGAGAACCTGCAGTGCAAAGCATGACAGCGTGAAGACGGTGCCGCAGTGGTCCATTGCCAAGGGCAAAGGGAGGATTGCGCCCAGGGAGGTAAGGGGGAGCAGAGGGAAGAAAACTGCAGGTAGCCAGGGGCTGTGGGAGTCAACGTGGGCACAAGAAAACGGCAACTGAAGAGAGAGTTGCAGCAGCCTATTACTGTTTCTTCCAAATTCAGAAAAGCTTAGCAGCAGTACAATCTGTTGTTTGTATAAAAATGTGTTAGTGTAAGGCAGGGCGGGAGAGCCTGCCTGAAAAAGGCACTTGAAAAATAACAGTGCTCCAGCACGGAGAAACATCTGGCAAGAAAGGGTGCCGGCACCTTGCCTGAGCGTCTGCGCACCATGCGCGTTGCAGCCGGGCTGGGCCAGCCCTCTGGGACAGGACGCCATTTCGTGTTGGTCGCCTGCAGAGGCTGCCTCTTTCCCGTTCCTTTGATATCTTCTAGCTTTTTCTTTCTTTTTTTTAACCCAAGCACAAGGAAGAACAGGTTGCTCAAAAAGACGGCTCCCAGTGGTATAGGGCCATCTTTGTTTCAATGGAAGTGTGCCATTTCCCCCCGCCCCATCTCAAGCCCACCTGATCCTGCCAATCCCACGGCCTTCGAGACGTCCGTCTGTGCCCAGCGTGGAATGGAGGTCCTCCTGGTCCTGAGCATCCCGCTCCCAAGCCGGCCCGGGGCGGCTGACAGGAGCGCCTGGGAGGAAGGTGCCCCGTGCAGAAGGGCTGCAGATGGAGACAGACACCTCTCAGAGCTGCATTCCTGCCTTTCGTTGTTACTGATCTCTGCTGAAAGATAGAGACATCATTCTGGAAATCTCGAATATCAGCTACTTTGCTCTTCTTCCAAAGTTGAAGACCATAAGGCTGCTGAATATCTTCCCCCCCCCCAGCAAAGACTTTCTTGAAGTTCTTAGAAAATCCCCCGGGAGACCTGTGTAATCACAGTTTCCCTGCATATCTTCTCAGGCGTTCAGTGGCTGAGAACTTGCCCCTGCAGCACAGCCTGGCATTTTCCCCAGACAAAGCAGTAATCAAAGAGGAGTCCGAGCTGAGCGGGGAAGAGAACAGCATTGTCTCTGCCCACGTTTACAGCTATTAATTTAACTCATCTTCTCCTATCGATTTAAATCTGATCCTGCTGGAGAGGAACTTAGCTCTGAAGCTCTTGATACACCTTCACTTTTTGCTTTTATCCATTCTAATCACACATATTGTTTCAGGTATTTGATTTTAAATTGCAAAGTGATTACCATGGGCTGGCTGGATTTAGAAGTAACTTGCTAAAATACCAAGGGTATCTGGCAGCTTTCTGGGTACGATTGCTGAATCCTGGGAGAACATTAGAGGAATACAGAAATGAGTCCCAGTGAGGCTGGAGGGATGCTGCTGTCTTCACTTAGCTAAAGCCATCATTAATTAATTGCGGTTGCTGCTCAAAGGTTTGCCCCAGAAGGTGGAGAGGTGCCCGGGCAGGCGTCTGTGCTGCCTCAGGCATCTGGGGAAGAACTATCCCCAGGGAAATACTTCCAAGATCCCAACAGGTCCTGTGAGCTCCTCTCCGGAGACTCAGCTGTGAAAGGCTCTGCTCCGGCCAGCCTGGCTTTGCTCTGCTCCGGCCAGCCTGGCTTTTCTCCTGGCCACAGATGCCGCTGGTTGGTCACACGCTTGCCCACATAGATGCCAACCGTGATACGGCTGGTGAGAAACCTCTTCTCTCCCCAAGGGCTGGAAGTGTTCTGCTCTTGCTTGTCCACGGTGGGGGCTGTGCAGCGGGATGAAAATGTGTCATCCGAGTAAGGGAAGAGTGCCGTTTATGGCTAGGGTAAATCAGAAGGCAGTGGGGAGATGAAGATGACAAATTGCTCTGTAAGTGTCAGGGATGACTGAATGGCTTTGGAGGAACTAAAAATAGTCAGACCTGGCTCCAGCGCCTGGTCCTCCTCGTGGTCTTTCACAGCAGCAGAAAGCTGGTGGTGATGTAAAACGGGTTATACTCAGGGATGGTGTAAATCAGTGTAGTTACACCAGCTTTGGTCTTGAGGGGGTGTTTAGGGGTGATAGGGACCCTCTTCTCCAAAGATGACCAAGCTCAGCTGCGAGCCTGTGCCCAGGCTGCCCGCAGGTAACGCCCGAGGCCGTGCCGGGCTCTGCACAGCTCGGGCGGTGGAGGTGGTGCTGAGCGGGGACACGCGCTCCAGGATGGGGCTCCTGCCCAGGAACAGCGATTACTGTCCCCTGCTATCACGAGCTGCTAATCAGTATGCGCTGCGGTTACTGCACCCGGACCGTCGCAGCTCTAAAGCAGATCCAGTATTATAATTACTCTGAGTTAGTACCTTGGAAAAATCAAATGTGTTCTGAAAGTAACGATATCCTCTGCAAAAAAGCCTGCAAAATAAAAAGCCAGCCTTATCTGACTTAATTTCCTTTTGCTTTGATAGGTTTTGCAATAAATTACTTATTTAATGGATAGCATGAAACATCACACAGTGATATTTCAAACATTCAAATGCCTTGATCATTTAATACTATTTTCCCTTTTTTAATATGCCATAGGCACAATTTTAATTATAATATTTATGCAAATTATGTTTGTATAATCATATTTGAAAGACTGTGTGGATCAAATTTTCCAGCCAATTTATCTAAATACAAGCCTTAAACTTTCCCTTTATCACTGTCACAAACACTCTTTCTCTTAATTTGTCATTTCAGGCACTTCCTATTACAGTATCATATAAGGCTCAGTATCGTTTGTGGCCTCCAGAAAAAATAAGGACTCTGGATCCATGGTAGGAAAACCCAAGCACACATTTATGTTTGGGGTGCAGAAAATCTCAGCACTGTATTTAAGATTATTTATTTTTGAACTGCTTTGCTTTCTTTTTTCCTGGCACTTTACAAATTTTTGCCCATCGTGTTTATCCCAGAAGACATGATCTGGGTTGCTGGAGGGCTCACAGCAAGGCAGCTGTGAGAGCCTGGGCTGCTCTGGGGACAGCACGCACGTTTTTCCTCCCTCTGTAACCTTTGCTGCAGGGTGGTAAGGAAGGCAACGTGGGGAAATTAGAGCAATTCGTTAGAGAGTCTCAGTTATTCATTTCATCTCTGCAGTTTCTTATGTCACCCTTCTTGCATGTGGGTTTGAATGACCCTATGGCTCGGAGCCTGTGGTATCTTCTTTAGGCAAAGGTGCCCTGAATTTAGCTTATCAGCTAGATGTGAACTTGGGCAGAGCGAATGCCCTGCTTGGAGTCTGAAAGCATTTCAGTTTCCAACAGAAGTGGTGGTTTTATGGTCTAAAATCTTTTATACTGTATATTTCTTACCAAATATTAGTAGAGGTTGACATGTGTTGCAATAATCTCGGAGGGACCTGCTGGTGTGAAGGAAAGATGTGGAATATTTGCAAATTCTTGAGGATTGGCAGAGTTTTAAATGTACTGTGACAATATGAGAACAGAAACCCAGAGTCAGAGAGACATTAAATATTCTCAGCTTTCATCTTCTCTCAAAAAAGGTTGACTCAGTGGGAGTAGAGCTTTGTCCCTTCTGCCCCCTGCCCTGGTAGACATGCAGGCTGGAGGATAACTCACCGGGGGCTCGCGATGTGATGAAAAGACCTCAGCTGCACCTGGCAGGAACCACTTACAGTACGAGTGTGATGATTGCAACGGGTGGCTCTTTATCTTGTCTTGACTTCTTTTAAGAGCCAGCCCCGGGATGAGATGGACGCGTGCTGTGTCCCCTCCTGGGCAAGCCTGCGGCCTCATGATGGAGGTGACGTTTCCCCCGTCGATGCTCTCCATGACACAGCCCCTTGTTGTCCTCCCGTGGTGTGGAAGCACGATCCCAAGGAAACACGTATGCTTCCCCTTGCCGTCGATGGAGCAGGGGGAGCAGATCCCGGTTGTGCAGCACCAGCTTTTCCTCAGTTGCTGACAGCCGTTGCCAGAACATCTGGTGCTTCAGCTCTGTGTGCCACCAGTCCCCAGCTCTTCTGTCAGAGCAGGGCTTGCTGAGTTAAATATCAATAAACCCCCAGCTGAAAGCGTTTGTCTCCCCAAATGTGGAGGCTGCAGATGAGCAGGAGATGGGAAGAGTTTACCCTGGACCTGTGGCTCCAAGCTGGGGCCTGGGGACGTTGCTGTGTGTCCAAAGTCTTGCTTCAAGAGCAGGGCTTGGCGTGGGCGCGTGGGAAGTGGCAACGCTGTTCATACGAGAGGGTTAGAGGTGACCTGAGCATAAACCATCCTCTTGTATGGAAATGCTGGCCTGTTACCCGTGTGTGTTCCCCCTCCTGGGGACGGTAGCAGGCACGTGCACAGCCCTGAGCACTGGACCTCCACGGGAAGCTCTCGTCCGTGCCAAACGTGAGCATGCTCTGGCTGAGGAGGGGTAGGCAGCAGCTTCCCCACGGTGCAATTAGCACCGTGCTGGTGGGGAGTGGAGCCAGTCTTCAATTTCCAGGCTGCGATACAACAGTTATACGCCAACAGCTCAGGAAGGCTCCAGCACCTGTAATGATGAGCTTGAAGTCTTCCCCTTCTCCTTCTAAATCTGCTTAGAGTGCCACATGTAAATCCTCCATGCCATATTAGTGTGTGACGATGTTCATTAGCAAATGACTCTAGGGCTGTCTAAATGAGAAAAGCAATTAGGCAGATTTGTGGAAGACAAAACATGTATTGATTAATGTAATGATGACACATGCAGAATAATTTCGGACTCAAACAGAAAGTAAAAATCAAAAGGGAAAAAAAAAGCAGGTGTCTTCCCATTAAGGCGTAAATCAACAATTATGAGCTTGCTCTGACTACCTTCTGAAACTCTTGGCATTAATCATTGCTGCTCTGGACGTAACGCTCCAAAGAAAGGAAGCAACCAATATTTTCACATAATTAAAGGAAATTATATATCCGATACCTTTTAATGTGATTAACAACTATAGGGGGAAACTGTTTAAGAGCAGCAGTTAAGAGGAATATTAGAGTACCATTTAGACTGAGTTAAATAACCCAGGTTATATCTGGCCAACTGTGAATTCAGAAGGTCTGCCTTGTGGGTAAGATAAAACTGTTCACTCAGATAATGAAGCAAGCAGTACCTGGAAAAGATTATAATTGTGGCTGTGAAACAGGGCCACGATGGTTTTTATTTATTTGGCTTTCCCTGTGATGACTAGTGAGTTTGCACAGAATCTCAGTGCATCAAAAAGATGGCAGTATATAAACCAGACATATTATTCTGCAATAAAAAATAGATACACTCCTAAATGCATTATGCAAAAGAGAAAAAATTAATGTAGGATTGAGCTTTTTACTTGGTCACGGCTCAGTGGGCTGCACTGATTTTTGAAAGCGGGTGGAATCGAAAAGATTAAAACCAGCACGGGAATGGTTTTTCATGGGCTGCTTTGTGGAGGGGCCGCTGCCCTGGGAGGTGCACGCCGGGGGGGTGTCCCTGCGAGCCACAGTCGGGGTACGAAGGTCCGGTGGGGAGAAAGGGCTGGTGGGTGGACGGATGGACAGACGGACGGATGGACAGACGGATAACCCAACAACCAGGAGTAGGGACCTGCTGCGGTGTCCAGGCGCTGTGGCGGGTGAGCAGTGGCCGGCCGTGCTCGCCGGCAAGGACGTGGGTTCTGTGCCGCTCTTCCCTCCCCGCGGTTGCCCGCGCCGGCGGTGCAGCAGCCTGCTCTGTTGAGGCTCGCGCCGCAGCTGGGAGCGTCGCGTCGTGGTCCTGCTCCCCGCAGCCCTGTCTCCTGTCAGCAGTCTTGTCTCCTCCTCTCCTTGCCTTCTGCCCTGCGACTCGGGCAGCGTGGCACAGCTGGGCAGGGGGCAGATGGCTTGGGGAGAAGCTCCAGCCTGCCTGGCAGCGGGAGGGCAGCTGCCTGCACCTGCCTTGCCCCCACCGAGGTTGCTCGGGACCTGGTGCCGTGTGGGTGCTCGTGCTCTCTGCTTCGCGTGGTGTGCGTGCCATGCCCTGGCTCCGCTGCGCTCCGCTGCTGAGGGAGGCTCGCCCGTGTCCTGCTCGCATGTCTGATTTAGCCCTGCGGAGCCCGTGGGTTCCTTTGGGCCCCGCTGCAGGAAAGCTGCGCCAGAGGAGCTGGGAGCGGGGGTAAATGGTGTTGCAAATGCTTGCGCTGCCTGCTGCCGGCGGCTTTCCTCTGCTGGGAGCGGTGCACTGCTGCTCTCTCCAGCTGACCCCGTGCTAAATCTAATCACTCCTATTATCCTTAGCAGACAGGAAAGAAAGCATTTTGCTAGATGAAAGTGCACTTCTTGAGGGTACATTTGTATTTTCTTCTTAACTGCTTGAAATGACACATTACTTAGAGGAAACAGAGCGCTAATATGCATAAGAATTTCTGTTAATGTAAAGTACAAGACAGCACACATAAAGAGATACGCTTTCATTGCACAGCGGGTATATTAAATGGAACAGTTATGTCCTGGCACCAGCTCAGTTTTCTGGAGGGATAATTTGTTGTATGAATGTAGGGACCTGTTAAATTAACTAATACCCAGTAGATGAAGTATAAATTAAGAACTCTTCTATGCCCTCCTGTTTTCTGTCTCTAGAAGGTACCAATGATCTTAAACAGAAAGTGCTCCTTTAGAGCTCACTATGCTTCAAAATTAGGCAAGAGGACAAAAGTGCTGGGTAAATACCTGTTGGAGCATAATTGTGTTCCTGCCTCTAATGCTCAGTAGCATTATCAAAATCTTGGGTAATGAGCTATTCCCGAGTGACCGGTGTGGAGCGTGTTAAGCTCGGTCTTTAGCGCCCTGAAGTCAGTGAGGAGGTTTCTGCCGTCTCACGGCAGCGTTGCGGTAAAGCCGTTAACCTCAGCTCTGGAAGGTGTGTGAGAACCTCGTCAGTGTGTTAGAAACGTGGGTATGGGGCCGGGAAAGAACCAGCAGCGTGTCCACTGCCACCGGTTCCTGCTCCTTCCAGTGCACGTCCACCAGCTCTGCCTTTGCCCAGGTATCTCAGCCTGTGAGCTCGTAGCAGCCTGATGCCTGCATCTTCCACCCTTGTGTGATCCCGTGTTTTAATCAAGACGTACAGGAGACCTCCCTCCTGCCTAGCGACTCTCCCTGCTTGGCAATGCACCAATACTTAAATGAAAGTACCAGCAATCTCCATCCTGAAGTATCAGCTAAAAAACCTGCCCAGCAGCAGCGTGAGTTCAGGTCATCTCTGCCCTCCTCGTGAACAAACCTGTCGCTCCCCGAGCGCAGCTCCACGCCTCGAATCGTGGCGTCCGAGCAGCAGCGTGACACTGCGTACCGCTGCGAGCCCGGGAGATCGGTCTGACGGCGGGAGCAGCGCTTCTGGTGCGGGGCAAACGGCTGGGAGGAGTCCTGCAGGACGGAGAGCTGCAGAAAGCTGGCTCATGCAGAAATGCCTGTTAATGCTGGATCCTAATGACAGCAACTTAAATACCAGTGTCTTTAGTTATTTCCTGGTTTAATTTAGCAGAACCAGACAGCTGATGCTTTTTATTTTTCTTCAAGCAGAAAGCCTGCCCCCATCCCTGAATTAACTGCCAGCGCAGCAGGCTGTCCTCACAGATGCTGGAGTGCCAGTTTGTTTATCAGGACACAAAGCCTCCATACACTGGGTGTGGGTAATTAGTGACTGCAAATCTTCGCTCTAAAAAGAGATCTGCTGTGTAATTTCCTGTTGTCCCCAAAAGTCTCTGAGTCAGGGGCCCTGGGGAGCTAGCCGCCGAACGCCGCAGCCCCGCGTTGGTAAGGCTGCCTCTCCCCTCCGCCGCACGCATTCACCGCGAGCGGTGGCTGAGCAGCTGTGAGCGGGGTATGCACAAACCATTTCCCTTCTGTTGACAAGAGAGGCATAAAGAAGGCTAATGCCTCCGTAAAAATCAAATGTGAATGACCTTGTGTTCTCCATCACTGGAGCAGATACAGACTTGCCCCTAAAATGATGTTGAAATTATGCATTACAGTCTTACAGCAATCAGGACCTACCTTGGGGTGACCTGCTCTGCCCGGGGACAGCCCTGGACCGGGCTGCTGTAGCTCGTGGCTCCCCAAACATCCCAGTGGGCAGAGGGACCCACCAGGGCCTGCTCAGGCAGTGACTTTGGCTTCAGTTTTGCTTTTCACTTCTCAGTCTAAAGCAACCTGATCGTGCATCCTTTCAGCAACTGCAAAAAAGGAAAAGCGGGGTGAGGAGGAGCACAGCTGCCTTATACCTGGAGACTTCAAACACCTTGAGTTTTTCTAATATGTTTTAAAGTACTGTGTCATCTTAATGAATGTTTTGATATGTCCCACTTAATTACCTTAGCAAACCCTCCACTAAAACATGGCCTAAAAAGATGGAAAACAATCCCTGGATGGTAGGATTTGCCTGGTCCTCTTATTTCAAGCAGTTAAATGACTGAGTAATAGATCCATAAATGAACATCTTATTAGCCTAATCCTGAATGGAAGAATACACAAATCAGCCATTTGTTCGGTGGATATCATTTAAGCTTGCCATCCATCTTAGTCAAAGGAGATGCCTAGTTTAATTTATCAATGCCTAGACGAGAACTCCCAGAGCGGGAAGCAGGGAGGGAGAAACAGTCTACAACTGGCACTCTCCTGCTTTTGATTAGCAAAGCTGTTGTCTAATTGCAAACACACCTAAATGCAGCAGTTCCTACAGCTGTGGGCTGTCCCGCTTAAATGTAGAGAAGCGGTGGGGTAAGCAGAAACATCCAATTAAAAAAGGATCAGGCACCATAAACTACAGGAGGGCAATAAGGAAAACAGGAGAGAGAAGCAGCAGGCTGTGGTTCTCCCGGAGAGCGGGAATCGGTGGCTGTCTTTCTATGGAGGGTAGGAGAGGGATGGATCAGGCCCGTAGCAAACGGACGCTGCTGGCGATGCAGCTGCGAGGACCCCAGGCAGCCGTGGGGAACGTCCCCGCTGTGCTGCGGGACGCCTGGGCAGAGCAGCAGCGTGGCTCAGCCCCGTGCCGGCAGCAGGCACCAGAATCGCTCCTTCCAGATCCGCCAGCCGCTTCCACCCAGCCCCTCCTGTCTCTGTGCGCCTTCCACGCATGGAGGCAGACCCTAGCGCCGCTTCCTCCATGCCAGCATTCCCAGGACAGGGAGCTGGAGGGAGGCCCGAGGGTGCGTCCTGCTGGGAGCATCTCACACCGACGAGTGGCACCTGCGGTGTCATGCTGGTGTGCTCCTGCTCCATCTCCATCACCCCGGTTGTGGTCCTTCATTTCCACCATGGACCCATCCTTAGCTTTCCATGTGTGCCTCCCCCGTGCTGCAGTTTCATCCTTCTCGAAGGGGACGGGTGGCCCTGGTG
The DNA here is from genome assembly GCF_965183815.1 of Platalea leucorodia. Lineage (NCBI taxonomy): Eukaryota > Metazoa > Chordata > Aves > Pelecaniformes > Threskiornithidae > Platalea > Platalea leucorodia. The sequence goes on along the minus strand of NC_138838.1, from coordinate 11,969,601 downwards.
GGAAGGCAGCTGGATCCGAGGGCTTTGCTGTTGGCAGGTGTGCTGGTCGTCACGCAGCGTTTCAGCAGATCTCCTTTCCGTGCTTTGTTTTCCCCATTTGTAAAGCAAAGGTCAGACTTCACCCACCTACAGGTAACGCCTTTAGACTTCTTGATAGCCAGAACTGTACAAAACACAGCTATCTCCTGTGCAGAAAATTTAACCAGTTTCAGTGCCAGCGCTGCCTAACACTAAAATTTTGCTGATAATTGTAGTTACTGAACGCTTGCCTTTGTCGCAAGGTTGCAGCAGGGCTGCAGCATGCACAAGTTTGAGTCAAGTTTGACACAAGTTTGACAGCTCAAAGTCAAATAAGACTGTTTGGAAATCTTCACTCAGTTATTCCTCCAGATCCAGTTGGTATGCAATCCTTGGGAAAGCTATAGGCATTGAAAGTCCTGAAACAAACTAGGGTGTTATTGGGATGCGAGTGCCCATGGGTCATGGCGAAGAAGTCCTGGTCTCCATCACTTCCTCCCTATAAGTGCAGCTGCAATGTCCTGGTCTAACTGTTTTTCTGCCATAACATTGGTTTAAGTTTACTCGGACCTTTTAAAAATAAGTAAGTATCAGACTGGTTCTGCTAGGGTGGGTGCTGGTGTACAGGGCGCTGGTCCTTCCAGAGCTGCGCTCTCCAGCAGTTTCCTGCGATTTCTTGCCATCTGCCGTTAGCTGAGGTTGGGCGTGGGGCAAAGCAGGGTTATGAGGTCCCTGCACTGCAAGGCTGCAATCCTCAGGGGGCTTCTATGCATCTGGCACTCAAGAGATGCGTCCTGCTGCTGTGGCTATGTGCCGGACACCTCTTAGGGGTCCTTCACCTCTGAAAATGGCAGCAGACCGCAGCACATCAGCAGCATCGCGGGTTTACCTGCAGCGCTGGTGTAGCAGCTTGATGAGGGGTCCGAGCCGTCAGTGGGAGCTGTGGTTCAGCCGCGGCGGTGCTGGGGTGGAGCGGCGTGCCCCTTCCCTGCCCCCGGTGTGGTGCCTGACTTGTGCCGGGGACGGCAGCCGGGAGAGAAGCACAAGCCCCTGCCTGAACGGGGCGAGCGCAATGGCGAGTGCTTCTCTGCCACGCCGGGTAGCAGAGGTGCGGAGCGGGAGCTGCCGCAGGTGCTGTGGGACCCGGGCACCCCCCTGCCATCACTGAGGCTCTTGGAAGGGGACGTAGAGAGGAGCAGAATCAGCTGGACTTCACGGTGTCCTTGAAGAAGCCTGAAGCTGGACAAGAGACTTGTGCTCTCTTTAAAATTGACTGATTGAGACATAATTTGGATGCAAAACTTGTCATCAGTATTCATGTCCTTTGTCTCAGATGGCTTTTATTGAGCCAGATTTGAAATGATCGGAAATGGGAGAGTGGCAGATTTCTAGAAGAGACTTACAAGGTTAGGCTGGAGTTTTGCAGAGATCTCTCAAGATGACCAAGAGAGTCACAGTCTGGACGTACAGGAGGCTTTGTGGGTTTCTGATTTTGGGGTCTGTATTAAGCTGTGTACTGTAAAGAAAATGTAATACGAGAGAGATGAGAAAATCACCTTCAGTCAATGTTAGTAGCTCAGAGTAAATCAGCATGCAGTTGTTCTCCAGAATTAATATTTCATCAGGCATGATTTAAATACTGCTGATTGAATTAACCCTAGAACTATTGCACTGTGCTATCCCCTGAATACGAGAGGCATCACTTTCCCAGCAGTAAATATGCCTCTGCTGCACTCAATGGCAAGAGCCGGTAATCAGTGGTTCTGTAAAATGCAATACTTCTCTTATGAGAAAGTATTTCTTGAAAATATACCCTCAGCGGGCCTGGGCCCACACAGACCTGAGCAGAGCTTTGTTGTGCTGGTTTATACCACTAGAGGGAATTTTCTTTCCTGAAACTGCGGGTACAACCCGAACCGGACAGTTGTGCGAGGATGGCCTTGAGCCCACGGGTCAGCGCGGCGGCCGGGCGAGAAGCGATGGGCAAAGGGGAAGGCAAGGTGCTGCGGTGCCCGGGGTCGGGCTGCTGGCACCGCTGCAGGGGAGGCTGAGGCGGGGCAGGGCTGCCCTCGGGCGCCGGCGCTTCCCACCCCGCGGGCTCTCGCTCGGCCGCGAGGCAGGCGCTGGGTGATGCGCAGGCGCTGGAGCCGGGGCTGCAGGGAGAGGCTGCCTCCCATCCTCGGATGGGAGAGATCGGCTCCTCCGCCGGCAAGGAGCAGGCAGGGCTTTGGTGCTGCAAGCTCGCTCGCAGGCCACGTTGCAAACACAACCGCTCTTGTCTTTGGGGTGAGACAGCGGTTCAGTGCTCAAGAACTGGACCCATCACCGGTTGCGTTTCTCCTGCAGCCTGCTCCCTCCAGTGCGCCCTCCAGACCTGCACATTTCTTAGCACAAATGCGCTTTAAAAATTGAAGGTTCCTGACACAGAAAGATGTGCATATTTCCCAAATTCCTAGCATTCCACTGGGCTACTGCTGGAAATGTATCTTAGTTGTGGTTTTTAAAATGCTTTTGAAGTAGTGCAGTGCTAGTTGGATTTGCACGCCTATTTAAAACCCAAATGAGAAGAACCTAACAAACTGCATTTCTGTGAAGAGACCACAGGCTCTCCGTGTGCGCAGGCTGCTACTCCAAAGCAGCATAAATTGTTTAAGCTGTTGAAAACTGGGGATGAAATTCTGCCTTGGGATGTGTGTGCCGGGGTCAGAGATGTGCGAGTGCCTGGCTCCCGGCACTGCGCTGCCCAACGGCAGCGCCCGGGCTTCCCTTTGGTTCTCGTGACGGGTTTTATCCAGATATAACTCAAATCATAATATAGCTCCTTAATGTCACTAACTGTGTGATTTAGGCTTTTGATCAGTAGAATATAGTGATCCAGAACACTTTTAATGAACTATATATTTATCTAGGGAGTCATACCACTTTCATCCTCAACATAGCTAATAACCATAGCTCAAAAGAGGCCACCGGCTCTGCATCTCAATTTCAATTTGTGCCTTTTTAAAGGAGATAATCATGAAAAGAAAAATGCAGTAGTTAAGGGAAATCGGTTCGTTCTGTGTCGCCATTTGTGAAAGAGGTGTGCAAGAGGCGGTGAGAGCTGATCCGTCCAGGGAAGACCCTCTGCAAACCCCACACGTGTCTGTGCAGCCTCGGCACGGCGGGGGTGAAGCGTGGAGGGTGCAGATGATGGTGTTTGATACCCAGATTGTTCTTCATCTGCGTGAGCCTCGGTGGCTGTCAGTGGACAAAGTAATAGGGAAGCAGAGGCAATTCCTTTCCAAGTCCAAACACTAGGAAGAAGCTGCTCCAGCAGGAGACTTCATCCTCCCCCCTTCTTTCAGGACCACAGAGTTGCTGAAGTTTCCCATTCCTTTTTCTTTTGACTCTCCTTCCTCTCTGAAAGATTCTTTTAGTGCAAGTCAGAAGTTGTATCAAGTCAGGCAAAGATATTTTTAACCATGATATTGGATCTATGAAAAGGAATGGAGTTGCATGGGTACCTTAATGACCTCTCTTCTAGTTGCCGTCTTCTTTTTTTAAGGAGGAGGGGGAAAAGACCCCTAAAGCCTTCCTAATTGTTCTGCTCTCACATAAAATCAGTGCTTGACTGGAAATGATATTTATTCTGAAATAGTGAAGCACTTAGCAGTGAGGCTGCATCAGCTTGATGTGAAAGAGCTTGTGTTGTTTTGTTTTGTCCCCGTTTCATTTTGGGGCAAATGCTGTGGAAGGAGGGCAAGCCTGATGCTGCTGGGTTCTGAGGAAGGGGAAAGGTGTCGTTTCCTGAAGAAGCAAAGAAAGAACACTGCCAGGGGAACGTATCAAATTAATGACTCTTACTTGGTTTTTTGCATTACCTTATCATATTTCTGGCTGGACTCGTAGGCTTCTTCAAACATGAGGCAGCTCATGCTTTCAGCTCATGCTTTAAACATAAAGCAGCTCTTGATTTTTATGCATGTTTCCAGAAATGAATTCATCTCAGCAAATGAAGACATTAGATATCCATTTCTTATTGGGAAATACAGATGAGGCCTGGCTCGTTGTTTTAGGCACCCGCTGTATGTTGTTTCCACCAGAGATTTGACAAATCCTCTCTTCTAGAGTAATGATTGCACCAGTCCAAGAGCTAACAAAAGACCAAAGAAATCCTTGCATTAAAGGGGTTTTAAGTTGTGTTTCCTGGAAGTAAAGTTCACTCCTGGAGATCTAAGGCTCTGTTTAAGAATGGTTTAGTTTGTTGAATGAAAGCCATTTGCATCCATGCCATGGTTTAACGATGCCCTTTACTGTTGTCCTGAGCCCCTGCCTGAGCCATGAGCAACTCACAGTCTCTGGGGCTGGGAGAAAACAAAAATGGCTTAAAAGCCTGGTTGGAGGTCTGCTCTGAATTATAAACCTCAGGCAAGGATTAAGGCTCTGTTTGAGGGATTCGGCCATCTCTAACAAAAGCTGTAATCATAGTTAAGACTAGTATTAGCTGACCAGAATTGCACTGAAATTACCAGTCCAAAACCCACTGAAAACTGGGGAAAAAACCAAGCTCCGTGTTGGTGCCTGGGGAGCATCTCTTTGTCTGGAGGAAAGCTCTGCTTCTGTACCCATGGATAACGCTCCCATCTTCCTCGGGAAGTCATAAATGATCGTACTGGGTGGGCTTCTTTATGTAGTGCATGTTTTCCCTAAACACTGAAAAAGTAAAATAAACAAGTATGGTCTATCTTTAATAATACGTGCAATGACTGTGTAGAATAGCTAATTTGCATCTCATTACATTAACTTTAATTTTGGGAACATGTTTGCTGCCTGATTGGTCTCGAAATAGTACAGCAGTACTTTATTTCAGAGTGCATTTCTTCATGTGGTTTTGTTGCGAAGGGCACTGTTGGATGTGCTGTGTTCACTCATCTGCGTATTGATTCTGGGGGAAAAAGCCATTATTTTCATTCTAATATATTCTTGTACCCGTCTCCTCTATGTAATTAAGGTAATTCTTGGCTTGCATTTACAGCAGAGATGTGACTTTATGGCAGTGTCACAAGCAGAGGGGGCTGAAACTCCCTTTCCCGAGGAGTGCCGTCACGGTGATGGTGGTACAGAGCCGGTGAGCTGCCGTCCCGCGGGCAGAGGCAGCACCCCGACCTCCTGCAGCTCCTCGTGCCGTTCAGAAAGTACTGGGAGGTTCAACCAAAGGTGAGGGGAGACAATTGCTATGTGTTTCCTCAAGTCCACGTAACAATGCTTCAGTTCTTTATATATGAAGCTTATGTGAACAATATGCTTTACTCATAAATCACTTGTGGCAGAAAATGTGCAACGATGTCTATCACATCCTACGTAGGGTGATAAACAGGAGGTTTTACGTATCTGAGGAAATTTGATTCCTCTAGCTGGTCTATGAATTGGGTTTTGGGGCCATTTAAAAAATTGTTCTTTGCCAGTAAGAGCTGCAAAGAAATTATCATCAATCTAAAGTGTTCAGGGCCTGAGATCAGGCTGGTTTTAGTGGCTCTTTTGCATTATATTGATATGGTAGAATGCCAGTTGGTTTTTCTGAAATAAAAACAGCAACAGCCAATAATTAATGTTCTCATAGTTAATTAAATTGGTCTAGCTGGGTATGTGAAGCCATATTCTCTGGCCTCAGAGATTTATCTGCTGGGGTTCACAGCCACCTGCGTGGTTTTCAGGGCTGTATGACTGCGACGGCCGTGTGCGTTGTGCCCTGCTCAGCCCTTTCAGTAAGCAGCTCCAGTGCCACTAGCGACGTCCCTCAGACCACCGCAGCGGCTTTGAGCTTTCCCTTTCTGGAGCAAACTGAAACGGCTGAGCACTGTTCTACCCTCTCCTTCTCTTGTGCAAAGTCGTTATTCGTTTGTAGATTTATTAGCTGTTTATGAACATGCTCTAATGTTTTAGGGGACAAGGATGACCCTAGTTATGGGTAATTACACAGGCTTGGCGTGATTTGTGAACGCGCAGGTATGCGTGCGCACCTCTGGGACAGCGTCTCCTCTCCTTGGGTGCAGGAGGTCATAACACAAAACCAGCCAACGATTGATCTTGCCAAACACTGGAACACAGACGCGCGACTCGTTAAGAGCAGGCTTTGCAGTTGAGTTAATTGAGGTTAGTGGATTTAGGTTAGAGCGAGGGTAGAAGAAAGGTCTCTGAGAACAGGGTGGAGCGTGGCGGGTAAAGCTGGAGACAGGCAGGTGGACATACCCGGGAGGTGACCGAGGCCTTATTGCAGCCTTTCAGTACTTAAAAGGGGCTTAATAAGAAAGATGGGGACAGACTTTTTAGCAGGGCCAGTAGCGACAAGACAAGGGGTAACAGTTTTAAACAAAAAGAGGCAGATTCAGACTGGATAAAAAGAAGAAATTTTTTACAATGAGGGTAGTGAAACACTGGCAGGGGTTGCCCAGAGAGGTGGGAGATGCCCCATCCTTGGAAACATCCAAGGCCAGGCTGGACAGGGCTGTGAGCACCCTGATCTGGTTGAAGCTGTCCCTGCCCATGGCAGGGGGATGGACTGGATGAGCTTTAAAGGTTCCTTCCATCCCAAAGCCTTCTGTGATTCTATGATCTCAGGGTGCACGTCTCCTCCACGGGTTCCCTGCGCAAAATAGGCTCTTAGGTTCTTTGTGAAAATCAATACCTGGTAAACCCAGTGCAAGGCTGACCACAAACTTTCTGTGGCCTTAGATGATGAACATCTCAAATGAAAGAGCAAAACTGAAGCACCTGGCTTGAAGCATACGCTCTGCAAGTTAAAATGGGGGAGAAAAGCCTGCTTATACAAGCAGCATAGAAGCCTATGAGTAGTCTCTCAGTACATTTCAATAGAACAGAAGGTCTCAAATATATAAGTGTTACTGATTCGTGTATTTTAAGGCCTTGAAGGATTGTTAAAAAATCCCTAGCCTACTCTCTTATATAATGTGGTTCAGAGTTTCGTCCTATTGCTTCTGTCTCAAGCAAAGTAAATTGTGCCTGAATAAAGCATACCTTCCTGAAAGTTCTGCTGTCTTGGCCTCAAGATTTTAGGAGATGGATTAAATAGTAGTAAGTTTAATGAGTTGCTGTCAGTGGTGCTTGAGGACATGGTTTAGTGGTGGACTTGGCAGTGCTGGGTTAACGGTTGGACTCGATGATCTTAAGGGTCTTTTCCAACCTTAATGATTCTATGATTCTAATTTCCTTCATATCGCTTCACAAACCCCTGTTTAAGCACGATGGGACGATTCCTGCTCTGGTGATGGTCTGGTGCCACTGGATTACAGTTTGGCCCATTTTACTTTGGGTTTTAGTTTGAAATCTCTTGTGTTTATTTTCTTCTTGCTGCTTATCAGTGCTGCATTCTTGTGCTGTAAGAATAGGACTTCACAGAGCCACTACAAGGCTTTCGGTTCATCAGTTTTTAATTAAATTTGAATTGAAGATTCTCTTTCCTCTAGGCTAATTTTCAAGTGACAAACAAAATCCCCTTAAGTGCCTTTTCTTTTCTGCCATAAACTAGTAAAGCTGCTGTCAAATTCCCTCAGAAACCCAACTTCTCCAGCCCCATAAGAGTATGGATTATTATTTCATCAGAAGTAAAGCAGAGCAGTTCTTAGGAAAACAGATCAAATAAAAAGATTTTTTTCTTTTTGCAAAGCCTAGGTGTTAAGTGCATCGTTTCGGGGTGGGGTAGAGGTGTGCTGCAGAGCACGTCCTGTACCCCACACAGGGCCGTGCTGGCTGATGAGAGCCGGGGACGCTCTTGCAGCTCTTGCCTCGTCCCTTCTGCTTTCCATGTCCTTAAGATCTCGAGGCCTTTGGCAGCAACCATGAGTGTGCCAGCAGATATAACGGGTTCAGGCTCTGCCTTTTTCCCCACTGAGAGCTGAGACAGAATACCGAGCAACCTGCCAGCCTTGTTAAAAGCAGCATATTATTTATTTAGATGCAAGAACATGTCAAGCAAAACAAACATTGAAGCAGTGAGCAGCATGCTTGTCTCTCAGTCGCAGAGGCTCGCTGTGCCCAGAAAAGCTCCCAAGGCTTCGTGTGGTCCAAAAGGACACGAGTTCTCATCTCTGCCGCCCTAACCAAGCCCAGCCCCGGACGGCTGACCCCGCGGCAGCGTCGGCCAGAGGCTGCGGGAGCTCCAGCCTCAGGGATGAGCATCTGCAGCGCGGCCACCAGCCTGGGGGCAGAGCCCAGCCTCAGTGCTTGGTGATGCTGCTGCTCCTGGCACCGCTCGCCCGCAGCACGATGGATCCAGTGTCGTCCCGTGCAAGCGGGTGACCTGCTGCCCCACCAGCGACCGCTCTGCTGGTCTCCTCTGTCCGGCAGCTCTGGATCCCGCACGGAGGCTGGCCGGCAGAGCGTGGAGAGCCGCCTACGCCCGACCCTCAGGGAGCAGCGGTGAAGTCCGGAGGTCAGGCGGTGGGAAGATGGGCAGTCGCCAGCCCGAGCTTGTGCTTGTGGATAGGAGGAGGGCGAGGGAACTGCTGAGGATAATGCAAATGAAATGATAGATGGCAGAGGCCAGACCGCTGTGCTCAAGCCACTAGTCACTGGTTCTAGTGTTGATCTCCTAGGAGGAAATTACAGTGTCATCAAGCTGAGAAGCTAAATTGTGATACTGAACCACTTTTAATGACAAGTGTCCGGGGCTGGGGTGCTCCTCTGCCACGGTCCCTTCGGCGGCTGGTCCGCGGGAACTGTGGCCGGGGTTGCATTTGCATTCAGAGCCCTTCACGTGCTCATTCTGCTGAGCGATAATCACAGGACTAACACCGTATTAATTGACCACTCCAACACAGCATCATTCACTGAGACCATCTTTCTCTGACCAGTTTCCTATGATTAACTTCAATTAGAGAGAACAGGTTTGATTAGACAGTGAGATCGACTTCTGGGGAAGCTGCTTGCTATTCTTAATGGGGCAAGGGAAAAATACAGGGCTTATTGAAGAAATCAGCTATGCAAAATTAACTTACTGTTCTTTTCAAACGAATTTTCAGGCCCTTTAAAGCCCAGGCTGCAAGTGTTCATCTGCAACACTTAACCTTTCTGAATGGGTTCTGGAGCTCAGCTCTCCCTTTGAGTGAAGCACTCATTTAAAAGAACAAACAAACAAACCAAAGAAACCCTTTCACAGACTAGGCTTGAGTGGGGCATGCTTAGGAGAGCCAAAGGCAAGGACCAGAACCAAGTTTCAGCCTTAAATATTTTTTTTCTAAGCTATACCCTCTGTTAATAAGAAAATCGCAGCCAATCTGGAAGCAACTTCGCATCCCACACAGCTCTCTTTATTCTCCATTTGTATGCCATGAGGTTGGTGCCACGCAGCCCCCTGCCCAGTACGTGGCACGCAGGAATCCCTGTTTGCCCCAGTGCACCGAGTGCGGGCACGTCTCCCTTGAAATTAGTTTGCAGCATCTGAGGCTTCTTGGAGGCAGCTGCTCGTCTGATAACTTCCCTCCCCTTGCCTTGGGTTGTCTTCCCCCGCCCTGTGTCACTGTGTCTCTGCTGGCAAAGGCATTAGATGCTCAGAAGCCTTCAGAAATCCCCCCAGAGAAGGTATCGTTCAGAAACCTCTGTCAGCAGCAGTGCATTTCATCTGCTATATGAAATAGCCCTCAGTTCTTTACATCAAACCGTGAGGGGCTGAATTGTTTTCTGATTAATGTTATAAATTAATCCAGGATACTGTATGCAAAAGGAAAGGAGAGAGGGGGAAGGTATTACTTGGTTTTCAGAGGGATTTGATAATAATAATGCTTCTGTAGCCAGTCTATGAAAAGCATGATAATGAATTCTAGCTTATTCATGCCAGTTGCTTTTATTAATATGTCACTCTTGTAGGCTTAGAGTTAATTTTAAAAAATCTTTTTTCTCATCCCTGTGGTAGCTGCATGGGAGCCACAATCGTCCTGCTCAAAAGCAGAGGTAATTTTTGCTTTTTTTCCTTTAAGGGCTTAATTTTGTTTGTTCTTGAATTCTGTTGTTCTAAGAATAAACAATAGCTGTAGTGCAAGCGTGGACAGGAGAAAGCAGGAGTGTGTAGAGGGAATAGAAGACAACTCGTGCCTGAGCCAGGCTCCTTTAGGCAGTTGGCTGCGTCCGTCTACAGTTTGTGTGATCCTCCCGTCAGTTTACTGCGTGTGCAAAGGCCATTAATGAATTTATCTCTGATGTAGACATCCCCATCTTGTATCTGGGGAAACTGAGGCTGGACACAAACTGAAAATCCAGTTATTGATTTTTTCCAGTAACACCAAGTAGGATCTGCCTTTCTCTCAAGGTTGTTGGAGAGATGCAAGTCCCTTACACAAACATCTCTAAATCCTATTTAGACATCTTCCTGTTAGTCTAAGTTCCCAAGTAACTGCAAAAGCTGGGCCTAGAGCTATGGTAGGCAACTCTACCAGGGACCCAGAGGATGCGAGCGGCAAAGCACTTCACTCTGACCAGGCGACCGTCCTTCTGTCCGCACTCCAATAAACTGGAAAGCTACATCTGCCCAGAGCTTCGGAGTCCTGCTGCTACCTTGGAGCTCAGATCTAAATATAGTGCTGGTATAATGATGTATTTTTAGTATCGCTCCAGTGGGAATTAATCAATGTTCTGTGTCCTTAAAGAGGAGTTCATGCCATGGTCACATCCTTCCTCGTGAGGTTTGATTCTTCTGCATCAAACTCAATTTCCCTGCACAAAACAAGACAAAATGTAAGTGCTGTCTTCATGGAATTACGATCACCTTGCAAAAAGAGGCAGAGAAGGAGCCATCTACTCTCATTAATCCCACAAAAAAAAAGCGTCAGGGAGAGGTATCATGTCACTGGAACTCCATTCTACTGTTTGCCCCTCAAATAACTTCTTTTCCTATAATTTATTAAATGACCTAGAAAATTAATCTGCAGCCAGAAGATGGAGATCATTTGTCACAGGATGTCACACAACCTACCGATCCATCAAGCAGACAGCCTTGCTGTACATCACGTTCTGGTGCCATCCTGTCTTACAGTCCATCTCAATGTCAAAAAGAAGGATTTACAAAATATTTTGGGATGTATTTCATGTGCTGACTTGGACTTGATGTCCGCTGTTAGATTAATCTACACAAGCAGGGAGTTTCAGCCAAGGAGACTTAGATTTTTGCTGCATAATTCCCTTCCATGCTTTCTAAAATTCCCCCTGGTCCGATACTCATCCTTTGTGGGTCCTTTCCTTTTTTCCCCCCAGAATTCTGATGGGCAGCAGACGAAACACATTGACCCTCCATTCTGTGCCCAGATGGGAGCATCACCCACCACTCCCCTTTCTCTTTCCATGCCCATTCTCCCATCGCTGCCTGTATCCGACGTACCAACTGCTTGGCTGCTTCTGTTCCCGTGACTCAGTCCTCGTTTCCCTCGCATTTAAACCCTCCCCAGCAGGCGTTCCCGGCCCTCAGGACAAGGCTCATCTCTCCCATCCCCAATAACGTTCTCTTTGGAGCTTTTGCTGTGGAAAATTCATTCTTTACAGTGAGCTGGTGGAAGGGCAGTCAGGGAAAGGTCTGCGACAGACGGGAAGAGCACAGCTCATTACCTTAAGCAGAAAACTGCTTTTTGTTTTAAAATTGACTAGTCTGATCATCTTTTGCCTGTATTGAGGAGTTGCTAGCAACCATGCACATCACTTTTTTTTCAAAACGTTGGCCTCCGAGCACCTCTGTGTGGATCCTGTGAAAGAAAAAGGGTTTATTTTAGACCGAAAAACATGTTTGGTACCACGTATATCTCCTACCCGCTGGTATGCGATGTTACGGCATTGATGCATCTGGTACAGCAATGTTAAAATTGCTTATAATTAAGTTAATTTCATTGTGTTTCAGTCCTCGATAATAATGAGCAACTGTTTCGTGTCATTTCCTTTCTTCTCTATGCACGACAATCTGCTAGATTCATCTTTCCAGGAATACAAGTTAAAGATGATAAGTGTAATTTATGATTCCCTTCTGGACTGGGGTTCGTTATTAATAGCCATGTTCACTTCGACTGTCATCTAATCTTTCCTGTAAAGGCCTTATCTTTCTGCTTGCACGCAGAACACAAACTGTTTGCTGTACTCTTTGCTGATTATTGGAATGTCAGTGGGTGAAACATATGGTGTGCAAAAATAGCAAACAAATTTTTAAGCTCCCATTTTGTTGTTCAAATTTGCAATTTTGCTTCAGACAAAACCCAACTCTCAAAACTCATCCTACCAGCACGATGAATGCCACTTTGCAGTTTCCGTGCCAGAGTCCACGTTTGTTTGCTTTTACGGTACTTGTATAACCGACGTTCCCATGGTATCTGAGTACCTCCCAGGTTTTAGTCTCCTTTTCCTTCCAACGGTGTTGCAAGGCAGGACAGTGCCGTCCTCCGCTTCTGCTGGTGGTGGCATGCCAGCGACGCACTGAGCAGGGCTGAATTTCAAAGCTGCAACCCACAGCTCTGCAAAAGCGCAAGCGCCACGACACAGCAATGCAGTTTCCACAGTGTAATGATTGCACTGCAAATGCTGATTATTTTCTGTGTATTTGGTTCTTTATCAGAGTCTCCTATGGCCACTTGTAGCTGGAAGAGATGCTCAAGGTGATGTAGCAGCTCAGCATCGTGCCCCAAATTCAGCTGTGTGGGCGGCAATGTGTGACCTCCGCTCCCGGGCAGGGGTGGTCTGGGTCCTGGGGGACATGGGGCAGAGCGGGCGGTTTGGGTCCCGGGGGGCACGGGGCAGAGCCAGCACCCAGGGGATGGAGGAGGCTGATGGGGGAGGCAGCACCTTGCAGTGGGAAAATAGGGAATGAGAATGAAAAAGGCAGTTGCCCTTGAAATATCAGTTGGTCGATACTTGAAAAAGAGCCCTCTTCCCCCAACGACATCTCTTCTTTGACTTCTGTTTCAAATTGAACTGGTTAAGATTTTCTTTTTTTTTAATCTGAGCTATTAAAGGAAAATTCTGTTTATAGGGGAAGAAATAAAACAAGAAGCATTTTTCCATGGAGAATATTGATATTTTTGTCACAGCTCTTCAGCGATCTGTCAGAAAAATAAATTCCCAAACCCTTCGCCGAGGCCGGCTTTGTAACAAAGCGATGCTTTGGTTCGTTGAACCAGCAGGAACAGCTGGGGCAGAACCAGTGCCCCCCGGGCGGGCTCCCCCCTCTCAGCACCTCCCCTGCCCCTCCGCCCCGGCTCCGCGCACCCGCGGACTGGCCCACCTGAACCCGCAGAAGGACGTTTCACTGTGTTCAGAGCCGAGGGCCATCTGTTGCCAGACTTTTCCCACTGCCTGCCATAATAAATCTCCTTCTCTCCCTCCCCTTGCACCTGCAAGAGGTTGTTCTTTTTATTTGCAAAGTGGAAAAGTGATTTTTAAAAGGTGAAAGAGTATTTCTAACTTTGATAGCATGATTAGCTTGGCTCAGAATATTGTTATAGCTTATCTCGCTCCTCTGTGATAACTCAGAAAACAATAAATGTCTTCTTACAGCAGACTGACATTCAGTATTGAAATTGGTCTCCTAATCTTTATGTGATTGCTTTCTCTGTGATAGAAATATTGCCTCTTGTAGAGTATTTATTGTCTAGTTCTTTCCAAAGTATTGACTTTATGTAACAGTTTGATATACATCAAATCCTTTAGAGATTTAATAAACTCTTCTGGTCAGTCTTCTGTTGTAAACACATTGAGATTTATGGCCATCTTAGTGTAAAGCCCTTTTTCACTGAAACTCTCTATTTCCAAATATCAAAAGATAAGAATGGGAGCATAGATCACGGTGGAAATCTTAACCCCTGGCTGGCGAGTGTTAGTCAGAAGCTGTTGATGGTTAAAGGGTTGAAACAGGAGTGATGGGTGATGGCAGAGCTGCGAAGGCCGGAGTAACCCCGCTTTGCTCCCTGGGGAGCCGTTTCCCTCCTCGGTGCATGGCCGCAGGGTCCGGGCTCGTCCGTCCCCAGCACAGCTTGGCTCCAGGAGGACTCCTGTGAAAAAGTCCATTGCAGAGGAGAAATAAAAATTTACTGTTATTCAGTTAGGCATAAAGTTAATGTATTGAAGCTACACTACAGCACTTGTAATTGAAAAAAATGGTAAACTGGGAAGACAAATTTACAGCCCTCACAAAAGCCGTGTGCATTCCCGCTCTCCCTGCCATGCTCCGTGTGGTTTTCCACCCTCTGGTGCGGAGCAGAGCGGCGGCCAGCCCGGGAGGTGATTCGGCTCCTGCCTGCCCTGGGTGCCTGCGGTGCCCGGGGGCTCACACCTCTGCTCGTGTCTGCCGCCGCGGGGCTGGGGCCCTCTGGTTCTCACCCTGGGTGCAGCGAAGGGGCAGCTCGGCACGGGCCGAATCGCCGTTAACTGCGGAGGGATGGGGAGAACGCTCCCGAGTCTGTGAGCTACCGCCGTGCAGCGAGGGAGGACACTCAACCACGTCTGTCGCTGGAGCTGCTGTGGGTGCTGATGCCGTACCCGCTCCTGATGCGGTCCTTCGACACAGTCTTTTGGTCGGTGCTGATGCATCCCCGCGGTCACCCCAGTGCCCTGAGCCTCTCCTGGAGCTGCCGCCCCCAGCCCTTCGCTGCCATCGGCGTGGGGTGGTGGCAGGCCAGGCACTGCTGCCTGCGGCGTTGTTCGTTTGAGCAATTCCTTATTTTGGCACCAAACCAAACTTGCTGAAGTATGATACTTGTTCAAGCATCCTGTACTTTGGGATTGAAGGAGGGAAGAAATCAGGAAAGTGTGATCCCTGTAGCCAGTCTTAGAGGACTGTAATACACACGCTTATTTTTAAGAAATTTTTCTCTGTACAGGAATCAACTTTCTAGAGGCAGCCTTCAAGAAATCCAGCAGAGCTTTTAAAATTCACTCATTAAATGCAAATACACTCTTCTTCATAATACATTAACCTTCCTTTAATAGCGTGAAAGCATCTTGTCATTTTACAGCTAAGGTATTAAAAGACTGTACGGTGAGAGAGTTTTGGAGTAACATAAATCAATACAAGTCATGGAACAGCAGATTCTTGCTTTGTTTGTATTGGGAAGGGATTACCATTTTTTAAATGTACTCTATTTTATGAAACAAAAGCAATCACCTTAGGCTGTCAAGTGCATGCGAACTCCGCTCCCGCTGTCTGCTAGAGATCTGTTTCTGGAGACCTTCTCTAGAAAGAAAGTTCTGAATTAAGGCTTTCCTCTTATTTTGATAGATTAAGAAGGGAGAGATGAATTTCTCTTTCCCTTCTGATGATGTAATTTGACGGGAAACTGCATTTTGCACACTTCTCAATGGACTTTGCGTCTGCTCTTGTTTGTATTACTGCCCTTGGGATCTTAGCCCGGGTGAGGATACAGGTTGTTAGCGGAAGGTAAAAGGTTATTTGCTACCTGCAGAAGGTAAAAGGTTATTTGCTACCTGCCTGTATTGCTTCTCTAACTGCTCCATAGCTGGAAGGCAAGTAATTAGTTGGGGTGGTGATGAAACTACAAATAAACTGGTCTGCTTCCATCACTTTACTTCCGATGGGAATGTTTAATGGGAAACTTAATGGGAACGATAAAGCGACGTATTTAGGAAAGGTGGAAGGAAAATTTGGGTCACATTTCGAGGCAGGATGACAACTGGCAGCTTTCTGGCATCTCACTATTTCCCCACTCTGCAAACCCGTTCCTTGAAAGACAGCACGGTGTAAGTAAGTGAACGAAAGTGAGAATGGCTTATGGCTCATTTACCAAGGGAAGATCTTCCTTCGTACATATATTATTTATTATAGCTTATGTTCTATTTAAGATTACATTTTAAGAGCTGTGGTTTTTACAGTCAGCTCTGAGGTACCTGAGTAAAGGCAGGGGTGGGATCTAACTGGCAATTTGCAGCAGGTTGCACAGCGGCACTAAGGTTAAACGGGCTGACTGCCCGAGCCCCGGCATCGCTGCCCACCGCACCTGGGGCCTGGACGCGTGGCCGCGGCGGGGAGGGGATCGCTCTTGTCACTTGTTGCAGGCAGACGGGCACAGGGGTCCGGGGTGGTGGTCCGCGTAGCGCTGCCTCTGCAAGGAGGTCTCCAAATCACAGCCCCTGGGGAATTATTATTCTGCTTGCCCCCTCTTCCCGCAGGACGGTTCTCTCCAAGCACAGGCGTGTCAGAGCTCAAGAGTGCTGCCCAGTGCCAAGAAATGAAAAATAATTGCTTGCAAATTACCCTCTCTGTTTTTGTAGGCAATATTGCACCAGGCTGGAATATCCCTCAAAACAAATTTCAGGAACAGCTTCCAGGCTAATTAGTGCTGTCAGCCACCAAGTTTGCTCCTTTTGTGGCACCAGGTTGTTACCAGCAGAGCAACGAGCAGAGCTTCCACGTGTAGCTGAAATCTTGCAGCGTTATTTCATCTCCCTTATTTTTCCCTCCTGATCTATCGAGAAATAACCACTTTCAAAGACAGGGACATATTATGGTCATGGAGATGGCTTGGCTGGGACACAGCTAGTCATTTTTCCTCGCTGATATTTTATTCATATATGTTATTAACTTTGATTCTCCTTCCCCGTGGTGCTTTATCATCTGAACTAATTAATTCTTCTTGCAAGATTTACAGAGAAGGGGTGGCCGTGTCTGCATTTGTAAACTAGACATATCTCCAGGTGGTGTTACCTGGCACCAGCAGATGATGGGATAAATCCCAGTCGAGCAGACCTGGCACACAGCAAACAAAACATATATAACATATATAACAACATATATAACATATATATAACAACATATATAACATATATAACAACAAGATACAGCTGCCCATAGGATGGTTGAATTTGTCCTGTCCCTTTTAACTGGCACAGAGAGTGATGTAGATGATACCCTAAGAAATAACAGAGCTGGTTTTTCTACCTTTCTCATGAACGTGAAATATCCAGGAAAAATAATTTATTTGGTCGCTCCCCTCCCAGCCTGCACAATGCCGGGGCGTACAGCACTGACCAGCACCTCTCTTACAAAGCCCACGGGTGCCCCCGTCCCCTCCCCGCTCTTCCTGAGCTGCTGCAGGCGATGCTCACCCACAGCAGGACACGAACACGGGTGCAGCGGGGGGTCCCCCTGCTCCTAACGAAGCTCCGGGCTGCTGCCATGGGACCCTGCCCCGCTGCCCTGAGATGCTGCCGGAGGCTCCAGCCCCAGGGATTCACCAGCTGCTCTGGGCCTTTCAACAGCTGCTGTTATCTCTCTCCTTCCTTTTTTTTTTCCTTTTTTTCGGCCCTTTCTTGTTTTATTTTTTCCTTTTTTCACGCCTTCATGCTCCAGGGCTGACATTTGCTAATAGCAGCGAGTTTCTGGTAGAAGCAGTGAAAGTCTGGAACAAAATTCTGTGACTGATACAGCCTAGCAGGGTAAAATGTAATCCTATTAGCAAGATGAAAATACCATATGCCAGGGAGAGATGGAAGAAGATAAGAAGGGATGATTGTGCTTGTAGAGGACAAAAAAAAATACATACACAAATTCATTCAAAACTAAACGAAAATTGTCTGGATTTGTAAACAATCTTAATGTCCAGAAAATTGCTCATCTGACTCATCTTGCCCAGATATCTCATTACGTTTGGTGACCTCTGCTTTCGCAGCATGGTTTTGTAGCTATTTATCCACATAAACCACTGGTGCCGACTGGAAATAGCATTTCAAAAAATGATGCATTTACTTCTGAGCCACGGCAGGGCTGTGAAACGGGGAGCCGTGTGATCCCACTGTCTGAGGATCTGTTTGTCCGTCCCAGCCCTGCTGATAAATTCTGCATCTCATCATTAATGAGATGTTTCGGAGGGGTAGAGGTCCCTGAGTGCCTACAAAACCTGGGAGGGTAGTAAAAGCCATTAGAGACGAACAAGAAGTCTTGTTCTGAAAATTTCCAGCCTTTCACTGGGAAACGTCCTGGGCTGAAGCACTCGGCTGGGATCAGTAGGAATCCCAGAGCGATACGCAGTTAGGAACCGTTTGCTGAGGACGGGCTTTCTGAAGTTAGGACCCGTGTCCAGCCGGCTGGTGGTGAGCTCCTTGAGGATGGGGAAGCTCTCGTTGCTCAGGACGGGAATAACTGGCATTATGGTTTCCTTGCCTGATTTTTTTTCCTCCCTTTTAAATGCCTAAAATCTCTGTCAGCCACAATTTTACCTAAAGCCATCCCATGAACAGCCATTGCCATTTGTGCAAACAGGCGGAGCAGAGGGCAAAACTGCTACAGCTCCGAGGGAGGTGAGGTGGGCTGGGATTTCAGCTGGAGCATTGTATTGCTTCTGATAGTGACAGCTTTTCTTTTCTTTTCTTTTCTTTTCTTTTCTTTTCTTTTCTTTTCTTTTCTTTTCTTTTCTTTTCTTTTCTTTTCTTTTCTTTTCTTTTCTTTTCTTTTCTTTTCTTTTCTTTTCTTTTCTTCTCTTTTCTTCTCTTTTCTTCTCTTTTCTTCTCTTTTCTTCTCTTTTCTTCTCTTTTCTTCTCTTTTCTTTTCTTTTCTCTCCTTTTCTTTTCTCTCCTTTTCTTTTCTCTCCTTTTCTCTCCTTTTCTCTCCTTTTCTCTCCTTTTCTCTTTTCTTTTCTTTTCTTTTCTTTTCTTTTCTTTTCTTTTCTTTTCTTTTCTTTTCTTTTCTTTTCTTTTCTTTTCTTTTCTCTTCTTTTCTCTTCTTTTCTCTTCTTTTCTCTTCTTTTCTCTTCTTTTCTTTTCTTTTTTCTTTTCTTTTTTGTCTTCTCTTCTCTTCTCTTCTCTTCTCTTCTTTCTCCTTTCTCTTCTCTTCTTTTCTCTCCTTTTCTCTCCTTTTCTTTTCTCTCCTTTTCTTTTCTCTTCTCTCCTTTTCTTAGAAAGCATCTGCATCGCACTACACACACACGTGCAATGGGTAGTGGATGTGCCACAGACGTAGCTACAGTTTTCCTTCTCACAAAACCAATGCGACTACTTAATGACATGTTCCATAAACACAATCCATTAGGAGCCCATTATAAGATGAACATTGTTCATTTAGAAGACAGTAATAACCATGCATTTTCCCTGTAGTAATGTGGTATTATGTACCCTTCAGCCATTCTAGAGAACTTAAGGTACAATGGTTTTGATCAGGTAGCACGCAGAAGTCGTAGAGTGCCTTGGAAAATTAGGGATTTCTGTTGCCTTAGAGAAAATTACTGTTGTGCACTAAGAAATACAATCTGGACAATCCTGTTGGGTGGGAAGGATCTCCCCTCTGCCTCTGAGAGAGGAAGCCACTAGGACTGAACAGCTTATTATACACTGCAGACCCATAGTTATCAGAATTAAGAAGATTTTAAGTTGCTTGGTTTTTAAAAAATGAATAAAGTTCTGTACTAAGCATATAATGCCCCACACAATTGTATGGATCATTGAGAAAACCAAGAAAGCATATAATTCTGCAAAAATTCTGGGAAAGCAACCATTGAATGCATTTTTTTTCCTAATTTCCTGACTTAACCTTTCTCCAGTCAGAGGTAATGAATCACCCTGCGAAATGTATGCTCAAAGGAGACTCAGTAGTGACTCCTGCACCAAGTTGCTCACTGAGAAGTGATAATTGCGACTGAGTGAAACCTGGGCTGAGGGTGAAGGTGGACAGGAGGTGCAGCAAGTAACTTTGATTTCAAATGGTTGCTGTACTAATCGGGACTGTGGCACGTGGGACAGCTGAACATACAGAAATTAGGACACTCAGTTCTGAAACAAAAACCTTAATTGCATGAGCTAAAAAGGTTAATTTGAGTAGAGAAGTTTGTCCTCTGTGTGACCAGCAGCTAGAAGCAGAAAGCAGCAGTTTTATTCTCAGCCATTACTGCTGTTCATATCCCGTAGCATGCAGTAAAAGAAAAAAAAAATCATAAAGTATTTTATTCATTATGACTAGTAAGTCCAGTCCAGTAAAACAAAAAAATCCATTCCACCACCCAGAATTTCTGGTGATGTCAGTCATTAATCCTGCCCTGGGATTATAACGACATACCGGTCCGCTTATTGTTTTCAGAGACTAAGAATGAAAACAGTGTCATTAACTGATTTTAACAAATGTTCACAAATTGCAAGACTTGTTTGTTGTATGTTGAGCCAGAGAATTTAAAAGGTGCTTAGATTCAACGGTGTGTGTCATTAAATTCAGTTTTATTATATCCACTTGGATACTTTTTATTGTGCGTTCTATGTGTTCATAATACAGGCAGAGTCTAAGTAAAAATGCTGACCAAAAAAAGTGGTTTTCTGTATCGTTTTTGCAGTTGTGCTGTGCACTGGCTTCCCATCGGCTGGGGCTGGCGGAGCAGGATTTCTCTGTTGGGTGCAGGGAAGGGTACAGACGCCCAGACTCCGTTGCAGGGACCAGACAGTGTTGAGGCTGGATGGCAGAGGGCTGGAAACCCTCCTCGATAAGAACACCCAGTGAATTTCCAAAAGGGCTCTGCTTCCTAGGCACTAACAGAAATTTTCCAATTTTGCAGTACAAGTTCAGGGCACTGGTTGAAAACCCTACGGTTTTGGAGGTACTCACAAGAAGCCCCCGTTGAGTCGTGCAAAGGGAGCTCCTGCGGCAGCGGGGACCCGGGCAGAGCCCCGCGGAGCCCCCGCCGCCGGAGCCGCGGTGCTGCTGGACGCCTGCACGGCTCTGAGCCCCGCGCTGTCCGGGTTAAGCTCCCTGCCCGGGTGGCGATGCGATGTGCGGTGCTCTGCCTGCCGCGGGCTGTGCCAGTTCAGGCGCGGTGCTTTTCTGCACGATAGAAACATGGTGATGGCGAGTGCTGTGGGGGGCAGCTGGAGCATTTCAGTGCTTGAAAACCCAGCTGTCCTTGCATCCTCGCCGCACTGTGCTCAGCTGTGTGCCAGTGACCTGGCTTTGGGTTTGCTTGCTCTCCTGCCACGGCTTTAATTTCTCCCCTGGGAGCTGCTGGCAGCAGGCAGGGGACGGTGCAGCCGGGTGTCACCGTGGCCAAGCCCCCGGGCAGGCTGCAGCTGCAGATCCTCTGCTCTGGGCAGCATCTTCCACTCCCAGAGGCTGCATCAGTCTCGTGGCTTCCCCGCGTGTCCCCCGGGCACTTTTCTGGGAGAAACAATTTCAGGTGAAGTGAACAAACAATAACTCTGTAATTACCATGAAATAAATAGGTGCGAGCAGATCTTGAGAAGATAAAAGGTTATACTGAGCCTCAGATAGAAATACATTCTTGTTGATTAGTCAAAGTTCACAGAAGTCAAATTGGGTAAAAGTAGGAAGGAGATTTCAGGTCATCCTAGGGGTTGGGGGGACTGTTTGCTCCTCACACGCGGTCCGGAATGACTCACCAAAGGCTGAACTGGATTTTTCATCTTTTTAAAAATTTTTTTCAAGTTTGTTCTTGGGTGAGTTTTTTGTTGTTGTTTTGGTTTTGTTTTTCTTCCCCACTGGAAAGTCCGAACTGAAAAATGGATTTATCTTTCTTTCCTCTTTTCCGTGTGATTGCTGAGGACATTGCACTCAGTAGTGAATGTTTTGGTTACTCGCAGGTGACTATTCTGTGCACGTGTGCATCTGCGTGCGAGCTGCGTGTTCTGAAGCTCAGCTGTCGGGAACTCACCTTCCTCCCAACGTGCAGACCCCCTGATGCACTGAATATCTTCATGGTAATATGTACAGGCAATTCAAATTAATGGTAATACGAGTTATGCATGCACAGAAAGGAAAAAGGATCTTGAGAACAAGACAACCACAGGTGATCAGTCACTGAATAACTGATGAAGAACACAACCTTTGAGTAACTCAGTATTGATGTTGTGGCTGTTTATGTGTTTTCTACTTCTCTTAAGAAAGATCCCCTGGCATCTTGTAACACGCGATGTGACCCTACATTTCTCTCACGCAAGGACTGCAGAGAGCACTCTTATTTTATATAGGTTACAGTCACCACAGGCAGCTTTAATTTCTGCTCTCTCTGCTCCTTCAAAACCTGTGCAACATGGGAAGAACCACTTTGATGCAAAGTAAAAATGCAAAGAGCATTCACAAGAAGGGAAGCCAACCTTGAAACTCTGGGCCTTGATGTCTGGGCTGCCGTCTCCATCTTCTTCTTGCCCTCTGTTAATTTCTTATGAGCTATTTCTTCAAAAATGACTTTGCTCGCTAGGCAAGTTTTCCTCAAGTTCTGTATCTCTATGTATAATACTAATGCCCTTCGTGTGGGTAACCTGTCACGTAACTGCAGCGGCTCCCTTAGCTGGTTCCGTTAGGATTGCACCGCCTGCCAGCTGACCTGCTGAACCCTCGTTTCCAGAAGCGACTGAGCGTCCTTCGCCATGCTGCACGTCGCAACTGCAGTAAATGCAGCTGCACGGATTTCTTCTTTTCCCCCCTGCCTTTGAATAGAAATGCTCATCACATCCCCCCTCCCTCGCTCCCTCCCATGGCAGCCTGCCCACAGATCTGCTGCCTGCGCCCGCGGGACGTCGCTCCAGTCCTCGGCAGCCGCAGCCCCGGTTCTGCCCACTCGACACTGCACGTGGAGATACGCTTGGCCACCAGGATGCATCTGGGTTAGAAAGAGAACAGTTCTCTCCAACACAGAGACGTTTTCAGAGGTTGGAAGGAGGCCTGGCTGGGGCTCTGCTTTCAGAAATAATCGTATTTTCATGCCTCAGGTAGACCAGAAATGTCAGGGTCTAGTGAAAGAGGCTGTTCTACAGCAAAATGAAAGATAGAAGAGATGGCCAGAAATCCTATGAAACCTGAGGATCCAAAGCTTATTGCAGGTGCAGCGCTTGATCCTAAACCGTAGCTATCATTGCCTGCACACCTGCAGTGCAGTGCTTGTTTGCAGTGCTAATTGCACTGAGGAGGGGTGGGGTGAAAGGTGCTAAGCAGAAAAGAGTAGAAACCAGCATGACGTCCTCAAAAGGGTCAGTCTGGGCTCCATGTTAGCTAAGTACCAAAAAATTTCAACTCCATTTAAATTAATTAAGCAGTCAGCAGATTGCCAAACTAGAACTGATCAAAGCGGGAACAACTTGGTGAAAAGTGAAAAACTCCTGGTGCAAATACCTGCAGCTGAGAGCAGTGGGGTATTTATATCTCCAGATCCCACCTCCTGCTCCCCCCTGGCTGCTAGCAAACCAGAGAGAGCCCGGCCAGGCTCTAACTTTGAAAAGGGATAATTGAAAATACAGAGACTCTTTTCCAACATCTTGCCTTTACTTCTGAGGTAAGTTGATGTGTTTATGATACCGCATAATTTTTAAGGACTTGTTGGGTTTTCTTGACCTCCTGAGCTAGTCAGGGGGCTGGAGCTGCAAGAGGGTGAAGCTTTCCAGCTTCGTACGGGTTTCTTCACGCCTGTAGCAGTAGCGATGGTTCCTGTAGGCAGAGAGCTGCGCTTCGTGTTGGCTTTCCCTGGCAGCAGGGATCCTCGGGTGTTGTTTTGCTTCTGGTTAGACTAGAGATCCCAGTTGAGGCATTACAGACTGGAGTGCTACATTCCCACTGTGTTACTGATTTCTGAAGAAAACTCCCCAAAATAACATAAAGTGCTTTTCCTCCCTCCCCTTTTTTTCTCAGTTGATGTCTTCAGTCTGTTCTTACTGTTGGAGATGTGTTCTCAAACGTAAAGCAATACAAGTCCAAATTTTTCTGGCTGTTTCTTGGTTTCAGAGTTAAAGTTCATTAGCATTTTCTGCCAATGGAGATTAATTACTGTGTTCCCTTCTCCTAAGGGCTTCCATCCCAGGTTGTGCTCGCAGTTTTTGTTAGAACGAGCTTTTGTTCCCAAAATGCACAGCAATGCTGGTTTCTTCCTGAATTGTTGGCACTTGTGTAGTTTCAAAGAGAACGACTGTTGGCAAGGGCCGATGCTCTGTGTTCTACCAGGAGTTTGCAGCCTATTTATAAACTTACTGATGGGGCTGTGGGCTTTGAATTTCTCAGGGGCATTGAATTCCTAGCTGGTTTCTTAGCGCTGGCCACACACAGTCCACAAAACCAGTTTTTTCTTCCAGACCAGCTCTTTGAGTTCAGTGTTGCTGCAGGGTTTGGCCAGTGCGTCTGGGTTCTGGCAATCAAAGAATTCACTGCGGGGTTCGTTATTGCTTTCTGCATGGACTTCAGAGCTCGGTGGCTGGTATCCAGAGAGGCCAGTCTGTGTCGCAGCCTCCTGTTGATGGCAGGTCAGTGGTTTAGAGCTAAGTCAAGAGACTGAAGCGGTCAAGAACTGGCTTAGCCCCAGATCCTGCATGTTGTGTTGAGTTGGGGGGCGGGGGGCTACTGAGCAGGGTAGGTGCTTTATGGTGTGCCTTATATATAAATATAGCCCCTATACAGGACTCAGCCATCTGCCTGGAAGAAGCAGCCTTGCAGCAGTCACTTCCAATGCTTCTGGTGATGGTGTCCAAAGTATCAGTGTTTCTCTGGTGGAGTTAATGTCTGTCCACAGACCTTGCGATGCTATGGGGGTCTTATTCACCCCAATAGCCTTAAACAAGTTAATATTATTTAGTGCCTATTGCTGGTACACTTTTTTTCCTGTCTTAGAGCAGACTTTGAATTAATTTTTCTATTTATGTCAAGTTAAAAAATAAGCTTTAAAATGGTCTTGGCTTTTCTTCAGCTAGTGAGCAAGGCCCTTGGAGGCAGAGGGAGAAGATATGCCCCATTCATTAGCTTTGAAAAGAGACCTTTTCACACATTTTGCATTTGCTGCTGTTCTATTTCTAGCTGTCTTACTGCAAATAACTTTCTGCAAGACTGCTTTGCTGTGGCAAAACTATATTGATTTACATGGAAAAGTCTCTGTGGTAGGGAAGGCTGTAGAAACTAATCTTTTCATTGAACGGTTGTTGTTGCTTTTTTCCCCCCTCTTCTAAGGCTAAATGTTTGTTTCCTTTGATTGTGTGAATTCGCACTCAAACCCGCCAATTCTACATGCACCCTCCAAAGTTCCAAAAGACTATTACCTTGATCCTCATCTGGTTTAAAAAATAAATAAATAGTGTAAGACCAGCAGAACTAAATCACATTGGGTAATGGAAACATGGTTTATTCTTCTCAGTGTGATGAATACGTATAAAACACAGTGTGTGGCTGGATATCGAATTCAGTCTTTCCTTCAGTTTGTATTCCAGTGAATTTGCTGTTGTGGGATTTTATCCGTACCTTTGTTCCAGGCATTTTTGTCACTTGTAGGATTAGAATCAATGGAAAATGGATCTGGGTTTCTATTAGCGTCATCCCTACCAAAGGTATGCAGAGCAATTTATAGTAATGTATATAGTATACTTTGTTTATAGTAATTAAGTCTTCACTGGGATAAACAAATGCCATAAGCTAAGCCAGCAGACACCAGTGTCATCCGGATAAGCCAGGCTGGCTGACCCAAGCTCTGTCCCTGGCTGGGGACAGGGGCCATCCCCTTCCCCAGTGCCCATGGGCACCTACACGCAGTCAGCGAGCCAGTGCAACTGGGAAGAGAGGGAGCAGGAGAATATTGTCCTTTATGCCAGGAGAGATCTGAAAATCCAAATGTTGTTTCAGAGAGACCCTCTCTGATAGCAGCCTGCAGTGTTTTGCAGACATTTGAGTGTTCTTCCCTTTGAACTAAGCTGCAATTTGTCTTTGTAGATGTCTCTAATACATTAACACAAATGGTGTAGTAGTAGAAATGCTTTATAATACTGCGTAATGTTGCTCTTAGTAATTCTCCTCCTTCAGCAAGTGAACACTTTCTTGCTCATTTGTATTCATTGTTTTGATGCTTAACTTGAAAAATGTATATTATACAACAGGCTGAAATCCATGACGAATAAAAGAAAAGAACCCAAGGGGATAATAAGCATCTCAGCACTGCTGTGATGTCTCATGCTGCTAACATCAAAGCAGCCAAAAACGTTACTGCTGTGCCGGAGAGGACAGGGCGGGTACCACGGAGCTTCGTCGGCCAAGTGGATGGGAGCCTGTGCTGCCGGGGAGGCAGGGGGAGCGCTGCCGCTCGCAGCGGCTCTCGCGGGGCTGGTCCTTCCCTTCCCGGCTGTCGCTGCGCTCGGGTCACGGCACTAAGCTCGCTTCTGCATGCACACAGCCCTGGGACGGCGTCGGCTTCCGTGACATGGAGGTCAAGGGAGGGTGTGTATATGTATCTCTATACCTTCACGTATAGTACCCATCTTGGAGTTTCAGTATGGCACGCGTGCTCTCTATGGGAGCACAAATTGTGAGCTACTTCTGGGAAAAACCAGACCCGTCAAGTGGTGCTGAAATTCTCAGCAGTTTTGCTTACAAAAAGCAAGGGTTTGTGTGAAAACAGTGAGTGTTCCTCCACCCACAAGTGGTGAGAACTGTAGGGATGTATACCTGCCAGACACGTAATCCATCGCCTAGTTGGAAGTGGAAATCAAAGTGGTTTTGAGTAGAAAACGCAGGTTTTGCCCCTTTGTGTTTCCAGCATATTATATCTTGTTACCATAGTTTAACAGGTAGTTTCATAAGCTGTAGCACCAGTGAAACCTGGTTTCCTACAGAATTGTCTTAAGGCTGAGCTGATGCGTCTTTTATGTTTAAAAAGAGTCGAGCTTGTTCCTTGGGGATATTAATAAAGGATTTCTGAGCTATCCAGCCACTTACTGACACGAAACTTGCAGGAACTTCGCATCTTTGCCATCCCAGCCCCGTGGCTGAAATCAGCCCGGGAGAAGTAAACTCGCATAGATACGCGCAGGAGATGCACGTGCACACAGAGAGGTCTCGAGAGCTTTGTTTCTGCACCAAATGAAACTAAAAATAAACACTGAAGTGGGTCAGGCTGCAGCAGAAAACACAGTCTTTGGCAGGTTCCTCTGCGTAATTTAATTTGTTTGGGTGTTTGTGCTAGCTGCTCTTTCATCCTCTGCCCTTCTGGAGTGAACATCTTCCTCTCTGAAAAAGTCCCCTGTGAAAGCTGCCTGCCAGCCAAGCTGAGGAGGATCTGGGCTGGGTCCCTCATGTTTTCCTTCGTCCCTCTCACTTTCTTTTAGCTCTTCCCATGTACCACTGCTTCTTACCCTCATTCCCCGTAGCTGGAGATTCGGAGCTTCGAGGGAAGGTCAGGAGCGAGGGTACCCCGATCCCCCATGGCGTGGTGGAGCGGGGCTGTGAGGCTCTCGCCCCGCTGGCGGGGCTCCTTGTGGCTCCTCTCCCTCCCGCGCCCGGCTGTCTCCGCTGGCTCTCACTGGCCGCTTGTGCCCTTGAAACATGAGGAAACGTTCAGGTTTCTCTTGTTAGTTGTAAAGGCGAAGGATGAAGTGGGAATTCTGCATTGCCACTGAACTTAAAAAGGACTGTGGAAATAACTGGGGATTGGTGAGAAAGGGCAGGACCGTGCTTGAAGGCAGCGCAGCAAGAGAGACTGAGAGGGGCTGGAGGGAACGGGGGTGGGCAGGGGACATCACAGCACTCGCTAAAAATATTCTAAAGCTAATAAACACTCTCCTGAACTCCTTTAATCTCATGTCCTTTTAGTTAATCTTTCATCTCTCCAGCACATCTCTTGCCACATACTCTGAAGCGTCTCTTCTGAGAGGACAGCATCCGCGGGTCAGGCTCGTGATCCCAGCTGGGGGGAAGTTCTCCTTTCGCTGCTGCAGATGTCAGCAGCGCTTTAGGTAAGGCTTGATGTGCAGGGCTGGTTTTCTAGGAGGAAATCAAACAGGTTTGGGTATTTAAGGCGAGAGCCGCGTCTTTCACGTCTGCAGGCCGTGCAGCTGCGCTGAGCTGCTGTGTGCCGCAGCGCTACGTAGGCGTGACTTTGCAAAGAAGGTCTTTAGGCAGGACCTGGGTAAGCCCGTGAAACAGCAATGTCTGAGTTAGCACTCTGCAGCCTCTGTTGAGGTCCTGACTCAACTAAGGCAGGACAGGGCAGGAGAGCAACCTGCACTTACCTTCATGGGGTGTAAATGCCGAGTGCTAAGCAGGTTATTTTTATAATGAGAACCAGTGACTAAAAAGTAAATCCAGAAAACCAAAGGAGAGTGAAGATAGTATTATTTTTTTAAATGTCTGTTTATAGCAGGTGCAATAATCCGGTGTGGCGCAGCTGAGCAGAGCCAAGATGGGTTCTGCAGCTCCTGCGGTCTCACCCCAAGACCTGCTGTCTCCCTGGCAGTCACGCTCCGGCGAAGCAGATCTGCTTGGGCTCATCCCCGCAGGACCTGGTTCTGTCCCACGTCATGTTTGACGTGGCTCTCCTGCCCGTTCAGTCTCGCTGTAGTCGCTGGGAGTTAGATGTCTGCTCCAAGGTGATTTGGGCTTTGGTGCTCTCGACGAGCACTTCTCTTTGAAGTCTCTGCTATTGAAAGGAAGGTTTTGGTTATCCCGTATGTAGTTGTCTTTAGTAACCTCATCCAAATTCTGCCTTGTGATCAAGACTGTGGAATCCCGTATTTAGTTTAGAGATACTACCATCGTGGACTTTTACTGTGTAGGCATACCTGTAAAAACCATTAATATTCAAATAACTTTGCTAAATAAGCAACTATGCCAGAGCAGTTATTTATTACTATTTATGATGACAGACTTATCTTACTGATTTCTCCAACACATTTCTCCAGAGGAAATTAGATACAGTACTTAGTTTAAGCTGTGCCAGGGAGAAAATGTTTCTATAAATACTTAACAACTCATCTGGAGAGATGACAACTATTGGTATGTCCTTCACAATGTCATGTTGGTCATTGAGTCTGGCTTAAAATTCAGTTTATTTTCTCCGGGAGAAAGGTAACCTGGTTGTTTTAAAGTGAGGAACAAACCATATGCAGATAAATCAGTCTTGAACTCTGAAACCTTGAATCTAAGGGTTTTTTGCTTTTTTTATTTTTTCCCCTCTTCTGATAGAATCATTAGGGAATAAATTGCCAGACAGCTTAAGACTTTCTACTTGCATACATGGCACTAGAAGAGAAAGCGATTTAGCCAGCCAAAGTGTGCGTGCCACCAATTTAGCGGTGAAAGCAGCCATTTGTGCCCACCGACGGCGCTTGGCTGCATCCCTTCGGTGCTCTGGGCAGAGGGCTTGCGGGGGAGCGCGGCGCCGTCCCGCCCGCGGGGCAGCGCGCGGCCAGCAGCAGCTCAGCAGGAACGCAGCACAGCGTTTCCCTTGGGATTTCTGCACCTTTTGTAGGAGGAACTTCGCGACAGGTGCCCGGGGGAAATTTCATTTCAATTGTGTGGAAGTTTTGCTTGGGAAACAAGATGAGGTGTTGTATGAAATACATTCAAATAAGCAAATGATTTGTCTAAATCTCAGATTTTGCCCATCATAAAACCTACCATAGTTTACAGCAGGCCTGAGAAATTGAAACAGCTGGCAAAATAATGTAAAACATTCCTATAGGCTTCTGCCTAAATTGCAGGAGGAACGTAGGGAAATTGCATCCTGATTTACTTGAAATAACGCAAGAAGAGCTGTAATGGATGAGTTAGACTGGGGGGAAAAACCTCTGCATTCCTACATGAGCACACAGAACTACTTATTTCCAGTGCTAGCCCTTGTTTAAGTTGACTCCTCGGTTCTATTGCTGATACTATTTCAGGCATAGAAGTGACCCAGGGTTGCACAGTTAATTTATTTGCAAATAACTGATGATTCAGAAGTAGATTCGGGTACCGGCGGCTACCTGGATGGCTGCTGAGGGCTGCCAGCCGTGCGTGCCGGCACTCCCAGCGAGCTGAAGGGCCCTTCTGAAGGTATTCGCGCTTGCAGAGTTTATCGGTGCCGTTCAGGGCTGCAGAGCAGCGTGGCCGACGGAGCAGCCAGGCACTGTCCCCGCCGAGGCGAGGGAGGCAGGAGGGGCCGTGGCGCTGGTCAGCTCGCCCACTACAACAGAGCAAAACCGCAGCAGGTGAGCGAGGACAGTCCTCGTAGACAGCTGATTTTGATTTACTTACTTGTTTGAGTATCTTTCCTATTGATTTGTAACGACTGAAATGCGAATGTTGTTTTGCTGCTGACTCTGAGCTAATGGGTTTTTTTTCTGGCAGTTTAACTTGTTATAGAACCTCAAATGTCAAGAAATACACCTACCAGCCCATCTCTGCATTAATAACTCTATTACCAGCTCTAGCTAGTTTCAGAATAAACTCTAAAATTATGGCTAAACAAATAAATTGCATCTAGCTGCAGAAGGCAAATGAGCTAATCTCTCCTCGTGCTTGGAAAAATGTTTTCTCTATAGCTCTTCTGACATGTCAGGTTATTTTTAGCCATAATTAAAATCCTAACATACAATGTCATAGAATCCATTCTATCAACTGATGTGCCAGCACTTTTTTTTATTAAATAGACTATAAAAAGTTTTTAATTTTTAGTATTTGGAGCCTTCAGGGAGAAAGCACTCCTAACATTGATGCCTGATGACAGTTAGTCAATGAATTAAGAAAAAAAAACCCAGTGGTGGTTCTGTCTGTCTCCCAGCTCTTGCTAGCACTAAATTACGGAATTAATAGGCTTTTAGAAGAGACTGACACATAGTTACTGTGGAAAAGACAATTAAATGTGGAAAGCCACTTTTCTCACCGCATTTAATTTTAACTGGAGGCTTTGAGACTCAATAAATCTTTTTCTTATTTCATTCTCACATTTTCCACAGGTATTCAAGTCTTTAAGGAAAGTACCTGATGCAAGTGACTTAATTTTTCCTTCCCCTGTATCCGTTGTTTTTCTCAAGTCTTTCCCCCTTCCCTCAATGAAAAGGCGACATGCTTTCTGATTGCCAACATTTTGTTTTCTTCGGGATTGCTGGTACTGAAAAGTGGCTCAAGTGTTGTGAAAATGCTGTGGGATAGGAGTCCCAGTCCTTTCTGGGATTTTTCTGGCAAATCCAACCGGGGGAAAAAAAGCAGATGGGGCAGCTTGCCCGTGGGAAGGTCTCGGGGCAGTGGGACTGGGGCACAGGGGGTCCGCGGCAGGGGAGCACGGTGTGGGCTCCGACACGGGGCCGTGGCGAGGGGACTGGAGACGTTGGCGCGCAGCCCTCGCCGGCTCCTGCCCAGTTTCTTCCCAAGCGGCTTCGCCTCCCGCCCGCTCGGCCGCCTGCTGCGGGATGGCGCGGTGGCCGCTGCTCGTGCTCCTCTCGGGCAGACACCATCGCGTTCGTCCTCTCTGCAACACGTGCTCTTGGCCGCTGGAGGCTGTGGTGGAAACGATCTCAGCTTTCTCACTGATTTTTTTTTTTTCTTTTTTTTTTTTAAAGAAAACAGCAGCATCTTGAAAATGCAGAATTTTTTTTTTGGCAGCTTTGGAAATGGGTTCAGAAAACCTTTCTTATGGCATTGGGACTAGGAGTGAGTGACATTCTTGGTCAAAATATTTCAGTTCTTTATTGAAATTCTTCAGCTTGCTGTTCTCAGATGAAGGATTTTTTTAAAAATCTTATCTGAAATGATTCATCATTGTGGAAAACCCTTGTGTTTTACTTACCCACCCCCCCCCCCAACATAAAATTAGTGTTCAGTCTGAATCAAAATATTTCACTTGCCCCAGTATGACCAAAACTGTTTTTTTGGGGGTTGGTTTTTTGGTTTTGTTTATTTGTTTGGTTTTGGTTTTTTTTTTTAAGTTTTAATTCACTGACATTTTGGCCCTCTGTAAGCAGTGGGTTTTAGTATTGTTTGAAGATGGAGAGTAAGAGGATACTCCGAAAAAGCGAATCTTCGTAGCCTTTCCTTGGAGCTCCCCGCGTGCCCTCTGCCCACCGCCTGTTTCCCCGCTGCGCCGTGCCGCTCGCCCTGGACGCTGCAGCCGTGCTGAAGCTGCGCTGCCTTCCCACCCGCGCCTTTTCTTGCTTTTGTTGTCTCCTTCCTTAAAATCCTGCTTATCCCAATTTCCTCACACGAGAATCTGATTTCCTCACCCGCAGGTCTGTCAGTCATTATTCTCTGTCTAAATGACAGCAAGAAGTACGTGATATAACCTTCCTTCCTGAATTAAAAAGAAAGCATGAAGCCAAATTTCTATGATTCCTGAGCCTTATCTGAAATGACAGCAAATTAGTTCATGTTTAGCACAAAACCAAACAGATCTTAGCCCAAGATTGCAGGTATTACATTTATATTATTGGGTTAATTTTCTCTAGGTGGTGTTCTGGTTGACTTGCATGAGCAAATGCTTAATTTACTACGAGATCTTCAGAAAGAAACAGTTGCTTGCAGGAATCTGAGGTTGTACAACACCAACTGATTACTCTTGGTTTTAAAAGACAGTGTACCTATGTGCAGTACCATAAAATGTCTAAAATATGGACATCTCTGTAGGGTACCTGAACCAAAAAGCAGAGGTGCCAATTTAGTACTAGAAATCTTTAGGCTCTAGATAATCTCTCAAATGTTTGGATCTCTAAATTCACTGCCCGCTCTTGCCTTGCTTGAGGATTTCACTGTCTCTCGCTTGTGGGATTTTTGTTTTTAATAGCCCAGACAAATGAGAGGAGAACGGAAGAAGGCTGTCCTGTTTCTTTTTTTGAGGACAGGAGAAAGGACGAGTTTAGCACAAAGCCATCAGTCATAGCAGAGACTTTTGGTTTCCTCAGCGACCCTTGGGTGAGGTCCTGAGCATCGCCCAAGGTCGCACCAAGACTCTGTGACGGCCTTAAAACGAGCCTGTTTGCTGCCACCAGTCCTGTTAAACACCAGAGATGGGAGAAATGTTCATTCCAAGAGCTTGGGCTTAACTAGCCTGCCCTTAAACTAATGGTATTGAGCAGAATTTTAAATTTGATTTAAAAATACTTGTTTTAAGAAATAGCTAAGAATGGATTAATCCAGCCTAAATAGGCTGCGCTCTCTTGCCATTTAGATGTAAACAGTAATGATTCAGCATTTCCCAAACATGTGATTGCTCTCTGTGCAGGCTTTATTAGGACAGCCTATTTAAAAAGCCTCTTGGAAAGTTGTTGGCGCAGCATACTGTAAATCTCTTAACTCGTCGAAATTTGTTTTAGGCTCTTGTTCAATATCAAGTTCACTAGAGATTTTGACCTTGAGTGGAAGCACCTAGAGACCTAGTGTTACTGCTTCTACTGGTTAGTACCTAATAGTCAAAGATAAAGCTGTTACATTGGGGAAAATTAGTAGTGAGCCTGTCACACCTCCTAGTCTTGGGGCATCCGTGGTCCCTCCGGTCAGATATGGTCAGGCTAAAGCCTGTGAACAGTCTGAGGGGTGGCAGAGCCCAGCATAGGGAGGCTAATGGAAATACCCCAACATTTAGCAGTTTGAACAGAAGTTAATTCTGATGGAAACTTTGGTAGGGGCAGCAGGACAGTGGAAGACAGAAGAGCTTTAAATCCTTTCCTCCTCCTGGTCCTTTCTGATGTGCCTCCAACTTGGTCCTGGCAGGACCATCATAGCTTGCGGTCGTCTTTATTCTTCCGCGGTTCCCTGCTACTGCCAACTCCTGCCCTGAGCTGATTTTGGAGCAGCTTCCCTTGCAGTGCAGAGGCAGCAAAGTTAAAGTTGGGTGGCATTTATATCTCCCTCCCCACTGGCTTAATGTCATGTGAATGGTTAGCTGTCTCTGTACAGATTGATGGAGCAAATTACCCTTTAGAAGGACCCATGTCTCTCTGACTATAGGGACCGGGTTGACTAATTTCAACCTGACACTTAACTTCCCGATGGCAGCAGCATGCTGAGACAAGTCCTGGCCATACATCCATCGTCGCTTCCCACTTAACCCGCTGATGAACACCCTGGCCTCGGCTACCTGCAGGAGCGGTGATGGATGTGTTGTCTGGCTCTCCAGCTGTGGCCTGACAGGGCTCTAAGGCAGCGTGCCCTGCCTGTTGGCTGCAGCACGCTCCTCTGCTCGCCTCGCGGAGCAGCCCAATCTCCCCGTTTCCTTGTCACGAGGCGTCCAGCAGCCAAAGGGTTAAGGAGGCTGCGCAGCCGGGGCCCGCCGCTGCTGCGCATTACTCACGCTCTCTGCTGTACTATAATCAATTCCGTTATGATAGTGTCGACGAGGGTGAAATGAACTCGCCGTAGCTTAAAGCAAGATAGGTTAATTAAAAAACCTTGATCAAAGTGTCATAAACCACATAAAAGGTTCCATCTTTTAATTATTTTCAAATGGTCTCTCAGGCAGTAAGGCCAAAAAAAGTCCCTGTTCCCAGGGCCTGTGAGCTGTGAAAATTGTGTCATCACATCAGATTCAGTTATCACTTGCTATGCAAACAAGAGAAAGGCAAAGTTTGGGACAGACCTCCCCTTGTTAAAGACGAAAAGGAGGAATTGGTGATGACTGCTTAGCATGTCTGCCGAGCACGCAGCTCCTGCACCACAGGGTTCGGCACGGCCAGGCTCCAGCCCGTCTGCCGTGCGAACCAGCTCGGATGCTGCTTGCCCCAGAAGCTGTGACTTGCTGGATGTGTCCCTGACAGTCAGGAGGACTTTGAACAGCATTGAGCTTGATGGGTATCAATGGTTTTCCTTTGTGCAGCAACACGCCAGTGAGTCAACACCATCTGACACGATGGGAGCTGGCGGAGGGCAGTTTCGGACGAGCTTTCATGAGTAGGCACAGACTAGCAGCAACGTGTTCTGCTACCAAACAGTAGAGACCGAGGACAGATCTGAAGAGCATGCGTTTTACACTTGCTCTGAGGTCCAGGAGTGTTGCTACAAGGATAATTACTAGTCTGGGGTTTTAGCAGCTGCTTGTATCAGTTGTATAACAAAGGACAGACAAGTTATTCTTGAAGCGTTTCTTCTAAACCCTGGCCCGTGTGCTGATATGCATGCAGCACCATTCAGCAGGTCGGTGGCAGGAGTAAGGACAGCTCTCGGGTCATCTCATTCTGCTCTGCTTTTCCTAAACCCTGTGAATAACTTCCAAGAAGTTGTATCAGGAAAATCATAAAAATAATACCCAAGTGGATGAAAATTGACAGTGGGAGAGAAAAAGGAAGGGGCAGCCTGTGTAAGAGGAGAACCTTCCTCACTGCTGTTCAGGTTCTTTGCCAAAGCGCTGGCGTTGCTGCTGGGGCATCGTCAGGCCTCAGTGTGAGGCGCCAGCAGCAGCGATCGGTGCGTGTGCTCCTGTTGCTTGTGGGCAAGCACTGCGCATTGTGGCTTGTACTGTAGTTTTCTTCATCATTCCCCCCATGGGGCTGCTGTTCCACCGAGCAGCAAGCCCAGGTGCCACTCAGTCCTTCAGCTCCATCCGCAGCTTCTGCTTTCAACAAAAGCAGACACCCTCTGATTCCTGAGACCACGTCAACTGGCAATACCCATGGTTTTATACTGAGTCATCTTATTTCTGCCCTGTAATACCTATTGTGGTTGTTGGGAGCATATGGCAATAAGCGAAGATTGAAAGAATTTTAACCTTTAGAAGAGTGGACTGAGGAGGCTGTGGTGAAAGTCTGAAAGTGTAGAAACTGCTCTTACAGTGATCAAGAGAACATTGTGCTCCCCATTTATGCAGTGTCTGGGACAAGAAATAAAGGTCTTGGACTGTGGTGAGAAAGGTTCAGGTCAGGCATTAGCAGGGAGGCTGGCGAATTGCTGGCAGAGGTTACTTCTGCAGGTAATCTCCAGCCTCGAAGGTCTCTAAGGGCAGGTTGGACAAACCTGTGCCAGTAGTGACAATAGGAACGCTTGGCCCTTCCTTGGGACAGGGAAGGGACTAAATAACTTCTCCGAGTCCCTTCTGGCTCTCTGTTTCTGCAGTGACACAATTACTGCTTGTGTCCTCTCCACCCGGGGCTGTGAACAGCCCTGCAGTACAGGTTAACTTCTGTTTGTTTGCTACAGGTGACGATGGGTTGGGTAAATGGCTGGGTTCACCGAGACCCCGCTGAGCCATCAGGGTCAAACCAGGGAGCTGTACAGAACCTCCCAAGCCGAAGAGCAGGAGCTGTGCTGCCTGGGGTGTGCTCCAGCTGTGCTGGGCTTGGCAGCCTGTCATTTCCAGCTGTGAATCTCACACTTTGGGAATAAGGCTTCAGCACCTGTGGGATGTTTGGATTCTCACAAACACTTTTTGCTGTTGGACTGAAATCAAACTGGTCAGCCCTCCCAGCAGCTGATGCTTCCAAAGCTTCCTTTTTGACTCGGAACAGCTCACCATGCTTCACAAACCACGTAATTGAGCAGTGAAGTGTGACCCCCCCCGGGGCATAATGAAAGTATTTACTGCAGCGAAGGCATCTAGGTCAGAGGATACAGAACCATTTATCCAAGGAAGACTTCAGCAGGAATTTTAGGTTACCAATTATAATTACGCAGTCTGTTGTAGGGTAGCTGGGAGATGCAAATTCAAGTCTTCCCAAACGTAGCATGGTGTCCTGGGTGGGCACAGGTATCGAAGGTGGCAGTGCAGAAACATACTGCAGTGAGCATAGCAGAGATGCTTCCTACTCCCCACCTCCTGGTATGTGAAACGGGACCAGAGCAGCGTGCGCTTCCTTCTGCCCTTTGACTTTTCTACCCTTTTATGCTGTAAGAAGCTTGTATTTACTATGTGTTATATACTTAGAAAATGACAGGCCTGTAATACTGACTAAAGGCAGTTAAATGGTAGGATGAATACAAATAAATAGCATTACGAGTGCAACACGGGGATGGATAGTCTGGGCTGTCTTGAGAAGGGTAGTGCAATTGCAAAGACTTTCTTTTTTTCTGTTGGTTTTTGGATTTCATGCAATTGTTGTTTTTATCCTCTTATTTTAGCCCCTGTGATACGATTTTTGGAATACAATAATTTCTTGCATAATGGCCTTTCATCACAGGTTTGAACCCAGCGATACTCCTTTTCTATCCTACAGAGTTTTATTGTGAGAGGGGAAAGAATGCCTAGAGAAAAGAGCAGCATACTTTCATGCAGCTAACAAAACCGGGGTGTGAAAAACATTCTGTCTTCCTTTCCCACCCAACAATGACAGACTCCAACAAGCAGACTGCAGTACCACAGAAACGTGGTGATCTTTGCACCACCTCCATTTGCTTCAGAACAAAGCTGATCGTACATCCACTGAACAAAAGAGGAGAGCAAGGCATCCCCAATTAGAGGCTTAGCGTGAACTCGGCGACCCTGAGACGGAGCAGTAGCTGCTGCACTGGGTGGTGCACACCGCAGCCCCGCGGAGGGGTCGGGGGCATTGCAGCCCCACGGAGGGGCTGGGGACGTTGCAGCCCTCCTCTGCTCACTGCTAGCATGGCTCTGAGCGAGCCCAGCCCCACGGAGGGGTCGGGGGCATTGCAGCCCCACGGAGGGGTCGGGGACGTTGCAGCCCTCCTCTGCTCACTGCTAGCATGGCTCTGAGCAAGCCCAGCCCCACGGAGGGGTCGGGGGCATTGCAGCCCCACGGAGGGGTCGGGGACGTTGCAGCCCTCCTCTGCTCGCTGCTAGCACGGCTCTGAGCGCACCCACCAGCTCACAGCTCAAGTGAATTTTTGAGCCGTTGAATCCTGTGAGAAAGGGAGGTTGCTCACTGCACCCTGCCGTGTACTGACTTCAAGTGGACCTTTGCGCTCTCTCTGTTAATTAATTGATTTGATGAGAAGTCAGATTAGTTGCTAAGCGTGCATGCCTCAAAAGCCAAATCACAGAGCAGCCTGTGAATCTGTCTGTGGTGCTGGGCCAGCCACTCAGCCAACGCAGCCGTGCTGGGCTTCATCTCCTGCGTGTTCCAACACACACTTTTCCCTTCTTTTTCTTTCCTATCAAATCTCATTCCATGGGCTGCGCTCTTCTACCGCCAGTGTTGAAGAGGACAGCTTTGTCCACTCCGGATACGAATCTGTGCAGCCCACTCACCTATCAGTTTCAGTATGATCTTTATTACAGAGACATCAAAACACAGCATCCTCTGGAAAAAGGAGGAGAGCTGAAGGGGGGAGAAAATGTAACGAAAGCAGTGGCAAGCAGAAGTGGTTGTTAGCCCCTTCCTGGAAGAATAATCTACCCAAGCGTGTGCTTAGCACTTAAATTCAGTAGCACGCAGCAGGAGCAGCTAAGGCTCTGTGCACAACATAATCTTATCATGGACTATTTGAATAAGAAGCACAGCTTCATGCTTTTCCCCTTCTATAGAAGAGATTTATTATGAAAAGCAGGTCGCTGCTTCAGAGCACATACGAAAACAGTTGGCTTCATAACCTTGGGAAAAAAAGATAAATAAAGAAATCTCATGAGACACATGTGAGAACCTAGGAAGTATTAAAACATATGTTGGAACATATTGATCCCTGAAAGCCTTCTGCAGCAGATATGAATCTTTTTCATTTCCAGCCACACCGATACTTTAATGAGGACAGTGTGTGCCTCTCACCTGTATAAATCATTTATGCAGGTTTTTGCAAAGCCCCCAACACGGAGCTGTGTCTCAGCCAGTTCGAGCAGCTCGGTGCCATATGTTTCAGCTTAGGTGGATCAAACCGGAGGTTGGCGGGTGCTCTGCGCAGAGCGGAGCTGCAGCCTGCGGTCTGGGAGCGAGCTCCCCGGGGCCCCAGGACTGCTGCCTTTTGTCGTGGCAGAGGAATGTCCAGGGACCTGCTGTTTGACCTGCAGATCAGCATCCCTCTTTCTGTTGTTTGTCCACCGTACGATTTTGAGCGCTGCTTGCTTATGTGAGTAGCAAAGCATCTACCGTGCAGGATGAGCAGCGGTGGCAAATCCCAAACGCGTTGCCTGGACTGGTGCGTTCTGTGCATCGTCTCCCAACCGTACAGCTGTGATTTGGTTGAGAAAATGCTGGAATGAAAAAACAGAGCAACTTTCTTTAACTGTGTTTGTGTCCCTGTTATTTTCAGTTCAGCAGCCATCTAACTAAGTGTCTTCCTGCATGAATCACTGAGGATATGATTAAGTTTTAAGTGTTATCAGAAAAACTATATTTAGAAACAGTAGAACCAGACTTTCTAGTGAAAAAGATGCCTCAGAGACATTTGCCCGATGTGTGAAGAGAGCCCCTTGCATCGGAGCAGAGGGCTGGAGCTGGCACGGCTGCGCATTGGGCTTTGTCCGGGTGCGCCGGTGAGCCCGTCCCAACCCGTTGTGGGCTTCTCGCGGGCAGCGGGGGACCCGGGTCTGGCTGTGGGCACCGCTGGCCGCTCGCTCCAGGCACCTGCACGTGCCCCATGCCCAGCTGCCCCTGCCATCGTGCCGTTGCGCCCGCACCACCGTCAGCCACCTCGTCCCACCTCCCCACTCCCGGTAACGCATTGCTCGGTGTGAGCAGAGTGCCTGAACTTGACCCTTTCACTCCTATTTCAAATACACCAGATTTTTCCTTTTTCTCCCCCGAAAGTGTATTTGCAGTAAACACGGCACAGGCCTAGGAGGATGAAAAGATGAATCACAGCTATGAAAATATTTTGCTGTATTTTAAATAAGAATCACAGCAGGTACAACAGCAGCCATCTACTGTTGACGCACTTCAGATGTATGAAAAGACATTTTTTTCCACTGTTGAGTTATCGTTAATTATTCTTAAAATAAAGTGCTACCACACGACATTAATTCAGAAGAAGAAACTGTAAGTTCCTTGCTATTCTCTAAGGCTTGTTTTCGCAATGAATTAATGGGAGTTAATTTAGCACTGCACAACAAACAGTACCACTGAAGGAATACAAACTAGCTGTTGCTTCCTAACTTCTTCCTCCCTCTTGTTAGTGCCCCTCTTTGTTCTGTATTCTGTGTGGTACAAAAGGTCCTAGTCTGGCAGATAACAAATTTGCTGAAAAAGCAGAAATCAGGAAAAAATACTGCATGATTCCCTCCTCTTGTGAATATTAACAGTTTGAGACAGATACACTGCCCTCCTAGTGGAAAAAGAGTGGTAAAAAACAGGCTCTGATTCTTTGTGGTATGTTAATATCGGTATTTACAAACAGGATTTGTGGTGTTCTGTCTATGTAGTGTGTGCTTTGTCCAAGATTGATTCAAGTTTTACGGAGCAAGCACTGCTTCAGCCCACAGATGGCACTTTGACTTGTCGATCGTTTCCTCTAAAAATGTAAGAGATTTTAGTCCTCGCTGAGATGGAAAACTAAAATAACCAATTTGGAAACCATCCTGAATCTTGGAGAGGCTTTATATAATCTATGCAAACTCAGCTCGAAAAAGAGAAATGGTTTTACTCCAGAAGTATCCAAAAATATGTAGTGTTAGCGTGCATATTGTTTAGGAAAATCATCAAATCCTCAAAAGCTGGAAGCAGAACCTGTGCTAACGAGGGGCTCATTTAATGCTGCAGCTCCTGCAGATGTCAGTGGAAGCTGGATGCTCGGTGCGTGTCAGTGTCCAACTGTTATGTGACTAAAAGCCTCTTAAATAATAATTTCCACAAAGTCTAATGTGAATCTCTGGGGCCTCCCAGGCCAGTCCAGAAGCTGGAGGGATGTGCGGCGGTTCCTTGGGCATCCTGGGGAGAGCGGGATGCTCCTGCCTGCTGACTCAGGCTCCTATCTCTGTGATGCCAGAGATGGGGTCTAATTTTTACTGCAGTGGACATCCTCTCTAGAAGGTCACAAAGACGAGAGGAAATGGCCTCAAATTGCACCAGGGGAGGTTTAGGTTGAATATTAGGAAAGATTTCTTCACTGAAAGGGCTGTCAAACACTGGCACAGGCTGCCCAGGGCAGGGGTTGAGTCTCCATCCCTGGAGGTATTTAAAAGATGGGTAGACGTGGTGCTTAGGGACATGGTTTAGTGGTGGGCTTGGCAGTGTTAGGTTTACTGTTGGACTCGATGATCTTAAGGGTCTTTTCCAACCTAAATGAGTCTGTGATTCTATAAAGTTGTTGCTGAGTCAGGAGACCAGTGTTGCAAAATCATCTGGGCTGTTGGGTTGACACAAAACCTCGTACCTTGTCACACCATCCTGGGGGGGCTGGGGGAGCCCTGTGCTGAGTGGACTTGGAGAAGGAGGCTTAGGTGTCCAGAGGTTTGTGGTTGCACTCTTGGAGTCACAGGGCAGACCCTCTGGATGTTATCCTCGACTCTCCACTCGCTTAGCGAACCTTCCTCTCTTTCCTTTTTTTTGTGTTCTTTTGTTTCAGCCCGGCTCCCCATGCTTGCTGCATTGCTCATGGCTGTCGGAGGCGGGTGAGAAAGGAGGTGGCTTGGTGGGGTGGGTTGGAGCTGCTCCCAGGCCGGTCTGATTCAGGCTGGAGAGCCAGCACCGCATTCAGGGAGTGCAAATGAGGGTAAAACCCAGCTGATTTCAGCTGCCTCGAGTTTTGGCCCCATAATTGTAGGAGGAAGGTAGGGTGAGGGGTAAAAGAAACCTGCTTGCTTTTTTTCTGCACAAGACAGGGCATTTATCATTCTTGTGCTGCTTCGTTTTTTAATATATGAGAAAATGCCCTCTGCCAGGGGTGTCAGGGCAGGGGGAGGGATGCTC
This sequence comes from Platalea leucorodia, assembly GCF_965183815.1. Taxonomy (NCBI): domain Eukaryota; kingdom Metazoa; phylum Chordata; class Aves; order Pelecaniformes; family Threskiornithidae; genus Platalea; species Platalea leucorodia. Next base: position 11,928,186 of record NC_138838.1, on the reverse strand, counting down.
CCATCCTTCTGAGAGATCACAGAGTGAGCTGGTTTTTTATTTGCACCATGAAGAAAGCAAATCAGTCCTGAAAACTATACCTAGATGGTTTTAAAGATCTGTACCAGCATTTAGTGGAGACTGGGGGTGGGGGAGAGCAGGAGGGAGAAAAATGAGAGAGAGAGAAAATTTCATTCAAGCAATTAAAGAATCACTACACTTTTATGATTAACTTCATGTTCACAGGTTGAATGCAAAAGCTGTTAGTAGGGGCATTGCTATTCTATACCTGACATGAACAATGGGAATATTTGTTCTGCCCGGGAGGATTACACCTTCCATTAATCTAAGTTTTATTGAAAGTTTAAATAACAGACAGACAAAATTTGATCAATTAGCAGTGTAATTCCAAGGAGATGTCACAGTGAAATTAAATCTCAGGCATTTTTAATGCAAAGAAGCCTAGGAGCTCCCTCCAGTTTTCTTTCTCGGTAACAGTGTTTATATTTTAATTGAAAGTTTATTCTGCTTTGCGCATCTTCTACTAAATTTTAATTTAATGTAACGAGAACAGTTTTATCTTACAGTGTTCAGAGCACTTCACAGGTAAGTCAAAGGGTGTCTCATAAATGAAGGAAACAGTTTTGGGTAGGATTCTCTAGCCATGGAAATGTCCCAAAGAAAAGAGATTTTGATAAGACTTAGGGAAAAAGGAGTGGGAATTGGTACTTTGATGGAGAAGGACGCTAAGAGAGGAACCAGGCAGCTGCGGTTATTGGGACCCTCTCCTCGGGCCCCTCGGAGGACGCGCTCGGAGATTCCTCCTGGTTCCTCCCGGCGGTTCCAGCCGGCGAGGAGTCAGCCGTGCCTATTTTCTCGCTGCTTACTTATTCCGCCCAAGCAGAGATGTTGCTCACCGAGTCCACCTCCACACCAGTCTCCTCTCCTCCCCGTGCTGTAGCAGTCCCCTTCTTGCCATTTCTCCATTTCTGTTTTCATTACGTTATATAATTTTTTTTTTGTCCCTGGCGAAATGTTATTGCTATCGTTACTGTTCAACACTTACTCCATTTTTATTATCGTAAATGTCATTCTTATACAGTAAATACCAGAAGTGCCACAACTTTGCTGTGAATCTATTTCAGCACTGTCTTTGGAGACATCCCTCACCTGAAAAGGAGAAATACTGAAAACAGATGTATATTTTTATATGTACGTATGTCGGAGAGATCAGCTTCTTGGATGGCTGAAGCAATGCAGGTCTACTGATGTGCACAGTTCCAGTTTCATTTACACAGTAAGAGTTTCTGGTTGAACCTAGGCCTGATACCCTTACAAAAAGCTCCCCAGAAGGGACAGACGCTCCAAATTTAACAGAAAATACTGCCGAGGAAAGGTTTCCTGGGGACAGCGGTCGCACAGGACAAAGCAGCAGGTACCTAAGTTGCCCGGTATGCGACGCACGGGCTTTGATGGCAAACCACTTCAGACTATTCCCCTATCAATTACTATCAGATGAGCAAATACTAGGAGGCAGTGCTGCTTATTAAAATTAATAGATGTGGCTGTACATACCCGAACATCTAATTATTTTTTAACTATCTCTACAAAGCTGGTCTGTTTGCTAAGTCCTGCTGCATCAAGGTAGCCTGGTATCCTTGCCAGGGCATACCCGTTTCTTCTGCGGCATAAACCTGCCCATTGAGAGAGGTGAGGACTTTGACTTTTAGCTATACTGTTTCTCAAGAAGCAATTTTTCTCAGTAAAAGCAGCAATACGAGTAACCTTGCTTCAGTCACGTTCAGCAGTATTTAAAACAACAACAACAAAAAAAAAAGAGGCAGCTGAAAGCTGCTAGGAGCTTGGCTCCAGCAGCCTCTCCTCCATATGGTATGGTAAATGCCAGCACATGAAATTAACTCTCATAAATAAGTAATAAGGGATGATTTGCCCTGATCTGGATGGGCTGGCTTCCCACATAATATAGCATTTAACTATTGCTGTACTGCGGCAGCAAGGATACGGTCAATCTCACAGAGTGTACGCTGCCTTTCAAAAGGCGTGAGAGTTTGTGAGCGTGTTTTGTGCCCCATGCGAGGGGTGCGTGCGCCCGCGGGTGGGATGCAGAGACCCCCACGCACCGCCCTGCCTTGGGAAGCGACCCCGAGCCGCTCCGGCCGCGCTCCCCGGCCGCTGGCGTCCTGGCTGCCCTGCTCCTCCGCTCCTGGGCAAACGGGGTCCAGATCCCCTTGGCTCCTTGCAGACAGGTTTGTCAATGCGCTGGGGACCGCAGGGATGGGCAGAGCCAGACTTATGGGCACCAGGAATCGGTCACGTTTTCCTAGGCTATCTGCAACTCTGCTTCTACTCCCAACCCACCAGTGGCTGGTATGGTTCATTTTAACTCAGACTATCATTTGGAAAGTGTTGGAAAGCACCAGCCCTAGGCCAGCAGACTTGGAGGAAAGCGTTGCTGCTTTCCCTTTTTTTAACAGCCATGCCGGTTACTGAGCACAGGAGCGCTTTGCTCTGCGGTGGGAAGGGGGGCACAGCCGCCCGGGATATTTTGGCTAGTGCCTGCCTGAATACTTAGACCCAACAATTTTTCCACTGGAAAATGACATTTTTGTAACTCCAAGTGTTTGAGGCAACATATTTCCAACAAAACATGTGTTCTAGGGGGAACTCGGAAGAAAAAAACACTCTGGGGGGCTGCAGCATTCAGACCTGGTTACACGATGCTCGAGGAGTAGTCCACTTTTGTATTTTCAGAATCAGGTCTTTCAGTTTTCTAACACTTTCCACAGATCAGGCTCAAGTGAAATTACATTTTGTTCAAACAGAACCTTCGAAATAACTGAAATTTTCCCTCTTCCAGGGGACTTCTTTTACAGGAATTTTTTTCATTTCAGGAACGTAAGAAAATCGAAATAACGAAACTTCCTCTGAAATATAAGACCAATTTGTCATACATCACATATCTAATTTCATCTCTTTCACTGACAGTACAGGAGCTTCAGGCTGAAAGTCCTGTCCCTGCTGGGACAGAAATTCAGCATCCCAGAAGGAGGCAAGAGTTTAAGTAAAACTCCAATGTACCCCCCCAGCTCTGACAAAAGCCATCATTAAATACAAATAATAAAATTCTTAAAGACCCTCAGGATTTAGGACAGCAATTTTTTGGCTCATCTGCAAGGCAGTTTCCAAAGTACTTTGGTGTCCACTAGTAACAGGCATTGGTTCAAATATTGACCCAACCCAAAGGGCGAAGTGCGGACTTATGAACCACCCCTTTCCTGCACCACCCAAGGGTTCCCGGGGGCCTGAGCCTGCTTCATTCCTGAGCCCTGACTCGGTCTCGACTGGAAAGCAGCAGAAACGATTGAAATTTTCCTCCGTCACCATCAGTGAAAAGACAGTGGCGTCACTGCAAGTCGTGGGGTATTGATGAATGGTATCTGAAGCGCAGTGCGCAGCGGTACAATTTGTCATGACCAAGGTTAACGAAGGAGAATGTTAAATAGCCTGTGACTGTACATCTGACATAATCTGCTAAATTAACTGAAAATCTGCTAGCATTGTACTCCCAGCTACTCACTTATCTACCATTAACCCCAGTAACAAACTGCAGCATGGCGATACCCGGAATCCACACGAAGATTTAGGCAGGTGTCAGGGGGCTCGTGCGCTCGGCTGGATGCGGCCTGGCTGCTGCCAGGGCCCGGGCATTGCCCCGGGCCGCCGCCGTTGAGCGAGGTGGATAACGGCAGCCGTAGTTTCAATGTGATACCAAACTTGGTTTCAGTTTGTTCCCCAGTTGCTCTTAGGGCACAGAGATCCGAATGGAAATAAAGGAGATCACAAATATGGGAAAGATATGCAAGATAGCTAAATGGTGTAAATTCATGGCAATTTAACAGTAAGCAATGATTTATCTAGGTGCATAGACTTTAATGTAATAATTTCAACTGAAATTTATTTGCCTCTGTACAAAGACAAGCGGGAGACCTAAGCTAACTTTACAAAATACATCCTCATCAGGCTGACCGTCCCGGCGTGCACTAACCCAAGCCAGGCACAGCCCTTCCCCTTCCAGGGGCTGGCTTGGAGCAGCGTCCCGGAGCTGTGGGCATCAGCTCTCCGCGCTGGATTCAGTGCAGAGTGGCCCTGTGCCCCGTGGGGCTGTTGGCATCTCCCCCTGCGCAGCAGGGCAGCCCCTGCTCCCGCCGTGCAGCGCGGCCGTGCCACACGGGAGCTCTTACACCCTCCCTCCCCGCGACGGGGACCTGGGGGGCATTTCTGACTGAGGCTTCATGCTGGCGATGATGATGTGCATCTGCTTAATGAATGTTTATACTGGGCTTTGAGCTCCTTGCATGGACGGCGCTTTGTGCGTGTGTTGCTTTCCTATTCGACCTGTTAGGATGGAGCGTGTTGTGGGAGGGAGCCTGGCCGGGTGCACGGTGTCGGCAATTCATGCAGAATTCATTCTCACGTGTTGCATGGAGCATCTCACGGGTGAAAACAACCTGTGCATCCTTGTTGTCTTCTCCCAGGGTTGGTTCATGGTCCCCAGCTCCGAGCAGGGTGGCAGGGCACGGCACGGGGAGGGGTAGCTGGTGCCGAGGAGCACACGCAGCTGTGCCAGCACCCACCAGCCGGGGATGCGCTGGCTGCAAGCACGGCTGCAGCCTCTCTGCTGTCCTAACTCATCGGTCAGGAAGCTGCCCGGGAGTTTGCCCTGTGCAGCAGAATGTGCTGCCAGAGACAGGACCTGCACGTCACAGGTTGTGATCGGCTGCTTGGCCCCAAAGAGTGAGAACAGAAAATACTACACTGAGAAGCAGCAGAAAAGGGGTTGCAGATCCCTGCGCTGCCATGCAGGGCTGATACCGCTGTGGCCTTCAGAACCAGGCGGGCTCTGCTGCCTGGCGGGGAGCACTTCAAAAATATTACCAATGCATTTGCTACTCTGCTGCAAAGTGACACCTGCGCTGGAGACCAAATTAAGCTGCAGCTGATAGCTGGAAAACTAGGCATTTAATTTTTTAATGACTTCAAATCCTTTCCTACTTAATTCCTGTTTACAGCATAACTACTGAAGGAAATCAAGTGATTTAAGAGCAAAAATAGATCCTGATTTCTATTGATGCCACCTTCTCAACTTGCAGGAAGAAGGGTCCGTTTAGAGGATGGTTTCTGCTCTGAAGGCCACTGCTCTTTGACAGGAGATTCCAGCTCTTCCCACTGGTATGTAAGATAATTCCCAGTTTTAAAACATTTTTCTTCTTATCTTGGAGGTAAAATACAACACTGAAATTGCCAAGAGCAGTTTTCTTAGTTTGTGGTTCCAGTGTGGCCTTTCCTGACCTTTGGACATTTGCCATGAATGCTTTAATCCCTAGCAAGGGTTTTATCTTAAGCAGATACTATAAAGGATCTGAGAAGTAGGTCAGGAGACATAAAAGAGTCTATTTGATTCATCGTGAACTGTGGGTACGGCACTGGTTTTAAGCCTGAAATGTCATTACTCGGATGCAATGAGAGCTGCTGCTTTCATTTTTGTTTTAGAAAATAGTCAAATAGACTGATTGGGAAGAGAAAGGAGATGGGAGGGACCCTATAGTCCATCCCACATCAGAACAACTCCAATCCCTAGCCAGCATCGTCCCATACACGGAGATCAATGCCATCCCCCGATGTCGTGTTACAGAGCCCACAGTAACAATTAAATGAACGTTATGAAGCAGGAGTTTGATATGCAAAAACTAAATCCTCGAACCCTGGCGAGAGCCCTTGGCTCCGGCAGGCGTGGACAGCCTCAGCTCACCGGCCGGGCAGACCTGCAGACGGCATGTGCGCGGCAGCGAGCGATGCTGTCACCGACCCGCCCGTAGCTCAGCATCCACACGTGCACACCGAACCGCCCAGCAAAGCGTGGCTGGAGCCTCCCTTTTGCTAGGGAGGGCAGCCCCCTTGGCTGGAAGGGGCCAAGATGGCTTTTATACAGGAGAACGGGAGGGCCGGGGAAGGTTTCTGGGGACTGAACACCCATTTCAAGCAGGAAGCCGCCGTTGGTTGTTACAAGCCGCTCCTTGTGTTTTGGGGCGGCAGCACCTCATCTGTGGCCGCAGCAGCGCTGATGGTCCCGCGGTGGGGACCTGCAGCACCCCGAAAGGTGCGGGGCGAGGGTCTGTGCCGAGGTGCCCCAGCCGGGGCGGTGCTGCCCGGCTGCCCCTGCCTGTGGCACCGGGCTCTGCCCCCGTGCGCTGCCAGCTCTCCGTCAGGGGTGCGGGCATCTCCGTCGGCAGGTAGCGTTACGAAAATGGGAATGTGAGCATCCAGCTGCCTCTCCCCTGCTGAGTGAGCCAGTTCTTTTGGGACACTCCTTATTTACTTTCTTAAGTATTGACAATATTTTTTTGCCTCCTCGCAGTGCTTTCCCAGCCTGTGTCTGTCCAGGGTGCAAAGTTTTCATTTCTTTTAATGATTCTCGAGAAATTATGGAGAAATCAAAATATGTTTCAGAGTTATCTTCAAGGCTTGCTGTAGTTCAAATGGTTTCTATAAATCCACAGTGCAAATGCTATTTTTCAAAGCTTTACTGTTCTCCAAATGATTGTAATGGCATATTGACTGACTTTACTAGGGCCCTGGGAGTTTAGAAAAGAAAAAAAATAGCTTAGCAAGCAAGATCTCTTAAAATATATGTACGAAAGTTTTCAAAGTTCATCTAATCTATCTCTGTTTTGGGTATTTATAAACCAGACACTGTCATTGAGGTTAACAGCACTTTTCCGTTCCTGGGAATATAGCAGCTACCAGTTGACTGGAGCATCACCATGCCTCGCTCGGATGAGTAATGGAGGCTTTCTTCTTGAGGAAGAAAGACGCACCCAGCTCGTGGGGCTGGGGCTGCTCTGGGCACCACTCCTGCTCCAAAAAATGCCATAGGGAGCAAGCGCTCTGCCTTCCAGCACTATCTGGTATTTTCATGTAACAAATTATCTCCCAGCTCAGGGCCCCCTGGTCGTGAACTTTCCTGCACCCTTCCTATCGCATTGCATCATTTTTATGGTGTTTTGCCTCTTGCTCTTGTGCCCACTCTTTGCTAGAGAGCCTCTGGGATGCTTTATGGCCTGGGGGTGTGTCAGTGGTTGTTCTCCAGTCTGTCTCTGGGCTAAACATCTAAAACGCATTTGCCCGTGATTCAGGCTACTGGACTCAGTGGTCCCATCTATGGTTTGCTGGACCTTGCATCATGCATAAATGGCACGTGAAGAAAAGTTGCATGTGCTTTCCTGTCACGACGTGCAATTTCCAGGGTGAGCAATTAAGGCAGCTGCTCAGGGCTCTGCAGGGCAGCGAAGGGGAGAGCCCCCCGTAACCCTGCCTCGGGCCTCCCGCGGGCTGGCGACAGCTCGGGGCTGATGGTGAGGTGAGAGGCACAGCCAGACCCAGCCCCCTGCGGGGATGAAGCTCCACAACTTCTTTAGGAACTTAGCAAAGGCACATGAACTTCATGTAAGTGACTGCCTCAGTGAAAGGAATTTGCCAGTCTTAGAGAAAAAAATTGCTATCAACCCATCTTTTGTTACAGACGTTCTTTTCATTGATAATCCAGTAAAACTGTTCTTTATGGAAGACGGTGAAATCCTAAAGGCAGCCTTGATGGCAGAAGATATTACCCATTAAGGGCAGCAGATTGTTCTTTGCTATTCAGAAAGCTGATTAAATTGAAACGCTCTTTATATTTCTACAAAGAGCTGAATGCCAGAACATAAACTGAACTTCTGTCTTTTGACAGAAAACAGAAGGCATCATTGATGCTAATCTCTTTCGACTCATTTTCATCATACATTATACCAGACCCTGCCATAGATAGATCGATAGATCTAGAGAGAGAGAGAGATATACACAGATCTATCTCCAGCTCTGTGTGTGCAAGTCTGATTGCTCCTGGCACGTTACCTCTGTGCTCAGCAGCGTCACTATGGGACCGCGCGGGTGGATGCTCGTTCTGAGTAGCAGCATCCCCGTCAGGGTTAAAAAATGACGGCACACACAGCAGGACAGCGGTGAGTCAGGCCAAATGTACTTGGGTTACAAAGGTAAATGGTTTGGTTTTATTTCGAATGCTTTCAGCGTTGGACCCCACAGGGGGTGGGCGAATGAGCTCTGGCACTGGCTGCCCAGAGGGTTTCACTTGTGCAGTGACCGCGACCACGGGGAGAGCTTCGCAGTGGGGAGGAGGAGGCCGGCAGCACAAGGGAATGTCAGTGTTCAAGGACTCCTCAGACGGGTCCCAGATGGTGAGCTGGGGGAAGAAATGAGCCGCAGGGAGGTTATTCGCTGGAGAAGTACTGGAAAAGAAGGGAAGAAAGGGAGTTAAGAGTGGAGAACAAGGTTACGTTCATCACACAGTCCCGCACGTGGCTGTGGCCGAGGGAGTGCGGGATGGCTGCTCCCAGCAGCAATGCTGGCGATGCCAGTCCCTGTGTCCATCAGCCCGTGGGCTGGTGAGTGCCTCCAGAGCAACCCTCCCTTCTTCCCTGCGATTGCTAGAGCTTCTGGGATCCTAACGCGGCCGTGTAACAGCATTAATGCAAGATGAATATAACTCCATACCCTAGATCTGTTTAACCTAATAAATAGTTTCAGTTAATGGACAGCAAAAGGAATGATGCTCAGTAAATTTGATTTTATGAGCCTTTCACTTATTTGCTGTGCCCATTAGGTCGGAAGTTAGGTAATGGTAAGTGTCCATTAGTGCATTAGCTCAGTGATGAGGGAGCTGAATTAAAAAAAAAAAAAAAATTGTGGAAAAAACCCTGAAGCCATGTGCATTTATTAAACCCTCAGTTCGTTAGCAGTTCTAATGGCCAGCGAGCTGGAGGGACAGTAGACTTTGGTCTTCGTGGGGAAAGTATGGCGACCCATGAACCACCTTCTGCTTCACCGCAGCGTTTACTCTGCTGCTCTTCTGCCACGGGGAGCCTGGGGCTGGGGCTGCCCGTCCTCCCCCCGGCCGAGGAAAGTCTCCGTGCAGTGGGTTCATCCTCTGCCAAACGAAAAAGAGATCGCTGCCGCGGAGAGGGGCTGCCTTCCCGCGGTGCCGGTGGGACGGGCAGCGCGGGGCTGCTTTTTCTAATCACAAATACATGACCCAGCTCGTAACAATCAAAATAACCATCTCATTGATAATCCCTTCTTTTACTAATTTCCTTTAAAATTTTTACTCTGCTCAGGCAAATTAGTTTTTAAAATCTCTTTTCCCAGTTTCCTAGGTACCCTGGGATTATTTACACACCCCACAAAGAGCTATTTACTGTTCTGGGTAATTCAATGAACATTCACTTGCTTTGAATTAATATGCAGTGTCGTTCCAAGTGCTAGCAATTTACTGATAATTGGAACATTGGCTTACCCTGAAAAAAAGATCCAGCCTTACAAGTTAGTTTTCACAAGTTGCATTAATGCAGCGGGAGAGCCAAATGTCCTTGTTTACGTGCTAGCAAGGAAAGATGTTGTTCGTTAGCAATTAGAAGGTAAATTTTCTTCCCTATCATTCTCTGACCGTCCTTCATCCGTGGCTGTGAGGGGTGGTTGGAGAGAAGCCCCCGGTGCCCTCTCCCCTGCCGAGGTAGGTAGGTGATGGGCAGAAGGGAACCGTTGCGGTGGCAGCTGTAGCCTCTCATAGGGGCCCCGGGTGACCGAATGGCAATGGAAAGCGGTAGGCGGGCGCAGGCTCTGCAGCATCCATCTCCAGCACTGCTTCTCCATGGAGGAGTCGATGGTGAGAGGCAGAGGGTGGCCTGAGCACCGCATCCAGCTGCAACGAGGGGTGGGCAAACCGCTACCATAATTTTTAAGCCGTTTACCCGGCGATGCATTGCAGGTGCTGGAAAAGAGTTGGGTGAAGGGGTTTTGCACAAGCATGTGGAGGAGCAGGGCAGGAGGAAACCTTTCCAGCAGCAGGAGGAATTCTGAAAAAATAAAAATATAACCTGTATGCGCATTGGAGGTACTCCACATAAGCTGCTTGTAAACCAAATAATCGTTGCAGAGAGCTTTGTTTCTAGTTTGCTTACCGCACAAAATGTCTATAGGACAGATACCTAATGAATTGCATTATACTTCACTCAGCTGGTGATAGGTAGTTAAATCTAATAACAGCATCAGTCTCATCAGCACACACATTTCAATTTCAATTTGTTGAATGCACTCTGACCGTGGACAAACAGTGGGTGTCATAGAGACCTATCTTTGAAACTAATAGAAACTGATATATAGAAAATGAAATCTGTTTTCTCTGCCCGTGTTTTCTGCTCGCTTTCCTAATTTGGTTCCACTTACAAGGGTTACTTAAGATGCTAACACTTCACCAGGGGTTTCCCAGATAATGAAAACAACTTTGTTAGGGACTGCAAGACAGGGAAAGAGACAATAAGTTGTATTTGTTTGACACAATTTTGAGTCCCCAGTGGGAGCACTTTAAATCTGTGCAATCCAGAGAGAGGGTTACCGTGCCTTTCAGGAGCCTTTTTCTTCCCTGCAGCTTTCCGCCTCGTGTATAACCTCCTGCCCAGGCATGACACAGATCCCAGCTGAAAGTTAAGGCAAATTGTTCTGGGGTCATTTAAAATACCTGGGTGTTGTTTGCTACTGAATTTGGGCAGCCGTTCAGCGTCTGGCCTTTGTGTGCTGCTATTTCTGTCTTAGCGGGATGCTTATGTGTGATGGCCGTGGCAAGTGTCCCTGTACCACCGTGTTTTCTCGGCGGGTGGCGGATGCACATCGCTGCTGCTTGTCAGAGGTCATTTTTTTAGGAGTTGTTCAACAATCAGGAGAGCACGCTCCTTGCTTCGGTGCCCTGCAGCAGCCACCCCTTGTGCCGGGGCCTTCCCCTGAACCAGCAGCATGAATGGCGTGGGGAGACCCCCCGGCCGTGCCCCCCTTGCACCCCTTTCTGCTGGGGGGTGCCCGTGGTGTACGCGCTCTGGAAGCCCCCCGGGGCAGCGTGTCTGCAGGGGCTCTTTGCTGCCCTTGGCCAGGGCCGGGTCTCCCTCTCCAGCAAACGCCTGCACGGTGCTCGGTGACTTCTCCGGCACAAAGCTGTGCCCTTTGCACGACTGGCGAAGAGGGGCAGCTCTCCTGCGGGGCAGCAAGGGTCCTCAGAACAGCAAGTCCCTTGCTGCAACTTCTGTTTCTCTCAAACTGTTGTTTTCCCTTGTTGAATTTACTGTAGAACTGAAAATCTTCATGGAACAAATATTTTTGGTGATTTTCATGCCTTGTTTTTGACCTGTGAAAACGTGTTTACAGCAAAGCTTGGGTAAACACCCTGAAAATAAACAACTGTGAATATGGGACTGATAGTGCTAGCACAAAAATTAACATATGCAAAATTAAGTACTTCTGAAGAATTTGATTTCAGGAGGAAATTCAGTGCCTATGAAAGCTGGCAAGCTGACAGCCCGGGAGCTAAAATCTGCTGGCCATTGCAAGAGACAAGCATGCACGATAAGGTTGCAAGCATCCCCCACCTCGCCTGCTGCATGGAACGCGCTTGACCCTGCTGGCAGAGCATGGCAGGGGATGGTTGATTCTTCTGCCGTGGCACTTCCAGCTGTTTTCCTTCTCTGCATAAGCAGTAACGGGAGCTTGCAGGAACCAGTCTGCTAGGACCCGGCCTGGGACAATCATTCAACTTCACTTCACATAGGTCTCTGGGTGGAAATAGCTGCCAGTCACTAGCACCAACCTGGGGACAATATAAACCCGCAATCTAGAGGAGAAATCATTCATAGCTAATTAGCAGTCTCTAGAGCTATCAAGTACCCTTCAGCCTCCTTTATCCGTGCTCACAGAGGCTGCAGAGCTCAGGGGCCCCGAGAAGAGGTCCCCTCCTACGCTTTACAGCCGCTCGTGGCCCCTTGTCTGCAGGAGCTGCACAGAGCCAGCACCCCGGGGCAGCGGTGCTGTGAGTGCTGGTGGTGATACCGGCTCTCCTGCACGCGTGGTAACTGCCCTCCCGGGTGGCATCTCCACGGACATCCATGACAGAGGGGTGCTACAGTCTTAGCTTCAGCCGTGGGAAAACAGCACGGGCTTGCGGAAAGTCAACGCAGAGCTAAAATTAGGAGCGATGTCTTCCTCACACCCAGTGCAGTCCTTATTCCCTGAGACTATGCATTCTTAAAGGGTGATTAATATGATGTTTGGGAGAGGACATTAAGTGAGACATCCTATTTACAAAAAGCTTCCTAGTGGAGTATTCAAGAGAACAGGGATCCGGAGAGAGCGTAGCGTGTGTTGTTGGTAATGTAAAGGGACACCGTTATTTGTATTGCATCGCTGAACTCCATTAAGTCTTTTATTCACCTTGTTCTCAGGACAAATGCTGTTTCATGTGAAGCCATCTACCAATCACAACCCATCAGCAGATCGCTATTTCATTTTTTATGCCTGAAAGGAAACAGGCTGCTGCTGAATCCTAACAATACGCTGCTTCCAGCGCCACTGACTCAGCGTGGACCAGCTTCTCGGCAAGCGGCAGCATCCCTGGTTTGCACCGGCGGCGAGGCCATTCCTTGCTGGCAACCCCAGCCTCTGCCAGCAGAAGCCCACCTGGGCTGGCGAGGACAGGTACGCCCAGAAATAGGTCTGTTTGCAGGAGTTTACCCTCATTATGCCGAGGCCTCTTGCCACGGCCAGGTCTCACTGGAGCTTTCCCAGCACATCCCTTTGCCCGCTTGTTGTTAGAGCTGGTCATGGGTGAGGAGGTCCCTGCCGGTGCTTCTGCAGACGCTGGCCTCTCCCAGAGCCCCGGCTGCCCTGCCGCTCGCCATCACGCGGGTTCTGGCCATGGAGCCATCGCTGGCGGCAGCTCTGGGGCCCGGCTCGCACGTGTCCCCCCTCAGGTCTCGGATCCCTTGGCAAAGCTCTGCGAGCAGCCCGCTTCCCTCTTTCTCCGCATTAAGATTAATGTTTAAACAGCACTTGTCCTATAAATCTCTTTGGGAGGCTTTCCTCAGAACAAATAGTTAGCAGGAGAACAAGGCATCTATTTGAAAATGACAGGGTTTCCAATCTGTTTATTAAGCAGGTAACTGCTCTCTCTTGAAATGTCAGATCGACTCTTCATCTTCCGCTGGATGCAGTTGCGAGCGCATTATGGCAGAATACGTTGCCGCCTATATTTATTTACAAGGAGAAAGAGTCATTGAGATTAATTGCACAATTGAATATGCAATATGGTAAATAGTTATTCGGAAATGATTGTTTGTGTTTAATTATGACATACAGGATAAGTTTAACAGTCATAAATTTTTCATTGGATTGTAAATGCAAATGCAAGCATAGAAAGATATCAGCGAAATACATAAATCAGAGTCTCCCTTTCCGTAGCCTCCTGTAACGTAACGCTCTTGATCCTTGGGAGCTTGCAGACCCAGCGCGCCGTTAGCGGCTGCTTCTCCCCTTTCTCTGTACGGCACACGAAAAGCTGTCAGTAAAAGTAGCTTGAGAGAGGATTAGGAACCAGAAATGACTTATTTCTGCTTGTTTTGTTCTCTGTAAGAAGGTTCTTAACGCAGAGCAGCGGCTTTAATGAGCAGCAAGGGATTAACCCCGCCTTACACTTGGGGGAGGAGAAAGGACCATGGGCTTCATCTCGGTTCACAGCAAAATAGGAAAACTTTTTGTTTTCATGAGAGCGACTTGTCAATCAGTTTAGCTGGTCTTTCTAGCAATTGTTCTTCATCAGATGATTTTTTTCCACCTTTTCTCTCCTTGTATTCTTTTCTCTCCTGTTTCTTCTCCTTTCCTCATCCCTCCTTCCCCCAGCACAGGCACATGGATACGTGTTGTTGCTCTTGGCAATAGAAGAAAATGAAAAATAGATATGTTGGGGGGGGGAAGGTTAAAGGAAAGATGTGCCAGAAAAATTAAAAAAAAAAAAAAAAAGGAGGTTGGTAATAAAGAAGAAATTTAATTTAAATGGAAAATTTCCATGGGAAAAGTGGTGTTGCTGGGGGGAGGTGGAGGTAGAACATTGTTTTTGTCTAGTCTGCTCATTTGAGGGAAGAAGCAGTATTTCCCAGCTGTTTAAAAACTGGCATGATAATGAAAGATGAGTATTTTTCTGTCTCTATATTTCTGAAGCTAATCTCTCATGGGACAAAATATATCACTCAGTGAATTTCATAATGTTTAATTTTGTATTAGGCAAAGAACAAACTGTTTCCATGTTGTACAATCACACACTCAGGCTTCCTGCATGCTTGAAGGCAAGCGCTCGTTTTCCGAGCAACCACCTATGCCACCGAGCGACAACATTTTTTCCTTCTCACCATCTGTAAAGCTGGAAAGAATGTTCCATTTCTGATGAAAATTTTAATTGCAAAATGTCTTTTTGACCAAAAAGACACAGAACAGATTTTGAACAAAAAAGAAGGATGTTCTTTTCAACCGGTCCTCTCGGAGGGTCTCCCATTGGCGTAGGTTCATTTCATATACTGCAAAAATATATACGGGGAAAAAAAGAAATGTGGCACAAGCCAATTCCCTATTCAGTTCACCATGCACACACATCTTAGAAAGCAAGGTTTGCTGCCAGTCGGCAAAAGGCAGCCTTTGTAACGGGATCCAAACTGTTTACTCGCATGGTCTCGACAAAAGACATCCTATTAGATTTGTATTACTGGCTCCGTTTCAGCAAAAGCGCTTGGAGTTGGGTTTAATTAGAAGCTGGTAACTGCTGTTGAAAGGCAGCCTGGTTTAAAAGGCTTTTGGAGATCTTGGGAAATGTTGTGCATTGTTCTGGTTTTTCCCTTTGATAATTAACTAGCCTGAGTCATATAATTTTATATATAATTATTCTTATTTGCCACATGTGCTAGAAGAATTAAGAAGCGCTGGCTGTGAAGTGCTGTTCCTGCCATGTCAGCGACGGCCCCCCGCGGCCCCCAGCCGTGGTCTCTGCGCAGGGGAGCTCCCAGGGCTCTGCTCCTCAGCCTTCGCCAAGCAGAGCCTTGCTAACATTTAAAGGGAAATATTTGGGGCCGCCTTGTCTCTTTTTGTCTTTCTTGTCTATCTTGCATCTCAGACTACTTCTTTTCAAGTGTGATTTCTGTGCCGTAGACATCTGTTTGGTGTGGGAAACCATTTTCCAACCAAAGTGAGATAACCTCATCAATACTTGGTGGTGGTGCTGGGTTTTTCAGATGTTGCAGTTGAGGCACGTCTTGCAGGAAGTCGAGCAGCTTTACGTACATTGATTTTCCATTTACAGAATAGGTGTGGTATAGCACACCAACTGACCGACCTTGTTTTAAAATATACTTCTAATGTGTTCTAAGAGCTGTCAGCTGGACTGCAGCCTTCAAGGACCAATGCCCAGGTCAGCAGTATCCTTCTGTGGGATTTCCAGATGATGACCCATTATAGGATGTTCTACAGAAAAGAAATCTGCTTGGCTTCGGCATAGGGTCAAAGATTGCCAATGAGCTCCCCGTAGCGCAGCAGAAAGCCGGCCTCTCCTGCCGATGTATCGGCTGTATTGCAAAGTAGGATTTCAAGGTGAGACACGAGTCCAGCGGGTCTCAGGGCGGCATTTCAAGGGCATGTGAATGGGGTAAGGAGGCCGGCATCGTGCAGGTCTTAAAATAGAATGTGCAGAAAGGGCCAACCTTGAGCTGAAGGATGCGTTTGAGCACTGCTGACCTTGTCATCAAATCTTAAGATGAAATATCTCCCCAGATGAGTTCCGTTTATGATGTTTTCAGACTATTTTCAGAGCGGTATCATAGCAAGTTGTGGCTGTGATTTACAGCCGTGATGGCAGAGGGTATCCTCCAGTAATCCGGCAGAACGGTCGTTCTCTGTGCGGGAGAGCCAAGGGACTGCAGCGCTGGGGCCCTTCCCCTGCAGCCGTTTTATTGCCACTTTGGTTCTGGTGCCTGAACTCTGAACGATAAAGGACTCACTTAACCTTCAGACATGGAGTCACCCAGACACATCGCACCGAGGGGAGCGGGGGGAGAAAGCGGATAAATTGTGCATGGATGTTTATATTTCTGCATATTGTGGTTCCATTTAACTGTCAAATGCCCCATTATTATTCTCAAAGACATATGCATCCACTCCTTTATTCTTTGATTAAGAAGATGTAAGAGGGAATCTATGGCCATTGGAATGCAATGAATCAGTTCTGGGGAAAGCTAATCCGCTAAAGAAGAAATCGCACATGGGAAGAAGCGATCTGGGGATGGGAGTGTTAAGCCAGACGTGCAACTGTCAGAAAGGCTTTCCTAGACTCTACCTTTAGATTATTCCGTGTTGTTTTTCACTTCTCGGCCCTCTCCCAGTGTCCTGGTTGAAGGACACCTTTGAAACGAGGGATGAGCCATAATGAGAAAAGAGATGCAAATTAATCAAAGATGACACTAGAAATGATGTGAAACATAATTTCTTTGGCATAGCGTTCAGATGTAAGGGTGTATATATGTGTGTGTGTGTGTAGGCAGACACATATACACGAGCTGTCATTGCTCATCGCTTGTAATGCTCATGAAGGACTATACAAATACAAAAACTAATAACCCCTAAACAGAGGTGTGGGGTGACCTTCAATTAGGGCTTTGGAGTCATATTCAGAAGTCATGGGTCCACTTCTTGGCTGTCTCTCAGTTTTCCTTTGTGATTTCAGGTAAAACCTTGAGCATCGCGGGCGGCGGCAGCGGGTCCTCACCAAGCAGCAAGGGCCTCTCCCCGAGGAGCAGATGGGTAACGGTGAGACGGGCTAGAGATCGGCTGGGGGGAGAATGGGGGAAACTAAATGTGACCATCTTCTTTTTGTCCAAGAGAGACGTTGCTGAGCTGTGCTGCTGATGCTGACTGAAGATCAGTCCCTGGCTTTACAACACACAGGGGTAATTAAGTTTTACACAGTGCCTCGTGTTTCATAGTAAAATTCAGTGTCACCCTGAGATCTGCAGGAGTCCGGCACTCGTTGCGGTCGGCTGTAATGTCAGAGGCTGCCTGCTCACCGGCAGAGGAAGGATATTTATGTTTCCCCGGTGAAGCACCTGACAAACATCATGCTCTGAAGATGGTTCGCAGCTCCCGATGGGCAGCCCGGTGCTCTGGCTGCTCCAGCGCCAGGAGGCGGCAGGCAGCGATGGGCAGCGGTTGGGGTTTTTCCCCTGGTCAGCTGTAGTTAGGCAGTTGCACGGGGGACAGCGTGGTGTCACCTGCAGACGTCCCCGTCCCTCCCTGCAGTGAGGCGTGCCGGTCCCCGAGAGCCGGGCAAGGACAGGCGCTGGCTGCCCGGGGACGCGGACTGCAGCAATTTCCCCTCGGAGTTGCCCAGCAGCGTGGGGCTGTAGCAATGCTGTGCAGCTGCATGCTTGCTCTGCCAGATTTCTCTGAACAAACACTACATTCATGTCATAAACAAGGTTACTGAACGTTTTTTTAACTAAAAGCATGCAATATATGGGTTTTAAGTTGTTTAATGAAGCATGATAATTGAATGGTAATAGCTGTTCTTTGAAAGTCCCGAAAATAGATGGAAATCTGTTAGGATCAATGTATTGTCTACAGGGAACTAATCTATCTCCAAAAGAAGCTGGTGATTTGTTCTTGTTGTTCTATGAAATTAGAAAACATTGCTATTTATGAAGCACATTTATAAAACTTACTCTCTACTTTTAAAGAGTTGGCTTAAGGGCATTTACTACAATTCACATTTATCAAATAACGCACATGTAGCTGCATTACAAAACCAACTTCAATTAAAAACAGGTTTGAGAAGTAATGTAGTATGTAGGCTGTAAAGCTCTGGTGGAAGGAAAATGTACCTGGTTAAAGAATCAAATGTGGCTCCTAAAACCCGGACTGGTGGTATTTTAGCCTGTAATACAGTTGCGTTCCCAGAAAAGCTTTCATCGGCGTGATGCTGGTCATGGAGACGACTGCCAAAGTCATCCTGCCAGTGACTTTGCAGAATTTGGTCTGCTTATAAGTGAACAGCGATGCATGAGTAACTAAGCCAGAACGTGTATTTTTTTATGAACATTCAGACTGGATCTATATCCTAATAGGAAATCAATGTTTGGGTCGCAAGGTGGGACAGGACGATGGGAATCTTAAATCCCATAGGAAATAAAATATGAAGGAAACCATGACTTTTGGGATGTATTTCAGGAGTTTTCTGTAGTCAGAAGTTTTGTATCTTAAAAACCACTCGCCGTTGTCATATGTTATCAAAATGCACTCCGAGCTCTTACATGTCCGGTTGACTTCTATGAAGAGAAGAGTAAAACGAAAATGTTGTAATGGATTAGAGAAAGCTAAACAAGCCAGCGCCTTTCAGTGCAAGCCTGTGACATGTCAGAACCGGCAAAATATTTCACTGTGCAAGTTATTAAAAATGATGAAATTGTATACGCTGTAAAGTTTGATCTTGATTGATTATGTATGCTTAGAGCTAAGTCGGGTCAATCCAAGCCGCTGCATTAAAAAAGCAGTGACTTGACAAGAACTGCACAGATTGCTAACATGCTCAAAACTATTTTTACTACTTTGTTAAAATAAATACCTCAGTCCTGCCAAAACATATTAAAGGTAAAATGAGTCACCAGTAAGGCAGACTAAAAGAAAAGATGTGCAGAAAAACGTGAAAGGGTGAGGTCCATCAGAGGAGTGAGGCCCATCAAAGAGGATGGAGTGGTGGCGTGAGCTGGGACTAAGCTGGGAAGACTGGGCAGGCCGACGATGAAAAATGTCATTGTTCACGTGCCTGGGTCTCGGATGCTTTTCCTAAGGGATTATTGCAGCATGGAAGATGTCATAAAATATCTCTTTCTTAGATGGATACTGATGAAAACATCCAGCTTGGGACAGTTCGGAGTCTCTGTGACAGTTGATGTTGCCCCCTTTTATTCTTTTAAATTCCATTTGTGGATGATATTTGGGGAATTTTCCCCCAATTCCTGTCCTAGGCGTTCACCCCAAGGGCAGCGAATGGCTGTGGCTGTGAGTGCCGAGTGGAGGTGCGGTGGCAAAACTGTTGAGCTTTCTCCTTCCCAGGTCAATTTGCTGGGTTTTGTTTGGTTTTTTATTTTCTCTTACTGAGTTGAGGCATCTGAGGCAAAATAATCCGCCTTTTAAAGTGTGTTGAATTTGTATCAGCTGCAAGTCCTATGGGAAAATCACAGCTGCTCCTATATATGCATATGGAGATATAAAAAATAATAGAAGTATTGAGACGAGGTAATGGGATCTTCATGCAGTCGGAGAGGGACCAGGGTCAGTCCGTGTCTGTCTGACCGCCCCCAGTGTGTGTATACGTACCCAGTGGGAAAGCCTGTCAGGGAATCGTTTCTTGGTTCAGCACCAGGAGCTGAGCTGAGCAGACAGACGGACGCAGCCTTCGTCGGGCACGAACCAGCAGCACTGTCGTGGTTGGAGGATCGCGTCCGTTCCCCGCAGACGGGCTCTGTGCTGGGCTGGCCCCCACGGTGCTGAGTGGGCTGGAGCCCACGGCTGCTCCAGCAGCAACCAGGGCACAGGCAGGGGCAGGATGGATCCAGCTAAGGGCTGCCGGAGCAGCTTCCCAAGCACCGCGAGGGCTGTCCACTGCAGGGCAGGGAAGAGCCTCACGAAATCCAATGGCTTCGAATAGCCTTCATCCCTCAGTGACAGGGGAAAGAAAAAAACCCTCATTTTTAGAAAACCTGATGAGCAGGAATTATCTAGGGGTACGTGCCTGGGATGAGACTAAATCTGAAGTAACTATAAATACCTACAAGTCTTCAGGAAAAGACAAGGATGTGAAGCTCCCTGAATGTCTCTAACAAGCAAAGGAGTTTGAAAAGGTCTTTTTTTTCTTTCAAGTTCTTTCTCCATATCAAATCAAGGAGAATTGAGAATGAATCCCTAAACCTCTAATCTCTGCTTTGTGAATTTATTATCTTCATGTCTGAAAAGTTCAGCTATTTCCATTTTTTGAGCTGGCCGCAAGCATAACTAAAAGCTGTAGATTAAAGATTGAAGTATAAAGTTAAATTGCAGATGAGGAACAAACTTTTTCTTAGTAATTTTCCAGAGGAAGAGCATTTATATTGTATTTCTCACTGTGCAATCTGCCTTCTCCTTGGAGCCCTGAGGAGCGCGGTGCTGGGCAGAGTGGCCCCGCAGCAGGAGGCTGCTCTGCGGCACAGGTGGCAGCTCTCCTCCTGCCCTGGCTCTCACCTGGGCTCCCCAGCCAGTGTTTTATCTCCTTGCATCCCGGCTCGGGGCCACAGCACCTGTGTCTGAAGGGCAATGGGGACCACAGGACCTCCTCTGGTCTCGGGGCTGGTTCCAGGCGGGAGACCGCTCATGTTGCACAGCCCAAACGCGGAGCCGTGCTCTGCACCCCCTGCCAGCGCACTGCAGGCAGGCTGCGGTCATCGGCTATCAGTGCTGGGAACAGTGGAGCACGCAGTCCGGCCCTGCCTGCGGCAGAGCTGGTGATCCCGAGCTCAGGTCTCCCTCTTCCCGGTTCCCAGGGCGGTGGTGACCTGGCCCAGCAGGGACGGGGGGCAGCCGAACCTGCCACTCGGCCGCCTCTGGGCACGGCCCTGGCGTTTGGTCAGGCTCCCCTGGGTGACCTTTAACAAATCACGTAATGCCTCTTTGTTTTAGCTCCCTGGCTCTAAAAGTGGGAATAATCATTCTGCTTTCCAGCTGCCTGCGTTTTGGCGGCGGCCCCCGGGTCGTGTCCCCCCGACGCGCTGCCAGGCACTTGGGGGAATGTTAATACTCACTAGCAACAACCCCCCCACCCCTCAATTCTTCATCTTAAACTTCTCTCAATCTTGCCACAATGCTGAAAGCCTGAAATACCAGGGCACAAAACCCCACAAAAAGTGTTTATTTATTAGCTGTGTTTGGAGGGGACGGGGCTGAGCAGTAAGACTATCGCCATGCGGCCGGTGCGAGAAGTCGAGACCATTGTAAGGGGCAACTACAGCTGCTGTGGGCGAGAACAACAGTTCCCAGAGCTTATTAAAGCCAGCGGGATGTGATCAGTGGTTGGTTTGGGTTTTTTAATGAGGAAGCAGAATTGTATAGAATAGGTTGCAGATATAGCCAGTGCATTGTGTTGAGTTGCATGAAGCTGTTAATGGTCTTTTCTTCCTCTGGTAAGAACCCCAGTACAAATTATACAGGGGACTAAGCAGGGAAAGAGCTTTTAGGTCTCAAGTGTTAAAGTTTAAACCAGACTGAGACCACTGCGAGAGTCCAGCGTGTGGAATGACGCAGAGGGGGCTCGAGCACAGGGGTTTGGTCATTAGCCCAGCGGGCTGGAACGTGTCTTTGAAGTGTGTTTTGCAAGACCAAAGAGCCAGAAACCCATTGCTCATCTGCCGGGGGGAGAAGGAGGGGACAAGCCCCTGGCCTGGAGCAAGGGGGATCTGGTGGCACCGGGTCTTGCCCCAGAGACAACCTGCCCTGCTGCTGCGGCGAGGATCAGCTTCTCAAGAGCAAAAATTTCCAGTTAATTTGTTCGCTGAAAAGAAACGCAGAGCCAAGGGGTCAGTTTGATTTGAATGCATGAATAGCTTCTATCAAAAAGTTAAAAGTGAAAAAAGTTGTATGTAATGGTTTCTGCTGACGTTTTACAACCAGAGAAGCAAAGAGGGACAGGCTGGCCGGTCCGGGGCCATGGGCCGGCTGCTGCGCTCGCCCTGGGGCTCTTCAGGAGGTGCTGCTTGAGATAACTGCTGCTGGTCAAAGTTTGGTTACAGAGCTCCAAGAGCTACCAAAGACGTAGAAAAATAATATTACATCTTAGGCTAGCTAAACTTTGTCCAAAAGGACATCCTGTAATGAATTTTAAATTAATTTAAACAAGCTCAAAACAAAATTTAAAGCATTAGAAAGAACATGTGCAATCTCAGGACTTGGACAGCCAGATGCCACAATCTAATTATCTACTGTAGTCTTAATTAGGTTTTGGTGTTGGGTTTTTTTATAAAGCAATCTGTGCTTTGCTGTTCAGAAACCTCCTTCATACAAACTGTGTCGCTGGTACGATGAGCCAAACCTACAGCTGCCAGTCGGCTCCTTGCTCGAGGGACGTGAACAAAGTTTTCTGAGTGCAGCAACCAAAGCCCCTAACTGCCAATGAGTGAGCAGAACACAAATTACTTAAAACCATGCTTAAGAATAGGTGTATACCTACAGCCAAGAAAGGGGCCAGCAGCTGGTGGGATTTTCCCCCATCTCCAGAGCTCCACGGCTGAGACCACACCAGCCAAAGAAAAGGAGCTTTCTCTTCAGATCTAGAAGCCCACCTGCAATTTGTTAACTTCTAGAGCTGCCCGGGAATGAAAAAGCCGCAAGCTAAAGCTCGTAAGAAAAATGGCCAACTATCTGTAATTGTCAGTGCTAGCCAAAAAAGCAGAAATGGCTCTTTTTATAGAGCTGTACGGGTCCAGCAGTAATAAATCACTGCTGCAGCCTGGTACTTGGGTTGTGGTGACCTGTCACCGAGAGTAAATGACAAAAAGTGGCTTTGTGAAAGGAAGAACGTGGAAGGTGAGTGGCCAGTAGACATTGGGGGTTTTTTGGAGGGGGAAGCAATACTGCTGAGGGTCAGAGCATCCCCACTGGAGGGTGCTGGGTGGGGAGGGAGGCAGCCCCCTCGGCGTGGGACCCCCGTGGTCCAGGCAGGGCCGGCGGGTGGGAGCCAGCCTGGGGACGGGCGGGAGCAGACTGCAGTTTGGGCGAAGCTGAGTTTAAACACAGGGACTGGAAACCAGTTTTGGGAACAGCAAGGCTGAAAAACTTAATTTGTTGCCAGACCTGAAACAGTTTTGGGGCTCGTGTGGCTGGCAGGGGCAGGAGCGGTCCATCGGTTTTGGTATGAGGATGGCTACCCATGGTTTGGATTATATTAAGACGAAGGTTTGGGCTGGAATTGAGTTTTATAATAAAAAGCTAAAGGGCCTGAGCAATTTCTGCTCTTCAAAGTATTGTAGACAGTCTTGTCCTTGTTTAGAAGTAGTGCTGAAGTGTGTCAGCCTAGGAAAAGAACCAGGGACCGGGAAAGTGTTGGGGAGTTTTTGTGATACCCCTCGAGGCAAATTAAACAGACATTTGCGTGGGTACCCTATAAATTCCCCAACAAAAGGCAGAGCGCGGTGCGGCAGGGATGGTGCTATGACTTACATTTTGAAGTTGCGTACAACCGCAGTTCCCTGCTCATTTCCGACTGGCTTGCAGCATCAGATCATTGGTGCAATTCAATTTCATGTAACAAGTAATAAACATGATGTATTCCCTGTTTTATCTGTGGCATGGACTTTTATGGATGTCCTATGCCTTCATTAAAATGTCTGCTGTGTTTGAGTTGTCCAGCACGATTACAATGGAAATCATTTTACAATTTTACAAAGAAAAAGACAGAAGTGCTCATTAGTAGAGCCGAAGTACCGGAGCCCGTACACCAACCCTCGTGCGAGCGGGGGCACGTCCTGACTCACGGCGACGCGGGGCTGCAGCCGCTGCGTGTGCCCCACGGCAGCCGTGGAGCCGCGGCTTGGCCCCGGTGAGGGGCCCTCGGGTCGGCGGGGTGGTGGCACCGTGCACTGCCCCGGCACCCCTTACCCCGAGAGCCCCAAGTGCTCTACAGACGTTATTGAAGCAAACTCCATCAAAGCACCCCGGCGAGGTGGCTGTAATAACAATGCTTAGCGCTTCTGGAGTACATTTTCATCCTGTAAGTGTTTTGCAAACATTAATTAAACCTCTCAGATGAGCAAGTGGCAACATTCCCTTGTGTGGGATGATTTGCCTCATACTGAAGGGAAGTCTGGAGTTGGGCAGCCGGGGGTGGCCGGAGCGGGGCAGGCACAGCCCCGCCGGCTCTGCGGAGGGTCGCCGTGATTTAGCGGGGCCAGGATTTCTGGTAGAAACGGCTTTCATGGTTTCTTGCGATAAACAGTTTTCAGCAGAGGATGCAAGTCCCCACTCCGCATAGCCAGTTTGTTTTATTTCCATAGCTGATGAACAAATTACATTTGTTCATATTTTAAAACTGGTCAAAGAATTATGAGGTATTTTCCACCCTGCAGCTTAAAAGCCCTTATCTACACTTTTTTTCTCTACTTGTTCTAAAATGTGTTGGCCTTGGCAATTGATTACTTTAATTTCCCCAGGCAGGCATTCATTATACCGCACCACTCACATCGTTATGAAATAAGATGCTTTATGCAGCAAAATGACTCTGGTACAATTAGCAAGATATTGTTTCTAAAGGAGCCCTACGCTTCTGCTCAGGTAAAAGGGCATCCAGGCCAATCATTTAAAATAAAGGAAGATAAATCACTGAGGAATCAATGCCTTTCCCATAATATTTGCTCCTTGGCACCGATGCTCCCAAGTGTTTAAAAAACATGAGTCAGGCTTCAAAAAATAATCATAAGATTTCCTTAATAACTGGGGGAATTGACAGAAAGCAGCCGCGGTGCTGCGAGTGCCAGGTTTTTCGGTCTGCTCCAGGGCGGCCATTCGCCCCCCACCTTTCTCCGTTGTCGGTGCCGCGGGCTGCACGCCACGGCCCCCACCGCGGCCCCCACCGCGGCCCCCACCGCGACCCCTTGGCTGCTCCTTGATGCTACTTCCAGAGGCACGACTGTCTCTGGGCTTCTGTCAAATTTAGCTGGGGCTGGAGCCGCACCGGTGGAAGAAGGACCTGGGGAAGGCACAGGCACCCAGGAGCACGTTCCCGTCACGCACCCGTGCAGCCCGGCCGGGCCACGCTTCCTCCGGCAGCCGGGCAAAACCAATGAACCAGGGTGTGGGAAGGGGAGAGGGGCTGTCGGGGGGCTCTCTTGTGTCAAGGATTTCCTCAGAGCCGAAGCTGGAAGGACGCCTGTTCTTGCAGAATTAACCCCGGGACTCGCCCCAGGCCCAGCGCACGCAGGTGTTGGCGTGGCGGGGCTCAACCGGCCAGCCCCACTGCCAGCACCCGCAGCACAGTTTGGCATTGCCGGGGCTGCAGTCAGTCCTCAGATAATCTGTTTGCTAATGAAAGGCAGAGAAGGAAGAAAAACCTTTTATTTTTCCTCTTTCCTGCTGCAGAAACAAGAGGAATTAATAACAGAAATTCTAAATAGAGGCCTATTTTTTGGTCTGTCTCATGCAAGGATTATTACGTGGTGATTATGATGAAGAAAAGTAATTTTCTTCTTTACAGACTGTAATAGATAACTGCCAAAACAAGGCTGTTTGCAGTCCCCTTTTTTTCATGTATGCAAACTGCAAGGAAACCTCCCCCAGAGCCGCCCGTCAGCAAGGAGCGGCCGCTACCCCCGGGACTGCAGCCTCCCGCGGGCTGGGGGGGCCAGGCAGAGTCGGGGGGCCCCAGCGGTCCCGAATCACTGGTGTTTCCCTGGTCTTAAGTTTCAGCATCCATAGGAGAGGGTAGAAAAGTTCAATTGGTTTTTCTTCATTTGTCGAAACCCACTTGTTGGTAAAAGCTCCCGTCTGCCCCAGGGGCTCAGGGCCCCTGTCCCATTCCCCACCGTGCGGGTGACAGGCGATGGCCGACCCACGGTCACTGGCACAGCCACAAGGGACCGGAGGAGCTGTCCGTCTGTACAGCCGCGGGTTGTGCATTTAGGATCTTTTCTGCTGATGCTGCCACAATTTAAAGTTTGCTAAATCTGAGCCTTTTTTTCCCCAATAAAGTTATTTTCTTGCTAGCTGACACGTGTGCTGTAGCCTTCATCCCAGTAATACCAGTGCTTGAAACCAGTGGGTGGAGGGATGGGGACCTGCAGCCCCGAGGCAGGGGGACGGCTGCCCCATCTCGGCTGTCACAGGACCAGCACGGCCAGTGCCGGCTCTGCGGCTGTCCCTTCCTGGCACTGGGGTTCACGGCTGGGTTCCTCGCTGCCGAGCTCACACTCACAGCGTGCAGGGGGTGGATTATAGACAGAACAACGAGGTGCAAGATGATGTTGCAAGTCAAAGTGAACAAAATGAGGCTTTAGGGGGAAAAAGTGAGCTCTGTGCTCGTGCCTTCCCTTTTTTTGAGGTGCACGGATGGGGGGGGGTGACAGCCCCCATCCTGGGGGTCCTCACAAGCTGGGCTACAGACACTCTTGCTGTACGACGGTGTTTCCCTTGCCGATCCGCCCCACGTGCCCGTGCAGCAGCTCCCGCCGTCAGTGGGAAATGTCCCCAGCGCGGTCGGGCTGCCCAGCGGAGCGTCCGACAGCCGGTTAATCATCGTTACTGGGGCTGCAGTGCGACTCTCGGGAGGAGCACGCGTGGCACCGGCATAGCAGACCCGACACGGCTCAGTGGGGAGCCATTACACAGGCGGTAATGAGGGTGCTGCTGCGTTAATGTTAGTGTAAGAAATCAGAGCCGGGAAACAGAGTGGGTTTGTATTTTAAGAAAAAGAACAGCGCCAGTGCCAACCCTGTCTCCGGCAGCACGGGTCACACCATCGGCGGGCTGGGGGCTGTCCCTTACCTCTTAGCTGCACAGCGTTTTAATTTATATTTACCACATAAACATTTTCAGGAGAAAAATGGCTGGTGGGGGAGGCAAAGGCCATGTCTGGGAGCTGATCTGCAGAGCACTGCGCTGGCCGTGCCTCAGCACGGACCCACAGCGGGCACCAGGGCGGGCACGGGGCCGTGGTGGGCACGGTGCCGCGCGGGACGTCTGGCCCGTGCTGCTCCCACCCTCGGGCGCTCAGGCGGCCCCAGGCCCATCGCTGAGGCCGGGGTGCAGAGCTGCTGAGCTGCCGAGTATAGTATAGGGGGGATATGATATGATATGATTGATATGATATGATATGATATGACATGATATGATACATGATATGATATGATATGATATGATATGATACATACATATGCATGTCATATAGCGTAGATATAAACTGTATCAATATAAGTAGTGTATGTGTATACATATGTATCATATAGTGTATATATACTATATGACACGCATCAATGTAATAGATAAGTATATATTTTATAGAGTATATAGGCTATATAATATCTATAGTGTATATATAATATCCATGCACACATATACTATATACACATCTCTGCACATATATGTGGATATTCACATGCGCACTCCCTCTACACACACTATTGTATATAATATATACTGGATAGTATACATATGAATACTGGATAGCATAATAACATACGTACGGTATGTATACTATATATACTATAGCTTACAAAATAGTATATGTATCTATACTATATGGTATACATATATACATGTATCTATACTATATGATATACACATATATATACTGTCATGTATATATATATGCCCATACTATATAGTATATCTGTATATACAGTATAGTATATATGAGTATGTATATATGCAGGTAGTATATATTATGCTATCTGGTACACATATGTATATGATCTGGTATATACTTTTTAATAGTTACAGTGTATAAGAGTGTATATATGTATAGTATACAATATATAGTGCAGGTATACTATATATACACACACCATTTACATGCTCGCTACACACTATAGCTATTATATAGTATATATGTGTATACTATATATTGTATATGTACTATATAGTACAATGCATACGCTATATATGTTTACGCATACTATATGAAGTATACATAAATATGTATACTATACATATACCTATATATACACCATATGCTATCTATCTGCTACGTATTATGCTATATGCTACAATGTGTGTGTATACATGTATACTGTATCTTGTATGCATACTGTATTGGCTACGGTGTGAGGAGACAGAGCGAGAGCATGTGAGTAGTGTGTATCATATAGTACACATAAAATTAATTTTAAAATATATAGTATTCAATGTATCATGTTTGAGGAGTGAGCACATTTGTGTGCATGTGTGAATGCATATACTCTGTGTATGTGTGTACATATATAATATATGATATATAATGATAAATAGTATATATACCATATCTAGTGTATAGTATATGATATACTGTGTGGGTTCAGAGGGGGAGAGAGAGAATTGTGTGTCTATTGCTTGTGTTTATAATATATAGTATGTGAATATAAATAGTATAAATTATATAATATATAGTGTATAATGTTTTGTATTTAAATATAAAAATATACAGACAGAGGGGGTAGGGGGGGGAGAGAGAGAGAGAGAGAGAGAGAGAGACAGGGTGCTTGTGTGTGTGTATCATCTATACTGTGTACGTATCTCCAAAACGTAGTATACAATTATAAATAATATATAGTATATATACTGTGTAGTATATTTGTTATATACATGGTGGGTGGGGAGAAAGAGATTGTATCTATGTATATGAGTATATAGCATGTATACTGTATAGTGTGCATTGTACGTGTGTATGTATAGTGTGTATACATCTTATATCTTGTGTGTACATATAGAATATACAGCATGTAATTACAAATAGTGCACATTAAATATACTATATGATATAGTATACACTTACAACATATAAACTATATAATATAGTATATAATATGAATATAGTCAGAGAGAGAAAGAGAGTGGGGAGAGACAGACACTATATGGGGGGGCTGTATAGAGAGAAAGATACTGTGTGTGTGTGTGTGTGTGTGTTTGTGTGTGGAGTGACAGAGACTGGGGTTGCAGCAAGCATGTGTTTATATATAAAATGTACGTAATAATAGTATATAGAATATATACTATATAAAGTACAGTGTATATAACGGGGAGAAGAAAGAGTAAGTAAGTGTGCATATAGTATGTGTGTGTTTATGTATTTATAGTACATATACTCTGTAGAGTATATGTGTATATATACTCTGTAGAGTATATATACTGTAGAGTATATATACTCTGTAGAGTATATGTGTGTTTTAGTGTGTGCCTGTGTAGAGCTAATATATAGTCTGTGTATGTATATATAATATGCAGTCTATAATTATGAATAGGGTATGTTATATATACCATGTGTAATATATAGTAGGTAATAAATAGTATATATACACATTTATGTATGTATATATAAATATATAGACAGAAAGCATGTGTGTGTATAAGTGTAGATGTAGGTCTTGTGTGTTTATAGTGTATGTGTGGTGTGTGTATATACTCTGTGAGCAAGACAGAGTGTGTGCGCACGCATGGGGGAGTGTGTGTGTGTGTGTGTGTGTGTACATACACGCTGTGTGAGAGCCAGCAACAGTGTGCGTACACACACACACACACACACACACACACACAGAGATATAGTGTCTCATGTGTGGCATGCATGTATAGATACGCTCAGAGTGTGTGTGTTTGTGTAACGTGTACATCTGTGTGTGTGTGTGCATGTGCATGCGTTTGTCTCTATTGTGCATACACTATATATAATATATAAGTAGATATTCTATCTAATTATATCCATAAAACTATACCCATAACTATAAAAAAATGTGTGTACATTCCTAGAAAATTTATATGCATAAATATATTTATGTATTTTTATGTAGATATGTATGCATACTATATACACTGGGGAGTCGGTGTGTGCATCTCTCGCCGATTAGTGGAGGTGCACAGCAAGCACAGTTACACTCGCACGCACGCACACACGCACGCACGCACCCCCTCTCTGCTCGCTGGGCGCGCTGGCAGCTCCTGGTGCGGGTCTCTGAGCTGTCTTGGGTCCCCGAGCTGGCCGCCCCGCTTGCCCCACGCCAGGCCAGTGGCTCCACTCGCCCGCTGGCCACGGCGCTCAGCTGCTGCTCTGCCCGCACCGGGGAAATGAAGGGCACAAGCGGCCAACTCTGCAGGTGGGGTGGGTCCCCAGACCCCCGGCCAGCAGCACCCTTCTCACCACCGGCCGTCCCCTCGTCCCACGGTGACAGTGACGGGATCGTCACCTCGCGGCGCTGGGACCCCCCTTGGCCGGTTGGAGCGGCGGGCTGCCAAAACCACTTATCCCCGCGGCACAACTGCGGTCTGCGGCCTCGTTAATGCCGTCCTGCCTGAGCCGCTTCGTACGCTGAGTCACTCCTTTCTGTGTAAATATCATGGTAAAAAGACATGACATTTTCTGGGCCATTCTTCTGTATTAATAAGATTCCAAGTACAGGGTGACCTTTTCACAACGGATTTGTAAATGCCAAAAACTGCATAAAAATCTCTTTCTCAGGCAGAGGCGTCATAACTTTGCATTTATTTCTTAAATGGTGTTTTCCTGCCTTTCCCCTTTGGTTTTTATCATCTCTTTCCACTGAATGGATGTAATGAAAGCTGTACCTTCAATAATGGCCAGAAAAGAGAATGAGAAAAAAAATCCAGCAATAAAATAATCGCCTGCTCAGGGAATCTTTTTGCTGTGGAGCCGAATGAATTCAAACAAGCCAACAAGAAGGGGCCGGTGGCCCAGCAGGGAGGC
The DNA here is from genome assembly GCF_965183815.1 of Platalea leucorodia. Lineage (NCBI taxonomy): Eukaryota > Metazoa > Chordata > Aves > Pelecaniformes > Threskiornithidae > Platalea > Platalea leucorodia. The sequence goes on along the minus strand of NC_138838.1, from coordinate 11,897,762 downwards.
GCGAGCCTGGCCAGCCTCTGCGCACTCTTCGGCACCGCAGAGCCCCGGGGCACGGAAAGGGACCGCGGGCATCGCGCTGGGTGGTGGCACCCGCTGCCCCGTTTTGCTCTTGCTTTGTATATTCGGGACCATGCACTCATGCCTGCAAGAGGGGAGATTTGGCTAGGGCTTGTGGGAGAGCTGGGTGCAGCTTGCAGTTTGTGTATAACGAGGGCATATACTGTTTTTTGCCACTGAACCATATACACACACAGAGAGAACAGAAAAATCAGCACAAAATAACCACTTAAGGTTTTTGTATTACATTGCATTTTGGATAGTTTCTTTATTTCTGCCTTTACAGCATGCTTTGTTAATCTCTTTACATGTATTTCCAACAGGCCATAGCAGAGCTACATATGTCTACTTTAAAAATAATTTTAAAAACGCAAACAGAAAAATGAGCAAAGCAAAAGGTTTATAACTTTACCAATGAATAACTGAGGCTTCACATAAGTGGAGCAAAGCCGCGCTCATTCCCCGCCGCGTCGCTCCATGCTCAGGCTGTGCAGGTACAAGCCCAGGCGGAGCCGGCGCCGTGGCAGCCCGGGCAGGGGCTGCTCCCCCTCGGCTCCCGCAGCTGCACCACCGCCTCCTCCGGCACCCACTGCCCCGCGCTGCCTGCAGGTCGCGGGGACCACGCGCTCAGCCGTCACCTTCAGAGGATACTGAGTGGTTTCGGCCAAAATCCAGCACAGCAGCAAACGCACCCGGCCCCGGTGCTGTAGCTGGCAGCCCTGGCGCCAGCCATGGGCCGGTCCTCATCCTAAGCCAACCCCAGAAGCCATTTGTACAGCACCTCCTCCCAGATTTCATGCTTGCGTCTTTTGTGTTATTTGCAGAGAAACACAGAAACTGTTTTACAACACCCCATCCCATCGAATGCAGGGCACGGGCCTCCCCTGACATCGCTGGCCAGCCTTCAAGTGAGCTTTGAGTCGGCCTGAAAAATCGCATGAAGCTGGAAGATGGGGGAAGGATTTGTGTTGCTATTTTTTTTTTTTTTGCAAGTAAGTTAAACACCTTCCAACTGAAGACTGACACGCGACCAGGTTGAAGCCATGCTGGGTATCTCAGGGTCACCACCTCTCTCCGGCTGGCGGGGCAGCAGGAGAACCACTTAAGCCAAAGCTGCATTGTTAAGGATTTTCTGAAGGGTTTTCTCTGTCCATCAGACACATTTGTGCATGTCAGGGGGAGCCGGCCGAGCCAAATTCATTATCAAAGACGTAATGGCCATTCCACTGCCTCCTCCTGGCTCGGTGACACTCCCCAACAGGGATGGCTACAACCGCATTGCCTTGATTAACACGTCATGTAAGTAGGCTCGCCTGCCTTTCTGTTTCAACTACCTGGCCACCTTCTCTGTCCTTTAACCTGTTTCTGCATTTCTCATTTCATTTCATCAAGACCTCACCAAGAAGCCCAGCTCTAACACCATTTAATTCTCCCTTTTGCAATAGCCCAAAGACTTGTTACTGGCATGGACTCAAGCTTTTCATAAGCTACAGCTTAAAAAGGAAAAATTAAGGCTGGATCTGACTCAAATACAAGTTTCATATTTTAACGTTTTATCACCTCAAAATATCATCCTCCTTTTAATTTCCTGAGTGATTCTTGTGCCCAGCTCACCAAATGCTAATACACGATTCCCACTCAGATTTCTCCCAAGTTTTTCTCATTTTTACTTCCATTTCAATAATAAGTATATGCTCAGAAGGAGCAGGAGCAGCAAACTGTAGGTTGGTACCTAATATGTCATCTCAAATAATGAGGATGTATACAAGAACAGGAAAAATTTCTGTAGTTGAATAGGAATCACCAGGTATACATGAAGCCAGCAAAAAATTATCTCTAATGTACTGGTAAATTATCTGGAGTCTGGCCAGATGCTCACATTTTTCAGTTCTCTGAACTCTACCAGGTTCTTCAGTCAAGGCCGCTGAAATCTGAATAGTTGCTTGCTTGGTAGGCTTATCATGTAATGATGCTTGGCAGGTTTAATTTTCTTCTTAAAAGCTCCGTATTATGGCAAAAGAAACACTACAGTGGTGACACAAGTTAATTGCCCAGTTATCAGACAATAAAGTGGTTCTACTGGTTGCTTTTCAAAGGTGTTAAGGGCACTTTCAACCTCACAACAGTCCAGCAGCAGCAGGTCTCTACTGCTCGAGGCTCACGCCGGCACTACTTCATTACGATCCATAATGCAGCTTTAGAGGCAGGACCCGTAACTCCGGAGCTGTCGTCCCAGCTGACGCAGCTGCCTGCTCGGGCAAGCTTGGCGATGTCTCCAACCCAGAGTTGGATCCGTGGTATGGCCCATTCTCCCCAAAGCTGTTTGCCACACACATCCCCGAGTGGGCATCAGCTGCCCTGGGCTCACTGCACGGAAAGAAGTTAAGCAGAGCGGCTTCTGCAGTTTAACAAAAGTTTAAGCTTTTCTGTACTAGCAGAAGGAAGAGGAGGAGAGGGGGCACTGAACATCCACAACCACGTTTGCAAAATATTCAGCACCTTACAGACGCAGGTTGGTGTCTCTGCGCAAGTTGGGCACCTGACGTGCATGGCCGCTTGAGAACCCTCCAAGGACTGAGGTGCCTCTGAAAGCCTTCCCCGTGCCGTCCCGGGCCAGCAGGACCAACACCTTCCCGTGGCAGCTCAATTTGGGGTGTTATTCTTCAAACTTTTCCATCATAATCTACGTTTCCCTTTTGCAGCATGAGGCATTACTTCTCGTTCAGTTTGCACTGACTAATGAGAGTAATTGGTCCCTTTCCTCTTTATTATGTCCCTCTAAGTATTTGTAAGGAGTTATCATGGCTCCCTCCAGTCCTCTTTTCTCTTCACTTAAAGATTCCCAATTCATTTTAATCTGTCCTCCCTGACCCTCCCTCCCACTCCCACTTTATACATCAAATAACGGAGCCTAATTACTTTGCAGACATATCACATTAGGATAAGAAAATTAAGCAGGGGGGGGGGACAGCAAAGTGCGCTGAAAAAGCAATTGCTTGAATTCCCGACTGACCAAAAGCTTTCACCGTGGGCTGACCGCAGCTGAGGTTCAGCAGCTCAGCGCTGGGTGCAGGAGCTCTGCAGCAGTTTCCCATCTCCAGCAGGTCCCACCACACCAGCAGCTGAAGCCACGCCGGGCATCGCCGCGCTGCGCCAGGGCACACAGCACCAGGGGAGGTGCAGAGACGCGGACGGAGGCGCAGCATCCCCTCCTGCACTCTGTAACATTAAGACAGGGGTTAATTTGGATTTACAAAGTGAAAATGTCAAGCTTCATTTATATTCTGGCACCCAGCGCTAATTACCTTTCCCTTTTTTTAGCAACCATTCTTGTGTTCTGTTTCTTCACTTAAAGCTGATAATAAGCTGTCCGTCTATATAACCATTGTGCTGACACAAATCATGATGGATATGAAAAGCAATAAAAAGCAAATCTAATGAGACATTGCTCAGAATGAGACAAAAAAATTGAACCACGTTCTTTAATCATCAATGTGCAAAGCCAACCGGAATAAATCTGTTTCAAGGAGGCCTCATTTCTATTTAAATGTAAAATACACTGGAATGTTTTAAGAACCACAGAAAGCTATGGATTTCTGATAAAGTAGTAACCTTGTAATCCCAGCCAAAAAAAAGATAACAAACAAACAAATCCAACCCCCCCAGACACTGCAAAGAGGCCAATGGCGTCTCTTGCTTAGGTTTTTCAGAGTGAAATGCAGAAAACTGTAGATACAACACGGTCACTGAAAAGTTTAATCACTCATTTGCTCTGGAAGACAAGGACTCATAAAATTGCCACCACCATAAACCCCAGTAGAAAAAGCTTAATTTTGACATGATGCTGTTATAAATAAGAACACCATTGCATAAAATCAATGAGAGATCATGACCAGCTTGAAAGGTTTAGTCCTTTGCCCGCCCTCTGAAAAAAAAAACCAAACAAAAAAATAAAAAGTATTTCCAACCAGAAGCAAAGCAAGAAGAGGATGAGGAAACATCACTGTCATCCACATGTGACCCCAGGCAGATCCTGAACCCCACAATCTGCAAAATGGAAAGCTCAGCCCCTTCCTCAATAGGAATGCAGGACCCAGCTCAGTGGTGTGAAGGACGTCACCGGAGCCGTGGAGCAGTCGTGCAGGGACACGGCACCACGTCTGCTTGGGCAAGACTTGTAAACGGCTTGGAGCAGACACTGGGGAAAGCTGTTAGAGGCTGTGTGGTTGCAGACCTGAAATTATCCCATCTCTGTTGTTGGGCTGACATCCATGCGATCGCACGAGCCTGCTAGCTGCCAAGCCAGGCAGCCGAGGTGCCCAGGCACCCCGAGGGCACGCAGCATCCCAAGAGCACGCAGCATCCCAAGAGCACGCAGCATCCCGAGGGCACGTGGCGTCCCGAGGGCACTATCCCACCGGCTCCAGCGCCTGAAGCTGTGCTTGGACAAGAGGCCAGGGGATCCAAGAAGGAGGCAACAAGCAGTCCTGGGGACTTGCAGGAACGCAGAAGGTCTCATGCTTCTTCGAGGTACAACTCATAAGAAAGTTAAACCACTCCCAATTTTGCCTGTTGGGCCCGGACTTGACAGTTATTTTCTTTTCTGACTGCCACACAACATAATCCTGCATGATTTGCACAGGCCGGTCAGATATCTCCAGCCTTGCAGGAGAAAGAAGTGGGCTGGGAGAGGGACGTCGTGTCTCGGTCCCTCGCAAGCCTGTAGCTCTGTGTGCACGTCAGAGAGGCGGCAGCGCCCACTGAAGTCTGCAATCATCGCGGTTTTCCCGCTGTTCTTGCGCAGCAGCTCCGACACCTACCACAGACACTGCAGAAAACGGGGTATTAAAAACGCCCCAGAAGGACAGACAGACTCATCTGGTACACTCCAGGTTTCATCCTGACGAGCTAGCCAAGAATCTTTTCTTCTTATCTATGCAGAATCAGCTTCTAGGCAATATTTTTTCCCTCCTCCCTTTCGCCCCGCCAGTAGTCATATTTTCCTACATTTTACTTTGAAGCTATATCTCTAATTGCACCCATTGCAGAGTAAAACATAATGGCTGGCTATAACACCCAGCTCCACTGTAATGATCCAAATGTTTCAGAGCAATATTCCAAATGCTGTGATTCTGAAGGGAGCTCTAGATCGGGAAGAATTATGAAATTTAGAGTAATAATGCCAACCTTTGAGAAGAAAGAGTCAATTATACAGCTCAAGGGTACCTAAAAATAAATCAAGGTGCCAAACTGTCTGCTGTTTGCTTCTTCCCCCTTTCCTCCCCACTGATCTCAAATCAGTTTCAAAGCACTTGTCACCCCTTTGCATGGGCTGGGTAGGACGGCGATTGTCCCCTGCCCTGCAGTTTCTCATCCCTGTCTGCCCTGTTGGCCAAGCGTTGTTTGCAACGTGTTGTTGCTGCAAGCTGTTGGGTTTTATTCATGTTATCACTCTCTACTGCACACTGATGCAGATCAGGGTGTACAACTACTCAGGTCAAAGCTGCATAGGGGAATACAATTAGGGATAACTTTTGGGTTAACTCCTAGAAAAGGGTTCGGCTCCTGTAAAGGGCTGGAGCTGAGCAGAGGAGCCGCTTGCAGCAAAGAGCGAGCAGCTTCAGGCCATGAAACACAGCACAGCTCTTTCCTGAGCTCCAGCTACTGCGATCTCATGAACTATTGCACATATACTTCACAAATACAGACATAAACTGCAATAGACCCAACAGACACCCCTTCTGTCAGGCGGAGAGGTCTCCTGGAGCAGCACCCCAGGCTGTCGAAACACAAGGAAACCAGAACAATCTCCAGCCCCGTCCGTATGCTTTTGCACTGGGAAGGCGCCACAGAGCCCACATACTGCTTTACCTTCGCTAGCTCTGCATTACCTTCTACTGAATACACAACATGTGAGTGAACCAGTTCCTTCTCTCTGCCAAAAATGTGAGATTACCTTAAAAGCCTAAGACTTCAAAACAGAAATTCACTTGAGGGTCTTTACCTTCTGGACAGAGATTTCGGAACATACTCAGATCTCATCCCCCCCCTTCTTTATGCACTGATAAAATCATTAAGAAAAAGAAAACAGACTGCCAGTCCAGTGTCTTCAGGAAGTGAGGCATTAATAAGCATCAGATGTCGTAGAAACCTGCAGTGAGATTTTGGATAAATGGTGTGAAGAAGGTGAGACTATGAAGGTCTGTTCCTTATGCTCAGTACAACGGGAAAGGGGCACCCAGTTAAATCATCAGGCACTGTGTAATTAAACTGTGAGATGCATGACGGCCAGAAGGATAAATGGGTTCAAAAAGGGATTCAATTAATTCAGAGGAGAAACCTATCTGTGGCTATTAAGCCCCTTGGTCCCAATGCAACTTCTGGCTCAGGAAGTCTCTAATCTGCTAATTACTAGAAACTGGGAGGCTTATTTGTAGGCACGGATCACTTGGTATTTGTCCAGTTTCTGCTGGAGACAGCGTACCGGCTAGATGATTTTGGATGCTCCAATGTACCTAGCCTTTTGTTTGGGTCTTTTAAAATCATCTTACCAGACACTCCGTGGTGCTCACAGCATCCTTCATCCCTGCGGTGGCATTCACGGTGAACCGAGGGCCATGAGCTCCCCTGTGAGCGAAGCCCTCAAAGCCAGGGTCTGCACGGCGGGGGGTGTTCAGCCACAGAGGTTTATGGATCAGTTATTGTCAGTCTCGAAATTGCAGCGGCACGGTGAGCACTGCGAGCAACGCGTGAAGGGCAGCGAGGTCGCTTCAGCACACTGGCCCAGCAGCAGGAGTAGCGGTCACGGTTATCAGCCCTGTTACGGGAGCACAGCAACAACCAGCACACCACCCACCCGCGGCCTCACAAGGACCCTGCACAGCCTCACCTCTCTGCAAACACTGCCCGCAAACTGCCCGCCTCCACAGGTCCTGGGCTCTGTGGCACCAAGCCGTCCTGCCCGCAGGCAGACATCACACTTCCACAGAGCTGTCTCGCGATGTCTGCAAGTCCGAGGCGCTGAGCAACAGCACGTGCCGGAGGGGAGCAGCAGCAGCAGCGCGTTGGAGATGCTATGGGATCTTCCCAGGGCAAGCCCAGGACCCTACTTGCATGCCTAACGCCACCGGTGAACAACGAAGATAAACCCCTCCTGGATGCAATGGCCTGTGACTGCCTTGGGGGTCCGGACCACAACTAGATGCTCGGTGTGTCCCAGTTCAAATGGGAGAATTCACGGTTACCAGTAAAAAGCATGGCACTGCCTAGGCCTTTAGTCCCAGATAGACTCCAGCTCTATTCCAGCCTCAGAGCAGATCCCTGAGACCACAATCTCCTGTAAAAAACAACAGGACACTCATGCTACGGCTATTTTTAACTCCTGAATTGCAGCCTGTCTCTCGGCACGGCGTGTTCGCAGCAGGCCCCAGGAGCCCACGTCTCCCCAGGGGATATCGCTGCTCTCACCGCGGTCTGTCCGTGCCGCAGTGCCACGGCAGCTGTCCCGTCAAACACCCAGGAACGCTCCGGAAGATCCCAGCATCGTTTTGTGTTTCCACTTTCATATTCAGCTGCCCTTTAGGTTTTTGAGGGCTCTTTTTCCTTTCGTGTTTCTTAAATTATTTAGGTGCTATTTTATTATTGTAATAAAGTAATTGCACTGGCAGAAGCTGAACATTAACATTTGCAGTGTGGGTTGAGAAAAAAACACCATCTTTAAGCCTCCACACTGAAAATGATCTTCACCAATAAATGACAGTGGCACAGCAGAAGTTCCCCCTGCAACGCAAATCACTGCTTCTCCTTCAGGTCTTTTGAAGTTGAATGCCTCCACTGCAAACAACACTAACAAAAAGCAAAATCAAACATTTTTTCCCCAACTTGTGGTTTCAGATGTGTTTTTGTTTCCTTGTTTTATCTGCATGAACAGTTTGAATGGTTTTATAATTTGCCTGTGCTTCCATTTTATTATATCTGCCTTCCATCTGTTATTTTTACGGTTTATGTTACCATCTTCCTCTCACTAATGCCAGCAGCTCTACTGTAAAACCGATGTTGCATCCTAGAAACTTATCACCTCACTCAAAAAATATATCTTGTGCATGAGGGCATAAGAACTGCCTGGAGAAGAATGAATGGATCTTTTATTAATGGTTTTCTTGTAGGAAGAGCCCAGGCAATAGTTGTACTTGGTGCAAATACATCTTCTCTTCTCACTGCACTTTGCAAAAGTCCTGCTGATACAGAGCCCATTCACCCAATCTAGAGAAAAACCCAGTTACACGGGAGGGTTTATGCTTTACATAAGGGATGACACCACTTTCCGCACTTTTAGAGAGTAAACGCTTCACGTGGAGGAAAACCCCTCACCTTGTACAGCAGCCAGGGCACCGCACGCTGATTGCAGCGGGAATAGAAAGAGCACTCGAGAGTCGCCCAGCTCCTTCCCAGGTGCCATGCTGGGCTACCTGCAGCCTTGGCCTCATCCCGACAGGCAAAGACGCACCGGAGCAGAGAGCCGGTCCCTGGGCATCCTCCATGATCTGTCCAGGGCTGCAGAAGAGAGGGGAAAATGAAAAGCCAGCCCTTGGACTCCAAGGCCTGGCTTTAGTTGCAAGCGTCCCCAGCTCTCCGTCACTCTCAAACAATTATAAGTCAGGCAGTCACTATATCATAACATTCATCCTTGCTTCTAAGGATTTCAGTGGATCATTGTCCAGGGATCTTTCAACAAAACACTTTTTAATCAGACTTAATTCACCGAAGCTGCACTGTCTCACAATGTGACCTGTTGGGTCCTGCTGGGCAGGCGTCTCGGGTCCGCAGAGCCCGAGCGAGGGATGTGGAAGCCCAGTGGTCCGGCCACTGCTGCTGCGGCAGAACACGCACACCGATGCTGCCTTAGCATCAGGTGGAAGAAGCTATAACCATGCAAAATAAATATAGATTCCCCTAATATTGTCTGCAATACTAAATTCTCAACCTCAGATAGACAACAGTTAAGTCCCATACATGTTGTGGTCTTGGGCCAGTTAAAATTTTCACTTATTTGTGGCAACATACAGTTTTTCTCCTTGTTTTATAATTTTCCAAGCACAAGTATAATTGGCTCTGGCCCGCTACCAAGAGGTTTATTAAAAACGGCAAGGGATGAAACTAATGATTGTTAAGAAGATCTAATTCCAAGGATACCGAGTTGTTCATTACACATTTATGGCTACTAACCAGCGGCGCTCAAATAAAGGCCTGTGGATTTGTTTACCTTGCCAAGGCACTAAGATGCATCCAGTCACAAGAATTGAAAGATTGAGGCAGAAATCAATACGGAGCTACTAAACACCCTACTGCGCAGCTGGAAGAGACTAATTTGATGATGAACCTATGGGTCCAATAAAAATGTGCATAATTTAAAATGTATTAAAAACATAAGCTGCTAAAGCATCAATATTTAAACGCCATCCCCTGCAGTGTCACCACAGATTTTGCAGGAAGAGGAGATATTGTTGAACATGAAGGTGACAAAGACACAAGAATTGCCTGAAATACTTCTTTGGCCAAATTCCTGACATGGATTTGAATAAAACAGTCTCGAGGATAAATTTGGCCCCAGGTGTTCTCCCTCTCATTGTTAAGAACGACTGTGAAATGGGTTTCTAGTCTCCGTGCAGGTAAAGTGAAAGCCAGGCGAATGCACGGCGTTCACATTCAGCTGGAGCGGCTCCGCAGCAAGCGCTCGCTGCTCCCACCCCAGCCGCAGCCGCTGGACGTGCTCGCTCGGTGAGAGTTAGCTGGGTGCCTCTGCGTGCCGCTGGATGATGGTAGGTAGGAACTATCCTGAGGCAGGTCTTCCGACGATCCAGCTGCGGAGCCCGGGCAGAATATTAGGGTTTCAATACACTCAGTGGAGAGAGGCTGACCTGCCTGCTGGAACCTACCTTTTTCCATTGGATACCAAAGGAGCCTAAAGGTGAGGGATGCTCGAGCCACTTCAAGTAAACAAGTCACTACGAACACAATCTGGACTGAGCCACAAATGACTCAAAAACTCCTAAGCCCTGCTGATGATCAATGTGTGCAGCCAGTTCAAACGCTTGAGAGAATCGCAGGCTGCTTGAGAGAATGTTTTCAGCTGCCGATCCTAAATCATTTATCATTTGCTTTCCAGCATCGCTTCATGCCAAGTGCTTCAAAACACCAAGATTATTGGACAACGCAAAAGAAAATCTTCCGCATGGTCACATCAGGAGACATGTTATTGCTGAGGAGTGTGTTTAGGGACAGCAAGAGCCTGAGCACAAGCAGAACTCCACCTGCGATTTGGGGTGACGAGGCATGTTTGCTTCTGAGGAGGCTGATTTGCAAAGGACAGAGCTCCATGGCATGCAGAGGACTAAGGCTCCCAGCTTAAAACTGCCAGCTCCAAAGAAACCGGCCGTGGAAGGCATGCACTCGGCAGCTCCCCGCAGCACAGCGCCCCGAGACAGCTCTCCTCCCCGTCCTCCCCCGAGACCCAGCAGACCGAGTAACAAAGCTCCCGGAGAAGCGGCTGCGTGAGAAAGCTCGCTGAGGGCCTGCCCCGTGACGGCAAGGGCTCTGCTCCCAGCCTGCCGACGACCCCGGGCCAAAGCACTCACACACCGAGCAGTTGTGCTACACTGGCTAATTTGCACTTTAACTAGCTTACTGTTAAAAAGATCCTTGCATTAGTTAATCCAGAGGCCATCTGCTGCGGATAATGCAGTTATTGCTAAGAATCTACCTATCTGTGTTGTACTAGGCACGCACGTGGCGAATCTCAATCATTTTAACTTAGACACTCTATTATACATACCATGAAATTTAACAAGGTATGTCCTATATGGGGCTGTAACATTGCAGCTGTGTGGACTAATTAGATAACACTCATTATTGTTCATTCAATTTGCGTTTGCAGATGCAGGGAGCTGAGTGCTGACTGCTCTCGAGGCTCTGATTGATTGCTCCCACTTTGCATTCATTAGGAAGGTGGCCTCAGCACAGTAGTTTTACAACATGTGTTTGCTACCACTTAACTGGATGTGCCAGTCAAATGCCTTGAACTGTGTCTCTTGATTAACAATATTTTGCAAATATGGCACAGTCTATTTTAGCAGCATGACAGGCGGATCGCGGAGCCGGCATGCCGGCGAGCGCCGCTCCCTGCAAAACCTTCCCCTTCCCGCACGCCGAGTGGGAAGAAATACAGCTGTGACAGTAAGGGCTGATGACAGCTTGCCAATACATCAGGTTCATAGGTGGCAGTGTCCATTGCTCATCTCCTCCACTCAGACGTGACTTACAGAAATAAATGGGCCTGTCAGAGGGTTTGACTTTGTCAGATGAATACCAAGCCCATAAAACTAGGGCAAATATGGTTCACATTGACCTCTGCATTTTTTCCCTAATGTTCGTTTGCAGCTACAGACCGGGGTTTGCTCTGCGCCGTCTCGCCTCCCCCTCCGCATCACCCTGCCCAGCACCAGGCAGCTGCCCCGGGTGGATCGGTGGGTTCAGGGGCTCATCTTCTCACCCAGCTTTCTGCAACAGCAAACCACAGCCCAGCAGCGCCTGGTGGTCCCAGTGCAGGGACCCCGAGCCCCTCTGGCTCCAGGGTCTCCCACCCTCCCCGGCTCGGCCCGTTGCAGCCAGTTGTACAGACAGACAGCAGCGCTGTGAGCACGGCGTGAGCGCACCCAGGAGCTCCGGCCCTTCCCAAATGAGGCTTTTCTTCAGATTGTGCTTTAAATCAGCCAGGCAATCAAAACCTGTTAAAGAATTGTAGGTGCTCCCATAGGGCTGAGATTGAAACGATGCCCGTCTGTAAATTATTCAAGATTAGATTGCATCTTGGCAAAGCCCATGGTCAAAATAATAAAGAAACAGTGCAAAAGGCAACTGATATTTGTGAAAAATAAGTATTGCCAGACTAACTCCGTGGCCAAGTTGAAAAGCAGACCAAGCAGCCAGACTGGAGCGTCTCTGAGCGCTGACTCCAGCCAAAGCAGTCGCCCTAAGTCCCGCAGCGGTGCTGGAGCTGCACCAGCCCACGTTCCAGCGCAGGCACCGCGCGTTACGAGTGGCCAGGACACGGCATGCGCCTCCCCTGCTCTCCTGGGAGGCTGTGCTGGAGACGCTCCGGGGCTCCCCGGGCTCGGGGTATCATTGACTCCGTGCATCGATTGAAGCTCTTACAGCTCTGCATGTCAACGAGCTCCGCGGCGCCAGGGCTGAATGTCAAAACAGCCTCAGCTCATGGTGGGCAAAGAGCAATCAATCTGTTATTATCCCTCAACTTCTCTTAAAAACATTTACTCCAGCTTCACTGACATTAATTTAGAGGGTAAAAGGAACTGGTTCAGAAGAGTTTCCTGCAGCCTGGGGGACATGGGTACCTGGATATCTCCAGGGAGATTCATCAACTCCTTTTGCTCAGCCCTGCTCTGGCGATTGTCCAGCGCTGGGCAGTGGGACCATCACAGCCCTCTCCCATTTGTCAGGCAAGCAAACTACACCGATGGTGGAGCATTTTACGGTGATGAATTTAGCACCCTGCTAAAGACGTGGGCTGGGATTCCCCGGCTCCGCTTTCACCACCCTAAGGTGAAGCTCACTGCCTCTGCTCCCTCTGCAGCAGAAGCCAGCGGTGACCGGCACCCCGGCCACCCGGGCATAGTCCTGCGCGCGTAGACGCTGTCCCCGGCGCTTTCCGCGTGAGGAGGACTCACAGTCTCAGCAGATCCAGCTGATGTTGCTGATGGACCCCAGCCAGGCCCAGGCGGTATGGGAACAGAGGCTGTCAAATCTTTGAAGAAACACGTCCCATTAACACCTTTCCATACGCTCCCTGTAACTGAAGGCTTTATTTCATGCTGTGTTGGCTGCAATGGCAAAGCCAAGTGAAAGAGCTCCCACCTTCCAACCACGTCCCCCTTCCCTACACGCGCTCTCTCGTGGGGCACACTGAACTGGGGGACAGAGGCAACACCGCACACAGCCATCCCCAAAGCGCCAGGCTTGGACAAACATCGCCCATCACCAACCTGCAAGCTCAGGAGCAACCTTTACTGCGTGGCAGCTCTTCCAACTGAGAAGCCCAGCCACAGGCATGACACAGAAGGCTCAGAAAGTTCCTTCCTTAAAGAATCGCCATCTCAGAAATAAAAAAAGGGGGAAGTCGGAGCAAGGCGAGATGGTGCTATTTGCTCAGAGCGAGTCTGAAGGCTGGAACGTGGATCCCACCACTGCCCACACCCGGTGAGCATCAGAGTACACTTACCCCTGCAGACCACTCCACTGCCAGCTCTAAAATTTAATCATCTTCCAACCCAAGTATTAACTGTCTGCTTAGTCAGTCAGACTTCCCAGCCCCAGGGGCCTCATGTTTTGTTTTTCATAATGCTGTAAAACAAAACCCAGGAAATAGCTTTTTCTTGCAATAACGAAGTCTCCACCAAACGAGGGAGCTGGGCATCCCGCTCGGCACCGTCTGTCACTGCAACGGATGATACCAGGGCACCTGCCAGCCCCACGCCGCCTCGCAAGAGGTATTGATCTGGCCGATTTCAAACCAAGTTGACAAAGCAACTGCCAGCCACAGTCTGATGGACGCCAAGCTTGGCCAGAGCAAAGAGGGAGAAGAGAGGACCCTTGCTGGTGGCCTGATGGGACAGTGGGGAAGCTTCAGCCCTCTGAAATGAACTGGGAGCTTACCAACAGAGTGGACGGACTAGGGACCAAAGTCATACATCCTGGGCTAACCAGCAAGGCTTCCATTTTGGGGCCATTTCTGGGAGAAATGCACATTAAGACCAAATAAATCTGCCCAGGCATCCTCCATTGCAGTCAGCACGAGGGTCCCAAGAAGACGCTCTCCATCCCCGCTCTGCGCCGGAGCTCCTGGCTCTGCAGAAGAGCAGCGCAGGGGGAGGTGTTGGGGGGCTGGATACTCCGCCCCACCGGCACACCCAGATAGCGATGCACGCGCTGCTGTGGAGGAGAACCACCGCTGCCAACAGGAGGACACTCAGTTTGCAGGGGAATCTCTCTATTGGCACATCCCCGTGACGTTCTACAGCCTGCTTCCCAGTCAGGGCGAGTGCACTGTGATGGCAAGATGATGCCATTCAGAGTTGAACTGATTTCAGGGGATTTTTTTTTTTCATTAAACTCAGTGTTGCTAGGCTGCTAACACAAGGCAGCTCTACTGCCATCGTGTTAGGCAGATGAACTGTCGCTTCAGCTCATTTCAGTGTGAAACACTGACACTTTTTCCCTTTTTGCATATGCAATACTCACTGGATAGTTCAGGTCTATGCATAACATATTTATTCAACAGTAATCGTTTCATTTCTGCAAAGGAAATATGTTCCACTATTCCTGCAGCTGACAGGCTCTGGCATAAGTTGGAAGCTGAGGCTCCAAAAGGAGGGAGAATATGTTTATGGGATGAACACAGCTGTTTGCAGTATTCCTCTGCCCTAGCAATTATTTTAATAGGAAGAATTCATAGAGGGTTATTTGGCTTCTGCACGGTGCGTGCTGTGTTCACAGTCACCAGTTAGGGTATCAGACAAGTGAACCTCCAAAGATATTTCTGTTCACGTAAAGCATTTTTTAAAAAGGAAGAGGGTTCAATTCTGCAGCCTGCTCACACACCAGAAAATACTTGGTCCCATGGGTAGCACAGAAATGGTAGAAAAACTGGTACATTTACATAATCTGCGTTATCGTAACATTGTTTATTAGCATTGCTGAACTGCCCCAGCCCTTCCCCCGGGGTATGAGAGATTGCTACCCAACGTAAAGATGCCGAGCAAGGTGAGCAAGACACATTCCTACAGAAAAGGTGAATTATCTGGCTCCATGCATTTTTACCCAAGCGGAAAAAAGGTGGGACCTCCCAAACGGGTTCACATTGCACTGTGATTTCTGCATGTGCCTTTTTTGCACTAAGTTGTAGAGCAGTTTCTGGAGGCAGAGTCTCAGGTCAGGCTTGCTCCAGTGGTGCAACAGGGATTGTTTGCTCCATTGCTGTATTTCAATGATAAACTGGAATCTATTTAAAATTCAGCAGCGCCTTGTGAATGTGCTGCTGCCTTGCCTCAGAAATAATCACTGTCAGGACAGTCCTCAGACAACACTGCTCACTAAATAAAAAAAAAAAAAACCAACAACAAAAAAATTCCTTACTGAAGGGGAAAGCTCCCCAGGGACTGGCAATATTTTAGCCTGCTTGTCATCCAAGGGTTTCTAAGTGGTTCAGAATCATTAATTAAGTCTCACGACATGCCTATAAGATGGAGGTTTAATGTTTACTTAGCAGTGGGTAGCTCTGGGGTCTGCAGGCTTGCGGAGTCACTAGGAGTGTGGGGGTTTGGATCAGGCGTTGTGAATCTCGGCGCATCAGCTGATGCCAGCACGAGAGAGAAGAACGTTCCTAAATGCCCACGAACCAGCCACCACCCATCACGGCTCTTGCCATAACCCAGGCACGAGGATGAAGCTGGTGCCGGTGGCTTTGCAGAGGAAGGTTTTGATCCCCAGGTCGGGAGATGCTCCGCTGCCACAGCTCTGCGTGCCACCCCTCTGCCAGCTCCGAGGTAGAGCAGATCCAGCAAACGCGCTGGCTCTGGCTGGCTTCCCTGTTGCTCGGCCAAGTCTGCGAGCAGCAGTATTCCCAAGCCCGCACTGTTTTGATTAGTACTGGCAAATGTCCGTGTCCTTCAATGAAAGCATCTTGCACAGCCATTGTGATTTGTTTCAGGTGGCTTAATGAGAAAATGAGTAAATCCCTGCCTGGATTTTTACTTTCAAATCAGCTCTTGAAAACATTACATATTTGAATTCTTTATAGCTTTAAAATGTTATACTCTTATTTTTCTATCCAGAAATGCACATGCTGTTTGTGCACAGGAAAGGTACTAGCAGTTGCTCCCACCAACAGGGTTTTATTCACAAACTTATGAGTATGTAAGGCTGCATATTCATTTGGAGGGATTCATTTAATAGACCTGCTTACCAGTGAAATCAAAGAGTGGCTGAATGGCTTTCACACGACGCAGCATTTGGCACGACTCAAGCCACGGCAGAAATGAACACCGGGATGATGCCCCAGTCGGACCAGAAGCTGTGTTGGGGAGGGAGGGAGGGAGGGATGGAAATCACCTTCCCCAAAGATCAGCCTCCTGATCAGCCCCAGCTCAGGGCTTCGATGGTAAACCATTAGTCTAATCCAGGAGGTGCGGATGCCCCCTGTGAAGTTTATTACTGTTGACATCTTAGTTAATAATGGTCTGTTTTGAAGAGACTGTCTCCGTCATTTCTACTAATTAATATGCTTGAGAAGTCCACCACTATGTGCAGAAATGGGGAAATGTCGTGCTTAGGGACATGGTTTAGAGGTGGACCTGGCAGTTAGGTTAATGGTTGGACTCGATCTCAGAGGTTTTTTCCAACCTTAATGATTCTATGAAATCAAATGACTACTCTTATTCAAAAATTGCCCCTCCACCCTCCAGTAACACACCTGAGGAAGACAGATGTGATTTCTTTTGCCATGGACTTTGCTAGGCAATCCCCAGGCGTAACCACCAGCAGCGTGTTCATCTGCAGAGAGAGCTGTCCGCTTTTCCACTTAGCACAGAATCTGTTTTGCAAAAGTCTAGTTCATTTGCACTATGTAGATAAAATCATCTATGCTTACCCCTCAGAGACTGCAAACCATTTCACAACCACATTCACAGGGAGCTTCTAATCTTCACAGGAAGAAAGGTCGCATTTTTAATAGGGAAAAGGCAATGAGCAAAACTCCAAAAAGACTTTACCCAAAACAGGACTTTTAGCTCACCATGCAATGGAGGACAACAGATGCAAACACACCCAAGCCTGTGATTATAAACTCTGGGTCACAGTCTGGATGTTCCTAAAAATCGCAATTTGTGCATGTCATGTTTAAAGAAGCTTAAAGAATCTGACAAGAATTGGATTATTTACTCTTCACATGCCTTGAAATTCTAAGCCTTTATGATCACATTTAACATAAAATAAAGTCTCACCTCAAGTCCAGACCCATTTTTGGATAAAGGCTGCATCCAGCTTTTGACTGTGCTTCATCTCTCCAAAAGCGTGGGCTTGGGAGGATTTGCAGACCACCTCCAAGATCAGGGGTTCGTGGTTTATAGCACTCTGAGTGCTGAGGAGCGATGCTGGCTGCCAGAGCTGTGCGGTTACCAAAGCGGTGGAAAGATCAGCACGGAGACTCGGATCCTCCCAGGTATCCAGATATGTTATTTCTAGTTGAAAGTAATGGGAATCAGTAGCCTAAACGAAAGTTAAATGCTTTAATACTTCTGTGGAAAAAGATGTAAGAGAGCAAAGCATGAGTAAATAACATCTGCCAAATCATGTTTCAGAAAGTTGGCCAGAAAAAAGAAAAACCTAACAAATATCCTGTAACTCACAAAGGGGAAAACAGATAACAGTTTGCTATCACCAAATAATGCTTCTTGCATACAGAAATGCCATCTTTTATCTAGATATTTAGATGAGAACAGAAGTTCAGTGATTTTTGTCAGTGCCATTAGTTTCTCTGGAGAGAATATTAGCGCGCTGCTACTGACAGTACATCAATAACGGGGGGATAAATTCTTCTGAAGCGTTAATTTTCTCGGCGTTGTGAAATCTAACTTATGCATCATCACTATACATCAGTCAGGCGTAATGTGAGCAGACACTGTAAACACCATGCTACAAATAAAACAATATAATTCAAGTGGAATCTGTTTCTGAAAGAGATTTACATTTGGTAACAGAGATGAGGTTTCAACAGTTTCCAAAAACAACACTGCAGCCTGACACAGCTGCGTGCTGCCGGTATCTGCCTTGTTCACAAACAGCTTTGCAATAAACACAGAGGAAAATAAGGGCCGGGTCTTCTCGGTAGGAATCGGCCCAGCCCTATGAATCCAGCAATCTAGTAATCACGGGAAAAGGAAAGGATGGAGCAAATGGGGAAAGTAAATGTAACGTAGTTATGATGGGTAGTTATATGCAGACTCACCCTTAGATGTGTTGAATGCAGTACCATGAGAAAAGGTCATTTTCTCTGCCTTTCCAGTCCAGGCTGGATTTTGATCTGCAGTCTGAATGCCCCAACCATTTGCACCTTGTGAATATTTAATTCCTACATAATTGCTTCAGTGGCAGTTTTCTCTTACCACACTTCTTCACCCTGTAATGAGGTGAAAGAAGGAAAGAGGAGCTCCTAGGTCACCCAGTCCGTATGCCTGTGACCACAGGACACGGGCTGCTCTTTGGGATCGTACAGCTGGATATTTGGCTCTCTAAAAAGAACTGTGTAAGAGACTGAGCAACTCTTTTCTTTTTATCTGCCTTCCCATGTGCTTACTTTACCCAGGCCATTGCTAGAAGTGGACAAATACTGCAAACAATTATGCACAAACATTCCTTGGAATTTTTTAATTAGTCTCGATCATTTTCTCACTCCTTTTATAGGGGTGACTCCTAGGGGTGACTCCTGTGACTTTATTCTACCAGCTCTGTTTACTATCAGATTATTCAGTGAAGCAGCAAATTGTACATGATTATTGGAGATTATTCACTGAGAGTAAAGTGGTAAATGAATTATTAATTCTCCTTATTAGCACTGTTGTCCTGTTGCCTGGAGGCCTCACTGAAATTAGGACCCCATTGCTTTAGGTGCTGTATAAGCAAATAAGGAGAGACAGTTCTTGCTCCCAAAATGCTTTCAGCCTAAAGAGGTGACACGGCGCAGGGGGAAAGGATGCGAAGAGACAAGATGACTTGCTCAGCATAGGATCCAGCCTCTCGGTGGCAGAGCTGAGAACAGGGCTATCCTCCAGCGCGCCTCCGGCAAGAGGAAACCTCAGGGTATGGTTTCTTCTCACCTCCCTTCGTGCTCTTACTGTTTCCTCAGGGTGGGCCAATCCTCCATAGGGAGGCGATGTCTCCCTTCACCCATTTGTGCATCCTTTTTAACAGAAATGTGCAGAGAGAGACAGGATTAGCAACCAGGGAAGGCTGTTCCTAAGGGCTGAGCGCACGAGCTGTGAACCAACCCCACAAGAGACCGGCTCGCGCTATGCTGAAGGCACACCTGCCTTCTCTGCTGGATGGAGGTCTCGGCTCCCACCTCCCAAAAACCTTTACGCTTTGTCTTGTGCCTCCATGCAGAATAGCTCCCCCAGCTTCTCAGCTGCTTTCTGTACCAGTCAGGTCACCCCCCACGTCCATTGCATCCTCTCGAAGTGAGGCAACGCTGCTCCTTCATGCAGAGCCTGTACCTTGAGCTCCTGGTGGCATTGCAGCTGAACCATAAAATCACCATTGTGAGACAAGGCATAGCCTCAAAAGACATTACTTCACCACTACTTTACTGTACTCCTCCAGCAGAGAAAGTTCCCTCAAATCCAACACCTTGTGACCAAAATACAGCTGAGTTTCTAGAGACAGATGTCCAGACCTGGGCTAAAGAGCATTCAAAGGTTTATCCCACCCCTTGGTGATGGGCTCCAGCACAGCACAATTACTCCTGCCATGTCCTATCGTTATGCCAGCCTGATTATTTCAGGAATATTCAGGCTTGGATAAATTCAAGTGCCTAAATGCAGATGAAATTCAAGAGGGTTCCCTCTGGGTGACAGCTGTACCTGGGGGAGGAGAGCACCTCGGCGGCGCATCGGGTGCTGGTAGGGCAGTTGCAGCTCCGTGGTTCTGGGTCCGTGGCACTTCTCATTCCCTGAAGGAAGGCAGGCAGCAGGCAAGTATTGACAGGACCAAACATGGTACAGTCACACTCTGTTCCTTCTTGAGGAATGCTGCATTAGCCGCTAATTTTATTTAAGTGCTTTCTAGTATAGTGTTGTTGAACTAAATCGAATCTGTCCACTGGCAAATGCCCTAGAAACAAAGCAACAAACCTGTGGGACCATTCATAAATTCAATCCATATTCCTCTAGTGAAGATGTGTTGAGAGACAGGTCTAGAAACTTCATTTAGATTGACAGGAGGAGACCTGATAAAAACAGAAGCGGAGGAACATGATCTCCAAACTACTGTCTCTTTCTCTGGGGAAGACATGTTACTAGCCCCCAGAAAAAAAATATTTTAATTCATAAATGTCTACAAATGCCCAAGTAGCAGACCCTTCCACTGCGGTTTTGTGAGCCTGCATTAGCATACTCTTCCTTCCAAATTTGTAACAAGCTCTCTGGTGAGTTTTGTTCTGCCTTTCATACCCATCATAAATGCCCTGGAAGCTAAGGAATTCACGTTTTAACCCCATTTAAAAATATCTTTTAGCCTAGAGCTACACCTAAGGCATAAATCAGCCCAATGAAATGCTGACATTGATTTTCCAGGTCGTCTGCGCTGCAAATGTGCAGGTATTGAGCACGTAACTTCTGCAGCCCGTACTGCAAAAGTGAACGCAGCCCATCGAAGGATGCAGGCAGGCAGCAGCTGCCCGAGCAGAGCCTGCGGTGGAGGCCTGATGCTCACCGTCATGCGGGTTCTCCTCACACAGAGCAGCAACGAGAAGGCACTGATCACCCATGGTATATTCTTATCGTTACATACAGTGCTGATTGATAGTAGTAATGATACTTTAATCAATATTAATAACATTTAATATGAGTACTAAAAGGCCCCATTATTTTTCCAGTGTAAAGAGCTAGGAGAAATAAATATCCTTTTCCACAATGTTTGCCGTTTACACTCAAAGCAAAAGGTAGATAAAAGTGGCCAGAAAAACCCAAGAAAAGAATAAGACAATATAACGAAAGAAAAGTTTTTATTCTGTTTTGAATTAACTTAGTGGTTTAGCTATTCCCCTACCATCTCCTGCCCCAGGCATCTGAACTATTTCTAGCTCTGTCATGGTCTTGCTGAACAGACGAGATGTTTTTAACCTTTCTGGGCAAAAGCTTTGTGCAATATGTGCAGTTCCTGCTGAGATAGACATAAATTCCATGCAGGATAAGCTTGCATATTTTAGGAGGCCTGGGTTTTAATATCACTATCTGCAAACATAAGAAATTACACTTTTCCACTCCCTAGGGGTAAGTTGTAGAAATGAAATAACGTATCTGTGCCATACGCAAGTATGTTCGAACTAGTACTGCCACTTAAGCTACATACATCCTTTGCTAATGGTCAAGTGGGGTTTTTCTAATGCTAATCTTCAAACAAAAATAAGAGTAGGTACTTGCTCCTTTACTGCAACCCTTAAATGGCTTGCTTCTGTGCCACAGACAGGTTTGGTTTCAAGTAAGATACTGCATCTTAAGGCATATACCTTAAATAGATGTTGGTGTACGTTTGGGCTAGGACAGCATTTTAAAGCCTGGATTCTGCACTGAAAAGATGTCCAGAGGTTTCCTCATTTATTCTGTCTGTTGAGTTGAAAGAATGCTTCACACTCCCCTGGAGAGCACATCATAGAATCACAGAATCCTAGAATGGTTTGGGTTGGAAGGGACCTTAAAGATCATCTGGTTCCAACCCCCCCACCATGGGCAGGGACACCTTCCACCAGACCAGGTTGCTCAAAGCCCCATCCAGCCTGGCCTTGAACACTGCCAGGGATGGGGCATCCACAGCTTCTCTGGGCAACCTGTGCCAGTGCCTCAGCACCCTCAGAGTGAAGAGCTTCGTCCCTATATCTAATCTAAATCTCCCCTCTTTCAGTTTAAAGCCATTACCCCTTGTCCTATCGCTATGTGCCCTTGTAAAAAGTCCCTCTCCGGCTTTCTTGTGGGCCCCCTTCAGGCACTGGAAGGCTGCTATAAGGTCTCCCCAGAGCCTTCTCTTCTCCAAGCTGAAGAACCCCAACTCTCTCAGCCTGTCCTCATAGGAGAAGGGCTCCCCAGCCCTCTGATCATCTTCATGGCCTCCTCTGGACTCACTCCAACAGGTCCATGTCCTCCTTATGTTGGGGGCCTCAGAGCTGAAAGCAGTGCTTCAGGTGGGGTCTCACAAGAGCAGAGTAGAAGGGGAGAATCACCTCCCTCAACCTGTTGGTCACGCTGCTTTTGACGCAGCCCAGGATATGGTTGGCTTTCTGGGTCACATTGAGTTTCTCATCACCCAACACCCCCAAGTCCTTCTCCTTAATCCATTCTCCGCCTTGCTGTATTTGTGCTTGGGATTTCCCTGAGCCATGTGCAGGACCTTACACTTGGCTTTGTTGAACTTCATGAGGTTCACGTGTGCCCACCTCTCCAGCCTGTCAAGGTCCCTCTGGATGGCAACCCTGCCCTCCAGCATGCCGACTGCATCACGCAGCTTGGTGTCATCAGCAAACTTGCTGAGGGTACACTCAGTCCCACTGTTCACATCACTGACAAAGCTGTTAAACAGCACTGGTCCCAATACCGACCCCTGAGGAACACCACTCATCACTGATGTCCACTTGGACATCGAGCCGTTGACCACAACGCTTTAAGTGCGACCATCCAACCAATTCCTTATCCACCAAGTGGTCCATCTGTCAAATCCATGTCTCTCCAATTTAGAGGCAAGGATGTCGTGCGGGACAGTATCAAATGCTTTGCACAAGTCCAGGTAGGTGACATCTGTTGCTCTTCCCTTATCCACCAACACTGTGACCCTGTCCTAGAAGACCACCAAATGTGTCAGGCACGATTTGCCTTTAGCCAACCCATGTTAGCTGTCACCAATCACATCCTTATTTTCCATGTGCCTTAGCATAGTTTCTAGGAGAATCTACTCCATGATCTTGCTGGGCACAGAGGTGAGGCTGCCTGGCATGTAGTTCCCTGGGTCTTCCTTTTTTCCCTTTTTAAAGCCTCCTCCATGAGGAGCAGGACTTGTGAACACGAGGCTGCTCCTATCTGTCTATAGAGGGCCTCATCCACATAGTCTTCCTGGTCAGGTGGCCTGTAGCAGACTCCCACTATAATGTCACTTGTCCCTGCCCTCCCTCTAATCCTGACCCATAAGCTCTTGATGGGCTCCTCATCCATCCCGGGTGGAGCTCCATGCACTCCAGCTGGTCTCTGACATGGAGGGTGACAGCCCCTCCTCATCTCCCCCACCTGTCCTTCCCCAAGAAGGGGACCCTGTACCCTTCCATGCCAACACTCCAGTCACAGGAGCCATCCCACCACATCTCCATGTGCCGATAAGATCATAGCCCTGTACCCCTTATTCAACACTCCTACAATGACAAAACACAAGTGACCACTCTCAATATTTCTGTCCCTAAGCAACACCTCTGTGGTCATTTTATTTCATTAGCATTTTCTGATCTTTGGCAAAGAGGGTTTTTTGAACCTCACCTCCAACATCCAAGTCAGGAACCTGAAATGCAGATGCTGAAGCTGCTGGTGAGAAGAGAGCAAAAACCCCACAGAGGAACAGCTTCTCCACTCCTACACGGACTGCAGTTTGCAAAATGTGATCAATATGATGTATAACTGTGGAAACCCCCCCCAAACAAATAAAACAAGAAAGGCACTGTAGAATACGTTGGGGCAGGAAAATGAATGATCTCTCTGTCAACTATTTAAAAGCAATCCAGTAATGTGAACAATCAGAAGTGAAGAAAAATCAATACGCTTCTCATGGTGCAGAAATGGAAAACAAGCTGGATTTTACTCCTGCAAAATCCATGCAAAAAAAAAAAGCCCAACAGATTAATTCTGCTTGTCAGTAAATGTGGTCACTTCTTCAGGAACAGAACCACCTCTGGAAAAGCACTCTCTTTAGACGCAATACTGTGGTTGCTGACATCCATTATAAAATCCCCACTGGTGTCAGTGGTACACCATTGAGTCTTTACACAGTATTTATGAACAGTTATGTCCTATTGCCAACACATCTAATTTGTTCAATAAAAAAATCCACCAGGAAGACCTCAAGCAAAGCAAACAGAGGGAGAGCCATGCCAAATTCAGCCCAATCTCTGCTTCTCCGCTTGGTTTCCAGAAAGTGCAGTAGAGCAAAGAAAAGCCATCCTATCCCTGTTAGAGAAAACGGACAATTAGAGGCACGATTGGAGTGTCCCAAAGCGGCCGTTTCTATACTCCAAATCACAGCCAACTTCTGACTTCAGGTAACAGAGGGGAAATGGCATCAGGAGGTTAAAGGAAGAAATTTCTGTAGCAACTCAGGAGGTGGGGGGGTCCTTCCCAGAAAGAGGTTGATGGAAACTGTGTGGGGGTGTTGCAACGTGGGGGAGAATCAAAGGGGAGATGGATTAGTGGACAGAGCGTAATGTAGCAGTACAACTTATCACACTGCCCAGCACTTTGCAGAGCTGCACAATTTGTCTCACCGGTCTCGGTACTCTGCATGCACAGAAAGACAAATCTGTTAGTTTTCCTTTCCAAACTTTCCTCTCCTGTTGGACATATGAAATATAGCCAGAAAGATCCTGGAAATTAAAGACCGTGGCACTGGCTGTAAGGCAATGAGAACTGCCAGACATTTAGTCAGCTCTTGAGTCTTAGCCAAACCTTTGTTTGTCATTATTGGAAGTACACAATTATTCGGTGATCTTCTCTCAGTATCTTTCAGTGGCAAACGCAATGGCCAGCTCCACCTAGCATGGGGCAGTCCTGCGTTTGGTTCCTCTGGTCTTCTAAACATCGCCATAGGTAAGTCAGCCTCAAAAGCAGAAGTCAGGAAACCTCGATGTTTAACAACTCGGGTTATATTCTAGCTTGGACATCTAACCCAGGCAGTGCACATGTCAAGTCTAAAAAGGGCAGGCAACCTCCATCAACAGAAGGGACCAGCAGAGGACGGCGAGTGCTGCTGGCAGACACACCAATTGTCCCCTCGGCTGCTCCTCTGCCTCTTCAGTGCCCCCGGGGGACCAAGGCACCCTTAGCAGGGCTGCAGGTAGAACTACCACCATGAGCAGTAGGCAGCCCAGCTGCACCACAGCATTATCTTGTTCTCCAGAGTCTCAGCTCTCACTAATAATGAGTCACTGGTTGCTAAAGTGGAAGAAGAAAACTCCCCCAAAAGGCCCATTTTGTCTTCAACACACAGTACAAATGCGCAGGGCACCTGGATGCAGGCAGGACGCTCTCGCTATGGGCACAGTATGACTCCTACGTGGAAAATTATGAAGCCGTGAGGATCTTAACTACAAAAAATACCTAGTTTTTGCATGAAATATGTTCCCTAAATCTATTCTTACGATGCAACTGCTTTCCCCCCCCAATCACCCTTCATTTTTGCTGAGCTGCTTAGGGGATTAACCTCTAAAACAAACTCTTCAGAAAAACCAAAGTTCACATGAATCTATCACCAGTCTTCTTCCAAACTGGGGCAGGGAGGGAAGCTTCACAAAACTGCTAAGAGTTCTGCTCAGTTAATTGGCAGACAATGAAGACAAATGCAAGGGGAGAAGGCTCTGAAAGGCTGTTTGAAAAAAAAAAAAAAAAAAAAAAAAACAACACCACAACTGAACACATACCAGAGCCATACCCTCGCTTAGGATGGTGCTGCCATCAGTAGCCCCTGCAGTCCCTCTGATGGGAGTTCACGTCTCCAGAGCACAATCAGAGAGGCCCCCTTGGACCTCTTGGCTTAAGCAAAGGCTCCAGGTCTCCCCTGGTAGAAGCTGGGTGGAGGCACAGGGTCCTCCTGGTCACCACCATGCAGCGGGAGGGGACCTCCGCGGGCGGTGGGGACACCTGCACCCCCTCCAGCAGCACTTGGCAGGGCAAACACTGAGGCCCTGCAGCATCCCTGTGTGTAACATGGAAAAGGAGGTAACGCTGGAAGAGTTTCAAGCAAGCCTAAATTGTTTCTTCTAATTAGGACAAAAATTCTTTGAAATTATAGCATTTGGTACAGTTGTAAAGGAAACTTTAGTAACACTGCGAAAACAAACCTGCCTTTTTCAGCTTGCTGCACGCTGTTGCTGCTGAACCTTTCCTAATAACAGCTGTTCAGTTTCTGAGAAGTTGCTCTTACGATGTGCGATTTTTTGAGGTCTCTTGCAGCATCTCCATCATTGCAAAAGAAAGATCTTGCCATTTTAGTCAAGCATGTGAGCTCTAAGCTCCTACAACTAAAATGATTTATTTTTATTTTAACTTCAGCATCTACATTCCATGGTGCACTTCAATTTTATTTTTTGAGTACAGAGCAATGGCAGGAGGCCAGCGAAGCCCTTCTCTGCCGAGGCAATGCTGCCGCTCTGTGGCTCCCAGCCCGAATCAGCCTCCGCCTGCACATCACCGGGACCCCGAGGCCTGTGTCCGCTTTCAAATGAAGCACTTCATCCTTATCCCCTTTGCATCACTCCTACTGTCCACATAGTTTAGGTCAGCTTGAAAGAGCCTTTCGTCCTCCGTTACAGTAAGCTGGATTCAGGTCCTGCACGTTAGCTGGATGTGCGATTATGAAATGAATGTTCATCCCAAAGGATGCACGCAGTAAGGAGGAGAGAGCTCTTGGTGGCACAGCCAGGGACACCAATGCACTCAGGACACTATTAACCCAAATGCGGCCACCCAGCTCAGCAAACAGCAGCTCCTTGTTCGTACTAAGAGGAATTGGGAAGAAGATGGCACTTGTCAACTCTAAGTGTAAAGCACAGTGCTGAACGGGCCAGGCAAATTCTTTATCACTGGGAGCTTTTCACTCAAGCTGGTCTTTCCACACACATCTTCTACTCCCCCGAAAACACTTAAATTCAGTTTAATGCAGGAATAAAAATCTCTGCCCTCTGTTCCAAGCAGATCAGCTTCTCAGAGCAACTGCTCCAGGCCTTTAAGGATCCATGGCCCATCACCCAAGGCACCACGCGCACCTGCAGCAGGACCCAGACTGATGGTACCCACAGGTCATGGTAACAGATCTGCTCTCGTTTGCTCTTTGCCCAGCAGAGGCATTTTCCCACACAGTCTGCATGAGCTGCAGCTCGCAGACCCCATCCTTCACAACCACTGCAGCAAAACATCTCTTTTTCTTTCAGTAATCCAGAGAGGCTTTGGGGTTGTTGGTAGGTTTCCTTCAGGCAACCCGAAATGAAAACCTGCTTGCACTGACGGGCTACAGATCAAGTCAGACAAGCCTTGCAATCAGCCAAGAGTTACAGTGGCCACCCCAGCTCGTACGGCAATAATCCGCACGGACACAGGCAAAGCACTGCCAAGCGCCAAAAGATTTGAGTACAAGTTTCAGAGACTTTTGACAAGTGTTTTAGATTTCCCTTCCTCATTCCTCCCCTTTTCTTTTTATAGTTCAGCTTCTTCACCGTCTCCTATCTTCAAGCATTCAAGTAGCAAATTGAGATTAGAGACAAGACATCTGAACAAACAGCTTCTCCTGCCTTCTGAAATAAACTCTAAAGCTCTTGAAAGTAGCTCTGAATACATTGTTTTAAGGCAGTGCATGCTAAGGGATAAACTACAGCAGTGCCATTTAAGGCACTTTTGATCAAGTTTGACAATTTTTTAATATGGATCAAGTCATGCAAGTGCTTTTGCAAACACTATGGCTTGTCTCCAGCCACGCGCAGGAGAGCAGGAATTACTCCTTCACTCTTCCCTTCGGCAAGAGAAGAGAGGAGGAATATGCATCAAGAGCATCACCTCCGTGGTGACAGCAGGGAAGCGACAGGCATTTTCCTAGAAAACGTTGGGTTGCGTCAGAACCAGCGCGGGAAATGAAGCAGCTGCAGAAAAACCTTTCCAATTATTCAGCTGGAACAAAGTCAAAAGCGATGTTTCTAAACCAACAGGCAGCAACAGGATCTTCCCTGGAAATGTAGATAAAACACTATCTGCTGTGGGCTGGCTGTGCCATAAGCAGTCAAGACCCGAGTCTGTTTTAAAGCAAAGGGCATTTGTCCTTCAGCTAATGACACCAGCAGAAAGTACTGTGCCATGTCCACAAGCGTGCAATTTCCAAACCCACTCTGCTGCCCGACGTCTGCCTCGCCATACATCCCCATCCTAATGGTATGCTGAAGCAGCAGAGACAGCAAAAATGGCAACACCATTTCCAGGAACAGAGCCAAACTCGTTAAACTAATAAAGTAATGTACAAGGCATAATGACGGCTTTTTCTGCGTATGGCACCAAACTGCATAACAACTCATCTAAAAACTGCCCTGCTTAGTACCTGTAGCGATGCAGAGTTACGGTGCTGGAAACCTCACTGCAATTATTAAAGCTGAAAAATTCTACAGCTAAGTATAGCTGCTGGTGTACTCTTGTTATCCAGCATTATAACAACAAGAAAGCTATTATTTATCTCTTTCCCTTGCATTGCTTAAACTACTCATTGTATTGTCATTTCTAATTTTGTAGGAGCTTTCTGCAGAAGGAGCCCTGTCTCATACCTAGAAAGTATAATGCATATGAAAAGCACTGTTTAAATAAGACAACTGATGCATGGCAAGAGAGACATCAAATTATCACTTAAATGTTGCTTATGCAAACACATCAGCAGGTACCAATCAACTGCAGTCACTTCTGCATGTGCCTTGTTATCCTGAACTTTCTGGGCTATGACAATTTCCATTAGATGCTAATTCATCTGTGGAGCTCAGACACATTTTTAATATGTTCTGTGATAACTTCCATTAGCCTTTGTAGTTTGTTCAAAAGCTCTGTGGGTAGAGGCTGGAAAGCAAGCCTCCATTCCACTGAACTAGCCAACTATGCTGCTGTTGGGGATGGGACCCAGCGCACGTACGGCGCGTCTCAAGAATTCCCTCCCAAGTCAGTACAAGTCACCTTGCAAATTAATCCTCCGCAAGAGGCTGAACAGGACCCTTAATAACCGAGAAAGAGGGAACACTCATTTTTTTGAAGGTGAGAATAACCCTCTACCAAGAGGTTACTCAAATGCAAGCCTGTTTTCTAAAAGCCAGCAGAAGATTACGCTTTCATTCCTGTATTTCCAGTGCCACCTTCTGTACAGAAGAGGAAACCTCTGAGTTTCAGGAGCTCCAGGGAATGAAACTGGAAAATTCTTCCCCACCCACCTGGGAACACAGTCACTGCTGAAGTTAAATACCGAAAGATTTACATTTTCAGTAGCTCAACAGCATATTGAGTTGTGTGCTTAAAACACCCACATGTGCCAAAAACTTCTAATTTTACAAAGAAAGTACATCAGCTTCGCTTTGTGTTTTCCGTAAATTCGTACAGCTTCTGGGATGACATGTAATGGATGAGAGAAACATCTGTTATTATCAAAAAATCAAACTGAAGTATAAATCTGGCTGTAAATATCAAAATCTCTTGTTAAATGAATTCACGGGACCATACTTAAGGTATGTGAACAGGGATAGTTTTTTCTTCTCTGTCATCCCGAGTCTTTCCCCAGGGAAAGGTTTGAAGTGATTTTCAGTTCCATTAGACCGTGCACTGCCTGTGCTTGGGAAACGCACATCTCGCCCTCAAATACTCGACTTTATCCGATAGCAGGTACAAATGACTGCTGTAAACATTTGCTCTGAATAGTTTTTCGTATTGTATCTAGAGTTCACAGGCATAAAAAAAGAAATCCCTAAATTGGATTTTCTTGTCCCTAGTTCCGAATTTAAATATTAAGGCCAAACCTGCTTTCATTAGCAGCTGCCTTGATTGCATCTTAAGCCACACAAAGCCACCCATCAGAGCTGGATCCAGACCAGTGACCAAGCAGAGCTGCCCGGGTGCCCCATCATTGGCGGTGTTCAAAGTCAGGTTGGAGAGGGCTTTGAGCAACCCGATGCAGTGAACGATGCCCCTGCCCATGGCAGGGGGCTGGAGTAGATGATCCTTCAAGTTCCCTTCCAACCCAAACCATTCTGTGATTTTAATTTTTCATTCTACTTTCCAACAGTGGCTAGAAAATTACTTGATAAATTACATTTAGGAGGTTTTCCAACGAGTACTATTCAGCATGATTATCTGGTACACACAGACTTTCATTAAAGAGACAGACAAGGTCTCATCAGCTTCCCTGACAGATGTACCGCACTGTTCTGCCAGACCCAGTAAGTTCTGAAGATGACTCGGAGCGGCCTTAAAACAACCACTTTTAATTAGGGTTGGAGTGACACAGTTCACCCATGGGTGGCAACAGGGCTGCAAGCATCACCAGCGAGCGCCCCAGGACCGCGCTGAGCACCCTGGCAGGGCAGACCCACTGCGGGCGCACAGTGCCAGGGCGCTTGCTGCGGGCAGCCCCAGCTGCTCCCCAGGGGAGCGCGCAGGGCAGCATCACCTTGGGCATCTCTGACAGAGTTTTGTCTAATTAAGACGAAGCCAGTGTAGCAGGGAAGACGAAAGGGCTCCGATTTTCCCCAGCCACACACAAACACCTGATCCCTGCTCCCTCCCCACTCTGCGGAGCACAGTTGAGGCAGGGCAGCTGGTTCTACTCCAGGTTCTGCAGCTAATTGTGAGTCCCAAATTTCACTTGTTTAGGTCAGTGATTTTCAAACCAGGAGAGGCAGAATGTCAGCGTGGTGCCTTATGGTTGGCTGTGGGTTTGCAATCGTCAGCTGGAAGCCTGGAGGGCTGACAGCTGCTCCTTGCTGCTGCGTTTGTGCCCCACTTAAGTCCTCCATGTGAAGTTTTAGGTGTGATTTTGTGCTGTGCTTGTAGCATCAAAGGCTGCTTCATGTTTGCAGATGCTCCTGTAACTGCATGATCAAATTTTTCTCCTCTGTGATCAGAACTAGAGGCCCATGACACACTGAGCATACCTGGAAGAAGCAGAGAAGATGCCTGGGCAGTAAAAGTCCTCAATCGTCTTTCCGTGAATCCAGTCCTCCGAGCAGGTAAGCAGCCAAGCAAAAGCCACTGTGTTCTCAGCTCTGCCTTTGATATGCAATTCATTCCCAAAAGCAAGGAAGGTACTCTGTTCTTAGTTCTGTGGAAAGCTGGAACTGAATGAATTCAAAACCCCAAGCAAACCACTAATGCCTTGTAAAGCGCAGGGAAGGAAAGATCACTTCCAGGTAAGAAAATTACTCGAGCCTATAGACAGTTGCATGTCCAAAGAAAATATCTTAATTCAGTAAGTAATCTAGTAATAAACCTCTAGGATATAAATGCTGTAATGATTATTTATATTTTCATCTTATGCCTGGATTCATGCTTGATTGGATTCTCTGCAGTTCATAAGAAAAGGAGCCGAGTTTCAAAGTGCCACTCATCATGTGTATCTGTCTATAGACAGAGCCTAGAAAATTAGGATCTTGATTGGAGCATCTCAAGTTCAAAATTATATGGAATAAGGCTGAGCTGGAAAATTGTGTACACAGCATACCATAATTACATCTACTGCTGGAATAAATTATGGCGAGTGTCTTAAATATTCTAGGGCTGAACTGAAGAAGGTTCTTCAGCTAAAGCTAGCAGAGCTTCATGTCCAGAAAACATAGCCCCAAACTAGAGACCAGACAGATCTCAGCGGCCTCTTGGGAAAAGGATCTTGGGAAAAGCAATATTTGGGTTTGTATTTCACCTGATGAGTAAGACTCCAATCAATTGAATGCTCTCAAGCATTTTATTTAAGTATTTGGTCCATCTCAGCTATAAAAGTGAATAATTTGGCTCAATTGCTGTCCCCCAAATCCTCAGAAACCTGGATTTAGGTGCCTATTTTCACAATACTCACAGTTTGTTTAAACTATAAGACTGAAGCAATTCTGGCTGAGAAGTCTGTTTTGAGTTTTTTTCCAGTTGCCTGGAGAATTTGAGTTTCCCTCCCACCAGGTTTGAGAGTCCACATTCTTTGGGCAACTTCCCAAAGTCTGGCTGGAATATTCAACCGTTAGTTCCCAGCTTGCCCATCTGCTAGGTCTAGAAAAGATTTCTGTACCTTCAAAATGTACGTCTAAACTGCTTGTTTCTCTAACTCTCAACATTGTCTCACGCTATTTAATTTTAAAGCTTAACTTTTTAAACCTCTCAGGGTTGATACTGCTCTGTATATGAGGAACTGGCAAGAATTTTGCACTACACAATAATTGTCTTGTGTCTTAGCAGATAAGCTTTACTTGCTGTACCGTGCCAGCTGCTCTCTGGAGAGTGGACGGTGGCGCGGCTACCGCAGGCACATCAGCCCTGGCTGGGAAACGGTGACGTGGTGGGGTCTCTGGGTTCCTCCCACCCCTCCCAGCTCAGTTAGGAGACGGCAGCTGGCTTCAAATGTCCTCTTGTAACTGGAACCTCAACCATGAGAAAATTGTTCTCTTTCAGCAGCTTTTCCTGCATTGCTCTTCACATCATTATTCTTCCCTTTCAACTCTTGGAACAAACATTATTTTAAAATTATATTCATTAAAGGGTTATATTTTAATGAAAGGACAGTATTTGAGTTTTAAGTTTAAATTAAAAAAAAAGCATTTCCTGACATAACTGGCCTGTTGTGAGCTAAATGGATTCTTTACATGTGTAGGGCACTGGCTACACAATTTTTCTGCTATTAGTAAGCTCTATTTTGTTACCCTTTCAAGATCAACCACTATGTTTTTAAAATAACTTGTGTGTGCATGGCCATGTCTTTCAGGACTCGTGGGGAACACAAATGGAGTCGCTACAGCGGGCCCAAGTTTCAGGAGAAGCAGGCAACTTCCCTGCATGTTTGAGACGCACAAGATCCATCCCCTGTCAAAAGAATGTGAGGTCATCAGGCTGAACGTGAGGTCATCAGGCTGAACGTGAGGTCATCAGGCTGAACATGAGGTCATCAGGCTGAACGTGAGGTCATCAGGCTGAACGTGAGGTCATCAGGCTGAACGTGAGGTCATCAGGCTGAACAGAGCTGGATCAAAAGATGGTCAAAGGTCTCAGCCAAAAAACCTTCCTCCAGACAATATTCCTTCATTTATTGTACAAGGCGAGTTATTTGCTCAAGTCAAGTGAGCAAGTCTTGCTCCTCGTCAACATGAGGAGTCACAGACAGCCTCCTGCAAGAAGGGCAACAGATCTTGTACCCAGCACCCACCAGCTGCCCACCACTGCTGGCAGCTGAAGTGCTGAAGAATAGCAGAGGTGCCCCTCTGCTCCTTTTTGCAGGGACTAGGGCTGGTCTCAGTTTCGATGCCCCACCTGAGGTGGTGCTCATTGCATCCACGGTGGTAAAAAAGCCATTGATGCTGTGGAAGACTCAGAAGAGACGTTTGCCTCTTGGAGTATTTTTGCCCTTAGATTCACTGTGCTTTGTGTACTAAAGATAAGGAAAAAAAAAATCAGCATTTCAAAACTCAGTGCCTGGCCAGATTTCACATTCCTGGGAAGATTTTTCCTCGGACTTAAGGACATCACCTTGTGAGAGCCTGATTTTGGGTGACACACAGCTTGTCCCCTACTACACACCAAATAACCAGGAGTCAGGCATCCCCTCCTTCCAGGTGAAGCCCCCAGACCCTCCGCAGCTCGGTCAGCAGGATGCTGCACCGGGCAGAATGAGGCAGAAGGGACGGACTTCATTCACGGAGGAGCTGGCACGATGAGGGAGACCCCGCACAGCGCAGATCCAGGCAGGGCAGGACTGCAACAAGGGCTGCACGTAGATGCGGGCTGGGTTTGCTGCACATTTAGATGGGCTGGGATCACAACAAGTCCAAGCGTG
Organism: Platalea leucorodia; assembly: GCF_965183815.1. Classification (NCBI taxonomy): domain Eukaryota; kingdom Metazoa; phylum Chordata; class Aves; order Pelecaniformes; family Threskiornithidae; genus Platalea; species Platalea leucorodia. The sequence continues at coordinate 11,864,081 of NC_138838.1, read as the reverse complement.
CTTTTTCTTACAGAGTCCTCCCTATTGCGTCTATCCACAAATGAGGATATCGACATGCTTGACCGTAGGCTCAGCCCTTACTTCACAGCAGAGACTCAGATCATCTGGCCTGGGAGAGAAGTCGGAGCCCGCAGTTCACACTCCTGGTTCACATGCACCATAAAACACACAGCTGGAAAATACACAACTGCAGCCTTCCTCGTGCAAGCCCAGAAAGAAGAAGAGAACCCAAATTCTGGACAGCTTTTCCAGGGCATTGCAGAGCGATTGCACCTTTCAGGTAACAGAAAAGGTCACATTCCCCCGGGGACTTTCGTACACTCAAAGCATTGAGGGGAAACGCAGCCGGCCAGGGCATCGCAGCCACAGCCCCAGAAGTTAAGTGGTGAACAGCTACCACTGCTGTATTCCGACCGTACCCCAAATCTGAGACCTTTTCAGAAGGATTACGTGGAGGAAATCTGCCTTTTCCCCCCCTTCTGCACTGGGGTGTTACAAATTCATACTCTGCTTTTACACATTGCAACAGCTGTCGCCTCCGTGTCACTTCCCCACACTTCACTTCTGGACTTCTGTGATTAAGCACCTCAGTCTATTTTTAAAAGCCTCACAAGTTTACAAATAGTTTAAGCTAGCTTTTTAACATACTGCGAGACAAAATGCTTTTATTAAAAAGCATATGTTCTCCCTTGTGTTGAGGATTATGCGTACATTGCAGAAGCTAACAACTTCAAAACAGCTTCCCAAAAGCATAATTGTTTTCTATTTATATACTTCCACACCATCATCACTAAAAGCCCTAACGGCAAATCCTGAAATCACCTAAGCTTTAACATAGCCATACCCATTAAGCCTTATCTTAGTTCTTCAGCAGACAGAGCACTGTCATGGTGCTTGCATGGAAAGCAAGCTCTGCGGTGCGAGCTGCCCTTCTACGGTTAGGGAGAAGTTTCGGGTGAAGAAACCCACAGAAGTCGGTCAGCTGGCATGCACGGAAGGGTTGCGAGTCAGAACAAGAAAGCAAGGCTCTAGTTCCCGTCGCCAGACCACAAAGTCATGTTGCTCAACCCTCCACCCGCCAGGAGCTGGTGTTGCCTGATGAAGAGAGACGCAGCTGCGCGGGAGGCCGAGCGGCCCGGGAGGCGGCGGTTGGGCTGCTGCAGCCCACGGGCGCCCAGCACAGGCTCCCGGCCCCCCGCAGCCTCCCCAGCAGGACTCTGGCAGGGTTCGGCGACACAGGAGCAGGCAGCTGCTGGAGCAGGCAGCCGGTGGTGGTGCTCAGCACTGTGCATTGCTGCAGGGAGCCGCAGAGCCCATCGCTGGCACAGGCAAACCCCCTGCCTACACACCAAGCTTCTCAGACTCTCCCACTCCCCTTGGCCCACATCAGCCTTTCCCCATCCCTTGTGGGGAAAAAAAAAAAAAAAAAAAAAAAAACAAAAAACACCAACCAAAATAAAAGGATTTAAATTGATTACTTACCACATCAGGAGCACTTTACTGAGACTACAGAGCCTCACTACATCCAAGCAGACAAAACACAGCAGAAACAGCCTGGAAGCCAAGAGAGGGCCAGCCCTTCCCAGCACCCTCTTGCAGGCAGCCTGCCTGAGCTTGCTGCTGCCACCCAGCTGCCTTTCATAGCCTCCCCAGCAGGCTAATTGGGCCACTCAGCTGATTTCCATTTGCCACCCAAAGTGTTTGGATGCTCTTTAGCACTTCCCAGTGCTGAGGTCCCACGTGTGTGCCCTGTGCCCATTCCCTCACCGCTTTTAGGTTTGCAATGATTTCCAAAGCAGCAGTCAGTGTGGTGGGAAGGAAACACTGCTTCATTAAACCTTCTCTTGCAATAAGAGTTATGGAGAAGTTGTTATTGCAGCTGTCATTCTGTCATGAGGCGAGAACAAAGTATAACCCAGCAGTGGCTCAGGGACAGAAGAATCATAGAATCATAGAATCTTTAAGGTTGGAAAAGACCCTTAAGATCATCAAGTCCAACTGTTAACCTATTACTGCCAAGCCCATCACTATACCATGTCCTCGAGCACCATGTCTACCCGTCCTTTAAATCCCTCCAGGGATGGAGACTCAACCCCTTCCCTGGGCAGCCTGGGCCAATGCTTGACCACCCTTTCAGTGAAGAAGTTTTCCGTAATACCCAACCCAACCCTGCCCTGGCGCAGCTTGAGGCCGTTCCCTCTCGTCCCATCGCTTGTTCCTGGGGAGCAGAGACCGACCCCCCCGGCTCCAGCCTCCTTTCAGGCCGTTGCAGAGAGCGATGAGGGCTCCCCTCAGCCTCCTCTTCTCCAGGCTGAGCCCCCCCAGCTCCCCCAGCCGCCCCTCCCCAGCCTTGTGCTCCAGCCCCTGCCCCAGCCTCGCTGCCCTGCTCTGGCCACGCTCCAGCCCCTCCATGGCCGCCTTGGGGTGCGGGGCCCAGCGCTGAGCACAGCATTCGAGGGGCGGCCTCACCAGTGCCCAGCGCAGGGGCACCATCACCTCCCTGCTCCTGCTGGCCACACCGTGCCTGATACAAGAAAAGAGTTATAAAAGAGTTACGAAATGCCTCTTGGGCGGTATCAGACTGTGACCTTCCTGACTCGCACAGCCCCGCATCCCGACTTGCCACGTCCCATGGCTGCGCACAAAGACCTTGTGGCCCGCAAGCCGTGAGGCGGGGTGGGGGCTCGCCCCAGCGACTCCCCATCCTTAGCGTTGAAGCGGGTCAGGATCTGCAGTACAGCTTCGGGTCACTAGATGGCAACTGGTCCCCACTGGTGCTCGCCCCGTTGCCCACCGGCCCGAAGCCCCCGGCCCCCCACCGCCGCCTTTCCCTCCCCTTCCCCGGCCCTGGCCGAGGCTGCCCGCCCGCACTGGGCCTCCCCAGCGTCCCCAGGCCGATGTGGCCATCCAGCGGGTGTTGCACCAGCAAGGGGGGCACAGAAAGCGCCCGTTGGCTTACGGTGGACCCAGCGAGCAGGTGGAACGCGTGGCTCGCCGGGCTGAGGTGGTCCTGGAGGAAAGCCCCAAGGGAAACGCTTCTCCATCACTCGGAAATGCGGGAACGAGGGACGAAGGAACCTACTCTTGCTTGGTGTCAGTGGCTTCTCTTACTGGGGCGCAGGCGATCCAGCTGCAAATGGAAGGTAACAGCATGGGCTTGGGATTTTTTTTTAAGACTGACGGAAATTGCTCAGATGCGTAGCACATAAAAAGGTATTTCATTTTGTTTAATGATGGAGACAGAACTTAGAAGTTGAGAGACTTAGCAGTATAAGAAATTTTCACTCACCAGAAAACCCACAGTGACTGTCAAGGTTAACTCCCTGTCCCTGGTGGAAGGAGAGCAGCACAAGCTGCTCTGCAACATCAGGCACCACTACCCCCAGGACACGCAGGCTCAGCGGCTCGGGGAGCCGAAGGACTCCTGGCAGGTCCCCGACGGCATGCAGAGCGTTCCCTCGAGCAGCCACTGGCAGAGCAGCAGCGGCACCTACAGCTCCTCCAGATACTTCCCGCTCACAGCATCCCTGAAAGATGATGGCCCTAAGTCCCCGTGCTGGGTAGACCACCGGAGCCTGCAGGCCCCACCAGGAGAAGCATGACCGTGGAGGTGAGAGGCACGCTGCTCGCCTGGGGACATTGTCCCCTGCACGCTTGACCCCATGGGATTGCTCGGGGGGGAGCTTGCTACTGATCTTTCCCCTGTCCCTGTCTTTCCTTCCACTGCTCTTCTCAAAAAAAAAAAAAAAAATTCCAACAAAACCTTCTTTTTTCATCAGACTTTCTGCTGTCTTGATGAAAAACAACAAAATTGACTCCTTGATTCAAATTTAAATAAATGACAGACCACTTTTTTTCACCAAAATGTCCATTTCTCAGGGAAATCAGTTCCTGGCCAGTTCTGACCCATAGTTAACAGTCTTTTTCGTAAGCAAGAGCCGGGTCTCTTTTGAAGCATCTACCAGATGCCCTTAGCAAAACATAGAGAAGGCCCTCAAAAAAAGCTTTGAAATGTGAGGGGTTTTTTTGTCTTGGGCAACACAGGAGATAATCTTTTCAGAGAGGATTGAATGAGGACATCATTTCAGACCAAATATCAGTGGAAACCTCAAAGGTATTTGGGAAAAATCTAAATTTGGCCTTTAATTCAGTGGGATCAGTGGACTCCAATAAAATGTCCTGCAGCCTGATCGCGGTTGCAGGATCACCGCCTGCCTGCTGGGGCTCGTTCCCACTCTGATGCCCTGCAGTCGACCTGTACAAGCTGCTGCTCCCGTCCCCATCCCCATCCCCATTCCCTGTGCGCGACGGCAGCATGGCCAGGGTCAGGCACCACAGCCGTCACGTGTCTCCGCCATTCTTCTTTCTTTTGTTCATGGGCAGAAGCTCCCTCCACCGCCTGGCTGCTGCTCCTCCTCAGCCTCACCATGTGCCTCGCAGGTGCCCTTTGCTACCATCACAAAGGTAAAATAACCTCCAGGCTACCAAATGCGGGCTGCGGGCAGGGAAGGAGTCCGCTGTGCCAGCTGTCCCCACGGCGGGTGGCCAAGGCTCTCCCCAGGACCCGTGTCGCCAAACTGGGTTACCAGTGCTGGGAGGTAGAAGCCGTGCTTTGTCTTAGTCACAATCTCTTTTTTTCCCTTTTTTCCTGCCCTAGCAAGGAGCACTGCTAAGGTAGATGTGGGTTTTGTTTTCCATTTTCTACCTGAATCACATTTGGTGCTTTCAGTTTTACTCTTCACTAATTCATTGCTCTTTTCCCCTCCAGCCCAAACCTTGCTAGAGATGCAACCTCCACTGCCAGCCAGGTACAGAGCAGAGCTCCTCTGAAGAGTGCACAAAAAATGCTGGGTGCCAAATCTGGAAGGGAAGGTGGAAAATGACAGCATGAAAGGCCACCGTCTGCTGGGCCACCATGGAGGCAGCACGAGTCGGACGGTGCCGCCTGGCGAGAAGTGATGGCGGCAGGAGGTGGGCAGCCCGCTGCCTGCGGGAAGCATGCTACGGGGCCTCCAAGGGCTGCACGTCATCAGTGCTTCCACGCCTCATCAACACTACGACAGTCCTGCAAGGCATCCCAGAGCAAAGGGGAAGAGGACAACTGGGACAATGTTTTTTCTGGAGTCTGTGGTAACCACGGCAGTAGGATGGGGGCTCGCAGATGCGATAAGCATGTACAGCGGGGCAGAGAAGGCAGTAAAACTGAGAGAGCATTCAGTATCGTGCGTTGCAGGGTGAGATGAGCACTTGATCTAGATCCTTATGCCATCCATTCTTGTTCAGCCTTTCTTCTTCTGAAACTTCTTTTCCTTTGGTAATTATTGCCCCTGGCTTGAGCACATAAAGCTGTCATGAGCATATCCCAAGAGCAGCATCTGGTGAGGGAGCCAGCAAAGGCCCTCTTTGTGCTAGGCACAGCATGCTGCCCTTGGCCAAAAACAGGCTAAGAGTGGGAGGAAAGAAACCATATCCCTGACGTGGAAAATGTTGAAGGTTGCTCAGTGTCGGGGTAGGCTCGACTCCCATCCTGATTTTGGAGGACATTGCAGGGTGCACAGAGGTCTCCTGTAACTCCTGGGCTGCCTGCTCTAAAGGTGAAGAGCTGCTTTCTCCACGGTTGGTGTGGCTGGTCTAGAGCACCCCGATGGCTCACCCAAAGTCTTTTGTTCTCCCTCTTTATGCAGGCAAGTCTGGCACTTCACTCATGACTCTGCAAAGTCATGGAAATTGCTCAGTTGCCATATATTTAAATTCTGTCAGGAGGCAACCAGAAACCCAACCAGGTCGGTTGGATCTTTTGAAAGTAGCAAATTGCCTGAGCAGTGTACATTTCCATCATTTTTTTCAATAACGTGTTTGGATTTTAGCATATTTTCTTATAAAAAAACGGCACCAGCTGGCTAATTTTGACAAAGGGATACAATTCTCAGATATAGTGAAGTTCCTGTGAGATCATTTGTTTTCTTTGACATAGAAGCCCATGCAGAGGAAGAAGGCCTTGGCTAGGGAAAGGCTACAGCATGGCTCAGGTGGTGCTGTCATAGAGTCGGGGAGAAAAGAAGAGAAATACGTGCAGGACAGACAGAAGCTTTAATAAATTTCCTTCTCATAGCAGAAGCTTTAGTGGGAGCTGCATTGTCCCAGAAACCCAAAAGAAATCCAGAGACTATTTGTTCATTTTAGTTTTTTATTCCCTTTTGTTCTGCTCTCCTTTGGACTTAAAAGGGGTGAAAGATAGATTTTCTGACCAACTAAGGAAAGAAAAAGCCATAAAAAGACAAATGTGTTTATTCTGATTCATTGCAACAACAACAAAGTATGAATGAAAAATTCAAGAGAGGAGAAATATCTCCAGCACATTGCCAAAACCCCCACAACTTATTTACCTACAAATGCCAATTCCAGTGACGATCAGTCACTAGCTATGCCTGCCGTAGCAGGACTGACGCGCTGGCTATTGCCAGCCCTCGGTAAAGCGCTCGCCGCTGTTTCGAGGTTTGCTGTTCTCCTCAGGACACCAGAACCTGACCACAGCCAAAGTGGTGGCCTCATCTTGGGCTGGACTCACTTTGTTTTAGCCAGAGATGGGATTTGGCAACAGAGAGATTCAGTGCTGGCTCATCATAGAATCGTTTAGGTTGGAAAAGACCCTTAAGATCATCCAGTCCAACCATTAACCCAGCACCGCCAAGGCGACCACTAAACCATGTCCCTCAGCACCACATCCACCCGACTTTTAAATCCCTCCAGGGATGGGGACTCAGCCCCTGCCCTGGGCAGCCTGGGCCAGGCCCTGACAGCCCTTTCAGGGAAGAAGTTTTCCCTAATACCCAACCCAACCCTGCCCTGGCGCAGCTTGAGGCCGTTCCCTCTCGTCCCATCGCTTGTTCCTGGGGAGCAGAGACCGACCCCCCCGGCTCCAGCCTCCTTTCAGGCCGTTGCAGAGAGCGATGAGGGCTCCCCTCAGCCTCCTCTTCTCCAGGCTGAGCCCCCCCAGCTCCCCCAGCCGCTCCTCCCCAGCCTTGTGCTCCAGCCCCTGCCCCAGCCTCGCTGCCCTGCTCTGGCCACGCTCCAGCCCCTCCATGGCTGCCTTGGGGTGCGGGGCCAAATTTGAGGTTTGTAACCAAGAATAATTTTTACACCAATAAAAATTCGTTAAGACAAATGGAACTTTTTAGGTTTTGTTTTGTTCTTCATCTGCCATTCCTGGTGGAAGCCAGCGGCTCTGATGAACGCGTCCCCATAGCTCAGGCTTTGCTCTAGGCAGGCGCACGCAACCCGAAGCAAAGTCCCGAGCCTTCCGTTTCAAGGAGGCTGGGGTGGCCTCCCCTGCGTGCTGGCAGCAGCTCAGGCGCTGCCCGAGCCCCTTTCCCAGGCAGTTTGTGCTCAGCTTTACTGCACCTGTGCAAGAGCAGCCGCAGCCCCAGCGCATCCCACCCCGCTGCTGCAGCCAGCACCCACCCAGGACCCCGTCTCAGCCCTCCCCGGGCACCCACAGCCGGGGCTGTGAACGGTCCTGCCGGAGCATCCCTGCGATGCCGAGCTGGGGTTGCCGCAGGGTCTGCAGGCATTGGGCACCGGAGCCGGTCTACTGCATCATGGAGGGTGAATAAAATGCTCCTCGTGGTGGAATTCTTTTCCTGGCAAAGACAAGTATTTTATTCTCACAGGTACAAATTAATGGGTTTGTTCCCCTCGTCACAAAATGTTAAAAACCTAACGCTGGCTAATAGCTTTGTGCTTCATTCAGCCTGAGCCGTGGGGAGAACGTACCAGCCACGCCGCCTCCAAACAATAACAGCTCTTTTCTTAGCGTCCTGGGAGGAAGAGATCTGGGAAATGAGGGGAATTGGAAAGGAGCCTGAGGAGCTGGAGAGAGAAAATCCAATTTCATAGTTAGCTCATGGAGGACGTCCAAAAGCAGCCAAGATGCTGGAGACCGACGACCCAAGGTAAACTAAGCTGATTTAGCCAAACCGAATTGCTGCCTGTTTATTTTCTTTACCACATGTGGGCTGGCTGCTGACAGGGACTGTTTATATTGAGCTTTATGGGGCACTAATTCCAGTTCAAACAGAACAGTTCGCTCGATTAAAATTGCTATGCGTTTGTAAAAGAGAAGCCGGGTCCTCCTCTGCTGATCCGGTCCTAGCGTTAGGAGCATCAGCGGAGATGTCCCCGTTTACACCTTCTTGCACTCTGACGCGCCTCTGCTTCAGCTTGTGACCTGATGGGAGCTCACCCAGTTACACCAGTAACGGCTCAGCCCCGCTCTATGCCGTCTTTTTTTTTTTTACAGGGTTTTTACAGGGATGTAAAGAAGATCATCGTTCCCAAAGAGCTCAGTCACTTTATGGACATACACAACGTAGTACACATATGGACACAAAATATGTTATTTATTGTGAATTTTGCAAAGACACGGTTAAGCAACAAAATATACATTTGTGAACCTTTCATTTTATACATAACAAATACAATCTGCTACCATAGCAATAAATTAAATGTACATTATTTACAACAGACATAGGCCACCAGGAACTACAAAGCACCGCCTCTCTACATAAAAAATAAACTTTGTCAGATACATTTCTTCAAGATTAATTTTCACTCTATAAACTCTCTTCACATTCTAATGATATAAATTCAGCATTTCCCTTTGCAGGATATACGCAGTGCTACATTCATTAAAACATCATGAAAGCATGCTCTAGGACTGGGGAATGACAGACTCTTTGCCAGCTCTAGTGGAACAGAAGTTGGAACATCAGCAAAGCGACAGGAGTGCAAGGTGCGATCTGCAGAGGTGCTGAGCTCTGCCCAGCCGCTGGTTTTAAGCACAGTTATCAGCGCTGAGCACCTCTTGCAGTCAAGCCGAAGGCAGCCGAGAAGCCTCAGCCCAGGTTAACAAGCCCATTCCTGCCAGCGACGTATCCTGGCCCCTTCACCTGCCATTCCTGAAGACCCTCAAAACTCTGGAAAGAAACTGAGTTTGTGCTTAGGATCCCCCCCCCCCCCCTTTTCATTCAGAAAAAAAGCATTTTCATGTTGTGCTTAAGTGTAATCCGGTGCTTGACTTGTGGGATTTCAAGAGGATGCAAGTACACGCTAAGTGCTTTCCTGAATTAAAGCCCAGACGGAGCAGAGCTCGCTGCCAGCTCTCGGCAGCTGCAAACCGGTCCCCAGGGCTAACGCAGGAGACGCTGGCGGAGGGGAGCAGGGGTCCCTTCCCGCTCTGCTGCAAGGACTGGGAGCCTGCGGCACCGGCGCTGGGGAGGTGGACCCGGACCTGACCTGCCTCTGCTTCTCACCAAGGTCAGGAACTGGCCCAAGCCAAGCGGCAGCCAGGGCGCAGCAGGAGCAAGCGGGGGGCCGAAACCCCGGCGAGAAGGGGAACAACCCCCGGTGACAGGAGAGACCTCTCCATGCAGCCGGGGGCTCCCCCGATCCTCGCCCAGCCGCATTTCTGAGCCCCTTCTGCTCCCTGCGCAAAGTCGCTTCCCAGGCTGGTAGAAGTTATGTGCATGGAAACAGTGGGGATCGAAAGGAAAATGCACTGCCTGATAATTTTAGTGTCAGTTAAAGATCCTTTCTTTTATATATATATATAAAAAAAAAAAAAATCCCTTTTTTATATGTATATATACGTGTGTGTGTCACTTATAAGCACAAAACATTTTGCAATACATATACAGGAACACCTTCACCCACTGCTGGAAGTGCAAATGCCCCCGAGGTTTAGCACAACTGGCGGGCAGTCCCCAGCACCGCTGGGGGACGATTCGGGCCAGTTCAGGGCTGAAAGGAGCACAGCCGCCAGGCAGAAACCACACTAGAGCCTGGCTAGGACGGGAGCTTTAAAAGCCCAGTTGCTCTCAAGGATGTCGCAGAATGTTTTAACAACCCGCCATGAGGAGTGCTGCTGAAAACATCCCAGAGTACGCAGAAGCCGCTGGCAAACCTTGTGCCAGACCTTGGCTCCGGCCCCACTGCTGTTCCAGCACGCTGGCACGAGGAAAGACAAGTCCGACGCACTGCATCTCTCTCCCTGAAGCCTCACGCTGTCCTGCCTGCCTGTTAATACCATGTGAATAATTCTACAATAGCCACTGCATCTTCTGCTGAAAGATCTCACAGAGATCAACACCCAGGCGAACGACGACGTCTACAGAATCAAGCAACTTCTCAGGGAAAGAAAGCAAAACCAAGAGCAGACCCTCAAAGCAAGTCGTTGCACCAGCCAGTATTTCTCTGAGCAGCATAAGAAAACCAGACCAAAAGCTTCTAAGAGGAAGAACTGGGGATGGGTTTGAAAGTGCTACCGAAGCATCGTCAGAAAGAAGTGCTGAACAGCAAAGTATGTGGAACCTGAGACATCTAGAGCTAGCTACGGACGGGGCTAAGCACACCGCTTTTCCTCTTTCAAAGAAAACCATAAGATTTAAACTGTATTTAAATGCAACTCACTGAAAGCAGGAGGGAGCGTCCCGCTGGTGGTTATTGGTACTAGTCCTACACAGCATACTTAGTGCCTGTGAAATTGCTCTCCGCCTTTTCTACCATGGATTTTCCTCCTTTAATCTGGTTCCTCTCCCATTAGGGCCTTTTCTTTTCAAACGGATGAATTACACGCACAAGTGGGAGCACCTATGTGAACCACTGAGGCTGTCAGCCAGTACCACGCAGAGCCTCGGTCAGCAGAGCCGCTTCGGTTTGGCTTGGCTTTGCTCTGGTCCAGGGGGAGGTGGCGGGGAGGAGGGGAGGGGATGATTTGCTCCTACAAGCACTTGCCCCCACAGAGCCGCGCGTCCCCGGGGAGCGGCCGCAGCCCCAGGGGGGCGGCCCGGGGGATCCCTGCCGCGGTGGCTGGCTGGGGCTGCTTCTAGGCGTGCAATTCTGCACACGTCTCCTAAAATTGATCGTCAGATACTTTCATGCCCCTCGGAGCTCCAGCTGTGTAAAGTTAACTTTGGCACTCAAAGTTCTGTTTTCATTAGGAATCACGAACTCCAAGAACTGCTTTCACTTGAGATTGAGAACCTGATTTCATGGGGTGTTCTGCAACAGCCACAGATTGCAGTAAGGGGGAGGAGGGAGCATCTCTGCAGCATTACAGTGCACCTTTCGAAAAACTGGTAAGGGAAATCTATAAGCAATGTGAAATTCATGGACAGACTTCAGTAAACTTTAGACAAAGTTCCATAAAAGAGCAAAAGGATTTCTTGGCATGTTGAGAGAGGTATTTTTTGGAAAAGGGCGTTACAGGGAAGTCACCTTGCAGAATTCATAATCCTCATCTTTCAAAACAAACAAAAGCACATTCAAAAGCAGAGGGGCAGATTCTGCAAGGGGTGGAGCAGCCTAATGCCATCCAAATCACCGGAGTTTTATGCATTTGCTTGCCTGGCGATCCAACCCATAGGGTAAAGCAGAGCCCACAGGGTAAATTCACTCTGAGTACTAGTTCTGGAATTTAGATATACTACAGCTCTAGCTTTGGTTAATCTTTTCCAGGCCTGTGCTCAGAGTTTCAGGCAGGGAAAAAGCAGGGAGGCCGTATAAACCATTTCCCGAGCTGCCGAGAGAGGCTGAGTCGGCCCCGGTCACCAGCTCTGCTCCCTCAGGACCGGTTCGGACGCCCTCCTCTTATGCCAAAAACTACGTAAGTGTGGAGTAAGAGGCTGCATCTGTCCTAAAAGTTTTGCAACGTGGGTAGCGAGCTGGTTTGAAAAGCAGGGGGGAGGCAGCAGGGGGGTGGCTGGTGGCTGCTGCAGCCCCCGCCGCCCCGCGCCGGGCAGTGCCGCGGGGGGAATATTCTGCCCTGTTGTCTCCAAATAGAGAAGAGCTATGACAAACGATGGGGTGGGGGAACTGCCCCAGGGCCAAGCAAACACATCATTTTGCCCTGACCATCTGCCCTTCCAAAAAACAAACACAAACCCCACCCGTTTCCCCACTGATAGTTGCAAATAAAGCATGGAGGCACCTGAACCGCGCGGGGGGCCTGTCCTGCCGCCCCTCTGCCCCAGAGGAGCCGGCAGGCAAGCCGGGAGCGGGGATGGACGGCACCCACCCGGCACCCATCAGCCCAGCACGCACGGGCACCCATGGGGCGACACGGTACGGCACAGCACCGTGGAGGGGACGTGGCCCCCGGCCGCACGCGTGTGCCGGGCGGTTTTGGAGACGATCTCTCCTCCCGCAGCGCAGAGGGAGAGGCGCGGGACGTTTGCTGGCAAGGGGTTCACCCGGTGGGAAGGTGGCTGGGTCCCCGCCGGGGCAGAGATGGTGGCAAGGTGAGAGCTTCTTCCCGGAGCAGAGGGGCAGCCAGGAGGTGAGGGCACCTCGCTGCCCGCGGCCGGGGCGTGTTTTTCCCATGGGACGTTGAAGAGTTTTCCCTTTGTTGAAACAAAAATTCTCTGCAAAGAAGAAAAGGATAAAAGTGTCAGAGGCTGTGGAAGGAGAATATTCTCACTCCTGCAGTGACGGCTACAAAGCGCCGGTCCCAGGGAGGGAGCCAAAGCCCTGGCAGTGCCCATCCCCGAGACACCAAGCCGCCTGCTGCCCCTGGGCCGGGAGAGGAGGAAACTCAGTGAAGGGCTAAAAAATCACAGCTTTTTCAGACCCATGCTTTCAGAAATGGAAATTCCTCTCATTTTAAGTTTTATTGGCTCTTCTACTCGGCTAGGAACTTCCTAATGAAAACCCTGATTTTGTGACATAGAAAGACTCCAGGAACTGGAGCCTGTGAGAAAACCAGTAAATAAAGTCCTCGTGGCTTGCAAATGCCTCCTGCGTGAAAGCACCCACTCGTGCTGGTGGCCCTGCATACGGGCAAAAGCCGTGCCGCTGGACGGAGAGTGCCCAGCCACGAGAGCCCAGGCAAATCACGCTGCGCTCCCTTCACCTCCGCTCATAAAATCCACCTTGTAAACTGAGTGTTTCCATCTGGTTTTTGGAAGGGGTACGGCTGGGTTTTGGTTCTGGTAGGGACACCTGCTCTGCTTTTCCAGCCCCAGTGCACAGAGCAAAGCACAGCAAACTTCATCCTCCCTGCGGAGATGGGCACGAGCGTTTCATAAAGCGGTGAACTGGGAAAAAATGAAACCTGCTGGGCTGCGGCACATCGCCCCTGAGAGCAGGCGGCAGAAGCACCACGGAAGCACCTAAAAGTACTCCAAAAGGAACACGTAAAGCACAGACCTGTCTGTCATTAACCTCGACAGTTTTTCTCACTCAGCGCTGCCCTCATCTTACAAAAGCATTTAGGCTGCTTGAAGATATATTATTGATCGCATATTTAATAATAAACGGTGCAATTAGCCCATGTTAGCTATACACACTTGACCACAGATGAGAGAAGTCATTTTGCACAACACGGTATTACACTCACCTTTTACAAGTTCATGACTTCTTCCTGCTAGTGGCTCTAAACGGAAGAATAGAACATGGGTTGGGTTGCGAACGACGGGGCAAGAAGGCACGAAATCCCTTCCCCTCCCTCCCGGCCTGCCCCTGCGGGCTCTGCCTCCTGCTCCGCAGCCCCCGCAAGCCCCCGGCCCTCCGCGCCGCCAGCGCCGCGTGCCCGCAGCCGGGCCGGGCAGGATGCGGCCGCGCGGCGTCTCGCCCAGCGAGAGCCACCGGCACCTACCGTGCTGGAGCTGCCGTGGCTGAGCTTGTCGAAGCGAAACTTCAGGTTTGACCTCGGAGAGTTTCTGTTCTTGATATCTGCTGGAGGGAGCGGAAAAGCAAAGAAGAAAAATAATAATCTGTGAACAAAAATATTTGCTGAAGCGGCTTCAATAGACTGTCACAAGTGCTACCAATATTTAGTCTGCCTTGGCTGAATGTTTGGCAAAATCTGTACATTAAATGTTTTTGATGGAACAAATTGAGGCTTAATTACATTTCACAGTCTTTCTACTGGAAATGCCACTGAAAAGGCTACAAGAAATGACTGATCCGTATAATGTATGGGTGGATTTCCATGTTCTTGGCAGGAAAAATACAAAATAAACACTTTAAACATTACAAGGGGCTGGTTTAATAGTTCAGAAAATCCTAATGAAATAAGGAGGAGGACCTGTGGGGTGCTGAGACACAAAAAGCCAGCCAGCCTGCACTCTGCAGCCCAGCTTTCCCCCGCGTTGTTCCTAATTATGGAGCTGATCAGGGTGGATTTGTGCCTCCCTGGCTGTTTCGCTAACAGCTCCTAAGTTCATAACGTGCGTTTTCAGCCATGGTGCCTCCCGGCAGGCACGCTGCCGCTCGAGGAAACGAAAGCCCGTGACCTGCGGGCGAGGGGCGAGCGCTGCAGACATCCCCCAGCCCCACCGCGCCGTCACCGGTGCCGTCACCGCAGGACGCACCAACAAAGGGCCGTTTCTGCCAATTTTACCCTGTTGAATTGCACCTCATTTTGCAAATCATCCGACTGAAACGGATGGAGTGAGTGGCAGAGTGAGTTAGCAGCAGGGGCAATGGAGCCAAGACCAAGGGAAGCTGCTTGTTTATTAAATAATTTGTGAGTCATGGCTCAGTCCTTGGAGACAGGGAGTTTCCACGACCACTGCACGTCTGTCAGGGGAAAAGGGAGGAAACAAAGCCACAGCAAAAGCCACCTCTGTGCTCCAATTTAGAAGGGAAACAAATTCCCCATGGAAATACAGAAATAAAGCACACAGGGCCGCCTCTCCAGAAGAGCCCCGTTGGGACCAGGGTTTCGGGAGGAGCGAGGGCTTGCTCCTCACCCCGTGGGATGCCCATCCTGCCAGGGCGAGCACGGCCGCTGCTTCGCCCCGTCACCTTTGGCAGCCGCCTGCAGCCCAGGCGAGGCTGGGGAGGGGGCTTCTCCATCCCAGAGCCACAGACCCCATCCCAGCCCGCCGCTGCAGGACCCCGGGGGCTTCCAGGGGCGAAGCAGAGCCGGTGCCTCCCCCCAGCCCTCCTGCGACCCACCTGTGGGGCTCCTGCTCATGATCACGGGGGTGGCCGCGGCCCCCACGCTCGGGCTCTCGCTGCCGGGCGAGGCGCTGTAGACAAACACGTCCTGCTTGAACGGTGACGCTGTGGACGGCTGGCTTCCCTGCACGGGGAGAGACCGGGACACAGCTCGCTCTCGTGCAGCCAGCTTTTCTCCCCGCGCCCCACTGATGCCACGTTACATCCCTGCTCATCAGAGCCCTACGGTGTGCCCGCTCGCGGGAGGGCTCGTCTTGACGGAGCGACCTCCCAGCCCAGGTGTGCTGTCCCAGCGCACGCCAAGGCTCACTGGGGTGCCCCATCGGGCACCCCAACCCCCCTCCTCCTCCCCACACCTGGAGATGGGATTAAACCCCTCCATGTCAGTGGGGAGGAGGCACCCGGGGGGGCCGCAGGACACTTCCCCCCACGCAGAGACCCCCCGAGGGTCCGGAGGCAGCAGGGAGCCAAGGGGCGCGTGGAGCTGCGGG
The DNA here is from genome assembly GCF_965183815.1 of Platalea leucorodia. Classification (NCBI taxonomy): domain Eukaryota; kingdom Metazoa; phylum Chordata; class Aves; order Pelecaniformes; family Threskiornithidae; genus Platalea; species Platalea leucorodia. The sequence goes on along the minus strand of NC_138838.1, from coordinate 11,848,629 downwards.
GTCCGAGCCCGAGCGCAGCGCGGGGCAGGTTTGGTGCCTACCACGCTGTCGTACTCCTCCAGGGTCTCGCTCTCCCCCGCTGTGCTGCTGAAGCTGCTGGTGCTCGAGGAGGAACGGGAGATGTTTGACCTCCCGTTCTCTTTCAGCTTAATAAATGGCCTAGGAAGAGAGGCGAAACAAAACGGAGAGCACGTGATTCACTCGGGAAGCCGTGTCCTTCGGGCTGTGACGGTGGGGACAGACCCTCCCGCGCACCCCCAGAGCAAAGCAGCTGCCGTAGGGACAAACCTAGCTGGGTGCTTCTGTAAATAACCCTTTCCAAGAGCATGGGATAAAGCAGCTGGTGGGTGCCACCAGCAGAAACCCACGGGTCAGGCTGAGTCCCGGGTGGCAGGGGGGGACGGGCACCACGGGCCTCCCCAGCTCCTGTGCCGCAAGGGTTTGGGCAACTTCTGCCACATACCGCTCTTTGCTCTTCTGGTTTTTAAAGATGGCTATTTTCAGACCATAAAGGAGCTGTGCTCATGAATCACCAGAATCTTTTTTTTCCTCCCTTAATATCAAACTTATTTATAGTAAAACCTAGAGACAGTTTTGTTTGACAAAGTCCCTGATGGTCTGTCAGCTACAGGGTGACTTGAGCTCCGGTCGGAGGAGGAAAGGGCTCCTCCCGGCTCACCTGTCTTTGTTGGGGCATATTTCAGGGGAGCTGGGGTTGGATGAGGTTTCAGATTTCATCTCTTGAGAAGAATGTCCCAAATCTGGTGTCTTTTGGGCTCCAGAAACACTGTCGCTGAGGGCACAAAGAGACAGGTTGCACGAGTTATACAAGAGACTTAAAAAGGATGGTCAAATTATACTCCCTAACACCAAATGCTAAACTGTTAAGACTAACAGATGCTCTCTGGATACCACCGCTTCGGTTTAAAACAGAGGGAAGGGATCCAAGGCACCATTCCCTTGAACATGGCAAAAGCAGCTCTTGTTGCTGGCTTGTGTGGAAAGGGGAGGCTGCTCCCCAGGCAAGGTCTCCAGCAGCCACCAACAGCTTCTCCGCTGTTTAACACACAACAGGGGCTTTTAACCTTAGCGACCAGGGCGATGTCAAACTTACCACCTTGTCCTGCTCTCCGCCTGGCTCTCAGACCCCGTGTGCAGGCGAGGGAACAGCCCCGAACGGCGCTTGATGGGGCTCCTGGACTGGTTCTTGGCGGCAGCTGCTGGTACGGGGGGCTGAAAGCACAGAACAGCCCAGGTTTGAGAGCAAAGCTCCTTCCTAGAAGCTCGTAAGACCTACAACTGCTGCCCGCAATTCTCAGCCTGCACATCTAGACAACATGTAATGCCAGAATTTCTTTTATATCTCCTTTGTACTTTGGGGCTGAAAACCCCGGGAAGCTAATCTTCGGTTCTTCCACAAAAAACCCAACCTGAACCCAGCACTCATAAAATCATGCTCTGCTCAAATCTTCTCCTCGCCCTTACGTTCACTGCCTGCACAGGGGACTGCTGGACTACGTCAGTGCAGCGCAGTGCCCTGCCAGGCTGGGGAGGGAGGGATGGACAGAGGGACAGCAGGACAGAGGGATGCGTGGCCATGCTCACCGAGAAGGTGGTCTTGGTCACCTCGCCGCTGTTGTGTGCGATGCCCCCGCTGAGGCTGCCCGGGATGCCACCGCCGTGGTGCTTCTTCTGGCTGCCCACCATCGTCTCCATGGAGTGGCTGCGCACCCGGATGGCTCTCTGCGGCCAGAGGGGACAGGGGACAGCAGGTCATCACCACCCTGTGGGACGGCAACCCCAAACGCCCTCCCCAGCCCGAGGTCCCCCACACACACACCAAAGCGTGACCTGCTTGGTCCTCCCTGCCGAGAGCCGGCACACACCAACAACCATCCCGCGAGTAGCAGCAGCAGCCATTGCTCTGCGCAGCCCAAGGAGGAGCCACCCCGCGGGGAGCCACACAGCCAAGGCCAGGTCGGGTTTTCCCCCCACTGCCCCCACGACGCCGGGTGTGAGGGCCGAGGACCGCAGCTATGGGAGCAGGAGCGGCAGACATAAGCCCCAGAGCCCTGCCTCCTGCCCGGTGCCTGGCCGAGCTCCCAAACCCCTCAGCAAGAACGCGGTGACCACAGCCGAGTCGTAAGCCAGTGTTTGGATGCACACACCCCGCCGCAATTCTCCCTGGACCTGGAGAGGACGGGTCCTGCGAGGAGGCTCCTGCCCTGCCTGCACCTCCCCTGTGCGCTGATGGATCTCTCCAGCCTGCCCCGAAACACCTCCAGAGCTGGAGGCTTCACAGCTTCTTCAAAAAAGTACTTCTGCAGCATGCTTATGCTTGAAAAATACATTTAGCCTGAACCTTCTCTGCTGCTGCTTTGGCCCAGCCACTCCTGTAACAGACCCACAGGTGAGATGCGCAGCATCGTCCCCACAGCCGTCGCAGCACGGTCACAGTCTCTCCCAGCTCCCTTTGGTCTTCATTTCTCCAGACCAAGCAGCCCCCTTCCCTCACTCTTTTCACATCGGCCCTGCTTTTCAGAGCTCCGGGCACACTTTCCTCCGGACCGCCCTCGCCTGGGCCACATCACTGAGTCCGGGTGCAGTTTCCAGCCGAGAGCCCACCCGCGCTCAGGCCTGCCGTGCTCGGTGCCAGCACTGCAGCCCGGCACGGCTTCTCCTGCTGCATCCCCACTGCTGGATGCAGCAAACCAATGACCACGACCGCCAAACTCCTCCTGCAACCCAACCCCTTGGCCAAAGCGCTCGTGTGCAGGCTGAGGGCTGCATTTCCCCACACAGCCTTAGGCACCTCGCTCGCGCAGCAAAGCACAGCCTGCTCCCAGCTGCCCTGAAACATCCCTGTCCGTTTTGGCACAGGCTGGGTTTTACAGGAACGAGATGCCCAGCGCAAGGCCTTGTGCCCTTGTTCCCTCTCTGGCTGCCCCGGAGAGCTGGAGCATGGCCGGAGCTCCGCACGCTGAGGGATGCCCACAGCAGGACGCACCTCGCCCGGGCATGGAGCAGAGGCGCCGAGTCCAACCTGCCTCCGCGGCAGAGCCTGGAGATGTGCCGCGTCAGGTCTGGACACGACGGGACTCGCAGCCCCTGCGGAGAGCTCCACGTCCCCCGGGAAAGGGCCAACGGCCAGGCTCTGCGAACATTGGCGGCACAAGCAGGGGAAGAGGACTGCTGTGACCTGTTTTGACTCAAACGGTTGCAAATAGAGCTGCGCATACCAGGGGCAGAGACCTTCTGCAGATCCAAACACTCATCTGGGTGCTTAAATGGGACCTGAGCTATTTTTAAAGTCTTCTCTCAGTCATTGTCCCAGGCACTTACAAATACGACCACGAGATCTTTTGAAAGTCTGGCACACGCTATGAAAAGCAGCAGTGAAATGCACAAGTTAAAAAAAAAATCCATTCCCATATTTTAATTACTGTAGTCACCATAGTAACGGGAGCCCAAACTGGACTGTGATGCCAGCGTGCCAATTACAGGAAAGTTGTTCTTCGCAGCTATTCCCTTTGAATTGCTGCTGCGCGAGCCGCCGTGCCATGGCTACCTCTCCTCCAGCCCCTTGAATCCCAGCTCAAGGTAAAGAGATTTTGGAGGAAACAAGCCATCAAGGGCCAGATTTCTGGAGGTACCCGGCACCGTATCGATGGTGCACAGGCACCACTTTGCTGCTGGCTCCAGGGGTTACTGAGCTGCAGGCAGACCTGCACCAGGCTAAGCAGGAGCCGCAGCCCCGAGCTCTCACCAAGCCCCAGCCCATGCTGGGGACCGTGGCCGCCCCGACAGCCCCGCGCTGTCCCCTCCTGCCCGCCCAGTAACAAACACCAAGCAAGAGTCCATCAGACCTGATTTATTAGGGTCAGCAATTCATACAAAATTTGACAGTGTTTGCAAATCAAAGTAACCGGTTGCTTGCTTTGCTGCCAGCAGCGCCGGCGGGCGCTCGTGCCATGCAGGCAGGAAGGCTGCTGCCCGGGGCTGCCGAGGCTGCGGAGCTCTGCAGGGCACCCCGACACCCCCTCCCAGAGGGGCTGGCCAGCGGCGCCTCTCCCCGCGGCGGGGAGGCGAAGGCATCCCTCTTGCTTACTCAAAGCCCAGCAGAAACAAGCTCCGCTTTCCTCTGAGCGGCCGCTCCCCACATCGCACAGCCGGGGAGGAAGGGGCTGCGGGCTGGGTCGCGGGTGTGAGGCACCGGGCAAAAAGAAACCATGGGGACCAGCTCTTGCCCCCTCCCAGCCCTCTTATTTACCATCTTTCCTCTCCCCGTTCACTCTGACAGCACGCGGTGGAGGACATAAGCTAGGATGAAGCCCAGCAGTGCAGTCCCGAGGCGGCCGGGCAAATGCAGCCCAGCCCGGACCACGGAACTCACCGCCTGCCCCGGCACACCCTGCAACGCCAAGAGAGCAAAGTCCACTTTCTCATACACAAAAAGCATGCAAAAAAGTGATTATTTAACATCAGCATCTCACACCCTGAAGTGAACACTGTGACGTGACTGCCCAGCATCTCAATTTCTACAACGCATCTCGTACCTAAACAGGGCACACCTGAGCAGTGGGGGCCAGGGAGCTGCTCACCCCTCCTCTGCAGCCATCGGGTGCAGGATGAGGTGACCCCATCTCCCACCAGCGCCTGTTTCTCTACACCATAGAGAAAACGGTGCCTATGAGGTAGCTGCAGGAGTTGTCTCCGTACAGCCGCAGCCAGGGCAGCTCCCTCGCCTGGGACGGCGATGGCCACCCCGCACCAGCACCCATCCCCGCTGCAGATGCAGCTGAAACGGCCTTGGCCCAGCAGAGCCGACACGCCAGGAGCGGGATGGGGAGAGGCGTGGGGGAGCTGCGCAGGCCAAAGCACGGCCACAGGCGTCACCCGCAGCAGGGACACGGTGCCCTGGCCCAGGGGCTCTGTCGAGCACCCACCCGTCAGCGCAGCCCGGATTTACACGTGCCAGCCCTTCCAGCCGCCTCCCCATCGCTGTCGCAGGGGAGCCTTACCAGAGACTTCTGGCAACAGCTCATCCCCCGAGACTCAAGTGCTGCCCCTCCATTTCGAGGGACATCCCCTGCTGCCCAGCTGGTCATTGTCCCTACCTCCAACCGTTGCTCGGTTTCATCCACATCATTTTATCTCATTTCTTTTTCTCCTCCCTCCTTTTCTGCCAACCCACTCTCCCTTCTCTCCCCTTACACCCCCAATCCCCCCCAGCACGCACCCAGCACCTTTTCCCCTCTCCACATCCAGCCCCTCTCATTGTGTCTCCCATTTAACCCATGACAACCACCTCCCACCTGCTTGCCATGGCAGCCACCCCCAGGCGTCCTCCCCCCCCCCCAGCCCCATGCCGCAGCCAAGGTGGCACAGCGGGGCCGCCAGCAGCGCGGGGACACGAGCAGGACTTGCCCTGCAGCAGCGGACCCGACCGCAGGCACAGCCCACACCGGGGTGCTGGCCCTGGCCTGAAACCCCTCTGGAGACACGGCGAATGCCAGAGCACGTCGGCAGGAGAGAGGTGCTCCGGGGCTCTGGAGAGGCCACCCCGATGGTGGCACATGCCAACACCACAACCGTGTCAGCCTGCGCCTGCTCCTGCCAGGACCAGCTCGGGTGTCCGCTGGCTGAGCGGGCACCGGTGGTGGTGAGCTCCTACCTCCTCCCGCTGCCCTGCTCTCAAGGGACATCTCTCGTCCCCCAACGCCACTCATCCGCATCTTCCACTAAAATGTGCTTTGCCAGCCCGGGCTGCATTTTATCTCTGCTGTTGGCAAGGGACAGGGGTTTACCTTGAAAGACTCCAGAAAGCCTCCGTGACCCCCGTTCTCCAGTTTGTCCTCCTCAGGCCCCAGCCCCAGCATGGTCTGCGTGTGCCCGTGCAGCTCGTCGTGAAGGTTGTCCAACAAGGCGGCCCGTGTCCGGTCCTGGGGGAGCAAGAACAGGCTCAGCGGGGCCCCGAGGGAAGGGGCAGCGGCGCCGACCTGCGGGACAGCCGGCTCATCCCCCCACCGCGGGCACCAGCGGCCCCATGGGACCCTGTGGCCATCGAGTGCGCTGAGGCACGTGCACGCTTCGATCCCTCGTCCCTGCAAGCTCTGACCCAGCTCAGCCGGGGAAACGCAGCTTTGAGGAGGAACGCCGAGAGCCTCCCGGTGCCCACCGCGGCGCCGGGCGGGGACGGGCGGGCAGCGTTACCTCCAGCTTCGCAAACTTGTCTGACTTGCAGCAGGCGTTCTCGGCATTGATGAGCTTCGTCAGCAGGAACTCCCGGAACTCGGGGCTCTGGGGGGAGAGAGGCAAGGTGGAAAACACCAGCCAAAGACTCTGCCGACCTCTGGTACCGGTGCTGTACCAACCCAAAACCCAAGCTCACAGCACCCTGCAGCCCCCTCCAGATGTGGGAGCATTGGCGGAAAACCCCATATGGGCTCGGGGTGCCCTCCTGCGCCGGCCATCCCCCTCGCACCGACACGGGTGCCCCGGCAGCAGAGACGCAGATGCCACCTTGCACAGGTTACGCTGCGCGATGGTGCACAGCCTCCCGCCCTACCATAAACCCCGTGGGCCTCAACAGGAATCAAAATAAATGCATATAAATTCCAGAAGTCATGTTTTCCCTAAGCAGGCATGCTCAGACATCTCAGACATACACATAGATTTTTTTTATGGCTTGGAACATGCTTCCCGTCTCATCTCTTACTTTCTGAAATACTGGCGGGCTCGGCAGGGGCGGGCCGAAGGAGGGGACGTCTTCCCGGGCCGTGACGGACACCTGCGGAGCCAAGAGAAACTTTATTCCTGCGGGTGCAGGAGGGCAGCCCCCAGCACAGACATCCCTCTCCTGGAGGGCAGCAGGCGTGGGGTGGGTGATGCTCTCCCCAGCTCAGCCCAGTCCAGCCCAGCCGAGGTGCCCCAGTGCCTGAGAGCCAAGGAGCATCCCAGAGCCCTCACCCTGCCGGAGAGACCGCTGCTCCCCAGCCCTCATCAGTCATCGCTCCTGCTTGCGTGAGAGGGTTAACCATGCACAGCTTTTTACATTTACTTCCTAGGAATTCCATTTTCGTTTGTGGCTCTAAGCAACGGGCTTTCAGTTTGAAAAATTATGTCTTGCTGGATCTCTTCATAGAAAACAGGGAGATAACAGGGTTTTATGCTATCTGCACTTGAGTGATGTGTTAGATGGGTATGAGCTGTTCTGAGGCTTATTCAAATACTGAGTAGAATCAAAAGTCTTTAGGAAATGACCATGCTATTATACATGTGTATATTTTATACACATATGTATGTATACATACACTATGTAATAGTGCATAGATAAATATTTGTGTGTGTTTAATACACACACCCCTATTCCAGTTAGGAATAATACTGGTTGTATCACTGTGCACAGCCGCTGGGCAGCTGCCTCCAGACCTCAGCCTGAGATGCCAAAGCAAAAATCAGCACGTGCAAGCCGAGATTCCCCTCACCTTGTACGTCGTGTTATCTGCCTCGGGGTTTTCCACCTGCACAACGATGTAGGCATGCAAGAAGTTGGAGGCGATCATGTCTGGGACAAACGGCGTGTTCTCTTCTTGGAAGATAATTGCCACAATGTCATTGCCAATGTGCCTCTTCCTCTGGAGCTAAGCGGAAAGGGAAAATATTTGGTCGGTAAAGCCAGGCGGCTCTGCTCCCTCTGGAGCAAACATCAGCTCCGGGCGCAGCGGCTGCCACACACCGGGGAGCCCACGCGGCCGCTGCCCGCGCCGCCGCACGAGGATGCCGCGGCGCTGGGGCTCGGCGGCTGGCGGCGCTGGGCAGGGCAGCGCCAGCGCATCCCGGCTCAGACGCCTCTGTGCGAGGAAGCTCATCTCTCTTACTTGTTGTGTATCTCCTTCGGTAAAAGGCAGCTTTGTAGAGACGTGAAACATTATCTCCCTGTCCCTGAACACCGTGTACACGGACTCTGCTCCCGTCTGCCCGTGGCTGACATCCAGACCTCCTCGAAAACTGGAGACGAAGGGAAAGTCAGGGAGAAATGAAGAAATATTAATTGAAAGCTTAGCAGAGACCGCCGGCGGCTGTCAGGGGACAGGGTGATAGAACAAACCAGCTCATTTATCTTTATCTAGTAGCGAGCAAATGGGAAAGAACAAACCACACGTCATGTATTGTAACTAAGCATCGCTGTCACCGACCAGTCTGAAATTCAGGGTGTGCGGTGGAGCCGTGCCGGTGGGCCAGAGCTGACCGCAGCCGTGGGCGCCAGCCACGGGACCGCTGGTGCCGAGCGCTGCCGCGGCGGGCTGCCCGGCCAGCCCACGGCCCTCGCCGGCAGCTGGGGGTCTGTGCTCGCACCGTGGCTGCGCCCGCAGCACCGGACGGGGCACATATCCACATGGAGCTCCTTTCATCTATAGCCAGATTTTCTCACAACCTCAAAACTGCAGAAAAGGAAGTTTTTCTCTCTTGGCAGCTCCAATTTTTTTTGAAAACTCCCCCAGCTTTGAAAAACAAGCCAAAGCTATATTTGCTTCTGCTCTGTACATCCCGCTCATGAGTGAGATGACTTCTGTTCACGCACAGTAGATATTTTTACATATGACATGGTCTCTCGTTAAATGTGTTTGTAAAATCATTCCTTTTATTTAGCTTACCCTTTGAAGTCCTGGAGTGTTATGGTGTCTCCCAGAAAACTTAAGAAGTTCTTGAAAGCAGCGCTCTCTTCGTTATTGCCAAACAACTCCTCCTCTTGGGTCTACAAAACACAGGGCGCATCTTTTGAGAGCCCCAGCCCTGCCTGTTTGCAGCAGCCAGCCCACCCGGGCTGGGCAGCGCCTGCCGAACCGGCTCCCGGGAAAGGAGAAGGGTCTGGCCCTGGCTCCGTCACTGTGGTGTCGGTTGGACAGAGCCACAGAGGCCCCCGTGCTGCCCGAGCCGAGCGCGACCAAAGCCACCGTCCCCAGCGGCCACCACGCACTGGGACAGCCCTGCGTCCTCAGGGACCCCCCAGCGCCACTCCCCTGTCGCACTATGGGTGCTATGGACGCAGCGACCACGGACACCACTAACGTGAAAGGTCCCTTTGAAACGCGCCTTCTGCTTGTCACCCTGCTCTGAGCATCTTTGTAAAATCAAACCATGCTATCAGCAAAAGTGCCACAGTAACAGAGAAAGCAACCCGTCCCACCCCAGCTCTGATGGTGATTTCTGCTCAGGCCACCTCTCCCTGCCCATCTCCTGCCACCTCCTGCCCCGTGCGGGATCCCCCCTCGGGGCCACCACTGCGCTCGGCCACCAGCACCGGCCGTGGGCCGGTCACAGCCTGCTCAGCCACCAAGGCACCCAAAGGTAAAGCTGCTGAGAGCCACTTCTGACCAAAGGCAAGGGACCTTAGGATAACGTACAGTCAATACCAAAACGCAAATGAATCCTTCATTGGAAAATCCAAGTCTTAATCATCCCTTGTGTGCTATATTTCAAAACAATGAGATCTTAATTATGGTCTTGCATGAGTTACTCCATCCAAGATAAAATGAAATACATAAAGATAATTAGAGTGCCTGTCAGAATAATCTTTGGTGAGTTATAAGACTCGGCTGCCTCTGCACTCCCCATCCGGAGTTCCTCGGCTAACGACAGCATTTTCAGCGAACGCGTGTCTTCATAGCCCACAGTCCTCCAAGACAAATGTAACTGTTCCACTGTCTAAACATACATCTGATTAAAATATCAAGCCTGCTAAAATCCATTTTCGCATCCACTTTTCCCTACAGCAGCTTGTGGGCTGATTTCCATACTGAATTTTTTCAGTCATATCATTTTTTAATGAGTCAGGGAAACATCCGAGCAATACGAAGCACATTATTAGTGAGGATGCCCAGTAACACAACATGCTGCACGCGACAGAGTTAACTGCAGGGCCGAATTTCAGCTTCAGCGGTCCCACACTTGTGAAACACAGAGCTCTGGCAAGCGGGGATGTGCTCCACAAGAACAGCCCGGGGATTACTCACCTGCCTGAACTTCTGATAGATCACACCGAACTTGAACGTGTTGTTGACCTCATGTTCATCATAAGACACTATCATCTGGGACGCCTGCAGCAAAACAGAATACGAATTATTTCATTTGGTAGTTCAAAACGCGACGTCCAGAAGAGCAAACGCTGTTCGGCGGACGCCGCTGGCCGGGCTCACAGCTACGCTTGGTGCGCCCGTCATTGCCGGCGGCACGGCTCCTCATGGCGGGCAGCGGGGAAGAGCCCACCGGAGCTGCAGCGGGGTACGGCAATGGCGGGGCAGCACCCGAGGGAGCGGGAAGGGGGCAGAAGCCAAATTTCCACATAAATCAGACAAAAGTGTTCAGCAGTGGCCCTGGGTTTGGTTATCAGCATCCCTGCAGCCTCCGCCACGAACAATCCACCTGGATGCCCATGGGCTTCAGGTGGGCAGGAGCTGCGGCCCCGGCGCCCAGGCATGGCAGGGGTGTGCGGGGAGCCCCGACCTCTCGCAGGTTTTCTGGGGGAAGTTTGGGGCCCTTTGGGTGCAGATAACGGCAGTTCTCGCAGCACCCCAGCCCCACAGTCCCAGCCTCGCTCTGTGGGGACCCTGTCAGAGACGTTCGTCTTCCCCAGCTGGGCATCGGCTGTTCCCAAACTTCCAGACAAGGGTTTGATAGCAACATCAATAATGACAAGGGATGAACGAAATCGGTTTGACCCTGGCTACATCAAAGGGTGGTGAAACTGCCTTATAACTTACTGCTCTGCCTGCCGCAGAAAAGGTCTCCCACATAAAAGGTACTTGAAAATGATGGATTTGCTTTGTAACTTCCCAAGAGTGGGTCTCTATGGCAGCACAAGAGCACACAGGAGGAGAAGTGATGCTGGAGCGGGTAATGAGTCAGTCCCAGTACATCACGAGTGGGGACGGCCACCCGGATAAAAAACACTCCCTCCCCCGCAGTGACCCACCCGCCTCTGCAGCTCTTCCTGCACGGCTTCTCGAGCGCAGGCTCAACCCATCTCACGGGGTTTCAAGCAAACCTTAAGGCATCAACCCAAGATCCAGGTTGGTTTTACTCCCCACGGGCAGTCGCCTTTCCTTCCTTCCCCATAATCTGAGGGCAGATCAATACCAAAGTGCCATCAGTCCTTCGTGGCCAGTTGACAGAACGAGATGGTGGCATGCACATGCCATCGGATGGCCATTAGCCAACCTGCTGCCCAGACGCACGCACGGCATGCCACCACTGCACTGCGCACAGCCCCTTTGCAGGCAGGTACAAAGGTAGAGAGCTAGAAAGATGCAGTAGAAATATCCATGCTTTGTATCAAAGTAGCCATCCGATCTTGGAGAAAAGGGGAGAATTAACTCTATCTGACCTTCTCTGCCAAATACACAACCGACTTGGGGTAAGTTACCTCACCTTGGGGTACAGAACCGGGTTAAACTTCAGGCCAGAGGCATCATCGCAGAAGGCCTGCAGGCAAGGGGAAAGAGCAGTCAGCGCTGGGTCCCCGGGAGCACAGAGCAGACACCCTTGTCCTGCTGAAACTCCGTGGCAAGGCTGTGAATGTCCTATAAAGGAGCCAAATCCAGGCTCCGATTGCAGGAGCTCCCCTCTTCGCATCCTCTCATTGGGATGCCCTGTGGCCTGGCTGGTACCCGACTGAGGCTTCAGCAAGACAAGTCCCAGGTCTCTCCATGGGTCAAAGGTGCTGCCACTTCCTCACCTCTTCCCCCAGGTATCAACCAGTCACCTGCCCGGGATCAGTGGGACACCAACAGCGGGGCCAGCGCATACCACCACCCGCCAAGCGCCCCTGGACCCGAGAGGCCAGGCACTGCCAGCCAACATCGCCCAACATGGCCCAGCGCTGCCCAACGTGCAGCGGAGCGCGCTTTGCCGCAGGCATCCCCGCCCGGCTTGGCATTTTACCTTTGCAATCTGAGGGATACTAGGGAGCTTGCTAAATCCTGCCAGGGGGATCCTTTCATGCAACGTCTTCACTTTGGACCTAGCAAAGAAAAAGAAACAAGCAGACATCAGGGAACATCTAAGGCAAAGAGACAGCGGCTGCAGCCCCCCGCTCGCCAGCCCTGCGGCGTGCACGCAGCAATGCTCCACCGGCTGTCGGGAAAAGATGTTCTGCTGAATTTGTTGGGCCTGGTTAGTAAGCAAAGGCTCAATTTGTCTTCTCATCTCTGCAGCTCTTAAAATATTCATAGTTTGGAGGGAAATGACACAACGGTTCAGACACGCTGGGTCTTGTCAGCTTACAGAGGGATGGCGATAGATGCGACTGGTATTAGCCCGTGTCACAGCGAGGTTTACACTCAGTTTCAGCAGGCTTAGCAATGGATCAAAGTCTCACGTTCGTTATCAGGGGTGAGGCAGTCCCAGCGCAGAAAGAGCAAAAGGACGATGCCGCTGCTTCCCATCCCACCCCGAGCCCCTCCGTGGGCGACAGCCTGCGTGCTGCCAGCCCGGCTCTAGCATTTACAGTAGAAACAAAACAAGGGACGCCCAGAGAGAAAATGTTTTGTTAAACAAAGCTTTTTTTTTTTTTTTCCCCCCATACCTGAGTATAATCCTTAAATATTCCGTGCCATCTGCCTCCTCACACTTAATAGAAAGAATCAGATTGCCGAGGCTGCTGGCTGTACAATAAAAATTTAAATGATCCTAAAAATAGAAAACAGTGCATTAGTGGTGAGGGAGGCAGCTCGATGATGGCAAGGACGCTGCCCCCGCTCTGGCCGGGAGCAGAGGGCTCACCTGCCACCCCGACACCTTCCCGCCCCTCGGGGGGACACACTCACACCCCCTCCTCGCCGGGACCAGGGCTTTAATCCCTCTGCCCGTGGACTTTAGCACTCTGCCCTCAGCTTGGTTCAGAGGGAGAAAGAGGCTTACAAGACTGTGAGCAAGAGGGCAGGCAGGCGGCTGCCGCGCCGGGCTCCCCGAGTCCGGCCGAGCCCCGGCTCCCTGCAGACGGGGCAGGCTCAGAGCCAGCGAGCCCACCCGGTGTCCTGGGGGGCCGGGGGCAAAGGCTCCGTGCGTGGCCATCGCTGCCACAGCTGGGAACCCACCAGTCCCCTCCTCTCCTTGCAAAGAGGGAAGCTGCAAAATTTGCCCATTTTGCTCACATTTTTAGAATTTCTTTTTTTCTTGGGGGGGTGGTGCAATTTTCAGGTGACTGCTCGTCCCCTGCGGCAGGGGCACCCACCTTCCCCAGGAAATGCTTCCTGTAGGCTCTGGCCTCTCCTTTGCACTCCAGCTTGTAGCCGTAGGTGCTGGGGCTGAGGTTCTCCTCCTCCTCCTCGCAGATGCTGCTGTCGGATGAGGTGGGCGTGCCAAGGTTTTCCGGGTCTTCGATCCAGTATCCCCCGAACTGGGGCAGGATGATCAGCGGGTACGGGCTGCCCTTCTCTAGGATCTGCAGAGACACGCGCCCGTGTGGGGTCAGGCAGGACCAGGGTGCAGATGTGGGGTGCAGGGGCTCGTCACCCCGTGTCCTGCCCCACCACTGCCCCCAGCCCCGGCACCATGGGGGGCAAATTCAGCCCCTCTCTAAAACCTCTCCTCTCTCTCCTAGAAGAGGGCACGTGCTACTGAGGAAAAGCATCCGCCGCAAAGGTGGGGAGGGGGAACGTGCTTTGTGCAGCTCCTCTCGGATACAGGCTCTCTGCCACTTCCCCTGTTATTGGCAATTTTGGAAAGGCATTCGCCTGAAGGCATTCAGGGTGGTCCAGAGCACCCACCTCATCGATGCTGGGGTACGGGATGTAGTCTTCCTGGAAAAAGGAACCAAAACACCACGTATGACCATCTGTTCCCCACCAGCCATCCCTTAAGACCACAGCCTTGCACATCCAACCCAGGGAGCACTTCCAGCTGCCTGCTGCACTGGTCCCTCCCGTCCCCACGCCATGCACCGAGCGCCGGGCAGTAACGGAGAGCGATGCTCGTGTCGGACAAGGCTGCCGTGCACAGCGATGGGCACAAGCCCTGGGCGCGGTGCCACCGCGCTGCCCACAGCTGGTGGACCAGCACCAGCACCAGCCCCGTGCCAGCCCAGCTGAGCCCCCGGGACACGGCGCAGGGATCCCTCCCTGCTCTGGGGCTGTGGGAAAGCACTGCAGCTGGGTAAGTCCTTTTCCGAAGGGGTCTCCACTATTGCTGTAAGCTTCTCGGCTCTGTGGCAGATCCCAACCATTTTACACAGCTCGCTGCTGAAATACACAGGTTTGGACATAAAGCTGGATTGGGGATTTACAGGCACCACCCTCTCATCTTTGCAATTCAATCAGTACCTTGTTTTTAGATAACATGTAAATCCTTTTTGGTCCTTTGAGTGACTGTCTTTGAAAATACACATTAAAGCCCTGAGATAAGGGGGGGACGCTTGAAGAGATCCACTCAAGAAACAAAATTCAACCAACCTTATGTTTTTGGCTTCCAGTCCTCTGTTCTTCAAGTTTTGGTGCCTGTTTGGTACAAAACAAATAGATCGAATAATTAAGATGTTTTCAACAACACAGAGAAAACCACAAGGGTATTTTGCTACATGGAAATTACTCTAACGCGAGTGGCATGAAAGGAGGGGGGTTCTGCCTGGGACGAGCCGGGCAGAGCTGCTGGTGTGCCAGGATAGACCCCACTGCAACACAGTGAAAATGGGTGATGGGGATGGGGTAGGACAAGACCTGGGACACAGTGACACCACACTGAAAACGTCTAAACGTGAGGCAGGGACTAGCTTTTCCCAGGTGCGAACACAGCACCAAACACAACATGCCCCATGTCCCGCTCCAGCTTCATCTTCATTTCTCTGGGATGGGCTCCTAAAGCAAATCCCTGCGCTGCCTTCCTGCGGAGCAGGGACAACAGCCCCGACGTGTGGCAGGGCGACAGCCCCGGCTCTCTCACAGTGTCTGTCCCAGGCAGGAGCTCGGGGACCGCAAACCCTGCTCGCAGTCACCCGTGCCGTGCTAGGGGAGCACCGTGCGTCCCGGCATCGGGGGCAAGCACCGTCTGCCTGCGCCCCTCCTGCAGGGACAAGGCACATGCCAGGGGACACCATGGTCCCCCAATCCTTCTCCTCGGGCACATCCTGATGTGTTTTAGTGTGGGACAAGGGAATGCCTTGCCCTGACCCAAGGGGTACCGAGATAGTGCTTGACACAGCCGTGCTCTGTATGAGAGCCTCACATTGCAAAGGCAGGCAGCGGCGTGCTGACTTTACCAGGGAGCAACAGGACCGCGTCTCAGAGCGTGTGCCCCTAAACCTCCTTTTGCAAAACTGCTCGGGGCGACGCAGAATAACCTCGGAGGAAGATGCTGCCAAAACCACTGCTTTCCCCCCGTGCGCTGGGGCGTGTCTGCGCGGTTTGAGCTGGGAAGCGCCTGCTGCGCCCGCTCTCAGCAGGGCTCACGCAACGCTGGGGACTTCAGCAACAATTCAAAACCTGTTAGGAGCATACAAGGCCTCCCAGCACATTAAATGTACAAGGTGCTGTGGGATCTCTGTCCTTGCGGCCTCTCTGCTGGGGGGGAACATCCCGCGTTACTGGCATGCTGCTGCTGCTCACCTGCATTTTTTCCAGCATTTCGAAGAACTCTGCAGACTGAAAAAGAAAAGAAGCAAATCTCCTGTTCAGTTAAAGTAGGCACAAGGTGAGCCAGCCCAAGCCATGCCCAGGCAGGGACAGTGGAACCCCCACCCCGTACCAGGCATGCTGGCTCTAGCCCTCAACGGGAATGGGAAGAAGAGACTCTATCCGCAACCGATGGCGTGTGCCTCGAGACGCCCCGTCCAGCCCCGCCGCCGGGCAGGGACAGAGCCCCGCAACCGCCCCGGACTCCCAGGGCTGGTGGCCATCCCGCACCAAGTGCCCCCGCCGCAGCCATGGGCAGCGCACAGAGCAGCGAGCGGCGGTGGGTCCCCACCTCCATAACTCCTCCTGCTCTGCATTTCGTTTCCAAAAAAGCGCGAGAGGACAGGCCGAGCGATGCTGCGGGCGCTTGTCCTACTCCCCAGCCCTGGCAGCTCCCGTCCAGCCTGACTCAGAGCTCGGGCTTCACTGCTGCAGTTCACCATCGCCAGTAACACTCAGCCCCGACGATTTCCCAGCCCGCTCTGTGTACAGTTTGATAATGGTTCTTTAGTCATTTCTTTTTCTAATCACAGCAGTGTTGGCACCATCGGCTGGACACCATGGGTTCCTTTTGTTCCCTGGGTGTTTTCTAAGGTCTCTAAGGTCCGTGTTTCCCAGCTCTCTGCAGCAGTGACCCAGGCTAGAGATGCCAAAGGAGAGCGGGGCCGCTGGTGCAATCCTGCCCTGCGGGGCACGGGACAGCCCGGCAGCAGGGAAGGGAAGGAGAGCCCCAGCTGCGGCCATGCTCTGCTCTCTGCGATCTGCTGCTCGCTTTGGCACAGTGGGCACTGGATCTCAGGGATCAGGCGGGGAGAAAACCCAGACGGCTGCCAAGTGCCGCGGGGCGCCCGGCAGGGCCGCAGGCGTGGGGCTTGCTGAGGACGTGGGGCAGAGCCGGCCCTGCTGGGAGCAGAGGGATGGGGTGCGTGTGCCATGGCCCCCATGGTCCAACCCCGCAGGGCCCCTGGCAGGAGGAGGTCTGTGCACACAAACCAGCAGCAAAAAACTTCCCTTTGGAAATGAAACAGGCCCAGCCTGATCAATCCAAAAAAGCAAATAAATACTCTTGCAAACGAGACACCTACGGCAGCCCTCCCCACGCCCCTTACCTTGCAAGGGGCAAGCCCTGGGCTCTGCCTTTCCCCAGCTGCGGAAACACCGGCAATGCCGCTGACGGCAGGGCTGGGCTGCCCCGTGCAGGGTTAATGGCCTACTTGCCAAATGAACTAAAGAGATTAGCGAGCCCCGGGCTCCAATTAAAAAGCCCTGTGTGGCTCCTCTGGAGAGCAGCCCGACGCTGCAGCCAGGGAGCTCGCCCTGCTCCCCCGGCGCGCCGCTGCCCGGCCGGCGGGCTGCTGCCTCCCTCCCCAGCCGTGCCGGTGCCCCGCGCCTTTGCAGCCCCGTGAGCATCCCAAGCCGCTGCGGCACACACGGGGCACATGGGGCACACAGCTCCTGCGCCTTTGGAAACACCTAGTGCAGGGGGCTCAGGGACAGCAAACCCAGCCTGGGAAGAGCCCATCGCTGCCTCTCCAGGAAAGGTGCTAAAGCCATGTCTGTCCTGCTCAGCCCTGCTTTCCCTCAGGCTAGGGGGGACTTCAGGAAACCCTGCTCCTGCCCTGATCTACCTGCGCTGCCCAAAGGGGCCCCAGTCCTGGCGGTGGCCAGCACACCGCTGAGATGCTTTGGGTCTCGGCAGGCACCGGCCGCCTTTCCCACTCAGTCCTGCCATGATGTTTGGATGCAGCAGACATGGGTTTGACCCGAGCGACCGGCACGGGCACGGCCCCACCAGCACACACAGCCGCAGGCAAATCCTGCTGCGCCAGCACACACCGGCCTCCCGACTCGCCGGGCACCTGCGGGGTCACCCCTTCGGCACAGCAACCGCTGAACCTCAGCTGGACGATCCTGATCCCTCGTCCGGCTTTTCCTGCTCTCAAGTACACAGAAATAAATTATCTAGTCAAACTATGGCCGTAAACATTGGGGCACTCCCAGTAAACTAGTAAGTGGCTTTTCTGGAGACATGAAGCAGCAGCCCCGTCCCTCCTCTCCCCCATCCATCGTCCCCCCACCTCTCCCCTAACCCGCGTCTGCTCCCGGCCAGCCGCCGCGCTCCAGCCGCAGCGGACGGGCTCACGGCTCCCACAGCCGAGGAGAGGCTGGGGCCACGGCAGATGCTGCCGGTCCAGGAGGGAGAGCAGAAAGCGGGATCAGCCGCTCCGACGCTGCCAGCTATCAGAAACAGTTTGCAGAAGAGGGATGTGAGATTTGGGGCAGAAGGGGTCACAGCACCAGGGAGAAAGGCATGGGGGAGTGATTTTTGGTGAGCTCTTAAACAGACCGAATTTCTCAAAAGATAAAAAAGAGAGAAAAAAAACAGAGGAGGAGATGAAGAAATTCAAAACAAAGACCAAAGGGAAACCTCAGAGAGATTTTCTTTCAATAAATGTGGCAAGCAAATGTTAGTTTTACGGCAGGAGCAGCCTAGGGACTGCCCTCAGTGACACCAGCTGGGATGGGGGAAAGAGGCTGCCACACAGGCGGGGACTGCCGTGGCTGGGAAGCAGCCCTGGCCATGTTTCTGGCTTTAGACTATGCCCCGTTTTTATCTACTGCACCCATGGGAGGAAGAATGAACCCCGGGCCCAGAAGAGCTCTGCCCAAAGCTGGGAGCACTTTAAAAAGGTTTTTCCTTATTTTGAACTTGGTTTAGATTCCAGTTTATCTTCAGGTCTCTGCCACAGACAAACGCTCTTTGAATCAATTAAAATAGTTTCCAGGTCCCACTCTGCCAGCAGCCAGAACCAGAGAAGCAAACCGCACAGCAGCACCGGATCCACCTGCTAAAGCAAGTTCCAGCAGAAAACGCGTACCCGTATTCCATAAAGCAGACAGCAGTCTGTACCCTTTAGGGATTTATGCATACTTGAAGCCAAGCTTTACTGGGCCACAAATATTTTGGTAATTATAGCGGAGACAATCGGAGCTTTGTGACACCCAACAGAAAGCAATGTCCCCTGCCATGGGCAGGAAAGGTTACGCTCGCCCCGCTTGGGTCGCTGAGACTGCTCCAAACTAAACCTGCATCTGCTCCTCAAATGCACCCAAAGGCGACACCAGAGCGGACAGCCGCCCACCTTCGGCAGGACCAACCTGCCCAGTAGCTTGTCCTAACGACCTCAGAAATGCAAAATACTCAACCCAAAATGGTATAGTCGTTATTCCTTTCCTGCTCACATGTCCTCACCACTGAGTGTGCTACGCTGGCAGCAAGAGGGGACATACAGTCACGTCCCAGTGCTCCAGCACAGAAAAGTACATGATTCCTCTCCATCAGCACCAGGCAAGACACCGGGTCCGAAGCCGAGCCGCCTGGAGCACACAGCGTCTGCTCAGCCTCCCCAGCACCCCAGGGACGAGTTCAGGGAGCAGGTACCTGTGGACGAGGAGCGCTCAGAGCAGAAGCTGCAGCGCAGCCGCTAAGTGCCTGCTTTGAAGGTTTCTCAAGAAAATGACACCCAGAAAGAAAACCCTGCAGCAGGCAGGAGCCATCAAGGATGGAGCGCGGCGGGGCAGAGCTCTGCCCAGCACCCCTCCCCAGCAACCCACCGCAGGTCGCACAGCACTCACCAGCAAGCCCCGTAAGAAATCCATCATCTTCCCAGTGTCGCCTCCTCGGCATCAGCCACGCAGCCACGGCTGCTGCCGCAACCAGACTTCCTCATGGGCGCTTGGCAAGCGCGGCGGCGGCCGAGCGCCAGCCCAGCCATCCCTCCCCAGCCCTGACACCTCCCTTCGTTAATGTTTCTCCAAGCCAGAGGCACGGCAGGACTGCTGCTTTGTTATTTCAAAGGGTGGCTCCCCTGGGAGGCAAAGTGCCCCAAACAGGTTGGGCAGGAAGCGGGCGAGGGTTTGCAGGGGACGGGCAGGCTCCTGCCCCCCGCTCGGCTCCTGCCGGGATGCACAGCCCAGCAGCGGGATGCGCTGCGCCCCTCGGGAGGGCACTCGCGTGGGAGAGCTGCAGCGGGAACCGGGCACTGGGCAGGAGGCAGAAAATCCGACCTCTCCAGCTGGAAATCTGTATGCACAAAAAAGCCACAGCCCTTCCAAAGGAGCTGAACGAATCCCAACCTTAAATCCTCCCAGAGTCAGCTCAGGACAACCCAAGCTGCTGACCCAGGGGCTGCAGAGTAGGCACCAGCACCCACAGGGCCTTCTCATCCCAAAACCGCCCGGGGAGGAGGCAGAACACGACTGCTTTGGCCAGACGCCTGCGCAGCTGTGCCGCAGCATGGGCAGTGCCAGCTGCTGGGGACTCGCTCCTGTCCCTGCTCCCACTGCCCGTACCCACCCCTCGTCCCTCTCCGTGACACGAAGCCTTGCAGAGATCTCTGGGAAGCACCTTAAAGTCTACCGAGAGCGGGGCAGAGCAGGATGAGCACGGAGGATATCGACTCAACGCACTCATGCTGCGCAGCACCTCATCACAGGTTCGGCTGCCCCAGCGCTGAGCCACCACCCGGCATCCCCTGCGCTGACCGCGATGGTCAGGGGACTGAGCAACGTCTCCAGACGGACCAGGTCTCTGGCTCCCAACCACAAAGTCATCCCAGGTTTCCCTTCATCAACCTGATGGTTCCTTAATCCCTGACATCTCCTCCCCCAGGCATCTCCAGTTCCAACTCTTAAATGCCAGCAAACACATACCCAGCCCCTGCCTTTCAAGAGCTGATGGCAGCCGAGACCGAAGCGGCAGCAGGGGCACAGGGAAGCTCCGAACAAGCAGATGCACAAACAAAACCCAGCGGCCCACGGGCAGCCCCCAGCCTGAAGACAAATGGGATTATTCCCGTTTAGCACCTCTGGAGCACCCTGCGCCTGGCAAAGACACGGGATCCTCCTCTACCACTGCCTGGCCGGGGTGCCAGCGCAGGCAGCCATCACCGCAGCGGCTCTGCCATCACCAGCGCCGCAGGGACTGAGGGCTGGAGGCAGGGAGCACACGCCGCGGGCTCCCAGCTCTGCCTCGCCTTTCCAAAAGGACAACCTGTGCCATCTGCAAAAGATGCTGGAGCCCTTTAATCCTACTGTAAAGCAGAAGTCGTCAGTAATCACCTTTTAATTGCTTTAATCACGTGATTATAAAAACGAAGAACCAGCAATGAAAAAAGCAGCCTCCAGCCTCGCCGTGGAGACCGGTCCCCCGGCGTGTCCTCAGCCAAAGCCATCGCCAGCCTCTCCCCCAGCCACAGCACCCACAGCGAGACAGGCCCATGCGGCTTGCGATGCGAGAAGGAATGGCCATCTTTGAGATGCATGAAGAAAAAAACTCAGCGTTTGCTTTTGGGGAGCTTACGTTACCTGAAGCATATGGAGTAGCATCTATACACTTTTTTCCATGCAGGCTTTCCATAGGTTTCCATGCCAAGTTTCCCATGCTGAGGGAAGCCTTGAGCTGAAGTTTAAACACCATTGAAGAGCTCGACCTCCCGCTGCCCCGCATCACCTGGCTCCAGCCGTACCGGCCCTGCCTGCAGCATGCCTGGGGTCTCGCCCCCCATAACCCCTCCTGCAGC
The DNA here is from genome assembly GCF_965183815.1 of Platalea leucorodia. Lineage (NCBI taxonomy): Eukaryota > Metazoa > Chordata > Aves > Pelecaniformes > Threskiornithidae > Platalea > Platalea leucorodia. The sequence goes on along the minus strand of NC_138838.1, from coordinate 11,827,382 downwards.
AGCACCTCCTGCAGCAGCACCCAGGCAGGGAGCAGACGCCAGCACTGGGGGCCACCTCCGCACCCGCGCAGCCAGGCTCAGCCTGCCCGGCTCGCAGGCTCATTAAAAGGCAGAATTCCCATTTAAAACATGACAAGGCCAAAGGCAGAATCTCTCAGAAGGCAGGTGCTGCTGTAAAGCCTGGGAAGGCACGAAGGAGCACGGCAGCAGGACGAGCCCCAGGGACGCTGCGGGGCTGCAGCGCTCACGGTCACAGAAAGTCCTACCTGAACGCCAGGCAGGTGTTACCGAGCAATTTACCACCTTTCTGCAAGGTAAAATAAATTGCCCCAGCAATTTGTTTCCTCCCGCAGGGGCAGGGCGGGCAGGCTGGGGCTGTGGAGGAGCCGCAGCGCTCGCCCAGGACGGCCCACGTGAGAAATACCAACTCTTGCGGCTTCCCCGGCCGTGCGCAGGCAAGTGGGCACCGGGCGTCCCACCGCGGGATGCAGCAACACCCCCGAGGTGAAATCCCTCCCAGCCCCCGGGAGGGCTGCTCGTTGCCCAGCACCATCCTGGGAAACTTCTTGTCCTCTGAGGCCGGTAAACGGCGCGAGGGCTTTGGCTTCCCCTCCTCAGGCAGCAGCCCAAGGCCGGCCAGGAACGCTGCTGGCACAAGGAGCAGGAAGCACGCTCTGCTGCTGGCACACCAGCACCTCCCGCGCCCGGCACGCTGCACGTCCCCGGGTATGCCCTGCAGGCGGGATCCCCCCTCGCTCCCCATTTCCCACGGTGCCCCCAGGATGATGCCCCCGCTGCCGGCAGGCTCTCCCAGAGGCACATCCCCGCTCCCGCCCTGCAGCCGGACGAGGTGCCACAGCTCGTGTCACCAGTGAACGGTGTCGGCTCCTGCCTGCTTCATGCACCCAGGCCATACGCAAAACCCTAAATAAGCCCAATTGTCAGAAGGTCCACTAATAAACTCCTCTAACTCAATACTCTATTTCCAAGCCCACTTGCTCTTAACGACCATTTAACCAGGTTCTCATCACCTCGTAAGCCTCACATTCATCTCATCTTCTCCAGCTTAACGAGTAATTTCCCGGGTGGCAGCATATTGAGCGCTCTGCAGCAACCCGGGGGAAGAGCTACAATTGCCTTTGCCTGCAAACTCTGGCATCGCAGAAACGTCTCCGGTCCCTCTGACGGAGGCGACTTTTGGTGAACCCCTGTTGCATTTTATCCTATTTTCCCATTCATTTCCATGTCTCAGATTGACTTTTCCTGCCAAATTCGCTCTGAAGCTTTGCCCCAGGATCACCGACCCGGCTCTCTGCACCGCCCTGCGCGACACAGGGCTGCACATTCCCCGCTCCCTTGAGACTGTTTGAACAAGATAACTGCGAGCTGGGAGCTGTGGAGGTGCCAGTCAACCTTGGCTCAAGCAGGACCAGCTTCCAGGTCTGACCAGGTTGCTCGTGACCTTCTCCAGTTGGGTTTGGGAACACTGCAGAAGGGCAGAGCCCTGCAGAGGCAGCCTGGCACGGGCAGAGCGGAGGGGAAGCGCCGTGTCCTGCGACCTGCTGCCTCCGCCACGGCAAAAGGCAGCGGCCCAGCGGTCCCCGGCAGGAGCGAGCGGTGAGTTGGACCCCGCCAGCAGTGCCTGCCTGCCGGGGATGCACCGTCTGCCCCGTGCTGGCAAGCAGCCACCCGCCGCGGTGCCCGGGGAGGGTTATTAGGATAACAGCACTGGTATTCCGCACCCTGCTTGGCATCGCCGCTCGTGATTGCGTAACATGAGCGGCAGCGCAGGATGGGGCCCGCCGGCACGCACACCCTACTGCCGCTGATGGTGTCTGAACACGCTGCAGGCTGAACTCCAGAAACCACCTACTGCTGCTCCCTCGGGAACAGCCCAAATCCGTACAGCCGCTGCGTTGGAAGTGCCGCTCCTCACCAGCTTCAGTTTCCAAAACCGGCACCTCGGCTGGACCGCGCGCCCACAGCCCGGCACGGCATCGTCCAGCCGGCACAGTGTTGCCCGCACACTCACCTTCATGGTCGGCGGGGCGGTGAGCGGGGGGGACAGCGGCCGCTCCGGGACGGTCACATCCGTGCTGTTCAGCAGCTCCTGTTTCCTGAAAAACCAAAGGCAGGCATGTCAGCTTCCCCCGTGCCCCGAGCAAGAGCGCGAGGCAGGAGATAAGGGCTTATCTTCTTTGGCAAAGCCGCGGGCGTGTGGGCTGCCTGTAAAATAATATCTTGAATCTGAGAAAAAAACAAACAGATCACATAAAAAGATGATAAAAGTCATCTGAAGAGCCCCGCGCCCAGGGCGGGCCCGGACCCCTCGCTGCCCCACCGAGCGCCCAGGCTCTGTCCCTGGGAGCCAGCCGGATGCCGGCCGCAGGGCGGGGGCGCGGTGCTGGTGCTGGGCTCTGCCGGACGGCGGAGCAGGGACAGCAGGGCTGGGTTTCTATGACAACCCATCCCCACGGTTTCCCCTCCATCTGGCACCCTCCCTGCCTGGGCAGGATCCGCGGCTGATCGGCCTCCCAGCAGCCCAGGCGCCATGGACGGTGGAGGAGGCTTCCAGCTCGGCGATGCCAGCATAAAACCCAGGGGCTCCCCGGTGAGGGTCCGGCAGGGCCCTGCTGAGGGCAGCTCCGCCACAGGGCACCTGGGCACCGGCGGCAAATTTGGAGGCAGCGAGAGGCGTCATGAGGACACGAGACCCCCGGGGAGCTGGGAGCAGCCCCCATGCCACGGACCTGCCACAAAAGCATCACACAAAAGCCCCCCAGCCTCAAAAAGGCACAACCTCGGCCCTCCACCAATTATCTGATAAAAACACCCTGTCCCCTTTACACCAGCGGCTTCCCAGGCAGACAACCAAGCCGGCGCTCGCGGTGGTACTGCCAGATGCTACTCTGGGAGTCAGAAAATCTGAGATTTAATTTAGTTTCCTCTCGTCCCTGCCAGGTTAGTCCTGCAGAAACTGGGCCAAAACGTCCAACTGTTTATCTCGCAGTAACGAGGTTTGGTTCCCATGGCAGCCCGCCCCGGGATGGCACGGCACGGCGTGCACAGCAGCCGGGCACTGATGCCCGCCGGGGCCCCCTCCAAAACAGGCAGGTCCTGCCAGAGGGTGCGCACCCAACCTCCTGCAACGCCGGCCCTTGCCGCCAGCCCCACCGCCTCGGCTCCTGCCCTCCTCCGCTGAGTCCCAGCTCTCATGACAGCAGGTGACAACCACATGCTGGTCACGGGGGAGGCGCGGGTGCCTGCAGCCCCTCCTCGGCAGGGCCGTGCGCCGCGGGGACGCAGCGGGGATGCAGTGGGGATGCTGTGGGCACTGCAGGCAAGTTTTCTACAAGCCCGTTGGTGCAACGGCGAGCGCAAAACTCCACTATTGCCTGCGCGAGCAAAGGAGCGGCTGCTTGGCTGCGTCCCTGCTAACGAGAGACCGAACCGGAGCCTGAGAAGGGCTGGCTCCTGCTCCTCCTGCCTGCACCCACAACTGCCCTTGCTAATAGGCTTCTCCTCTTTCTGATGAAACTTGACTCCATCTCTTGAAACACATAAATGTATATATGCATACACACACATAAACATATGTACATAGATGAGCTTTCAGGAGAAAGCCCTCTGCACACTGCGGGTTGCAGGACGGCACTGCAGCCTCCCGCCCCTCCGCAGCCCCACGCTGCAGGATCCCAGCCTGCCCTGTGCAGCGCCACAGCCCAGACCAGGGATCTGGCAGCTCTCCCTGTCGCTGCAGGACCGGCTTCACGGCGGAGCAGAGGAGAGCAGCCGGAGCCAGCGGCGCCTCGGAGCCCGCGTCCCTGCAGCCGGCACGATTCGATTTGGCTGGGGGGGCTGTCAGTTGTCAGCCGGTGCTGTTAATGTATCGCATGTACGGAGACAGGAGAAGCAGGGAGCTGCAACGCCCGTGACCAAGGGAAGGCAGGGACCAACAGGACGCAGATCGATAGTTCTCATTAGTCAACCACCAAGGAACAAGAATTAATGAACTTCAGTTGTAGCCAGGGGAACACCAGCTGGATGTTGGGGGAAACTCAGGGCTGGAGTTCAAGCCCATCAACCTGTCCCGGAGGTGTAACAGCAGCCCATGCAGGGCACGGGGGGATCAGCACGGCGTGGGGCAGGACGGGGCAGCGCTGCAGCCCAGACCAGCCGCCGGCACGCGGGGACCCGGCTCACAGACCCCGGGGACCCGGCAGGCCAAATCCTCCGACACTTGTAATTAATTGCTGATTGCACTTCTCGGAGCCCGGGGCGGCGCAGGCGTGCGGGCAGCAGGGCCCTGCCGTCAGGACTTATTTCCCTTGGACTCGGACGACCCTGCTGGGCTCCTCCCGAGGCGTGGGCAGCCGCAGGCAGGAGGAAGGTGGATTTTTTGGCCCCTGGGCTGCAATGTGATGGAGCAGGAGGAGCAGAGCAGAAAGCTGCCTTGTGGCTACAAGGGGCGAAGGCAAAGCGGGGCCAGCGGCACCCGTCACCGTTGCAGCTGCAGGGCACTAAGGGCTGCGGCACCGCCTGGGCTGTGCCAGCAACGCAACCACAGGCGGAGGCACTGGGGGAAATACCCAGTGGTTTGTGTCCAAACGTGAATCCGGACCATGGACTGACATTTACATTAAGCTAATATACATCTTTTTTCTTTCTATTTTTTAAATCAGAGCAGGTCAAATTTGCCTCGCGTTATTACCTCTCATTTAAGCTCTTGGCATCTTCCAGTTTTTCAATGCAAGAGATTAATTAAACGATGTGGGACTGTGTATGGGCAATAGCAGGATTCACGTCCTGCCCGCCCGTATTGTTTATCGAGCTCCTTCCCTTTCTCCTCTCCACAAACTCACTGTGACTCCACTGCTGAAAAAAATGCCGAGGATGACGGATTTTTACTGTTTGCTCTTTGACTTTCTAGGACACTAAAGCACAGCCTGATCTGGAGTGAACCACTCATCCTTTGCTCTCCTTGCTTTGAACCCTGAGCTCCACCTGATTGCACTAACCTCCATAGTGGCCTCAAAGGCATAAAACGTATCAGACTTTGCAAAGATTAAAGTTACAAGGATGCACACAAATAATTTGATTTGATCTGGGATTTGTAGCAGGTTGCCATAGCATCATATTCTAAGTATTATAAAATCACTCACACAACTTAACAACGTGTTCCTCTGTCACATGCTGATTGCTTCTTTGAGGCCAAACTGCTGGAAATGCTCCTGCAATTCCGGGGAGAGCAAAACAAACCCATTCACCAGCCATCGCTTGTAATTAGCCCCCGTGCGCTGGAAATATGTTACGTTAAACTGCAACCACTGACTCGGATGATTCAGTCTGCTGTCAGCTATGGGGTCAAGGGCCATCAGCCTAATTCCCAAACAGATTACCCTCACACGATGATAAATGAATCATGAGGAAGATTAGCACGTCTTTATTTGTGCACTGGCGTGCTCACACGGGGAAGCAGCCTCCGGGGATCTCCCCTGAAGGCAACGCCAGAGCCAGCGGGTGCTGATGGCAGCCCCACGCCGTGACCTGGTCCCCGGCTGGCACCAGGGGTACAAGCGTCTGCAGAGCCCAAACCGCAGCAAAGGTCCCAGGCGTTCACGCCAGCAAGGATCGGGGCCAGGGGACGCTGTGCTGCTCCCCATGGCACCAGCACCCGGCTCCCACCCACTGCAGGGCCCCTGGGAAGCAGCCCCAGGACATCCATCCCCCCCGGGGCGTTCCCTGCAAAGCCAGAGACCGGCCAGGCAGCGGATGCTGGTGGCCCGCGGCGTGCAAGCATCACTGCCTCCGCTGCACAGCAGCGTGGCCTCCCTCGCCCCGCGGGGGCCAGGACCCTCCTGCGGCACGGCCCCCGGCGTGCTCTGCATTAGCCCTCCCGAAAGGCTCATGGCTCTACCACCGAGTCCTGCACCGGGATGGCAGAAGAAGAAAATACATCTCCTGCCTGAGCAGCCTGACCACAGACACGACGCAAGAGGGCAATTAAGCAGCAGGGGAGAGGACAGGGTGGGGAGGGACGGCAGGAATAGCGTGATGAGCTTAAGCCTGGTCTTGGCACGGCACGGCTGCAATAAACGGCCTCTGCAATCACTCCGCACTCGCCTCTCCCTGGCACCGCAGGAGACGCGCGTCTCGAGGACCGATAACATATCCAAAGGTTACGGTGCTGCGCTCGCTCCCCGGAGGCAGCACCCAGCGCCCAGCTGCTTCACCCGGCCCCCACGCCCCCGAGCCCACCCTGGCCAGGGCTGGGCATCAGCGCACAGGATGGGCGAGAGCATCCTCCAGAGCTGCACGGCTGCACACCGGCCTTCCCGGAAGGCATCGCGGGCATCATTTTTGTAATTTTATTTCTTCATTTTTCTCATTAGGCAAATTAAGAGAGAAGGAAAAGAAAGAATTAGAATCCTACATACTTAGTAAATCTAATTAAGGAAATACCTTAATGCAGTTATGCGGGCCCAACTGCAGGGTTTCCTAACAGAGACCATGAGATCCGCCCCGCCGTCCCGGCACGGCTCCCGCGTTCCCCCTGGGGCTGTGCTGGGGGGGACCCCGCTGCCGCCAGCCCCCACCGGGAAGGCACAGCCTGTGCGGCCGGGGCCGCTCCCCCTGCTTCGCCCGATGGGGGAGCAAATGGGGACTCTTCCCCCCATTTTGAGCGTGTGGGCACTGAGTTTGTAACACTGGAGAGTTCCCAACACAGCAAGGGCAGGCAAAGTCCTTCTCTTGTCTTTAGAGCATCCTCGATCACATCCCAAAAGCACCTACAAATTCATATCCTGAATTTGGTAAACCTCGCCGACATACTGAAATTGTGATTAAAATGTCCCGTTCAGTACAGAGCCAGGGCTGCCGGGACCCCCGGAGCCCCCCGAGCTTTCCCAGCCGAACCCCTGCCTCCGAGCGCATGCTTCCCTCCCACTTTCTCCCTCCGAAGCCTAATGAAAAACTTCTAATGCATCCCACCTTCTTGTTTTGTTCATCTGATTTACCAGACAGGCTCTAAATTGACACAGTACGTTCATATAAATTACACGTGGGAAGGGGAGATGTCAACATATTATCTGATACAGCAAAGTATTTCACACTAAGTGGTTAGCTCTACCTTTTGTTATGCTGTGAAAGCTAAACATGGAGCATTGCAGGTTCCCTTTATACCTACACTTAATTCTGCAGATGAAACCTGGCCTAAGGAGGCACAAAACTGTTGCAGCAACAAGTTCAGCCTGTCTAGATGCTGTATCCTTGAGAAGGACAGCAAAGATTATCCTGTAAATTAACAGCCTCTATTTTTGGACCCATCATTTTTTTGTCCTTGATGGGCATCACCTTGCCAGCTGCTCCCTTTTTAACTTATTTAATATTCAATGCCCAGTGTCTTCAGTTTTCACGGGGGACTGTGCTTCTGTATTGCTCTTCGTCCTCGCACCGCCCCACATCAAGTCCCCGTCAGGGGGTGGGTGGTGGGACGGAGCCCGGGCCGCTCGCCCTCCCTCGCCAGGAGGGTCCCCTCCATCCCCGCTCCCTGCAGGCAGGTCCTGCGGCTCACGGCTGGGACCGAGCCTCCGACACCCAGTTCCACCAGTGAGCGCCTGCTGACACCCCAGGCACGGAGGTGGCCACGAGCCCTTGGCCGGCTGCTCATAAGTTGCAAAAAAAACAACTCCCAATTTTTTTTTCTCTTTTTTGCAACAGAGACAAGGGCACCGTGCTGAGATTTTACACCTGGAAATCTGCAGTGAGTGCCTGAACAAGGCACCTTACTCTGACTTTGAACAGCTCCCCATCCAATCCCGGGGACTCCAGGCAGGCGAGATCTCGCTGCATCATCACTCAGCCCGGGGAGGACGTCTGCAGAGGACACACACTGCTGCAGGGCTGTCACGGACTTCAGACAGCCCTGGCACTCCACAGCCACCCCAGACCTGGGTTTCAGCCTCCCGGCCACATGCACCCAGCGCTGCGAAGCTGCCGGTGCTCCGAGGCTTAAACAGGCGCCGAGCCCCGCCGTGGAACATCTTTCCTGATAAACTCATTTACCCTGCTATGTCCTGGGCTCAGGCTGAAGCGTTACCTTCTTGCATTGAAGCCTGAGAGTCAGCAAAGAAAAAGCGCAGCATTTTCTGGTCTAGATTTCTTGCAATAAATCACGTATTTGCAAATTGCCAGCCCGCATCTGTGTGCACACGCAGCCTCCCTGACTGCGCAGCTCCCACAAGCGGGAACCAAAGCCCTGCTCAGAGCAAGGTGACATTTAACTGCCAATGAGTTTAGCTTTAATTACTCCTCTGCACCGAGAATATTGTTGAGAACAGTTCGGAGCGTCCCGCGCTCGTGCGGGCCGTGCTGGCTGTGTGGGTCACCGCTGCGCCGCGCATCGCCCGTCCGGCGCGGGGCGACGGCGAGGAGCTGGCTCCTGCTTTGCCTGCACCTCTACAGACACCGGGTTCTTTCCAACCGGCCAAGGACTTCCCACTGGTCTGGCTAGGAGAGTAAGGCTCGATATGCAAACAATGCTGGAAAGAGATTTTTATCATTTACAAATTTTGTTGTCTGATCTCACTTGCAGGAGCAGCGAGAAAGCGGTGATTTCCCACAGCGTTTGGGTAAACCAGCCAAGGCACTCACGGACCTTTTAAAACCAGAAGGCTCGTCTGAGCCGATTCCCGACAAACACGAGCCAGCGAGCCTTGGGCAGCCGTTTCTGAGCTGATTCAATAATTTGCAAATTACAGAGAACAGCTCCCAGAAACCAGCGTCTCCATCCACAGGCAGAACCGACGCCGAAGGGCGAAGGGACGCTGTCCCCGCCTGGGCGTTCGTGGCCGGGGCGGGAGGTGGAGCGGGACGGGGGAGGCCCGAAACGCACGGGACGCTGCTCCGGTGAACGTCCCGCTGAAAGAAACGGGGATGAAAACTGACTTCAACAGTGCAAAGATTTCACTCAATGGCTCCAGGAGAGAAGACTACCCATGAGTAGCCCTCGCTGAACTAAAGAGTAACCTAGCAGCAGAGATAAAAGACGTTTGCCTTATTCCCAGTTGCCTACACCGCAGCTGAGACCGATAAGCAAACAGAGGGGTGCACCCACACCAAGGCACCCACCCATCGGCTTTACCCCGCGAGAAGACCATAGGCCACCACAGCATCACCTGGCTTGCACGTGGGACATTCAGGAAAATTGATTTAGATAAAAATACCCAGTTACAAATTGCAGGTTTCTGGAGCGGGACCAGAGCCAGGAGGAGCCCCGAGCCCACAGCAGCGGCAGCCCCCCAGGCCCCAGCTGCTGGTGCACATCATTCCCGCCCCCCCTCCAGCTCAAGCGCGCAGGACAGGCACGGACAGACTGACTGCAGGCGGGGGGGGCAAGGTAAGCATCACCCCGGCTCTGCGAGGGGAGCTTGGTGAAGTCGATTTGTTGTGCTGCACTTTGCTGGGTTGCTAACAAGAAAGGGACATGGGCCACCAGGGACTCTGCAGCTGCCACCGATCCTGCCAGGCTTGCATATGGCTCATGTAAAGCAAAATTCAATTGCAAACGCAGAACAAAGACCGAATGTAGGAGGAAAAAAAGAAAATAGGAGCAGGTGGAGGAACAGAGTCCCTTTTGACGATGCCGCTAGCAGCCCCTTCCTTTTCCTGCAGATTATGTCACTTTGATGGCCCTGGCAGCTTGCATAAGACGAAGCAACCGCCGTAAAGCACTGCTTGAATTCTTGCAATCACTCCCATGAAGGCTCCTCAGTCCACAGCAGACAGGAAAAAACCTCCTCAGGGTCTTGTTCTCCCCTTAAGATGTCTGTGTGACTCTCGTTGTCCTCAGTAAACTCTGCAGTTTACTACACTGAGAGGGTTTGTGCTCAACATGATGGTGGGGAAAAAAATTCAAAAAAACAACCCAGACTCACACATCACCGGCCAGATTTCTGTGAGAGTTCAGAGCCAGATTTTTTCTCAGCCCTCAAGTGTCATGCTGAGCTCATTCATAGAAACCTGGTACCTAGGGGAAAGATGACTCTTTGAGAAACGTCTTGCTCGGTGTGATTGGTAAAGCACTCCCTTCTTTCCCTGCCGTGTTTTGAGGCGCACACGGGATGGCCAACGAGTTTCAGCAGGGATGATGTTCGGAGGAGCATTCGAGCCCCGCCGGCAGCACAGACCTCCCCAGCACTCAGACGATGCTCCCTACACGCAGCACGTGAAAGCGGGAAAAGAGGCTCTGGACCACAGAGCACTGGGGGGACACGGGGGCCCCAGCCGCCCCCGAGCCAGCCAGCCCCTCCAAAACATGCTGGTCCGTAGCTGGAGCCCACAGCCCACGGGCTGAACTACAACAGGGACAGGCCTGGGCTAAATGAGCCAAAACCCAAGGGGCAACAGCAGGGATGGGAATGGCTGAGCCTGCCGGGGCACCCCAACACAGCCCCCGCACCCCGCATCCCAGCCGTGGGTCACAGCCGTGGGTCACAGCCGTGGCGCGGCTCAGCTCAGGTCAGCATCCAGCTCTGCCCTTTACTCAGGACCGTCAGAGCCTGCGGGTTGGTTTTTTCCAACTGTTCAGCTTTGATGAACTACCTAAAACGCCAGCAAAGGAGAAGAAAACATCCCAAAACAACAGCAACACATGAACTATACGGGAAGGCCACCACTAAGTCATAAAAGCATCACTGAAATCCTGCTCTCGAGGGCGCCTGTCGTCCAAGGCAAAGCACCTACGGCAGCAGCACCGAAACACGGGGTACGGACCCTGTAACCCAAAACTGTGGGTGGGGGAAGAGCTAAAGCTTCATCCCCAATCGTCTTCCTCTGATTTTTCAGGCTCACAGATTAGGGGTGGGAGAGATACTTTACAGTAAAGACTCCAAATAATCAATTCTTCATTCATATGGGTTTGGTACAAAATCACAAAGTGAACTAAAAAATCAAAACCAAAACAAAACCAAAAAAACCCTCAATCTGCAGCAGTGCCCACGTCGCTTCCACCCCGAATCAGAGGTATGCACACCACCAAGGTTTGGATGCATATTTCTTACTATTTTTAACAACAAAGTTGCCAGAGCAGCACAGTCCTGGAGGAGCGAGAACTCCCTGACCGAGGACGCGCAGCATAAATCAGAGCAGGGTAAATCTTTGAAGCAAACAGCAACTCCCCTTAATGAGCCGGGGGGAAAGCGGAGCCGCGCAGAGCAGATGCCAGCTAACACAATATTGCAAACAGGCTATTTCCTCAAAACACAAAGTTGAACATAAAGTACAATCCGTGGCTTAGTCAATGAAAGATGAAACCATTTGTCAGCTGTTCCCAGCGAAGAGACAAAGCTGTTGAGCTGAGTTACAGCAGTTCGGCAAACACGGCGATCCCTGAAAGAGAACGGTCCTTGGGTCTTCCACGGCAGAAGAAAGGGGCGTTGGGGTTAATCTAACTTGGACAGGCTGAAGCGCAACCCCTGCACATATATATTTATATAAATATGTGTATATACTCGTCCTGCGAGCAGGGCGCCGTTATCCCGTGCCTATTGCCCGGCGCCGGGGTAGCGCTGCCGGCCCGGACACGCACCCCAGACCCACCCGGGGAACAGCCACCACGGACCCCGGCTCGCCCCTCGCCCCAACGCCGGGGACCCGGCCCTGCAGCTGCGGGGGCTCCGCTCAACCGCCCCCACCGGGAGCCCACCGGCCCCGCACCGGCCCCGTACCTCTTCTCCTTGCTCTGCCTGCGGGAGCGGTGCAGCAGCCCGATGAGCACCACGGCCGCCCGGATCCCCGCCCGCCGGGAGTGCATCCTGCCGCCCGCCCGGGACATCGCCGCTGCCGGCGCCGCCGACCGAGCTCCGGCCCCAGCTCCGCCACCCGCGGGGGAGGCGGCGGCGGCGGCGCCGCGTCCGCGCCCGCCTCCGCGCCCGCGCCGCCCTGCGCGCTCCCGCGGGGCCGGCGGCGGCGGTGGGCGCGGGCAGGGGAGGGCAGGGCACGGCTGCGGAACGGCGACCGCGGTCCTTCCCCTCCGCCCCCCGCTCGCCGCACACCGTCAGCCCGGGCTCTGCCGGGGCGAGCTGGGCTTTGAGCGCGTTAAATGAACAGGGACCTAATTTTTCGGTGGCGGAGCTCCGGTGTCACCACTGATGCTGTGTTACCTCGATGCCGAGGTTTTCATAGAATCGTAGAATCGTTAAGGTTGGAAAAGACCCTTAAGATCATCCAGTCCAACCGTTAACCCAGCACTGCCAAGGCCACCACTAAACCATGTCCCTCAGCACCACATCCACCCGGCTTTTAAATCCCCCCAGGGATGGGGACTCAGCCCCTGCCCTAGGCAGCCTGGGCCAGGGCCTGGCAGCCCTTTCGGGGAAGAAGTTTTCCCTAATACCCAACCCAAACCTGCCCTGGCGCAGCTTGAGGCCGTTCCCTCTCGTCCTATCGCTTCTTACGTGGCAAAAGAGACCGACCCCCCCGGCTCCAGCCTCCTCTCAGGTCGTTGTAGCGAGCGATGAGGGCTCCCCTCAGCCTCCCCCAGGCTAAACATGAAAACAGCTTCACCCAGACACCGGCTTCTTTAAAGGGTGAAGTTACATTACAGCTCCTTTAAAATCTGAACACTTGCTCCTGCCTTACAAACGTTTTTTCCTGCCTTTTTCGGCCATTAGCAAACCTTCCCGCTACGGGCCAGCTCTGCGCTGGGCCAAGGCAGGCGCCCGCTGCGCTTGTGCCGGGGATGAGCATCCCTCCCCGCTGCAGCGCTGCGCGGAGCCAGGTCTGGGAGCAGCGCGACAGCACGAGCCCTCCAGCTTGCCGCTTACACGGGGGAGCTGGCACACAGCTTGTTCCAGGAAATATATATATATATTTCATTAAGTAAACTGTAAATGATCTACTTCACAACCTCAGCACCTTTCCCTGGAAGTCTTTGTTGCCATGGTGATAAAACACCCGGGTCTCCCCCCCCCCCCCCCATGTCACCTTCCTCCTCTGCGAGTTTAATTTACACAGGAATTAGACGCAGGACTAGCTACAGCATTTTGAACATGCTCCTCGTTAGAGGGATGAAAACACAGCCCGTGCTGTAGGCACGAGAACACGCAGGCCAAACTCCGGCCCTCCACAGGGCTGAAACGTCGGCATCTGCCCCAAAGCCACCGGTGCTCCGCATCTTCGCGGCCAGCCTCGGAGGGGCAGAATGATCCTACTGCGCCGCCTGGTCAAGCCCGTGGAAGTGTTCCCCGGGTGGGCTTTAACCAGCCCGGCCTCAGAGCAGGGAGAGCACCGGCTCCTGGCGGCAGCGGGGTGCAGGACCCCCGGCGCGGCTGTGGGGCTGCTGTCACAGCCGGACAGGTCGGGGCTTTTGGGGGGACCCTGCTGCAAACAGGCAGCCTGCCAGGGGGGGCACGCACGGGCTGCGGGGCCGACCACGGCCGCCTCGCCACCAGCATCCCGCCCAAGCGGGAACCCCCCGCAGCATCCCCGGGAAAGATGGGGAGAACGGCTCCTCGCCCGGCAGGGAGGCCGTCAGGCACCCTGCAACGGCCCGGCGGTCTCCACAGGCCATGGAGCAGGAGCTGCCTGGAAACCCCCCAGCCGGGGCGGTCAATCATTAACAGCACGTGGGGCTCTCCTGGCAAAGTCCGTAATAAATGTGTTTGCTCGGGAGCAAACAGCTCGCAGAGGCCACAGACCACATCTGGCACCGAGCAGCCGCTCTCGCTGCCTCCTCCTGCCTGCCGCCTCCCTGCCCGCCACGCTTAAGGGGATCGACATAACCTTAGCTCCGGCCTTTTCTATCGAAACGTCTCAGCACCATCTCCCATCAGATGTATTCTTTAAATTCAACCAAAAAAAAAAAAACCACGTCATCACTGTAACCCCTTTATGCATTCTACTGTAAGTCAGATAAAAATACGTGCGATGTTACTTTTGTCAACGTGCCACGTTAATTCACCCCAAAGAACCTGATGGCGAGCGGGTAAGGGGAAAGAATTCCGTTAAGCCCGGGCGCTCCCCTCGCCCTCGCCGGCAGGGAGGAGCGCTTTGCTCGCACTGCGAAGCCTTCAATAAAGTTTCTGTTGGACCAACAAATCCCTTTGTTCTTGCAGAAAATACCTGGCTGCTTCCTCTCAAGCAGAAATCATCAGTCTGACAAATTTCTCAGGCATAGCAAAAAAAAAAAAAAAAAAAAAAAAAGAAGAGAGAAATTAGAACCCATTTCCATGCCAAATTATACCAATTCTCCAGCACCTCATTAGCTTCCAGTTAATGGAGGGGGAGGGGTTTTAATTTTAAACCTTTTACCTCTCGCATTAAACAGGCAGCTTTGAATTTCATTGACTCTCTCTCTGGAGACATTTTCTACCGTCTCTGTTCCCCTTTTCCAGACAAGTTAAGTATTAATCTCCTCTTGTTTTATGCTGAAGTGGCTTTGTATTGATTTTTAAAGATGTTCAATTCTCTCATATTTGGAAATAGAGAATCACTTTAAGCAGACACACTCAGCCATATTTTCTTCCCCACGCAAATAGGGCAAACGAGCCCACGCAGTAACCAATTTCTTCTGGACTTTGTTGCAGCTGATGTGTAATTTATAGGATGAGGGCAAAATAATAAATGGCGAGGGGCTGGATGAAGGCTGGTGGGGCAGGAGCTCGGTACCCGGGATGCAGCCATGCCGTGCCCCAACCTCCTCTCTTGCACAGAGAAAGGGCTGTGAGGGAAACACCGGAGCCCCCTTTGCTCCCCCCACGCCAGCACAAACAAGCTCCTATCTGGTGACGGCAACATCTTCCTCGGAGGCCGTGGGTTTGCTAGGAGGTCTGGGTGCTCAGCCACTGCGCGCACAGGTGAAGGGGCACCGGGGACCTCCTGCTCCCGAGGACATCGCCTGTGGCTGCGACGGTCCCTGAAGAAGCTGCCCTATATTCCTTACGGTCCACTATCTGATAAAAGGCTCCAGGACAGACAGGAGCAGGATGCCAGGGACACCAGGGAGGCAGAGGACGTGGCAGGGCTGGTGCACCTGAACGGCCCCTGCCCTCCTTCCCCAGCGCCTGCTGCTCTCCCCTCTCACGCCCGGTGGGTCCTCCTTGCAAAGGGGCCGCTCACCGCGCACCCCGCAACGGTCTCTGCTTGCCAACCGCAGGAGCGGGGCGGGCACGGCAGGCTGTGCGGCACAGCGAGCCGCACCGCGTGGCCAGCGCGGGCACGGCGCCGCGGGTGGCTGGGGCACCCTGACCCGGGAGCAGAGCCACATCTCCTTGGCTCCCACAGTGCACTGGCCGTGGTGTGCGTCCCCAGCTCAGCCTTTACTCTCTCCAAGAGAGGATCCCCTCAAACTGATCCCAGCAAGGGGCAAGTACTCTGCCCGCATCCCCGTCGGCTACAGGAACACCTCTGCAGAACATCTCCCCGGCCCCATGCCTTGTCCCCCGGCTCCGTGGGCCAGGGTGGCTCCGGCCAACCTTTGGTTCCCGCAGTGATGCCACCAGCGCGTTGCCTTCCTGAAGGTTTGAGAGAGGGACGCCCCGTCGGGGCCAGCACCCACGAAAGCCCTCCAGCTGGTGGCTGCACAGATGTGCCAAAGGATGTCTCCTAGGACAGAAAGCTGCAGCCTGAGAGGCTTAGACTGGAAAGCAGGGAAACTGAGGAGGTTGGGTTGGCCCTGGAGGAGGTCCCCGGAGGCGCTGCCAGCTCCCCATCCACGAAGGTTTCCCGGGCTCGGCTGGAGGGAGCCACAACTCTGCGATGGAGCCTGGACCAGAGACCACGAGCTCCCCCCCTCCCCCCCGCGCTTCTGGGCTCCTCAATCTCCATCCTTCCTTTAAAGATGCAGTATCACCTCTGCAGTGACTAAATAGCCTCCAAGTTAAGCAGCTGCCCCTGTTTTATGAAGAAATAAATATCTCTTTAAAAATGCCCTGACGTTTTTGCTTCAGAGAAAGCAGTTTTGCAGCTAACTAGGAAGCCGGGTCCCAAGGGGCTGGAGAGCTCGTGGCAGGTTAGGACAATTACATGCCGTGATTAATAAATCACCTGGGTGGCTGGCTCATTTATGCAAAGCCTGGCATTTTCTTCTGGACACTCTGCTAAGAAACAAGGATCTGAAAATACTGGATTGTGACAAGATCAAGCCTTCATTCCCGATATTACTGAATCTCCCGCAAATAAATGACACTATTAACATTATTAAGAAGCCGTATATTTATGAAATAACTTTGGCTTTTGTGTCAATGCTGCAGTGAGATTAAATCACCTATCGGTGAGCAGCCCATTGACCTTCCCAAGTCACCTGTGGGTGCATTTCCACCCACGAAGGCCCCCAGGGCCCCGTCGCTCACACCTGAGCCCAGCTCCGGTGACTCAGGGCTTCTCCGGCCAGAGCCGCGGCACTGCCTCGTCAGACAGCCCAGGATAAGTCCCCGACGCCCTCTGTGCCTCCCTTCGCAAGAGATATTTCTGGTTGCCTCGCTCACGAGGGACAGAGCCAGAAATACACGAGCTATGCCAGGCATTTGCCACGGCCGGGCTGGAGGCACGGCCAGCCCATCCCCGCAGCGCCATGGCTGAGCCGCAGCGGCCGGCGGGGCGTCAAGAGCTCTGCCCAGAGATCCCTCCCCACCACCCCAGGGACCCTTCCCCACCACCCCAAGCACTCGCCCGGAGACCCCCGTAGGTGCTTGCCCCCGCTCGAGCGGGACGCGGCCGGGCACGGGCGCCCGCACTGCCCAGGTGGGAGAGCTGGGACGGGGGGCAGCTGCGCCCACACCAGGGACCGGGAGACAGAGAGGAACAAAAGGAGCCGAAGCAGCACGGACCGAAAGACAAAAATAGTAACTGGTTCTCCATAAAGGAGCAGTCACATTCCAATCTCCCTGGCATAGCAAGAAAAGGATTTGGCAGCTTGCAAACTAGGGAGAAAGCGATTATAGCGTTTCAAACGGTGCTGCAGGAAGAGGATAAGAGTGCACCCAGTTTTAAGAGAAGTATCACAAGAAACAGAGCTGTAGATTATGTTACATCCAGCCCTAAGTAATCTGATCAGAGATTTATTTTATGGCTTCGGTTAAAAAGACATAGAGGAAACACCAAGAAAGCATAAAGCTGGCTCCTCGGTGCAGGCAATGCAGAGACAGAAGACAGCAAGTTTTCTCTCTCTTGAAACGGTGCGAGACGAGCGCGGTATGCCACCGGCAACCTTAGCACCCTGTCAATTTAGAGCGATCGGAAGAGGGACTGGTGTGCGCCAAGGCGCGGGGCAGACCCGGCTCTCACCCCGACACAGCCGGCAAGGCTTCCCCACCGCGCTGCAATGCCTAAACCCCGGCGGCTCCCTGCGCCCCGGTGCTGTGGCTGCTGTACAGAAGTACAGGATGGATGTGCAAAAAGAAATTCATCTGCCTAGCTCGACTGGGAGCCAAGGCAATGGGCTTGTCCCCCACCCAGAGCCCATCCCCGTCACAAGTGCACACAGGCATCGACCTTCTGCCTGGCTTGGAGCTGAGCGTGGCCCGTGATGTTTCAGCTCCCCAGAGCAATTACCAGGCTTCCAGGAAATAAGCAGGGAAAGCAATCAAAGCCGCAGTGAAAGAACAAAAATTCATTATGAGCGAACGACCTCTCGCTGCAGAAGGAAGGCAAGGCTCAGACAGGTATTGCCAGCCATTAGAAACGAGCTGGCCCCACACAGGAGCAGCAGGGTCTGACGGCCAACGGCACTGCAGATGCGGTGCCCGTAAGGGCCGGGAGGCAGCCAGGAGGCTGGGTGAGCAGAGCGCAGCACGGGTGCACATGGGCACCCATTCTGTGGTTAAAGAGGCTTTGAGGGAAGAGACTTCAGCATGTAAAGCAATCACAAAAGATGACCTAAAAATAATCAGAGGCTTCGCAGGCCCCAGACCCGACCTCGTGTTGGCTGCACCCTCTGTGCGCAAGCCACCGTTTCCCTAGAGGTGGGGCAGGGCTTTCGCTGCATCTCGTGATGTCCCCTCGCTGTGCTTGCACGCCAAAAGGGTGAGACAAGCGGGCAGCAGCACTGAAAGCACCTCCCAGCACCTCAGAGCAGGCATCAGTATTAAAAAAAAAAAAAAAAAAACAAACTTAAAAAAATTTATAAAAAGCCACAGCAAATGGGCCAAGCCCTTAAAGGACCAGAGCATCCTTGCTTCCACTGCGTTCCTGGCTGTTAGACATCCCGGCTCCCGGCTGCTCCCCTGCCTTCATCAGCACATGTGAGACCAGAGGGTCTGGGGCCGACCCCCCTTGGCCACAGGCCCCACGTGGTGGGGGGCACAGCTTCCCCCAGTGGGGTCCTGGTGCCCTGGGGTAGGCAGCAACAGATACCCCCTCTGCCAGCCCCCCTTGTCCGTGCCACTGCCGCTCCCGGTCCACGCAGACAGGGCAGGGACTGAGCCCCAAGTGCCCCCGCTTCACCCCCAGCCCCCTGAGGACGTCACCTCCAGAGCCACGGCTGGTGCCTGGGACACCTGCATGCCCACGGCCGCAGCTGGGGCGAGCCCTGACCCCGCACACGGCGCTGCACCCTCCAGCCCTGCTCGTGGCAGGCAGCGGGGGGCCCTACGCCACGGGGTGGGCTCAGGCTTTACCCACGCTGCTGGCAGGAGGCTAAAAATCCTCGGCTCCTGCTCTGGCCAACACAGGCCATCCTAAGGGCACGCTGCAGCCCTTATTACTCCATTTTATGAGCACCTCCAGAGCAAAACGTGAACAGTTTTCCCACTACGGTGCCCCAGCATGAAACTGGGCAGTGACACCAGCACCAGAGCTGAGCTCCTTGGGCAGAGCCTGGGCAGTGGCAGCGGTTCCCACGGCACACGTGCGGCCTCCCTGTCTCATCCTGCTGGTGCGGAAACCGGCACCGTGAACACCGGCGGTACTCCCTGCCCTTCCCAAAACCGTGCAGAAATCGGCCAGCAAAGCCACCGCAGAACGTCGGCCGGCAGCGGGCTGGCCGCAGCGGCTGCAGAGGCAGCTCCTCGGCCATGCGCAGTACGTGTCCACGCTGGCAGACACCCAGATTTGCACACAGACCCCCCTGTGCCCCGTGGAGGAGAGCTAAGAAGCAATTTTAGCTTCAGTGAGAGGTGGGAAACGCCACTCGATTAAGCCATGGGGGTGCAAATTGCTCCTTTCTGGGAAGCGAGAGGCTCAGTCCCCTCTGGAACCCCGCTTGCTCTCTGTACTCTGCAGAGAAGAGCAAGACAAGTCTCCCATCATGTACGTTACCCAATGCAATCAACAGTTTGCTGCTGGCAAACAGATCCCAGGACTAGGATGGATGATGCCAAGCACCTTGTCAGTGCTGCTACATTTGTGTTATTAATCAGGCTTCAAAATACACGTGAAACGGGCTGTCATTTGTTAGAGCACTCCAACTGAGGTAAGAAGAACTAGTGGAGAACCAGGGATCAGGCGTGGCTGGATACGGGACAGGGTCTGAGGGCCAGCATGGAGCAGAGGGGTTTAGCCATGAAATCCAGCTGGACACTTCTGCACAGGGTGTTACTGGTAGCCCTCTGATGCTGCTGTAAATCGCAATAGCATGCAGAGTACAAACTAAGATAACTGTGTTAGCGCACCGATAAAAAAAAAATGAATTTGTATTATCACACTGCAATTAAACTTTGAGCGCAAAAGACTGAAAGTGGATGTCCCAACAGGGCCATTCGTACCCCAGAAAGGCAACCCATACCAGGGCACTGGTGACGGTGCGGCCAGGCCATGGGACCTGCCTGCCGTGCGATCCGCATGATGCCCCTTCCTTTCCTCTTCTGCTGAGCAGCTGAGAGAAAAAGGCAGCAAATATTTGCCTACTTAGCAGGCTGGCGGGAGGTCAAACGAGTGGCTATTTGCTCAAGCGCGAGAGCTGCTGGGATTTGCACTGCAGAGCGCAGGTCCTGTCTGCGTCCGCTCCGCCAGCAGCAGCCAGCAACGCATCCCCTCGCCGCCGTGCTCCCTGCACCCATGGGCACCCGTCCCTCGGCCCCTGCACCCGCCAGCACCGGGGCCTCGTCCCCAGACAGCGGTTTGCTCAGTGCCACGTCCTTCTCATCTTCCCTGACCAGCCTTCAAAATCGCAGCCTTTTAATTAGATGATCCGCAAATTATCCCCTCACTTATTTCCTCTGGGGGCCCCACTCCCCGCAGCGAGCGGGCAGGGCTGGACCACGGGACGGGCACCAGGAGGCACGCACCGCGCGCCCGCCGGCCACGCGCGGGGAAAGCTGACCAGCCAACCCAAACCTTAGCCCTCGGCACTCCGGCTCCCGCCGAGGGCAGGGATGCACCAGTCCCCGCTCCTGGTGACCGGGGTGGCAAAGCCTAGCAAGAAATGCCCCCCCCAGTCCCCCCCGTGTCATTAGCCCTGCTGAGGATGAAGCATCACCCAAGGCGCAGGTTTCGCCTTTCCAGGAGCTCATCAGTCGCACACAGCTGGCATCGCCGCTGGAGGAGCCGCAGCGGCCCGTGGCAGTGAGGGTTCATCCAGCCCAGGAAGATCACCAAAAATCATAATCGCGACTTGCAAAGAAAACCTTGCAGGCTGAGCGAGGCCATGCAAACGAGGGCAAAGCTCTTCGTCCAGGGCTACTGCAGCAACGCTTTCCAGATCAAACACTCTGGGGT
Organism: Platalea leucorodia; assembly: GCF_965183815.1. NCBI lineage: Eukaryota > Metazoa > Chordata > Aves > Pelecaniformes > Threskiornithidae > Platalea > Platalea leucorodia. The sequence goes on along the minus strand of NC_138838.1, from coordinate 11,806,730 downwards.
CAGATGGGAATGCTCAGCTCTCTGCTCTGTGTTTGATATAAAACCATCTCTGATAGTCCAGGGGGCTTGGAGAGCTGGATCTGCTTTATTCAAGAAGATATACAGATATCTTTCTGCCTACATATCTACAGATATCTATGTACATGCGTCTATATGTCTATCTATAGGTTCTCATAATTTTATTTTTGGAACCATTCCTCCTTCAGCAGCCTCCAGAGAGACACAGTTTTGATAAGAAGCTTGTAGAAAGCATCTTCCCCTCACACACATCCCAGGACGTCAGAGCAAGAGTCGCATTTTGGTGCCGAGCCCACCGTTCAGCGCTGGCGAGCCAAGCAGCGCTGAGCAGCGCTGGCCCTGGCTCCTCGGCACGTTGCGGGGCCAGCAAGCACAGCGATAAACCAAAGCCTTTTTGCAGACAGCAAAATGGTAGCACAGGGAGTTGCTGAAGGCCGGGCAGTGAATCAGGGGCAGGGAGGAGAAGGCAGGCAGGCGTCACGCTGCTGCCGTGGGTGCGCAGGGAGCCCCGGGGCTCGGGCGCAGCATCAGCCCCTGCCCGGTTTGCTCCCTTGAGCAGCTGTATCATCTCTGATGGTTAAACACAGTACAAGGCAGTCATGCCTATGACAGCAGCAGAATTATATGGAAACTGTATTCCTGATAATTTGGGGTATTTTTCCTGTGAACGCAGGCTTTCTGAAGAGTCGAGTTCCAAGATTTCAGCATTCAATTAGATCAAATCAGCAGAGGAAATAAGTCTTTACAGCATGAGCAGATCCTTCGAATTCTACTAGCAAATCAGTAAACTAAATGCCATCATTTATCATTAGCATCACTAATAAAGCCAGATTCAGGATGCACAGCAAACTAACATCAGCCAGAGGCCCGACGCTTCCAGCACCACCAGCACCCTCCTTAGCCCCCAGTCCTTCCCCAGCTCCCCATGCAGAACAAAGACCACCCCTGAAGCCGTTATTCCAATCAACCGCCATCAGCATCCAGCCGGGAAGCTCAGGATTAGGCCCAAAGTTTAACCTCAACCAAGCGATGCTCCTTCCCGAGATGCTGCAAGGGATGCGGGAGCAGGGAGGGGACCCCAGGCAGAGGAGGGGGAACGGGGTGGGCTCGGGAAGAAGGGTCAGGCTCCCAGGGACTGCTCACGGGAGCCCTGCGTTCTGGGGAGGGCTGCCCTCAGCAGGGGAACGCCGGGAAAGGAAAGGCGCAGGGCTGGCCAGCGCTGCTCCTCCTACAGCAACAGGCAATGCTGATCCATGTCCCTGAGCCCAGCTGCTGCTGGAAGCCACCGCTTCAGCCCCATCCCTCTGAAAGCCAGATTAAACATCCCAAAGCATCCGCCGATGGGGTCGGATGCAGCACCGCGCTGCCAGTCCAACACTGCACAGCCTAAAACCCAGGCACGTAAGTCATGGGATCACTGCAATTAAAACTGACACCAGGGCAGGGTTTTGCTTAACTTGTGCCTGAAGAACCGGAGCAGCCCCTGGCACTGCTGGGCACGGCCGTGCTGCACGGGGTCCGGCGCAGGTGGGCTGCAGATGTGGCCGGCACGGGCTGGGAGCCAGGCCTTGCCTGGGCAGAGAGCGCAGAAGAGCTGGTGGCTGCAAATGCAGGTCCTCGTGGCAATGCTGAATATTCAGCTGGCTCGGGAGGGGTTGCTCCAGAGAAGCGCTAATCGTATTATGTAAAAGAGGAGCCCCAGCCAAGCGGAGCGCACGCCTGGGCCTCGCTAATCCCCCTCGACAGGGCAGCGGCACCGGCACCGCAGTTGCTCCTTCTCCCGAGCCCCCCACCGCCACAGAGGCAGCCCCCCGGCCCAAGGAAAGCATCAGGAGGGGCGAGTTAATCTAAACGCGTGATGGGGAGGTGGCAGCCCGCACGGACGACCAGGCTGGCACTGCCGTGGGTGGCCACAGGAGCCCTGGAAAAATCTCGTGCTGCCTCAGGGCCTCGACTTCCCTCGATGCTGGGGTGTTTTGGTGATGGGGAGGGATCGTAGCTGCCTCTGCATGAATCCGTGCTGCGATGAGCTCCCATAGCCCCTGGGAGCAGCGCCAGCACCCAGGCAGCACCGCAGACAGGTGCTGTGTAGGGAGAAACGCTTTCTACCTCCAGAAACCTCGGGGGGGGGATCAGCACCCGGCTTTGCTGCGCTCACCAACGGTGAGCTGCGAGGGGTGGTCACCGGTTCGTGCAGGAACGCGTCCCGGGGCCGCGGAGGGCAGCAGCCAGACCAGCAGCTCCCCAGCCCTCAGCAGCTCCCCCAGGAGATGCTGCCATCTCAATTACCCGTCTCCCTCAGACACTTTGTTTGATGTGAGAGCGTTAAAAGACATATAATTTGCAGAGCTAAAACACAGGTATTATCTCAGTGACACATCCGTACAATAGGGAATGTGCTGAAGTCAATCACATTCAGAAATGGGTTTCTATTGCTCTACAGCTTTTTCCTTGCCTCTTGCTCCAGATCAAAAAGATAGAAAATTATGCAGTTGTTAGCTGGAAACCCACCATCTTCCTCATTAAATCACCTCGCACTGTGCAACCTCATCAAGGATCGGGAACGAGAGACCTGGATCAAGCGTGCTGGGGCTTTGGGAAGCGGAGGGTACGATGCCCGTGGGCAGGAGCTCTCGCTGGCAGCTGGTACCCACACCCGCAGGAGGGGGAGGCTGGGCAGAGGGGTACCTGCTCCATACTGGCTCCACGCACACGCTGCCCATCTGTAGGGTCTCTGGATGGTGGCTTCTCCTCCCTCGGAGGAGACGTGCCTGCAGCAGCACGGGAGCACCCTGGGCAAGGCAGCATCTTTTGTACAAACAGCCAGCAGCCGCTGTGACCGCATCCAGCCGCAGCAGCGGTCATGAGCAACAGCACACACACAGTTGAAAGGAAAACTCTCCTCTCCCACCAGCGTGGGCTGCGGAGGGCCCGCGAGGGGACTGGCGACTCAGATGAAAGGACACGACTTACATGTCCCGTTTCTCAGTCTTTCCCTGAGCCCTGGCACTCTCAGGGAGCGGGCACAGACCCCCAGTCTGATCCTGTACTTCTGACCATCATTCTCCTGCCCGTCAGCACGCCTCCCTGTCCTCCAGCCTAACGTAGAAGTGAAGAGCGAATCTATCGGCTAACACAGCTGCACTGGGTTTTTGGAGCTCCAACGAAGACCTGATGGAAACCCTGCCCCGCTTCCGAGCCGCCGGTGCGGCCGGGACGGCTGGTTACCACCCCCACGTCACCGAGCAACGTAACCCGCGCCATCGCAGGGAAGAGAACATCAAGCTCGGCATTCCAAATTTTAGAGGATTAACACCAAATTGCTTGTAGGAGGAAGGAGCTGTTGCAGTCCCTGGTGTGACACCGGTAACATTTGAGAGGAATGAGACAGGATGGTGTCTGAAAGGAGTGAGCTTTGAGTCTTCGCAGAGACTTCATAACGTAGCTCTGACCTATTCAAGTACCTGTCAAGCCTCTACACGTCTCTTCTGGGTGAGAGTCTGAGACGAGCCAGGTTTTTACAACAGGCTTTGGAAGATGAGAGGTCCTTGCATATTGTACGGGTCCAATGCTGATGCTGGCGTTTGCTAACCGAGCACAAAACCAGCATCACGAACCCCACTGGAAATAAAACAGCGGGGATGGGGAGGGCCGTTTCCAGACAGGGACCATGGGCCCTGCCGGCGCTGTCCGGCACCGACCCGTCCCACGGCACAGGAGCGCTGCCAGGCAGCTCCCAGGCACCAGGCACAGCCCCAGCGGCCGCCTGTCCCTGCCACGCCACGGGGCTTGCCGGCGCTGGTCGCCGTCGGGAGGCCAGGACCCCGCTGACTAGAAGGAAAAGCGACAGCCGGCGGGACCGGTACAGTAATTAACAAAATTATCATCAGGAACAAACCCCAGGCTTTGGCACAGTGCAGGCGCTGGCTCCCGCGCCGGTGCTCCCTGCCCTGCTCTGGGCTGCTCAGCTCAGCAGAGCTGGGCTGCTCGCGCTCCCCAAACCCCCACCCCGGCAGCAAGCGGACGCATGGCCACCGCCGAGGGGAGGCCAGCGGGCATGCCAAGCAGGGCAAAAGCCCCTCCAAACCTCCAGCACTCGCCAGCAGCCAGGGACCCTGCCCTGGGTGAGCCCCCCGGACAACCCCATCCTCCCGCACACCCGGGTATTGGGGAGCGCACACCCGCAGGCAGATGGTGTCTCCCATCACTCCAGCCATTAAGTCTCCCTCCCCTTGTCACAACAATTTTGCTTTTAGAAGGCTGTTATTCTTCCGAGCAGCCGCCTTTCGATTGTCTGCAAACAGCTCCTATTTTGACAGGCTATAAATATGGCAGGAGGAAAGATATATAAACCAGCACAGTTTATTAGTTCTGAAACAGAGCTAAAAATAGACACACGTGGGGTTGCTAAGTCCTCTGGGCAGATGTAATTGTGAATAATCTAGCTTTAAATATGTGAAGGCTGTTCTGACAGCAACAACAACATTTTAACATATGGAACTGGATAGCACACGAGCACAACACGCCGCTGAGCCACCTCCAATGTCGCCGGGAAGCGGCGTTTGCATCGCCGGATCCCAGCCCACTGCCTCTGCTCTACAGCTGGGGTTTCTGCAGTAACAAACCCCCAAATAAACCCAAATATCTACTGCAAGCCGCTGCAAGGAAAGCACCTAGCCAAATACCAAGGGAAGTCTCCCAGGGTGGGAGCATCAGTGGAGCTGTACCAGTACCTGCCCCCCCTTCCCCGAAATTTTATTTAGATAAGGCTTACCAGATTAAGTGGCTGAAACACCGCAAGTCCTCAGAGCTGACAGCACCCTTCTCCTCCTAGGAAAGCTTCCTCCGTCCCAGGCAGGCTTTGAAACGTGCTGCAAGGATGCTGCGCTGGCACGGGGCCGGGTGTCTCCAGGGGCAGCCGGGGCGATAACCACCCTTCCACGAAGAGGGAAGCGCTCCCGCCTGCTTGCCGGAGATAGGGGGGAGACGTTGGGACTGGCTAGATTTTGTAAATCCCCCGGCAGCCCTGGGGCTGGCCGAGGCAGGGCTGACTGGGAGGCTGCACTCCTCTCCCTGCCGCTCCCCCACCACCCATCCTCTGGCCACCATCTCCAGCATGTCCTTCTTCGTCACCTCCTGACCATAGCAGTACCACCCGTGCGAGGGTCTTCTGCAACACAACACACAGTGACTGGTCGTGCGATGCTGCTCACGCGGGACCTTCGGTCCAGCACCCACCCCGGCACTGCTGGGAGCCGATGAGCAAAGACCGACCCCTGCAGCTCGTCCTTCTCCCAGCAGCGCCCACATGCCAGCAGCTGCCCGGGGCTGGTGCTCCACCGCTGCCCGTTCTGGCCGGCGCAGTGGGCTACCAAGGAGTAGTGGCAGCCCCGGAGCTCCAAACGCTCCCCTCTTTGCAACATGGAGGGTCGGTGCCCCCAGCCCCAGGGTGGCTCCTGCGGCCCTGCCCCATCCTCACTGCTGGGTCGATGAGGACAAGGGGGGCACTGGCCTCTCCCGAGCTGTGCCTCTGCCCGACCAGACCTTGCCAAAGCTCCTCAGACCCTTCTTAATTTTTCTTCTTAAAATTACACAGTGCCTCAGCAAAAAGAGCAGCTCTTGTACCCATTGAAAGTCATTTCTGTCCATAAAGAAAACAGGGTATCATTAAGGCTCCCATCTCCCAGACTGTTTTTCCCCTCTAGAAGATAGATATGATTTTTGGGGGTGGTTCTGCACTCGAACGTGGCGTCGATGGGACGCCATGCTGTTTGAGCTCCACCAGCCACTGCCCCCGCCCCGGCGAATCACCCCGGCACAGCCACAATGTCCAAACCCTGGTGCTGCATCAGCCCTCCGCGGGGGGAACCCCCTTCCCTTCGCCCCCGCGCACACCAGAGGGCAAGGGGCAGAGGCAGACACCACCTGCCCTGGCACTCGCCCCGCTCGGGTTTCTCTTTAGTCACAAAAGAGAAATACCAATAAAACCACCACTAAAACAAAAGAAACCCCCAAATCCATTTCTGTCCTGACTAAGGACATCAGGTGTAACCCCCAGCATCGCCGGCTCCGGCCATCCCAAGCCCGCGGGCAGATGGGCAGCGCTGCCCAGCAGCAGCAGCAGCACCTACTCCCGGCCCCAGCGAGCACACGGCTCCGGCAGCGGGGCCTCAGCAGCGGCAAAGGGCATTTTGGGGCCGTGAGTAGGTGCTGCAGGGCAGGGCAGGACCAAGCCTCGGTGCAGTGCCCATGCGGGACAGGATCGTCCTTATCTCAGCCCGGCAGCCAGTGCTGCTGTGAGGGCAAAGCCCAGATTTCACAGAAGTGGCCGGGGCTGGGATGGGCCCTTCCCAAGGTGGCGGGACCCGCTCAGCCCGGCTCTGCGGTGACCGAGGCGCCAGCACCGCAGCCAAGCTCCATCCAGGGCTCAGTGAGCAGCCCTGCGGCCACCCTGCCCACCCCGGGTGCTGCTGCCTGGCACCGGGACCCGCCGCAGCCCTGGCTGGGCGATGGCACAGCGCTGACCTGCTCATCCACGGGCCACCAGACCCTAAACTGGCAACAAAAACACAGCTGACACTAATTTCTTGGCATAAAAAGCAAATAAAGCAGTGAGAGCTGGCTGATGATTCATTCCAGCCCCCAGACACGCTGCCCTGCTTTCACCCCAGTTCGCTAGTTTTACATTCCTCCTTTTAAATTACTGACTCCCACCTCTGCTTCCTCGTGCTGAAGATCTCCAGCCTGGGGACGCACAGGCGGAGCGTGCCGGGACGGGGGGACCGGCAGCACAGCTCACCGCTGCGAGGGTCCCCAGGGCGCAGCGCTGGGCAGGACCCCCCAGGCAGGAGCAGAGGCAAAGCCAGCACCCGGACCCCGCTCCCCTCGAGGGCACCGAGCGCTGCCCCATCCCCTGCAGCCCCCCGCTCACACCAGGGCCCAGAGGGGCAACCACTGCAGAGCGACTGACGGCGTGAACTGGGTGACGGGACTTGCAGCAGCCTGGTCGCCAACAGACAGAAACCCCCCTCGAAGGGGAGGAGAGCCGCCCCGGCATGGCCACGCAGCAGCAGGACCCCAACGCCCGATGCCTGCGCTCCCCTCGCTTTTATCCACTCACAGCAAGAACAAGTAGCAGCAAAAAGCCAAGTGCTCGTGTGCCGACTGCTGGCACGCCTGGGAAGAGGCTTCAGCCAGGGAAGCACCGGTGGGAACTGGGGGGGGACAGGCAGGAGCCCCTGCCTCAACAGCCCCGGCCGAGCACCCGCGGGCTGCAGCCGGGTTGGGATGGAGCCTCTGAGAGGCCCCAGGGTGGTCCTGCACCGCAGCGACCCGCTGCCTCTCCCAGCCCATTTGCATCTGCGCTACAGATAAAGGAGGACTTGGAAATGCTTTCACACGTGCCCATCTCCTCCTCCCAGAAGAGGAGGATCGAATCCTACCGCCTGGCTCTGGGTACATGCCCAAACCTGGTCAGAGTGGAGCTTTTTTTGCACACACCCCCCCTCCTTTTTTTTCCTTCCCCAAAAAAACCCAAAACACCAAAACATCACTGAATCAGGGAAGGACTCGAATCCGGATCCGGCACAGCCAAAGCCCAGGGCAGCTCCAGCCACCCGCCGGCTGTTTGCACCGGGAGCCACCAGCCAGCCTCCCGCCAGGCAGAGCTGTCACCCCGGGTCTGCGTGAGGGTAGCGCGGACATTTATCTGTGCAGCCCTCAATTCCCCCGGCATTGGCACGGCCTGGCCCGAAGGCGCAGGAGGCGGCTCTGAGGCAGCAGACGGCAAGCGGGGACGGCGGCAGCCAGCGCCCGCGGCAGCAACAGGGACCTGTCACCGTCCCCGGCCACTTGCCTGCAGCCTCCCTGGCACTCACGAGGGGCTTTGTGCCAGCAGGGACACGGGCACGAGACCTGCCACCGACACAAGGACTCGTTTTGCTTGGGATGCTGTGGCCGGCCACGTGCCTCCAAGCTGCCACCGCCCTGGCACCCACAGTGCAACAGGAATCTCCCAGGAGAGGAGGCAGAGCAGCGGCTTGGCTCGGGAAACGTTAAACGAGGTAAATGGCGTTTACACCATCATTTTGAAGGGACTGGACCATTTCAGGGTGCACTCTGCCTCCTCGCCCTCGCTGCCGTATGAACCCAGGGGAAACCCTGCAGGAACCCACCCGACACCCGCGAGGGGACTGCTAGTTTGTGACCCATCACAGACGGTTTAAGTTTCCAGCAAAACTTTACAAAAAATCAGGGTGAGATTAGAGTCAGGACCAAGAAAGACAGCTCAGGAAAAGCTGAGAAGAATTTGTTTTGATTATATGAGCCACATGCACATCAATAAAAATTAATATAACTGACAAAGCAACATCAGAAAGGGAGAGGCATCACTCTGGGGTGAGAAGAGCGTCCGGGCCGGCGGGGCAATGCACATTAAACAACCTTCGTCTCAGCTGGGTGCCCAATTAATGCTCATCCGCGCACAGACCCACTTAGACTGCCCAGCACTTGGCTGGGAGCCTGGACCAGCTGGGACCGCGTTGCACCCCTCCAGCCCCAGCACCAATTTTAAAGTTCGCTCCGAGTCCCAGGGTGTCCTTCGCACACCGGCCCCATACGTTCAGTTCTTCTCTTTCATTTCTGCACCGGAGCTGAGCTAACCGCCTCCGCCGGCACGCCGGCTGGGAGCGAGGCGCTGCGGGAGGCTTCACCCGGCGGGCTCGGCGGCCCCACCGGTAACCGGTTACGAACCAAATGAAATAGGAAGCCTGCCCGCCTCCCCCGTTCGCTGCAGATGGCTGCTTTGCGGTAGATTTGATAGCATTTTCTTTGCAGCGTAACGCGTATGTTACTACAGCTAAAGTATAATCGCTAAACATACATTTGCATGCAATTATCCATTTTAAAAGGTGGTAATAAAGTCAAAGGAATTTACTTAGACACAATCTGCTCTCCAGACCTTGTCCTCACAGGACCTAAGCGCAAACCTCCGAGATTACTGCAATAGTCAGCGCAGCTACTGCCAAGAAGCTAAATCATTCCCACATCTTCCCATTAACTCAGCTCTGGCCCATCAAATATTAAAGAGCCTCAAGCCTGGACGCAGCTCGTTTTACGAAGGTCAAGTAAATCTTTCATCTCTTCCCACCTCTATCTTCCACCACCGCTCCCATCATCAGATGAGCATCGCATGCTCTTTCACGTGAATTTTAGCTGTACGCACACTGACTCTCCGTAATTGGTGTACAAGGCTCCTCTGTTCCACAGACACATGATTATTTCATTGCTATTTTTGCTTTATAAGGCTAAAGCTAGAGGTGACTCTTTGCCTGAAGGAGGAACTTTTTATATTGATTTTTTTTTTTTTTTTTTTAAATACTCTGTGGTTTCGCAGTACACCCCACTGGTGATACCAAAGAGAGAATAACCGGAGGGCTGAGGAGGCAGCAGCAGGCAAAGCGCTGGCTGACCAGCTCATTCCCGAGAAGTCCGGACAGATGGAGGAGGAAGGTCCCCAGGGGTTCATCCCCATCAGAGGAAGGTCCCCATGGGCTCATCCCCGTTGCACCTTCCCACCTCCAGCGTCCCCAGTACAAGGATTTTCCGAGGCAGAGGGGGCTCAGGGGTCCCTGCCTGGCCCCTTGGGACCCCGCGCTTGCTGCGCTGCCCGGGGTCAGAGCGGGGCAGTTGTGAGAAGCAAACAAACTCAGTAGGCAAGCTCATCTGGCTGGGGCTGATTTTTGATATGCAAAGATCCTTTGATAAGCTGACTCTTCCTCCAGGGTGACCCCCCCGCTCGGGAAGTGGGTTTAGCTGCCGTTTGGCTCAGCTCTTCCCATCCCCGGCAGCACGACCTGACCTCAACCTCCACCACGTTTTAGAAGCTCTGCACGAAGCCGTGCCCCAAGGAGCACTAAGGGCACCGCAGGAGCACCCCGCGATCCTGGAGACGCTGCTAGCTTTCTGCAGAGACTTGATGTGACACAAGTAAACACCAGCACCAAGCCACGGTTTGGAGGTCTGCTTCTGAACACGACGTCCCTTTTGCCAGCCTGGGGGGTTCAGCTGCCCCCTGCGCTTTCCCATGAAGCGGGTAAGGAATAAAAAAAAAAACTTAGCAGAAAAACAGGGATCACGATGGAATTGGTCCATGCCAAAATCCTGGGTCTGCACATGCCAAATCCCGTTTGCTGCACGAGCGCCTCGGTCTCCGTCTCGCAGCACCCTGGGGCTGGCCCCGGTCCCAGCGGCTGTCGGCAGCCCCGGCCCCTCTCCCGGCACCCGAGCCCCGCAGCACCAGCTCCTGCTGCCACCCCTGGGGACACAAACCCCCTAAAACCTGGGAGCAGAGTATTTCCAAGCGCTCTCCCAGACTCTCCATCCCCCATACTCTGCCTTTGGGCGCTTTGCAAGGCTTCCCAGGAGCAGCCCCCAGCCACGCGAGGTGGGAGCATGCCCGAGCTCTCCAGAGCAGCCCACAGCTCCCCGCAGCAGCCAGAAACTCAGCTCTCTCCTGCCCCAGAACAGCAATTTTTGAGAGCCAGGGATGGCGCGTTGCCAGCTGCACATTTAAACCCGGAGCGGTGGGACCGGGCACCCAAGCTCCCCACTAGAGAGCCAACGCTTTCAGGCTCCCAGAGGCAGAGCCAGACCCAAACTCACCAGAGCTTCCTGGGCATTTCGGGCACTGAGCAGCAAACGGGGCCGTTCAGCAGCAGCTGCCCGGGGATGCTCGGTCCTCCGCAGCGCCTTCTCTGCCTGAATGCGGCCCCGGTACCTCCCCGCACTGCCTGTCACCAAAGGGGGCCAGCCGAGCCCCTGACCGCGATGCCAGGGCTCCCCATCCATCGCCTCTCCTCCGACACTCCCACTCCGCAATGTCTACTCATTCTCTCCGGTTCCAAGTCCCTCAGACATATTCATGGTTACCATAGGAACTAATGAAACCCAAATTAAAAAAGGAGAGACAGACAGAGGGAAAACCACTTTGATGCTCTGGTGCCACCTGCATGCGCGAGTTTATTATGACGAACGACAAGAGCAGCAGGCAGGGGAGCGTCCCGCAGCCCAGCTTCGTGCTCGCACCCTCCCGCTGCAGCGCTCGGGTTCACCAAATACCGGCTTTGCACAGGATCGGGCCTTCGCTCTTGCCCCCCGAGAGCCCCCCGGGACGCAGAGCTCGCTGCTCCCCTCTGCCACGCTCCCCGGGACGGAGGGGCTGATGCTGCCCCAGCGAACGGCCCCCAGCCCAGGCGCAAGGGGCTGGCTCCAGCGGGGGCTCCCGCAGCCCCCCAGCCGCACTGGGACCCCTTCTGCAGCCGAAAGCTCGGGGCCACATCCACCACCGTGCGCTACTTCTCCCCTGCCAGGTTTCTGCAAGTCAATATTGATGTTTGCAGCATGCACAAGGCTTCGTGAAGCGCTCCTCGGCTTGCAGAAAGCAGCTTGTCTTTTTGTTAACAAGTTACACAGTGAAGAAAATTGCCTACGCCTGGTATCTTGGCCAGAAGGCTGCAGCAATAATAAGAGGGCGTTAGAAAACCAAATAAAAAAAAATTAAAAAAAAAAGTTTTTATTTTAAAAGCTTTTACAAATATCTAATGTGACTCTGGCTGGGCCCCAATTACAGAACCATTTAATGAAGCAATCTGTCCACAAACCAGAAGCATTATCGGGCTGTGGAAAGCATTAGCTGCAAATAGCGGGGGTAAAACAACTCCAGTGGATGCTCATTGAACGCCCTGAGCAAACCCCCTCCTCCGACTGGGGCAGGAGGGAGGGAGGGAGAAACGTGGCCCCAGGCCCCCACCCCGGCCCATGCAGGAGCGCGGCAGCGTGCCCCACGGCACCGGCACAGCGCTCCGAGCGCGGCACTAATTGCCCAGCATGGCAGGCAGAGGAGGTTAAACTGTATTTCTGCAGCAGAATTGCTGCACGGGCCCCAACACAAAATCAGGGCACAGCACAAGGCAGCATACAAGGAGCAGTTAAATCCTTCTCAGCTTCACGGGAAAAGGAAAGTCTACTGAGATTTCCCTCCACTCCCAAAAGCGGTAAACAGTGATTTAAACTCCTCATTAGTTCAGCAAAAACCTGAGCAATGAGCTTAGCAGCAGCATTTCTGTTGTGCTATTTACAATGGGCATTTGCAGGCTCATTCAGGCAGCAGGTTCCCCCAAGGCTTTCTCTATACTTTTCCATTAATGAATAATTTGCACAAGTAATGATTATAGAGGGAAACCGCATGAGCCGTTACCCATACACATTACCCTGAGCTCAAGGGAGGCCTGGCCAGAATATTTCTATATTAGCACACGGTTATGCTGATAGCATCGGAGCTGCACGTGTACTTGCAATGGAAAACCCCTGACTCGCGGAGCTTATCCAGAAACCGGGGAGAGGGGAGGATCTGCCGCGGCAGGAGGGAAGGGATCGGTCCCCCCGGTCACGCAGCCGGGAGGACAAGGCCTGGTGGGAACGGGAGGCAGGTCCCAGACAGCCGTGAGCGCTGGGAGAACAGCGAGCATCAGTACCACCATTCCCAGCCATTTCTCACTCGCTCTTCCCCATCCAGCTGATGGCATTTTCCAGCCGGGGCGGTGATCCCGCACGCCTCACTCCGTTACAGAGCAGGATCTGGCCCAGCAGCCACTTCGCCAGAAGCCACGCAGCCCACATCACCAGCTTTCAGCAAGTCCATGGCAAACCCAAGATGGACCCACCAAGCAACACCACCGGCTCACGCACCCAAGAGCATCTTTGCCCCTCCAGAGCAACACCCACAGCCCCCCCAGCGGCACGGGAGCAGGAGCTGGGTAATAAGCACAGACACCCCTTATCCCCCCCACACCCACCTCCTTTCCAGACTGCAAGATTCAAAAACAAAATAAAAACCCCCAGACTTCACTGAATTTACAGCCAGAAGCTCGGTGGCAGCCTGTCCTGCCAATTGCCGCCCCCATCCCTCCCAAGGCAGAGATGTTGCCCCGTGAATCGCACCGTGTCTGCCTTAACCCACCGATCATGCAGCGGTTGTGTTGCTGCATTTATTATAATCAGCCAGGGCCTGAATCACCTTGGACTTGACAGGAGAACAAGCGGTGTGATATGCACACACATCTCCGGGAAAGGGTGGATACGGCCGGTTTACCACTGCACAGAGCTGGAACTGGGAAGACAGCCCAGCTAGCACGAAAGCATCCTCCTCGCACAAAGCCATCGCTCAGCACCGCGCAGCCATCGCTCAGCACCGCGCATCTCACAGGGAAATCACTTTACGCGAGAGAAGAACGCGGGTACTCACTTGATCTTCAGGCTGGCGAGCATCGTCTTGTCGATCCTGGGGAGAAAGCAGAGGAGGGTGTTACTGCGGGCGCAGACGGGAGGGCTGTCTCCCCTCCCAACTCGGGTACCGGGGGCTGCTGGCAAACCCAACCCCAGCATCTCCTTCGGAGATGCCATCAGTCTGGCTGACATGATGATCGCCACAGAAAGACTTGACCAGAAAACAAAATCAAGCAAAATTTAACCCAAACTTAAGCCTGGCGGCAAGTAAAACAAAATGCCGCCACTTGTTTCCTGGTAGTGACCAGTGGAGAACTGTTGCCTCCCCACCTGAAATACCAGAGGTGAACTGGGCAGCAGAGGAGGACGTTTATCCATCTCCAAAATCACTGGTCCCACACCTCCCACAAAACACATTTATTTAAAGACAAAGGACCCGTGAGAGACCTGACGCACCGGGAAGATCACACCAAACCCTGCAGACTCAACCCTGCAGCATTACGAGCAGCCCGGTCCGACGGGGAAGGAATAAGGACACAGCAAGCGCAGGATTTTCCTACCTGGCTGGTCGCTGCCTCGGCTCAGGCTCATCCCTGCAGGGCTGTGCCATCCCCACCCGGGCAGCAGCTGCTGAATTACCCTTTTATTTACCCCCACGCCCGCCTGCAGCTGCTGCGAGCACCCGCGCCAAGAGCCCTGAACGCAGAGCAGCCCCGTCGCTCCCAGCCCCGGCCGGCTCGCGCAGGGCTGGGAGCCCCAGTCACTTTGCTTATTTATTTGGCACCATTAATAAGTGCCTATCTCCACAGAATCATTGTGCTTAAAGTCACAGTAATAGTAATTAATGCAAATCATAGTAATGTCTCAAAATGCAAAAGGATGTCTTTTGGCAGTCACTGCAAATGCTGTTATCTGCCACATGGAATTAATTCCACATCTCAAAAAAAAAAAAAAACCAAACACCAAAAAAAACTGCCAAACCCCCACTTGTTTTGCAGTGCAGTCACGGAGGACACGGCAAGGCTGCAGAAATGCAGTTTCCCTTCTACTCACAGCTTTACCTCCCTCCACTGCCAGGCTGAACTTCTCTATCACAAGGAAGCTGCGCCCGCGGGTGACGCAGCGGGGCTGGATCCCCGGCACGCCGTGCCGCAGGCCGAGCCGGCACCGGGGCAGGCACGGCAGGAACCCCGCGTGGGGTGTCCCCGCTCCCCGCGGCTGAGGGCAGAGCCACCCTGCACACCCCAGCTCAACCCCGCCGTCCTCTGCCCACGCGCACCATCACCCGTCCCTGGGTCCCTCTCTTGCTCAGACCGAGGATGCGCTCACAAAACCCCGAGCCCACGGGAGCTTCATCCCAGGCCTTTCCCCAAACATCAGCTCCCGGAAAGCCGGCATGCTACCGCTCCTAAAAATAGACCCAGAGCACCCACGATTGTCACTTAATACTTAACAAGCCTGTCCGCAGACCTTGTTGATCATTAAATCGCATGGAACATTAAAGCGTGCTGGCGTAAATAGCTGTTACCAAACTTGGTGACAGATGCAAATGAGCCATGGGGACAGCGGGTGGCTGGGGCAGCTCCCGCAGGACCTGTGCCGGAGCCAGGAGCTGCACCGAGCGGCTTCAGCCAGAACCACAGGAAGAAAAATCAGTTGCTGTTATTTCACTTCTTGAAGGGAAAAAAAAAAAAAAAAAAAAAGGCAACAAAAAAACCCGAAACACCCAAGAAAGAAAACCCTCTGCTAGGGAAACCGCAGTTGCAGTATGACTAAGTTATGAGAGCCGCTTCGTCAGGTCCTGCCCTGCACCCCCTCCCGAGGTGGGGTGAAGTGAAACACCCCACGCCCCAGCCCAGCCTCCTCCCTGCACGCCCCGGCACGGCCCTGGGGCTCCCCGCGCCCCGGCAGCGCCAGCAAAGGGGGTGCCTCCCCCACTGCCGCCAAGAGCAGCGCCCGGGGGAAAGGAGCAACCGACACCAGCTGGGTGCCGACACCCCGGGAGGAGAGGGCAGAGGCTGGCACCCACATCGGTCACTGGGACCCCGGTGAGGTGGGAAGGGGGTGCAGGCAGGGGGCTGGGGTGGCAGCTCCCAGGGCTGCACACGCCACGGCTTTGCATCGCCCGCGATGCGCATCCCTACATCCACGAGCAATGGCACCGCATCTGCCGCCCCAGGACAAGCACGCTTCTCCCATGACCTCGCTGGCAGCAGATACAGCCAGTAAACAGAGAGGGAAAAAAAAAAAAAAAAAGAAAAAAAACACAAAACGATTCACACTCCAGCAGAGGGCTGGAAATAGCGATTGCCGCTGCAGACAGCGGTGGCTGGGTGTGCCCGGTCACCCCACGCGTGGTACCCACAGGAAGGGTGTGTCGGCCGCGGGCCCAGGCAGCCGTGAGAAGATGCAGATGCAGGTACTGGGCTGCAGCAGGTCCCTTCCTTTCCCGTAAACACCCGGGGAAGCGCTTTCCCAGCTGCGCACGACACTCTCCAGGCAACGCGCGACTGCAAGGGGTGTCTTCCCCAGGGAGTTGCGCACCAACCCCACTCGGGAGTTCCCCCCACGGAGCACGGAGAACAGGGCTCTCCCCACACCCCCTAGTCTGTCTTTCTGACTGTGCAGACACCGATGCTGATATTGAAAGGAAAGCCCACACCCCACTTTCCCCCAGCCCAGACTGCGATGGCAGCACAGCCCCCTAACAGCCAGCAGACCACATTTTCCTGCGTGACTCTCTGGCTTGTGGCTGTCTTTTCCCTGCAACTGCCAAAGTGCAGAAGGAAAACAAATGAGCAAAGCCCAGACGGCCCCGAACGCCCCTGCAAAGGCGGGTAACGGCTCTGCTCCATCGCAGCGGGAAACTGCCAACGGCAGCAGCTCCCGGGATGCACCCGGCGCGGTTGGGGCCCTGGAGCCACCGCTCCCAACGGTGGCTACGGGGCGACACTGCCCAAGAGCGGCGATTTCTCTCTGCCACAAAATAAGCCCACATTTCACAGAACTTATTGGTACAGAAGTTTATCGGAGTGCTTCCTTCCCATTTTTATGTAAAGAAAAAAAAAAAAATCCAGCTGAAACAAAACACTTGGCTTCAGTAAGGCGTGCGCTTCTATTCCCAGGAGACTTTGCCGAAACCCTTGATGGGTTCGCTGCCCTTCGCAGCCCTCTCGGTTACTCAGCATTTCCCCCAGCAGGTTCCAAGCAGCTCCGAGCCCACTGGCACAAGGTTCCTCCCCAAGCCCCCGGGGCTCCCAGCTGCCCAACCCCAGCCACCATGGCACAGTGAGGGGAAGGCAGAGCAACCCTCTGCCCCAGTGCCAAACAGCCAAAATCATTACAAAATTGCCGATTCGGCCATCGGTTCCCACGGCCTGATCACAATCACGCAGCACAGACAGAATGGGCATAAAATACCTTAGAGAGAGGGAAACTGGAGGAAGGGCAGAGGGAGAACAGTGTCATTTTCTTAAGCTATTTCCCTATAGATCAACACATCTCGGAGGGAAGGGACGGGAGAAGCAAACCATCCCGCTGAACCCCGGGTGCAGGCAGCAGCCGTGGTGCTCTGCCGAGGACAGACAGAGCAGGGACGACTCGGGGAGGTGCCAATGGTGCCGGGAACCCGCCATGGACCAGGTGGGACCTCACCGCACGCGCTGCAAGGTGCCAAAGGCGGCCGTAAGCATTGCTGCCCAGGCAGAGGAGGAGCAGGCAGCAGGGCCTCGGCAGAGGGAAAGGAGTGGGGAGAACCACAGGACGCTCTTGCAGGTGACGTGCCCACGGGAGCCCACCACAAGCCCCCAGGGAGGTCCCCTCGCTGCTTGGCACCCACAGGGCTCCCGAGGGGCTTTGCTGGGGCACAGAGGCACCCGCCTGCTGAAGTGCCAGGCTTCCCTAGGGGCATGGCGAAAGAAGGTCCTTCCCGACTCCCACGCGCTCCTGTTGGCATGGGGCAGCGGGAAGGGCTCTGCCGGGAAGGGCTCTGCCGCGAGGGCACCGCGCTGCAGCACCGCGGCGCTTCCTCCTTTGAAGCCGCAGAGGGAAGAAAAGCTCCTCATGCGGCACCGTGCTCCCAGTAGTGAAGGGGAGATAGAAAGGAAAGGCACCCACCAGCCATAGCCGCCGAAGGAGACGCTGCGCTTTCTGTGGAACATGGTGGCGGCTCGGTGCTGCCGGGGCGCTCCAGCCATGCGGGGACGCGGTGATGGGGCCAGCAGCCCCCGTGTGCCAGCCGCGTGGAAGATGGCCACAGCGGGTGCTTCCTGCCGGCGTGCACGGCGCTGTGCCGGGGGGACCCCGCTGCCTCTCGGTCAGCTGCCCCAAGCGCATGCACAAGCGCACACATACAAACACCAGAAAAAAAGTCATTTCCTTTTTTTTTTTTTTGTGGCCTCAGGCTTTTCACAACCTCATGCCGGCAAATATCGTATTTCTCCTAATGGCAGGAGCCCCGGGCAGCGCTGCGTGGGCAGCGTGGGCATCAGGGCCGAGCCACGGGCGCGGCGTTGCTCACAAGCATCGTGCTGTGGGGCTGCCCCCAGCCCGGCCGGCCACTGGGGCCTGATGCAGGGGGTCACTGGTGCCAACGCGGAGGTTTGCCTCCCTGCGTGGCTTTACCCCGGCTGTCCCCAAAATGGCAGGGCTGCATTCACTGCACCAGGCTGGCTCCCTGCTAGGGGATCTTCCGACCGACCCTCCAGCGCACTTCAGGGGACATCCTACTAAAGGCATTAAATCTCAATAAGCAAAAATCCCATCACCTCCTCTCTCACAGCAAACAGATCCCTGGCTGCCCCGGAGCCCGGCGAGGCGTCTCCCAGCTGGCCCCCGCGCAGCTGCGGCACGCAGGTTTTCTCCCCTCCGGTTCCCCAGCAGCTCCATAATGCTGAAGTGTGCATCTGCAGCCTGACCACCAGCAAAAACCCCACGGCTCCAGAAATCCCATTTAAATGGAAATGCTGACCTCTAGCTGGGTATGAGCTTCCATCAATCACAAAATCCCAAGAAAACAGGCTGTGGTCCATCGCTGGGCACAGCAGAGCCCGTGGGTAGGTGAGCCCAGTGCCGGGGGCTGTGCATGGTGCCCAGAGGGCTAGCCACCATGCCCAGGGGGCTGGCCACCCCGGCTTCACACCTTCCACCTCCCCAAACCAGCCACCAGTACCTGTCTGCGCCCACGCAGGCCTGGGCTGCAACAGGGGCTCCCCCTCCGCCAGCCACAGCGAGGAGGAAGGGTGGGCACCCCGAGCACCCTTCGGCAGCTGGGGGGGCTGCGCCACCCGGGAGCCGCAGTGGGACTCGGTGCGGGTGCCACCAGCACGACGCCAGAGCCTCGCCTCGTGCCGCAGCCCAGGAGGGGACGAGCTGCTCTGCCGCGCATCGTCCACAAGATACAGGAACCCAAAGCCCACTTCCCGAAGTCCCGGCAGTTCAAAGGCCAGCGGAAAGCTTACGACTGCCAAGGTCCTACTGGTTCAGCCACTCAAAGACTCACCTCCTACCCCGGTGATTTAAAATAACGCCTGGCGCACACAGAAAACATCCCCTCGACTCGGCACGCCGGGCAGCGCCTGGCTCACGCGGCTCCCGGGGGACTTGAGGCAGCTCCTAGCCCAGCACTTGGCACTTGCAGGAGTCGGACTCTCATCCAAGCACCCAAAACCTTCAAATTGAGAGACATTTAGATTCTGTCTGATGTGTGAAAGAAGGGGAGGGGGGATAAGGAGTTGGAGAGAGAAATCACGCAACTCCAGGAAAAAAGCTTGGATTGAAATCCAGCTATTTCAACTCCTACTTTTCTGCCCACAGCCATCTCTCCTTAAAGGGATGAAATGATGGAAATCCTTTGCATTTTAGAGCTCTTAAGGACATTATTTAAAAAAAAAAAAAAAATCCCAAACATGCTGCAGGCTTGAAAGCCATAATTCAGGTACCATGAAATATTTGGAGCAGACATTTGCTTGGAGCACATTTGTTTCTGGCCTGCACGCCTGTGTTAAAGCTCTGCATCAATAACAGTGTGACGTTATCCTCTCACTTCATCTTCCCCCAGGTCACGTCTTTCTTACACTCATACCAGTTGATTTCTGCCCAGCTCACGATTTACATGCCTGAAAATAAAAGCAGGGAGCTTCCCCGCATGGCCGAGCTCTGCAGTGCATCAGAACAACACCCAGCTGCTGCAGCTCCAGCGCAGCCCTGCACGCAGAGGTGCGGCGGCAGGTAGCGACAGCAGCCATGGGAAGCATCAATCTGTAGCTGGCATCACACCAGAAACAACTTGGAGAGTCCCAGGAAAACAGCCAGCTCTTCATTTAAACATTTACTCTCGCAGCGCTGTAAGCATCAATTACTGCATCTTGTTCTGCCACTTCAGTCCTTACATGAACTCGCTGTTGCCAGAGGCGACATGGAAGCAGAGAGGGCGATGGGGAGACGGCAGCAACGCAGGGCCAGGCTCCCCTTTAACAGGGGGTCATTACAGTCAGTAGGTCAAAATTACTCTGGCAGGTCTTCCTTACGCCTCGTTGGCACGACAGTTCTGCTAAAGCACGAAGAGCGATTCACATACCTCCCCGCGGGATGGCAGGACCTCGACACGGCCACAGGGGAATTGCCTCCATTTCCCGCTGCCCAGGAGAGGTGCGGGGTAGCCCTGCCATGAAGCCCACCTCTCCCCGCCCCAGCAGGACCAGCGCCTGGGGATGCCCGTGGCCGGCGGGGGTGGAAGCGGAGCTCTCCCTCCTCCCCATCCCCATCCAGCAGCCCCCCGGGACCACGTCAGCCACCATAGATAGAGGTGACAAACAGCATTTGAACCAGGCAAAGGTTAAAAATATACCAAGGACTCAACTCCCGCTCCCCAGAGGCCACCAGCCTCCCTCCGCCCCAGGGTATCACATCAGCGCCTGCCCAGCACCACCTCGCCTGCACGGGAGCGCATCCAGAAATAGTTTGTCTGCAGTGACATTTTTCTCGCTTCCCCTCTTCCCCCCTGAGGTATTTCACACAGTTGGGCTCAAAAATGAAAGGAAAAAAAAAAAAATCCTCCTCCTTTCAGAGCAGGCACAGCCAAATCATAACTGATCATCCAAAATTAAGAAACAAAGGCCTGGGGGAGGATGCCTCCTTGGTACCATCTGCACCAGACAAAATTAACGTTTCCCAGGGGCCTCTGCCAGACCCAGGAGCCCATCGCCCCGGCCTCCCCCGGCTGCGCTCCCGACTCCGGTGAGCAGCCCCAGCCCCGCCGGTAGCACCGGGGAGGGGGTGCCGCACAGCTGGGGCAGCGAGCCACATTGCTAGCAGCTAATTCATAAAACCAAACTCCCCTGGAGCCCCCGGAGCAGCTTGCGGTGGGAGCAGCATTGGGGAGAGGTGCCCGCATGTCGTCCGGCTCCATCGCACCCCCAACCAGGCACAACAAAAGAGCGAAAGAGGGGAGGGAGTGCGAGGCTGTGCCGACAACTGCGTGGCATTAGAGCTTAATGAGCACAAACTGCTGGGCTGGGACACTGTTTACGAAAGGAAACACAGGCCAATTCTGCACAGCCCTGGCTCAGCTCTCCCGTCACCTAACACGGGACCGCAGGGCTTGAACCGCCCCTGACATTGCAGCTGTGGCTGCCAGCAAAGCCACCGAAACTGGGGCGTTCAAAGGTCTGTCCAACGCAGCGCTGGCAAATGCATGAACCAACGGCGCAGAAGAAAGGAGGGTCCAAAGGCACCTTCCTCCCGGGAGGCTGAAGCTGCCAGCCCGGCCTCCTGCAGACACGCCAGCTGCAGGATGGCGTAGCCAGGCCACCAGCCCCGAGGCACGTGGGCACAGCCGCACAATTCAGTCCCCAGCTCCCTGCAGCATGGGACCCTTCGCGGTGCAGCCAGTGCAGGCGGTACCTGCTGCTCCAGTCCCCACGGGATGCTCCGGCGATTTGGGCATAGAAAGGTGAATCGCTCACAGGGGGGCTCCAGCGCGGGCGGCAGCACGGGGCTGACCCTCTGCCCACAGGAGCCCTCGGCACGGAGGGCACTACCCCCGCCGAGGGACGAGCAGCAGGCGCGGGCAGAGGAGGGGGCTGGTGCGGGTACCCGTCTGCCTCCTCGGCAGTCAGAGCCCGCACCGCAGAGCGGAATTATGCCCAGGAAGGGCAGTGTAATTCTTTCCTTTGTTACTGGGGCTAAGAGAGACTGATTGCATCATTAGTGCTTTAATATTGCATGTGGCACGCTGAGGGTATTCATCTTTCTATTATGATTCTAGGGAAGGTTGTGGGCACCCAGAAATATTAGATTTTGTCCTGGCAGGAAGAACACGCTGTGCATATCATCAGCCTCAACGTACAAAGCAAAGGAAAACAGTGTCCGAATTAATTCTGACTCAGCGCATGGAATATTTTTAACAGTATTTTCTCCCCTTTATGGTGCTGCTGAAGTGAAATGAAGCGAGAAACTCAATGCCTTAAACAGCAGCTTCCCACAAAACCCAGTTCTCCAAGGTGGCTATTCACTGCTCAACAGCCAACAGGTCTGCAGCACCAACCGGCTGCCACGGGGGCTTCCTCAGCCCCCGCGCTGGGGAGCGGGAACGCCGTTTGTCACCCAAGAGGTGAGCTTCAGCCAAAGAACAGTACAGCCAAGGAGAGCTTCCAGAGACCGTAACGTACCTCCGTCAGCCACGGGGCTGCGCGTTGCAGGGGACTCTGTGACTGCTTCTTTCCAACAGCCCGATCTGCCGCTTTGCTCTTTAGGGACGGACAGCAGCCTGGGGAGCCGAGCCGCACAGCCTGCTGATCTACAGCCCGCTTGTTAAACTCATTAGGGAGGGCTGAATACATCTAAGGTTTAACTGGGAGGATCAGCCTGCAGAATAGAGCAAGAATTGCAAACACATCCCCACAGAAATGAAGAGCTAATTCCCAGCAAAATGCTCGGCTGGCCAGAAAAAAAGTTCAGCATATCAGCAGCCTCCTCAGGAAAGGCAGTCCTGCTCCAGGTGCCCCTAAGCCGAGGAACAGAAAACAGGGAGAAAAAGTGCGCTGAACGCGCCTGGGGAGAAGGGCGGACCATGCCTCTATCCTGGCACTGAGGTCAGTCATCCCTGATGACAAGGCTTGCTGGTCCGTGCACCGGCAGCACGGCAGTGATGTGCTACAGCCCAGTGACCCCCAGTGCAAGTACGCATCCACTTCGTCCCCTGGCAGGAGCCATCAGCTGCAGCATCGCTGCAGCTAATGGCTCCGGTTCCTGCAAGCACCAGGGCTTCCACGGGAGCCCCAGGAGCCGCGGGTGCCAGCCGCGCAGGAGGCTGTGGTCGCCGCTCTGGGGACGCTGGGTTAGACACCACAGAGCCCAGCCCGCGGAAAGCCCCGCTGCTGTGCTCGCCCCGTCCCGCGCGCTCTGCTCAGCATCAGCCGCGAGCTGCTGGGGCGAGGTGGGGGCAAGGGGCAGCGGGGAGCTGGGGAGAGCAGGGCTGGCTCCTGGCCCTGCAGAGCCCACCCGGGGACATCAGAAACACGGCAACGGAGAGCATGAACGCTGGGGTCAGGGCTCCGGGGAGCTCACTTTCCACCCACAACATTTACATGTCAGGGGCAGATTCAGTGCTGGATAAGGCCCGAGAGCCTCTTCCTTCTGGAGAGCAAGGTTATGCCCAGCCCACGCTGCAGCCCACGCTCCAGCTCCTCTTCCACAGTGTTGATGCCATTTGCCACGCTAACGGCTCACAGACTCATCCCTACATCCAAAGCGATCTGATCCCTCCTGCTCAGTTCTATGAAAACGGCTAAAAAACAGATCTTGGAGGAAGCCACCGCTTGACCTGCGACACGTCACTTCTCAGACAGCGGCGACAGAGGGGTCGCCGATCCCCCAGCCAGCCGCTGCGCCACGAGCATTCCCGGTGGCACAAGGAGCACTCGGCTACACCTTAGGGACCACAGCACGAAGGAGGGGACCCCGGGAAAGCAACAGCAACAGGCGCTCGCTGAGCCCCCCCCGAGCACTGGCCAGGCGCCCATGTCCCTCACAGCCGGAGCCCCTGGCTTAGCTGCAGCTTTCAGGTTCCTAATGAGCTCTTGCGCTGCTGCCCCGAGCTGCACAGGGGATGCTGGAGAGACGGAAAGGTCGGATGACTCAGCCACATGGGGCCGCATCCAGCCCAGAGCGCCCCTGGCTCCTCTCCGCCCCCGCAAGCTGCTCTCTCGCACTCCCTGGCCGGCTCTTTGCACACCGCGAAAAGGTGGAGCTGGTGCGAACCGAAGGCACTGGCAACAGCACGGCCAGCACCGCAGCCTTTCACCCTGCCGAGGCCCCGGGGCGGACACAGACAGCCCCAGGCTGCACCAGATCCGCCCCAGGGTCACCAAGAGAGGTGGGGGAACCCACTGGCTGCTGGTTGCAGCAACTGACTGAGCGCAGCACAGCGGGGGTCCTGTCCTCGTTCGCTTCGGAGCTGGGGAACCCACGGCCCCGGCAGGATAAACCCAGCAGCCATCGCAGGGGACAGGGGCAGTTCCTCCCCATGCATCTCTGGAGGCATCCCCACTCCACGAGTACCGAGGTACCCAAACGCCTTTGGGCAGCAGGAACGGGGTAGCACTGCTGCTCACAGTAAAGTGATTTCTAAACCACGCAGTGGCACCAGGGAGACCGGATCCATTCCCTAAACAAGGCAGCTCAGTGACCAACAGGCAAACTCTGATCAGCCAAGTTGGGGACCGCGGAAAGGGCTGTCCCAGAGCCCCCATCACGCACATCCCAGTGAACGCTGGTGGTGGGTGGGAGCAGAGCTCTGGGACAAGCCAGCAAGGGCTGCGCTCAGCCTTGCAGACACACAAACGCTTCCACGGGACCACTGTGGGAGAAGACAAGGCCAAACTCTGCAAAGCCTGGCTTGGCTCAGGACAAAAACATCAGCAGAAATCAATGTGTTTAACCATCTCTGGATCTGAAGTCCATCAATGCTAATTTGTCTTTTCTTTGCAGTATCGATCTCTTTGCTTCCAGGCAGTGCAGAGGGGAGGCAAGGAAAGCGCGGTCCAGGCTGTACGTTCAGGAACAAGCCCCGCTCACTGCCACGCGGAGCAAGCGACTCCCCAGCCCTCCGAAGCTCACCCTGCGCACAGCGTCGCGGAAGCCAGAGTCCTCCAAGTCCCCGGCTGCCGCCTTCGGGCCTCCTGGGGGTAACTGGGTTTGCTGAGCACCCTGCAGCACCGAGAACATCGCCAGCAATCACATTTTGGACACACAGATGCTCTCTGGGTACCCAGCCTGACACACATTAGCAACTGGTTTCTCCCAGCATCACACGACCCAGCTCTTCAATGCAGAGGAACACAGATCTGGTCTGATCACAGCGCTATGCACAGAAAGTCATCACGCAGACTTCCAGGCTCATTAAATTCTCAGCCCACTATGAATTTAACGTACAGAGCTGCTTGTTTTCTCAGGTCCACCCATTTTAGAGCTGTCTTGCTAGTAAGAGGGTGAAATTCCCTAGAGAGGCTCTCTCTTTAGGAAGAGCCTGCTCAAGCACACAGATTTTCTGTGTGTTTTCCCCACCTCCTCCAACCATGCCCCTTCCCATGCAAGCCAAGCCCAAGAGAGGATGCTTCGGACGAGTAGCAGACGCCCGTGTCCACACACCCTGTGCCTCCCCCGAGGATCCGGCAGGAAGGTTTCTCTGTGCATGCTGCGATACGCACACGGCGTCCCTTGCTCTGGGTGCTCCAGAGACAGCCCGGCCCCAGGCGGGGCAGGCACCGCTGCGGGCAGCGGCCCCCTCCCATGCCCTGCTGCGGGCAGGCAGGCAGGCGAGCAGGCAGGCAGCTGGCCATGCCCGGTGCCAGGTCCCCGGGCACCATCACCATGGCTACCTGCACATCTACTGCGCATCCCGCGCCACGCTCCCCTGCTACCGCTGCCGGGAGTAGCAGGAGCTCATCGCCTGCTCGCCCGGGCGCTGGAGGGGCTGGTGGAGGGAGGATGCCTTAGGGCAAAAAAAAATGACAAAACCCCGTTCCTGCTGGTTTTCACCTACGTGTCCCGTCACCCACAGACCCGGGGAGGGAGCCTGCCGCGCGCCCGCTCCAAGGGCCAGGGGCTCCCGCAGGTGGGGGACAGGCGGGTGCTGGCACGCAGCTGGACCAGAGGAACCGGAGAGCATTTGGCCCAGATCACACGCCAAACACGGGGGGGACGTGACTGCAGCCTCTGAAGAAATTGTGGCGAGACAGAAAAAGAGCTGCTTAAACAAAAAAGCAGGGCTGGCAAAACGTGGGGGTGGGAGGAAAGCACAGGCATGAGATAGACCTGAACATGCTTTGGCTGGAAATTAGGAGGTTTCTAATCTTTAATATAAACAGTCTCTGGAACGGTTTCCTAATAACAGAAGTAAAGGAAAAAAAAAACCCTAACTGACACTCAGCATGTTTATGAAGACATTAGAGGAGACGGTGCCCGCAGCCGCAGGGAGCTGGGCTCAGGGGAGCGGCGCACGCCCTCGCACCCTCCTTCACGGGGGCTTCTCCTCCCAGCCCGCGCCCTGCCCCGCTCCCCGGCCCTCCAACAGCACACGGTTAAGCAGCGACCGCCTGAAGCCAAGATGTGCTGGCACGGGATTAGATTTAGGCAGCAATCAGGGCTCAGAGTCAAGGCCAAACTTGTACATGGCTCCATCTAAACACTGCAAACAAGACGCGCAGGATTTGGACTCGAGCTTTTCAAAACCCTGCTACATCTTGCCAATATCACCTGTATTTTTCCACCATTTTGGGTGGTTTTTGAAAGAGCTGGGCTAGATTCAAATCCGAATCAAGAAACAGCTCTTTCTGGTTTGGCATCCAACTTGGAGGCAGATG
Source organism: Platalea leucorodia (assembly GCF_965183815.1). Taxonomy (NCBI): domain Eukaryota; kingdom Metazoa; phylum Chordata; class Aves; order Pelecaniformes; family Threskiornithidae; genus Platalea; species Platalea leucorodia. Next base: position 11,780,565 of record NC_138838.1, on the reverse strand, counting down.
TTAACTCTAAGCAGGGATTCATCTACCCCCACAAAACTGGTAAGAGGTCTGGGGAGAATGAGCTGTTTTTAGCTCCTGGAAAAAATGTCTCTTCCTACTGTTGCTGCTGAAGTCCTGTTCCTGTTTCCACAGCAGCCGCTCACGACAACCAGAGCATCTGACTCCAGGTACGCGACAGGCAACAGCAGCAGAGGGACTCTCCGAGCAGCCCCCAGGACCCCGCTACCATGCAGATACGCTGAGCCACGAAGAGGAAGGAAGGATGATAAAACCAGTATCAGCAAAGAAAAAAAAAAAAAAAAGGCAGTTTTGCTGCTATGGTTATCGTGAGCTGCCCTTTGGGAGGAATCAGCAGCAGAGGGAGAACGAAATAGCTCTTAAACCTGGTGTGTGCAGAGAGCGAGCCTGCTGGCTGGAATCACGCTTCTTGTTGAATCTGAATTTAGACTCCTTGGCGTGTTTCCAACCCCCAATAAATCGTGCTGTGTGGACAGATATTATGTCCCTTGCGCTACTAAAACAACAAGCAGTCTTAAATAAAACAGCGGAGCCTGGAGCCTGCAAAGATGAGGAAATAAGGCAGTACCGGGCAGGATCCATCTCGCGTCCCGTGTACACCAGGGATGCAGGCGACATGCTCGCACAGCCCTTATCAGCACCGCCGAGCTCGCACACCAGGCTACACCGGTGCTCTGCCCGCGGAGATGAGCAGGATAAGGAGAAACGCTCTGCTCTGGCTCTGCCTTGTGAGCAGACATTACGCTGCTTGTCTGACAGAGATAAGCTGCGATCTCGCTCAAGGGGAGAGAGGAGGAGGGCTACCCCGCAAACAGGGCGCCGGGTGCGCGGAGAGGCTCAGAACAATCTCCTTCCGTGCTCTGTTTCTGTCAAATGCAAAAAAAAGTGGGGCCCCTCAGCAAAGGAGGTGCCCTGCGACGGCAGGACCGCAACCCCTCGCAGCCTGCCGGAGAGCCGCTCGCAGCAGGCACCAACGCCGCGGACCCCCAAAGCCATCGGAGCAGAGCACTAAAGGACCTTTCGAAGTTGCCTCCTCTGAATTTTCAATATTTAACCTAAGCGTTGGTAATCACCACACCAGTCACAGCGGGGCACAGATCCCACGTCCCCTGGCCCCAAGCCCCCGACACACAAAGCCTGCGCTGCCTAAAGTAGTCATCGCATATTTAGACGCAAACAGAGAAGCCGAGAATTGTAAAGCATCTCAACAATAGATCTCCAGGCTCTGCCTCACATTTGCATTCAGACAAGCCCACGCAGGGTAAAAACAAGGGCAAATACAGACTTAAATCTTTTCTGTTAAAGGCTTACCCTGGATATTTACATTCTAGTCCCCACACGCTATTTAAATACCGCTATACATTGTGACCGCAGTTCAGATCTAGCAAGGCTGGAAAGCATCTTACCTCGATATCCTCGCTGATCTCTGTGCAAAACCAGCAGCGGCTGCAAGCCCCGGCGCGGGGAGGTGCGGAGCAGCGCGGTCTCCCAGCCCCGCAGCCACCGCAGCCCCGGGGAGGCTGCGCCGGGCGCTGCGCACCGCGGGCCCCCGCGCCCCCGGCCAAGGGACCGGTACAGCCCGGGCGGGGGGCGGCAAGAGCCGGGGGCTGCTGCCGGGCAGAGCCGCCCTCCTCCAGCCCTGCCTGCTTCACCCTGCCTTGCAGACACCCCTACGCTTCACCCCTGCCGAGGGGAGAGGAATAAGCGCTGCTCAGGTGAAGCGTGTCAGCAAGCTGGAAACCAGGACTGGGGACCTTGGAGGGGGAAAGGAAAAAAAATAGGAGGCTCAAGGTCCGATGGGCTCCTAGGCAAGGGTTATCCACCCGAGGGGCTTCGGGAGCATCGCTGCAGCAATACCCACCAGCGAAAGCTGAGGATCTTGCCCGTTAAACCTGCCTGGGGCTTTGAGAGTGAAAGGGCTGTTTTGTGAAAAAATAACGAGAAAATGGAGCAACCCCCCCTTGGATTCAGCTTTGAAAGCAGACTTCAGTCTTACATGTGAGTCCCCTCATCAGTTACAGCTGAATTAAAGACAGACACAGACTGGACCAGACAAAAGAGCTTCCAGGGCCAAAATCTGGACCCCCTGAAAGGAAAGGCAAAATTTCCATTCCCACCAACGGGCCCATCCTTTCTAGGTCATGGAGCACCGACCCCAGCCCCACGCTGCCGTCACCCCGCAGAGCCCAAAGGATGAGCCTGCACCGCAGAGCTCAGCCCAGCCATCACAAGCTGCATCGCTTCGGTCCCCCTGGTTCCTGAAGAGATTCAGTAAAACCAGTGCAATTCCCTTTTTTGCCAGCCCTGAAACCTGTTTAACAGCACTAAACATCGACGTAGGTGATTCCAGCGACCAAAGGTGCTCAGGGCTGAGCTGGGCAGCCCGCTGCGCCCCACGCTGCTGCCCGGCCGGCTGCCTCCACGCTGCCTGGTCCCTGCTGGAGCACACATGGCTTGGCCAGGCCAGCGCTCGCACTTGGTGACCAACAGCCACATGAGTCTTTAAAACCATCACGATCTCTTGAACCCAGGTTTGCTGTGTGGCGAACCAAACTGCCACGGCCACCGCGCTGTTCCCCGGCAGCGGGGCCCGGCTGCCAAAAGCCTTCCCGTGCGCAGGAGAGGCCCGTCCCAGCCAAAGCGGCTCTGCCGGCAGCGGCATGCCTGCTGCTTCCGAACACGACGCTGTGTGTGGGACCAGGGCAAAACCAACCCGCCTGGGTGGTTGTTTCCTATTTTAAATCCCTGTTTTAAGGGATTGCGTGCAGCCCTGCCGAGAAGGACTTGGGGGTACTGCTAGATGAAAACCTGGCCATGAGCCGGCAACGTGCTCTCGTGGCCCAGCAAGCCAAGCGTCTCCTGGGCTGCATCCCCGCAGCGTGGGCAGCGGGGCGAGGGAGGGGATTCTGCCCCTCTGCTCTGCTCGGGGGAGACCCCCCTGGAGCCCTGCATCCAGCTCGGGGGTCCTCAGCACGGGAAGGACATGGAGCTGTGGGAGCGGGGCCAGGGGAGGCCACCGAAATGATCCAAGGGCTGGAGCACCTCTGCTGTGAGGACAGGCTGAGAGCTGGGGGTGTTCAGCCTGGAGAAGAGAAGGCTGTGGGGTGACCTTATTGCAGCCTTTCAGTACTTAAAGGGGGCTGATAAAGATGGGGACAGAATTTTTAGCAGGGCCAATAGCAATAGGACCAGGGGTAACGGTTTTAATTTAAAAGAGGGTAGATTCAGACTGGATATAAGGAAGAAATTTTTTACAATGAGGGTAGTGAAACACTGGCAGGGGTTGCCCAGAGAGGTGGGAGATGCCCCATCCCTGGGAACATCCAAGGCCAGGCTGGATGGGGCTGTGAGCAACCTGATCTGGTTGTAGATGTCCCTGCCCATGGCAGGGGGATGGACTGGGTGGCCTTTGAAGGTCCCTTCCATCCCAAAGCCTTCTGTGAGTCTATGATTCCCACAAGAAACAGGACTCATGCTCTCATCCCTCTATAAAGTGCTGCTCGAGTGGGACCAATGAGTACATCAACGTGTACAAATAATAAAAATAATAAAATACACCTGTTACATTAACCCCTCCAGCAGATCAGCCATCCTCTTGCTCAGCTGTGTCACTACCATTACGCAAAGAAAAAGCAGCAAGCGCAAAATAGAGACAACGATCCGATTAATGTGACAGATAAATAATGTGGCAGCCTGAAATGCCACAGAGCATCCCAGTGTCAGCGTGCCACCCGAGGCACTAAAACGTTCCCTAGCCGAAGCCTCCGCAGCAACGCGCTGCGGCCGAGACGAGCATCGGTGCTGGGAGGTGGGCACGGCTGCCCGCTCGCCGTGCCGGTCCCCCGCCTGCCAGCGGGGACACGCCGGGCCAGGAGGATGCAGGACAACGATGTCCCACACGCTCTACCAGACTGCTCCAGGTAACTTCCCAGCCCACTGGGAGATCAAATGAATCCAGTGGAATTAGCCCCAATGGTATTTCACATTAATTATAAACGGCGTTACACGCATTTAAGTCCCACATGCTGCATGATATACGTGCATCAGGGGTGAGATTAACGCAGCTTTTGATAGCAATTTGTAAAAATTAGTTAAAATCCATAACCAGCATGGTAATTTCAGTTTTTGGAAAGCCTCCCCGGCTGCAGGCGGAGGAATTGCCATCTGGGGAAGCGGCCGGCCACGGCACACGCGCACACCATGGCTCCCGCCGAGGAAAGTGGGGCACCTCCCTCCTGCTCCCAGAAAGCTCTTCTAGGCGTGGATGTCGCCTCCGCTCCTGCTCCCCGTGAGCGGGGCAGGGCCCTTCCCGCCCAGCCCGGGGTGCTCAGCAGCACCGTCCCCCCCAGAGACCCCTCACCCTGCAGGGAGCCTCCGAGAGCACCCGCAGCCCTTCCCCATCCCGGGCAGGGGCTCAGCCCGGGCAGCCCCTGCTCCCCGCAGCAAGCCGGGCGTTTCAGGCACCCCCTCCCTCCCGCTGTTATTCTGATACATGCGATTCCAGAGAGATAAATACTTCAGGGCTTTAAGGGCTCTCAGAGCAAAACTGCTGCTGAAATAAAGAAGGAAAAGCTTTTAGCCACGCAGCCACCCAGGGACTCGGGGTGTTTCAGTGCTCTTAACAGGCCGGCAAACAGACACTGCGCTATATGTGTCTTGAGGCCCGCAAGGCTTTTATGTTAATGGCATTTTATCACCAAACACCGGGATCCGAACCGACAGCGATGCATATGCATCGGCAGGGAGAGCCACGGCACATGCCCAGGACCTAGCTCCGAGACATGTTCTCGACCAGCTGCGAACGGGAGAGGTTAAGCACCAAATGAAATCGGGGTATCAGAAGAAATATTTTCCAGAGATCGCTTACGGTTGGGAGCTACGCAGGCTCTGGCTCCCAATTTATTTTTTTAAGTAAATCTCAAGTGTGCTACATGCATAAAGCAGGTCCTCAAAAGATTGTGCGCTTGACCAAAAGCATGGCTTTTTAAAAATAAAAGTTTGGGGAGGCAGTCAGTAATTTGTCCTTGGTTAACAGTTGGACTCCATCATCTTAAGTGTCTTTTCCAACCTTAATGATTCTATCATTCCACTGCTTTAAACCAGAGGGGTGCTGATGCGATGTTTGCAGCTCCCAGCTGCGACCCCTGCATCTGGAACCTTACTTTAAAGCAAAACCCAAGCCGCTCGGATACTCACAGGGCTCCAGAGCCAGGCTGAGGCTCAGGAGACCCACATCAAAACCACGAGGGCTGGTGACAGAGCAGGCTGCCGGCAGCGCTGGCAGGGGACGGGCCAGTGCTCCCCGCGGCCCCCAGCCCCGCACCCACTGGGCCCCCCTTACCTGCTGGGTGAGCCCAGGTCCGCCCGGCTGACGATGCGGTGCTGGTGGGGCGAGTACAGCCACTGGAAAGCCGTCAGCGTCCTCTCCTCGATCCGAAAGCGGCCTTCTCGCACGTACCTAAAAATAACAGCGAGAAAGACTGAAATATTTATTAGCGCAGGGTTGTGGAGAGGGAGCTGCAGGACACGGAGAGCAGAGCGGCTGCCTCCGCAGCACTGCTCGGAGCGGCGAGTCCAACGCTTCCTCAGTGGAAGCAGCATAATGACATTACAGCCCCATCCGTCTGCATCCCTGCACCATCCCTGCCCATCAGTGGACGCTCCCATGGGCACGCAGCCGCGGCTGGGACAGGGCATCCCTTCGAGGGCATCCCCCAGGGAGGGGACAGCAGCCCCCCAGCCACTGCTGCCACCAGGCCAGCGGTCCCCATCACCCAGCGCAGGCAGCGGGACCCCCCCAGGCCAGACCCACGAGCTCCCGTAACTCCCACGCGCAGAGAAGCGAAAAGCAAACGTTCCCAAAGCAGCGCAGGACGTTTCACTGTAAAACCCTGGGAGGCAGAGGCGCAACACCCCCCGCTCGGCATCCCCACCCCGGGGCGCAGCCTGCCTCCCACCGCTCCCCACCAGCCCCGGCACCAGCCCTGTCCCCGGCGTTATCACTGGCTCCAAGAAATGCCTCCCTAACAGTATTTCGAACATCAGGCCAGATGTTGAGGCTTATCAAATAACATTCAAGTGATGAATCCATGGTTATTATCTTGATTAGAGAAGTACGGGTTCTCTGTTACATGAGTAAAATGTCAGTAACTGCGGTCGTTCCCATCTTTCAGAACACAATTCTGCTGCCTGCCTCCATCCCAACAACCAGCTGCGCTTCACACACCCTCCTCTGAACACGAAATTTCATCAGCAATCAATTAATTATTTAAAGCCGCTGTAGTACTGGTTGGAGACGCACGCACACACAGCTGCGGCATCCATGAAACCCCAGCCAGGGCTGGGGCGAGCTCGCGGTCCTCTCCTCTGCGTGGGGATGCTCTGGGCGCTGCGTTCCCACCATTAACCGCAGGGATCCGGCCACGCTGCCTGGATGGGGCCAAGGGGATGCCCCACATTGGCACGGGCTCCCGGCAGCCCGGCCGAGCAGGGCCATGGCTGGAGCCGTTGGCTGCTGCTGGGCTCTGCCACCTGCCCGAACTCATCCAGCCCAGGGCTGCGGGGTCCTGCCGGAGCCGGGGGGGAGCGACAGCGCAGGAGTCGGGACCTCCCGCTCTCGGCAAAAGGAAACCCGAAAGGCTCCTTGAGTATCCCCGGTACAGGCTGACCTGCTAATTTCCTTCGTATAAGCAACCAAGCACATTGCAGTCCCCGTGCTCCCCTGCAGCTCTTGCATATGATAACGTTGCACAAAGTAGCGGCAGGCAGGCCAGAACGTCTTTTGGGAAGGAAGGGAGGGTGAGGCAGCGGGGATGGCAGAACGGCCAAGCCAACCAGCCATTGTAACAGTTTAGGTCTAAGCGTGCAAGAAAATAAGTGCCCCAGGCTGCTGAGGAGGGGAAAACAGAAAGAGGAAAAAAAAAAGCTTCACAAGTTTTGAGTAATCCTCTGATGATTTCCACTCCGGCTGTTCACCCAGGTTTGCAGGGATCCCACCCACACCTGGGAGCCCCAGCGCCCAGCCTGGCTCTGCTCCCAGCCCGGCCGGTGTTGGGATGCGGGACGAGCCCTGGGCTCGCTCCCAGCCCCTACATCAGCAGCACCACGCTGTAACGGGAGTCACCCCAGTCACAGCCTGGCATCGCTACAGCGCCCTGCTCAAAAGTCACAAGCTTTGGACGTCACAAACTACACAATTAAAAATAAAAAAAATACAGAGAAAGCTTGTTTCCAATGTCAGCCCGTCCCAGCTGCTCCGGTCGCTGCAATCACCCCGTCCCCAGCAGGAAGAAGCGGGTCCCCACGTGCCAAAGCCCGGAGCAGCCTCAGCACCCCTTCACCCCACGACAAGAGCCGGGATGCCCCCAAAGCATCCCGTGAGCATCCCAGAGACTTCCCGCTGGCAGGTACAAGACCCAGGCGTGCCCGGGACCAGGACACTGCTGCTCCCCACACTTCTCCCGGGCAGGGCCGTTTCCCAGAAGCAGGATCTCGCTTTGGGATCCGACTCTTCTACCTCTACTGGACCCCAAATGCCAGAGATGCCCCTCGCCGCAGCTGCAGCCCCGAACCGCCCTCTCCCTGCCCCGGGACCTGTGCCCCCGCCCCGCTGGGACCCGCCGCAGCCCCGCACCCAGGACCACCCCGAGGGGCCCCGGGGCTGGCCCCCCCCCCCCCCGAGCCCTCCCCGGCCGGGATTCCCCTCTTCACCCGACTCGGCAGCCGGGACTCCCCCCCGGGGCTGGGAGCACCCCCTTACCCCATCCCTCCCCACACCAGAGCCGGGACCCCCCTTTGCAAACTCAGCCCCTCCCGGTCGCCCGCTGGGGTCCCCCCTCCCGGAGCCTGCCGGGACCCCCCCCAGGGTATCTGCCGGGACCCCCCCAGCCCCGGACCGGCCCCCGGCCCAGCGGCGGGCCCCCCCCCGCCCGGCCCCCGCACTCACCAGCGCACCAGCTCCCAGCGCCGCTCCCCCGCCGCCTTGCCCGAGGCCATGCCGGGGCCGGGGGGCAGCGGGCGGTCCCGCAGGGGCAGGGCTGGGGCAGCCCCACCGGCGAATCCCCGCTGCCGGCCGGGCCGGCGGGCAGCGCCGGAGCGCGGTCACCGGTCACCGGCCCCCGCGGGGGCTGGGGCGGCTGCGCCGGCTCCTGCGCGCTCCCGCCTCCTCCGGCGCCGGGGGGAGCCGCCGCCGGGCCGGGCGGTGCGGGGGGGTCACAGCACCGTGCCCGGTTACGCAAAGCGGTGTGCGACGGCCGCTTCCCCCCGGGGCAGAGCTGCCCCGCTGCTGCTCTGCGGGAGGGGAGGCTCCCGCCGCCCCGCGGGACCCCCCCGGAGCCTGCGAGGCAGCGCAGGGTTTCCAGCCTCAAGCGCTTGGAGCCGGCCTGAGCCGGGGACCACAGAGCCCCTCGGGCACGGTCACCGCTGGAAATAAGCACAGAAAGGGGCTCCTGGCAGCCAGCCCCCCCCGCCCAGCCCGAGCCCCCCGCAGCCACCCCGTCCCCCTCGCAGCGGCGCGGGCCGGGGGGCTGGAGCCCACCCCTCGAACCCTGGTTCTGTCACCGGTCCTTGCTCACCCTTGAAAACAAACAACTAACCCAGCAGAACTTCCCCAGCGAGGTCCAAGAACACCAAGGGAAAATTATTCTCCCATAGATTGAAAGCTAAAAAGCTGCCATCCGCCTGAGCCGGGCTTCCCAAAGCCCTGGGAGCTGCAGGGTGCGTTCGGTTATCAATGGCCCACAGGGCTCAGGAAACAAACTGGGAGCATACCTGGACGTTAGTTCAAGGAGCTTCAAATGACATGAAGATCTGTTTCTCAAAAGTAATGTTCTAGTCCTAAATCCTAACTTTTCTGGTCTTTGAGAACTTAATTTCACAACTCAGCTAACCCAGGTGTTGCACCCACAATCCAACAGCTTCCTTTAAATCAAATGATGTTAATTACTCAAGTAAATACCTATTCTTGGTAAGCCTAGAGTCAGGCCCAAGCACACCTGAAAGGCATTGATGCCTCCGTCTCAGCTGCCCCTTGCCGGGAAGCAGAGCGGTGCTTTGCCGCGTCGGCTGGAGGGGCTGTGCCTTGCTCAGGGTCACATAAAGCCAGTTCAGCTGGGGGTTTCCCAGCTCCTGGGCGCTGACCTGTCCTCGGGAGGAGCCGCTGCCTCTCACAAGTTATGGGCTGGAGGGAAACAGCCCACCCCGAGAGGCTGTGGCCAGACACAGGGCTGGCAGCCGGCTCTGCCGCGGGGGGCTGGTAGCTTGGTCCTCAGCTGGATGCTTCAGCCATAATGATGACCAGGAAATTGTTGATACATCATATTTTAATGAGCCGGGCAGCAAGTGAGCTCATCCCTCAGCAAGGCTCCGTTATCAGCTGCCTGCAGCCGTCAGGCACCAGCTCTGCCTGGACCGATGTTGCTCACGATCAGATTCGGAGCCAAGGACAGATAAAAAATCTGATCCCTGCTCTGCAGAGCCCGAGAGCCGTGCCGAATTTCACACCTGTAAGCGTAGAGAGAGTCTGAGTCCTGACGGATGAGTCTGCGGTGCTTGCGCCCACTGCGGGAGGTCACGGGTGGGAAGCAGCGATGGGACCCTGTGGGGCCAGAGGAGCGGGCGCGGGAGAGGCAAAGCTCTCCCTTCTGCCCCTGGAGCCTGGGAACTGACCCACCCCTCTTTCAGCACACGTGTTTTTGCAGGCCTGTGAGATCTAAGAAATAAAACCAACTTTTATTTTAAAAGAAAATACTGAAAAAGGTTCTCAAATAATGAGAAATTTAAAAAATTGGAGTGTTCACGTAGCACATACGCGCTAATGCATCCGACGTCTTCCATGTGCCCCTTTGCGCTGCCAGCGCCGTGCTGATCCCGGCGGCGGCCCTCCGGGCCAGCGCGCCAGGGCCGGGCTGACAGATTCGGCCTGTTGTTTGCCACAGCTTTGCCCCGTTCAGCCGGGCCCCGTTCTGCCTCCTTCGCCCAGCATCGCCGCGGCACGCTGGGCCCTCCCCACAGCGAGCTGGGCAGAGCAACAGCTCTTTGAAGAAGGACAAATTGCATTGCTTAGCTCAAGCAATACCCTTGCAAGTCTGATATTTTCAAATCCCTGTGGGAATGTTAAGCTAATGTTAAATTTATCAAAACCCTCTAGCTTTTAGCCCTCCATCACTTTAAGGAGCTTATTATTAGGTTCTTCAAAGCAATTAGAAGGCACACACACATTACATTTCAATTAGGTTAAAAAATAATATTTGAGGCAAAGTTAAACTCATTTTTAAATTAAATGCAAAAAATTCCCCTAATAATTAACTCGGGGGGTGGAGGGGGAAGCAGTGGTCTAAAAGCATCCCACGTGGCTAGTTGAGAAGGGCACAGGGTTTAAGGTTTAAGGCCCAGGTTTAACCTCAGTGCACACCGAGATGCACGCTCCCTTCGGGCAGCAGCTGTTTTATCCCGGTACCAGTCACCTCTGACGTGAGCTGGTCTCACCTCACCCAGGGCGTTTAACCACGGGCAGACCTGCGGGCAGAGGCTCCTGGCCCTCCGCTCCCTCGGCAGCCAGAGGGAGGAGGGATGCCTGGCCAGGAGCAGCCCGAATTGCTGCCCCGGTGCCTGTTTCTTGCCACTGGCTGCAAGCGGAGCGCGAGACGACTACCGCCTTTACGTGCCCTCCCCGAACAAACATCTCAGCTAAGATGGGGCCACGCCAGCATCACAGACAGGCCCTGAGCAAGGCCGTGGCTCATGGCACAACCTTCCTTGTGCCGCCTTCCCTCCGCAGGGCAGGACGGCGGCGGCCCCCAGCCCCAGCCCCCCGCAGCCACCCTCCCGCCTGCCCGAAGCACCGGGAAGCCCCGCAGCAGGGCTGCAGCCTTCGAGGGCTGCGCACAACCGCCACCGACGCGTGCACACAGAGACGCATGTGCACGCGCGGCCACCCGGGCACCGGCGCGGGGTCCCCCCGAGTCCCCCCGGGTCTGTGCCCATCCCTCGCTGCCGGCCGAGGCCTCCCCGCCCCGCAGCACCCCCAGCACCCCCAGCACCCAGGACGGGGAGCCCCAGCCCCGGGCAGTGCAAGCTGCCGCTGCCCGTACCGCTGCCCGCACCGCTGCCCGTACCGCTGCCCGTACCGCTGCCTGTCCCGCTGTCGCTAGAGGTCAGTGTCGGTACGGAGCTGCAGGCAGCGGGCAGCAGCCCGCGCCCAGCCCCGCACGGCAGAGCTGCTGCCTGCAACACCCGGCTGCAGTATCCGCAGTCCCTGCAGCCTCCACCGTCCTCTCTCCAGGGCGGCTTCCAAGGGGAAAAGCCACGTCCCCGCAGCAAAACCTGGGAGAGGCGCTCCGGTGAGGTGCCTCCACAGCTGCTGGCCCCCGAGCCCCGCCGCCACCCCGCCGCTTCAGCGCCTGCCCGCATCCACAGCGGTCGGCACCCTCTGCCAGGCACCGTTGCCGTTGGATGTCTCCCAACGGTGCACACGGAGCAGGCCGCTCTGCCCGACAGCCTCCGGAGCTCGGTCACGCACCTGGGCTGGCCGCAGGGACCCCACAACTCCTGCTGAGGCTGAAACGGGCATTCCTGCCACTTCTGACTCATTATGTTGACCACAAACCACCTCAGCCCCGTCAGAGAAGCGGTTCCTGTCTCTCAGAGCAAGGCAGGAGCGGGGAAGGGCCGCAGCGGCACTGCGGTGCCGGGCATCCCAGTTGCGGGAGGCATTAGCGAAGGGACGGCTAGGTCACGTCCCAGTCAAAAAAGCTGAGAGCAGCTCTCTCCAAGCAAAAAGCTGCCAGTGAAACCAGTTCACTGTGGACCAGTGAGCGCAAGCAAGACAGACGATGGGAAATACTAATAGTGTGTGTGCATCATGGCTGAACCCAAGCTGCCGGGCAATCGCTGCAGAGCAGCCGGCTTTATCGCGCGCCGCGCTGGGTGCAGCGGATGCGCTGTGCTCCGCTGCCTGCCCCCGCAGCACGGCTGTATCCTGGAGCGATGACCTCATTTACAGAGGCAGCTCTCTGTCCCCAAATGCCTGACCTTGATCGTTTGCCGGCTCGTCTTTTATTCAGTGGAAAATCAATGAGAATTGTACAAACCTGGTGAAACATGATGCACTCAGAAAACCCCCCTCCCTCTTCCCCCGGCCTCCCCGTCTGTAATTCACTGCTACTCAAGGTAGAACATGAGGTAGGGGAAGATAAGCGAGACATTAAAGCAGCCCCCCTCCCCGACACAGCAAACCGCACCGAGAGGGACGAACGCCACCGTGGCAAGCGTTGACCTGATGGTTGCAAAGGGGTGAGAGGTGCTCCTAATGAGACAGCACTTCTCTGAAGAAGAAAGTCTGCGCTCTCCTCCTTCACGCAGAAACCCTTCACCTCTTACCGACTTGTCGTTGCAGGAAGAACTCTTTTTTGAAGAGAAAACAAGTTGAGAGGAGGCCCACAGAGGAGCCAGCACGACTGGATGAGCGTTAGGAAGCACCGAAGCTCTCGATTGCGCTGGCTGGGGCCTTAAGCAGAAACATCTGAATAATTCACCACAAATCAGAAGCTTGTGTGTGTGTGCGCGGGCCTGCAGGCCTCACTGGTCACCTTTTCTCCTGATTTAATGATTTCTCTCAGTGTGAATTAAACTCACTCTCCATAGAAGAGCCCTAATCCCCAGCCCAGCCCTCCTCTGCTGTCAGCCCGCCCCAAGCCAGGCCGTACCACCCCGCTCCGCGGCAGGTAAGGACCCACGCTTCGGCTGTTACGGCGCAGGGATGTTACAAACCCGCCGTATTACGCCTGGCCCGCGCTCTTCTCTGCCTGCCCTCCCGCAGGCACGAGGCAGGCCGGCTTCCCACGGCACACCCTCGATCTCAGCCAGAGGTTTGAAACATCCAAGGGGAGGAAAGGACGTGTGGGGTGACAAAACGATACCGCAAACCACAGCCTGTGGGCTGCCCTACAACACGTTCACATGCTGTTTGTGCACCGGAGGCTGATGCACGCAGCATAGCGGCAGTTTTAATGTGAGGATGGCAGCACGATCCAGCTGAGCATCAGAGGAGGAAGACTGCAGTCTCTGGAGCAGATTTGGGTTTAAGGGACGGGAATCAGCAGACTGTCAGCTGACGGGGAGGGCGCTACCATTTCTCTGCTCCTTCACTGCCGTGCGACGTGGAACAGGCCGCTGCATCTCAGCTTCCCCTGCTGCACAAGAGGCGCAATGGATTTAGTCATCTCTGAAAGTGGAGCCCCAGCTGCTCTGGATAACACGAACAAAAGGGCATGAAGAATCCGTAACCACACGAGTAAACAACCTTTTCCCACCACCTCTCTGACCCCAGCTCCCGGGGAGCTCTTTTTCGACCCGCTCTTCCCCCCCCAGCTCCCCGCTGAAGCGGGCACCGTCCCACGTCCGACACGCCGCCCCCCCGCGCCGCGCCAGCGCTCAGAGCCCCGCAGGGGCCGGCCCGGCTGCGGGGTCCCCAGCAGAGCCCGACCTCCCCCGCCCCCGGGCCCCGCCGCTCGGGGCCTCCCCGCGCCCCGCGGCCGAGCCGCAGGCGGCGGCCCGCGGCGGGCGGCTTCAGCACCGCGGACAGCGGCGGGGGGAGCGGCAGCGCGGCCCCGGCCGCACCGGGGGTCCCCGGGGAGCGCGGCCCGGCCCCGGCGCGGCTGCCCCCGGGCTCGGTCCCGCGGGGCCCCGCGCCCGCCTCGCCCCGGCGGAGCTCCCCAGTTCCGGTCACGTTGCCGCCTGTTTACGGCGGGGCCGGGCCGGGCCGGGCGAGGCGGGGCCGCCGCAGGCAGCGCGGGCAGCGCGGGAGCCCGGCGCGGCCCCGGCCCCGGCCCCGGCCCCGGCCCCGGCCCCGCCGCCGCCCCATGACGCCCAGCGGGCGCCCCGCGGGGCCCCGCCGCTCCCCCCAGGTAAGGGACCGGGGCTCGGCGGGGAGGGCGGCGGCGGGGCGGGCTCGGCGGCTTCCCCCCCGCTCCGGGCGAGGGCGAGCGGCCCCGGCGGGGCCGGGGCGGCGGCGCGGAGCCGCCCGCGGGGGTGCGGGCGCTGGCGCGGGGCGCGGGGAGCCGCGGGGACGCGCGGGCGGGCGGCGGAGCGGGCGGGGGCGGCGCGGGGAAGGGGCCGCCGCGCTGCGGGGGCCCGTCCCTCCAGAAGTTGCCTCCAGCCCTTCTTGTGCCTGCGCTAGAAGTTGCTTCACCCCGTGCAGAGCCGCCGGCGGCTCGGTTCTCCTCCTGCTGCAGAAAGCGGCTCCAAGCAGAGCGAGGCTCTGCCTGTTTGCGCGGGCAGCCGCGGAGTTCAGTGTCCGTGGGACTCAGCTGGGGACCAGAAAGCAGTGCTCCGAAATTCCCAAAGTGCGGGATGGCACCGCAGGGATCGCCCGCTCGAGATGATGATGGATTCAAAGCCTTGACGGTGGGACAAATTCTGCTCCCGACGGAGAGCTGAATCCATCGTTAATTCCCCCGGAGCCAGCAGGAGCAAACACGGCCTTGCTTTCAGCATCTGCAACCAAATGACGAGCTTCAGCGTTGGCTGTTAGTCAGGCAGTCGTGTTTAGAGACTTGCGAGAAAACACCATAATTTATAATCAACGTTTGTATTGATTGTATCTTTAAATAGATACTGATAGATAATGAATAGCGAATGGGGCTCCGAGTGTCGTTCTGCCCCTGCTGAGATCAAGGAAGGTTCCCCCTGACTTTCCCAAGGCCGGGCTTTCACCTCGAGGTTCTATTCCTGGCATCGCCACTGCCTCTGTGACCTTCTGCAAGTTTCTTAGCTTCCTGCTGCCTTATTTTCCATACGTTTGAAGACATACTTGCTTCGTGGCGTTGTTGCCAACTTCGTGTTCGTGTTCTTTGAGATTGTAAATACTAAGCAGTATAGATTTCTAATACGTATCAGTGTTTATTCCTGCGTATGTTTTAATGCGAGGGAGGGGGGGTTGCTGGCAACCACAGCAGGATAAGTTATCGACCTGTTCCTGCAAACCTTGTTTGTGCCCTCTGACTCCTAGTTAATTTGCCATTTATGGGGAAAAATAATTACGTGAATAAGGGCTGGTTCTCGGCGTGATGGTGTTTGTGCTGGGGTATGTGTATGTGCAATACCCTGTCTGCCTTTGAAGTGCATCGTCAGGAACGGAGGTTTTTTCTTAGGTCAAAGTTTTGGGATTCTGATTGGCATTAAACAACAGACCTCGGTATAGCTTTGCCCCGCAAGCAAATTCTCAAACAAGCTGTCTGTGCAAGGGAAATCAGTTCTTAGCAGACTCGCAACTAAATCAGTCGTAGCTACTGCAAGGGGTTGCTTCAGTCATTTTGTCTCGTGAGAAATAAGAATTCTGATAAATTGGGATGAAACCTCCCAGAAACCTCCTCTAACTTATCCAGCACTTAACCGGCTCAGCTTTCACAGTTTGTCTGAGTAAACTGGCGGTTGAGGGTTAAGATATTAAAAGTGCATTTTTAAAGCTAAAGATCTGGTCCCAAGTGCCCTGCTGAGCACTGCCCCACCGCTCCGAGGAGAGGCCTGGGAGTCCTGCGCCCAAAACCTTGCACGGTCAGCAAGGGAAACTTGTTCCTGGAAAGCTCTCTCCGATGGAGCAAAGCCCCTTGGGTGTCCAGTCTCCAAAACCAGAGACAGTGTTCAGCTGCAGCTCTGCGGGGAGCAGAGGCCAGCTCAGACTGTAGGTGTCACCTTTGAACAGGGGCAAAAATCACTGTTCAGCTGATTGCTGCCTCCTTTCCAGCTCTGCGTGTGTGTGTATACAACAATCAGAAGCACAAGGGCACAGAGCATCCTTCAAAGTGAAGGGGACTGTCACTTACCCTTGCCTTTTATTCTCAATGACATTGTTTTCTGGAGTCGTAACCTTGTACGTAACTCCTCAAAGCCACAGAGTACGTGGTCACCGCGAAGGCTTCCTCCACCAGTTGCTTTGGCAAGTTAGAACTAGTCTGGAAGAGAAAAGTGACAGCTCCAGCAGCAAGGCAGGGATCAGGGCACTTCCAGCCCCATCCCTACTTGCTGCAGGACGACCATCCTTTTGGGAGCAGCGCTGGCGAGGCCGGGGCGGGGGGAGCTGGTGCTTCTTAGCACGCCTAGGAGAGACAGCCCTAGTCGCTGTGCTTCGGGCCTCGTGCCTCTGACACAGGCTGAAGGTTCCCACCTTGCTTCACCGCGTAGAAATACGGTCATCAGCCCTTGCTGGGTGCTTTGAAGCCCTCGAGATGGGGAGCTTTGGCGTTATTAGCTGGGAGATGCGATGGCCCAGTAAAGCGTGAAGTCAGCCAGCAGCAGCTGATCCCCGGTAACTCCCAACACTTCCCAAGTGATTGTGCTGGGTGAAACGACGAAAGGCACGCATCAAACTAAAGGCTCAAAATGCTGCTGCAGTCTCCACTTGACTTTGGAAGCAACGGAGGGAAGATATCAGTTGTTGAGCGTTCGGTTCTGAAGCCCTTTGGGGTAACGGGTGGACACAGCCTCGGCGAGGCGGGAGTTCATTCCCTGCCTTCTGGTAACGCTAGAGACACCGGAACGGCTTAGAGATGCTCTTGGGGCCTCAGGACTAAATTGCAGCTTCATTAATAGCTCTTGGCTCTTGCATCATTACCTGTGACACAGCTGTCTGAGGGCTGCGGAGCAGAGCGGCACGTTCCTCCCTTCGCTCCGGGGGGCTGCGGGGCTGCAGAAGCAGCAGCAGCCTCAGGTCACCGCCCGCAGCCCCCCGGGCTCCCGTTGCGAGGGGCACAGGAGCCCCAGGAGAGATCTCCCCATCTCTGCTCTTGGGCAGCAGCGCGACCGGCACCGGCGATGTCCCTGTTTGCCTGGGAAGGCAGCTCCTGCCCAGCCTGCCCCGGTGTCCTTAGTGCCGACGGGAGCTTCACGCGTGGACAAGCCGCGGTGCTCTCCCCCAGACACGATCCCTCTGACGTTCCTGCCGCAAGCTGAGAGCCGTTTCTCAAGGGAAACGGTAAAAGTCACGTTGGGTAGGCAAAGCTGATGCAAACCCGCTAAGGATTTCCCATAGCAATTTTGAAAACAGGCTTTCCCTCCCTCCCCAGGTAAATTATGCAGGCTTTTTATCTTCCAAATCAGGGACAACAAACAGATCTCAAGTTCAGATTTTTTTTTCTTTGACTTTCTTTACAGCTTGATATTTATCAACTATTTATTTTTAAAGGAAAACACTTTCATTGGTAAAAAAGGGTAACTTCCCACTTAAAGGGAGGAGGGAAAGTTCAATGGAAAATTTGCAGCCATTTCTACTAAAGCCATTTCAACTAGACGGAACAAAGTGCTTGAAAATAGCACTACGTATCCCCCGGGCTTCGTCCAACCTACTTTCCGATGGTTCCTGAGACGAGGTGCCACAACTCCCATTAAGAAGCTGCTCCAGAGCCCAGCACATGGCGGTTTCACAGCCTCCCCGCGGCCCGGGCGGGCAGGAGGGCACGTGCTGCGGTGTGATTTGTATTCCTGGCCTGCGCAGATGCCAGATAACTTCTGTAGCTGTGGCACTGGCACAAGTAAATTAGCCCCCCCACCTTTAACGAATCCCCATCATTGCCAGCTCTCACGGTACAAAGAATGAATGCCAGCTCCTTGTCTATTAATTACGGTGCCATCGAGAAAGGCTAGGTGACTTAGGAGACTAAAAAATCATCGCCTTGCCACTCAGAAGAATGGGAATGATTAGGAAGGAAAGTCTAGAGCTAGGTTTTTTCGCCCCCCTGATCCATTTTCAAATGCCCAGCGCTGAGGGACCGCAGATCCCCGGGGTGCCTGGAGGTGCCCGTGGTTTCCTCGCTCAGAGCGCGCACACCTTGCGTTCAGGCGGGCAGGACTAAGCAGGCTGACCCAGGGCTATTTTCACTGACATGGCATTGTTCCACAGGGAAGCTTTAAGCCGGTATAAATCATACTTCCCACAATAAGCACCTTAAATGAGAAGCAGGACCTTTGTATCTGTTGCTTTTATGTATCACTCCAGCCTTTTTCATGCTTTCCCATAGCATTCATGGGGTGAATGTTTGGAGCATTTCATTCCCTGAACAGCAGAGCCATCCTAAAACTTAAAATTTCATTATTTTGCCTCCAGAAATGGTGCCCTGGGACATGAAAAAAACCGCAGTGGCAATCCACCGTAAATGCCAAAGCCAGTTCCCATTACTCCATGTTCTTATTTTAGGCCTTATGCGGAGCGCCCGCAGGCAGGCGCACCCCCAGGCTGCAGAGCGAGCCCCGAGGCAGCGCTCTGAGGGGGATGCCCAGGCCAGCCCCCAGCCCCTCGCACAGCTGGGTCTGACCCTCAAGCAGGGGGCAACCACAGGAGAACACCATTTCTGGGATTTCTACTTATTTACATGCCGGTTAGGTGCTGCAGCTGCCTCTGAGCACCCTGCCTGTGCACCACCGGCATCACAAGTTGGGGTACCCACCCAGCCCCCTCCCAGCGCACCCCACGCCGGCTGCAGGAGAGGAACGGCAGCACCGGAGCTCCCCAAACCGGTGGCACTGGCCTGCCTCGGGGACATTGCAGCCGAGACACCCCCCGTGGACGCCAGGCCGATGGCTGGCTGCTGGGCTTGCAGGGGGGGCAGCAAGGCAGAGCCCCCCCATGCAGCACCCCCGGAGGCAGAGCAGCACCAGCCCCTCGGGGGGGGCTCTCGTTCCCCATGGATCCCGTGGCAGCCGTGGCTACGCGAGAGGTGTCAGCGGAGCTGCCAAGTCGCCAACGGGAAGGGTCACACCGGTACCAGGAGCCACGGCCGGTGAGGGTGGGCTGGGGCTGGCCGTGGGGCAATGCCGCAGCAGCGGGGCACAGCAGGAGACACCCCGAACCCGTTAGTTCTGGAGCCTCGCTGCACCCCCTCTTTCATAAAATAGTAGGAATACGGAGACCTGACTTTAAGAATTTCACAAATTTGGCTTTGGCAAGAACAAAGCTTTGAACTCAGGGCACTGCCAAGATCGCTTTCTGTGGAATCAAGCTTAAATGCAGCTTGATTCGATTTTGGTTGCGGGAATTATCTTAAAATGTACTACGTTACCGAGCTGGGTGTGCCGCAAACATGAGCCAAAGCGCTCGCTTAGTTCTGAAGTTTCTATAGAAAACAAACTGAAGTCGGACGCGGACGAAGGAGGGAATGGAAGCAGCTTCCCAGGGACAGGACGGTGCACGCCGTCCCTCAGGCTTGCTGGCAAAACGTCTTCCCCACCGTCACCTCGGTTTGCTGTAGCTTCCCCTCCTCCCGGGCTGGGCGCGGGGAGGAAGGACGGATTCCGCATCCATATGAAACGGTATTTCCCAGGATTAAGGGTTCTTTCAGGGGTTTATTTTTATCTCCTCGGCGCAGCGGCACAGGTAGGCAGCTCGCGCGGCTGCTTCGCCGAAGCCATTACTTAACACGTGGTGATGGACCCCCAACGCGGGCTGAGCTGCCCGGCGCGGGGCTGACAGCAGCTCGTCTGCCAGGCGAGTTACCAGGGAAGACGTTTCTTCTTCTGGAAGACAACATGACTCTCCTCGCCGCGTAGCACTGATCGGGTTAGACGGGGCGTGTTGTATTTTTCATGTGTTAGATCTCTTGCTGCAGTTACTGCTTTGTAATACGCGGCTTGTCAAGTGAGAGCCAAAATCGTCTCTGGTGCAACTCCCACCTGGGGACTGCGGGGAGCAATCCTGTCCCAGATGTAATCCTGCTCAGCGATAAAATATTTCCTAGGGCCAAATTCAAAATAGAAATGAGCCATTCCAATGCCAGGGTCCATGTAGCAGCATTTTCTACTCATGCAGTCCCTGAGCCTCCCAGCCCGGCTCCAGGACGGGAGCCGGCCCCAAGAAGTGCTGGGGCGGTGGGATGGCTTGGGGCCATTCCCCGGGGATCTTCTGAGCAGAGCTGCTTCGCCCACAGCCCCGTCCCCGGGAAAGGGGCAGAGGAGAGCAGCCACCCACCTCCCTACCCGGCACCCGGCGGGCTCTGCCCCTCGCAAGGGCTCCGGGGCGCGGGCTCGCCAGCCCGCTGTGCTGCTCTAGGTCTGATCACGAGCCATCTCTGCTCCCTGCAGGCCTGGACTGTGAACTTGGTTGCGATGGAGACCGTGTCCCTGGAGCACCAGATCCAGAGCGTGCAGCGGCACATCGCTTTTCTGAAGAAGGAGCAGATGGAGCTGCTCCATGACCTGCACCTGGAGATCCTCCGCTTGCAGAAGCACTGCTCAGGTGAGCGTTGGGGTGGCCGCGGCGTGCGGGAGCTGCATGCCCACGGAGCACGTCGGGCAGGAAAGCTCCTGCTGGCGCCCCGGGTCCCGGCGCCAGTCCCGCACGGGAGCTCGTGGTGGCGTTTGGCGGGACACAGAGGAGGAGAGCGCCAAGCCGCAGGGGATCCTGCTCGGTGTGGGATCAGGGGAGCTCCATCCCCTTCAGGCTCCCGCTTGCACCCAGCTGCCACCAGCCCCTCCCTGGACCGTGCTACGTGGCCACCCAGTCTGGTGTGGGTCAAACCCTCTGCCATCGCTCCTCTGCGAACGGGTACCAGCAGCTTCCTCCAGCTGCAACACTGAAGAACCAGAGCGATTTTTTTTCTGGGCATCAGCTGGCCGGGCGGGTGATAAGACAGGAGGCTGTGTTGATAATCACCATTAAAACCCTCTCCTTTTGTTTTCACGCCATGCTCGGG
Organism: Platalea leucorodia; assembly: GCF_965183815.1. Lineage (NCBI taxonomy): Eukaryota > Metazoa > Chordata > Aves > Pelecaniformes > Threskiornithidae > Platalea > Platalea leucorodia. The sequence continues at coordinate 11,759,869 of NC_138838.1, read as the reverse complement.
GCACGCTTCTGAACGAGGATTAGCCCCGGTAGCGCAGCACTCTCGCCGGCTGCGTGCTCCTGCACCTTGCAGTAGTTTGGCTGCAGGAGTCGCTGCCCCAAGGGATTCGCTGGTGTAAGGAAAGGGAAAAACCCAGCATTAGCCAGCAAGATAGCCCTTCCTTTTCCTCCTGTGATCTGTGCCCACAAAGGTATTTTGATCATTAAAACATGAAAACAGTTCATCATTTCTCCCAGATGCCGGTGGGCTAAGGGAGAGAAGAGAGTTGAACACTGTCAGTAATGGGGGCATATGAGACCGCTTTCAGAACGGGAGGAAATGCGATTTTCTTGTCTATGTTTTGTTGCTCTCTATTCTCTTGCACACAGAGAGGCGAAATCCGTTCCCTTGCTGCTGGCCCAGCCCAGAGCCGTCCGGCTCTAGCGCCGGTGTTGGTACCCCCGTGCCGTGCTTTACCGCTGCGGTGCTGAATGAGCACTAACGCCAGCAGCATCGGCACGTCTCTTCCCCCGCCGCAGGTTGCTCCCTGCTCTGGAGGGAGGGTCCCTGCCAGGCATCCTCAGCAGTCCCTCACCCAGGGGCTGCAGCCTCCCAGCCTTTCCCGAGCTCGGGGGCTGTCACCAGGAGCCGGGCCCCTCGGGAAGGGGGCCAGTGGCTCCCCAGGGTCACGGCAGACCCTGCAGCAGCCGGCCGGGGTCTGCCCATCTCCAGTCCCCAGGAAACGCAGCCACGAGCCCGGTGCGGGGCTCGGGGACCTGCCCCGGCTGCGGGACACACAGCCACCAGCCCCCGGCCTGTGGCCCCGCTGCGGCAATGTCGCCCTCCCCTTCAGCCAGCCTCGCAAGAGCGACGGCTCCCCAGCCTCCTGCCCGCCACCGAAACTCATTCCAACTTGTGCCATCACTCTCATCAATAATTCAGCCATAGCTAATTACTTCTTGTCTTCCAGCTTCTCGTCTTCCCTGATTCCTGGGAAACAAAGACATTTCTGCATTGATGGAATTCTCTATTTTGCCCTGTCCTTTCCGAGATTTTGCTGTTCTCATTGTTTTCTTTTAATGGCTTCATCCACAGCCTCTCCAGATAGGTGAGACAGCAGAGTTCTCATACCTAAACCAGGCTGGGGGGTTCTGAGTCCCCAGGGACAGAAATGAGCCCGTTGCACAGCTGGTTAGCAGCGATCTCCTTCTGTGCGGCTGAACCACGGCACTGTCTGACCGGACAACTCACATCCTCGTCTGCGAGGGGTGTGGTTCTGCAAAGCCAAGGGGGCAAAGCCCCTGCTTAGTTTTAAGATGACTTTGCTGACGGTTTGAATGCCATTGCCTGGTGGGGCTGTTTGCAGGAGGAAAGCGGAGTCGGTCGGTCAGTGCTTCCCCCGTTGAGGCCCTGCGCCGGCTGCCCTGGAGATGTTGTTTCAGACCTTAACTTTTGCACCATCCCCTCGGTCTCCCCAAGGCATCACCGCTGGAAATGCCCACCCTCCTGCAAAGCTCTGTTTCTCAGCTGCCACCTACTCAGCCCTGAGAAGCTCCATCTGCCTGCAGCAGCAGCAGCAGCGGCAGTTTCCAGGTGCCAGAGCCCTCGCCGACGGAGGGACCGTCTGCTCTGAGGGGGAGCCGAGCCGGCTGTGTGCGGCGGAAGGCATGCAGCAAGCCAGCACCTTTGGATCCAGGCTGGATCCAGCAGCAGAACATATGTGTTCAGAAGGGACCTTATTCAAGTAAATAAATCCCCAGGTTTGCTGCCTCGGGACCCAAAGCAGTTCCCGCTGGCTGTGCCCAGCATCCCGGGAGCCTCCGACACCAACGGCTGCTGCTGGCCCAGCAGCAAGGGCTGAAGGTGGGATGGAGCCTCCGTGTGCTCAGGCCCCACGAGCCCCCCGACACCCGGCAGCCTTGCGCCCCTCGCCGCAGCCTGGCAGGAGGAGGGGGCGGCTGCTTTGGGCAAATCCCACAGCCCTCGCTGCGAGGCCAGGGCAGCACTGGCCCCAGCAAACCCCTGCAGCCCAGCATTCCCAGTCCGAGGCTTTACAGGAAGGTAAGGCAGCCCGGAGCCACGTGCTGTGATTCATTTATTGGAACGAGCCTTGCGTAACAGCAGAGAGTTGGCTTCCCTCCCACTCCCGTTTTATTTGCAAGGTATAAACACAGCAGAAATAGCAATAGATTCCTCTGGCTCTTCTGTTTCTCCTTTTACTGGAAGATGAGCTCAAGCCTTGTGGCAATAATTAGCCTGCTCAGTGGTGTTAGCGGAGTGACGGAGGGAAGGCTGGTGCCGGGAGCAGAGCCGGGCTGGGGGGGATCCCTGCAGGCGATAGCAAAGCTGGCTGGATGGGCTGTGCCGACGGTCCCTCCGTACCCTCACACATTGAGGCATCAGGACAGTCCTCCCAGGCAGCAAAGGGGGAAGCCCGATGCGTTGAGAGAAGCCATGTCTTAAATAAACCCATTTCTAGCTTGCCTGTGAGCGTTTAGCCGCCCTGAGGGGCACACGGCCGCCTCGAAGAGGGTCACGGGCCCTCGGACAGCCGGGGCTGGGGCTGCGGGGAGGACCCGTACGTCCTAGCCCATGGCAGGGACCATGGCTCCCGACCTCCTCAGCTGCCTCCTGCACCAGGCAAGTTGAAGTGCATCACCGGGCCGTGCCCCGTCCCCTGCCCTGTGCAGGGGTCACCCGGAGGCACCGGGGCCGAGCGGGAGAGCTGCTGGGAGCCGGCTGCAGCCAGGGCCGGCAGCACGGGAGGTGGGATATGGAAGCGCAGAGCAGCTGGATCCGTCCCGCAGAGGCCAGGACCGCCTGGGAGCCCTGCGGGGTGCTCTCCCCTGGATTTGCCCCTCGGGGGTCGTGGGGACGGTGGTGGGGCAGGTTCCCACCAGCCCCCGTGGCTCCAGCGCAGAAGCTGGGACCCTGGGTTGTGCATCATCCCCGAGCCCTGCCCGCACTCCGCAGGGCAATGTCTTCTTTGGAAATGGGTGACTGCTTTAGTTTTCATTTGAAATATATCTGAGACTCCAAACCTATTATTTTAGCTTCAGAAAAATAACACAGTTGCCATTGATTTCCAATGGGGCAGTCAGGAGCGCTGAAAGCTTTCCAGAAACTGCATTACATTCTCGGTTACTTCTGCCTTCTCACTACAGATTTGTTTTCCAAGACAGACGGGCACAGCAGCCTGAGCCAAGCGTTTCGTTTCAGAAGGATGGCAGTGATGAGGATTAGAGTCAACATGAAAGCAGATTAAAAGAAAAATGTAGGGCAAAGATTAACCATTTGAACTCATTTTCAGGGGAAGAAAAGCCCCAAAACAACCACATGCTGCTGCTGCCCTTCTCCTCTAGAGCTGCTGGCGGCTTGGTGGGCTGTGCTAATTAACTCAAAAGAGATTGTCTGTAAAGGTGTGCAGGTCAAAGTGAACTCCAGAAAGTCCCTGAGCTCCCTCCCTCACTGCCCTTGTGAGCTGGGTTTGTAGCCCTGGGCTTGGCAGAGAGCAGGCAGAGTGCAGGCAGTGAGCAGGCAGCGCAGGCAGCATGTCAGGGCTGAGCAGGCAGGTAGGGGCTGCAGCCCTGCGATGGACTCATCCCCGCAGGACGCCGCCCTCGATGCTGCTGCTGCTGCTGCTGCTGCTGCTGCTGCTGCTGCTGCTCCCGGGTGCAGCGTGGGCGTGGGGCAGCTCTGCCTGCAGCTGCCTGCACCCGGACCCCAGACCCCGCTACCCTGTCCTGGGCCCGCTGCAGCGGGAGATGGGACAGCCGCAGGGACACTTTGCAGTGCCCAGGGTCTGCAGCCGCTCTCCCGCGGTGGGACGCCTGTATCCAGCAGCCCTGAGGAGCCTCCCTCGGGAAGCTGGGGCCACGTCCCGCAAACAGCAGCTCCTCTGCAGCACTGGGGCTGCCTTGCCCCCCTCTGCCCGGGGAGATACCTGCAGCACCCCGGCTGCGCTCGGTGCCAGGCTGAGAGAGGATTTTGAAGGCACACGTGGCCCCCGGAGCAGGGCAGCATCCTTCTGCGGGCCCATCGCGCAGGGACGAGGCCGTCCCGCTTGCGTCACGTGCAGAGGCAGAGATCGGCCTGGAAGGAGTAAATTATGAAATACTTGGGGTGGCAGCTTACACTTTGGTCTATTTTCAGTCTGTTGCTCTGCTCTTTGTCCTGCTTTAAAGCACCAAAAATGGTTCAGCAACAATCTTAGAAAAAGAAAAGGCGTTGCCGGAGAAATGGAAGCTCTCCCCGCGCCGTGGGGCAGGGTCTGCAGACGCTGCCTTGGCCGTGTCACAGGGGCGAGCGCCGTGGCAGATGCCAGATCCCAAGGCTGCTTAATAACGTATAAATTGCCAGAATCGTCTATTTTTGGCTCAGCCTGTGGCTGATGCTCCAAGATGGCCACGCTCACACCGTGGGCTGGGCAGAGGGAGTGCCACAGCCGCGGGGATTGCCAGTGCCTCGGCAGCCCCGTCAGGGAGCAGGGGGAGACACGGGGAGCGCGCGGGACCGGCGGGATGCTCCTTCTCATTCCCGCTTGATTTCTCTTCCAGAGCTCACCCATGACCTGGAAATAAAAGAGCTGGAAGCCCGCCAGCAAGGTAAGAGCCTGGGTTGTGCATGAGATAAGGGGGAGCGGGTGCGGGTGCGGGGGGCCACCCGAAGAGCCCGCGGCCGGAGGGGACCCATCGGGGCCGCCCAGGGAGGGGACATGGCCCTCGTCTGCAGGGAACAGTCGGGCTGAGGGCAGAGCTGTGGCTGGGAAGTCAGGGTGTGTGTTCACAGCCTGTTGGCAGCCCAGTTGAATGCCTGGGCAGCCACCTAGGAAGGCTTTGCATGTGAAAGCCAGCATCCCTGGGCTGGCTTTGCTAAAGCCCTGACACAGACACCCGGGAGGAGCTCACAGACCCCCAGGGTGGGACTCAAAGCCTGCAAACCCTTCAGCCCCAGGGAAAAGCCAAGGACATTATCAGCTCCCCCTCAAGCTCAGCTCGCCGATTGCAAACCAGACGCCGATTCAGAAAATCTCCTGGCACTCTTGGTTCATTAAACAGTCAGTTTTGCCCACAGCATAATCTTTCACATTCCAAAATAAGGGGGAGAAAAGTCTTGGTGCATGAAAAATGTCTGCAAGCTCCAGGCACCATCCCAGGCCTGGGACCAGCAGCAGAGAGGTGCTCAAAAGGCATTTCACAACACGCTGTCCCCTTGGGCCACCCGGCCCCGTGTCCTGCAGCCCCTCCCGGGGCAGCCCTGGAGCTCTGGCAAAGCGCTTCTCCAGCCCAAAGGCAGCTTCATCCACCCAGGACAGGCAAAGGGGACTGGGGGTAACTGGAAACCCACGGGCAATTCCCCCATCGCGAGGCTGTGCCACAGGCAGGACACCTCCTGCCAGACCAGCGTGGCACAGGGCTCTGGCATCTCGCGGTGCTGGCAAGCAGCGGGCTGGCCCCCGCGACCTGACGGCTGAGGGATGAAAGGGAGCTGGCACTGAGCTTACCCTGATTTCAGCTCCTCTATTCCAGCAACGAGTGGCCAGATGGGCAGGGGCCTGGCCACGGGCTGGGCTGTGCCCAGCTGCACACAGACACGCCAGCGGAGCAGGGACACCCCAGGCATGGCGTCCCACTGCCAGCACGCAGCTGGGCACTGGTCCCCCCCTTCCTGAGCATCCCTCTGCCGTAGCCCCTCGTCTGGAGGCAGATGCAGCTGCTCCCTGCGTCCTGCACGCACACACGCACCCGCAGCCCTGACCCGTGGAGCAGAGTCCGGCCAGCCTGGCGCCCGAGTGGGATGCGTTGGGCAACTCTCCGGGAGGTGGACTCTGGCCGGTGGCCCCCGCGGGCAGGACCTGGGCGCTCCCCCGAAGGATGTGCCCGGCTCATCTGCCCCTCCTGGGCAGCCGCCGGCCCCTTTCCGGCAGGGCTGCGGTGCCCAGGGGCTCCCACCGCCCACCTGGCTGGGGCCATGGCCCCGCTCCGTCCACAGCCCAGCTTGTCGGTGTCCCTGGGGCGTCCCTTTGGGCTCTGTCCTGCCTGGCCTTGCCTCTGTCCCAAAGTGTCACAGGCTGAGACCGTCCTCACCACGCTGCTCCCGCGGGCCAGCAAATGCCACTGCACAGCTCTGGGTGACGCATCCCTGTCCCCAACAGCACGCGGGTCAGGCAGGGGCAGGCAGTGGTGCCCGGGCACCCGTGGCCAGCAGAGGATGCTCTGTGAGCATCCCAGCTCCTCTTCCTCCTCTGTCCCAGGGATGAAGCTGAAACTCGTCCCTGGTGCTGCCCGGGCACGGTCCCTGGCACCGAGCCCCAGCTTGTGCTTCATCCTCAGAGCTGGGGCTGGCAGTGCCAGGGCGGGCGCGGGGCCGCTCTCACCGGGGCTGTCGGGGTTCTCGTCCCTTGGCAGCACCCTCACTCAGTGCCATGACCTGCTCCAGGGGGACATGGCGCTTCCAGCCCCAGGGCCGTCCTCAGGAGGAGGATGCGCAGCCGGCGGTGCACACCCAGCCCCTCTCAGGCCATCACAGCCCCCAGCAGACCCCTGTTCCCACCTCAGCCCCCTCTTCCCGCTGAGCCTGAGGTCCCTTCCCCACACGGGTGGGCTCGCTGCGGATGGGAGGGCCTCGCGTCCAGCCTGCCGGGTGCCATCGGTGCGTCACAGACCATAATTCGCAGCGAGTCCCACTCACAGGTCTCTGCCCATCCTTCAGCCTTTTAACAGCTTACAAAGAGTAGGATCACATTTGCCACATTTATGGGGCAACCACCTGATTTAAGACGCCATCAAATGATTGCTCTACAAATGCCACTCATGTAATAATTACTGTGTGCAACTGCCTCCCTTAAGATCTCATTATAAAGCATTTTTCTTCTGCAGAGGACACTTAGGAGCTGAGGCTATAAAGCCGTTGCAAATCGTATCGTAAAAAGCAGAGATTATTGCAGACAATGGGAGCAGGCCTGGGCAGGCAGGGGTGAGCACGGGTAGGTGCCAGCCCTCGGGGAGGAGCGTTCGCTCCCCTCCCTGCGCCCCACCAAGGGCTGGGCGCAGGAGCTTGCGGCCAGGGCTGCCAGGGGCAGGAGCCTGGCCACGGGCAGGGAGGGTGCACCGGGGCGGTCTGGCCCCCCATGGCCCTGTGCCAGGCTCACGGCACGGCGGCACAGCCTTCCGCTGCCCGCTGAGCTCAGCCCTTTCACCGCAAGGGTGCGAATCCCCCGCACCGGCTGCTGCCGTCCCCCAAACACCTCCCAGGGCTGAGCGCAGGGAACGCAGCCGGTCATGAGCTGCAGCGGCCGCAAGCAGAAATCTGTGCCTGGGCCAGGTCCCCGGCATCGGTGACAGCCCTGCGTGAGCAGCGTGCCTTTCCTTTTGGAGATGACAACGCTTTTTGGCCAAGGACAAGAGCACTTTGAGCCACTGCCCCCTGCTCCCTCCCACCCAAGAGTGCAGAAGGGAGGAGAAATCCAGCTGCCAGCGACGCTCCAGTCTCCCCCTTCCCGTTCCGGAGCATCCTTCCCAATGCACCACCTTCAAGACAGTTCCACTGTCCCAAGTGCAAGGCCAGCACCCGTGGAGGACTGCAGGGCCCCAGGGAGCCCCCCAGCACACGGGGCTCCCGGCCGTGCCAGCCTGCAGGAGAGCTTCTTGGAGCGGGGGGTGCTCGGGCCAGCCCTGCCCCCCTGGGGCGCGGGGGAACCCTCCCTGGTGCACAGGAGTGGGTCCCTGTGGACCCGCACGTGGCCATGGTGCAGGACCTGGGTGCCCTTGTCCAGGGACGCCTTCAGTGCGTTTCTACAGCGAAGCGAAGGCTGCCCAGAGGAGAGGAGAGAGTCACCACGAAATGAGTCGCTGTGGCTGCCATGCTTCCCCTCCATCCCTCATCTCCTCCAGCTTTTCAAGGTCATTAGGCAGAAGGGATTGGGGAAATGCAAGGTGTTGTTATCCAAATTGCTCTACAGGTGTTTACTCAATGCAGTCTCTTGATGCCACCATGGCGGGCGGGAGGGAGGAAGGATGGATGGCGAGTGGGACGGATGGATGGATGGTGGGATGGATGGCAGGCAGGCGTTATCCCGCAGGCAGGTGGAAGGGAGCCCGCACGGGCCGGCCGGAGCGGTGCAAGGTGTGCGGGAGCGGTGTCCAGGACCGCAGGTGAAGTCACACTTTTTTGGGTGCCGTGGTGTGACTCATAAGGGCCGGGGCAGGGAGGGCATTCGTCACCCGCTGAGGTGTGGGAAGGGCAGGGAGGGCGGTGGGAGCCCTGGGGAACCTGCTGCTTGATGCAGTGCCTCTGTTTTAACAAGTCCCGTCCGCGCCCCATCGCTGGCAGGCAGCTGCTGCCAGGCGCAGAAGGATGAACAGGTCAGGCGTTAGCAACCAGAGGTGACGGCGTGGGGAGCGCACAGCGGGCGGGGAGGGCTGGCTGCCTGGCCATCCTGCCCCCCAGGACAGGCTCCCCTGTTCGAAGGGGTTCCTTCCCTGCCAAGCACAGCCTGGCTCCTCCGTAATCCTGGATTATCATCTCCATCCTCTCTAATCGGGCTGTGGAGTCTTGGGGCTTGAGGTCGACGACAGCTCCGAAGTTGGGCTGGTGGTTTCACTGCCGCCGTTTCCTTTTCTCTCCCAGCCCGCAGGCTCCCTGTGCCCTGTTTGCATACGCACAAAGTCACTTTTAGGATGAAAAACTAGTTACCTAGGGAAATTTTAAAACTGCAGCACAAGGCTGCAGCGAGGCAGAGGCGGCAGGTTCCATGGCAACAGCACCTCCGCTGAAACTGCCTTTGCTGTCACCTCCCGCGTTTGGGTGTTACACATCCCACCGCGCCTGCAGCACCGCAGCTCGGGGCTGATGGGGTTCCCGTGCCTGCTTGCAGTGCGCAGGGAAAGGCTGCCTGCGCTGGCGGGGAGCCCGCGCTTGGGCAGCTCATGGGGAGTTTTGGAGCCCCAGCTCCCAAAGGTGCCCGAGCAGCCTCGACAGCACTGCTGGGACATGCCAGCACCATGGAGCACCTGGCAGCTGCGTCCATGTGCCCTCACAGCCACGTCGGGAGCGCGCAGGGACCCGCTGGGAGCGGTGGGCTGAGGCCATCGTGCCGGGCTGAGCCCCCACTGCCTCCCCTGACCCCCTTCTGTGCCTTGCCCCACAGACGCCCTGGACCGGGAGCTGGAGGAGAAGTGCCGGGCAATGGAGGCCCAGCTGCAGGAGAAGGAGAAGGACAACCTGGAGCTGCGCAAGGAGCTGCGGCACAAGGAGACGCTGGTGGCCGCGCTGCGGTCCAGCCTCCGCAACAAGGAGCGCCGGTTCCTGGAGGAGCTGAAGCGGCGGAGCCACCGCGTCACCATCCTCGACACCGAGCTGCAGAAGCAGACGGAGGCGGCCGCCTACCTCTCCCTGCAGCTGCACGCCACCGCCCAGCGGCTGCCGGGCCCCCGGGCGGGTGGGCGGCCGCCCCCCGAGCAGCCCCCCGCCGGCCCTCCGGCCGAGGGCAGGCCCCGGCGCCGCGGCCACAGGGCGCACCCCCGGCGCCCACCCGGGGACAACGCCCGCCCCAGGGACCCCGTGCCGGAGGAGCACGACGCCATGCCCGACCCAGCCCTCTTCCTCTACACGGCGCGGCCGCACGTCCCGCAGCGCCCGCCGCCAGAGCCCCCCACCCAGGCCCGTGGCATGGCCGGTGCTGCTGCGGCACCCCGGGCGCAGAGGCCCCCCCGGCAGCCCGCGCAGGAGCCGGTGGCCAGGGCCAGGTCAGCCAAGGGCGAGCCCAGCAAGAGGCAGGGGTCCGGCCCCTGCGGTGCCCCTCAGGCCTGGGAGTAGGCGTCGAGAGGGCGGCATGGCCGGACCGGCCGGGAAGGCCTGAGCCCGGCAGCACCGGGGTGGGCGCCGGCCGAGGTTGCTTTCCCCCTGCCCCTGAGGGCAGCAGAAAGCGGGTGCCCTGCTCGCGCCTCCTGCCTGCAGGCAGCCAGGGAGGATCCCCCTTACCCGAAGGGTCTGAGCCGGGGGTGCCGCCGGCAGCATTGCGGGGCAGGCGGGCGACCCAGCACGGGGTCTGCGAGGGGAAACAGCTGAGCGCCTGTCCAGAGCTTCCAAGGAAAGAAAGAGAGAGAGAACAAAAGAGAGAAAAAGAAAGAAAATTAGCATTTCTGCAATGAGAAGATCTTCCTGCTGCTGCTGCCCCTCGGAGCGGATGCTGGGTGTCTTTTCCCCAGCCAGGGAAGGTCCTGAACAACAGTCGGTCCCATGCGTGCAGGAGGGATCCCCCCTCCATGGGGACGGTGCAGCCGTGCCAGCCAGGTGCCAGACCCTCTCTCCCCTGCGCGGTGATTTGGCTGTCTCTAAACACAGATTTCCCCCACGTTACATTTACACGTAGGACTTGGACAAGGCGGCTCGCCGTGAGCTGCGAGCACCAGCCCTGCCGGTTGCCCCGCGCGGCTCCTCGCCTGCCGCAGCCTTGCTCCACGTGCTGCTGGAGCAGGGCTGCGACTTGCACCCCCCGCGCCGGGCAGGTCTTGTCTCGGCACCAGCGTTTCGGTTCTCGGTCACATCCGCAGCCAGGTCTGGGTTTCCCGCAGACGACTGAGCAGCCACCTCAGGAGCGTGCTGCTGGCAGCGAGCCATGGTGCACCACGATACGCAGAAACCCTGCTGGGGCCAAACCAGCCCCAGGCTCAGCTTCCAAGAGGAGCAGAGGCTGGAAAAGCCACTTCGCCTGTGTCCCTTGCTGCGTCCCCCAGGGCCAAGCTGCTGCGGGGCCCTCCAGTCCTCCCCCACCGCCTCCCAGTCCCTCCCCGCGCAGCGGCTGTACAGCACGCAGCCTTCGCCCCGCCGGGGCAGCCTTGCCCAGTCTCCAAACTAAACTGGCGGCTTTATACATCCATTCCCTGGATGTTCTGAAACAACAGAAACAGGGAGAGGAGAGAACAACGCCGGCAGCTGGGCAGGGCAAAGGTCTCGCTGCTCGGGCACCAGCGGGACCTGCGCTGCTCCGGGCAATACCGAGGGGCAGGTTTTGCCCCAGTGGTTTGGCTGCCAGCCCTGGCCGGCCCGGCCGCGCAGGCGTGCTGGGAAGGCGATGCCCAGCTGGGAGCCCCGGCCCCTGCCCGCAGCCAGCGCCCTGCCTGGTCGCCTCCCGTGGGACCCCCACTGCCTCCGCGGCTGGCACGGGCAGGGGGAAGCCGCGGGCTGCGATCGGGCCCAATTTCTTTCCAATTCAGTTTGAAACCTCTTCAAAAACATCACCCTCGTAGACCAGTCGGGCTTAGCCTGCCCAAGCTCACCTGCAGCGTGCCCATGCAGTCAGAGGTGTCTATTTTTGTAGTTCAATATTTATATACTATATTAAAATGCTTTTACGAGATTCTCAGCAACAGTTCCTAGGCCAGCTCTTTGGTAAAAACGAACGCCTAAGCGTACGAGCTGCACTAGCAGGACAGAAATTAGCAGCTTTTGTAGCTTTTATTTGGCTGTGATGTGAATAGTCAGGCTTCGGAGGGCAAGACCCGTCGTGCTCCCCCCGGGGCACCCTCGAGGGCTGGGACCCCCAACTCCTCAGCTGCTACCACGGTCTCTAACACACCCCTCAGTTTGGGAAGAAGCCCAGCAAAGCCGTGCCTGGGCAGATCCCCCCTAGCAGGAGCGGTCACCCTGACTGAAGCCCTGCAGAGGTGTGGGGACGAAGGCAAAGCCCTAAGGGGAAATTCTTGCAGCCCCTGACACATCTGGAGCCACTGCCTCGGAGCCAGAGCCGAGCAGAGCCCCCACCGGCTCCCCAGCCGTCACCCCCCGCAGAAGGCTGCAAAGAGCCTGGGCAGGGCACTCGCATGCCCCGGCTGCAAAGCATCGCATGCCCAAACTGCCTTCGCAGGGCAGGCAGGGGCGCAGGGGCAGCACGGGGTGCATTGCTAACACCCAGCTGGGGTTTGAGCACCTGGGTACAGTTGCATGAGGGAGAAAAGCCCCGAGTCTGGCTCTCAGGAAGGCTGCAAAGTGATTTAGGGTGGGCTCTGCCCATGCCCCAGCTCCAGGGAGAGCTGGGGCGCTTGGGGCCCTGCTGCTGCCCGCCCGGCGGAGGCAGAGCGGGGCAGCAAGGGGCAGTTTGTGCTGCACTGCACAAGCAGCACCCGGGGGTGCAGCATTGTGGCCACCCGGTTCCTGGTGGCATCACGCAGGTGAGGTGCCGTTGGGCCCTTGGAAATCGCTGTTTCTCTCAGGTTCAGAGAGGTTCTGCTGAGGATTCGGCTCTATTCTCTTTTAACGTGAAAGAGGGTAATACATGTCTCTGCACTGTTTGGCTGTTCCTTTAGCTGTGGTGTGCACAGCTGCTTTCCTCTCTCCTTCCTAGACAATCCTGGTAAACAGAGTGTGTTGCATTTTTATTATAAAATCCTTGATAAGATCATGGTGTTCATGACCGACCTGAGCATTGAAAAGGGGAGGGAGAGGTATGATCCTTCTTCTGTGTAAATACCTTCCTAGCAACCATCATTTTTAGTGCCTAGTATGTAAATGAAGCAGCCCTGTCTGAGCTGCAGGATCCTTCCCTCTTCACCACTAATTAGCAGCTTGCTCAAGGAGTTGATCTCATTTCCAGTCCCCCGATTGCTTCTCCCTCCTCCTGGTGCTTGCGGGCAGCTGGGCAGGCCCTGAGCCCCGCAGCCCTTGGAGGTGCAGGCAGAGCTGCCTACAGCGGGGGGGGGACGGTTTCCCGAAGGGATGGGGAGGGAGCACCCCGGTTCCCCCCTTCACGCCACTGTAATGTGCTTGGAAATGAGTTGTCGGGGCGAGCCCCGCGCTCTTCCCTGGGCAGCCTTGCCTCGGAGCGGGAAGGATCAGCTCCTGTGTGCTGTACCTGCTTCAGTCACTGCTGCTTTTCTCGGGGGGGGGGGGAAGCTCTAGAGATACTATATATACACTTATATATATATATATATACATACACGCACTTGTTTTGAAGGGAAAACACTGTATGATTGTAATAGAAATGATGTTGAGATAAATTATTTTAATCTTTGTATTTATATAAAATGATCCAAGAGATCAAAATGATCAAAAAAAAAAAAGAACAAAAAGACGGCGTTCCTATTTTTTTAATGAGTAGGCCGCCGTTAGCCACAGCGAGCCCGGGGAGCAGCAGGAGCCCGGGCAGTGCCTGCCCTCCTCTCCCCGGGCGAGGGGCTCTTACAGACCCCCTGCTCTCGGGCCGTGAGTTAGCCCTTAGCCCGAAAGGTGTAGCAAGGATCTGTAGGTGCATTTAGTCAGTGCTGCCAGAGTCCTTGGGAGTCCAAAGGGTGCACGCAGCTTCGACCTGTGCCGTGTACCTGATATGTGTAGATCAAGGAGCGTAACCGCTGACACCTCCGTGCTTTGTATGGAACAAGCGATGTTTAATGTTGACTCGTAAAGCTTAATGATTAGACTGGAAATGGATGCATAGCAATAATGCTCGGTTGTTAAACAATGTCTTATGTGTATAAACCACAACGTGCTGAGAGCTTTCTGCGTACAGACTAACAGCCGGGCACCTCTCCTCTGCACCCCTCCTTTCTTTCTGCAGCTCTGCAGAGGCTCATGGATTTGATGTGTTGGGTTTGCTAATCTCTCTTGTCCTTATTATTATTTTTCCTAATGCTCTCTGAGAAGGTGATGTCTCAAATTGTGCAACCTTGCAGCAGGCGCAGGGCGAGCGGCGGGTGGGGAGGAGAGGCGCCCGCTCCACTCGCTGCGACTGCGCCCGTGCCAGAGCCGGCAGCACCGAGAGGCAGAGCCAGTCCTGGTGACTCGGTGCACGCTCCCCTGGACTTATTTTAGCCCTGGGCAGACCGATCGGGAAGTACTCCCTCTTGACCCTGTTAATTAAAAAGCCATATTTTCTGAATATGTTTGCTGGGGCTAATATAAGTGCTCCTGGCGGCATCTTCCCTGTCCCCATGGTGAGGGTGCCATTGCAAGGGCCTGAATAGCACAGCCACTCCCAAAAATCCCCTTGGGAGACTGCACGGTTTTCCCCGCTGCTGCATGGCACTGCGCAGAGACCTGTCCGTGGCGGGGCCTAATCCTGCTGCCTTGGGGAAGCTTTGCCCGAGGCAGAGCCCAAGGCTTTCTATAAACGGCCTTACTGCAAGCGAAGTTAGGCGCGGGGCAGAGCTGATGGGTGCTGCATGGGGGCAGCTGCCCCGGAGGGGCTGAGGGGTGGTCTCTCCTGCATGCCCAGGAAAGCTGGCAGCAATGCAGCAAGAAATGTCCTGCCTGAAGCGGCTGGAGAGCCGGAGCCAGCAGTGGTCAGGGATTGCTCTGCTCCACACAGCACCTCTGTGCATGAGGTCCCCAAAATAAGCTCCCAGGAGGCAGAGGAGCAGCAGCAGTGCAGCGCTGCCCGGCTAGCTCTCCCCACCGGGAAGGTAAATCAGCAGCATACCGATGGACTTGCATTCTCGGGACCTAGGTGAACATTTCGGGGTCCTTGTGCACAGCCTTGTGCACTGGCTCCTGCTGCCCCAGTGAAGCTGTGGCATCCTGCCCTTCCCCGGGAACAGCAGCCCTCGCTTCCCAGTGGCCCCGATGAGCCAGTCTCGCTGTAGTGACGCCGCAGCCGCCTCTGTGCACGTCTGTTCTTGTCACCCTCTTGCACTGTCGGCGCCTGGCTGCCAAGTCCGACAGCGAATACGAAGGAGGGGAGAGAAAACTCCCTTACACCCGTAGGTTGCCTCACGCTGTGGATAAGATCAGCAATGCCAGTGTGCCGGGGCTGGGTGAGCAAGAGAAACCTAGGATCAACGAGCACAGCCGCCGCGTAGGATCCCACCAGACGACGCGGCCTGTAAAAGCATGGAGATAAAAGTGCTGCGTCTCCTCGCTGGTTAAAGCTGCCCTTTGCTCCCCAAGGCTGGGTTTCTGCCTCTGTCTCCTCTCTGCCAGCGCTGCCTGGGGGCTGGCCCTGCAGCGACGCTGCTGTCCCAGCTCCCCGCTGCAGCCACGCGAAAGGGCTGGTGGCCTGTGGGCAGGGGGACACGGGTGTGACACTCGGTGCTGTCACCGTGTCAGATCCCTTCATTTCACCCTCACCTTCGGGCAGGAACAGGGTCGCGAAGCTGCTGGTGCGAGAGCTGCGCCCAACACAAGCCCGAGCGGCACCTGGTCCTCCGCGGGGTGTGGCGATGCCTCCTGCCTCTTTCCAATAGATCTCACTGATCTTGTGGCCTCCAAAAAAGATCCCCTTTCCTGTCGTTGCAGTTAGAGCAGGAACGAGACTATCAGGCCATGGGAATCCCTCAAATCTTTGTATGTCTGAAAAACCAGACCCTTTCACCCCCAGGGGACGTGGGTAAGGTGCTGAGCCACAGCCCCTCGGCCCTGCAGGGACAAGCACCATCTGTATTCGCTCGGGTGGTCCAAGGTCACGCAGAAGGTCGCTGTCATCCCAGTCCTCGCCAAGGCTGTAACAGGCCTCCTTAGGTGGGGATCACCTCTGCCTGGCCAGAGCTGTGCCCAGGACCCCGGGGACGGCTCTGGCAGAGGGAATGGGAGGGAAGCACCCCTGGGTGCAGCTCCTCCGGTCCCAGCGCAGCTGGAGTTTTGTCGGAGCAAAAATATTCTCCTGGGCTGAGTTTGTGAAGTTCAGCTGAGAACAATAAAAGCCTGTGCCTCGTGCTGGGGAGAGCCATTGTGGTGGGACCGATGCCAAAGGTTTGACACTGCTCTGCTTTATTTGAATGTTCATTTTACTACATGACACAATTCCTCGCCAGGACGATGTTAATGTTGACTTTGCTTTTTAACCAAGTGCTTTTCAAAATCTGTTAATACCCAGAGACTAGAGTATGGAGCTGTACTTTAGGAGTTGTTGTAATATGCCTTTTTCTTAATAAAGAGATTGAAATCCGCAGAGGGTTGCCCTGTCCTGCCCCAGCACCTCCAGCCCCAAACCACCCCCGTCTCTGCCCCCATCCCCAGCACCGGCTCCTGCCTCGGCACCCGGGGCCTCTCCGCAGCTGCGGGGCCGTGCGGGAGCCCGTGTCCCCGCGGTGCCAGGCGGTGGGTGCGTGCCCGGTGCCCCCGTCCCGGAGCCAGGGGTGCGCGGCCGTGTCCCCGCTCCGGTGAGGGCACGGGCAGCCCCGGCGCACCCCTGCCCGCGCCTGCAGCCCCTCCTGCCCCGAGACCCCAGCCTCGGGAAGATGGCTGCTTTTAAAGCCTCCAGTCCGTGTTCACCGCTCCCCCCTGCCCCGGGGACCCCCCACGGGGCCGGGGCCAGCCCCCGGAGCGCCGGCGGGAGCGGAGCAGCCGTGGCCGTGCGGGACAGGGCGCGCAGGCCCCGCGGCCCCGGCGAGGCCCTCCCGGCTCCCGGGGGCGCCAGGCCCGGGGCCGGGGCAGGCCGGGCGCTGTCACCCCCCTCCCCGGGCGCGGCCCGCCCGGCCGGCGACCTTCCGGCCTCCGGGAAGGTCGCACGCAGCCGGGCTGCGGCAGCCGGTGACCTTCACCGGGGCCTGCGGGGCCTCCCCGGGCCGTGCCCCCGCCTGGCGCCGGGCCGAACCCGGCAGCCCGCCCCCGGCCGGCGCGGAGCCCGCCCGCGGCCCCCAGGACGCGGTCCCGGGTGCGGCGGCGGCCGCCCGGAGGGGGCGGTTCGCGTCGGGCGAGCGGCCGGCGCGGCGCTGCCCCTTTAAGGCGTTGCCGGCGGGCGCGGAGGTTGGTCCCGGGCGGCGCGCCGTAGCGGCGCGCGGGGTCGCGGCACCACGTGGGGCCGGAGCGGCGCTGTCCTTCGCGGCGGGCGGGCGGGCGGGCGCGGGGCTCGGCGCGGCCCCATGGTCATTAAAGCGGACGAGATGCCGCCGGCCGCCGTGCCGGCCGCCGCGCAGGGCGGCGAGCAGCAGGAGCCGGGCCCCCGCGGCAGGAGGCCGGCGGAGACGCAGCAGCGCCCCGGTAAGGGGGCGCCGCGGACGGGGACCGGGATGGGGCCTGCGGTGGGAGCGCGGGTCGGGCCTGGCGGGGCCTGGCGGGGTCGGGGGTGCCCGCCCCGGCGGTCCAGGCTCGCCGCCCCCTTCCTGGAGCCCGGGGCCCGCCGGGGAGGTCGCGGGATGCCGGGGGAGCGGGGCCGCGGTGGGCCCCGGGGCGCTTCTGCCAACTTTGGCTGCTCGTCCCGCTGGGGGAGACCCCCGCCGGAGCGGCCCGGGCCCGGCCCGCCTGCCCCGCCGCCGGGTCGGGCTGCCCGGCCTCCCGGCCCAGGGGCCCCCGTTTTTTGCGGGGAAGCCGTGCCGAGGCCCGACGCCCGCTCCGCGGCTCGGGGAGGCTCTGCGCAGCCCGCGCTGAGGCCGCCGCCTCCCCGGAGAGGCGCTGGCTGCCGGGGCCGAAGGCCGCGGCGCTCGCAGCGGGGCCGGGACGCGTGATCCCCGCTGCTCGCCCGCGTCCTGGCGAGGCCGAGCCGGGGGACGGGGCCCGGGGAAGCAGCGGGGGAGCGGCCGCGCCGTGCGGCGCCCCGGGCCCGGCCCGGCGGAGCGGGGAGCCCCGGGCCCCGGTGAAGGTCACCTTCACCGGGCCGCACCACCGCGCGGCCGCGGGGGGGGAGCGGCCGCTCCGGGGCCCCGCGCGTTCCCCCGGCCCTTCCCGCCGCTGCCCGGGCCCGCAGCCGGCGGCGCGGCCCCCTCGGCGGTGCGGGGGCTCCGCGGGGCCGGGGCCGGGGCCGGGCCCTCCCGGTGGGACCGCCGGTGCCCGGGCCCTGGCTGCGAGGAAGCGGCCGCCGTTCCCCTCCGCCGCGCAGGCTGCGGTGCCGGTAGCGGCAGGCGCGGGGCGGGCTGCGGCGGCCG
This sequence comes from Platalea leucorodia, assembly GCF_965183815.1. NCBI lineage: Eukaryota > Metazoa > Chordata > Aves > Pelecaniformes > Threskiornithidae > Platalea > Platalea leucorodia. Next base: position 11,742,095 of record NC_138838.1, on the reverse strand, counting down.
CTCCCGGTGCGGGGCGGGGGGTACGGGAGCGGTGGCCAGGCCACGAAGTCCGTTGCAGGCCCCGCGCACGTTGGGCGCAGCCGTGCGCGGGCCGCTGGCCTTGCCCGCGCTGGGGACCTTGGCCTCCCTGTTGTGGTAGGGAGGAGAGGGCTGGATCGTGTGGAAGTTTGGGATACAGGAGCCATTGACACGTTAGGAAATACTCAAAAGCAAGAACTTGGCTTTCCCTGGGAAGGGCAGACGGCTTGTTCGAGACCTCAGCTGCAAATTACATGTTTTAACTGGTTATTTGCTGGCTGCCTTTCCTTTAAATCAGAGCCTGTGTCGCTCAGGCCAGGGATGAGGTGCAGCCCCACATCCTGACCATCCCCAGCGCCTGCTCCGAGGCTCTGGGCGCAGACCCTGCGAGGCTGCCCCTGCTCTGCGTTTTGCTGAGGTTGGCACGTTGTATCTTCAAGAAGTTACGGTCCTGAGCGCTCATCTCGGGCTCAGCCTTTTTCTCTGATCTTTAACGTACAAGAAAAGAGGGGAGCAGCAGCGTGGTTTGTGGCTGGCCTTCGTCCCGAGGCACTTGTATCCGCTGAGCGAGTGACCCGCCACTTCCTCCCTTCCCTGATTTTATGGCGGCGTGGTGAAGTTTTGAAGTTTGTCACCTAAAGCAAAGTTCATTGGTGTTTGGTGCTGGAGCGGGCTGGATGCGGTTCAAGAGTGGGGAGCGCGGTGCCGAAAGCCTCACCCCCCCGCCGCGCGCCAGTTTTTAAAGCAGGCGTCAGGCCTGCGGTGCCAGCAACTGGGTTAAAAAGTTACGCTGTGTAATCCCTGCCTCTCAGGGCGCAAGCTGATTGCAGAAGGAGGCGGGGAGGTGGAAAAATCCTCCCCATGTTTCAGCACTGCACAATTGCTCAGGCTCCTTGTGGGTCTGGGGAGGAGGGGGAGGAAGGCTCTTGTCTTGTCTGGCAGCCTGGGGCTGAGGCGGTGCCTCTGGCCGCATGGCTCCCGGGCAGAGGTGCTGTGCTGCGGAGGAGGTGGGGGCAGCCTGTCCGCTTTGGCAGCGGCAGCGTTACAGGCTCTGGTTCCCAGGCCTCTCTTTCTGCCAGGGAAAATCAGCCTCCGCTCTAGTGTACTCACCGCTGCCTCTGCGGCTTGCGGAGCACCCGTCTCGGGCACCCTGCTCTGTCTGAAGGAGACTGTCGGTACTGCTGGGTGGTGGGCAGGCTCCGAGTGGGCTTCTCACCGAGGAAATACACCCCTCTGCTGTGCCAGGCGTCGAGGCTTGGGGGTTGTTTTCTCTGTCTCTAAAAGGCGAGGGGGCTGATGGCTGCTTCTCTCTACCAAGCCAGACAAAACTGTTGGGGCCACTCCGTCCTTCTGAGTGCAGAAACACACAAACCTGTGAACAGCTGGGGTTCCTGTAACGATTTCTGATGGGGGCAGTTATGGGTTAAGTTACCTTTCTTATTAGCTAGCACGAGATCAAGAGACAGCCACTGTGTGCAGCGTTTCTTGGATTATTTCTGTTCCTACAGTTGTCACTGCCTTAGAATAAGTTTGTCTCACCTGCAAGTTTTGCAGTGCTTCTAGCTACTGTAAAATGCTTTTCAACCTTGCCTTGCACAAAGGTTTGCTTTTCCTAGCTAGGTCCCTCCATCCCTGTTCTTCCAGGCGACCCATATCTTCAGCCACGTCTTCTGTTAAAAAAGCGGAGAATGCAGGTGTTGATGGAAAACTGCTGCGGAGGCAAGCGTAGCTGTGCATTAGTAACAAGGTCAGAAGACTGAGTCTTAATCTCGGGATCTGCTATCGCTGTCTGTCGCCCGACCTTGGAGGTTCGCTGCAGTTTTGGAAAGGGCTGAATTGCTGGCAGTCGGGTTTTTTTTTAATATGCAGCTGTAACAGGCTTCGGGGGGGAGAATCAGAGGAATATTGTGCAAGAGAAATCTGATCACTGCTACAAGGTTAAGAAGAGGAAAGGAGTGTGATAACAGCATCTATGTGGCAAGATGGGGGATGGGAACGCGGGGGGATCGTGTCCGGAGCAGTTCTTCCGGTGGGATAACAGAGTTGAGCTCCCGCTGCCTTGAGCTGGGTTTCCCAGCTGAAAAGTGGAAGTAAGTAGGTCAGGAACATGCGCCTAGATAAATCCACCTGCAGACGCACAACTGCCTCATGCACAGTAAAACCAGCGATGTGTTGCAGAGTCCAGCGTTTGCCTTCGTCGTCCGTAAATGGCTAAACTTTGCAGCGCACCCCTCTCCCGGCGCAGCCTTCCAGCGCTCGCTGTGCTTTCTTGCATTGTGCTCTGTTGGTGGTACTAGAAAGTTGTTATTTCTAAAGCTTTAAAGGTCTGAAGTTCATGCATTTTTTTATTTGCGTTTGAGAAGTAAAACCAGTCCACAGGGCAGTGCTTGGACAGAGCGCGAAAGATGAAAACCAAAGTGTGGCTACTCCCGTGGTGGCGGTGGCTGTTGCTTTTTGGAAGCAGGTCAGGTTTTTGCCAGCAGTAGCAAGGCTGTCTAAGGGTTAGTGTCTGGTTCTCGCTTCCTGCAAGCACGTGGTTGATGTAGCGGAGCTCGCACATGCCCGTTTGGCAGTTGAGCTTTCTGTTGCATTCCACCTTTTTAACGCTAGTGAGTCTGGGATGAGTGGTTATCTGGCATTTTATTGACAACTCAGCACAGAGGCACTTACACAGGCAACAAACCTTCCCTCTTTGGGTGGGAAAATAGATCTACGCTCCCAGAGTAAGCTCTTTTCTCAAGCTGAAGAAATAACTGCTGTGGTGCTCGCCAGCTGCTTGACCGGTCCTGAGGGAAAAATCCTGCAAAGCAGGCTGCTGAAGTAAGGTTCCCCAAGCTAAGTGACATTAGGGTAATGGCACATTTTGGTTTTTTTTAAAAGCGTTTTCTTAGTTTGCCCTTCTCTTTCTCTTTAAAGAGAAAAGCTCTACCGCAACCCTTTGACGAAGGCTCAGAGGAGTTTGATGTAGTTACTGTCCAAGAGCATAAAACTGCAGGATCGTGACTCTTGCCCTGCTTGCCTAGAGCTCCTGCGGGTCGGATTAGCCTGACACCAGCCCTGCTTCCCAGGCTTTCCGCTAGCTAACCTGCTGCCGTCGCGGCTGGATGAGACTGGAAACGATAATGTGGATGTTGCTGGTTAGCAAGCCGTGTCGCGCGGAGTGCCCTGCGAGCAGGCACGGGGGGCAAGGCTCTGCCTTTGCTGTCAGCGGCGCTGATGCCTGCAAAGCCTCCGCCAGCCTGGGAGCTCAGTGTGCAGGTTTGGCTGTGGTTAAGGTGGGCTCTGGTGCCAGCTCAGGTTATGGCACTGTGAGAGGTAGGGCAGGGTGCCCCGTGTCCCTGGCAGAGGGGTTTCTGCGGGACGGGCGGGTTTCCCAGGCTCCTGCCTAGCAGCACGCTTTTGCAGAGCCGCTGGGAGCAGCCGCCCAGCCTGTTTCCCTGGGGCTGTGTGCGGCCCCGAGCAGGCCCGGGGCAGCTGCGGGTGGCTGGCACAGGGCTGGCCGGGTGGGAGGCTGCGGGCTAATCGGCGCATCCGTGCCGCAGGGCGCAGGAAGGCAGCGGGAGCTGCTGAGGGCAACATTGCAGCCGTCAGATCTCCCCTGCAAACCCTACCCAGAGCTCCCTGCTGTTCAGCTCAGCAGGTCTTGGGGCTCTCGGCCACATTAGGATTTATATAGGGCTCTCAGGACCAGCAAAGTCAGACTTTCCAGGCTTGTGCTGCGTGGAGTTTTCTCCAGAGCTGCTCTGGTTGTGGTGACAGGCATCGGTGGCAGCGCGGGGTGAAACTGGAGTCTTCCCTGTGATGCTGTGGAGCTGTGGCTGTTGCCTCCCAACGTGGCTGCTTCTGTCTGCAAGGCTGATGTTCTGCTGGTCCCACTGCACACAAGGTCTAACAGGGTAGTTCACTGTCTTGGGCTCTCGCTGTCTCAGTAGCTTTCTGAAACTAAGGTATGTGCCAGAATAAAATACACGTACTTAGAGAATTATTGACTGATTCTCGGTATCTGTCCGAAATGTGATTCCTTCATCTGGCTCTCTTCTCTTGAAATTTGAGAAACATGCTCTTCCTAACATGGTTGATGTTTTTGTTGGTGCTGATCTTTGCACTTTGCTTTCTGTCTGAGTCTTTGCTCCCGATTTCTGTGATGTTTGAATTGCACGTTGTTGTAGCAGGGTCATCCAGCCAGCTAGTTTCAGGACTAAGTTTCTGAAGTTTTGGCCAGATTGAAAGTTTACAAATGGGTTTAAATGTATTTCCCAGGTGTGGAGAGCACAGCGTGGGTAACTCAGGGTGCCAGATGCAAAGCACGAGTCATTTCAGTGGCTTGTAAGTGCCTGAGCCAGCAGCTGTGGGACCCCGTGAACGCCCTGGGGCACGGCTGCAATGCAAATGTCCCAGTATCAATACGAATACAGAAAAGCCACAAACTTCTAAGTAGGCTGGAATGTGGCTTGAGTTGTTTAGGTCTATCCAGCCAAATTCTACTGTGGCTGTACAAGAGCTAGGAATGAATAATTTCCGCGCTTGCCATCCGTGGATTGTAAGTGCCACAGGAGAGACGTCCAGACCAGCGAGCCTGGGGCCCTCGTCGAGAGCGCCGCACGCTGCAGCCCCGCCACGCTCTGCATGCGAGTCAGTCCCCAGCGTTGTAAAGCTGCTGAAAAATAAATGCAGTCCTTATACCTCTACCCACAGATGGGTTATAACCAATTTCAGTTTAATGACGGTGGTAGAGCAGCTGTAACGTTTCACTGTGGGCCCTTATTAAAAGAAGTGCTTGTTGCAGCCAAAGTGCTGAAAGTTTGTGGGAAGCTGTGGTTTCCGCTGGGCAGATAGAGGGAGGCGCAGCCATGCTCTCTCCCACCTCCCCTGACGGGATGTCCTGCAGAAACGTTTCTGCTAGGGCCATCTCTGGAGCTAATGCCTATTCATTTACTCAATTTATTTACATTCATTAAACTATTTATTTTGTTTAATTTATTATTCAGCTAAAATGTAGTTTGCATTTGCTATACTGACGCCAGCCTTCGTGTGTTAAAGCTAGCACATACCGTGCTGCTCTGAACTTGCTTTGGCTTGAGTTGCAGAAATGCTGCTCAGCTTCATGAGACCTCCTGACCAGGTCCTTCTCCAGGAGGAGATTTCGCCTCTTCCCAGAGGTTGCTTGATAAGGAGGAAGAGTCGAAGCTGTCGGTACACCTAATCTCCTTCAAAAATCATCAGAAAAACATGTGTTACCCATGCTGATGTGATCTGAAAGTTGGTGCTGGCTCCCAGTGCCGAGGGGTGCCTTGTCTCAGGGCTCCGGGGCTCCCAGGCCCAGTGGCTCCTGCACCGAAGGAGCAGCCGTGCGGGTGCCTAGGGCTCCTTGCCTATTGGGGCAGGAGCTCAAACGATTTGGAGCGGGAGAGACTTCTCTTCTGATTCTCCTTCCCTTTAAAAGGACAACAGAAGTTAACCACGGTTTTCCGTGGAGAGCTTTTCCTCTGTTTTTCAGCTGGTTTCTGCCTTTCTGCTGGCAGGTGGCTTGCTGGCACGGAGGCTCTGGGGGCTGCTCCTGGCCTTCCCAGGGCCTGCTTTGGAGAAGGGATTGCCCTTCCTCTGCGTGTGTTGTGTTGGCCTTGAGCGAGCAATCACGCGAGCTGTGCGGTCTTGGCTTTGTTCTAGTTCTGAGATTTTTGTGCTTGGGATGTGGCACGTATTTTTCTTCTGCTCGCTGCAGAGTTGTGCCCCTTCCCATCCATGAGGCAGTGTCGAGCGCTCAGGAGGCTTGCCGAGGAAGCCGGTGCCGAAACTTGGGCTGCCCAGGAGCGGAGAGGTTGTCAGGTTTGCTAACCAGACACGAAGGCTTTTCCAGGCGGGTCCAAGGGTGGTCAGTTCAGGCTGCAGCTCTTGCACATCACATCGCGTGTTTGATGCCGCTGGAGGAAGGCGAGGAGCAGGCGGCTGCAGCGCGGCCTCGCTGGAGGGATGCTGCGGCCTGCTTGGCTGCAGCCTTCCCGGGGCACCTGATGCTTGCAGAAATCTCCAGCTCCGTAATCCCTGCTTCAGTTGCTAGGATTTCTTAAATTAGCACGGAGAGAGGAGTGGTGTTAGGGGGTTGTGTGTGTGGTTTTGTGGTTTGTTTGTGTTTGATATGGCAGAGCAGGGTGAGAGGACGGAAAATTCATCTGGAAACTGCTTACTGGTTCACTGCCTGGCTGTTTTGTGCCCGCCTGCTTAGTATGGATGGCTGTGCCTGGGCCCAGGCGTGCCATAGTAACTGCCCTCGCCTTGTAATTCAATGCATCTCACTTGCTTACAGGTTTGGCAGTGCTGAAGCGCTCTAGCACTCGTCCCATGCTGCACTGGTGCAGCACTCGAGATCGGGCTATTTATAACGACCTCCGGGCCGGGGCGATCGGGCCAGCATCCCGCTGCGAGCGTGCCTGAAGAACCTGTTAGATACGCGGCTGGTTTTGTTCTGGCGTGGCGGGGAGAGGCGAGCTTCAGCTGTGGGGAGCTGCTTTTGGGCTTCGCGGATATCGTGGTGGTGTGAGCGTGGCGGTCGGGGAGAGGGGCGAAGGCGTGCGGTGGATGAAGGTCGCTGGGCGGCACTTTGGGAGAACGGCTGCGAGCCCAGCGTCCGATTCTGTTGAGCGCACGGGACGTGAGCTCAGGTTGCGCAGGACACCGCGCGGAGTCAGCTGTCGGTCCTCTGCGTCCCGCCACCCTGGGGCCGAGTAGGAATTTTCTTTGGAGAAGGGGGCTGACTGCGTGAGAAGGCGAGCGCGTCCCAGCTGCAGAGGGCAAGAGCTGCTTTGTGAGAGTTTGCCTTGTGGGAACTGCAATATATGTGTGCAAACAAAACTAACTATTCTAATCTGGTGCTGTACGAGCCAGGCTGCTTGTGATCATGGGGAACAGCCTTTTTGCAAACTGCTGCAGGCATGTCACCGATCTAATCTTCCAGTCACGCAGCTTTAACTCGCCCGATGAGAGGTCACCCCTCTTACCAAAGCCTCCCACGAGCTGCGCCATCTGCCCGGAGACGCCAGAAGCTGCCCAGTGTACTGGGCCCTATCCAGACATCATCCCCAGCGAGGCGGTGACGGGAAGCCTGCAGAAGTGCACCGAATGCATCCAAGACCTATCCGAGGCCAAGACCGAAGAAGGAACAGTGATGGTCTGTGATAAGAGCTGTTTGAGACCTGGCGTTGGTGCTGCTGGCCTGCTCCGGCAGGCAGAGGCATCCCGTGCGGTGGCTGTCCTTCCAGCTGACCTTGGGGAAGGGCCGGCAGGGCTGGTCGATCATGCTCAGTCGCTTGAGGCCTGCCAGAGCTGTGTGAAACTTGAGGACAGCGGCTTAGCCCATAGATCCTGCCGCCGGGAGGAGCACGTGGCAGCAGCTGACGGGGGGGATGCGGCCCCTGGAGCACGTCCCGCCAGCCAGGGCCACGGTGAGGGACGAGCAGCCTTGCGTTTCGACACAGCCTTAGCGGGTCCAGACAGCGTGCTGAAACACAGAGGTACTGCTCCCTCCCTGGGGAGCCTTGGGACACCTTCCTCTGCTCCACCAACGAGTGTGGGGAAAACCCCACCGGCCCAAAGGACAGTCGTGCCGGCTGTCCTCCCTGGCGAGGAGTCATCTAAGGCTCGGGACGCAAGTACTGGTTTTGTGGTGACGGACCCCGCTGCCTGCCCTGGCGGCAGGTCAAGCTGTGATCCTGACTCTCGGGTGCAGACACTGCCCTCAAAGCAGCACCAGCAGAAGAAGAAGAGGAAGAAAAAGAAGCTCACGCTTCTAGGTGCTCAGCGGCGTGGCACTCTGTCGTGCTTCGTGTAGCCAAAACGCTGTATGGCTGTAACGGGGGTGGGGAGGACGAAGGAGAGGGGGGGAGGCAAGGTGATGTTTTAACTTCACGGCACAACGAAAAGGAGGAATGTGGCGAGGTATCCCACCCAGGCTGCGTACCACACAGGGACCTGTTTGTGCCTTGTCCTTGTTAGCGAAACAAACATAAGGGGATTTTGCTTATTTTTTTCTTAATTCATAAGGCAAATCCTTCTCTTGTTTGTGACTGCAAGCGTGGCCCTTGTAAAGGATGGGAGCGGGTCTGCCAGGCCCGGCCTGCAGCAGCGCAGACAGGAGCGTGGGGCGGCGAGGGACCGGAGCAGCATTTGCTCGGAGCCTTTGGCTCCATTCAGCCGCGTGCAGGTGGGAGGAGATGCCCGAGCTGCAGGGATGGAGCAGCTCCGTGGCTACCCTGAGCGCAGGGGTGGGATATTCCTTCTCCTCCTTTGCCCCATCTTTCCAGCGCCGTGGGGACAGCGGGGCCCCAGCAGTTGCTGCAGCGTGGGAGGGGAGCAGCCGCTCGGCTGCATCCTGCTTTCCTCCTCTCCCGCTTCTCCACAGACTGGCACAGCACGGCTCCGATGTGGCAGCAAGTGGTAACTGAGCTGGAGTAGCTTTTGTCCTCGCCAGGACTTCTAGGATATGAGAAACTCAGGTTATTACTTTCAAGTCTCAAGGTCAAATTTTGCCTTCCTATCGCCATATTTTGTTTCTGTTCAGTCCCTGTGCAGTGGCTGAATTTTGGTCTGCAGTGCTGTCTTTTGGTGCACGTGGTGGCATGAGGGGATGCGTAGGGTGACTGACCCCAGCTGGTTGCTTGGTTTCTTCTGGTTTAGCGCCTTGTTTGCTTTCCAAGTGCCCAGCGGCGGGTGCTGAGGCTGCAGGCGCAGCTGGTTGGGAGACCATGCAGAAACTGTCTTGCACTGCTCCGAATTCAAAATACCTTTGAGGAGGGAAAAGCAGGATTTGGGCCCTCAGAATGACACTGGAGCTGGTAATAAGAAATGCACTCCTAAACTCAGTGACGGAAAAGGTAGGGTTTTAATTTTCAGGCTTTGTGTCTCTAATAATCTCTGCTGTTACTAAATGTCGGGAAGGAAACATCTCCTCGATGGAGCAGTCCGTGGGTTTGGTACTGTTGCTTCCTCTGCTCTCCAGACCAGCCTAACTTGCAGCAACGTAATGTTGCTGTCTTTTTGACCTGATAATTTAAAAAAAAAGGATTAGTGACCAGCTTTGGTTTAGAAGATTTGTTTGAACAGTAATTAGTTATTAACTAAAACTTCCTGTGATCTATGCTGTCTATCCCTGTATGCAGCCAGGGACATTCAGGTTCAGGTGTGCACCCTCTTTCGTGCTGGGATCCTGACCCGTGGGGTTCGTGGGGTGCCCCCCACCTCTGCAGGCTCACTGTAAATAGGAAGTGTGGTTAAAACGGGGGCTGTCCCCTTGGTGCGTGTACTCATTGCCCAGGTGCAAAGATGAACCTTAATCCTTTTGCTGAACGTCTCTACCAGGTGCCAGCCGCAGTCAGGCCGTCGGTTCCTCCCGGTGAGGTGGTGCCTGTGCCACCTCCTCCCCTCTTCAGTGTTTTGCTTTGCCTGTTCTCCTGATGCTTCAGCGTTGCGTGCGCTCGGGGTTTGCTCACGCTGTGCTCTGAGTAGCAATGAGAACATGGTGTTACAGCTTGGCTGCCAGCCAGGACAAGCCAGAGCTTAGCAGCCTCAGACGCGCCTGCGGGTACAAACCAAGGGCCGAAAGGAGGAGGGTCCTTGCTGGGATGCTGGCGCATCCCTTGGAATGACAGGGGAGCCTGGAGGTCACGGCCTTTGGTCGAGACCGCAAAACCGCGTCTTGAGGCTGACGTGTACCAGGAGGGATCTCCTTGCTCCGTCTCCGGCAGCGTGAGCGGGGTGGTGAGCGGGAGGAGTGGCCGGGGAGCGCCCCCGCAGCGGGTGGGACCGCTTCCCCGTGACTCAGCCGCCTTCCACAAAACCGTCCGGGGTGCATTGCACAGCGCTTTCTCCTGCGGGTGAGAGCTTGCAGCTAAACGCAGCTACTGGCCTGGTTGGGGCTTGAACTGAGAGTGAGTAACAGGAGAGAGATCTCTGCAGGTGTCTTTCAGGTGTCCTTGCTGTTCTTACTGCCATCTTGAATATGCTGAAATCAAGCGCCCGATGCTTTTGCCTCGCTCTCCCTGCTGGCACTGCTGAGGCTGCGGCACAGCCGGTCTGCAGCAGGCGGTAAGAACTGGTGACCCACTTTAAGGCAGGCGGGTGAGGCTCCGCTTCCCCGCGGGGAGAGCGCACGTGGTGAGTCAGCACCCAGCAGGCAACGCGTCCTCCAGGCAAGCTCGCCTGCGCTGCAGTCAGCTGGGGCCGAAACAACACGCTGTTTTCGTCGAAACGCTCATTCTGTAAAAACCTCGCTGGAAAGCCTTTGCTGGCCTTAAATCAGAGGGTTAACCTGCTGGACAGCTGTTCTTTCTTGGTCCAGGCTTAACTTTTGTTTCTAAAATTAAGACAGTGCTGGCTGGAGCTGGATCTTCTGGCATAAGGAGACATGAAGGTGTTGCCTGTACATGTCTCTTCTGTCACAAAGTGCAGAACTGTACCAGCCCTGTCTTCACTCAAGCAGGGAAAGAGGGATGGAAAGTGCGAACATGTTGTATTTTGGCAGATGAGAAACAGTCTTACGATTTCCAAAACAATCGGTAATTTAGGGATGTGATACCACTGAGCGGTGAAAAGCAGAAGCGTGGTCCTGGGTGGTAACTTTTCCTTGCTGCCTGCAAGCTTTCCCTGTCTTGCTTTGCTTTGCAGCTGAAGGTGTTTGGTGTCCTCGAGACCAGCATGTGCATGGGTGGCTCAGCTCTCACGTGAAGCCTGTCTTCTTCTGGTTCGGTTAGTCTCTATACACTGCTTTCCTCCTCCCCGCTTCCAGCTCCAAGCTGGCCAGTTAATTTCTGCTTGCTATGGAGGCACCTTCTCTGCTGGATCTTGCTTAGAAAAAAGACATAAACCAAAATCACATTAACTCAGAGATGACGGTGTCCCTTTCGGGGATATCCTGCCAGCTGTCGTGGCACAGAAGTAGCTTCAGTGCCTGCCTCGCTGCTGCTGAGTTGGTTGGTTGGAAGTCATCCCTGGTCAAGCCTTTAGCATGACTGCCAGGCACAGGAGTGTGCCTGGAGCATGGCACAGGGCAGACTGCAGGAGCATCGGGACAGGCGATGTGGCTGGGAGCAAGAGCAGAGAGACAGGACCTGGCACATCCCGCGGGCTGCTCCTTCCGCGCCTCAGCTGCCAGCGAAAGTCAGCCGTTCGTAAGCAGCACCTCGAGCTTGGCACCTGCGACGCTGTCGGAAAAGGTCCTTGGTCATGGATATGTGGAGACTGGGGGTCTCGGGGTAGCACTGCTGCAGCTGTGCCTGGATTTTGCCCTTGGCCGCTGCCACAGAGGTTGAAGATGGGCTGTTGGGTCTTCAGTCAGTGCTACAGCCTTCCTTGTAGCCAAATTCTGCCTCCCCTTTCTGGCTGCTTCAGCAGGAGCAGAAGTTCAGTGATCCTGCCCTGCTTGGCTGGGCAGGGGCTGGACCAAACCTGGCTCGGGAGCCCAGCGGGTCATCCTGTCCGTGGTGGTGGTAGCCCCAGGTGTAGCTTTTCTGCGATAGCTTTTCTGCTCTCCCTCCTCGTCCCCGCATGTTCAGGCAGTCCAGGAACGTGGCTGTGCTGGCTGTGGGGTGTGACGAGGGGCTCTCCCCAGCCCTCTGGGCATGGCGTGGTTTTTCTGAAACCACATTTCTTGGGGCACTCTGGTGTGGAGCTTTTCTTCTTCCTTTCTAGCATGACTGCAGCTTGCCAGAGCCAGGCCTCTCGTCTGGCTTACACGTGGTTTCATCTGTCAAAGAAATGAACAGCTCGCGTTAGGGACATACGCAAAGCGACAGGGAACATGAGCAGCAGCTGCTGAGATGCTGAAGGCAGCAGAGGCTGCTTAAGGTAGCTCTCTTACCTGGTGCCTTTTGGAATGGGCGTGCTTCCCTTGTGTTTCTTGCTCTTTCACCATGTCCTAATTCAGCCTTGACAGTCGTCTCTGAGGCAGGTTTGCTGTTGGCAGTCGTAGTCTGGAGCAGGAGTAGGACGCTCCAGGGACACTTCAGCAGGGCTTGTCGCTGCAGCCTCGTGTCGCGCTCCGAGGTGTGCAAGGGGATATAGCGTTTCCATCCCTCCTCGTACACATGGTGAAGGCTGAGTGACTTTTCTGGGCTGCGGGAGCAGTTAGGGCTGATAGGCGAGAACTAGCCGTGATAGCTTTAGGTCTTCAAGCCACAGCGCCAGTCTGCATTTCAGAAATGATGGAGGTTGAGCTGCCATCTCCCCCGGAGCGCAGCTGGGGCTGGGACTGATGCCTTGCTAGGGGGTGAGGAGGAGAAGGAAGGAGACCTGCCAGGTGGAGCTGGCTGGAGGACTGCAGCTTGGTGCTCAGCAGCCTCGGGGCAGTATCCTGGCTTTGAGCAGCCCCGACCCAGTGCAGCCTTTCGGAAAGGCTGTTCTCAGTGCTCGGGAAAGCCCCCAGCCTGCTCTGTCTGCACCACCTGCGAGCGGGTGCCTGGGAGCACCAAGCTAGAACCGCCACGTGTGACTTTGGGCGTCCGATGGCGGCTGTGCTGGCTGTGTGCGGCCGGGACAGGGCAGCCGTGCTGCGAACGCACGCTGTATGTGCAAAGTCTGCTCCCTTCCAGCGTTCGCTGCCGGGGGTAGGTGCATCAGGGTGGTGCTCTGCTCCCGGGCTGGGGACAAGGGGGTCTCTTCCCTCTCTCAACAGCTGTCATCGGCAGCTCTTTCCATGACTCCAGCTTACCCTGGCAGCACCTCAGTCCAACAACGCAGTGTATCCTCTTGAGCGTGGTCCCAGCCCGGTTTGGTGGGTGTAGGCTGCTCTAGGAGACCTGCAGCTTCTTAGATCTTATCAGCTCTCTGATACTATCCGCCTTATTGGAAAAGAAAACAAACCATTGCATGAGTGATGAAGTAGGTGCAGAGAACTCCCCGTCCCTGTGACGCATCTGTCTAAACGAGCACTTAAAATGTCGTCACCTTTTTCTTGAATAAAATTGCTTAGGCAAAGCCTCGCCCTGGCACCATGGGATCTCTGCGAAGTATTTTGGAAATGCAGAGGGTGGCCAGATGCAGGCAGGGGCGTGGGAGCTGTTTGTGTGCCTGTGGAGTAACCTGGCTTCCACGTGACGCGCAGCTTAGCAATGCAACTGCCGTCTCTTCCCCTCCCTTCTCTCCTGGCTGAACAGTAGCGTACAGGAGGTATGTTAGGAGCTGCGTAACATGTTGGTGCAGAGGTTACAGCTGCCTCCGGGCCGCAAAGCACCACACACCCATTTCTTTTAATTAAGAGGCTTCTTAAGACTAAGCTGAATGTGTTATACACTGACCCATCCTTCCTGCTTTCCTTCCCTCCCCTCTCCGCACAGTTTGTGGAAGATGCAAACCCTGCAGGCGAGCGAGAGCATGTTAATTAAGCTGCGAGGGGAAGGGCTTGGCACACCTATGCCTAGTAAACACCAAGTGCAGAATAAAATGCTTGCTGCCTTTTAACCCCTGCTTCGCTTGGGTTGGCCAGAGGACGGTGGTGGTGTCCGAACCGGTCTCTCCAGCCACTCGGAGAGGACTGTCCGTTTGTTCAGACCTTGTCTAAATCCCTCTCTTCTCACCCAGAGCACCCATCTGGCGTGGCACTGATGAATGGCAGCGGCCCGCACGAGAGCCTTAAGGGCGAGAAGGATGCCAGGCAGAATGGCCACGAGGAGGCTGACCCAGGAGAAGATGGGAACGACCAGGAGGTCATTGTCATACAGGACACGGGATTTACCGTCAAGATCTGTGCGCCAGGGATAGAGCCCTTTTCCCTGCAGGTACCTCCCTTCGCCGGCTGGGGAGGGGAACGGAGGCAGTGCTGGAGGAGGAGGCGGGAAGTGTTCGAGCCAGGGCGCACGAAATCCTGTCCCTTCAGCCTGCCAGGCAGGGAAGGGGACAGGGGCCTGTGCCCAGCAAGGCCCCTGTTAGCCCCCATGGCCTGGACAGTACCTTCAGGCTGCTCACAGCTCCCTGGCTCATCCATCCTCTGATGGGATTAAGTGGGGAAGGAGGCAGCAAAGCATGGAGGGTGCAGGAGAGAAGCTGCCTGACCAGTGGCTTCTAGAGTAAAAGGAAGAAAGAGGAGACGTGAGCAACAGGCTGTCTGACACAGGCCTGCCTAGGCTTTGCAAGGATGGGGAAGGTGTTTTGCTCCGGATCCCAGGCGTGGAGCAAGGGGAAGGGGAATTAGCGGAGGTGTAGGTGCTCCTTGTCCATCGCGGAGGGGCTCAGGCGTGGAGCTGAGCATGGGGGAAACGGCCTTCACACTTCTGGGCTGTTTTAAAGGAGGGATGTGAACACATGATTTCTGGGTCTGACACTCAGGAAGGGAAAATCCCTTGCTTGCCCAGCAGTTTTGGCATGATGCTCCTTCGGGCTAACCTGGGTTTGGTACAGCGACAGGCGCTAGCACAGCTCAGGGAGTTCAAGCACCAACCTGAAGATCAAGGGAATGATGCAGTCTCCGCTTCCCCTCTGCACGGAGAGCTCTGCGTGTGTCATGTGGACAGTAACGTGCTGCCAGATCAGGATGGGTTTTGACATGCCTAGCCGATATTTTGATTTAGCTTGATACTTGACTGAAAACCATTTGGATGAAGTGTCTCTCGTTTTGGGGGCAGGCATCTGGAGTCTAAACCCTGTAGGAACCCTTATCTCCTGAAGACCAGCAGAGAGTGCAGTGAAATTACATCCCCCGTGGAACTAGCTGAATTTCAGACTAGCTTTTTTTTCTCCTTTAAATCCCCTCGGCTGTTAGTTTTAATAAGCTAATAATAGCAGGCCAAGTTGTTTACAGCAGCTTATGTAAACTACCCTGAGTCCTCCTCGCTTGAGAGCAGTGTCAGTGGTGCTGGAGCCAGAGCAGGGAGGTAGGAGAGCAGCCCTGGCGCGCAAACTGGGGCGGTTTCTTGCGTCACGGAGACGCGCACTTGCAGGCGGCGTGCCCTGGAGGTGTGGCACTGGCATGGACATGCCATACCGCGCTGCGGATACCGTGGCAGATCGAGTGGAGGAAATGGTCTGTTTTCCGTCTGCATCCTTCAAAGCCTTGCCACAAATGTGCAGTGTGGCTGGATAAGGGAAGAGCTCCTGGTTTCCCCCACCACCTTCTGTTCCCTCTCTGCCACCTCTGTCCCGTGCTGAATGCTTGGCACAGTGCCAGGCTGTGCCACCTCTGGGTGCCAGGCCCTGTGGGGTGGAGGTGGGGTGGCTGACCCTGCCAGAGGTGGCAGTGCCCTCCCAGCAGGGACAGAAGTGATCTTCCTGGGAGGGAGAGCTAGAGTCTGCCTCTCCAAGCCTGGAGGGGTACAAGAGGCGTTTGATTCTGCAGCAGAGGGACAGAGTTTGGCAAGAACATGTGTGAGGACTGAGAATAACTCTCTGGGTTCTTCCTTCTTAAGGTCTCTCCTCAAGAGATGGTGCAAGAGATCCACCAAGTTTTGATGGACCGCGAGGATACCTGCCATCGGACTTGCTTCTCTCTGCAGCTGGATGGCAATGTCCTTGATAACTTTGCTGAGCTGAAAACTATTGAAGGACTGCAGGAGGGCTCGCTGCTGAAAGTGGTGGAAGGCAAGTTCCTTCAGACTTGGGGAGGGCATGAGTGAGGGTTTTCATAGGGAGTGGTTTTGGCCACCTGGCAGCCCTTCCCTGTGGTTCCTTTTTCAGACCTGTGTGCCAAAGGAGTAAGCAACTGTGTAATTCCAGTTTCTTTCCTCCCTTTTTGCTCATCAGAGCCATACACAGTGCGAGAAGCCAGGATACACGTGCGTCACATTCGGGACCTTCTGAAGAGTCTTGACCCATCAGATGCTTTCAATGGTGTGGACTGTAATTCATTGTCCTTCCTGAGTGTCTTCACTGAAGGAGACCTGGGAGGTACGGGGCAAAAAGACTTCTCTGGTGTGGTCAGTCCTTTCATTCCCCTGACTCCTGACTTAGTTAAAACACATCGTAACCGTCAATTGTCCCACATCATTCGGGAGTGCAGAGAAACAGAGCACTTCTGCATTCCTTCTTGAATAATTACCGGAGGAGGGAACGCTACGTTTTTCAGCACTGACTTTCTATTTCTGTCCATTCTAGACAGTGGAAAACGGAAGAAGAAAGGTACCGAAATGGAACAAATTGACTGCACCCCTCCTGAACATATCCTGCCAGGTAGCAAAGAGAGACCCCTGTGTGCCCTTCAGCCCCAGAACAGAGACTGGAAGGTAGAGTTCTCCTGTGTCATTAAAACAGCTATCGGCACATTCCTTGCAGCAAACTGGTGTTCAGGGATTGAAAGCTGCACTGAAGTGGACTTTGGGATTTGCTCTGCTTGATGCTTAATGAGTGCTGGAATAGCACTGCTTAGCCAAAAGAATAAAGTCCAAGACCTTGTGTGCAAAACACTGGACACCGAGTCTGGACATCTGCAGAGTGTAAAATGGCCAGTCTCGTTGGGAGGGGTGGCAGGGAAGGGAGAACAGCATTTCTCTGCAGAGTCCTGGAGACAGGATCTGCAGATCACTACAAATTACCCTTAGCTTTCCCATACCCTCCCACTTGGATTCCGGTTTAGAAGCTGCCATTTGAAAACCAGTACAGCAAGAAATCCATGCCTTGTGCAGCCCAAAGGCCCAGGGTGTCTGTTTTTACCGGTGTCTTACGGTGTGAAAGGCAGCAAACCGAGGCAAATTAGTGGATTGCAAATGCCTCGAGGAAGGCTATGCTCTTGAGACCGGGTTTTTTTTTTTTTTGAAAGCTCTGTTTCTGGAACTAAGCGAGGGCGGCAGGTAAAAGGAATCTGGCATGTACATTGAATGGCTCTGTAACTGAAGGGAATTAATTCCTGCTGACAGGAGTTGCTTCTGTTGTGTTCTTCTGTAGCCTTTGCAGTGCCTAAAGGTATTGACAATGAGTGGCTGGAACCCTCCACCCGGTAACCGGAAAATGCACGGGGACCTCATGTATTTATACGTCATCACGGTGGAGGATCGGCACGTCAGTATTACTGCGTCCACGCGAGGATTTTACTTGAATCAGTGAGTAACTCGGATTCCTCCTGTCCTGCCCTGCAGCAGGGAGCTTGTGCTGGCCAACTGGAAAGGAACCCACAAACAATTGCTGCTTTTTTTTTTTTGGGTGGAAAATAGCCTACTTTAAGTCACTGCTCACATGTGTTTGTAGGAGTTGCTGTACTGGATTGGGCTGTTCAGTTACGCCTGGTACCATTTCTCCACAGTGGATAAATGCCTGATGCTTTAGGGAAAGTGTAAACATCCTATAATGTCATCAGCTAATTAGAGCATTTTGAGTTGGGAGGGAATTCCTTCCTGACCATTGCAACTCTCTCATTTTGCCCTAAAGCAAAAGCACAGCCTGTCAGAACTTCCTAAGCTGGGCACAGATTTAACTTTTTTTTTTTTTAAATAGTTTCTATGAGAGACTGTTACATTGGCTGTGCTGTGCCTGTCAGAGTGGCTGTATTGAGGGCAGTGCAGGGTCCATCCAGGCCAGTAGCCTGTAACAGAGACCTCTTAAGTTGAGGGTGGACAGGAGAGAACTTCAGAGCAACAAACCCTGCTGTACCTGAGCAACCATCCGCTCTGAAACATCTCTGGGTGGCCTTGATCCTGCAATCCAGATAATTGCTTTGGCAACCATAACTGCGTGTTTGAAATACAAGGTTATAATTCACAGAAAGAAAATGAAGCTGCCTGAAGAGAAGGAGAGCTTAAAATATAGAAGATAAAACTCAAGCACATTTCAACCTTCTGTCTCATTATGAAGTCGAAGTTCTCTGTGTTAAACTGGCTTGTGGAAGAAATAATTTGTAGGCCATTGTTTCCCCCCAGATCTGTAAAAATAAGCATTAAAAGTAATGAGCCTAAGGGTACGCATCTGAGGGCAGGTCCCAGGAGACCAAGTGGCACAATGAACATGAAACGAGTGGCCTTTTTGAGTTTGGCAAAATGGGACCTGGAGAGGGGGGACCTGTCGATGTGCTCCTGGCAGGTCTGGTGCTCAGCCTTCCAGCTGGGAGACGAGGTTATCTCGAGAGGGCACCGACTGGTTGGTATAGCTGGTGCCGTTACCGTTGGGTTCTCTGTTAAACAAAGGCCCTTGTGGTGTGTTTGGGAAGCTCTGTGAAATCAGTCCTTCCAAGCTATAGAAATATAAGCCTTTCTTGAAGCTGGTGGTGGCTGAAGGAGGTCTAAATTGAATTTGCTGTGCAATCCGTCAGGGCCCGGGTGCAGGGTTACTAGCTGTATCTCGTGAAGAGTCTAGAGAGGGCCCTTGCAGCCCGTGTGCCCCGTGGTCTCCGTTTTGCAAGCCAGGGCACGTTATGCAGGACTTCCATGCAGTGCATATATGGAAAGTTCTCATTCATGTACCGCGTTCCTAGGGGATGGGAAGTCTCGGGTATGACAACAGCTTGTGACTTGGTTTCTTTTTTCTCTTGCAGGTCTACTGCATACAACTTCAATCCCAAACCTGCAAACCCCAGTTTTCTCAGTCATTCCTTGGTGGAACTACTTAACCAGATCAGCCCTACCTTCAAAAAAAACTTTTCCGCTCTGCAGAAGAAACGGTAGCAGCGCTTTTTCCTCTCTAGTTACCTTGAGTAGTCTGTTGTGGAGTTGCTTGGTGAGGCACAGCGATGTGGCTGGTTCTGTGGGACCTGGATGCCACTGATACATCAAGGATCGCAATGCCTGCTTTCTCTGGGCTCACATATCAGCGGGGTGGTTGGGATGTGCGAGTCTATGCAGCAAGGACCACAAAACACCTGACTGAATGTCATGGCAGCACCCTGATGTAACTGGCTTTCCCTCGCTCGAAACATGGAGCTGTCAGAGCTGATGAGACTTGTCTGCTGTTGTTCAGCATGACAGTAACGAGGCCGGTGGAAGCCCGGTGTCCCAGTCCTTACCCACGGGATGGTTTCTCCTGGCTGGAGCTCCCAGATGACCCTTGCTTACAGCATGTAGATTTACAGATTTTGGCTCTGCCTAAAGCAGAGGGTGGGGGGAACAGCAGCTTTCCATTGCCATGGGAGCACCAGTTGTGGGGCTTACCTGTGAGAAACTGAACACGTAGGGCAATTTGCGCAGTGGGAGAGGAAGCCCAGAGACGCACTGCGGTGTTCCTACGAGGGACACCGCTGATGTGTGGACCAGCTCCCGAGATGTGGGTCTCCTCACTGAATCTGCATGTTGGCTACGTGCCCCCTGGGAGGCTTGGTGACTCCCTGGCTAGCCAGGCAGCAAGGAGTTAACATGAAGCGTGGCCACATGCTGCAGCAGCACTGGGCTGTAACCTGACCAGTAGGTGCTTCTCCCCTGAATCCAAAAAAGAGACTGAAGCATAAAATATCAGGGAAAGTAACACAATGAGGGCTTTGCGTAGGCTTACGGTGGAGAGAGAATAATTATTTTAAACATGTCCGTGCATGCTCATTTTCTCTAATTTCCTCTAGCTCCTAGAATAATAATACAAAACAATAATGTATTGTTTTATTCTCCTGTCCTTGCTGCAGGGACCATTTATTCTGCTCCAGGACAGTGGGTCCTGTGCAAAAGCCCGTCATTCTTTAGAGTCCGCTTAATGAACTGCCTGGGCTCAGCAGGGTGCAAATTGACAGGCACATTGTGTGGCTTTCAGGAGCTCTGCTTCTGCTCTCATTAAGAAGATGAAAGTGGCACTAGACAAGGGCTGGAAATTAGCAGTGGCCTCCAGCCACCACTGTGACTATCTGGCCATTTAAAAATGATTATACTGTATTGCTTCTTGGGCCAGAAGTAAATACAGATGAGACTCCAGCACCTGCTGAGTGCAGACAGATCACACAAGAGGCCATTCGGTGAAGATTGCTTTTTCGCTTCATTAGTGGATGTGTGCTGTAGGCTGGTTTTATAACGCAACCCGTATGGACCACTGCAAAAGCGGAGGGCCAGTCTGAGAGGTGGCTAGCTGGGAGCGGGCATCCTCTGCCTCCGAATGCGGAGGGTGGTGGGGATCTCCGGTGATGCAACTGAGGATAAAACTGGGGAAAGGGGATGGGGAGAGCCCAGGTCATTCTGCAGACTGCTGTTGAGACATGCTGCCCATGCCAACCAGTCATCGTGGGGTATGGTGCTTGTTAAATGAAAGTCCACTGCGCTGCTCGTGAGGCCTGGTCTTGTTCTGTTGTTTGTCAGAAGCTGACGTTGCAGCAGAGGGAAAATTCTTAGAATAGAATGAAATCTTCTTTTGGAAAATGTCTAATTGTTTTCACTCCCAAACTAGGGTTCAGAGACACCCTTTTGAAAGGATAGCCACTCCTTTCCAAGTGTACAGCTGGACAGCTCCGCAAGCAGAACATGCCATGGACTGTGTCCGGGCAGAAGACGCTTATACTTCTAGACTGGGCTATGAAGAGCACATACCTGGACAGGTATTGGTCTGGCTTTGCCTCAGAACGCTGGCAAGAGTTTTGCTGCCAGCTGCGCGGGGAACTGGTTAACGTTTAACAAGTAGAGCTCTGGTATTTGTGGAAGGGTTTTGCTCATCAAGGGAAAACTTTCAGGAGTCCTTGTTCTTGACAGTGCCCTTGACTGTAGGGGCTGTGCTGCTCAGGCTGCAACTCCCTGAGCGCTTAAAGGTCCGAGAGGAGCAATTTCTGCTCGGATGTTTATAAATCCCATGTCCCTGCTCCGACAAGTGCCACTGCACAGGAGGCAGAGCATTCTTCCATGCCAGTCAGGCCTGGAACAGCTCTTGTGTCTCTCAGCAAACTATTCCAAATGCTTCAGTTGCAGCTTCATAGCGTAAAATCTTGCAGGCCGTGAGCAGTGCAGGGCTGTAACGGCTGCCCACGGGCACCTGTCTGCCTGCGGTGTGACTACATCGCAGTGTGCTGGCTAATGAAACCTGCACCGTGCCCCTCCAGAGCTAACAAGCTGCTATTTTGGTTAAACTGCACTGCATAAGCTGGGCCAATGCAAGATCTATCCCAGGCTGCTGTTGAATAAAGTCCACTCACGAGGAGTGTTCATTCCTGCCGCTAATTCACTTCCTCTGAACTCCACGGCAGCCTGAATTCTTGCCCCTTCCCCTCCCTCCTCTCACAAAATGCCTCATAAAGCAGAAACGCTGCCTTGCCAGCCCCTTCCTACACAATGCGTTGCTTCCCACAAGGCTTTGATTCTTTCAGACCAGAGACTGGAACGAGGAGCTGCAGACCACACGAGAGCTGCCGCGCAAGAACCTGCCCGAGAGGCTGCTGAGAGAACGAGCCATTTTCAAGGTAACTTGGGGATGTGCCGGCAATTCCTCACGCACCCCTTCTCTGCTGCCCGTGTCGCATCTGGACCTGGGCTACCCTTTAGAAACTGCAAGAGGAGGATCCCTGTCTGTAAGCTAAGGGGTCTTGTTCTCTCTCGCGTGTCTGCCATCTGTTCCCAGCCCCACGGGGAAGAATTGTGCTGCTTGACCCCGTGTCTCCCTGCTGCCTCCGAGGCAGCCTCCTCTTAGTCCTCTGCTGTTCTGTCTGATCCAGCCCTCCTTTGAGTAGCTGGAACCAAGGGGAGGGGGGACACGTGTACACCTAAGGCCTCCTCTGCAGAGAGCTAATGAGTCTGAGCCATGCTGATCCCTAATGCTCTGGCTCCTGGAGCTTGTATCCAAGCCACTAGCCAGGCTCACAAAAGTAAAAGCCGGCTGACCTGCCTGCCTGCTGGAAGGCTATTAGGAGGAGAGGAGTGAAGGAGAAGTGTGCAGGGAGCTTTGAGAGCGAGGTGCTGGGAGGGTGGGAGCCCTTCCTTACCCCGCTTTCTCTCCACCTACCTCCAGGTTCACAGCGACTTCACTGCAGCAGCAACCAGAGGCGCTATGGCTGTCATTGATGGCAATGTCATGGCCATCAACCCCAGTGAAGAGACCAAGATGCAGATGTTCATCTGGAACAACATTTTCTTCAGCCTGGGCTTTGACGTCCGTGACCACTACAAGGACTTTGGCGGAGATGTTGCTGCTTACGTAGCTCCTACCAATGATCTCAATGGTGTGCGGACCTATAACGCTGTGGATGTAGAAGGGCTGTACACGCTGGGGACTGTAGTGGTGGATTACAGAGGTTACAGGGTGACAGCTCAGTCTATTATTCCTGGCATCTTGGAACGGGAGCAGGAACAGAGCGTCATCTATGGGTCAATAGACTTTGGCAAGACAGTTGTCTCGCACCCCAAGTACCTGGAGCTGCTGGAGAAGACCAGCAGGCCGCTTAAGATCCAGAAGCACAAAGTCCTCAACGACAAGAATGAGGAGGTGGAGCTGTGCTCCTCGGTGGAGTGCAAAGGCATTATTGGCAACGACGGACGCCACTACATCCTGGACCTGCTCCGCACTTTCCCTCCAGATCTAAACTTCCTGCCTGTTGAAGGGGAGGAGATGCCAGAGGAATGTAAGAAAATGGGGTTCCCCAAGCAGCACAGACACAAGCTTTGCTGTCTCCGGCAAGAGCTTGTTGATGCCTTTGTAGAGCACAGGTGAGCTGAGCTCCCCCCTTCCTCCACCCGCAACCGGGAGCGGTCCAAGCCAGGACCATGCTGCGTTGTCCCAGGGGCATCGCAACAGAGCTCCCAGAAGTGGGCAGCTGATTTCCCCATTGCTTGGCCCTGCAGGTGCAATTATAGAAACTTAATTAACGAGAGATGAAAACAGTAGGGATTCTGACAGGGTCACGGGGAGCCAGGGAAAGAGCTGGTTTGCTTTTTAGTCTCCAGATCTGTTTTTGTTGTTTCCTCTCCAAACATTTGGAAGTTCTTTCCCTGCAAGTATCCTGTGCACCGTGGCTAGGGAATGGGAAGGATTTATACTTCTTTTTAAGGCTGTCCAGATGTCTCGAATGCTACCTCTTTTTCCTAGAGGCTGAAAAAGAATGACCTATGGGAACTGCTGTGGGCACTTTTGCGGTGGGATGTGTTGGCGCTTGGGCTCACTCGGTGCAGGCAGGGAAGTAGGAGCCGTGGGAGCAGGACAAGTTGAAGTTGTGTGGTGCAGCCGCCTGGTGCTGGTGATGTTAACGCTTCCGATGCGGAGGGCTGCAGGTGCTCTGCTGTCACAGATGGTCAGAGCCTGTGCTTCGCTGGCGGGGAAGACGAGCCGTCCAGTTTCTGACAGAGGAGCCGTGCTTGCTGAGCAACCGGTTCTGCAGCCAGCACCCTTCCCAGTTCTGCCACGTGCCTGCAGGCAGGCTTTGCTGCTCCCTGGGAGAGCTTCCAGACCAGCAGCCTGCAGGACCGTGGCCGTAGGGTGCTGCTGCTGCTCCTTGGCTAGCAGAGGCTGGGCCTCTCTCTCCGAAGGTCTCCTGGCAAAATTGGTGCTGGTTTGTGTTTGACTGGTCCTGTGCATCTGGCAGCGAGAGTCTTCCCGAGCTGTCCGCTGATGCTGCCTGTGGAAAGCAATTTGTAACCACTGCAAGGAGATGAGTTTCCCATTTATGAGTAATGAAAACCCACTTTTTTTTGCTTCTTCCGATAAACTAATGTGCACTCCTTTAATTTTGGAAAGCTCATGGGAAGAGGGCGTACATCCTGCCTGTTCACAGGGAAACTGTATGGTCTATAATGCTAACTTTGTGAGGTTTTTCCTTGCAGAGCAGTGGTGACCCTCTTGGATTCTCCTGCTGTGCTGAATTCCTCTTTTCCTTTACTGTAGGTATCTCTTATTCATGAAGCTGGCTGCGCTGCAGCTGATGCAGCAGAAAGCCAACAAGCAGGAGAGCTCAGGTGCGCTGGAAAATGGCGCCTCTCCAGAGAACGGTACTGCAGACAGCGAGAAGTCTGAGTCAGAGGATGGTAAAATAGACGATAACGTGACTGGACTTGATCAGGTGAAAGAGCTTGCTGAGACCATTGCATCTGATGATGGAACAGGTATTTCATCCTCAGCACCAGAAGCAGCCCAGGCCTCCTGCCCTAGCTGGTGGGCTGTGCCCCTGCCAGGCTGGGGGTGGTCAGGGCGATTATTTGTTGTTAAACAGGACAAGCGCTGGCTGCTTTTATCAATCTTGTCTTAGCTCTTTGCACAGAGCTGTTCACACACTAATGAATTAATCACCCTGGGGGCCTGTTGGATAGGTGGGCAAGTGTCTCTGAACGCAGCGAGCCCATCAGCTCGCAGGAGCGAGAGCCTGGCCAGCGAGCTGGCCTGCGGGGCCGGCAGCCGGGGCTGGGCTGCCAGGGGCTTGGCGCAGGTGGAGGGGAGCAGGCCGTGGCAGGGCTGGGAAGCGTGCAAGGACAGACACCTTCGGGAGTCCCGGGCCTGGATTTCTGAGTAGCTGGGGGTGGGGTCCATGGGTTTTCTGGGTCATCTGCTGTGCTCTTGTTCAGACTTTGCATTTTGCAGTCATCCTCCTTTCCAAATATCTTACAATCGATTGTTTTTATCATGGATTTCTGCAGAATGTGCCATCGTTGCTGCTTTTAGTAACAAAACTTTTCTCTTAGTTTAATAGCTAGGCGTGTCGTTTTCTGCAATCCACATTCACTTGTATTCTATTTTTCTTCCTGCTCCAGTGGATCCCAAAAGCAGAGAAGTGATTCGAAATGCTTGCAAGGCTGTGGGCTCCATTAGCGACACGTCATTTGACATTCGGTTTAACCCAGATATTTTCTCACCAGGTATGTGTACAAAGAGCTGGTTTTAGTCCCCCTTCAGAGGATTGCTGTGTCCAGCCAGCTACCGACAAACAACTGCTCTGTAGCTAAGAATATTGCTGGCTTTTGGCTCTCTGGGCATGCTGCAGGATTCTCCGTGAAGCACAAAGATACAGAAAAGAGAAAGCAGTGTAATTGATTGCAATGCTGGAACTGCCAAGTGCAGGCAGTAAGCTGTCTCCCACCGCTACGCTCGGGGGAGGTCTGCAGGTTGCTGCCAAGAATATTCTTGCGATTCTCCAGCATCCCAGCTGCTAGACCACATGAAAAGAAGCAGAGGGAGGGGAAAAAATTAAATTTGATCATAATGTAGTAGTTTACACAGAAAACAACAGTTGTAGTTGAACAACTGATGTTGCATCCTCAGTGAAGGGCAGGGTTTGTTTCAGTAACGTGGTAAGCAGGTGACAGTGCCCTTACAAGCGCACGCATCAGTCGCAGACGTTGTACCTAGCTTTCCATGGCTGGAATCGGTATTTTTTATTTGGAAATACAGAAGCTCCCAGAGTGTTTATGGGGGTGACTACTGAGGCTCTATGCATGCAAATTGCAGGGGAATGGCCATATAGTTGAATTTAGGTTGGAATAAATGTGTCAGGAGGAGTGTGTGTTTTGAAACACCCAAGTATCTTCTGAGGCTGGTAAGGATTAGTGCTTTGGCACCAACTTGGCAGCTAGAACTTAAAACCTTATTTCAGTTTTGGTGTGCAAAAGCAGAAGGCTCCGAGTTTCTAGCACTTGCAGTATTTGCTGGTCCGTCTGCTGAAACGTTCCCACTCCAGTCTAGCCAGTTGCCTCTTTTACACTGGAAACGTACACAACACTTTGCAATAGGTAGAACGGACCAGATAAAGAGCAGAATTTGGGCTTTTAAAAGCTGCATTGAGAATGAATGAGTGGGCAAGAGCAGCAGAGCTACTAACCAAGCGGAGCAGCTACTGCTCTTTCCATTGAAACGTTGTAGAGTAGATGAGTTTTTGAAGAAGCATCTTTAATTCCAGGGCAACAGAATCACTTTGACTTTAAAAAGTTAAAGTGCTCTTACTATACGGTTTCTGTGTATGACTTGTGTCTTCTTTGAGTTGATATGTTTATGTTTTTCTCTTTTACTCTCCTAGGTGTTCGTTTTCCCGAGTCTAGCAAAGAGGAGGTGCAGGATCAGAAGCAGTTGCTGAAGGATGCTGCTGCGTTCTTGCTGTCGTGCCAGATCCCAGGTTTGGTAAGGAACTGAGGACCAGCAGTAACGGCCCCTCTGAAAGCTTGCCTCAAGCCTGGCCGCTCCGAGCGAGCCCTGACCCAGCGTACACCAGCTTCGCCTCCTGAGCGAAGGCTGTGTTCTGCCGGCAGCCGAGTTCTGGCACCAGTGGCGAAGCACGGTGAACGGTGCAAGCAGCTCTGGTGCAAGAGCGAGAAGGGGTTTCTATGTCCTGTCTGGCGTCAGGGCACAATTTTCCCACCTCAATCCAACAAAGAATTTTTGGCACTAGTAATTAACAGCTATTGCTAGGAGTTTGGGCCAATAAAGACCACGTAAGTCATCCTCCCTAACCCTGGGCATCCTGCACAACTTGTTATCTGACCCTGATTGTGACTCAGTCGGTGACGAATAGTTTGGAGTGAACTGGGAAATTGTTCTTACTAATATCTATTGTAAAAACGCCCTCTGTAAGTCTTAAGCATTTTGGATGCTTACCCATGCACCTGGTTAGATAAGAAATACCAGCTTCTCCCTTCTCAAGACGCTCTCTAAGTTGACTGCTCATGCATGTGTTACAGCAGGCACTGTAACTAGGAGGGGAGAATCGATGATCTCCGCTCCAAGAGGTTCAGGCGTTGTTGGTCTTATGTAGGAGGGGATTCTCCTTGCTGGAAGGTTTCTTCTGAACTCTAAATCCACCAGTTTTGTAGTCAGCATAACCTTTAAGACCAGCTACTCAGTCTTTAAATAAAAAGAAGGGTGAATGAATCAGAAATCTCTTGAATGAATCAGAAATTAATCTCTTGTTTTATGAGATAGTTGATACGCTAGTATATAAACCCAAAACGCTGCACAAGCATGTGTGAGGGCAAGTTACAGGCCAGCTGCTGTAAGCAGGCAGTCCTCCATACACTGCGTATCAGAGAGTAACTGGTGTTACTCCGTGACGTGAATTAAGTGACTCTTTATCAGCACTGGAACACAACTTAAAATGCAAGTGCCATTTCCCCTTATCAGCTAAGTGTGCGCTGCTCCATGTAGTCTTTTAATTGGAAATGTTTTTAGTTAGCCTGCTAGTTCCACAAGCATTAGTTAAATAAGCCATGCCAAAGGGAAAGCGGCTCTCCTTGCCCGAGCCACGGGAGTCCTCGGAGTCCCTGCTCTGCTGCTGAGTTCCCGGATGGCCTCAGGCAGACCGCTGGAAGCGCCGTGCTGAACTGCGCTGAACGCTGTCGCTGTCTCCACTGGTCTCCTTGGGCCGCTCGAGACACTGCGTGCTCAGCACCTGGTTACAGTCCTCTGCGCTGCTCCACGGGGCCTTTGCCTCTGCTTGTTTTGCACAGGGAATTGGAGAAGCCTGAGCTGGTTTACTATGACAGTTGAGCTCTCCCCACCTCAGTTGCCCAGTGCGTACTGGGATTGCATAGCGCTGCTCGTTCTCCACTGAGACGTAAGGGTAAAAATGGTAGAAGTGGCAAGGAGCTTGCACGAACTCCTTTGGGCTGCCTGCTGCAGGTGTTCCCCCTGCCCACGTAGCGTGGTGGCCCCTGGTCTTACAGCACTCTGCCCACCGAAGGAGCCTTGCTTGGGGTCGCTGTCGGCCTTCGGGGGGACCCTGAACCCCAGGTAACAGAGGTGTGTGCGACAGGCAGTCGGCGAACAGTGGTCCTGCCGCCCGTGCCCTCGCCACGCTGGGCGGGTAGCCATCCCCTTAGCGCTGGAGAAACCGCTCTCCCTCCCGCTGCTGGCACAGCGCTGCTCCTGCTCGCTGCCCTGCAGCTGCACGGGGGGCTCGAGGCCGCGGCCGCTCGGGGTTTCCTTTGCGCTGGATCCCAGAGCAGAGGAGATGCCAACCAGAGCTCCTGAGGAACCTCTCCAGGCTGAATTTGTCCTTTTTGCCGGCTGTGGAGCCGATGGCCCGAGGCAGGGAGCACCCGGCAGCCCTGGCTCTGGCTGAGCAGTGCTCTGTACTTGCCAGTTCTTGCTGTGCTTGTAACTTAGATGTCATCCCTGGAAACTGCCTTCTCTGTCAGGCAATGCCTTTTTCCCTCCTCAGTCAGATATTTTTTATTTTTTAATTTTTTAAAAATTCTTTCCTTCATGTTTGCTCTCTGTAACTGAAGTTTGCGTATACCCCGCAGGTCAAAGACTGCCTGGATCACACGGTGCTCCCGATGGATGGGGCGACCTTAGCAGAGGCCATGCACCAGAGGGGCATCAACATGCGTTATCTAGGCAAAGTGATCAACTTCATCGCCAAGACCCCTGGCCGTGCTCAGCTGGATCACATTTTTGTAAGCATCAGGCTTAACTTCAGACTGACAATGAAAACCGCCTCTGGCGTCATTTGCCCTGTATAGATTCCAACTTGCCCAATTGTTTTCTCTGTGTAAACATAAACAGCTTCAAAAATAGAGGGGGGAGAAGGACCTGTAAGTGGTGGATGGGGAGTTTGGCTCCCAAATCCATAATGGCTTTCATAATGTTTGAGGGTTTGAGCCTCCTTTGGGATAGAGAAGTACTTCAGGGATTCCCAAGTAGGTAACACATAGTTGGATTTTAAGCCATGCATTTTTTAAGCCTCTAAGATCCGTCGGGGCTTTGGATCGAATTGGAAAGTGGCGTGAGCGCGGCTGCCCGCGAGCGCGCGCAGGGCCGGTGCTGCGGTGGCTCCTGGAGCACCGCTGGAGCTGAGCTGTGCCGTGCCGCGCGGGGTGGCTTGTGGTCACCACGCCTGGGTGTGCAGGGGCTCTTCCCCGGCTCCAGGAGCACTGTCAAATGCAAACCAGTTCTGAGCTGCAGGGTGAGGACTGGAGAATGCGTCTTCTGCAGATCTTGATAAAAGCCCACTTCAAAAGCAAAGCCTATTTTTCATTGTTACTGCCGACTGACTCTTAATCTCTGTTCTTTATTCCTTTGGGTAGAAAATAGGAATCAGTGAATTGATCACTCGATCGGCTAAACACATCTTCAAGACATACCTCCAGGTATGACCTGCAGTCTAACCTCTTGCCTTGTGTGTCCTCTCTAATGACTTTTTCCAACGAACAGCGAGCGGTTGGCGCCTCTCCCCTCGTGAGGCAGTTCCTGGGGGTTGCCTAGCAATGGGAGGTACAATCTCATGAGCGCTAAAATCGGTACAGGCTTGTATGCAAGGGAAAACAAGTTCCCACTTGAAGATAGCTTTCCCAGAGAGTAATCATTCATGCTTTTCTTTCCCAGATTCTCACTCATTATATTGAAGGCTTTTAAAAGTGAAAGCAGAGCTTGTTTTCCTTGTAGTACCTTTTCCTCTTAAACAGTGTTGCTTTTGCCCTTCTCGGAAGCTTTTTTTAATTGCATGAACACTCGTGCATCCTGATACCTGTCCGTACACAGCATAGCAATACACCTGGCTTTATTCCAGTGCCAAAATCTTCTTTACACTCTCTAGTTTCTCTGTCCCAGGTAGCAGCCCGAAATGGAAGTATATGTTTGTGTGTGTGTGTAGGTATATGCTTATCTCTCATATCTACATAATTCTGTCTGTGCTAGTTCCACTTGCAAATATTGCCTTCCTCTCCCATTTCTGGAAGATTTTCCTGTTTCTGGTAGGACTGGATTTGTGTGAGACTCGGGGTCGGAGTAGTGCCTGTGTGATGGCAGTGTCTTCCACGACTGATTTCGGTGTCTCGCTGTAGGGCGTGGAGCTGTCGGGTTTATCAGCAGCCATCAGCCACTTCCTCAATTGCTTCCTAAGCTCCTTTCCAAATCCCATTGCCCATCTTCCAGCTGATGAGCTGGTCTCCAAGAAAAAGAATAAGAAAAGGAAAAACAGGAACCTTGGAAATGCTGATAACACTGCATGGGCCAGCATGACCCCTCAGGAGCTTTGGAAGAACATTTGTTCGGAAGCAAAGAACTACTTCGATTTTAGACTTGAATGGTAAGCAGAGCGAGTTACCCTCGCTTGTGCCCGGACTCTCGCCAAATGTCTGTAGCTCTTGTTGTTCTTTAATGGGACCTGCCTTTTTGACTTGTTTTCTGTTGGAATATAAATTTGTACTCTTGAAGGAGTTTTACAGGCTTATAATGGAAAGAAATCGGACAAAGAGCAGCAGGGGGAAGTGTAACTGAAATTTGAAATGAGGTGAAAGCTGTGAGGCAAAGGCAGCTAGGAAAACCAGCGGAGGAAGGGAAAGCTCTCCTCGGTGGTGCAGGGGGGAGCAGAAGGCAAGGAGCTGAGGGAGTGTAGTCACAAGATATTTGTCTATATAGATGATGACTTAGGCTGAAGGGAGCTTATGTTCCAAAACCAAGGACAGCTGCTGCTGTATCTGAAACAGATGGTGAATAAGGCTGCTGGAAGGTGCAGATAATGAGCGTTAAACTGGAAGTACAAGCAAAGCGGCCCACGAGAAGAACCCTGACTAGTTGGCTAAACCAGTGATCATCCCTTCGCGTCAGGGACAGCTCACTCGTTACCGAGAGCTGAGGGCATTCAGACTCTCACCTAAACTCTGCAGCGAGCTTTGAAGAGAACACGCATAGGGCTTCAGTAAAAAGTACTGTAGTGCGTCTCTGTAAGCTTTAATAGACCATTAGCAACCACGGTAGTGTTCGTCATTGGTTTCAGTTAGCACCTAGCTGTGCGAGGACCTGTGCTTCATCCGCAGGGGAGGGATGTCCTTGAGCAGAAACTTACCTCAGGGCTGAAGCTTGTGTGTGCTTTTTGCAGTGAGAATGCTGACCAAGCAGCCGAAGTGTATAATCTACAGAAAATCACCCTACTTCGTGAAATCTCCCTCAAAACTGGAGTCCAAGTAAGAGGCACATCTTCCTTCCCTTCCCTGTCACGTTCTGCGCCGAGAAGCACGAAGCCTAAGCGCAGGCTGCTTTGCAGGGGCCAGCCTTTCAGACAGATGGCGCGAGCCCCTGAAGGTCTTTGTGGTGTTAATGTTGGAATACAGGTTCCAGCCCTGGGGAAAGAGATTTCTAATCCCATTCCCTTTTAGAGTAAACTTGCTGTGCATCTCCCTTGGAAGATCAGCCAGCCTGAATACAATTCCTGTAGCTTGCTCTGGTCTGTCAGACCAAAGTCACATCTTAAGTTCATGCGCACACATGCTCGCTGTCCAAAGAGAAGCAGCTCTTTGGCTGACCAGAGCAGGACTTGAAGAACCGGGTGTTCCCTTCCCCACAGCCCTGCCTTCTCGCTCCTCGCTGGGTGCGGGGTTTGGCTGGATGGGGTTCCCCCGTCGGGGCTCCGGTGTGGCAGGACCGTGCCTTGGCGCTGCGGCGCGATTTCCCCACGCGCACGTGCTGTTGCACGCCTACACGTGACCTTCTTTCAAAACTCTGTCCCCGGGCAGCAATACAGGGGATGTTTTGACTGTGAATCTGCACACAGAATTCAAGGCTCGTTTCCCCCTCCTTTCTTGCCAAGTACCTGTGAAAGCGGTGACCCTGACCTCCGGTCTTTTCGGTTCCTCCAGATACTGCTGAAGGAGTACAACTTCGACAACAGGCACAAGCCTACCTTCACGGAAGAGGATATTCTCAACATCTTCCCTGTAGTGAAGCACGTAAACCCCAAAGCCTCAGATGCTTTCCACTTCTTCCAGAGCGGGCAAGCAAAGGTTCAGCAAGGTACGGACCCAACCTGCCTCCGCCTCTTGAGGCGACTGCCGATAAATGAAGAGCAGGGTGCGCGTGGCATGGCCCGCTGCCCTCCACCAGTATATCCCTGCCCTCCCCATTTTGGTAGAGAATCGTGGTCTCCAGGACCATCTGAAACACACGCCTGCTATAAAGTTACCAGCCATGAGCAAGGATGGATGCAGGGCAGCAGTTTCCTTCTAGGTTTTAGTCCTTACACAAGGCAGTGACCTGTGGCTACGTATGCCACTGCTGGTTTTGCTTCGTGGGCCGCACGCTTCTCCAGTAGTGCTAGGGGTTATTTAACATACACACGTGTATGAATAAACTCTTTTCAGGTTTCTTGAAGGAGGGCTGCGAGCTCATCAATGAAGCCTTAAACTTGTTCAACAATGTGTATGGTGCTATGCATGTAGAAATCTGTGCCTGCCTGAGGCTGCTAGCTCGTCTCAACTATATCATGGGGGATTATTCAGAGGTAAGCAAGGGCTTGGACAGGGGCTGTTTAGTCCTCTCGTTCCTTCCCCGTGCTTCCTTGCTCAAGTGCATGGCACTGTGTGACTTGCTCTTGGGTCTTCTGTTCTGTTTAGGCCTTAAGTAACCAGCAGAAAGCGGTGCTAATGAGCGAGAGGGTCCTGGGTATTGAGCATCCCAACACGATTCAAGAATACGTGAGTAGAGGGTGCCGGGGGAGAAGCAGCACCTCGCGTGTCCACCTGGAGTCTGAGAGCCTTAAGTCCTGTCTGCATCTAGAAAACAGTTGCAGTTCTCCTTCTCTTTGCAATGTTCTTCCCAGAATCCTCCACTTTCATCATAAATTTTGTATCTTATGATTTTGTAAGCTGAATACCTAAGTGTTTGCATTATAAGTGTCCTGCATGGTCACTATTTGTCCTACTTAGTTTAGAATTTGAGGTTTTGTCTGCTGAATGCTTATTTATATTCATTAATTCTGCTGGCTTTTGCCCTGGGCTTATGTCAAAAATGAAGAAAGAGAAAGAACCCCCCCCCAAAAGCGCAATCAGAATATCATATATGTACAGGTCAACTTTGAAATATTCCTTGAGGTGCGTAAGAGAAACCGCAGTGGAACGCTTGGGCTTCCTCAGCACTGTGTCTGACGGGCCGCCTCGGCGGAGCTGCAAATCAGCCAGCGGACTTGGACTTTTCTGAGTGGTTGAAATCCTCTTTAACCAGAAAGGAAGACCTTCTTATTTGTGTGCAGCTGAGGAAAGGAGTAGAAAGGAGAGATGAGTTTGCTTTACAGAGCAGTAAATAAAAGCCATTAATGCTGGGTTCCTTCTTTTGTTATAGATGCACCTTGCTTTGTACTGCTTTGCAAACAGCCAGCTCTCCACAGCGTTGAACTTACTGTACCGTGCACGCTACCTCATGCTCTTGGTATTTGGGGAGGATCACCCAGAAATGGCACTCTTAGATGTAAGTAATCTTTTAGAGTCTTCAAGTTTCTAATCTCCAAGAAATCTCTTGGCCTTTAAAATGCCTGTAGTGCTGGCTATTTAAAATAAATATTTAGGCACTGCTTTTTCTTCCCTGGATTACCACCAGTTAGTGCTATTGGAAGAAGGGAAAAAAGGAGTTTGACTCTCTAGCTGAGAGGGTCAGCCTTCTGTGGCTGCAGCTCGGCACTGGGGCACTGGAGACGTGGGTTCGGGCGCCTGTAATCCTTGGGCAAATTCCTTAGTTCAGCCTGTTCTTGTTGCCCTTGCATAAAATAAGAGTTTGTTCCTTATCTCTCTTTTGTCTGGCTTGTTTGGGCTGAGCTCCCAAGGGGGAGAACCGTCTCCTGTCACGTGCTATAGAGAGATCTGCTGGGGGCTTGGGGCTGCCGCGGCCTTTTCAGCAGTGAAATACCTGCCTGGCCGTGGTATTTAGGAAGCAATAAATGTGTAGTTTGAATTTGCTTTCTGAATGCCTGCTTGACTTCTTTGTGCAGAACAACATCGGCTTGGTGCTCCACGGGGTTATGGAGTATGACCTGTCGCTCCGGTTCCTGGAGAACGCGCTGGCCATCAGCTCCAAGTATCACGGCTCCAAGTCTTTGAAAGTTGCACTAAGGTGAGGCCGGGTGGAGCGCTGGGCTGGGTCACCGTCCTGTTAAAGGGAGCCGGTACATTCACCGTGCGCTCATACGGGAGGGATCCGAGCCGGCCGCGGCCAGCTCTGTCCTGTTACATTGGAGATTCGGTCTCGCCCCAGCTGTCAGCCTCCTTGGGACCGCTGGGCTGCGTGAGTCGAGGTCCTGGTGCAGCATCCACGTTTTGCTGTCGCAAAAGATGGAGGTCCCTTGTTCTTAGAGTTACTTGTGGGATCCGCTGTAATGCCGGTTGCCCCCAAAACCTGTCAGGATGGCCCTGGTCCTTGTGGGCTCTCAGTAGAAAAACGTATGTGGCAAGTGAAGGTTGGGGAGCAAGGCTAATGTAATTATACTGGGAGGCTGGGATGATACGTAAACACTTGTATTTAATTGTTTCAGCCCTCGGGGAGCTATCTTTGAGAAGCGTATAATTTGCTTTTGTCCTCTACCATAAAGCCTTGTATTTGAATAAAATACCGAGCGGTTCCTTGTGTTTCCAAGGGAGCTATGAGTGGTCGGCACGTTTAGGATCTGCTCTAGATACCCACTGCTCTTCAGCGCTGGCTGCGTTGTCCTTGAGTGCAAAACTGGCTCACTGTCAACCAAGCACTGCCCCACTCCTAATTACTACTACCACATTGCAACCCATCTGTTCTTCGTCAGGGCGAAAATAAATCTTATTAAGCACCCACAAGAGCCTGATTTGCTTTCCAGCAGTTGATGGATATGCGTTCTGCAGAAAGCATCTTGCCTTCCCTTAGTAGCGCTGGGATGCTTGATGAGATTCATCACCTCCCGCAGAGTAAAACTGCCAAACCCAGCAATCTTCTTTTCATTCCAGAAGCACCAAGGAAGCAAAGCCCAAGCCAAGGCAGCTCTCCCAGCTGGAGAGAGCCCAGGTGACTTGGGTCCCAGCTCTGCCACTGTTTTGCTGGTTGTTTCTGTGCTGGAAGGTTGTTTTTTTTTTTACTTTTGGCTGTGAATAATCAAGTAATTCACACCTTTGCTTTCTAAGAAAAGAGCCTTTTTGAAGGGTAGGGGCTTATGGCTGCCTCCTTCTTTCCCAGTTAACAAATCTAGCCCTGAAATGTTCCCGTGGATGCGCTGCCTCCCTTCAGTTTTTACTTCTGTAGGTCGTTTCTCAGCATTTCAACAAAAATCTGGCCCAAATCGGTGTAGTATATTAATCCCCAAACGGGGTGGGGAGAAGTAACTACCAGGGTGCTGTATTCGGAGTCCAGTATCTGCCTCCTTTGACGCTGGGATTGAGACTTTTAGACTAAACGTTGTTATGTTCAAGTCGTGCTCGCCGTAGTGCAGAAATGTTTCTTCTTCATTGAAGTACCTCTAAATCCTCCTCCTCCCCTCAGCCACCACTTGGTAGCCCGAGTGTACGAGAGCAAAGCAGAATTCCGGTCAGCTCTGCAGCACGAGAAGGAAGGCTACACCATCTACAAAAACCAGGTAACGAGCGTGCAGGCTGCTAAATTTGTGTCATAGCATTTTCCTGCCAGAAACGAGCCGTACCGCTGCAAAACAGTGCCACAACTTGGACCTCGGGCAGGCCTTTCTTACAGGCAGCTCTGAGCAGATGCCAGGGAATCTTCTTTCTATGGACGGGGCAGAATTGCTGCCCTGGTCGGTAACGGACTGGATTTTATGCCAAAAGTCTTCAAATAGCCTTCCTGCAAGTTTGTTCTTGCTGTGCCCCTGTCGCCGGACAGAAGCTTCTGTCGGTGGCGTGGCCCCACGTGCTGGCGGGGCGCGGAAGGAGCTGGCGCGTTCTTTTTGCACCACCTCTCTTTTAAATACCAGATCCAAGCGAGTTTCGTAGTTGAGCTGTTCTGTGGGCAATCCCTTCTCCCGCTTGCAGCGCTGGCTGAGGCACAGCGAAACTCCTGCGTCCTCGCGGGGGCTGCCCGAACACGCCCGCAGCTGCGCGCTCTGCTCCGGCGCCGTCGCGCTGGCTGAAAGCACGGCCTGGCGGAGGGAATGCCGCTCGCCCCGCAGACGTGCTCCTACTTGACGGACGTGTGTAATGTTGATAATCAATCAGGCTCATAGAGGAATTTTTTGTTTGTTTTTTGAATGCCAAGGCAAGTGAAATCCAGCTCTGAGGATGTTGAGCTAGCAGAGACTAGGAGCGCACCCTGCTTTGGGTCCTCTTCTGATTTGTAATATTGTGCCTTTTTTCCCCCCCCTTTTCTGATTAGCTTGGAGAACACCATGAAAAGACCAAAGAGAGCTCTGAGTACTTGAAATACCTGACTCAGCAAGCAGTCGCTCTTCAACGCACAATGAACGAGATCTACAAGAACGGCTCCAACGCGAACATCATGCCGCTGAAGGTAACCTTCTGCAACGCGCGCAAGCGAGAGGGCTTGCCGTGAAGGCAGAGATCTGCGTTTAGCTGCTCCTGAAGGACAGCGAGTGCAGGAGGTGGCGATGCTGTGCCAGATGCAGACCCCTCGCGGGCGGGAGGTCCCTGCAGAGGCAGGGGCTCGGGCAGACGTGGCTCAGTGTAACCAGTGCGGACGGAGCACTTGTCCCCTCCGCTTCCGCATAGAGCGGTTCTGGGCTCTGCCTCTGTCTCCCGAGCTCAGGCGGTCGAGCGCAGCTGACTGTTGCAGGGCACCCGGGGAAATCGGTAAGGACGCGCGGGGCAGCTCACAGTGCGGGAGCCTGGGACACCTACGGGCAAACCTGCCCCGCTGCTGACTCACTGGCTGGAGGCAGGTTGCTCAATGCAAAAGTACTTTGGTTTCCTCATCCTAAAACATGCCGTCATCTTTCACCAGGTGCTTTGTTCTCCTTCCAAGGATTTTGTGGTGTGGGGAGGCTGGGCAGCAGAGCGGAGCATGGCGGGGCTGCCTTGCTTTGCCTTACGTGGAGCAGGAGCGGATTCGCCCTCTTGGGCCAAACCCAGCTGCTCTTACCTGCCTGCGCACCCGGCAGAGCGCGCCAGCCCGGCCGCGGCACTGCTGGTGCCACGGGTGCTCTCCCTGCCGTGCCGTGCAGCAGCGGCTGCCGGAGGATTGCGAGCCAGCGGGTTGGGAAAGAGGCTTCCAGCTGCAGCGACTCCCTCCCAGTAGAAAGGGCAGAGCGGCATAGATAGGGCTCTGGGAGCGGCTGGGTTTTCTTCTCGCTGCAAAGAACTGGTTACAGAACTGAGGAGTTTATGGCAGAGTAATTTGAGCTTAAGGACCTCAAATTGAGTAAATGGTCAAGTCCAGGACATCGTGTCCAGCTAAGAGGCTTGAACCCATAAATGGTAATGAAGATTTTACCCTTGTTACAACACTTGAAGGACAGAAAAAAAACCCCACCACGTTTTGACCTCACATAGATGCTGCATTTAACTGAAGTCCTGCTGAGGTCGGAGGGGAGGGTGCCCACGGTGCCTCGGGGCCTCCAGATGCTGCCTTTCAACTTCTGGGTATAAAGAGGTAGAAAATATCACTTATGCCACTTTACAGCTACTGGAGCGTCGTACGAGACCTGGCTTTTTCTCAGCTGTTGCTAAATGGTGTCTGGACTTGCTTAGGAGCTCTGAGTTTTTCTGTCTGGGTTTTGACTTTAAAAACTTGTTTTTCTCTTGCGCTGTAGTTCACAGCTCCCAGTATGGCCAGTGTCCTGGAGCAGCTCAACATTATCAATGGAATTCTCTTCATTCCACTAAGGTAGAGTGATACCTCGGTGTGGCGTACCTTTAGAAATCAAGTCGTATTTTTGTGTAACGTTTGTTCCAGCAATAGCATAAATGCAACGCTTCCCTTTGCGCTAAGAGTCACTGACCCAAAAC
This sequence comes from Platalea leucorodia, assembly GCF_965183815.1. NCBI lineage: Eukaryota > Metazoa > Chordata > Aves > Pelecaniformes > Threskiornithidae > Platalea > Platalea leucorodia. The sequence goes on along the minus strand of NC_138838.1, from coordinate 11,704,671 downwards.
GTGGAGTTTCCAGGGATCTCGGGTGCCTCTTCTTCTCTTCAGGCAGCACTGGGCAAATAACGGCAGAAACTGTCACTTCTGCATGAAAATGGCTTTTGAAGGTGCTGGGTCCCCCGAAGGCACTGCTGAACGCTTGCGAAGGGATGCTCTGTGGCATCCCTGATCTCTTCTCCCTGATGACCAACGATAGGACCCGAGGGGACGGCAGGAAGATCTGCCAGGGGAGGCTGAGGCTGGACACTGGGAGAAGGTTCTTCCCCCAGAGGGTGGTGGAGCACTGGAACAGGCTCCCCCGGGAGGCAGGCACGGCACCAAGCCTGGCGACATTTAAGAAGCAATTGGACAACACCCTCAGACACAGGGTGTGATTTTTGGGGTTGTCCTATGCAGGGACGGGAGTTGGACCCTGATCCTCGGGGGTCCCTTCCAACTCGGGACGTTCTGTGGTTCTGGGATCCCTGGGCAATCCTTAGCGGCACTAAAAAAGCTGCTGGTTGGAAGAACAGTGCCTGAAACGTCAGGTGCCTCTCAAACCCGTAACCTCGAGCGTGTAGCAGCAATCTGATCCGATAAAACCTGAACCCCCAAACAGCTCTGTGACGCTAAAGGAAACCAGGGAAGCTTCCTGGAGAATTGCTGTGTCAGCGGGCAAGGCCACTATCGAGTGACTTGCCCCATGGCTCGCTCGGCCAGCAGCCAGGAGCTGGCATCCCCCCTCCTCGCCTGTGCTCCAGCGGCAGCGTGGGAGGTGGCTGAGGCACAGTCCCTGGTCTCTACCCCGAGCTGCGGTGAGGGTCTCTGCCCCGAACTGGGGAGCACCGCACTGGTGCCGCCTCGCAGGGCGGCCGCTTCCAGGGCAGCGAGGAGCTGTTCCTTCCCCAGCTCCCCAGGATTTGTTTACAAAGAACATTAGCTGAGATCGTACTACTAGCCCTGATCATCGTCATCATCTTTAAGACCACTATAAATAGCAGTACTCTTAAAATGTTTTGTTTGGATTTTTTTTTTTATTATTATAAATTATCTCTTAGACTTCTAGTTGAAAATTTGATTGGGGTGGTGGTGGAAAAAAATGACCTGAGCTGAGCCTGTATTCTTCTGCAGCTATAAATAATTAAGGCTATAAATAATCACTGACAGTAAAAATTTACCAAAGCGGCTGGCGGCTGCCTGGCCACAGATGAGATGAACCTCAGCGCCTCTGCCCCGAGCGGCCACGGGTGGGTCACGTCCCGGTGCCGCTTGGTTCAAAACCAGGTGGCAAACCAAGCACCCCGCCTCGCTCGGGCGCTGCCGAGCCGTGGCCGCCGGCAGGACGAGGGCGAGCGCTGGGAGCGTTTCCCAGTCTGTTGAGCGCTGCCTTCCCCCTCTGCTTCCCGCTGGTCTAACGTTTGCTACCCTTCCTGCTTTCCCCTTCAGCCAAAAAGACTTGGAGAACCTTAAAGCAGAGGTGCAGCGACGCCAGCAGCTCCAAGAAAGCATAAAAAGTGGCGAACAGCTGGAACCAGAGGACAAAGCTGTGGAGGAGAAAGAGGCTGAGCCGAGCATGCCTTCTGCTGCCATCCCCTTAACACAGAGCTCTGCTTAATGTGTACCTCGCTTAAAAAAAAAAAAAAAAAGTTTAAACCACCCTTTTCTGAATCTGACCCAGGGTCTCGGACTCCCCTGGAGCAGCTCCTCCTTTTTTGACAATGTTATTGCACTGGTACAATTAATACACAATGCAAAGAACTAATCTGAGAAATGTAATCTGTCTGACTGAGCTTGTGTCTGCCCGCGAAGGGGAAGGCGGCCAGGATGCAGCAGCGTACGAGACCCATCCTAGGCCGGCGCAGCCGGAGGCTGTCGTGCCTGCGCGTGCGTGTCCGTGTTGTGTGTGTGCACATCTCATCAGTTATTTCTACTTTGTACATATGAATTCCAAATGAACTGTCTTGAGGTATGTAACATTTCTCAGGTCATTTTTATGTTGACTAAGGACACTGCTTTGCTAAAACAGTACAAAACCAGCCCCATCCACTGCTCAGTGTTCTTGTAAAACGTGGATTCCAAGCCAAAAGATTTCTTTGCCCCCCAGCCGCTCTCCCCGTTTGTGCTAAGGAAGACGAAGCAGCCAGCTGGGTACTGCTCAGATGACCGGAGCCGGTACGGCTGCCTGGAGTGGGGGGAATGTACAGCGTTTTCTACATCAGGATATAGCCATTGGATTCCTTTAACCATTTTTTTTCTACTTTTGGTTGGCAGTTTGGCAATTCAGTGGGGTTTTGTAACATTCACATTCTAATTTTCAAGGTAAAGATAGAGATAGAGATTATATATATATATATATATATGAATGATACTCACAGTTCCACCTCTCTGCTCTGCCTGCAGCCGAGTACGTTAGGATGCTGTATCCAAAGAGTGAGGGCTTGATGTTCAAAAAAGCGCACAAACTTCCATTGCGATGGAAACCCCAGTGCCTAGGAGAGCGGGCCCGGGGCAGCAGCCCAGGTCTGGAGGAAGGGGAGGCAGCGGGACCGGGGGGAGGAGAAGGCAGAACCAGGGACTTGGTCTCATTTGCAATAGCGAGTGTAACACAGAGCTGCTGGACTCCAACCCCACGGGCAAGTTGAACCGGGTTGGCATCATCCGTTTCCCACAACAACGATTCCTAGGCTTCGGGGAGGGGAGGGAGCGTAAATAAAAACTACACTTCCCGCAGCGCTGACACCCGTGGCTAATACCTTCTTAACTAACACCGTTGTCGCACACTGGTTTTGCGATTGTTGCCGGGGAGCTTCCATTGCTGGCAATGGACGTTGCTGAAATGGCAGATGCCGCTAGCCAAACCCTGCCCTCCCCTCGCCGGCGCACGCGGCGGGGTCAGCGCCCAGCCCGCGCTCCCCTGGTCACGGGGCGAGAGGTGGCCGCTGCAGGGCACGGTGTGCCGACAGAGGTGAACGTCCTTTCTCCCCAAACAGCTCAAGCTGTAGAACAACTGCTGGCTGGCCCCCAGCCGCCCCGTGCTGCCGAAGGCGTCCGGGCTCGCTCCGCCCCGCTGGGGTCCGGCATGGGTAGTACCCTCTGCTCATCTGCGTTGCTGCTTTTACTGACCTTGTGGAGAACAAGTGCTGTCACTGTGCTCTGTGCCCTGTCCTACGAGACGGGTATTTGTAACGGGGGAGGAAGGAGGGCGCAGCCTCCCGGGTGGGAGAGCGACAAAGCAGGAGTCTTTACTGCAAAAGAACTCGCTCCTATTAGAAAAATTCTGAATTTCCTGGAAAGCAATCAATAAATGACTACAGTGCATCTTTCCTACAAGATTTTTCTTTTACTAGTGTCTTTCAGTCCATTAAACGCTTTTTAAACTATTTCAGGTACTTTATTTATTGGTTTCTTCACAGTCTGGGGCAAGGTGTTGGGCACCGTCACCGGAGCCCCCGCCGCTGCGCCTTCGCGCGGGAGCCAGCAGCAGAGGCCGGGCGGGGCCGCGAACGCGCGCCGCGGCGCTGCGGGTGCCGTGCCCCTTCCGCGCCCCTCCGCCCGCACGGGTTCGGGCTCTGCCTCCAGCCCGGGCCTCGCCCGGGCCCGCGTTCCCTAGCGATGCTCGGGGCTGCTGCGTGCCCGCAGGAGTTCCGTCAGCGTGGGGAACGGAGCCGAAGGATGCAAATCCCGGCTGATAAGGCTGCACAGCCGTCGTTAGTTGTTAAATAACCGCATTTAACAACATGGGTGCCGTAATTCTTTTTACCTCTTCTGGGGTTTGGGTGCTCTCAGGCACGCACTTCACAAGTTCTCAGATAAAAACGAACGGAGAACTGCGGAGAGGAGCGCGGCCCCGAACAGCTCGCCCGCGGCAGCCGGCGCCGGTCCCGCTCCGCGCAGCCCCGCGCACGCCACCTCGGCCCCTCCTCGGGCTGTTCGGGTCCGGCTCGGGCAGGGTTCAGCAGCCCACGCGTGCCGCCGAGAAGCGCGGCTGGCAGGTAGCCGCGCCGCCGCCCGAGAAAAGTAACTGCAGCAAACTGAAATTATTTCAGAGACAGATTAAGCCCAGCAGCAGGCCTGAAGGAGGCACATGGAAATACAGTGTTTTTATCCTCCTCGCTGTCTCCCGACAGAGGCATTTCCAGCACTTAATGCCATCACACATACGATAAAAGCTGCGACTTTCTTTCAAGTCGTCCCCGGTTAAACCTGGCCTGAGTTAGCGCTTGCACCGTCCAGAGAGAAGCCTGCTCGACCGAGCACGTTCTCTTCCCACCGTCGACCAAAATGCCTACACGTGTCATTTCTTTTCATATTCAACCCCGTCTGCTGAAAAATGTTTTAATACCCATCAGTGCTATAGCAAAACTGGAACCCGCGGGCGGACGCTAGTCTCGTCCGCTGTCAGTAAGGCAACAACTCGCCAAGCTGAAGGGGAAAACGAAATTCTTCAACTACCCAGCTTGCTCTTACCAGCTGACATTTTAATAGCCCTGCTCTCTCCCTTTTGGTAAGCTTACTGCGTTTGCAAACATTTAGGAGGCTTTCCCTTCCAACCTGCACCCCGACGCCTCTCTGGACCGACCGCTCGGGCCACCCCTTCCCCCGGCATCCGACCGCCCGCTGGCTCTGGCAGAGCCCCGAATTCCGTTGTTTTCCCCAAATGAAGGTCGGTCTCCCCCAAAAGCCCATCCCAGGTCGGTTCCGGCTCCTAAGTAACACCCTGCAGGATGCTTACGCAGCACGTAGCTGCTGGCAGCTTTGTTTTGTTCTCCCCCCATCGCGGTCAAGGTCACGTCCTTGCTCCTCCATCAGTGAAGAAACGCGCTTTCCATTGCAGCTCACTGACCCGTTCATAAGTAGCGCTCATGGCAACGAAGGCCAGACCACAGGGCAAAAACCAACAACCGAACACACCGCCAACCTACACCGCAACCAAAGGCACCGAGGCGGAAACCAAGCCTCCAGCCGCCGGGCGGGCACCTCCACCCGCGCCGGCCTCCTCCTGCCGCCGCGACCCCGCCGGACGCGGCCCCGGCGCCCGCGGCTCCAACGCTGCCGAGCGCAGAAACAGCGAGTGATGGTTCCTGGTAGGTCTGCTGTAAAGCAAGGGTCAAGGTAAGGGGGGAAAAATAAAATAAATAAATTAAAAAACCCCGAAACAAAACAAAAATCGGGAAAACACAGCACGGGGACAGGACCAGCAGCCGCCGGCGCGGCCGGAACCGTGCCTGGGCTGCACGGGTTTCTTTACGCGATCTCGCTTCGCCACGTTCACCAAGAAAACCTTTGACTGTTCTCACCGCGCCCAACTGCCTTAAAAATGCTTCACATTTCCTCAGCCGAGCACGATTTAAATTCAAATTAGATAAAAGGAAAAGCAGCTGTGGAGTAAAATCTGAAGGGTGAAACACCAATAGCTTTTTTCAAAATAGTTTTAATTCTTGCATCCAAGGAAACAAAACCACATCTAGTTTTATATGCATTTAATAGTTTACCAATTGGTACAATAAGATTTTTTTAATATGCAGAAAACATGAATAAATTTTGTTTTACACAGTCTGAGAGCAACAAATCTTACTGTAAAACACAGAGCAGTATTATATACATTCCTTTACTGATTTTTTTTTTTTTTTTTTTTAAATTGTGTCAATAGCTTCAGTTAACTCCTACAGTCTGGGAACTGTTTTCTCCAATTGCAACCTCTAACATCGTTCTTATGAAAAAAATTCGACGTTTGCCTTCATGTCAATGTCAGGATCAACTTCTAAAACGTGAAGATTTTGCTAACTTGGGGAAGCCCGAGGGATAGGTAGGACAAGAAAGCAGCTACTTACATGACACAGTGGAAAGATAAAAAGGCCAGTTAAATCCAGTTGTGACTTGTAAATCCAACTCAACCTTCCCCGCTCCTAACACGTTTATCCCTACCATTTTATGCAGGTATTCTTGCTAGAAGATGCTGGGTTTTGACTTTGTTAAATACACTGGACGTTACGTACGGCTGGACAGCAAATAACTCATTCTAAGTGCGTTTCTCCTTCACTCAGTATTTTTTTTCTTTAATATTCAACTCATTAAAAGGATTATCAAGCCACCACTGTCTACAAAAACAAAGTATAATCTTTTCTTTTAAATAGCTTTCGCGCGAGTCAAAAGCTATTTAAGAGTGATATTATCAGGCAGTTCACATAAAAACAGGAGGAGGCAAACAGGAGAAGCGGGGTACTGACAGGATAAGTAGGCTGGGCTTGGTGAGTCTATAGCCAAAGCTTTCAAAATACTACAGTGCTCCACAGCCCCTGGACAACTTGCTAGCAACTAGATTTTTTTTTTTTTTTCTTTTTACTTAGTGCCCCGGGCACATCATTGGTCACACCATACACAAAAGCAGGACGGTTTTTTGTTTTGTGTTTTTTTTAATCTTCTAAAGTGCAAGATGCTATAAAACATCGACCTCCAGATTATGTCTAAACCACAATAAACGTTGCACTTTTCAGAAGGCATCTAAGACTTCCTGGGCACGTTCCATCGGTGTGGCGCTGGAATGTCTGTCTGGTTTTAAGCCAAAAAGTCTGTATTGTCTATTTGGTAACGCGGTCTGTATCGAGTTATTTTTTAAGCGATGCCAATTTTAGTAAGGGAAGCGGCAAAGCAGCAGTGAACCTCTTAAACTCTCTAATAGATTTGTTTTGTAATCCAAACCAGTAACCTCATTCTTGTACTTATTATCACAGGAAAGGCACAGGATTAGCTGACAGAAAACACTGCGAGCAGCGGAAGAAGTTCACCGCGGCGCAGCAGCAGGGAGCGACGCTGCAGGAAACCCTCACAAACCCAACTCCTGTGTTGTGGCTTTCGCTTTTTTTTGTCTAACCAGGGCTTTCACTTGTGATCCGTTCAGGACCATCCCTGAGATTATTCACTGCTTACGAAAGGAGAAGGTTGCAAATTGCATTGCACAAGTACTTCGCAGAGTGCTTCACACAAGCAATTAAATGCTGCTTACGTGACCGGTTGTCCTCGTAAAGAGTTGTATGCTAAAGGGAAAAAATGCAGTAGACAACTTCCACTTAATAGGTACCTTTAATTTCTCATTCATCTTTATGAATTATGTACATGAGTGTGGTTTACTTTATACTTAAATAAAGTTTATAGGTCCTATCAGGAACTAAACAGATGTAGTACTTTACAGTTGCAGATGCACCGAGGAACTTTAAGATGCACTACTTGTGTATCTGGAATTCTCGAATAGGACAAAAAGCAGCAAATTTTTCCAGTCCAAGCAGCTAACAAACAAAAAATTACTTTATTTGTGCATGCTTAACTGCAGAAACACACACTGAAAATTACATAAACCACTGGATTTAAAGAGATTAGCCTGAATCTTAAACTGGCTCCAAAACCCCCCACATCAGAACTCCGTCTCCTCCACCCCTTCCCAGAGGCAAGCCTACGCCAGGACCCCATTCCGAAATCCAGCTCCTCCACCCCGGAGAACGGGCCCTTCTGCGGGCGACTGTAGGAAGTTAACCACCGTACCCCTCACCATTTTAGTGTGTACGCCCTCCAGCCAACCCGACGTTGGTCAAGGATTCTTGTTTTTAAAAGGGACAGTTTTAAAAGCCATGTATTAAACAAAATGCATAAAATGAAGCACAAATTCACCTGTTAAAACATCAGACTGGTACTTCATCGTACTGTAAATTTCAAAGTGGATTTTTAAAAAGACCTGGTTAGTTTGATAAGTATTGTAATTCTCAGTTATCTACAATGGAATTTGTCACAAAAATGCTGATTAAAATACTAATTTATAATATTTTCATTCACTTCAGATCAAAATATGTAACTTTAGGGATATGCAAATTAAAAATTGTATACACCAAACAACATAAATACTAAGAACCAAGCTGGGCTAGTTTTGCTGATAGGATTTGGTTTTAAATGTTTACTTGATAGCATCATTCCCACGGATGGACTTTGTTTTGTTGATGGTGTTTTGGTTTTCTTGTAGAAGCCTGTATCAATCTGTATCTGCCGTTAGAATCTGATTCTCAAAGTATTTAGTGCTTTCTTTCAAGCGTTTAAATACTGTATCCCAAGATATTTCTCAATATGCAAACCACAGTACGTTTTTATTCAAGCCACATTGTCTTGCCAAGGTAAGTATAACCTCATTTTCAAACGAGTTTCCAAGGAGGCACTAAAGAAACCAAGAAACCTTTGTAAATCCCAACCTCCTGCAAGTGAATAAGAGGGAAATGTACTTTGATGCTGTTGTGTAATAGGAATTGCACATCTCTAACAAACATTGAAAGCAAACAGCAAGTTGTACCATGGCAGCCATTTGGGAGATTAAGCTCTAGTGGAAATTAGATCACTAAATTCTAGTGGGATGGACAACTCCTCCTGGAAGTTCGTCTAGCATTAAAAAAAAAAAAAAAAAAAAACAACAACAACAAAAAAACCCATTTAAACTTAGTTTAACAACACAGCTTAACCATTGAATGACCAAATAAAAAATAAATACATTTATCACATCAGCTGCTACTAAGATTTGTTGTCTTATTTCAGGTTTACAGTTAGTTATATAAATATACCAACCCTTGCGTGATAGGAGGCCAAAACAAGTGTATTCTGTTGATTTGGCAAATGTTTCATGACAAATATTCCAGAGTTTAATTAATTTCCATTAATTACATATAAGGTTCAGAAGATTCTGAATTGCAGCCTTATTATCTAGTATTCTTAGAGAAGATTTATTAAGCACACTTAAGTGATGTTACATAGATACACATTTCTGAAAGAGCCCTACAAAACTTTTCCCAAATGAGGTCACCAATTCAGGCACCAACAGACAGCAGAAAGAAAAACAGGTATAATTATCCGACATAGAACGACACTGTCAACTATTCAGTTAAGTGCCCTATTTCAATTATCCAACTTCTGCCTTCTTAGGTCTGATGTGACCAATGCCAGCCCATGTTCTTAAACCTATGGTACTTCTAGACAACGTATGTAAATTTACAGTATACAATTTGGATTCACCATGCATGAATACTTTGTGTGTAACATTTAATAAGCTCAATCTACATCCAGAATAATTTACATGAAAGGACAATATTTATTTAAACAGAGCTCAATGGGTAACCATGGTATCTGAGTGCATCCAGAGGAAAAAGGGGTCAAATGTGAATTCAATCAACGGCACTCCCACACTTTTACTGTTTGATCTACACTTCCAGTAACCACATACGGTGCCGTCTTGTGGAAATCTGCGAGGAAAGAAAAGCTTATGTTAAGAACGAATCCAAAACTTCAGTATTTTCCGCTCTCGCTGAATGTCATTACTTTTTCAAAAAAAATTATACCACCTCAAACACCAAATTTCAAAGCTCGCCATGTCTGTAGCTCTGAAGGCAAATTCTCTCATGCTATCATCTTGTAAAGCGTGAAAATCTCCTTTCAGTTCAGTTATAAAGGAGCTTTCGTGGAAAAGAAATCCAGATAAAGTTATAACAGAGAGGAGTCCCAAACATCTCAAACTGGTAAAACCCTTCAATCCTACCAGAAGACAGAACTTCAGGTATTTACGTAAGAGATATTCAAGAATCAGAAGTCAAGAAACTTTTCCTTTTTGCTGTGAGCTAGTATTTAAAAAATGCAAAGTGTACTGTTTCTCAGGAGATCCCAAAAATATTCCTATATACAAATCAATTTTGGACTGGGTCAGCAGACAGCACTGGGAAGTTTAACCAAGAGGAATCAAGAAGCCTCACTGTGCAGAAAGGGTTCAGCAAAGCCACCTGTAAACGGAAGCAGCCAATTCCAAGGTCACCCAACCATCCTAACGGTTTAATGTTCTTCAACTCCTAACTTTTCTTTGCCCCTTTCTGATCAGCTGTCTTTAAGAGTGAAGTTGGAAACCCTGCATTTTGATTAGACCTGCGAGTTTGATTAGGAAACCTTAGTAGCCAATCCAGGTCCACTGCTAACCTAACTAACACCGCTTTACTGAAGAAGCTATAAACTGCTTCTTAACTTTAACTTCCTTAAAAGAGGAATACAGAGGAAAAAACACAATAGAGAAGATTCCAGAGCAAAGCTAGCTTTGTTGAACAGGGAGGGGTTAGTTTGTTTTGTTTTTGCCAGGGCAGGGGGGAACTAACGTCTACCAAGATCTGGTAATACTAATCAGGAATGTCCAGGAATTCAAAATATTTTTTTTTCTGACCATTTTGCTTCCTCCCACCCCTGCCTTTTTTTTTTTTTTTTTCTTCCCTTCTCTGGGCAAGCATTTGCACTACAGCACTCCCCAAATGCCTACAGACTCAGTGGTGAAAGGTTCCAGAACACCCTGGCAGTTAACGTCTTTATCCAGTATGCAACACTGGCAACACAAGTGGAAAAATGCAGCACACAAAATTCGTATCTGTCCTTATTGATTAAAATACACATAGCACAAAACTTCACTGGAATCCAAAACATGAATGTCTAGCTCGGTGCTCGACTTCAGCTGGTGAAGATGTAGAGAAATCTGTATCTCTGGCTCTGTACTTTGCAGTAAGCACTGGAGAACAATACATACCCAAAGAGGTAACAAAGTGTTCGTGCGCATTGAGGGTTTTCATGCATCGTTTGTTCTTGAAGTCCCAGACACGTAGAGTCTTGTCATCAGCACAGCTCAAAATAAATTTTCCTCCAGAATGGAACAGAACGCCACGTACCCAGTTATCATGGCCCACCTTGTGCATAAGGAGAAATCAGTCAGGAGGTGCACGTTTTAAGGTGAAACATTCTACAATTTACGCTATGGCAAACTGAGTGACTCCTTGCCCTGTTGCTGCGAGGATAGCATTTAGCTTTCTAAAACCTATTACAACTCAAAGTTTATCTTCAGTTTCTATTATTACGCCCGTATCAGCGCTACCAACAATGTCAGTTCCTGTCCTTGAAGGCAAACAAACAGAAGTTCTCATGTGATCTGCACTGATTCGGCTCCCCGCCCCCAGCGCCAACATCCAGTCCAGCCTCAGTACAGGCTAGAAAGCAGCAGTCCGTGGCCTGCCGAAGACCAACACGTTGAAAGAACGCGGCATTTTACAGAAGACAAAATTCAGATGATTATCAGCATTTCTGTAGACAAACCAAGCTACTCATCACAAACTACACCGCAGTACTCCTGCATTTATACTGTGCATTTTGAGATTCTTAGTCTTTCTTAAACAATTGCAAGATCTGAAATACAGAAGCCATTAAAACTGCATATTTCCAGTGTTTGTCTTATTTCAATAACTCTGGCTTCTCTTGAGAACATAAACATGTAAGATAATTAACTCCATTAAAACTAGCTTTACATATGCAGCTATGACCACCAGAAAACCATCAATGAACTTACAAGTGTCATAAGGCACATGCCAGTGCTAATGTCCCACATCTTAATGGTCTTGTCTCTGGATCCAGACAGCAGGAAAGGCCCAGGCTTGCCACTCTTCTTAGTCTACAGAAAATTATGTTTTAAGTTATGGAATATATGGGACAGGGGAGGGAAGAGGAGGGAGGAAGCAGATCCCTTCTGAGTGCTATCTCTTAGTAGCAAAATTAGATCTTGTGACAGCTTACAGCTAACAAACACACAATGGCAAAGCTGAGAGTCACAGGCGTTTTGTCACTAACACTAGGAGAAATAAACAAAAAGTGAAAGGAATTAAACAATCTGTTAGAAGAAGTGGTTGCATGTCCTGCTGATGCACCAAGCCAAATACTACTTTGAATCCACGCTTGCCTACTGCAAGACATCCTCTTTTCGTAGTAGGCGCAGTTCAAGTAGAGTCAGACATCTCAGGACAAAAGAGTACGGAGTTCAGACATACCTTTGTGCTCTCATTCGTCACAAAAAGTAATGAAGCAAGTTTAAGAATTTTTGAAAAGTTCCTACTCTGAACTTATTTCTATTTGTAAGCATGCAAAGCATGAAAGAAAGACTTAGTTCTCAGAACTTGAAACGTTTCAACTGTGAGGTTAACGTTAACTTGCTGCTTGAGCAAAGCTAAGCACTGTAATGGGATGTATACAGTTGATCAGACCAGCAGAGGGCAGGGGAGACACCACTTCAGACAGTTACCACTGCAAGAGGAAGTGAACATTTGGAATTTAGGTTTAATAATCTTTTAATTAAAAGATTATAAGGATCTTTTAAGGACGCAAGTAGAGTTTGACTGAAATAATCTGTAAAATCCATCACTAGACAAGTCCCTGTCTTCAGTGTATCTACTTTTCCCCATGGGTATTTGTGTCCTTTTTGAGGAAGAGGACAAGGCAGAAATGCTTGGGGGTTTTTTTAACTATAAATTGGAGTTAATTTCTAGTTCATTTCTTCTACACTTTGTCATCCTTAAAAGGAAATTTTTGCTGACCTTTAGTAAGCCTTTCTTGAAGATTTAGTAACCGAACCAGAGAAGATGTATCTGTGATCGCACAAAAATGGGGATTTATTTTTGTTAAAGAATGCTTTCTCATATCATTAACTTTGCAGACTAGGACATAGCAGTCAAAGCTAATTCCAGCACAACACACACAAGGCAGCTTCATTTCTGCATTCCTGGCTCACTACTTCCCTCCACACCTTTCAATTGCTGAGCATCCTTATAATCTTCACGTTTTGCCAGATAAGCTACCTTCCGCATTTCTTTGCTGAAATATGTGAAAGTAGTCCCACTCTCAACCTCCTCAGAAACAGAGCATCTCGCCAAAGTTCACTTTCATTAGTGCAAAGGTAGGGTCCTACTGCTAAACACAAAAGCATGGATCCTGTGAAGCCAAGACGGAGGATTAACAGTACACCAGGTATACTCAGCAGAAAACACTCATACACCTGCTGTATCTGCCGAGCACCAAAACAAAGCTTAGCTGTTCTAAATGCTACCCAGAGCATAGTCAAAAATCTGTATGTGCTCATTTATAGCATTGGAAACATTACCTCTGATCCTGTAGCTTCTGATATGGTGGAGTACGAGCTCTCGGGAGCCCAGGAAATGCATTCTACCACGTGCTCATGTTCTCGGAGCTCAGCTTTGCATTCCTTTGTCGCTACCACCCAAACACGCACTGTCTGGTCATTAGAACAACTGGCAATTAAGGTGCCATCCTGGTTAGGCCGCACCATGCGCACCCATTCTCTGTGACCCGTGAAAGTCTTCACACAGTAACTATTCAAAAAAGAGAAATACAGCACGACTCAATTAACTTTGCAATAAAACCATTACACATGCCTTTGAAATTTAAGGACACTTGACCTGCTCTTAGAAGTTAAGATACAATATCTTAGCATGCACGTGTCCATCCTGGATGATGATGTACAAGGCCGTAAAACAGTTCATGGATAGGAAGTTAACAAGAGAAAGAAGTGACAGCTAAGAACTGGCAAATCTCCTTAAGGTAGAAAGCAGGAAGCTTGGAGAAAAAAAATGAAGTTGACATGACAGCTTGCATTAAAGAGGTATTTTAAGAACAAGTAGAGATTTACAGGTCATTCAGACAGCCTTCAGCTACAACTTTAACAAATGGATGGATTAAAGAGACAAATGATGAATGAAAGAGTAAGACAAAAAAACCCCACCAATAACAAAGAAAAACCCACAAAACAAAACAAAAGCAGAGGAGAGACCTTGATCTGTGTCAAGAGAGGCAACAGATTTCTCTTCTCTCCTCTCATGCTCCCTTTAAACTTGTGGTTAACCACTGAATTTATATTCCTACCTGGTCCTGAGTTATGGTGTTCTACCCTCATAGCTCCCAGAAAGATAAAGCCAGTTAGTTTTAATTAGTTACTACTAAAATCTAAAACCCTGTGCTTAATGATTTAAGGCAGAATCCTTAAGTGAATTACTCTAAAGGGCACAATATCATACCTCAATTCAAATAATGTTTGCTGACATTCAAGATTTATGTGGCCCGTTTCCTATAAACAGTGGTCTACGCTTGCTTTGTTGAGGTGCTGATGTTTAGCCAGAAGTGCACTTACCCTGTTTGGACTTCCCACATTTTGATAGTTTTATCCCTTGAGGCAGAAACTATATGATCTCCATTGGGCATGATGGCTACTGAAGAAACATTATGATCATGACCTAAAAAACAAAACAAAACCTTTATTAGTGGTACTGTAACAGTTTTTACAGGGCACACAGGACTTGTTACTCATTTATCTTGGGCACGCAGCTACAGCAGTAGTGCATGTTTTATGGAATAATCTTTATATGTAGATGAGGTTTTACGAAATAATCATTTTTGTTTTTAGAAACCACACAGTCCAGACATTGAGCATCCTTCACAATTGTTTCAAAAATTTCTTTAAGATGTTTTAAAACCAGACCCTCGCCACTGCAAGCAACACTTTTACACAGTTATAAAAGCTGGTAGTTTAGAAGAGAGCTGCTACAGTGACTGTCTTTAAAATTATCAGTTAGATCTGACTACAGCATGCCGATGCACTATGCAGAAGATGTTTAAAAGGAGAACAGGTCTTCAGTGAGAGGCATGCCAAACCTCACTGCAGAAGCTTAATGCGAAAAGACTCAATGTTTCCCAGCATCTGATATTAGGTTTTAATAAAACACTGTACTACATTGATTCAAGAACCAAGTTAAGAACCAACTGCATACACATGACAGCAACTTCTACTACTGTTGAGAGATCTGAGAGGAAGATGCTCAATCAAGTCAGGAAAAAGCATCCAGATCATTTCCTTAACACAAACTCCTTACGACCTCGTGTATGTGGCTTCAGCTCTTGGCTTTACTCATCCCACAAGCGATGGGACATAACATATAAAGGGAGATTACACACTCTGTAAAGACTATTCATTTCCAGTATTACAAAAAGTTAGAATAAAAGTGGCAAACATTAGAATTAACTGTTTTGAAACTTTAGTATTATCCAGAACGAGCTGTTGGGTAGGGGTTTTTTTTTTTGACAAGTCCAGCTTGACTATAACAGTTTGTATATAATTCATGCACTTGTCTTACTTTGAGCTCTGCAATTGTCCCTACTTAAATTGCCAGGATTAGAAATGAATCTTCTGAGATCAGTAGTTTTGAGTATATATGATTTCTTATCAGATTAGAGGCATTAAACAGCTTCCTTTTTTTTCATCTGGAGATCTGATGTTCTTTTTTCCAAAAAGTTATAGCCAGTAAGTTCACTAACAAGTTGCTTTTTTTCTTTTATTGGCACTGCATCTTGCAAGCCATGTACCTACGATGTACAACTTCACAATTTGCATTTCCATTTTTCCACTACGAACTCAGAGCCCCTGGTGAACTCCTACTAAAAAGCAACCACAGCAGCGATCAAGTATGTGAAGTGTCAGAGAATACTAGTTTCAGTGCAAGTATGGTACTTTATAACTCCGCACTAAAAAGATTATTTATTTCTTTTCACTTGAATTTGAGTTGAAGGGATGTAACTGGCAATATACGTGAAGCTACTTCACCCACGCTCATGTTACAACATCCAGTTCATAAAAGTACACATACTGCATGTCTGTTCGTATAGGAATCCTTAACGACCAAAAAAACCCAACCTCTGCAGCACTACTATATTCTCTTGCTATCAGCCAGCTGCAATGTCTGTTCGTCCTCTACAATAGTGTTCTGTGGTGTTTAAAGAACTGCATGCCCAAAAGTCAACAGCTTTCTGTTTTCTTTGGTATATATGTGTGTGCATGTGCTTATTTTCATAAGCCTCAAACATTCTCTATTCCTACTCACCACTTCTACAAGAAGATATTAAAAGCAAGACAAGCAGCAGTATAAAAACACTTTTGCATCATCAACACTGTAAAATAAATAGTTGCTGTCAGTATTAAAATCTTATAGCTGTGGTCGTCTTGCTTTCCCATCGCTTCCTACGGCTTTTGAGCCTCATGCAAAGGATGTTCGTTTGAAATCAGACAAACATGGAAGCAGACGACTGCACAGGACACACAGAACACCGTTCGTACTGATGGATTCCTTCCTGAAGCAGTACATCAGGGAAACAGAGGGGTGAAGAAGGTAATTTTTTTTAATGATTTAAAGGCACAGTTTTATTGTCTAGTAAGCATTTAACTTTTAGTGCTAAACCCCTCTAACTGCCATTTCATTTCAATATCATTATGGGATGCTTCCCACAGCATCATGCATAGCAGATTTGAGATGTTATTTCATTCCATAGACACTAAACATATACCTTATTTACAGAGCACTCAAAGCATGAAAATATCCCCCCCTCCTTCTTTTGGACAATACCCTGGTTTATAACCCCTTTCCACATCAGCAGTTTTCCTGGATTAAAAAAAAAATATATATATCTTCACTTTACAGACAAAATCAATTCCCTTTATACCTTACCATGCATAGTTCTGATGCACTCAAAGCCCTGGAAATCCCATAGCTTAATGGTCATATCAGCAGAACAGGAGGCCAATAGTTTGCCAGTGTGGTCAAAGGAAATATCTTGCACAGAGTCTGTATGCCCCTTAAGGGTTCGTTCAAAGTCTCCTGTCTCATAATCCCACACCTGACAAGTGAACAGAAAATCTGTTAACAGCAACCTATTACTCTTTGTATTCTCCAGCCTTACATTTGCACTCTGCAGGCCAGTCTGGCACGTTATTCAATAATTAATTGAGCAAGAGACAAAGTAAGACAGCCCTGAAAAGCCCAACAGCATAGAAAAATAAGCATTCTTTTTATATGATTTTGTTACTTATAAATTAACTGAATTCATGTATCTTGAAACCTGTTTTTCAGCTAACTTAAAGCATTATAAACACAGCAAGAAAATAAGTTCCATTGCATCTAAAAGTCTTAACACCCAATACCCTCAAAAATAAATATGATCAATTTAGAAAACATTGGCGAGAACAAATCCACTTTGTACAGGTTGTTTTTCTCCATCCCTTCGTATGCTAATTCCCTAACTCCAGCAGTACAGCCCACTTCCAGGGGATGGGGAAAGCACCATCTTTAACACCCACCCCCCCTTCCCAAGCGTTATTGTGGCTCCAGAATTTATTTGCTGCTTCAGAACCAAACAGCAAATATTCTGCATACTAAGGAGCAACATTCAGAATGCATTGGTTTAGGGATGATAATCGAAACCCCTCTGAAGAGTCTGATATGCACACGTTAGTAGATTACAGAATTTGTCAGGGATTAAACAAACGTTTGCAGTTAATAACTGCAAGATAGCATGAAGTCCCCATTTTCACCTCCTAATTAAGTCAGTCTTCCATCATGTAACCGCAAACAAAAGCCTTTGAAACAAAACAAGCTCCTACAGATTTTATTGTGTCTCCCTTAAGCACAAAATTAATTTTAAATTATATCCTAAACAAACAAACAAAAAAAAAACCAACCAAAAAAACCAAACAAAAACCCAAACAAAACAAAAAAAAAACACCAAACAAAAAAACCCCATGAAAAACACACCCAACAACAAAAAATTCCATCATCCCAATAGATTGCAATCATTGGGAACACAACAGTCGGAAATTAAGCTATACAGCTTTGACTTCAAGAATAAGGAAATTCATCCAGGGTACCCATAAGAGGGAGCAAACCCAAAGTTAATTAGGCTCCTCTACAACATCTAACAAACACAGAGCTGTCACTGTTGCAGCTGGCCCTGCCTGCTTGAAGGAAAACACACCAGTCCTCTATGTTCAAGTCTGCTGCAGAAACAAGAACAGGTTAAAGCTTTTCATGAACTAGCTATGGCTGACACTTTTTATTTTAATCTTCTCCACCAGGTAGCCACTATTAGAACAATTTGCTTTTTTAAGCACATTACTCAACGTTTTTCAGAACAGCAATTTTCCAAATAGTTTTCAAACCAGCATAGAAGAGAACAATGAGAATTATCCGTTATCAGGATAATTCCTTAAACTGTGACATTCAAACAACAACAAAATGCAATCATGTCTTTATTGGATGCTAAAATGAGAAACTACTTGCCTACTACAACAAATCTCTTCATGCCACTGTACATTGCAATAAAGGCCTGTGAAGACCATTTAAAGTTACTGAAAGTCACGGGGACTTCACGGGACTTGCATGTCCCATTTAGAAAAAAAGAGAACTAATTTTCAGTTAAAAATACAGCTGCCTAACCACTTTAACTCAGCTTTAAGAATAATCACTTCAGATGACTTGAGGCAACCGTCTTCCTCCCTCGCATCACGTCACTACTCTATACACTATGCCACTCCTCCTCTACTGAGCAGTCAAAATGCATTCCTCCCCCTTTATCTACTTCTCCGGTCTCTAAATCCACATCAGCTTAATTATTTTTTCCTTAAGTCAAAGGATAGTAAAATACTCTTGAAGATATTAATTGGACCAGCACAAAACTAAAATTTGTGGATTACACAGGACATCGTCATTGAAAGAACTGTCCCTACTGAAGCTAAAGCAGAATCTCAAACGATCAATCTTCCATCGATACAACGCACGTCCAGCTTGAAGGACTGATGTTACGTATCACACATCCTCTGACTTGCTTAGTTTAATTTTCTGTAGCAAACACATACCTTTATTGTGGCGTCCTCTGAAGCAGAGACCATAACACTGAAAACTGGATGGAAAATTACTCGAGTGACAGGACTCCTATGCCCACTCAACGCATACTTCTCTGGAGGACGAGGAATCCACTCTTTAGGGTCTCGTTTCTGACCAAGAGGTCCACCTGATGTAAATTCTTCCTTAGCTTCATTCAGCTTCGATTCTAATTCCATTACCTAAGTTTATGAATTTTAAAGAGACCATTCATTTCTAGTTTTATACCAAGATTCACCTTCACTCATTAATAATCCAAATACCAACTGGCTCCCAAACTCACAGTAAAGCAAAGATTGCATGGATCCAAACCGATTACCAACTTCAATAGTGTTGGTATTTCTAAAAATCAAACCTAAATTAATCATTTATCGTTTATCCTTTAATAATTTAATCATTAATCATTTATTCTTCTCCAACTTCCCAAATATTTTGACAGGGAAAAAAAAAGTTCTACAAAAATCACACTTACTCAAATACTGTACAAATATGTTGGAGCTACTATGTTGACCAGCTATGGGAGGAGGTTGTGTTAACAAAAAGGAATGCTACTATTGCAATCATTTTTTTGTATCCCTGAGATGGCATGCGTGTTAACCAACAGCAGGGAAACCAAAGGCATACTAAAATCCTAGATATATTAACTTTTACAATAAGTAGGTCTTTATTGTTAGCACACAAATTTTTTTTTAAAGCTTTTAATACCCTCTAGATCCATTGAAGCATTACTAAAAAGAGTTTTGTACTGTCCACTTGCAGTAGCATCACTTGCTCTAATGCACTGGAGTTAATGGTTTCTTCCCTTTAACGTAATGGCCAAAGACAACTGGCAGCACAGGTTTTTACCTTCTTTCTAAACCAGTTAAGCCTTCTGGAGACAGCTATTGACCACTCACAAACTGCCTGAGGGCACCTCTTTTATTCCCAGCTTCAGAAACTGCACATGCAAGCCATAAACTGAAGTAAAGAAATTTTTATAAAGAAACCGAAAGGATGTCTCTGCTAGCACTGAGATAAACAAAACATTTTCTACAACATGGATTTAGCTATATTCCCTACTCAAGTCCTCAAAATTCATCTTTGAGGCATCATTTTCTGAACCTTGCATTTGTCTGACAAGGAAATTGTAATATAACATTCTGTTCAGTGATGAATGTTTGATTTCAGTCATAACATTTTATACAAGTTAAATCCATCAGATCTCTACTTACCTTCTTTTGTAATCTTATAACAGATGTCCATTTTTTTTCCAGAAGTCCAGCATACTTCTTATCTAACTCTTCATTCTGAGGAGGAGAAGCATTTAAATAAATTAATAAATTCTAGTTCTAAAGCCTGTAGAAGTGTTTCTTCAAAGGCAACATGAACAGCTCACTTTAATACCATCTCTTGACCACAGAAAGAGGAATTAAAGCAAAAGATTATCATCAGTTTTACTGGTTAAACAGAACAATCACGCTTCAAATTTTAATACCTACAATTTACACCCACAGAAGAGAAAAAACATTTTAAAATATAATTTTTAATTAAAAATACTGCAGCAGTACAGATTAATGATGCTAGATTCTGCAAATAAAATCCAACAACTAGGACTAAACTGTTACCTATGTTGTCTTCTGTCTTCATTACTTGAAAGCTTTTTAAGTGCTCTGTATATCTGAGAATGTTGTGCCATATTTTGTTACAGGATTCCCCCCATCCCTCCGCCCAACTAACTCTTATAAAAACAACAGCAGACAGCACGCATTGGCTATAAGGACCAAGATTAGTTTCTCAAGGATAGCCTCCTTTTTCATATCCACCAACCAGAGCGTTAGGAACTAATGAACTCCTACCTTCAGAGTTCGGACTGCGCTAGCACCATTACTTGTTAGCACAATGCACTTTTTCTCTCATGGAAGCACACGCTGTTTGAAAGCGGCAGCCAGCTGTCCGAGTAGGATTACATATACTCCATCTCACTTGAAAACCAGTTAGCCCAAACTAATTAATTTTTTTTTTTAAATTTGATTATAGTTAACCTCAAATTACCACCATAATATTGCATTTTTTGGTGCTACCTTCTCAAAGACAAGCTTTAAGTACACTCTCCCTGCATGTTTACTTCAGTAACTGAAGCAGAAAGCAGACTACTGTACCTGCCCTACTGAACACCACCCCAGCTACTCAGAAATCAACATTGATTTTACAACTCTAATGAAACTTTAATGAAGAATAATTTTCTTCCACTAAATATTTTTCTCCTTTGGGCTCTAAGGAATAGCTGAGGAGCAACAATGAACAGCTGATGTTATTGTAAAAGCCAGAGGATTACTCTTTTTTTTTTTTTCCTCCCACCTATTAACACAAGAGGAAGAAAAGCAACACAGAAAAACAAACATCAGAGGCACAGAAGAGTAACTAAATGCTGTACACTATTTCCATGTACAAAATGACAATCTCATACTAGAATAATTCTAAATTAGATGGAGAATAACAAAAGCATGGGGGAAATAACAATGCCATGGCTTCCTCCATAAAAGCTCTGAGGACTGGCTACCTTGGTCAGAGGCCAGACGTTAACCTGCTACTTCAGGGGCATTTGTAAAAGCTGGAGTTATCTGCAGGAATAATCAATACAAAAAACTAAATGCCTCTTTGCAGAACTACACTTGAATTCTTCCAATTTACTGAAATAATGTCTGCCTTTTTTTTTTTTTTTTTGTCATTTTAGTATAGTTCCATCCAATTCAGATTTTCTCGCAAGAAAGTCATGTGGAACTTTCAGCAACTGCATTTTCTATTTCCCCTCAGGACCATCTAGCCTATTTAGATTGCCTTTTTAACCTTTGGGAAGAGGAGACTTAATTAGGTTGATAGATAAGGCAGATAAGGGAATGGTATTAGGATTTTCAATTATAAGTATGGTATTCCAATTTGTCATTTCTACTTATTTATTAGATACTGGAAGCAGATTGGAGAAATGAAGTCAAACTTCAACCACACATTTTGGAAAAAGAACAATGCAAGATTTATAATAGAGAAAAGGCAAGGACTTGTCGAAGTCAGCACATAGACATCTACTACTCAATCCATGTGTCTCCAGAGAAACAAACTCAGATGAAATGCGCACCTCCTATGCTGAGAAGTGTCAAGTTTAAAAACGATACCAAGAATCACCTGTTACAAAGGCAAATCAACAGAATTAAGTTGCAGGAAGTGACTGGTCTAAGTCACTAGCATCCGTACAGTCTAACAAAACAGAGTTGCTTAACAGAGCTGATCAACTTTTATTAACTATCTAGGCTTGCCCTCCTACTACACGGTTAACGAACTGGTATGCAACAGTTTCAGGCAATGATTTAACTACCGACCCAATTCCAATCACAAGACAGACTTCCACCATTTGCTCTGTATGATAAAGGAGAGGACAAAAGCAATCCTGTTTTGTCTTCCTGTTTCTTAAACATTACCATGTCAAGTCAGCCTCCAGAGCTGCATAGTCTTACACCATTTCAAATCTGGTTACAAGAGAACAGTTTTTGGTTTTCTAATTTTGTATTGCAGAAAGTTTATGCTTTTATGCAGAATTCCATGATAAGAATAAGCGAAGTTAAGGAAATGAGTTACAGGGAAGGGAGGCGGGGATGGACACAACAGCAGGAAACAGAAATTAAATGTGTTAAGATTAGACACGTTCTTCGGAATGTTAAGCACAGAATAGCTCAGGTTGGAAAGGAGCTCTTCAGATCATGAAATCCAAACTCTCACTCAAAGCAAGGGCAGCTGGAGCAGACTGCCGAGGACTGTGTCCAGCGAGCTTCTGAATATTCCCAGGGACAGAGACTCCACAACCTCCCTGGGCAACCTATTCCAGTGTTCAGTCACTCTCTCAGTAAAAAAAAAAAAGTTTTCTATTATATTCAGATGGAATTTCCTGTGCTTCAATTTCTGCCCACTGGCTCCTGTCCTGTCACAAGCAGCACCGAGAAGAGTCTTCACACCCTCCCATCAGATATTTCTAAACAACAATAAGACCCCACTAAGCCTCCTCTTCTCCAGGCTGAACAGTGACAGCTCTCTCCGCCTCTCCCCATCCAAGAGATGCTTTAGTCCTATATGGAGTTGCTGGAGTGAGTCCAGTGAAGGGACATATCTTTTTTTTTATATACCATCTTTTATCATCTTTCTTATACATTCATGTTGCCTTTTGTTAGCTTTGTTTTCTAGCACCTTTCATCTTGAAGTATCTAGGCCCTCTCAGGACTTGGATCCTTAAAAGGTCATTACAGGAAAAACTCAGCATTGTATAGATAAGTGGTAGCTAGACCAAAAAAAAAAAAAAAAAAAAAAGATTAAAAATATGCCTAAGTCATGAGTTGAAGATAAAGGCAAGAGTTTTGCTCATAAATCGCTAAGTCATCCAATGATTGTTTTTTAATTTTATGGCAAGGCAATAAGCTGTCAGAGTTTATCACCTCCAGTTCCGAAACTGCATGAGCTAATAGGTAGATAATAAATATACGTGTTCAGAATGGATGCAAATGCCATAAAATTATGAACTCTACTTAAAATATAGATGAAGAATCTTGTTTGAACTCACCACATCTAACTCAGCTTCCTTTTTAAAAACCGAATATGCCTCTTCATAGCCATTAGAACGAAGGTAATCTGCTATTGCTCGATTTCTAAAAAACAAAGAACAGTATCTTCAGCCACAATTCTGCATGACAGAAAAAAATGGGTTCAGATTTTTTTTATTATTTTTAAAAAAACCATGATCAACATCTAAGTCTTCAGTGCAGCACAACATCTAGGATTATTAGGTTTGTTAAAAGCCCAAGCAAATTTTATAAATACATCTGGCAAACAGATTTTGCTTCGAGATTTCAACAGCAGGATATATGTTTTATTTTAGGTTTGGTGAAGAGCTTTTTTTTTGCTTTTAAGTTATCAAACATTGGAGTAGCATGAATATACCTATCAATCTGTACCATACATAAAACCCATAGGATATACAAAAGCCACAACCACATCTACATATTAGATGTAGCTTTATCTTTGAAGGAAAACTATTTTGGGTAGAACAGTTTAGGGTACAAAATTTTACTTCAGTTAAACTTGAATAAAACGCTCAGTTTAAGAGAACAAGTCTTGGCTTTGTTTTTCAGAATGATACAGTAAGTTTTAGTTAGATTACCGGAAACGATATTGCCTGTGACCAAAATGTACAGTGCTTCAAATTTTACATTAGTCTTCAAAATATTCCACACTTTGACACAGGACAATTACCAAATTAATCTGTCTTGAACCTCTCTCTCGAGATAGCATGCATCTGCTGTAGACCTACTCATAAAGTTTCAATATTATTCTAAGACTTCAACAAGCAGCCAGCACCTTTTGTTTAAGAGAACAAGACTAAGGAAACCCTGCATTTTCAAATTTTATTTCAAATGGATAAATATCTTCAAGTTACACAACAAAGAAAAGTTTGCTTAAGAGAAGTAAGCTCAATGTTCTAAACAGACTTAAAGGTAAAATTACCTTCAGTTACTTCATCAGCCTCCAGAAGGAAGTCTAGTTCTGTTTTCTTATTATCACTTACTTTCTTGGGAAGGGATATGTGTGTGTATACATACATATATGGGGGGTGGGGGGGAAGACAAGACATACACATACTAAAATATCTAAGTAAACTGATACACAGATACTTTTTAAAAACAAAAATCCAAAGGTCATCTACACAAGGCATTCAAGAGAAACTTAATACCCTTAGGTAGCTGAAGAAAGAAGCAATAATGACTTTTTGTTCTGAAAAGAATTTGCTTTTCACATGAAAATTCTTCCTGTGGCTTTCATCACATTATTCTTTCCTACCTTTTACACGTATTCAATCTCTCCTCGGACATTTAACTCTAAATATAACTCTGCATTCAAGCAGGAATTTCAAGTTTCTCCCCATAAACAACATATGCTAAAACAAAGTACTGCCTTCTCATCAGACCTCTAAAGTAAATCCTAAGTCTCTGGTCATTTCCCATTTCCATTCATAACAGTTCATTACTTCCATCTCCCCATTAACGCACATACTCTTTGAAGCTTTTGCCAGAAAAAAACTTCAGAGAATTGCTAAAAAAAAAAAAATCGTAATCCTGAATGTGTTTAAACCCCAGAGCTTCTCCAAATCTAATGAATAAACATTTGTAAAAATCAAAATTTGAAGATAGCTTCTACTGTACTTTAAGAACAACTGTATCTAAGTATATGAAACAAAAACGTAAACCGCATACTGTATTTAATATAAAGGGGGTTGAATCATTCCTGGGAAAGTGAAGAAGCTGTATTAAAAAGAGAAATTAGAGACTTTACCACGGACAAGAGAGACACCAAATGCTAAATGATACTTAGTCCATACTTTTAAAAGGAATAAAAAACCAAAACCAAACCACAAACTCTAAGTTTATGAACCTGGCTATCATGTGAGACATTGCCATCCTGACTGCTACGCACCACGCGCCCTATCATGATTTATTACAGAAGAGGAAGCAAACTAAGGCACGGAACTTGACAGCCTATTCCTAGCCTTAAAATCTGGAAAGAATTCCGTATCTGAAATGGAATTAAGGTGAGGGGGTTTGGTGTTTATTTTTTTTTTGTGGGGTGGGTTTTTGTCACCTTTTTTTTCTTTAAATATACCCTTAACTTTAAATACAATTTAAGGAGTCAAAGAAAGATTGTAATCACAATGTAGCACATTCTGATCAGATCCTTATCTACATTCAGAAGTAAAATAACAAAAAAGTATCAGAATTTACTCAAGATAAAAGTAGAATTCACAAATCGGTTTGGAGCATATATTGCAGAGTGCTTGCTGCTTACTGTAACTCTTTCATAACCTTGTGACTGAAATCAAAACAAAATAGAGGATAATAAATTATAGCAAATTTAAGAATCCATTTTTATGCCACTAATAACTTTGAAATTATATTTTCACCATTTCACAATTCTATTATCAAATACCAGCAGTTGTATCAAAAATAAGAGTACAGAGATCTAAACCATAATACATGGTACCTGATCGGCATGTGAGCAGAGCCACACTGTAAAATCTATTTGGAAACAGAAGTTAATACTTAAAGTTTAATGAAAAGGTGACACAAACTTAAAAATAACCATTCCTTACAGTTCATCTCGTTGCCTTTGTGACAGCACCATTGTGGCTGGTCAGGTTAACGTGATTCAGCAGTGGCTGCCTCCTCAAGATCTCAAGTCTTAGGAACCCTGGATCCACAATTCAGTCTGCCACTGAGTGGCTTAAATCAAAAATATTTTTCCAGACGTGAAATCCAATAGGAAATCCGGAGGCATTCAACACAGAAGAGTCAATCCATCTAGAAGGTAGAGAAAGAGACACCATTAATTTCCTTTAAATAAGCATTCAGTCACTCTGGACTAACATGAAGATTCCTGCACTCAGATTGCAACACCACTCTGGACAGAACAAACTGACTAAAATTGTAAATGCAATTTTATTTTGCTAGTCTGGATTATGCCCTTATAGCACATCTCCAACCTGGACTGAGTAGCCTGGAGAGACTTGTACACTTTCTTTACTCCTCGTCTTCCCACCGTCACTCCTCCAAGAAGCAGGGAGCTGAAGGAGACATCTCCAGTCACAGCCCAGTTCTAGTTTGTAGGCAACTCCACCATACTTTCTTGTAATGAAGAGAACTTGGGCCTACCGTAAGCACCCTACTTTTTGCACTCACTACTCCTATCAAAAAGCTACCCCCCCAAATCCTCTACCCTTATGCTAGATTTTTTTATCTTCTGTAGATTTATCTCTTCATCAAACTAAACCCAGCAAGGTTCATTCAGTTAATTTTGAGCTCACCCTAGAGATGAGCTAACACTCTGCTATACCTTTCAAGCTTTGGGGGAGAGTTTAAGGAAAGAAGAGAACATTCCAGAAAGGGACTATGGAAGATGCTACGGCACACTTCAGGCCATGACCGCTGGCATCAAGGCACACTCAGTTTGTCACTGTAGCTCAGTCATGGCATCATACTAGGCTTTACCCAAAAAAACACTCCAGGATTTACGCAAACAGCCCCTTTAAAGACTACAGCTATAATTCAGCACATGAACTTTACAGGTAGATTATTAAACAACTATATTAGACAAATTACTTTTCCTAGTCTAGTAACACTAGCTGAAGAAGTTCCAAAGAACCACATTCTAAAAGACAACACTTGCCTTCTTTTCAGTCGTGTGTTAACACGGTTTGCCTACAGCTAATCTTTTGTCTCACCCATGTTTGGAGTACAGCAAGTTTTTAAACAGATCCTCAATCTTATCAGAGTAGCACAATTACCATGGTGCAGAGTTGCCACAAGCCAGTTACTTCAGCTGGGTTCAGACAGCGACTCGATCACTACACATCTGACAACACAAGCTCATTCAGAATGTAGGCAAAATCTGATGCATTCAAGATAGTGTTCAAGTCAGTCAGAATTGTGCCTTTCACAAATTACTTATTTTCCACACACACACACTATTTAATATCTTCTTATGCAGTAACGTGAACTTCAGTATTCTTAGCGTACAATCTACTTCAACTGGACAGTTTTAATCTTAGTCAAGATGACATCACCAAAATCACTTTAGCAGCACTGCCTTTTGATTTCTGCACTGCAGGTACTCTTTGGTAAGCAACGTGATTATGAAAAGTGCTGAAGTTAGCATTTCTTGCATACGTGACAAGAGTCTGTATATAACACATGATTTACTCAAGCTGTTAAGCAAGTTTGACCAACTGGCTTTTAGCAAGGAGCTAAACTGAACACGACAATACCCGAAGACTGAGGAAATAGTAGCTGGGTTTGTAAACTTTCTACCAACCACTTCAGGAAACACGTGTTCCCGCTGACTCTCCCCTACTGTTTCTCTGCTAGACATACAGGTACGCAAGGTTCACTCTAAAAGTTGGATAACAATTTTGGTAAGGAGCTTCTTTTAAACCAAAGCCTTTCTTATAAGAAAAAAATAAAGAAAATACTAAGCTCGTATCATTAATGTCTACTTATCCATCACAGGGGATCAGGAGCTTGTTTCTAAACCTATCTAGGCTCTGCTGTCTGCTTCAAAATAAGCTTAAGCTGCAAGTTGCTTGTATTTCACTCTGCTGGTGGATTTTCCACGTCAAATGCTGTACACCATAATACTGCTCTGCAAGCTGTTTAGGACAGGAGCACTCTAAACAGGCAAGACAACATTTAATTAGTCTGACCTCTTCCCTAATAGCTATTTCAGAAACAATTCCATTGAAAACTGATAGTGCGGGCTGCACCCTTTCAGAGAACAGAAGCAAACATTTCACTTACTCTTGTCGCATACCTCGCTTTCTGACAGGTAAAGAGACGACTGGCTTTCAATAGATGCCTCTTGTTCACTACACAGTAGGAGTATCACATACAAATTAATGGAGATTTAGTTAATATAAAAAGAATAATCTATTGAAATGATCAGAAGAAGTGCCCTCTAGAGGGCAATGCTGCTATAAATTTAAGTACTGAAAAATAGAGGCTTATAATGGCTGAATCTCTGCAGTTCAGTATGAACATAGCAACGCTTTCAGTAGCAATAAACATTGTGGAGAAGAACAAAATAAGGCACTTCTTTATACACAGAAGCACTGTTTGAAGCACTGAATAGCACAACACAATGCGATAAACTTCCAAAATCTGCTTGCAGTACTACCATGGTAAAAAACACGGTATTAAAACCAGAAGGTGGCTTTTGTATTATGAACTACCACTAAGCAGTGAATGCCTTGTAAATCCAGCATCGGTGCAATAACTCCAGTAAAAATCATACTCCAGTATTTTGTCAATTTTGTGACTGCGTCTAGGAGATGCAACTATAGCACTGGCCTAAAAATAACAGCAAGCGCGTTTGTAAGGTGATCCTTGACATGTCATCTAGTTAGAAAGGCATTTTTCCCTCCCTCAAATGTAAAGTAACGCCAAACTTCTCCTCCTGTATCCCCAACACTTAGCAACACCTGGCCTGCTCCATCGCTCTAACTCTGAACTGTTATTCAGAAACAGATCTTAGTACTAAATAAATTTCAAGAGCTACAGGGCAAAGCAGCTGTTTCTGCTATTAGCAAATTACAGCTGATCCACAATAAGTTACCAATCAACTGATCTACAGTATCTTGCTTCTCTGAAAAGTGTCTGTTCCAAGCACCCTTCTCAGTATTCCTGACTTTTTAACTAGAAAGGCACCTGAATATAAGGCAAAGTATTTATAGGGCAACTTCCTTCATATACGTCCTTTAACAAAAGACAAAACAAAAAGAATGAAAACAAACAGAAAAAACCCAAAACCCCACAAACAAACAAAAACTCCACCCAAGCAAAAATGCCCAAAAACAAAAAGCCAAGAGGACCCAACTTTAATTATACACCTGTGCCACTTTTAGAAACAACAGAGAACGGATGAATACTGTCCATGTGCATTGCCTCTTCTTTAGCTGGAGAAGGCTTTGTGACACATAAAACTCAGTGGAGCAAGACTAACCAGTCCTCCTCCACGGCCTATCAAGGTTTGTAGTCACCGCTGCATTACACACACACCTGCAAACCGCCTCAGTAATGAGAGGAAGCAAGCGTTCAAAGAGAACCCTTGGGAAAAAAACAAAACCAAACCCAATACCTGTTTATTACATCTTGCCTGAAATCGGTCATTTCTAATATCAGCAGCTTACGGTGAATAAGGTGGTGTCAAGACAGAGCTAGATCTTTTTTGAAAGGAAAAATGTCTTCGTGTGAAAATTTTAAGTTGTTCTGTGTCAAGTACAGAAAAAAAAAAAAGACTGAACCTAAATAGAGCCATCCATGGAGCAACAGCCACTAATTAAATGTAAACCAGGATGTGCCTTTTATTAATAGCCCCACTTACACTGCAGAAAGTTTACGTTTCTAACTTAAGACCTATTTGATTCCATATCAATAGCCTGCACGTACAGAAGCACTGAGCAGCAAACCTCTGCACGTGTACAAATCTCGCAACAAAAGTGGGCTACAAGTGTTTTCAGCAAGATCAGCTGTCTTTATAAGCATTTTAAAACTGGGAGCTAGACCTGGCCGAACGCGTAACACTGGAACAGGCATGACACATCAAATGTTTGCCTCTGACTCCTCCTGGCAGTACAGTATCTGCTCAGTTTTCTACAGCGTGCAAGTACCTGGTGGGAGAACCAGACATCCCCCACCGCAGTTTAGGTAGGCTACTCCTTTATGAAACAACACAAACCATTTGAAAACTGTATGTAACGTTCTCCTCAGCTCCATTAACAGTGGCATATCCTCAACAGACAACTCCATCTCATCTCAACTGCTAACTTCTCTACTTAGCTAAAGATTAGCTTTTATATTTGAGGCTGGAAGAAACGTCTGAGCAGTAAGGATAAAAGATCTAATTCAATCCTTAAGTGCTGTAGGACTGGAGCGGCATACTAAAGCATTATCTTTTAAAAATAAATAAAAAGACAGCCAAGAATCATCACAAGCCAGAATTTTTTCCCCTACAAAAGCTTCTAAAGCATACAGAACTATTGAGAAACACCAACAAATTGGGCAGAAAAACCTGAAAAGCAGGTTCCCTTGTAAGGGAAGGTGGAAACAGCACAGTATGGGTTCTTCTGACTTTCTCATTTTAATTAAAAAATAAATAAATAAATAAATAAAGGAAGACCCTCTGTTTCCTCCTATCTAAGAGTTGCCTCCCACCTTCCTAAACTGGGATTCAGAGATTCCTTAGCTTCACCACATACAGCCTTGTGCTGGAGCCAGCTGCGCTCGCCACAAAACTCACCCACACTGCAACGAGGACACATTTATTCCTATTGAAATCGCTTTGAGGCTCAGCGATTGTGCCTGACATGCACTTAAAGATGGTCCCACCCTGATGGTGACTAAATACATACCTTTCACAACTGGTGAGTGCCAAGGCACCCAGCTGAGTCTAACCTCACGCTTGAAGTGGACATCACAGATCTGATATTGTGTCGGAACCACCCTCCTCCTGAGGGTGACTAAGACATCCGAACAATTCAAAAGACAGTTTCTTCTTCCTGACTTTAAACAGTAGGTGCTTATACCGACGTCTATCAGTATGGTTCAAGTGTTTCCTAGATTACTGGAAAACTTCACAACAACTTAACGAGAGGCCTGCTAACCATTCATAAGATGCACAAATAGAAAAATGAAAGGCTCAGCTATATTTGCTAGCTCTTTGAGACAGCTATAGTAGTAGGTATATAGTATACAGTAGGTATTCAAAGCACAACAGCTAAACAGATACAGTCAAAGCAATGAGGTAGGAAAAAAAAACCCACTCTTGGGCAAGAGATAGCCAGGATTCCTCTCAGTTCATGATACGTCACGCCAATAAATGCTAAGCCTTGGCTCGTAGGTATTTCTGTGATGGTGTTCATACTTGCTTCAGGAGACATTCAAATATTGTAAGTATTCTCCAAATATAATTGAGAAACAGATTATGGAATCAAATGAACCCTTCAGCATCTTAGTCTCAACCTGCCAAAAATACCTGTTCATTTATCTAAACTAGCATCAAGCAAGAGCAAAGTTACTGGAATTAAAAGTCCTGAAAGTGCTCATTCTGTACACATAAAAATAATCACATTTAGTCTGTAAATTCCTACAGAGTTCATTACATTTTTGCTTCTCAGAGTACACTGGATGCTAAACAGTACTAAAATTTGGTTTGAATACACATCTCTGATAAAGATACTGTGCCCTGAATTTGACATTTAGCATTTATCTATTTCAAGCTGATCATCTACTTTGCAAAGCTACAATGAGACTAAACAGAAGCTCTCAAACACACCTGAAGACAGAAGTTATTAAAATCAAAACCAGCCTACTTTCTTAGTTTTAACTACTAAAACAGTTTCTGGACTTAATCCTTGACTTACTGATTACTGCTGCTAATTACTGCATAGATACCCATAGATACCACAGCTCATCCAAATAGTTTAGAGCAGGATGAAAGTTTTGTTATTTTTTCTGTTTCACCTACTTCTGCTTTACTACTGTTATGACTTTGTTTAGCAATTGTAATAATTCACTGCTACAGCTTTAATCGGAAGGTTTTATCTGTATGTGGCAGGCTACCCTTCAACTCTTTCTAAGTAACACATATAGCGTACCTTGACAAAATTGAAGCCATAAATACAGAGGTCAAAGAAACCATTAGCTACTAGTTATTAACTCATGATATAAATTATACCTTCAATAAGATGCTACATCGGTCCCTGCAAGGTATTAGTTCAGTCAGGGATTTAGCATCCCAGAAAGAATGAGGGCTTTTGTCCTTTAAACTGCCTTATGGGAATCACGCCGTAGGAAGGAGCTGCACTTGGTGCTTACCAGCTGCCAGCACGCAACCGCAAGCTTAATAATTTCTCCACTAATGTTGCCATCCACAGGGTGTTTCACATTAAGTTCTTATGAAGCCCTTCCAAATCCAAGCATTTTCGTAAATGTATCCTGAGATACCAAACTGTGCCACTGCAACCAACCTCAACTTCCTCAGTATTTTATCAACAAGATCAGTTCAAGGTTCTCCATTATCTTTCCTTTACTCCTCTCGAGTGTGTCAAAAATACCGCTTATGGATCAACACCATAAACAAATGACCAAAATGACTCAGCTGACTAACAATACCCATTTCTGCTCTTCAGAAAAAGTTATAGTAAAAATCACTCCCAATTGAGATATGATCCATCTAAATTGCAGTTCGCAAGTTAAATGATTACATAGTTTATTAGAAACAACATATACCCCAGTAAACAAAATACATAAATGGGAAATAACGTTTGTCAAACTCATCTTTCATTCTGGACGTCCGCTTGCTTTGCTAGACTCAGTTGCGCGTGCCTCTAGCACGAGCAAGACCCAATCTAACATGCATGCGTTGGGATCAGTGCTTTCCTTTCACTGTGAGTGACTATGCTACACGCAAAACCATCTGTATCAATGCCTTGTTGACTGACAGTGCTCTGCTACCATAGCAATAAGGTTTAAGAAAATCTACACAAATATCTAGTAGTAACATGCAGACAGAGAGCAGAAAACTATTCCAAGTTCATGTTGAACCAGCATTCCTTGCAGACATTTGTAGGTTCTAACCACATTTTTAAAGTCACCTCAATAAAGCTGCAAAGAGTAACGTAGAAAAAGATGTATTTCATTAGAAGGCCTTTGAAAGTTTCAGAAGTGCAATTTTACAGGCTTCTTTCACGGCCTAAATTACTTGGATTACTTAAGCCAGGGCTCCCGTCATCAAGAAAATCCTCACCAGCACTATGATGAAAGACGGTCTCACCCACTGGAACTCCAGGCTCAAAATCTTTATCATTCCAGTAACTTAAGTCCTCAAGCCTACAGAAACATTTGCTTACTAGCTTCTACAAAAAAGTCAATCAGCCTTAATACGTTCTTAAGTACTTTTCCTATCTCCCGTAATTCCAACAAGCACATTCATCCCTCCTATATCTTATATCTTCTCTCTTAATTTTTGACTTTTTATGAGTTAAACCAAGAAAATCAGTTTCTACGTCATTCCCTGGTTCCCAACATCAGCAATAGCAGCAAACAGTTAAATATATCAGCACTACCCCAAGTTCACCCTGCTGCTGTCTAGCTGCTGTCTAGCGACCTAACAACCTCTGCTGACCAACCTGTTATTGCAGATCTTGGCACACATGCTCATAGCTCCTCCAGGAACTTAAAAATAAGTAAATTAAATTTCTGCAGTTTTAATGACCGTTGCTTAGGCTCCATAAACAGTCTTCCCCATAAAAACACAAGCTACATACACTAAACACGTAAATGTAGCTCGTTGTATCTGAAATTGGAAGAGATAGATGGCATAAATTACAGAGGAAATGTATTAGCAGACACAGAACAGACCAACACCTTTCAACTCTGAAACTTATCAAAGAGCTGTGCATGGCTGTGCTTTAAGAACAGTAAATTTGGGGTTTTTTTCTTCAGAATCCTAATATCCTAATATACTTATAAAAAAATGGTTTTGTAGTTGAGTTTTATTATGACAAAATCGTGTATATAACAACATTCTACAAGAACGTTTCGTTCAAGGAGACAAAATCTGAGATCACGTTCTCAGATCGGCAGGTTAGGCACACCTGATACGAAGTACTCGGGTGTTAAAAAGGCAGATAAGCCGTTATGAACATAAGGGACACACAATTGGGTTCACATTATGGAATCAATTACAGAGGTTTAGATCGCTCACATTTAGCTTCAAATTTACATCTTAATTTGCAATCATTTAGAATTCCAACAACCTACGTAAAACTCAAAATAGTCTTGAGTGTCCAGCTACATGCTACCAACTTTCAAGCGGTTTCTCTACCGCATTCTGCTGTTCTTAAAAGATGTTTTACCTGGAAGGAAACTCCTTATGTTTTCTTCCGAGTTTGTTAATGTAGCTGAAATCCTAGTTCGGCTAGCTTCCTCTCTTCAGGTAATTTTTCAACCCCAGTGAAAGGCAAGCCACTTACGCAGTGGTAGCAGAGACCAGAGCCACCAAAGGACTAACTGAATTGATAAAACCGGAATTAAGTTCCACCAGTCTTTAAAGCTGAGACAAACCATTTATGCACTAATAAGGTAGAAACTCTTGTTGCATTGTCACTTGCTACATGGCTGCCATATTAGATCCTTACAAA
The DNA here is from genome assembly GCF_965183815.1 of Platalea leucorodia. Classification (NCBI taxonomy): domain Eukaryota; kingdom Metazoa; phylum Chordata; class Aves; order Pelecaniformes; family Threskiornithidae; genus Platalea; species Platalea leucorodia. The sequence continues at coordinate 11,670,345 of NC_138838.1, read as the reverse complement.
GTTTTTCAACAGTGTATCTTGTTTCATAACATATTAACAAGAGGACTTAACAAAGTGGTTATTTGTGAGTATTTGCAGGCAATTAGAGCTATGGTCCTTTATGTGAGAACTAGATTAAACCAATTGTTCTCTCATACCTCTAGATTATACAGCTAAATTCTAGCGATTATATAAGCAGGTATATAACAACATTTCCTTTCAATCTAGACTAATTTTTAATGGTCTGATTTTGTTTTAAACTCAGTAAGCAAAAAGCTGCTTTATCAAACTCAAGCCACAGAATAGGACAACTCTTCCCACAAGTGTACTGTACAGATTCCATAGAAGCTGCCATTTAAATAAGAATCTAATTAAAAGTGAAGTAATATCCATATTTCTTGGGCATAACTACTATGACCTGAAAAGGTTTCTTAGAAATCTGTCTCCATCTGTTGATGGGAAAGAAAAACGCTAACAAGTAAAATAAAACATCCAGTTCCTTCCCCCCCCCCTTCATCTCACCCCCAGCTGCAGCAGAAAAGCCCAAATACAGTATAATCACAGGAGAACAGCCACGCAGTTCTTGCAGTGTGGCAAACACACCTTATCCTAGAAAAGGTTAGAATTCATCACCTGCTAAGCCGGCAGGGATGAGTCAAAGAATACAAGGGAGCTACTCATTTATGAGCTGGGCTAATCTTTTTTCCACTTTTCGGCCTACATCAGTAAAGCCAGCTGAAGGATTATGAAAAAGTGAGCTCCACCAACGATCTTATTTTGGAAAAACAAAACAAAAAGCAAATCTGATCTGAATTACAACTCTGAGCCTTATTTTTAATTCACATGTTTAGTAAGCCTTTTATTCTACAATTAAGTGAAGTCTTAAAATGCCCATAGGTCTTAAACACAAATGCTTTGCCAAGTATATCAATATAGTGTTACACATAATATAGCATTTGTGCAGTGTTTGTTCACATTTTGCAATGGTACAAAAAATATTTTCCATTTCAGTTCAGTTAAAGGTTTATCAAAGCAAATCTATTTTTAATACAAAAAATTGAAAAAGTCCTATGCCTGTTTTCTTATCCATTTCACCTACTTTTACAGGTTAATTGAATTGACTTTGCTGAAAACCTGATACTGTAGTTTACTTCTGAAAATAATTCAACAATAAATCCATGGGGAACTAGAAAGTAATCTATAGCAGATCAGATGTAGTGCCTATGTTCCAAAGACTTGGAATGCAGATTGTAATTACATCTAAAAAATAAAGCTAAGAAATGTCATCAAGAGGCTATAAACCAGGAGCAAGTTAACTACTCTATACCGCATGTTCCCTAAATAAATGCATTTCTATCCTCATTAGAGATGTGCATTTTGAAATAAACTTGTATGTCCATCTACTTTTCTGCATTATTTCAAATTATAGTCAATACTTAACAGATGACAGGCAGTCACTACCTACCTGTAGGACTGTAAAACAACAAAAGACATTTTTGGTCTTGTTACCTTCCCAGGCATGAACACTATGTGGCTTTTGGTTACATTTGGACCAAATTTGCTAGGAAAATTTTTTGGGGAAAGAAGTCTTTAAATTAATTCAATCTTGACATTTATCCTCCCTCTATCACTTCAGTTTTGCCATTCTGGTACAAGCATGATACAGTTAACTCTCAGGAGAAGAGCACATAGTCACGACATACAGTTAACTCTCAAGCACATAGTCACGACATACCATCTTAGTGCCTTGAAACTTCTTCCAGGCCAGAGCTCAAGTTTGTAGTCTATGTGTAGACTTTGGAAGAAAATAAGTGAAAATATCCTGAAAACAGCCTGCCTGTTCCATTCTGTGTGAAAACGCAGGTAAATTTAACTACCAATAAATGAAAAACTGGGGGGAAAAAAAAGCAGGCTGCAGTAGAAAAGAAACCTTTAAAATGTGTGAAAAAGTTCTGGACATAGAACTCTCCATGTTGTTGTTTAGTATGTTGCGACAGTGATATGATAGCAAGGAATTATTTCAGAAAATTAGTTTTAAATTCATATTAACCCCCACTGGGTTTTCACTGAACTTCACTGGAAACCTGAATGACTTTCTGGTCAGACAGGGGTTAGTGAAATGGGGGCGGCGGGTGTGAAGAAGAGGACAGAGGGAGAAGGGAGGAGGAGGGTTAGTGTTACAGTGGGCTAAACTACTACAAGCTGCTACTCTAAACTTGTTCAGAGAAATGCGCAATGCACATGATGGTTTATCTGGATGACTTCAGCAAAAGACATTTTTCAAAATCCTTTTTGCTAGCTCAAACAATACATAAACATTTTGTAATAGCAATTCTAGAACATTGCATTTAAGGTACTTTCTCTTAGCCACCAAGAGAAGAGTGCATGTATTCAGAATAGTTTCTCACGGTTGGTCAGCAGTCATGCACTGGATCTGAACTTTGTTCTTTTCAGTTCTTCCCCCCATCCTTTTCGAGCTTGAATAATTAAGTAGTACACTTACAACTGTAAAGGAGGTCACAGGACTACATCCAAATGTAAATACTTCAATTATTAAGCTGCCTGTTATATTGGAAACGTGATGTTAACAAAAGTGATTGTGAATTGATTAAATTTATATATGAAAAACATTTGGAAGGAAACTTGAAGGAACACCTATGTTAAAGCTTTAGAAACAGGAGAAGGTCAAAACCACAAAGAAATCCAAACAAAAATTCAGACGGAACTTCCACTCTTCAAATCATGACAACACTCCTTTAGTCCTTTAGCCATTTTCAAAGCTTGTTGACCAAAAATGGCTTCACTTGACAAGAGGGGAAAAAAAAAAAAACAAAAAAACCGAACATCATAATTGTGATACATACATCTTATCCTGTTACAGGGAACAGAGTCTAATCTTTCATGATACCGGTACCAAAAGTAATGAAATCAGGGTTCTTGTACAAGGTGTCTCATCTTTCTTATGACCCATCTTGCCCTACTACACTACTGCCTCTAAAGCAGATGTGAAGTTGTGGGAACCAGTCCCTGCGAAATACCTGCCTTCCTCCTCCCAACTTTACCAGCATCCCTTCTTCCCATCTATTCGCACACGCAGTAACTCTCCCGCTGCAGACAGCAACTGCTCTCCCTGGAGGAAGGTCCCTTATCTAAGCCAAAAGAGGGCAGAAGAAAAACACAGAACTATTTCTTGCACTGCTGAAGTGGAAAACCCCTTCCCATGGGGAAGCAATGTCAGGTAGTACAAAACAGGGCCAAGAAAGACCAGACACTAGGCAGCAGACCAGCATATTCACAACCATCTCAGTTCTCATTTTGTTGATGTATAAATTTGTGATTTTTCATATGCTGCGGTACTGGAAATTATCTATCATTGGTACCTACCCCAGCCTTATTAGTGTGACAAAACCGTGAAAAAGACAAATTCCAAGTTTGTTGGAGTAGTGTTAGCTATTCACAAGATTTTATTACAAAAATGGCATGCACGATGTTAGAGCTTTAACCCCATCCTCACTGTCTGCTGCGGATGAATACTAGGGTCGGAGCTCCTCTGTTAAGCTTCCCCTAATCTAGTTTGTGCTTGCTGCCTACAAATCCAGCTGAGTGAGAACCAAAAACTTCTACCATTACTGATTTAATAGACACCATCTGTTTCAAAATACATATACACACTCACATTAATGACATCATCCTCTTAATAGATTGTAAAGACACTAGCATTTAAATAAACCAAATTGTTTATCCTATCTTTTTCTTCAGGTGAATCAAGCACAAGACAAACTGCCAACACTGTTTCTTTATGGAAGAAACAGTCATTTATCTACAGGTAAACAGGCTAGATGTTTCTAACTGCTTTTCCTCTAGTCTTAAAGAAGGATAAACTTAACACCTTTGCTTTAGCATTAAGCTACCTCCGTGCAGAAAAACAAGGCAGAGGCAATCTGCAGGAGCAGGGGGGAAAAGAGCCTTCTCTAATCAAACCAAAAGAACTTAGGATTTGTGGAGCACAATAGGAACAATTAACACTGATACAAGAGGGAACGTATGCAGGCTCAATCATGAAGGCCACTGTGCTATCTCAGATGTAAACTAGTACGGCATCATGCCATAAAACCTGTTACCTTTAGCCCTGCCTCACAGGAGGTATGCCAGCTGACTCACCAGCAAGCAGCGGAGGACAAGAGGTGCTTCAGAAAAGCCTATCTACGAACTCACTCAACAGGGACCTATTTAACAACAGATCCGAGAAAATTACAGGACAGACATTTGCTGCAGCACCACCTATAAACCTCAACCACGATGGATTGTCCCGTAACTGGAAATACCTTTTCCAGACTCCAGCAACTAGTTACTGGTTAAAAATATCAGGTAAGCCTTCCAGAATCAACGGAATCACAACCACAAAGATGCATTTATTACATTCATTTAGTCACGATCCTTATGCAAAAGTCCATAAGCAGCCAAGTCAAACTGCTGGGCTCTCTCAGAAGCAGCACCAATAAGGAGCAAAAGGCAAAAGTACATCTAACTGCATTAACTAACAAGCACTTTGCATTCATAATGTTGATTTTTTTTATAGTTACACATGCACCAGTGCACTTGATACTGCTTAGTATGACAATGCTGTGCACACATGATGTGCTTTGAAGGACGGTATGTTTATAGTACTGATGAAATGGATCACCGCGTACACTTCCTTTGTAAGTAACATTTTTCTTTGAAATTTCCTTAACAGTACATGCCAGCATGAAGAGCTATGATAGGTAGCTTCCATGACAGTGAACTAAAAGCAAGACAGCCTAACTCACACCTATCTAATCCCCTAAAGAAAAAGCATGAGGTTAAAAAAAAAAAAAAAAAGAAAAAAGAAAAAAATGAGCTTTTAAACATGCTGAATGAGACAAGCATCACCTCATTCAAGTCCTGCCTCAATGAGTATTAAGAAGAAAAGGCCCTTCTTTAAACAACTAAGATAAGATGCAAGTTAGATATACGCGTTTGTTGGGGCTAACCTGCAGTACCTAGCAAGTTCACCAGGTTAAAACTAGAACTAAATTATTGATCAGATAAAAAACATGGTTCTTTCAGATGTTTCGAATATGTAATATTCATCAGTAGGTCTCAAAACATGGTAGGAATGAGGAAAAGCATTATTCTAAAATAACTGTAATACAAGAAAAGCAGATATTTAACCCAACCTAAGCTAAGGGCACCACAATGAAGCTGACATAATAAAGCTCCAGCTCAAATCACACCCCTGCTTCTTCGGTAACGGCACAGGCCTTCCATGCAGAAGATGAACACGTGAGCACTCCTGCTATCTTGGACAGCATTTATAGTAAGAATTCTGAAGAAATAACTTGAGGTACTTGAAAACTAGTTTTCAACATGTTCAGGATTATGTCTTAGTGTAAATGCCTATTTTTAAACACTTAAATTGAGGTGTAACCTACTCTGTCAGGCAGATCAAAAGACAAAGCAACATCACCCATTAATAAACACCTATGCTCACAACACCCAAAAGCCACATTAGGAGGCCCATTCCCCTTGTGTCAGTAATAAAGTAGTTCCTGAGAAAGCCATTCAACCCAGGCAAGGCTTAATCAACTGAATACATTTTCAGGTTGTTCTGCCAATGATATTTAAGCTCTTATAAAAAGGAGAAAGAGGAGACCAGTTGTAACTTCATTAACAGATCCGCACGTATAGACAGTACATAAAACTTACTACTTCTCTACAGTAAGCCTCACAGAAGAAACCCAGAACCATTTTGATTAACACACATGGCTCTGATACTTGAGTAATATCTTCAATTGCTATCAGAAATTACATGTTATAGGCTGGAAACTCCTCCACACCCTATACGAAATCTGAAATTATTATTTATTAATAACAATTACTGATTTTTATTGCCCTCTTGATTTCCTAAATTTAGGGCTACGCAGTTCTTATTTTCAGGCTGACAAGTATGTCAGTGCTCACTCCACGGACATTTCAGCAGCCCTCCCACAGTCTTCACCTTTAGTTTAGAAAACAGGCCTGAAGTTCACAAAAGTAGGGGAAAGCTGACCAAAACAAAACTGTTCAAAAGCTGCTCTCCTTCCTACTACGGTAAGTCCAACCGCTCTAGTTCATGAATACCAGAAGCAGCTACAGAGGGTTGTAAATCAACTTTGTAACAAACGTACAGGGTATATTTCTGAGCTAGAGAGAGGCAGGGGTTTTCCAGCTATTGTTTGCCCAGAGCATTTTACAAGAGGGTACAAACACATTATAATTAGCACTGATGGAAATTGGTTACAGAGTTCTTGGAGAAAGACAAGGTTGGGGCGTTGGGCAAGACAGTCAACAGATGTTAATTCAATAGCTGTCCCATCGATAGCAAGCTGGATAGACAAAAAAGTTGAGAGCAGACAAAGAATACGAACTGAGCACTCAAGGCTGGGTGGAGCATAGGAAACAGTAGAGGCAGAAGAGTCAGCAATACACACAAGACAGACCTTGCATACAGTCATAAAGGTAAGTATTAATGCCTTTTTCTTTTGTAGAACAGAAATTAACAAGTTACTCCTGCACAGAAGGTAACTGCCATCATTTCAAGGACAAAAACCAACCAAAGTTATAAAGAGGCAAGTGTTTCATTGGATTCGTCGTTGCTCTTAGCCTGGATTCATTTTTAGACACAGGCATTTAGTGAACACATCCATTGAATCCTGCAACATCTACTCTAAGTGAATGAACTACATCTTCTAAAAAAGCCGCTACCCTTTAATTTAATTTTGCGCTAATTAAAACCAAACGCGGTTTCATCTGTGGCCATCTACCATCAAAAACCAGACTCCAGAACTGAGACAGACCCAAGAAAAAGCAAAACCTCAGCCCGCTTCGGAATCATTCATGTTCAGTGTTGTACTTGCTCTGATCAACACCAAATTCAGGTGGGAATGCCATGAGCCACATCTGGAACGGGAGAGCACTTCTACAAGCAGCCCTTCCTAGGTGCTTCATCTGATCCCTATTGTACTCCCCAAATCCTTTGTTCTAACGCCTTTCCGACACAACTTTAAGCAGCAGTATTACCCCCACGACGCAGCAGTACCCGAGTGGCACAGTAACGCTCTTACAGAGCCATATTGTTCAAAAGGGCTTCCAAAATCTTGAGATGTTATTTTATATGAACATGGCACATGAAGAAGGGTAATGCAATTAAGTCTGTATACTAATAGGAGTTACTCTACTGTGGGCACCAGAGAAAGCAGGGATTGCCTTTTCTTGCGTGTCCACCCATAACCCACTCTAACCAAGAAGTTATATGAACAAATAATAGCACTAAGCAACAATACAGGGGGTTCTCTACATTTGAGAGAATCTCGTCTGTAAAATACCCACACAAAAATTACAAGAATTATCTAAAGTGTAAATAAAATAAATTCAACAAGTGAATATCTAAGTCGATACATTGAAATGGTTATCAGACAAAAAAATTCTGGCTTTGCAACAGTGACTGGTCACTTCTCACTGTCAGACAAATCAAGATCCACCCTGCAGAAAAATAAGCCTCAAAACAGAATGTGAGATTTGTTTCATTTCAGAAGGTTCCTGCACCATTAGATTCTTCCCTAAAGAAGAGACTTCATTGTTACGGCAATTAGTATTCCTCCACCCCAGCAAAACGCAAGCAAAGGGGGAAAAAAAAAAAAAAGCTATGAAAGGGTAATCTAGCCATTTCGCAGCTTTGCCTCCTTACTCCACCCAGTCTCTTCTCTGCTCAATGGCTGCACACAGCATCCATAAACATGGTAATATCAAAAGAAACACACAAAAATGAGATCCCTGAGAACAAGCTAGAAATTTGCAATAAATCTTTCTGTTTAAAAATATTTTCTTTGTTTAGCTCCCCAACATAATTTTCCTATTTAACAAAATTACTCTAAGGGCAAATAACATTTTGATAGCAGACCCTCCCTCTTCCGAAAACCAGCCAAATGCTGCACAATCATTTACAAAATTATCATCACTGAACATAGGTTCTTTAACCCCCATTTCTAATACTATATAAACAATACTGTCATAGGAATATACACTTAAAAGAATCTCTACGTAAATACATAATTCACCCAGGTCAGTATGGCCAAATATTTATTCACAGTAAAATAGCGTTTATTAAAGATTTTTAATATAGCTGAGATTAACCTTCCACCATCCCCTGGTTAGGTAATTCATTATGAATTGACTTGACCTGCAACAACCAAGCCCTCTGCTGCAGCACTATCAGCAAGGAAATTTTACCAGTGATACTATGGCAAAGAAATGGAAGGTGTCACATTATTATTGGTATTAAAGGTCAGGTTTAATTGCATCCACCTTAACCAACCAACCAACCAAAAAAATCTCACATCCACAGAACTGAGTAAACCCTAAACTTTTTAAGGGAGGCACCACTCCCACCCCCCAACTTCCATCAAAAGCCCTGCCTGCACATAACCTCCTACCGAAACAAAAACTCAAGAATAGCAATAAATAGAGCATTTTAGCAAACTCGATTGCTACTAAAAGGTTTTCAAGCAAAGTCTGTGTGACTGTAGACAACCAGGCAGCGATATGACCCCAAGAAGGAGAGATTAGACCTCCCTCCCCCGTTTTTACTGCAGCTGGTTCTGAAGGTCTGAGCCACCTCCTATCAATGTTTTCCCTGCTACAGCACTGCAGGAAAACGGGGTGGATGTGAAACAAATTCTTAAAATACCTACTCCTTCCCCCCTGTATTATCAATTCTCGTTTTGTTTTCCGTGCTGCGGCCGACTCTGGAGATCTGGGCCATCTCCTGACAAACGCCTGCCTTGCCCTCGGAGAGGACGGGGGAGAGGAGAGGAGGGGGAAACCCTCCAGGAGGACTGCGGGGAAGGGATGCTCGGCATCCTCTCCGGCACACACACACCAGACTCCTCGGCCCAGACTATTTTTTTTTTTTTTAATCATTATTTGCGCCTGGCCCATTGCCTCCTCCCCGGTATCTTGCTAAGTCACCAGAAGAAATGAAGCGGCCTAAGCGGGGGGGGAAGGACACGGAGGCCGGGAGAGCCGGAGCCCACCGCAGGGGCTCCTCTCCCCCTCACCCCACCCCGCTCCCTTGTCTGGCCCACTCCTCCCCCGCGCCCTGTTTTCCTGCTAAGTCACCGGCAGCGAGGACGGCGCTGGAGCCCGGGAAAGAGCCAGCGGAGAGGGGAGGGAACCGCGCCCGGCGGCCCCCACCCCACCCCGCCGCGCCGGGGCGCGGGGACCGTCCCCCGCCTCGCCTCCCTCCCTCCCGCCCCGTCGCCCTGCCTCCCCCGCCTCCTCCCCGGCTCCCTCCTCACCAACGGGCGCGGCCGCCATTTTGAGAGCGAGCTGGAGAGAAGGAGGGAGGGGGCAGGAGAGGGAGCGGAGGGCGGGGAGCCGGAGCGCAGAGGAGGGGGGAGAGAGAGGAGAGGAGCGGAGAGCCGAGCCGGCCGCACGGCCCGCCGGGCCCCGCCGCCGGCCGGGACAGCCTCCCGCGGGGGGCGACGGCGGCCGGGGGAGGGGAAGCAGGCAGGGAGGGAGGGGAGGCGCGGCCCCGGCCTTACCCGAGCCGCCGCTTCGCTCTGCTCTGTGGGGCCGGCGCCGCCCGCCTCTCCCATTCACCGGTGCGGCGGGGCGGGGCGCGGAGGAGGGGGGTCCGGGGGGGGTCCCGGAGGCTCTCGCCGCTCGCACCGCTCCGCTCCGCGGTCTGTCAGTGGCGCCCCGGCCGCCAGGAGGGAGGGAGGGAGCGGCGGGGCCCGCCGCGCCACTGCGCATGTGCGGGGCGGGGGCGGGGACGGCCGCCGGCCGCCATCTTGGGGGGCTGAGGCGCAGGGCGCGTGTCCCGGCCTGCCCCGCGCGCGCCCGCCTCCCGGCCTGCCCCGCGCGCGCCCCGCTGCGGCCTGCGGGCAGGGCCCGGCACCGGCGGCGGGGCCCGGCGCACCGGCCCAGGCCCCGGCCTCCCCCCGGCTCCCCTCGGCCTCCGCTCGGCCTTCCCCTCCAGCACCAGGCGTTGTAGCTCCTCCTAAGCGTCCCTTCCCAGGCGCCCGTGCTCCTCACGCTCCGGCTGCTGTGGCAACCTGCTACCCTGTCACCCCCCACCCCCCCATCACCGTTCATCAGTGCTTTAATTAGTGGTAAAGCTGCCTTAGTGATGTCAAAAAGAAGCTGTAAATATCCGCGAAGAGACTTAATACCACTGGAGGGGCTGGGAAGAGAAAAAAGGCAGAGTAAATATATATTATTTCCATTTATCTGTACAGTGTAGCTTGGTTCTCCAAGCTTCTCTTCTCAGGCTGTCCGCACCACCAGTGCTTGCACGACGTGAAACACGCCATAATCTGCATCGGTGCTGTGCAAAGCGACGGGAGAGAACAGTGAGACGGGGCCCGGTGACGCAGCGTGGCACAGCTCCTCGCTCCGGATAGCCGCGAAGGAGCCGATGCTGGCTTTGTTCTAACCAAACTGGTGCAACTGCCAAGAATAGTCTTAAAGCAGAGTTCTGCTGCTCCTTTCTGTGGGCCGTTGCATCTGGCCTCGCTGCACAGGTACACTGCTATGGCGTGTTCTGGCTTGTGTGGAATCTGCTCCTGAGAAAGCACTATTTTTAGTGAGTAACCTTGTCCCACAGACCTAGAGTTCCCAGGTTTCAAAGAAGCATGCACATCATTTGTGACCGTTACCTCTGCATGTCTGGAGATCCAGGAACTTGGCGTGTCCCTGTATAACTTGCTAGTGCACATTCAGAGTACCAGTATGAAAAAAATCATGCTTTACGCTTGGAATAGAATGTTCCCATAATCTTCTACGAACCCTGCTTAGTTAAATCTCAAAATATCCTTGGTCTAATATATCAGTGTTCCTAGTGGTAAACTGAGGCATAGGCCACTGATAATTTAATCCACGTGCTCACAAGAAGTGACTGACAGAAGAGAGTACAGAGTCCTGGAGAAACGGGCTGCCGCCTCCCTCAATTGCCATTTGACGTAGTCAAGCAGCGGTGTACATCAGAAGCCAAATTCTCCCCTCAGTTTTTGATTTTGCAATCCTTATGCTCATCAATGGTTTGAGTGTCAGTGGCAGCAGTCCTTACCCAGGTGCGTTGCAAAGTATTCTGTTAGGCAAACGCCAGAGATGAGCTGGCAGTGGACCCAAGCAGTATAACTGCTTAATCGCAGTAAATCCAGATGCAGAACAGAAAGAGCCCTGCTGTTACAGGAAACAGTTACATGTGTCACTATCAAAGACCGGTGACCAAAGTCACCTCTAATGTTGGCAGGCGTAACAGCATAATACAACATTTAGCATGGGCCATAAAGTTTTCTGAAATGCTGATTTGAGGAAATAAGTCATTGCACATGTAAAGTTATCCGTATAGCAAAAACTTGAAGAAACTTCAAGGGACACTGAAAATTTCATAATCAAAAGCTGTATGGTTTTATCTGTTTCTATTGTAAGTAGCAACTGAGATTACTAACACCTAAAATTTATGTAATGAATCTCTGTTTATGTACTGAGGGCACTTGACAGGGCTCTCTGTCAGCTTCGCTGTTGTGCTATGGCTTATGGTCAGTCACTTTCTCTTTTGTTTATGTTGTTATTTTATATAGCAGTAGGCAAGAGAGGGCTATTTAAACCCAGAACACAATGCAAAACTGCAAATGCATCCAGGACAAATTTTGGGTATGAACCTGCATTTAAGTTTGTTTTTTTTTTTAATTGACTAGATTACAAGTTTTAGATCCATTTAAGCCTTGAAAATTTCTTACAGTTTACACCCAGAGATGATGATATCACAGACATTCCCAAATACACCGGTGACATTCAAAATGGACTAAAAGTATAGAGTAGTTCAGATTCAATATACTGATTAATATAACTAATGATGAGATAAACAGTTGGATAAGTCAGTAGGCCAAATTTCCAATGAGGAGACAATGCAGTGTGACTCTGATCCTTTTGTTAATGAAAAACAATCAAAACAGAGCAGCATGTGTCAGTATCCTGTACCAACATTTCAAGGAAGTGTTCAGATACTTTCCAAAAAAGGGGATTAGATCTGGCCATACTGTTGGGGTTTTTTTTCCACCCCGTATTTCTAAATTTCTCTGCTGACCACTGGCCATAGCACTTCAGAGGTAACATTCCCGGTTCCCACGTGAGGCACATGTCAGTGGTATTTCATAGACCTGTCAACATGAGAAACACACAGGATCAAAACTGCAAATCGGCGTGATCCTTCGTGCCACTCAGGTATACAGGAAAATAATGTGTCCAAATGAAGATTATTACTCCCCACATTCTAAATCCTAGGGGGTGTTAGCCATTGGTTGATTTTAGCCTCTTAAATTGTTCTCTGGCAATTATACTTCTAATTTTTAAACATGTTAAGTACATTTTCTTATCTCTTAGGAGGCATACAGTCATTGGCTCGTTTGTTTTTTAATGTGCTGATTATAAATGGGCAGGCCTGCAAGCAGCTTAGAGCCTTCCACTCCTGCTGTTAGTAAAGGATATGAGCCCTTTTCACATTCAGGTTAATTACCCATAAGCATGTTCTCAGTTATATCATTGTGCGTGTAGCTCACACCCTGAAATCCAGCGACTTTGAACTGCTGATTGCAAGCCTTTGAGCCCGATGGTTCAGCCATTTTTCCCCCAGCCATACAGTCTACCTGTCTAGTCTGTATCTCACCAGTTTGGCTGTCATGATACTGGGAGACCACGTCAAAAGCCTCGCTGAAGTCAAAGTAAACAACATCCACAGCTCTCCCCTTGTCCGTAGAGCCGGTCATCGCACTGCAGAATATCAGGCTGGTTGGGCGCGTTGAGCACAGTCTGCCCTTGGTCAATCAGTGCTGGCTGCTCCCAGTCATCTTCTTGTTTCTTGTGCCTGAACTTGGCCTTCTGGAGGGTCGGCTCCGTAACCTTCCCAGGAGCCGGGATCAGGCCGGCCAATCTGTAATTCTGTAGAAGTGCCCATTATGTTAACTGCAAGCAGTGAGCAGGACATCTGCAGAAACAGGGACTGAAATTTAGGATAAGACTTTAAAATGGTATGCCAAAATTACCTTTATTTCAGTTTGTTTGCAAAGCAGGCAAAAGTGCTTTGACATTCTCAGAATTCTAATATATCAAGCATTTTGGGGTGCATACTCAAGTGATAATTAGCACCTACCCAAGAAATTAAATCCATTTCAAAGAGATTAATGAATTTTCCCAACGCTTTTATGACACAGATATTTTATTCTCCTTTTACAACTGGCTTTCCTTGTAATATCATTGCTTGATACTGGGATAGAAAAAAAAATCCCAGCTCCCAGCACGGCTGAACTACGAGGAGTCTCAGCGCCCATTTCTCTTGATAGTCTCCTTGATTGCCACAGTGTACCTTGATAGTAGAAAACACATACCCTCCGCTGCCGCGGGGACGTGCAGATCCAAATTGCGTAGCTCCTTCTGATTCCAACTTCAAATTTTTCTTCGGGATATTCCTAAAGTCAATGTTTACAACTTGCACAGCCACGCTTCAGAGTGAGCCAGGCTCCTTCGGTGTATTTTTCCCATGTGGGGTGGCACACACAGCTGTATCTACTACACCGGAGATTACGTATTTCAAAATGTTACATCAAACCTCGCTAAAAGGTTTCTGCTAAGCACTGAAAACCTCATTCATTGATCATTCCTATGCTGCCTATGAATGAAAGTTGTCATTAATATTCTATGTGTCTACATATTTGTGTAGCAAAACATCCGTAGCGACTGTACCACTGCAATCAACTAATTTACATGTTGCAAGTCCATCTCGGTGCCTGACCTACAAAAGCTACAAGCTGTCACAACTACAGAGCTTTGAAAGATAAAAAGTTGTACGAAAATGGCTCCACAGATTTGAACTGAAAGATTGACTCCGTTTTAGGTTGGGAATAAATTCTGGTGACACAAATACTGTCGTAACTAGGTGCCTAAGCACCTAGGAAAATTAACTTCTAGCTGTGTCTTGCTGTTCAATTTAATGAGTCAATGGGCATGTCTACCTGTGTCATTAACCCTGTCCTTGGAGTAAATCACAAGAAGTGAGAATTTTCTCATCTTTTTGTTCACTACTGGATAGTGACTTCTCTGTGGCTCAAGCAGGACTTGCCTCTCAAACGGCAAAATTGTCCACTTTATTGTTTTCATAGAGGGAGGTTCATGCAAAAGTTTCTGCCATTGCATATTTTTTAATTTTAACATCACTTGGGGTTTAACTTAAAGATGTTGAAAAAATTATTAATTTTGCAACCAAAACAGAGAGAAAATACTTATGTGCAGGAAAATGTGTTCCCAATGCAAAACATAGCACAAAAGCGTTCAGATTCCATTTTAATGTATATTCAGATTTTAGAAATCCTACTTCCAGTACTCCTGTGGCCTTCCCTATAAATTATCAACAGAAGGGAGAGGGCAATCTGTAACTCTGTCCCTCTCTACCCGACCTTCTTAATAGCATTAAAAAGAAGAGAAGATAAACCAATCCGGTCTCTAATGTGCTTCAGTATTGAGAACCTTGGCCTTGCGCAAAGTCTTCACCCTTCACAAGAGAATTTTTTACTGAAGTTAACCCCCTTTCAAATTTATTATAAAGAAAGTGAAGTGATGAAATTTTCAGCAAGCCTTCCATTTTTACTACTAGAAGTTCACATGTCTATATCTCAACTTAACTGGTCATCGTGCATAGGTTATAAATTGTTTATGCTACTAACGGTGACGATGTTGTCTTTCTATACCTTGATTCAATAGTCTGTGTTTCTATGGATATTATTTTCACATGGGTCCTTCTTTTAACTCCCGTGTTAGCCCAGCAACTACTTTTCCTAGAGCCAAAGGACGAAAGTCCAGGTACAAGTAGCATTTCATCAGCTTATCAGTTTTGGTTTTACTGGCTGTACCCTGACAGAGGACCTTACATAAACTTTATTGCTCACCTTTGAAGTAGAGCTTTGTCTGACAGCTGTAAGCCTGGCTCACTTGTGAGGTCACAATTTATCTGCTGGCTATTTTGCGTTTTAGTGAGGGTATAATCAGTGTCGGCGGGGCCTCACATTCCACCTCCTCTGTCCCCATACAGTGAGATATTAAAAGTATCCTTTTTTGTGATGCTGTGCCTATAACAACCTTGACAAAGTTTTTAACATAAGCGTACTAATTGCAGGTATTTATTGCCATACAAGAAGATGTTTTCTGTTTCCAAGTTTTTAAAATTTATATGAGAATTACACTTATTCAAAGGATGAATAACTTATTTTTTAAATTTGTATTTAATATTTTCAGCACGTTATTCCTTATGTCTTCAAAATGTTCTTATGAGTTAAAGTGAGGGCCAGGAACATGTACATTCCAATTAAAAGTACAGTAAAGCAATGCAGGGATAATAAAAGATCCGCCTTCCAATCTAATTGGGCATGCACTTTTGCATGCAAAAGATGCACAGAGTTTTCATGCTCGTCTAGAGGCGTCCTACAGCTGAGCATGCAGATTAGGTCATCATAGACTCCCGGAGCTAACTGGAATAATTTGTGCGCATAAGTACCTGATTTGCATAGAAAGCTGCTGCAAATGCGCATGCAGATATTTCAGATCAGATAAATCATTCATCGGTCTTACAGATATGTTTCTAAGCATGTTGCAACTGCAATTAAGCAAAGTTTGAGGTGCTCTAAGTGCGAGCCTTTGTTGTGCCTCAGCATCACTTTTTCGTTCACACCTGTAACCTTTAGAAATCACACTCCAGAATGAAATAAAATACACTAAGTATACAGATTGTTAGGAGTCGCGATGAAAGGTTGCTTCACAAATTTGGGTATCAAAGTAAAAAAAGCAGCTATAAGAGTTGGTCAGTATAAGGGTTGGGGAAAATAGTCCAAAGCGTGTTAGCATGAGGTAGTAGTATTAAAAGAGGGGAGCACAAACTAACATCAATGTATTCTTAATCCATAGTTATCCCAGATTTGGATTAAACTGCCTTCTGGAGGGTTTTTAGGGCCCTTTTTGTATGGAAGCGTTTACCTTTGGTCACAGCATTTCTCCTTCTAATGGGTTGATATTTTAAA
This sequence comes from Platalea leucorodia, assembly GCF_965183815.1. Lineage (NCBI taxonomy): Eukaryota > Metazoa > Chordata > Aves > Pelecaniformes > Threskiornithidae > Platalea > Platalea leucorodia. Next base: position 11,654,239 of record NC_138838.1, on the reverse strand, counting down.
AAAGCCTGAGGTAAACTCTTCCGCCAAGTGTATTAATGGAACTGCTGCTAAGTCAAAAGCATAGTTAAAAACAAAGCAAATGTGTTGCTTTTTTAATTCTTTAAATTCCATTGCTAATTATAGTAATGTGTAATCACGTATGTTGTTACTGCTGACACTATCCACCCCCTTCTAAATTCCTTTCACTATATTTCTTTTCACTTGAAATAATAAAGCACTGCCGGCAATGCTAAATGACATTATTTGCATTTTATATGATCATCATACAGCAAAGGGTAGTTTCATTGCACTCAGCCTAATATTAAAAGTTGTCCTCGTGTTATTTTTCATGCTTTTATAATTATATTGTTTATCTAGCATACATAGAAATCTGGAATTTGCTTCTAAGTTAAGAGTTTCTTTCCTCTGAATCATTTTCAGCCATACGTGTTAGTTTGTTATTGCAGAATCACCAGAAGCTCTTTAAAGTTCTGCTTTTACAGCAGAAATCTGTTGCTCAAGATATTGTAAAACAATAGGGTATGGCCTCTGCCCCAAGGACACTGCAGCGTTCTAAACACAGTTTTAACAGTACAAGTATCTTTATCTAGTTGATCCATGAAAATTAGAGAAAGGTGTTCTTCATAACGTCATTTCCATTATGGATGTGGGAAATGGAAGAAGCTGTATAGGAACTGTAACTTGCGGCTGTCCTAAAGGACATTTATCAACAGTTACTGCCTTTGTAGTCGTTGCATGCCTTGCTGACATGACATCTCACTGCTCTCGCCAGGTGCAAGAGTGAGCTGAGCTGACTTGAGGAGTGAGTTGCTGCTTCCCCAGAAGGATGATGGACTTTGCAGCTGAAGTTACGACCAAGCTAACAGAGGAGATTTATAACGTGCAGGCTAAGGTATGCAGGAAGCCTCGTCAGTAGCTACTTGAAAGACGATTTTTAATCTTACGTGTCTTCTAAACAAAAATATAATCCTGAACAGAAATACTTACCTCTTACAGGCAAAATTAATGCTCTTTTCCTAAAGTACAATCTATCTAACTAATAAACCTGTTTCAAACTTTAATAAACTGGCATTCCAGTCCCCCAGTAAAATCAGCAACATTTTACAAAAAACAGAGCTATTCAGAATTGTAAATGCCATACTGATGCTTCATTTTTTTAAATTTTAGAATATTAACTATTACCAGAAAATCCAAATTCTCTTTTAGAATAGAAATTTCGTAACTATTGTTTCTCAGTAACACGATGAATGTTATTGGTCTAACTAGAAAGCTTAGGAGTTAAAACAGATGTGTGCTGAGACTGCTGTCAACTTTTAAAAAGATGGCCCAGGTGTCTTTCTAATAGGAAGGAATATTGCGGCTTCCCTACTACCAGGAGGTAGGTGGCTCATGTCTTATGATTCACATACATAAGAATGTCCCATGAACAACCCATGCACAGATACTCACACGCCCTAATCAAATTATATGTTTGACACATTCTTAAAATGAAACTTTCTGAATGCAATTATACTTGTTCGTTGGGCCGTGATTCAGTATTATGCTAGCCAGTAATTAAATACTTCAGTGGAATTTGGCTGTTCTTCATAGCATCTCTCATAAGGAAACAGTAACCTTAGCTTGCTTTTTTACCACTGTTTTTCCTCTGGAGAACAGTTATAATTAATATTATGTTATCTAAAAATGGGTTGTGAGGAAGGACCACTTAGAGACATCGCCTGTCGTAGTAGGTATTTTCTAGTAAATGTACTGAAAATTGTAAATGGAAGAAAAACTCTGAGATTTAAAACTTTTGTCAGACAGCAAATCCACAAAAAGAAGCCCGGGTGGGGCAGAGCGCTTGCTGTTACTGTTGGGATGCTGCACTACTGCTCATGTGGAAGTTCAGCCTTGACAACTGTAAATGACAGAAGCAGTAAAATGATTCATTCTGTAGTACACGAATACCTATATTTCTTTAGTTAATCCCTTCTGGCTGAAACTGTAATTCTGAATAGCGAGGAAAATGGTAGAAAGAAGGAACATCGGTTCATTTTTGGAAAAGTTACAAATTATTAACACTGATACACTGTGATGTTGTCCTGTGCTTTGTTCTCTCAATAACTCCTCTCCTTTTGGGCAAATCACTTAACCTCTTTTGAATGCATGTAAAAAATCCAAAATGCCAGCATTATTAATTCAGGTTTATGAAGTTTGTTTATATTTATGCTTCAATAAATGTCACCACAAAAATAATTTTAACAAGTATTGGAAAAAATCTCTTTCAAAACCAGTGTTAAAGCTGTAGGTGACTGTGACAGAATTAATCATCTCACTGGTCTGGAATGTTTAGAGCAGAAAGTTAATGTGCATTCACACGCTACTGGCTGAAGTGCTTTCTCAGACCTTTGGTATACTTCCATTATTTGTTCTAAGCATAACTTAGTGCCCTCAGTGACCTTATTATGTTTATATATATCATTAAAAAAAAGATACATTTCAGGATGTGACCTTTTTTGCCCAGGTTAGAAAGTGCACTTAATTAAAAATGCTTTGGAAAGGATGAATTGTCCTTGACTCTCTACTGTATTTTCTGTTTTCATTCCAAATAGGAAACTCTAAGCAAATTTCATTAAAGTAATGTGTGTTACCTAAAAAAATGATGAAGACTGAGTTCTATGGTTTTAAGAGCTCTCTATGAAAAAAGGGAGTAGAACATTACCTGAAGGCAAAAAATTAGCATCCAACCATGACATAACATTTTGCAGGCAAAAACTCCATTGGTTTCAGTTAGAGCCGCACTAAAATAAGATCATAGTTAGGTAACAGAATGTTTTATTGAATGGTTTCATAATTCAATAAATTATTATATGACCGAAAGAGACATAGGACAGAGTGGTCTCAGCAGATGACAGGACATGATTTTCAGAGTGTTCACCCTTTATTTTACATCAGTACTCTTTCTAGCTTATCCAGTAATGATATAGCACTTTAACTGGGAACAAGATGTGAGGCGGGAATGATGAAAATTACAGTTGCGAGGTTCACTTTCTTACCATTTTAATGCGTAGTGACATCCTTGGTTAGAAATTGTGTTAATAAATAATGACAATTCTTGTTTGGAATTGAGAAGAGTTTCTAATTGAGCCTGATTTACTAATTCTTGAAAAAAATGGGAATGAACTCCTCTTTGGTTCATTTACAGAATCCCAGCAGATTTCCATTTGGCCTGGAGAGTTTTCTCTGTCCCCATTTTCAGGCTTCATTGTGTTATCTGTATTCGCTTCTTTATCTTGTATGGCAGCTTTTTCATTATTAAGCAGGCTCTGTGAAGGATATACGAGATTAGAACATTTTTGTCATTTTGTGGTACAAGACAATACAAAGTATCTCCTAAGATTTATGGCATACTGATAAAGCAGAAGATTTATTGATATAAAATATAACACATCTAATCTGTAGTAATCTTCCGAAAGGTTGTATTTATAGAGCTACTCTGGAATTGTTCAAAAACAAACAAACAAACAAACAATTTGCCTCTTTTAAGGATTTGTTCAGAAGGATGTGAACCAGCCGAAGATCCTGACCAGTGAGCAAGAGACTGAAAATCGCATAAATGAGAAGTCTGGGCTTGCAAAGTTGTTTCTTCCCATAGCAATATTTCCTAGGACTCTTATTTCTTAGGACTTAGAATTAATCAGGCCAATGGTATGTAACACAGCTGAAAGAAATATCTTTTGTTCTGTTTTAAGTTGGCAATGTAACCATAATTTAAACAAACAAACAAACAAACAAACACAAACAAACAGTGTTGGGGGAGAATGACAACTGGTTGACATATTATGCGAAAATAATTAAGTTAGGTAAGGCTGTTAAAAATAAATTGAATTATGGTAAGACAGTAATAACTAGTATGGCAGTCTGGACTTTAAAATTTTCATCTGTAGTAGATCAACAGTCAATTGTGTGAAATTCACCTTTCTGTAGCCACCTACACATCTGTAGGAACAGGCATTTACACAGCTGATAAATGCCAGTCTAAAAGCTTGATTCTGAAGCAAATACATAAGCAATTGCCGTTTGTCACAGAGGCTGTTGCAGAAGCAGAAAGAAATTAAGCAGCCCAGAAACTGCTAAGAGTTACTTTAGTAAGTTGAAATGAAAAAGTAAGTTTTGAGGAAAAAAATGAATCATTTGAGAAAAGTGGTTTGTTTTTTGGAGGGTCTGATCTTCTTGTACGGACTTCTGCTTTCTCCATCTCCTACCTTCTCCATCTACTGATGCTCAGGATACTTTCACCTTTTATTTTAATGTGAGCAGGAGTGGGCTCCACGTGCTAGCACAGCTTTCAGAAGCGTTCTTTGAATGTAGAGAAATACCTGTAGGCACTTCCAGCAACACGGCTTTTATTTTCATTTTCTTGAAAGAAAAGAAACAAGCACTGAAAATTGTGATGATTACATTTCGATATCCAAAGAAATCAGATAAGTTTTAAATGTCTAAGAACAAATGTTCAAGGGAAAATAAAACAAAAACCTTTCGACCTAAGACCTCAGTCTTCAGAGTGCATAACCCGCCAGATTCCCTAGGTTCACTGTTAGGTACTTTGTACAAACTACCTTTTTTAGTTCAGGGTGTTTTTCCCACAAGGGAATCCTTCCATGCTCCAAGTTAATTATGTTTCTCTTCTCTCAAGTTTCTTTACTACCTAGAAATTTAAGCTAATGTAGTCTATTTTAGGTTTTTAAAAGTGCTTAGCGCTATGATATCGCTGTACTAATCTAAAAAGATTATAAAAATCTGAATATGGGGAAGTAAGAGGACAGCTAGGGATCATCCTACTTCTCACAGAACCTGGTATCTTTTCGCTGGCTTAAATAGTTGTCCTGCAGTAGTACCGCATTATGCTATGCAGAATGTGTACATTTTAATGAGGTGAGTTAATCCCTATATTCTAGGAAAAGACCTTGATAGCATTATCTGTCATTACTTACAATACTGTATGTATTAGAGTGCACAGAGCTATTCTTGGACTGCCAGGCCAGTTAAAGAAAAACAACCTTTTGCAGGGAACTAAAATATAGTTGCTCACAGGCTACTATCAGCCGTGGGTATCAGAACCAAGACGCGACTGCTGTGAGCACTGAAGAAGAGCCAAGGGGGCACTGGCAAGGCACGAAGGAACAACTCCCTGGCTTTTGCAAGTTGCAGGGACTCAGCAGCACTCAGCTCCAATTTGGATCGATATTAGCAGTGGCAGCTGAATAACAGAAAGAGGGCCATATCCTTTACTAAGATAACTCCAAATGCTGCGGTTTTGTAATAAATCCCTTGCCCCACAATTTCCATCAGCCTTGTCCACAGCTGGAAGTCTTCAAAACCTGTTAGCAAACAGCAACAAGTATTCCACTGACACCTAAAATGGGCAAAATAAACGCCAGCAGTGCTAAATGTCACGCTTGGAAATGACAATCATCCTTGTCCAGCAGCCTTTTACCAGTTGAAGATTAAAAAATAATGTGGGTCCTTGCTGATGGGATGCATCGCCAGTCAGAAAAATGGGAAGCACTCTCAGATGGGAAAGAGCTGAGCCAGCTGAATGCGTTGGAAGGAGCTCTGTGCCAATGAGCTGTTATCTAGTAACTTGGTAGTTCAAGCTCTGGTACAAAGTCAGGGAGCACGAGAGAGCCTCTTGTAGCCTGACATTTAGACACCTGAAACTGAAAGTCAGCTAAAATCACTGGAGGTTTCTTTTTAATCTGAGTAGTCCAGTGTTTATGTGAGCTGTGAGACATAAAGGGGAGCAAAGTGAAGTTACATGTGGCTGTAAAGCCAGAATGGAGAAATGGGGTCAAATAAGCAAGCAGGAGCCTCTCTCATGTAAACTGTGAGCAGCGAGGGCTCCGTAGTCCGGTAGTGACCAGAGGCTGTTGGCAGGAGCAGCTACCAATACTACATGGGAGACGATGGACGTGCAGACAAGTCAGCAGGTACACTACGAGCCAAACGTACCGCAATGCCTTTTTGTCCCTGCTTTCCAAGAGAGCACTGGTGTGACCTGAAAGGCGTCTGGCACGGTGATTGCAAAGGGGAGGGATGCTGCGCTGCAGGAGCAGCTTGCAAAGGACAGGGCAGTTCTTTCAGGTGTTTGTGCTTTGGTGTGGGGGTTCCTGACTCACCTGTACATTCCCATGAAGATTGGCAGTGATTTTATTGCTAGAGACTCACCAGGTAAAGGAGAGTAAATGCTGCTCAAAGGTAGTAAAAAATGGTGTCATGCTGATAAGGGCTCTCTAAAAAGCAGTACGAGTTTCCTGAAACCTTCTCCAGCATGGATGCAGGAAAGTCAGTTGTCCAGCTGAGAAAGGTTAAAAATGATGTGAAACAGCAACTTGCTTAGTTTAACATTTGTTCCTGTCTTAATGAACATCTAAAATACTTTATTCCACCTTTAGACTGTAGAGAGATACTATTCCTATAATTACAGGGCTATTATGAAAATTGGAAAGGAAAAAAAAGGGAGAAAAAAAAAAGGGCTACAAAAGATAAGTAGGTTAATTCCAGGAAAGTTCAGAGACGTGGAAGCGCATAGCTGTTATGCTTCTAAAGAAGTACCAGCACTTTGTCTAAATGTCTGTTTCTGACAGACAGCTTCCTCAAACTGGATTTTGGAAGTGAATTAAAACATGAACATTTTGCCTCAGCTATTGCTGTGTTGCTCAGGGCGCTAACACTCTGAAACAACGTGTAGGAAGGGAATAAAAGGGAGACAAAGTGACAGATCACTAGAGAATTTGTCTGACCACCTTCCTTCCTTTCCTTTCTTTTCTCATATTTTTATCTTGGACCACAAAGTGTAAACTTCTAGTAACTTATTAGTGCAAATATATGTGTCTATTAACATATTATTAGACATAGTGTGTGTGTAAATAATACAGTATAGATACGTACCTTCGTGCTTATAATATTGCTAAAAGCTTGAGCTGGACTTACCGTGCAGATTCAGAAAATTGAACAGAATTATTTCATGTAAAGAGACTTCTTCAGGATTAACCACCTCTGCACATCAATATCGTATCACTTTGCCATTTTTCAGTGCATGTTTTCAGCTCCTAACATCTTTTTGCAGCTAAACGAATCCTATGAACACTTCTCGGTGCTGCAGTTCTTAGAGGTGAGCTATTTATCTTGTAGTTTCGCAGTAAATGTTAACTGCTCTAAGGCAGCACTTGAAGGTAAAACAAGTGATCCCCTCTTCTGCAGCACCCAGCCTCCTCTTTCTGTCCCCATGCTGTTCTCTCCTTTGTGTGATGAACGGGTGGGAGAACAACCAAAGATAAACATAACCAAGAGTGGAAAGCGACCCTAGTTTTTACCTGGCTCAGTTTCATGATGTGTTTCATCACGTGGCTCCACGAAAACTTTGGCTGGGACAAATACAAGGGCTGTATCAGCGTAGAAATGAGCAGATGGAGAAGCAGTGGATGCTTCTCTCAGCACTGGTGCCAAGCTATATTGGTTTAAACTGTGATGTTAGAACTACGGTATACTCCCCTCCAGTATTTGTGGCATATATGCAATGAAAAGAGAAAAACAAGTTCCATAATCTCCACTTGGATAAACCAAGATGTTCCTATTAACTTCAGTTAAATTATGGCTGTTTAAGATTTTGGAAGATCACCCCCTGGGCTGCCTTACCTCTTCTTAGCCTGATCCAGTTCTTTAAGCTTATGGAGAGTCCCCCATTAAAGTCAACTGAAGCAGGCCCTTTAAGGTGCAAATAAATCTTTGGTTCGTATTAATGAAGTCGCACCAGGAGTGAATATAGCCCTATTCCAATCAGTGATCTAATTTTTGTACAATGATTGCAATTAACAAAGTACATTATTTTCAGATCATTTTTAATGAACGTAAGAGCTTGACATTAGCTACTTACTGTATCCCAAGACCAGCTTAAAAACATTGCGGAACCTCATCATAGTACATTTGAAATTGAGTAGAAAATTTCAGTACTTGTAATACTTTTTTCTTTAAGATCCCGAAGTAATAAAATTATTTTCCATAGCATAACTTAGGATGTTTCACTGTGTGATGCTGACAGTACTCTAGAATTCTTTACTGATGTATTTTTGTGCACTTCAGTCTTCATTTTCCACTGCCTTGCTCCTTGTGGAGTAATTTACATATATGCAAAATGAATGTAAAAAAATCAAATCAAAATTGTGGCCTTTCTCGCTAAGGTTTTGCAAGTGCTAATAATAAAACAGGGTGCAAGGCAAGTGGAGAATCTAGCCTTCAGGCATGCATCTGATTTCACATTATTCTTGTCCAGTTCTTTGTTTTGATGTTATTCTTAATTTTTATCAGTATTTTCACTCGTTAAAAAATACGCAACAAACTACACCATTCAAAAATTGTTGTGAAACTCATCAGCTAATACAAATTTTAATCTGGAGTGTTGAGAATGATGGTGAGAAGCAAGACAGGATGGAGTGGGGGTAGGGAACTTGGAATAATTTAAAGAAATTGGAGGAGAAGGCGAGAAGCTCATTTTATTCTCATGTAGCAGTTAAGGCAGGAGTCTGTCTTTATCCGTCGTGGCAGACAGAGGAAAGCAAAGAGAGGAGGGGGTCATGAGCTGGGTGTTTCTTTGTGAGCATACAAGTTGTGATGAGGAAGATGAATAGTGCAAAAAGAAGTCACTGTCAGTATCCACAATAAAAAAAAGTCGTAGCAGGTTGGCAATCAGCTCGTCAGAGATTCTGTAGCCCTCGTATTAGCCAGGTGGCCAGTTCCCCACTTAGCCTGCCAAGTGAGTTGATCATCAGCTTGCAGCCAGACAGAGTGCCAGGTGGCCAGATCCATCACTCAGCATCCAATTAACAATGACACTGGTTCGGAGCCAAGCGGAAAGGCAGCTATGAGACGGGGAGAGGGAGCATCGCTGTACCACCAGTCCAGTCCCTATGTCAGGTCCAGCTGCCTTTAATTTTTCTAGAAAGCTTGATTTTTTTGAGTCTTTGCTTTGAGTTGTTTTGTTCGGTTGGTTTGGGGTTTTTTTTTAAGCAGCAAAGCTGTCTAAATCTTTTGGATGCCTCCACTGTGCCACACTATAAGCGGTGGGTCTGTCCATACTAGAAAGAAACTACCCAAGTCATTGAACTTGTGAACTGCGTTTGAGTATTAACCCAATTTAGGGAATGTTGGCCCATGTCTGGTACTGAGTATCATGGCACAGGTGGACCTCCCCTGGTTATACCGGAATTACTTGGCAAGAAATGATCCTCCACTCAGTCCTCATCAAGAATTTTAGATATAAGGGCAGTTTTCGAGCTCTGTTTTTCATACTGTTTCAACATTTGATAAAGGCAGTTGTCCTTTAAAGGCTTTTTCACTTCAGTGGATTTTGTAAAATGCTTTTTATGACATACAGATTACTTAGGGGGTCTACTTTTCCCACCCTTTAAATCTGTCACAAATTTTCCATAGGTTTAAATGGAAGTATGAAATTCAATGTTTGTTGTGATTATGTGGGTATAATCATGCATTTCCTATGAAAGCTTTGGAAGACAATCAGGATTTGGGAGGCGGGATGGCCCCGTGAAGCTGATCGTTCAAATGATCCTGTGTTTGTTGGGACAGTTGTTGTCCACATCGGTGGCTGTCTGGAGGTCCCTACGTGAAGTGCACGTGGTCTTTCCTTGAGCCTTGCTGGTCTGCCATAGGAGGAAAGCCAAAAACTAAAAGGGTTTGAAGTCTTTTCCACTCCCTAAAAATCAAGTTGAGACATGTCAGTAGAGACAATTTGTCAGTTTTATACACATATTGTGAATAAATAGAAATTCAATTTGTAGTATCTTGCATAAGTACTAAGGTATGAAATGAATCAGGGAAAGGGGAGTATTTAAAAATTCAGCTCTCTTTAGGCCTCTCTCATAGTCTGAAAATAGCATTACACCTTTAGGCTGGCAGTTAGGGCAAGATAAACACTTTTGAATGAAGCAAGCCGACTGGCCAAAAGTGAGATAATAGTTTATAGGAACAGAGCTATGTATAGCCTGAAGGATACAGCAGTTCGAACTGCAGTCTCCAGTGACTCACGGTCAGCGCGGGGAAGGTGCTCTCCGGGGAGAGGCTTGTCCAACGTCTCAGAGCTGTCGCTGCAGTTAACACAAATGAAAAACTCCGACGGCGAATGAGTTTTGTGGCTCTACCTAGGTAGCCACAAATAATAACATTTAACACTCAGTTCCACAGGCCGGGTATCAGATTTGTCACATCTGACTGCTGCATTATATATTGGTACAAGGATATGCATATAGGAACGATTAGCTACATCAAAGAGAGATTGTTTAAAAAGAGATGGTGGTTATCTCACCTGACAGAAGAAATACAAAATATCAGCGCTCATTTCAAGTTCCCAAATACCTGATTCAGTTAAACCATGTAATACTTCTCTGCATTAGATTTCTCAATGATACAACAGGAATAGCAGTTTTGATCCATAACTCCTTAAAATCAAGGAAATATCCCAGCATTTTTGGATGAAGGAGTTAGTAACTGATGTATTACAATCCTGAGTTGACTCAGAGTAGCCCTGTGACCTTGTGTTAGCCTCTCACCAATTTCCACAGATGAAAAACGGAGCTACCAATGCTTAATTATCCACTTTATCTACTAAATAGGGCTAAGGCTAGGGACGTTATGACCATTTAATTACTCTTTGTAATGAGCTCTGAAAATAAGTGACAGAGAACTGGTGGTGTTGGAGTAAATCGCATAGCTGCTGGATAAACTTTGTGCGGGTAGGGTGGGAAGGCCGAGCGCGCCCGGCGGGTTGCGCAGCTGATGCAGATGCAGCGTCTCGCTGCCGGCCCTGCAGTCCCAGCCCTGCGCAGCCGGTGACTGCGCGCAGAGCTGGGCTGTCCCTGGTGGATTCCAGCGCTTCCTCGCCTCTTACGAAAGGGTGCAGTCTAGCGATTGCTAAGCATGATGCCAAGCTCCTTGCATCATCCGCTCTCCTCCCCCTCTCTCCACCACAGCTGTGATAGTAACAATTATGCTGGGAGGAGTGTGTCTATCTGTGGCATTTCTACCCACTTGATCCCTCTCAGACAATCACATGGAGGTGGGGTTTCTGTCTTGCTTACGTGTCTGTATTTTTAAATAAGCCTCTCCTTGTGTTGCTGCTCTGCAGTCAACGTAGCACCAGACGGTCTCTGTACCGTGTACAGCCCGGTATCTGCCTCAGACGATAACAACTTGTGGCTTGCAAACTGCATGCAGCTTTTCACAGACGCCGCCTGCAAAGATCAAATACCCAGACACCCTGCTCGCCTCCGGAGCACCCCGCTCTTCATCTCTCCCCCTCCCCGACTGCCCGGCCCTTCGGCCGTGCACGAGAAGGAGGGAGATGTTCTTTCAGTGCAAGGGAACCGGGGAAGAGAAAAGGCTTTATTGGGTCAAGTTTTTGATTATGAGTGGCGGGACGCAGACTCCCAATAGCGGGCATGATAACTACCGAACCGACGCTGCTTGCCTCCGTCCCCAAATACACCGAGCCCCATGGCATGCATCAGTTCTGTCTTTTACGAGTACACGTTTACACAGCTACCTCCAGCAAACCTAAGGATATCCATAATGTCTGGCCAGTACACAACGAGCAAGCAGAGCAATTTTAGTCCCTGAAATTCATTTATTTTGGAAAACAACTTAAAATAACAAGTTTTTGCTTCTGGCTAGGTCCAGAAATGCTACGCCATCTTCATGAAATATAAAGAAATGAGGACTTTGTGCCTTTTTCTTATATTTTAACATAACTGCTTTTAGAATACCGCCATCATTTTGGACCAGAGGAAAGGTGTTTTCATGTCAGCTTCCTAAGGGCAGTTAATTAATGGAGTAGTATGGATGGATGAAGGCAGTGCCCAGCCAGAGAAAAAAGGAAAGCCAGAGAAAGGAATGGTCAGCTTTACATATTTCAAAACAAAAAGTCCCAGATAGGTCCTTCCCCGGAGAATTTTTTTTTGCATTTTAATTAATTCTTCAATCTCTATTGATGGTTTTAACAGCATCGTCAGGCAGTATTTACATTTGTTTATTCTGATATTAGAATGTTGATGAAAAACATGTGAAAGAACTGAACCAAAACGAGTTCAAAGATATTATCACTTTGTCATTCGTGTAATTTGGGGCTTTTTTATCAGCAGTCTCACATTCTCAGATGCCAATTCAAAATCTGCTGAAGGAACACACAATTGCAATAGACGGTCTGTAACTGAGTCCAGTCAGCTGCCATCACAGGGGATCACATAATCCTGTCCTAAATGTCTGTGACACCATGGAGTGTCGTGGGGTTTTTCTGCCAGGGGAAGACGAGAGTCTCCTCCAGGTTAGAAGAACCTCCCCTGGACCTCTCTTCTCTGGGGGTTAGAAATCCTGACCGCAGGCAGGCGACCATCTCCCGGATAGGCAATAGGGAGTATTTTGCAAGACTTTTTCAGGGTAAAACTCTTTGCTTTGATTGCAGGTGGCTTTCACTGACAGCACTACTAAATTCCTGCTAATTTCAGTGCGTGTTTGACATATTAAGCCCTATGTATTTCGAAGGGTGCAGTCAGCCATTTCAAATTTCCTTGCACCAGTCCCTCCGTTGCCCCCCTTTGGCAGCCACATCCCCATTATCTGCCAGGAGAGACGTTCTGTTGCACGTAACCTGAGCGCTAACGGAGCAAGCGTTATATATATATATATATATATATATATATATATATATAACGTGCCTATATATGTATTCCTATACATGCCTGGCAGAGTGCTCATGAAGGGCCTGATGAAATACAGAAAGCCCCTGCCCATCACCGTAAATAATGTTGCCCAAGGAAATGAAAAATTGCCTGCCTGTTTTACACCCATGTGCTTTACAGATTAGAATATGGCTTTAGGTATTTAGGTGCTTTAAGCCTGACTGTTAGATTTTTTTTTACCCCCATAATAATGAAGTGGAACTAAATGATCTATTTTCCAATGTGCCACAAGGCTGATTAAATAGGAGGCTGGAAAAGGGGGTTTAGAGTCAACATTTAGCTTTGGGTATTCTTTTGTTTGTTTGTTATTTTTTAACAGTGGGTTGGAAAAGATTACAAAGCCTGAAATGAATTAAATAGTTTCCTGATTAAAAAAAAAAAAAAAAGGCAGAAGAGGACTTAATTTAAACCTTGCCCTGCAGAGCTGGCAGCTCAAAGCCGACACCATGGACTCGTGTAGTAGAACTGTAAAGAGTAATTCCTCACCAAAAGAAAATGAAACTCGTCTAGTTGGTTTTGCTTCATTCTTCTAGCCTAGCTATTTGTCGTGCTATTACTGACATATTCGGACTAGGAATTAGGAAAGTATTATTTATAATGGCAGGGCCTACATAGCTTTTCTCAGCTTCAGAATACTTTCTTAGCATCAAATGATTTCTGCAGCACTCTTGAAATGGCAGTGATCCTCATAATTTTAATAGTACTTATCTGGGAAATATTAGTAAGTGTTTCCTCCCAACACACCTGGGAATAAGCAGCCTCCCTACCTGTATATGTGTAACATACGGAGGTACATACGCACTTCATATACGCAGATGCACAGACGCAGTCTTGTCATGAAAACCTTGCAGTCCAAAGCCCTGATCCTGTGACCGTTCCTCGTCAGCACTCCCGTGTCCTCCACGATTCCCGTGGGCTTCACTCGGGTCGGCACTCGGTTGCACGATTGGTGTCAGTCGTAAAGTCGTGCTCCAGAAGTTGAGTAGAGAGTACGGTACAGAGAGAAAAAAGGAAAAAGGTGAAGGTGTGTGGGAGTGCAGCTGCCGACAGGGTAGGCAGGGAAGGAGGGAGATAAATAGGGAAAGGAGTGCAGCTCAGATTTGTGGAAGGATAAGAAGAAAACTTCTGCAGATCAAGGAAGGACAGGAGGAAATCCCTCCAGGTGATTCTGAGTTATGAGGAAGAGATTGACTTTGGCAAAAGTAGACAAGTTTGGGGAGAAAAAACCTATATTATAGTTGTGGTATTTGAGGGGGGCCGTGGTAACGGACCCCGTTGTTGGGAGGGCGAGTAGAACGCAGGCTGTAAGAAGCAGGGGGTCCCCCTCCCGCAGGTGAGGAGTTGGGAGGCAGCAGCAATCACTGTCGAAGCATTTAAAATTGGAATTGTAGCATGAAGTTACTTCAGGTCCTGTAATTTGTATTTGAACAATTATATGATTTAGGAATTTAAACTCTTCAGCTATGTCACATGACACTAGAAGTCCCAATCCATTTTTGGGGTCCTGGGTTTACTTACAGCATTAACGTTAGTTAATAAATGTAATAACACTGATATCGCTGTTTGTTGTCTGCAAGACTTACATGGGAAGGAAGCTTAAATGTCCGTAACGATAGTTGGGGAGAAGGAGGCAGGAAGGGCCCGGTAAGGCGTTCGAGCAAGGCAGGAGTGCAACACCAGCCTGCTGCGTCCCAGCTCCCAGCGTGACCTCCAGACAAGCTCTTTCCATTCGTCCTCGCACTCCGTTTTTCTAAAGAAATCTGGCAGAGAATCAGGCAAAGCATAATGGAAAAGCTGTTGCATGCTGCAAGCGACAAACCCCAAAGCATTTTGCATTTATTTTTGTTGCATTTGGAGACATGGACTGGGTAATCTAATATGTCTTTTATGTCTTATCTTGTATTGTTTCTAGCAAGATTGTCTAGTGAGCATGCCACCTTTAGGCATTATTGATGAAAAACATTTGAAAATGGAACCTTAACAGGCTGCTTCTTAAGAAATATGAAAGCACAGATAATGCTTATAGCAAATCTAGGGCTACGTTGCCAGCTAGCACAAATAGCCGTGATTTGCTGCCTGCTGAGTTACACTTACTGAGGATGGAGTCCACTAAAGGCATGCTGTGCTTAAATTTTCTTAATTTAAGACTTTACATATGCACATATGGTAGAAATAAAATTAAGCCGTTCGTTTGGAAATATTGGTGGAAAATAATGCACCTTTACTTATCCCTATTTTCTTCTTTACAGATCTGTGCAACCATAAATAACATCTAAATGTGTTTGTTTACATCCATATTGCATCTTATATCTATTAATTAACAGGTACAAAATATCCCTCTCTCTGCCTAGTGCATTAGGAATTGTAGAGGGTTTTTTTGACTCACTAATTAATATAGATTTTGTATCTATTGAGAACAGGGCTGAAAGTGGACTTAGCAAAAAATGCCCTGTGGTTGGTGTTTTTACTGTCGTCCTTCAGTGAATACCATCCAAAATGGTTTCAGCACTTACTGTACTTTGCTATCTCTGCTAAGTAGAATACAAAATTATATATAAATATATAATTATACATTAATTTAAATATATATACACTTAAATCTACTTTTACAGCACTTTGGGGAAGATGGGGATAACTCTGACCCAATTTTTCACTAAGTGATTAGTAGTTCTATATGCCTCAAACTGGAATACATTAAAAGGTGCTGTCTTGTTAAAGTTTTATCTCTGGTGGTCAAGTTTCTTTGAGAAGTCTGTAGTTAACCACTCAAAAATAGATTCGCTAACAGTCATTAAGTAATTTCTGAATATTTAGGTCACTCTTCTCACTTCTAGTTTTCAGCTTTTGAGACAGAACCTGGTGCAGGTACTCGCTGATTTGAACTCCCTTTTGTTTCCACTAAAGTTCGCATGAATTTTGCCATGAGCTTCAGCGGCCAGGACTTTTTGTAAAGGCTTTCCCTAAAATGATTTTAAAATCTCTTTCCTCTGATCTGGGGGAAATGTTTTCAGAATGGCGCGTTTCCCATGGTGTCAGCGTTCTGATCTGAAACTCGCCACTGCTTTTCGAACGCGCCTGCTGGTACTCGGGCTTGCACATCTTCCATCAAGCCCAAGGATGCCCTGCGTGACTTGAGGGTCAGCAAGGAGAGACCGAGTGGAGCATGCTCAAATTCCTATAATGGGGCAAACAGGCGCCTGACTAAGGGATTTTGACTCTAGGAACTGTTTGTGTGCTGCAATTTCTTTTTTTCTTCACCAGTTCATGTGTACCTCTTGCTGTGGGCTTTTTATTTTTCATTTTCTTTGGGACTCAGGGGGGAACAAATACTGGATTGTCAGATTAGAAGTTACTGTAACTTTTCTTTCCGAGGTGAGAGAAATCTCTCTGTTGGTTCTGTAAGCTATTATTAAGTCTTCAGCATGTCTGGAGAGTCACCGCTACAGGTCCCTGCAGGCCAGCTGCCATTTCGCGTGGCACTGACACCCTTCGGAGCTCCGGCTGGAGGAGGTGGGTAGCCTCAACGCTGCAAAGCCACCCCCTTGGGCTTTGGTATGTTCACATCTCCTCTTCCCAAGTTGCTGTGCAGCCTGCAGAAGGATGCCGTTAAACGGGAACATGAATGGCACGTGCTCAGATTCTCTTTCAAGCTTAAATGTAGCAAAATTTCAGCATTGCTTCTGCTGCAGTTTTGTGTTTCAGAGCTGATGTATACCCTGCTGCCGTTCAAGTGCAATTGTTTTGGTTAGTTAGGCGTTCTTTTGACTGAAATAGCTATGTCAGTGTAAGCCCAAGGTGTTTTAGGTTTTCTGGCATAACTTCTTTCCCTTCCTTTTTTGCTATGTCAGCTATATCTGGACTTGGGGATTTGCTGAGATTTAACAATCCCATTATAATCAGAGCAATGCAATTTGCCTGTAGACAAGCTCTTAATGTCATTTACAGTGATTATACCTGTGTTAAAATTACAGTATTGGTTCAGAGCAATCTAATTATTTTAAAGAATTCTTTCAAATTAATTGTAAAACAAATCGGCCATCCTTTTTAATAAAATTGCTTCAAATATCTTTTCTTCAAATATCTTTTCTTCAAATATCTTTTCTTCAAATACTTTTCTTCTCCTCTTAGATGTATTGATACTGTGAGGCCTCCTCTTGTTCTGTCTCAGAGACTGTCGAGTGCAGCCAAACTCAGCTCGCCTCGCTGTTACGACTACATTGCGCACATCTGGCTAAGCAGAGACGCAGTCGGTCTGCTCCGAGCTGCTGCGAGAGATCCGTTTGATGCTCGGTCTTTCCTGGAGCGTGAGGAGCGCTGACCTGCCATCAGCGGCCATTCACGACAGAGCAAATGGAGGGCCGGCAAGCCGGCTGCCGCAGGGCCGGGCAGAAACCCGGTGTATCACCGCAGCGAAGACTGAAAGGTGACCTTGCAGCGGCAGGTCTCCTGCCCTGCCTTGGGGTCCCTTGTTTGAGCACTGCTGTTGAAGGGTGGTGTTCTTTGACATAAAGAGCTTATAATGCAATGGCTTCATATAATGTTGATTGCATAATTAAATGCTTTTGTATTTTAGGTTGAAAAAGTGTTGAAAAATCATACTGTTAATTTTACAGTATGCAGAGAAGTACATACCATCAGGCAAATGGACCCGATCCTCATTTCAGTTATTCTAGTTGTGTATCATAGACTTAAAAGCAGTTACCTTTTCTTTTTTAGTTATGAGGGCTGGTGAGAATCAGGTCTGGTGGTTTTAATTTCAAACTTGTTTTCTAGTGTTTATCTTAATTTCCAAAGCAAACCCTAATTTATATGTTAAAAGAACTTTGTCTAGCTGTTTTTATATGAGATTTTGTGACTGGCTGTTTCATTGCCATTGGTGGGATGTTCAAGAGAGATTTTTTTTGATCCTGAGCATCATTATTGAGTGTTTCTGTATTTCCTTACAGCAGATTTCCACCCTAGGCAAAATAAATTACAGTCAATTTTTGCTCCAAGATAACTACCCTGTCCTGTACGGGAAGGAGTTAGCAGCTGGCATTGCAGGTTTCTGGTTTGTACTGCCTGCGACTGGCTCTCCTTGCAATACAGTTGGGACCTTGCCAAAATGGAGTTTTATAAAAGTAAGATTCACATCATCTAACTGGTAGAGTTGGATTTTTTCCCCTGGAATTTCCATTTTCATTTTACACTCCTTTCCTCAGATTCTCCATTACCTTGCACCTTGTTCAGTGATTTTATGCTCTTCTGGCCGGTTGTGCTAACACCCTACAACCACTTTGCCAGTGCAACTTTTCTCACCCTTCGGAGAAACAGATCTTCTGGCCTTTAACCCTACAAAGAAGTACATTAGTTTATCTTAGTTTTCTGTACTTTGATACTTGATACTTGAAGATTTTAGGAGATAAAGAATAAAAGTTTCCCTTTCTCTTTTCCTAATTCAACAGTGTATCTTGACAGCTCCTGATTTGGGACATTTTGTGTAGCTGTGGCTCTGGACACGTTTTGATCAGACAGAATCAAATTTGGAATTGAAGATCTCAAGGCATCTGTTGTCCGCACTGAAAGCCAGCTCTGAAACATCTTTACGTGGGCTTTCCATGGGAGGGAGACAGTGAGCCATGCCAGGGGTGTGGAAAAGGTCCTTGTCATCCCTGGGAAAAATGGCAGTGTGGCTGGGGCTGACTCGGGGACACACTGCAGGGTGCCCCAGTCTGCATGCTGGCTCTGCCTGCAAATTAGCACATGGCACAGGACATGAATTCACTGTCAGGAGAGGAGGGAAATTGCAAACATGAGTTGCTACCAGAATCATGAATGAATCGCCAAAAAAGAGGGAAAAAAAGTATTAAATCAGGCCCTTCTTATACCATATACCTGATAGAAATGTGAGACTTGAGCAAATGCTTTCAGCATCTGAAAATATTATCGCTATGTAGTGTGCTTAGTTTCATCCTGTCTTTACAAATTTTCTAATGCCAAACAAATGCTGTTTGGGTTTATGTGTTCAGACTAATAGTGACATCCAGTGGCTGATCAACCCAACCACAGGAATAGTAACCATCATTTCAAATGGAGCGTCCAGAAGGGATGAGCTTACGTTGATTTAGATCAGATGGAGTTTTTAGTAAATATATGTAATATGCCACCTTCAAGACTTTTGTGACGGCCAAAACCTTACCACCTTCGCACTTGTTCTTCTGGGAAGATGGCAGTGAAATTGCGCAGTGTCTAGAGGAGGAACCGCTGTGTGTTCTCCTGTGGTGGTGGGCAGCTTTGGACAGAAACCATCACCTGGTTTAAAAATCTCATTTTATCTCTCTAAATGAGTCTAAGTAGGTAAGCACTTCGGACATAAGCAAAGCTGAGGGCTTTTCTGAGAGCTGCGTAGGCACTGGAGAATAGGCAGGGCTGCGACGGCAGTACTGGTTTAAAATGTGGAAGGTTGTTTCATCTGCTCATGAGTCCTCCAGAACCTTTAAAAGGAAACTACATTAAGAAAATGTGACTAGTAGAACCGGTACTGCAGTGTCATAAAGAGGGCTAGGGTTTCTCCGTGCCCCTAGAGCATCTGATCAGAGTATGTGCATAGAGGAAGATCTTATTTATTACTGAGATGTTATTTATTACTGGCCTTGGGCCCAAGGCCAGCAGCTGGAGCTACCATTGCGGAGACTGACCGCTGCGGCCCTGGGCGCGCCACGGGCGACGAACGCGGTGCTGGTTTGCGATGGCTGCAGCACCCTTCCTGACGGTAAAATGCAACGGTGGGGGCCAAAGTTTGGCATTTCCTAAACCAGCCATCCTTTTATCTTACTGCTTAGTTTCTGGGGACCAGATTTCTATTTTGTTTCCCAGAGCAGTCTGCAGGTTAAAGGAAATTTTAATGGCGTACAATTCACCGAGCTTTAGGATGTTAATTACGATAGCAATACTGTGTTCTAGGGACCAAACGAGATATTTCAGAGAAACCTTACACAAAAATGGTAACATCTCCCAAAAGAAGGGTTCCGATATTAAGCATACAAATAGCGTGATAGAATAAATGGTTGCTTCCATCATGAACTGAACTAATTTTAGACGGGAGTGCCTAATATGCCTGTCAGTACTACCAAATGAATGATTAAAGATAAAAATAGATTTATTACATTTTCAATTGCACTGGGCCTCAGATCTGCAGGAAATATGGCATCTGCTTGCTGAAACACCCGTGTAAGACTGTCCTAATGTATTCTGAAAATGATTTCATGGTGTCTGTTGAGCACAACTAATTGCATTGTCACAATTGTAAATGTTTCCAGTCCTGGTTGCAGTTACAAGAAGCACCTGGTAAATTTGTTTTGGCTTTACTGTCTTCTGATTAACTTAAAAGTGCCAGGTGATATAAGTCCAATCTTGTGGTATACTTCATTTTCTTTGAAGAGACTGCCAGTAAACTGCACACATGATGAGAAATCTCTTTTGAAGATTGACCTGGACACAGACGTTATCTTTTCTTGTTTGTACTGTACATAGCAGAGCTGCAGAGGCATTGCCGCTCCTTCCAGTCTCTCCTGGACACTGGAAGCCCAGTTCCCCTCACCGGTATGCTGCAGTAATTCCACCAGCATCACTGGTGTTGCGTGGTGGAAACCTGTCTAAGTGAGACTGCGCCGAAGGCACTCGAAGCGTGAACCGGTGTTTGGTCGTCTTACCGGTCTGCAAGGGGCACTGGAAACACAGCTTGGCTTTGCTCACCGTGAGCACCTCGGTAGCACAGGCTTTCACTCAACTGCTTAGATTAGACTTTCTTATAGAGAGATGGATGAGATACACATCCCAGAAGCACGTATTAATGAATGTAAAAAAAAGGTATTTTCTTTTAAAAAGCTTAACTTCTTGTGATGCCATTCAAAAGAAATAGGTTTTTCCCCCCTCAAATCTTTGTTTAGTTTAGTTTATTTAGTTTATTTACTGTAGAATTGAATTTGTGATGACAGTATCCATTTAGCAAATATTTTTCTTCTAAAATAACTCTATTTCACTTGCCTCTGTCTTGTGGCTTAATTTCTAACAAATATTACCAGCAATATCTGATAGTGCCAGTAATATAAAAAGATTGCCACGTTACTATCGGAAGCCTTAAACACTTGTTAAACACAAGCCTTAACGCTTGTTAATAATATATTCTGTATAAGGCTGAAGCATGCCTGTGGCAGCTCCACCCTCAAGGTTTAGGAGAACATCTTTTGCAAAATACCTGACGAGAAGATGCCTCCATCACGCCTGCTCAAAGGGCCAAAGGCTTTCACTCTTTTTATAGGCACATCATTTATCCAAAGAGCACCGAAGAGTTAACAGATCTTGTAGTTAAGTGCTTAATTAGCAACTAAAGAGAAAAGTCAGAAAAATTCAGTTCATTATTTGTCATGGATACAGAGTACATTTCACTTTACTATGTAGAGTAATACATTTATATTAAGACTTTACACTTTCAAGGTTCACAGGTCAAGATTAATCAGTTGTGACCTTGGAACACGGCTCTTCTCTTCATGAAGTAAAAGCTGAGTAAGGGAATCTGAAACAAGGGTCCATACATTTATATATAGCTCGATCTGATGGAATGGTTAAAATGTAATTGAACAGCAAAAATAACATTCCTTTTCAGGGGAAGAATGAAAGACCTTTGGAAAAAGAGAGGTGAAATACAAGTAATTTTTCAGTGCAAGTGACATTATGAATTAATCTCAAACATGACTGAGGTTGATGGTTATAGTGTTCCCATCCTACTATAATTCTTTCTCCAGAGCCGTTTTTCCTGCTTAAAATATTCAGCAGAGAAAGATACAAATATCAACATTTTAAAATGCCAGGTGCTTTGGTAACAAAGGTGTTTGCTGCCAAACAGAATACGTTTGTTTCTACATGACATCTTTATTTACAGACACTTTAATTTTTTATCTACCTTATGTGTTTTGTAGTAGCAAAACAGAATATAACTTGATACTAGGTTGTTGCAGTCGCCCTAGCGATGTGAATCAACAAGCAAAGATGCCTAAAAAGTAAGGACCGGTTTCTCTGTGTCTGAACTTGGTTTGGGCTTTGCAGGAGAGAACAGCTCCTGTCTCCACTTCTTGGCCCGATGTTAAAGCTGAAAAGGAACAGCTTTGATTTATATCTTGACAATGACTTTTCATTCATTCCCCCTTTTTTTTATACCCGCCAGAGCACCTTAGGCCTCTACCGTACTGCACCAGTACAGTTTCCCTTCACAAGGGGAATTCCTCACTCGCTGTTGCGGGCTGGTTTAAGGTTATTTCATGCTACTTCTCAGGCCTGGCACACCCGACATTCTTGACCTGATAGTTTAGATGATTTTTATCTGTGACTCTGGAAACAAAAAGCCTTTATAGTTCCATGCATAATTCTGGCATGAAAGTCTGTGTTCTGCTTGTGGTCTGGCTGCAGTGATGCTATTCAAATTGTTGTACTCAGCTGTCTTTATCATAATTTTAAAATTGTCCACTCTACAGTTTAGCAAATCTTCACTTATTGCCACAGCTGTAGAAGCAATTCTAAAAAAAAATAGTATTTTTGCTTAGTTCTGTAGTTTTCTCTGCCCTGCTCTATTCTACACGTTATCCATTAGAGTTTACACATGCCTGCATAGAAAATGCGTGACTGTTACCATAAATAGTAATTATTTTGAGCCACAGCCTTTCTTCCTATTACCTTCTGGTTTTATGAGCTCCTCTGCCAAGACTAATCAATATGGAAACCTCAGCATGTTTGTAGCTAGTTTCATCTTTTTATATTAAAAGTTGTATTTCATAGCTTCCAGGTCTCGTAATTTCATCACAGCTTTCATGATATTCACCTTGTCCTTAGCTCCTGCAGGCAAGCGTTTTGTTATTTTAAATATTCTTTTCGTTCTTGCAGTTGTTGATAAAAGCTTGCAAATACGACCCTACAGGCTTGATGATTTCTAGGGACTTTACAAAGCGCAAAAGCTTAACCGTTTAAAATGGGGTATTATTTTAAAGCTTAACTCGAGAGAGTCTTCATCCTGATTCGCGGTTTTGGAATTGCAGGTCTGTATCTAATCGACTGTTCATTCTCTCCATTATTTTATATTGATGTTCCAACCCAGAGACAGGAATCAGGGGACACCCTGTCGTGGTTGTTGGTAGCCCTGGAGTAGCCCAGCTCTGGTACCTTCACTGCCAGCAGAACACAACCTGCTTCAGCGGTGCAGGTGGCAGACCTGCCCTGGCGCGCCGGCACGCCTGGCAGCGCCGGCACGCCTGGCAGCGCCGGCCTTGCCCAGGGGGACAGCCACGGAGACACAAGGCAGCAACGCAGTTGCATCAATTTCCATAGCACCATGCTTTACAGCTTGATGGGCAATTTTTACATTGCTAAGTATTGTTTGAACCCGAACTAGGATTTCTACTGCCTTTTTATAAATCCACTGAATCATTTATATTTGTATTAAGGTTCGTAATCTTGTTTTTGAAAAAGGAGCACTGACCTTTGGCCCGTGTCATTTGCCAGACTTCCTCTAAGCCATGCCGTCAGGTATTACGGGGATAATGAGGTGGAACAATTTATTAATCTGTCATCCCTGAGCAAATGAGTTACATTTGTTTTGAAGCCTTAATGTAGCAGTCATAGGTTAACCATCTTGTAAAATCCCTTAGGCTTTTCTTTTCAGGTATGAATAAACTCGGATCTAACTGACTTACCATGTATCAGGGAAAATAACGGGTGAAATCTATAATTAGTGTCAAAACTTTGTGGATTTTCGTGGCTTCAATGCTGCAATTCATTGCACCTACAGAGCTCTATACTGACTTTCGAAGAAGTCTATCCAGCACCACGATTTGCAGGTTCATGATCTAAATTGACAAATATGTTCACCTGGTTTTGACCATAAAGCAGTCAGTGTTCTCAGACATCATACCCCTAATTAAGACAATCATCCAACTGTTGAGTTTTTAAACTATACTTTTATAACCTTACGTATCCTTAACTGCAAAATTCATTGTAATTCACATAAAAATAACTGTGGCATTGACTCGCAGCTATTTAGTGTTACTTGACAATTTGGAAATTATCTCAGAAAGAACAGAGTTTGATTCCAACACAGCCTCAATCAATACAATACAATTCATCCTAATACGCATTTAAATGTTCATGCTACGCACAAGGGGATGACGGTTACGTAGTGTTGGCTAACGAACTCTGGACAGTATAGTTTGCCTCAATCTTATAGCTAATTTGTTCCAAGTATTATTTTCAGTATTTAGTATTTTTTGTAAGAGAGTTCTGATGACCCAGTGTTTGGTACCAGCTGTCTTACTTGACATTTTTTCCTATTAATAATCATGAAGAATTTTATGTGTGGACAAGCATAATTCTTACTGTCCTCTTCAGGACTAAATTTTCTAGTAGGTAGTAGATCTAATTAGATGTTGTGAATTTAACCAAAAACCCCACCAGAACCTTTGGCGTGAGATTGCTGTCATGCACAGAATGCTTCTGGTCGCCTAACTTACATCGTAAGAGCTTATCGGTCACGCTTTTGGTGGGTGTAAGGATGAGTTTCTGCAGGAACAGCTATTCCAGAGTAAGTGTTCTTAGTTGAAGCACGGGAGCCGTTTGTACATGAGGTCAATGAGAAAGTGCTACTCCACAACTAGAATACAAAGGCAAGAAATCAGCAAATTTGATTTTGAAGCAATTAAATCTTCAGTTAAGCCTGCGTGGCAGTTCCATATGTATTTGTTCTGCATAAAATTGCAAATTTACCATTGAAAAATGCAACTATTTTGAGATGAATCAAAATACCATTGTACTTTCTGAACTTCAAATGCTCTTTTTCATCGTCTGTCACACGCACACTTGTTTCTATTTAACATTTTCAGCTAGTATGTGCATAAAGAAAATTTCATCATGAAAACACCTGCTACAAGTGTGTTCTGTTGCTCTCAAAGCACGTGCAATTTGAACAGTGTGTTATAATCCTGGATTAGCATCCCTCCCAGCAGATGCTCACTAAACTGCTGTATCCAGTCTAGACCTCGTGTCCCACATGTTCTTGGCTTGCTGAGTCTGCACAGAAACGTCGTCTGGCTCTGGGCCTCTCGTCGTGCGCTCCAGATGCAAACCAAGTGTCTGATACCACGTTTGGCAGCGGGAGCTACACAGTCTGGTTGCTTAGGCACTATCATTAGTCCTTGCTTTCTAAATCTTTCATAACAGCTATTGAATGCGCTCATATTTCACAACTGTGCACCCTCTCCTTCGCTGTTTTCTTTGAAACACTAACAATGGAGAACATCAGCACGTTTATGTGCTAACGGCCCAGATAGCAGACATGATAAACAATCATGGAGAATCGTAATGCAGATCCTTATTTCATCTTTCTTATGTGTCCAAAAATCAACAAAGATTTTGTCAGTGTCTTCTGACCTTCTACTAGACCTAGTTTTCTTCTAGTCTAGAACTATTCCCTCCCCTTTGCCTTTCCCCAAGTCTTCTTTCTAGAGGACCACTGGGGTAATTTTAACCCCCTTATTAGCCAAGCTGCTGCAAGGACAGCAGCCCACCTGGAAGAGTGAATTCCATGGGGAATTATGCTGCCTAATGTCTGCAGATTTTCTCATTTGAAGAGGTGATTATCCTGTAATAGTCTCTGACCACTCTACATTTGCCATCCATTGACTGTGCTATAGAAATCACAGTTAAACGATACGGCATAATTTTACAATCATCTCACCTGCTCCTTGAAAATCAAAATGCCCCTCGCAATTAGAAGCTGACACATACAGCCATATGCTGATTTGTCACTCAGCGCAATGTAAGTCCTTCCCTTACATTTTGGAAAATAAATCTACGGATCCCCTCATCTGAGTTGACTCTGCACAGAGCAGCTGCAACAAGTCAGTAATGTCCTTATGGTCTCACTTACTATTTTTCCATTTGTTCTTCTGTCTGTCTTCCGACGTGCCATGTCAGCTTTGGTGGTCTGCTCTTTTATTTTTTCTGAGAAGATGAAGAACCAAAATGTCACTGTCTTGCATTGTGCTCGCATCCATCTCTCATCCCAAAAAAACCGAAATATTCAGCCGTTCGTCTGCATTCTCTTCCCCATCGGAGTCGAACAGAGGGCAGAGCTCACAGCCCTCACAGTCCTCAGCCTTTACCGAGAGTGCTCTGGGGGCCTGTATTTCTCCCACAAGCTGTCGCCTGCCTTGCCCATTTCCATGCAGTTGGCCATCTCAGCAGGACCTTTTTTCAGATGCTCTGAATCTGAGGTGGATCCAACGCAGCTGCTCCGGTGCCCAGACCCAGCCACGGCCTGTTTTACAGTCCGTGTCGCAGTGGTGTGCTCTACCCACCCGACTGCCCGCAGCGGTGAGGGCTCTCGCAGTGCAAACTGCTATTTCTCATACTGGCAGTCTGCTGGAGTTACTGTGAACCCATAAAACTGTCTGTGATGTCCGCTGAGATTTGATGTTGTGATGCCTGCACATCCTCCCTGGATCAAATCCAAATGAATTACTATCTATCACCCCAGACCCACCCATCGTAATCCACGTAGTCTCTCCTCAGCCCTCCTAGGCTAAGCCAAACATCTTGAAATTTGAGATTCCCTCTCATTTCCCTCAGACTGGATCTTGTGGTGTTTGCCCAGATTTAGCACGGGCTGTTCCCCACGTTTCAGGATCTGACCAAGCTGCAGTTCCTCTGTTAATCTCTCCTGGGTCACCGGAGCTTTAAAGGCAAACTTTCATAGACGTTAGTCAGCTTTATCATTGTTGGGGGAGGCAAAGTATTTTACTTCATGGAAACAAATAATCAGAAACTTAAGCTATAATTTGGTTCATCACATTCTTTTCCTCTCTTGATGTAATTTAGAATTATATTAGAAGTGACTGATGTAATGGAAACTGGGTACCGCGCTGGATCAGATCACCCACTTCAGTATCCTATAGCTATTTAATTTCTTAAATTTTTTGTTATTTTTCTTAGAATGGGAGTACATCTGTTAACATGCAAGACCTGAAACTTCACCAGGAGCAAAAAAAATTTGCATCACACTAGTGAACAGAAAAGCTGCCAGGGACAGAACATTTTCTGGTCCTGCCTTACTCATTGTAGAGTTTCCAGCTTCCAAAACAGAGAGTGTGACCTGCAGGCAAGGGTCTAGTGGTACACAGGAGGTCTGGCTTAACCCTGGTCCAGTTCCTCCTGTGCGTGGAAGAACACAGGTACAAAATGCAGCATGTTCCTGACTTGCAGCGTGTACGCACAGCCAGAAAGGTCGGTCTATCTGGCACCGGAGAGTTTTGTGTATACCCCAGGCGTGAAGAAGAGAGAACCATGAATCTGAAGGGAGTGCAGAGCCGAGTTCATTGCTATAGCTAAATGATGAATAAGGTGGGATAATTTATCAGGCCAAGGTTTTACCTAGAGTTAAAAAAAAAAAATCATAACAAACTTCCAGGTTAAGCCTGTAGGTAAAAAATGCCTGATGACCTAGTCCAGTGCAAGCAGACTGATTACATCCTGCATGCAAGTGCTTGAACATCAGGCTGCTTGCGTTTTAAATATCTAACTCAAATAAATGCAGCTTAAATGAAGAGTACTACCTGTCATGTTTAGGGCAGAGAGAGTCTCAGTTATGATATTGCTGACACCACTATTGTACTGTGATTAAAATACGGCTTTTGATTAGTAAACAGATGGATTTTGATCTGCATCCCGAGCCTGAATGAATTTGTTGCCAGTTCTTGAAGCGATTTGTGTTCTTGGAATCAAACTGCCAAACAGTAACAGATGTGAGTACATTGAGCTGTCAAGAGCTTAATGAAGTAAAACCAAGATCACTACCCAGTTTTAGAGAAGGGTTAAAGGGATCCCTTTTTGAAAGCTAATTATTTAGGACAGCACACCTGTCATTAGGCAGCAGAAGATACCAAAAATTAACCATTGTCTCGCATGAATTCTCGCTCTGCCACATGTGGTTGCAATGATAGACAGAGTTGTAGCTCAAAATTAATTGAGCTTTCAAATCTGGAGAAAGTGGGAGAAAAAATTCGATCTAGGGTTATTAAAAACAGTTGAAATTGTGCACTGCGTGCCTTCCATTATTACAAAACATTTCCTGTTAATTCTTCATATTATAAAGACATTTTGGTACCCAGATGTCCTGGTTTCAGCTGGGACAGAGTTAGTTTTCTCCCCAGTAGCTGCTCTAGTGCTGTGGTTTGGCGTTAGGATGAGAACCCTGTTGATCACCCCCTGACGTTCCAGTTGTCGCTGAGCAGTGCTCACACTGGTCACGGCCGCCTCAGCCTCCCCTGCTCTGCCCGGGCACATGGAGCTGGGAGGGGGCACAGCCAGGGGGGCTGACCCAGCCTGGCCCCGGGGCCATTCCGTACCTATGGCATCGTGCCCAGTATGGAAACTGGGGGAGCTGACTGGGAAGGGAGTACTGCTGCTTGGGGACGGGCTGGGCATCGGTTGGCAGGTGGTGAGCAATCGCATTGTGCATCATTTGCTTTGTTTTATATTATTATTATTATTATTATTATTATTATTATTATTATTACTACTACTACTACTACTACTACTACTAGTACTAGTACTAGTACTAGTACTGCTACTGCTACTGCTACTACTACTACTAGTAGTAGTACTATTTTACTTTATTTCAGTTATTAAACCATTAGTTTTCTCACTTTTACTGTTCCGATTCTCTCCCCCTTCCCACTGGGGGGGAACGAGCGAGCGGCTGGTGGTGCTTAGTTGCTGGCTGGGGTTAAACCACGACACCACAACACTGATAGTTAAATCCAGCACAGTAAATGCAACCACACGGAGACGTCTGCTTTCGGCATGGTGTGGCAATATACAGCCTCGCAGGGAAGGCGATGGGCAGTGCGGGAAAAACCTGGGTTTCTGGGTCTGCTCAGGTCTCTGACTGTGGGCACGTCACTTAGCGGTGAATCTTCCCTTGCCTGCCCGCTCCGTGCAGGCTGTGGGCTCTCATCTGGCAAAAGCTGTCGTAGTGGTCTTGGATAGTGCCCAGCATAACAGGGCCTTCATTCAACTGGAGGCTTCCTGGTCTGATGTTGTGACACCACGCCAGCGAGCAGAGATCGGTTATATCTACCATGCCTTTGTTACGTTAGTCTGAACAAAAAGTGTGAGCTTCATTAGTAATTATATTTCAACTTTGGCAGTGCTTTGATGACCCAGGCCATATTGCTCAACGAAGGCAGGAGTTGCTAGGTAAGTCAAAGTTAACGTAACATAACTTAAAAAAAAAGGTAACATAAAGTCACAGTTAAAGCTTTGAAGATGCCGTCTATCGCTTTTTGTCCCCAGTGCAACGCGATGTAAAAGCGACCCTGTGGGGTCAGAGCCGCGGAAGGGCGCAGAGAGCCCCCTCCGGCTCCCGCAGCACGCCAGCCGCTCGGCGGCAGCCTCCTCTCCCTTCCCGCGATGCAGGAGGAGCGGCAGCCGGCGTGGCTGGGGGGGTAAATCACCTTCTGGCAAGGGACACTTGTATTTGCAGTGCTTATTTGATCCTTCCAGTGAGAACAATTTAGGTTAATCACCCATCTTCATTCATCTTACTGCTGTTGTAAAAATAGCCATTGTGAGAAATCAGTATCTGCTGGATTAAAATCGCCTTTTCTGAGTACTTTCCAGTGAGCGGTGCTTCCCGCAGTCATGCGTGGAAGAAACATGATCTTTCCCAGTTCTGAGTTTCTGAGGGTGTGAGGGGGTGTTGGGCATGAAGCCATCTCAAAAGATACATAACTATGAAATAATGCTTCTGTGTAAATCAAAATTCTGCTGACAGAAAATGTAAGTTAAAATTTGTGTCTAAAATAATCTTGTCTCAGTGCTGAGTATTTCCTTGAAATCCATCAAATCCATATTTCCGCGACGTCTGCATTGCTCCCGTGGAGGCTGGTGACCGTGCCAGTGTCTGCCTGGGGACGGGAGGACTCTTCACGGTGCTGATGGCCTCGTCGTTCTGTATGGGGTTCTGCGTGCGAGGAGTTTCACTCGTGCGACTCACACTATTAAAATCCATCACCTACTGCTGGCAGATGTAGAGGCTTTAAAACACAGGCGTGTAAAAGAGACGCGATGGCTGGCTGGCAGGAAAAGTATGGAAAGGAGAGAAAAATCTTTGTTAGTCTATCTTTCTGCGGTACACAAAGGATGCACGTTTCTGACCGCAGGGCTCCTTTACAGAAAAGCAGGTTTATAAGTCTTAAGAGATTGCTGCATTTTTACAGGAGATTTGGGTGAACGTGTAACTGCCTCCATAGGAGCTTTTTATCATTTAGCATCCTCCTGAGGTCTGGTTTTCCTCTCCACAGGAATCCTGCCCCAAAATGACTGTAAATTACCAGGCAGAAATCTTTGATCACTCACCAATTCTCTCTCTTTCTTTCAACACGTAAAGCTCTCTATGTGCGGTAACTCCGGTAACTTCTGTACAGAGAGTAACATTTAAAATCAGCGTATTGGGCAGCTGGTTACCTGTTACTTAGTCTTGAACGGAAAATTTCCTCTGTGGTTCTTCTTTTAGACTATTCCTTTCAATGTAAGCACAAACCTCGTGTGTATGCTTGAATAGCTTTACTTTATACATCTCCTGTTACAAATACTTAAATCTTCGAGCCAAACTTAAATCTTTGGACTTTATAGGTTATTTTGGTGAGAAGAAATACCTTGTCGTAAGCAGAGAGCTTGAGATGGAGATGACTCTCACACCTTAACTTAAACTTTTCTTTTTTTTCTTGGAAGATGGTGGGAAGCAATAAAATAATCAAGATCTGCTTCAGCTTAGCAAGTAAGCATGGACTCGGCTTTAGCACTGCCACCGACCTCAAGATTGTAGCCCTGTGCTTAAAATGAAGGCACCTTGCTCGGCTGGAGCCTGCGTTATCAAAGGGATCGTATTCCTCCTTCATTTTTTAAAACTGTGAAGAAAAAGATTTGCTTTCTTTTTCAATGAAGGATTTTTCAGTGGTAATTCTGCACTATTTTTATATTTTTAAAGATTTAATGATACTTTCCAAATGGCAAACTCCATTTTTAAGGTTGAGATATCAGTATGATTTCAGCCAAGTTACATGTAAGGGACTGAAGTCACGTGCGAGTTGCCCCTTGAAATGAACTTGGGCAGCAAGTCACTACCCATGGCTGTTCACGGGATTAGGTTTTACATTTGCAAAATTTTGACCTTTTTAGGTCAAAAGAATTCAGCTGGTTCATGCTACCTCATCAGCGGTAGCTGCTGGGCAGGAGGGCGGCTTTGGTTGAACCCACTTCTCGAGCGGAGTGAGGAGCAGCCTGAGAAGGACCGTGAGCTTTATCGGAATCTGTAACTTTGCATTTAAATTTTGGTGGAAAACATCTGCCGAATATTTCTTACAATAAATCAGAAGAATGCTAATACCAAATTTGACAAACATGCCAGACTTCGAGATCAGCCCCTAGTATACATGGCCGCAACTTACATTTAAAAATATACAATACAATACAATATAATACAATATAATACAATATAATTAATATAATATAATTGGCAGCAAGCCTGTTAGAATTCAAGGAGCATCTGGACGATGCTCTTAGTCATATGGTTTAGCTTTAGGTAGCCCTGCGAGGAGCAGGGAGCTGGACTTGATGATGCTTATGGGTCCCTTCCAACTTGAGGTATGCTATGATTCAACGTGAGCCGCTTCCCTCTCCCAGGAGGGCGAAGCCAGCGTCGCCGCTAGGCAAACGCGCCGCGGTAGCATCCCTTTGACATGTGGGACTTCGTACTCCAGTGCACAGAGCTCGGGCGCTGAAATAGCTGCTGTAGCGCACAGAGAAGGAATGGGACCTGGCAAATGTCCAGCCTGGGAAAAAAGCAGCGCCGGAGCTGCCAGTGTTGCATCATGCTTGAGTTCATACTGCGTTTACACTTATTTTATCAAACTTCTCGTAATTTGAAAAGTATTTAACAGGACAATATGGACTGGAAGAAATTTGTTCTTCAATATTGACATTTTACACTTTTAAACAACTTCCCTCTACAAACTATTGTTGAGTTTTAACATATTCTCAAGTTCTCATCTTGTAGTAAGCTTAGGACTTTTCTTTTTTTAACTCTACGTTATCTTCCGTATTCCTTCCCAGAGGGAAGTGTCCCACATACTGAACCCCGCAGAGCGACAGCCACAGAATTAGACTCTTGCTTCCCCAGTGAAAACATTGCAAAGTTTCTTTTGAATTTTGTTCTACTTTTGTTAAACCTATACAGGGATTTTTACCTCTAAAATAAGTTTTCTGACTCTTCCACTCCCAAAGCAGGTATCTGAAACAAACAGTGATTATTAACTATTTATATTACAGTAACTATTGAAAAGATGGGGGGGCTTTAGTGTGGGTACCACTGAAACAGGCAGATCTCGTCATAGAAAACAAGCATTCAGGATAGAAAAAACCAAACAGCACCAAAACAAACGGTGGCAGGGTAAAGGGAGAAGGGTGAGAGGTCCCTTTCCCAAGGGCAGAGCCGAGCCAGGAATGAAGCCTGCGGAGCTCGGCAGACGCCCTGCCGGCTCTGGGAGGGCTGCCCGGGGTCCGAGGGGCAGCAGGGCTGCCGAAGCCGGGGAGAGGCCTGAACTGCCTGCC
Organism: Platalea leucorodia; assembly: GCF_965183815.1. Classification (NCBI taxonomy): domain Eukaryota; kingdom Metazoa; phylum Chordata; class Aves; order Pelecaniformes; family Threskiornithidae; genus Platalea; species Platalea leucorodia. The sequence goes on along the minus strand of NC_138838.1, from coordinate 11,621,762 downwards.
TTTGCCAGCAGAGCCACATCAAGTAAGATGTGATGTACTAGTCGGATTTTTAAGCCGGGGAGTTCTGTGTGTGTGCAGTTATGCTCCTATAAGGTGGCCTTTGACGCTGTACTTGATGAGAAATCTGCACTCAAAAGTTAAAATCTCCTGGGTAAATGCAGCTTACGCCTGTGCTTGTACCATCAAGCCACGGCAATCTTCGTGTTGGGGTGAACCAAAGTTAGCAATTGCCATGCTGGTGGCAGCGTTTGCCCTTGACTTGCATCTTTACATTCAAAAATGAATTTTACCATTTTTATAGTGTGGTGAGTACTCAACGTGGATCAGTCACGGGGGATAAGCAAAGTACATTTGGAAGTGGGAACCGCTGGGTTCTTTCCAAGGCAGTAACACCAGCATCTTTATAAGAACGTTGCTTTGGTTTAAGCCCTTATCAAGAATCAAATCCATGCAAACATCATTTTACGTAGCTCTCATTGCGGTAGGAGGGCTCTCTACCATTGCAGACTACTATTTCTTAAAGAATAAAACAGTTCCATTAGTTCTTTATTCTTCTTTCACTCATTATTTTACATCAAAAAGAAAAGTTTTCCTGCTAGAATGTCTTGAAGTAAATGTGTTTGTAGGTTCATATTAAACCCAACAGTCACATCACCGCTAAAATAACATAGATCACTTACCGATGAAGATGCTCTCCTCCTCCCCCCAGACCCAAACGGCCTTTTAGAAGGAGAGGTGTTGCCACCCGCCACCTCTCTGCCCAGCTGTCAGGATCCGGAGCCCGTTCATTAAAAATGTGCAGCTCTTTAAATTATGGACCTGATCGTATGTTTTCTGGAGACTTGGACTGAACTGAAAGCTATCCTCTCTGTGCTTTCGGTGGCTGGGTGATCTGGCCTGCACTGGAGGAACATGCTCTCTCCATCATTTTGATCGCTTTCTTTTAAGCATCCCCGATGGAGCCAGGGGTGGCGGGCACAGGGCTGGCATCGGGGCCGCTCTCTGTCATCTCAGAGCTGTGTTATCACGAGCTCCGAGAACCCGGCGGGTGATCGTATCTGGTGGGCAAAAGCCGTGTGCGGGGCTTTACACTGGTCTGGGCTGTACACTGGGCTGTGCCCAAATGCCAAATTTCAAATGTCTTTTCTGCTTGTTTTTTTTTTTTCCTTAGAAGTCAGTCACAAAAGATTACAGCTAAAAATAGGGGAAAAGTGGATTTTCTTCCTTTGGATAGATTGTTTTTATTTATAGTCCAGTTAAAGCGTAACAGCCCGCTGAATATACAGTAGGCCATTTGTCCTTTGTGCAATCTGCAAGAAAAGGAGCAGGAAAAGAAGTAAAGCAACCTGCCCCGTGTGCACACTTAAACGTAGAACCCAACAATAGCATACTCTCCGGGAACAAAATAAACCAAAGGCTAGTTCAGCGGTGGTCATTTCTGTTCAACTGTAAAAAGCGTTCGCAAAGACACTTGTGTTTTTTCTAGGAGAGAGCCCGCGGGAGGAGAACCCATCTCATCTGGCCAGCTCCTGGCTCTTCAGCCTTCAGAGGTACCGGCTCGATCCGCCGGGTTTTGTCGTTAGTAGTCCTAGCGTTGCCTGCTGGGGTCGCCTCGGTGGAGGACACGTGTGGGTGAGCAAGGAGCAGCAGCTCAGGCGTACGTCTGTGTTCGTACGCGCCGCGTAACCCCTTCCCTCCGCGCGTCGCAGAGGGCTTTACATCCATTAACGACCCGGGCGCGTTTCCACCCCGCTGAGGGCTCACCCTTGTTTTACAAATGAGAAACCTACGGTGTGGAGGAAAGGAGTTTATTTAAATCAAAGGTGGCTGGAATAATCCGGCACAAACGTTTCATTTCAAACCCATTACTCTTACTCTTCTGCCACGCTGGCAGCGTGAAGGCGGTGAAGGGACGCTGCTTGGGGCGGGCTGGCGCTGCCCGCGCCGGGGGCACTGCCCAGCCCCTGCCCAGGCTGCCCTCCCCACCGCCTGCCGCTCCTCATTCGTAGTCACCCAGCAACAGCCTCCGCGCCGGCTCGGCTGACGTGCGTGTCCCTGTCCCCGCGTGTGTCCGTGCGCAGCTGTGCGCACGCGTGTGTGCACGCACGAAGCTGCAGCTTCCCGAGGCGGTGGGGGCGAGGGCGTTTCTCAGCTGGGGGCACAATAAATGCAAGTTGCTCGCACAGCCCTGGATGCAGGCAGGCTGAGGAGCACAGCAAGAACAAGAGCCAGCTAAGCAGAAATATTGGCCTACATTTTCTTCTCCTCCTGGTGGAAGGCATGCGAGTTTCTATGGCAACTTGTGTTTCTGTTCGTCAGGCCTACTGACTCACTTCTGGGGGAGCCGCGCAGAGAAAAAAGATTGTTTTCTTTCCCTGCCAAGTCAAGTGGCTCCTTTTCTGCAGCCCGTTGATCTCGTCTGAGTTCATCTGGTCGGTGTTTGAGGCTGGCATGGCTTTGCAGAATCAGTTTAGGGCCACACGAAAAGACAGTCAAACGTTTCAACGTCCTCACCCCGTTGAAAAATCATTGGCAATAAGTTGAGTTTATCTGTTTTACAAGAGGATGCCAGCCTAGCTAAACCACTGGGATGTGTTGGGCTGGCTCCGGCGACAGAGCTGGGCTGTGCAGGAGGGGAGCGCGGCGGCTGCCGGCACTTCGCCCGTCCGGGGGACGGCAGAAGCCGCTGTGCCTGTGCCGCGGGTGGACCAGAGCGCGCAGCCCACGCGCGCTTGCGAGCGCTGACGGGACAAAATGAAGAGAGAGGCCTGGGGGGGACACTGCTGAGCGCGGCCGCCCGCCCGCCCGTGCCACGGGGAATCGGAGCTGGCGAGGGCACGGCTCAGCAGAGGGACTGGACACATATTCAGAGCCAGAGAGCGCAGAACACATTTGTTCCTAAGTACCTTTGTGGTGATAAGCCTTTGGGTTTTTTCACCTACTAGTCCATTTTGTCTTTTACTGACATATTAGATGGTCAGCCTGGCTTTAACAGCTATATCCCAAATGGCTTCCCTCACCAGACCAGTGTCTGTTGCTAAAATATTTGATTTATGGCTTCGTGGTGGCATCTTGAGCTTCCTAGGTCAAAACGTCCATGGGGATGGATTGGCATACCCTCCGCCATCTCGCCTGATCACTCCAGTTGTTCTAACTGGGAAACTTTCATAGGTATAGAAGCTTGATTTTTCAGCAGAGCCCAGGGATGCTGAGTAACCATCTTTCCTTGAAATAGAGGGGAAGCTTTGCATCTACTTCTCTCAGGCTCCGCTGAAAATACCAGCTATTATACCCCGGGGAACACTGTGAACACTCCCACCACCAGCAATTCTTCTGAAGCTTTTTGTTTTGCCTAATCACAAACATATGGTCCACTTTAAGGGAGATTATCTTTACATTGTTAGCTTTAAAATGCAGCCGCCTTCTAGCTTTACAAGGTCACAGCAGCTATCCGGTTAAATGGCAGAGCAGAAATAAAATGTTAACGCAGCATGACCTTGGTCAATCAGTTAATCTTTCTCTACTCTATTTACTCCAGCAAAATAAAAATCCATCCCTACACACTGCAAAGTGCTTTGAGATCCTGGGGTGAAAGGTACATCATAAGCCAGAGTATTAATTATTTAAGCCCTGATAGTATGCTTGGTGCTGGAGGGAATACAGATGAATTTACTGTTATTGTCTGTTTGTTTATGTATAGCTACTATTTACATTGATCGCAGTGACGCCGCGGGCAGTAAGCCGTACGGGCTGGAGTTTGCAGACGCGGTATGCTGCTTCTCCCCTTTTGGGATTCATCCCGCTAAGATTTAGAGACGACAGTGAGGTGTGTGAGGGCTCGAGCAGCAACAGTACTGCTACTTCTGGGAGGAAGCCCGTTTGAAAAGACTTGTGTCAGCATTTTATGTAGAGCTCCTTATTAATTATACTGCAAGGGGAGGAGGGTGAGGATGCAGCCAGCACGGAGAGTGACAGCGTACGCTGCCAACCCAGCACGTGTCCTACAAAGGGTGCGTAACAGCGCGGAGGCGAAGGCTCGTTCCATGTTGCAATTGCAGTTCTTGAGGTTTTGTGGGAAAACCTAATCTAAAATTGCTCATAAATTGGTTTTCTGGTTGTTACATGAAGCTGGATTACGCAGCGTAAAGCATTGATTTTTAGATTTTAGAATGCTGAATAATTTATGTGCACGTTGCCTCCTAAACTAGATTGTGGCAGTTTGATTGCTCTGGCCCTCCTCAGAACAGAGCCAGACAGCGGCTTTTTCAAGATACGGGCAAACTTTGAACTGTCTTACTTTTTAGTATCTGCTTTAAAAAAGAGGGGGTCTTTTCTAACATTATGTTATGTTATTGAGGTTTTATTTTACAGTGTCCAGCAGTGTCATCCTACTGCAAGCAGAAAGCATGATTTTTAGAGCTGCTGTTCCTTCAAACCCACTTTTGCTATCATTCCATTTTAATACGGCCATATATTACAATATAGAAATGTTCAATACAAGCATGAGTACATATAGACAGAAAGGGAAAATTGTATTTTTATGAACCATGCAGATGTTGATCATAAATCTAAAGAAAATCCTTTTTCAGAACTTTTGTCAAATTGAATTGGCTTGTGCCATTCAAAAACTTCTGGTTTCACACATGTATATTGTAGAATACATTTAAAAATAAAATAGCACGTTGACACGTACGTTATTTAACTGGGTGTTTGCACCGCCATTGTGCAGAGACTTTGTCTCTGAAGAGCTTAACACACTCGTGTATGGGTTCAGGTCGGGTACAGACACTGATGATAGGTATGTAATTTATCTAACACCTTCCTTTTATTTTTAATATTCTGCATCTTTACTGACTGTACCAAAGAGGGCAGAATGTGTCGGTTACCCTCTTGTGCTGGGTCAGCTTGGGTTAAGTCATCAAAAGCAAGAAACATCTATTAAGTGTTCTTTTGCTGAGTCTTCAATTTAAATGAACTTGCAGGGAGCAGCAAATATTTTTCCTCCCATTTTCTCTCGACCAGTCTCTGCATCCCTCAGAGGTCACAGCCTCCCCAGAGAGGAGCCTGGTGTCTCAGAAACGCTGCTCTGCACAAGCCCAAACACCGCTATTCAGCAGCGCTGTAATAATCTCCCCTAAATACACCAGCTTCCATCCATCAAACGATTGACCCTATATATGAAAGCCCCGCAGTAATTGTGGTCAGACAATGCCGGCTAGCAAACCGGTCTTTACGCTGGCCTTTACCAAGACGGTGCATTATCCTTACACAATAAGTTATCGACACCATGTCCCAGGCTGACATTTATGGCGGGGTTATTGACAATGATTGTTCGGCGCTGGAAATGGATGGCTGCTTGTGCCGCTCTGCATCCTGCCCCCATCGCGCCTGCTTACCCTTGGCTTTATAAACACGGAGGCAGGGATGGCTCCCCGGGCCGGGGCTGCACGGCCAAGGCAGCGGCCACAGCTCTGCCGGGAGGGACCTGCGGCGGGGGTCAGCCTCTGTTACGTGGGGACAACGCGGGGCGGCCCCTCCAACGGCAGCACTGGCCCTGCCTGCTGGTGCCTCCTCGCTGCGTAAACCAAGGCCTGTTTTACACTACCCATCCCTCTCCGCTGCCCAAGCAGATAAGGTTCACCCAAACTCTCGCATCCTCATTTCTTACTTCTTACGCCAGCATATTCTCTTTTGGTCGGTTTGTTTTTACTGTAGTTGTAGATTTAAATCGCTTTTAGGGGTTTTGCATTAAAGACAAGGACTAATGTCCTGTATACAGATCTCTCAAGTGCTATACAGGAATTTAGCAATCTCAGATAGAAACCAGTACCCCTACATTGCTGCAGAAAGGTAATCCACCATCGTCATTTCTCTACAACCACCTGAGAGGAGGCTGGAGCCGGGGGGGTCGGTCTCTGCTCCCCAGGAACAAGCGATGGGACGAGAGGGAACGGCCTCAAGCTGCGCCAGGGCAGGGTTGGGTTGGGTATTAGGAAAAATTTCTTCCCCGAAAGCACTGTCAGGCCCTGGCCCAGGCTGCCCAGGGCAGGGGCTGAGTCCCCATCCCTGGGGGGATTTAAAAGCCGGGTGGATGTGGTGCTGAGGGACATGGTTTAGTGGTGGGCTTGGCGGTGCTGGGTTAACGGTTGGACTGGATGATCTTAAGGGTCTTTTCCAACCTAAACAATTCTATGATTCTACAAACAATGACCTGATTGGCTGATCAGTCTGGAAATGTTTGCAGAATTGAAATATTAGCATACGGCAGTGCTGACATTATGACGGCTTTGAAACAGAAAGGGATAGAGCACCTTTATTACACTGGACTCGTGCAATATATTATTTATCATCAGCTTTCGAAGCCGATTACTGCCTGCGCGCTGGGCTCCCCGTTCAATACCGCGCGGTTCAGGAGGCTCCGCCAGCGCCCGCCCGGGGCTGGAGCCCAGCGGCGGGGCCGCCCGCGGGGCCCCGGCGGCTCCCACCGGGCCCTGCCGCGCCCCGGGGCTGGGGGCTCCGCTCCCGCGGGGCCCCGGCGGCTCCCACCGGGCCCTGCCGCGCCCCGGGGCTGGGGGCTCCGCTCCCGCGGGGCCCCGGCGGCTGCCACCGGGCCCTGCCGCGCCCCGGGGCTGGGGGCTCCGCTCCCGCGGGGCCCCGGCGGCTCCCACCGGGCCCTGCCGCGCCCCGGGGCTGGGGGCTCCGCTCCCGCGGGGCCCCGGCGGCTCCCACCCGGCCCTGCCGCGCCCCGGGGCTGGGGGCTCCGCTCCCGCGGGGCCCCGGCGGCTCCCACCGGGCCCTGCCGCGCCCCGGGGCTGGGGGCTCCGCTCCCGCGGGGCCCCGGCGGCTCCCACCGGGCCCTGCCGCGCCCCGGGGCTGGGGGCTCCGCTCCCGCGGGGCCCCGGCGGCTCCCACCGGGCCCTGCCGCGCCCCGGGGCGGGGGCTCCGCTCCCGCGGGGCCCCGGCGGGATGCGGCGGCCGGGGGGTCCATCTGCCGGCGGCGGCGGGCACTGCCGGGGCCGCGGCCCGGGGCCAGGGGCTGGGGGCCAAGGCTGACGGACGGGATCCCTCCGAACACCGCCCGGGGCAGGAGGGGGCTCCGTGTGCTCCCCCCGGGCTCCCAGCGCTTCCTCGGGGTCCCCAGCGCTCCCCCGGGGCTCCGTGAGCTCCCTCGGGCTCCCCAGTGCTCCCCTGGGGCTCCATGTGCTCCCCCGGGGTCCCCAGCGCTCCCCCGGGGCTCCGTGCGCTCCCCTGGGGTCCCCAGCGCTTCCTCGGGGTCCCCAGTGCTCCCTCGGGGCCCCGCGAGCTTCCCCGGGGTCCCCAGCACTCTCCCGGAGCTCCCGGCACTCCCTTGGGGTCCCCAGTGCTCCCCTGGGGCTCCGTGAGCTCCCCCGGGCTCCCCAGTGCTCCCCCAGGGCTCCATGCGCTTCCCCGGGGCTCCCCACCCTCTGCGGAGCCCCGTAAAGTTGCCCCTGTCTTTACAGCCTTGCCAGGGAAGCACCTCTCGCACCGGGGAGAGGAGGCGAGTAGTTGGGGTGTTGGGCCTTCAAAGGCCCCGTCCAACCCAAACGGTTCTGCAATTCTCTACGTTAAACCTTTTCCTTGGGTTTTGAGGTTCCCGTAGCAGGGGTCACAGCCGGGTTCGGCGTGTCGACATCGCCCTGCAGCCGCCTTCTCCAGAATTCCTTGATTTGGCACCATTTTAACACAGTTAAGAGGCGACTCAAAGCACCGTGGAGGCAAATCCAGTCCTCCTCCAGAACACTTGGATTTCTCTGTGTATTTCGTAGATGAAATTCTGTCGTTCCGAGTAGGTATTTTACCACTGACAATAGTTTGCAGCAGATTGGGAAGACACATTCAGTGTTCATTTCTGAGTCAGCAATTGCTCCCCAAGGCCAGGAGACCTCAGCGTGTAGCCCATGGACTTTGGATGGACCTTTCCCCCCACCATTTATCAACAATTCCAGGAGCACTTTCTGCAGCTGATTGCTGCTACACGGCATTTCCTTATTCTGTTCTACACAACAGGCCAGGTTTTTACCTGCTTAGAAATCCGCAAAGCTAATATTAACTGCCTTGCGCTTTAGCACGGACCTCATCGGGAGTTCAAATCCGGACTGACCAAACGCTCACATTGCCCAAGCACAGACCGCGGGATTTAGCAGCGTGCCCCAAAAAGCCAGCGCTGAGTGTGAACATGGGGAGCCCAAGAAGTATTTCTGAATGCCAGAGTGACTTTTCGGTTCAGTTTCTCTGAGCCAGTCTCCCTTAGGCGCTTCCGTAGCAATGTATGCCATATATTGCAGAAATATTACGGACGGCGTTGGGGAGGACGCAGCCGGGAAGAAATGCACGCCGACGGGGCCGGCACCGCCGCGCTGCTGCAGGCCCTGCAGGTGGCTGCCTGGGTATCTAAGGCTGCTTGGGCAAGAAGGGAGATTTTACTGATGTGTATTGTATTGATGTGATCGATATTAATATATTGTACAGAGCTTTGGTGTCCACGAGGGTGACTGAAAAATGGAGAGTGAAGAAAAGCTACTTTTAAGGCTTCTGGGGGTTTAATATTCATATCCCTTACAGTCAGAAACTTAAAACAACCCGGTCTGGCTTACCCAAAACATCGAAAGACAACTGCATTACAAAATACAAGTAGTTTTCTGGGAGGAAACACAAGGTACTGATCAGTTCCTTTGGCTAGCAGGGAAAGCCGTCAGGAGGCCGCGCGGCTGGACGCTGAATTCAGGCTTCTTCAAAGGAAAAACGAAGCCCTGCTCTTTACCGGGGGGTGTAAACAGCCCCTGGGGCACGTGGAAGCGCTGACTTCTGCTCGTGGTATCTCCAGGTGACAACTAGGTATTTTTCGGAAGATACACCTTAGCATAATACAGGCTGTCCTTGTGTCACGTTCAAGTTACTGGGCGAGTATGGAGATCACTGGGTAAAACCAGGAGGGATCTGGAGAGCGTCCGAGACCTCGGGAATCCGGTGTCGGCGCTTCCCGGCGCTGCCCGAGGGTGGATGCCGGGTGCTGCTGCGGGGAGGAATGGGCAACTTTTCGGCCGTATCGGCAGTTCTGTGCGAGACCCATTCATCCCACAAGCCCTGCTTAACCACTCTTCGTGATTAAATATTTACTATAAGAATTTATTCATCATTAACACCATAAATAAAAGGATTACAGAGAAAGTCAGAATGGTTCAGTCAGGAAAGAGCACTAATTGTTTTCACCCTTGTGGGTTTTTCTGCATTCAATACTTGAATTTCAAAATGAAAATATTGAGATAAACTCCCGCTTTCCTGCGAGTACAGTTGGTGTAATTTCTTATTCAGTATGAAGCCTGAAAAAGAATAAACAGTCATCTAATCATTTACATTCAGTCATAATTTAGGCCCTGAGCAAGAAAATATTTAAGCAGGTGACAAAACTTTAAGCAGTCAAGTACTCGCACCGACCCCGGCAGGATTACTCAGAGGCCCGAAGTGAAAAGTTGTTTATTGGGAGGAAGGGAGGAGCAGAATTCAGATGCGCTGGAAGCCGGGTCGTGGTGCCCGAGCCGGGGAGGCGGGTGATGAGAGTGTACGATCTGGGGCGCAGGACGCGGAGCTCAGTCCCCGCACGGCCAGCGGCTTGCAGCGGGGGATGCCCTGGCCGGCAGCGGTTTGTATGATCTAGGAAAAGCCGCATCGCTTTGTCTAGAACTGCCCCAACGATCCAACCTGGTGCCAGCGCGCGTGAGAGTGTGGCACAAAATCAATTACCCGAGTTGCTCATCCAATTTTTATTTGAACGTTTATAAATAGTATGAATAGTAAAAATTACTTAACTTTCGAAAGTAATTTAGCTGGGTTTCTAAGAGACATTTAATGAGCTTACGTTACCCAAGGTGCTCTAAAACCAACTATATTTCAGATTAAATACAAATAATTTTGGCTGGGATGTAACTTTTTACCTTGCTAGTAAAAAGCTCCCATTTAGGAGTTATTTTTTCTACCAACAGGCACAACTAGGACGTGATCATTCCTTAAAAGCTCCTTCCCGATGAGAAAAAATTAGGAAAACGGGTAAGTGGTGCATGCAGCCCGGACACTGCTGCACAGTGGGACTGTCCCCAACGGGCAGATGAGCAGCCAGGGCCGGGGCGAGAGCGTCGGCCAGACGTGCTGCTCCCCAGCCACGACGTGGTTTCTCCAGGGCTGTAGCACAAGTTTTCAAGAACGTCCTCATGCCAAGAGCGTCAACACCCGGCAGCTGCTCCTCACGAGCCTCAAACCACCTCCTGCTCCAGGCACCTCCTGCCAGGAAATGAATGTGAGTAATTTCTGAACCGGGGGGGGAAAGTCTTAGTGATGAATATTGCCAGAAAGCTCAACTTACTGACGGCCACGTGATGCAAAAATTCTGAGGATGGTTTTGTGTAAGGAGAAGCTGTTTGCTGCATAGGCGGAAAGGAAATAAGCAGAATAACAGGAAGGAGATGGTCAAGTCTTCACAGTATTGCATTTATTCTCCCAAATTTGCACAGCTGAAGTTGGTTTTTTTTTTGAACACCCATCATATTCCTAGTATAGCCTATGATGTTTAGGTTATTAGGTGATCCTTGTGGCATTTTGTGTATAGGTGGCACTGTAAGATAGTGTCATCCTCAAAATGGCAATTTTTCATTTCTGAAATCTTGTCTTTTTTTTGGCGGGGGGAGGGCCAATATAAGGAAAGATAATGGGACCTATAAACACTGCTTGTTTTCCCTGCACCTATCAATATATGCATATCACGATCATAATTATATCTAAATAAATCTAAACCCATTCAAACTTTATATATAATAACCCTGAAAATAAAGAAATGCATTTTACTGAGTACAGTAAGGCTTGGCATTTGTTGTGCTATCTGAAATGCTTAAACGTTTTTTTCACAACCCAGCTTCACGTTTAAGATATTATCCAAATTCACTGCTCATAGTCTATGGGAGCAATTTCATTCATGCTCAACTCCATTGATTTTAAACTTAGTACAGCCAGAATATAGTAGAGATTAATATCTGCACCATCTGAGTATCATCCAATATTATCTAAAGGACTGGCTAAACAGGAAATAATAACCAGATAAGAAGTTAAAAGGTCTCAGCATTCCCTCCGAATGGGTAAAAAACCCACCTCTGAACGTATGTATGCGTAAAGGAAAGAAAAGCTTTCAATTCTCATCTGGTAAGTTAAATCTCATCTTTGGAGAAGACAAAAAAAAACGTTAGTCAAAGGGTTTGCCTGAAAGTTTCAGAGCCACAGGTGGAAGCTGAGGAGCCCTGCTGCCCCGCAGCGAGGGGCTGGGCGCGGGCAGCTGCCCGCGGGCCCCTGGGGACGCAGCAGAGGCGGCGGCAGCCCCTCGCCCGGGGAAGGCTGCAAGCGGTTCCTGCCCACGGCTGCAGCCGGGAGCAGCCCCGGTGAGGAAGAGCAGCGTAAACCCAGAGCAGAGCCGGCGAGGCTGAGCGGCCCGAGGAGAAGGGCAGCTCCCACCTCAGCCCCAGCCGCTCTGCTGCCTGGCGTCCGCGGCCCCCGACGTCTGTCTTCGGCTGGGGGTACAGACAGCCGGCGTCCGCTCGTCACAAGCGTGGGGTGTAACGGGGTGGACATTGGACCGCTTCGTGCTTTTAGCACGTACGCAAAGTTTGATAAACTCTCCCTACGTGTTCACAAACTCAATCCAAATAATTTAAGTGTTCCGGTTTATTGCTATCCCTAAGAACAGGGTCAAATGATTCAGCGAAAACCTTTCTGAGTGTAATGCTCCAGAGGTAGATGAATACAGGGTTGATGCAGTTTGGATGTGTTCCCAAGCTGCTGCATCAGTTGGGTCCAAAAACCTGCAATAAATTAATTTAATCAGGAAACATCACTCCGATATGAATGTTCAATGGCACCGATTTATACTTCGAGCTGCCAAAGGCAGGAGCCGGCTTAGCAGGCGAGAGCCGATGGAGCTCAAGGTTTCAGAACAAACAACTCTCCTTGGAGATTAAAGTCTTGCAAGAGACGTTACTAAATGGGCAGAAGGAAAGTTTTGCCTCCTACTAAAGCAGTTAACCCAGCACAGGGCTAAACTACTCAAATGTATCTGAAAATATTTCTTTTAAAAGCGGCGTTCTGACAAGTGTACTCCTTTAGACCAATGGCTGTTGTGTTGTCAGTAAGCTCCTCTAACGATTCATTTTTGTTGTCCTGTGTTTTTCTCTCGCCTGCTAAGACCCGAGAGCGAGTAGCGCTCGCAGGAGCGCGGGGCCAGCGGCGGGTCCCGGAGCTGTGCCGGGAAGGCGCCGGCGGGTACCGTGGCTCCCGGCAAGGGCACAATTCGGTGCTTAAGAGGTATTGTTTGTAAAGCAAGTTTGATCGCAGAATAGCAATTCCTTCTTAAAACTGAGGCCACCTGGAAGAACACTCTGGAAACCTGTGTGGCTTGTAGGATTACGCGCAGTATGAAAGACACGAGAGGTGGCGGGAGAAAGGCTGTGGTTTGCTGCACTTACACACATAGACCTGGCCTACAAACCTGCAGCCCACACCATCAACTTAGACTGCAACAAGTGTTTGATGCAGCTGGGGGTTTCATCCCTCGCTCCTCTCAGACAGCCTAAGTCACCTTTCTGTTGTTGCTACCTTCTCGTCTGAATGCCCTGCTTTTTGAAGCGCCCCATTGACCGGTCTCACATCTGAAGCCTGACAGTCCTGCAACGTGCACAGCAAAAGCAGCAGGAGTTGCAGGCTGTCCTGCCCGGAGCTCTGCTGGTGTTCAGCTTTGGTGTGCAAGGTGCCAACTGGTCCTTGGCTCCTCTGCCACGAGCAGACAAATCTGATTTTTTGAAGGAACATATACAACGCGTGCAAAATAGATCTAAATGTGTCCAGGTTACAAAGGGAAGGACTTAGGAAATGTCAGATTAAGTTTGCCCTGGAGTAGCTTTTACTGAGCTCCTTAAGGACATATGCATTGTATGACTTATATTAGCAATCATACTATTTTTATGCAGGCCTCCTGCTGAGTTCAGTACACAGCCTGGACGTCCGCTCTAAAGAAGCAGGGCTGGGTGATGAAGGGCATTCACGTTGTTAAAACTCTTGCATTTGCCGCAGAAGTTGTGCGGAGCGGGTGGAGGCGATTTGCAGACAGAGGACAGGTGACTGAAAAGCAGCTGGAACGTTCCTCGTAAAACGGAGCCCGTCCCTCCATGAGCTACAACGGCTGATGGTGCCGGGTGAGCTGCTTCAGCCAGGCTTTCGCAGTCGTTCCCTACATCTTCCACTCGTGAGCGATGACGACACGCTCATCACTGCTGGGAGGGATTCAGATAACCCGGAGAGGAGTTCATGGCAAAGCCCGGGAGGAAATGACTACTTCCATCTGCAGAGAAAGCTGTGATGAGCGTGCGGCAAGCGAGGCCCCGCACGCCGGGCGAGGACAAGGCAACCTCCCGGTTGGCGCAGGCACCTTCAGAAGCCAGTCCCACGCTCCACAAACCAGGACAGCCCAGCTCACGAGAGCGTGGTTTTGCCACCTCCAGTGGCCACTCCTCAGTGTAGTTTTTGGTCTGTAAATGACTTAATTTTTTTTAAATAGAATGGAAGTTCTCACATGAAAATCTGTTTTTTTTCAATCCCATTCCTTCCATGAGAAGCATTACTTTTTCTAACCAGTTTCTTTTTACTTTAACTCCACTATCTGTCCCAGCTCCCCAAAATAAGTCAGAGTGTTGTGGTTTAACCCCAGTCAGCAACTCAACACCGCCCGGCCGCTCGCTCGCTCCCCCCCAGTGGGATGGGGAGAGAATCGGAACAGTGAAAGTGAGAAAACTTGTGGGTTGAGATAGAGACAGTTTAATAGGTAAAGCAAAAGCTGTACACAGAGGCAAAGCACGGAATTCATTCACCACTCCCATCTGCAGGCAGGGCTTCAGCCATCCCCAGGAAAGCAGGGCTCCATCACGTGTAATGGTGACTTGGGAAGACAAACGCCATCGCGCCGAACGTCCCCCCCTTCCTTCTTCTTCCCCCAGTTTCCATACTGGGCACGCTGCCATAGGTACGGAATGGCCCCGGGGCCAGGCTGGGTCAGCCCCCCTGGCTGTGCCCCCTCCCAGCTCCGTGTGCCCGGGCAGAGCAGGGGAGGCTGAGGCGGCCGTGACCAGTGTGAGCACTGCTCAGCGACAACTGGAACGTCAGGGGGTGATCAACAGGGTTCTCATCCTAACGCCAAACCACAGCACTAGAGCAGCTACTGGGGAGAAAACTAACTCTGTCCCAGCCGAAACCGGGACACAGATATTTAACGCTGAAAATTTCAGTGTGGATAATTAAAGTTTAATTTAGTTTTGCAAGCTACTGAAAAAAGGGCCTGAGAGAGGATAACGTCAGCTAACATTAACTGCAGGCAGCACTCTCAGCTCCGCTGCGAGGTATTTCCAAAAGAGCAGGCGCTACACGCGATGGCTTTCCGTAGACGCCTTCCAAAGGGCTCCCTCTTCTTGCTCGTGCTCGACAGAAGGGATCGGTGTTCCCTTGCCGGGCGGCCGCCCTGCAGACGCGGCGCAGGGCAGACGGCCGCAGCAGAGCCCCTCGTCCCGCTCGCCCACGGAGCCCGCGACCGCCAAGGGCTCCGAAGAGCTTCTGCCAGGAGGGCGCGGGGCACAGGGCTGGGGAAAGCTCCGCGGCCAGGAGACGGCCTTCGGGCTGGCCAGCCTGGGCCGTAACGGACGGGCATTAAAAAAAAAAAAATGTATTTTTATCTTCTTGACTTCGGGGTATTTGGGCAAACCCAGCGGCGGGACGGAGGCGCCACGCGTGGGCCTGCACGTGCCCGCCGGCGCGGGCACCGGTACCCGCCGCACCGGGCCGCGCCGGGCCCCGGCTTTGCGTGACTCCGCTCCCCGCTGTGGGGCGGCGGCGGAGCCTCGGCCGGGCCGGGCAGCGCCGGGCTCACGGCCCCGCTCCGCAGCGGCGCGCCCTGCGGGAACTTACTTAGAAAAGCGAATTCCGGTCAACCGCGGCTGCCGGGGCGGGGGGCCGCTCCCCGGGCCCGGCGGGAGGCGGCGGGGCCGCGGCCGGCGACCCGCGGGGCGGCGGGCGGGGTGGGGCGCGGCGCGGGGCGGCGCGGCCCCTTTAAGGCGCGCGGCGGCGGCGCGGGGCGCCCATGTGGAGGTGCTCCATGCCTTGTTGTCCTCCGCGCCCATTGGCCCGCGCCGCGGTGACATATTGTCATGGGCCGCGAGCGCACTGCGGGGGGAGGGCGGCTCGGAAAACCCGGCGGCCGGAGCGCGGCGCCGCCGGCCCGGCCCGGCCCCCGCCGCCCCCCGCCCCGCGTCCGGGCCCCCGCCCCGGGGCGAGCCGGTCTTCGCGGCCGCTCCGCGCGGCCGGCGGGGCCGCGGGGCCGCCCCCGCGTAGCGGCGGGCCGGGCCGGCCGCCCCGTCCCGTCCCGCCCCGTCCCGTCCGGGCGGCGCCCCCGGTTCCGCGCCGCGTCTTGCCGCCGCCCGCCGCGTAGTAGCGGGGCCGCGCCAGCGCCCGCCTGTTGTGTTTCTGTTGCCGCCCGCCATCTTGTCGCCAGCGCTGCTGCCGTCGGGGCGAGCCGCGGGGCGGCGCGGCGCCTGCGGCCGGGCCCGCGCGACCGGGGAGGCGGCGGCGGCGGCGGCCGGGGCCCGCGCCATGAGCATCGAGACGCTGCTGGAGGCGGCGCGGTTCCTGGAGTGGCAGGCGCAGCAGCAGCAGACCGCACGTGGTAAGGGGCCGCGCCGCGCCGGGGCCGCCGCCTGACAGCCCGCGGCCGGCCGAGGCGGCGCGGGAACGGGGGCGGGGATGGCGCCGGGCCGGCCGCGCCGGCACCTCGGGGGGATGGCGGCGGCGGCGGGGGGGGGAGGAGGAGGAGGGCGCGGCGGTGCCGGTGCGGGGCCCGGCCGGGGGCGGCTGCCGCCGCGCGGGGAAGTGACAGGGCGCGGGGAGGGGGGCGGGGGGGGCGGCGCGGCGCCGCCGCCGCGTCGGGGGCTCCCTGCGGGCGGGGCGGCCCCCGGGGGCCGCGGTTCCCCGGTTCCCCGGGCCGCGCCGGGGGGCGCCGGCCGCCCCCGCCCCTCCCGCGGGCGCGCCGCCGCCGCGCGCTGCGTGTCCCCGCGCCGGGGGGCGGGGCCGCCGCCGCCTGACGCCACAGGCGCCGCCCGCCACCACGTGCGCGCGGCCACGCCCCGCCCGCGCGCGGGGAGCCCCGTTCCCGCCCGGCCGCCCCCCCCCCCCCCCCGGCGGGGGCAGCGGGGCCGGGGGAGCCCCGCGGCGGTGTCCCGGGCCGCGGCCGCCGCCCTGCCGCGCTCCGCGCCGCTCCCCTCCCGTGCGCCTTCCTCCTCCTCCTCCTCCTCCTCCTGCTGCCGCCGCCGCCGCCCCCGCCGCGGGCGGCCGCCCCTCAGGGGGGCTCCTCTCGTACGGCAGCGCCGGGGCTCGGCGGCAGCGCCGTCAGCGAACGCAGCTTTTTGAGGAACGGTCGCCGCGGAGCGGTTTTGCTCCTTCCCGCCCGCCTGCGGCGAGGGGCGGTGGAGCCGCGCTGCAGCATGAGCTCAGTGACAGGAGCGCGTACCTGCGGCAGGAGCGGGGGGAGCAGCTCTTTGTGTGTCACTGCCGGGCTGCAGCTGCAAAGCCATTGTTTCAGTGATGAGTCACGCAGGAGACAGTGGATGTTAGGGAGCAAGGCAGCTCCCAGACGTGCAGGGGCAAGGGGGTTCCCGAATATGAAACAAAACCCGTGGCTTTACGGGCTGTGGTGGTCCTCTGTGCCCAGCCTGGCCCCGGCGCCCGGCCGAGGCGGGAGCGGGGGGTGACCGAGGCGGGAGCGGGGGGTGACCGAGGCGGGAGCGGGGGGTGACGAGCGCCCTGCCCCTGTTTTAAGCCTGTGACAATTTCAGCGCCTCGGACGAGCTCAGCGGCCGTGAATATTCGCAGCTCTGGGGCTCGCAGCTGGTGAATGGGCTCTGGGTACAGCAGAGGTTAAACGTTGGAGAGCTGGTATTAAGCAGGGTTGTTTATTATATCTTCTGCTGCTGGAAAAGATTTTAATTATTCTCCAGCTACCCCGCGTTACGAGAACCTTTTGTAAACTGATGCAACAAGTGAGGATCTGGGATACACGGGAAGCAGTGCTGACTGCCAGGCAGGAGTGACCTAGCTGCATCGTGCTGGGTAACCTCGGAAGGCAGAAATTATTTCTAAGCGGGGCGTGGGCAAGGCAATGCACCAAAAAAAAAAAAAAAAAAAAAGAAATTGGGCGGGCTTTGTAGTTAGAAGGAGCAGCGCGCAAGGATGCATGGAGATGCTGTTCTTGTACCAAAGCGCAACTGCAGGTAGGAGCTGCCTGGGTGAGCTGCGCGGCCACCGGCGCGGCGCTCCCGCGGTTGCGACCGGGCGCTTTGTGTTCTGCTGCGATGCACGCAGTTACCATTGCTGCTGCAACGGAGGCGTCGGGGCTGAACTGGCTGGCGGAGCAGCGGCGTCAGCGCAAACGTGGCTACTTCAGGGAAGTCGTGAGCACCAGGAAGATGTGTGGCATGAGAGGGAGGAGCCCGTCGCTTGAACTTTGGGTAACAGGAAGATGTCAGGGGAGAGCACAAGCAGAGAAATAGCTGGGAAAGGCTGTTTGGGCAACAATAAAGCGTTCTAGATTGGCTTCCTTCCCTCGCCTTCCTCGTCTCCTCCCCCCTCACATGCATGTTCAGAGAAGCTTTAGGGTCTGCATTACACCCACTGCCTAACTCTGGGGGCCAGTCTGGCCTTAAAATCAATCCAGTTTGGGAACAGCATTAGAAAATCGGAAATAAAACTGATTTAAGGCTGCCGAGTCGAAAGCTGACAGCGGTGCTGCAGGGCGCTCGGCCTCCGGCAGGAGCGCGGGACGGGAGCCGGCTCAGGAGTCCCTGCCGACGCGATGGTGAGCGTGGTCTGCGGTCGTTCCTTGTGGATCTGCCCAGCTGGTGTCTCAGGCTCTCCTACCAACCAGATGGTGAAATACTGTAAACGCTTAGGCTGTCGGTTTTTCAGACCTGGGAGTAGAGGAGGAAAAAAGTCTTCCATTTAGCCAGGCGTTCACCATGCTGTCTTTATGAGGAAGAAAACTGATACAAGGGAAAAACAGAAAGGTTTTGGAGAAAGGAGAGCAGAATGGCTTTGGGAGGGGAAAGGGATAAGGTACGGCTGGTCCCCTTTGTGGGGATTCCTGGAGCGCTGCGGTGCTCGCACGTGAAGACGCGGTGTGTGAGGCATAGCCGCTCGTGCTGCCTGCGTGGAGAGCACTGCGGCCGCTTCCCAGCTGGACAGAGGTGGTGGAGACCTGCCTCTGTGTGCGGTTCGTAACCGGGAAGGAGAGCTTTCTGAACAGAGGAGGTGCGGAAGGATTCCCTGAAAGCCGACAGCGGTTGGATCTTCACGTTCTCCGTGGTGGTTGGTAGTTACTGGGGTGCAGCTTGGGTGATCTCAAGCTTTGGGGAGTAGCGCAGGGTACGGCTGGTGGGAGAGCTCCGTGGGCTAACCTGAAATGAGATCACGTCCTTCAGGGAGCAAAGTGGTGTCTGCAAAGCTGTGAGATCGACACCTAGCCCAGCGCCTGCCCTCTCCTTCCGCATAGTGCCCGGTGCTCCCTGTGACACCGGAGGAGGCCGGTGGGGCGGCGGCGTCCCTGGCCGCCCACGTGCTGCCTCGTGCAGCGCGTGCCGCGTTTCGCAGGGCTGCACATAAAGCAGCACTCGGCTTTGGAGTCAGGTCCTGCCGTATTCATTGAGGTGCTGGTTTCCGTGAGCGTCCAAGCGCTTTCAAACCTGATACGAGTGCCGCAGACCGTCCCGTTTCCCTGGCCGTGACCGATGCCTTTGCTCTGGTCTGTTCATTTTCCAGCAGGTATGCGCGTGGCTTTTCCTGCTCCTTCAGCCTCTTCCACCAGTGGAAAATTAAACCACGTAGGCTTTGCTTTTCTTAATTTATAACCAGAGCAAGTCTTGTTCTGTGCCTTCAGCTCTCTTGAGGGCCGTTTATTGCTCTGGGGAGTTGTTTGCGGCCCTGTTTGGGTTTGGGCTGGGGTGCAGCCCTGCCGCGGGCCACTCTGACCCACCGCAGCGCAACCCGGCCGGCTTTTGGTGTGGAGCCTGCCCCGCCGCCAGCCTGTCCGCAGCGGTGTCGCTTCTTGTGTCCCTAGCTCGTCAGGCACTGCCTACAGTATGGGTCAAACCATGTTTGCAAGGTGTTTACCCAAAAGCCTGTTGAGTATTACAGATTATGTGCACTAATATTGCAGAGAACTTAATTTCAAATTGCTGAAAAAAAGCAAGAGTCTAAATACTTGAGCTTGAGGTGGACCCATAAGAGTAACAGCTTGATAGAGTACGGTACCGTCGTGGTCGAGACTTTGGGGCCAAAAAAGACTTCGGGATCCTTGAGTTGTGCCGTTCGTTAGTAAAGCTCAGTTCAGACTTCGCTAAAACACTTGCTGGAATTAGAAGGACGCAGCACAAGTGGTTGGTTGTTATCTCCCAAGTAAACTGGGAGCAAATGAAATGCAAGTAACAGACTAAGTTAGAGGGAATTGTATGCTTGTGAGTTAAACAACTACCCAGATAGATCTAATGATTTTTACATCTATAGAATCCTCACTCTTGACGACACTTCCACAACGTAAACATTTCTGCTATTTACTGACTTGTAATAGTGGGTTTTGGAGGCTCCTTTGCTTGTGTGCTCGTTGCACATCCCAGTTTGATCCTGTCGGTGTGCTTGGTTTTGCTGCATGCTTTGTGCTGGGCTTGTATGACTCGGAAATAGTTTCTTATAAATGCGTATGATGGATTTATGTAGATGTGCAGAGAGATGTAACGAAAATGAAACTTCAGTGGTTTGGCTCGTCATCCGTGCTCCTGTTTATACGCTCAGCAGACCCGTTCTCCTACACGATGACAAATGTTATGTAAATGATGATACTAGTAATAATTTTATTTGGAACTCATTAATTTGGGGGGGGGGACCAACAGGTTTGGGGGAGGTGAGGGGGATGGTTGATGTTATGCATTTCATATATTATAATATTGACACCCTTGGGAACGCAAACAATAACAGACACACCCTGGCCACGCACCGCGTTGGCCACATACTTCAGTGTTTCTGAATGCTTTGGGAGTCAGGATTTTGAAGTGCTCTTGTTTCGTCCACACCTGCGCTTTCGTGCTTCGTAATGTTGCTGCTGATAACCCTTTTTTCTGTAAACAAATGGCTCCCGTGCACGTAAATGCATATGTTTACACATGGGCAGACCCACAAACTGAGATCCTTTTTCTGTCTGTTGCTTGCAAACTCCAGAGATGTTTGACTTGAATTAGAGGGTGGCTGATTTCTTTGAATTTAGGTTAATCCAAGAATGTTTCATCATCTAAGAAAACAAATTTCTTTCTAATTGCAAGTAACTAATATTTGTTTTCTTAGGGTTTTTCCCATAGATATTCATCTACGACCCACTCAGCTTGCGCTCTCTGCTTTGCTTGATGCTGTTCAATTATGTTTATAGCCTTTCATTTTTTTGAACATTGCCAGCAAGGGTGGTGACCAAACAGTAAGCACGGTCCCGGCCTTTCCCATCTCATCTAACTGCCATTTTGGCACGCTTCTTAATTGCCTGGAATTGATAACAAGATGCGTGGTGACCAGAAGGATTTCCTCTGGCCGTAGTGCTGCCCACCTGGTGCTGAGGGGCGAGGAAGAGGAGCAGCTCGTGCCCAGCATCCGCGTTTCGGCGACGGCTTGGTGCTGTGGTCGGTGTGGTCCTCCTCCGTCTCTCAACAGATCCCATCAGTATGATGCTGAGACCCATCTCCAGAAACCACACGGGGCTTTTAGGCCAGAGCTGCCTTGTGCCTGGCGGCTCAGGATGCTCGCAGGCCCTCGGCGTCTCTGGGGGCACGTGGCCATGTCCTCAGTCATCGTTGGCGTGCTGCAGGCAGCACATCCATCTGGATTTCTTTCCGGGGAAGTTTAGTGTCTCCTGACAAGTAGTGCGGCATTTGTCTTTTCTAGAAAGGCTTCCAGGTACAGGAGAGCTGCGCTGCAGGCCCGGAGGACGCCGGTGCCCCATGGCAGGTGGGAACAGCTCTGCTGGACATGAACACGAGCTTCGCTTTCTGGAGTCTGCGTAGGCCTGCCGAAACCACAGAATAAACTGACAGCAGGCTGGCTTCTGCAAAATAATTGCCTCACGTAATCCTAACCTATCTTGTTACTCAGTGCTAGACTAGCCGTTGTGCTCACCTTTTCCTTTATTTTTTTTCCTTTTTTTTCCCTTCATGGTGAGTGCGAAGCTGGGGTAGGCAATCAGGCCTGGTGGTGGAGGATGCGGGAGCCACGCTGGCTGCAGCAGAGGAGCCCTGCCAAATCCGATGGTGTCTGCACAGTTCATCTCTCCTGACGCACTGAAGTAACTTTTTTATCTCGTTGTTTTGCGAGGCAGCGCTGCGTCGCAGGTCAGCAGCAGGGCTGGACGTTGGGGATCTGCTTTCCTTAACCCCGCTGATGCCTTTTTCTGTGCTGTGGGGCATGTCAGCTGAATTTTGTCTATAGAGTGCTGAACTTCCCAAAACCTGACAAAGCTATATAAACATGAAAACTTTTCCCCCCCCCCCCTTTATAAATTGAAGAGAGCTCTGATGCTCGCAGTGGTATCTTGTGGCAGTGAGTCCCACAGTGTAATTATATTCAATGTGTGAAAGGGTTTCTTTGTTTTTAACTTGTTGCTTTTCGGGTATTTGAGATAGGTATCGCTGAGGAGCGCGCTGGCTGCCCACCCTGCACGCTGGCCTGGGGGGTCGGGGCAGAGCCACACGTGCAGCTGCAGTCCGAGGGAAGAAGTAAAACTGCACAGAAGTTGTCCTTCATTTCCCATCTTCATCCCCTCCCGTCTTCTTTACATGTACAGGCATACGGGTGTGCTTAGAAAGGCAACGATAACACAAATGCAAAATACTGCATATAGAGTTTGCAGGTCTTCCTTGTCAAAAAAAAAAAAAAGCAAAATTCCCTTCCACTTGCCGATAAATTGTTTCACCAAGGGACATCAAAGCATTTTATAGTCCTTAGTTGAATTTTGCAGCACTTCTGAAAGGTCACAGGTGGAAGAGCTGAGGTGCGGGGATGCAAAGCGCCTGACCTAAAGCTGTGCCTTGATAAGGCGAGAAGTAAAGTGGAGCTTTCTGGTTCCCTGTCTCCGGTCCAGCTGGATGTGGAGGCTGGAGTATAGGAAGCCCCAGACTCGCTGAACATCCCAGCGTCTCCTGACTGGAAGCTGCCTGTGTTGCATTGTAGAGGATAGGACAGGGATGAGTAAGGAATGTTTTGTACTGAAATCGGGTTTGTCTTATTGCAGATGGTACAAGTGACTCAACTTGCTAGTTAAAGATTCCCTTGGGCTTTCCCTGTCCTTCCTTCGGCCTCTGATCTCTTCCATAGCAGCATCTGATAAAGTTGTTTCCTCTGTGTTTCTGCGCTCAGGGTTGTACATGAGAAGCGTGATGTACATCTGGTGGTAGCTCCTGAGAGCCTAGGGGTGGTGATAACCCTGCAGAAGGCGATGGATGTGCCATGTGTTAGCACGTCTTATGCCTGGTGTGTAACACAGGTGGTGCTGCCAGGAGCTGTACCTAAGTGCTGTTGCTGGTAATGGGATTCCCAGTGTCCCCGGGCAATGTGTTTGTATTTCTGTAGGTAGCAGAGGCAAGGGACAGAGACAGGCTGTCCGGAGTGACCTCAGCAAGGTACGCGGGAGCTGGTTCTGCTTGGGCTAGCGAGCCTGAGCTAGCGAGAGATGCTGGGAAAGAGATCAAACTCATTTTCCCTCTGTAGCACCCTCTCCCACCTTTCTAAAATCGCCTGGTATGAACAGGACCATCGAATTCGATGCCCACTGTATGAAATACTGGTCGCATTCTTGATTCCCTTTCCTTCATAGACCATTTTAGCTTGTTAGAAGTGCATCCTCGCTCATGAAGTCTCCAGACCAATCTCTGAGTATTTGTGCGGCTCAAAATACACCAGGTTTTCCTGCTGCAGCACAATTCAACCCCTCACGTCAGTGCAGTCACATCGCCACCAGCGAAGGTTTGAGAGGAGGCGGCGGCACCTCACGTAGATCAGTTGACGATCTGGGTGCTGTCAGGCAGGCAGAGCAGGTATCTCCCTCTGGAAGATCTCCTGCTACCAGCTGACAGCTTGAAGCATTCAAACAAGTCTGTCACTCTGGTTTTGATGAGCTTTGTTCTCTCTGATTAAAATTCCAATGGTCAAATGGCAGGATCTTGCGAGTGAGGACATGCTGTGGTTTTAGGTGTGATGTAGATTGAGCTCTTGTCGATTTGCGGGAAGCTGGGCGAACGAAGACCATAGCAAGTATTTTTGATGAGGAACGCACATCTAGTGTGTGCCTGGACCTCGGCAGAGGATGCGGTAGGTGCAAGGTTTTTGTCGTGAAGGTGGGCAGAACCGCAGGGATGCTGGAGGAGGACGTGGCCTGCTCCGAGAACCCGCTCCTCCTCTCGGGGTGCCGGCACGCTGACTCTGCGAGTTAGACCTTAACTTTGGGAAGAGCCTTGCTCTGTGACTGAGAGCAATGTCTGTGTGGATTCAGAGATGGCAGGGATAACTACCCTGGTGCGGCCAATTCGGGTGATCGAGGAAAGCTTCTGTGCATGGGTAGTGTGCTTTGATGGGCAGATACCCTTGGATTCACATCTCCGTTTCTTTTTCAAGTACAGGGATAGGATTCTGAAGGGTGATCTGCTCATTTCCATTCGTTTCCTTGAGAAGAGAGCTGACTAGCGTGAGCAGCCTGTGAAAACAACCCCTGGCACAGCCCTGGGGTGAAGGCGCAGCGGTGGGCTGTTGTTCTCCTCATGGGGATCGAGGAACATTAGTGAACTGATGTCGAGCAAATACGCTTACCTAACAGGCTGGTAACTAACCCACAGATCCGGTTGTGCCATGACTCAGCGTGTGACATGAAGTCATTTAACCTGTCTTTGCTTCGGTTTCTAGCGTGTGTAAAGTACAAACAGTGCGTTGTCTGACTTAAAAGAAGTTTGCAGACCGCTTGCATCCCAAGGGTCTGAGACCTGCTTGCGAGCGGTGGATGAAGTGGGGTCTCGGAGTCTCTTCTGTGGGCACATCAAGTGTCTGGGCTTTTTGTTTTGTTTTAAGAGTACATGGTTTGTTTATAATACTGTTTATTAAGTCAGCTCATGTTTACCATTCTTTTCCAAGCAGTACATTTAAAGTGCATCATCGTTCGCTGTGTTTCTGCAGACTTCAGTGTGTCACGCTGTCCCAGGGCCGGAGACAGCGGTGGGAGCAGGTGGGGTTGGATCCTGCCTGTCGTCAGTGCTGCTTTTTGCTCTGAACTGCGACACAGAAGCTGTTCAACTTGCAAATAACAGCTTATCAGAACACGTCACTTTGTCTCCTTATTTCTTAAAAATGCCGATGCCCAACGGAAGAGCATTGAGACAGCATCTCGTATAGAAACAGCTCTGCTGGTGGTCTGCCGGGTGAAGCTCCTCAGACGATGGAGCAGAGTCAGGAGTCAGTCGTGTGCTGCTGGTGCCCACTCCGCCTGCCAGAGCCAGGGCTTTTCTGCATTTTATCCTGAACTCAGCAGAAAGGTGCCGCAAGGGTTTTACACCAGTCCGGTCTGCCAAGCGTCGGTGCTGCAGCAGAGACAGCGTGCGGCGTGCTCGGCACCTTTACGGCTTGAAGGCACTGGGGTGGTCTGTGTATATATAAGGCTGTCCACGACGGTTGTATTTTTTTAGCACTCTTGATTGGTTTACTTTTCCTTTGTAGTACTGCTAAATCCCGTCCCTTTATTTCTTTCTTCTGTCCGCTAAGAGTTAGTTGTGACTAAAATGCAGCTAAAATGACTATCTGGAGCTGATTCAGGGTTTCAGTTAAGCACTGGAAAAGCCAATTAAAGCACAATGTCAATTATCCCTAGAGATTTGAGAAGCTGTTGCTTTGAGAAACGTCTGCCAGGTATTATTTAGTTATGGTTGATTCTTCTTTGGGGCTTGGGAGATGAACGACAAGATTTCTTGAGGGTCTTTCCCACCTTCCTTTCCGCGTTCCAGGAGCCGCGATGGTTTTGTTGAAGGGAAATACTCACTTCCCCGGCAGCCATCTGTCTCCGTAAAGTAGGAATAAAGCATGTCTGCACCCTTGATTTTATCAGGCAAGAGGATCATCTTGTCATTTCTCTAATTTATTTCAGGTTTGGATACTGAGGTCACTTTGATTTCTAAGAGTTACAGATAAGCCCGTCATGCTGAAACCACTAATGGCCTGTATTGGTTGGTGCTGAGGAGGGCTAGTTTATGTGAAGGCTGATTTTCCTTTGCTTTTACAGATATGACATAAATATGTCATCATCCTCTGGCTGAGAAAGCAGAGATTCAAGTCTTTGTGTCATTAGTAGTGAATGGTGACATCGTCTGCAGATAAGGTGTGAAGAGTGTGCGGTGTGCCGGTGCGGTGAGGATAGCTCAGCTCAGGTGGGAGCCAGGGTCTTTAAAACCCTGAAATTGAAATCCCAGGACGGCTGGCTTAACTCTCACTCCTCCGGACTATATCACAAGCTTCTGATTTCTAATCATGAAGCATTTCAGTATCCTTTGGGAATAGCACGCTTTGAAAATGCAGTTTAGTCTTTAAGAATACAGTGTTTGTGGCCTGGTCTGTGTTAATGGGAAGGGAAATGGGGCATCTTGGTAGCGGGCTGAAATCTGAACGCAGCACCTAGATGAGCAGCAGCACGTGAGCGGTCTCATCGAAGAGCTGTCGGGTGCCTTGCCGCCGGCTCTTTCCCGCGGTCTCACTGGTGAGGGCCTGCTGCAGCCGCCGGCACAGCCGGGAGCCCGGCGGGCTTCGGGGAGAAGTGCTGTGTCCCAGGGCTGCCGCGTTGCTGATGGAGAAGCAGCAGTGTGAAGGGATGGACACTCAACAGGGGCTTTAGCAAAGACGGGAGAGAGAAGTTGGGCTTGTGTTGTGCTGTTCTCAAGCAAAATTCAGCGCGGCTCAGAGAAAGGGGTCACAATTTTAAAGCGATCTCAGTCCTCCAGCTTGTTTCTAGGCACTTGAAAGCGCCAGCGGCTGTTTGCTGGCCTAGCCTCTTGTGTCAGCAGCCTTAGTTATGACTCAGAGTTAGCCTGGCTCAGGCGGAGCGCTGCTGGTCTCCAGTCCTGCTGACGCGGTTCTTATCTTCCCTTTCCTGTTCTCCCCTGCGGAGTTTGGGACCTGCAGAAACAAAAACCAACCTTGAGCCTGCCCTTCCTCTCAGCGTGGCCGTCCCCCTCCCCAGGTGCGGCCGGGCCGGCCTCGGGAATGGAAATAATCTGCAGACTCTTTCTGTCCCCATCACATTCCTGGTATGAACCAGGAGTGATCCCGCGGGTGGTGCTGCTGTAGAACCGGTGTGAGAGAGATCCAGGGCCTCTTCTCCAGGTCTGTTCATGGTGTGCAGTAGCTCCAGAAGCATTGAATCATTCAGAGAAACACTTCAAATATTCAGAAAAATTATACTACAGAACTGCCATTGCCTAACTGTTCATGAAGTTAAGGAACGTTCTCTCTCTGTACCGGGGAGGGACATTTAAGCATACGTAGAGGTAAGATGCTTGATGATGCAAAGGCACATGCCATTGATAAATTCTGAGTACTGATAGCGTCCCTAGTACAAAATAGGAGCGTTAAAAAGGGCATTAAAATATTGTAAAGGCGTGCTCACGCAGTGCCCTTGCAGCGCGACTTGGGCGGGCGGCTCGGTGACGTACCCTGGCCGCTGCCGGGCCGCGCTGCTGGCCCAGGAGGCACGTGCGGGTCTGCCTGCACGGCCGCTCGCTTCGCTGGCAGCGCTTGCCGTTACAGATGGGTGGCATTTCCAGGGCAGGCAAAAGGGAGGAGATAAATTTAAACCCAGCAGATTATTAGGTAACAAAGTTAAGAATGCCTGTTGCTGTGTATTCCTGGACCATCAGGGTCCTAAAATAGCACCAGTCCACCGGTCAGGAACGCTGACCCTGTTTCTGTGTCCTCCTGTGACAAGGTTTGCTGTTCTGCTGTTGCTGCTGGTGTTGCTGTTGCCTTCCCGTATGGCGTACCGCCTCGCCGGCTTGGCCGGGGAGCGGAGGTCCCCCCGCTCTCGCGACGTGGGCCTTTTGGCAGGCGGTGGTGTGGGCAGGGTGAGGGGCCTTGTCCCCTCGTGCCTCGGTTGTGGTGCCAACCCCCTGAGGGTTCGCAGGGCTGGATCGCTCCCTGGATTCATTCAGTCCGCGGTCCCTTTTATGAGAGCGTCAAGAACGAGTGGAAATGACACGTGATTTTGGCGTGCACCTTCTGGCTCAGCTGTCCCTCTGAGCCCAAGAAAATGCCCTAAGCCTTGCCTGCTTTTTCCATGCTGGGCTCGCAGAGGCTCATGTCCGGAGCGCGCTGCAGGTGCAAGGATGAGCCACGCGCGTGTCTGAGCGCGCGGCGCACTGTCGCCGTTCATTGTTGTTACCTGTGTCTGTGAAGGAAAGCGGGTGAACTTACTTCATATGGAAAACCAAAGAGCCCTAGGGGCCTTTTTTAAAGCGTGTCTTGAGTTTGTATGCAAGGTGTGAGTGCAAAGTGAGCAGGAGACAGAGATCTTCGTAGCTCGGTGGGAGTGTTTCTGTCCTGAAGGCGTGTGTCTGTTAGGAGGAGATGGCTTAGAGACCCTTCGGGCCTCTCGGTGGCGGGAGGGGTTGGTAGCACCGTTCCTTTTTGCCTGTGGATGAGTCAGACGCAGAGGACAGTGGCTAACTGGTGTCAGATTTTGGCTAAAAAAAATTCTTGAAATAAACTCTTTAGCTCAAGGGAGCTCAAGATTTGCAACACCAAAGGCCTTGTTGGCAGCTTGTCAGCAGCCCCAGGGCTGCACCTGCTTCGCAGAGACATTTACATAAATATTTCTGATCTGTAATGCACGCTTGTAACCTTACTTTCCTGTTCTCTTGGCTTCCTCGATGAATGAAAATTACTTGTTGTAGGAATTTCACTGCCAACTCCCGGTCGTGCAGTGGAAGGCATTGCCATCGGTGCAGACCTCAGCTGCAGGTCTCCTTTCTAGGTCCTCGCTATCGCGACGTTAGCTCCAGAAGCCAGCGCAGGAGTGAATTCAGCATGGGCAGGTTCTGCTGTTCTCATCAGACCTCGAGCAGTGCCAGGAGCTTCCAGTAATTGACTTCTTTGCTGCTGCCCTCCAGTCCGGTGCAGTTTTACGTCTGGGTGGAAGCTGTGCGGTCTTTTTGTCCGGCGTGTGCCTGGCAGGGGCTGGCGCCGGGTCGGCGTCCGGGACGCTCTCCCTCTCCCAGAGGCCAGCTACCTGTGCTGCCCCGGCGCTGGCTGCGTGGCCGAACACGCACACAGAAAACACGATTAGTCAGCAGGTCACCGGGGTTGAATTTCCTCGTGCGTCCTGTGCCAGGGCCATCGTGTTGCCTCTGGCTGCAAACCAAGCAGCAAAGTGGAGCAAACGAATTGCAGACAAAGGGCTTTTATTTATTAGTTATTAATGTTGTTCAATTGAACCAGTCTGAAAGCATTGGTAGCTAAGATTTATGCTCTTTACTTCAGGGGATTCCTGCTGGGGTTTTTGCCACCCTGCCCTGCTGTACTCCTTCCTTTAAGGAAATGTTGATAATTACCCTGAAGTATTTTGAGAAAATACAGAGAATACTGCATCAGACTCTGAGCTTTTGTTTAAACAACCTCACATTTTGGAGTCGGTCAGATCTTGAGCTCACTTACCTTCCTACTTGGAGCTACGAGGAGTTGAATTAAAATTTTAGATTTGAGTCTCAGGCAACCATGGGAAAAGTGCTCTTTGGATGTGAAATCCTTGCAGGTGACCGAATTTCACACAGTGCCTTCCCAGGTGCCTCAGGGTCAGAAACCGGAGATGCAGCCCTGGTGCTGGAGCCGAACCCAGGTGTTGCTTTCTCCTCGTGTAGGTGCTGGACAGTATTTACCCGGTCAGCTGGGTGCTTGGCCTCATTCCTGGTCTCATGAGGTGTGTGTTTGGGCTGTTGCTGCAGCCGAGTGTTGAACTAGGGCTGCTAAGGTTTGCAAGGTTTGAAGTTCCCCTCCTTCCCCTCTCCGCCAGCAGGTACGGTGCCGGGCTGCCTTCCCTGAAGCTCGCGCTGCGCGTCCCTTCGGGCACTGCTCGCTGGCCTCCCCTGCTGAGGGGTCTCGGACGCTCTGCTGCAGGCCTGGTGTGGCTCTGGACAGGGTTGTTCGGGCAACCAGCGAGCAGAGTTGGGTCAAAGTCCTTTAATGAAGGTTGGAGGAAATGCAGCACATGCTGCAGAAATCCCGGGAACTTCAGGAAATCGCGTCGTCAGTGAATCGGGGACAGCGACGCTGCGTGGTCACGTGTACCAAGGTCATCTGGAATCGGGAGTAAAAGTTTTGTTCCCTTTATTGCGCTCTGTTGCTTTTGCACTACACCCCTCAAAATCAGAAGCTGGGTGAGAAAGTACCCAAGCAGCGGCAGGGCCCCTCGGGCGCTGGGGAAGGACTGGGCAGCTCCACAGCTCGTGAGGTTGCCTTACTGGGGGTCCGTTTTCCTCTTGTTCCACTTGTTGTATTTAATATAGCTTCTTCTTGAAGATAACTGGGGGTTTGAGCGTAACCTGGTAATTCCAGGTTGCAGTATACATGCTTTTCTATCAAATTTCCTAAAGATACACTCCAGCGTTTAGGTCAAGCCCAAGCTTCTCCTGCGAGCAGGCTCTTTTGGGATGTTTCTTAGACATCTGAATCCCCTGATATTGGCCACTATATAAGACAGGATACCAGACCGTATGCATCACTTCTCTGATTCCTTGCCTGATGAAGTAAGGGTTTATTTTCCAAATATTTGTATATTACTGTGAAGAAATCATAGCTCTAGGCATGCTGTTGGTGCACCATTTTTTGTTGCAGCTCCTTGGAGGCTGTCAGGAATGAGATCCACTGACCTTCATGGACGGCGGGTTTGGAGATACTCGATTAAGGCTGTGAGATGTCTAGATGCCAGGGCCACTGGCGCCACAGGACTTGTATAAATAAATTTCATTTGTGCTGTGTTCACACAATTGAAGCCGGAGACCTGGATCGCATTTAATGAGGTTTATTTTGCTAGTCAGGCCACACGGATTTCATTTACTTTGCCTAGTGTTCTAAAAACATATAGGAACGTGCGCACATCAAAGCTAAGCTTAAGAGCTTGAATAAAATCCCCAGCAGTAAAGAAGTGCCCTGACGGGTTTGTACCAGTGTGAAGTCCATTGAGCTAAGATTTACACTTGATAGTAAAAAATACAGGGTATTTTAACCTAAGAAGCCCGCCCTGCCCTGCATGGGTGGTTGGTTATGACCAGCTGCAGTCCCGCGGCTGCTGTTTATCTCTCGGCCGTTGGGTGTCCTGGGTCAGTGCTGGGAGAACTGGGAGCGGGGGACGCCTGGCTCACGAGGTTCCCGTCTCCTGCACGCTGGCTCTAGTTCAGGAGGCGATCCTGAAATGCACGTTTTTTTCCCAGGATGCTGTTATCGGGGCTGGTCTCCAGGCTTGTCCTTACCTCCCTGGAAGCGAACGTCGGCGTTGTCCTGGGGTTTCACAGGGCCAGGGCGGGCTCCTTGGTTAAATGCTCAATAGCTCTTTGCCAATTGAAAAATAGAAAAGGAAGAATTGAAAATGTTTTGTTGTGGATTGATTGCTTCTGCTGTACAATAGAGTGCAGTGATGTGTTTACACACAGACACAAGCAGGGAGGGCTTTGGGAAGGTGATGTAGAAGAAAGCATTGCTTGGGGTGCTGAGTCCATCCCTGCAGGCTTGCACGAGGGACTGATCCTGCACCTACACTGGACCCCTCCGAGGAGCGGGCACAGGCTCCCAGCCGAGTCCTGCCACGGCTCGTGAAGGTCCGTTAATCTTGTTCAGCTCAGTAATGTTTGCCCTTGGCAGAAAGGCCTTGCGATTTGTGGGTTTGGACCTTGGGAGTGGGAAGCGACTGGATCAGGCCGTTTCTCTCCACGCGGTGCTGGGACGAGGGAGAAGGACGTTGGTTGGGTGATGTCTTGCTTTTCCTCTGCTGCTGCCATCGTGGCGTCCCCGGAGACGCCGGGGTTGCTGCGAACGGCGGAGGAGGCAGGATTTGACTCGGCAGCTTGGTTTCAAGGGCTGAACCTGGGGGCAGCACGTGGTTTACATTTAAACAGTCCGCGCTGGAGTGAAGGGGCAGCGAGCGGAATGTGCAGCGTGGCTGGGCCACAGGATGGATCTCCAGGGGCGCAGGTCCTGCCGTGGGCTCGGGCGTGCCGTGGGCCGGGCCACATTACCCCCAAGGCCTCTGCTTCCCTCTCAGGAACGCAGGCGGTTAGTCACCAGCCTGGCAAGAGGCCTGTGGATGGGGAAGGTCAGGGAAGCGCCATTAATAACTGTCGGTGTTTCTCTTTCAGAGGAGAATGAGAAGCACGAGAAGCTCCGCCTGGAGAGGGAGCAGGAGCAGAAGGCGGCCGGCAAGGCCAGCGTGCCACGGGCGAACAGTGCCGTTCCCCCAGAGGAGCCCCGGAGCGAACTGCTGGTGCCCATCTCCCCCCCAGCCCCGGCCCCCCCACCGCCCCCACCCCTGGCAGCCCCCATTTCAGTCATTCCCATCCCTGTTGTCACCAGCCCGCCCCAGCAAGCAGCCCAGACCACCCTGTCCCCGCCACTCGTACAACGCCACCAGCCCCTCGTAAGCACTCCCAGTGTCACTAAGGAAGCATCTTCGGTTGCGCCGGTCATCCAGAGGCCGCCGGGCCCGCTTCTGCCGGACGGAAAAGCTGCTACACCCCCGTCGGGCAGCCCGAAGCAGCTCCAGCATTACGCGGCGCCGGTCCTGGCCATCTCCCAGCACCATGTGGTTCAGCAGCCCATCCAGCCCCAGCCTCACCAGCCCCTGCAGCACCCGGGAGCGCCCCCGCAGCTCGGTGCTCTGAAGCTGGCTCCAGCAGAAGACACAAAACCAAATGAGCAGAAGAAGAGACCTGGAGGGTGAGTTCACCTGGGGTGTGGAGGCTTCTGAGAGGGACCAGACAAAAGTGATACCGAAAGCTGCATCAACCTGGAGCAGCTACTGCTTTTGCAAAGAGCTGTCAGATCAGAGATACCAAGATCCGTGGAAGTTTGGATGTCTGCTTGGTTTTTTGATAGCAGGGTTTCTTAGCTTGATGTTTTTTGTTTTTCCTCCCTGACTACACACTGTAGGATTCTGTACAAGGATTTCTTTTTCCAAGCCAGAACTGTATTGGGAAGCGAGTCCCAGCGCTGCCTGTCTGATCTCAGGTGGCATCTGGTATTATGTTTGGCAAAAGATCTCTGCTTATTCTGGTCAGGGAAATCGTGCAGCAATGCTGCTTGCAGGAACCTTCTTGAAAACTGGGATGTGATCTGGGAGGTTTTATTTCCCAGGACAGAGATCTCCTTAGCTGCTGTTTCAGTTTCTTAGTGCTCTAAGTGCTAAGGGCCTCCTGCTTGTTCAAAACTCCTGCAGCTGGAAGGGACTGAAGGCTGTTTAATCTGTCCTCACCCTCGGACAGGACTTGTGACTCTGATGTTGCTCCAGGTTAGTGTTTGTCTAACTTGTTCTTAAGGACTTTGGCTGGTGGAGACTCTGTCTTCTCCTTAGTTGGTTGTTTCCAGACCTCAGTATCCTATTAAGCAGTCTGGTATTATTCCTCATGGACTGGGAGAACAAATCGTTCCCTTCTTTGCAGCAAGCTACTACCTGTTTCCCTTGGCCCCTAAGTCTTCCTTCCTGCAGGATAAATGACCTGGATCTGTTCAGTCTTTCCTCCTGGGCCGCGGTGCCCAGACCTCTGACTGTTCTCCCGACTGCCTGCAGCTGGTAGATAACTGTTTGCGGTGGTGTTTAAAATGGTACGGTAATCCCACGGAGGCTGGGCAGAAAGTTGCTCTGTGCGTCTTGCCTGTTCAGTGCAATAAAGCAAAATAAAATATAAATAAAGCCCTGGTTTCAGGGCAGGGGTGGGGATCTGGTCAGGCGTCCAGGGGAGATGCTGCTAGACGAAACGCCGGCCGGAGCCCCTCTTGCTGTGCAGCGAAGCAGCGGCAGCCTTGTCCCGCTCCAGCGTGGCTCAGGCTGCCGTGCTGAGATAGACCCAGCAGAGCTGGAGGCCCTGCTGGTCGCCCCGGTTCACCCAGCCTGAGCAAGTGCCAGCAGAAGAGACAGACAAACTGCCATCCTTTCCGGGCCAGGGACCTGCTTGGGAGAAATGTTTCAGCCAGGTCAAAATCTGGCCTTGCCTTTTGCTCCCTCCTGGATGGAGCTCAGTATTTTGAATGTATCAGAAGGTCAGGACGTGGCAGTTCACTTTCTTTTCCCCAGGTCCTCTGGTCCTTACGGCGTTTGCTTTGAGCTGTAATGCAGAACCACCGTAACCCCGTTGTGAGAGGAGCACGAGCGCAGGGCTGTGAGTTGGCACTGACCTTTCCCGTGGGCGGCCTCCGTGCAAGGAGCCGTAGTTTCAATATCATGTGGAGGGAGCGGGACGAGATGCAAGATGTAGTGGACAAAACGAGGCTTCATAGTATCCTTTGGGATGTAGAGATCCCAAAATGCATAGAAGGAAACAGCGAAAGTAACGTAGATAAGAATTTGTAAAGATGACGGCCTTTGTAAAACGCCAGTATAATTCCTCTAAGATAGACTGTGATCTTTAGAGCTCTGCTCAGCTGCAGAAAGGATGCGTATATTTGTGCTTTAATCGGGCGAACGTGTCACTGGCGTTGGTGTGTGGGTTCAGCCAGGTGTAGAGGGGGTTTCTGATGTCCTGGGGGTACCAGCGAAGGCGGCGGGGGGCTTTGCTGTCCGAGCAGCGGCTGTCCCGGCAGCAGGCAGCGGGGTGGCTGCGGCTGCGCCAGCAAACTGCTCTCGTGCCATCGCGCCAAGCTTTGCTCCCGGGAAGCCGGGAGGGCTGTTGTCCCGGTGCAAAGCGCAGCGTCACTGCTGTGTCAGTGCCGTAATCAGAGCATTTTACTGTGCAGGATTTCTAAAGCTCTTGGCATAGGCACACCAGAAAAATACCTGTCTGATGCTGAGCAAGTTGCAGAGGTTTCCTGAAGTGCATTTTGTTGGGTTACCCCAAGGTGCGTGCTCCTCGTCTCCCCAGAATTGCTCCTTTAGATGTAAGCACAGAGAAGATGTCTTTTTCAGCTTGTAAATATTTGGTGGGAAAAGGCTGTCAAATATTTGTTTTTAAATACCTGAATGTTTATTAAATATTAACATACCTCCCGAAATGCTCGCTTCAATGGCGGTGTATTTGCAGCCAAAGGCAAATAATTACTTTGCATAGTGTATAGAAGATACTTGACATCTCCACGTGTCTACTAATGTACTTTATCACCACTGTAGCTGAAAAACTAAGATAACACGAATTCATTTGGCTTTTCCTAAAAGTATTCCTCTGATTGGGAGGGTGGGGACAGAGCAGAACCCCCAAAAAACAGAAGCTCGCCCTGGTTCTTCCTTTAGCAGTGACTGGAGGATTCCTGGATTACTTCATTCCATATTTATGCTCAGCTGTGTTATTTCAGGCACAGTAAAAATCTAAAGCGGTTTGAAGTATGTCTGCCAAGTCCCGTACACTTTAATTTGAAACTGCATAAATCTTATCCCACTGGAGTGTAGGCGTAGATCAGCAATGGGTCAGAATCGGGGCTACCTAGGACTGTATAAATACATACAATTCATACTTGGTGTCTTGCCCCGGTGTCGATAGTAGCCGTGTCTGTGTATACATACACACATCCTACCTGTTTGTATCTTGCGTGCAGTATATGCGTAATGCTTGTCCCATCCAATATGCATGGAATGTATGGATTTTATCTTGATAGAGGATAGGTAGAAATATATATGCAACTAATATTAAAACAGTGATATCTGAACACCTCTATTGCTTTTTAATATTTACCTGTATATCCTAGACACACACACACTGCTGAAAGTACAGGCTGAATGGCAGTAGTTTTAAACCTGACACTGAGTTTATCTTTGTTCTGTTTGGGTTACAGGGTTGGGACCAGGGAAGTACATAATAAATTGGAGAAGAACAGGTGCGTAGAAAGCCAGGGGTTTGATTTTTTTTTTTTTTTTTTTTTTTAAATTAATTCCCCTTTTTTTTGGCCTATAGTCTGTCAATATTTGTTTGGCTTTGGCGTTTTTTTGTTTGTTCGTTTGTTTTTTTTTTTTTAACAAATAACCTGAACAAAATTCTTAGTGACTTTTAATGAATCTTGCAGTATTGCTTTGCTTTCTTACAGCTCAATTCTGCATCTCTTGCTTCCCAGTGTGTTTTACTTAACTGCATAATTGCATTACAATAACCTTGCAAAGCCCTGATCCCGCAAAGTAAATCCCCACGTGCATAACAGTGTAATTTCTCTTTTGATTTAAAGTAATAAAATAGCCAAGGTCAGGGGTCAGTGTACAGTGTGAATACAGAATAAAGACCAGTTTCTGATCCAGAACTCTTAAGTCTAACTAGCTAAATTGGAAATACAGTGAAAGTGGAAGCAACAGCACAGGGAGATGAGAGATTTCATTTAAGATTGCACAATGGTTTCCTAACAAAGCTGGGGCTGGAATCCAGGCATGCAACCCCGTAGTCTTTCGGCTGGATTGAGCTGGTTCAGCTGCGAGCACGCAGGTAGTCTCCGTGACTGCTATGCACATGTGTAAGTGCTTTGCTGGATTAAGGCCCAAATTAAGTTCTAGCCTTCTGCTAAATTGATTTCTGGTGTGTGCTCCCACAAGCTGACGAAGCACCTGTGTTTTCTTTAGACGTGCGCATTTGAAAGAATGCTTTGAGACATTAAAACGCAACATCCCCAACGTAGACGACAAGAAGACCTCAAACCTCAGTGTCCTAAGGAGTGCCTTGCGATACATCCAGGTAGGTACAGCGCTCGGTTACTGTTGGCTGTCATTCAGCGCTTCGTCTGCTGAAACCTGAGAACGGTGCTAACTTTGCTTAAACCAAGTTACTTATCTTTTTCCTGTAGTGCAAAGGAAAAAGGGGAGAGAAAAACTCCTGTTCCTCCTTCTCCTCCCATGTGAGCGTAGTCATTTATAAACTCCAGATTTCCAGAACATTTGGATTTTCTAGGAGCACTTGCTTCATGCACTCTCCTTATACTAGAAGTTCCTGGTTAACCACAAGTCATTCATACCAGTGATGGTGATGCAGTGAATGGATAATTCAGATGGTCTTAAAGAGGGACATCCAGGCTGTATAAACTTAAGCTGCTCCTTTTTGGACTAAGGTGAATTTTAATCCCTATGTTTTGTGGAGGTTTTCTGTTTGCCTAACCAAAACAGACAGACTTCTGTGAAGGTTTGGAATGTCTCAAATTTGTGATGAGATGGAGATGTAAGTACGGGTCATTTGCTTGGATGCAGGGAGAGACTGGAATTGGGGGTTGCAGGGTGAAGCCCTAGGTGGATGGGAGACCGAGAACGAGTCTGGGAGAAAGTAAAGGTAAAATTCAGTTGTGGTGTTTGCAGGTTGAGTGAAGCATTAGTGTTTGCTTATTTAATATTTGTAAAAGTGGTTAATGGTAGCACACAATTGTCCTCTGTGACTGTGAAATCAATAGCATGGAATGCAATTAAAATTCATCTGGAAAATGGAAGAGTTGCTAAATTTATAGTGCAAATGAAGAGAGCCAATAGACTTCATACACTTTGGCTGGAATAAAGGGTGCTGAGGACTGTTCACAGTGGGCTTTTCCACAGTAAAGCATCGTCTTTTTTCCTTGCTTGCTTCCCATTTTCCTCAGGCTCTCTCAAATACCTTTTCATTCCGATGTTCAGAAGTACTGGACATTGAGTACTTGCATCAACTTTACTTTGGAGAGTCAGTAATTACTCAGCACCTTTCAGAGTCAGACGAGCTCAGCCCTTCTCATTAGCCTTCACCGGTGACTTCCCTTGGAGAACCTTTGGTTGGGGCAAATTCTAACGGTACCCAGCCGCTGGAGGATGGCAAACAAAAGGAAAAAATCTATGTTGCTTAAAAAGGTCATTTTTGGAGGTGTGGTTGTATTGCAGCCTAATGGGCATTAGAAAAGATGTGAGCCTTTCGTTTGCTTTCAGGCAGGCTGGTGTCGGTAGAGATGAGGTTCCATTAGCGGTAAGGGAGACGGAGCGATCTGATCGCCCGCTCTCACGTTCGGGATTTGAGTCCGGAGTCAGGATGTCACCAACGGAGCTGTTTCTGGCGTGGTAGCTGACGCTCTGTGAATATTGATACAGGTGCAGACCTATCTGTGAGCAGACTCTGCTTCCTGGCAGCATTTTTATTCTGTGCTTTTAGAAGACAGCTTAAAACTCTCTTTGGGGATGTCGGTGGGGATGGCTGATTCTTCCTCTCCCTATTCTCTGGATCCGTTGTGAAATGCTTTGAGGCTTAGACACAATGCAGTTTTGTGCTACCTACAGGTGTATGTACCAACATCTCCGTAAATTGCTAGGAATTAAACTCTTGTCATGTCCTCTTAGAAAGTGTAAACTACTTTTACGATGATCCAGAAGGTATTCACGGATTCAGAACCACGTTTCGTTTCCTTTAGGTTTCTGCCACTCAAGGTCCATTTCAGTGCCGCCTCTGAATTGCTCTTCCCAGCATGGATCCATTCTGGGAATCAGAATGGCTGGGATCAGGTCTGTCGACCCGGCTGCCCCGGTGTGCCCGTGCTGTTCTGCGTGCCCACCGTCTGGGGCTGAAGGGGGGCTCTCAGGCTGATGTAATTGCAGTGTATTTAATTATTCAGTGAAGTGAAAATGCAGAAGTTCTGATGGGTAACGTCACAATATTTGCATCCCGGCGTCAGGGACCGTCACACTGTAGGTTGCTGTATCTGTAGATGTCCGGTTTACCTGCTGCGCTGCCTGCGTGCACCACAGCCTTTGTGGCTTGCAGGAGAAACTGCTGAGGAGACTCCTCTCAGGTGCGCGGTGCCGGTGGGTCAGAAACTCCCGGCTTCCCCGTTCCCTCTGGGCTGGCTTCGGGGAGCGCAGGGAGCAGCCCTCAACTTCTCCTGCCAGTTTCAGTGCAGAGAAATTGAACTCTCTTGTCCAAATGTCTCTCCTGTCCAAACGTCTCTCCAGCTTCCCGCTCGCAGGTGGCCTTAAGGGTGGTGGAGCTGGTTTTCTGATGGACACACGGGGTCGGGGCGGCGCAGGAGCCCGGCACTGAGCCGGGTGGGAGGGGGGCCAGGGCGCAGGCGGCTGGGAGCCGGCAAGCTGCAGGTGGGGTGCAGGAGGTGTGTGCAGGAGCAAAACCCGACTAAGCCCCAAGGCCATGGAGTGCCGCAAAGGAGAGCTGCCCCGTCACCTGTGATGGCCCGAGGGTGGCCACAGCGCTGGGACAGGGCCAGCCCGCACGCTGCCTCCGTCCGTCTGTCTGTCAGTGGGGCAGCGCTGGGCTGGCGCCGGCAGAGGGGAGGAGGCGGGTCGGGTCGGTCAGCCAGCCTGCGGCCGGGGCGATCGCCTGCCATGGCGGCAGAGGTCACGGCGACCTCGGGTCTGTCCCGGCCGCCCGCCCTCCCCTCCGGCCGGGAGCTCCCGTGCCAGCGTCCATGTCCATGTGTGCAGCGAGCACATGGTGAGCGCCAGCCCCTGCGTGGCGGGACTGCCCGCCCGTGGCGGCCGGCGAGCGAGCGGCGG